>NC_080019.1:186339501-188839501 GCF_030020395.1 Manis pentadactyla | reverse complement strand
ATCCTGCATCATCAGCTCAGGCCTCCAGATGCCCCATTTCCATGCACACCAGCCCGTCACACTAACTGAGCCTTGACTGTCCGAGAGGAAGTCATATTGTAGTTCGGGGGTCAGGTCCTAGAGGCCAGTAATTTAGCTGCAAGATACAGAGGCGCTCTGAGTCTCAACTAAAGTACTGCTAAAGTGGAATGTCAAAGTATTTCATACCTCTCCTTCAGCCCCTATGCCAGACAGCATCTTTGAGACATTAAATGCCACACGTTTCTTCTGTGTGCTGTATACCCTCAGGATCCTAAATAAAGAAGAAAACTCTGATTTATCTCTTCTAGAAGTAAACTGTTTCTCATAAAAACAATCCATTACCAAAACTGAAAATCACTTAAAAACCATTTTTGACCTATAAAACCATTTACCAGTAACTGTGACACTTAGTTAACTGGGTAATTACAACAGAGGCAAATATTAACAAACTCAAGGCTATCACTAATGAAGTGGGGAAATACGTCATAATTTCATTTTTTATTGAATGTTTCAGCTTGTCAGGTAAGATGTACTTTAGGCTTTTGGCCTTATTTTTCAGGTCTTGGACATCTGGCCCAGTGGCAATCTGTATGACTGTGGCAATGTTTATTTTATGTTGAATGTTCCTGCCCTCAGGGATTTGTAAGAGTAAAGAAAACACCAGCAGGGAAGTTTGGTCATTGGTAAATCATATTATTCCCCCTAGTTAATCAGATCGTTTCACTCCTGATTGCCTGAATAAAACATATATCAGAAGATAAATGACATTTGGAATATAACAGGAGACTCTCTGAAAAATAAACACTAACTTCCATATTGTTTTCATTCCAGGGCCACCTGAAATTAAATTTGTTCTAATTACAAGCACTTGGATAAATGTACAAAAGGACCCGACACCCTGGATTTTTAAAAATTATTTGTTCCCAGAACACAATTAAATGCAATTATATCAGTAAACACAAGATCTCCTTTCAAAAAGCATAAACTTTTATTTTTACATTAACTTAAATGTAGTCATTAACATCACTATAGCAGTAAACTAGACTAAAAAAATGAGCTAAATATCCAACCCTACCACTAGGAACCTCTTATTAAGTCATATTATAAAAGACTTTTCCTTGAAAAGTTTCTTGTGAAATTCAAATTCAATTCAAAATTCTTTCAGCACTCATTCACCTGTTCAATGATGATTTACTAAGTACTGACTTTGTGTAAGGTGCTCCACTAATTTGTTTCCAATTTCTTATTACATTGTAAAAATAACAGTAAAATAAAATGCTCTATGTGAAACCAAGAACAGAAGAATCAAAGCTAGACTATGGCTTACATTGGTTAAGTTGAGATAAAATACCTCTCCAGAAAATTTCAAGCCAACAGAGAGGAAGGTAATTTGCCACATGCTAACATACCTGTCACAGCTCAGGGTGGCGACATACTGACCCAAAGGGTCCCAGGTGACTCCTTGTACATAACTTTTATGTTCATTAAAAATTGAGATCTTTTGTCCTACAAATAAAGCACACAAGAGCATTACCAACACATAATCAAGCCCAATGGTATAAAATACAATTTAGGTATTTTTCCCTTTATACCATCATTTACTAAGTACTAACTTTGTGTAAGCAGGCAGTAACTGAGAGTCCGTGTCAAGCTCTGTGTCGGACTTTGGGTACAGAGATGACTTCTCACAGCCCACTCCCAAGGAGCTCAGCTTAGTGGCAGAAACAGGCCATCCAGCTGGCAAGCACACTACAACTGGACGCTGAGGAGGGGGCAGCTAACACAACAGGGATGGGTTCAAGGAGAGAGCTCAGGTCAGCCCTCCAGACAGGCAGGAGGAAGGGGTTTCTCAGGGAAGAAGGCATTCTAGCAAATCCATGGGTAAAGACACGTAGACAAAAGGAGCAGTGTGGAGGGGCTGAGAACTGTCAGAGGGTAAGGAGGAAGCAGGGAGGAGAGGGCCAACCAGAGACCCTCTCTGCTAGGAAAAGGTCCTGGCTATTAGGTGTGGCTAAGGGCACACCAAGCTGGGAAGTGTTCTGCAAGGTTAAGATCAAGCAGGTTTGGAAAAGGGCACAGGGAGGTGCCACTAGTCAGGAGGTAACAGCAGGTCTGGTGAGAGGTGAGGGCTAAGGCAGAGCAATGCTACCAGGATGTACATGGGAGTCAGGAAATGTCTAGAAGATAAAACCAGCCACACACAAAGAACACCTGGACCAAAAGAGGTAAAAAAAAAAAGCCACAGCCATTCTTAAAAAACAAAAACAAGGCCCTTCTCCTACAGCCCCTCACCCCCTCTCCCAACCTCTGCCACCAGGCTGCCTCCCACCATACCCCACGCCCACAGCTGCTGCACACCCACACCACCCCACATGGCCCCACACTGCTGGCCCAGTCGCCCTTGAGCTGCCAGGGACATAAATGCATCCCATGCTCCAGGCTGGAGTTCCTTCCCCTTCCCTTAAAACTCTTTTCAGGGAGTCTGCTGGGATGAAGGTGGCCCTGGCTTAAGGGACCCTGGAGATTTGGAGGAGTTGCTGGGCCCACAGAGGGGATCTGACCTCACCAGAGAAGAGGGACACTGAGGCCAGGAAGGATGAACTTGCAGCAGCCCCACCAACAGGGTGGTGGGTTTAACCAGCTATGTGCAGCGCTAGACGTAGGACACTAAAAGTAGGACTGTCTTTTGCACGATCCAGGCTGGATCTGTCTTGGTGGGTCAGAGGGAGGACAAGGGCTCGAGGAAATTGACTGTGTTTGTGATGGATAATCTTGGGGGCTCACTGGAGAAAATGAGAGGCCAGACGGGGGACAGAGCCAGAAACTGAGGCTTAGGGGGATTGAACACTCAGGGATGGACCGAGCAGGAAGCGAAGGCAAGAGATGGAAGGAGATGGCTCAGGTGGAAGCAGCTTTAGGCTGCCTGACAGAGCAGGAAAAGTGACGGCTTCCACATCAGCCCTGCGGAGGCACCACAGACTGCCCGGCAGGGCCACTGTGCGCAGGCGTGCCCTCCAGAAGGCCGTCCTACAGGTCACCGCTCAGAGTGTGGAGCAACCAGCGTGATGGGCAGGGGAAGGACTCACAGCATGCGAAACTCCTTAAATAAAAATTGATTGACTTGATCACTTTGTCAGTTACACATATTTTAAAAAATCCTTCACACACACAAATATGACAGTGGTTCAGGACATGACCATGATTTCTACCAGCCCTGTCTAAACTGCTCCTTTGTCCCGTGCCCTTAATCTCAGGAGTGGCACCAATATTCACCTGGTTGTCAAAAGCCTGCAGTTACAGCTAATGTGTCTGCAAGCCTTGTCTGCTTTTTTCAAGTTATACCCTAACCCCATCTTCCATCACTAGTCCCTGCCCAGCCTCGACGGCCTCTCCTGAGTTGCTTTTACACCACTGCAGCTTCCTTGTCTTTCACATTCTCCTAGGATGATCTACCACAGGCAACCCAGAGCCATCCCTTGGAAACAAATAAACTCACATTGCTTCACTAATTCAGCAGCATGCTGGCACACCTAGGGCCCAATTAGAAACCCTCTCCATGATCTGCAGCCCCCTGGCCTGGCCCCTACCCTCTGCAGCTCCTTGGACACGACAAGCAGCTCCCACCGCAAGGCCTCTGTGCTTGCTGTCCCCACCACCTCATTCAAGTCTCTTTTCAAACACCACATGCTCAGAGAGGAATTCCCCAGTCACTCGTCACACACCTGTCACACCCTGACACCACACCTGTCTGTACATTAGTCTGATGCCCACTAGGATGCAGCCATTTTGTCTGTGTATGTTTCCAGCACCTGCGATAATGCCCAGCATGCTGGCAACATTCAAGGTCATTACAACTGGCGGCAGCAGGGAGCTGGGTGGACTGTCCACAGGACACTGAAATTATCCAAGACAACGGCCAGATATGGGGAAGAGAAGACAGTGACACTAGTCCTCCATTTTGCCAAATGTCAAGGACAGAGATGAGGCAAGACAGAGGATGGTTCGTCTGGACAGCACAGAGCTAAGGGAACAGAAACTTTAGAGTCGGCAGAAAGGACTATGCGGCTGGCCCTGCAGTGGCACAAAGGGCAGCTCCACTCCTGACTCCTGCCAGGGCCTGGCCTGCAGGAGAAGCAGCAGCCTGCACACAAAGGAGGGCAGAGGAAGAGGTTTGGGAGAAAACAGCCAGGCTGAGTAAAGGACTGCAGTGGATAACCTGTCAGGCCCCAGCTACTCCTGGCTTTGGCATTTCATGGCTATTTTTATTCTGCTACTTCTCACATGTCTGCCGTCTCCCAAACTAGAGAAGAGGTTTTTAAAAGCAGGAAGTGCCCTTGGCTTTCCTTGCTTACCATCCTAAAATGGAAAGCTGACCCTACCTACCTCAACACCAAGCTTTCAAAGCCCCATTGATTATAATGACTGGCTGATTTTTCCAAAATCCCGAAAGGCAGGGATCAGCCTGTGCGGTCATGGCTGCATCCCCAGGCGTGTGGGCTGCATCTTGCTTTGGCACCAGTAACTCTTGACACCACAGCTAAGCCTCACACATTCTCATCAGACCTGAAAAACTGCACTGGATTCTCAGCACGTGGAGCTAATCCCTAACCTTTAAGTCAAGCACTTCTTTTAGTTCCCTAATAAAATTCTTCTTATGCCCTTAATGATAAAGCAGACTAGGCTTCTGAGACACTTAGAATATTCCATCCTCTGACGATAACAAAATCATATCAGCTACCTTTATTGACATCCCATATGATGGCTGTGTTATCCACAGAGGCTGAAGCCATCAAATTTCCATCAGTTGCCCAGGAAATGTCATACACATCTTCTAGATGGCCCCTAGAATCCAAAGAGGAAAAAAAGGGGAAAAAGCAATTCTTGTCTCAAGAGGAGAAAAACTATCAAAAATTTAAAGGCACTCTTAGGGACCAACATTAGAGTGGGCCCGTAGAAATTTCCACTGCAATTATATTAACTATAGCCACAATTTCCTGCCTTCAAAGATATCTGTGTCTTTAAATTTGATTCAATTTGACTAAGGAAAATTTTAGAGCAGAAACTAAGAAAATCCACTTTAATCATGTTTATTTTTTTAAATTATCCCTTTATTTGTTTTGCATAAGTTTTAAGTCAGATAAATTCAAAATGCCTATCAGTTTAATGCATTTAGATCATAATGACAAATCACTCCCCCTCCCCCGCTGTGGGTTACCTCAGGGTTTTTACGACAGTCCAGTTCTCCTTATTCAGCTGCGCCTCATCCTCGTCCTGAAAAGCAATCTGTTCTGTCTCCTTATTGTCGTTCACCTTCCACAACAGAATGACTGCGTCTGTGGAGTGGTTCAGGTAAAGGTAAGCCTTGCTATACTACACATTCCCTTATTTCTGGATTTCTAGGGTATTAAACAGTATTTCTGTTGTTCAACAGACACTATAGCCTCAATGACTTACTTCTAAGAATTTGGACAGGAAAATCAGGTTTGCCTTCTGAACCAAAACTCCAAAATCAAACTCATACCAGATCAGAGCTATGCAAAGTCACTATAAACAGAAGAATCCCCAGGCCAGTAAGACACCACTGCAAAGCAAGTGGCCACAGTAACAGATCTAAAGGTGTAACTTATAGATGGCTGAATAGGAAAAAAAAAAAAAAAAAACCATCAACAAGAGGGTTGGCCAATCGTTCCTGGATGGGTAACTTTCAGCAAAACACTTACTATCTTGGTGCCTCAGTTCTGCACCTCTAAGATGGGGTAACATCTGCCTCATGAGGCTGTCATGAGGAAGAAAGGCCTTTCTACACAGTGCCTGGCTTGTGCTATGTTAGCTGTTTAACACCCTGGATGCATCTGATGGTTCGTCTGACATCATCTGCTGTCTAGAGTCTTCTAGCTGTGCACGTTCTGACTCCATACTTACCATGAAACCTTGTGACCATGACTCGGCTTCCCTTTGAGGAGTGCCCATAGGAGGAGAGAATGAGCCAGCTGCATGTACACATGGGTCTCATTCTAAATTAACTGGAGTCCGGGGAGCTTGGTTGAGAGATGAGATTGGCCCTGACAGATGGGCGCTCTCCACATGCTAACAATTTCTGGGCCTCCAAGCAGGAGGAATTTGCAAAACAAGCACTGCCCCGACTTCTCAGAAGTCAGCCTGCCAGCCTCCCCAGTGATGTTTCCTCCCACTCCGCACCTTGCCCCTCCGTATACATGGACATCATAACACTGTACTTAATCAGGTCTCTTCTCCTCCTGCAAACAAAACCTGAGCTTTCTGTTTTATTTTATACTGACTCTAGACTGTTCCAGCATTAAAGCATGTTTCAAAGATTTATGTTTTCTGTGTAGCGTCATGCCATTTAAACACAAGCAGAAAATATGCATCGATCTACTCCCACCAAACAAACAACTTAGAGGGCCACTGAGATCATGCTCCCTAAGCCAATGAATTAATTAATTACACAGACATAGAATGGACTGTGAGCAGGTAGATACTAAACTAACAATCAAACAAGGCCTGAACAGTTGCTGTGGGACTCTGCCAGAATGCTAAGCACCTTTCTATTTGTCTCCAAACCAGCCTGGTGGGAGCAAGCGGGAAGCATCTTCTCAGTTGAATGTCCTCCATCCCCTCACACCCTGGAACCTTATTTAACTAAACTATTTAAATTGCAGGCTGGGAGAGTCAAGAGACCTTGAAAATAATAAAGCATATCTAGCTCAAATCTCACTGTTTAATGAGAGATACACAGATATCTGGTTTCTAAAGAATTCTGAAGTATAATCCGGGAGTCCCTCCTTGTCTGCAGTTTCAGTTACCCACAGTCACCTGCAGTCCAGAAGCAAATGGTCCTCCTGATGATAAGGTCAGTAGTAGCCTAACACCAGGTCACAGTACCTACATCATTCACCCCACTGCCTCTCATCACGTCGGCATTTTATCACCTCACATGACTCAGATGCATCCAGGGTGTTAACCAAGGAGGGCAAGTACAGCACAGTAAGATATTTTGAAAGAAAGAAAGATACTACATTCCCATAACTGTTATTACAGTGTATTGTTATAATTGTTCCATTTTATTATTAGTTATTGTTAGTAATGTCTTACTGTACCTAACTTATAAATTAAACTTTATCACAGGTATATACATATAGGAAAAAAAACCGTACAGTTGTTCCTTGAACACAGATTTGAACTGGGTGGGTCCACTTATGTATAGGTATTTTTTTCAATAAATATATTGGAAAAATTTTTGGAGATTTGTAACAATTTGAAGAAGCATTTTCTTTCCTCCAGCTTACTTTACTGTAAGAATATAAAATATAATACACATAAAAGACGTTTTAACTGTTTGTTATTGGTAAGACTTCCACTAAACCACTGACTACTAGTATTAACTTTTCAGAGAGTCAATAGTTATATGTAGATTTTTTGCCCACCAGTGGGAGGAGGCAGCCCCCATAATGCCACCTCCCCCACTTTGTTCAAGGATCAACTGTAAATACTGGGTTGGGTACTCTCCGTGGTTTCAGGCATCCACCAGGGGTCCTGAAAATGTCATCTCACGAGGAGGCACACTGTACTCACCATCTCCTCCTGATGCTAAAATTTCCCCATTTGGAGAAAAACGCACAACATTGACAGCTTTGGTATGTCGAGCAAGATTGGACAAAAACTCAACAATGGCCTTTCCATCTGGTCCTTTTTCTACCTTCCAGATCTGTTGATACCAAAACATTCATTCAGAGAAACACAGCGAACACCTATACACGCCACTGTGCTTACTCAAATATTATGCTTGTTTTCAGGAAGATTTAATTTTCCTTTTGAAACATAAAACGGAACTTCTCCTACCTGAAACATAAACCAATAGCCCCCTAGCCTTTCCTCCCACATCCTTCTGGCGCAGTCTGCCCCAAAAGGAACCTGGCTTAGGATTCTAAAATACGGGCCTCCGGTCATCTAGGAAACAACGACCCAAGAAGAAAGCAGCTTTCACTGCTTTCAACTGTTCACTCCAGGCCCTCAGGGCTAGATGAGAATGTAACTTGCATTTGTTGACCTTAGTTTTTAAGTATGAGGAGAACGCGGCTCCGGGTACTTCCCCGCGCCTTTCTATGCCCGTGCATTTACCCTGACTGTGGTGTCCACGCCTGCGGACGCCAGTCTGTGGATCCTCCCGGCCGAGCCGTGCTGGAAGTCCAGGCTGTACACCGGCTCCTTGTTGTGCCAGGCTATCTCGCAAGTGATGACTTTCATCCTCCTGAGTCTTGAAGTTGCAAGAACTTCGTCAGGCACCGTTCTTTTTCCAAAGAACAAAATGCTGAAAGTTGTTGGTAATGGATATTACGGGAGGAAAGGCGCACTGAACGCTTATTATGAGCCAGGAACCCTAACCATTAAAAATGTGCACGGTATTGGGAAAGCTTGTTCATGTCGACCTCTGACGTAACACCTTGCGAGACCCACCTAAAATGCTTCTCGGAGCCGTGGCTCGGGTTCTGTGCTATCGCTACGTCTGGAAAAGCAAAGGAAATCAAGGCCCGGCCCGGCTGCACCCTGCCCCCGCCAGCGAGGGGTAGGCGGCGCGCCCGGAGCAGGCAGCTGCTGTCGGGAGAGAACTGCAGGGGGAGGAGGCTGCAGAGGGAGGAGGCCTCAGAGAGAGCGAGCCGCCAGGGGTCGGGGGCTGGGGGGCCGCCGGGGTGAGGAGCCTGCAGGGGGAAGGGGCTGCGGGGGTCGGGTGCTGGGGGGCCGCCGGGGTGAGGAGGCTGCAGGCGGAAGGGGCTGATGAATGGGAGGAGGGGGCTGCAGAGGGAGGGGCCTCAGAGAGAGGGAGCCGCCAGGGGGAGGAGCCTGCAAGAGGAAGGGGTTGTCCCGGGAAGGTGGCAGCGGGGTACCCCCACTACCCTCCTTTCCAGGCCTCACGGGACGCGGCGCTCCTCTCGGGCCGCCAAGACAGGGCCTGGCGGGGAGGAGGCCGCGCAGAGCGGGGGCTGGGTGGGGACCGGCCGCCCGAACGCGCGCCGCTGGCAGCTGTTCCGGACCCCGCGGCCCGCCCTCAGCGACAGCCTGTGGCCCCGCCCGGCCCGGCCGGGCGACCCACGGGAACGTCGGAGCCAGCGCCGGGGGGACCGTACCTCCAGGGATGCGGCCAGTCCACCAAACCACCAGCTCCCGCCGCCGCGAACGCAGCTTCCCGCGCGACGCAGGCCCCACCTCCGCGCGGGCGGGGCCCGGAACTGCCGCCCCCTCATGGGCGAGGCTACTGGCCGCGGAGGCGGGTCCTGCGCCGCGAGCCCTAATCTGGGCGGGCTCCTGCGGGTTCCTCTAGCCGTTCGTTCAATGACTTCTTCCTTGTTGATTCATTTCCTCAGCAAACATTTACTGAGCATCTGCTACTTGCTGGACCTTATATCTGCGCGGGATGCACAGAGACCTCACCCTCAGGGAACTTCAGTCATGGGGAAGGAAAAGAAGAGCCGCCCTGCCGGACGGGCGCGGAGGCGTAACGAGGGCGCCCTGACTGCCGTCCCCTGCTGGTGCAGCGAGTATCTGAGAGCTGTAACTTGTATCAGGCCCTCTTGGTCTCTGGACTTTCAAACATTAACACAGAGACTGCCTTCGGGCCTCCTGTAGTCAGGTACACAAGTAATTATAAGAAAAAGATGAAGTGAAAAGGAGCGTGAGAGGAGCCGTGTGCTCCTAACAGCTCTGAGGACAAGGTTATCTGGGATCTGAAGACTCAAAAGGAAGATTGAAGAGAAGGGGGCATTTAAAGTGGGCTTCACATGGTGGAGTTCTGGAGGCGCAGCTCTGGGAAATGGGGATTCAAGCTACAGAAACCCACGGTTGACGTTAGAGGCACGCAGAGGGAGCAGTGGGATGGGAGATGGGAAAGAAGGGTTGGGGCAATGACCCATTTGGACGTGAATGAGCAGGTCATACAGATTTGTGTGTTTCCAAGGCAATTTTAATTCTCATTCTAAATTAATTGGAATCCTGGTTGCATACATTAGTCTGGGAGTTTGGTGGAGATGAGACTGGCCCTGACAGATGGGCACTCTTCTTGTGCTAACACAGATTTCTGGGTTTTCAAGGCCAAGAGACTTTGCAAAAGGAGGGCTGCCCTCGGCAACCTCACAGAAGACAGTCTGTCAGCCACCTCCAGATGATGTATCCCACTCCCCACGTTTCCCCTCTTTGAGCTCTTTCTTTCACTCTCGATATCCTGGCACCAAAGTCAACCAGCTCTTTTCCTCCTTTTGCAAACAAAACTTGAGATTTTTGTTTTTTATATAATGGCTTCTAGCACATTTTGGAGAGTTCAAAGCTAAAGGATTGTCCAGTACCCGGGTTGCTTATATTATGCGCCAGTTAGCAGATGTGGCTATAAACACTTATTAAAAACATAAGGCAAATTTGATGCAGCAGGCCGTTTTAAATGAGCAATTTTCCAAATGAAACAATTCATCTGTGTGCTTCCTGGAAGGCTGGGAAACAAATACCTTGAGATGCATAGCCTTTACTTGATAAAAGGAACATACCAGTTCATCTGAGAAGCCAATTTTTCCTGGTATTTTTAGGAAAAAGAATTGGCATAGATTCTTGTATAAATGCTGGCTGATGCTTTTAGCTACTTTTATGAAAGATACAGAAATCGTCTACAAATGGATGTGTCATATTAACAAGAATGACTGGCGCCTAGAAAGCTAGGATAATGTAATCCAGATATGTAGTTTTTAGGTGTTCTCTCTTAAGTCATTTGGAGAGCTAAAATTTGGAGAGCTTGGACCAGGGATGACCCAATGGGTAGGGTAGATAATCTGGCTGTTTTGAAAGTACAGATTACTGGCAATACCCAGGCCCACTGGCTCAGAATATCCAGCAGGGGGTGCATAAGGGGCCTGCATTTTTCACAAATTTCCAAGTCTGATCAGTGTGGTTTGGCAAACCCAAGACTGTCTCTCACACGCATCAGGTTTCTCCAAATTTCTGGTAAATACTGTCAGTGCACAAATGAATCCTCTTCCTGAAGTGCCAAGATTCTAGACTGTTGATTAAAAAGATAACATACATACTAAGGTACTAAATATACAGGGAGTTCACGTTCTTGGTGAAAATTTTTGGGACCTGATTTCAGTGCCTGCCTGGTGAGCCATCATCACATGCAGAAGACAGTGGCCCAGAGTGCAACACTGGGACAAAATGTTTTGTCAAAAAAAATTTTTTTGTTGTTTAATTTAAAAGAAAGGAAGGGCAGAGCCAAGATGGCAGTGTGAGTAGAGCAGTGGAAATCTCCCAAAACCATATATATTTTTGAAAATACAACAAATACAACTATCCCTAAAAGAGAGACCAGAAGATACAGGACAACAGCCAGGCTACATCTACACCTGAGAGAACCCAGCGCCTCGCAAAGGGGGTAAGATACAAGCCAGCCCGGCGGGACCCGAGCGCCCCTCACCCCAGCTCCCGGCGGGAGGAGAGGAGTCAGAGCAGGGAGGGAGAGGGAGCCCAGGACTGCTAAACACCCAGCCCAAGCCATCCACACTGGGAGCACAGACACACAGTGCATGGGGTGCTGGATACTAGGGAAACAGGACAGTAAAATCTGTGAGCGGGTCCCCACAGCTGGTGACCCTGAGACAAAGAAAAGTGAGTGCTTTTTGAAAGACCTAAAGGGACAGGGACCCCACAGCTGAACAGAAACATCCCGGGACACTTAACCCAGGAGCTGGGAATCCTGGGGAACTCCAGGCGATCTAACCCCCTGGGCGGCAGCACAGGTTGGAGGCAACCTCACAGAGATAAACAGCCTCCCGCCCGTTTCCCCTGTGACGCCGCTCCACCATAGTGGAGCAGCAGCCTGAGGCAGCAGGGCAGAGCTTTCACAGTGGCCAGGCAAGAATTAGAAACCCCGTCTGTGTGCAGCTGCCCAGCACAAGCTGCTAGGGGTCACCATTCTCCCAAGAAAGGAAGGTCACAAACCAGCAAGAAGGGACGTTCTCCCAGCCAACACATGCACCAGCTCCCCACAAATACCTGTATTGCCATGAAAAGGCAGAAGAATTTGATACAGACCAGACTAACCCAGACATCCTCCCCTGAGAAGGAATCTGGGGAGATAGACCTAACCAATCTCCCTGAAAAAGAATTCAAAATAAAGGTCATAACCATGCTGATGGAACTGCAGAGAAATATGCAAGAGCTAAGGGATGAAATCCAGAAGGAGATTACAGAAATGAAACAACCTCTGCAAGGATTTATAAGCAGAATGGATAAGATGCAAGGGGCCATTGATGGAATAGAAACCAGAGAACAGGAACACATAGAAGCTGATGCAGAGAGAGCTAAAAGGATCTCCAGGAATGAAACAATATTAAGAGAACTGTGTGACCAATCCAAAAGGAACAATATCTGTATTATAGGGGTACCAGAAGAAGAAGAGAGAGAAAAAGGGATAGAAAGTATATTTGAAGAAATAATTGCTGAAAACTTCCCCAAACTGGGAGAGGAAATAATTGTTCAGACCATGGAAGTACACAGAACTCCCAACAGAAGGGGCCCAAGGAGGACAACACCAAGACACATAATAATTAAAATGGCAAAGATCAAGGACAAGGACAGAGTTTTAAAGACAGCTAGAGAGAGGAAAAAGGTCATCTACAAAGGAAAACCCATCAGGCTATCATCAGACTTCTCAACAGAAACCTTACAGGCCAGAAGAGAATGGCATGATATATTTAATGCAATGAAACAGAAGGGCCTTGACCCAAGAATACTGTATCCAGCACGATTATCATTTAAATATGAAGGAGGGATTAAACAATTCCCAGACAAGCAAAAATTGAGGGAATTTGCCTCCCACAAACCACCTCTACAGGGTATTTTAGAGGGAGTGCTCTAGATGGGAGCACTCCTAAGGCTAAACAGATGTCACCAGAGAAAATAAAATCACAGCAAAGAAAGCAGATCAACCAAATACTAACTAAAGGCAAAAAATAAAATCAACTACCCACAAAAGCAGTTAAAGGAAACACAAAAGAGCACAGAATAAAACACCCAACATATAAAGAATGGAGGAGGAGGAATAAGAAGGGAGAGAAATAAAGAATCACCAGACAGTGTCTATAATAGCTCAATAAATGAGTTAAGTTAGGCAGTAATATACTAAAGAAGCTAACCTTGAACCTTTGGTAACCATAAATCTAAAGCCTGCAATGGCAAAAAGTACATATCTTTCAATAATCACTCTAAATATAAATGGACTGAATGCACCAATCAAAAGACACAGAGTAATAGAATGGATAAAAAAGCAAGACCCATCTATATGCTGCTTACAAGAGACCCACCTCAAACCCAAAGACATGCACAGACTAAAAGTCAAGGGATGGAAAAAGATATTCTGTGCAAACAACAGGGAGAAAAAAGCAGGTGTTGCAGTACTAGTATCGTACAAAATAGACTTAAAAACAAAGAAAGTAACAAGAGATAAAGGACATTACACAATGATAAAGGGGTCAGTCCAACAAGAGGATATGCACCCAACACAGGAGCACCAGCATATGTGAAACAAATACTAACAGAACTAAAGGAGGAAACAGAATGCAATGCATTCATTCTGGGATACTTCAACACACCACTCACTCCAAAGGATAGATCCACCAGACAGAAAATAAGTAAGGACACAGAGACACTGAAGAACACACTAGAACAGATGGACCTAACAGACATCTATAGAACTCTACACCCAAAAGCAACAGGATACACATTCTTCTCAAGTGCACATGGAACATTCTCCAGAATAGACAACTTACTAGGCCACAAAAAGAGCTTCAGTAAATTAAAAGAAAGGAAGGAAGAAAAGTATTTGTTTGATACCTCAGAGATTTGCACAAGACAGGACTACAGAAGTTCTACTACAAGTGATTCCACTAGATGCCTCAACAACCATGACAGTTCAGTCCAGGCTCCAAACATCGATTTTACCAGAACTGCATCACTCTTAAGAAGACAAAGTTATTTGGTCTCCCAAGAACTTTTTTATAGGGAAAATTAATATAAAGAGATAAATCTTAACTTGGCTTCAAAATAAAGACTTCTCTCATCCCATTTTAATTTCTTTTTCTCAGCATGAAAACTCTGGGATAAAAATCTGAAATCAGAATATATACTAATAAAACATTAAAGAATTGGAAATAGGAGTGCACAAATAATTTAACAGCAGACACTGAAAGTTCAACACAGGGTTGGGAAAAGATATTAAGGAAATTTTATTAGAATAAAACAGGAAAGATAGGAGAAAAGGACAGAAATCAGCACAGCACCTCTGGCACAGTCCTGGTATAAGTGTAAAATGATAAAAGTTGTTATGAACTGAACGTTTGTGTCCCTCCCCCACCCCAAATTCATAAGTTGACACCTTGATCCCCAGGGTGATAGTATTTAGAGGTGGGTTTAGGGAGGTAATTAGATTCGGTTGAGGCCGTGGGGTAGAGCCCCCATCATGGGATTGGTGCTCAAATAAAGGTGAAGAGACCTGACTCCTCTGTCTGTCTGTCTGTCTGTCTCTCCCTTCCTTCCCCTCCCTCTCTCCTCTCTCTCTCTCTCTGCTATGTGAGGACACAGTGACAGGACAGCCATCTATAAACCAGGAAAACTGAACTCACCAGACACCAGGTTTGCTTGCACCTTTATCTTGGACTTCCAGCCTCCAGAACTGTGAGAAACAAGTGTTTGTTATTTAAGTCACCCATCTATGGTATTTTTGTTTTATCAGTCTGAACTAAGTCACAGATACTTTAGGAAACTGTTTAGTAGTTTCTAATAAGTAAAAAATATGCCTACCTGATGTCCCAGAAATTCTACTCCTTGGCATATATGTAAGAAAAAGGAAAGCAAACGGGCACAAGAATATTTATAGCAGCTTTATTCATAATAGCCCAGATTGGGAAGACACCAAATATCCATCAATAAATGGAAAGGTAACCAAACTGCCATATTCACACAAAGGAATCTTCTTCGGTGGTCAAAAATAAATACTGACACATGCAACAGCCTGGGTGAAGAAGCATTATGATGAGCACAAGGGATTATTTTAAGTGACTGACAAGCACAGAAATGTGATAATATCCTAAAGAAAGCTTAAACTTGAGGAGCGGGGGCGGAAGATGGCGGCGTGAGTAGAGCAGCGGAAATCTCCTCCCAAAACAACATATATCTATGAAAATATAACAAAGACAACCCTTCCTAGAATAAAGACCAGAGGACACAGGACAATATCCAGACCACATCCACACCTGAGAGAACCCAGCGCCTCGCGAAGGGGGTAAGATACAAGCCCCGGCCCCGCGGGAGCCGAGCGCCCCTCCCCCCAGCTCCCGGCGGGAGAAGAGCAGGCAGAGCGGGAGGGAGACGGAGCCCAGGGCTGCCGAACACCCAGCCCCAGCCATCCGGGCCAGAGTGCAGGGCCCTCGATACTGGGAAAACAGGGCAGCAAGAACAGTGAGCAGGCACTGGAGGCTGGGGGACAGAGGACATAAGAAAAGCGCGCGACCATTTTTTTTTTTTTTTTTTGCTTTTTTGCTGCTTTGTTTTGGCGAGCGCTTTTTGGAAGTCTTAAAGGGACAGGGACCCCAGTATTAGGGAAACAGGGCAGAAAGACCGGTGAGCAGAGGCCTGAGGCTGGCACCGGAGAATAAAGAAAAACGAACGACCAACTTTTTTTTTTAATTAAAAATTTTTTTTTTTTTTTTAATTAAAAAAAATTTTTTTTCTTGTTTTTTTTTGTGGTCGTTGTTTTGTTTTGGCGGGTGCTTTTTGGAAGTCTTAAAGGGGCAGGGCGGGCCACTTAATCCAGAGGTAGGGAATCCGGGATCTCTGGGCACCCTAACCCCTGGGCTGCAGGGAGCAGGGAGGCCCCTTACGGAGATAAATAGCCTCCCAGCAGCTCCTGCTCCAACGCGACTCCACCATTTTGGAGTAGCTGCCCGAGCCAGGCCACGCCCACAGCAACAGCGGAGATTAACTCCATAGCAGCCGGGCAGGAAGCAGAAGCCCTGTCTGCGCGCAGCTGCACAGCACAAGCCACTAGAGGCCGCTGGTCTCCCAGGAGAGGAGGGCCACAAACCAACAAGAAAGGAAGTCCTTCCAGCCGTCACTCGTCCCAGTTCTGCAGACTATTCCTATCACCATGAAAAGGCAAAGCTACAGGCAGACAAAGATCACAGAGACAACACCAGAGAAGGAGACAGACATAACCAGTCTTCCTGACAAAGAATTCAAAATAAGAATCATAAACATGCTGACAGAGATGCAGAGAAATACGCAAGAAAAATGGGATGAAGTCCGGAAAGAGATCACAGATGCCAGAAAGGAGATCGCAGAAATGAAACAAACTCTGGAAGGGTTTATAAGCAGAATGGATAGAATGCAAGAGGCCATTGATGGAATTGAAATCAGAGAACAGGAACGCATTGAAGCTGACATAGAGAGAGACAAAAGGATCTCCAGGAATGAAACAATATTAAGAGAACTGTGTGACCAATCTAAAAGGAGCAATATCCGTATTATAGGGGTCCCAGAAGAAGAAGAGAGAGGCAAAGAGATGGAAAGTATCTTAGAAGAAATAATTGCTGAAAACTTCCCCACACTGGGGGAGGAAGTAATCAAACAGACCACGGAAATACACAGAACCCCCAACAGAAAGGATCCAAGAAGGGCAACACCAAGACACATAATAATTAAAATGGCAAAGATCAAGGACAAGGAAAGAGTGTTAAAGGCAGCTAGAGAGAAAAAGGTCACCTATAAAGGGAAACCTATCAGGCTAACGTCAGATTTCTCAACAGAAACCCTACAGGCCAGAAGAGAATGGCATGATATATTTAATACAATGAAACAGAAGGGCCTTGAACCAAGGATACTGTATCCAGCACGACTATCATTCAAATATGACGGTGGGATTAAACAATTCCCAGACAAACAAAAGCTGAGGGAATTTGCTTTCCACAAACCACCTCTACAGAACATCTTACAGGGACTGCTCTAGATGGGAGCACTCCTAGAAAGAGCACAGCACAAAACACCCAACATATGAAGAATCGAGGAGGAGGAACAAGAAGGGAGAGAAGAAAAGAATCTCCAGACAGTGTATATAACAGCTCAATAAGCGAGCTAAGTTAGGCAGTAAGATACTAAAGAGGCTAACCTTGAACCTTTGGTAACCACGAATTTAAAGCCTGCAATGGCAATAAGTACATATCTTTCAATAGTCACCCTAAATGTTAATGGGTTGAATGCACCAATCAAAAGACACAGAGTAACAGAATGGATAGGGTATTATGCTCAGTGAAACGAGCCAAGCGGAGAGGGAGAAATACCAAATGATTTCACTTATCTGTGGAATATAGGAACAAAGGAAAAACTGAAGGAACGGAGCAGCAGCGGAGTCACAGAACTCAAGAATGGACTGGCAGGTGCCAGGGGGAGGGGGACTGGGGAGGATGGGTGGGTAGGGAGGGATAAGGGGGGGAGAAGTAGGGAGGTATTAAGATTAACATGCATGGGGGGGTAGGAGAAAAGGGAGGGCTGTACAACACAGAGAAGGCAAGTAGTGATTCTACAACATTTTGCTATGCTGATGGACAGTGACTGTAAAGGGGTTTATAGGGGAGACCTGGTACAGGGGAGAGCCTAGTAAACATAATATTCGTCATGTAAGTGTAGATTAGTGATAGCAAAAAAAAAAAAGGGCAGTTCCTGTGTGGTAACCTCCAACGAGTTCTACACAAGGGTATAAAGGGCATATAAAAGTGTAGGCAAAGGGTCTGTTTGTGTTTATACAGAGGATCAAAGCCTAATTGGGCTACCCCAAAAATGAACTAAGATACGATATGAAAAAGAACTTCCAACATCTGCACCCTCTGGAAGACTCATGCCAGAAGATGATCATCAAAAAACCCCAACAAAGATCCACGCACTGCTACAGCTGTAGATGCACTCATCCCACCAGTTCCTGGACCTGCCATGGGAATGAGGAAGGAGATATCTAAGCTGGCCTGTGCATACAGTAAAACAACAAAATTGGACTGGATCTATACTGTTGGAACTCAACCAAGAATTTGGAGAAGTGCAAATTGTAGCGCTCCAAAGTCTTACAACTACAAACTATTTATTGTTAAAAGAACATATGGCATGTGAACAGTCCCCAGAAATGGGTTGTTTTAATTTGTCTGATTTCTCTCAGACTGTTCAAGTTCATTTGGACAATATCCACCATATCATAGATAAGTTTTCACAAATGCCTAAGGTGCCTAACTGGTTTCCTTGGTTTCACTGCAGATGGCTGGTAATTACAGATATGCTTTGGTTATGTAACTATACTCCTATTATGTTAATGTGTGTGTGCAATTTAAGTAGTAGCTTAAAACCTATACATGCTGAAGTTACTCTACAAGAAGATATATCAAAGAAATAATCAATCTTCCCATGTTTTCTTCCGCCTGCTACTTCTATAGCTTTTCTTCTTCCTTCCTAATTACAACCCTTAAATAGAATTCGTGCCTCATATCAAATTTACCGAGTATCATAATTCTTCCAAGTGGTAAAGATACCTCAAGACAAATGCTGGGCACAGAAGCCACAGGGCATAAATATGCAAAGAAGTAAAAAGCTAACTTTTTCAAACAATAAGGCTTCTCTCTCACTTACCAACTTCACATTTCCCTGTATGGCCCCGGAAGATGACTGGTTAGCCAGAGACGGGTAAGATTCCTCAAGGGAGGAACAACCTAAGACAGGCACAGTCGCAGGGGGGCCATCAGGTGAGAAATTGGGGATCAACAGAGGTGAGGCTTAGAACCTCACCCCCCCGTTCTGAGAGAAATCTTCTGCATACGTGGATGTTTTATTGCCCTGGTCTAGCTTGGATTAACACATAGTCTACAGGCACACACCTGATCATCTACATGTGCTCTCTTACAACACTAAACTATGTTTTCTACCTTTATCTTGTATCTACCTACCACTTCAGCATTTTATTAAAAATAATAATAATAAAGAGAGAAATGTGGTATCCACATATAAATCAAGTATAAAAACCAAATCAGTATTCATATTTGAACTGACTGTTTATAGTTCATAATGCATGAGCAAAACCGAAAGTTTCTGTGATGACTGCCCTTGTACTGTTCACTATGTAACTTATTCATTATGTAAGAATTTGTTCTACATGTAAAAACTTGTTTGTTATGCCTCAGAAGATTGGAGACTGACAAAAATTAGGCTTGGGGTGGAATAATGATTGTGCATTGAGCATTGACTCCCCTATACAGAATTTTATTGTCGTTAACAACCATTTGATCAATAAATATGAGAGATGCCCTCACAAAAAAAAAAAAAAAAAAAAAAAAAAAAAAAGGACAGACTTCCAATGGTAAAATAAATTAGTAACCGGGATGTAATGTATAGCATAAGGAATATAGTCAAGATATTGTAACAGCCTGGTAGGGTGATAGCTGGAACCTAGAATTATGTATATAAATGTTCTACCACTGTGTTGTACACTTGAAACTCATGTAATGTAATACTGTGTGTCAACTACCCTTCAATAAAAAATAATTATTATAAAAAAAAAAAAAAAAAAAAGAAAGCTTAAACTTTTTGGGTTATCCTGTGGTTCAAAACGACACTGGTATTGTTAGTTATGTGTATGCATACATATGTGTTTGTCTACCTGTTGGGAAAAGCAAATAAATAATTATGTGGTTAAGAATCAAGATTCCCAGCAAGAGAAAAAAGACTACAAATCTAGAAATATAAAACCTAAGAAAATAAAATCTCCAAATTGGCAGTATTGGTATATATTCAATATATTTTTCTTCTTAAAAAAGAAAAGGATTTCCTGGCTCTATGTATTAAAAAGGCCTAGAAGAAGTGCCCAAACGAGAAACAATGACTGTATCTGTACCCAGATTATGGTCTCTAAATAGAATTCCCTATGCAAAGAACCAGACCTCCTTGGAGTAACAGCTGTGCTGAGATCTAAAGTAGAGGACCCTAATGTACTGGATGAGCCTGAAATAACTTAATATCAGAAAGCAAAATAATCCTCAAAGACCGCTAGGACTATGTAATAAGGACATGGACAATTTTAAGAGCTCTCTAGCCAAAGTGAGACAAATTGACATTGGGAAGTTGCCACAATGGATTGAAAGACATTAAATGTTAAAATTCATAGGCTCATAATGATATTAACAACAACAAGCAACAATAAAAACCTCATTGTTAAACACTTATTATACCTATGCTATATGAACTATACCTCAGGATAACTAAATGGATTTTCTTTATAGATTTCCACCAATTCAAAAGGACTAATAAAATGGGAACATAACCATTTCACAACCCCTTATAAAATAATGGATCTCATTGTTAAACATTTATTATGCCTATGCTATATGAACTATACCTCAGGATAACTAAATGGATTTTCTTTATAGATTTCCACCAATTCAAAAGGATTAATAAAATGGGAACATCACCATTTCACAACCCCTTATAAAATAATGGATCTAGGTGTGATTATTAATGGATGCTAAAATCATTAGGTAAAAGGAAAGAATAGGATGACAATACCCACACTCACTGATTAATTTCACTATAACGATAGAGACAAATACACATTGTATCCCTCTTGATACAGAGTACCACCTAAGAATTGTTCACAAAACAAACTTGAATGTGATTAACTCTGTAGATGTGGATCTTAACTGCCAGTTTACAGAAAATACAAAAGAGATACTTCTTAAAGGTTAAAAGATACCAAAATGAAGGAAATTCTAGAAGAATAATGTTCTGGCTTCTTCAACTAAAAAGGAAGAAATAAGGAACCCACAGATTTAAAGAAACTTTAGCCAAATGGAATGTGTGGATTTTGTTTGGATCTCAACTTGAACAAACCAACTGAAAAAATAATTGTGAACTGAACAAAGGAAGTTGAACACTTGACTACATTTGACATTAAATAACTGTCAATATTTAAGCTATAATAACATTATTTTTGTGTTTTAAAATTCTATTTAAAATCTAAAAGGAAAACTTAATCCTATATTTTAGAAATAATGCTAAATTATTTTAATAATAGATCACAGATGATATTATGTTTAGAATTTGCTTCAAAATATGGTAGGGGCAATAGAGAATAGAAAAACAGTATAGAGAAAATCAACAAAACCAAAAGTTAGTTCTTTGGAAAGACCAACAAAACTGACAAACTGTTAACTAGACTGACCATGAAAAAAGAGTACTCAAATTACTAAAATCAGAAAAGAAAGTGGGAACATACCACTGATGTTATGGAAATGAAAAGAATTATTTTTGTGGAAATAAAAAGAGAATATTAGGAACAATTGTATGCTATAGAATTGGATAACCTAGATGAATGGACAAATTCCTAGAAACACACAGCCTACCAAAACTTAATCATGAAGTAGAAAATCTGAATACTTATAACTATTATAAGGAAATTAACTCAATAATCAAAAACCTCCCCAAAAAGAAAAGGCCTGGACAGATGGATTCACTGGTGAATTCTAGCATTTAAAGAAGAATTCACACCAGTCTTTCATAAACTCTTCCAAACAGTTAAAGAGGAGGAAATACTTCCTAACTCATTCTATGAGACCAGCATTACCTTGATACCAAAGCCAGATAGACACTGCAAGAAAACATCAATATAATGAATATTCATGCAAAAAAACCCTCAACAAACTACTAGCAAAAAAAATTCAACAACATATTAAAAGGGTTATACACCATAACCAAGTGGGGTTTGTTTCTGGAGTGCAAGAATTGTACAACAAACAAAAATCAATCAATTTAATCCACATTAATGGAATGAAACAGGGAAAGCACATGATCATCTCATTTAGGCAGAAAATGCATTTCACAAATTCAACACTTTCATGATTAAAAAAAACAGTAAACTAGAAGTAGGAAGAAATGTCCTCAATCTGATAATATATGAAAAATACACAGCTAACATCATACTCACAGGTGAAAGACGGAAAGATTTTCCCCTAAGATTAGAAACAAAACATGGATGCCCAATTGTAGCACTTGTATTCAACATAGTATTAGCAGTGCTAGCCAGAGCAATTAAGCAAGAAAAATAAAGAAAAAAAAAAGAAAGATGTCTAAATTGAAAGAAGATGTCTAAATTGGAAAAAAGAGAAGTCAAACAATCTCTTTGCAGATGATATGATCTTAAGTAGAAAATCCTTAAGATTCCACAAGAAAATGCTGTTAAAGCTAATAAATTAATTCAGCAAAGTTGCAGGATACAAAATCACACAAAATCAGTTGCATTTCTAAACACTAAACATTCAGAAAGGAAACTGATAAAATAATTCTGTTTACAGTAGCATCCAAAGGAATAAAATATTTTTAATTTCTGAAATTAAAGAGCACATCAATAAGTGGAATGACATCCCATATCTTAATATTGTTAAGACACAAGATTTAATATTGTTAAGATGAAAATACTGCCCAAACCAATCTGTAGATTCAATGCATTTCTCATCAGAATCCTGATGGTGTGTTTTGCAGAAATAGAAAACCCATCCTAAAATTCATATGGAATCCC
Organism: Manis pentadactyla; assembly: GCF_030020395.1. Classification (NCBI taxonomy): domain Eukaryota; kingdom Metazoa; phylum Chordata; class Mammalia; order Pholidota; family Manidae; genus Manis; species Manis pentadactyla. The sequence continues at coordinate 188,816,829 of NC_080019.1, read as the reverse complement.
AAAGGATTCTAGGTAGCCAAAAGAATCTTGAAAAAAAGAACGAAGTTGGAGGACTCACACTTCCTGATTTCAAAACTTCACAGAAAGGTACAGTAATCAAAACAGTGTGGTATTTCCATAAAGCTATATAGACCAATAGAACAGAGTCCAAATATAAACCCTTGAATATATGCTCAAGTAATTTTTTAAATATATATATTTTTTATTAAGGCATTACTGATATACACTCTTATGAAAGTCTCACATGAAAAACAATGTGGTTACTACATTCATCCATATTATCAAGTTCCCACCAATACCCCATTGCAGTCACAGTTCATCAGTGTAGTAAGATGCCACAGATTCACTATTTGCCTTCTCTGTGCTACTGTCTTCCCCATGACCCCCCACACCATGTGTACTAAACATAGTACCCCTCAATCCCCTTCTCCCTCCCTCCCCACATGCCATCCCATAACCCTCCCCTTTGGTAACCACTAGTCCCTTCTTGGAGTCTGTTAGTCTGCTGCTGTTTTGGTCCTTCAGTTTTGCTTTGTTGTTATACTCCATAAATGAGGGAAATCATTTGACACTTGGCTTTCTCCACCTGACTTATTTCACTGAGCATAATATCCTCCAGCTCCATCCATGTTGTTGCAAATGGTAGGATTTCTTTCTTTCTTAAGGCTGATTAGTGTTCCATTGTGTATATATACCACCTGTTCTTTATCCATTCATCTACTGATGGACACTTAGGTTGCTTCCATTTCTTGGCTATTGTACCTAATGCTGCAGTAAACATAGGGGTGCATATGTCTTTTTGAACTTGTATTCTTTGGGTAAATTCCTAGGAGTGGGATTCCCTGGTCAAATGGTATTTCTGTTTTTAGTTTTTTGAGGAACTTCCATATTGCTCTCCACAATGGTTGAACTAGCTTACATTCCCACCAGCAGTGTAGGAGGGTTCCCCTTTCTCCACATCCTCACCAGCATTTGTTCTTACTCTTTTCGATGCTGGCCATCCTTACAGGTGTGAGGTGATATCTCATTGTGGTTTTAATTTGCATTTCCCTGATGATTAGTGATGTGGAGCATCTTTTCATGTGTCTGTTGGCCAGCTGAATTTTTTCTTTGGAGAACTGTTTCTTCATATCCTCTGCCCACTTTTTAATCGGGTTATTTGCTTTTTGGGTGTTGAGGCATGTGAGTTCTTTATATATTTTGGATGTTAACCCCTTGTCAGATATGTCATTTACAAATATATTCTGGTCAAGCAATTTTTGACAAGGATAAAATGATCATTCAGTGGGAAAAAGATGGTTTCCTTCAACAAATGGTGCTGGGAAAACTGGATACCCATATGCAAAAGAACGAAGTTGAAATCTTACACCAAATGCAAAAATTAACTCAGAATGGATCAGAGACCTTAATGTAACAGCTGAAACTATAAACCTTTTAAAAGGAACAGAAGAAAATCTTCACGACATTGGATTACTCAATGATTTTCTGGGATATGATACCAAAAGCACAGGCAACAAAATAAAAATTGGACTTCACGAAAATTAAAAACTCTTATGCATCAAAGAACACTATCAAAAGGAAGACCACCCACATAATGGGAGAAAATATTTGCAAACCATTTATCTGAAAAGGGACTAATATCCATATATATATTTTAATAAAACTACTGCAACTCAACAACAAAAAGTAAACAACCCAAATAAATATGGGCAAAGGAGATTTTCCTCCAAAGAAAATATACAAATAGCCAATAAGCATGTGAAAAGAAGCTTAACATCACTAGCCACTAGAGAAATGCAAATCAAAACCACGAGATGTCCCTTTACACCTAACAGGATGGCTATTAAAAAAAAAAAAAAACTGTGTTGGAGAGAATGTGAAAAATTTGGAACACTTCCATATCGATGATGGGTATGTAAAATGGGGTACGCTCTGTGGAAAGCTTTGGCAATTCCTCAAACACTTAAACATAGAATTCTCATATAATTCATCAAGCAATTCCACTCCTGGGTATGTACCCCAAACAACTGTAAGCCACAGTGTTCATAGCAACATTATTCCTAATAGCAAAAAGGTGGAACCAATCCAAAAGTCCAGGAGTGGATGAGTGAATAAAACAATGTGGTGCATACTGTCTGCAAGCCAGGAACAGGGTCCTCACCAGAACCCAACCATGCGGGCTTCCTGATAATCAGACTTCCAGTCTCCCAAAGTGTGAGAAATAAATGTCTGTTCAAGCCAAAAAAAAAAAAAAAAAAGTGCATACATACAATAGAATATTATCCAGCCTTAAAAAGGAATACAGTTGATATGTGACATGGATGAACCTTAAAATTGTTATGCAAAGTGAAATAAGCCCTACACAAAATGACAAATATTTTATGATTCCACTTATGTGAGGGACCTAGAATAAGCAAATTCAAAGACAGAAAGTAGAGATTACCAGGCTCTGAGGGGTGGGGTAAATGGGGAGTTGGTGTTTAATGGATACAGAATTTATTTGGGATGATGAAAAAGTTCTGGAAATGGATGGTGGTGCTGGCTGCACAGCATTGTGAATGCCATAATGAATCATACACCTAAAAATGGTTAAGTGGTAAATTTTATGTCTATTTTCTCACAATAAAAAAAAATTTAATGAGTTATTTGTAACATAGACTCAAAAAAATACATAATGGGAGGGGTAAGTAAATGGGGGGAAATGCTACTTAGTCTAAACTTGTGACACGCACTACACAGCATGCCAGTAAGTCTAGAGACAAAGTGTTGCGACCAGGAAAGCAACTTTATTTGGAAAGCCAGCAGAACGAGATGTTGGACTCATGTCCTAAAGCACCATTTTAACTCAGGGTTGATTGTAAGCTTCTTTTATACTAGAGAAGGGGGAGCAGGATAGGGAGCAGGCCAGGGGTGACTGACAGCTTGCAGACATGTGGGCACTAACAAGGGAGAGCTGAGAAACTCCGTGTCCTTGGTTAGTTGACATAAGCTGACCTAGGTCTAGTCACAATGTTTCTAAAACTCTTTAACAGGGCAATCATTATTTTCATACATATTTCCCGATCTCCTGGAGGAGGCAAGCTTCAAGTAAGGAGCTATTTGCAGAAATCTCATACTGTAAGCAAAATTCCTTTTTTATAGTGAGGTATCATTGATATACAATCTTCTATTAGTTTCATGTATACAACACAGTGGTTCAACAGTTACCCATATTATTAAATCTTCACTCCCACCAGTGCAGTTACTATATATCAACATAGGAAGATGTTACAGAATCATGTATATTCTCCATGCTGTATTACTATTTTTGTGACTAATTTATGATTGAGAATTTTTGTGCCTCTTACCACCCTCAACATCCCCTTCCGCCACCCCAACCCTTCCCCCATCACTTCTTAGTGTCTATGATCCTACTGCTGTTTTGTTCATTTTGTTTTGTTTCATTTTTATATTTCACAAATAAGTGAAATCATGTGGTATTTGTCTTTCTCCAGCATAATAGTCTCTAGATCCACCCAGGTTGCTGCAAATGACAGGATTTTTTATGGCTTAATAATATTCCATTGGGTATATGTAACACACCGTCTTTATTCATTCATCTGTTGATGAACACTTAGGTTGCTTCCATACCTTGGCTATTGTAAATAATGCAGCAATAAACAGAGGGGTGCATATATCTTTTCAGATCAGAGATTTAGTTTTCTTTGGGTAAATTCCTAGAAGTGGAGCTACTGGGTCAAATGGCATTTCTATTTTTAGTGTTTTGAGGACCCTCCATACTGCTTTTCACAGTACCTGTACTAATTGACATTCCCACCAACAGTGTAGGAGGGATCCCGTTTCTCCACATCCTCGCCAACACTACTACTTCTTGGTTTTGGGGTAATAGTCATTCTGCCTGGTGTGAGGTGCTATCTCATTTGTGGTTTTGATTTGCATTTTCTTGATGATTAGCAATATGGAGCATCTTTTCATGTGCCTTGTTGGCCAACTGTATTTCTTTGAAACAATGTTCAGGTCCTCCACCCATTTGTTAATCAGGTTATTTATTTTTTTGGTGTTGAGGTATATGAGTTCTTTATATATTTTGGATGCTAACCCCTTATTGGATAAATCATTTGCAAATATATTCTACCATACTGTAGGTTGCCTTTTTGTTTTGCTGATGGGGCCCTTTGCTGTACAGAAGCTCTTTAGTTTGATGTAGTTCCACTTGTTCATTTTTTGTTTTGTTTTCCTTGCCCAAGAGGATGTGTCCAGGAAAAAATTGCTCATACTTATGTTCAAGAGAATTTTGTCTATGTTTTCTTATAAGAGTTTTATGATTTCATGTGTTATATTCAGGTCTTTGATCCATTTCAAGTTTACTTCTGTGTATGGAGTTGGGCAGTAATCCAGTTTCATTCTCTTGCATGAAGCTGTCCAGTTTTCCCAACATCAGTTATTCAAGAGGCTGTCTTTCCCACACTGTATATTCATGGCTCGTTTATCATCTATTAATTGACCATATATGCATGGGCTTATACCTGAGCTTTCTATTCTGTTCCACTGATCTATGGATCTGTTCTTATGCCAGTACCATACTGTTTTGATTACTATAGCTTTACAGTATAGCTTGAAGTTGGGGAGTGTAATTCCCCCAGCTTTGTTCTTCTTTCTCAGGATTGCTTTGGCTATTCAGCATCTTTTGTGTTTCCATAGGAATTTTAGAACTATTGGTTCTAGTTCATTGAAAAGTGCTTTTGGAATTTGGATGGGGATTGCATTGAATCTACGTTACTTTGGGCAGGATGGCCATTTTGACAATATTAATTCTTCCTATCTGTGAACATAAGATAGATTTCCATTTGTGTCTTCTTTACTTTCTCTCATGTCTTACAGTTTTCAGAATAGAAGTCTTTCACCTCCTTGGTTAGATTTATTCCAAAGTATTTAATTCTTTTTGATGCAATTGTAAATGGAATTGTTTTCCTATTTCTCTTTCTGCAAGTTTGTTGTTAGTATATAGAAACACGACAGATTTCTGTGTATTAACTTTGTATCCTGCAACTTTGCTGAATCCAGTTATTAGTTCTGTAAGTTGTTTTTTGGTGGAGTTCTTTAGGGTTTTCTATATATAATATTACATCATCTACAAAGTGACGATTTCACTTCCTTCCCAATTTGGATGTCTTTTATATCTTTGTGTTGCCTGATTGCCATGGCTAGGATTTCCAGTACTATGTTGAATAAAATGGTGAGAATGGATGTCCTGATCTTAGAGGAAAAGCTTTCAGCTATTCACCATTAAGTATGATGTTAGCTATGGGTTTGTCATATATGGCCTTTATATGTTGAATATATCCTCTATTCCCATTTTGTTGAGAGTTTTTATCATGAATGTATGTTGAATTTTGTCAAATGCTTTTTAAGCATCTACTGAAATGATTATGTGGTTTGTATCATTCTGTTAATATGATGTATTATATTGATTAATTTGCAAATATTGTACCATCCTTGCATCCCTGGAATAAATCCCACTTGATCATGATGGATAATCCTTTTGGTGTACTTTTGAATTCAGTTTGCTAATATTTTGTTGAGGATTTTTGCATCTATGTCCATCAGGGATATTGGTCTATAATTTTCTTTTTTTGTGGTGTCTTTGCCTGATTTTGGTATTGGAGTGCTGATGGCCTCATAGAAGAAGTTTGGAAATATTTCCTCCTCTTCTACTTTTTGAAATACTTTAAGGATGAGTATTAGCTCTTCTTTAAATGTTTGGTAGAATTCAGCTGTGAAGCCATCTGGTCCTGAATTTTGTTTGTTGGGAATTTTTATTAACAATTCAATTTTATTGCTGGTAATTGGTCTGTTCAGATTTTCTGTTTCTTTGTGGGTCACTCTTGGAAGGTTGTGTTTTTCTAGGAATTTTCCCATTTCTTCTAGTTTGCCCAATTTATTGGCATATAATTTTTCATAATATTCTCTTTTTTTTTTGTATTTCTGTGGTATCTATTATGACTATTCCTTCTTTGTTTCTGATTTTGTTTATTTGTGTACTCTTTCTTTCTTGACAAGAGTGGCTAGGGGTTTATCTATTTTATTTTCTCAAACAAGCTCTTGGTTTCATGATTTTTTTTCTATTGTTTTCTTCTTCTCTATATTTATTTCTGCTCTGATCTTTATTATGTCTCTCCTACTAACTTTGGGTTTCATTTGTTCTTCTTCTAGTTTCTTTTATTGTGAGTTTAGACTGTTTATTTGGGATTGTTCTTGTTTCTTGAGTAGGCCTGTATTGCTGCATACTTCCCTCTAGAACAGCCTTTGTGGAATCCCACAAATATTGGACTGTTGTATTTTTGTTTTCATTTGTCTTCATGTATGGCTTGATTTGTCTTAATTTGTTCATTGATCTATTATTTAGAAGCATGTTGTTTAGCCTCCATGTGTTTGTAGACAATTTTGTTTTGTGTAATTTATTTCTAGTTTCATATCATACTGGTCTGAGAAATTGCTTAATAGAATTTCAACCTTTTTGAATTTATTTAGGTTCTTTTTGTGGTCTAGAATGTGATATATTCTGGAGAATGTTCCAAGTACACTTGAGAAAAACGTGTATCCTGCTGCTTTTGTTTGGAGTGTTCTGCAGATATTAAGTCCATCTGATCTAATGTATTGTTCAGTGCCTCGTTTCCTTATTTATTTTCTCTCTGGTTGAGCTATTGATGTGATTGGTGTATTAAAGTTTCCTAAAATGAATGAGTTACAGTATATTTCCACCTTTAGTTCTGTATTTGTTTTACATATTTAGGTGCTCCTATGTTGGGTGCATATTTATAATGGTTATATCCTCATTGGACTTACACCTTTATCATTGTATAATGTCCTTGTCTCTTGTTAGTTTTTGTTTTGAAATCTATTTTGTCTTAAGTACTCCTACCCTGCTTTTTTTCCTCCCTGTTGTTTGCGTGAAATACCTTCTTCCATCCCTTCAATTTCAGTCTGTATATTTCTTTGGGTCTGAAATGAGTCTACTATGGGCAGCAAATAGATGGTTCTTGTTTCTTTTATCCTTTCTGCCACTCTTGTGTCTTTAGATTGGTGCATTCAGTCCACTCACATTTAAGATAATCACTAATAGGTATGTACTTATTGCCATTCTATTAATTGTTTTCTGTGGTTTTTTAGTTCCTTTATTCCCCTTTTATACTCTTGTTATTTAATGGTTTTCTTTAGTGTTGTAATTGGATTAAATTTTTTGTGTTTCTAATAGCCTTTAGATTTGTGGTTGCCAAAGGTTCAAGGATAGCTTCCTGCCCATATAGCAGTCTATATTAAGTTGCTGATTGCTCTATTTCAAATACATTCTGAAAGTACTTTTTCTTCCTCCTCCACCCTTTTATGTCATAATATGCACTTTTTGTTTATCCCTTGATTTTGTGAATAGTTGTTTTGCTACTTTTGTTTTAATTTCATATTTGCTTGGTAATTAATTGATCTACTACCTTTACTGTTGGTTATTTTCATTGGTGAAAACTATTTAGCCTTAGGAACATTTCCATCTCTATCAGTTCCTTTAACATATCCTGTAATACTGGTTTGTTATAAATTATTTGAGCTTTTATCTGGAAATCGCTTAATCTGTTTCAAATTTGAATGATAATCTTTCTGGGTAGAAGATTCTTGGTTTGAAGGTCCTTCTGTTTCAGTACATTAAATATTTCATGTCACTCCTTTCTGGCCTGTAAAGTTTCTGCTGAGAAGTCTGATAACCTGATGGGGTTTCCCTTATAAGCTATCTTTTTCCTCTTTCTGGATCAATACTCTCCTTGTCCTTAATCTTTGCCATTTTAATTATAATAATTAAATTGATATAAATAGTATGTCTTAGTGTTGTTGCCTTCCTGGGATTCCTTTTATTAGGGACACTCTACACTACCATGGCCTGCATGTCTATTTCTTTCCCCAGGTTGGGGAAGTTTTCAACAATGTTTGCCTCAAAGAGACTTTCTATCCCTTTGTCTCTCTCTTCTCCTTCTGGTACCCCTAGTATGCAAATATTGTTTTGTTTGGATTGGTCACACAGCTCTATCACTTTCATTCCTAGAGATCCTTTTTTCTGTTCCTCAGCTTTGTCGTGTTCCTGTTCTGTAATTTCCATTTCATTATCTCTACTTGCAGCAATCTATTATTCATTCCCTCCACTGAATGTTTCATTTCAGTTACTGCATTTTTCAGCTGAGTGGTTTTTTCAGTTCTTATATCTCTTTGTTGAAGTCCTCCCTGAGATCTTCAATACTTTTCTGAAGATCAGTGAGCATATTTATGGTTTTTACTTTGAAATTTTGCAAAAAGATTGCTGATCTTTGTTTCATTTAGCCCTCTTCCTGGTGTCTTAATCCTATAGGTTTGTTTGGAACATATTCCTTTGCCTCCTCATTTTGTTAGGGTTTGTGTTTCTTCTTTTGCATCAGATGGATCTGCTATGCTTCCTGGTCTAGACAGTAATAGCTTTACGAAGGCATCCTGGGGTGCACAGAAGCTCAGGACTCTTTCACTGTCCAGTGCCTGGTTCTCCTTTGCTGTGGAGCCCAAGTTGCTGTTGGTCAGCAATGGGTTGGGTCACCTGTCTGTCTGCTGGTAGCGGTTTATCTCAGTCTGCTAAGGTTGGCAGTTTGCCTCAGCAGGCCTTTTGTGATCAGAGCAGTGGCTTCTGCTTCAACTGTTGTGAGTGGCACTGCCCTCTTGCTTGCCCTGCAGCTATGGTGGGGCTGCTGGGTTAACAGGATGGGCAGGGCAGTCACACAGCAAGCTGCATAATGGCAGGGTGCACAGGCTCATGGAGGCAGCAATTTGCACAGTTGTGGAGCATGTGGGTATTTGGCAGCAATGGCTAGTGGCACAGTGGGGAGCCCTGCCAGCAGTGGAGGCAGCTAGTCAAACAGTAACTGTCAGCTGCTGAAACAAGTCACATGGGAGCTCCTTCTCCAGTTGGGCTGAAACAGGGCCAAGAAAGCTAGGAGAGTCTCCTTCTGCCCTTCAGGCAGCAAAATCCAATACTGGTGGGCCAAGAAGGCTGGGGCCTCAGCAGTGTGCAGGTTAAGTGCCTCAGGGCTGAGCCGCCAGCAAGGGGTTTGGTGTCTGAGGTTCCCAACAGTTCTGACCTGTTGGGCTAAAAGAGGGCTGGGGAGGTATCACCCACCTGCCCTTTTTCCTGCAGAGAAAGCCCTATCCAACCCTCACCCCTCTGGCTCCCTTCCCACTGCTGGCAAGTCTTTCAAACTACTGCCTCTGTGTTGGGTCTCAGTGGGACAGGTGGAGCATGCCTGTCCTCCACAAGTGGCTGGAGTCTTGAGTCTCCTAGCATTCCAAATGTTTCTGGTGTCCAGCCCCACTAAACACCAGAACCCAATGCAATGTGGACTCATGCTCCCAGAGCAGATGTCCAGGGCCAAGTGTGCAGAGTTCCTGGGTGCGTATACCCTCCCTTTTCCATTCCTCTTCCTCCCATACATGGACTGGGTTGGGAGAGCTTGGGTCCTGCTTGATTGTGGCTCTGCCACTTTACCCTTACCCTTCTCTTATTCATCTTCTCATTGTCCCCAGGTGTAGGTCATCTGTCACGCAGTCTTCAGATCATTTTCAGGTTTAGCTGTATTTGCTGTTGTTACTTCCTTGGTGTGTTTGTGGAAGGTTTCTGCCTTGCCTTCCTACTTGGCCATCTTGAGCTTCATCCTCAAGTATCAAGCAAAATTCCTTTTGCTGATCAGCAAGCCTATGTACAGGGCTGCAGTGCTGAGCAGAAGCCCTTGCCCCTTTTGCCCCAAAGGTTAAGGCAGCAAAGGCTTAAATATAGTATGGAGGCAGAGGCGCCAAGCCTTTTCTATTATTACAGAAAGACAGAACAAGATTGACCATGAGATGAAAATTGTTGAAGCAGGGTTATGGGTACAGGGGAGTTCATATAATCATTTCTCTATTTTTGTATATGTTTGAAAATTCCCATAATAGTTTAAAATATCTGACACTGAAAAAAATCAATTTAAGAACAAATTAGTGGGAAATGAGAAACTACTAGTGATTATACTGAATATAACGTATAATACTATTATATATTTCACATAATATACATGATTCATATGTGAAATTGTCCTAGACCCCTGTTATTTCTCTACCCAGGAAGGAGGTAGCAGGTATAGTTATTTCAGACTTCACTTCTCCAGCTATCAGCTGGTTAGACAACTCAATCCCCTGGAACTCAGTTCCCATTCTGTGGCCTAGGAACAAGTCTCCCCCAGAACTGACCTACTCAGTCTTACAATAGACAGGGAACAGTGCTCTACAGTTATCTTTCCTGCTCCAGGACCACAGTTGAGAGATACTCCAGCAGGGAAGTAAAAACAGACGTACAGAAACATGGGGCAATTGCCTCTACAGTAGAAGAAAATTTTAAGTCCAAATAATTTTTTAAGTTAGCCTTGATTTGGTTCATAGCACTAACTTTCAAAGCACAGGCCAAAGTATAAAACACTATATTGAAACAGGAGCCCCCTGGAGATGAGAACACTGATGACTCAAATACTTTGTGAACATAAAGCACCATTACAGGTACAACTGAATTCTGGATACTATTTACATATTGGAGACAGTCATAATGTGAATTCTAGCCAGGTTGAGATCAAAGTTTTGAGTCAGACTTAAACTTATTCTATATATTATCATGCTGAATCCTGACTGCTTTGCAAGTAATTAACACTGAATCAAAAACAAAAAACACTGAATCATATTAAACTTGTCTTACCTTTGAAATAGGAAATTGCATTTATTCACTTACTAATAGAATGTTTCTGTTGGAAGCAACTTGTGATTTGCACTCATTTTAGAATGGCTAATTCATCCTATATGACTGCGCCCACTTGGTAACTTCACCTGTATTTGGATGACTTGTTTACCAAAACCGTGTCTCCTTTAGTCTTGTCTTTCTCCCTACAGGCTAGTATATGGAAATTAACTTTGTGATCACAAGATTTAATTCTCAACAGCAATACATACACATTTTCTTCTATGCTAAGCAGGTATTAGTGGCATTCCTTTTGAGTCATGGCCAATGTCCAAAAGACAACTATATGGAAAGACGTGAACCCAGTGGGTCTCACTCCACTCCAGGGAGTCTGCTTATGTGACACTGTGCAAAAGTAAGATTTAATCCGCTGTGGATTTTCTGAAAGCAAGTTATCTGGATAGTGTTTGTGGTCATATTAACATAGGCTTTTAGCTTCTTTAAAGCAGTAAGACGAAGAACCCAATAGAAAATAATACGCAAAGAATATGCTGCAGTACTAGAAGTAAAATGGCCAGTAAAACATGTAAACATGCTCAGCCTGAGAGAAACAAATGCAAGCTGTCATTTTTTCACATGAGATCAGCAAAAGTAAGTCTGAGAGATGGAAAACATACTTACATACCTACTTTTCATAGGAGTATAAATTCATTTTGGATGGCAACATTAAAATTTCTATAGCATACACTCTTTGACCTATCAGTATTCACATGGAATTCATACTCTGGACATACTTGAAAAAGTGTGTGTACTGTGTATTTATTTTCACAGTAGCATTTTTTGTAGTATCAAAAGACAACAAAGAGCATTAAGAGCATATGCATATCATAGAATACTACTAAACCTCTTCGAGAGTAATATGGAAATGTTAATGTACCAATTAGGTGTTAGCACTTTTGTCTAAGTCTGAAATACAAATATATAGAATATAAACTGAATGCATATAAATGAATATGTGTATGTATGCAGCTAGTATTTTCTGGAAGGACATTAAAAAAATAGTGGCTACCATTAGGGAGGCAGTGGGAAAGTCTTTTTTACTTTATACCATTCTGTTCCTCTCACATGTCTAACTTGGGCATTGACTCTGCTTCCCTCTCCCCCTCCTCGCTCACTCCAGTGAGAAAGGGGCATGCTAATCCTGAGTTTGTTTCAGGAACCAATTGAACTCAACGTTCATGAACACTTATCACTGGAAGGTAGAGATAAATGGCTCTAGCTCTTACGGTTCACTAAGAGGTCTTAAAAAATACTTCTATCTGGGTCCAACCCCAAAGACCCTGACTTAATTAGTAGGAGGTACATCCCTGCATTGGGAGTCCTAAAAACTCTCCTGGGATTCAAATATGCAGCCAGTACTAAGAATTACCAGTATATCTCTCACTTTATAATTCTTCAATAAAATAATGGCTAATAGGCTGTGTGACAGCAAGAATCAAGCATCTGAGATTATGGGCAGAGTCACCAGTAATACCTGCCCATATGTATTAGGAATCTGAGGCCCAAATACAAGACACATGAATATCCTACGCCACTCCCAGTGTGCTAACACTTAGTTTTTACTGATTCTGTAGCCTTAGCTGACTAATGCGGGTCCTGTTTGCAGGGGTTGTGCACTATTTTTCATTTTAAAGTAATGTTTAGTTTAAGTAACACTGCCCTCCTATGCTAGCCTGTTACAAATTTAATAAGATAGTTTTCTCAACCTAAATATGTATGCCATGAAAACCCATATTACTCTTCCGTTAAATTTCTTGTTAGCCACATTAACAGAGAATCATATATTGGTAGTATTTATTCTTAAAGTATGAAAATTACATCCAAAGAATCAATTTAGCAAACAAATTTCATTTACTATTCCTAACTTTCCTCATAAGTCAGGTAATAGCCATATAAAAACTATTTTTTCAAGAATAGAGCTGACCAAAAGGAAGGGAAAAAAAGCAAAATCCAGAAAGAACTGCTACATACTCAGAAACTTCACCATGCGCTACATAGCTGCTATCATTCAGGCAACATTCCTTTCAATTAAATGATTTATACAAAGAACAAGTTTCTTCTTGCATGTATAATCCACATACACATGAATGCATGCACACACTCTGAAGGTGAGCTCAGTTTCAGCCTTAATGAAAACAGTCTTAGTCTTCTAAATGTCACTTGTAATTAATGCAGTGACATGAGCTTAACTTGAGGGTCTTAATGGACAGCTTTAGTTTTCAAAATATAATCTGAATATAGAATTCTTTGATATCTGAAGTTAGCCATCATATATTTTTTTATTTTATTACAAGATGTTTTAAAATTTGGCCAGATGCAATTGTGACAGAAAACCAGCTTCATACCAAAAATACACTTTCAATTCCTTTATCAAGCAAATAAAAACATTTATTTGCTTTTTCTAAAAGTTAATATACAGTAAAAATTTAATATTGTCTATGACAGACATGTAACTGAGCATACATACAAAAGTAATATGTATTCAATGTTCAGAAACAGAAGTATAAATAAATAGCAATGATAAAACTTTGAAAAAATAATGGACATTTTAGTTGTGGAAAATGATTCTTAATTCTATATACAGTTATACTTAATAAAAAGCATCTCTTTAAAATTGCACAAAACATGGACCAATAAAGCATAATTTTATGGCATGTAATACTATAATCCTAGGGCAGTCTGTTGCTTAGCTCCAGGATAGAGAACACTTAGGTTTGTACAGAATAAAAGGTATGCAGTACTGTTCAAGAGTGTCTTCCTCACTCACTTTAACTTGCAGTAATCCTACAAAAGGCTGTACAGGAAATTTCACAAAGAGAAATATTAAACAATTATTGTGCCCACTTCATGCTGACGAGCAGCCAAAAATGGGCTTCAAAGTAAATGTGGTGGGACATTTAGTATTTGTTGGTACATTTTTATACTGAACATTTTTTTCTATAAAAACACCTTGTTTAACCATGATTGGCAATCTCAGCACAAAAAAATTCTGGCAAAATGGATGGAGGGAGTTTCTGCTTACCTATTTTCATGAATAATCAGGAGGTAAGAACTTATAGGAAAATTAATGCTCAATTCACTTACAACTTCTCTTAACAGGAACTGATCCCATTTTTTAAAAATCCTGCTTCAACTTCTGCATAAGAAAATCAAAGGTATGTTTCCACTGTATTATGTATGGCACAGCACTCAATTCAGAGAAAAATACACTTTGGGGAACCAGAAAAGATTGCACAAAGGTTAGGGTCACCCTGAAAAATTCTTGGCAAAAAACACTTTAAGTCCTCTAGGGTAATAAAAAAATATGTGCAGACTTAATTACAAATATTTACATTTCAAAAACAGACTCATGAGTTAGCTACCAGCTGTTCAATACCAATGATTCATAGGCATTGTAAAAGGTGTGATAACGTGTCCACACTGCTGTGGCCACACTTGATGCATAGAATACTGTAAAGATTATGGTTCTTCAGCCTGTTAACTATCACATCTATAAAATCAAAATTTTTTAAACTTGAAAGCTATACAACCAAAGGACTGAGCAAGTATCTTATTACCTCATATAAAATATACTTTAAGTACTACTGATTTCACTCATTTGTTCAACAACTTGTCCTAAGATTTCATCAACTACATCAACGTCATAATTCACTTGCTGAAGATTGAGATCAGGTACAATCATGGCCAGCAGTTGTCCTACGTTAACTCGAAGAGATCGAAGTTTGAGGCTGCAAATACAAATATTGCACCTGTTAGATGAACATTATAACAATTTAATATTCATGCAGGGCTTAAGATTAAAGTGAAACATAATTCAATTTAGTAATTACATATTTATCTGTTAAGTAGAACTAGCAACTCTGGTTCCAACTAATATAATTTTCATTTGAGATTGAAGAAAACAGGACTGGTAAAATATATAAACTTTATTTACTTAAAATTTATTTATTATTTAAAATAATTGTTACCACCTGGAAAACAGTAGTGATATACCGGTGAAAGCACTGATTCAAGAATTAAGAATGCCATCTCTTTGAATTCCAGGTTCCTTTTGAGGAACGTAAATTGTTTCCCAAACATGTTCAATGTTCATTGTTGTATAAGAAGGAAAAAAAGAAATGGTTCTGTGGTCAAATAAGCTTGTAACACTAGGTAAAATAAAGCTGAACCAGACTTTTGAAATGCAGGACTTCTCTGAGCCTTTTACATGCTAAAGTTCACGGACTATATACACTTTACTAGGCATTTATAAAGGAAAGAGTATTTTGCTGAAAACATTGGGAAAACCTGAATTGATTATGATTCCATCCAAGTTTATATACATGTACTTGAGTTTCAACATTCTAGACTTTACCTACAACTACACAGCAGCCTTTTCTTCACTGAGTGAGACACATGGGTTGAGATTGTTTTATCTGTCCTTGTTCTGCCCCCTCCCAAATATAAAAGTCCACATTTAGTTTACATACTGATTTTTCTAGGGTAGAAATCTCTGAACAAGCAAAATGCTCAAACTTGACAATGAACAGAAATACAATTTTAACCATGCTTATAAGCTTGCATGGTAAGGTTCCACTGGCATTCCTATGCCAGTTGTTTTTTGTCCAAGATTTCCCACCCATCTTTGATCAGAGGCCCATGGTCCAAATAATTTATCGTGCTGTCCTACAAACATCCCCTTTGTCCTAAACAAAACCTTCTATCTGTATGAAAAGTAGACAAAAGACTAATGTGACTCTACAGCCCCTTACCCATGCTTGACTTCAAGTCTTTTGATTGTCCCTGGTCAAACACTCCTGTCCACTGGATATATTAGATTCCTATTTTTAGTGTAGAGAACAGCACTATCAGAGAATTATTATGAGTTCCACATGCAATTTAAACTATTCAAATAGCCACTTTAAAAGCAAAATGAAATAAATTTGTCATTTATTTAATTTAATCTGACATAGCTAAAATATATAATTCCATCATATAATCAATAGAGGCATTTTACATTCTTTTATTCATCCTAGGGCTTTAAAATTCAGCATGTATTTCATATTTAAAGCACATCTCAATTCAGACTGGCTAGATTTCACTGTCAGTGGCCATATAGGTCTAAAAGAACATCAGTTACTCAAAGTTTAGTGTCCAAAAGAATCATCTGGGAAATTGTTGAAAAGCTGGATAAACACCCAAGGGTCTGCATTCCTACAAGCACTATGATACTGTGGTTCCCATTTTCAGAAATACTAGTTGGGATTTTTTTCTAACCCCCCGTCCTCCATGCTTATATGCACTGGTCTATCCTAGTTCCACAAACAGGTTTAATTAAATCTTTCCAAAACCTAAGCTAAAAAACAAAGAAATGATATAACTGGTGTCAAGTGAGGATGGTAGGAGATTATTTCTCAACAACTGTGCCTTTAGGTCTGAATTCCTATATTAGTACGAAGAGTTGCATAATTTTAGCTCTTTTTACTATGTCTGAATGGTCATCAACATACCAACACAATATCATCCCCACCTGCTGGAGCCTCTGCCTCCAACCTCAAAAAACACAACAAATGAAGACAGAACCCCAAGACCACTTTTATACCTTATTGGGATAGGGTAATCATTCATTTACTGTGTTCTAATTTTCACAGAACTTCCTCCTAATCATCATCTGTACTATGGCAAGTTTTTAGTAATTTTGTGATTTCCCATAAGTTAAGACTGAGGAGGGCACATAATGAAACAGGGATAGCAAATCATAAAGTGGAGAAGAAAAAGGTAAAAAATTAAGTTTCATGAAATAGTCCCCTGTCTTCTAGTCATGGCCACATTCACCCCATTCTTTAACATCCAGCTCAATTTTCATTTTCCCCCAAAAAGCATTCCAAACCACTCTGATTAATCAAGTGCTTTATTCCTTTGCAATTCCTGTTTCACTGAAGTTTAACTTAACCTGCTGATTCCTTGAAGGGGAAGATGATGGTGTGTACCTCTTTTGTATTTCATGGTCTACTGTAATTGTTGGGTTCACAGCAGTCAAGAATTCTTGATAGAACAGTATCTGTTTATTGTAAAATAAATAAGTAACCGGGATGTAATGTATAGCATAAGGAATATAGTCAAAATATTGTAACAACTTGGTATGGTGATACCTGGTACCTAGAAATATCATGTATATAAATGTTGAGTCGCTGTGTTGTACACCTGAAACTAATGTAATGCAATGCTGTTGTCAACTACCCTTCAATAAAAAAAAAAAAAAAAAAGAACAGTATCTGTTTGATGTATGCTAGCAAGCAAGGATCACACTAACCAGAATTGCAGCCCCAGCCAAACCCTCATTTACCATTACCTTTCCTCATCAGTGTAATTTACAGACTCCTCAATGTTACTTGACGTTGAAACATCTGTTCCTATCTTCTGACTTGCAGATTTTAATTGTTCGATTTCACTTTTCAGTTCTTCACACTGTGAACGGATTTGTGATTTTTCCATTTCCAGTAATTCAACCTGACAAAAAAATTATCTAACTGTAAAATTTAAAAATACTAATCTCTAGGGAAATTTCAACTAAGAAATGTAAAAAACCTGCTTGATGAAAATTACCATAAAAAAAGACAAAGAATACCCCACCCCAATAGCTTACTATAAACAAACTTCATTCGTTTTATCTTTTTACACTGAAAGAATGCAAAATGTTAACTACAGCTTGACTGAAAACAAGTGGTACCCAAACTGAAAATGCAAGATAAAAATGCCTAAAATGATGTGACATCACAGCATTCATTTCTTGCACATTCAGCAACTCCAAATTGTGAGCTTATACTAATTTTTAGACACTCTGTCATCTCCTAAGCCAACACATCAAGATGAATGTGTGAAAGAGCAGTTATGTCAGCAGTATTTTAAGGAAGAGGCAGTATAGCACCATGTCATTTCCAAAGTCTTTTTAGCAGAGAAATTCTCCTTTCAAACAGCATGCTGTAAATATATCAAATAGATGTTTTTAAAAAGGAGATACCCAAATTTGAACTGGGTGCACGTGCAGAGGCTACTCCTTGTCTCCTTTTTTCTGTTTTTTTCTCTTTCTTCCTCAGTAGAAACCCCTGAATAAAGACTACATTTCCAAGGCACTATTAGCCAGGTGACTCATTTCAGGAGCCCCCCTAACTTCTGCTTCCAGCAGCCCCTTTGCTGTTAAGAGTGTGGATGTGCAATGGCTGGGCCTGAAAAAACATCTACAGCCACAGCTGTGCACTGAGAAGCAAAGCAATAGTGCGGGAAGGGCTTCTGTCTCCAATGGCTGTGAAGTGCCACTGTTGTGTGGGGATTTTGTGTCTCCTACAAACGAGCCTGTGACTAATACAGGGTGCATCTATAAATGACGGTATCATCTACCTTGTATGGTTACTGTTAAGGCTTATTACTAATGGATGTACAATTTCCACTACGTTTAGTAACAGTGTCTTGGTAGGCACCACACTGGTATTCTGAGCAGGACAATCCTTCAGTACACAGCAGTGTCCTATGCCACAGCACATTCACCATACCTGATCCACCAGCCACTGAATCCCAGCCATGCCATCTCCACAAGACATTTTTAAAAAGCTGTCTTTACACATTTCCACATGCCTCCAGGAGGACCACTCCCAGTTGAGAACTAGTGGAGTACAAGACAGTCAATAAATGGAAATACTATTAAGCGATTTATTCCAATCTAGCAACTGGCAGTTCTTTACCAAGTTTGTTGATCCTGGGCTCCCATGACTATGATGAATGACAAAACTCACCTCACTTTTATACTGGTCCCTCTCAATACTGCATTTGTCCAGCTGTCTAAATACATCATCAAGCTGCACCACCATTTCATCCATTTCACTTTTACTCTCACTATTGGAACACTGACTGCATTCAGCCTTTACATGTTGCAAAGCACTACATTGTTTCTTCAGCCTTTCTATTTCTTCCAAAGCTTGCCGATACTGGTACACCACATGGTCTGGACTTTCAGACTGGCCATTAACACTTCCCAGTAAAAATACAGCATCAGTTTCAGTAGACTGATGGCAAGTTTCTTTCTTCACATATTTGTTGTTCACTTCCAGTATCCTCTGTTGTAACACTTTGATTTGGTCGGTAAACACATGACACTGTCTTTTATAATTTTCTTTTTCCTGAGCGACTAGAAGCAACTCATTTCTCAGTTCACTTAACTGGCAACCAGTATCAGCCACAGATTTATTAAAGGTTTCCTGAGGTTCGTGTGTCTTTCCTTCAGCTTCCACACAGGATGGCAGTACTGCTGTATCATTTCTTGCGTCTATCTCATCTTCAATGGTTTCTTCCTTTTTAACAATGAAACTTGGTACTTCAGTCTGGGTAGCCATGGTAGCTCCCTGATCACATCTGGATGAGATGCCTGTTGAACTAGTCTGACCACAAGGTTCATTATCAGCCACAGGCTCAACCTGAGCACCACTTTGCTCAATGTGACTCTGCTCCAATTTTACTTCAACATCATGATCTCCTGTAGGCTTGGGGGTACTGTTTTCTTCCAAGATGATGACATCTTCATCATCATCATCTTTGTAAGATGAATTTTCAAATGCTTGATTGCTGAACCTCCGGCTCTTTGCATTCAAAATTGAGGAACGAGTAGAAAGTCTCCGTTTGAGGCTGGAAAAAATTTTATGTATGAAATATAAGATTATAAGAGGGCTGAAATAAACGACCTGGAAGTAATCAATCTGAAAATTTTAAGAAATGCCTGTGCTCATTTCTGAAAAGTGACATATTACACTTGAACTACCCAATGATTTAATGAAGCAGAAATTACTTTCTTTTATAGATGAGGAAATGGACTGCTGAGATCTCTTTAAAGTCTCAGACCTACATACTGCCAAAAACTTATTCACTTGGTCTCTCTGGGCATTTCAATGTATACATGTGTAAAAAAGAACGCCTCCACACATCCCAGGTCCGTTCTCTGTATTCGAGAGCTCAGTAAATGGCACTGCCCTTGCCGTTTGCCCATGATGGTTTTATCAGCATTCAGTGAGCAAATGTGAGCCATCAGGTGAGCCAGCATGCCCTAGCCTTTCATGTAAAACAACCTTCCCTGCATTAAAATCAGCTCATTTTCTTCATCTGCTTGGTCTTCTGTGAATTTTAGTACCAACTGATCACTTTTGCCTCACAGAAGGACACATGCACTGGTTTGGTATTTGGGCCTAATGTGTTAGACTTCTTATGTCCTTCATCTCACGAAAGATTTTCCTTTCTTGGACTTACTCTCATCAAGGGAGCACAACAGCCAATAAAATCCTCAGAAAGGGTACAAATGACATCAAAAGGTAAAATTTTGCATGACAAAAATCTTCATTCACCTCTCAACTTTATTGTTGGCTTGGTTTTTATATGGATTCCCAGGTTAGAAAATACTTTCTCAAACTTTAAAAGCATCATTCCCATCTGCCATTCAGTGTTTCTGCCATCCTGATTCCTGATCTTTTCCAGGTACTTATGTTTTCCTTCCCTGAAAAATAATTTTTTCTTGTTTTCTAAAATCCCGTAATATTTCTTAAAATGGATCTTTCCCCAGATGTTAGGCTGTGTATTTAGAGGGAACTGAGTCTTACTTATATTATTTGCCCTTTCTCTGATTTCCATTCTTAAATTCCCTCATTCAGATGCTGGTCTTCCAGCACTTTTTCTTTTTCCTATCTTCAACTGTTTATCCACCTCCCAATAAATTTCACAGGGTTTCCTCTACTCCCTTTGTTTCAGTTTGTACATCTGGCAATCCCTGGCTCTTTATACTACAGAGTGAAACTGACTAGAAGCAGCAGAGGGCTGGGTTTGTGATCTCAAGAGTGCTCAGTGTTAGTATCTGGGGCTTTCCTCCTGGGAACCCAGTCAGGGAAGGAAGGGAGGAGGACTTCTCACCATTCAGTGTCCAAACTTTCCTGAATGCTGTTTTCAACACAGTGGCTCACCCACATCTTCACCAGTAACATGTGCTCCACAAAGTAAACTTCCTACCTCCTACCAGAGGAAGAGAAGCAGTGCTGCCAGACCTTCCAAGCTGGGAAAAGGTCTAGGGAACTACTCTTCTTTAAAGTTTCAAACAAGCCTCCTATCATCACCTCTATTTTCCACCTACTGAAGTACCCAGTGCTTTCAGATTCTGAGACTGCGTAGGGATCTACAGAGTTAATCATTTAATTGGGATATGCCCTTCTATTTTTCTTACCAGGCTTATTCCTATTTGTGTTTCTCAAGACTTAGTTCAGGTACCACCTTTCCTCAGACTTTTGGGCTCTATGAATTTGAGAATAAAGATATCCTTTAAAAATTAATGAAAACATTCTCTCTTTTCTCTTCCTGACAGCAGTCACTTTAAAAAGTTCTATTATCTTCCGTCTGTAAACTTACAGATTTTACTTTTTCTTACTTTGCCTGGAATCATATTTATGAAGAAAAGCCAAGAATATAAAGTCAAAGAGACTAGTTTAAAACCCACACGAATTCTCGGTTAAATAGCAATCCAGTTCCAAAACAAACCCCCAAAATACAGGCAGTAAATAGCAAACAATATCTCTCATATACATATATATGCATAAAGGTCATTATTTCTAATCTCTTCTGAGGTCGAAAATCCCTTTGAGGATGTGATGATGGCTATAAAAACTGGCATCATGCTCTTTCTTCCTGACCTCTGTTCATTCTATTCCCGTTGGACGGGCCACCTGCACAGAGTATGTTTTCAGAATTTCAGGAACCAAATTAAGTATCTTCTCATCACAAAGCCTTCCCTGACCATTCCAGTCAAGAGAGCTAACTGTTCAATTCACATGTCATGTGTATCTTTCTTCCCCATCCACTCATCCAAAACATACAGCATGCCATGGGCCATGCTAATAACTTATGGGTTATACTTGACATTATAGTATTGTACTGTTAATTGCTTTGTGTTTTCTTTATTTAGATAGTGACATTCTTTAAGGCAGGAGTTTTCATAGTATACAGAATTTCAAAGAGGTGACAATTTGACCAAACTCTATAATAAATACGGTTAATATTTTAAAAACTTTTAAATAGGTGGCATAAATAGGGTAAGTTTAGGCAATAAAAAAAAAAGCACTTGGTCCTTTAGGTAAGATTTTTTACATGCATATAAGCTGCACTTTCTTAAAAGTACATTATAGCCATGGAAGTATCAAGTAAAAGCTCTGTTTAATATTCATTCCCCAAATAGAAAAACCCATTTTACCACCGACCTGTTGCTCTCAGGTTCAGAATGGGGTGAACCTCGATGATTATTTGTAAGTCTTGTTGTGTAAGTATTTGCTGCTTCTGAAAGGTGTCCTCTTGGAACACTTTCCTTCACAGGAGAAAAGCTCTGACTTGACACAGTCGTTGTCCTAAACAATAGCTCAGCATTAATCTATTGGAGGAAAAGAAAACTGATCTTGAAGAATTTTAGAAAATGTGCCATGTCCAAAACACAAGACATCATTTTTCCCTGCTCCCTTTATCCCAGAAGATGAGAACTATCCTAACCACGTGAATTCCTTGTGTAACACCAAAGAACAACAAACGAAAGGCCTGCAAGTGAGTTAAGAATGGTTTTACATTTTTAAAGGTGTGAACAAAACAAAGCAAAGAATATCCAACAGTGAGTGTATGTGATCCACAAAGCCCAGTATGTACACTAAACTTTACTCTCTGGCCTTTAACAGGAAGATCTGCTGACCCCAAATTATATACAGGACTTACCAAGACACAATAAAAACGGACTTTTCTACGAAACTGAAAAGTCATAAAGAATACTGCCTTAAAAACACAAAGACCACTCTTTTCCCCCAGTTCTGTTTCACCCTGTATATAAGAAAACATTTCAATGTAATTCCAAATTTTCAGATTCAGTGTATTTTCAAACATACTCATCTGCAGCAGGCCAACACTTCTTACGTCAGAAGTACAACTACCTACTCACATACTCGGAAAAAGCTCTGTAACACCATTAAGCATTAGGAGGGAATGAAATGGCCAGGGAGAGTGGTTGACAAAGAGAAAGAAAAACACTGTACTTTGGCCCAGGTTAGTACCAGAACATGGTTCCCCAAGTGTTACTATGAACTGTTCCTTGATTGCCAACCTAGCAATAAGATTCTTAACAGAATATCTGCCTTTCCTTAGAAGATCCCAGTGAAATAATAAAAGCGAACACTTTGAACAAAATTGTTGGGTTAGAAAGGCAGGCAAGCAGCAGTACAAGAAAAGAGGAGCACATGAACTGAATCAACAGGATCAGGTCAGTCTGTTATGTAAACTCCTAAGCTTTCAAATCCAGTATTTGTTATTAAAGTAACCACCATCCAGTATGAGATATAGCTATAAAATGAAGAAAGGCTTTATTACCCGAGGGATCATTTCCGGTTGTCTGATCCTCAATTTTTCCTTGTCTCTTAAAAAAAAGACGGGATATGAACATTATTTAAATTTACTTCATTACTATTTTTCAATTGTTTTCCAATGCATATTTGCCGTTTCACCACTGAGCCACTCAGATATGTACCCTAAACTTTGCTTCAATTTCACTGTAACCAGTTGTTAGCCCTTAAGCAGAGGAACAGTTCCACCTCTTCTCTCAAAAACACCCTAAAAATGTCTGTCTCAAGCTCTCCAATCTGACCAGCATTATTCTCAAGACTGAGCAGGAATATCACACAGGCCATAACAGGATTCTTTACTTTCAATCCTGCTGTTGGATTTATCTTCAAGAATAATACACTATAAATCAATCACCTGGAAGTTCTTAGTGAACCTGGCCTCCTGTGTGCAGTACATAAGCCTCCAGTTCACGGTAGCTGCCTATCATTCACTACCCAGCTTCTCCATCCCACCTCCATTCCCATTACACCTATTACCATGTTTACTCCAGCTAGTTGAACAAATCATTGCTCCCTGTACTACACTCACTTTCAGGGCCTATTACAGTCATTCATGAACTTTCCTGACCCAAACTGCTCCCCCACTCCACCCAGAAGTAATCTCTCATTAAGGGTTTCCTAACAGGATTAGATTGTGTCGTCAACGGTATTCATCAAGTTCTAATTAATAATACACACGTCTCACTTTCCCTGTTACACTGTAAGCTCATAAAGAGCAGAATTCACTTTCAGATTCATCTGCATATGGTCCAAAAAGAAACTATTCTGCATGCCAACTATTTTATGGGATAGGATAACAATAAACAGCAAGTGAAAAGAGAGCACCTATCTACAGCATACACTTAAAAAGAAAAAAAAAAAAAGCACCTGATGGAATGCATTCTATATCAAATTCTTTTTTGGTACTAGCTTTATCTTGGGGATGAATCAACTAATGCTGTCAGACACCACTGTTGACAGTTGGGGCATTATTTTTCCAGCATACATTAATACAACACTCACTTTTTTTTGTAGGTTTTTTCATAAGTGGGATGCACCAAATCCTCATCTTCAGGTTCTTCTGGAACATCACAATTTCTAGTCAAAAATCACATAGGGATAACACGTCACCAGTGCCTATTCACACATCTTCAACAGTACTTTCTGCCTTTCCAAAGAGGGTACTACCAACTCTATGGTACCTGAACTGTGGGTCAGAGTTATTGGAGCAATACCATTTTTCTGGAAGTTGATCTATTCCATCTGGTAATTTTCGCCACTTTAGACAGGAATCACATTGAACCCATGTCTGATCAGGACGTTTCCTATAACAAAACAACAACAAAATACTAGCAGGCAACTTAACCAAGGAGGTTAAAGACCTATACCCTGAAAACTGCAAGACACTCTTGAGAGAAATTAAAGAGGACACTAATAAATGGTAAT
This sequence comes from Manis pentadactyla, assembly GCF_030020395.1. Classification (NCBI taxonomy): domain Eukaryota; kingdom Metazoa; phylum Chordata; class Mammalia; order Pholidota; family Manidae; genus Manis; species Manis pentadactyla. The sequence continues at coordinate 188,792,148 of NC_080019.1, read as the reverse complement.
ATATCCCATGCTCTTGGGTAGGAAGAATTAATATTGTCAAAATGACCATCCTGCCTAAAGCAATCTACAGATTCAATGCAATCCCTATCAAAATACTGACAGCATTCCTCAATGAACTAGAACAAACAGTTCTAAAATTCATATGGTACCACAAAAGACCCTGAATAGCCAAAACAATCCTTAGAAGAAGAACAGAACAGGGGGATTACTCTCCCGAACTTCAAGCTCTACTACAAAGCCACAGTGATCAAGACGATTTGGTACTGGCACAAGAACCGAACCATAGATCAATGCAACAGAATAGAGAACCCAGATATAAACCCACACATAAATGGCCATTAATATATGATAAAGGAGCCATGGACATACAATGGGAAAATGACAGCCTCTTCAACAACCGGTGTTGGCAAAACTGGACAGCTACATCCAAGAGAATGAAACTGGACTACTGTCTAACTCCATACACAAAAGTAAATTCAAAATGGATCAAAGAACTGAATGTAAGTCATGAAACCATAAAACTCTCCGAAGAAACATAGGCAAAACTCTCTTGAATATAAACATGAGCAACTTTTTCATGAACATATCTCCCTAGGCAAGAGATACAAAAGCAAAAATGAACAAGTGGGACTACATCAAAATGAAAAGCTTCTGTATGGCAAAGGAAACCATCAGTAGAACAAAAAGGCATCCTATGGTATGGGAGAATATATTCATAAATGACATATCCGACAAGGGGTTAACATCCAAAATATATAAAGAACTCACACTCCTCAACACCCAAAAAGCAAATAATCTGATTAACAAATGGACAGAGGATATGAAGAGACAGTTCTCCAAAGAAATTCAGATGGCCAACAGACACATGAAAAGATGCTCCACATCACTAATCATCAGGGAAATGCAAATAAAAACCACAATGAGATATCACCTCACACCAGTGAGGATGGCCAGCACTGAAAAGACTAAGAACAACAAATGCTGGGGAGGATGCGGAGAAAGGGGAACCCTCCTACACTGCTGGTGGGAATGTAAGCTAGTTCAACCATTGTGGAAAGCAATATGGGGGTTCCTCAAAAAACTAAAAACAGAAATACCATTTGACCCAGGAATCCCATTCCTTGGAATTTACCCAAAGAATATAAGTTCTCAGATTCAAAAAGACTTATGCACCCCATGTTTATCGCAGCACTATTTATAACAGCCAAGATAATGTCTATCAGTAGATGAATGAATAAACAAGATGTGATACATATACACAATGGAATACTATTCAGCCACAAGAAAGAAACAAATCCTACCCTACCATTTGCAACAACATGGATGGAGCTGGAGGATATTATTATGCTCAGTTAAATAAGCCAAGTGGAAAAAGACAAGTGCCAAACGATTTCCCTCATTTATGGTGCATAACAACAAAGCAAAAGTGAAGGAACAAAACAGCAGCAGTCTCACAGACTCCAGGAAGGGACTAGCAGTTACCAAAGGGGAGGGGTGTTGGAGGGCAGGTCAGGAGGGAGGGAGATGGGGATTGAGGGGTATTATGTTTAGTACACATGGGGTGAGGGGTCACAGGGAGGACAGTGTAGCACAGAGAAGGCAAACAGTGAATCTGTGGCATCTTACTACACTGATGGACAGTGACTGTATTGGGGTATTGGTGGGGACTTGATAATATGGGTAAATGTAGTAACCACATTGTTTTTTCATGTGAAACCTTCATAAGAGTGTATATCAATAATACCTTAAAAAAAAAAAAAAAGGACAGCAGCAGACTCACAGAACCTAAGAATGGACTAATAGTTACCAAAGGGAAAGGGACTGGGAAGGGTACATGGGAAGGGAGGGATAAGAGGATTAAGGGGCATTATGATTAGTGCAAATATAGCGGGGGCACAGTATAGCACAAGGGAAGACAAGTAGTGACTCCATACCATCTTACTAGGCTGATGGACAGTGACTATAATGGGGTAAGTGATGGGGACTTGATAATAGGGGGGAATCTAGTAACCACAATGTTGCTCATGGGAAACCTGTGCATAAGACTGTGTATCAATGGTAGATTAATAAAAAAATATATATGTATTAGCATGAAAATGCAGATGCTAAGTATACTTTAGATTTTCTACATCACTTCCACCACAAAATGCCTGTTACTTATTTCTGTCCTTGAAAATTCTGTGACATAACTGTTGTTGTACAGCAATTTAAATTTAAAAACAACAATTTGGTTACGGTCAAAAGGTTAAATTTAAACAAAGGCCATTCTAAATAAAGTGACTTAATATTAGTAGCATACTATTAAATTTGTTTTATGATAAAAACTCAAACAACTTAAGAATATATTCCAAATGCCTTGGTCTTTTTTATATGAAGTTGTATTAAGTTAAATTTATATTAAGTTAGCATCTGCAATTTATTTATTAGCACTATAAAGCACTCAAGTACAAAAAAATAGACAAGTTGTATTAGTATAATTTAAGCAATATATGATCTTATTATATTTTTATCCTCTACTATAGCATATTTCTGAAAAACAAAATTTGTCTATTTGTAGTTTAGAAAATGCTTTCATGTTAATCTTTTGAAAAAAATGATTCTGTAAAGAATTTATGTACACACATTTAGTATATGAAAATGTTACCTTAATGCCAGTAACTTAAAACTCAGTTTAAAAAAAATTTACTTAGTTATATATAACTTCAAATACACAAGTTTACAAAGTAAAACCAAACCTCTTGTTTCAGGTCACCACTGTTAATTTTTTTAATCCTGGAGAATTTCCTATGCTTAAGAGAATTATGCATATGTACACAGATACCTTAAAAACACAATGAGCAATACATCAAGTCAGATCTTTTTGTTGTTCATGACGTATCTCAGACAGCATCCCATCAGCACACACATTCCCAGGCCTGCTACTGTGTCTGCATGTCCTTCTGGGTGCTCGTCAAGCATCATATCTTTTAATTCTTACAACTCTAGGAGTTAGGTGCTATTAATGTTCCCATTTTACAAAGAGAAAATCGAAGCTTATGAAAGGCCAAATAACATGCCTGGTGTCACATAAATACTTAAGCAGCAGAACTAGAATCTAAACTTAAGTCTGGCTTTGAATGACCCTATTATACAAGACCAGGATTTTTCAAACTGTAAGATGCAACTCATTACTGGATCATGAAATCAATTAAAAATTTGCATTTTTAAATGAAATAAATGCTATTAACATGCAACATATGGGTCAATACTGTTTTGTGAATCTTATACATACATACACATATGTACATATGTATAAATGTGTATATTCAAGTGTTTACTTCATGGTGTGGTGATTACAGTTGTAGAATTTATTTCTTACTATAGGTTAGAGTCAAGTGTGTGGACACTGTATAATCACTGTACCCTCCTTTATTACATCTTGATATTAAAGTGGGCTAATATTCTTTTAATGTGCTTACTGTATTTCTTCAACTGGCAAATTTGGAGAATAGTCTGTATTTTTCTTCACTTTCATTTCATTCCAGTAATCATTCAGCTTTTCTCCTAGTGCTGCTATTGTGAGCCTTAAAAAAGTGAATTATAAAATCAATTTAAGAAAAAAATAAAGATAAAGATTAAATCTGTTAAACACGGAGAAAGCATAAACAACCTATTAATGATCATGTGGACACTGAGGAGAGGGACAGATGAAGACTCCAAAAGGTACAGTTAATAAAGAACACTCAAATTAATGGCAATTTACTATAAAGACCCTAGAAGTTCCTATAGCAGAGGAACTAAGACACAAAACAGTAATACTTTAGGGGTTCTTTATTAAGCAAGTATACTGTAGACCAATTACTAGGAGAACCACAGGCTCTCTGAACTCCAACCCCAACAAATAAACTTATAAATTTCTATTCAAATTAGAACTCAAATGTTTGGTCTATTGAAGTATGCAATCATTCCCAGCAAGTATACTTCAAACCAGCCTCTGTCGCACAACTAACACTTTCACTTCTCCTACATTATGTTAATAAAAAGCAAATCAATGGGACCTATTAAGATAAATAAACTAAGGCCACATTTGAGTAATTATTTATTATTGAGTTAAGCACCTTTTGTGCCAGAACTATGTACAAAGTATATAGTTAGCCTAACATTCTAAATTTAAAATAAAGCTTTTAGAAATTAAGACTCAAATTCTATGCTGGCAGATTAATATTAAACCTATCTATGCCTAAGCATTATCTCCCATTTTCTCTCCACCAGAAAGCCCCAAGGTCATGTAACAGTGTAACAGGCAGGCATCCAAGTAACACGAATGCAGCTTCTCTCCCAAGCAGGCTTCTCCTTTCATACCATGTTTTCTATTTTTTCTTATCACTGCTACTGCTCAGTCCATGAGACTGTACCTCTTTCTGTTGAGAACATACCTAGAAGTGAACTACAGGGTTCACTTATTGTCTTAACATTTTTGGTCTTCTAATTTTTCACATAAAGTTTAGTAAAAGCCTATTAATACTGACACAAACATCACTGCTGAGTTTTCACTTTTTAAATTAAATTTAAGTTTTTAATTCTATTTAATTGTTTTAAAGAAAAATTGACATCTTATGATATTCAGCTTTTCCACTTCTTGAACCTGCTGTATCTACTTATTTAGGTTTTAAATTTCACTCCACAATATATTATAGTTTTCAGTTGTTGAGGTCTTTGCATGTTTTATTTACTCCTGAGTACTTTTTTTTGATGCTATTATAAATGACTGTTTTTTTTAACTTCACATTCTGGTTTTGTTATAGTTGGTAAAACAGAAATACAATGATTTCTGAGTATTTCTTATCCAGCAACCTTCGATTACAGTTTCTTTAAACTCTACGTTTGCATATTATTTTGAACTTTCTATATACTTAATACTTTCATCAATAGTTTTATTTCTTCCTTTCCAATCCTTTAAAAGTCTCTTTTTCTTGCCTTATTGTACTGGTTATTTCCTCAAGACCAGTGGTGAGTAGCTGATAGCCTTACCTCACTCTCACTCTTAAGGGAAGCTATCAATATTTCACAATCAAGAATGATACTTGTTGTTTTTTGTAAATATTCTGTATTGCTCAATATGCCCTTCCATTAATGTTTAAGTGTTCCCTTTTTTCCTAAATCAGAAATGGGTTTTGTGATTTATCAAGTTGCCTTTTCAGTACCTATGAAAATAACAATGAGATTTTTCTAACATCAATATTATGAATTACATTAATTTTTCAATCTTAAGATCACACAAACCATCTGGGAATACAATCCACTAGATTGTATTATCATTTTTACATGTCACTGGATGATATTTGCTATTATTTTAATAAAAACTTTTATATCTTGCTCATGAGAAACACTGACATAAATTCCTTTTTTGTATTCATGAGTTCACTACCAAAGTTATGTGGCTTCATAAAACCTTTAAAGATTGTGTAAAGCTGGTACCACTTCTTCCTTACCTGTCTGAATTTAATATATGGGATATTTTCTAAAAATTGAGTCAATTTCAAAGGAATGTGTCTATATCATTTACAATGGTGAAGAACTGTTCATGTTATTCCTTTGATGCTTTTGTGTCTGTAGTAATGTCCTTTTTATTTCTTATGTCAATGAGTTCTGTTTTCTTCTTTTTTCCCTTATCTTGCCAGAAGCTTACAGACTTCAGTGATCTCATTAAAAAACAAACTTTGGCCTTTCTGACTCTTGTTAGTCATCAATTTATTGTCTCTCAGCTCAAAATTCAGTCTTCTTTGCTGTTTTGTGACACTGGAGCTTGAAACTATAAGCACTCATCCTTTTTGTGTGTAAGGCTGAAGAATAACCTGAGTTAATGGGGCATTGAACCTGCCAGGTGACGGCAGCAGACACTTGTCCTTCAGGTTCTGGTACTTCACCGCTATTTGGCTGGAGCCCAGTGGCCTCCCAAAGGCATTCCAGCTGTGCTCTCAGACCAGCCCATGTCCTCCAGCAAGAGCCTAGTTCCAGTGTGCTTACATCCTTGAGCAAAGACAGGTTCCTCTACAAACCAACTCCAGCCTAGCCATACTATCTGGCAACAGCAGGTCATGCCTACAGAGCAGCCCCAGCCAGGACTTCTGGACAGTTTATTTTGACATGGTGGGTAGCTTATTACTATGTTTGTCACCACTCTATGAAGAGATCTGAATCTCTAACTTCAAGGGCACAGTGTCCTCTCCTAGTTCCTTTATTGTTTACTTTTTTCAACCTAGAGGTGACAGCTTCTCTTCTGTATCTGCTAGTTCTTAGCACATACTGTCTTTTTTACCCTTTTAGTAATCACTCCTCTTCTAGTTACAATTCCTTATATTAAATTACCCCCTTTCAAATAGTGTATGTGTTTCTTAATTAACTGATTTTGCCTTTACCTTTATTTCCTTTCCTTCCACTTTGTTTTATTTGTTCTCTATTTGAAGAAAGGGCCTATGGCATTTATCTTTGTCTTTATCACAAATACTATGTTTGCATTCTACTACATAACATATGCTCATTAGGACAACTGTGCTTCCTAAATGTACAAGTAAAACTGATGGTCATGTTTATTCTATGGCTTCTAACCACTCTTGGATACGAGTATTTCTAAGGCACACAGGACTAAAAGTATCTTAAAGTTCCCATCTAAGCCGAGTTTCAGAATTTTGTATTACACTAAAAATGCTGATACCAAGTAAGCAGTTACTCCTTCCATTTTCTATGAACCTCATAAATACTTAAATCAGTAAAGACAGGGGAGAATATATTTCTAATTAGGATAGAGTAGAATACAATACCTAGGCCAAAAGAGGATGGTTAAATGTGTTTTCTGTGCAAACCTCTCACCTACCAATTTTCTTAAAATTCTGTAATATTAAAAAAATCCACAAGATAGAAATTCAGCTTAGAAAAAGTTATGAAAGTATTTCCAAGATAAACTGTAAAAAGTCAGTAATTTAAATAGGCAACATACCTGTATTCATTAGTATAGTCAAAATCTTGTTTATTATGAGTTGGCTTTAGGAAATTACATTCTATAATTCCCACTACTCCAACTCCCATGTTGTTTGCCTGAAAAATAAAATGAAATCAGTGTTTTGATCATAAAACATGGTGTTCAAAATAATTACCCTTCCACAAAAATTTACAATTCGTATGAAACATTTACCCGTATGTTATTCCATGATTCTTATGAAATTTAGATTCAAAAACAGTATCTGAGAGGTTAATTTGCTTTTCTGGGAGTTAATTCCTAAATATAGGGGAGCCTTCTTCCAAAACCACTTCCACTATTGTCAAGTATCTACTTAGACAGTATCCTCACTCCCAATTTTATATAAGGGGGAAAAAAAGACCACCTTTACTGGGTGCAAAACCACAACTAATTCCTTTCAATATTCATTGTGCCTTGCAAAGGCCTATATTCTGTAAGCTGCCAGATAAAAATTAAAGTCATTTATACAAAGTTACACATCAGTTGCTAACAGCAGTGAAATATAAACCTATGTTAGCTGAAATCAACTTACCTCTAAACCTGCTAGTTTCAACACTGAATTCAAAGTATGTAAGTCAAACATTCTGATTATCTACATGTGATTAACAAGGGTATTTTGTTCACGATTATAGCTGAATCAACAAAAAGTGAAAAAATATGTAAGTTAGGAAAACTTTCTTAAATACAACTAAAGATGAAGCCGTTGCAAATCTAATCATAACCCTATGCTATGAAAAACTGCCAGTGCTCCCTCAGCTTCTACAATTTGTAAGCCAAAGTACCGTTCAGCTTGCAGTTCTTTTTCACCTTCCTTCTGGCCTCATCTTGTCTCTCTTCCGTTACTCCACTGCCCACTTACCATCCAGTCCAGGCACAGCAACTAACTCCTTTAATGACGCCAAATTCTCCAAAGCTTCTTTCCCTTCCTTTGCACATACTCTTTTCTCTCTGCCTGGAAAGCCCTTTTCAGATTTTCCAACACAGTAAAGTCAACTAGACTCATTTCAATCACCACTCTCCCCAAGAAGCCTTTTCTCATGCTCCAAGAATGTACCATATTCCCCTCACCAAACAGAAGTCTGAGGGTATGCTCTCTATCTATCTTATCATCTGCTTATGCTGAGCACCTAGCATGGCAAATCATACCAGGGATTAGATAACTAATGTTTACTGGATCCACAGACTGGAAATAACAGACCCAGTTGATCATCTGGTAAAGAAAAACATTAAGTTAGTTGCAAAAGCCTGTTTTTAACATGGTCACAAATTAACATAATGCAAATTTAAACGGAGTTGGAAAAATGGTAAATGTATCACACTGAAGTCAGGCTCCTAAACAATAAAAAAAAAAGAAAAAAACAAGTACGTTCTGCTGCAGATACAATGTTTCTCTTCAAAGTCAAAACACTTGAGAAATAAGGCCTATTACCAAAAAAGCAGTTTCAATTACCAGTGAAATTCAGTAATTTTAATTATAAAATATTTTTGACAAAAACTAGTATTTCAATTATAAATAAAAATTAGCATTCTAAATAAGTTATTGATACCTCATATCATGGTTGCCAGATTTCTGGATTTTTAGATTGAAATTAGTGGTTATAAATAAAAGCCCAACAGAGTTCATTTCTTTTTTTAAAAAATGCTATATTCTGGGCTCATGTCATATAAAATATGTACAACCTCTGTTGAATAATATTCAAGAAAAACACACTATTATACTGTGCAGAGCTTCTATTGCTCTATAAAGAATTTAGAATGAAACAGGAATAGAAAATGAAAATTAGATAATTAGAAAGCAAAATATGCCTGGATTTAAACTTTTAATAGAACTGATTTTCAGAAGTTATCAGTGAATTCGTCACACACACACACCTGTGAAAACATATAAAGAATAAATTAACATAGAAGGCAATGTTCATCTTCAACTGAATTCCAAAATAATGGAAGTGGTTAAGGAGGAAGGCTCTAGTATATTTAGGAAGTAACTTCAGAAAGTAAATCCCCTATCAGATACTATTTTTTAGTCTGCTGAGTCAACACTAACTAAAACCAACCAATTTCATTCCAGCATGAAACAATCAGGGACCCATATCCAACTTCCATCAAAAGATCTGTATCTATGTTCAAGAGCCATACTCATTGGAAGGTCTAGAGCCAAGTTACTTTGTTAGCCCCAGTTTCCTCATCTGTAAAACGGAGATTTAAAAAAACATTCTGTGCCCCATGTAAGATTCTTCAGGACCAAAAGAGAAATTAATATAAGCTATTCTAAATTCAAGTGCCATATCAATATTACTCAAAACACTGACACTGAAAAGTAATTATGAAAAAAAGCACATTATTTCACATTTGACCCAACACATTACACTAAATTTTCTAAGAGATATGAACATTTTCAGATGTAAAACTTACCCTTAACTGACATCCTACTTTTTCATAAGCTTTGATAAGTCTATTTCGGTGATACATCATTATTCCATAATGATCTTTATTTCTGCAGTTGAATCCAAAAGTAATTCTTACCGTTTTGGTCTTAAATGTTAAGAAAAATTCTGAACACATCATCTCACTCTCTTCAAATCATTCTATTTCATTATTTTTTTTAAATCCAAAAGTACATAAAGGCAAAGTTGGAGAGGAGGATTAGAATCCATATCATGATAAAGGGAGAAAGGGCAGAGGGAAATATTCTTGATTAATATATCTCTATATGGCATCATAAAAAGGAAAACAAAGGATACTAAAAATTTGGGCCGATAAACATCACGTTCAATGAGAGCAAGACTCTTCGAAACTAGCTGTGTCTTTACTTTCTGTCCACGTAAGATGATCTGCATTCTTGGCTTTAGATACAATATACTGCAATAAGCCTGCAAAGACATACAATTATCTGTCCTTTCCAAATAATTATCTGTGTATTTTTTCAACATTACTTATCCATGTATTTAAAATGAAAACGACTACCTTGCTTTGATAGAGGAACCATTTTAATAGAATAATATAGACTACAAAGCTATATTAGGTAATAGGATTACTTCTCATTAAAAATAAACTCAATATACTGTAGCTAATAAAAATGATTTGTAGACAATCTATTGACTAAAATAGATGTTGACATTAAATGAAAAAAATTAAAATACAGTGTGTATGACTTTATTTTAATTAAAAAATACACACATACACAAAAAGGACCATGTTTTCTGACTCTTCGGTCAAGTACATGTATTACTATTGTGATTTAAAAAGCACCAATAAATTTTATTTAGGCAGAAATCACAAGCAAAATCTAATAAACAAAAGGGACTACTGAAAAAGAAAATATCATAAATAATGTACCAACACTTAAGTAGACAAGCACGGTACTTTTTCAAAACTGAGCTATGACAGTCAGCAGGAATCCAGATGTGCTTTTAATTCTTAATGCATGAAAGTTTAGATACTTCAGAATCTTGACCAAAATTTGCATCCTAAATCATGTTAAAATGCTCTTCTGTGCTTGCCTCCAAGCTAGCAGAAATCCCTAAGAAAATGAATTACCAAAAAGGATAGATGAAAGGTTCAACACAGAATTAAAATTTGAACATTTCTTACTTTTTTCCTGACTCCTTCTTATTTCAAAATTAGTGTTTTGTTTTGTCATATATAAAATTTATTAATGATATTTTAAAACATTTTACTCTGCGATATACTAAAACCACACTGTCTGCTCTGGCCGCCTCTGAACATGTTTCAGATCCAAGATCTTAACAACATACTTCAGTAACATTTTGGGGTATATCAAGGAATAGTAAGTATCTGACACTATAATTGCCAGAGTCTCAGAGTAAGTTACGTGGTAAACTCATAAATGTCAAATGTATTCTCAGTTTGTGGTAGCACAGAAAATAAAGGTAGAAGTATTACATGTCTTAACATAGTGACTAAGAAACTTTTTTATCATGGTACCTATCCATTTCTAAGGTCAAATCTCAGAAATATTTATCACAAAATTATATTAATGTACATAGCTATAGTCTATAATTTATTGCTTTAGGATGCCAAATAAGAGGTGCATGTCTATGTACTGTGTAGTATTTTAAATTAAAAAAAAAAACACTCTGGTGAGTTTTTTAAATTGAATTGATCAATATGGGTATCATAGCATATACTGATTCTAGTATTCCCAATTCAATTAATCTAACCACTTGGTAGAACTTTTAAGTTCTTCATAGCTCAGTTTTGAAAAAGACCTGATGACTTCCCAATTTAAAAATAGTTTCTAAACAAATAAAACCACCAGTGCACCCCTCAAGTTTAACAAATTGGTTCATGTCTGAGATACTTTCACTTAAGAGATTGCTGGCAGCATTTATAACACAAAAGGGTAACACTACTTCCATTATTTGATGATTTTCTCACTAAGAGACCACAAAGAGAGCTGCATACATACCCTCAGGGAATAGTCACTCTCAGGGGCAATTTGGTCCATCCTTTCTTGCTTCCTGTACCCTTTCTTTCCAGTTGTCTCATCTAGATCTTCAGGAATTCTGATGTCATATTTATCCTTATCAAAATCAAACTCAGTTGCATTTTTATAGCTGTAAAAGTAATTTTTTAAAGGAGCTAAGCTAGCTTCAGAGCAAGCAAATACTATTAAGTTAACAAAGCAAAACACACATGGTGGGTGTCACGGAAGGTGGGGACAAAAGCAAGAAAAAATATTAAAGGAGTCCAGGAAGATATAGAAAAACTGTATTATTCACTCATACAAGGTTGGTAGGAATGTCAAATGGTAAACCCAATATGAAAAACATATCTGGCAGTTTCTTTAAAAAAAAAGAGTAAATATTCAACTACCATATAACCCAGAAATTATACTCCTGGGCATTTATCATCCTAGAAAAATAAATGTAATAAAAATTATATTCCCACAAAAACCTGCACCCAGATGTCCTTTATCAGGTGAATGGTTAACACATGGTGGCCCATACATACATACGCTGTAATATTCCGCAGCAAGAAAAAGCAGGCAAACTACTGACACCCAGCAGGTGAGTACCTTCCAAAGTATTTCTACTGTGTAACAAGGAATAAATGTAACGAAACTGTTCCTGCACAATGCATTTCATCTCCCAAATGGTAAACAACTAGCTGAGGTCTACATTTACCTTCTAAGATTCCAAATGATGATCCTTGTCCCTTTCTTACCCATAACAGCATCAAGTTCTGCGAGTAATTTCTGTTCCGTTGAAAACAGAGAATGTCCCAGAATTGCAGCAAGACTTGCTTTTGATTCTGCTAAATTAATCATCTGTCGTATATCCTAAGTTAAAGACTCAGACCAACAACATATTTTTCACCAATTGCAGTATGGAAACCAATTCAACTAATAGAAGAACAATTTCCTCAATTATTTTCTAAGTTACAAAACTGTAGTTTGTTTCAAATAACCACCAAAATGTTTTGAGCAAGTTTACTCTGATTCCAAACCTAATTTAATGGTTTCCAATATTTGAATGTGTTTATAAAACACAGAAGACATTTTCCTCAAAATATCTTGCTTTCCATGGTCACTAGTGAAATATTCAAACCAGACCATAGTAAAACTGAAATGGAGAGGAGAGTTCTGGGAAATCAATATAAAACACAGCCACCTGACTTAAAGGATTCCCATGGCATAGTCCCAATGCAGAAGAGAAAGGGACAAATGCTTAGCCTTAGATGTAGGGTGGTCAGTGGAAAGGAACAAGAGCTAAAATGGGAGGTGTAATTAAAAAACAAGAATCTGGATGAGGGCAAAAGGAGGGAATAGTTCAGAATATTTATTCAGAGTTTCTCTATAGTTTCTATTTTAAAATCAAAAGGATATGGTGTTTGTTGAATGCCACTATTGGGACAAGAACATGTTCTGCTTTTATGACTTCCAAGTAGGTCTGAGACAAGAAGCCCACACTCATGCTTTCTCCATTTTTGGTAAAAACTATTGCATCTTTACCCAAACGCATAGAGCCTGACTTGAAGCCGTTTCCATACAATCCAACTGGGACATGACCATTCATGGTGACTTTGTCACTGAAGCCAAAGCTAAAAAGAAGAGATTTTAAAAATAAATGTGTGACCTCTGCATTTTATTCAAAACCTGTAATAACCAAGTAAAAAGCCTGGTATGAATGCTGGTCTCATCTTTCCTAGCTGTATAACCTTGGGCAAACTGATTTTATATTGATGTGTTTCCCCATCTCTCAAACAACAGAAACCAAATCTACATCATAGGGGTGGGGTGTAAGGGTTACACATACTAAAACAGCGGCTCATTGCTTGGCACATCCTGGCTAAGCTGTTGAGTTATAATTTGCACTCCAGGGGCCTTGAAATTCCCTCTAAGTGAGAATGAGTGTCTTGATCTCAGCAGGACTACTTGCAGTATGACTGACAGGGTCAATTTGACTTTTTGGCAACGTAATGAATATTTTCAGAACAGTAGAAATGCCTCTTCTGCCAAATTCCCCTCTACCCTACAATGTACTATGTATCTTTGTTTCCATTTTAGATTTAGCTTCATCCTGACAACCTATTTCTGTGATCCTAGAACCCAAGGCCTTATGACTATTTTATGCAGCTTCCTCATCTTCTGAATGTCTTTAAAATCACCCCACACCAAAAGTGGTTAAGTTTTATTGGAAATACTGGTTAAAACTAATTTACAATAAAGTGTAAATAACCGATCCATCAGTGTGCTACAACTCTAATGGAATGGTAGAATTTTAGATGTCAGACATGTGGAGGAGGTTTTAAGAATGGCAGGGATTGTCTAAAAATATAACAGTAGTAAAAAATGATGGGCAGATACAGGAGACAACACACTGTAGGTGTAGTGTTTCGTTTACAAAAAACAAAAACTATGGGCAGCAAGTATGACACATGAAACCCTTGAACTGAATAAAAACAATGATTTTAAGAAATATGACATTTTTTAACATACCTGAGCATTTTATGTAGTTTATCTGAAGTCATACCATTCCCATTATCAGTGAATGTCAAGCATGTATGGTCGTTTATCACTGTTTTGTCAATCCATATCTGTTTAGCATTCACATCAGGATCGTATGCATTATCTGTGACACAAGTTTTGAGAAATTCTCATTTTGCATTTTAAAGAGTAGTTAACTCAAAACAATCCTTTGGCAAGCAACAAAATAACACTATTTAATTTATTTATTAAAGTATCATTGAAACATAATCTCTTTATTAGTTTCAAGTACACAACACAGTGGTTCAACAGCTACCCATATTATTAAATCTTCACCCCCACCACCACTATTACAGTTACTATCTATCAACATAGGAAGATGCTAACAGAATCACTGGCTATTCTCTATGCTGTACTACCATCCCCATGACCAACTTATACTATGATTGCTAATTTTTGTACTCCTTTATCCCCCTCACCCCCTCCCCACATCGCCCCAACCCCTCCCCCACAGTAACCAATAGTCACTTCTCAGTGTCTGTAAATCTACTGTTGCTTCATTCATTCTGTTTTGCTTTCTATTTTTACCCAAAGATAAGTGAAATAATATGGTATTTGTCTTTCTCTGCCTGGCTTATTTCACTGAGCTTAATAGCCTCAAGATCCACCCATTTTGTTGCAAATGGCAGGATTTTTTTTACTGCTGAATAATATTCCATTGTGTATAAGTACACTTTGTTTACCCGTTCATCTACTGATGGACACTGAGGTCACTTCCCTATCTTGGCTATTGTAAGTAATGCAGCAATAAACAGAGGAGTGCATATATCTTTATAAATCAGGGATTTTGTTTTCTTTGAGTATATTTCTAGAAGTGGAATTACTGGGTTGAATGGTATTTCTATTTTTAGTTTTTTTGAGAAACTTTCACACTGCTTTCCACAGTGGATGTACCAACTGACATTCCCACCTACAGTGTAGGAGGTAACATTTTTAAGGAAACTTCAAAAATTATAATGTTTAAGAACTCCTAAGATGTGAAAACATGAAGTTAAACTGTACCTTGCTATATTATTCATCAACTGTTAACAGAATTAACTCTTTCCAAAGCCTCCATTTGTTAAATAGCAAAAACTGGTACACACAATCTGATAAAGTATAAGTAAGAATCACTGTACTACAGAGAAATCAAAGACAGGGAGGTCTTCTGCCCTGGCTATCAAGAGGAAACCTGAAAGCTAAGTGTCAACTAGCATTATGAGTTAACAGGGAAGGAACACAATGTGGTTACTGAATAAATAAGAACACAGTATCACTTTGTACTAAGCAATACATGTAGATGTAGCTAACCTTAAGTTGTGGCCCTTTAATCTAATCAAAGTTTCTGGTGGCTCTTAATGTTTCTATGAGCTCCCTACACCCCTCTATTTAACACCCTAGTTTAGCATCCTTGTTTCTCTCAGAATAGCTAAGTATGAAGGAACACATGAAAGAAAAATGAAAACCCTTTCAACAGTACCAGTAACAAAATCAACTTCCTGTCTATCTAAATAAGGTCTATCTGAATAACCCTAAATGACTGAATATACTTTTAGGGCATATTTTGAAGTCTTTCTTACAATATAAATAATGGTTCTCAAACAATCCTTACAAAACAAAGCCTATCACTGAAACCAAATAATCTCTTTTTTTTCAACTACTTTAGGAAAGACAGTGTTTCATTAAAAACTTAAAATTTGATACACCACAAAGAGGACCATGACTTTTAGTTGCTCTAACCCAAAGCTAGAGAATCACTATATGCAAATGAACATACCCTGGTTGGGTAGCTCCTCTGGGTTGCCATAAAAAAAGAATGAGTAAAGAGCTACAATGTCATAATGTATCTTCTTTGGGGCTTAAAAAACCCACCTGAACTCAAGCCTAAGTTAGCTGGGAGACTGGAAAATCTAACTATACCAAAGAAATGAAGGGTACTCAAAATATCCTTCTTTTATTTTTCTTGCATATCCTGAAACAGAACCAACCCTTCCTTGATAATGAATTTGAAGTATATCTAAGATTTCTAAGAATATAATTATTTTATTACGTTTCTCAAACATATGCTTTAATTAAAAAAAAATTTCATGTGCATGAATTTTCCTGAAGAAATAAATCATGACCCATAATGATCTACAAACCTGTCTCTTATGCTCATTAAAGCACTACTGAAATACAATCCTATACTTGATCATTCTATTAGAGGAAACAAGTACTACTGAGGCAGGACAGGGATATGGGACAAGCATCATGAGTAAATTTTTCTGCCTATGATGAAAATGTTTATACATAAACAATACAGTAGGAACAGGAGGATCTCCCTCTTAAGGTTAAGATTCCATTTTAAGAATCAGAGACTCAGAAGGCGAGATTCCTGACATACTCTTCGGTGGGTAATCAGCCAACAACCGACTCTATCTTAGGACAGGCCTAGTGGTCCTCACTGGTATGTTCCCAGCGCTTGAGGGTAACTGCTATCTTGGAGAAGAACAGGGTCAATAAATTCCTTGTGTTAATTTTACCTTACAGAATATCTACAGGACTGACTGTGGATGGTGACATAATGTCTCTCACTGGAGAGACATCATGAAACCACACAGATGTCAAGCCTGCACGCCCGCCCCCCTTTGCCTTAAGACAGAATTCTATGCTTTTGAGCATACTTCCTCTCTGAGGTTGCCTGCACCCTCCTTTCTTCGAGTGTGTCCTTTTTGCCTTAAATAAAGACTTCTCACCACTCAACTTATTGCATTTGGCTCTGTGCTCTTCCAGTGGTGCCTTTGTTACTTTGCTATTTCATTCAATTTTCTAGACGTAAGCACAAGTCTTCTCTCTCTCTGGCCTACTTCAGACAAGTGGGGAAGGGCTACTGAGAGCTCTGATTCGGGCTTTCAAGTTCCTGTCACTTGGGTAACCCAGACAGGACTGCAGTTGTGCAATCACGCTCTTTAGTAGCCTGCCTGAAAATCTCCTTGTTTTGCCTTTGGGAAGTTCTCAGAACATAATCCCACTCCATGCTGTGCTCTGCAGCTCCCCACACCCTGGGCTGGTAGGGGCTTAGTTCCCACACTGTGCAAGTGCACACTGGACACACCAGGTGACTCTGGCTTCAGGAGCTGGCAAGGGATTTGCCCTATGCTGAGCAGGAGTTCAATGAGCTTCCTTTTCCTGCTTGGGCTCTTCCTTGCTCTCTGCAAAAGCAGCTGCCACTCACTGCTACTCTCACTTTAATGAATTCTTCCCTTATACCTAACATTTGTCTGATCTGCTCAATCTCCTTCAGAGTCAAGAAACCCTTGCCTGCCTGGGCTAAGATTTCACCTAGTGCACAGGGAGTTACCTCTCTAGATGCGGCTGCCTGCCAACACTACCACAAATATAACATTAATACTCCTACTAACATCAGAAAAACCCACTGTTACGCATACATTCCAACTATTAAAAACAATTTTCACTTTTTGTGATAGATTTATTTCCTTTATATTCGGTATAAAAGTATTTTCAACATACATGCTTTGTGAACTTAACAAATTAAACTACCTTCACAGTAGTCCAGGAAGGGTTGAGCAGTGAGTAATTTGACATCTTTTTGAACAGTTGTTACGCCAGGTAACCTATATTGTTCAAGACACATTTCTTTTCTTAAAAAGCACATCTGCATATTATTTTTCAATGCAAAGTTTTTTAAAATTTCAATTGCAAGCAACAGACCATATATGAAATATCAGTTTTACATACCTATTAATTCAGCAACTGCACTGAATGGCCATGTGTGACTAGTAGAATTTGTATGTAAAAACTTCGGGCAAAGCTGAAATAAACCAATAATTCATGTAAATTAATTCAGGTCTTTTGAAACAGAAACCAATATAATTTTCTGTCCCTGTGTTAAATTGAGACCAAGCAAAAATGACAGCTGCTTGCTTCAGGATACCTGAACATACCACATAGAAAATAAAGAGTCTTGGGAGGTAAGGCTGTGAAAAATAGTTTACTTATCAAGACTTCCAAACTCTTTCCTCCTGTGTCCACCAATCCAAACCATGGTATTACATACGGCCCAGTCACAACCTGCCTTACAAAACTTACCTCAAAATTACTGAGAGACACAACTAAGACTTTGTCAAGGGGGTGTTTTCTCAGTGCATTCGTTTTAATAAACCTAGCTTTGCCTATTAATCAACAGGTTTTTCTGGAGAAGTCTTAGAAAATCGGTATTTGACACTTTATTATATTATTTAGACCAGTTAGTTATAGTCAAACTTGAGAACTTAAGGTGATGAAGTAGTAGTATTCATCTACCAACACTTCAAACAATGTCAAGTAATCTATTAGGAATGTTAGGCAGAAAGACAGACATGAGCAGCGGGGAAAGGGGAAGATAAGGTTCAAAGAAAAGACTGCATAAATTCTGCCCAGGTAGGGTGTGAAGACAACAAAGGCTTTGCAGGGAGATAACTTCCTTGCCTATGGGGACCAGACCAAACTGGTCCCAGCCAGATCCCAACACCCGCACAACTGAACAGAACTAAGAACCGCCCAAACCACACCAAATCATGGGAAAGGCCATGCTGAGAGGGGTGGCTATACAGGAGGACCTGTAAATCAAATAACACCACCTTGTCAATTAAGGAAGCGCCTTCTAGTCAGAGAACGGACTGGGCCCATTGTGTACCTTGACTCTGGCTCACTCCTTCATTGGAGTGTATTCAAGTAATGCTCTTGCTGTACTTCATTATCGTGTCTCTAGCTTCCAATTCTTTGTTATGGTACGGAAAAGCACAGAGGAGTACAAACTCAGCCCGGTCAGTTAAAATGCCACAAACACTCTTGGTTTCCAAGGATTTTAGGTCTTATTTTATTCATGGTAATACAGTATGGAAGATGAGGCCAATGAACCTCATGCTATAGGGAACTACATTCCTAAGTAATGTAGGCATCAAATTTATAAACACATGTACATGTGGTTTTAAAAGGTTGAGTCTTGAAATTTTCAATATGCAGAGAACTTTCATGCAATGGGGATTTCCCGTGTTCATTCTTAACAGATTCTTTTATATTCAAGGAAAAAAGGAGAGGTGGCACTCTTAAGAGGTCTAGGTGAGGAGCCCTAGAAACATGAGTTGATTCTAAAACAAACCAACTCTGTAGTGCTCATCTGCTGCCACAAGGTGTCAGAAAGAGGTCTACGTCTCCTCTGCCCACACTTGATTTTAGACAATCCCCAAGCATCATTCATCATTAGATGGAAGTACACATATGAGAAATGCTATTTTGTAGACCAGTGGTCTTCAAAACATAACATATGTAATTCAGACTTTCTATGGCATACATAATGTAATATGGCACACATTCATGTATACAGACTATAAGCAACCCAGGTGTTCTAAAGCACATACCACAAGAAGTTTTTAATGAAAACCAACTTCCCAGATCTTCACCTTGCACAAGAAGCCTTCTCTCCAATTAATCTACCTGAGAATATCTTCCTGTCCCAGCCACTCCCCTTGTATAAGTATCATTCCGCCATTTATAAAAGAGCATAATCCTCATCCATTCTAATCTTACTGTTTGGGGGTGTCTGGGTTGGGGGAGACATGGCTTTGGGGTATAAAAATCTCTGACTACCAAAGGATAAAATGATTAATCAAGCACCATAAACCCTTGGAATTTCTGTCTTTGCTCTATTTTACGCACTTCAGTTAGGCATGGAGTCTGGAATATCATTCCATATCATCGAGTTAGAAATAACTCCAACATCATGGAGTTAGAAATAGGGTATTCTGGCCCATGTTACAATACTCTTATTTTAGATGTACAGCAGAGTGTGATGGTGGGAATGTCAATTCTCATTTAATGTCTTCACCCTATAGGCCACACTGACACGGTACACACTGTTCTTGAGGAAGAGTCCCAGGAGAGCAAAGCAAAAAAGGCATCAGCAAGAAATAATGAAGGCACAACAGTGACTTTTTGGGTAAACATAAGCAATTATTTTAAACTCTTCTTAATTCTCATCTGTAGACCATATAATTTGCTAGTAAAACACACCTGCATAGCCAAAGCAGAAATAACACACGCACCAGAAGCAGAAAGACCAGAGTATAGTGTGTAATCCTGGGCAAGAAGCTTAATGTCTGTGCCTCAAGTTTTGTCATCTGTAAAAATGAGGGTGGTAATAGTATCAGCTTACCGGGTTGTTAAAGAGAAATGGCTTAATATTTGTAAATACTTGGAAGAACACTTGGAAAGTAATAAGCATTACTAGTGTGTGTTAAAAGAAAAAAAAGTATTCCTTTAAAGCACAACTGAGCTCATATAAAAATAAAAAGAAGGAAAATCCTCAAGGGCCTCATGTAAAGAGGGAATTAAAAATGAAAATAAAATCTGAAAATGCGGATGTACTCACTGGTGTGGATAAAATGAAAGTTTGTGTCCAGGATTCTCACCTGGCCCTGGTTGGCTAACACACTACATATGTGTGGGCAATATGTTGTTACTGACTCCATATAGAGAGCCCTGCCCAGTGCAGGCTGCACTGGGCAGGTGGCACGGCTGCAAGGCTGCAAGAGAGCAGAGGCTGGAGTGGTGGCAGTGCTGATGACAGAGGCCCAGAGGATGGCTGTGAGGGCAGAGACGCCCAGAGGCAGAGACCAGCTTGCTGCATGCAGACTCACTCTGAGTGGACGGGATTTTAGTAACTGACCTGCCACCATGGAAATAAAGTTGCATATAACCCTTTCACCCCAAGAACGTCCTACTGTCATTTCTTTAGTCACACTGAATCCACAGTGAACCTGTCCAGGGCTAAAACCCATTGGCAAGACAACTGGGGATTAGAGTGGGGTACTTAACTGGAATACAAAAATTTCGGTCTTTTTAATGGTTATTCAGAGATAGGAGATTTGGCACTCAAGAAACTCAGAACTGCTCCCCACCCCCTCAATACAAAAAGGAGGAGGGCAGGGTTCTGCCTAATAGGAAGCTTGTCTGTTTTGGTTTGGACTTAAGGTCAAAAAAAAAGAAGTGTAACATGAAGCTGTTAGAGGAGGCATGCATTCAGTGGGGTTAAGTGTTTCAATTTATTTAACCTGCAGAACCACTGTGGAGACACAGCCTCAACCAGACAACATGGGATTCCCCATGTCATTATTTGGGGGAATATATGAGTGTATCATGGGGATAAAATGAGACTTCCTGTGGCCAGGATTCCTGGCCCTGGTTGACTAGCTCACTGAACACCTGTTAGCAATACATGCTGCTGACTCTATATAAAGAGCTCCGCCCAGTGCTCTGGGCGCAACACGATGGCAGGGCTGCAAGGCTGCAGGAGAGCAG
Organism: Manis pentadactyla; assembly: GCF_030020395.1. Lineage (NCBI taxonomy): Eukaryota > Metazoa > Chordata > Mammalia > Pholidota > Manidae > Manis > Manis pentadactyla. The sequence continues at coordinate 188,770,825 of NC_080019.1, read as the reverse complement.
AGCAGAGGCTGGAGTGGTGGCAGCGCTGAGGACAGAGGCCCAGAGGACAGCTGTGTGGGACTACTGTGCAGAGAGGCCCAGAGGACAGCTGTGTGGACAGAGGGGCCCAGAAGCAGAGACTGGCTTGCTGCATGCAGACTCGCTCTGAGTGAACAGGATTCTAGTGACTGACCTGCCACCTGGAAATAAAGTTGGGTATAACCCTTTCACCCCAAGAACATTTTGCTGTCATTTCTTTGGTTATATTGAATCCATAGTGAACTTGCCCGGCGATGAAACCCATTAGCAAGACAATCATCTAAAATAATATTTAAGGAAACAATCCACCAGGAGAAAATGTCAGCAGACAAGATATGGTAGTATTAAACTCTCTCCTCCACCAGATCATTAGGTAAATAGCACCCCCTAAAATAAATATCACTTGAAGAAGACATTTAAAAAATAATTTTCAAAAAACACAAAAATGCGATGCTATCAAGATCACAGATTTTTTAAAAAATCAATAGAACTTCAGAATCAACAAATAGTCACTAATTTAAAAACTAATATAAGACTTTTTAAACATGGAGACCTAAACACATGGAGAGTGTTTACCTGTGCCCTTCCTGAAACTGCTATATAATGGGGGGAGAATGGGGAAAGCACAAACCCAGAAGAACAAAAAAGAATCAGAGAAGTGATGGACAACAGTAGTCAATAACAGCCAGTAATCTGGAAATTAGAAAGCACAGACTAGTGAAAACCAATTCTACAGCCTGAAAAAGCTGAATGAGAAGCCCATAGGAGACGGCAAACCCAGTGAAGACATAGGCCAGGAACCTTGGCAGAACCCCAGAAAAGACTTAGTAATTAGATTTTCGTGCCATTTAAATCAAAAGTATTAAGGACTATGAAAATAAGGTAGGTGCTTGAAAGTCTTTAAAAGAAACATTTAAGATAACCCCAGATCCTTCCTCCACCCTGAGCAGCCCAGTATAGAACTGGAGGTCTGTTCTCTGGAGAAATCGATGAAAACAGGCTCACCGACAGTGGGTTGAAAGCAAGTAGGCAAAGAGTCCAGAAATAAACCCTTTCCGATACAATCAGAAGACTTTCCACAAAGGTGTAATGACCATCCAATGGGGAAAAGACAGTATTTTCAACAAACAGTGCTGGGAAAACTGCATCTCCACATGCAAAAGAATGAAACTGTACCCTTACCTTATACCCTTTACAAAAATTAGATCAAAGACCTATATATAAGAGCTTAAACTACAGCACTCTAAGATGAAAACATGGGGCAAATTTCATGACACTGGATTTGGCAATGATTTCTTGGATATGACAGCAAAAAGCACAGGAAACACAAGAAAAAATAAACAAATTGGACTAAATGAGAATATAAAACTTCCATACATCAGAGGACACAGAGTGAAAAGGCATAGGAGGAAAAAAAAAAAACCTACAGAATGGGGAGAAAACACCTGCAAATCAAGTATCAAATCAGTGTTTAAAATCCAGAATATACCTTCAACGAGTTCTACACAAGGGTATAAAGGGCATATAAAAGTGTAGGCAAAGGGTCTGTTTGTGTTTATACAGAGGATCAAAGCCTAATTGGGCTACCCCGAAAATGAACTAAGATACGATATGAAAAAGAACGTCCAACATCTGCACTCTCTGGAAGACTCATGCCAGAAGATGATCATCAAAAAACCCCAACAAAGATCCACGCACTGCTACAGCTGTAGATGCACTCATCCCACCAGTTCCTGGACTTGCCATGGGAATGAGGAAGGAGATATCTAAGCTGACCTGTGCATACAGTAAAACAACAAATTTGACTGGATCTATACTGTTGGAACTCAACCAAGAATTTGGAGAAGTGCAAATTGTAGCGCTCCAAAGTCTTACAACTACAAACTATTTATTGTTAAAAGGACATATGGCATGTGAACAGTCCCCAGGAATGGGTTGTTTTAATTTGTCTGATTTCTCTCAGACTGTTCAAGTTCATTTGGACAATATCCACCATATCATAGATAAGTTTTCACAAATGCCTAAGGTGCCTAACTGGTTTTCTTGGTTTCACTGGAGATGGCTGGTAATTACAGATATGCTTTGGTTATGTAACTATACTCCTATTATGTTAATGTGTGTGTGCAATTTAAGTAGTAGCTTAAAACCTATACATGCTGAAGTTACTCTACAAGAAGATATATCAAAGAAATAATCAATCTTCCCATGTTTTCTTCCGTCTGCTACTTCTATAGCTTTTCTTCTTCCTTCCTAATTACAACCCTTAAATAGAATTCGTGCCTCATATCAAATTTACCGAGTATCATAATTCTTCCAAGTGGTAAAGATACCTCAAGACAAATGCTGGGCATAGAAGCCACAGGGCATAAATATGCAAAGAAGTAAAAAGCTAACTTTTTCAAACAATAAGGCTTCTCTCTCACTTACCAACTTCACATTTCCCTGTATGGCCCCGGAAGATGACTGGTTAGCCAGAGACGGGTAAGATTCCTCAAGGGAGGAACAACCTAAGACAGGCACAGTCGCAGGAGTCCATCAGGTGAGAAATTGGGGATCAACAGAGGTGAGGCTTAGAACCTCACCCCCCCGCTCTGAGAGAAATCTTCTGCATACGTGGATGTTTTATTGCCCTGGTCTAGCTTGGATTAACACATAGTCTACAGGCACACACCTGATCATCTACATGTGCTCTCTTACAACACTAAACTATGTTTTCTACCTTTATCTTGTATCTACCTACCACTTCAGCATTTTATTAAAAATAATAATAATAAAGAGAGAAATGTGGTATCCACATATAAATCAAGTATAAAAACCAAATGAGTATTCATATTTGAACTGACTGTTTATAGTTCATAATGCATGAGCAAAACCGAAAGTTTCTGTGATGACTGCCCTTGTACTGTTCACTATGTAACTTATTCATTATGTAAGAATTTGTTCTACATGTAAAAACTTGTTTGTTATGCCTCAGAAGATTGGAGACTGACAAAAATTAGGCTTGGGGTGGAATAATGATTGTGCATTGAGAATTGACTCCCCTATACAGAATTTTATTGTCGTTAACAACCATTTGATCAATAAATATGAGAGATGCCCTCACAAAAAAAAAAAAAAAAAAAAAAAAAAGGACAGACTTCCAATGGTAAAATAAATTAGTAACCGGGATGTAATGTAGAGCATAAGGAATATAGTCAAGATATTGTAACAGCCTGGTAGGGTGATAGCTGGAACCTAGAATTATGTATATAAATGTTCTACCACTGTGTTGTACACTTGAAACTCATGTAATGTAATACTGTGTGTCAACTACCCTTCAATAAAAAATAATTATTAAAAAAAAAAAAAAAAATCCAGAATATATAAAGAACTCCTACACAAATCAACAAGACCAGCAAACCAATTAAAGAATGGGCAAAGGACTTATATATTTCTCCAAAGATGGAATACAAATGGCCAATAAACTCATGAAAAGATGCTCAACATCACTAATCATTAGGAAAATGCAAATCAAAACCACAATGAGATACCACCTCACATGTATCAGGATAGCTATTTTATAATACAAATACAAATATAATGAAACAAAAGCAGAACAAAACCAGAAAATAACAAGTGTTGGGGAGGATGTGCAGAAACTGGTACTCAAGTGCACTATCTGAGAGAACGTAAAATAGTGCAACCACTATGGAAAACAATATAAGGGTTCTTCAAAAAATTATATATAGAATTACCATATGATCCAGCAATATCACTTTCTGGGTAGATTCTGTAAAGAACTGAAAGCAGTCTTGAAGAGATTACTGTACACCTACATTCACAATAACCAAACGGTGGAAGCAACCTAAATGTCCATCAATGAATAAATGGATAAGTAAAATGAGGTATATTCATACAAGGGATTATTCAGTATTAAAAAGGAAGGAAATATTGACACATGCCACAGTATGGATGAACCCCTGAGCACATTATGCTAAGTGAAATAAGACAGTCACAAAAAAATATATTACTCCACTTATATGAGGTACTTGTAATTCATAAAGTAGATGATGGTTGCTAGGGAATGGGGGAAGGGAAAATGGAGTTATTTTTAATGGATATAGTTTTAGTTTTTCAAGATGAAGCATTCTGGAGATTGGCTGCACAATGCAAATGTACTAAACATTACTGAACTACATATACTTAAAAATGGTTAAGATGGTGTATTTTATGTTACATGTATTTTAGCACACAACAAACAGTAAGTCAGCAAACTGAACAATGTGATATACTTATCTCCTTTTCCCTGCTGAGCTTCCAAAAGAGCTAGCAGCTGGGATCATATGTGCCATGGCAGGAGAGTAGATGTAGAATTTGTCTCTGGAAAACTGAAATGACTTCTAGAAGTTCTGTTCCTTTACAACTGCGCCAAGCCTTTCCGGACAGCATCTTATTCTTGTTGTTTGAAGTTTTAAAAATTAATTTTAAGAAAATTTAAACTTGATACTGACACAGGGTGCTCCCCACAAAATAGACGCCTCCTTCCTATCTGATCACCCAACATTGAAGCCCATCAAGGGGTGAGTTGTACTCTCCAGTCAGCTTTTAGTGCAGTATTTCACTTGGGAAGCAGAAGGCTAATCATCTCCAGACATTTGAGAATGTGTAAAATTAGGAATGGAAAGAGTGCCCGGCTAGCTCAGTCGGTAGAGCATGAGACTCTTAAAATTAGGAATGGAATCAAAAGCACACATAGAAAAGGAACAAACAGAGGCAATGCAGTGAGCAAAAAAAAAAAGCCCTCAAAAATACTACGATTAATATGCCCAACAATAAAAACAAATATTTTGTCCAGGGAGATTCTATAAAGAGAGTAAGAGAGATATACGGTAAGAGAGGCAGGGGATCAAGTGAAGGAAACCTCTGTTAAAGGAAAGAAAAAAAAATGAGAAGGAAAACAGGAGTCAAAGAGAACCAAAAAAAAAAAAAAAAAAGGAGGGAAGAAATTGGCCAAATGAGAAAGTTTTCCAGATTATTACGGACTTGAGATTCCAGCCTAATAAGCACCCAATACAGCTGCATAGTACTCTATCAAAAAAAAAAAAGCATGGATGGAAAATCAAGAGAAGTCATTTCTAATCTAGAATTACAAACCCAATCAAATTATATGTAAGGAGCAAGTAATGGTAGCACAAACATATCTCCAAGAAATGACATGACCAATTTTTCTTTCCACGTACTCTGTTCTCAGGAAACTACGTGTTTTTGGAAGGATGGATGATGCGCTCTACCCCAAGAAACAAAAATTGAAAATATTTACTGAGTGCTTACTGCATGCACAGGCCCTTTATATGTATTTGCTCCTGCAATTTTTAAAACAAACCTCTGAGGTGGGTAAGATTATTATTCCCACCCTTTAGATGGGAAACTCTGGCACAGAGAGGTTAAGTAACTTGCCCAAGGTCACACATCCAGTTTCCAGTCAGGATACGAACCGAAGCAGGTGGGCTCCTGAGCCCATGCTCAGTCACTAACTTACTTTTCTTGCTAAGGGAATAAACCCCAGAAGAGGAATATGTGGGATGTAAACACAACAAAAAGGGGAAGGAAATTTCCAGAAAAATGATAAAGGGAAGTCCCCAGAACACAACTGAGCCAACAAAACTGGCAGAATATTGGGTGTGCTTGACAAATGGAAAAGATTTTCCAGTCCTCTTAAAGTTTGGAGGAAACAGTGATCAATACAGAGAAAAATTAAGCAAGCAAACAAAATACAAATAAATTATTAAGAAGTCATACAGCAAAGAAAATGCAATCAACAGTTCTGGTGAGACATTTGTGAATAATGGTAAAAGTAATAACAAATTACACAGTAATTCAACCAAAAACAGTGATACAAGCACTGGAAGATTGGGAGGAGGCAAAAAGAGCATGTGTGCCAGCTAAATCCTCAGCAGGGTCTCTGGAAAACAATAAAATGGCATCAGCATTTGATTAAAGATATACCGAGGCAAAAAGCAAAAACTTAAAAATTAAGTTTTTGTCACTCTGCATTCCATTCTGGGATCGCCCTACTCCTTAAAAGATTTTTTTTAATTTGCTGATTATGTTTCACCCGTTGTGCCTTAAATGCATAAATTAATCTATCACTAGACCCTTTCCTAACGCAAGCATTAGTAAACCAACGAGTATGGCTATATTTCAATGAAACTTTAATTTACGGAAACTGAAATGTGTATTTCACTTAATTTTCATGTTATGAAATATTATTCTTTGTTTTTTTTCCATCCTTTTAAAAATCATTCTTAGATTGTGGGCTATACAAAAACAGGTGGCAGACTGGATTTGGCCCATTAACTGTAGTCTGCCAATTCCTGTTCTAAAGCAGAGACCAGTAGATATAGTCCAGAAGCTGCAGGTGGGAGATTTCTGTCAAAGAGGTTCCAAACAGCCCAAAAGAAAGATTTAGCACATAGACAGCTGCTTCACCCACAGAGCCAGCTAACAACAATAAAGCCAGAGACAGCAACAAAGGAGGGGCTGGGGAAGGGAGAAGAGAATCCAAGTGCAGGAATAGGAAGAAATCAGTTCACTTTTTTGCCTAAAATTTAGTCCAGTCTGGGAGGGGATGGGGCAACGCATTAAATTAAAGAAGATTTTAAACGAGGTCAGACTTTACAACACCTAAGACTAATTGGAAAGTGCCAGATTCACCCAGATGTAAGAACAATTAGCAACTAATGTTTAAAGCTATCGGTAAGAAAGAAGTTGCTCTCTATATTCAAACTAAATACTATCTCATTCAATAAACCAGTTACATAACCTAAGGGCCTGTATACAGAATACATAAAAAACTCTTTTATACATCAATAAACATTCCCCCCAAGAAAATAAGAGATACTCCAATCTTTGAATAGGTATTTTTTTTAAACACAAAAACAAACCCAAAAAGTTGAAACATGAAATTTCAACTTCTCAGTCAAGAAAATGCAAAGTAAACCCAGATACCAATTCAAGCTCATCAGACAGAACAATTGTTAAGTTTGACCGGCATCATGTTAAATGAATGAAACAAGTCACAGAGCCAAGCCACCGTTTTTAAGGTAATGAATGGCATTAATAAATGTTAAATTCTGTGGCAAGAATTTACCACCTCAAAAGAGGAAGGTACCTTTTTGCATGACTCCACTTTTTCATAATCGGGCAGGGAAGCCACGCCCACACTTTAGGAGGTGAAATTTTAATTCATAAGTGTGTGACCGTTCCCTACAATGAGACTCATAGATAACAGAAATACTTTAGGATTTCCAAGAACCCGAAATGTCCCGAAACGGACGCAACTAAGGGGGCCAGAGGGGAAACAGGAGAGCTCGGTGACCCAGGGATTGGGGCCCGAGGACTTCACTGGAGGGAAGCGGCAGTAATTTAAACAGATCAGGAAGACTCGTCGCGGCTCGCTTCACCCTTCTGAGGTCAAGGCCGCCCGGAATCTGGCCGCAGACAACCGCTCCCTCCCCGCGGGGCGCCCCCGGGCCCGGCGGCCGGGAGGGGTCAGGGGCCCCGCTGTCGGAGGGGCAGGAGAGCCCGCAGCCGAGGCCTCGCCCTCGGACGACAGCTGCGAGGCAGCCAGAAGGAGACCGGGAGGAGGGGCTGCGGCCCCAACCCGCCCCGAAGCCGCGGGGCCAAAACAGAAACCCAAAGCGGAGGAAACGGAACGTACCCTGGCCCTGGCCGCCCGGCCCGGCCCTGCCGGCCGCACAGCCGCTCCGCCGACGGCAGCCAGAAGGCCGCCGCTTCCCTAGCCCCTCCACGGCCCCAGCCGCAGCGCCGGGCCCACGAGTCGCCACCGCCCACTGCCGGCCCCCCTTCGCTTGCCCGCCTGTCCGCCCTCCTGGGACACGGCCCGCTCCACCCCTCGCGGCTGCTCACCGCGCTGAGGCGGATCCCGCTGGGTGGTTGCGCAGCCATTTTGAGCAGGCTACAAAGCCAGGACCGGCCTCAGCCTCAAACCGACTGGGAGGCAACGGGGACGAACGTGGGGCCCAGTGAGTCCCCGCCCACTTCCGGGGAGGGGCGCGAGGCCTTCCCGCCCACTCACTTCCGCCTTCAGGCAAAGTCAGAATCGAAATGTGGGGAAAGTGCAGGACCCTTGTGGTTGAGGCTGGGAGAGCGATAGCCCTGGGCTCCGAGTGTGGGGCTCTGCGAGGTGAGGGCGCATGCGTGCGGCGCAGCGGCGCGTGCGATCCCTGCATTAACTGGACCTGGAGGCTTGAGAGTTCCGAGGTTGAAGCCTGGAGGGACGTGCGGTGGTGGCCAGGGAAAAGTGCACTCGAGGCCCGTGACCTGGCTGGACGTGAATTGCAGTGAGAAAAGCCAGTCCATACCCACCAGTGTCAAAGTGATTTGAAATCTTGTTAACCAAAGAAAGGATTTCTACTTTTTGACTTTACCCTGAGAATTATCATCATTCTGATGCAGAGTCCTTGTTCACGTTGGTTAAGTCTTTTTGCTCGTGCATGCTTATTCGGTGTCAGCTTTGAGTGGGGCATTGGGCTGGGTAGCGTACAGAAATGGGTAAGTCAAGGACTGTCAGATACAGCAGGTTGAGAAAGAATTGAAAATATTCATCGCGGGTTTTTTTTCTCTTCTTTTTATCTCTTTTGTCCTGGTTTTGGGGAAGTGGGGGCACATGTCAGGCCTCTAACGCTTGTTTTTGTATTTTAAACAAAAATAAAGAGTTCATTCATTTCTTCCCCTCCCCCCACACCCATTGTGGTTTTATATTGTAAAATTATTTTCTTTGTGAAAATTCAAATAATACATAAATGTAAAACAAGATTTACCCCTAATCCCTTCACCAGAACATATAAATAATTTGGTGTACATTCCTCCTGTTAACAAATCTCTTCATAAAAAAGGATATTAAGTCAAGGAGAACTTTATTGCTAAAAAACAATCAGCAAACCAGGAAGGCATAGCTATGAACCAAAAGTACACTGAGAAACAGGAGTTTGTTTTTATAAAAAGTTTCCACGTGGCTTCCCATTCTGGTCCCTTTATGCAAATAAGGGAGTGAGCCCTGTTTAGTTCTGATTGGTTGGTGTAAGTTGAAGCTGATTGGTTGACTTCCCAGCCATTGTTTGTTTTAGGCTGGTTCTTCAGTAAGCAGATGTGGGGTTTGTGGATCTTTTGAGGGTACAGAGTGTGTGGCCTCCTGTTAATACAAGGCTGATGGGCTCGTTTTTGTTGTGGGCCTCAGTTAGCCTGACGGAACACATCTTGTTTTCTGGAACAATTGTATTATTATGGGGGAGGTGGAACTCACTTGGTTTTATCTAATCTTCACACTCTATAGACATTTATATACTAAGTATTATTTACAACACAGCCTCACGATGGTATGACTTACAGGTTTTCAACTTTATGATGGTGTGAAAGTGAAACGCATTCAGCAGAAACCATGCAGCGAATTTTGAATTTGGGTCTGTAAGTCCGGGGAGAGGAAATCTGTTTCAAATCCGTTTATTGCTTACAAACTGCAGTCCGGGCGGTTTCTCTCTCCTGCTCCAGCAGTAGCAAAACCTGCCCTCCCCTCACCTCTCATGTACAGATAAGCCCTCCCTTGCCCAGGTAATTACTCATTGATATGGAGATGAACTTCTCTCCACTCCTGAGGATATGCAAATGCACTAAAGCCACACTTCTTTCCACCCCTGAACGCCTGTTGATATGCAGATGTACTAAAGCCAGGTGAGATATTCTGGAAATACTACAATTTTACCCACAGGGTCCTTTCCCAGGCTAGCGATATGCGCGTGATCTTCTCTTGTGATGGAGCCACAGCATCCAGTTAGCCACATGATCACAAGAGAAACAAGTGATACACTTACAACCATTTTGTACCCCTATAACCATTCTGTCTTTCACTTTCAGTACATTATTCAATAAATTACATGAGATATTCAACAGTTTATTATATAAAGTGGGCTTTGTGTCATGATTTTGCCCAATTGTAGGCTAATGAGCACTTTAATAAGGTAGGTTAGGCTAAACTATGATGTTTGGTAGTTTAGATGAATTAAATGCATTTTTGATTTAGGATGGGTTTATTGTGAGGTGACCCCATCATAAGTCAAGGAAGATATGGGACTAAACCTTACATATTTTTTCTGCAACTTGTGTTTTTGTTGATGGAAGTACTTCAATCTGAGGTTTGTAAGTGCTCAAACATTTTTGAATTAATGAATTGCTAAAACAAAATTAAACAGAGTAAATTTGAAGATCTAATTGTCTTTATTAAGCAACTTGTGAATCGGGCAGCATCCCATCTAGCATTCTCCAGGTTGAAACCAGTCGGTTTGGCAGGTGTGTTACCTAGTAAGTAAAGGGGAGCTCCAGGAGTTGCACAAAATAGGTTTTTATAGGAAGTTGGGTGGGGCAAGGAAATTATTAGCAAAAGAGAAGAAAGGTTTGTCTCAGGGAGGTCACTTTCCCTTAGGGGGAAAGCAGAGGGTCTAATCATGCAGATGGCCTCTTTTCTTTGGGGGAGGCGGGATGGAGAGGGCCCAGGTGACAGATTACCTCATGGGTGCTGACCAGAAAATCCCCAACTAACTGGTTAAGACTACATGTCTGGAGGAGGTTGGAACTGCAGTTAAGTCAGGTATTTGCCCTAGCTTGGTGACTTGGCCTAGCATCAGTGAATCCATTTTGGGCCTGTACTTTTCTTTTTGACAGACTGAATAAATGAATGAGGAAACACTGAAAACAAACAAACAAAACAAAACCCTGTGTTCTGTTGTCACCATTATGATCCACCAGTGGGTAAATAACATTGGGTGAATCACCTAAGTAAGAGTGCTAGTAATACTGTTGTCCAGCCATCCTGTCCGGGGAGAGCTCCCTGTGCACTAGGTGAGACCTCAATTGGGAGAGGGTTCTTGACTCTGACTGAGAAAGAATTCATGAACGGGTCGGGCAGGTACAAATGAAGAGTAGTTTAGTAAAGCAAAGTACACACTCGAGGGATTACAGGCATTCTTGAGAGGTGAGCAGCATGGTGGGGTTTGGGTTGGGGGTCTAAGAGCTAGAGTTTAAGTGGGGGTTGGGGTTGTGGAACATTCATTAGGACAGGTGGTATTTTCTCAGAATCAGGAGGGGATTTCTGGGAAATTGGGTGCTGACCTCTTTTCGTCCATAGATTGGTCTGCCATAGAACTGTCGTGGGGCCAAGGGTGTGACTTTAAGTATGATAATGAGAACATAACTACTTTGAGGTGAAGTCAAGGTCAACTTCTCCTCCATGTTGGAACTGAGACAGGGACCGTGGGTGTAGTCAGAGTAGGGTGAGGGCCTCCAGAAAAAGCAAGGCAGGATATTTACAGTCAAAGCAATGTAACAATGTAAAGAAGTCCCTATCGAAACTCTGTGTTTAGCATTATGCAAAGTCAAGGTCACGCTGATTCTCTAAGGTAAAGATACGAGACTAGGAATATAGACATCTTCAGTGAGATCAGTTAAAGGTCAAAAGGCCAGGAGCAACTTGGCCTGGAATGTTTTGAGTGTTCCACAAGGGTATCTCAGCACAACCCGTGACTTCACCGTAAACAGCCCTGGCAAACAGACAACAACCCAGCCCACCTTGAGGGCAAGGCAGGTGGTATAAGTCCACACCCCTAAGCCTTATTCATTTATTTTGGTATCATTAATCTACAATTACATAAGGAACATTATGTTTACTAGACTCCCCCCATCACCAAGTCCCCCCCAACATACCTCATTACAGTCACTGTCCATCAGCGTAGTAAGATGTCATAGAATCACTACTTGTCTTCTCTGTGTTGTACAGCACTCCCCATGCCCCCTCCCCTATTGTACATGCCCCCTTTCTTTGCCCCCACTCTTATCCCTCCCTTCCCACCCATCCACCCCAGTCCCTTTCCCTTTGGTAACTGTTAGTCCATTCTTGGGTTCTGTGAGTCTGCTGCTGTTTTGCTCCTTCAGTTTTTTTCTTTGTTCTTATACTCCACAGATGAGTGAAATCATTTGGTACTTGTCTTTCTCCACCTGGCTTATTTCACTGAGCATGATACCCTCTAGCTCCATCCATGTTGCTGCAAATGGTAGGATTTGTTTTCTTTTTATGGCTGAATAATATTCCATTGTGTATATATACCACATCTTCTTTATCCATTCATCTACCGAAGGACACTTAGGTTGCTTCCATTTCTTGGCTATTGTAAATAGTGCTGCAATAAACATTGGGGTGCATCTGCCTTTTTCAAACTGGGCTGCTGCATTCTTAGGGTAAATTCCTAGGAGTAGAATTCCTGGGTCAAATGATATTTCTATTTTAAGTTTTTTGAGGAACCTCCGTACTGCTCTCCACAATGGTTGCACTAATTTACATTCCCACCAGCAGTGTAGGAGGGTTCCCCTTTATCCACATCCTCGCCAACATTTGTTGTTGTTTGTATTTTGGCTGCTGGCAATCCTTACTGGTGTGAGGTGATATCTCATTGTGGTTTTAATTTGCATTTCTCTGATGACTAGCTATGTGGAGCATCTTTTCATGTGTCTGTTGGCCATCTGAATTTCTTCTTTGGAGAACTGTCTGTTCAGCTCTTCTGACCATTTTTTAATTGGATTATTTGCTTTTTGTTTGTTGAGGTGCATGAGCTCTTTATATTTTTTGGATGTCAACCCTTTATTGGATCTGTCATTTATGAATATATTCTCCCATACTGTAGGATGCCTTTTTGTTCTACTGATGGTGTCCTTTGCTGTACAGAAGCTTTTCAGCTTGATATAGTCCCACTTGTTCATTTTTGCTTTTGTTTCCCTTGCCCAGGGAGATATGTTCATGAAGAAGTTGCTCATGTTTATGTCCAAGAGATTTTTGCCTATGTTTTTTCTAAGAGTTTTATGGTTTCATGCTTTACATTCAGGTCTTTGATCCATTTCAAATTTACTTTTGTGTATGGGGTTAGACAATGATCCAGTTTCATTCTCTTGCACGTAGCTGTCCATTTTTGCCAACACCGCTGTTGAAGAGGCTGTCATTTCCCCATTGTATGTCCATGGCTCCTTTATCATATATTAATTGACCATATATGTTTGGGTTAATATCTGGACTCTCTATTCTGTTCCTCTGGTCTGTGGGTCTGTTCTTGTGCCAGTACCAAATTGTCTTAATTACTGTGCCCTAAGCCTTATTTTCACATCCCCCAAAATCCTCAATTGCCTACAAATCTCCTAGACAATGCACCACCCTGGGTTCTCTTGTCCCCTCCTGGTGTGAGCCAGGAACTCTGTCCTCTCACTGTATCTCTTAATAAAAACCTCTCCCTGGCTCTCCTACCTTGGGTGTTTGCAAAATTCATTCTTTGACTCAACAAACAAGAACCCTGGCATCAGAACCACTCAGTTTTGGCAGGTCTGGTATTTATGCTATCTCTCCCCACATCCCATGGGAACAGTTTATAAAGAATGTTTAGAATATAAACAAGCATATAACTGAATATAAACACCAGCCAAAGTCCCCAACCCTCTTCCTGCTCATGTCTGGCTACCTACCTACCATAACAATACCATTTGTGATGCTCTGGACTGGGTGGTTCCTCGGTTTCCTCCAGCTTTAAGATCGTATTGTTATGTGCGAGGCTCTTTCATCAACTGTTTATTGAGAGCCTTCTTTGTGTCTGTCAAGGTGAGGGCTCTTGGGATGCAGTGGTGAGCAAAATAGAGATAGTTTTCACTGGTGTGGGATTTAGGATTTCAAGGCTGTGTCTATTTAAATAAATTGTGGCCCATTAGCGAGTCATGAAATCAGGTTGGTGAGTCTCAATTAGCACTTTGTAAAAAATAGAAGAGAATCTGAATTTAATAGCATAGTGCAGTGTCTGGGCCTGAATTCACCTTCTTCACTTATTAGCTGCATTATGTTCCACAAGTTACTTTGACTTTGAGATGAGATTACCCTGGATTATGTGAGTGGGCCCTTGATCAATCACCAGTGCTTTGTAAAACAGTGGCAGAGAGAGATGTGGTCACAGGCTATGTCCACTGAAGAAGAGGGTGGCTTGAATATGCTAAGCTGCTGCTTTTTAAAGTGGAGAAGGGGCCATGAGCTACATACAAGGAATGTAGCCCTGGAAGCTGGAAAGAGGCAAGGAAATGTTGGGAAGAAATTCAGCTTCGAGATGCAGGGAAGTCAGAGTGGAAGGAATTAATTAAAGCAAGAGTAACAGGGAATGGCAGCTACCTTGCAGGCAGCAGAGAGCAAGGAAGAATAGAGGCAGGAAAGGGAAGCTCAGCACAGGGCAAATCCCTTGTCAACTGAAGCCTGAATCACCTGGCATCCAGTGTCCACTTGAATTTGCACAGTGTGGAAACTAAGCCCCTACCACCCCAGGATTTGAGGGAGCTACAGAGCACTGGATGGAGTGAGATTATATTCTAAGAACTTCCCAAAGGCCAAGAAGGGAGATTTTCAGACAGGCTACTAAAAAGCATGATTGTGATGCTAGGGTTCTTGTTCACAAAGCTGAAGAATGAGCTTCACAAACACTCAAGGTAGGAGAGCAAGGTAAAGGCTTTTATTTAGAGAGAAAGTGAAAGGACAGAGCTCATGGCTCATGCCAGGAGGGGACAAGAGAGTCCATGGTGGTGTGTTGTCTAGGGGTTTTATAGGCAAATGACGATTTTTCGAGAACATGAAAAAAAGCTTAGGGGTGTGGACTTATTAAGTGGTCCTAGGATATTTAGAATGAACTTGATACAAGTAACTTCCTGCTCTGTTCATTTCTCCCTGAGATACCAGCATTTTGATCTGGGGGCATATGAAACAAGGCCACCTGCTCAGCCCCCAAAGTGGGCTGAGGTATTGTTTGCTAAAGAGTAAGTTAAGTGCAATCTTATCTTTAAGGTGGAATCCTTCTTGCCTTTTACTGTGTTATGGCTGGGCTTGCCCGCTAAATTAGTTTGCCCAGTTTGCAAAATCACTTCATCAGATCTGAAGGAGGAAAGACAGGACATAGGTCAGGCCTTTTAGCATATTAAAGTGAGTCTTACACATGATTATAAATGATTAGCATAAAATAAACATGTGCCACTCTTCTTTTTATATTTTTTTATTTTTTATTAAGGTATGATTGATATCGTAAGTTCAGGGAAAGGAAATCCCGGGGCAAAATACCCCTAAAAAACAAAATCAGGCAAAGGGAGAAATAAAGTTTAAAACTCGTTTATTGCTCACAGACTGCAGTCCCAGGCTATCTTTCTTCTCTGCTCAAGCAGCAACCACACCGGCACCCCCTCACCTCTCAGGTACAGATAAGCCCTCTGTTGCCCAGGTAATTACCCATTGATATGGAGATGAACTTCTCCACCCCTGAGGAAAGATGCAAATGCACTAAAGCCTACTTGTTTACACCTCTGAACGCCTGTTGATATGCAGATGAACCCAAGCCAGGCGAGAAATTCTGGAAATGTTTCAATTTTACCTAAAGTCCACCCCTCCAGAAATCTCGCCTTACAGTTTACTCGGTCCCCCTCTTCTGACCAATCTAGTAACATGCAATAGTAACAGCAATAAAATCCTGATAATCCTCAAGCCAGAAGATTCAGCCTATGCAGATTAATGTGCTTTACAGCATAATCTTTCACTAAGCACAAAATATGTTTCTATACTTGTTTACTCATTCCTAACAACCATGCTAGATTGCTCACAAAACTTTTACCAAACATTAGACAAAGTCAAGCCTCTCTTCAAACATTATTTTCTTGACAACAGTAACACAATCATAATTCTCAAGCCAGAGGATTCAGCCAGGTTCAGAGTCCCATGCAGATTAAGTCCAAAGCTCGTCCATTCCAGCTATCACGCAGCAGCTGCAGCCAGGGGGCGCATCCAGGACACAAAGACCATAGAGGCAAATCACCTTGATTGTCAGGGGCCAATTTGCTGTTATTACAGGAATACACAGAAGGCCAGCTTTCAGGACTTTTCCCCAAGGTGCCAGAAGAGCCAGCAATTGTCGATCCATGTGTTGAAATGTCCAGGGCCACGTTCATTTTACTCCTAATTGCTGCACCCATCCTTGCAACACATGTCCAATAAAGTGGGTACCTCGATTGCTCTCAGTCACCTGTGGTCAGCCATAGACAACAGAGAGATGCTCTAGGCCCCTCTTGGTGGTTTGCTGATCTGCACAATGTGCAGGGAACTCCTTCTGGGCTCAGCTGACTTCTTTAAAGGTGAAAGACAAGTCACACCGATGGGCCCACGTTGTCTTTTGAGGTGTCTGTGCCACGCCACTCCATGGCCTTTGGTTCCAGTCTTGCACCCACCCTGTGATGGGATAGGAGGTTATTACCTTGGTCGGAACTGTTCCGGCGATGGGCTCTGTAGCCAGCAAGGCGTGGTACACAGCAGCCAGTTGCTTCATGGTGACTCGGACCTCTGCTCCTTTCCATGGTTGTGGCCAGGCTCCGGCCGGCAGCAGGAGCAGCAGCAGTGGCAGAAGCAGTAGCCTTAGGCTCAGGCCACGGGCCGGGGTTGGCATGGCCAACAGCAGTGGTGGCGCCTCCACAACCACACGAGTGTAGACACATGGCCCCATCATTTCCAAGGGCAGCCCTCCCAAAGGTCGCACCCATTATGACAGGTTTTGGGTTCACAGGAACCCTACTGACTATGCCAATTGTTAAGTCCCAGGGAAAGGAAATCCCGGGGCAAAATACCCCTAAAAAAAAAAATCAGTCAAAGGGAGAAATAAATTTTAAACCCGTTTATTGTTCACAAACTGCAGTCCCAGGCCGTCTTTCTTCTCTGCTCAAGCAGCATCCGCACCAGCCCTCCCCCTCACCTCTCGGGTACAGATAAGCCCTCTGTTGCCCAGGTAATTACCCATTGATATGGAGATGAACTTCTCCACCCCTGAGGAAAGATGCAAATGCACTAAAGCCTACAGGCGAGAAATTCTGGAAATGTTTCAATTTTACCCACAGATATACACTCTTATGAAGGTTTCACATGAAAAAACAATGTGGTTACTACATTTACCCATATTATCAAGTTCCCACCCATACCCCAATGCAGTCACTTTCCATCAGTGCACATGTGCTATTCTTCTTTATCTGGGGTACATTAACTGATCTTACTGAAGAATGACTCTAGAGCTGAATGTTTCACACAAAGAGTTTTAGTAAGGGGTTTCCTTGCATGAGTTATATTGCTCCGACTACGAATATCCTGCCTTGCTTTTTCCGGAGACCTTCACCCTACTCTGACTACACCCACAGTCCCTGTCTCAATTGCGCAGTTGTAGTCCTGTCTGGCTCACCCAAGCTATTGCAAGCCCAAATTAGAGCTCTCAGGAGACCCTCCCTACTTAGCTGGAGTAGAACTTTCCAGAGAGTGACACGCTCAAAGAAAGGGGAGTGCAGGCAACCTCAGCCTGGAAGCTTGTTTAAGGGTTTAGGGTTTGGGATTTTATAGTGCTTTTTGGGTAGGGGTCAGCATAAAGCATGATGTATAAAGGTGATTTATAGTTCCTTTGAAGTTTTGCCTTAAGAATAAGGCTATTTAGGTGATTGTGTTAGTCCAGATCTTGGCATTCTTTATTCACATAGGTTTATTTATACTTTGGAGGTCTATCTCCCGTCCTGGTTACAAAGTTACTTGATTAAAGGGCTGGGAGGAACAACAGCATATAGATTAAGTTAAAGAATAAACTGGGCCTTTTTCTCAGGCTAAGTAGATTTTATAATGTTGTGACTCTGGTCCTATTTCCCTGCCCTTTGAAACTAATTAACTGATCAACTCTATCAGTCCTTTCTGGCCTCTTGTTTTATCTGGTTAACTCTTTGAGTTCCTTTCAGTGGGCTTTACTGGCTTTGTTCTCTCTCCACCCGGCTCATGTCTGTCTTTCTGCTTAACAGAAACCCCAGGCTAGAGCCTGAAGAGCTTTCAGCAGGAACGAGACACTGCACACAACTTGGTTTCAGCCCAGTGAAACACACTCCAGACATCTGACCTCTAGAACCAGAAGAGAACGGATTTCTCTAGTTTTAAGGTACTAAGTTTGTGGCAATTTGTTAGAGTAGCAACAGGCATAGACAACAGTATGTTCACATAAAAGCAAATACTTACCTGTGCATACAAATTCATGCCCCCTCTCCCCACCTCACCTTTTTTTTTTTTTTTAACATGATTGAGCATACTGTGGACTTCTATGTTCTTAGGCTTACTCATATGGAAGAAATGTGAGGCAAACAAGTACAGGCTAAAAGGACACTAGGTTGGTAATAAAAGGGCTTTTCTGGGAAAGGATATGCTCCATACCATACCCCTCTGTGCTTACAAAACTCAAGCTTACCCAGAAATCCTTATTTTAAAAAATGTCAAATCTGAATTTGACGTGATTTTTAAAATGATAAAACTATTTTTATGGGGAGTGCTGTAGACTGCATGTTTGAAGTGCCTTCAACAATTCACATGTTGAAATCCTGATCCCCAGTATGATATTATTAGGAGGTGGGCCTCTGGGAGGTGATTACATAAGGAAGGTGGAGCCCTTATAAAGGACCCTTGTATAGGAGACTGTACACAGGTCCCCCAACCCTTCTGCCATGTGAGGATACGGCAAGAAGAACCAACAGGGCGCTTTGATCTTGGACTTCCTAGCTTTCACGAGCTATGATGAAATAAATGTTTGTGGTTTAAGCCATCTACCCTATAGTATTTTTGTTATGCAGCTCAAATGGACTAAGACAGGAAGAGAGAAATTTCTTAAGTCCATACAAGGGTTAGAATATTGTCTACATGAAGTAAAACCTTCACCTTCTTTCAATCAAACACAGTGCGAAATCTGGTTGCTTTTACAAACTTACACATCTTGACTTTTATGTTGAACAACATATCTTGGAGGTCTTTCCACAGCTGTACATAAACAGCTGCCTCATATTTTGTGGCTTCATAACATTCCATTTTATTGATGTATTGGAATTTATCTAGCCAATCTCCTATTGGTGGGTACAGGTTGTTCTCAAACTTTTGCCATTACCAATACTACAGTGAACATTCTTATGTTATTTTGCACATATGTAAGCATATCAGATAAATTCCTGAAAGTAGAACTGTTGGGGCAAAAGATACATCCTTTCATAGTTTTGATAGAAATTGTCAAATTTCCTCCACACAGCTTGTACCAATTTATATTTCCAATAGCAATGTAGGGTGAATCCTGTTTTCCCCTATTACTGATATCTCTGAAATGGTCAATGAATAATATTTCAGAGCAATTTAATTTTTTTTTGTATCATATTGTAAGGTTGGGTACCTTTTTACATGTTTGAAAGCCAATTGTGTGTGTGTGTGTGTGTGTGTGTGTGTATAAACTCCTGTTCATATCTTTTGCCCACTTTTCTATTCCTTGTCTTTTGATAGGAGTTCTTCAAGTGTTGGAGGAATTAGCCCTTTGTAATATGGGTCAAACATTTTTCTCAGTTTGCCATTTGTGTTTTACTTTGCTTATGCTTTTTATATGTAGAATTTTTAAAAGAAAATTTGTATAGTCAAAATTATAGAAATGTCTCTTATGGCTTCTGGAATTTATATTCATTGAAGAAAAGTTATATCCATTCTTGGCTTATGTAAATATCTTCTCTTGGTTTATTCTAGTATTTTCATGGTTTCAATCTCTGATCTTCTTGGAACTTATTTTAGTGAAAGATGTGAGGTATGAATCCAACCTCTTTTTACCTTGTTGGCTACCCAATTATCCCAGTACCATTTACTGTATAAGCCTCCTCTCTTTCTTGTATGGATTTGAAGTGCCACCTTTATTATAGAGCAAATTTTCTATGCATTTGTGTCTACTGATGGACTTTCTATTGTTCTACTGGTCTCCTGTCTTTTTCTTCACTGGTACTGTTACAGAAAACCGGAAACCCGGACTGGATCGCTGATGGAAGAACCAAGCGGCACTTGGAGATCCTGGAGGTGGAGGTCTATTTTATGCTGGCAGGCTCAGAGGAGAGCGATCAACAAAGGTCTGAGCCCCACTTACAGCAGGGCCATGAGTTTTATACATTTACTACAAAGCTGAGGAGGGAGTCAGCTCCCAGAAACTGTTGCAGTAGGAGCTATTAGGTCACTATAGGTGTATTCAGGATGCTAATTATATTTTAATCTATTTCTGTAAAGGTTACCCGGATACTGTATTGTAAACTAATAAGCTTCCATGACTATGATTAATAAACTGTTCCATACCACTGAGTCCGGGTGGGGGCGGGGGGGTAGGGATATATTGTTACATTGTTTCAGTCCCAAGCACCCAAGCACTTTGTGATTCATCTGTAATTCTGAAGCCTCAATAGAAACCCTGTTCCCTTGGCTTTCTTGGCTTCCCACCATACCTGTCAAGAGGGGGAGGGATTTGAAAATTTTCTGAGTATTTCCTCATCAGTACAATGAGTTTTAGCTTTATAGTATGTTTAAATATTTGCTCAGGCTAGTTCTCTTCATTACTCTTCTTTTTAAGAAAATTTTTGGCTACTTTGCCTCTTTTTCCATGTAAACTTTATAAGAGTTTATCTGCTTAAAAAAAATCCAAGTGTTGTTTTTTTGGGGTTGCATTAAATTTCTGGATTCACTTAGAATTCACAGCTTTATGATGGTGAATCTTCCTCCTTAAGACATAATAAACCTTTGCTTTAGCTCCAAGTTTTCTATATTCCTTTGGAAGTGTTTTCTTCAAGGAGCTCTTATATAGGCTCTTCCTAGATATTTTATTATTGTTGTTGTTATTGTAAGTAGGCTATCATCTCTCTCACAACTGGTCGTGCATATATATGAAAAGATATTGATGTACAAAAACTATATTGTTGTGTACATATTATAGAACATTTACTCCCCTTTCTTCTTCCTTCCAGCACCATTTTGGGCAGATAAATTAAACTTTACGTTTTTCATCTAGTTATGTACTGGCTTCCTGCATGTGCCAGACACCGAGGGAACTGAAAGTACAGGCTGTCTCTTCCACCAAAGAGATCTCTGCCTTGTAGCCAGCGATGGGCTATTACATTACTAGGTGCTTGTCTGTGAGCAAGAGTAACACCATTTTGTCCAATCCACCATGTTGGTTGGTGGGTCACCTTTACACTCCCTTTCTTTGACATGCATGTATTCCTCAGATACTATCCAGATTAGAACAATTAACACTCTTCCCTGGGGCAGGACTCACGCTAATTATAACGATACTACTCAGAAGTCAGTCCCTGCTCCACTGTGCACACAGTGGTTATCCTAGGCATAGACCCTTCCTCCTTGACTCTAATTTAACCCAAAGTGGCTTGGGGCTCTCTGCATCCTGTGGCTGCCCAGGACAGGCTTCTGTAAGATCTCTTCAATAAACCTTTGTGGAATTCCAGATGGACATGTCAGCCCTTCTTTGCTCTCCCAGTCCCTTTGGCCTTTGGGAGTTCAGGAGCAGCGCTTTAATAGCGCCACCCTGTGCCCAAGTGCCTCGTAGTGCTTGAGGACATGTAGAAAGAACCAAGACTGAGGGGTCTGGATCTCAAAGGTTGGCTCCCATATATTTGTTAAGTAAACCAACAAATGACTTAAGAAGGACTTTGCCAGATGGAAGAGGAGGAGAAAATAGTGTCCAGCAGATGGAAGGACATATGTTAAGAAATGCAAGAGATAAGAAACGCTGAGTGATTGGAGGAGACAGAAGCGCTGAGAGGCCTTTGGGAAGGCTAGGCAGCCCCATCGGGTCCCAGGAGGCATAATTACACTTTAGGGTAAAATGTTAAGTGACCTCTTTCTAGAACCAAAACTTTGAAGGACAAGTTTCTCCTTAGATTTCTGTGTCCCATCTGCTTCCGGTTGACTCTGGAGGGAAAACCCAGCTTGGAGCAGAGGCTTGTTCCTCAGAAGAGGGGGAGCCCCCACTGTCTCCTCTGCCTTCGCTTTAAACTCATAGTATTTGTTTTTTTGTTTTTAAATTTTATTGTGATAATATATACAGCACATAAAATTTATCATTTTAATCCTTTTTGAGTATGCAATTTAGTGACATTACATTCACATTGCTATACAGCCATCACCACCATCCATCTCCAGAACTTTTTCATCATCTAAAACTGGAATCCTGAACCTATTAAACACTCAATTCTCATCATTCTCCCCCAGCCCTTGGTCACCACCATTCTATTTTCTGTTTCTGTGAATTTGATTATTTCAGGGACCTCACAAAAGTGGAATCAATCATTTGTTCTTTTGTGACTGTTTATTGCACTTAACAAAATGTCCTCAAAGTCCATGTTGTAGCATGCGTCAAAATTTCCTTCTATTTAAGGCTGAACAATATTCCATTATATGGATAGACCACATTTTCTTTGCCCATTCATCCACTGATGCACATCTGGGTAGTTTCCACCTCTTGGCTACTGTGAATAATGCTGCCATGAACATGGGTGTGCAGATATCTCTGGGAGACCTTTTCGGTTTTTAGTGGAATTGCTGGGTCATTTGGTAATTCTATTGTTACCTCTTTGAGTGTGTTAACCGTCACACTCTTTTCCTAGACCCATGGTATTTTAAAGTCCAATTCCTTACCCCTTGGTTTAAGGTGGACTCAATTTATATGGAGAACCACCCGGGAAGAACTATCCGTATAGGATAAGTAACCAAATAAACTCAGCCTTCCTGGCTTTCTCCTTGTTCCCTTAAGAGCCATCATCCTTGTTACTGCACTGCCCTGAAAACTATTTCTCCCAGCAGCCCAGGAAGTACTGGCATTGAGGATAATTTGTTACAGGTTCAGATTCCTGAATGTCATCCCAACCACTGATTCAGACTCTCTGGGGAGGAGTCTAGCATTCTGCAAGTTAGTGAGCTCTCCAGAGGATTCTTGTGCACGTAAGTGCTAGGACCCCTGCTAAGCATAGCTGCTTTGCTGGATTCTAACTGCAATGGACAGATTTCTAACCTCAGGAACCCCATCGCCATCCTAAAAAATGTTTGAAGGAGTTTTCTTCACTCTGAATTTCAGAGACAGCACAAAGTCTGATTGAATCCATAGTATGGAATAATATGAACTTAAGAAAATATAAGTATGATCATGCACGTAAGATACCAGCGTGATTCTCGCAAGTTGACTCTTAGTGCAGGATGGATGGACTCAGCTGGCCCATGTCCCATTCCTAATCATATTCTCTTCTTTCAAATGTTGGTTTTGCATGTTCATTGGTCTGTGTCTGACTGAATTGCAAGTGATACCCGGTAGAAGGCATTGTCTTACATCAGAGCATTTCATTCCAGAGGCACAGAAGTCTGTCCTGTCCCTCCAGGTAGTTTGGTCAATGCTTTAAGTACAGACTCAAGAGTCTAGCTACTTCTACTCCTAATTTAAACTGGGCACAATATACAAATACTGGAAAATAAGATTTGTTCTAAGACATACCTCACTACACTTTGTGAGCTAGGAACCACTTCTGTGCTGTGGTCCTGGAAGGAATGGGTTTTGTAGGAAGTCCTAAGTGAGTGGAATAGCTTCAGAAACTCTGGTTCACACACTTCCAACCAGCAGCAGCCATTTGGGGTTTCCTGTTCTACTTTCACAGCACTGGGGTTGAGGGCGTGGAGTTCTAGAGGCAGACAGGTCTAGGTTTCGATTCCTGGTTCTACTGGCTTTGCAGTCAGGGCTAACAGCTCCTGCCTCTGGGGGGTGTGGTGAGAAAGAGCATCATGCCCACCATGCACTGAGCAACCCGCCCGCCCCTGGGAGGCATGTTAGCAGTGGGGATCAGGCCGTGCCCACTCCCAACAGCCCTGCAGCAGCACTTGCTAGGACACTGCTCTGTTTGCATTGTGGTGGCCTCCCTCGGCAAGCCTCCTTCTCCCAACACACGGCTTGCCCTCAGTGCAGCGGCCTGTGGTCCTCAGGCAGGACACATGGCACTCACTTCCTCTGGAAGGACTGCGTCAGAGCCATTGTCCCCAAAGTGGGGTGTAGAAGGGCCCCTGCTGGGGAGTAAGGTACATCAGAAGTGCTAATTGCTTTTCCTCATATTTAAAACAATTTCCTTTTTCTCTTTTATAAAATACGTGCTATCTGTTGGTACTCAGGGAAATTAATGTAACACATAGGCTTACAGATATTAGTGTGGGCACATGCTCCTTTACAGATGGATGTGTGATCCGAATTGTTTATACAGAGCACAGTGGTGGCACAGAGATGGTTGCTACAACCCTGAGTTGTATTTACCATCAATATTCCCATTTTGTAGATGACAAAACTGAGGCACAAAGTATTTGCCCAGGCTAGTATGTGGGGAAGCTGAGCATCAAACCCAAGTAAGTTGAATTGAGTGCCTATACTCTCAGCTACTGACAAAAGAGAAGATTTATATGTATATCACATTTATAAGACTTTGTTAGTGTTCTGTGATAGAGATGTGTTGCTGAACCTGTCTTTCGATATTTCTATTTAATAAATTTTTAAAAAGCATCAATTTACATATGATATTATCAGAGACCATTAAGTTGTTTTAGATACTGGGGAGAAGAAAAAAAAAGAAAAACAAAATTTGTAATCTAAGGACAGAAGAACTACCATTCATAGCACAATAGATACTGATGATATAAGTAAGTATTAGTTTTGTTGTAAATTCTGATAGATGAACATACGCAACAACCTGGATCTTAACTATCAATCAGCATATGGTTATTGACTCACAACTTGAATTATATTATAGGTAATTCATAATGTAAGTTACACAGAATTTATGATTCTACACTTCAATGTTTAAAATTTACTGACCAAACTTGCAAATGTTTTTAAAGATAACCTCTACACATAAAATAAACATAATTTCCATATAATTTGTAACATATTTGTATGAATACCTGTATGTAGTGGTGGTTTCTGATTCTCATTTTTAGCTGTCACTTAGGGAACCAAATGGTTCTTTGCTCCCCAAATCCTACATTAGGGCTAGTGACACATACATCACTTCTGCACTGCACACAAACTGGTAAACAGGTGGATGTCAGGAGAAGCATAACAGATAAAGTCAAATTCCAAAACACCTTTGTCTACAGAAAGGATGGATATGAGAGTCCTCATTAGGACAGTTTCATCATCTGGCTTGGAAAGTGATTTCATGTAATGCTCTGTTGGCTGAAAAGGGGAATGAGGTAGGCAGGTCTGGGAGGCAAACTGCACTCATTGACAGGGAGCTAAGGCGCCCAGCAGAGGAGGGGTGCCAAGCCAGGATTCTAAGGAGGGCAGCTGGCATAAGACAAAGGGGCTTAGAAAGAATAGGATGACATGCCGCCAGGCTAGAGAAGTCTGTGCCTAGGAAGGGATCATTTTAATGCACAGCGATACCTTCAGAGTGGCAGAGAGACCCCAGAAAGGGCAGCGGGAACGGGAAGCGACCAGGGAGTTTCCGTGACGGTATTAAAGGCCCCATTACCACATTGATTGATTTATGCTAAATGGAAGGTGCTGCTGGCAAGGTGCACCGTGGCTCATAACTAAGGTTACAGTTGTCACAATTTTGAAAACTAAGTATTTCTTACATGATTAAACAGTGCGAATGTGATTTTAATGGGCAGGAGTTAAATGCCCATGATATCTGCCAGTACTCGCCTCTGCTGCACAGCCAATGGTAATGGGCAGTTTCAGAAAATAATATATTTTAGTTTTAAAATGCAGTATCAAACACTTTAAAGGACACGTGTGAAAGGTTAAAGATAATATTCAACAAGTTTAAATTCCTAGAGACTATACTGAGACCCACATGTCTACATCAACAAAGAAAACAACTCTTAACTCTCTTCAGACTTTACTTCATATTACAGACCTTGTGCTACCGTTAGATGATATATTAATTTTATTTTCTTTACATAAATTGAGGAAGAAACATATAATCAGATCCAAATATATAACAAGACATTTAGGGAGATCTGTTTTGTTGCCCAACAGAAAATTATCTGAAATCTACTTTCAAAATTAAAAAAGACTTGTTTAAAGGTGCTATCCTGGCACCTTAATTGGTTAGAATATATCGTGGTTTTCAATGGAACTATCAGTAAATTGATTAAACAGATTCTGTCTTATTAGGCTAACATTCCAGATGTTCCAGAAAATCACATTCAGCACATTCTTCTAGCTGTTTCAAGACCCTTGGGCTACCTGTGACTGGGAACCCCAAGGGTGCGGGCCTTTGGGCATCAGCAGGCAGCTTACTTTGGGTTTTAAAGGCACAATTTAGAGTCTTGAAGAATGGTATCAATTGCTTAATGCTGTTAACAGAATGTTGGCGCAGGAGAGGGAATTCACTTTTCATGGTTATTTCGTCAGAGCTGCTAGCTTCCTGCAAAAAAACCATAAAAATGATAAGGCTTTGCTAAGGGTCAGAGATGAAAGTAAAGTGCATGCAGGCGGCAGAATGAAGAGGTCAGTTTCTTTATGAAAATTCATTATCAGCACTAATGAGAGCAGCAAAAACTCACATTCTAGGTCTTCCATGGGCATTTTCCACCAGGATTTCACCCTAAGCCCAGCCCCTTGGGGAGCCCCTCCCGTGCCTCCCAGCAGGCCCTTCCTCTGAGGGCTGAAGGGCTTCAGTGGGTTCAAATGGCTACATGACTATGGTCTCCGGGAGGCTTTACCACTTGGGGTGAGAAAGTGGCATATATGTGAGAAAATAAAGATGGAATTTATATCTATCTCTAAGTTTTAACATCCAGATAAGGAGAATCTGAAAATCACTCAAAGTCATTAAAATCAAGTGGCATATGAAGTACTTCACTGCTGAGCTCCTTCCCCCTCTGTCATGATATAAATTTTAAAAAGGAAAACATTTACCCCATATTTTAATTTTAGAAGTTCTAGAATCATAACAGTGTGGGGTTTGCATTCTTGGTGATTCTCCTCCAGCTCTGACAAGGCGGAGGGGCCCTCTGTGTCCACTTCTGGAACAAATGCCCACCTATAACTGGAGGAAATAAAATCCGAGGTCAGACATGCTGGCTCAGAGCCTACTTAAAGCAGATGTTTAAACAGTTTTATTGGGATGTAATTCATATACAACTCACCCATTTAAAGTGTACAATTCAACGACTTTCACTATATTCACAGAATTGTATATCGCCATAATTAATTTTAGGATATTGTCATTACCCCAAAAAGAATCCCACTCCCTATTTAGCTATCACCCTCCAAGCCACTAAATCCTCTTGATCAAGGAAAACACTAATCTATTTTCTGTCTCTACAGATTTTCTTATTCTGCTCATTTCATATAAAAGAATCATACAGTATGTGGTCCTTTGTGACTGGCTTCTTTCACTTAACATATTGTCAAGGCTCATCCAATATTGAAGCACATGTCCACACTTCATTTTTTATTGCTATTTCATTGTATGTACAGACCATGTTATTTATCCATTCGTCAACTGATGGACACTTGAGTTTTCTCCACTTTTGGCCTATTATGTAAGAACAATGCTTCCATGTATGAATAATGCATCAGAACCCATTTCAAAAACTTTCTTTTTTAGAGCAGTTTTAGGTTCACCCCAAAACTGAGCAGAAAGTAGAGGTTTCCCACATGCTCCCTTCCCTGCTCTGCCACGCACAGCTCCCTATCAATGCCCCCCACCAGAGCAGTACATGTTATAATCAGTAGATTGACACTGAATGTCATTATCACCCCAAGTACAGAATTTACCTCGGGGGTCACTCCCAGTGCTGTGTATCTTATGGGTTTGGATGAACGTACAGTGACATGTGTCCATCATTATAGCATCATGCAGGGTAGTTTCACGGCCCTGAAATTCCTGCGTTGTTCTGCCTCACTCTCCCCTAACTCCTGGCAACCACTGATCTTTTTACTGTCTCCACAGTGTTACCTTTTACAGACGTCACAGAATTGAAATCATACAGTAAGTAGCCGTATCAGATTGGCTTTTTCACTTAGTGATAACCACAAACATTTATACATGTTGACTCTCTTTAAGGAGACAGGACAGGGAGAAGTGGCATTTGGGGTGAGGCAAGAAATTAAACATATGAGCAACTATATTAAGTCTACAGGGAAGGAAAGCCAACGGACACAAAGGGAACTGGAGATGGCCACGTTCCATTTATTTAATTAAAAATAAAGAGATGAAAAAATCTACACAAATGCAGTGAGGACCACCAGAGGGTGCCTCTTGTTTTAAAAAAGTGTTCAGTAGCCCAAACTACCTGGACACACACACATGGCAACACATCCATAAACACTACTGTGAGCCAAATTCATGAAACCCCAGATGTTGCAGGCAATCTGAAACTTGGTATTCTGAGCAGGTTCGTGGGCCACTAGTAACACATACTGTGGTTTCTCAGATGTAGAGGGAAGAACAAGAAAAAGTGCTCACGAGCAAAGAAAAGTCACTGACACCAAAGAGGGTAGGTGGTCTTCTCTGACTTACATTTGAAACAATGGCATCTTGTCAGGGGGAAAGGAAAGTGCCGTGTCCAAGAATTTGCAAGCTGATAAATATAAGATGAGTTCACTCTGGGGTATCTCCCCCATCAAGGGCCCATTTCCATCTGCAACTGAAACTTTCATTCTCTTGATTTTGTTGTTGTTTCTACAAATTTGCAAAGAGATTCTTGTTACAAATTCATTCACATCTGCTGTGGTCCATTTGCCTATGTCCATAAGAAGGTTTTTCTTTCACGAGATGGTCAAAATAGCTGGTCCCTTCATAGATACTTCAAGAAATAGTATTTAGTATTAGATAACCCTACCTATAAAGTTTAGGTTTATAAAGGTTATAAAGGTCCATTAACCTTCACATATGTGCAGAGACCCTTGCAATACCTACCTCAATGATTCATCCTCTTTCAGATCTTCTTCAAGCTGTATAAATGTCTGAACCTTAAAAAGAAACATGAATGCAAGTTACTAGTTGAGAGAAATGAAACCTAACTTAGTATTTAAAGTTTATATGTCCATAAAAAATGGCAAATAAAGCAAAAAAAAAAAAAATTAACAAAATGAAAAGACAACCTACAGAATAGGAAAAATATTTGCAAACCAAGTATCTAATAAGGGGATAATATCCAAAATATATAAAGAACTCACACAACTCAACAGCAGAAAAAAGCAAATAATCCAATTAAAAATGGGCAAAGGATCTGAATAGATATTTTTCCAAAGAAGACATACGAATGGCCAATAGGAACATGAAGAGTCAGCTAATAACCAGGGAAATATCACTAATACAGGGAAATGCAAATTAAAACCACAATGAGATTATCACCTCGTGCTTGTTAGAATGGCTAATGTCAAAAACACAAGAATCCTGGCGAGGATGCGGAGGAAGGGGAACCTTTGTGTGCAGGGTTGGTGGATTCCCATGTTCAGAGCAGCATTAGCACAATATCAAAACATGGCAACAGGAAGAATGGATAAAGAAAATGTTATATATGTATGAAATGAAATATTCAGCCACAGAAAAGGAGTATACCCTGACATTTTGGACAATGTGTCTGGACCTTGGTGGTGTCATGCCACATGAAGTCAGTCAGACAGAGGAAGTCAAATACTGTATGATCTCACTTACATGTGGAATCTAAAAAAATTTTTAAAAACCCAAACCAAACCAAACTCATAGAAAAAGAAATCAGCTTTGTGGTTACCAGAGGCAAGTAAGTAGAGGGAGGGAGAATTGGATGAAGGTGGTCAAAAGGTATGAACTTCCAGTTCTAAGATAAATAAGTATGAGAGACGTGACATATGACACTATATATATATATATATATATATATATGTATATGTATATACACATACACATACTATATATATATATATACACTATATGTATAACTATATATATATAACTATAACTATATATATATATATATATATATATAGTTAATGCTGCTGTATGATATGTGTGAGAGTTTTTAAGAGAATAAATCCTAAGAGTTCTCATCACGGGGAAAACATACTTTTTTCTTTTCTTTTTGTACCTAAATGAGATGATGGATATTAACTAACTTTACTGTGGTAATCACTTCACAATATATGTGAAGTCATTATGTTGTACATCTTGAATTTACACACTGCTATATATCAGTTATATCTCAATAGAACTGGAAAAAGTTAAAAAGATGGCAAATAATATCAAACAGTACAAATTTATTGGATTATTCCAATAGAGTATTTGAGACATCAAATATAATAGGGTAAGATAAAATATTCTCTATTTAACCAAGAGCTGACTATGTGCTATAAATATGACAGAAACATTTGCAGACAACATTAGATATATATGAGATAGTACATTATTCCTGAAAAACCATTTTACAAAGCTTCAACTTTGCTTTCAAGAGTAAAATATTTGTACTTACTAATTCAGAGACCATGATTGGCCACAATGAAGTCAAATGTTGGGGAGATATTCTTAGCAGCAAAACTCTGAAAAAAAGAAACATCTGAGCAGCAACTATGGATGTCTGTCCAACTCTGAGATTGTCTGTCAGGCGTTCTAAGGAAAGAAGATTTTAGAGACGTCACACAAATATGCAGTATGGAGTTTCTCATTAGCAAAGAAGAAAAATAAATTGTAATTATTTTGACATTTGACAACAATCAGTGTGGGAAAGGGGTTGTTGGAAGAATGTCTTGTGCCTCTAGTTTATCCCCAGCCCTCCTCTTTGCGAAGGACAGTTTATGGCCTTTGCTAAAGGATGTGAACCAAGTGGCTCTTCGTCCCCTGCCACAGCTGAGTAGAAAGGCATGAACTTCTCACTCAAGTCAGATATCCATTAGGTGATCAATGACCACTGAAAGTATGAAATATGAGACTCAGAAACCGAAGACAGCCCTTGTTGAGTAATGCAACTATAAGATCATAAAGACTGATTAGCAGATGATACCAAATTTTGGGGTGAGGAGTGGGAAGTGAAGTGAGTGAATAACAGATTTATTCAGTGAAGTTTAGATTTGATGACCATGAACAAAACTTTAATTCTTGCAGGAAAAAAAATAGTCAGTTATGCTCTCTAGCCCCTCACAGTCTTCCCCATTTCTTCACTGAAATAACTGTTTGTAGAATGTGATTTGTGTGTGTGTGTAATTTAAGGTCTCTTAGGAACAAATTGCTATAGCAAACTGATGAACCATGGGCAGGAAGCTAAGATTTGCTGTAGTACATTAGTAATAAATTTCTCTTTATTTGAGATAGCTTAAGTGGGCTTTTACTTCTTGCCTTTAAAAGTACTCTGACCAAATGAGGATCATGCCCAGCTCAAACAAGTTGGCATTTTTAAGAGTGGTTTGTGCTTTTGGTTCTGGCAAGATGAGAGAAGGAGAGAAAAAAGAGATTGGGGAAAAAAAAAGAAGTCTTACAGACCAGTGGGACAACAAAAGTACTCCCCCCTTGTCTGAAGGTTTGCTTTTTTAGGTTTCAGTTACCCACAGTCGACCGACGTCAGGAAGCAGATGATCCTCCTGCTGACCTATGGTCAGAAGGTCAACACTGGCCTAGTGCTAAAAGCGAACAGTAATTTGAAGACAGATTTCTCACCAGAAACCATGAAGTCAGAAAGAAGCAGCACATTTTTCAAGCGCTGAAAGACCTCAACCCAGAATTCCATTTCCCATGAAAACATTCTTCCAGAATGAAGGTGAGAGAAACCAAACCAAACCAAAACGAATGAAGGTGAACCAAAAACTGCCTCAGTAAAGGGAAACTGAGAAAACTTGTTGCCAGAAGATCTGTGCTGAAAGAATGGCTCGACGATGTTCTTTGGACAGAAAAGAAAAGACAATGGTAGGAAACATGGTGCATCAGGAATGATGATAAAAAGAGAACCAGAAAGGACAAATACATGAGTAAAAATAATATTCTTTCCTCATGAGTTTTTAAATTATGTGGACAGTTGAAAGCAAAAGTATCACAGTCTCTTGTGGCTCCCAGTGTACATAAAGATAGCATTTTAGAAAACTGTATCACTTGAAAGAAGAGAAATGCATCCTAAATGGTGGTAAAATGTTGATACTACTAGACCTCAGTATGTATGTGTATTTCATATATACTGTAATCTCCAGAGCTACCACTACAAAAAACTATATAAAGAGATATACTCAAAAAAACACTTTAAATGAATTTAATGGAATACTAAAAATATGTCCAAGTAACCTCAAGAAAATAGGAAAGAGGAAACAGGAATGAAAAACAAGAAACAAACAGAAAATAAAATAACACAAAAAATCCTAACACATCAATAATTACATTAAATGTAATTGTCTAAATACACCAATGAAAAGGCAGAGATTGGTAGAATGGATTAAAGGAAAATGACCCAGTTACGTTACCTCATGTTACCTTCCGCAAAACTCATGATATAAGCAGGCTAAAAGGATAGAAAAAAATACACAATGCAAGCATTTTAAGAAAGCTGGAGGAGGCGGAGCCAAGATGGCAGCGTGAGTAGAGCAGCGTAAATCTCCTCCCAAAACCACATATATCTATGAAAATATAACAAAGACAACTCTTCCTAGAATAGAGACCAGAGGACACAGGACAATATCCAGACACATCCACACCTGCGAGAACCCAGCACCTTGCAAAGGGGGTAAGATACAAGCCCCGGCCCCGCGGGAGCCGAGCGCCCCTCCCCCCAGCTCCCGCCGGGAGAAGAGTAGGCAGAGCGGGAGGGAGACGGAGCCCAGGACTGCCGAACACCCAGCCCCCGCCATCCAGGCCAGAGCGTAGACACGGTGTGTGCGTGGGGGCCCCTGAATACTAGGGAAACAGGGCAGCAAGAACAGTGAACGGGTACCGGAGGCCTGGTGCCGGAGGACATAAGAAAAGCGAGTGGCGATTTTTTTTTTTTTCTGTTTTGTTTTGGAGAGCACTTTTTGGAAGTCTTAAAGGGATAGGGACCCCAATACTAGGGAGACAGGGCAGCAAGACCGGTGAGCAGATGCCTGAGGCTGGTGACGGAGAATAAAGAAAAACAAGCGGCCATTTTTTATTTATTTTTATTTTTTTAATTTAAAATTTTTATTTTATTTATTTATTTTTTTGGGGTCGTTGTTTTGTTTTGGCGGCTGCTTTTCGGAAGTCTTAAAGGGGCAGGGCGGGACACTTAATCCAGAGGTAGGGAATCTGGGGATCTCTGGGCACCCTAACCCCTGGGCTGCAGGGAGCAGGGAGGCCCCTTACGGAGATAAATAGCCTCCCAGCCGCTCCCCCTCCAACGCGACTCCACCATTTTGGAGTAGCTGCCCGAGCCAGGCCACGCCCACAGCAACAGCGGAGATTAACTCCATAGCAGCCCGGCAGGAAGCAGAAACCCTGTCTGCGCGCAGCTGCCCAGCACAAGCCACTAGAGGTTGCTGTTCTCCCAGGAGAGGAGGGCCACAAACCAACAAGAAGGGAAGTTCTTCCAGCCGTCACTCGTCCCAGCTCTGCAAACTATTCCTATCACCATGAAAAGGCAAAGCTACAGGCAGACAAAGATCACAGAGACAACACCAGAGAAGGAGACAGACCTAACCAGTCTTCCTGACAAAGAATTCAAAACAAGAATCATAAACATGCTGACAGAGATGCAGAGAAATACGCAAGAGATATGGGATGAAGTCCGGAGGGAGATCACAGATGCCAGAAAGGAGATTACAGAAATGAAACAATCTCTGGAAGGGTTTATAAGCAGAATGGATAGGATGCAAGAGGCCATTGATGCAATTGAAACCAGAGAACAGGAACGCATAGAAGCTGACATAGAGAGAGATAAAAGGATCTACAGGAATGAAACAATGTTAAGAGAACTGTGTGACCAATCCAAAAGGAACAATATCCGTATTACAGGGGTACCAGAGGAAGAAGAGAGAGGAAAAGGGATGGAAAGTATCTTGGAAGAAATAATTGCTGAAAACTTCCCCAAACCGGGGGAGGAAATAATCGAACAGACCACGGAAATACACAGAACCCCCAACAGAAAGGATCCAAGAAGGACAACACCAAGATACATAATAATTAAAATGGCAAAGATCAAGGACAAGGAAAGAGTTTTAAAGGCAGCTAGAGAGAAAAAGGTCACCTATAAAGGAAAACCCATCAGGCTAACATCAGACTTCTCGACAGAAACCCTACAGGCCAGAAGAGAATGGCATGATATATTAAATGCAATGAAACAGAAGGGCCTTGAACCAAGGATACTGTATCCAGCACGACTATCATTCAAATATGATGGTGGGATTAAACAATTCCCAGACAAACAAAAGCTGAGGGAATTTGCTTCCCACAAACCACCTCTACAGGACATCTTACAGGGACTGCTCTAGATGGGAGCACTCCTAGAAAGAGCACAGCACAAAACACCCAACATATGAAGAATCGAGGAGGAGGAACAAGAAGGGAGAGAAGAAAAGAATCTCCAGACAGTGTATATAACAGCTCAATAAGCGAGCTAAGTTAGGCAGTAAGATACTAAAGAGGGTAACCTTGAACCTTTGGTAACCACGAATTTAAAGCCTGCAATGGCAATAAGTACATATCTTTCAATAGTCACCCTAAATGTTAATGGACTGAATGCACCAATCAAAAGACACAGAGTAATAGAATGGATAAAAAAGAAAGACCCATCTATATGCTGCTTACAAGAAACTCACCTCAAACCCAAAGACATGTACAGACTAAAAGTCAAGGGATGGAAAAACATATTTCAGGCAAACAACAGCGAGAAGAAAGCAGGAGTTGCAGTACTAATATCAGACAAAATAGACTTCAAAACAAAGAAAGTAACAAGAGATAAAGGAGGACACTACATAATGATAAAGGGCTCAGTGCAACAAGAGGATATAACCATTCTAAATATATATGCACCCAACACAGGAGCACCAGCATATGTGAAACAAATACTAACGGAACTAAAGGGGGAAATAGACTGCAGTGCATTCATTCTAGGAGACTTCAACACACCACTCACCCCAAAGGATAGATCCACCGGGCAGAAAATAAGTTAGGACATGGAAGCACTAAACAACACAGTAGAGCAGATGGACCTAATAGACATCTATAGAACTCTACATCCAAAAGCAACAGGATACACATTCTTCTCAAGTGCACATGGAACATTCTCCAGAATAGACCACATACTAGGCCACAAAAAGAGCCTCAGTAAATTAAAAAAGATTGAAATCCTACCAACCAACTTTTCAGACCACAAAGGCATAAAACTAGAAATAAACTGTACAAAGACAGCAAAAAGGCTCACAAACACATGGAGGCTTAACAACACGCTCCTAAATAATCAATGGATCAATGACCAAATCAAAATGGAGATCCAGCAATATATGGAAACAAATGACAACAAAAACACTAAGCCCGAACTTCTGTGGGACACAGCAAAAGCAGTCTTAAGAGGAAAGTATATAGCAATCCAAGCATATTTAAAACAGGAAGAACAATCCCAAATGAATGGTCTAATGTCACAATTATCGAAATTGGAAAAAGAAGAACAAGTGAGGCCTAAGGTCAGCAGAAGGAGGGACATAATAAAGATCAAAGAAGAAATAAATAAAATTGAGAAGAATAAAACAATAGCAAAAATCAATGAAACCAAGAGCTGGTTCTTCGAGAAAATAAACAAAATAGATAAGCCTCTAG
Source organism: Manis pentadactyla (assembly GCF_030020395.1). NCBI lineage: Eukaryota > Metazoa > Chordata > Mammalia > Pholidota > Manidae > Manis > Manis pentadactyla. The sequence goes on along the minus strand of NC_080019.1, from coordinate 188,735,131 downwards.
CCAGACTTATTAAGAAGAAAAGAGAGTCAACACAAATCAACAGTATCAGAAACGAGAAAGGAAAAATCACGACGGACCCCACAGAAATACAAAGAATTATTAGAGAATACTATGAAAACCTATATGATAACAAGCTGGGAAACCTAGGAGAAATGGACAACTTCCTAGAAAAATACAACCTTCCAAGACTGACCCAGCAAGAAACAGAAAATCTAAACAGACCAATTACCAGCAACGAGATTGATGCGGTAATCAAAAAACTACCAAAGAACAAAACCCCCGGGCCAGATGGATTTACCTCGGAATTTTATCAGACATACAGGGAAGACATAATACCCATTCTCCTTAAAGTTTTCCAAAAAAAGAGGAGGAGGGGATACTCCCAAATTCATTCTATGAAGCTAACATCACCCTAATACCCAAACCAGGCAAAGACCCCACCAAAAAAGAAAACTACAGACCAATATCCCTGATGAACGTAGATGCAAAAATACTCAACAAAATATTAGCACACCGAACTCAAAAATACATCAAAAGGATCATACACCATGACCATGTGGGATTCATCCCAGGGATGCAAGGATGGCACAACATTCGAAAGTCCATCAACATCATCCACCACATCAACAAACAGAAAGACAAAAACCACATGATCATCTCCATAGATGCTGAAAAAGCATTTGACAAAGTTCAACATCCATTCATGATAAAAACTCTCAGCAAAATGGGAATAGAGGGCAAGTACCTCAACATAATAAAGGCCATCTATGATAAACCCACAGCCAACATTATATTGAACAGCGAGAAGCTGAAAGCATTTCCTCTGAGATCAGGAACTAGACAGGGATGTGAACTCTCCCCACTGTTATTTAACATAGTACTGGAGGTCCTAGCCACGGCAATCAGACAAAACAAAAACATACAAGGAATCCAGATTGGTAAAGAAGAAGTTAAAATGTCACTATTTGCAGATGACATGATACTGTACATAAAAAACCCTAAAGACTCCACCCCAAAACTACTAGAACTGATATCGGAATACAGCAAAGTTGCAGGATACAAAATCAAGACACAGAAATCTGTGGCTTTCCTATACACTAACAATGAACCAACAGAAAGAGAAATCAGGAAAACAACTCCATTCACAATTGCATCAAAAAAAATAAAATACCTAGGAATAAGAAGTGAAACTTATACTCTGAAAACTACAAGTCACTCTTAAGAGAAATTAAAGGGGACACTAACAGATGGAAACTCATCCCATGCTCATGGCTAGGAAGAATTAATACAATCAAAATGGCCATCCTGCCCAAAGCAATATACAGATTTGATGCAATCCCTATGAAACTACCAGCAACATTCTTCAATGAACTGGAACAAATAATTCAAAAATTCATATGGAAACACCAAAAACCCCGAATAGCCAAAGCAATCCTGAGAAAGAAGAATAAAGTAGGGGGGATCTCACTCCCCAACTTCAAGCTCTACTATAAAGCCATAGTAATCAAGACAATTTGGTACTGGCACAAGAGCAGAGCCACAGACCAATGGAACAGACTAGAGAATCCAGACATTAACCCAGACATATATGGTCAATTAATATTTGATAAAGGAGCCATGGACATACAATGGGGAAATGACAGTCTCTTCAACAGATGGTGCTGGCAAAACTGGACAGCTTCATGTAGGAGAATGAAACTGGACCATTGTCTAACCCCATATACAAAAGTAAACTCAAAATGGATCAAAGACCTGAATGTAAGTCATGAAACCATTAAACCCTTGGAAGACAACATAGGCAAAAACCTCTTAGACATAAACATGAGTGACCTCTTCCTGAACATATCTCCCCGGGCAAGGAAAACAACAGCAAAAATGAACAAGTGGGACTATATTAAGCTGAAAATCTTCTGTACAGCAAAAGACACCATCAATAGAACAAAAAGGAACCCTACAGTATGGGAGAATATCTTTGAAAATGACACATCCGATAAAGGCTTGACGTCCAGAATATATAAAGAGCTCACACGCCTCAACAAACAAAAAATAAATAACCCAATTAAAAATGGGCAGAGGAACTGAACAGAGAGTTCTCCAAAACAGAAATACAGATGGCCAACAGACACATGAAAAGATGCTCCACATCGCTAATTATCAGAGAAATGCAAATTAAAACTACAATGAGGTATCACCTCACACCAGTAAGGATGGCTGCCATCCAAAAGACAAACAACAAATGTTGGCGAGGCTGTGGAGAAAGGGGAACCCTCTTACACTGCTGGTGGGAATGTAAATTAGTTCAACCATTGTGGAAAGCAGTATGGAGGTACATCAAAATGCTCAAAACAGACTTACCATTTGACCCAGGAATTGCACTCCTAGGAATTTACCCTAAGAATGCAGCAATCAAGTATGAGAAAGACCAATGCACCCCTATGTTTATCGCAGCACTATTTACAATAGCCAAGAATTGGAAGCAACCTAAATGTCCATCGATAGATGAATGGATAAAGAAGATGTGGTACATATACACAATGGAATACTACTCAGCCATAAGAAAAGGGCAAATCCTACCATTTGCAGCAACATGGATGGAGCTGGAGGGTATTATGCTCAGTGAAACAAGCCAAGCGAAGAAAGAGAAATACCAAATGATTTCACTCATCTGTGGAATATAAGAACAAAGGAAAAACTGAAGGAACAAAACAGCAGCAGAATCACAGAACTCAAGAATGGACTAACAGGTACCAAAGGGAAAGGGACTGGGGAGGATGGGTGGGTAGGGAGGGGTAAGGAGGGGAGAAGAAGGGGGGGTATTAAGATTAGCATGCATGGGGGGGTGGGAGAAAGGGGAGGGCTGTACAACACAGAGAAGGCAAGTAGTGATTCTACAACATTTGCTATGCTGATGGACAGTGACTGTAAAGGGGTTTATGGGGGGACCTGGTATAGGGGATAGCCTAGTAAACATAATATTCGTCATGTAAGTGTAGATTAATGATACCAAAAAAAAAAGGCAGTTCCTGTGTGGAAACCTCCAATGAGTCCTACACAAGGGTATAAAGGGCATATAAAAGTGTAGGCAAAGGGTCTGTTTGTGTTTATACAGGTGATCAAAGCCTAATTGGGCTATCCCGAAAATGAACTAAGATATGATATGAAAAAGAACTTCCAACATCAGCACTCTCGGGAAGACTCATGCCAGAAGATGACCATCAAAAAACCCCAACAAAGATCCACGCACTGCTACAGCTGTAGATGCACTCTTCCCACCAGTTCCTGGACTTGCCATGGGAATGAGGAAGGAGATATCTAAGCTGGCCTGTGCATACAGTAAAACAACAAATTTGACTGGACCTATACTGTTGGAACTCAAACAAGAATTAGGAGAAGTGCAAATTGTAGCACTCCAAAATCTTACAACTACAGACTATTTACTGTTAAAAGAACATATGGGATGTGAACAGTCCCCAGGAATGGGTTGTTTTAATTTGTCTGATTTCTCTCAGACTGTTCAAGCTCAGTTGGACAATATCCACCATATCATAGATAAGTTTTCACAAATGCCTAAGGTGCCTAACTGGTTTTCTTGGTTTCACTGGAGATGGCTGGTAATTACAGGTATGCTTAGGTTATGTAACTATACTCCTATTATGTTAATGTGTGTGCGCAATTTAATTAGTAGTTTAAAACCTATACATGCTCAAGTTACTCTACAAGAAGATATGTCAAAGAAATAATCAATCTTCCCAGGTTTTCTTCCGCCTGCTACTTCTATAGCTTTTCTTCTTCCTTCCTAACTACAACCCTTAAATAGAATTTGTGCCTCATATCAAATTTACCGAGTATCATAATTCTTCCAAGTGGTAAAGATACCTCAAGACAAATGCTGGGCATAGAAGCCACAGGGCATAAATATGCAAAGAAGTAAAAAGCTAACCTTTTCAAACTATAAGGCTTCTCTCTCACTTACCAACTTTACATTTCCCTGTACGGCCCCGGAAGATGACTGGTTAGCCAGAGATGGGTAAGATTCCTCAAGGGAGGAACAGCCTAAGACAGGCACAGTCACAGGGGGGCCATCAGGTGAGAAATTGGGGATCAACAGAGGTGAGGCTTAGAACCTCAGCCCCCCTGTTCTGAGAGAAATCTTCTGCATACGTGGATGTTTTATTGCCCTTGTCTAGCTTGGATTAACACATAGTCTACAGGCACACACCTGATCATCTACATTTGCTCTCTTACAACACTAAACTATGTTTTCTACCTTTATCTTGTATCTACCTACCACTTCAGCATTTTATTAAAAATAATAATAATAGAGAAATGTGGTATCCACATATAAATGAAGTATAAAAATCAAATGAGTATTCATATTTGAACTGACTGTTTATAGTTCATAATGCATGAGCAAAACCGAAAGCTTCTGTGATGACTGCCCTTGTACTGTTCACCATGTAACTTATTCACTATGTAAGAATTTGTTCTCCATGTAAGAACTTGTTCGTTATGCTTCAGAAGATTGGAGACTGACGAAAATTAGGCTTGGGGTGGATTAATGATTGTGCATTGAGCATTGACTCCCCTATACAGAATTTTATTGTTGTTAACAACCATTTGATCAATAAATATGAGAGATGCCCTCACAAAAAAAAAAAAAAAGAAAAGAAAAAGTACATACTTCCAATTGTAAAATAAATAAGTAACCGGGATGTAATGTATAGCATAAGGAATATAGTCAAAATATTGTAACAACTTGGTATGGTGATAGCTGGTACCTAGAATTATCATGTATATAAATGTTGAATCACTGTGTTGTACACCTGAAACTAATGTAATGTAATACTGTGTGTCAACTACCCTTCAATAAAAAATAATTATCTAAAAAAAAAAAAGCTGGAATGGCTCTATTAATAAAAGACAAAATAGACTTCAGAGCAGAGAAAGATGCCAGGGTCAAAGACGGACATTATGTAGTGTGGTCAGTCAGTTCAAAAAGAAAATGTAACGATCTTAATGTGAGTGTACCAAACAATGGAGGTGTGAAAAACACAAAGAACTGCCAAAACTCCAAACAAAATAGGCATTGACAATTACGGTTGGGAATGTCAACATCTTTATCTCACAACTCATAGGAAAAAAGTCAGTAAGGATATAGAAGAACTAAGCAATGCCATCAGCTAACAGGATCTAATCAACATTTACAGAATACTCATTCAGCTGAATATATATTCATTAAGTGCTCAGGAACTTTCACCAAGATAGATTATATCAGGAGTCATAAACAAACTTGAATAATTTAAAATCCTACAAAGGATGTTCTCTCACCATAATGAAATCTAAACTAGAAATCAATAACAAAAAGATAACAGGAAAATCCCCAAACACTTGTAAGTTAACAAACTTCTAAATAAGATATGGGCTAAAGAGGAAGTTTCAAAGGAAATGAAAACAAATACAAAGAAATGAATGAAAATTAAAATACAACACATTAGATATAAAGTATTATGGAGAGGGAAATTTATAGCATTAAATGCTCACATTAGAAAAGGGCTCAAATCATAATCCAAGCCTCTACCTGAGAGACTAGGAAAAGAATGAAGTAAACCCAAAGTAAGTACAAAAGAAGGACATAATAAAGAGCAGAAACATATGAAATTAAAATAGGGAAAAACCAATCAAACTAAAAGCTGGGTAATTATAAAGTACGATAAAATTGATAAGCCTCTAGAAAGACTGACAAAGAAGAAAAGAGAAAAGGCACGAATTACCAATACCAGGGATGGAAAAAAAGGGACATCTCTATAGACCCTATAGATATCAAAAGGGTAATGACATTTGAATTACTGTTTAAATGGTAAATCAAAATGGTACATCCACTCTGGAAATAGGCTGGCGGTTTCTTATAAAGCTAAACACACATTTTCTGTAGAACTCAGTAATCATACTCTTATGTATTCATCTTAGAGAAATGATGAGTTATGACCACACAAAAACCAGTACATGAATGTTTATCACAGAGGCTTTATTTGTCACAAATGGAAACCACCCAAATGTCCATTAGGTAAATGGACAAAATGTGGTACATCCATAAAATAGAATATTATTACTTATTAAAAAGGATCAAACTCTTGATACACCCACGGACATACCCCACTTGCCTTTGTATGGATCTCAAAGATATTACACTAAATAGTTAAAAGCTGATCTTAAAAGGTTACCTACTGTATAATTCCATTTATATAACACTCTCAGAATGACAAAATTAAAGTGATGGAGAACAGATCAGTGGTTTCCAGGGATTAGGTCAGGGTGGATCATATAACTGCAATGGCAGTGCCAGGAGGGACCTGCTCTGTGGCGCTGAGTTCTGTATCCTGGCTGTGGTGCTGGCTGCAGAAATTTGTATATGCAATACTTTTATACAACTAGACACACACAGAACCATGCACAAAATGACTGCATGTAAAAACTGGTGAAATCTGAAAAAGTCGCTAGTTGAATTATGGTCATAGTCTAAAGTTGATCTCCTGGTTTTGATAATGGACTATGCGTGGGTGAGATGCATTACAGGGGAAGCTGGATGAATAGTACACAGGAACACTTGGTACTACTGGCGAAAGTTCTTGGGAGTCTTAATTGTCTACAAAACTGAAAGTGTTAAAAAATGGTTTGTACACATAGGGCATATTTCATACTGGTGCTCCAAATGGAAGTGGAATTTGAGATTATTCTTTAGCCAAGATGATCTATTTTAGAATCCCTAATTTTCTTCAGTCTCAAATATTCCTTTCTTAGCTGAGTGATAAATCTTCCAAACTTATGGAGTCCTTGTGAGCAGCAAGCTGGAGAAACTGCCGAGCTAGAACCCTTGCACCACCACCATTATGGGCACAGAACCTTGGTCAGGTTGGCCACTTAATCTGCTGAGCCTTGCTTCCCACGTGTGAAGAGAGCAGCTCCCCTTCTTTACCCACCTCCAAGGGCATCTACCAAAGAGCACAGCCTGTCGCTGGTGGCCGAAGGGGCTTAGATTTCACTCCAGGTGTTGCCCATTAGTGGCAACACAATTTTAGGCAGGTGCCAATCTGAGCATCAGCATCCTGGTGCAAAAACAGAGCTAATACCTGCAGGACAACAAGGAAGCCTTCAAAGACAGGATGAACTCCAGAGGACCTGGAGGGGGCCACACCCCTCCAGTGTGAAGGGAGCAGTGATGCCTCGAGGTCTCTCTGGTGTCCTGGTTAGGGTTTTCACTGGGGGGGGGATACCTTCCTCCTCTCATTTTAGATAAATGTCATTTTGCACTCCCCTCCCTTAAAAAAATAGTTGCTTTGGGCTAATTACAGCTTCTTTTGTGATCAATGTACAACTTACATCACACAAGCCAAGCTATAAGCTGCTCTGTTCCTCACCAGCCTTTCTCAGTGCTGCCTGACAGTGCTAAAAATTAGGAGAAAAGGACCCCAGAGGGCATCCTCCCAGAGGAAGAGAACTCTTAGAAATCCCCTGTTCCTGCCTCCTTTGATTAGACTAAGCTTTAGCATGGTGTGCAACTTGGAAGCTTCTGGATGCACCTACCCCCTTGACTTGGGAATCATTGCTCCATGGGGCCCAGTGCAACATCCCGAGACTATCAGGATGCTCTGAATTCTGTCTCTCAGGACCTCATGGAGGCTGGGCCTGTCAAAAGTCCTGGGGACAATGACCATACAGTGGAAAGTGGTCTGTAAACTGCCAGTTAATAAAAAATGAAAGGGAGTAAACACACACACATATATATATATATATATTTTTTTTTTGAGAGGGCATCTCTCATATTCATTGATCAAATGGTTGTTAACAACAATAGAATTCTGTATAGGGGAGTCAATGCACAATCATTAATCCACCCCAAGCCTAATTCTCGTCAGTCTCCAATCTTCTGAAGCATAACGAACAAGTTCTTACATGGTGAACAAATTCTTACATAGTGAATAAGTTCTCACATGGTGAACAGTACAAGGGCTAAACACATATATTTTTTAAACACAAAGTATTTTTAGAAATACAGCACTTGAGCTATCCAAAGTGGAGGGCATGTACGTAGAGAAATTCTTCCTTTGCTAAGAGCCCAAAACCACCTCCAATTTAATTATGCTGACATATATAAATATATGTTGCATGTATGAATAGAACATATATAATGTATATGATATTATATTGTCCCTACTTCTCTCTCCCTCTCAGAAGCATAATATCTCAGAACTGTTGGAGTTAAGGTTAAATCCTGCCATGGCCAAAGGCTCCACATCACTGTTTGAGGAAGGCTGTCTATCCTTTTCTTGTTCTATACACTGAATACCGGCATGTTAGCTCTCAGGGCCTCACCCCAGAATTTAGAGGAGGTGTGTGAGAGGGGAAAGAGGGGAGAGAAGAAATAGGTATTTGCTCTCAGAGTAAGAGGCTCTAAAAGGATGGTGAGGTGCCCGGCCAACATGCTCTCCTCTCTATTTCCCACCTCTTGCCTCGACTGAGAAGGTGGAGTTAACGCCACCCTTCCAGACCACTGTCCGGTGGCCACGTGCACGAAGCACCATCAGAGATGCTGCATGTGAACTAGAGGAAATGCGATTCCCATTGTTCCTTCTCCCCTCTGTGTTCTGCAGGGATGAAACAAAGCTCAGCTTTGACTCTGCATTCAGCCGGAGTCTTTGGGGGGTCATCATTATTTTTACTGGCATTACTGGTCACCATCTGATTGAATTAGTCTCCTATGAGTAATTCTAGAAAGATCTGTCAATATTGGAATATTCACTTCAATATATCTTAAGTATTTAAGACAGTATGTTGAAATGATGTCAGCTGAAGCAAAAAGGTATAATTTCATGTATGAAATATTGTCATAATGAATAAGCTGTTAGTGTTTTGAACTAGAACAATTAAGACTTTTCAAATAGTTCATCAAGCAGGGAAGTGGGTGGACAACTAATACTGATATTAAGAGTCATCAAGAAGACTTTAGGAAAAGCACATGCTTTGTGAGCTGACATATCTATAAAATTTTTTTAAAAGAGCAGAGTGAGAGATTTATATTATAATTCTACCTGGAAACAACCTGAATGCCTTTCCACTGGTGAACTGGTAAACCAATCAGAGTGGAATATTATTTACCAATAAAAAAGAGCAATCTATTGATAAATACCATGATGTATAAATAACAATCTCTTAATACAATGGTAACTCAAATATATTATACAAGTCAAAGAAGCCAGACTCCAAGGCTGTACACTATCTAATTGTATTTATATAACATTCTGGAAAAGATGAAACTATGTGAACAGAAAGCAGGTAAGTGGTTGCCAGGGGCTGGGGGCAAGGGGATGACTTCTGAGGGGCATGGGGGAACCTTATGGAGTGATGGAAATGTTCTGTAAGCTGACTGTAGTTATGGTTATGGGACTACACATGTTTAGAAAAATTCATAGAGCTGTACAACCAAAGGGTGACTTTACTGTATGTAAATTATACCTTAATAAACCTGACCCCTAAAAGAGGATTTATACCATAATTCTAATATTTATAAAACTGCTTGTTACACTAGTTTTCGTAACATTAAACAAAAAAATCCTCCAAGAGTTATATGAGCTTTACTCATCTCCACTGTGGGAGAACACATTCCTAGTTGAGAAGTCTTTGATATCCCAGAGGAGGGTGGGTTAAAAGAGAATGTCTACTTTGCCACATCAACATTTTATAAGGACGGGAAAAAAAGCCCTTCAAAACTGTGCACAATAATTCAGTTCTGAAGCAGACAAAGAATACAGTGCATATGAAGAAGAGGAAAAAGTGTTAAGGAAAAATCAGGTACTTTTCCAAACTCTTGCTCCTTCAGCGGCCTCAGTTAGTACTGTAAACTTGAGGTATCTTGACTGCAGGAGGAATCCAGCTGGAGACATTCATTGCTCAGAACGTACTGGCAGACTTTGAAAAACTACTTCATAAAAACTAGTAGCATGATTATAATTGATTTTTAAAATAAAGTTTCAGGTTTACTGATACATTTCTGAAGTTCAGTGATAACCCCTGGTGAGTACTCCTTGTAATACTCGCCTGTTCTGCCATAAGCCACGTGGGCCCCTCTAGCAGCCAGCCCACATCAGCCGCTTGGGGGGTCTGCGAGTGTGTGTGGTGGGGAGGGCAGGCTCGGGGGAGGGAGGGCCTTCTTACCTTGTATCAGAGGAAGGTAAAGGTGGTACTGATCGAGTTCTCCACTGAACACAGCAAAAGCCTGGCGCTTTAGCAGCATGGCTTTCTGCTCAAAACTTGAGAACAGTTTTAAAGAACTGCTCTGCATGTCTAAAATAAAAAAGCAAGTAAGTTCCATTACGTGAGAAAACGACAATTTGATGTGAGTGACAGGACATTCATACCAGTGTGATTCCTATCTTCCCTCGTGAAAACAAAAACCATCATCTCAATTAAGAACAGCATGTGGTTATTAGTCACATATTTATTTGTAAAAGTACTTTGATACTTAATGATAGGCTATTAGAAGATACAAAGTATAGAAAAGTAATCTTAATAAATTAGGGTAAACATGATTACTTTCAAAAGTTTTTTCTCTACTAAAAAGTTGTAGAAAAGTCTGTTGACGCACACCTGTCAGTAGATTGGAATAGGAAAGGCTCATGCATTTAGTCCTGACATATTACACACATCACATTACAGTTTGCAGCTTAGATGGCATCATAAGAGATATGAGTAGGTTCTGAAATACATGATACAAGCTGATTATGATGGCACCGGTCCTTTAAAGTGTGACTTAAGTGCAAGTAACATAGAACTTACTCATTAAATCTTTAAACATTGTTTTCTCATGAGTCAGAAGATGGTCAATAATGGACTTCCAACTGGATACCAAAAAAAGCAAAATTAATTAAACATGCAAAAGATGACAGTCTGAATAAAAACATCAAGGAAAGAACATGCCCTTTTAAGATCTATTAATTAAGAACTGCTTTCGGAGAAGAAGGAAACCAAAATAGTTTTTATATAAGGGAAAGCTAAAAAGCTTTTCCTTAACATAGGGAGTGATTAATAGGGAATAATGAATAATTGCCAGCTTCCTGTGAATGGAGACCAAGTTGTCAAGGTACTCCGCCTTTTCAGGGGTTGCCCCTAAAGACATTCACACAGGGTGATGTCCATGGATTTGTGTTGATGGAGAGAAATGGGGGTAGTGAGGACAAATGCCACTAGTTTTTAGATGCGCTCCCAGAGGAGCAACCAGATGGCAGGGTACAAGCTACGGGGCCCTAGTGGTGGCGGGGAAAACTCTCAGGCCCTACAAAAAGCTGACCGATCTCCACCCTTTACTCCTGCCATTAATAAAGACGAGTTCAGCTGAGCCAGGCGGAGTCACTGTGTGGTTGCGTCAGCCTCTGAGAAAAGGCCCAGGAAGTCCATCTCACTTCCGACCCTCAGGGGCTTTCTGCTGTGCAGAGCAGTGTCCACCCCAGCAAGGTCTGGCAGGTGGCGTGGACGCTGAGGTACGGAAGGAGGACACTGCAGTGTCACCATCGGGCCCTGTCCTCTGCATGTTGGTCCCGTGTTCCGAGATTACAGGATAAAATAGTACAAGATCAAGTCCCACTGGGACCTGTGTTATGTTCTTTAGGAATAAATAACACACTCTCCTAATTCAATCCTTCTTTTGATTTTGAAGGCACCTTTGTATTTTTGAAAGACTTCCTTCCCCGCGAACACAGTTAATGTGAGCTTGTGACAGTGGCGCTCTATGATTCGGGTGGTTGCCAGCCCAGCTCCCGCTGCAGGTAGGAGAATTAATTATGTAACCAGAACACCTTCTCCCCTGGAGGATTCAGAGCACGTTTTCATGAGGACAGCCTTTCTTACTGTGCACAACACGTGTCCATCTGGAAGAAAGCAGGGTCCAAGAATAGCTCCAGGACTTCTTTCTTCCAGGCTCGCTTCGTGTAGGCGTAACCGCTCAGAGAGCTCAGCAGCTGAGTGCCGGCTCGGAAGCTGGGGGCATTGTAGGCACTAACACGGGGTGGGAGGAGAACAGGGTCAAGGTCGAAGGCTGTGCAAGGAAAGCTACTACAACCCATTTTTCTACTTGTGGGCGGAGAGGGGGGGCACAGCGAAGTCAGCACACCTGTGGTTGCGCAAGTAGGGGAACACGTAGTAGAGCAAACGGGAGATGAGCGGCACTGCCCTCTCCTTCTCATCACTCCGGTAAACCATGTCCAGGAGGGATGCTAGAACCTAGAACAGGGTCCCAAGAAAACAGAAACCTTCTGAAGTGACAGTAGGACATTTAGTCTGCAAGGGGTCCAGACCCAACAAGAAAAGCCCTGGTGCGGCTGGATGCCAGGGCGCCTTCCTGGGTCCCCAGGGATGGGGCAGCCCACTCGGCCTGGCACCTGAGAACGGAGCGCCTTCACCAAGATTCACAATGGCAGTCACTTCCCTAAGGGGCAAGGCAGGTGTGGTTTACCTCTGCCAGGAGAGAGAGGGCTTGCACACTGTACATCGAAGGGGCTGACGCAGACACCATCGCTGAACTGGCAGCAGCAGCATCTGCTAAAAGAGTGATGATGTGCTTTAATCATGATGGATCGGTCACCTTTTATGTCCCCAAAAGCATGACATGAACGTGAGGGATGAGCCCCCACCTTTCATACTGATTATATATGGAAGTATAGGCCAGGTGTTCTTCAGCAACTAACACTATGGGTGCTTTGATCAAACAAATTAGCACCAACTCACTGTCCTCCTCCCCATTTCTATTCTCATCACCATTCTTGGAACTTCAACATCCCCTTGGACGGTCCATCTAACATCCTGGCTCTGAGCCCCTTGGCCTCTTCGAACAATCTTTTACTCTGCTCCAGCTCAGCCATCCACTGTCACCATCATACCCTGGACCTCAGCAATCTCCCAAATCCCCACAGCCAGTATTCTCCTCTGATCACATCTTACTTTTCCTGGCCCTCTGCTCTCAAGGACCTCCAATCCCTTGAGACTAACACCTCAGCGACCTACCACCTCCCCACCTGCACCCAGGCTCTATCACCTCCCTTGCGAATAGCCTTGACTCTCTTGCTTCTCTCCCTTCTGAAGCACCCATCTAGAAAAGTGCAGAGCTGCTAAACCCAGTGACGAACCTACGCAGTTCTCCACAGCTCCACATTCTGGAGAAAACCAGACCACTATGGAGCTGGTTTCACTTTATCTTGTGACCAGGAATCTCAAAAGGGACCTGTAGCCGCCAGGTAATCCTATCACTTGTGTCCCGGTTGACTACCCTTGCTCCTATTTCATTGAGAAAGTTAATATAAACAAAGGGCCCTCTCTGACTTTGGCCACTGAGTTATTAACCTAGAACATTACAGCCATGTTCTCTGCCTTGCCCCTGTTTAGATAGACTTGTTCCTGGCTCCTATCAAAGAACTGTCAATCCATTCATGATGTTAATACCGGCCCAATGGCTGCCAAGGACTTGGCTTTCTCACTGTTCTTTTATTCTTTGGTCTTGATTTCTTCCTCTCTGCTATACTGCTGCTCCATCACCATACAAACATGCTTCCACATACTCCAATTTAAAAACAAACCAAATAAAAGATACTCCTTGGTCCTTAGTTCTATTTGGTTACTGCTCCATAGACAACTAAGCTTCAAGGAGTTCACACTCACCATCTCCCTCTCCTCATCTCCCAGGTTCTTCACCTATTGTGCAAACCACGTGTTCCCGCCCCAGTGGCTTCCTCATTGTCCGACCCACTGGGTCTCTGTCCTGACCTTACTCTGCTTCTCAGCAGCCTTCCACTGTGTTACTCCTTCCTCCTTGAAACGCTCTCCTCTCCGGTTTCTGTTATTCTATGCTCTCTTGGTTTTCTCCCACTCCAGTGACCACTTCATCATTTTTTCTCCCTTCTCTTTTCCAGACATCTCAAATTTAATACTTGCAAAACCAAAGCTGACTTCCTTCCCCAAAACATTCTTGCCGTGGTCTTCTCCACCTCAGTAAATTGCTTAAGCCAAAATCCTAACTCCTTGATTGCCTTTCTTTTTAGCCCCCACACCCTGTCCATCAGCAAGTTCTGTTGACTGTATCTGAATCAGTCCACCTTGCCCATCTTCCCTGCCTCCAAGCCAACATCGTCTCTTGCCCAAACCACTACAAACTCCTTGTAAGTGGACTTCCTGTTTTGTTCTCATTCCATACAGCCCATATTGCTCACAGGAACCAAACTGTTTTCCAAAGACTAAGATCCTGTTACTGCTCTGAACATCATGGCTTCCTACAGCAAGTGGGATGAAGTCCAAGCTCCTGATCACGCTCTCTATCAAGGTCACAACCCTCAGCCCCTACTCCTACCTTATCTCTGCCAACCACTCCTGCTCCAGCCACACTGTCTTCCAGTTCTGGTCTAAGCCCACACCTGCCCTGAGGATGCATCCCCTCTGGGCACTGCCTTCCCAGGTATTTGCACAGCTGCCCCCTTACCTTTTCACTTTGCAGCACGACTGCCACTACCTTGAGGACATGCTTTATAACATCCTAACTGGCCCCCGGCCCACACCTAGTTATTCTTTATAGTGTTATCTTATTTTCCTTACAGTGCAGTACTGAAATTTTCTGGGTAATCTTCTTGTTTCTTGGGTCTTAAAAAAAAACTTTTATTCTGAAATAGTTTCAGGTTTCCAGAAGAGTTGAAAGATACTTTAATTTACTTTTTGTTCATGGTCTTCGTTCCGTCCCCACAAGAGCAGAGCCCTGCTCCTGTTTGCTGCTGTAGTGCCAGTTGGAGAACAGTGTGTGCCCACGCCAGATGCAAATTTGTACATGCAACCTCCGTATTAGCTGCATGCATCAAAACTTTAAATGGAGAAAAATATACCAGGTGAAGCCTCATTTTTTTTCATGCTTTATATAGTCAGTATTTTCTTTAAGACTACGAGAAAATACAGTTATGATCCAAACACTCAGGTTTTTGGGTTCTTGATAATTTGCTAATTAAGTCTTTTGAGAAACTCAAAAATCACCTCCATCTTTGGAATCTCATGATTTCTTTAAAAAAAGAAATCAGGTAATTTTACTATAGTATTGTCTTGAGGTTAAATTTAATCACTGTACAAAAGTGAAGCTCAATAACACTTGACAACAAAGATGCGCTGGTGGTGGGGAAACAGTTCGATCTGAACATCAGTACATACATAAAACAGAAATAACGGAGGGCAAATTAGCCAAGGAGATGCAAATACTCTCTCCCTAGAACCACAACTGTAACCATAACCACAACCTGGGAAAGCATAACTGTTGGCTTATATTAGCAAATGACAGTATATAGTTACAGCACTGTGAAATAAAGAGAAGGTGATCACCATAACTAGCGCCCTCTGAAAGATTTCTAAGGCCTAAGTATTGAAGGTTTCATTAACTCTGGGAGTCTCAAATGGCCACTCTTGAGAACTTAATTAACACCTGTTAATTAAAACCAAATTAAAAGCAAAAGATAACCTATACACTGCCTATCTGTTCTCCTTTGCTGTCTGGATTCCTACTCACTAGCATAAGATTAAGTGAGAATATTTCCTTCCCTTGGCTATCTTTTGGTGCCCAGATGGATCTGACCCTAACCTTTAACACTATATAATTTATGTAGACGGAATGTACCCCTTTTGAAATTCTGTCTTTCCTGCCCATCTCCCTGAGGATATAAAAACCTTTGTATGAATTGGACTCCTTAAAACATTTCTCCTAACTGTGAGAGTTATGTTTCTGGACTTCTAAGTCTTTGGCCATGTCAAATCAAACTCCATCTTCATTCCAAGGTGACTTGAATTTTTCGTTGACAGTATCTTCATTACAGAGTAAACAGAATTATTTTTCTTACGCAAACCACAAACCTAGCTACCCAACTAATATGGCAGAAGTAATAGGTGGTGGCCCTGCAGTCTGCTGTCCAGCGCACCATCCTTCTTCCTCCTGGGAGTGGAACCCCTTTGGGTGGCAGCCCATTTCTCCCTCCTCCAGGTAAGCCACGTGGCCCAGGAGGAGCCAGTCAGAATCTCTGCAAGACCAACTTCATCTGAGTGCCTGGTTCCTGCTATGCCTAAAGCAGGCACCAGTGCCTGGGCTTTCCACTTACATGAGCCAAAGCTTTTAGTTTTGTTGTTTTTATTTTGGGTCTAAACAGATTTGTTACTTGTCAGAGAAAAGAGCCCTGATGTCTTGACACTTCTCCCATCAGACCTTAAAAATCACAAATTTAACTCTGGTTCTGTTGCTATAACCATTGCTACTGATACTGGTGGAGGTAATAAAATATGTCAGAACCAACAGTTCTTGACCATATACTTTACCGCAGGTAGGGTGCTATGTAGTTCATGTGAGAACTTAAATGTAATTTTTTTTGCTGCTGTGTTAATAAAACTGAGACCAAGCCCGTTTTATCATCCAGTGTTGAAGAATGCTGGAGCTGGGCTTATTTTCCTGTCCCTGTGTTAAATAATACTGAGAACTGGCAAAAATAATTACTTGTTCCAAGAAATAGTTAGTCCTGAGAGACTGTAAACCAATGGAACCAGCTTATATATCAAAGCAAGCAGCGTGCTCACCATGATTCCCTTCCAGACCCTTGCCTAGTGTTGTGCCCGCCAATCCAAAGGCATCTCATCATTAATTTTGCCTGCTCCCAAGCAGCGCCCCACCTGCAAAGATCCACCACAGAGAGCTCAGCCTAGGCCCCACAACCCTGTAGGTATCCTCTCCGAACGCCCCATGTTGACACACTCCCATGGCTGCTGAATCTCTCCCTTGCTGCAGCAGGTGTGGTCACCTAAATTCATCCGATTGACAGATCAGGGGTCATCTTTAGGGCACCAGAAACTGATGTCTACACTGCTGTGCTTAATTCAGACTCCTCGAGCGTATCCATTGATCAGGGATGAGTCTCCCGTGAGAGCCTCCTGATCATTTTCTTAGGAAGCTGTAACTAATAACAGGCTGCAGTGGGCCCGGTCTGTGTGCCCCCATCATAAAACCCTCGCATCCCTGGCGATGATGCAGCACAAGGACCACTGAGAGGTGAGGGTGTGTTAGTCAGAAATGAGATACACAACGCACCTGACAAGTTTGTTGGTTTACTAAGTTTTTACCCCCACATTTCTACAAGAAAAACACACATTCTCATATTCTTTATTCCACACACCTTCTGTCACTGAGTCCACGCAAACATCTTGGGAACTTACTCTCTTGGACCCTCATCCAGGCACAGTGAGGCCTTCATCACTCAGGATGCTACCAGTGGGATCCTACTGTTTATTACACATACAACTTTTGTTAAAAAGTCAGAACAGTTTATCTTTTTTTTTGCCTTTTTATCTTAAAAAAAATTATTTTTAAATTTTGCTATCATTAATGTACAGTTACATGAACAACATTATGGTTACTAGACTCCCCTATTATCAAGTCCCCCCACATACCCCATTACAGTCACTGTCCATCAGAGTAGTGAGATGCTATAGAATCACTACTTGTCTTCTCTGTGTTGTACTGCCTTCCCTGTCAAGACAGTTTACTTTTAAGGAAAAACTTGACCCACTAGCTGGCAGCAGGCATTACTTTTTGACCCTTCCACACCTACCGCACAAATCTTCCTCAGCATCAGATTCTTCTAGAGAGATCTGAGGCTGGGCCTTCACCTCCAGGTTTCTGCTGAGCCAGCTGGTTTGTTCCAAGGAAGAGCCAGCTATGTTCCCTACAGCTTCTAGGATTTTTTGAGTAACTTCCTGAGAGTAATCAAGAGAAAGAGGAAAGGAGTTAGTTATGGGAAAGAATCTTAAGTGCCTGAAACAGCACCACGCAGTAGAAATAGAACGCAAGCCACAATTTTGAACCACACAGTTAAGTTTTTTAGGACCCACATGAAAAAGAAGGGACAAGTCCATAATGTTTAATCCAATATACACAAAATATTATCAATATGTAACCCACACAAAAATCATTAATGATATTTTGCATTTTTTTTGCACTAAGTCTTTGAAATCTGACGTGTATGTCATACTTACAGCACATTCAATTCAGAAAAGGCATATTTCAAGTGTTCAATGGCCACATGCAGCTAATAGCTACTATACTGGCCGATGTAGGCAAAGCACGGGACACATGAAGTCCTAGCTGCACACTGCATCTAGCCGATCAATTTTCTTGTTTCTTTAGGACCATGGGTTCTTGCTAGAAATGCATCTCTCAACAATATAATAAGGAACAAAATTAAATAAATGAGGTTGACACAATGAGGGTGAAGTAAGGAATCATCCATAACAGGAGTGCCATGAGTAGAGAATTTGGCCAAGTAGCTGGGATGAAGGGATGGAAACCGAGAGGGTTTCTCAAGCCGGTACCAAGTCTCACCAGCTAAGAGTGGTGGTACCTCCCTGACATCTGAGGATCCAGCCATCCTGACTCCCACCATAAGCCTAGTGGTTGAATTTAGTCATGAAGAATGGACTGAAGGGAGAGGGGCTGCCACAGGTAACAGGCCGTGGGAAGGGGCAGCCTTTGAGCTAAGCTGAGGAAATGCTGCTCGAGAGCTGGGCGGGCAGTGCCTGCACGCTAATGATGCTTTCTTCTCTACAAGGTGAGGCCAGGGGAGGCACCTGGGTCCCCTGATTATGCTTCACTACACTTCATACAGGACTCCAGTGGTTCCGAACAGGGAAAGGGATAATAGCTCTTTCACAAAATCCAGGGATCATAATGATTAGCAGAAATATGGCCAAAGCCATAAACTCACACACCCCAGTTTAAACTGACACCTTGGACTCAAAAAGCCCCTTGCTCAGTGATTATAATGGCTGCAAAATACTGACTTTCTAACTCCACCATTACTTCTATTTATCAGTTAGCATTCTACTCTAAGAAGATTTTCCTTCTCCTGTGGGTGATTTTCACTTTTATTTTTCACTATTTTCTAAATTTCTTCTGAGTATATATTGCTTTAATAAGGGGGGAAAGAAAGGTTTCAAGGAAAGGAATCCATGGGTGAAGACAGATTTGTCCTTCCAGCTATGCTGGAGAGTAAGCTCCGGAGGAGTCAGAGGGCATCTGTGAATTCCACAGAGGATCGCTCAAGCCCGATGCAAGAACCTTCACCAGGGGATGCCGGCCCAAGTCTACAAGCCCTCCGGAGACAGTAAGAGGAAGTCAGACGCCAGAACAAATGCAAATCTGAGATCCAATCTGCCCAATGCTTACTATCTCCAACGGTACCTGCTGAAGATGGACAGTGCTCCTGGAACAGTGACAACCCACTAAACTTATTCACACACAGACCTGCAGGTCTTTTTGGTCCTTCTTGCTTTCCAGGTTGGGAGTTCGTGTCACAAAGTCATTCAGCATGCTGTTGAGAGACAAGCAGCTTTAGGCTAAGAAGGCTGCAGACATAAAATATGTTCCAGTAATAAAATATGATAGCATGAATGCTGTGACGTGATACCTGAGGAGCAGAAAATACCCAGGGGGAGCCAGATTGAGCGGCACAGACTCCTTTAGCACACTCAGCAACGAAGGGAAGTTCTCTTGCAAGGCTGTTACTGGGAGCCTGTTTTTTAAAAACAGGAAAAAATACCCAACTATGAGTAAGTCATAACAAAATGTTTACTTATGAACACATTTTAAATCCAAGGTGTTGTAGAGCAGAGGGAAGATGGCAAAACTGACTGACCTGTTTGTTCTTTTTTAAATTACATTATACACAAGCTAAATTTTGGTATTCTGGCAGGAATGTGGAGTTTTCAGACCTGAAACCCAGCTTCTGACAGTTCAGATGCTCCTGGTTTCCTAATCTACAAAATAAAAGCCTTGAACTAGAGGACTGTCTTTGATCTCTCGGGGCCTGTCTAGCTCTAATTTGGCTTCCCCAGCGCTGCTGGAATCATGCAATCAGTCGTCAAAGGTTGCAAAGTGTTAGGTCAGGGGTCACCCACCAGGAAGCTGAACCTCAGTAGCTCTCCAGTCAAACCTCATGAGGAATGAGGAGGACTTGGGATTGCTGCTAAACAGCCAGGTCATGCAGCACAAATTGCTGCAGCTCAACCATAGCCAGAAGGTCCCAGGTTCAAGTCCTGATCCTGGACTTACTGCCTCCTGAGTGACCTTAGCAGTGACTCCTCTGCAAAAGGATCATGATAGAAATCTAAACTGCAGCTGCTGGGAAAGCTCAGCTATCACTCAGATGACTATAATAGACGCTTGCTAGTGTTACAGTACATATTAGCTATGTGAACATGAATAAAGGGAAACCTCACTAAAGTGGAGTCAAAAGGCTAGAAGGGGAGTCATACCACTCTCCTCAATTATAGGAAGGAATCATCGATTATAGGCCCCAGTAGGGAAAGATGTACATTGCACCTCCTACAAGAAGTTGGCTACCCTGCAACTCAGCCAGCGAGGAACTGTCATTACCCTGAACTCTTGCTTTTCTCCAAAGGACTATGTTCAAAACAACTCCTCCTTCTCCATAAAATAAAGTTCCTCTCCTTTGTGTGTGGGACTTGCTTATTGTCTTGCCAATAGGTTTCAGCCCCAGGCAAGTTCACTATGGAGTCAGTGAGACCAAGGGATGACAATGGAACGTTTTTGGGGTAAAATGGTTTCTACCTGGCTTTGTTCTCCCGGGATAGGTCAAGCACTAGAATTGCGTCTGCATCCAACAGTCTGCAGGTCTGTAATCCTCCTTGTCTCTGCCTCTGCCCAGAGCCCT
Organism: Manis pentadactyla; assembly: GCF_030020395.1. Lineage (NCBI taxonomy): Eukaryota > Metazoa > Chordata > Mammalia > Pholidota > Manidae > Manis > Manis pentadactyla. The sequence goes on along the minus strand of NC_080019.1, from coordinate 188,714,354 downwards.
GCGCAGAGCTCTTTATATAGTGACTCAGTCAATAATAGCTGATTGCCTACGGGTGTGGAAGCAGCAGCCTAGCAGGTCAGTTACATCATCAAGTAGTTTAGGTTCAGGGTGAGGATCCTGGCTATATGAAGTTTAGTTTTCACCACACCTATGGTTTTGCCTTAGCTTGCATGTCCCAAATTGCAATTCTCTGATATTCCCAAGTAAACCCTTTTTGCTGGTAAAACAACTAACTTTTATTTCTAAGGCTAACAGCTTTATGGAGGAGAGACATGACCAGTGCATCTTTAATTCCTGTGGGAAGAACTGCAATGATGTGGGTGAAGGGTGAAAGGCTGGTCTGAACCTAACCCCAGACCTAGTGACTCCTGGGATGATGACACTCTGTTACCTTCCTGCAACTTCAGGATGGGTGTCCGAATAGCCATGGAAAGTGAACTGTGTTAACCAAGGAGCTTGCAGCTGGGTGTCAGATTTACTCATTGTGAAACTCTTGGTAGACACATGAGGATGTCAAGACTTTCTTGAGAAGAGCTCTATTACTTCACCCTCATTACCACAACACAGATGGCCCAGTGGAGGGGTCTGGGAACCACACCACTGTTAAGATCTGATCCAGTAAAGCTTACTTTCATCCGTGGAGCAATGCCTGGGGAACCTGCTTCCATATGTTTGAGCAGAAACTGCTGAGTATGGTCATGAAGCTCAGTAAACCCAGGCAGAAGCCACATGAGAAGGGACCAAGGCTGTACCAAAAATCATCATTTCTCCTTTTTCTCAAAGAGGTCTTTTAACACATTCCTTTTTTTTATATCAATTTAATGCAAACTTTTTTTTTTTAAGTTAACCAAGCCCACATAAAACTTTGCTGACTAATGTGTTCAACCTACAGCATGATTTTTTTTTAAATTGAAGTATTGGTGATATACAATCTTACGTTGGTTTCAAATGTACAAGACAGTGGTTCAACAGTTAACCATCTTATTAAATCCTCACCCCCTCTAGTGTGGTTACCATCTATCAATGTAGAAAGATGTTACAGAATCACTGACTGTATTTTCCATGCTCTACTACCAACCCTGTGACCAACTTGTACTGTGATTGTGAATTATTGTACAGCATGCAGATTTTAAAACATCAGACTGGATATCTGGAGAAGGAAAAGTAAGATCATCAGGGCATTTCCACGCCTGGAAAAGAAATTCGGACACCTTATTTTCAGAACTAAGGCTTCGGACACCTTATTTTCAGAACTAAGGCTGTCCAGGATTCAAGAAATCTGATCAGAGGTTTTTCTTATAACCATTGTAACATCACTTACAATTGCAAAGTGTGTTTGAGGAGGCTGGCTTACCTCTGGATGAAAGCATAGCAAAACTGCAACACAGGGATGTCCACGAGGGGCGCTTTCTGAAAATTAAAGCAAAACCAGTTACTCCAAACTGGAAGGAAGTTAAGGCTAAAAAACAATTCAAATATGAAATGAAACAGACTCTTAATTCTAACAAAGGTTTTTAGCCAGTGTCTCTCAAATGTAAAAACAGAAGAGGAAGTCTCCCGCAGCGTGGCATACACAAATGTATTCTATGAGGTCCCCAAACATCAGTGCCTCTTACCAGACATCCAGAGTGATTCCCTTTGTGTCCACCTACTTCCCATTCCAGGCTTTTAGCAAATATCCTGGAAAAATGTGGCTTCTAACTGAACCTCCCCAAACAAAAGTTGGTGGCCAATGTTGACCCTTAGGAATGCATGACACTAGCCTCAGACAAGAGACAATAAAGAATTCTAATTCTTTGCTCAAGGAATTCCTTCAAATTCAGCCCAGATAATTTCCCTAAATCCCAAGTGGCTGCAATTACTTGGAAACTGGTTTTCCAAGCACATATTTCCCCCTCCTTGTTTGAAAATGTCATTTGTAGAAGTTATCGAAGTTGAGCTAATTAACTACAAAACGTAATTTTGTAATTCCAACAGCCAAACACCAGCCAGCCAAATAAGATCTAAGTTTTTTTTAGCCCAAGAGTTGCAGATATTTGTAGACATTCAAGTAACATGCAGGAAAATGGAGGCCTGCTCTGTGTATAAAGCTGTGGCAGAGCCTCTGACCAAGGGCAGCTTCCTGCATGTGGCCTTGCTGCTCTGCTCTTACAGGACCATGCTCAACATGTAAGCTCAATTTTTTGACCCTGGACACCTGCTCAGTTTTAAATGCAAATCCACCCGGGGTCTGCCAGCCCCTGCATCCCCGCTCCTCTCTGCAGAGCTAAATGCTTTAATAATCACTCGTGGGTGAAAGGCAGCGAGACCACAGGCCTTCTGGAGGAGACCCAGGAGCCCACATGCATTTGACAACCAATTCCTTCAAGCACTCTCCCGGTGTTAATCTTTAGGCTGGCTTATCTTCTTTCCCAACCAGAACACCGGTTCATGGAGGGCAGGAACAGTTTCACTAAGGACTCCACACCACTGACGTGGGCTGAAGGAGGGGATGGGCCCCGAGTGTAACTGGGTAGGGAGCCACCAGCAGGACATTCCTGCAGAGGGCTACCCTGTGCCACGTGCAAGGTGCCCTTTTGGAGGAGGAGCCCCAAATGGAGGGCTCTGCTCCAAGGCAGGCAAAGCTGGGAAAACTGGTAAAGATATCCCTGGTTGATTTTCTCACTATGGGGTGAAGAATAGCTGGAAACATTTCTAATTCCAAGTTTGAGCTTTTGTTCATCATTCCAGGTGTGATGACTTTAAAGAGACCCGAACAAACACTAGCGTGGTTTCTAGCAGCCCAAGGCTATGTCCCTCAGATGATGACCCAGCTCCCTTAAAATGCCTGCCTGCGAAAGCTCAAGGCTGCCAAAGCGATAGGCTCTTTCTAACCCAATACCCGATAGGCCCCCTGACCTCCCTTCTCAGATTTATTAAGAAAGGTATGTAGTTACAAATCCTTCCTTTGTCCTTTTGAGATGTATATGCATCTTCCACAACCCAGGAGCTTCTTTTTCAGAGACCTGGGGGCCACCCCTTTGAAATATCATCATCAAGGACGACAGGGCCTGTCTCCTAGTCTTCCTGGGAGTGTAGGCGCCTACGCCCCACAGGTACCAGTTAGCAGACCCAGATGGCCTAGTCACATCACCCAAGCCCCTTTCCCATTTTGCCCTGATTTCGCTGGACCCCCTGCTTGTTCACCCTTGCTTCTCCCTCAAAGGACCAGTTAAAATACTGGTTACTTCTGTACTACTCAGATTTGAGCTCAGCTCTCTCTTCTACCATGGGAGTTACTGAACAAAACTGGTAAGAGCATCTACATCCTACAACTCTGGGAATTCCTAGAGGCTCTTGAGACCTCTGTTTCCCTTCCAAATGCCACCTCCAAGATGTGGAGTTGCAAGCATGCCACACATTCATTTGGAGGGTCCCCAGGCCCCTGACCTCATCCCCTCGGATCTGCGGCGGCCTCTTTACCACCTCCTTCACCAGTTGCAGTATTGTGTCTGTCTGCAGGGAGCTGAGCGCACACATCAGATCGACAAGGGTTAGCTGGGATGCACTTGCTACTGGAACAATCTGCAAGAAAAAAGTAATTCCTTTAAAGCTTACAGAGAGAAAGCAAAAATAGGAACAATGCTCAGAAAGTATTCTGTAAGAGTTGCCCCTAGAGAAAGAGATCTGTTTTAACCTTTTAAACAAATACTTAAATGATAACTGAGTAAAGGGCTCTTTACCCTTATTGGCAGGAATAAGGGGAGCCGAGCATTTGGCCACAGTAACGTAATGAGTATCTGATATGAATTAGGAATAAAAGGTGCAGTTGACGATGGGTAGTAACATAAGTTACATTCAAGCTTAGAAAGTATTTTAGAAACAGACACACTTCATTTGAAGGATACAGTTTTGCATGGAGAGATGGTCCCGAAAGTATGAGGATGGTAAAAAAAATAGAGTAATCTGGCTCATGTCAGCTGGCCCAACCAGGCAGGGGTCCCACAGGGGCAATGAGCCATTCCTTAACGTGGGTGGGAAGCTCATGGTGGGGTTTTTATTCTTTGAAATATACATGTCACATATATTTTTGTACATATGCTGTTAGATATAAGATTAAAAAGGTTAAAGTGAAGTATTGTATTTTCATTATAGAGAGATCAGGAAACAAGTCTGGGGTGGCCTCTGTCCCCCACCCATCCAACACACAATTCTAGCTATACTAAGACACATGCATTTAAAACAGTGAAACTGCTTCAGTGGCTTCCTATGTTGGCTTCCGAGGTCACCTCTGATCACACATGACTTTGGTGTTTTTGGCAGAGTAGGTTTAACTTCAACTCTTTCAGACTTTACCTTCACCTTGCCATGATGTTTAACCTTTCTGTTCCACACGGCGGCAACAGCAGCTGTTAGCTGAGCACCATGGTGGGCCGTCAAGGGGTTCAAGAAGTCTAGAATTTTTTGTCGTAAGGTCTAGAAAATGGAAAAAAAGAAGTGTGTGGCAGAGCAGTGCGGCGCTGTCACACAGTGTACACTTCACCGCCTCTGCCTGTAAACACAGGGAGCAGGCGCTCATGGCCTCGGGCCCGGGAAGAGGGGGAGCTGGCCCCCTCTTGGAAGACTTGGATGTGGGAGGGCGTGTGAGATGGAGGGGGCAGCCAGCTGGGCAGGAGGGCCCCTGGTGATGAGGAGTACCCCCGCTGAGCAGCCGTGAGCAGGCAGGGGCTGGAAGGCGGCACCCAGCGCTCTGCAGAGACTAAGCCTTCGAGCTGGCACTGTTCTGTCCCGAAATCCTCCAGCCGGTTTGTCTCAGTCAGCTCAGGAAGGGTTTTATTCATTAGGAAAGATTTTTTCAATTTCCAGAAATAAGTACCATTTGACCAATTTTACTATTTAGTAACATGGCCCCAGACATCATTCACCACTCTCTCTTTTGCTACATGTAGATTTTTCTCCATTCCTGAAACCTGCTGATGGGCAACTTCCTCAGTAAATCCTGTGGGTCTCCCAGCCTCTGACACCCCTTCCCTGGTCAAGTCCTCTAAACCTGGCGTCTCAGCTCAGACACTCTGCCTAGGGAAGGCCTCCCTTCAACCCCCAGACCGGGCCAGGTTCCTGGGTCACATGCTCAGAATGCCCTGTGTTTATTTGTAGCATTTCACATCACTATTTCTAAACTGCCAGTTAATGTCTGTGTCTGCCATGAAGGCGAGGATCTCCTCTATCTTGTCCACAGTGTATAAACAGGGCCGGAAACATGGCAGCAGGCATGCAACTTATCTATTGAATGACCGAACTGACTGGGGGCTTACTATGTCCCTACCCCCTGTTCAGTGTCCCGTTAGATAAAATGGAGCGTGGGACGGAGATGCCTCCCCATTCTGCCATGGCTTCTAATTAAGAGAAAGAGAGCCTACCGAGGGTCCCAGCCCAAGGTCTTGGGTCCTACAGGGAAGGCTTAGTGTTAAGTGCTCAATAAATGCTAGGCATTATCAAAATTAATCTTTCCATCAGATACCACGAGGTAGCATACTGATAACAGACTCACTTCACAGATGAGGAAACTGAGATGCAAAGAGTTAGGAGCCTGTGGGTTTTCTGAACCTTTTTCAGAGCACAGCTAGGCTTAATTTAAGCAGGTTCCCTTGACAGCTTGAAATACAAATTACCCTTGGAGGGTACCCTGGAACCCACAGAATATTCTGGAGGCCACCCGTGCATCACAGTACCTAAAAGACTGCTAGGGCCAAACCTCAGCACAGCTGCCATGCAATCGAGTGCAAAGCACTCACTCTCTCCATGCCCCAAAATACTCACCTGGAATCTGGGAATAATAGTAGTACCTACTTCATAGGTGAGGATTAAAGATGCAATAAAGAGCGCTCTGGCCCACGCCAGGCATCAGGCTTCCACCCAAGGTTAATGAACTGGTCCAGGGCACCACAGGGTGGGGTGACTTAGGCAGTCTGGGCACCCCAGGCTCTGAACCCTCAGCTCTGCTGGGGCTGACAGAAGCTTGTGTAAACCCTGCGGACGGCCCAGGCACTGGGGGTGCTCGGCCAACACACCATGTGGCCAGGTGATTCTGGGCCCCCAGATATGGATGGCAATTAGAGCCTGAGTCTGGATGCTTCCAAGACAGAGACAGTCAGAACGAAGGGAGTGTGGACTAGAAATGTTCAGGGTTTAATGAAAAACTCAAGGACACCAACATTCCACCTTGACGTGGCTGTGTGTTTAAAGGCAGAACATAAGAGAGAAGCTGTCTTCAAAGTGCTTAGGAGAAGCGGGTGAGGACCTTGGACCCCCAGAGACTATTTGAGTTTAAAAGTAAAAAGGGCAAAGGGAAAAAAGTAGGCTGAAAACCACTCATAGAGCCTTTCTTTTCATGAATAGGGAAGGGATTCTAATAAACAAACTGAAAATTTCTACTTCCAACTTATACGTAACTTGGGTTTCACTGAGCGTGTTATGTTAGATTACTTCTGTATATATCCCTCCATATATTTGTTTTTGGTGGGACAATATAAGACAAAGGAAACAATGAAACCACAGAGGGAGGTCTCTCACTTTGGTGGTTTTAAAGTAAACGGAAGAGGATCCCTTTGTGACTCCAAGGAGATTGACTGGTCTCTTTTGAGTCTCCTCCTTTCTGAGAACATTCCAGAGAAGGGCCACGGTGTTAACAATTCGAGGCAACTCTTCCAGAATGGCATTCCTGGCATTTTTCAGATTGGTAGGATCACTCACAACAGTGGTCTAAAAATGAAAACAAACACATGAGACTCGCCGTGTGTGTGGCACCATTTCCCTTCCCAGGAGGACAGGGTGATCATGTACAATGTCTGGGCTGTCGCACTCTCCTGAGCAAGCCCTATTTGTGCCAGTCTGGAAGCAAGATGCTTCCCTGTGCATTTAAACCCCTGGCTCTCTTTCAAAGAGGGACGTCTGTGCTTTTGAGGTTCCACATTACAAACTCAATCAAACAAGGCTGCATTCTAAAATCTAATCCCAGATAGCGTAGGACAACTAATAGCTAAAATGTCTTCAAATGCAGATTTCACAAACACTATGAGGTCAAGTAAAAACTAAATGGGAAAAACATGACATTTTGTCCTCTTTGGTTGCTGATGAAGCAGTGGGCAGAGCACAAGGAGAGCCAGAAAACAAAACCACATCTGCATTACTCACATACCGTCATTTGCATGCACATTTGCATTACCTGCATGCATATATTTGCATACATATTTGCATTACTTACATACACACATTTCTTACTTGAAAAGTCATAACCCAGTGAAGATAAAACAGTGAGAAAATTGCCTCGAACTCAGGAAATAAATCATTTACCTTTTTATTTTGGTTGGATTGTTCCAAAAGACAAAAATGACTAATAGTTGTTAGACCTTCCAAAAGAGTGAGTGGATAATCCGGAGAAATGTTTTCCCTCTTGGAGGTTATGCTTTGGTGAAGAAACAAGAAGTCGGGTTTTGAGAATTTTTAAGAATAAGGCCAGAAAGGTTTTTAATCTTACCTTTAAACATAGAAACCAGAGAGCTACCACTATCTAAATAAATGGGGCCTTCATAATGGAATAGTGTTACAATACAATGGGCATCTTCTGTGCTATTTTATACTCATATAGTCACTTTGGAACAATGATTTTAGACATTTCAGAATTTCTGTAAAGGTGATTCATGTTTTTATTTCTGTTTTGCAAAATAACAGAGAGTGACTGACTTGTCCTATAACACTGAGCTAGCCTGGTACTGGTGAGGAATTAAAAATGAAGGATGAGAGCAGTTAGCTTGTTATCCCTCTTGACAACGCTAACTAGGCTTCTGATTAGGTTGAAATTATCCTCCAGCTGGCTTCTACAGCAAATCAGCCCTTTAAAAAAAACTCTCATTAAAGCAATAATAATGCATCAAAGAGTTCGCCATACCTGACAGAGAGCTTCACAGATTCGCTTTCATACTGTTTGACCAACTCATCCAAATTTTTGCAAATCTGGACAATGAAGGGTGTCACCGTCCATCCCAGGGACTTTCCAAAGTATGGCAAGGAATGGGTGACCAAGCTCACCCAGGCTGGGTGCATGCCATAGCCGTAGGCTGGCTTCAGGCCTCTCACCACAGCGGACACCAGGAGCCCCTGGGAGGTGAGGGGGTGGGGCTGCACGTACTGCATAGCACTGATGGCCTGCTGGAAGTTAAGGGACCTCTGCCACTCCCGGGACAGGTCTGGCTGGTGTTCAGCCTCCTCGTGGACCTGGCCCAAGTGATGTTCTAAGACAATAAGCACCTGCAGGAGCTTCAGCAGTTCAATCTGCAGAGGGTGCTCATTCCAGATCTGATCCTGGCCCAAGTTGATGAGACTCTCCTCAAAGAGGCTGTCCTCCTGCAGGGCCCGGCCTCGCTCAGCAGTGGCCAGCCCATAGCGCTTCTGGCTCGTATGCATGGATGCCACCAGGGAAAGCAGCACCAGCTCCTGGACTTTGCACTTCTCTAGTAAGCTGTGGATGAACTCCACGTTCTTCCCCTCGGCAGCCTTGGCCAACGACACTAGCTGCGTCATTATTCGGATCAAAACCTCCACGCTTTTGACCTGCACATCCCGGTTGCCAAGGATGTCTCGGTGGGAGACCTTTAAGTAACATGGGTAATAGCTGCGCAGGAAGCTCAGGCACAGGTATGTGAGGAGCTCAATGAGCAGGGGGTGAGGGCACACGTTGGGGGACTGAGTCTGGAGTTTTCCGTAGAAACTTTGGCCAACGAGGGCCTCCTGGTGGCGAGCAAGGAGGTTGGAGATGAGGTTGAGGTGCGCAGTGGAGCTGGTGTCCATGCTGGTCCTGGCCACGGCCTCGATAAATTCCTTGGGGTTGGTCTTGAGCACAGCCTCTAGCACCGAGAAGGCATAAAGAACTCGCCGGGAGTCGTAGGGCTGCAGGTAGAGCAGAATGTGCTTAAACAAGGCCTCGATCATCTCCTGCCTCTCCCGCTGCTGCCTCAGCAGCCTGGACGTGGTGAGGGCCTGGAGCTCCAGGTCGGCCTCCTCGTCACTGGAGAGCGACTCTGATGCCTGGGTCTTGTCCGAGTCCACACGCGCCAGGCTTAACTGGGCACTGGACTGGAAGTTTTCCGCCTGGCAGGCTGCGTGCTTAGGGTGCGGCCTGCCACCTGTGCGGAGGGGTGCACAGCAGTTCTCTTCGTTGCTCAGCTCCTGCGGGTCATGGGAGGGTGAGGAAAAGGGGGACGTGGTCTCACTGTCTGTGTGGGCAGAGCTCGTGTCTGCAGAGTCGGTGTGCTCACTGCTGTCAAGGGCACCGCTGGCCATCCTGTTGGGAAGGTCCACGTAGTAGGGAAGGTCGTCCTTGCTCAGCTCGCTTCTTAGCGGGCACTTCTCTGGTTCCTTCTCCACCTCGGCCCAAATGGCCTCTCGGTCCACAGTGGCAAACTGGCTCAGAGGCATGCTTTCTTCAGAGCTGCCCTCCGGAGGCTCAGGCACTCCACATGCCTCTTGGAAAGAGGTTTTCTTCCTGTGAAACCAACGATGCAAGTCTTCTGAAAAATACAAAATGACAAACGGCTTCAGAATAGCTGGGTTAGCTATGATAAGATGGTTCTAGAGTGATCTTAAAGCCAGACAGAAAGACCCATGTTAATAAAACCCCTCCATGAAATGTCAACACTAGAGTCCAGATTATATTATGGGCAAAAGGTAGACAAGTGAACAGGGCTTTTAGGTACACTGTCATAGAAATATGAATATCACAACTTTTGTGGGGAAGGCGATTAAAAAAAATGCATATTACTTTGCCCCAGGAGTTTCCTTTCAAGAAACGTATCCTACAGAAATGTCAGCAAGTTTTTCAAAGCTATAAGGGTATTCATTGGAATGGCACGTGTAAAGACAAAACAGTCCACCAACATCGATGTAAGAGACTGAGCAAAAAAATTATGGCCTGTGCATGCAATAGGCTACTGTTCAGGTTTATAAAAGATTCACCTATATGTTGTGATATGAAGCCCTGTGAAGGACATGTTAAGAAAAGAAATCACACTGTAGAGAATGAGCCTGTTTAGGGGAGACCATCTGTACATAATACGCAGCCATGAAAAAGCCCGGAAGAGTATCTACAAACCACTAATAGGAGCTGGTGCCCTCAACTAACGCTGTAAGAGGCTTCCACTTGCACTTTCACTTCATTATTCCCATTTTATAATAAGCATGTTAGTCCTTCTGTAATCAGAAACTGCGCAATACTTCAAAAGATTCAGGTCTCTTTAAAAAAGAGCAAAAGCCAGAAGCCTTTGGTATTGCCAAACATCTTTAAGATGCAGCCTTCTGCCAGTCTCTTCCATGAACACTAAGTGAGATTAGCAAAGGAGGAAGAATAAGATATTAGAAACAGATGACCTGCCTCGTGTGCACAGTAATATTATAGAAATACACTTCCATATTACAGAGACAGGGTGGGGGTTGGCACTATACTTCTAGTTGTTTCCGGGGAAAGAACAGAGCAGAAAAAAGGTGCTTATTAGGAGCTAGCTAGAAAACACTGATTAGAAGCAGCAGCAGAAAGTGCTGTGAAACTTTAAAACCCGATCAACCATGGAGTGAGAAATTTCTTCTGAAAAGAAACAGAGGAATATGAAAGAAGTTAGCCACCATAAATGACAGCCAGACTTTCAAGAAGGTGCTTGATTTGTGCTTCTTCGAATTTTACTTTCTTACAATGTGGAATAAGCCTCCTCTTTGAGAAGGCACCCAGCTTTCCTTCCTAAAGGAAAGCTACAGGTTGCAGCTTGAGGCAAAAAAACCTTGTAATGGGTGGAAGCCATCGCAGAAATCTTTGCTGATTTAAGTATTAGGCTGTTTTTCTCTGTAAGACAAACAGAATATCTACAACTCTGTGAGCTAAACTAACTCAAAGCTTGTAAAACCATCGCTTACAGAACTGCAGTATATTTTATTAAATCTGTTAAAAATGCCTCTGGAAATTCTCAGAACTCAAAAGGTTATTTCTTCAGCTTTTCTGATTCTATGTTAACAGAATTTTACAACTTGGAAAGAACCTTAGAGTGAAGACAGAGAAGAAACCACTTATCTTGTCATTAAACTTCACAAATAAATGTTATTTTTACAGATAAAGTACAACTGACCAAATCACATGTAAATTTCGACATTCTCAGTCATACCTGGAAGCAACCTAAACTGTCCCACCCCAGGCCCAGGCAGGACTCCAGAGAGCAGTGCTGACCTCGCCCACCAGAACCACATCACACAGACATTAAACTGCGAGTCATCTTTCATCGTTAAGGTGCTGACTTTGGGGACGCTTGGCTAGGTGTCTTATTCTCTTTCCCTACCTTAAATGCACTTGAATTGTTTTTTCTAGCAAGAATCAAGAATCAGCTGCTTTTATTGGAACATGCATAACTAGAATGTTTCTTTTCTTAAAAAAAAAAAAAACCTCTGAATTTCCTGTGAAAACAACAAACCCACTCTCTCGCATGTCTAAGTGCTGGTTCACCTGATGCTTAAATCCGAAAAGTCCCCACAACTCACAAAGTGGCCTCTCACCATTTCAGTCTAGCATAACCATGAAGTGGGTCTAAGTGCCTTAACTATAGCAACGGGCAGCTGGTGACCAAATGCCCCTTCCTGCCTCCCAGGCTCAGGGATCCTGGGACACACAGCTGCCTGGCCACCCTATGCGGCATGGTCACCTGCTGAGTTCTCCTGCTTCAGGCAGTGAACGGAGGTCCTCTGGGTTCTGGGCTGGAGCAGCAGCAGGAGCACGGGTTCCAGGATGCGTGCTACGTCGCCGAGGGACAGCGCCCGCACCAGCCAGCCCTGGGCTGCTGCACTGATGGCACCGTCCGTGCAGGCCAGGCTGTCCAGCACGACGAACAAGGGCCTGTGGGCGAGAGGCAGTGTTTAGTGCCTCTGTGCACCAGGATGCACTCAGGGAGCCTCACCCAAGGTGGGCCTGTAGACACAGGCAGACAAGGACATGGGATTTCAACCTTGGTTTTGGGCTAGAACGACTGGGGGAGCTTTTAAAATCCTGATGTCCAGGCCTTGGCCCAAATTGGTTTAATCCAACTGTGGGGGTGGGTCCCAGGCATTTGAATCAGCTCAAGTCTCTCTGGGCCTGTGTGCTTGGCCCTATACCTAGAGTTTTGGAAACATTTGTGAAAAAGACAACATGGCATAGACTGTACTGCAGTTAAGATTCATATTGTAAGCATACGGTTGTTGACATGACGGAGTGCACACACTGAGCGCAGCTACTGCTGGGATCAAGACCTCGACCATGTCCATCTCCCTGCAAAGGGCACTCGCGGTGCATGCTCCCAAACCTCCTCAGGGGATTCTGATGTGGGCTCGGCTTCCTCCCTCCACAACCAAAGGAAGAAGATTCCTACCACATATGCACACATGTCCAGCTTAAATTCACTTAGGAGATCAGGGGGAATCGTTTCCTGTGCACCAAGAAAACGGAGTCGTATTTTTCAACTTGACATCCCCCCTCCCCGGCCCCACACACTCACCGGGAGCCTCTGCCCAGTGTCCTCTGTGTTAACGGTGAGTTATAATGAGGACCGCCTCACCTATCAAAGGAGCGGTTGTGAGATGTCACTCGGCTGCCTTGGATCTCTCTCGTCAGGTGCCAGATGACAGAAAAACGAAACAGAGCTTCCAATCTTGTTCCCTTGAGTAGGAAACAGACAGGGTGAGGAACCTGGTTTCATAAAAGAAGCTGTTTTCTTTCTTTTTTTGTTATGAAGGTATTGTTGATATACACTCTTATGAAGGTTTCACATGAAAAAACAGTGTGGTTTATACTTAACAGCAAGAAGCTGAAAGCTTTTCCTTTAAGATCAGGAACAAGACAAGGATGCCCACTCTCCCCACTTTTATTCAACATAGTTCTGGACGTCCTAGCCATGGCAATCAGACAACACAAACAAATAAAAGGCATCCAGATTGGCAAGGAAGAAGTTAAACTGTCACTGTTTGCAGATGACATGATATTGTATATAAAAAACCCTAAAGAATCCACTCCAAAACTACTAGATCTAATATCTGAATTCAGGAAAGTTGCAGGATACAAAATTAATATGCAGAAATCTGTGGCATTCCTATACAGTAACAATGAACAAGCAGAGAGAGAAATCAGGAAAACAATTCCATTCACAGTTGCATCAAAAAGAATAAAATACCTAGAAGTAAACCTAACCAAGGAAGTGAAAGACCTATACTCTGAAAACTACAAGATACTCATGAGAGAAGTTAAAGAAGATATCAATAAATGGGAACACATCCCATGCTCATGGATAGGCAGAATTAATATTGTCAAAATGGCCATCCTGCCTAAAGCAATCTACAGATTCAGTGCAATTCCTGTCAAAATACCAACAGCATTCTTCAATGAACTAGAGAAAATTGTTCTAAAATTTATACGGAACCACAAAAGACCTGGAGTAGCCAAAGCAATCCTGAGAAGGAAGAATAAAGCTGGGGGAATTATGCTCCCCAACTTCAAGCTCTACTACAAAGTCACAGTAATCAAGACAATTTGGTACTGGCACAAGAACAGACTCATAAACCAATGGAACTAGAGGAACTAGATAAAAACCCAACCATATATGGTAAATTAATATATGAAAAAGGAGCTGTGGACATACAATGGGGAAATGACAGCCTTTTCAACAGTTGGTGTTGGCAAAACTGGACAGCTACATGCAAAAGAATGAAACTGGATCATTGTTTAACTCCATACACCGAAGTAAACTCAAAATGGATCAAAGACCTGAATGTAAGTCATGAAACCATAAAACTATTAGAAGAAAACATAGGCAAAAATCTCCTGAATATAAACATGAGCAACTTCTTCCTGAATGCATCTCCTCGAACAAGGGAAACAAAAGCAAAAATGAGCACATGGGACTACATCAAACTAAAAAGCTTCTGTACAGCAAAGGACACCATCAACAGAACAAAAAGACATCCTACAGTATGGGAGAATATATTTGTAAGTGACATATCCGACAAGGGGTTAACATCCAAAATATATAAAGAACTTACACACCTCAAAACCCAAAAAGCAAATAACCCGATTAACAAATGGGCAGAGGATATGAAGAGACAGTTCTCCAAAAGAAGAAATTCAGATGGCCAACAGACACATGAAAAGATGCTCCACATCACTATCATCAGGGAAATGCAAATTAAAACTACAATGAGATATCACCTCACACCAGTTAGGATGACAAGCATCGAAAAGACTAAGAACAACAAATGCTGGCGAGGATGTGGAGAAAGGGGAACCCTCCTACACTGCAGGTGGGAATGTAAGCTAGTTCAACCATTGTGGAAAGCAATACGGAGGTTCCTCAAAAAACTAAAACTAGAAATACCATTTGACCCGGGAATCCTACTCCTTGGAATTTATCCAAAGAATACAACTTCTTAGATTCAAAAAGACATATGCACGCCTATGTTTATTGCAACACTTTTTACAATAGTCAAGATATGGAAGCAACCTAAGTGTCCATCAGTAGATGAATGGATAAAGAAGAGGTGGTACATATACACAATGGAATACTATTCAGCCATAAGAAACAAATTCTACCACTTGCAACAATATGGATGGAGCTGGAGAACATTATGCTCAGTGAAATAGCCAGGTGGAGAAAGACAAGTGCCAAATGATTTCCCTCATATGTGGAGTATAAGAACAAAGCAAAACTGAAGGAACAAAATAGCAGCAGACTCAGAGACTCCAAGAAGGGACTAGCGGTTACCAAAGGGGAGGAGTGTGGGAGGGTGGATGGGGAGAGAGGGAGAAGGGGATTGAGGGGTACTATGTTTAGTACACCTGGTTTTGGGGATCACACGGAAAACAGTGTAGCACAGAGAAGGCAAATAGTGAATCTGTGGCACCTTACTACACTGATGGACCATGACTGCATTGGGGTATGGGTGGGGATTTGATAATATGATTAAATGTAGTAACCACAATGTTTTTTCATGTGAAACCTTCATAAGTGTATATCAATACCTTAATAAAAAAGACAAAAAAAAAGAAAAGATAATGTGGTTACTATATTCACCCATATTATCGAGTCCCCTCCCATACCCCATTGCAGTCACTGCCCATCAGTGTAGTAAGATGCCACAGATTCACTATGTGCCTTCTCTGTGCTACACTGTCTTCCCCATGATCCCTCCCTCCCCCACCCCTTCCCTTTGGTAACCGCTAGTCCCTTCTTGGAGTCTGTGAGTCTGCTGCTATTTTATTCCTTCAGTTTTGCTTCATTGTTATATTCCACAAATGAGGGAAATCATTTGGCAATTGTCTTTGCCTGCCTGACTTATTTCACTGAGCATAATACCCTCCAGCTCCATCCATGTTGTTGCAAATGGTAGGATCTGCTTCTTTCTTATGGCTGAATAGTCTTCCATTGTGTATATGTACCACCTCTTCTTTTATTATTATTATTATTATTATTATTATTTTATTTTGGTATCATTAATCTACAATTACATGAAGAACACTATGTTTACCAGGCTCCCCCCCCTCACCAAGTCCCCACTACCTCTTCTTTATCCATTCATCTACTGATGGACACTTAGGTTGCTTCCATATCTTGGCTATTGTAAAAAGTGCTGCAATAAACATAGGGGTGCATAGGTCTTTTTGAACCTAAGAAGTTGTATTCTTTGGGTAAATTCCAAGGAGTGGGATTCCCGGGTCAAATGGTATTTCTAGTTTTAGTTTTTTGAGGAACTTCCATATTGCTTTCCACAATGGTTGAACTAGCTTACATTCCCACCAGCAGTGTAGGAGGGTTCCCCTTTCTCTGCATCCTCACCAACATTTGTTGTTCTTAGTCTTTTCGATGCTTGTCATCCTAACTGGTGTGAGGTGATATCTCATTGTAGTTTTAATTTGCATTTCCCTGATGATTAGTGATGTGGAGCACCTTTTCATGTGTCTGTTGGCCATCTGAATTTCTTCTTTGGAGAACTGTCTCTTCATATCCTCTGCCCATTTGTAAATTGGGTTATTTGCTTTTTGGTGTTGAGGGGTCTAAGTTCTTTATATATTTTGAATGTTAACCCCTTGTCAGATATGTCATTTACAAATATATTCTCTCATACTGTAGGATGCCTTTTTGTTCTGTTGATGGTGTCCTTTGCTGTACAGAAGCTTTTTAGTTTGATGTAGTCCCATGTGCTCATTTTTGCTTTTGTTTCCCTTGTTCGAGGAGATGCATTCAGGAAGAAGTTGCTCATGTTTATATTCAGGAGATTTTTGCTATGTTTTCTTCTAAGAGTTTTATGGTTTCATGACTTACATTCAGGTCTTTGATCCATTTTGAGTTTACTTTTGTGTATGGAGTTAAACAATAATCCAGTTTCATTCTCTTGCATGTAGCTGTCCAGTTTTGCCAACACCAGTTGTTGAAGAGGCTGTTTATTTCCCCATTGTATGACCACAGCTCCTTTTTCATATATTAATTGACCATATATGGTTGGGTTTATATCTGGGCTGTCTAGTCTGTTAACAGAACCTGTTTTCCACCATAGCAAACCAACTTCCATAACAAACAAGAGCTCAGCAGAATAACAGTGACCTCAGCAGAGATGCTGGACTCTCTTCTGTGCTTGGTGCCTGCCTGACCTGGCCAGGAGGACAGGATGGCCTGCATCCTATCCTCTTTCTTTGCTCCTTTAGTACAGATGCACTTTTAGTAAAGCATGTATTCAAGACTGGCAGCAGCCCACATCCAGGGTCACAGCTCGGCATATGGTGGAAGGAGGCCTGCACGGTGCTCTCATGTCTCCTGGACATGTCAGGCCCAATAGCTTAGGGAGCAAGGACACAACCTGGCTGCAAAGGAGAGCTGGGGCTTAAAGCAGCAACAGATTCTCCATGACTGCCTCCTCCATGAGGTAGTGCAGGGACATGGGACAAGCTTATGACTAATATTTCCTGCCTATGATTAAAAATTCTGAGATATAAACAGTACAGTAAGAACAGGAGGGACTCCATTTTAAGGCTAAGATTCCATTTTAAAAACCAGGGTGTTAGGAGGTAATATTCCTAACATATTTTATGGTCATCAGCCAATAACCTACCCTATCTTAAGGCAGGGCAAGCAGTCCTAAATGATATGTCCCCACTGCTTGAGTGTAATCACTATCTTAGAGAAGACGAGGATCACGAAATTCCTCGTGTTAAGTTTATGTTACAGAGTATGTAGAGGACAGATCATGGATGATGACACAATGTCTGTCACTGGAGACAGACATCATGAGACCACAAGTCATCCTATGCCCCACCACCACGTTTCGTCCCATTCTTGAAAGCCTTAAGAGACAGAACCCTAAGCCTTTGAGTATGCCTCCTCTGTGAGGCTGCCCACACCCCCTTTCTTCAAGTGTGCATTTTTGCCTTAAATAAAGACTTCTCACTGCTCATCTTATTGCAGCTGTCTCTGGGCTCTTCCAGTGGTAAGTGTCTTTGTTACTTTGCTATTTCATTCAGTTTTCTAGACTTAAGCATGAGTCTTCTCTCTCTCTGGCCTCCTTCAGACAAGTGGGGAAGGGCTACTGAGAGCTCTGATTCGGGCTTGCAAGTTCCCATGACCTGGGTGACCCAGACAGGACTGCAGCTGTATGATCACGCTCTTTAGCAGCCTGCCTGAAAATCTCTTTTCTTTGCCTTTGGGAAGTTCTCAGAACATAATTTCACTCCATCCAGTGCTCTGCAACTCCCCCAAATCCTGGGGTGGTAGGGGCTTAGTTCCCACACCGTGCAGATTCAAGTGGACACTGGACGCCAGGTGACCCTGGCTTTAGGAACTGGTGATGGATTTGTCCTATGCCAAGCAGGAGTTCAATGAGCTTCCCTTTCCTGCCTCTGCTCTTCTTTGCTCTCTGCTGCCTACAAAGCAGCTGCCATTTGCAGCTACTCTTGCTTTAATGAATTCCTACATTCATCCAACCTGCTTCAGAATTCTTTCTCATTCAGTCAAAA
The DNA here is from genome assembly GCF_030020395.1 of Manis pentadactyla. Taxonomy (NCBI): domain Eukaryota; kingdom Metazoa; phylum Chordata; class Mammalia; order Pholidota; family Manidae; genus Manis; species Manis pentadactyla. The sequence continues at coordinate 188,696,314 of NC_080019.1, read as the reverse complement.
ACCCTCCCCCATCCCCCATTGAGGTTTCACCTATGATTCACCTAGTGTGCAGGGAGAGACCTCCCCAGAAGCAGCTGCCTGACGACACCCAGTAGCTTCAGGAGCCCTGAAAGAATTGCCAGAGTCCTGCAAGCATCCTGGGCATTCGGGCAGATTTCCCTGGTGAGCCCTGATATGGACACAGCCATGTTTTTAGGACTCTATCAGGGATGGCTTGTGATTCTGTAGGCCTTCTCGTCCTGAGCTTCTGCAACACTTCTGCTCACTGAGCAGGATGTCCACTGAGTCCCAGGACTTTAACTAGATAGACATAGGTCTTTTCTGGACACACAGTGATGTGTGGCCCAGTAGTTGGAACCACTGCAGAATGGAGAGTATGGGCTGCCAAGGCTCACCTTGTCAGGGTCCAGGAGGGCATGGCAGATGATGTCCTCGCAGATGTTGGCCGTCGGGGCCAGGCAGTGCAGCCGGTAGAACAGTTCTACACAGGTGACGTGATGCTCCCGGGTCTCCTTGTTCAGCTGATTCCAAAGCACACGAGCCACTCTCTGGACAGAGAGGAGACAATGTCAACACAGGCACTGCCTGCTCATTTCCACCTTGCGCCAGGCCAGTCCAAGCCCCAAGGACCTAGCTTCTACCTACGTTTGCTATGTGAGGCTCTTAATCCACAGAGAAACACCTCCACCACACAAAACAAGGCAACCCCAGCTCAAACCAACAACCTACCAGGAGTGCTGGGGGAGCAGGAAGAGAAAGAAGCCGGAAAAAGCATTTGAAGGAATAATGACTGGAAACTTCCCAAGTTTGATGAAAAACATTATCTATATATCCAAGAAGCTCAGTGAATTCCAAGTAAGATAAATGCAAAGAGATCTACATCCAGACATATCATATTGAAAAGACAAAGAGAACATCTTGCAATCAGAATGAGAAAACCTTACAATCAGCAAGAGAAAAATGACTCATCCTTTACGAGGGAACCCCAATAAGATTAATCTCTGATCTTTAATCAGAAACAATGGAGGCCTCAAAACCTTTAACCTTATAAATTGAGGCTCAGTCTTTCTCTACCAATCCTTACATATTTAGTCCAGTTGGCCTAAAACTGAATGCAAATATTTACTGAATACTCACTGCAGGCCCAGAAACAGGGCAGGGAGCCTAGGGTGGAGGAAAGAGGCCGGCATGGGTCTTCAGAAGCCCCCTCCGGCACCACCAGGGCTGCCATATTCCTTATCAGAGCAACTACAACCTGAGGAACAACTTCAAATAAACGGTCTGGGCACAGGGTCCCGGGGCCCCTCCCATGCTCTTCCCAGGGAAATACCTGGTAGAAGTCTGTTTTCTCTGCCATGACCTTCAGCATTCCTGGAGCAATGGGAGGGACTGTCACCATCTGCAGCTTGCCGAAAAATGGGTTGTGTCCTGAACTTTTATAGCGCTTTGTCTTGTCTTCAATGACAAGCGCTAGAGACTGGGAGTGGTTTATGACTTCCAGCAGGGTGGAGATGGCCACATTCTGGAGGTAGCAGTCAGTCACACAGCAGCCAATGGTCATAAGGGATTTCAGCCAGGATGGAAAACTGGAATTGCTGGCTCCTAAAATGAAGCCAGAGAGGATGGAAACAAACAAGATACACAAGAACCGCTCACAATGTGCAGATTTAAGACACCGTTAGATCTGAGAAGTTGGCGGACAGTAGTGCGATAACCTGGTGGTGACATGATATGCAGTCATCATTCAGGACCACAGAACAGATGAGGCCACATCTGATTTCATATGCTTGTCAGATTATTCAAATTCTCCACATGTCAACCTTGGGGTTTTGAGATGATTCAAAATGATTTTATTTAAAAAATTTACTTATAGTAAAATTCACAATTTTTGGTGTAGAGTCCAAAATGTTTTTTTTAAAGACTCTCTTGGTGGTAGGGCACATGGCATTAGCTTTAAAAGAGGCCAAAAACTACTGAGGATATCAATTCTAAATGCAGTTCTCCTAAGTACACTGCCATTCGCAGCTAACACAGCGAGAAACTGCATGGGAAATCGAAGGTAGTGACTGCAAGAGGGGAAATCTTCACCCTCTGTTCCCACCAACTGAATCACTTTTCTTTCCCACCTCCCCTCTATCCCTTAGCCTTGAAAGTGCTAACTGCCTGCTGTGGACTGAATTGTGTTTGCCTAAAATTTGTGTTGAAGCCCCAGCCCCTAATGTGCGGGTATTTGGGGTGAGGCCTTTGAGAGGTGACTCGGGTTAGAAGAGGTCCTGAGTGTGGGGGGCTTCACGGTGGGACACCAGAGAGATGCCCCCACACCCCCAGGAGGTGAGCATGCAGTGAGAAGGTGGCTGTAAGCAAGGGGGGAGCTCTCACCGTACGCTAAGTGTGCTGGCGTCCTGACCTCCGACTTCCAGCCTCCAGAACTGTGAGAAATACATTTCTGTTGTTTAAGCCCCCAGTTGGCGGTACTTTGTGAAGGCAGCCTGACCTGACTAAGGGCCTGTTAGGTGTTGAACTGTGTCTCCCACAAACTTCTTATGTTGAAGTCCTAACCCCTAGGACCTCAGAATGTGAGCTCATTCAGAAATAGGGCCAGTGTAGATGGAACTGGTTAAAATGAGGTCATAGTAAAGTGAGCCCCTAATCCAACATGACTGGTGCCCCTATAAAAGGGAAATCTGAACACAGGTATGTACACAGGAGAACACTATGTAAAGACTGGAGGTTGACACCACAAACTATGGAACTACAGCCAGAAGCTAGGAGACTGGAACACATCCTCGCCTAGCATCAGAGTGGGCACAGCAGTGCCCAACCCCTGAGTGCGGACTTCTGGCCTCCAGAACTGTGAGACAGAGCATTTCTGTTGTTTGATCTGCTTAGTTTGTGGAACTTTGTTACGGCAGGTCTAGCAAACTGATACACAAATTTAAACAACAGGTCTTATGAAACTGTCTGTTTATCGACAATTATAAAGCATGTTTTTTGTTCTGGACCTTTTTAACAGGTTGTGCTGAACACTCAAAGTTTAAAAATACAGACTCCGCCTCACCAATTTGCCAGCTGGTGAGATGCAAGTCAGAAGCAGACACAACTAATGACAACATAAGGAAACAAATGTGGAAAATGGTTCCTTCTTGGCTGGCATGATTTTAGCTCATCTATAAACATCGACTAAGTAATATCATTCTGCAAGATGGACTTGGTGGGGCCACCCTCTCACCAGGAAGCTGGAAGAGCATTTCGCAGAGCCGCTCCGTCTCTTCCTCGGACAGGTAGACAGGGAAGGTGGCGCAGTCCAGCAGCAGGTGGCAGGCGGCCGCAAAGGCCTCCCTGCAGCCCTCCCGTGAGCTCCCCAGGTTGACGGCCACCTGTTCCACAGCCCAGTCTCCCTCCTTTCGGCCAGGGCTACTGGGCAAATGCGACTCTGCACTTTTTGTCTTAAATGGAGACCCTCGAACGGTGAACAAGTCTGAGAGCATCTGCTTAAACTGGGGCACACTGATGGGCTTGGCTTCCCACGAGTTCTTCCCGCCAGAGTCGCCGTCCTCCGTGCCCTGCGTCCTGCCCCCGTGCCCCTGGCCTGCAGGCTCTTCTATCTTGTTTTCTTCTCTGGATGCCATTCGTGGTACTCCAAAAATGTTCTTGTGGGCAAAGTTGGCAACTAGCTCTTGGATGTTAAGAAACGTCCTCTGCATACTCCCGCCCTTCTTCCAAACATCATCTTTTTCAGGAGAGACTCTGGGGACCCGCAAGTGCTTGGAGAGCTCCGGCGACGAGGCACTGAGCCCAATCCCACTGTCTTCCGATTGGAGCGGAGGAAACGAAGTGTCTTCAGCATCTGGAATCACTGCCTTTGTGTCTAAAATGATTTCACTGTTTTCACCTTTCACTGGACTCTGCAAGAAATGGAAATTTGTATTGTGCATCTTGTAAGACCATAGGATTCAAATATCAGCCAAATCAGGCAAAATGTGAATGTGTACTTCCTGTTTTTCAAAATCATAATTCTCTACACCATGAGAATCCCTGTGTAAGAGTGTCTAGTAAAAAAGAGGGCACATCTTCAATGGGTAGGAGTTTGTGGGCCCAAATCGGAGGCTGTCATCCCACCATCCTCTTTGGGTGGGCAGTCTTTGAGCCCATTTTTTGTCTTAAATGGAGATTTAAGGATTCCAGAAAGTTATTTTTAAAAGTTTGACAGATTTAAAAAACATAAATGAGGAAACTGGCATGAAGGTAACATAAAGGCATGAAGAAATAAGAGAAAACCAGAAGTGTTTACCCGTGTGTGTGTGTGTATATATGTATATTACACATACATATATATGTGTACGTCTATATATTCTGTTGCCTTCCAAAGGGATGACACTTCAACCTTTCATGAATCAGTCTCTTCTTATACTGTTCCTTATAGAATATTAAATTTAAAACTCTTCAGCACTTAAACCACTGTGCCCTCAAGGGAAGATGAGATAGTACAGTGCACTTTTTGAAACATACTGCTGCTTGTATTTGTAGACTACATATGGATAAACTTCATACCTTAAATTGTTTGGGGGGACCTTGTTTTTCTCACTAGCTCTAACAGAAAGAAAAAGGACTAACATTGGAATTGACATTGACAACCTGTAATTCCCCTGCAGGTTGAGATTCAAGCCCAGCACCAAGTACACAGCTCTCAGGAATGCTTTGCTCTTCGATCTGTGCCACTGCACTGAATGGATTTCAAGGGCAGAACTCTCAAACCCCCAGAGTAGAAAATAAAAATAATTCAAAGACCATGGGCCTCAGACTGCTTGTGGAAGTATATCTGTTACAGTCTCCTTGGAGGGCGATTTGGCAGTATCTCTCTTAATTTAAAAGGGGGCATGCACTTCTAGTTTAAAAATAAATGGGTTGATTGCACCCACTTCTAGGAAATGATCCTTCTGAAACACTTGCCACCGTGAGTAAGCCGTGCAGGGATTCTGACTGCAGTACTGTCGGTAACAGTGAAAAAGTAGAAATAACCTCAGTAGGAGAATAGGTGAAGGAACTGTAAAAGCCATACCTCAGACTATCACACAGAAGTTGAAAGATACCTCTGTGTATACTATAGCAACATGGAGCGATGTCCCCAAAGCAAATCAGAGAATAGTATATGTTATGGCTTGAACTGTTCCCCACCCCCTCACCGCCTCAAAAGATGAAGTCCTAACCTCCAGGACCTCTGAGTGTGACCTTATGTGGACACTGGCCCTTTGAAGATGCTCAAGTTAAGATAAGCTCAGTAGAGATCGTGGTGATGAGTCTATGTGCCAGGAACACCAAAGAACACCAGGAGCTAGGAGCAGATTCTCCCGACTGCACTTTGACCTGCACATTTCTCAGGAGGAACCAACTCTGCCTGCACTTTGACCTTGGACTTCTGGTTTCCAGAGCTTAGAGACAATAACTTCCTGTTATTTGAGTTACTCAGTCTGTGGCACTCTGTTACTGCAGCCCATGTAAACTAATATCTCGCTAATAATTTTTAAAAAATTACACATATATAAACATACACATAAAAAGGTCTGGACAGTGAGCTCTATAACCACTGGCTGTAGTTAAGGGCTGCGGCAGGGAGGAGTCAGGAGTGAGGATTCCACACTAAACACTTATTAAGGGCTGGGGGACTTTAGGAGCATGTTTTAGAGATTACCTTTATGTCTTCTAGTTTTTAATTCCTGGCCTAACCAACCCTAATGACTTTCTGCTCCCGGCAAGGCACGTGCTTCTTTTAGCCCTGAGAACCACTGAGCTCCTCCCAGCACGTACCGAGCTTCCACTTGTGGGCTCCGTGTCCAGGTAGGAAGGTGGCATCTGCACCTTGCTGAGCACTTTGAAACATGTCTTCAAGGCATGTGTGAGTTCAGGTAAGCTTAAAGCCTCCATTTCCTCAGCCAGTGGCTGCACCAGGCAGGCAAGCGCCTGCGGGAGGTACTGGGTTTGCACCTCAGAGTAAAGTTCCTATGAAATAAAAGACACTGGTTTAACTGAAGTTTTCAATTTATAATTGGAAAAAAAGTGCACCTCAAGTGGCATCTTAGAAAATTCAATGTTTTCAGAGTGTAAGTTCCACATTAATCAGAAAACAAAGTAATATTTCTTTTTCAATCTAGACAAATCAATGGACATTCTTTCTCTCCTTTCAAGTGCCTTTATCAATAGAATATCATTTACATTATTTCTATATTAAGGAAATTAGAGTTAAGAAAATCAGCCAACTGCACAAGTTTAACTAGGAAATACATTTACTCTCACCCCTAAATAACTGTAGTACAGGGGTGGCACCCAGTTTATCATCTTGTTTACATACCTTCCACTCAGCCTACTTACCACTGGCTCAAAGTCTTACTCTTTTAAGTAAGACCTCAGAGTTTACATCCAGCTACATCTTCCATACCAAAACGCACATTGTACTGGTGGTGTACATTTATGTGAAACTAATTTTCAGTTAGATTGAGGTTTATAAAGTAGACTGAGAACACTAATGAGAATGTAAATAAGGCGAGAACAGAGTCACGATGTCCCAGCAAAGGACCTTACCAGGGGAATAACATCCAGAAGGAAGACAAGGAGGGTACAGAGCTCCGAGACCGTCGGGGGAGGGCCAACGCTCTTCTTGACAGTGTAACTCTGCTCGGCTGGCCTACATAGTCCAAGGAAGGGAAAGAACATCAAATCAATTCTTTCTCTTATAATACTTTTAATCTTTCCTGTGATTTCCAGTAAAGGGGTCTATATCAAACATAATGGGAGATGGCTTCTGTAGTTCTAATAATTAAGCTTTGGTGACTAAAATTAGCCAACATAGAGAAGTGTCAGTAAGTGTCTTGAATCTACTTGTTTCCAACATGGATTCACTCTGACTTGAATGTCGTCAGTTCAGATGAGGGTGGTTGCATGCCCACATGGGATTTATACCCAGCAGATCTGGAGAGCTGTAACAGCAGCAATTCCAGGCCCTCAAGCCCAAACCAAAGGCATGTTCCCAGGGAAGGAGCCCTGCTAGAGAGGACACAGGCCAAACAGCTGTTCAGCTTGCTTTAGGAGCCACCCGAGCCAACTCCTCCCATCTAACACCATGAGCTCATCACACAAGTTGCTTAGAGAAATGCACTTTCACTGGTCAACTCTACTGCACCTACTTATCTCACAATGAAACTTAACACTTACTTTTAAATAAGTAGGACACTAAACAGCTAAGTTAAAAAGCATATAGTTGACCCTTGAACTACATGGGTTTGAACTGTGTGGATCCACTTATATGTGGATTTTTTCAATAAACATGTTAGAAAATTTTTGGAGATTTGCAACCGTTTGAAAAAACTTGTAGACAAACTACACAGCCTGGAAATATCAAAAAAATGAAGAAAAAGTTAGGTATGTCATGAATGCATAAAGTATATACATGTATTAGTCTATTTTGTCATTTACTACCATAAAATATATGCAAATCTATTACAAAAGTTAAAATTTATCAAAACCTACAATCACACTTACAGACTGTACATGGCACCATTCGCAGTTAAGAGAAATGTGAGCAAGTTGTTGTAAACCTCCAAAAAATTTTCCAGTACATTTACTAAAAAAAACTTGTGTGTAAGTATACCCACAGTTCAAAGCCATGTTGCTCAAGGGTCAACAGTAGGCTATAGGTAAAGTTCTGGGAGAGTCAAGTTATATCTGGATATTCAACTACACAGGGGTCAGCGCTCCTAACCGCCCATCCTGTTCACGGGTCAGCTGTGTATTAGTTCTCAAAACAGAGTAACTTTGGACCCATTTAGCTATCATAGTACAACTCAACCTGAGTTAATTTTCTTCATTGCAAATGATTGTTTAATTATCTTGGAGTTTATGTTAGCAAGAGAATGACTCTGAAGAACTACGTACGCTACATCCCAGTGATTCTACAGCTAGGTGTCTACTCTAAAGAAACCTGGGCATTGTGTATAAACATGACAAAGATGGTCACCACAGTACTATTCACAAAAATGGAAAAATCAAAACTGGTTCATTCAGGCAATGGACTATTACACTAAAGGCGAATGAGCTAGATGTGTTACAATATGGACAAATCTCCAGAGGCTCTTAATGTCCCCACAAAACAGCACATTGCAGAAAGTTATATACAAGTGGACACTACTTATACAACATTTGGACAAAACAGACTATTTCATTTCTGGACACTGTTATCTGTGCTTAATATAAAAGCACAGACAACATCATGAGCAAAGGCAGACACTAATTTCATGGATTAACACTAGAATGAAGGGAGAAAAAGTGCTGGGAAGGGAGAAAAAAGTGGGGGGAAGGTGGAGGTTAGCTCTGTGTAGCAACATTTTATTCCCTTAAAAAAAGGGATCTGAGAAGCAATGGCCAGTGTTGCCTATAATTTCAGCAATGGGTGCACATGTCTGATGTTATTTTCTGTTCTTTCTTACAGGTGAAATGTTTCTTAGTCAGTTTTTTAAAAGAAAGCATGTCTGGTAACTCTGAAATGGAATTAAACTGACCAAAATAAACTCTAGCCTCAGTAGAGGAAGGCCTTGCTGTTGCTCATGGACCCAACTGCAATTTGTTTATTCATCACAGGTTTGTTTGCCTGTGGAGGAGGCACTGGAGGAGGCAGAATGGCATAGTGGGAGCAGTTGGGAAGTCTGGCCTTCCTGGGTTCTAATCTTGGCTGCTGTTAACTTGCTGTGCAATGCCACACAAGGTATGTCATGTCACTGGGCTCTGGCTCTCTTACGTGGTGAAAATGCCCACTTCTCTTTGGGATCCTCAGGGGCATCCTGAAGAGTTAACGAGAATGCTTAGAAGGACAGAGGACCACGCAGAGCAAACCTAACTAAGGCTTCTATTCAGCTGTGAGGTATGGGAAGGACAGTGTGACAGCAGAGTGCTTTCCAATGGAGGGTGGCGACAACGAGGTTTTACAGTGTGACTCCAGGACAAAACGGAGAGATTGCATTATTCCTCCTTTATGGGCAAAATGACCTGGAATGATTCTGCAGGCAAGCAGGCCATTCCCCAGTGTGTGCTTGAGGTGGAGAGGGTGCAATTCACCAGATTAAAAGGGACAGGAAAGCTGATTATAGTATTTTACAACAGCTGGTTGTAACCAGTCAGATCAGAGTGCTAAGAATTTAAGAAGACTGATGATTTCAAAAACACTCTATCCAATCTTAGAGTCACAAAACTAAGCTTCTTCAAACAGATCAGGCCTTCAGGAAAACTGCAATATAAGCAGATTTGATCAATGTAACTAGAAAATGCACAGAGGATTTTCTCAAGTTAGAATTAATAAGTAAAGAGCTTCAGAATTATGTGGCCAAGATTACTGAGCCTTCTTAATGCCGGTATTTTTTTATTCTACTTCAATTTTTAGTGAATTCTTTCCAATTGTGTACTCATCACAGACTACCTAACTTTATTTTAGCCACTGATGTATAATTGACCACAATGAGCAGATATGAAACCATGAAAACCTCTAATCCTTCCTAAATAGTCCGTAATCCTGAACTGGATACCTACCTAAAGCAATCCTCAAAACACCTCGTCATGTAATCCCAGAGGAAGTCCGTGCTTAGGGAAGTGATCAGCAAGTTCACCGTTTTAACGATCTCAGAGGCGTTTCTGTTTTCTTTGATTGTACTGTAAAGGAAGGTGGATACTTACAAACATATCTATGAAAAATCCTGTATTATGAGAATACCATGTCTGAAAAATTGTCATTCATTTTACCATTTACAACTTACTTCTAGGGACTGACAAACTCCAATAAAGACAAAAGTGTTACTGTTCTTATATAGGAAACAATTTGCATAATGCCATACTAAACAGTATTTATATTGATACGCTCTCTTAGAAATATGCATAAGGGCTATTGCAAAAAGAATCTGATACAGAAGAACAGTTTTAGTGCAACTGTAAATGATTACATACTCTCCTGGTGAAATAACATATAGCACAGCCATTCAGGAGGGAAATTTGGAGGCTAAACTTTTAGTATGTATCTTCTAAGACTCAGGAAGTTTATTCTAGGTATTTTTCCTACAGATACTCTTGTATAGGCCCACAAAGACATGCACATAAGAATACGATTTAATCAAGTATAAAAATCAAATGAATATTCATAAAATGAAATCAAGTATAAAATCAAGTATAAAAATCAAATGAAAATTCAACTAAACCTGATTGTTTATAGTTCATAATGCGTGATCAAAACTGAAAGTTTCTGTGATGACTGCCCTTGTACTGTTCACCATGTAAGAACTTATTCACTATGTAAGAATTTGTTCACCATGTAAGAACTTGTTCATTATGCTTCAGAAGATTGGAGACTGTTGAGAATTAGGCTTGGGGTTGATTAATGATTGTGCATTGAGTCCCCTATACAGAATTTTATTGTTGTTAACAACCATTTGATCAATAAATAAAAAAATAAAAATAAAAAAAAGAATACGATTTAAAATAATTTAAAAATACTGAAAAAGTAGAAAACACCTAAAAGCCTATCATCAGTAAGGGATTGGTCAGTCAGAATTTAGTAAGTGCAAATCCTTACCCATGAATCTAAGGCAACTGTTATATTCCACAGAAGAGAGCAGAGCTACTCACAACTTGTGTTTTCAAAAACATGCAACTAAACAATATAATTCCATCTTTAAAATAAAAGATAGGAATCCATATATTTATGTATGCACTGAAAGTCTGGAAAGAAATGAAAATGTTTTTTCTCTGAAGGGCGGTGTGATTACAGGTGATGTATTGTTTCTTGATACCTTCAAATAACTGTATATTCTACAGTGAGCATGTCATACTTTCATATTCAGAAAGAGTAATTCTGGGGGAAAAAAGCAAACACTAGGAACTCTTGGTACACCTACATAAATGAAGAAACCAGAAAAATCTTCAAAATGATTTAAATTTTCAACATACCCAATGCCATTCAGGCATAAAGAAATTTCATCAAGAATAAAGTAAAAAGGAAGAAGTTGTATTATCTTAAAAAGAACAAAAACAAAACACAGGACTGACAGAGGACCACCCACTCTAAGGCACTGAGTCTGCTGTCTGCCAAGCCCTGCTCACTCTGCCAGCGGGGTCCTGCAGCATGTGCCCTGGAGGTGCCCTTACCTTGCTCTCCCCTCCTCCACTGCCTAGTTCTGAGGACTCCCATCCCTGGCTTCACCTTCCTGGCCTTACCCCCTCTCTTCCTGTAACCCATACTTGGGAGTGCCACACACAGTGTGTTGAACAACCTTCGTATTTGACTGATAAATAGGGTTTGTACATCTCAGGCTGGTGCAGACTACAGAAAACTCCTTTTAAACCCTTTACAACTTTGCAGTTATTCCATAGGGAACAGTCCATTCATGTTGATTGACTCGAGTGTAGGTTACCTTAAAGTGCTGTTTGATCTGCTGCATCTCCACTTTCTCTAGCGCTTCACAGTTTACAAGAAACAACAGAAGGAAAAAGTCATGGCATTAGGGAGGGAAGAACAAGTGTGAAGCTGGTGGTCAAATCCATACCTTATCAGCGAATTTCCACTCTGAGTGTAGCTAAGTTTAAGATCAGAGCCCAGAGCATGTCTGCAGTAAGAATAAAATGCCCGGATGACTTCCAGAAACAAATTCCCAACCACTTGAGGCCCTGAAATTGAAAAGAAAATGACCAGGAAGAGATTAGCAATCCATTTTTAAATCAATGACATATATACTAATCAGTTAGGAAGTAACCCTGAATACACAGAAACTGTATAGTCTAAAATGTATAGAAACTTAACATTGGTTGTGACAATGACAACTCTAGCTGGGGGAATAATATCCATGCAAACAGCCACCATTTCTGTGGAGCTTACTGTGTGCTGAATGCTGTTCTAAGCATTTTCCATCTATGAATTTATTTAATCCTCACAGCAGCCATATGACCAGGTAAGTACCCTGTTGTCCTGATTACAGATAAGGGGACGGAGGAAGAGATCAAGTGACCTACCCAAGCCAGACTCTGCTGGGTGGAGCCGGGGCCTAGGCTGTCTTTTAACTGTGCATAAGCTGGCTTGCCCAGACACATTATTCAGTATAAATATGTAGAACAGGGCAACTTTCCTACTCTGAATTCTTTTAATGGTGAGCTAGGACACCACAAAAGAAATGACACCACTCCTGAAAAGCTTATTAAAATGGCACAGAGCAAGTATCAAATAATTTCACTCATCTGTGGAGTATAACAACAAAGCAAAAACTGAAGGAACAAAACAGCAGCAGACTCACAGAACCCAAGAATGGACTAACAGTTACCAAAGGGAAAGGGACTGGGGAGATGGGTGGGAAGGGAGGGATAACAGGAAAAGGGGGCATTATGATTAGCACACATAATATGGGGGGGGCACGGGGAAGGCAGTACAGCACAGAGAAGACAAGTAGTGATTCTGTAGCATCTTACTATGCTGATGGACAGTGACTGTAATGGGGTGTGTGGTGGGGACTTGGTAATGGGGGGATCTAGTAACCACATTGTTGTTCATGTAAGTGTATATTAATGATACCAAAAATAAAAAAAATAAAAAATAAAAAATAAAATGGCACAGAGCACCAGCTGCATGTCGGAGAAGCATCACTGCCAATTAGGCAGGTGGACGGCGTCTGGACAGTTCTGCTCCACAAACAGCGACCATCAGGTGCCAAGGGAGTGACTGCACACCCACGCACTTGGAGGGATGAAAACAGAATCAATTCGGACCAACCGAACGCTCTATCAACATATCTGTGTGCAAAGCAATCAGCAGGTTAATCCAGTTTTTTATGCTTCCTTTCACATAAACAAAAGACAGGCCTCTGAGAAAACACTTTTGCAATGAGCCCCACGTATCGTATTTTACTTTTCTACAGCATAAGAATGATGAATGCTTTTTAAAATGAACGCAGGTTTACTATTCTGATTCAAGGAGGAGAAAATGAGGCAGTGGCCGAAGACTGGCAGAGAGAGGGGACAGCCAGACTGAATGAGCATCCTGCGCCTTCCAGTTCCATATAACCCACTCCTTTGCCTCTCAAGTATGGCTTCCCTTGGGCCACTACATTTTCAGACAGAACAAATTAGACCCCTGTGACGGGGCGGGGGAGAAGCCTGCCATTTGTGCCCTCCCAGAAAATACGACCTGGACCCGAGCTACCAGCGCTGCACCTGGCCCACCAAGGTGCGCGGCCCTGGCACAGAAGCCCGTCTCCAAACGGCTAAGTTTACTGTCTTCTCTGAATACTTCAAGTTATGTGCAAGCTCCCAAAATGTTTATGTAACTCATTTCACTTTTGAGACTAAATCATGACTCTGAGAGCTGTGGTCACCGCAGCCTGAGGAAGCCTGCTGGAGCGATGGCTGGCTGACTGAGACATGGGAGGGACGGGGCAGGGGGACAGTCTGCACAGTGCACAAGTACCGCCAGGCAGCACCGAGGGGCATGGCGTGGAGGGACCGGCGCTTCATGCTTTGACTTTGGCAACAGCAGCTAGAGCCAGACGCGTCATGGAATACAAGCCCATCTGTGTTACGTGAGCATGCATCTCAGGCACAGCATGTCTGAGGGTCCTCAGGTAAGGGGCAGTGTCCTGTCATAGACAGCCTGGGCTCTGAGGTCAACCAGAGTTTTAATCCTGGCTCCTGGATGGCCACTGGCAAATGACTTACCCTTGCCCAGTCTTCATCTCCCCATCTGTAAAATGGCAATGGTAAGAAAACCTACCTGAGGAAGTATGGGTGGAGACGTAAATATACAAAACACTGTGTATCAAGTAAATCCTCAAAAACATCAGCTTTTATTATTATTAATGACAGTGAAAACATACCAGGACCTCAGAATCTCCCTTCCATCTAATGTGACCAGAAGCCATTTTTCCCTCTGTAGCCCCAGAGCCCGGCACCATCCCTGCCGTGCTCCATGCCTGTCCCTGAATGAATACGTGAAGGGTCTCGTCCTGAGCCAGAGGGAAAAGGAACCTCATTACCTCACTCGGCTCTTGTTCTCTGCAAAGAGCAACGAGGGGGTGGGCACATCCCATGAGCTTAGATGATGCCATCCAGCTTGAAAGCCCATGGAGAACATGGGGATTTTCTTCCCTGTCATGGTACTCAAGTGACTGGATGTTAAGATCTTACAGTGAATGGATATTGGAGCAATTTCTTTTTTTAAAGCAAGAGAGAGAAGGTAGTTTTCTCAGCTGATGCTCTCAGGACCACAGTGTATAAGAGGGGACATTTTGGGAACCAGAGTCTAGCTAAACCCCTCTCAATTGTCAGAGGACAAGACAGAGGCTCAAAGAGCAGAAGCGGCTTGCCCAAGGTCACAAGGCAAGAAGATGGATGCGGGCCCCTATTTCCCTGATAAGAAAATCAGACCTCATTTGAAGTATGACATTTGGTCGGAGAAATGTTCTTACCAAGTCAGTACTGTGTGTGCAGCATAGGCACATACACAGGTGTGCACAAGAGGAGCTCAAACTATTTTCCTAACAACAATGTTCAAATTACCACGCCAAGTTTTTACATGGTGCCAGATACGGTAACCGAACCATGTAACATGACTGAAGTACTTGAAGACTCTGAACTTCCAGAGATTAAATTGTGTTCAAAATAACACGTGACTGCATCTCACTACGCAGTAATTCCCTCTAAAGAGGTAATCCGTAGCTGGCGTCTGGTGATAACAGCAGTCCTGACATTACCTATTTCTGGCTTGTCGAGCAGACTGACGAGGATGCGGAAAGGCTTCAGGTATGCGTGGTGGCGCTCCTCTATGTCGGCATCCGCAAACCTCTGGTGCAATATCTCAGTCAGACTCTGTTTTTTTAAAAAGCCACATATTAGGATACTGTGTGCATTTAGTGGTTGTTCTAATTATTTAAAACTCTGGGATGGAAAGAAAATGAGCCCCATAGCACAAAATGAGTTCACAGTCTTCCCAACCACCTGCCTAGGAACATGCCCAATGTCTACTTTGAGGTCCTACAGAGAAATCCACTGAAGAACAGAGATATCGGGACCACCCTGATTGGGGTCCACTTTGCAGAAATGCTCCTTTACCTCAACTAAAAGATCCTTGGAATATTTTTCAAAAAAATACAAGCACTGGTCTTCATAAGAACTTGAGATTTCAGATTCCGGCACAATGGCATTTCCTTTAATATCTGAACCTACAAAAGAACAAGCACCATGAGCTGCACAGAGATCTATAATTTCAAAGGTCACCACATGGAGCAAAGGTCTCATGTTCTCCTATTTTTAAAAACAGAATTTCTCCAACAGAAAACCAAAATCAGATCTGGAAAGACCAAGTCACATGTCCTTCTGACGTGCTAAGGATCAGATAGGCAGGATTCCACCTCAATGGGCATCAGTTTAGTGTCCCTAGAATTCACTCTGTCTTTGACAAGTATTATTACAAAGTTCTGAATGAGGATAATTTTTAAAATCAGTGTTTCTTTGTATGGTACTATGTGAAATCGAGGTGTTCTCAACTATATACTCTCATTTTGAGCCTTGGGTAAGTCTGTGAGGTCCTCAGGGAAAGAACAGCATCCTCAGGGTCTGAGAGAGCCTGGGCTCCAGGGCCGCAGCTACGTGAGTCAGAGCTGGCAGTGGACCTGGGTCCCAGGCCTTCTCCACATGCAGGGTGTCAAGTCCCACAGTGGGCAGCTATGCACTGAACAAAATCATCCTGTTGATAAAGATGCTTACAGAGCCTGTGAATATTCTTCTTGAAATTGTTCACAGGTTTCCATGAATGACTTCTCAAAGTTTTGTAAATAGTGGGGAGAGAGGAAAGAAAGAGTGAAGAGGACTTTCTGTCTCTGGTGTGAGAACATCTTTGTGTTGAGGGTTAAAAAAAGCTGGGAAGCAGAGGATCGTTAGGGCAGTGAAAATCCTCCATATGATACTGTGATGGTGGACACACGTCACTGTGCTTCTGTCCAAACCCACAGAATGTGCAAAACGCCCAGAGGGAATCCTGATGAAAACTAAGGACCGTGGGGACAGCGACGCTGATGAACTTCCGAGTGTCACAAACGTACCACTCTGCTGGGGTGCTGGTTTGGGGAGACAGGGTGGATGGACACTCTCTGTGCCTGCCTCTGAATTTTGCTGTGAACCCAAGACTGCTCTAAAAACCTAAAATATTACATATATTAAAAGAAAAGGCTGTGGAACACTTTCATGATTGCTTTTACACCACCTTTCTTAGTACACGAGCATGGGAATTAACAAAACTCAGAAAGCACTACCCTTTTAGTCTTGTGATTTCCTGGGCTCTGACCCTGTGATCCTTCCAGCTAACAGCCTAGAGCTCCTTCCCTCCAAGTTTACAGGCTGCCCACAGAATCAAGCCCGGGGTTCTCATGCTCTCCCAAAGTTATCCAAATAGCTCCCAAAACACGTCAATGCCAGAAATATTCCCATCCTTACAAAACCTTCTAAACCTTCTTTCATACTTAACCCACAAGGTTTGTGGGTTTTCTCTCCACCCTCATCCCATGAATGTCTCCAGGGCAATAGGCTTCTACTTGAACAAGGTTTACCTACAGGTCTTTGTTGTATTGCAAACTCCTTAAAATGGAATTCAGTTAGCATTCTTAAAATCTCATTTATTATTTCTCCTTTTTGACACGTAACGGCTGCAAAATAACCAAGCCTGCAGTGCAGGCGGTAGAACCCCACCAAGCAGTGATCTGCTCAGCCAGCGCGTTATCCTTCCATACTTGACAATTAGGAAGTGTGTCACCGAGTGGAAACATATTCCAAAACTCAGCCCTAAAAGGTTTCATAAGAATTTTGCCTTTCAATTATCATGTACTACTCACTGTATACCTAGTAACCACGCATAAAGTCTTCTGTTTAGAGACATATCTCTTCTCAGTAGGGTCTGGGTGGCAGCTGAGAGAATGTGCACGACGTCAGACCTGAGCAGGGGAATGGCTCTCTCATTGGAATCCTATTAGAAGGACAGAGAAAACTTTACTGCAAGGGGATAAAATAGACGACTGGCTTTCTGACATGCAGCCCTTACCAGTCTATAAAGCTTTATGTTAAAAAGGCAGTTCTCAAAAAGGTTGGTTCCTTATGCTGCCCATGGACAGAAGCTATTCAGTTTTTGCTTTGGAAATACCAGCCTTGCAAAATGAACAAGGACCTTTAACCAGCTGAAAGCAAATGGTGATCACAACGTGGCTGTTCTTGTCTCAAAATAAAAACTGCCTGGGATCTATCCCGCCTACCCCACATTCTTGGGAAATAGCAGTGACTTTCCCAGAAGAACACTAATGTCTTACCAGACAGGTATAAAATGGGAAGAAGAACAGAACAATCTCCAGATTATTTCTTTGCACCAGAACATTTGAATCCAACAGTGATGTGCATAAAGACTTGACCTGTGAGAGAAGGTAAATAGTGAATCTGTGGCATCTTACTGCACTGATGGACAGTGACTGCATTGGGGTGTGGGTGGGGACTTGATAACATGGGTAAATGTAGTGACCACACTGTTTTTTCATGTGAAACCTTCATAAGAGTGTATATCAATAATACCTTAATAAAAAATTAAAAAATAAATAAAAGGATTGTAAAAAAAAAAAAAAAAAAGACTTGACCTGTAAATGACAGAATGGCATGAACATTTTATTCCCAAGACATTAAACATTATTTATAGGTCACTATTTACAGTCACAAAAATGAAAGTAACTTTTCCTGGCCTTGAAACCACCGTGTGAATCATGTGGAATAGATCAATATGGAAAATGTGGGGAACTGGGGTTCTCGTGCTGACGCTGGGGGCAGAGTGTACTGGGGAGGCTGCAACCACCAGCTGATACGTGAGTGGAACCCCAGCAATCGGAGGCTCCTCATCCCTCCACTGTCCTTGGAATGCGGCTTCTGCCTGCCCTCCTCGTGCCTAGAAGCTGCTGCAAGGACAGGGCTTCAAGACAGTGACGTGGTGTTGAAGCCATGTGGACGGTCTATGTGACTGAGCCCAGCTGCAGCCTTTTATAAACCTTTAAGATCTGGAGGGTGGGTACGGGGGGTCTCCTTGTCATGCAGCCACCAAGACAAGCCTTGTATATAAATTCCCTCGCTTATTAAACCTTCCACCTACCAATCTGGAGTATTTCTGCCTCTTTCTTCCATCTCTCCCTGCCCTCTGCTTATGGGGGCCAGTTTCAGATTAAATCTGGAGGCTACAGAAAAGTTTTTGCACTAACAGTGTGACATCAGGGAAGACGGTCAGCAGCACCCCCCACTTGTTCCTTCTTTGGAGGGGTTTCAGGCCAGTGGGTCAGGTCCTAAGACCTCAAATTCCATGGTCCTAGAAAGGAATGTTTTTAGGATCCCATGCGAACTTAGGCCTAACCTAAAACTCCAAAGACATTCAGTCAAATGGATTCCAAACCAATTCAATAAATATTTCGAGTGTCTTTTCTGAGTACAGATAGATATAATACAGATGCATGCCAGATGGTAAGAGCCCTAAGGCAAAGGCTAATAAACATCTGTGAGAAGTCAGAAGAGGGAGAGGGAGAGGGAGAGGTCTTTCACCTGGGAAAACAATGAGCTTTGCGGGAGAGGTGAGCTTGAAGGACAGGAAAGACCTAGATTGAGACGCATGCAAAAGGCGGGCTGGCAGTGACTGCGAGGGGCGGGACAGGCTGGAGCAGGACACAGCATCGGGGACATATAAGGCCAGGCTGGGCAGTCAGTTCTGGGAGCGCAGGGGGCCTGAGGGGGGCAGTAAGGTATGGGTGAGTTGGAAGTAGACTAGCATACTCTTGAGATTGGACTTTATGTGTAGGCAACAGGAAGCCAGATGTGTTTTTCAAACACAGCATAGATAAGAGCAAAGTTATATTTAGTAAAGCAAATCTCTTAGCAATGAAGAAGGACTGGATCAGTAGAAGATGTAGGGAAAAGCCAGTTAGAAAATGATGTATGACCCAGGAGCAAGGCAAAAGAAACAGAAGCAGGGTGGTGAAAACGGAGAAGGGACAAAAAGTGGTCCTGATGGGGCAGGAAAGGAGGCAGCTACAAGGCTCATGCAACGTCAGGTGCTTTTTGTCATGCTTTCCACTCAATCCTCAGAGGGCCCCGCGAGGAAGATGTGCTGTCCCCACTTTGCAAAGAGAAACGGACTCGGGCGACGGGGTAAGCAAGTCACACCAACTTGCCGACTTTAACTTAGGAATGTCTTAGGAATTCAGTTTTGAGCATTTACGTTTGAACTGCACCATGAGGGGGCGACACACTGCAGGCCACTGAACACTCAGGAGGCAAGTTTGGTAACAAGACACAGAGATCTGTGAAGTTCCCTTTTCCAAGGCCCTGAGGAGGGATGTTGTGGCTGAGAAGGAGAGCTGCCCTTGGAAGGGTCTGGAAGGGACGACTGAGGAACCCGGGTGTCTTGCTTTGAGTAGCAAGAGGAGAGGATGGCAGCAGGGACAGGGCCCAGAAGGTAGCTGGAGGAGGGAGCCTCATGTAGGGGGGGGTGGCCGGCGTGACACAGGCTGGGAGGAAGCAAGATATTAGGCAGACTCTCGGGAGCTCCCCGTGCCTCCAGCAGGGCCTTTGCAGGTGTGAACGCACCTCTGTGGCCTGTGTTACAACAACAAACCCACCACCTGGGATTGGCAGGGCACAAGGCTGCCTCTCCATCTGCTCAGCCCCAGAGTCCTGTGCAGCCCCAGTGCTGGCCACATCTGGGGAGCCGCCTGGGCCCTGCAGGCCCCTTTGCCCTGTGAGCAGCAAGCACCCACCGTGAGCTGGTAATCAGTGCCCAGCATGTACTTCTGCTCCCTGCCGGGCGAGTCTCTGCTGATGTGGCCCACCACGAAGAGTGAGGCGGGCAGGCGAATGGACGGGCTCACCAGGACACTCCCCCAGAGGGCAGCATAAAACACCTCTTTGCCAACCACCAGGGACAGCCTCAGGAGTAGGGCATCGGTTCTGTGGACAAGAGGTGACAGATTAAGGCTCGTTCCCCAGGGTCCCACTGCACCTCCACGGGGCCGGGAACAGCACTGCCTTCCCCAGCCACCCTGCTCCACGCTGTGAGCTGCTGCCAGCTCTGGCCCTTGTGTGTTTAATCACATGTTCGCTGTCACAGAAACTGAATTTGTTAAAACAAACATGTCCCTGAGAGTGCAGCTTCTTGGCCAATAGCTATGCAGACTTCAGAAGCACTGGGGACGAAATGCGCCGGGCCTCCCACTCCAATGCGCATCTGTGCGGCCCGCAGCAGGGTTTTCGTCACTGCCCCGGCACCCGCACAGTGGCCGCCGCCCCGCAGGCCCTCCTGCTGGTGCCTGCTGCTTGGCTGTCCTTCTCGCTCTCAGGGTATCCCCATGACGTGTCAGTAACTTCACCTGCATCGCTAAGTTCGTTTTTCCACTGATACTGACCATGGCCAGGCCTCGGCTGCTCAGGAGTGCACCTACAGCTGAGCGGGGCCCCCGCCCTGCCCACGGCGAGGACAAAGCTTGCCAGGCCTGTCACAGCATCTAGCAGTAAACAGCAGAGGCCAGTTACCCCAAAGATGTTTCGCTTACTGACTGATCTGACTCAAAAGAGGAAAGGTTTTTCCACCTCTCATGCATTTCCTATATGCAAAGAAGACAGGAAGAAACCACAGAAGCAGCAGGCCAGTGAAGTGAGGTGGTCGACCCAGGCTTTTGGAGTCAGGCCTCTGTTGTCCCAATCATGTGTCTGTTTCCTGGCAGTGGGCCCTCGGACCAGTTTAACCTTTGCACACTAGCTTTCAGGTCTGAGATAAAGGGTAAAGGAGATGAAGAGGTGAGAACCTCAGAGAACAGAGGGAGTGCACAGGCCACGGCACCTACCGTCACACACCAGGTCTGCCATCTGCTGACGGTCCCGGCATCCAGATGAGCATCTGACACACAGCTGGCACCTGGGAGAGCTGCCAGATGAATGCCCCTCTTTCCCTTTACTGTAACCCAAATCGTCTCCAGCTTACTTTTCAATAATCAGCTCAGTGTATATAGACATGTCACACAAGAAGTATCTACCACCTTTTTACATTAAAAATGAACCTTTTCTCCATAAAACTAGTCTGAATATTTTTGTCTCAGAAAATATTTGAAGTAAATGATGCACAGTGTCATCTTTTCAGAAAAAAACAAAAATGAAGGGGCTGAAGTAACAGCCAAATGTTTAGGAAAAGTACACAGAATGGTTCAGTGGCTGTAGAAATTGACTGGTCCTCTAGCAAGGCTGAGCAAACAGACCTTATCGTTGCCTGGCTCTGAGAGCAATGCAGCAAAGGCCCTACTTTTGGGCTGAAGCACCACTCAGCAGCCGCAGCTACAGTCAGTCAGGCAGATGGGTCGCCTGCATCACCTGCCCCCGAGGCAGACAAGATGGTCCTGGGCTGGGAAGAGATTCCTACAGCACAGGTTAATTTAGGAAGCCCCTGAGTGCTTCTCTCTCCTTAGGATCCCACTCCCAAGAAGACGAATGAACACTTAGATAAAACTCAGTGAAAACAGTGATCTCATACCCCACCTTTGCTTAGAACAGCATATTCCCGAAGTATGTTCCACAGAACACTGGCCACTTGGGCTGTTCCACAGAGAGGTTCCACGGCTAAAAAAACCCCTGGGAAATGCCATACGAGCTATCACTTCTTTAACACTCAGAGTACACTGGCTATTTTATTAAAGAAATGCAGTGTTAAGTCTCATTTTATTCTAAAAAACATGGATATTAAAAATGTAAATGATGCCAGTTTAGGAAACGGCATCTATGACAGGATTTTGCTGTGGAAAAGGAAGTAAAAAACCAAGGTAAGTGGGTTAAAAGCCAAGTCACTTTCTATTAAGTAATAATTGTTCACATCTTCTCAGGTGTGAAATTCCAAAATTAGTGGGCACAGTTTAGAGTCCAGAACTCTAATCTTTTCTATTGAAAACCAAACAACAAAAAAAAACCCTAAACAAAAACAGACAAAAAAATCCCCAAACTCCCAGTCGCTACCATTCCCATCATCTCCCCAGCTGCCGCTCTTGTGCTTCCTGCAAACATAAACTCAAATGACCCCAACACTCTCTTTTCTACTCAGCTGAGAGCAATACAGGGCTATTTGCCCGTAAACCCCATGCATTTTGCAACTTCAGCTGTGCAGCCAATTGCCGAGTGGACAATCACGGAAAGCCACCAGGGCACAAGACTGGACAGCTTGGGGCGTGATCACCTGGGCAAGCTGAGCAGTGACAACAGCACCCTGCAGCAGTGTAGGTCAGACATACGCCCCAAAAGGGGTAAAAATTCTAGAACCAGCAGAGCTCATCGTCATGATCCCTGGAATGAACCAAAAGAAAAGTCAGTATCGCTCAACTACTGCTTAGGCAGGTTTTCTCAAGCTGGACCCTAGGCACACTTAGGGCTGGGTCACTGCAGTGGGGGCGGTTGTGTGCCCTGGCGCATGGATGCTGAGCAGCCCACTTAGCCTCCACCCACTAGATGCCAGAAGCACCCACTCCACGTCAGTTAGAACACCAAGAATGTCTCCAAAGATTGCTGAACGTCCCCTGGGGGCAAAACCTGCCCCAGGGTGAGAACGACTACTTACAGGAAAATCTCTGGGGAGCCAGTTTTTGCTGGCTCAGAAGCCATTTAAAACATTCACCTCTCCTCCAGCTTCCTGGAAGAGGAGCTTGGTGACTTTCCCTGATGAATCTTTTTTTGCCAGTACAGCAAAACACAACTATGTAGCCACTTCATGGGTACCTTAAAAAAGAAATTCTGGCCAGCAGTAATTTGTAGGCATCAAAAGGATAGAAACCCAGCGTGAACAACAAGTCCTACCACTGGCCAAAATTTCCATTCCTTATGGTTCACTAAGGAGCGCAGACCAGGAATAGTCTCCGCCTCAGAGAAACTCGTGTTGCCCCCGTCTCCATGGGTCCCAACGCAATTCACCCCTTTGCACGTTCTACCACCAGGAAAATCATGACCTCCCGCTCCACCCTCCCTTTCCTGTCTCTGCACAGTATTCTCTGGGGGTGTTTGAGTCAATTCCTTAGCACTTTGGGAAAGAAATAGTTGCTGAACTCTCTCAAATGAACATGGATACAGCGACAAAACAATCTTGTGTGGTCATCTAAATACTGCGCCTATACACACCCCCTCAGCTGTTATTCTAAATCCCTCACCCGGCATCCACCTTGGAGAGCTGTGAACGGTTACTTCTGGCTGCTGCAGGCACTGGACTTGGTTTTCCGTCACAGCTACAGCTACATCTACTCAGTGATTCATGCAGCTTTACCCAGCTCTTGGCTGAGTGTCAAGAGATCGCAATATTAGGAAAAAATACTCACGTTAAGCAACTTTAGCAACTGTTCAAATGAACCCTCATTTATCAACTAAGAGAGCACACAAAAACACTGCAACTATTTATACTCTTCTAGTGTGATTTACTCTTACAGACTTAAAAAATTGCAGTGCATTTTGGGAACTGATATATTTATGTGTCAGACGATGGAAAAACCATTTACAAACACACGGGAATACATGCCTTTTTGCTTGGAAAATATGACTGGGCCAGAACTTCAAGGAAGAGCCTGGAACTAGGAGTCAAGAGATAGTTAGGTAAAGGTCTTCTTGATGACCCCTATGTGACCTTGGCCATCACTGACTCAACACACCTCCCATCATGACCTTGTGCCAGCCTTAAAAGTGCATGGCGTGAGGCTTAAAACAGCAAGAAGACAGACTCTGCCTTCTAAGGGAGTGGATCCTAATGATACTCCTTTGTAAAGGTGGATTTTCCACTGGGAGGTGGTAAGCTACCAGCTGCTCTGTGGGAAAGCTTGCACTGGTCAAGTACAAATTTATGGTTGAGTTTGTCAAATCCCACTATAGATGTTCACCATTTAAAAGGCACCCCTGGCCAATAATCCCTCAAACCATTCTGATTATCGGGTATCCTTGAGTTTAGTGGAACAGTTTGAATAGACCTTGGATTGATTCCTTGACTCCACACTATCCCCGGCCCTGCCGTCACAGCCAATACAACAGACAAAGGCGGTAAAGGTGGTTGGGCCTTTGGTGTGAGAAAAATCTAAGTGGTATGTTGTGGAAACAAAATGGAAACTTCTGTAAGCCAAAGGTTTCTGAACCTCCCAGTCAGGCCACACCTGGGCTCTTAAAATGGGTCCTATTAACAGAGGTTAATCACAGTATCAAAGCAGTTAATATGATGGAAGTGAGTTCTTACACTATAATTCTCCAGAAAAATAGGACACTGTATCTACTCAGTAGTCTGAGTGGATATGTCCTCCTCCTGTTGGGAAGTAGTGACCAAAAACCTGTGTGAAGTTTTATGCATGTGAGCTTTACAAATTTCTCCAAGGTGTTGCTGAAATCCACCCAGCTCTTCTGCTGAGCATCACCTTTCTGAGCCCTACCCATGAATGAAACCAAGCTTTGCCCGTTCATTTGGAAGCAGCCTAGTATAATTGAAAGGAGGACCTCAGAATCTGACTTCAGTGGACTTAGGAATCTCTGCTCTGCCCCTCCACCAACCCTGTGGCTCAGGGAAACCTTACTTTCTGACTCTCACCTGCAAATGGAGGGAATTCCCAGAAGAACACAGTACTTTGTCAAGCAGAGAACACCGCAGAAATGGAAAACATCAACTTGACTTCTGAGCCTTTCTCTGCTTCATGAGTCTCTGTGCTCTTTCCTGATCTTAGGAAGCAGTGAAAGGGAACACCAGCTGCTTGGCCACCCGCCCGCCTGGGACGCAGCCGCCAGCCCTGGATGGGACTCACCTGTCATAAATCTCCGAGCCCTCCTCCAGGCCGGGTAGCAGGCCCACGATGAAGGCCTGGAGACTGGGCAGGAGCAGCTTCTGCAGTGGAAGGAAGTATTTCTCATACAGGCCAAGCAGCACAGGTCTCACCGACATGGCTGCATTTGCCAGAAGAGGAAACAGCCCACAGCTTTGGGAAAGAAAAAAGAGCAAGGGGGTGAAAAAAGGCTGAATCAGAACTCTGAATGGTCAGCCAGCGGGGGGCAGTTTTCAAAAGCAGCCAGGGAGCCATTCAAGCTGGTGATGTGGATGCCTGCTTGTTGCGACATGGTCACGAGGCACTGCTACACCAAAGGCAGGTGGCGAGGCAGTGCTTAAAACGCACTGACAGGGAAGTTGTGAGGATGGCTCCAGAAGGCGAACTCTGGTTATCTTATGGTGATGGCTTTTCGGCCAAGTGTCACACACCCGCCATGTTTTGCTTGTCATTTTCTAGCTGTATGAACTGAATTATGGATTACTTGGGTAATCAAAGTTAATATGGTGGGGAGGCTACTATACCTGTATAGGAACAGATCTTTGGCTAGCCATTTGGTCCCCACGATTTTGAAGATAATCTCGTAGGTTTCTAGGGCCTTTAGGTGCACACCGGTGGGCAGAGCAGGATGCAGGCACTGAGCTAATCTCTTGCTGATAATGAGCCGTCTCGGCAGCAAGGAATACTTCAGGTTACTCTGAAGAGCCTGGAAAACACATGCAGAGGGGGAAGTAAATCTGCCAAGGCCAGGAAGATACCAGCAGAAGTAACATGACAGGGGGACTGCCTGGGGATCGCCAGGGCCAGGGCCAGGCTCCAGGGACACAGTGCTGGAGGCACAGCAGGCGCCAGGGCCAAGAGCAAGGGGACTCCATCACCATCAGTACAGTTTCTTGCCGCCTGTGGGACCCTGCGTACAGGTGACGGAAGCCTCCGCTCCCCATCCAGGACTGAGCAGAGCATGGCGACCTCCAGTCCCCCAGAAGACCCTTGTCCAAGTGCCATGGAAGCCCTGGGATTTTGCCCAGGGAGTAGAGAAGGTCTGAATTATCTCATCATCCTTCCAGCTCAGCTACACCCAGTGGCTCTGAGTGAGACGGGGGCACACCGCTTGGCTGTGAGTCCTGGTCTCTTCTGTAGCTGCTGATCCTTCTAGGAGGGACCCGCATCCCACAGGAGGAACACACAGCCCAGCTGGGATGGAGTGACTGGGCTCCTGAGCTTCATCTCCCCTTGTCTGTGCCAAAGTGGCCTTGGGCGCCTGCCGAGCCTGAGGAATACGGTCACGAGGGTGAGTGGGTCAGGTCTGCTCCTCAGAGCAGTGACCATGGGCAGAGAGCCACAGAGGGGCGGGTCCTCATGACTCAATTTTATAATACAGTGTCTGTCATTATGGCAGACAATCCACATAACTCACACAAATATTTACTCAAAGCCTACAGGGCAAAGTTCATGCTTCTAAAAAGCCACTCAAAGGCTCCAGCAGCATGATTCCTGCCTACCTCATCTGCCCCACTGCTTTGTAGCTTCAAACTTTGTAAGAACATGGATCCATTGGCCTGTCATTCGCTTCCCTGCTGCTTGAACAGCCTTCGCATTCTCTTTGCTAATTCCCCACACGAGACTGAGCTCAGCACCCCCTCTCGTGGAGGCAGGAAGTTCCCCCCATATTTAGTTACCCCTCCACTGGGTCCCATGCAACACATCTGGCACCAACTTTCATACTGTTCTAAAGGTTGTCTGCTTAAAGGCTGCCTTAGGCAGTGAGCAACTTGGGCTGGATCTACCTTCTTCGCCTTGTGTTCAGCACCCTGCACAGTATCTAAAACAAAGCAGGTATCCTGGAAGACAACAGGTTCAATGCCAATTGCATTTTATCTGTGTGTCACACCTGCTGGCCTCTGGGACCAGATGGTCTCAGGCCATGACGATTTCTTTTACTAAACGAAGAAAATGATCCCATCTCTAAAACATACACTGAGGTTATGCCAGAGATGAAGGGAAGGGATGGAAAATATTTTCATCAGAAGGCTAACTGAACTCTCAAATTCAATAAAACTGCATCTTAAAAAACAGAGCTAGAGGTCACAAATGGCCTTAAAACATTATTTAGAGGAGTCTGATATCTTAAAACAAAAGGACGCCAATGAAGTAGTTTTTAAAAATGTACTTATGTCAAAATTGAGGTGATCTGGAGATCTGGAGCACATGTTGTAACAGAGGATAAGAACCAAGCAAGACATCAAGGCAAGAGGAATGAACATGGGAACGCGCAGGAGCAGCGTGTTATCATGGGCATTTACCATCACAGAAAAGCAGGTGGAACAGCAACACAACCATTACCAGCTTCAACATGTACGAGCTCCTGGCCAGTCCCAGACATGGCTTTAGGAAACAATGTCTGTGACTCAACTGCTTATTGATAATGTGGTCATGGGCATTCTCCATGGATTCAAGAGTAGGAGAGCTGAACTCTAACTCTTCATTCTAACAGTTTAAGTTCTGTCAGGTTAGAGCATTTGCTTTTTAAGTCACTACCATATCTCAGTTTTGCTCAGTGTATTCTGCACTTCTGCCATTGAGGTGTAAAGATGCGACACATCTCCCGGGGTGGTCATCTGGGATACACAAGTGTTTAGTTCCCTCAGGCTGGGCATTTAGCAGGACTGCACTTCTCTGCCTTCTGAACCTATGCATGGCAACAGGACTTAACTCTGACCAGTGAGATGAGTGCAGTAAGTGTCACTTCTGGCACAGGCTTTAGAAGTCAATTCAGAGCTCACTGAGTTCTCTTTTTCCACCTCTAAGACCATGGAAACATGGGTTGAGCTGAGGTCCCTCCCAGCCTGGCTCCCTGAGAAATTACAGATAACAGAAACCACTTGCTGACCCAGAGAGGCAGAACTCAATCACGTTGCAAAAAAAAAAAAAAAAAAAATCACTGACATTAGGGATTGTTACCATGGCATAACCTATCCTGACTGATACACCTCTTCCCATTTAAATGCAATTACAATGAACCACACCATTTGTTTCAAATGTATGGGGTTGGTTAGTATTTCTTTCTCACTTAAATTTGTTACCCCACTTAGTTTAATTTGAAAAAAGACACAGAGAAACATAACCAAGAACTGAAGCTGTGACCAGTTCCTGTGGAATGGATTGCTCATTATATGCTGCCCATGTTAATCTGTGTGAACACGGCCTGTCTGAGACCAGGAGTTAGAGCCTGCCGAGGGAAAGGTACCTTGTGATGAACAAAGCTGTCTGGTCTGAAAAGCAGCAAGAACAAAGGATATAATGGACTAGTAAAAAAATGAGAAGCTGCTCCTCCTTCCTGATAAAAAAAAGGCAAAACCACATAAAATGCCCATCTTTTCACCACTGGCTTGGTCATTTAGATCAAAGCACACAGGTTCAAGAGCAGAGCAGAGCCGCCCAGAGATCAAGTTAATCAAATCTGGAGTCAGGATTTGGCCAGACAGAACGTGCGAGCCTGCTCCCTGGCGCAGTTATGACGTTGAGCCCCTCTGTATCATGTTCATTGCTAAGAATGGGGCTAACATAGTGCCTAGGTCATGGTGATTGTGCCTGTAAACAGGCTAAACAAACAAACTGAAGCTGTGATAATGCGAGCCTAAGTAGGTGAGCTTGTAGGTCAGAGCCTGGAATTCCAGTTCCACCATTTGCTTGTCAGGCAAATTCTTTAACCTTTCCAGCTGTAGTTTCATCTGCAAAAATGCAGATAATGGGGCCTCCCAAAAGTTTGTAAGCATCATCTGAGACACCACATGTAAAGAATTTAGCACAGTGTCTGTCACAGAGTTAGCGAATGCCAAACATGAGCTCTTATGACAACAAACTGAAAATTGAGCACAAGCTTTAGGAATGAAAACAAGATGCACTACATTTTAAAAGGATCAATGGAAACCCAGTTGTGTATAAATCATGCCCTTTATTGTCACAAAAGCAAACAAGGACACTAGTTACTGTATTAACAATAACAGTTGAGAAATAACATCAGGTTAGAAAGGAGAAGCTCAAACTGTTGTACATGTGTTGGTGAGATCAACTGCAGACCCGAAACATGACAATGCCAAGGGACACTGCAGGCAAGGGGACAGTCTGCATTTAAGAGGTGGAGATAAAGAATCTGAACTTGCCTTTTAAGAAGACAAAGTAAAAGATAAATAGTAATTAATGTTTAAGTTTATAAGGAAAATAAGCTATTATTTCTTAAATGATATTTAAAGAAAAATTTCTAAAGAAACATTTTGCAGGTCATAAGACTGGAGATGAAAATCCAGGTGAAGATGCTTTGCAGGTAGTGGATTCAAAGTCCTTCTGGAAACAAGAGACAGAACCCCTAGACAGAGCGCCTCCTGCCTGAGTGACAACGCACTCAGGAAATGTGGCTCTGGAAACTACTTAAAAACACCTTCTGGGGGAGCAGCACTAAGTAGCATCTCAAAAAATGTGCTTGAGGGGAACACAACCCAAGCCTTGATGGCATTAAGGAAAGGGTGCTCTGTTCTCCACCATCCATTCCTGCCCCTTGCGCAGAGGCTCAGGGGCAGGACCAGGGAAGGAGGAGCCTCTGGTCAGTGGTAAAGGCCAGCACAAAGGTTCCCACTCTGGCTCTCCAAGATCCTACGTTTATAGGCCTTTCCTTTAGTTTCCTTGAGGGCTAAGGCATGGCCAAGGGGAACAGGTCCATGCTTTCAGGGCAAACTTTAAAGAGAGTGAGTTATCTAATGATTCATTCCCTCCCTCTGGCTGCCAAAGATTCAGGGCTTGTTGTGGCTCAGCAACAGTGGCTTTCTTTAATCAGACACCCACAATGCAGAGGTTTCTCTGACTGTGAGCTGTCAACTCAAACACCCTTGGACATGAGCAAAGTACTTGGCTGGTGTGGTCAGCCCATTTAGAGGCTCCCAAAGACACTTCTCAGCAGGAAGGTGGAGGGTTGGGGTCCAGCCTGATGCCCATGGCTGCAGCTGCTTTTGAAAAAGAGAACGTTCCACTCGGAGCAGTCCAGGCCTTGCAGGTTTCAGAAGTGAGTGCAGTGTACTGCTGGTGGGAACAGAAATGGTGCAGCCACTGTGCAAATCATGTGGGGGCTCCTCACAAAATTAAATGTTTGATTTGTTTACCAAATGATCCAGCAATCCACTTCTGGGTATACATCCCAAGAACTGAAAGCAGGGACTCAAAGGGATATTTGCACACCCATGTTCACTGCAGCACTATTCACAATAGGAAAAGGTGCAAACAACCAAACATCCATCAAGAGATATATGAATAAACAAAACGTGGTCTATTGTACACAGAATACTACTTAGCCTTAAAAAGGAAGGGCATTCTGACACCTGCTACAACATAGATGAACCCCAAAGACATTTATACTAAGGGAAATAAGGCAGACATGAAAGGACAAATACTGTACGATTACACTTACAGGAGGTCCCTGGAGTGCTCAAGCGGAGATAGAAAGTAGAAAGGTGGGTGGCAGGGGCTGGGCGGACAGGGAGTTAGTGTTTAATGGGGACAGAGTTTCCGTTTGGGAAGATGAAAAAGTTCTGGAGATGGAGGATATGATGGTTGCACAGTATAAACACACTGAATGCCAGTGAGCTGTACGTTTACAAATAGTTTAAAAGTGGTAAGTTTTATGTTAGGTATATTGTACCACCAAAAAAGAAAAGGCAACGGACACTGTGTTTCACCCAACTGCTGGTGCCGGGGAAGCTGTAGGGACCCAGGGACTTCCCTGAGAGTGAGTTTTTAACCCTTAATTAGCAAAATAGCAACCCCGAACTGAGCCCCACTTTCTAGCGCTTGAAAACTTCCCTCTTCATTGGTTCCAGCATTCGCTGGGAGGCTGGTGTAGATCAGGGAGGGCCACCCTGACGCTACTCTTCTCTTTCCAGCCTCCAGGAGGCACTTTACTTGGGCAAGACATTTCTCTAGCAAGAGAAGCTCAGTTAGTATTTCCAGGGAAGTTTCATTGGGTTATTTTTTCCAGGAACCAGAAATGCAAAATGACTAGCAAGTACGCATAATATACATAGTTTAAACTCTGGAAAAAAATTACATACACTAAAAAAAGAAAGAAATGTTCTTCTACAACTATGGAATAAATATCAGCAAAATTTTGCCTTCCAAACAGATGAATTTAGAAGAAAAAAAATGATCATGCTTTCAAAATCACTTTGAAAAGGGATAAACAGAAAGGAAAAACTGATTAAATGGGAAATTAAACTTCCTTATTTTACTCAGGAACTATACTAATTTAAAAGCATTCCTTGAGCTATAATCAAGATATAATTACAATATTTTTAAGCTTGCTGTAGTCATAGGCTCAGCAGTTTGACCTTAAAATAATAATACAAAATATAAGTTTGGAAAAAAAGGTTTGCAGTACACCTGGGCTTTACAGATAGAGACCAGAAGTCGCTTTGCTCCATCCAAGACAATGACTGTGTTTCACTTTGTTTTCCTTTGACATCATGCAATCTGCCAGCCCGATTTTCTCCAGGACTCTCAGCACCATTTAGAATGGTTCTATGTAGGAAACATGATAAAAAATTCTAAAAGGGTAGATCATGGACTGAAAAAGTAATTTAATACACTTAACAAATGTTTATGACAATAAATTTTATGTTATGGGGATTTTATCACAATTTAAAAAATTCTAGAAAGCTGATTTAACAGTATGGATGGGGGAAAGAGTTTCATCCAATTAAAAAAAAGGTCTAGCCTATAAAATACTATTTTTAAAAAGTTTCTAGAAGAGAGAGCCCAGATCTGCTCCTGCGTGCATTTCAGAATGCCAGGTCTGTAAGAAACAGAAGCGAGCCAGTTTACAAGTGTGTCTCTCATCAAGCAAATGGTAAAATACCAGCGTGTCTTCCTTCTGGAAGTCGGTCATTTTTATAAGGATGTTTGTTGCCTGCCACACAAACAAGCTGTACAGTGAGTAGCACTGACCAGGTGGTGCAAGCTTGAACACTCATTAAATACTTGCCACGGGACGCCAACAGTGTGCCCTTAGAATGAAAGCAGAGCAGTGAGTCATGACGAACAGCCAGCACTTCCCTGCCTTAAAGTAGGCCAAGCACTGAAGGCGGAGAGTGGCATGCCTTACCTGAAGGGGCAGCGGCTCGGCCACCGTGCCAGCTTGAGGGGCGGGGGATGGCAAGAGATGGGCAGAGAAGGCACATCACCAAGGCTGCTACGAGCCACGACTGAGAGTTGGGCTTTCACAAATAACCAGAGAGGTCAGCTTTTGTTTAACTGGTGGAGTGACACAGGTACAACTCCTTGTAAACAAAGAGCTTCTTTCTCAAAAAGGTCATGGTCAAAATGTCACCGTATGGCACTCTGATGCGTCTGCTGAGCACTTACTGCAAACCTGCAGAGCAGCGCACCCGATCAGTCAGTCTTCAACATGGGTCACGACACCCTTACCCAACAACCAGATCGCAAGAAAGCTCCTAGCAGGGCACACAGTTCTCTCGTTAACTCCACCTTCCACATCAGTTAGAAAGGTACATTTTTTTCTTTTAAGAATTTCTTAAAAGTTATTTTCTTTTGAATCAGCCTTACCTTACTATTGTAGCTAATAGTAACTCACGTTTTCTGAGCAAATAACATGCTGTTCATGTAGTACAACTAAAGGTTGAGTATAAGCACTACTGGAGACTCTACAAAGCACAGACTGAACAGCAAAGGCAACTAACTAGGGCCAGGCCAGGCCTGGAACCAGCTGTCCAGCCTGTTACAGTCACCTGGCCACACAGACACTCCATCTTCTCACATAGAACACGAGCTCCCACCTACTCATTGGCAGGTCGTGTGGGTCAGACTCCAAAGGAGCTGAAATGCTCAGGGTGTTCACTCCACTTCCCCGGGCATCAGGATTAATATCGAATGCCTGTGTACACTCTTGCACACATGCACACGTGACATGAGCACCAGACTCCATCCCCATCTCTTGGTTAAGATGACTTGAAATTCTGCACAGTAGGTCAGAAAACTACTTCTTCAAACACAACACATGTATCACAACCTCATGGAACGCAAGCTACAACACATATACTCAAATATTGCTCTTCATTCTTCCCCTTCTGAATTGATTACATTTAGACTGTAAAAGCCAGTCCCACTCTAGCCTGTTTCTCCTGTTTTCTCACAGAGCAACTTCTGATGCCTAGCTGTAGTGCTTTTCCCATGCTTCCAGACTCACATTTTATTCTTTTTTGACTGCAGTGCCCTTACACACACACACACCCCCACCCCGACCACCATGCACACTCTGCCTGGCACTGGCTGAGCTTAAATACTGTATGTAGAACCAGGATGCCTCAAGCACATCTGAGCTTCACTCGGTGTCTTTATTCAGTATAAGGAGTTGAATGGCACCCATTACAGGTTTGAAAAACATTGCAGCATTACAGGTTTGAAAAACAATGGGTGATGATCATGTAACAGAGACTCACTGAGGGAATTACTCCCTGTTAGGAGGCTACGGGCCAACAGACTCCGATACAAGTCAGACGGCAGGAGGCGGTCGAGGCAAGTGGGTCCTATAGCAAAGCTACATGAAAAGAAAATGAACATGGGGCAGACATACCCTTCAAAACATAGTCTACATCTGAAACATACGTGATGCAGAGAATAATGACATATGAAAGAATTTATAATCACACACCAGAAGATCTAAGAAAAAGTAAGTGTACCATTAAGATACTAAATGATGCAGTGTCTGGAAATGTTATTTGTCTGCTCTTTAAACTTACTTTAATCCACAGAAGAATGATATATTTAACATTGCAGTGTCTGGAAATGTTATTTTTCTGCTTTTCAAACTTACTTTAATCCACATAAAAATGATACATTTAACAAACAAACCAAAAGCCTATTTTATGGAAACCAAACTTGTTAAAGTCAGAGCCAGAAGAGAAGAAAGAACATTTGGGGACAGAATCTCATTACAAATCCCAAACAGGCTTCAGTTCTGAAAGTTCTTCTGGTAGGACTCAATATTCTTCAAAATTCACACCTGGGAGAACAGAACTGGCATGCTCCAGTGAGACTGTTATCTCGTCCGGCACAGAGCAGCCCTCTCTAAAGACGGCACTTCCCGACCCTCGATGTTGAGCAGAATGGGTTCAGAGTGGCCTTTCAGAGCCTGGGACGCACCTCACAGAGCGCTCTGGTTCGCCAGCCCCAAGGAGCACAGGGCGCCAGAAGCACTGGGGGATGTGACCCTCTTGTGCAGGAGCAGCACCAAGGAGGGTAGTTCAGAACCTCAAGCTGGGAGGTGAAGAACACAGCTGTCCAATGCTGACTGCCTGCTCAGTCTGATCTGAACCTGAGCCCTGGTTCTCCTCCTCCATGCGTTTGCTTTGCTTCCCTGTCCCTGGGACAAGCAACCTGCATATAAGCAGATGACAGTTAAAGGACAAGCTAGCTCTCAGTGATGGGACCGAGGGGCCCCTAACAGCACACAGGGCGGATAAGCAAGGCATGAAAGCCTGGCTCTCTCCAGATCAATTCAAGCCCAAAGCTGGCTCTTTTCTCCAAAATCCAGCAGTTATAAATCTGCCCAGGACACAGTATCAAGAGGCAGAATGCATGGCTGGCATAAAGCAGCTGCTCAAAGAACATAACCTCCTCAGGAGTGTAATGGAGGTTCTGTACTTAGGATGAGACCTGTCCAGATGGGAGACAGAAAATCCTCTGCAGTTACTCTCTAAAAGCCTGATACCAGCCAGAACCACCCAGTGCAGATGGCGAGGGTACAGACTGCAAGGGGCATCCTGCATCTTTTAAAGACATGCAAACACCTTTACTGTAAGAAACAAGTGTGTCTGCCCAGAGGAAACAGGCTCCCATGGGTTAAGGTTGGTTCAGGGTTGCAGGCTCAGTTACGAAGCCCTGGCTATAAAGGATAGGACATCCAGCTACACAAATCTAAATGAAGAAATGCTTCATCTCACAACTGGAAGTCTAGAGCAGTGATTCTCAAGGGGGGCAATTTTGGCCCCAGGGACATTTGGCAATGTCTGGAGACATTTTAGGTGTTAGTCGGGGAGGGGAGTTCTCCTGGGATCTGGCGGACACAGGCGAGGATGCTAATAAACATCCACAGTGCACAGGACAGCCTCCTCCCATCCCTACCCCCATCACAGAAGGCCCACAGCACCGTGGCTGAGGGACTCTGGTCCAGAGGAGCACATTTCTGCAGGTGCTTAATGCAAGGGCTCAGTGACCCCCTAAAAGGACCTGGGCCTTTTCATGCTCTCAACAGTGAGGGAGGGAGGTTATCCTCTGCCTTTTTCTGTCCTGGCCTCAGATGTCTGCCATACATCAGGCATTAAATTCTCACACAACTAGAGGAGGAAAAAAAAAAAAAAGAACACCTTGGGGACAGAGTCTTAATACAAAAACCAAAACAAAACCTAGTGTTTGTTCCTTCCTGCTCTCTGTATTAGAAGGAAATCCCTTCCAGAAGCTGGCCGGCCACACCTCATGGGTCAGAGAAAGTCACATACGCACGTCCAAATGTCCAAATTAATTCCTGCCAAGGAAAACAGCATTACTAGGATGAAGTCCCAGAACAATAACATTTAAGCTGAGGCTGGGAGATAAGGCTGCAGCACATCCCTCTTGATCCCTAGACACAAGTGGTTTCTTCTGACAAGCAGGAAAGGGTGAATGGCTGTGTGGGCAGCCAGCACATCGGTCCCTATCTCCGAAGTAAGTGGTTAGCCTGAACATGTACCTGTGAGCCCAGTGTTCCTTCCTTCACTTCACATCTGAATTAGCACACCTTCCAACATGTTTACTTCCAAGGCATATCTCAGGTGTTTGGAGAATATGGCTTAAGCACAATAATCACCAGAAGTACACGAGTAAAATGTAAGGCAGAACTGGGCTGTTTGGAAAAAAGCAATTCAACATTTTACAAACTGATCAGGTAATGAAATGACATCTGTTTCTTGCCATATAAAGATAAGAAGTTATTAAGGTTAGTACGTAAGGAATAAAGTGACCCTTGATGAGATGGACATGCAGGATGGAGATAATGGTGACACTCTCACGAATGCAGTGCGTGCTGTGTAAGGTAGGGAGGGCAACGACTCTCCCTTTCTGGGCTAAGGGTTGTAGCTAGGCCATGGCTACTCAGCCAGGGGATATTTTTCTCCTTTGAAGATGTGAGTAGACGGTAACACGTGCCACTAAGGCCTATGCATGCTATGTGCTCTTCCCTCTTCCTGTGGGGCAGAATGGCAGTGAACAGAGTAACTCTGGAAGCCATGTGTTTAAGGCAGAGTCCATGGCTTGAGTCTCCAGAATGACCACGTGGTACAGAGCTGCCCAATCCGCAGCACCATGCTCAACTGATACATGAGTGAGAAATTTCCGTCTTATTGGTGGCACTGCATTTCTGGACTTCCTTATTATAGCAGCTAACATTACTGTAACTAATACACTGGGAGTATCAACATTATTTAATACTGTTTCAAAAAAAATGCCAGCAAAATACTGGGAAAACCCCCCCAGATTCAGTATTGGTTGATGCTATATATGCCTCTCTACCTGAAGAACTCAAAAGAATTAGCTGCAAAAATTACTTAGAAATAAATTCACTAAGCTGGTTTTCCACATCTGATAACCAGTTAAAACATAGCAGAAAAGAATCCCATTCATAATAGCAAGAATACATGTCTAAAATATCAAATGCATTTCAGAAACAGGAAGAACTTATGCAAAAAGAATGATTAAATTCTTAGGGACATAATGAATACTTTGTAATTAATGAAGGGAACTGCCACATTCCCATGTGGGAGGGCCCAAATGTGTCAAGATGTCACTTCTTCCCAAAGTATTCTATAATTATTACTTCCTGCCAATCAAGCCCTAAAAGAATTTTTTTTTTGAACTTCACAATGATTCTGAAGTTCATCTGGAAGAAAACCTCCTGGAAATGGTAGACAATTTCTGAAATAGACACAGGCCTCCCCCTCCTCATAAGGCTGCAGTCCTATCAGATTGGGGCCCACCCTTATGACCTCTTTTAATCATAATTACCTCTGAAGACCCTATTCTCCTGATACAGTCACATGGGGGATTAGGGCTCCAAAATGTGAACTTGGTCGGGAAGGGGGAGACACATAACTCAGTACATTAGCACCTTCCTTAGCATGGCCTGATGTGAAGTTTCTAGTTTCATAACTGTCTTAGTAGAATTGATTAAAATGTAAATGGACCACAAGCCCTTTCCCTTATCCATAAACTCAATTCCACTAGGTGAGCTTTTTGTCATTGGATCACAGCAGGAATAATTTATATGGACTATTTCCATCCCTTTAGCAGATCTGAAAGAAGAATAGCAAAAATACCCTTTGTTCACATGCAAAATAAATAAGACTATATCCTAGCTATAAATTATTGAAAGGGTACCAGACTCCTGATTTCAGCAATGAGAAGTGCTCTTTCCAAAAGGACCTCGTCAGCTTTACGGTGCTCGCAGCAGCGCTCACAGCCTGAATCAGCAACGCCTTTGCCAATTCTCAGCCCCTTCTGCATAACCTGCCATAGCATAAAAAGCAATAACACCATCTGAGCCCCAATGTGTCACCCACCAAAAGAAGGCCACAACAGCGGCAAAGGATTCGGCAGTCCTTGCCACACATTAGGATGTTCTGTCAGCTGCATCTTCTAAGTTCCAGTGCCAAAAAGAAATCAGAACATGCTGCCAGAAGCAGCTGGGCCTGGGCCTATCAGTCTCCTGCAGAGGGACAGGATCTACCTTACAAGCAAGAAGAGTCAATAACTGCCAACGATCTCCTTTCAGTCTGATCTCTTCAGGAGGCCTCCAGGCCCACATCTTTCCTGCAACCAAAACACTTACCTGACCACTTCCACCATCAGGGTCACTGCCTCGGACAACAGTAGAAGGATGCTGGGAAATGACTAAAATAACTGCCCCCAACTGAGGGGCCCCAAAAGAGAGGTGACAAAGTAGAACCAGGATCATGGAGACTGAGCACCTCAATTCATACACAGAGTTTCTGTTATGGGTTGAATTGTCTCCCCCAGATTCACATGCTGAGACTTTAAGCCCCAAAACCTCAGAATGTGAATGCATTTGGAAACAGGCCTTTAAAGAGGTGATTAAGGTCCAGTGAGATCATATAGGTGGTGGTGTCCAGTATGGCTGATGTCCTTATTAGACAAGGAGATGGGGACACACACACACACACACACACACACACACACACACACACAGAAGGATGACTATGGGGGGGAGGGGGAGAGGAGGAGGAGGAGGAGGAGGCAGCCATCTAGATGCAAGCCCAGGAGAGAGGCATCAGGAGAAACCAAACTGCCAACACCTTGATCTTGGATTTCCAGCCTCCAGATCTGTAAGACAGTTAATTTCTGTTAAGTCACCCAGTCTGTAGTATTTCATTACAGCAGTCCTAGCAAAAGAATATGGACCCCATTGTGTTTAGTACACATGGTGTGGGGATCACGGGGAGAACAGTGTATCACAGAGAAGGGACATAGTGGATCTCTGGCAACTTGCTGCACTGATGGACAGTGACTGCATTGGGGTATGGGTGGGGAATTGATAATATGGATAAATGTAGTAACCACATTGTTTTTTCATGTGAAACCTTCATAAGAGTGTGTATCAATCAGACCTTAATAAAAAATTAAAAAAAAAATTCAGTGGTGGAAAAAAAAAAAAAAAGACCTTATTTGAAAATAAAGTCTTTGCAGATTATTAAGTTCATTTAAGGTCATTAGGGTAGGCCCTGATCCAATATGACTCTGTCCTTATAAAAATGAGATATTTGGGCACACAGAGACACATAGAAGGGAAATGATGTGAAGACAAAGGAAGACCACCGCCTACAAGCCAAAGTACGTCTGAAGTTACCAGAGGCTAAGGGAGGAGCATGGAACCGATTTCACTTCATGACATTTTGAAGAAATCAATCCTGCTATAACACCTTGATTTCAGACTTCAAGCTTTCAGAATTGTAAGACAAGAGATTTCTGTTGTTTAAGCCAGCAATTTTGTGATACTTTTTTACAGAAGACTCAGGAAATAAATACAGTGATATAGCAGATTTTACTGAACATTGAAGAACTGTACAGAGGGAGGTTGGTTTATGCAATCATGATAATAACAACTTAAAATTAAATATTAGACATTCCTCCCCTTAAAAAAAAAAAAAAGAATATGGACCCCACACTAATGAGGCTTTACTCAGACTAATGCTATTTAATAGAGAAAAGTGGCTGATTAGGGCTAGGGTACAGATCAGGATCCAGTTCATACCCATCAAGTTTTTAGGTAGAAGAGGTCTTGGAGCTGATCTGTGAAGGGCCAGAACAGGTCACCCGGTCCCCGGGCTCCAGCCTGTGCCCCCACGATACCACAGCACTAATCCTGAAATACCAGAGTCAGGAGGCTCTGCTTTATAAAGGAGGTGTTTGTAATTAAGTGGTAAGACTTTAGAAGTTAAAACATTTAATGACTCCCAAGGCCTTCTATTTTTCATGCTATTCATGTAACCGGCTTTCTGGCAATTTGTGAAAAAGGAAGGTGTGAAATAAAAAGCAGCATGAAAAGGTGGTGCATTTACGACAATTATGATGTTTTCTAAAAAGTGGTAAGTTTTTAAATGTACAGAGTTTATTCATTTCTACTATCCTTTGTTTCCATAATTAAAGTTGTAATCCAGGCTTGACACAGTGATTGGGTTCATAAGGGCTCAAAATGCACTTGCTGATTAAAATTTATCTAAAAATAAGCAATGAAAGATGATGACTTAAAGTCAGGTAAACAAGCAAAATTTACCCTATTCAGGTTGATATACTAAAAATTATAAAATACCAACTTTTCTCTAATACAGAAAAATGCTAAAAGTGATACTGTAAGTTTAGAAAGTTTAAAAAATGACACAATTAGAACACGCATATAGACAGACTGACAAACCAAGACCTCTTGAGGTCATTTTCTCATTTGTCAAGAGTTGAGCTATGAGCCTTGTGCTCTGAGTCTACGGTTTATGTTTTATAACTTGCAAACATCTACCTCAGTTAGAAAGCATCTTGACCTATCCTTTGCATACTGTAATGTCTATTTGCATTATAAAGATTTTTTTTACTAATTCATTACTAATTTACTCACTGAATTTTTGTGTACATGCACGAGTCCAAGAAATCTGAGCAATACTTGAGCCTTAAGAACACTCCTTATTCACACCAACTCCTGTCAAGTATCCCCGAATGCAGAAGTTTCAAGTCTCTTTAGTAACCTCTAATGCTGCCGGAGCTTGTTCTCTCCGGCACTTTCCCAAACCCTCCACATCTGGTAACCCGGATCTGGGTGCTAAAGCTGTGCACTGCCACCCCAGCAGGTTCCCCAGGGGGGCTCACTCACCACACATCAGCCTGAGGGATTCTTCTAGCAGGTAAGGGAGCGGTCACCCTTCCTGGAAGCTCACACCCTTCCTGGAAGCCCAATGGCTTGCCCTCCCTTGCAGAACAAAACCCTGAGATCTGCCCTCGCTGCCTCTCCTCCCTTGTCTCCAATCACCTCTCCACCCCAGCCATGCCCCCTACTGTAGGCCCATGCCCCAAATGAGCCCCTGCCAATCACTTGCTGCATTTAGGCCTCTGCACAACTAAAATGTTACATTAACAGAGCCATCTTAGCCTGAATCTAAAGATTTCATTTTAACTTGATTACCTCTGTAAAGATGTGATCCTCAAATAGGTCACACTGAGATACTGTGGTTTAGGACATCAGCATATCTTTTTTGGAGATCAAAGTTCAACCCAGCACATCCACTTAGTAACCATATGACAGCGGGCAGGATGATAGTTGCACCTCCCTCATTTGGGTAACAAAGACAGGGCCCCCAACAGCCAAGAGGGATATTCCTGTACCCTTAGGCGAGCCATAAAGATAATGACAGGCAAAAAGCTCAAGAGCACGGGCTTTGGAGCCAGGAGCCAGGATTTGACCCATGGCCACTTGCTGGCTATGATCTCCATCAAGCTGCCAGTCTAAGACCAATCTCAAGACATGCTATCAGTATTCTACAATAACGCCCACCAAATCCTCAGCACACAGTATGCGCCCTAAGAAAGTCAGCCATCACAGACAGCACTGAGGTAGGGATGGACAGTATCACCCTCATCCCACCATATCTTGCACATTTTCTAAAGGGGCTGCTCTCATCGCCTAATCACAGCAGCAGAGAACAGGAAGCTTGAGCAAGGAGGACATAGCGGTGGGAGTACATGGAATTGAGTAACATCTGTAACAAAAAATTGTCTTTTATCCGACTCCTGCCCAACTGTGTACAGA
The DNA here is from genome assembly GCF_030020395.1 of Manis pentadactyla. Taxonomy (NCBI): domain Eukaryota; kingdom Metazoa; phylum Chordata; class Mammalia; order Pholidota; family Manidae; genus Manis; species Manis pentadactyla. Next base: position 188,655,022 of record NC_080019.1, on the reverse strand, counting down.
CATAACACTAGGACACCTACCAGATGCCTCGAACTAACTGTCGCAAAGTGAGCCCCCAATCCTCCTGCCCACCCCGAGGAGCTGGCCCTTCTCCAGCCTCCCTATCGCATCCCTGCAGCTTCTGAAGCTGAAAATCTGGGAGAAAACCTGCCAGTCATACTGGACTCCTCTTTTTCTCTTATATCCACATCTGATCCACAAGTAAATCCTGTCAACTATAATGTTAAAGAATATTCAGAGTCCAAACACTTCTCCACTGGCCCATCTACGATATAGCAACAGCTCCTGTACGGTCTCCCTGCTTCTGCCTTGCCCAACCCCCACCCCTCTTTTCTACCCCCAGTAGAACAGCTGGAAATGGTTCCAGCATAAAAGGGGAGCCAGGCCATGCCACGCTGCTCAGCTCCTTCCAGGGATCCCCTTAACTTAGCAGCCACTGTCGGATTCCAGTTTTAAAGGATACACAAGATCAGACGCCCTTCCTACTCCTGGCCTCTGCGGCCTCATCTCCTCAGCTCTTCCCATCTCTTGCTTGCTTTGTGATAACCTCAGGGCCTCAAATACACCTGAGCCTCTGCACTTGGCCAAATGGCACATTCTCAGGGAGGCCTTCCTGGATGACCCCATTCAATACCTCACTGTCCCCCCAAACACTCCTGCCTCCTCCCTTTACTGCTCCCACAACACTCATCACTATCAAACAACCTGTATAATTTGTCACCTGGCCTCCCCAGGTGGGCAGGGTCTTTTTGGTTTTGTTCTCCACTGTACCCCGATACCTAGAGCACTTCGGGCAGGTTGTGGGAGCCCACACAGCTACTGAATGATGAATGGCCAATGCTTTAAAAGCACCCCTAACAAAGAGTTCAACTAGACTTGAAAACCTGCATTTTAAAAGGTGTTTAAAATGATTAAATATGTTAGGAATTTTTTCAGACATATGAAAACAAAGCCTGTTCAACAGTACCTCATTGTCTGAGAAACTTGCACTTACCAAGTTTATCATTTTACCTAGCTCAAAATGTGTGTGCCCCTAAGTAAATAGAAATGTGTTCATGGGATTATAAGATTTAATATTATTAACATGGCAATACTCCCCAAAGCAGTTTACAGGTTCAATGCAATCCCTGTCAAAATTACAGTTGGCTTTTTCTGCAGAAGTTGACAAGGTGACCCTAAAAGTCATGTGGAATTTCAAGGGATCCAGAATAACCAGATCAATTCTGAAATGAACAATGAAGCTGAAGACTCTCACTTCCCCATTTCAAAACTTACTACAAAGCTACAATAATCAAAATATGTGTGGTACTAGTATAAGCTTAGACATATAGATCAATGGAAAACAAAGTCCAGAACCAAACCCATCTATCAATGATCAATTAATTTTCAACAAGGTTTCCAAAACCCTTGAAAAGAACAGTCTCTTCAGTAGACGGTGTTGGACACTGGATTTCCACATGTAAAAAGAATGAACTTGGAGCCCTATCCCACACCATGTACAAAAATGAACTCAAAATGGATCCAAGACCTAAATGTAAGAGCTAAACCTATAAAACTCTAAGAAGAAAACACAGTGCTAATCTTCATGATCTTGGATTTGACAGTGGTTTCTTAGATATGACACGAAAAACATAAACAACAAAAGAAAAAAATAAATTGAACTTCATCAAAACTAAAAACTTTTGTGCATTAAAGGTACTATCAAAAAAGTGAAAGGACAATCCAAATGGGAAAAAATATATTAGCAAGTCATATATCCAACAAAGGCCTAGTAACCAGAATATGTACAGAACCTGTATGTAAAAATTCCGGGCCAGCACCCAGCCGTGATGTTCACATATTGTAAATATACCTTGCAAGAGGCCGTGCAGTTTCCTGGCCACTACCTGTAACAAGTGCCTGTCTCCACTGTGCCATCTGTGAGGGCTGGAGGTTGGTGCTGGACTGCTGCCCAGGCCCTGCACCTTGGTCAGGCTGCTGGGCATTCTTCACTCCCCCAATACCCCTGTTCCTGGAAGAGGCAAATGGAGATGTTCTTTCTCTTTAGGGAGGTTTGTTGGAGTTCCCTGATGCATGTGACCTGGGGAGTGCAGATCTGCAAAGTAGGACTGGGCATCTCCCAACTCCCACAGAGCACCTGGGGTCCAAAGTCAGGTATCAGAACCAGAAACCATGGCCAAATGGCAACAGAGCTGGCAGCAGCTTCTCCGAGCCCAGATATCTTCTACCTACAAGTCTCAGTGGTCATCTGAGGGCCTGGGCACTACTGCGTCATCTTCCTTCTGGGCAGGATGGGAAAGCACCATGTTCCCACCTACAGAACACAAGGTCAAGCCTGCATATGACCTGTGGTCTTCCTAGACCAGACCCCTTTCTTCTTGTCCACACACACAGTTTCTGGGCAGATTTCATCATTTACTTCCACCTTTCTTCTTCCAGGGTTACCAATCAACAGTAGAATGGTCAAAAAGGTAGACCAAAGACGAAAAAGCCATAAAAATCCTAAGCAGTACATGAAGAACAATTCATCTTTGAATAAGTGATTGGGCAAGTTTTACATTTATCTTCTTTAGCCCTAAACACTGTTGAGAAAAAGACTTTTCAGCTATCCCATGAATAGTATCCACACTATAGTTCTATGCTCAGGAAAAAAAAAAAAGCTGGAAGGAGGTACGTACACTGATAAGTGAACAATATAACTCTGGGTGACAGAATTATGGGTGGTTTTTCTTATCTGCATTTTCTGTTTGTTATAATCAGCATGTAATGTAATAATAATAAAAACACAATGCCTTGAAATAATAAAGACAGCTGTGTCCCCAACTCAACACAATCCAGATACTCTATGCCCACATACCTTGTTGAGCTTGCCCAGGGAAGATATGAGATCTGCCCATTCACTCGAGGACTCAAAGTTTCTTAAGGCCTTTTCAATCACTGAAGAGTAATTTCTGTATCTGTAATCATTTAATAGCTCCTGCTCTTCTGGATCCATTTTACATTCTCACAGCAGAGAAAGTATCTAAAAGTGAATCAAAAAAATAAATGAGGCAGCTATTCAAGGACATAAATCATTCCTAGCCCAGAGCTACAGAGCAGACAGGTCCACAAACACCACTGTGCACAAACTCACTTGGCAATCCAATCCAAATATTTAGTAAGGCTTCTGGACCAGGCACTAGAGTAGATAAAAGGCAAACAGTTCCAGCCCTTCTGGATTCCAAGGGAGACAAACAGATGGCGCAGAAAGAAGCAAAAATGCTAGGTTTCTCCTTAACTGACAAAATTAATCCTAGGAGTAAAACTTACCACGCAGCTAGCTACACCTTGCTGCCAACTGGTAATTCTGAATGCAGATGACCTAAGGAGAAGCAGGTCAATGATCTTAACCGGAACCTACTTAGCAATCCAATCCTTTACAATGAGATTAGGATAGAGGATTGGAAATATTCTACAAGAAAGCCTGGTGGAAAAGGTGAAAAACATCAGAATGTATGGATGTAATATTTGACAGCAGTGCTGTCAGAAATCCACCACATGCTCATTCAGTTACAAAGCTCCAGTCATCCAGCAGGCCTCCCCTAGCCATGGCTTTATGTCTCAGAGTATAGACTCTGGGAGAAGGGTGGTTATGCCAGGGTCCAGGTAACCATCATTTTATTCTTCTGCCCTTGTATATTCTCTCATAGATGCTTTAATTTTCTCCTGTGGCTAGATGCATTCATTATGCATGAACCACTGCAGCTATTGCGAAGCCCAAGACGTAGATGGACTAACCCCAACTCCAACAGCAGCTGATCGTGACCCTTGCTACAAGAGGAACCTAAGAGCAACATGGAATGCTACACTGGTCTGACTCGGTGAAAACATCCATTATGATGTATGCGATACAAACGCGTGCTCACATCGTTTTGTTTTTATTCCTTCATTTCAAAAAAATCTGAAGGTCAATCCATCAGTCTGTTCAGACAAATTACAACCCCGAAAAAACACTCTACAAGAACAGCAATGTTGATTCAGTCCCCAGTTTGGAACCAATTCCAAACTTGGTTTTATAAATCCCTGCAATGGGAGTGGCCATCTGCATTCAGAATTACCAAGTTCCAAACTTTGGCATTTTCTCAAAAGTAATGTCTTAGAATCCACATTTGCCCTCTTTAGTCTTCATCTGATTAAGGTCTATTTGAAGTGTGGCAGGCACCTACCCCAAAATTCCTTGTGCCCCTTTTCCCATAGTAAGGGAAGTCTAACTTTGCTCAGGGCGGCTCTACGGCTCCCAGTCTCCCTTGCAGCTAGGTGGCCCTGTGACCGCTCTGGACAATGAGCTGTCAGTAGAACCTGGTGATGGCACTCCAGGAAAGCCATTTGGAAGGAGGTGGATTCCTCTGGCATGGGTCTTCTGTCCTTCACTCTTCCCCTTCTTTCTGCCTGGAACAAAGGCTTGATGTTGGAGGTGAAGCCACGTCTTGCAACCAAGAAGAAACAACTACCTTCAGTATGTGACTTTTGTGCATAAAGGTAAAGGCAGAGCAGCTGAGGCCCCGGATGGCTTTAAGACGGCACCACACCAACAACAGACACTCTGCCTCTGGACTGCATTCTGTGGAGAAGAGCTAATTTGGTTAAGTTCAAGTTTTCTGTTAACAACCCAACACAATCCTGATTGATAGATGAGGCTAAGTAAGATTTCATTAGTAGGTAGTCTGAGAGGAGAGAGAAATACAGAGCGATGTGATACAATGAAATACACTAAGCATGCTGTAATCAGTGTGCTAACCAAGCTGCACTTAGTCAAATAAAAAGGCAAATGTCGGAAGTAGAAGAAACTGAAGTGTAGGTACATATTCTTTAAGCCTGAATCTTTCATTTATTGGCCACTGTGCAGATGTAAGAATCCCATGGTATTATCTACTTCAGTTTCTGATCACTCTGCCCACTCCAATCTTCTCAAGATCACCCCAATTTTTCAAGTCACCAATGTCAGAGTACCTCTCAGTAGGACTGTGCAACAGACTACTCCTTCCTCAAAACGGCCTTCTCAGCCCACACACTCCTCCAGCCCCACCGGCCTTGTGCTGATTTCCACCTACCTCTGCTATTCTTCTACTTTGCAGGCTGATCTTAGTCTACCCAACTGCAAAATGTTGGCATTCCTTGGCACTAAGCCTTGGGTCCGCTTTCCTTTTTTATCCATTCCTATAGACTACAGACACCATCATCATGCTAATGACCCGTGAATTCATAGCACCCACCCAAACCTCCCCTCAAGGTCCAGATTATGCAATGTCTACTTGACTCCTGCGCTGCATGTGATGTAGGTGTCTCAAATTTAGTGGAGCCCAAATAGACTGTTGAGTGTCCCTCAACAAAATGTGGCCTAGCCATACAGTGAAATGCGATTCAGCAACAAGAAGGAACAGAGTACTTATATGTGCTATAGTTAAGGGTGGATCTGGAAAATATATGCTTAGTGGAAGAAGCCAGCCACAACTGTATGGTTCCATTTACATTAAATGCCCAGAATTGGCAAATCTATAGAGATGGTAAGTAGATGAGTGGTTGCCTAGGGTAGGGAGTAGGAATGGGCAGTAATGGCAAAGGGCACAAGGGATCTTTGGGAGTAATGGAAAGGGACTAAATCTGGATTATGGTGATGGTTGCACAACTCTGTAAGTTTAATAAAGTCACTGAATTACATACGTAACTGAATGTTATGGTCTGTAAATTTGACCTCAGTAAAGCTGCCTTAAAAAAAAAAAACCTACCCTCTCCATTCCATCTGCTCAACACACTGTTTCTCAGTCTCCCTTTCCTTAGAAAGTGCCCCCACCACCCACAGGACCTTTGACATGGTCCTGGCTCTTCCATCTCTTCCCCTGCCGCACTCAGTCCAAATCCTGTTGGCCCATCTTTCAAAATACCAGTGGACTCAAGTGCTCCACCGCCATGCACCACTGTGCCAGCCCCTCTCCCCACCCCCACCCCCAAGCTCACAGTGGCTTCCTAATGGTTCTCTTGCCCCTCTCCAAGGTATTGTCACACAGCGCTCCACAGATCTCTTACAACATAAAGCATATCCCCACCATGTTTAAACTCTTTCCATTAAGCTACAACAAATCCAACTTGCCTGCTCCTGCCAAGGCCCTGAAGGCACTCTGCTTGTCCAAAGACTGACCTCCTACCACCCAGCCTTTGCACATGCTGTGCATTTCTGCAAAAATATACTATATGTGCATATGCACCCACACAGTAAAATTGCCTACTCATACTTGGGCAGGCCTGTCCATTTTTCTGAAATAAAGCCTTTAGATTTTTTGAAAATATTAAAGATGGTAATGAGAGGTGTTAGTTTATTTTGCCAGGGAAGAAGTTAATACATCCAAATAGTCCATAACTCCCCATGCCCCCAAGGAAATTTACAGGTGTGAAATCTGGCATCTTGAACCACTGCAATACTCTGCATAGTCCATTCAGTATATTAAGTGTCTATGCTGGGAAGAGAAACATGAAAAAGACAGGGTTCCCCTCTCATAGCTCATAGCCTAACGAAAGAGGAAATACCTGAACACATAATTTCAGTTTAACATGGCACACAAACAATGATGGAGGGTGGGCTGAAGTAATGCCAGCAAAGGAAAGAACAGAGGAAGCCCAGCAGCCAGCAGAGAAGTCCTCGAAGACCACAGGTTTGGGCAGCTGGTTAATAGGAAGAGAGCCTCCTCAGCGATAACACGTGTGTTTAGGAGGAGAGGTGGCAAAGGGGTACTACTGCCCACAGCAAGGAGGGTGTCGGCCAGGTTAAGAGCAGGTAACTGGAGAACTTCTGTATTACGGTTGGCCATATGAAGAAAGTACTATTTGGTGTAACTAATAGCACGGGTGAGAACTTTGGAAATAGTCATTCAAACAAGCTCCGTTACTTCACAGTATGAGACATTTAAGCAAGTGCTCTGAGTGGGCTTGGTAAATACATTATTTATGCATGCATTTATCTCATGCAACCCACAAGAGTCCCGAGAAGGCTACTACCAGCCTGAAGATGAGGATATTGGGAACCAGTTCCTCCAGAAAATTGCCCAGATCACACAGCAAGCAACTGGCAGAACTGGGATTCCAGCTCAAATCAGTACAATGCCACAGTGCCTTTACATTACGCTATGGGTAAAATTAATAGTTCAACCCTGAAACATCTTTGACAATGATCTTGCAATCAGTCCTGAATACTTTTCTGTGAGGCTCAATAGCTCAGCAAAACTTAGAGTTCTACAGCCAATAAGAACTGGATACACGGAGGAGTTGTCTTATAAACAGAAGTGTATCTGAACAGGTGTATCTGCCTTAAAATTGAAAATCATCAGGAAATCTCTTATCCATTCTTAATTACAAGTTCATGCAAAAAACCAACAAATTAGTGGCCCTCTGAAAGAAGTTAACAGTAAAGATGTTTACATGAAGAAACATTTCTGGGTTGGATGAAAACAAAGTGAAAAATGACAAACAGTCACCCACCCTCCCATGAGCAGGAACACCCAACATAGATAATGACTTTTGGTGCACAGCGCAGAAACCCTTGTCAGCAGTCGGTTCAGCCAATTTAGGGCACATCACCTTGGATTTGGTCTTTCAGAATGGTAATTAAATTGTAGTGAAAAAAATTTAAGACCCTAATGGGAGCAATCCTGGGTCCTAGAGAGGGTTGGGGGAGTGGCGTGAGAAGGGGTAACAGGCTCCACCGCTTTACTAAAAATGTCCTACAAAGATTTTCCCAACTGTAGGGCGGCTGTCCCCCTGTTAGGGAAACACCTGCGGGTAAGAGTCTCCATAAGCAGCCTCGGTGTGAATTGCTAAAGGACCATCCACGCCGGCAACAGCCGGTTCTCCTGCAAGACGCAGGGGCCAGGCAGACAAAGCGCGCGCACTGCGGCTCGGGTCCCCTCTCTTGGAGACAGTCTTGGAGACTCTGGGATCTTTCCTTAACAGGAAGCCCTTATTTCATAAAGGGCTCGGTCCCTAGCCCTCCTTCCAGGCCAGGACCGCACCAGAAAACAAAGACGCAGCTTCTGCGCGGTCGGCCAGCAGAGGTGACGAACTGGCGGACTGTGACCCACCCGACCTCCACCTGCCGGACAGGAGACCGCGCCCGGTCCGGCTAGGGCGTGGCCACACCGCCCACGTGCGAGCCGGGGAAACCCGGAGGGGACCCCGCCCAACCAGCCTGCTGCCCCTCGGGGGTCCCGGGCCCGGGCCCGCGCCCGCACACGGCCTCGTCCGGGCTGCTCCTGCAATGCTGCAGTGAGCGCTGCGGGCCCGGGCCGCTGCCGCGGGGAGCCACCTACACCCCGGGACCGCCCCACGGGCCGGCCGAAGCCTGCGCACCGGGGGAGGACGCCCTCGGGAGGGGACGCCCCGGCTGCCCCGACTTCGCCCGCCCTGCGGCCGAGGGAGCTGGCCCGACCTACCGGCGGCGGCGGCCCTTCTCGGCGGGCGCGCTCACGTGCCGCGCGGAGGGCCCGGCAGCGCTGCGGCAGGTAGAGCGAGAGGCTGCTGCGGGCGGCCCGGAGCCGGACCGCGAAGGAGCAGCCCTCCAGAGCCCGAGCGGCCGCGGTGCAGGCGGAGGGGCGGGCGGGTGAGGCTGGCCTCGGGCGCCCAGGGGCGGGTCCTCGGCGGACTGGCCCTGCAGGCGGGCCCTAGGAGCGGGGGCGGGGACAGGGCGGGTCCTTGGTGCGTGGGGCGAGGCTGGGGGGCGGAACCTAGGTGGGCGGAGCCTGGAGGCAGCTCCACGGCGCACGGGGGCAGGTTCCCGGGAGGGTCCTCGGCGGGTGGGCGGGAGCTGGGAGGCGGGCCCTCTGCGAGAGGGGGCGGGGCCAGGGAGCCCCCGTGCTTGGGTCAGAAGCGGCCCGAGAACCCGGAGTAGGGCCTGAGCCCCTGGTGGCGGGGCCGGGAGGCGGTACCTCGGCGTGCGTTGGGGGCCGGGAGGCGGGCCCTCAGCGCGCAGGCTGGTCCTGGGAGCCGGCTCCAGAGCGCCAGACTCCCATCCTAAGTCTTTTGCTGTTTCCGGACGGTGGCGGAGCTCTCAGCCCCAATAACTAGGTCCGCGGTCTCAGCAGGTCTGCTCCTGGGTAGGCCTTGCACAGGTGGGTGGAGTGGCTCCGCCACATACCCAAACGGAAGGGCACGTCGGTTAGGGTGTCAGGCCGCCCAGGGAGGAGCTCTGGAGTTACAGACAGGGGAACCTTGGTTCCCAAGAAAGGTGGAGCTCATGGCACCTGTCTCACCCCATCCTTTCTGTCAAGATCAAACCCTCAGAGAGTGAACCCTTCCATACACACTTATACTGCAGGAGGCTTGGCGACCTGATTAAGGTGCCCCCGACCTCACAAGTTCCCTTGGCATAAGAAAAGCTGAGGGAATTAATTCCTGGGATGAGTTTCCTTATGTGGGCTCTGGCTCAGAAAGGAGACCTCACGTCAACTCTAAAGAACATTAATATTTACAGATAAGCCCTAATACCTCTTTGTCATCCCAGCGAACCTTTGAACCTGGGCAGTTCAGACCCACCCAACCAAGCCTGACAGATGCCGGGCCAACACTCGGAAGGATGGAAGCCAGGCGGAGTTCCCCAGAGCATCCTGATTGCACCCGTCGGGCCCCCAGCCAACCACAGCAAAGCCACCTGTTGATTGAGGTCGTAATTTCTGTAGAGGCTGCTTCCCATTTAACCCCTGACAATCCTTTGGGAATTTTCAGAACTAGCTTGGGGCTCCGGATGGCTAGGCAGTCATGAAAGAAAGAGTTTGCGGGTGGGAGTGGGAGATCCATGAACACTTTGAAATCAGAGAGAGCATTTTGTGTATATGTGTTACCGGAGAAAGGGTGTATAGTTTGTATCAGATTCCCAAGAGGATCAGTTAACTCCCCCAAATCACCAAGAATATAAATAGTTTGGGAAGCTGTGCCTCTGGCCTAGCCAGACTTCTGATTCTGATTCCATTTTCAATTGATGTATACTAGGTGTCCCAGGTGTAAATCCCCAAAAGGTCAATTTTAGGAATGGTCTTATGTATCCTTAAAACTAGAGGATTGCCAAAACTACTAGAACGAATATCGGAATTCAGCAAAGTTGCAGGACACAAAATTAATACACAGAAATCTGTGGCTTTCCCATACATTAATAGTGAACTAATAGAGAAATCAGGAAAACAATTCCATTCACAATTGCATCAAAAAGAATAAAATACCTAGGAATAAACCTAACCAAGGAAGTGAAAAACCTATACCCTAAAAACTACAAGACACTCTTATGAGAAATTAAAGAGGACACTAACAAATGGAAACTCATCCCATGCTCTTGGCTAGGAAGAATTAATATTGTCAAAATGGCCATCCTGCCCAAAGCAATCTACAGATTCAATGCAATCCCTATCAAATTACCAACAGCATTCTTCAATGAACTGGAACAAATAGTTCAAAAATTCATATAGAACCACCTAAGACCCCAAATAGCCAAAGCAATCCTGAGAAGGAAGAATATAGTTGGGGGAGGGGATCTCGCTCCCCAACTTCAAGTTCTACTACAAAGCCACAGTAATCAAGACAATTTGGTACTGGCACAAGAACAGAGCCACAGACCAGTGGAACAGAATAGAGACTCCAGACATTAACCCAAACATATATGGTCAATTAATATATGATAAAGGAGTCATGGACATACAATGGGGAACTGACAGCCTCTTCAACAGTTGGTGTTGGCAAAACTGGACAGCTACATGTAAGGGAATGAAACTGGATCATTGTCTAACCCTATACACAAAAGTAGATTCGAAATGAATCAAAGACCTGAATGTAAGCCATAAAACCATAAAACTCTTAGAAAAAAACATAGGCAAAAATCTCTTGGACATAAACACGAGTGAGTTCTTCATGAACATATCTCCACGGGCAAGGGAAACAAAAGCAAAAATGAACAAGTGGGACCATATCAAGCTGAAAAGCTTCTGTACAGCAAAGGACACCATCAGTAGAACAAAAAGGCATCCTACAGTATGGGAGAATATATTCATAAATGACAGATCCAATAAAGGGTTGACATCCAAAATATATAAAGAAATAAACCTAACCATATATAGTCAATTAATATATGATAAAGGAGCCATGGACATACAATGGGGAAACGACAGCCTCTTCAACAGCTGGTGTTGGCAAAACTGAACAGCTACATGCAAGAGAATGAAACTGGATTATTGTTTAACCCCATACACAAAAGTAAACTTAAAATGGATTAAATACCTGAATGTAATTCATGAAACCATAAAACTCTTAGAAGACAACACAGGCAAAAATCTCCTGAATATCAGCATGAGCAACTTCTTCCTGAACACATCTCCTCGAGCAAGGGAAACAAAAGCAAAAATGAACTCATGGGACTACATCAAACTAAAAATTTCTGTACAGCGAAGGACACCGTAAACAGAACAAAAAGGCATCCTACACTATGTGAGAATATATTTGTAAATGACATATCTGACAAGGGGTTAACATCCAAAATATATAAAAACTCACACATAACACCTAAGCGGCAAGTAACCCGATTACAAATGGGCAGAGGATGTGAAAAGACAGTTCTCCAAAGAAGAAATTCAGATGGCCAACAGACACATGAAAAGATGCTCCACATCACTAATCATCAGGGAAATGCAAAGTAAAATCATGGTGAGATATCATCTTACACCAGTTAGGATGGCCAGAATCAAAAAGACTAAGAACAACAGATGCTGGCGAGGATGTGGAGAAAGGGGAACCCTCCTACACTGCTGGTGGGAATGTAAGCTAGTTCAACCATTGTGGAAAGCAATATGGAGGTTCCTCAGAAAACTAAAACTAGAAATACCATTTGACCAGGGAATCCCATTCCTTGGAATTTACCCAAAGAATACAACTTCTCAGATTCAAAAAGACATATACACCCCTCTGTTTATCACAGCACTTTTTACAATAGCCAAGATATGGAAGCAACCTAAGTGTCCATCAGTAGATGAATGGATAAAGAAGAAGTGGTACATATACACAATGGAATACTATATGGCAGTAAGAAAGAAACAGATGCTACCATTTGCAACCACATGGATGGAGCTGGAGGACATTATGCTCAGTGAAATAAGCCAGGTGGAGAAAGACAAGTACCAAATGATTTCCCTCATTTGTGGAGTATAACAATGAAGCAAAACTGAAGGAACAAAATAGCAGCAGACTCAGAGACTGAAAGAATGAACTAGGAGTTGCCAAAGGGGAGGGGTGTGGGAGGGCGGGTAGGGAGGGAGGGAGAAGGTGTTTGAGGGGTATTATGTTTAGTACACATGGTGTGGGGGATCACGGGGAGAACAGTGTAGCACAGAGAAGGCACATATTAGATCTGCGGCATCTTGCTGCACTGATGGTCAGTGACTGCACTGGGGTATGGGTGGGGACTTGATAATATGATTAAATGTAGTAACCACAATGTTTTTTTTTTTTTTTTACTACATTGTTTTTTCATGTGAAAGTTTCATAAGAGTGTATATCAATCATACCTTAATAAAAAATTTAAAAAATAAAAAAAAAACTATTTAAATGAAAATACATAATTTAAAAAAAACATTAAGTTTTGAAAGTTTATTCCTCCATTAAATCTTTTTCTTAGATCAAGTTTTCTTGTCACACTTAAAAGTCTACTTAGCTATGTTCATCTGTTTAAGACATATAAATAGAGCAGATTCCTGGCATAATAATACTCAAGCTAATTAGGGCTTTTCAAATTTAACTGAAATCAGAACTTTAATCCTTAGCCTGTCTGATGATAAAGACAGCTTTATAAATCAGAGATGACTACATTCTCCAGATCAGACTGACCCACCTATTAGAGAGATTGGCCAGGTAAACACAGTTTGAGTTTCCAATGCAGATATTGGTGACTCTCTAAGCCTGTCCCTTCCATAAACTAGATTCTACTCTACTCATCTAGACAGAAGTCCTGTATAGTTCTGTGTTTGATGCTGTGTCTGCTGTGTGGTTGATTTGCAGTATCAAGTAAACTGTTGTCAGGATCCTCATTCTCACCTGTTCCATCTCCACATTACATCACTGTTCAGGTTCTCCATCTGTCACAATCCTTGTAGCAGGTCAGCGGGGGAGGGAGAAGTCCAAAGGCCATGGCTAAAGCTGATGCTGTATGTAGGTTTACCACACATGCCTTAATCTAGAAAAGTGTATTGCAGAAAAGCTGATGTGGATGGGATTACTGGCTCCATTTGGTGCCTAAAAGTCACTTTGTATGGGAAAATCCATTTAAAATAGACCCCTTTTAAACCATATTTCATTTATCTCCATTATGGAAGAGTTCACGCAGAGGCTATTTTGGGGACCTAATAACGATATGGTCTACAAATCACTAAGTCGATGAATCATCTCTCTTGATTTTTTAAAAATTTAATTTCTTTGATTTTATATCACATCTCTTTATGCTGAAAACCTTGGTGACATTAACACAATTATTTTCTTTATCCCACAATGTACACGTAACAGTTTAAATTTAACAGTATCAGCATTACTACTCACATTAAGAACACTGAATACAGCTTTAAATCTCTTGCAATTTAAAAACATTCTTAGAATCTGTATCCCATTGGGAGTTAATAGTCATATCACTGTCTTGTTTTTTGATTGCTCAATTTTATTTGGCCACTGGAAACCTACTACTTGGAATTTCAGGTCCAATTTCTATATTCTTTTTTTTAATCCAATTATCATTGATATACAATCTTATGAAAGTTTCACATTCATCTCCCTTAATGTTTATATTAAAAAGGGAGTTGCCTCTGGTGTTTAGACTTGTAATAGTGAAGCTGAATGTGCTGAGCATTAGGTGCCCAGAAGAGCCAAGGAACTTTGTAGTGGGTAGTCCTGGACATGATCCTGGCTCTTGGCTCTGAGCTGTGAGATCCTGGGCAAGTCAATCAGCCTCTCCAAACCTGAACTTCATCATTTGAAAAACAACATTAATACCTACCTTAGAGACCTGTTATGAGAAATAGATAACACAATGTGGCGAAAGTATTAGGCATGACATATGGCTTAGTATGCAATGAGTTCTCAAGTCATAATTTTTGTTTTCCTTCTGATTCTAAGCTTGATTATGTTTTTCACTATAGCCTACCATGAAACATTTTCATGCCCTTCTATAGTTAGACTGCTTTTGGTTGCAAGCAACAACCCAATTCAAACTTGCTAAAGGAAAAGGAAAAGGAAACGAGGGTATCTTGGAGCATTTCTTAGAACCCGGGATCTCAGGAATGGTCTGAGGCCTGGGAAGGAATGCCACCGTGGGGAGATGGGCTGTCTCTCTCTGGGCCACTCGTAACTGCTTCTCTTGAGAATTGGTTGCACCCTTTTCAGGCTATGCCTGACTCCCTCTGCATCTTAGGGCACATGGGACAGAGCAGGGCCAATGACAGCAACAGCTCTGAGCGTTCCCAGATCCAGTCCAGCTGGTCCTGATCTTCAGAGGAAGGGCCTACAGCTGGAGCAGTCAACTGAGGCTAGCAGGGCAAAGTCACCTTGTGGCTGTTAGCTGCAAACAGTGGGTAAGGAGCAGTGGGGAGGGAGCCAGGAGATGTCTTAGCAAGAGGGTGCTGGACAGACCATGTAATATGGGCCCCCCATGGCCTTTCCATAAAAGTGAGAAATGCCATTCTGATCAGCAGTTTACAAGGAATGGTCTTCTTCTCGAGGACGACAATGATCCAGAAATGTCAAGGTGGGATTTGGCTAGCAACATAAAAGGGTGAAGAAGTAAAAGGAATTGTTCTGTGTACTGGTGCATTTCCTGTCTCTGACTATCAGACAGAGCCTGAGTGTTCCGTAGTCCCTGTGCTACTGCCCATTGTTGGCAGGGCTCTGGAGCTGCAGAGGGAGACCAGAGTGTGAAAGGTGTTCAGGAAACTTACTGAAAGACCTTAAAATATTTTTAGAGCCAGATAAGAAGTCGTTAAAATATCTTGGGAGCTATAGTCTGAGAAGAATATAAGAGCATGCTGGGTTTAATCAGGCAGAATAGCAATGGCTAAAGGAAGTAAAATGCAGTCTGGGTGGGATTCAGAACTTCCCTTTATCCAAAGTGGATTAAAAAGTTAGGTGAGGGCTGTCAGAGCCAAACGGATACTTCAACACGCTGCCTTTGTGAGCTGGAGAGTTAAGAAAATCGAACACTTCAATTTTCTGTGATAGACCAGAATTTTCTGTGATAGACAAGAAATAACAGGGACATCTGCATAGCCCTGGTCCCCCAAACAAATGAAACCTGGAGCATTTCCCTATTTTCCTGATTCCTGAATGGAAAGCAGCATTATCCCTTATTTTTGTGATTCTGCTGTCAGGAGATATGACAGGACCATTGTTGTCATAATCCAGTGACAACATTGCCGTTTCCCTCTTCTGTGGTTTCTTTCCTTTCCACTTTGTCCTGTTGTGTACCTGTTGCAGTTTTGTTGTTGTTAGGCTCGTCATACCTTGACTCTCTTGCAAATTTTCTTGGCAAGTATATTTTTCTCTCTTTTGTAAGATCCTTTGGTCTCAAGTACTTTTTCCACAAGGTATAACTAGATCTCGGGAGACTAGTTGCAAAACCAATCCCATTTGAAAGCAGTGAACGTGGAGTTGCTTGTTGTTAAGAGGGACTACAATAGGGCCTCAGGGAGGCATCCAAAGAATCACCTTCCTCAGAGGGGAGCAGGAGCAGGTTAAGAATTCACCTGCATTTGTTGATACAAAGAGATGGCCTGCACAGAGTCACCCATGCATGAACAAGATGAAGAAAGTAAGAGGCAACCTTGCAAATGTTCTGGGATGAACACAGAGTGCAAAACCCAAGTGAAAAACAGTATGGAAGAAATCACATCCAGTGTCAAAGGGATATTCCCTCCAAGTCTTTCAAACCCTACTATTTCATAAATGTAAGAGCCAATTGAAATGTACTCAAATGCAATAAAACAGAATGAGATAGAAAGCAGGGTTGCAGGGCTAAGGAAACAGGATGAGTCATCCTTACAGAGTCACCACCTAGAAAGAGCAAGAGAGACCTGGAAAACGGCTGAGACCTGCTCCACAGCCCTGAGGCCTCTCCTTAAACCAGTGGTTCTCAGCCCGGCCCCAGCAGCTGGGAACTTGGTAGAAATATACATTCCTGGGCTCCAACTCTGGGCAATGTTTTAACCCACCCTCCACGTGGTTCTGACACCCTCTGACATCTGGGAACCACTGGACTAGATTCTTCTCCCTCTCAGGCTGGAGTTTCGGCACAGCAAAATTGCTTGGCTTGATTCCAGAACAAGACACTTTCTTACAGGGAGGTTCTAATCAACTCTCCTCAAGCATAAACAGGCTCAGTCCACAACACCGAAATTCATTCATTCATTCCACAAACATTTATTAAGCATTAAGCACCAAAGCAGACATTCACCAGTTTTGGACAACTTTGTCCTGGACTAGCTGGCCATGAGGGTCAGAAGCATCTGGAGGCAGGAGGGCCAAGTAGACAGGGGTCTCAGCGCCCTCCTCTGCAGTCCTGGAGCTGTAAGCCCCAGCCATGTCCATCTTCATGCTCTCAGGGCAGCACGCATTCAGCAGAATCCTGTCGGCTTTTCTCTTCTCATCCAGACGCTGAGCCAATATTCTCGATAAGACAGTGACCCCCAGCTTGGACACCCCGTAAGCTGAGTTGGGCCAGCCTTCCCTCTCATGCACTTCGTTTTTTGTATCCTCCACAAACTTTTTCATGAGGTCCACCAGCCCCTCCTCTGTGAGTGTCTCACATCGGAACTTCTCCTGCAGATCTTCACTGCAATTTTCAAGAGCTTTTGCACCTGCTGAGCAACTGACATTCACCACTCTGCCTGAAATAGGGTAATAAAAATACAAATACACAATCATTGGTTGACTATACCAAACACGCAGCTGAGTCACGGTGCAGGTTGAATTGTTGGTAAGATGATTCTAGAAGGCACTGGTGGGTTTCAACATTTTAAAAATTCCCTGTTCTCCCAAAGGGAAGAACACATTTCCATCAGTAACAGGGGCTAAAGAGCAGGGATTGTTTACTAGGTGAGCAGGGGTAGGTCTATAGTAGAATCACCAGGTAGTTTTATAAAACACCCCTTTCCACACCCAAACACCGGCTCTAGGGCTTGTGAAATTCTTTCCTAGGGCCTTTCCTAGAAATTGCCTTCACCCTGAGGATTAAAGCTTCCTATTGGTCTGCACAATTTCCTGGGGCCTTGGGTAGCTGCCTCTTTATCCCTGAGTGTCAAAAATCAGGGTTGAAAAATGCCTTGGGGATAACCCTTGTCTATTCTTAATGATGGATACTTTCAATGTGGAGTGGGTTAATTCTCCATCCGGTTTTGATTTTCATTACTTTTGCAGCCCATAGTTAATAAATATTACTTAAATAAATATATAACAAATATAATTAACGAATACATTAATATTCATATTAACAATAATTCACAGCTACTGAAGAGACAGTTCTGTCCATAAAAACATATACAAATACAGGCCAGAGACTATAAAACAATTTGAAGCATTGCTGGAAACCCCAAAACCAGTTAATGTGTGAATTTACATATCAAAACACCAAACAACCAAAGTTCTTTTTTTTTTTTTTTTTACATATTATCCTAAATCCACATCCTGGGCATCTGACAGGATAACTAGGTTTTATTTTACTGAGTGGCATTCGCCACAGGCACACACATTGGGGTTGGGGGGTGGGTCACACATCCTGTTCCCCTGGGCCGACTCCATCGGGATGCACCCGCACTCTATCCTTGAACAAGAGCACCTCACTTACCCCCGGGTACCTAAGATCCTTCAGTATTTTCGTTCTTTCCTTCTCTAGTATATGTTTCTTTCCCAACTTTTAACTTTGAAAAATTTGAAACCTTCAGAGAAGTTGCAAGAATAGGTCAATACACACCCATATACTATTCACCTAGTTCTTGTGGAAATTAACAACAGGGAAACCTCAGCAACCTGGAGTTGGGAGAGCTCTCATGCCCACCACTCCTCATTGATTACAGAAGGAAAGTCAATTACACTTTGCAAGTCACACTGTTGAACTACTTTACTACGTAGCAGGAGGAGGGAAGAGTTTCTGCCTCCCCAGGGCCAAGAAGAGACAGTCACAACTCGGCCAATGAGCAGCCACAACATGTGGGGGTCCCAGTTTCCTTCAATGGACTGTTTTTGCCCCTTCCTCTGTAAATGAGCCTCCTCTTTTTCATTCTCAGGACAAGCCTATGGTTTTGCCATAGCTCTCGTCTTGAGTTGCAATTCTCAGCTGTTCCCAAATAAACCTATTATTGCTGGTAAAATAATGGACATTTTTATTTTTAAGGTTAACATCCCCAGCTGTTAACATTTGCTTTCTCTCAGTTGCAGACAGATATCATAAACCTTCATGACAAAAACTCCAGTGTACATATATGGTAACAAGGACATTCTGCTACATAATGGTGATTACATGCAACACTATTTTCTACAGAACAGTCCATATTCAAACGTCCCCAGTTGTCTCAATAATCTTCCCTTATAGGTTTGGTGTATTTTTATCCAATGGGCTGCATTTAGTGGTCATATCCCTTTATAGTCTATTTTAATCTAGAGTCGTTGACAATGGTCTTTTTGAAGACTAGGTCCCCCCACCCCCACCCCCCGCCTTTAGATTGGCATGACTTCCTTATGATTAGTCACTTCAACATTTTGGCCAGGAATACGACCTCAGTGATTTGTTCTCTACTTTTTAAACAGCTTTGTTCTCAATCACTTGGCTGCTACAGGGACTTAAATTCAAAAGGAAAAGGAAGAACAAACAGAAAAAAATTACAGGAGTTACTCTATGACTTTGGTGGAAATTAGAAGCCTCCTAAGAGGAAGAGGTGTCCCCCTTTGACCTCAGGGCCCACCTCTGGCAGGCAAGCCACGGGTGGCAGTCTCAACAGCAGCGTGCAGTCAATCAGCCCTGGGAAGGCTGTGCCCACACCACCTACACCAACCTTTGCTGAGGTGCAAGTGGCCCCACCAATCCAGAAACAAGCCCGACCACATTCTACAAAGAGTGGGCAAGTAGCTCCCCCTAGTGGCTCAACAGTTGATGAACCTATTTACTCCAAATCTTATACAAATAAGCAGTAAGGATAGCTTGTTTTAAAGTGATATAAGGTTAGAGAGTGGCTATTAAGTCAGTTTTGTATGGGCAGAAAGTGATTCCCTACAAACCAAGAGCCAATTATTCTCAGCGTTTAGTTTGCCGAGTAAACATGAGGTTTACTGAAGAGTCACAAATATTATTATCAATGTGTTGTAGACCAGAGATTCCCACTTTGGTAATCACTATTACAGAGAAGTGGTAAAAGGCAGTTATTCACCTGCTCTGGTTGATCGCTAAGCCCCACCTTTCCCAGGGCCTTCTTTTATCTGTCAAAATGGCTTGGTTTGCCATCATTTGATGCTATGATTCTTCCTTCACCAGAATTAATTATCCTGATATGATTGAGGGGTAGTCAGGAAACCTGGTTACTGTTTCCAGCTCTATTACTACCTGGCAGTGTTCACGTCTCTGGACCTCAATTTCCTCTTCTGCAAAGTGAAGGTGTAGGAATGTGAGGTTTCTTCAACACCTTGCAGTTTTCAAATTCTATGATTCTAAAATCCACAGGGAGAAGACTTCCTGATACTTGGTAAAACATATCTCTACAATGGAATACTATGTAGCTGTAAGAAAGAATAAGAAAGCTTTGCGTCCTGATCTGGAAAGAGACCCAAATAAAGTAAGTGAAGAGAGCAGGGTGGCAAGCATTCTCCCTAATGTTCCTTTCTGTATAAAAATGGGGACAAAAAGAATGCATTTATATTTGCTTAGATTTGCACTTAAAAACTCCATCTCCTGGTTCCTGGGACTCACCAACTCCATGCACCTGGACCCCAGGCAGTATCTGCAACTCTACCTGCAGGCCTTCAAATATCCCATCTCACTAAGAAACCAATAAAGAGGATTACCTGTGTGGCTGGGATAGGAATTGGGCAAGTGGGGGACAGGAGTAAGGGTATAACTCTCACCATGCATCTTTTTAGATTTTAAGATTTCTGCACTGGGGATCACCTTGATTCAACATGCTCAATTAAGAAAAGTACATTTTAAATAAGAAAGACAGTTGACTTCTTGGGGAAGAAAATCCCCAGGGAAGCAAGTCTTAGCCCCCTCCCAGCACAGTTGTGATTTACACTTAAAATTCTTGTCAATGCTGGGCTCCTCCATCAGTCTCAGTGCTCTATGGACACCACTGTCCCGGACGTCCACAATGCTTACCACTGTATCCCCAGCAACCAGTGGAAGGCCTGGGTTATGGCAGGCCCTCAATATTTGTGGGAAAAGTATTAAAAGTTATTTATTGAATACTTGGGAGTGGGGGCAAGATATTTCCTAGTAAAGAAAAATTTCTTTTGGATATTCTGAATCAGCCTGACAAAGTTTGGTACAAGAAGAAAGCAATACAGGGAAAGTCATGATAATGCTGGATAAATCCTTTTCCTTAGGCCCCCAAGATGAGCTGGGTGTGGCCCTGTCACCTTGGAGGGCTGAGAAGGACTCACTGAGGTTGCTCAAAAGCAAGAAGGCTTTTGGGACTTGCAAACCCTTATCATTCATTCTAGGGCTGAGTTCATGACATGGGACCAAAGAGCACTGCCCCATATCATACATATGTTTTAAAGTTAAAGCTAATGTGTGCAGGTGAGGGGCCAGCTATTGTAAGAAAAGAATGCAGGTTTCTATTTTTCCCCCTACAGAGAAATAGAACCCCTGGGTGGTTCTCAAGGAACAGCCCCGTGCTCACTCTTGCTGACGGATGCCACCTGACAATCCACACGGCTGGACTTACCATGAGGTTTGATTATCGGCAGTAATTCGATGCAGACATTTCTCGTGGCAAAGAAGTTTGTCTTCAGTGTCACCTCAGCTTGAATGTCAAAGGGTGTTGGATCACCATCTTGCAAAAAGATAAGGAATCAAAGTCAAAGTCAGGCATTTCCTCCTGAAATTCATATGACAAATGGGAGCTTATCTCTAATTAAAGGAAAAACAAGCTAACTTTAAAACGATTTTTAAGCCACTAGGTGGGTGGTTCTCAAACTTCAGGGCTGGGTCTGAATCACTGCAGGGCCTGTTAAAACAGCTTTCTGGGCCCCACCCCCGGAGTCTGGGATTGAGAAACTCTGGGGCAGAGCTCCAAAATTTGCATTTCTAAGGAGTTCTCTGGTGACGCTACAGCTACTGGTCTGCCAGCCACAGTGACACACTCCTGGCTTTGACCGCTGCTGCTCTTAATTGAACAGGCATAGGAGGTACCTGGGGATTCTGTTAAAATGCAGGTTCGGACTCAGCAGGTGTGGGACAAGGCCTGAGATCCTGAGATTCCAGGAGTGTCCAGAGTTCCAGGAGCTGCTGGTCCAACCGCCCACACTTAGAGGGACAAGGGCTTCCAGCGGACCTCAGGGTTTCTCCACGTGTCGTCCAGAAAGCGGAGTATCAATCCACCAACCCTTCAACTAGTGGCCGAGGGCACGAGCCACCTCCTGCCAGTGCTCCCAGCAAGCCCACAGGCTGAGCTGCAGGAAAACTTAGGCTTCACAGGAGTTCTTTTTACTCCATTCTGCCTCCTAAAGTTTCTCTTCTCTAGTTAAGTGAGGGTGGCCTGATTCTTTCTTCCCATCCCAGCACATGGCAGTTCAATAATTTCCTCCATCGAGTAATAGAGTAAGTGATCTCCTTGACATTTTTTTTACCCCAAAGGAAGATGCCACTTAAAGCCACACTTGCTGTACATTTGATAACAAACCTAAGTTCCTGGGGGAGGGAACCAGGCTCTCTTCCGTTTTGCCAGAGCCTATCAAATCTCTCCATTAAACAGTCTCAAGCCCACTAATGGGTAAATGCGCGCCTATCTTGTTCCAGCGATTTCTTTCCTGCCCGGAGTACATGCCTCCTGGCATTTGTGAATGCACTCTCCAAGGAAAGCGAAAGCCCAAAGTGATCTTGGAGACCCTTCGCCGAGAAGATGTTTTTTGCATGAGACAGAAAGCTTATGAGCTTTGCAGGGCGTGGCTCCATCCTAGGAGGCCGGTTTTCTTGCAAACCAAGCAGCTGACAGTTCTGGGAGGGCTCTAGGCTGCGCTCCAGCGGGCTGGAGGGCTGGGCGCGAGGAGCCGGGTGCCCGGGAGCACCGGCGAGAGCGGCGGGCGCTGCCTATCGGATCACTCAAGCGTACGCCTTGGGGGTGCCGGCGGCTCGCTGCCCTGCACCCTCCGCGCGCCCAGGGACCTCCGAACCCCGGACCTACCTGTGAAGGCGACGCCCGCGTTGTTGACCAGCACGTTGAGGCCCCCGTACTGCTTGCGCAGGAAGTCGCGCAGGGCGCGGATGCTCTGCAGGTCGTCGATGTCCAGCAGGTGGAAGCGCGGGCTCAGGCCCTCGGCCTGCAGCTGCTGCACGGCCGCCTGGCCCCGCGCCGCGTCCCGCGCCGTGAGCACCACGTCCCCCGAGAACTGCCGGCACAGGTCGCGCGCGATGGCGAAGCCGATGCCCTTGTTGGCTCCGGTGACCAGCGCCACGCGGCTGCAGGACGACATGGCTGGGTGGGAGGCGCGCGGGCCGCGGGCCGAGGAGAGCGGACTGTGCTGTGGGTCACCGCGGGCGCGCGCTGCAGAGACCCGGCCACAGTTAGAGAAGCTGCACAGAAGTGTGTTCTAGGATCCAGTGCTGCGACTTCTAGAGACCGAGGCCGCGAGGCTCGGTCCCTCCCCTCCGAGGAGTGGCCGTCTGTTCCCGAAGGTTTCGTAACGCCCCACTCCCGGGTCCAGCCCCTCCCCGTGCTGCGTCCTTTTTTGATCCGGCGTCTGAGCCACGATGTGGTCCGCGGGCGAAGCCGTTGGTTAGCCCCAAAGCAAGACCGGACGGTGAGGGGTTGATGGGGTCTGAAGATTCACTCGGATTGAAGAAACTACTTCAGGAAAGCCCCAAAAGGAGAAAAGCCAGTGCTGAGTAATTTTCCTGGGTATGTGCCCATCAACCCCCTCAAAATGAGATTGCTTCCTTTTTCCTCAAATGCGACAAAATTACTTAGACACGGTGAGTGCTTCTCAGGACATGGATCCCCTTTCTTGCTTAAGCAAGAAGAGAGAAAAGAGGCCCCACGAGTGCATTTACAGGTGTGGACAGCGTACGGTGCTCTGTGTGACTCCTTCTGCGCCCCCAAGCGGGAGGGAATGTTTACGAAGCTCTTACTGTGTGCCAAGCCACTTTCTGGAATGCTTTTAATGAAATCCTTACGTAAGTCCTATGGATGCTAAGTGTCTGCGTTTCCGTTTTGTCCAAGGAGGACATATATAATTTATTTTCTCCCAGTGAAATCGGTGTACTCTCACAGTTACATCTGAAAATGAATCCCCAAAGGTGTGTTAAACTGTGGATAGGCAATTGGAATTTCCTCACCTTGTCTTAGTGTAATCTGTGTTTGATTAGTTACTTTTAGGTTTATGGAGAGGTGTGATCTCATTATGAACCGGCTTTTCCTGAGAGCTGGCTAGGCTGTTTACGCCTCCATCACCTCCACTCTACCTGGTCCAACAAGGGAGGTCGGGAAGGTGAACCCTAACCCTTGCTGTGTGTGGTCCCCTGCTGGGGCTCCACCGATATATTCTTTACTTCTAAAGATTATTTGGAGCTCTAGTGTAAAGACAAAGAGCTATTCAGATTTTCTCTTTCTTCTTGAGTGAGCCTAATTTTTGTTTTTCAAAAATTGTATATATTTCATCTACACTATTGACTCTGTTGACATGAAGTTATTCATAATAAGCCCTTATTAATCCTTTTAATATTGGTAGTGAGGCCATCTCGCTCATTCCTGATATTGGTAATTTGTGTCTTCCATATTTTTTTTTCTGATTTGTGTGGTGAGAGGTTTATCAATTTTATTGATTATCCTCAAGGAAGAAGCTCTTGGTTTCATTTTTTTTCTCTATTTTTTTCTGATTATATTATATTTCTGTTCTAACCTTTATTTCCTCCCTTTTGCCTAATTTGGGTTTTATTTGCTTTTCTAGTTTCTTACCATGGAAGCTGAGATCATTTTTTTTTCTAATGTAGGCATTCAGAGCTGTTAATTTCCTATGTCATATAAACACTGATGTGTTGTGTTTTCTTTCAATCAGTTTAAAATATTTTCTAATTTACATTTTTGTATTTTCCTTGACCAGGGATATTGAAAAGTATATTTTTTAGTTTCCAGCTATTTGGGGATTTCTGGATATCTTGCTATTATCGATTTTGAATTGAATTTAATTCCATTGTAACTAGCAGACATACACTGTATGACTTGAATTGTTTTCAAAGAATTTTAAAAGGTGGGAGAGGTATTAAAGCATGTTTTTACGCAGTGGTAATAATCTCAAAGAGAGGAAAAATTGGTGAAGGAGAGAAAGGGAATAATTCAAGAACAAAATTTATGGGAAGGTGAGTGCCAGTGGGATCTGGGGTTCAGATGGGGGTTCTGCCTGGGAAGCAGGCACCCCTTGTAACAGGAGGAAGGACAGAGTGTGTGGGTCCAGTTGCCAGCATGTTGGGTGGCTCTGCTTGGAGCATTATATTTTCTCTTGGAAAGATGAGAGTTTTGAGGTCACTGGCAAGAGGGATCATTGTGGGAGACCTGAGGAAAGAGCAATCATCTTGCAGAATGGGAAAGTGAATGTATTAGGGAATGTGGCAGCTCTGACTAGCAGAGCCTGGGGCCCGTTAGTGATCTGTAGCGATGAATGTCAAGAGAACAGGATCAGCTTCCCGCAATTTCTCCAGCACCTCTAGCTGCTAGTGCCACCTGGTGCTGATGGGCAACTTGGAGGGTTGGTTTTGCCAGGCTCACACAACAGAATGAAGAGTGTTTGCAAGGGTGGGATTACAGTGTGGGGTTATGGCCTCTAAGGATGGAAGAAAGGACATGAGAAGGTTGGAGATTTATAACAAGTGGAAAAGAGTAGGGTTGATGAGATGGAAGTCTTTGAAGACAGGGCACCGCTGGAGGAAGCCAGGTCCTGGGGGTCAGTGTGTGATGCTTTGAGGTGGAGGCTTCAGAGTTGTGCCAATGAATCACATGAAGGGGGCAGGGAAATCTTGATGTAAAGGAGGTCAAGGGACTGGGAAGCCAGATTACTGGTTGGACCTGCATATGGCTTGTCACCGCATCAGAAATGAGGTCAGGCATGGAGGGGAAGGAGAGATGAGGAGCCATGTGCTGGCCTCAAGGTGTGCACCCTTAGCTGTTGCTGTCCTGAAATTCTTGAGATCTTTAAAGAAGTGCCTCCATCTTCATTTTGCCCCACAAATTATGTAGCATACCCTCAGTGAAGGGGTGTGAAGAGTAGTTTGGGGAAGCTGTCACTCATGGCAGGGGTTCCCAACTTGTTGATATTAGAATCACTTGGGGATGTTTAAAAACAAACAAAACAGTGCTTGGCTCCATCCCCAGATACAGTGATTGAATCGGTTTGGGGTGTGCTTTAAAAAGCACTGGAAGTTTTAAAAGCTCTTTTGTGATTCCAACGTGCAGCGAATTTGAGACCTATTGGGTTGTCGTAACCAGAAAGGGGGGTTGGTCAAAGTGAAATAATCTTCAAAAGAGTTGGTGTTTTTGAAAGAGAAAAGAAGAGTAAGGGTTTGGAAATGGCATAGGTTATTGTGGCCAACAGAACAATGCTCCCTGCCTCCCATCTTCAAAAGTGTCCATGTCCTAGCCCCATAACCTGCGGATGTTACTTTACAAGGCAGAAGGGACTTTGCAGTTGTGATTTAATCAAGGATCTTGTAAGATCTAGTGGGGAGGTTATCCCAGATCATCTTGTTGGGCCCGATGTAATCCGAAGGGTCCTTCTCAGAGGGAAGCAGGAAGGTCAGAGTCTGAGAAGGAGACATAAGACAAAAGTAGAGGAGAGAGAGATCAGAGATGCTACTCTGCTGGTTTGGAAGATGGCCGGGAATGTAGGAAGCCTCCAGAGACTGGAGAAAGCAAGGAAATGGGTCCTCCCTGAGAGTGCAGCTATCTTGACGTCTTGACTTAGGATTCTGGCCTGCAGAACTGTACGATGATAACTTTGTATTGTCTTAAGCCCGTAAGTTTGTGTTAATTTGTCACAGCAGCAGTTGGAAACTACTGATGTCACTGAGGATCGCCAGCACGCTCCAGGACTAAGGGAAAAACCCTTCACCTGTACCTAGCAGAGCATTGCACAAAGAATTTGAATGCTGGACAGATTTTTTAAAGACAGGACTGGTTTGGGGGAAAAAGCTTGGATATATTTTCTAAGGGTTGAAAAAGAATGAATTAAAGGGGAAAAGCCACAGGACACCAGGTGTCTCATGAAAAACTGGACCAGGTCTGAGGATCTGTGTTAACTGAAGGCAGGAGTTGGACAAGCTCCCATGCCTGAGCCCAGTTCCCACCATCTACATGGCCATGGGTGCCTACTCGGGAGAGTCCCGGGTCTGTCCTTTTTCTCCTTCAGTTCCACTATATCCCTTTCTGTTTCCTGAATCATCAGGGTAAGAATGAAAGTGTTCCCCAGAACACAGGAAGGGTTCTTCTTTAAAAGGCTGTCATCTGGGGGACTGGATGCCCATGGCACTCGCTCATTGCATCCCTCCAGTGAATATTTGTTCACCTGTTCCATTCCAGGCATATTTGGGAGTAAACAGGCCAGGGGAATGCTCCCTGCCCCCTGGAGCCGCTCTCAGCTCTGCTGCTTACAGGCTGTGTGTAGTCTTGGGCACGGTTCTCAGTCTCTGAGTGCCTCAGTTAGCCCGTTCGTAAAATGCGGACAATTAGAGGGCTTAGTTCTTATGATTGCTGTAGGATGAAATGAACTCGCAAATGGAATACTATGTTAATATTTGCTGTTGCTATTATATTCTCCAGCAAGGGGAAACAGACAGTCATCTGAAACCAACACATTCATTTGCTTATAGCCATTTACTCAGGTTCCCCAGATAAGACAGCAGAGGACTAGACGGTCCTGACTCGGCGGGTATTCCTGGCTTGAGGCAGGTAACAGTGTAGGCAAGAGAGGGCTGCCAGGAGAACCTGTCCCCAGCCGCGCCTTACAGGAAGCACTACTGATTCCCATCAGCTCCTCAGAACATTTGGGCTGTGAAGGCAGGCCCAGGCAGGAGTGGGGCTCATTGTCTTCCTGGAAGCAAGATTAAGATCAGGTTCCTGAGTCAAATGAAGAGACCAACAGACAGTTTGGGAGCTGTGCCCTGCTCTTCTCAACCCCAGTTTATCAGCCCTTCCCTACCCAGGTGTGGACAGTAAAGTGGCTTAGGGTCAGAACCATAAAGTAAAGTGGTCTGAGTGCCAGGCAGGTGGTTGCGAGACTCCACTGCAGCCCCATCTTCCTCTCCGGAGCTACAGGTCTGAGTGCTGAGGCTGGGGTCATCCAAGGGCCACAGGGCTTGATCAGGCAGGCAGGAGGCAGGACAGGCTGGTGTGGGATGGCTCTTCTTTTTTTTATTATACTTTTTTTTACTGTGGTAATTAGCTTATGAAATATACCATTTTAGCCATTTTAAGTGTTTAGTTCAACAGCATTAGCTATGTGCATGTTATGCAACAGATCTCTGGAACTTTTTCATCTCACATAACTGAAACTCTGTACCTCCATGACTTTCCATTTCCCTCTCTCCACAGCCCCTGGGTATCACATTCTACTTGCTGTTTGAACAAAGTTGACCGCTTTAGATGGCTCATAGAATGGACCTCAGGGTCTTATCTGCATTGTAGCAAAGGATTCCTTTGCTTTTTGTGTTCCTTCCTTTTTGTGGCTAATACTCCATTGCATGAGTATTTTTATCCATGAGAATCTTTATCCATTCATCTGTCAATAGCCACTTATGTAGCTTCCACCTCTTGGCTATTGTGAATAATGCTGCAGTGAACATGGGTGTGCAAATTATACTTTTTAAAGTACAGTTATTGCTAGGGGACTTAGAAATCATGGGTCCAGCTCTGTGATTTTGCACATGAGGAAATGAAGGCCTCCAAGTGGTCACACTCCATGTCTCTGCCCGAACTGGAATGGAAGTGAATCTTCAAATTCCCATTTTAACTTCTCTTTCTGCTACATCATTGTCTTGACTGGAACCAAGTTTAGAGCTGCTAGCAGGTCCACTCATGTCTTATTCCTATTAAACCACCCAGGACGGTCATCACATTTTACCCCAGATTTTAACATATAATATTGTATAGTTTAAGGTGTATAACATAATGACTTGATGTATATATAGAGAAATGATCACCACACTAAGTTTAGTTAACATCCATCACCACACATTGCTATACTTATTTTTCTTCGTGATGAGCATTTCCAAGTTCTACTTTCCTAGCAACTTTAAATACACAAAAAGTATTGGTGACGATAGTCACCACCCTGTATATTTCATTTCCAGGGCTTATCTTATAACTGGAGACCATCTTCGCCCATTTCACCCCCACTCCCGCCCCTATTTCCCCCTGTCAACAGCTGGTCTGTTCTCTGTGTCTATGAGTTTGCTTTGTTCTGTTGTTTTGTTTTTTAAAGTCCACATATAAGTAAGATCATACAATACTTGTTTTTCTCTCAGCTATTTCTCTTAGCATAAAGCTCTGAAGGTTCATCCATGTTGTCACAAATGGCAGGATTTCCTTATTTTTTATGGCTGGATTATATTCCATTGTGTATGTGTGTGTGATATATATATATCACATTTTCTTTATCTACTTATCCACTGATGGACACTTAGGTTGTTTCCATGTTTCCATGTCCTGGATGTTGTAAATAATGTTGCCATGAACATGGGTGCAGATATCTCTTTGAGGTAATGATTTCATTTCCTTTGTATATATACCCAGAGGTGGGATTGCTGATCTTAGGGTATCTCTACTTGTAATATTTAAGGGAAGCTCCCTACTGTTTTCTATAGTGGCTGTACCAATTTATATTCCCTCCAACAGTGCATCCTCACTGACACTTGTTATTTCTTGGCTTTGTGATGATAGCCATCCTAACAGGTGTGAGGGACTATCTCATGGTTTTGATTTGCATTTCCCTGATAATTAGTGACGTTGAACACTTTTTTACCTATCTGTTAGTCATTTGTACATTTTCTTTGGAAAAATGTCTATTTAGGTCCTTTGTCCATTTTTAAATTGAATGATTTATTTTTCTATTGAGTTATATTGACTTTCTTTAACCATATATTTGATAAGGGCTATTAACCCCTTATCAGATATATGAGTTATCAGATATATGGTTTGCAAATATTCTTTTCCCATTTTGTAGGTTGTCGTTTCTTCTTGTTGATGGCTTCCTGTGCTGTGTGGAAGCTTGTTGGTTTGGTGGAGTCCCACCTGTTTTTTATTTTACTGTTGTGCCTTAGTTGTCATACAAAAAAATCATTGCCAAGACCCATGTCAAGGAGCTTTTATTCCCTATATTTTCTTCTAGGGGTTTTATGGCTTTTGGTCTTACATTTAAGTCTTTAATCTGTTTCAAGTTAATTTTTGTGAATGGTATAAGAAGGGAGTCTAGTTTCATTTCTTTACATGTGAATATCCAATTTTCCAAGCACCATTTAGTGAAGAGACGGTCTTTTCTCCAGTAATTATTCTTGTCAAATATTAGTTGCCTGTGTATGCATAGTGTGAAGATGACTCTTGAGGCCACCATGGTGGCTGTCCTTCTGGCACCCTGGCATTGGTTTCTGGCCTCTATATTCAGAGACTCAGGGGAAGGGGTGCTACCTGTTGTAAACACTGCAGAGTTGGAGCAGAGACTGGAGAGATGCAGCCACAGCAAAGGAGCCCCACGGAGCACCCTGCAGATGTGGTGTGAATCAGTGTAAGTGTGCTGTCTGAAGGGCTGGGCTTCATGCCGGAGAGGGGAGTTGGCCATGCTAGTTTAGAGAAGTGTTTCTGGAAGGCTGGGGATCTTTAGCACCCATCATGCTGGTGAACCAACTGAGCTGGGAAATATGGGTCTAAGGGCCTTTAACCTTGTCCTTGGGATCCATGTCACTGCTTGTTCTAGAGCAGTATTTTCAAGGCTTGGGCAAAACAGCTGTTTTTATACATTTCTGGTAGGAATGTGATATAGTTGTACCTCTTGGGAGGGGAACTAGGAATTTGTTGAAATCAAAAATAGCCACCTCTTTCTGGAAAAGAAATTGTTGGGGGAATATATCCTAAATATACCCTCCCATGAGTATGAAGTGACGGCTGACAAGGATGTTCTTTCAAAGCATCTCCCAGCCACGTTTTCTGCAAAGGTCACAAATTATCCAGCAAAATGCTAATGGTTGTGAATTTTTACAGTGATTAGATTATAACTTGTTTGCCATCATTAAAAAGGCACAAGTATTTAAATTACATCTGAACACTATTTGCATGGCTTTCTCTGTGAACTTGTTTATTTTTGGGCCTCCGTGTATGTGTATGCAGTGCTTGGTAGTAGACAGTGCCCCCTGGTGGTCTAGAGGCTACACTTCATGGCATCTGGCTCCGTTCGTTTCCTGTGGCTGTCATACAAAGGATCACAGAGTGGGTGGCTTAAAACAATAGAAATGTATTCTCCCAGGGCTCTGGAGGCCAGAAGTCTGATGTCAAGGGGTTGACAGAGCCATGCTGCCTCTCAAGTCTGATATCAAGGGGTTGATAAGGCCATGCTCCCGCTCTAGCAAAGAATCTTTCTTTGCCTCTTCCAGCTTCCGGGATTGCAGGGCGTCCTTGGTGCCCCTTCCCTGGGGCTGCATTTCTCCAGTGTCTGCCTTCTTCTCTCCAGTGTCTACCTTCATCTCTCCAGTGTCTGCCTTCTTCTCTCCTGTGTGTCTGTGTGTGTCCTCTCCCCTCCTTTTAAGGACACCAGTCATTGGATTTAGGGCCCTCCCTAGTCCACTTGACCTCATCTTAGCTAATTACACCTGCAAAGACCCTATTTCCAAATTAGATCACCTTCTGCAGTTGTGGGTGGACATGAATTTTGGGGGAACACTATCCTCCTACAGAATCTTTCCTTAACTTTTTAATTAATTTGTCTAAATTAGTCTAATAAATGACTTAGTCCTGACTTGTTTATCATGAATAGTAATTCTTGCTTGAATGCATAACAGTCTTCTTTCGACTTAATTTGCTCTTACAGTCATACTGTTTCCTCTCATCATGAAAATTATATATGATATTTTTACTATAGTTTTTGTATCTGGTATTAGATGTGTCTAAAGAGAACTTAAATGGATTGTTAACTTTTTCTTCCCTTCTTTCCTTCCTCCTTCCCTGGCTTTTAAAAAATGAGAGCAACTCTTTATTGAGTTCTTGCTCAGAGCCAGGTGCTGCCTTAAGCATTTCACACTACAGCTCCTTCCATATAATACAAGGCTCACTATATCGTAGAGTCAAGTTTGGGGACCCCTTCTGAGAGTGGACTTTAAAGCATATTCATCTGGTTGATTGCAAGAACAGACCATTTTTGGAAAATGGGGAAAGACGGTTTTCTGTATGGTACCACCTAGTTGTGCAAATGACGTTTCTCATCAAAGGCAACTCTTAAAATCTGGGGAGATTAACTTGAAAAAGACCGGAATTGCATACACAGTTGGTCCTCATTAGCTGTGGACTCCTGTCTGAGGTTTTGCCTACTTGCAATCCTGTATCAGTGCTTCCATCACTTTCACAGTTTGCAGATGTGTGCAAAGTGGTAAAAATGCTTGAGTTGCCCAATACTGCAGGTTCCCAGCTGAGGTAAAAAAAGGTGACATCGTCTTCTTGTTTCTGCCCCCACATTGTGCATACATGTCCTGTTTGTGGCTTTTTCAGTGACATGTGTCTTGCGTTTTTGTGCTTTTTGTTGGCGATTTTGCTGTTTGAACTGGCCTAAGCATTGTGAAGTGCCATTTAGTGTTCCTGAAATGCAAGAAGACTGTGATGTGTCTGAGGGAGAAGATGCATGTTACATAAGCTTCCTTCATGCATGAGTTTTTGGGGGAGGGAGGATAATTTCCTTTCTATCTTTCTGGGTTCTTAGCAGAGAGTCCTGTAATAAAAGAGATTCACAAGAGAAAGTCAAACAGAAGTTTATTAACAAGTCTACCTCATCTATATATGGAGATACCCAGGGAAAAATGAGTAACTCCCGAGGTGGCTTGGAATTCAGGATTAAATGTCATTTAAAGCTCTTAAATTGCAGGTACTTCATCAGTATTGTATTTGCCTTCTTGCGTATCAAATACTGTTATTAAAAAAAAAATTCAGGGGCTTCCTACCACTAAGATGGTCACTAGATGGCGCACTTTCACTTTTCCTGGTTTGCCCCGGTCTCAGGGTTTTCTCCTTGGGGGTGAATTTTCATCTTCAGCACACAGTCCAGCTGCATTCGGTTTCACTAAATGGCTACAGCCATTCACATTCCACCACAGTCAGGAAGGTCTTCATTTGCTGCCAGCTGCAGAATCATGTGGGGCCTGTTACGGTCAGCATCAGCAATGTGGATGCTTCTTGACACCAGCTGGTAGTGCTAGATCCCCGGGGCCGCTTCTGCTGAGGCTGTTTCAGAAAGACTGCGTTACTCCCGTGATGGTGCTTGACACCAGAAACAGTGAAGCAACAGAGGTGTGGCTCTCACCTCATTTCTGGTTTCTAAAACTTTCATGAGTGTATCTTGGGAGGGTGCTGAACATAAAGGCACATTCAGAACCTCATCTGCAAAGGGGTCTAGGAAATGTGTTATTGACCCAAACTTCCCACTTATTCCTGTATCCTTACCCTTTGAAACTGCCATGCCAGCCCATTGCCAGTGGGGATAAGTGCCTGCCTCTAGGCCTGGCTGTATGATGAAGGGGCTGAGACTATGCCACCCCAGAATATGTCACTTTGGCATTAGGAGTATTTTGAACTGGAGGCAAGTGAGAATCAGCAGTAGTAGAAAGGCAACTTCTCAGGGCTTCCCTTATCTGACTAAAAGAAGAAACTTCTACCAAATGAGGATTGCCATAAATCCCTTCTGGGGCAGTTTTATGGCCATGGAGATGATGGAAAGCTGGTGCTGAGATGGGCCTGTAAACAAACCTTACAAAAATAACCCTTATCTTCCATTAGTTTCCCCCATATATTTCCCTACCTATAATTTAGTATCCCCTAGAAACCCCAAACCCTTTTCCTTTGTCTTATCACACCTCCACAATTTATTATTCTTTGGGAAGATGGGATATAAGCCTCTGGGTCTGATCACTTGTTAGGGTTTTCACTTTCCTATGAAAGGCTCCCTATTCATATACGGTAATAAACTTATTCTCCTGTTAACCTGTGTTTTGTCACAGCCCCAGCTATTGAATCTAAGGGGATAGAGGAAAATGTTGTTTTTCCTCCTTACAGTGATGTGCTTTGGTGAGTAGAATAATGGTGGATGTGATTCAAGCAGCGTTTTGAAAAGCATGTGTGTGTTGAGGCTTGCCACTCTTGTGCTTCTGCCAATGCTATGATCAGAACAGCCCTGGCCGGCCTGCTGTCCTGGAAGTGGGATGAGAGATGCATGAAGTACAGTCACACCCAGCTGAGCTCAGCCTTGACCAGCCACTCCCCAACAGCCCAGACCTGTGAGCGAGCCCAGCTCAGATCAGCCAACTGCAGACTCAGGAGAGATGACAAATGGTTTCCGGTTTAAGCCACTGTGTTTTGGGGTAGTTTGTTATATAACAATAGCTGACTTATAGAGTAGCTTTGACCTCTCTGGCCTCTGTAGTTACAGGAGGGCATGCAGATGCTGGTTGGAATGAATTTAAAGTACTAGTCCACCATGTCTACCACAGTCCCCCTTTCCTTATTGATTCATGAAAGCTTTTTATTTATGAAGGATATTAACCCCTATTCACAAGGCTGTGTTTTCCCCAGCATTGTGTTTGTATCTTGTTTAGGTAGCGTTCTTGGTGCATAAAAATCACTGACACATATGTGCAGCAAATAAATCTCTCATTTCGTAGCTTCTTGTCCACATTTTCTGTTTTTGCAGTTCTGCCCTGCAAATGTCCTCTTGCCACCTGCTAATATTCTTTTAAAATATTTGCCTAAATCTTTTAAGAACTCCATCTCCAAAGTATCTTTTTTAAACCTATGGTCTTGAATTCTTCAATGTCAGGTGACTCCACAACAAGCAGGCTTAGAGGCAACTCTCTTGACTCAAGGCTCTGGGCCGATCCTCCACAGTGGGCAGTAGCGGACAACTGCACCTCTCACCTTGCCCCCCTCATACCTGGAGGAAGGTGAAGGCCGTATTTTGAAATCTTTATCCTCTTGCCTTTTCTTAAGACACTCTCAAGGACTAGTGTAACTGCTATTGGCTCAATTGTTTTATCTTGCTTAGAGAAGTTTAATAAAAGTATTCTTCCACATTGGCTAATTAATGCAAAGTTGTCTGATCAATGGCTCAGTTTCAGCACTGTTATGGAAATCTGAAAACAGTCTCTTCCTTTTGCTGTTATGTAAGGAACCCTATCATATTTGTTTTAAAATCAAAGATACCTATATTTTCTCCATAAATATCCAAGATGTACCTCTAAAAGATAAGGACTCTTCTTAAAAATACAATGATCACACCCTAGGTTACTGATTTCGCTGTCTTGATTATTTAGTTAGTGCTCAAATGCTTTTGATTATCTCAATCATTTTAACATTTGGTTCAAACCAGAAGTTAATCCAAGTTCATATAATCCTATTGCACTTGACTAGTGTGTCTCTTAAGTCCCTTCAGTCTATGGTTCTCCTGTCACATTGTCCCGACTTAAAAAAAAAGAAACAGTTCATTTGTCCTATAGAATTTCCCACAACCTGGAGTTTCTGCACAAAGAGTATTCTTTTTCAATCAGCACTTTCCAGACAGGTTCCCTAAAGTCTCAAGTCACAGTCATATGCAGTTGACAAAACATTGGAATCCCATGCAGGTGTTCTGGGAAGCTTGCCAAGGGCACTGAGCAGTGCGTGTCCCAGAAGCAGTGGGCACAAGAGCAGGGCCCACAGCGTCTTCCTCGGGGTGAGGCGCTCTGCATTGGAGCGCTTGTCCTCAGGGCACCGCTATGGAATTTTCCACATTTAGCCTTGAGTTTGCCTTCTGTTGTACAATGAGTCCTCCCAAAAAGCCACGAACAGGCTAGAATCAAGAATAAAGACTGAAACAGGTAAGAAAAGCCATCACATGGAAAAGAATACATTTTAAAGCCATGCACTCAGGAAGGGCTGTGTTAAGTATTTTACAATGTGGTGGCTTGTTACTTAGGAATAGTCTTTCGCTGTGTTCAGGCAGTGTTTTGGGAAGTCGGCTGGGGCTAGGGGCAGATGTGCAGTGCCTTCTTTCCCCTGCAGAACACAGGAGCAGGCCTCTGGCTGGTGTCTTGGCACTGCCTGGGCAGCTTTCAGACACAGGTGTAGACTTTTGGTAGGGGAACACCCGTATTCTAGAAGCCACTAAGGTTTTGAGGGAAGTGCATTGTGAAGAAAACCAGAAACCTGGCTTACAAAAGGCTTTGGTGGTCCTGTTCCTGAAGCACCAACAGGAATGCATCTGCCCTGTGGCCATTCCAGATGTGGCCGAGGAGAGGAGTAGGTGAGCTGGAACCTCTCTGAGCACAGAACCTGACATTTGTCTTGTGGTCAGGCCTGGGTTCCACACAGTTTATGCCCCACCAGTTTTTCTATCATGATGGCCCTGTGTGTTGGCTTCTGTGAGTTCCCCTTTCTTATGGTTCCCTGCTGGGCATTTTAATCATGGTTTTCCGGTTCCAATTTCACTATGGCATTCTGGGTGAGCATATGGAGTATGAAGCATAACTTGTTTCTTCACTTAGAGGTCTCGAGACCCAAGGAGCTACATCCTGATATTTGATCCAGGAACTGGCTGGGACTGCTGTTGGTCTTCCCTGGGGAGATAGATTAAAAACAAAATCTGGGTCCTTAAAAACCTTGATCCTTAAGTCTCACGTGGCCTTTCAGCATCTGGCGATTAAGCTGAGAGCAGACGCTGCTTGTTTGTGCAGTGCCTGTTGAGGCTCCTTGAAGTGGTGGCGGGAGCTCCTTCAGGGCAGATTTCATGTTTGTGCTCTTTCCTGTTCCCTATGGAAGCAGACAGAGTTAAAAAAAAAAAGTTTGCACAGGGGAAAATAGAACTCCAACAAAAAAAGTCAGTCCTTTCCTGGAGACTGACCACAATCATCTCATCCACTGACAACTTCTAAACAGAGCTTCTAAAATGTGTGGTGGAGGAGGAGATTTTAGCAGTCTAGGAAGAATGTGTCCATATGCCCAGAAGCCTTAGACAATCATGGATCAAAACTGAGGCAAAGAATTTCAAAGACAAAAAAGAAAAAAGTCTGAAAGCTGCCTCATATAAAAATAAGCCAGAGAGTACAGCTGAGCTATAGATGCGTCAGACAGATGGGACAGTGAAATTCGCACCAAGCAAGGAGCTCAGGTGTGGCGCTAGCTTTGGTGTGGACATGGGGTGTCACTATTATTAGAGGTGTGCCAGTCTCTGAGGTTGTCCCTGGAAGGACTCAGCTTATCTGCTTGACTCCTTAAGCTAATTAAATGGGGAGGGCAGGCCGGGCTACAGCACCGCAGAGACAGACGTGTAGTGATGTTGGAGATGCTGTGGACAACGACAAATTCCTGGGATAGTCAGAGCACAGAGTCCCAGCCAGCAGCACAAAGAGCTCGAAGAATGTGACTTGGGAGGAATCCAAGAAATGCTGAAAGAGGCTGACTCTGCAAAGGCCAGTTGCCCAGGGTGGTGGTAGCTTGGGTGTCTTGGGGTCAAATAAGATCAGAGCAGTGGGCAGAGTGCAGGATTGGAGACCCCAACTGTGCATGTGAGGAAGGGAGGGAGCTGAAAGGATCCTGCACAAAGGCCCGCACAGTTGGGACACAGATTTTATTTCTGGGTTTTATTTCTAGAATCTCCTTGGCACTGAAGACCCTGATGTTGATGCTAGTGCTGAAAACACGAGCCTGGGTGGCACGGACAACCTGGGCAGAAGGACCCCTCTGGTCTATGGGGAATTAGCCACTGGAGGTGGAGCCCAGGAACATCAGAATGGTTATCTTTGTGCTGAGGTCGGCCTGTGCCTCTTGATGAAGCAGAGGAGCTGGCCTAGAGCAGGAGCAAACCAGGGTTCTGTGGTGAGATGTCCCCTGCCACGTAATTAAAGAAATTCTTGCTCCTGTTGAAGCTGGCTGCTGATGAGCTCTGCCAGCAAGTCGTTTGCGTGGGGTGCACTGCACTCTCAGTGTGGAGCTGCTTAGGTGTGAAAACCACCTGAGAGGCTGAGACCTCCTGAAAGGCGGTCTTGACCATACTGACCTAAAGAGACCCTTGGGATTTAGATCAGCTACCCCAAATTGTGCTGTTGGATTAGCTGCATTGAAGATCTTGTGCACAGATCTTTCTTGAGAACAGATCTTGAGCACTTATCTTTCTGATTTGGAAGCTTGCTCTGCCCCAAATGCGATGCTATCAGCATGCTGTTTTTTGTTTGGATCAAAAAGGGAGCAGGAGGGGTCAGGACTCCTTTGAGGCTTAGAGCATCGTTCTGAGACTTAAGTTCATATTGGTCATAAAGCACTGAGAATTCTGTAATACTCCTTGTCAGGTTTCCAGCAAGGTCCATGTCGTTAGGTGGGCTTCATAACCTGGGTTCAGAGCTGTGTTCTGCAAAATTAGCAATGTGACTACTGCAGGATATATGTTCCTGGAGACTGCCTTCTGGATTTGTGTTTTCTGTTTGAAACCTCTGATATTCCTTAACACCAGGATAGCTCCCCCATGCTTGGTCATCTTCTCCATCTTGGAGGATATATAGATGAATGCATAGATTCCAAGAATTTGAGAAATCTCACAGCTTTCTGTTGGAGGAGGTAATCAAGAGGATGTGACCATCAGTGGACCCTCTAGCTGGACCTGGACAAGCAGAGGTGTCTACACCCCTCCCCTGTCCTCAGGACACACGCTGTGCCCACTGTTCCCCCACTGGGGGCCATTTTTCAAAGACACTGCCCTGACAGAGTAAGGTATTGTTGAGGCCATCTGCACTATGTACATGAGTGAACCTAGCGCAGGCCACTGTATGAACTTTTAAGAATCTGGCAGTGGGTGCAGAGATCTACTTGTTTTATGCCTGCCTAAGACAAGCCTTGTTTGTTAAATTTCCTTGCTTGTTAGACCTGCCACCTACCAGTCTAGAGTGGTCTGTCCCTTTCTGTGGTTAGTCCTTGTCTTCCATGAGTGAAGGGGCCAGTTTGCGAACCAGCACTTTCCTAGAAGCTGTCTGCTTCTTTGTCCTTCACAGTTGTCCAGTCAAAGGCCAGTCCTGCCAAGAGCATGGTTGTAATTCCAGCGGTAGCTGCCCTTCAAGGCTTCTAGCACGGAGTGGACGTGTGTGAAGGGCAGCAGTACTTTAGGGGTGTTGACTTTGGACATGGGATTCAGCAGCACTAATAATACGAACAGTGATGGGGGTTCCAGCCCCATGCAGTCAGGTCGGCTTACCCTACCTCCAGTGACCTTGCTGTCTCTGGTGCTTGTCCCCCATGTGTTTCCCCTATGTTCACATGCCCCCCCCCCACATGATTCTCGCCCACCCATGAAGCAGGTGATACCACATGGGACAGAGGGGTACTTCTTGAAATCATAGTTAAAAAAATAAATCAGTTATACTCACTTGTTATCTTATCTCCTACTTAGGCAGGTTTGCACTGATGATTTATAATCCAGTGGTTTACTTTTTTCTCCTCCAGCACTAGTGGACATACCACACCTCCATCACTGACAGTGACTTACTGAAGTTGTGCTTCTCAGTTTTGATTTGCATAGCAGGATTTGTTAGATAACTGGGGAAAGTGAGGGAACATGCAATATGAAAAACCACTTCTTCATTCTTATATTCCCCATCCAAGAATATTTGGCTATAAATAGTATGGAGGAAAGCCCTATTTCCTTTTTCCTTAGTATTACCTGATGAGCTGTCAAAGACCCCATATGACACCATCAGAGAAATCTGTGGTTACTGAAAAAATAACAAAAGCCTAAGTTTATCAGAAACTTGCCAGACATGGGAGCCACTGGTTGAATGAATTCCATCCAATAGACTCCCCTAGGGTCTCAAATTATTGGGTTTTATAAGGTTTAGATTGTTAGTTACAAGCAAGAAATTAGAAGCTGGGGTCTAAACTGGGGTTGGCCAGAATTTGCAGATTAGGACAGTAGTTGAAATGATTTGTATTTGAGCAGTTTGTCCCTGGTCTTATCTTTCTGAAACCAAGCAAACTGAAGCTCAAGCTATCTGAGTTTAAACAGTCTTTCTGTATTTTAAGTTTATGACCTCTGTATAGTGTATCTGTTTGGCAAGATGTAATCGCTTCACTTTTCTATGTCTCAGTCATAATCTTGGTATCATACTTCAACCACATCTATGGGAGAGACCACATCCTTGACCCCACCTCTGGGTTAAGTATATGGCCATGAGGGAGGTCGCTTGAGTTTCAGCAGATGTTAGATTTTCTTGCTTCTGTCAATAAGATCATCTGGTAAAACAGCGGTTGTGTGGCAATATTGAAGATTCTGTAGAACCACATATTTGGTCACTGCAGCACTGACAAGTACTGAGTTGGTGGTCTACTTCTAAGCTGGGAATCAAATGTGTCCGACTTAAGCCAGAAAACAGGTCCTGCCCCCAATTTGAGAACCTGCTGAGCCAGATATGGGGCTATCAACCAGATTACTCAATTTCTAATGTTTTTGTTTCCAAGATCTCTTTAATTAAAATTAAGGATCATGGAAAAGATGATAGGGATGGAAGTACAACATTCTTTAAGATGGCTCATACTCTGCCTTGAGAAGGCAGTAAATGTCTAGGATGACTTTTGTTTTAATGCAGTGCCTGTCCAATGTTGTGAATTTCTTAGGCAAGGAGATCTTTGGCTTTGGTGGCACCGTCTGGTTCTCTTGTTAGCTCTGAACCAGAGCATGTAGGTTTTTTTACACCACTTCTCAGACTTTCTTTAAAGTGTGACATAGGTATGCCTGAAGACAGAATAAAGCATTGCTCCTCAAAGGTTAAGATTGGGGGTGTTAAATTTCCTCCTTCTTGAATTAAGAGGTCTAAAGACTGCTTTTTCTTAGAGGGGAAATCAATGGGCCAAGTGGACCTAGAATAATATCAGGGAATTTTCCTGAGCGCAGGAATCAGTTTGCTGAGATGGCAAGTCCCTGTCTAATTCATGGGTAGTAGCCCATAGGCTGTTTTTTTTTTTTTAGAACAAATTCAGTATCAGTCATTGAGGGCCACCCACTTGGCCAAAATACCCCTTTGAGATTGTCTGATTTGTTCTTATAGCTTTGACACAAGTTGAGCGCTAGACAGTGAGATACGCAATAGAGACCAGCTAGTAGATCCACAGTCAAGGAGACTAACTTTTCTTTGTAGAATCTGTAAAAGAGAGGAATCCCCACTTGCATAATTAGTCTCTTACCACGCTCTATCTGAAGTTTTGTTGAAGTGCTAATTTCTGTGACAGATAGCTAGATTTCATTGTAATGGAGACAGTTCCTATTCTTTGTGTGACATGATAGAGGGTCTTAGATTTTTGGTTATCTGACCTGTGGTAATATTTTCCATCTTTAAATCACACAGGAGTTCAGTTCTATTACCCAGAAACCAACTGATTCACTACAAGGAATTGGTACTAAGGGAAAGTGGGTAACATTCAAAGGAAAGTGGTAATAAACCCAATGGTGGGTTGAATTATGTATTTGAGTCATAGAGGGACTATGGGTGCAAAGACCAATATTTAAGAATAGTGGCTCAAATGGGTGCCATAGTCAGAACAAATATCTATTCACTATCCAGAACCTTAAATCAACAGGGAGATAAAAAAATAACGGGCAAATAAATAATAAAACATGTGAAGACATGCATGGCAGTGTTTTGGATATTTGAGATCTGTTCTAATGTTTTGGGTGGAAGTTGTCTACTTCACTCTGACTTGAGGTCTTAGGTTGACGGTCTTCTTCCAAAGTTGTCAGCTTCTGAAGGATTCATAGGTGTCCTTCGTTTGAGATCTCCAGTTCAGATGGCTTTTCTTTGGTGTCATGTAGCTTTGTGTCTTAACTGAGTGTTACAAATCTGAGGATCAATCCTTTGTAATGCGATCTCAGTGTGGTGGTAAGAGGAGCCTGATAAGAGCACTTGTTGTCATGTTTGGGCGCTACCTTTCCTTGATAAACCATCTATGGGACCACGTCTCCAGGTTTGAGATACGGGGCAGTGACTGGGAGGATGCTGGGGAAAGGCTGCCTATGTCTGTTGATGATAAGGTATTGCATTATTCTTTTGCAGTATTCAGCTATAACTGCCTGGAACGGTATAGTCTAGGATCATGGGTGATATTCTCAGGCCCATAATCGGGACAGTTACCAACTCAAGCAGTGAGTTGATAAACCCAGGAAGGAATTGGTCTCATGGCATTAATGCCAGTGGCAATCCCTTTGTCTGTAGATGTTCAAGGGTCTCAGAGCTGTTTCTCCCTCAGCTTTAATTGTAAAAATACCATGAATCCTCTTGACTTTTCTTCAAGACTAAGGATGGTAAAAGCAGTAAAACTTTTGAGTGTCAAGGTTTTTCAGAGTTCTTTAATGATGGCTCCGACAGGGATTTTTCTATTAGTGAAGAGATGGGTTGGGATTCCCCAAGTAGGAAACATGAAATCAAGCTGTCCTTTAGCTATGGTATGAGCTGTAGCTTTGACAAGGAAAAGTGTCAGGTCATCTCAAGAATGTATCTAAACATGACTCCAAAACAGACTTATTTGCCTACATACTATTTTTGTTCACAAATACAAGGTTTTTAAAGGAAAAGTACAATTTTGGCAGAATAAGATACATTATTAGGGCAGAGCCTCCCCAGGAAATTAAATCCCTCACAAGGATTATAAACATGATGAAAATGTATCCAAAATCTACTGAAGGCAATAATCCTCTAAAGACTATTTGGAAATGGTCTGAGAGGTGCTGAAGCCTGGGCTATTATCTATGCCCCATCTATATAGTTTCCTCAGCATTTTCTTGGTAGTAGAGGAGGCATGCACCAGAAACCCCCTCAGTAGATTTGGTAGAGTTTGTACCAACACTGATCAACTTCAATAGCCAGCTTTGCGTAGTAATCTCCCAGGGTTCATTTGCAGGGCTTCTGGCAGCAAGAGCCTGCCCTGAGAGTGCCAGAGATCCTTCTCTATCTTCGGCCATATCTTTCCTGGGATCTTTTTTCCAATGTCAGAGCCGTTTTCTGACATTTGATATATTGGCCTCTTTGAGCCGTTGTGATATTTGACTCTGAGCAACTCTAAGGACCATGATTTTAGCAAGAGCCACCTAGTTGATATGGTGTTCAGCCAGAGCATTTCTTTTTTTCCAAGTTGTTTTTTTATTGAGTGTGTTTCTATCTTTTAAATGCCGTTTCAACAGAAAACATCAAGCTTCTAAGAATTTCTTAATCTATGACTGGCTATTTACAATTTGGTTTCCTGATGGTATCAGGAAACTTTGTTTCCAGAACATCCCCAAATCATTTACTAACCCAAAGACATACATATTATCAATATATGTATTAACTCTTTTATCCACAGTCGATCAGAAAGCTCTAATAAGTGCACCAAGTTTAAGTAGATTTTTCTCTTTTAAGTAGAGGTGCTCTTCTAAAGATGAATTAAAATCTGTTTTCGATAAAGCCTGATATTTATTTTCCTGCTTCAATTCCACTTTATCAACTATGGACTTCCTATGGGAGTCTTCAACAATTTTGTTTGAATTATAGATGTTTCCT
Organism: Manis pentadactyla; assembly: GCF_030020395.1. Lineage (NCBI taxonomy): Eukaryota > Metazoa > Chordata > Mammalia > Pholidota > Manidae > Manis > Manis pentadactyla. The sequence goes on along the minus strand of NC_080019.1, from coordinate 188,612,004 downwards.
AAACTATCAAAACAGAGGGTAAGCAAAACAGAAGGTTCTCCTTCTTAGTTAAAGGACAAATGTGTTAGGGGTCAAAAGATTACAATTGGAGGTTTAAATGGGTGAGGGAGAAAGCAGTAAAATCTCATGGGAGGTGAATTTTTGCTGAGAAATGTTGACAATGTTTAATGAGCAGTAAGCATTTTAAGGCATGAGGAACCATTAAGTTAAAAGGGGGTAAGGTGGCAGGTCTCCAAATACTGGGCTGATGCTGCTGTTCTGAGGCAAGGTGAATGAGCCTTGCCACTGGACCAAGAAAAAGGCTGAATTAGGCTTTTTGCCCCTACTTCCCAGGGAGTGGGTAAGACTTGGAAGGCTTTGTGCATGAGTAGAAAGGTTCATAGTTAGGCAGAGCCCCTGTGGGAAGCCATGGTGTTGGAGGGCTAATATTAGATTACAGAATGCCTGCTCATATTTAGAGTCCTGTATCTGTTCCCTTTAGCTTTCATAAAAAAATCACTCCAAACTTAGTGATGACCTGCAACAACAGCATTTTATTCTTCAAGAAGTCTGAAATCAGCGTATTGGCATGGCTGTTTCTTCTGAAGGCTCTAGGGTAGAATCTTTCCTTGCCTCTTCCAGCTTCTTGTGGCTGAAGGCATTCTTTTGCTGCATCACTCCAATCGCTGCCCTTCTTCACATAATCTTTTCTTTCTGTGTGTCTCTACTCTGTGTCTTTTATAAGGACACTTGTCATTGGATTTAGGGCCCACTCAGATAATCCAGGATAATCTCATCTCAAGATTCTTAACTAATTACATCTGCAAAGACCCTTTTCCAAAGGTTCTTTGGAAAGACATGACAGGTTCTGGGGCCACAGTTTTTGGGGGCCACTGTTCAATCTACCACAGTTCCAAAGAACGGGGTGCTTTGACACTGAGGACTTAGTTTAAGTCACAGAGTGTCACAATTATGAAAATGTTAGGAACTCACTTTCTGCAATAGCCAATGTGACCCCAAATCCTCTTTAATGTCTTTTAGTATCAAGATGGGGCAGTTCTGAATGGCTTATCATCCTTGTAAGGGATTTACCTTCATGGTAGGCTATGCCTTAGATAATGTACCTTGTTCTGCCCAAGTGTACTTTTCCTCTAGAAACCTTATATTCTTTGTGAACAGAAACAGTAAGTAAGCAAATAAATGTTTTGGAGATTATCTTATCCTTAGAACACAGCAAAATGCCATTTACATACTGGATGAGAGAGGAATCGTAAAGAAATGTAAGGTTTTTAAGATCTCAAAAACTTGTAAAAAGCAGAAGGGGCTTCTGTATACCCTTGGGGCATAACTATTATCCTTCTGAAGGAGAAGGCAAACAGGTATTGGTATTTTGGTCCAGAGAGTGGTAAGATAGACAGTGGACAGGTCTATGACAGTAAAGAAAGTGGCTTCAGGTGGCCTTAAGGATAAGATGGTATGGGTTTGGTACTAAAGGAAAATGAGGTATGGCTGTTTATAGTTCCAAAATCCTGGACAAATCAATATCCTGTCCATTGGATTTCTTCATCAGACAAGATGTGATAAATTTTCTTTCTATCATGTTTTCCATTACAGGATGATAGGATTTTGTCTCTTTAATTTCTGGTCTTAGAAGTTATTGTGAACTTTCAAGTAATGGTTAGATGGATCTACCCCTCCCTTAGTGGGTTCTGCTCCAGTAATTTTGCTAATGTCAGTTGAATTCTTTGTTTTAAAGCAGTCCATAGTTCTTCAGTTTGGGGCTGATTTCAACATAAGGGCAATGGTGCATTAATGTCTAAATAAATTTTAACCTGATTATAAATAAGGAAACCTTCAGGAATTCCAAAAGGAAATCTCTGGAAGGAAATTTCACCTGACAATTCCATTGGCATAGTGGGTGTTTCTAAATGAGCAGATAAAGAGTCACAAAGAAAGAGTGTCCTTCTGTTAAGCCCCAAAGTGATGGCTCTGTGTTTGGACATGGGACTTGGGGGCTGGGGAGCTGGCCTCCACCTCTGAGGAGAGGTCGGGTGGTAGTGGTAGGGTCTTAGTTGTTTTGTAGTGTCCATATTGTATCATTTCCTGTGTTTGCCACAGCCATTTACCATAGAAGTTTGTTCTCTCACTGTTCTGGAGACTTAAAGTTTAAAAGCACGGTATTGACAGGGCCATACTGCCTCTGAAGGCTCTGGAGAAGAATCCTTCCTACCCTCTTCCTAGCCTCTGGTGGTTGTCAGGAATTCTTGGCATTCCTTTGGTTTGTAGAAGCCCAATTCTAATCTCTGACTGTTACATGGGCTTCTCCCTGGACGTCCTCAGTGTTTTCACATGGCCTTCTTACAAGGCGCCAGGTCTTATATGGCCCTCTGTAATCCAGTATGAACCACACGTTAACTTGATTTTATCTTCAAAGACCCTGTGTCCAAATAATCACATTCACAGGTTTGGGGTGGACCCTATTCAACCCAATGCCCACATTAATCATAAATTTGTATGTTTGTCCTTTTGTGTTTAGATAGACATTTCCACATTTCCATGTGAACAGGGAATCAGAGGCTTGTTTTAGAGGGTTCTTTGTTTGGCCATCTTAATTTTCTCTCTTTATTTCATAGCTAGTACAGGATAATTATTTTTCCCATCGCCTGTTTGCTTGCAGTTACTGGAATCTCCTTGCCTATGAGTCCCAGCAATTATTTCTGTGGGGAACAAACATGTCATTGTTTAAGTTGGAGAATCTTAAATTTTTTCTGAGTTTTAGTTTGGGTTTGATCTCTTTCCCTCTAAAATGATTCTGCTGGGTACTGTAGTTGAGGTAAGGGAGTTATTTTCACTGTAACTTGCTTTTGCTAGTCAGTTCTCCACCGAGAAATGATAAAACAGGTCTGCAGTGAAACTGTCCCTACTGTCTATACCGAGTGTTGTGAATTATGCTCACTAACTCACCTCTGAATTGCCCAGGACTTTCATCTTGTTCATAAAACTGAGTAAGAGCCCAGTCGTTCTTTACAGGGCGTAATCATGATGTGACCCTTAAGAGTGTGTCCTGTTTTGATGACCTCGTCAACTCCACTGGCTGTCCCAAGGAACTCAGGGTCCTCTGGGCCTTCATCCTAGAGGGTCTTTTCCAGCTGAGATTTAACATCTGAGGAGCCCACCAGTGTGTGAGCTAGTTATATAAAGTCTGGCAGGCCAGGATTATAGATTCATGTCTGTTCTGAATTCTCAGTAAAATTTTAATATGGCCATTATGGCTTTGAATTCTGATCCAGACAGTGGTTTCAAGTCTATTTTAAGGTTGCCAGTTGTCCAACTTGCAGGAGCTCTTGAGTCTTAGGTGATGCAGGTAGCCCAGAGGGGCCAGGTGTAGAGAGGAGGGCAGAGAAGGCACGGGGAGGGAAGAGAGGTGGCTTTCAATACAGGACACGTGCACTGCTGCTCACTCTTAGTGAATCTAATGGAAGCACAGTTGATGATGTGCCCCTTAGACGATCCATTTTTGCCTTCTCAAAAATTTCCCAAAGTAGCCACTGAAAATCCCTATCACCCGTGGTGGGATTATGACATATAAAGTGACAATGGAAGGTGTTAGGATTAAGTGGGGATACATGAAAGAAGTCAATTTATGCCAGGAGGAGTTGTGGATTTGCTAGCAGGTGAGTCCCTGTGGAATTGGTTTGTGCTCAGTAGGTGTTGCTTTTATAATCCATGTCTTGGGCCCCTTAACCTGAAGTTGGGCCATTTCCAGGCATCAAAATGATTAATCAATGGCTCTGAAAGATGAAGTGCTGAGAGGAGCTCTCTTCTGGAATCAACTCCTTACGTATAGACCAGACTAAAGAAAGCTGTTATAGAGTTTTGATGAGTGACCCTAGACAAAGATGTCTAAGAAAGGAAGCCAGATCACAAGATCTTTTGTTCTTGTATCCCGAGGGCAGGTTGGAGATAGACTTATCAGCCCTATCAACTTCCTCTGAGGGACAGAAAACATCTATGACAGAGAGGTTAAAAGGGCCATGAATGGTAAATAAAGGCTTTGTCAGACTTCTGACAAGGCATGTGAATAGAACTGTATTGGAAGTTGAACAATTCCTAAGGAATAATGATCTCAGCTAGGGAGCGTGAAGAAAAGCAACGGAAGCTCAGACTTCATGTTGGAGACTTAGTGACCAAGACAGGACACCCACAGATCAGGTACTCAGGGCCCTTGGGATGTGTGCTGTTAACTGATGTGGAGTCGTGGGCCAAAACGGACGAGGAGATTCTGGCTGGGTGTCACTGGGACCGCCAAGTCTACTAAAGCTCCCCATCAAACCACCAGGAAAATGTTTCTGATAAAAATCCCATCCCCGCTAAATCTGAGTTTATTAGAAACATTCCAGGCCAGGGGGCCACTGACCTAATGAATTACATCATATTGTTTCCTCAGATAGTTTGAGTGCTTGGGTTTTATAAGGCTTTTTTTTTTTGACAAAGCATCCTAGGAGAGTTTTAAGGCAGGAATGATTAAGACTGGGATCTGGACAGAGATTGATAACAATCTGTAAATTAGACCAGTTGCTGAAATAGTCTGTGCTTAAACAGCTTGTCTATAGTCTCATCTTTCTGGAACACAAAGCCAAGCAAACTGTTGCTGAGCCCTGTGTGGAGGAGCGTGGGGTTCCATTGGTGGAACTCAGGCCGAAGCTAGAGGTATTCAGGCTTTTTCAGAATTTCCAGAACAAGCTACAGAACAAATGGGTACCTCGCTTTTGTTATATCACCTCACTGTGTGCATGGCTCCACCCTCCCTCTCTGTATCCTGAATCATCATACTGCCACTATATATGTTTATTCACTGGAACTGCAGGGCACAAAACCTCTCTTGTTCCCTCCACTTCTTTCCCCTTGATCTCCTCCCAGCTGATGGACTCTTGTGCAGTCCTGTGTTTGGGAAATAGCACAGGTCACGGATGGGCAACAGAGACCAGCCCACCCTCCTGCAGTCGCTTCAAAGCTGCCTGCTCCTGGACTGAGGTCCACGTGGTAGCATCTTCCTGTCTCAAACTGCCTGGAAAGCCAGCAGTGTCCTCTACCCCTGGGAGCATGTTCTGTCTTAAAGGGGAGGTGGGACCCCTACCACACAGAACAGCAACACACACAAAAGGAGAGACATGATCACTGGTTGCATGTAAACCTTAATTTAAGGCAAGGGACTTCCCGACCTATCTGTTCCCCAATAGCAACACCTTGGTATAGCCAGTTATCTAAGGTAAGCTGCCAAGAAGAAATGAGGGCTATTTGGGGTAATCTGTCAAAATTTATGCCGAGTTGCAGAGGGGCCAAATTGTTTGCTAAATAAGCAGGGAACACGGTTGTCTTACTTTTCTGGGACTACCATAACTAATGATTGCTAATGATTGCAAACTAGGTAGCTTAAAACATAGAAATCTCTTCTCTCAACTTCTGGAGGCCAGAAGTCTGAAATCAAGGTGCCTCATGTGCTGAGCAGTGTCTGAAGATTCTAGGGGGCCCTTCCCTCTAGGGGGCTCTTCCAGCTTCTGGGGGCTGCTGGTGTTTCTTTGCATGGTTCTGTATCCCCCCATTCTCTGCCTCGATGGTCACAATGTCTCCTCTTCTTTTTCAAAACTACTCTGTCTTATAAGGGTGTATATAAGTGATGCCACTTAGGGCCCATCCAAATAACCCAGGATAAGCTCCCTACTCAAAATCCTAACTTGATCACATCTTTTGCATTAAAAGATGACATTTATACTTTTGCCATATGTATTACTCAGGCTGGAATCTCCAAAGAAACATGAACCCATAGGGTGTGTGTGTGTGTGCACGTACACATGTGTCTACACACATGGGAGGGAGGGATTCATTCACACAATTTTGGAGGCTGGCAGGTCCAAAAACAGCTGAGCAGGCCAGCAGATGGGACCCCAGGGGAGACTTGATGTTACAGGTTGAGTCTAAAGACAATCTGGATGGTGATATCAGTAAATGGCAGGATGGGAAGTCCCAGCCCTGGTTTTTGCGTAGAAGCACCAGTTTGGCCAAGGTCAAGAACCCAGCTAAGGAGATGCAGCATTCCATAGAAGCACAAAGCTGGGAGAAGCTGCAGGGCAACAAAGAGAGGGACCTTCTCCAGAAATGGGGTGGATTCTAGGGCAAGGGTGGTCGTCATTCATGGGGAAGGACAGTCAGGAAGAGAAACATGTGTCTGGAGCTCTGACAATGTTCTAGGCAGGTGGCAGATTTTCAGGGACCTAATAAACTGGGAGGTGAAGTCTCTATTAGCCTGAATAAGATGACTCAGAGAGAGAGGGGGAGGAGAGAGGGCAGGAAGGCATGCTTGGGGGCCCCACATGTGAGAGGCAGAGAACAAGTAAAGGGCCTGTGGGGGAGAGAGACTTACATGAAGAGCTGAAGGAAGAGAAAGAGGCAGTTGTGCAGGGGACAGAAGCACTGATGACCACTGACAAGTGTGTAGTCCTGGGAGAGGGGCCCCTGGCCCTGAGGAGACACACCCCTGGGCCAGTGTAGCAGAGCAGGGAGAGGGGGCCGAGCTGGGGACGAGGTCAGGGGCAGCGGGGTCCGATCCTGCCAGACACACTCCGTGGGGGCTGCTCACCAGACTCACCTTGGGGTCTCACTAGAGGCAGCAGCTCTGTGCAGACATCTTGGGGACCAAAAAGTTGGTTTTCATCGTCACTTCTGCTTGAATAGGTAAGGGTGCGGGATCATTGGCTTTCAGGGCAGTAAGAGACCAGAGTTACTAAATAGCAGCCATTTGGTAAGAATCCATTTTGACAAAAACCTTACTTTTTTGTGAAATCTGGTGACTTCTAAGTAAAGTGTGGGTCCAGTTAACAATATCGTGTCAATGTCAATTTCCGGGCTCCTCAGTGCTGTATAGTGTGTAAGGTGGCCCCACTGGGGAAGGCTAAGAGAAGGGGCACAGTGCCATCTCTGGGCATCATTATTTGCAACTTCTTGTTTATTTCCGAGTAAGTTAGAAATCCACCAAAGTGCTCCGAAGTCCAATCTGAGAGAAAATGTGACAACCAGGAAAACATCCCCAGGAGCTGAGCCAAAGAAACACAAAGGTCCCTCTGGCTCGGAAGCCCTCCAATTCCCACTGGATTCTGCTCTAGCTGCACCCGTCCCCCAACCCCTCCTCTCCTCCTTCCCTAGGGGACCATTCTGGGCCCCAAGGCAGGAGAAGCCCCCTAGCAGCGATCCCCAGACAGATCCAGCCCATCCTGGTTGGGGGTGTTCAGCATGATCTCCTAGCCCATCCTCAGAGCACCCAGCCCCTTCCTTACTCCTGAAGGTGATGCCCACCTGGGTGTTGACCAGCACGTTGAGGCCCCCGTACTCCTTGAGCAGAAAGTCCCGCAGGGCCCGGATGCTCTGCAGGTTGCAGATGTCCAGCAGGTGGAAGTGCGGGCTGAGGCCCTTGGCCTGCAGCTGCTGCATGGCAGCCTGGCCCTGAGCCGGGTCCCATGCCATAAGAATCACATGCCCCAAGAACTACTGACACAGGTGATGCCCAATGCAGAAGCTGATGCCTTTCTTGGCCCCAGTGACAAGAGCCATGCGGGTTCTGACCATGTGGCTGGGCAGGGGGTATGGGGATGATTGTGTGGAGAGTGGATGAGGCTGTGGGTCAAGGTAGGTGGTGGGGACAAATGGTACATAGACCTGGTCACAGTCAGAGAAGCTGCACAAAAATAGATTCTGATCAAGTGCAGGGACTCCTAGAGGCCCAGGTTCTCCCTTGTAAGGTTAGGTCACTACCCTGCTTCAGGGACGATCAGTTTTCATTCCCCTAATCCTGAAAAATCACTGGTAAAGAAAGTAATCATGAGAGGAGAGGTGTCTTTTCATCTTTTCTTGGATGCTTCTGTGAGGGGAGGCCCATGGGGTGCCCTCCCCGGGGCCCAGGGGGCCAGGCTTGGTGTCGGGCAGGGAGAAGCTTCCTCCTCACTGCCCTGCTGTGTTAGGGCCACTTATAGGCACTCACATTACAACATGCTTTCCTTTCCAATGTCCTTCCAACATTTTCACTTGTATCAATACATTCAATCTCCACAGCAATTCCATGGCTCTTATGCCCATTTCACAGGAGGAAATTGAGATTCAGTAAGATGCAGTAGTTTCCTCAAGTTCATGCAGTAAGGTGGCAGAGTCAGTTCTTCAATGTTTTTAGATATTGGTCTGGAAACTTTCACACAGAAACGTTGAAAGAATAGTAGTGTAGTCATTTATACAGCCACCAACTAGATTAACAATAGAATGTTCTCACTGCAGTATGTGTTCAGCTTCTGCATATTGCTTGTGAACCTCATTTACGTTGCAAAACTCCTGACACTCACTCCCTGGGTAAGTAACACATTCACATTAAGAGATTTGATAACGATTCTCTAACACCCGCTAATGCCCAGTCCATAGTCAGTTTTCCCCACTGTCTCCGGTTTCCTTGTGGACGTGTCTTTCACACAAGAGCCCTCTCACATTCACACTTGGCTGTTGGTTTTTTTTCCCAGTGGGTTTGATGTTAAAATGAGCACACTACATTAGATGCCTCCCCTCCATGGTGATGTTCAGGTAATTCTAGGGGCTGGTAGACTAAAGGCAGCAGGCCCACCAGCCACGCTCATTAATTTATATATTGTCTCTGGGTACTTTTGTGCTATAACAGCAGATTTGAGTAGTTCCCACAAGACTATGTAGCCTGCAAAGCTGACAAAATTTACTATGTGGCTCTCTGTATAATGTTTGCTCATCCCTAAGTTACCCTGTTCCTTCTCTTGACCTAAAGTTCAGGTCTATTACATACCTGAGCTGCTTGGCATGTGAACAGTCTGTGCAAGTGCCCATTTGGAAAGAATCATTTATTCATCTAAGATTTTCATTCATTGTTATCATCTTTCCACTTGTTTCCCCCTATATCCCATAGATATCACAGCTCAATCAATCCCAACTTAAAGGGAGTACTCCAAGGGCTTAAACTTATTTCTCTCTCTTTTTTTTTGATACGGCTATTTTTGACATTGTACATGTGCTTTTGACCAAATCAAGGCAGTTCACATAATTGGAGCCATGGAGGGAGCTTGGAGCCGGGTTCCCATTGCTCAACTTTCTTCTCCATGACAAACTGTCCGTGAGGCCCGTCAGCATCTGAGGGTAAAAGGGCCAAGTACACGGGGGTCTCTGCTCCTTCTTCTGGGCTTTTCAAGGCCTTGGGTCCCCCCAGGTTGGTTCTCACCCATCCGGGACAGCAGGAATTCAGGAGGATCTTGTCCGCCCTCCTCTGCTCACTCAGTTTCCGGGCCTGCATTCTGGACAGGACAGTGATGCCAAGCTTTGTCACTGCATAGGAGGTAAAGCTCAGATGTGGCCAGCCCTCCTTCAAGTGCACTCCATTCTTTGTGTCTTCCACGAACTTTTTCATGAGCCCCACCAGCTCCTCCTCTGTGATGGTCTCACTTGTAAATTTCTGCTGCAGTTCTGGGCTGCAGCTTTTAAGAGCTACCAAGCTCAATAGGCCAGATAGATTCACCACTCTGCCTAAAATTCAAAACATATTGTTACATAGAAGGGCGTGCACAAGAATGATAAATTACCAAATTGCTAGGGTTTATTCTATTAGAGAGACAATTACTAGTTGCTATGAGAATTAATGAAGACTACCTCTCTGAGTTCAGGACAAGATAAAGTCTTGAAATTTCATACCATAACATCTTAGAGGATGCCAGTGATATGTTCTAATGGAGAAGGCAGTGCCCAGAAGTTCCATAGAAAATGAAAACGGTTAATATAGAAGGTGCAAAGGGGAATGTAAGGCCAGGCTTATTGCATTCATGAGAAGAAATCCTCTTTCCCCCTAAGGCTGCCCTGGGTCCATCTGTGAATGTTGCAGTCACAGGGTCAGTGCTGTGTGAACAGGTGTCTCCTGACCAAGAAAGAGCTGATGGGTTTAGTGATGGCGGTTCCAAGGTGAATGCACAGCACCTGGTTTGGAAGGAGGCTGCTTTGCTCCAGCCATGGTAAACAACACAGCTCAGTGGGCTGAAATGCATGCTATTTTCTCTACATTTCGGCTTTTATCAGTCAATGAGCATTGACTAATGGCCGGCAATATGGTCACAGAGAAGGGCAGTGGAGAAGTGGACAATTAAAGAGACACTAGAAAAAGAAATAGACTACTGAAAAAAGAAATGAAATACTGATGCATGCTACAACATGAATGAAGCTTGAAAATAGGCTAAATTAAAGAGACCAGTCACAAAAGATTATATTATATGAATCTATTTATATGGGATGTCCAGAACGAGAACACCTAGAGACAGAATGTAGATTAGTGGCTGCCTAGGGGCAAAGGAATGGGGGTACAGACTGTTGATAGCTAAAGGAACTGGGTTTCTTTTTTGGGGTGATGAAAACATTTTAATATGAATGTCGTGATGGGTCCACACCTGTGCACATGTACTAAACATTAATGAATATAATTCAAATGGGTGAAGTGTATGGTATGTGACTTATATTTCAATAAAACTTTTACAGTATAGAGCAATGACTCAATTCCGACCAAATTTTTTGGAAAATATAGTATTAAAAAAAATGATGTTATATGAACATGTATAAAAACTAGTTTACTATTTTTATATTTAAATGACCATTTTAAACATTATAACAAAGTCATGGGATCATACCACCAATAAGAGGTCAAGAAAATTAGAAAACTCTCTCTTTTTATTGTGAATATCCAGCAAAGGCTGTCATCATCGGTGACTTTGAGCTACACCCTGCTAAGGGAGTCTCTGTGCAAAGAAATCCAACAGAAAAGATAAATAGAAATATTTGTCGAATGTTTTACTATGCTCCACTCAGGGGTTCTAATATAATTATTTCATTTTCAAAAATGTATCAGCCTTCATAATAAAAAGAATACATGTTTCATGATGTTAGATTGTATCACATAAAAAAGTATGTAGGCAAAAAGACAGCAGGAGAGGAAGCCAGAGTGGGTCACTGGCATACCAGAAAGGCAACTGTGATTATTCATACGGTCTTGAAACCATTTTCTCGTGTGCCTTTAGTGTAGACAGTAGATGGAGAAGCTCTACTTTCTCTAGTCTATTTGTCCTCTGGGAAGAAGTGATGTTCTGCTTTCTGTTCCTTTTAATCTATCTCAAGAAGTCTATCAGCTGTGAAAATACTTATCTGTGTGCACTAGGGAAGCCTGGCCAGGGAGGCCACAGGGCTTTGTGGGTAAATTCCTGGATGTAGGGCTGCATCCCAGTCTCTGTTCCACAAGCTATCCCTCCCACTGCCACATTCCCAAGGGGGTAGGGCAGCCTCCTGGGGGCCTCCCCTCACAGCTGAATGAGACTGTAGACCCTCATGGTCTAACAGCTCAGGACAGGGAACACACATGCAGAGTGAGTAGGAATCATGGTGTTAGGTTACATAGCAAAGATGTGGGTTAAATTAAAAAAAAAATCTCGAGTGTATTCTTGGCTCTCAAATGACATTTCAGGGGCACTGCACTTCAAGGGAATACCTACAGCTAGTCCTTGAAGAAGTGTGACGGGCCATTTTGACATTGTTGGACTAAGGGTGTGTGTATGTGTGTGTGTGTGTGTATGAAACAATTGCCCTTTAATAGTCATTCCACATAGAGAAGAAAATCATGGCATTCATCTAAGAAATTATTCTTTCACTGTTGGTGATAAACAGTTGATTCAGGCAATTAGTCTGTATATGACCAGGTAGTGATTTTAGGGAAGCCATGTTTTCCTTCAAAAGTGTAAATAAATGGAAACATATAGGCCACATCTCCAAGGCTTAACCCTCAGTCTTGCTCTGGAACCCTGTGGGGATGACTGTCCCCTAAAGCTTCTACCCTTTCCTTTCTTCTTCCCTCCCCAAATTTAGTGTCCAAAACCAGAGAGCCAAAGTGAAGCAGACAAAAAGGGATACTGTAGACCTCATCTCACCCCCAGTGGTGAGATGGGTGGTTACATGAATGTGTAGACATGACATTCTGTAAAATAAGATTTGTGCATTTTATTGTGTGTACCTCAATAAAGAACATATTTCAAAAAAGAAATATCCATTCACTCATTCTTCTAGATTCATAAAATGTCAAGGTGGAAGATACCTTTAGTACCAGGATTTTCCCAACTTCCTCGTGATTTTTCAGATACTGGGGAGGTGAAAAGCAGTGCCTTTCCATCAGGGTGGAAGACATCTTCTTTAAAGGGTTACCTGCCAAGTGTAGCCTTAACAAGACTATTACCTCTTAGTACTTGGAAAACTATTATCTGATGAACAAGAGTATCCAGATTTCTGATGTTTGCTTAATTCCTCAGAGGTGGTTTTGCATTAATATCTTTTAAAAATGAAGGCAAATTATAATTTAAAGAGAAAAAAAAGAACAGGGTGTCAGAGTTTTTCAAACTCAGGATGATGGTGACTTTGGGGGTCACAGGAGGGATGTGAGATGATAAAGGGAAAGGGACTCGAAAGGCCTGGTTATTGATTAATTGATAAAGCTAAGTGGTGACACCTGGACATTGTGGATTCTTATCTTTTGTGTGGCAAGAGTATTTGTGAATAACTTTTTCTTTTTTAAAGAAAGGAAAAAAAATGATAAGAAATCCAAATCAATAATACCTGAGTAATCTTTAAGGTCACTATATGCTTTCTATTCCCTTTCCACACCAAAAAACAAACTGTAAATTCCCCTTTTAGATAGTTTCTTCTCCCCACAGAGATTCTGTGGAAACCATTCCAGACTGTTTCTTGTGTCCTAAGTTCTGAGATACACACAAGGAGGGACAGAATTTGCTTTTGGTTACCTTAGCTAGGACCTCTCCCAGATTTTCTCCCCAAAGAGGGCAGAAGAAAGTCATGATAACATGAACTGCTGTGGCTCCCCTTCTCCCCAAATGATGTGAGAACTCTCCTATTTTAAAGGTTTGAAAACCTTGCTGCCATACCTAAATATGGCATGTATTTATATTCCCATTAATTCTGACCAGGCTAACAGAGCTGAAGGACTTTTGGGAGGGAGTAAGCACGCAGAGAGTGCAGAGAATGCCCAGGAAGGAAAAGCCTCATGAAAGGGGAACTTAGGAGGGGTGACAGTTGTCCCAGAATGAAAGCTGAGCACCTGTTGTACAGCAGGGCTGGAGGAGGAGGCCTGGGGAGAAGCTCAGGTGGACAAGCCCTGGGACCTGGTTATTGGTAATAGAAGGTAGGCATGTGACCTCCAGGATCCTGAGGCTTGGATTAGGTCAGACAGCAAGATGACTTGTGGAAAGGCAAGTGTGTTTTGGAAAAGTTTTAGATGTAGTGGATTCTATGCGGAGGGTGGGCATGAGGAAGAGAAGAACAGGCAGCAGGAAACGTGTGTGTCAGGAACTCTGCGAATGTTCTAGTTAGGTGACACAGCTGAAGGGGCTGGCTAGGAAACTGGGGAAGGGAAGGCTCCGCTAGCCTGAATGAAATCACTCAGGGAGAGGGAGGAGAGAGGGCAGGGAGGCATGCTGGGGGCAAGTGAAGGGCCTGCCCGGGACAGCCTGACTACAGAGCTGAGGAAGAGAAAGAGGCAGTTGTGCAGGGGACAGAAGCACCGATGGCCACTGACAAGTGTGTAGTCCTGGGACAGGGGCCCCTGGCCCTGAGGAGACACACCCCTGGGCCAGTGTAGCAGAGCAGGGAGAGGGGGCAGGGCTGGGGAAGAGGTCAGGGGCAGCGGGACCCGATCCTGCCAGACACACTCCATGGGGGCTGCTCACCAGACTCACCTTGGGGTCTCACTAGAGGCAGCAGCTCCGTGCAGACATCTTGGGTACCAAAAAAGTTGGTTTTCATCGTCACTTCTGCTTGAATAGGTAAGGGTGTGGGATCATGAGCTTTCAGGGGAGTTAGAGAACAAAGTTACTAAATAGTAATCATGTGGGAAAATTCCATAGAATGAAAAAACATATTTTGTCTACGAAATTCTGTGAAATGTAAATAATCTCTATGTCCAGTTAACAGTATTGTGTCAATGTCAATTTCCTGGCTCGTCACTGCCGCACAGTGTGTAAGGCGGCCCCACTGAGGAAGGGGCAGTGAAGGACGTACAGTGGGATCTTTGGGCATCACTCTTTTTGCACTTCCTTCTTAATTTCAAAGTAGGTTGAATGTTCAACCAAGTGCCCCAAAGTCCACTCAGACTGAAACTGCAGGAGTCTGGAGGTGGCTGCTGAGTCTGATCTCCTTTACAGGAGAGTGTAAAGGTCATCTGTCTGCAAAGGTTTGTAAGTCTCAGGGGACTGCATGTCCCTGATGCCTGGGGTCTGTCCCTCTTCCCTAGAGAGCCCCTTGTAGATACCATAGGAGCTAATGGCCCCACTGCAGTGGTTCAGGAAGAACCCATCCCACCCTGGCTGGACACCCTCTGGGAGGCCTCCCTTCCCAGCACCCAGCTCCTTCCTTACTCTTGAAGGCGATGCCTGCATTGTTGACCAGCACGTCGAGGCCCCCGTACTCCTTGAGCAGGAAGTCCCGCAGGGCCCGGATGCTCTGCTGGTCACAGATGTCCAGCAGGTGGAAGCACGGGCTCAGGCCCTTGGCCTGCAGCTGCTGCATGGCTGCCTGGCCCTGCATTGCATCCCGTGCCGTGAGCACCACGTCCCCCGAGAACTGCTGGCACAGGCGGTGCACGATGGCCAAGCCAATGCCCCTGTTGGCTCCAGTGACCAGCGCCACACGGTTGCAGGATGACATGGTTGGGTGCGTGTGTTGGGCAGGGTGCTCGTCTGGACAGCAGACAGGCCTGGGAGCCGAAGAGGTAGAGGGGACACTGCTGCAGAGGCCTGGCCACCGTCCAGAGAACCTGCTCAATAATGGCTTCCAGGAGGCAGTGCTATAATTCCCAGAGAGAGGAGCCCCGCCTGTGTCCCTCCCTCCAGGAGGAGCCAAGTATCCAGGAAGGATTCGTACTGCCCCCTCCCTTGGTCGGCCTCTCCAGGTGAGGCCCCCTGGGCCCAGCAGGACACAGCACTCACGTGATCCCACTTCAGAGCCAATAGTACATTCTGGGTGAAGAGGTGCGCTTCCCCAAAGCAGCACAGGTTGTCGAGGGCTCAGTAGGAGGGTGAGAGTCAGGGCAGGGGAGGGACACTGCTTTGGGAGGACCCGTGGGGAGCGGGAGCAGAGTGACGGCTGGGTCGGGCCCATCCCCCTGCAGAGTGGGTTTGCTTGCTCTTCTCCAAGAGGCAATGAGGTGACTTGGGCCCGGGAGGCGGTTCTGAGGACAGTGAGCCCTGGGCTTCCTTAGGAAGAGAGAAACTCAGGAGACAGAGTTAGGGACAGTGGGTCCTGTGATGGGAGGGGCACTGTGGGCGGGGCTGGTCCCCCAGTGTGAGCCCAGGTGCCCCAGGTGGCAGGGAATGTGTATGAGCTCTGCCTGGGTACTTAGGTTTTGATTGGAATGTGTCATTTCATGGTTACAGAATCCCTAGGTTTGCTAACAGTGCCCATTTTAGGATGTGACCTAGGTTAAAGTCAGTAAGTGGTAAGATATTTAGGTGGTACTTTTAAAGTTTAAGAAAAAACAACATCTGTGTGATACCCAAATGCATTTAAAACTAGTAGCTGAGATGCTCTGGTCCTGACCTTGACACTGACGTTTTTCTGAGGCCTGTTTTGAAAAACAACGTAATGGGGGAACTTCACAGCCCTGTTGAGGGTGAGTCTTGCAGAATAATACTCCCTTTTAAAATAAGGAAATTGCTTTAGGGACCATCACTTTTTCTCCCCATAAGCCTGAAAATCACTGGTGAAGAGTGAAAATAATCATGAGAGGAGAGGCATCTTTGCGTATTTTCTTGGATGCTTCTATGAGGGGAGGCCCATGGGGTGCCCTCCCTGGGGCCCAGGGGGCCAGGCTTGGTGTCGGGCAGGGAGAAGCTTCTCCTCACTGCCCTGCTGTGTTAAGGCCACTTATAGGCACTCACATGAGAACATGCTTTTCTTTCCAATGTGCTTTCAACATTTCACCTGTATCAATACATTCAATCTCCACAGCAATGCTATGACTCTCATGCCCATTTCACAGGAGGAAATTGAGATTCAGTACCATGCAGTATTTTCCTCAAGGTCGTGCAGTAAGGTGGCAGAGTCAGTTCTTTTATATTTTTAGATGTTGGTCTGAAAACTTTCAAATGGAAAAACTGAAAGAAAGGTAGTGTAGTCATTCGTACATCCACAAACTAGGTTCAACAGTTATGAACATGTTACTATAGTTATGCATTTATCTTCTGTATATATTCCTGTGAACCGTGATAATGCCAGAGACCTCGTGACTCATGACACTCAATACCTAATTCATTATGGACAGCTTTGATAGTAATTCTCTTATAACCACTAATACCCAGTCTATATTTATTTCTTCCCACTGTCACTGATCCCCTGTGGATGTATCTTTCATAGGAGAGCCCACTCACATTTCACATTTGACATATTTATCCCTGACAGTGTGGTATTTAAATAAACCACAACAGATGCTTTCCCTTTGTGGTGTTTTTCAGGTAATTTCTAGAGGCTGGTAAACTAAAGGTGACAGGCCAAATCCAGCCCCCTTACTGTTCTACATGTTGTCTCTGGCTACTTTCCTGGTACAACAGCGGATCTGAGTAGTTCCCACAAGACCACACAGTCTGCAAAGCCAAAAACCATTACTATCTGTCTCTTTCTATAATGTTTGCTGACCCCTGAGTTATCCTGTCCCTTCTCTTGACCTAACCTTTAGGTCTTTAGTTACCTGAGCTGGATGGCATGTAAGCAGACAGCGCAAACAGACATTCGTAAAGAACCACTTATTCATCTCAGATTGTCATTTATTGTTGTCATCTTATCCCCTTTCTTTTCCCCCATATCATAGAGATTCCACAGCTCAACTACTGAGACATACCCAAGTCAAAGAGGTACTCTCTAGGGGTAAATTGATTCCTTTTTATTTTTTTGATAGGGATATTTTTGACAGGGTACACATACTTTTGACCAAATCAAGGCAGTTTACGTAATTGGAGCCACGGAGGGAGCTTGGAGGTGGGATCCCATTGCTCAACTTTCTTCTCCATGACAAACTGTCCATGAGGTCCCTGAGCATCTGAGGGTAAAAGGGCCAAGTACATGGGGGTCTCTGCTCCTTCTTCTGGGCTTTTCAAGGCGTTGGGTCCCCCCTGGTTGGTTCTCACCCAACCAGGGCAGCAGGAATTCAGGAGGATCTTGTCCCCTGTCCTCTGCTCACTCAGTTTCCGGGCCTGGATTCTGGACAGGACTGTGATGCCGAGCTTTGACACTGAATAGGGAGCAAATCTCATATGAGGCCAGCCCTCCTTCAAGTGCACTCCATTCTTTGTATCTTCCACGAACTTGTTCATGAGCCCCACCAGCTCCTCCTCTGTGATGGTCTCACTTGTAAACTTCTGCTGCAGTTCCGGGCTGCAGTGTTTAAGAGCTACCAAGGTCAGTGTGCTAGAGAGATTCACCACTCTGCCTGAAATTCAACACATATGTAATTACGCAGGAGGTTTGCAGAGGAATGATAAATACCAAAACTGCTGGAATTTTTTCCAGTTGAGAGGCCATTCCCAGTGTTATGAGCATTAATGAAGATTGCCACAATGAGTGAAGGACATGATACTATCTTGGAACTTGTCATACCATACATAAAGCCTCAGATGAAGTAGAGGAATGCTATAATGTGGAGGGGATTATTAGTAGAACTGTGAGTACTCAGAAGTACTGTGAGAAAATGAAAATGGTATATGTGGGAACATGCTAAGGGGAATGCTCTTTGCATTCATGAGGAGATATTCTTGTTCCCCTTTGGCTGCCTTTGGGTCCAACTGAGAGCCTCACAGCCACATAATCTATCAACAGGGGTCTACTGAGCAGCAGAGAGCTGGCTGGTTTAGTGATGGCAGTCCCAAGGCATCTGGTTTGGAAGGCTGCTGCTCTGCTCTAGCCAGGGGAGAAACAAATCAGCTCAGTGGGCTGAATTGCGTGCATTTTTCTCTAGTTTAGGTCTTTATAAACTCAGGAGCAGTGACTAACGGCCGGGGTGGGACAGTGGAAATGTGGACACTTTAATGGATGCTTGAAAAAGGAATGGCCTGCTGCCCCATGCCGCCACACCTATGAGGCTTGAGCACATCGTGTCAAATTACAGAGGCCAGTCGCAAACTTCGTATTATGATTCTGTTTATATGGGATGTCCAGAGCAGTAACATCTGGACACAGAATGCAGATTAGTGGTTGCTCGGGGCCAGGAGGAATGGGGGAGCAGAGTGTTGATAGGTAAGGGCACAGGGATTCTTTTTGGGTGATGAAAATGTTCTAATCTTGATTTACTGATGGGTCACAACTCTGCATATGAACTAACACCTTTGAGTTGTATACATTAAATAGGTGAAGTGTACAGTATGTGAATTACATCATAATAAAGTCGTCAAAAGCCTGTAGTGACGCTGTTGCTCATTAATTGTTTTTTGGACAATGTAGTTCATATTCATAAACATGAATTTATGTTAACATGTGTAAATAGTTTACATTTTCTCTATTTAATGAATTTTTTAGATGTTATAACAAAGTTGTGATACCATACCACCAATAAGAGATCAGGACAATTATGAAACTCTCCCTTTTTAATACAAATATCCAGGAAAGGCTGTCATCAGTACGTAACTTTGACCTCCATACCACTAAAGAAGTGCCCATGCAAAAAATTTAACTAAAAAAAAAAAACTCATGGTAGAATTACTCTTATGAAAAGACCTTTGAGATAGTTAAAATGAATTAAAGAAAGTCTCATTAATCTTCCAACAGTCTTCTAAGATGAATGCATTTTAGAAATAGGTCAGTTTCCAGTCCTTCATTTCATCCAGAACACATAAAGTGTAAGAAGAAATTGAATTTCTTTGTCAATATTTTAGTAATATTCCTCCAAGTTCCTAATAGAATGTAATGTTCTAAAATATCATCTAGCCACTCATAAGAAAAGTAACACACCTTTCGTAAGTCAGAAATACAACACACACAAGTGTGTGTAGGAATAAACAAAGCAAGAAAGAAAGCCAGAGTAGAAAACTGATACACCATAAAGACAGCTACAATTAGTTATTGGGCCTTAAAGCCATTTTTTCATGTACCTTTAGTCTAGACAGAAGACGGAGACACTCTAGCAACCCTCTGTGGGCTGTTTATACTCTGTAAGGAAGTAATGACCTGTATTATTTTCCATCTATCACAGGAAGTCTAGATCAGCTGTGGAAATACTAATCTGTGTGCACTAGGGAAGCCTGACTGGGGAGGCCACAGGCCTTTATAGGTAAATGCCTGGGTCTGGGGCTGCATCCGGGTCTCCCTTCCCCCCAAACTGTCCCACCCACTGACCATACCCCCAAGGGGGCAGGGCAGCACCTGAGGCCTCCCCACACAGCTGGGTGAGACTGTAAACCCTTGTGGTCTGACATCTCAGGACAGGAAACCCACAGGAAGCTGGGAGCACTTGTTGGAGGTTACGACGGCATTTCAGGACACCGCACTGGAATGCCCACAGCTACTCTTCTAAGAAACACTATGGGCCATCATGCCATTATAGGGCTAAGGACGTGTGTGGGAAACATTTGCCCTTTAACAGTCACTCCACATGGAGGTAAAAGCATGACACCCACCCCTTTTACTGGTGGGGCTTTCATTGGATCCAGACCATTATTCTGAATCTGACCAGGTAGTTATTTAAGGGAGGCCATGTTTTCCTTCAAAAGAGTGAATATGAAAACACACAGGCAGTGTACCAGGGCTTGACCCTCAGTCCTGCTCCAGAGCCACGTGGGGAAGACTGGCCCCTCTGGGCTCTGCCCCTGCATCTCCTCTTCCCTCCCCAGGTCTACTACCCAGCACCAGAGCCAGAGCGATCTGGACAAAAAGGGGTATTGTAGACCTCATCTCACTACCAGGGACATACTCTAAAGCTTTACTTGATACGCACAGTCTATTCAGAGGTGATGAGTCCACATCTGCTTCTCTAGACCTTTTCTGATTTCACATTCATCACAGTCCCTTCTAAGTCCATCTTTTCTAATTCCAACAGTACTTGTACTTAAGTCTCCGGGCTGATGAGAGGTTTTGAAGAAATCCTACCATGTTAAAATGTGCCTTTTGGGTTTCCGCAGGGTGTCTGGGGCCCTGTACTAAGGAAGACATTTGTCCTAGTCTAGTTGACTTATTTTGTTGACTGTCACCTTGGTGCGACTGAGTAAGGCTTCACCTGAGGATCAGGATCTTTGACGTAAACTATTGGAGGACCACCGAGTAGTTGGAAAAACAACCAGGTTGGATGCCACCTGTCTAAGTCTGCCTCCAGCTGGGCATGTCACCTTGAGATATGTTATGCCCGCAGTTCTTCATTAGTTCAGTATATAAAATGCTTAGCACTTTGCATAATGGAATGTCCATCCACCCATTCTTCTAGATCCATAAAATGTCAGAGGCCAAAGAGTCCTTTAGAATGATTATCATCCCAGCTTCCTCTAGTGGTTTCTCAGAATTTAGGAGCTGAAATGTAGTAGCTTCTCAAGTCAAGTTGGAAAACCTGTTCTTTAAAGGTTTACTTGGTAACTGTAACTTCAACAAGACTGTTTATTTCCTCCTTAACCTTTTAATGCTAATATGTGATAAAAAAGAGAGTCTAGATTTCAAATGTTTGATTCCTCAGAGGTGGCTTTCCCCCAATATCTTTCAAAATAAATATATATTATAGTTTAAAAGATAGAAAAATTGCTCTCTACAGCCATTCTTCACACTCAATATGAAGGAGACTTTGGAGGAATAGGAGTGAAATGAGATGGTTAAGGGGGAGGGATTTAAAAAGACTAGATATTGATTGATGGGTTAAGCTCTGTGATAGGTACCTGGGTATTGTAAATTCTTATCTTTTGTGTAGCGAGAGTATTTCCGAATAACTCTTTTTAAAGAAGGGAGAAAACAATAGGAAGAAATCCACATCTATAATCCTTCAATATTCATTAAAGTCACCATAGTCCTTCCTTTTCTCCTTCCATGGAAAAGACAAAACAAAAACAACAAAAAATACCCCCAAGCCCAGAACATTTCCTTTTTGGATGTTTTCTACTACCCACTGAGATTTTGTGGAAACCATCCCAGATTGTTCTTTATATCCCAGGTTGTGTAATATGGGCAAGGAGGGCCAGGACTGGACTTTGGTTACATTAGCTAGAAGGTCTGCCAGATTTTTCTCCCCACAGAGGGCAGAAGAAAGTCATGATAACATGAACTGTTGTGGCTGCCTTTGTCCTCAAATAGTGGGAGAACTCTCCTATTTCAAAAGGTTAGAAAATGCTGCTTTCACACATAGAATATCACATGTATTTATATTTCATCGACTCTGGTTTCCAGAGGCAAAATCAATAGGTTGAATAAGCCCTCCCTTAGCAAATCTGGGGGTGAAATCCATCCTCCTCCTTGGCCAGGCTACATAATAAGAGCCACACAGCTCAGTTAATGAAGGGCAATAATAACCAGAAGTCAATAGTATGAGTTCCAAGTGAATCCACATGGAATGTGGGGTGATATTCAAAGGAACTGCCCTATGAGGCCCTAGTGAACCAAGTCTTAGAAGTAATAGAACTTTTCTGGAGGACAGCACAGGGAAATGGGGTGGAATTGAGAATAAATGTACATGAATGTTGTCAATTCCAAGCCAGACCTCTTAATCTTTCTAAAGCTCATATTATTTGGTGTATTGAATGGTCGGTGGTTCTCCATCCCATCTCACACCTTGGGATAGCTATTGCAGGAGTTGACTTCCAAAGTAATATGATAGTTTGTTTTGTGCAGACTATTAGTCCTAGTGCAGGAGAGTTAACACGGGCCTAGGGAAAGGCAGGTTGGATGGCAGAGAGAACTACAAGCCACACCAAGGACTTGGACTTTGAGGTGAAGTAAGTATGCAGAGAATGCCCAGTAAGGAAAAGCCTCATGAAAGAGGTACCTTGGGAGGGGTTACAGTTGTTCCAAATTGAAAGCTGAGCACCTGTGTACAGCTGGGCCGGAGGAGGAGGCCTGGGGAGAAACTCAGGTGGATAAGCCATGGGATCTGGTTACTGAAAATAGAAAGTGGGCGTGGTGACTTCCAGCATCCTGGGGCTAGGATTAGGTCAGCGAGCAAGACGGATTTTGAAAAGGATGAATGTGTTCTGGAAATGTTTTAGATAGGGGTATATTCAGGGACAATGTTGGCCATCACAGGAGACGGACAGGCAGTAATAGATATTTGTGTGTCTGGAGTTCTGTAATATGTAGGCAGGTTAAGATGTTTCTCAGAGCCTAATAAATTGGGGAGGTGAAGATGCCATTAGCCTGAATAAGATCACTCAGAGAAAGAGGGAGGAGAGAGGGCAGGAAGGCACGCTTAGGGACCCCCATGAGTGCGGGTCAGGGAGCAAGTAAAAGGCCTGTGGGGAAACCTTGACTGAAGAGCTGAGGAAGAGAAAGAGGCAGTTGTGCAGGGGACAGAAGCACCAATGGCCACTGACAAGTGTGTAGTCTTGGGAGAGGGGCCCCTGGCCCTGAGGAGACATACCCCGGGGGCCAGTGTAGCAGAGCAGGGAGAGGGGGCAGGGCTGGGGATGAGGTCACGGGCAGCAGGGCCCGATCCTGCCAGAGACATTCAGTGGGGGCTGCTCGCCAGACTCACCTTGAGGTCTCACCAGAGGCAGCAGCTCCGTGCAGACATCTCGGGTACCAAAAAAGTTGGTTTTCATTGCCATTTCTGCTTGAATAGGTAAGGGTGTGGGATCATCAACTTTTAGGGGAGAAAGAGAAGAGAGTTACTAAATAGTAGCCCTGTGGTAGAATTCGGTTCAATGATACAAAATTTTCTTTCCTGTGAAACATGGTCCATTGTAAGTAAGGTCTGGGTTCTGTTAACAGTATTGTGTCAATGCCAATTTCCTGGCTCTCTAACGCTGTATAGTGCATAAGTTGGCACCATTATGGAAGGTTAAGTGAAGAGTATAGGGTGAGATTTCTATGATTTTTTGGCAATTTCTTTTTTATTTCCAAATAGGTTAAAAATTCACCAGCCTTTTCTAAAGTCCAATCTGACAGAAAGTGCAGAAGCCTGGAGGAGGTCTGATCCAGCATTCTGCCATCTTCGTGGACAGAAAGTCTTATAAATCTTGGGTTCGGCTGACCCTGATGCCTCGTGTGTGTCCTCCTTCCCAGGGACTCCCCTGTAGGTCCCAGAGGAGCTAATGGTGCCACAGCAGTGGTTCGGGACTAGCTGTAGCCCATCCTGGCTGGACACTCTCATAGAGGCCCCTCCACATGCACTTACCCCAGAAGCTGATGGCCGCGTTGTTGACCAGCACGTCGAGGCCCCCATACTCCTTGAACAGGAAGTCCCGCAGGGCCCGAATGCTCTGCAGGTCGTCGATGTCCAGCAGGTGGAAGCGTGGGCTCAGGCCCTCGGCCTGCAGCTGCTGCACGGCCGCCTGGCCCCGCGCCACGACCCGCGCTGTGAGCAACACGTCCCCCGGGAACTGCCGGCACAGGTCGCGCGCGATGGCCAAGCCGATACCCTTGTTGGCTCCCGTGACCAGCACCACGCGGCTGCAGGACGACATGGCTGGGCTTGGGGGTGTTGGGGGTGTGGTAGGGGAGCCGGGGTGGTGGTGTTTGGAGAGACTGGGCTGTGGGCCTCCAGAACACCTGCGGGGAGTACTGTCCACAGTCAGAGAAGATGAAGAAAATGAATGGCTTCTGGGAACCCATGTACTAACTCTTAGAGGCCAAAGCCCCGCCCTGGCCCCTCCCTCCATCGCGGGGCAGATTGTTCCAGGTTTCCTGCTCCTCCCACTCTCGGTTTGCGTCTGACCGGGGAGGCATCCAGGCCTAACCAGGCACAGCGCTTCTAGGACCCCGCTTCAGAGCCAGGAAATGGTCCACGACGGGAGAGGCGCGCTTCCCCACCCCAGCCCAGGTCGGTGACGGCTCAGTAGGAGGTAGAGACTCTAGGCAATTGAAGTGAAACAGTTTTGGGAAAAGGCAAGCAGAGAAAGAGGATGCAGAGCAACTGCCTGGTTTGGGACCCATCACCCTGCAGAATGCGTTTGCTTGGTTTCCCTAAATCCTGATGTTTTCACCCGGACAGGGTAACTGCTTCTGAGGACAGTGATCCCCTTGCTTTCTTAAGAGAAACTCATGACAGAAAATTAGAGAAAGTACGTCCTGTGATTAGACTTTCACTGTGGGCTGGGCCTCTCTCACTGTGTGAGTCCAGGTGTCCCCCAGGAGGGAGGGGGTGTTTATGAGCTCCTCCTGTGTGCCGAGCCTTTGACTGGAACGTTTTGTTTCGTGGACACATAATCTTTAAGTTTGCTAAAAATCCAACCTTTTGGTTTCTTCCTAGGTCAGAGTTAATAAGTGGTAGATATAGTTATTTTTAAGGTATTAAAGAGAAAAAGAAAAGCATCTTTGTGATATGAGAATACATTTCTGAACCAGCAGTTGAGATGCTATGATCCTGACACAGACACTGACGACCCTCTGGTGTCGGTTTAGACAAACAAATTAAAGGGAAGGAAATTCTGTAATACAGATGATCCTCTGAAACCTGACTCAAAGCCAGTTTGACTGAAGTAGCTATTTTAAAAGACGAACTGCTGGGCTGCATTCCTAGGGAAGGGGTGGGGGCCTACTCCCCTCGCCTCAGCCTGCAGGCTGGCAATCCCAGGACTGCAAGAATATTTACTGAATCTGCAAAAACTCAAGAAAAGAGGATGGAATTCCACTCTTCCCCTGGCCTAATGGGCAGGGTGAGGCAACTTTGGTAGACCAGCTGCCGGAATGTTGTCCACTGCCCCCTAATTAACCCCTTTTGTAAAACTCATTTACTCGCGGAGCTGCACTTGTCCCAGTCGTTCCCCCACACCTGGCCTGTCGGTTCCCTCACAATTCCCAGGAATGCGTTTCTTTTACATCCTTCCAAGAAATTCTCATAACAAATTCACATCCCTGTTGAGGCTGAAACTTGTAAAAGAAACCTCACTTTAATTTATTTATTTATATTTAAAAATTTTTTTCTTTTTTCTTTTGTTTGTATCATTGTGGATTCATGGTGGTTCTGGTTTTCTGCTGCTTTTTGTTTTAGTCCAATGTGTTTTACTCCATTACTGTCATATTTCTTTTTTTATTATTATTATTAAAGTATCATTGATATGCAATCTTATATTGGTTTCAAATGTACAACACAGTGGTTCAACAGTTACCCATCTTATTAAATCCTCCCCCCCTCTAGTGGGGTCACTATCTATCAACATAGTGAGATGTTTCCGAATCATTAACTGTATTCTCTGTGCTGTACTACTGTCCCTGTGACCACCTTATATTGTGATTGTGAATTATTGTGCCCCTCAATCCCCTTCCTGTCCCTCCTCCCCCCACCTCCCCAACTTCTCCCCCCTTAATAAGCACTAGCCCCTTCTCAGTGTCTATGAATCTACTGCTATTTTGTTCCTTCTGTTTTGCTTTGAATAAACCTCACTTTTAAATAATGGCCCTACCCTTGCTTCAGAGGTCACCTCCTTTCTTTCTGGCAAGCCGGAAAATCCCTGGTGAGAGTGAAAAATCATCCTGAGAGTAATATCCAATCCATATTCCGTTTTCTCCATTGTCTCACATTCCTTTAGGATGAATCTCTCATACAGGAGACTATTCCCATTGTACATTGCTATTGTTTTTATCCTAATCAGTTTGGTTTTAAGGAGAACACACAGGTTGTTCAGGTAGTATTAGAGGCTAGTAAAGTACAAGCGGCAGGCCAAACCCAGCCACCCTCGCTGGTTTATCTATTGTCTCTATGTACCTCTTTGCTGCAGCACCAGATCTGAGTAGTTCCAACAAGATCATGTGGCCTGCAAAGACACTAATACTTATTATCTTGCTATTTCTATGGTGTTTGCTGATTCCTGAGTTATCCCGTCCCTTCTCTACCTAACCTCTAGGTGTATTAGATACCTGACCTGTTTGGCATATAAATAATCTACACAATGGACATCTATAATGATGCTTAATCATCTAAGATTTTCAATCATTTTAGTCCTCTTCCACTTATCCATCATGTATATCACTGAAGATTGATAGCCCACTGAATACCCCACAGGCAGATTTGCTTATTTGCTTGTTTGGATGGGAGATGTTTCTGACAGTGTACATGTCCTGTTGGTCAAATCATGGCAGTTCACACATTTGGGGCCACAGAGGGAGTTCTGAGCTGGGTTCCCATTGTTCAACTTCCTTTCCCATGACAAACTGTTCCTGAAACCCCTCAGCAATGGAGGTCAAAAGGGCCAAGTACATGGGGTCTCCCCTCCTTCGTCCAGGCTTTTGGTGGCCGTGGGTACCTCTGGGTTGGTTCTCACCCACCCAGGGCTGCAGGCATTCAGGAGATCCTTGTCTCCCCACCTCTGCTCGCTCAGTTTCCGGGCCTGGATTCTGGACAGGACTGTGATGCTGAGCTTTGACCCTGATTATGAGGCAACATTCTTATAAAGCCAGATCTCTTTCAAGTGCACCCCATTTATTGTATCTTCCACAAACTTGTTCATGAGCCCCACCAGCTCCTCCTCTGTGATGGTCTCACTTGTAAACTTCTGCTGCAGTTCCGGGCTGCAGCGTTTAAGAACTATAAAGCTCAGTGTCCTAGAAACAGACCCCCTGCCTAATTCTATGCATATTGTTTCATAGACAGGTGTGCACAACAGTGAGAAACACCAGAATTGGTAAGATTTTGTCATTTGAGAGACAATTACCAGTTGCTGTGAGGATTAATGGAAACCTCTTCAGTGTGTGAAGGACATGATACAGTCCTGAAATTTATCATATTGTTACGTCTCAGATGTGAGTGTTATACAGAGGCTTACCCAAAAATCCATAAGAAAATGAAAACGGATTTTACAGAAGAAAATGAAAGTGGTTTTTACAGAAAGTGCTATGTGGAATGTAAGGACTGTGAGAAGTGGTACCTTCTCAGACAAGGTTAAAAACATTGTCTTTAAAGGTTATATGGTAAGAGTAGCCTTAAGATCTTTTATTTCCGCCTTGTACTTTCCAAGCTGCTATATGATGAGCAAGAGGGCCCAGATTTCAGATGTTTATTTGATTCATCAGAGATGGTTTTACCCTAAGTTCTTTTAAAAATAAGTGCATCGTATAATGTCAAGAGAAAATGCAGAATAACAGCCTACAGCTTTCTTCAAACTGAGGATGAATGTGACTTTCGTGGAAGGAAAGGGAAATGAGGTGACCAAGCCACGGGATTTGAAAGGCCTCAGGAGTGAGATTGGTAAAATCTGTGGGGGGCACCTGAACATTGCAAAGCTTATCTTTTTTGTGCCTAAAGTATCCCAGTAAAATTCTCTTTAAAAATGGAAAAAAGAGGTGTAAAAAGAAACCTATCAGTTTCCCTCAGCACTTCTTAAGTTCACTGTAAGGAGACCCTTTTTCCATTTCCCCTTCTGCGCCCAAAATCAAACTGCACCTTCCCAGTCTGGATATTTTCTGCTCCTCACATAGATTCTGTGCAAACACTCCAGATTGTTCCTTGTATCCCAAGTTCTGAGATATGGGGGAGGAGGGACAGTATTTGCTTTTGGCACCTTAGTAGGACTGCTCCCAGGTTTTCTACCCAGAGAGGGCAGAGGAAAGTCAAGATCCCATGAACTGCTGAGGCTGCCCTTCTCCCTAAGTCATGGGAGAACTTTGTTCTCATACTTAGAATACTGCATGTATTAATATTTCCATGAACTCTGGCTTGTAAGGCAAGATTGATGCTTTGACTACAGTATTTGACTACAGATTTGCCTTAGCAAATCTGGGGGCGCACACCTTTCTCTTTACGGAGCAAGGCAACACGAAAGAATGAACACGGCTTTGTTAAGTAAGGTACGGGTTCAAAGAGGAATACATGTTGATTGTGGGCAGTGTTACATGGCCTTCCATTCCTACCCTCAAGAGTAAAGGAGTCACGTGATGCTTGAAAGAGCTGACCTTTGAGGCTTTAGTGAACCAAAGTCTTAGAAGAACTGGTTGAACTTTCCAGGAGGACAGTACTGGGAAATGGGCCAATTTTAGAGTAGACTGTACATGATTGTCATCAATTCTAAGCCAGACCTCCTAATCTTTCTAATCCTATCTGCTTGTTTTAACTGGTGCATTTAATGGATGGTTCCCAGTCCCCCCCCACTTTAAGGTAAGTACTGTAGTAGTTTTCCAGCAAGTAATACAATAGTTTGTTTTGTCTAGAATATTTGCACAGTGCATGGGAACCAACAGGAGCTTTCAGGTAGGCAGGTCAGATGACAAAGAGATCTACAGTCATGCTAATGGCTTGGACTTTGGGGCTGCGGTGGGGGGAGTAAGCATGCAGAGGGTTCAGACAATGCCTAGGAAGGAAAAGACTCAAGATGTGTCCTTACGAGGGTTTATAATCGCCCTGAAATGACAGCTGACTGTATACTGTAGGGCTGGAGAGGCTTGGGGAAAACTGAGTGGGAAAACTCCTAGGATTAGATAAATGATAATAAGTAGGAGTCATGTTGTCTTCGAGGGTCCTGGGCCAAGGGCGGTGAGCCAGCGAGCCAGGTGATCCAAGGAACGGATGAGTGTCCTTGGAAGTGTTTTAGGTGGAGTGACTCAGGTGAGATGGGTGGACGTGAGGGGGAGGAAGACAGGCAGGAGGAGAAATATGGGGCTCTGGGAGTGTTCTACTCAGGTGATACAGCTAAGGCGAGCAAATAAACTGGGGAGGTTACGGCTCTACTAGCCTGAATAAGATCACCCTGAGAGCAAAGGGAGGGGAGAGAGAGGGCAGGAAGGCATGCTGATGGAAGCCCAGGAGTGAGGGGTGGAGAGCAAGTCTAGGGCCTGTGGGCGAACCTTGACTGAAGAGCTGAGGAAGAGGAAGAGGCGGTTGTGCCACGGAGACAAGCACTGATGGCCACTGATGAGTGTGTAGTCCTGGGAGAGGGGCCCCTAGCCCTGAGGAGACACACCCCAGGGGCCAGTGTAGCAGAGCAGGAAGTGGGCACAGGGCTGGGGATGAGGTCAGGGGCAGCGGGGCCCGAAGCTGCCAGAGACGCTCCGTGGGGGCTGCTCACCAGACTCCCATTGGGGTCTCACTAGAGGCAGCAGCTCTGTGCGGACATCTCGGGGACCAAAAAAGTTGATTTCATTGTCACTTCTGCTTGAATAGGTAAGGGTGGAGGATTACCAATTTTGTGGGAAAAAGAGAATGCAGTTACTAAATAGTAGCCATGTGGGAAAATTCCATAGAATGATACAATACTTTTTTTTCCTATGAACTCTGGTGACTTCTAAGTAAGGTCTGGGTTCAGTTAACAGTATTGTCAGTGTCACTCTCCTGGCCTCTCAGTGCTGGGCAGTGTGTAAGGTGGCCCAATAAGGAAGGCAGAGTGAAGGATATACAGTGAGATCTCTGTGTACCTTTCTTTGCAATTTTTTTATTTCAAAAAAGTTTATAAATTTTTCCTCAAAAAACTAAAAATAGAAATACCAGTTGACCCAGGAAAATCTGGAAGAGTTTCCTGAGTCTGATCTGTGATAAAACAAAGGTCGTGTGGCTGCAAGGATTTGCAAGTCTTGGGGGATTGGATATCCCTGTGCCTGGAATGTGCCCTCCTTCCCCATGGAGCCCCTTATAGATCCCAGAGGAGCTAATGTCCCCGCAGCAGTGGTTCAGGATGAGCCCCAGCCCAATGTGGCTGGACACCCTCATGGAGGCCGCCTGTCCTCCTAGCAGCCAGTTCCTCACTCTGGAAGGTGACGGGCATCTTGATGACCAGCTGTAGTGATCAATGTCACACAGGTGTCTGATGACCTGGCTGGGTGGGGGCTTGTAGGCTGTTGGCATGGATCAGACTCTGGCCATAATATTTGGTCTGGCCAGAGTTTGAGAGGCTGCAAAAAAAATGGGTGTTGGGAAGCAGTGTGGAAACTCCTAAAGGCTAAGGCTTCCCCTTCCTTCCTCCCTTCAAAGTGGGTCAGATTGTTCCAGAAGGTTCCTAATGACCAAACTTTTGTTCTGCTTCTGCCCAGCAAGGCACCCTGCACAAACCAGGGCACAGCACTCATCTGATCCCACTTCAGAGACAGGTAATGGTCAGGGTGGAGAGGTGTGCTTCCCCAAACCAACACACGCTGGTGATGGCTCAGTATGGGGTGGAGATTTGAGGCAATTCAACTGAAACTATTTTGGGAGAACTCCAAGGAAGAAAGAGAAGTCCAGAGTCATTAGCTTGGCTGTGGGCCCATCTCCCTGCAGAATGGATTTGATTCCCTAAGATGCAATGTTACTTGAATAGGTTAACTGTTTCTGTGGACAAAAATGATCCCTGTGCTACCTTGAGACAAACTCAAGAAAGAGAATTAGGGAAAATAGGTCCTGTGATTAGACTTTCACTGTGGGCAGGGTTCATGCCCTGGTGAGAGTCCAGGTGTGCTCCAGGTGGGAGGGGATATGGATGAGCTCTAACTCTGTGCCAGACCGATGATTGGCTGTTTCATTTCATGGTTCTAAAATACCTAAATATGTAAAAAGTCCAAATTTTGGTTTTGTCTCAGGTCAATGTTAAGAAATGGTATATATAATAAGTTATTATATTTAAGGTATTAAGGAAAAAAATATTTTTGTGGGACCAGAATATACTTGCAAACCAGCAGCTGAGATACAATGGTCCTGACATAGACACTGATTTTACCACAATGTCAGTTTAGACAAACAAATTAGGGGATTTCAGCCCCATTGAGGCTGAAACTTGCACAGTCAACCTCCCTTTTAAAAACAAGGGCCCTACCCTTGCTTCAGGGGCCATCATTTTTCTTTCTATTAAGCCTGAGTACGTCTGGTGAAAAAAAATTATGACTATTGGACCTAATTCATATTAGGTTAAATAGAGCACACCAATGCCTTCCCACCATGGTGTCATGCAGTTAATGCAAGAGCCTGGTAAACTAGGCCCCAGGCCGATTCTGACCACCCTCGTTGGTTTATTTATTGTCTATGGCTACTTCTTTTGCTACAACAGCAGACCTGAGTAGTTCCAATAAGACCATGTAGCCTGCAAAGCTGAATGTCGTTTCTATCTGGCTCATTCTATACTGTTTGCTGTCCCCTGAGTTATCCTGTCCCTTGCCTTGGCCTAAGCTTTAGGTCATTAGCTCCCTGAGCTGGTTGACATGTAAACAATCAGCACAAATAGACATTTGTAAAGAACCATATATTCATCTAGGATTTTCATTCATTATTATCATCTTTCCACTTTTTCTCACTTTTTATCACAAAGGAAATCACCAAAGACTTCACAGAATTAGTACCCAACTCAGAGTGGGTACTCCATAGGGATGGCGATTTGGTTTGTTTGTTTGGGCTGGGATATATTTGACAGTATTTATGTCCTTTTGGTCAAATCACCATGGGCCACATGATTGGAGCCATGGAGGGAGCTCTGAGCCATGTTCCCATTGTTCAACTTTCTTCCCCAAAACAAACTGTCCGTGAGGGCCTTCAGTGTTCGAGAGCAAAAGGACCAAATACACCAGGGTGTCCACTCCTTCTTCTGGGCTTTTCAAGGCAGAGGGTCCCCCCATGTCTGTTCTCACCCACCTGGGGCAGGAGGCATTCAGGAGGATCGTGGCCCCCTCCTCTGCTCATGTAATTTCCTGGCCTGGATTCTGGACAGAACAGTGATGCTGAGCTTTGACACTGCATAGTAGGTGTGGATAAAATGAAGATTCCTGTGGCCAGGATTCTCACCTGGCCCTGGTCGGCTAGCTCACTACACATGTGTGGGCAATACATTGTTAATGACTCTATATAAAGAGCTCCGCCCAGTGCTCTGGGTGACACCGTGGCATTGCTGCAAGGCTGTAGGAGAGCAGGGCAGAGGCTGGAGTGGTGGCAGCACCGAGGACAGAGGCCTGGAGGACGGCTGTGCAGGCAGACAGGCCCAGAGGTAGAGACCAGCTTGCTGCATGCAGACTTGCTGTGAGTGAATGGGGTTTTAGTGATTGACCTGCCACCGTGGAAATAAAGTTGGGTATAACTCTTTCACCCCAAGGTATCATTTCTTTGGTCACCCTGAATCCATAGTGAACTTGCCCGGGGCTGAAACCCATTGGCAAAACAGCATCCAGTATTCATAGGAGGCCAACCCTCCTCCAAGTGCACTCCATTGCTCGTGTCTTCCATGAGCTTGTTCACATGCCCCACCAGCTTCTCCTCTGCGATGGTCTCACCTGTAAACATCTGCTGCAGTTCTGGGCTGCAGCGTCGAAGCCCTGCCAAGCTCACCATGCTAGAGACGTTCACCACTCTGCCTAAAGTTCAGCACGCATCCTTACACGGAAGGGTGTGCTGAAGAACGATGAATGCAAAATTGGTAGAATTTTGTCATTTGAGAGACAATTACCAGTTGCAGTAAGCATTGATGAAACTGCCTCTATGAGTCAAGGACCTGGTCTTGAAATTGTCCTACCCATAATGTCTCAGATGACGTGAGGGACATGTTCTGATGGGGAAGACAGTGCCCAGAAATATAAGAAAATGAGAATGTTATAATGAGGGTGCCTAGGGCAATGTAAGGAGGTGCTCATTGCATTCATAAGGACATGGCCTCTTTCCCCCTGAGGCCACCTTTGTGTCCCCCTGAAAATCTTTTGTTCTTAGCACGTGAGAGGTGCTCTGTGAACAGGTGTGTGTTGACAGACTGATTCATTGAGTTATGGCAGTTCCAGGGTGAATGCACAGTGCCTGGTTTAGAAGGTTGCTGTTCTGTCTAGCCAGGGGAAAATGTCCACTTGGTGGGAAAATCTGCATGCTGTTTTCTCTGTGTTTGGGTCTTTATCAACTCCTGAGCTGTGACTAATGGCCAATACCCTTTAGCCGGTAGGTGGAAATATCAACATTTAAAGGGATGCTTGAAAAGGAAATGCTACATTTGGATGAAATATGAAAACATTATGCTAATTTGAAGAGACAACTCACAAAATAACATATTATATCATTCTTTTTCTATGGGAGCCCCGAACAAGAGCATCTAGAGATGAAATGTAGATTAGTGGTAAGAGGGAATGTGGGTCCACAGAATTCATAGCTAAAGGGCACAGGGTTTATTTTTGGGGGGATGAAAATGTTCTAATTTTGAATGTGGAGATGGTTCTACAACTGTACTGTGCTTCAACATCAGTGGGTTTTCTACTTTTAAATGAGATTCCTGGCTCTGACCCATGATAACCACATGTCATCTGGCTGGAAAGGTTTGAAAACCTCTGGGGACTGGGTTGCCCCTTACGCCCATGTGTGCCCTTCTTCCTTGGGGAGCCCCTTGTAGATCCCAGAGAGCTAAGGTCCCCACAGCAGTGGTTCTGGACAAACCACAGCCCACCCTGGCTGGACACCATCATGCAGGCCACATGCCCTCCCAGCACCCAGGCCCTGACTCTGGAAGGTGACGGGCATGTTGTGGACCAGCCACAGTGACCGATGTCACACAGGTGTCTGACAATAATGGCTGAGTGGGAGCTTGCAGGCTGTTGGCATGGAGAGTGGTTTGGAATCTGGCCATGGGGGTGGGGGTGGGGGCTCTGATTTTGGAGGTCCAGCCACAGTTTGAGAAACTACACAAAAATAGGTTCTGGGAAGCAGTGTATACACTCCTAAAAGCTGAGGCCTCCCCTTTCTTGCTCTTGTGAAGTGGGTCAGATCATTCCAGAAGGTTCCTAATGACCAAACTCTTGTTCTGCTTCTGCCTAGTGAGGCACTGTGGATAAACCAGGGTACAGCACTCATATGATCCCTCTTCAGAGACAGGTGATGGTCTGGGTGGAGAGGTGTGCTTCCCCAAACCAGTATGCCTTGGTGATACTCAGTATGGCTCAGTGTAGGGTGAGATTCTAGGCGGTTCAACTAAAACTCTTTGGGAGGAGCCCTGTAACTCCAGGGAGAGGAAATCCCGGGGCAAAATACCTCTAAACCTGAAATTGGTCAAAGGGAGAAATAAGTTTAAAACCCATTTATTGCTTACAAACTGCCTGGGGCTGTTTCTCTCTCCTGCTCTGGCAGAAGAAAGCGAGACCTCCCACCAACCTCTCAGGGTGAGATAAGCCCTTGGTTGTCCAGAGAATTACCCACTGATATGGAGATGAACTACTTCTCTCCACCCCTTAGAAACGCCTGTTCATATGGAGATGCACTAAAGCTAGGCGAGATATTCTAGAATATTACAGTTTTGCCCACAGGTCACCCCCCCAGAAATGTTGCCTTACAATCTACTTGTTCCCCCTCTTCCACAGTGGTCCCTGGGTGAGAAAACTGGAGCACTGTGACCAGACTAATGTCATACAATAGCAACAGCAGTAAAATCATGATAATCCTCAAACTGGAGGATTCAGCTAGGTTCAAAGTCCTATGGAGATTAAGTCCACAGTTCGTCCATTCCACAGGCAGGCAATAGCGATCATCACAGTTCAGCTGCAGCCAGGGGACGCATCCAGGTCAGAAGGACTGTAGAAGAAGAAAACCTTAAGGGCAATAAGATACGTGTTTTGATGACACCAGCATAGGCAAATCTTGTCCATCAGGTAGGACACATGCAAGAGAGGGGTCCTGTGATAGGACAGTGGCAGGAATGGGATCGTGTCCTGGTCTCGTATATCAGACTTTCACACCCTTTGTGTGGGAGTTACAGATGGGTCAATACATAGGGCTATGGGGGGTACATGTACTGGCCATGAAGATGAAACAAAACTTCCCCATAAGATGCTTTTACCTCCTGGATGTTTTGGATACACTACCATGATCTTTGGGGGCCACTCTGCTGTTAGTCCAGGAATACACCTGAGGCCAGCTTCCAGGCCTTTCCCCCAAGATGCCAGGAGGGCCAGCCATTGCTGGTCCATGTGTTGAAACGTCCAGGGCCACATCCATTCAACAGTGTCTCCAGGGCTTAATGCAGTAGGGCTGGCAGCAGGATGTTGCTCTTCTGGCCATATCCTGGCTTCAATAATTCTTCTTTGGTGTGGACATACAGTTGTATAGGAGAGGCAGCAAGGTGTGTGAGCATATCCACAGGGCTCAAAGCTCCTTTACGGGGCTTCTCATTCAAGTGCCATAATACTGTCCATAGGTGGACTGATCAGCCCTGTAGACTACTGGTGTCTGACTTCAGGCCAGATTTCAACAAACCATTGTACCTCTCTAACATGCTTGCTCCAGTAAGGTTATATGGTACATGAAACTTGTACTTTATTTCTAATTGCTGCACCCACTCTTGTAATGCATGTCCAGTAAAGTGGATGCCTTGACTTCTCTCAATCACCTGCGGCCAGCCATAGGCTGAAAAGAGATGCTCTAGGCTCCTCTTTTTGATTTGCTAATCTGCACAACATGCAGGAAAAGCAATCAATAGTCCAGTAGCCATGTCAACACAAGTCATGGCATACCGATAATCTATCTCCCACCTGACAAGGGGTATCGGCCATCTTACTATTGCCCTATGTTGCTGTAGGACTCGGTGTAAGTCCCTCTTAGACCATACAAGGCACTCTTTCTGGGCTTTGCTGACTTCTTCAAAGGTCAGTGGCATGTCCCACCAACAGGCTACAGCCCACATTGTCTTTTGCCCCGTGTGCACCAAATGCTAATGTAGCTATTGGGCCACATCAGAGGCAGGCTTTCCTTCTAGCCAGTGCACCTGGGCCAATGTGTCTGCTTCATCATTCCCTGGGGATGCCAAAGGCAAATGGCCAGTCACATGATATACAGTAACTGTCTTATTCTGACCAGAGGCCCACAGGTCTTGCCACAACTCTTGTCCCCAATGGGTCTGGTGACCAACACTCCAGAATGACATGGTACCACATCGGTAGCCACAGGGTCAAGCCACGATGGACGGCCCAGCTGTGATGCAGACAAGTATAGGGGAAGGCTCCTGAGTAATCACGAGCCATACTGTCAGCCCATGAGCTGCTCTTCCCCTCTCCATCCTCCATCCATATTGTCTCAGTCTTAGGATGGAAAGCCACAGCCCTCCTCTTTGGGGGCTGCCCATGACAGGAGTCATCTGTATAACAAGCATCTTCAGGTATAGGTGCTTTTCCCTCCTGATGAGGACTTTCGGCTACCAATGGCTCAAAAGTAAGTTCTTCCTGCTTTCACTGGTAGAGGTTAATGGCCCCAATAATCACTGGAGTTCTCCACATAAGGGGCTAGTAGAGAGGGCACTCTGCTGCTGTAAATATGCACCCATTTTGGCCAGTGTAGGTATCTGTACCACGCCACTCCATGGCCTTTGGGTTCAGTCTTGCACCCACCCTGAAATAGGGTGGGTGATTATTACGTTGGTCGGAGCTGTTCTGGTGATGGGCTCTTTAGCAGCAAGGCATGGTACACAGCAGCCAGTTGCTTCTGTATCAAGGTGTACCGGCCCTCTGCCCTTTCCATAGTTGTGACCAGAATCCAATAGGTTGGCATGTCCGTTCAAGTTGTTGTCAAAGACTCCATCCATAACAGTCTTCGGTTACATGAACATCTAGCTCACAGGGCCTTGATGAGTCCATTACACTCAAGGCCTGTATGGCTGTGACAGCCCACTTGGCAGTAGTAAAAGCAGCTGCACATGTCTCATCCCAGTCCCACCTGATGCCCTTTTGTACCAAGCAGTATAAGGGCTTCATATGTGCCAAGTGTGGGATGAACACTCTCCAGTAACCCAAAAAGACCCAAAAACTCTTGTAATACTATCACGTGGTAGGGGTGGGGAAAGCCTGGACCTTGTCTATGACTGTTCCAGGAATAACTTTAGTTTTACCTGACTAGACAACCCCCAAGAATTTTATAGACAAACCAGGTCCCTGAACCTTGGTGCTGTTCACAGACCATCCTTTCTCCTGAAGATGTTGCAGCAGTCTAGGAACTGCCCATTCTAAATCTTATGGAGAATCAGATGTGAGCATAATGTCATCAATGTAGTGATACAGTTGCACTGTTTGCAGTTTCTTCCATGTGGCCAAGTCCTGGGCTACAAGTCCATGACAGATGGTGGGACTGTGAAGGTATCCCTGTGGAAGCACAGTGAATGTCCACTGCCAGCCTTCCCACGTGAAGGCAAACTGTCCCTGGCTTTCCTGTGCTATATCAGTAGAGAAGAAAGCACTAGCAAGGTCTGCTACATAATGATACGTTCCCAGCTCATGGCTGAGGGTGTCCTAGATTGCTGCTATAGAGGGGATGGCAGCATGCAAACGGGGTGTGACTGTTCAATTCCCTGTAATCCACAGTCATACGCCTGGAGTCGTGTCTTTTTCACTGATGTGGGGAAGTTGGGGTTCCTGTGGCCAGGATCCTCACTGAGCTTAAACCACCTGATGATGTAACTGGCCTGTTGCTGGGCTGCCGCTTCCACACCTTAGGCAATAAAGCTATTGCGCTATATAGTGAGCTCAGCCCAGAGCTCTGGGCAGAGGCAGAGATGCTAGTGCTCGACCTACCGCTGGAGAACAAGCTGGGTAATAAACCCTTTCATAACAAGAACGTTTTGCTGTCGATTTCTTTGGTCACAGCGAATCCATAGTGAACTTGCCTGGGGCTGAAACCCATTGGCAAGACAATTGGCAGAAGTCAGCAGGGTTCACTGTTGACCAAGGGAAAAGACAAGCTGCCCTTATGGGAGGGGTGCTTCAGCGGGCTGCCCCTGTGAATGGGGAGACAGTGGATTGTCCCCCAATGGGTATGTGGTCTGAGGTGGCCTGCCTCCTAGAGGACTGGGCCCCACCCCAGGACTGGAGGCAAGTGGAGGTGACACCTGAGGCAATAGGGGAGGCTCTTGATATAGTAAGCAGATCCTTTGAGAAGCAGAGTGCCCGTGAGGCAGCAGGGACTGTGGGTTGGCTGCTTCTCACAGTATTAAAAAAGTCTACAGAGGAGACCCAAGGAATGGCGGCGCGAGAATGCGAGCTGCAAACTTCAGTAGATTCCCTGAGGTGGGAAGTGACATTTTTGCAAGAGGCGGCACCAGAATGAGAGCTGCAGACTTCTGTGGATGCCCTGAGGAAGGAGATGGCCTGGATGTGGGAGGAGGCAGCATGAGAGCGCTGGCAGCAAGGTGCCATTGGAGGTGAGATGGCAGTGCTGCCAGGTGTTCTGAAGAAGGAAGAGACCATCAAGGGAAAGGACGAACTCCTGAGGGAAGCACAGGCGGAGGTGGCACGAGAACACCAGCTGCGAAGCATTGAGCTGAAGGTAAGAGATCTTCTGAAGACTGAGGTAGCATTGCTGCGAGGCGCTGTAGAAAAGGTAAAGGTTGTAGCAGAGGAGGCACTGGGGGAGGGGAGAGAAAGGTGCCATCAGTCCCAGAAATGGAGGAGCTGGGGAAGGATGAAGGGGTGGTGCCAGAGGCTCTGGCACCTCCTGTACTGAAAGCATGCCCAGTGGTTGTAAAGAAAATAAAGACCCAGCAGCTGAAAGTTCCCCAAGCAGAGGAGCAGCCCCCTCCGCAGGTCGTGGAGCACTCTGTGGTCAGCCCCTAGACTCAGGCTGAGCTGGTGGATTTGGGCTCCCGGTTTAGGCAGAAGCCCTCAGAGTCAATATCAGCTTGGCTCCTGCGTCTGTGGTACTTAGGGGTGGACGGAATAGTTCTGTCAGGATCAGAGATGGGGAAGCTGCTTCCCTGACAGTGCAGCCCGGGCAGCGATTACAGAATGCACATCAGACCCCAGGGAGTCACTCCCTCCTCGATTGGCTTATGGCTGCACTTCGTGCTGTGTGGCCCAATCCGGGTGATCTGCCATCCTCTCCTGTTAGATGGCAGACAGATGCTGAGCTCCAACAGGTGCTATGAGAGCTAGGCATGAGAAATGCCATCTATAGTTCAGAGAATTATGGCCCAGATGAAGAGATTTTCACTACTGGGATGAGAAATACTGTACTTCAAATGGCTCCTACATCCCTCTTTGGGTCTCTAGTGGCCATTCCTTCCCCTCACTTAGGGCAGCCCATAAGCAAGGTGACATGTACAGTAGCAGACTTAGGAGAGGCAGAAACAATGAGAATCTGGAAAGAAATAAGACCTGTTACTCACGAGAAGAATTTACAGAGCCCTATGAAGGTTATGAGGACCCAGATGTGGGTTGATTTAATACAGGCAGGCACAGATGGAAGGAAATTAGATGGGAAGTCCAATAGGATCTTACTAGAACCATGGCAACAGCTGAAACCAGAGCAGCAGTTCCAGCCATCAAGACCAAAGAGGCAGAGGTCAGAGACAGAGCCACGAGTCCAGCCTGTGTGTTTGCAAGACTTCCTGCTGGAGAGCGAGCCAACCTCACTTGAGTCCACATAGGAAGGTGATTGGGGAACATGGTTTGACTGAGGGGAAGGTCAAGGTATCTGCCCTGAGGGACCAGGGGGGGACCGGAGGCCACATGTTGAAATAGCTATCCATTGGTCTCCAGTGAACATACGTGTCCTGGCTCTGGTGGACACAGGGGTTGAATGTTCACTGATTCATGGTAACCCTGAGCGGTTCCCCAGAACCCCCACTGTCATAGATGGATACGGGGGGCAGGCTATCAGGGTGAAAAAAGCCCAAATCCCTTTGGGAATAGGGTGTCTACCCCCAAAAGAGTATACTGTGTGTATATCTCCTATCCCTGAGTATATTTTGGGGGTTGCTATCCTCCAGGGTCTATTGTTGCAGACCACTGCAGGTGAGTTCAGACTGAGTACATGTGGTGAAGGCAGTTCTGAGGGGACGTGCTAGGCACCCGCCCATAGCTTTGCCTGTGCCTTGGCGGGTGACTAATACCAAACAATACAAACTGCCTGGAGGGCATAAAGAGATTGGAGAAACTCTCCAGGAGCTGGAAAAGGTGGGTATTACAAAGCCCACCCATCCTTTCAATTCCCCAGTGTGGCCTGTAAAAAAGCCAGATGGCTCCTGACGTACGACTGTGGATTACAGAGAACTGAATAAAGTCATATCCCCTATGCATGCTGCTGTCCCTCTATTGCAGGCCTGATGGATACCCTCAGCCATGACCTAGGAACATACCATTATGTGGCAGATCTTGCTAATGCCTTCTTTTCCATTGACATTGAGCAGGAAAGTCAGGAACAGTTTGCCTTCACGTGGGAAGGATGGCAATGGACTTTCACCATCCTCCCACAGGGATACCTCCACAGCCCCACCACCTGCCATGGACTTGTAGCCCAGGACTTGGCTACATGGGAGAAACTGCCAATGGTGTGGCTGTACCATTATATTGATGATGTCATGCTCACGTCTGATTCTCTTTCAGATCTAGAAGGTGCAGCACCTAGACTGCTGCAACATTTACAGGAGAAAGGATGGGCTGTGAACAGCACCAAGTTCAGGGACCTGGTTTATCTGTTAAATTCTTGGGGGTCGTCTGGTCGGGTAAGACCAAAGTTATACCAGAAGCAGTTATAGACAAAGTCCAGGCCTTTCCTACTCCCACAACTGTAACATTGCTACAGGAATTTCTGGGTCTCCTAGGCTACTGGAGAGTGTTTATCCTGCACTTGGCACAAATTCTGAAGCCCTTATACTGGTTCGTATGCAAGGGTGTCAGGTAGGACTGGGATGAGACATGTGCATCTGCCTTTACTACAGCAAAACGGGCAGTGAAGGCGGTGCAGGCCTTGAGTGTGAGAGACCCTTCAAGGCCCTGTGAGCTGGATGTTCATGTGACTGAAGACGGTTATGGCTGGGGTCTCTGGCAGCGGCTTGAATGAACTCACCAACCCATTGGATTCTGGTCACAACTCTGGAAGGGGGCAGAGGTATGATACACTTTGATAGAAAAGCAACTGGCTGCCATGTATCACACCTTGCTGGCTACAGAACCCATCTGGAATGGCCCTGATAAAGGTAATAACTACTTATCCCATCTTGGGGTGGGTATGAGACTGGACCCAAAAGCCAAGGAGTGGTGTGGCACAAACACCCACACTAGCCAAGTGGGGTGCTTACCTACAGCAGCATAGTGCTTTCTCTAGTAGCCCCTTGAGTGAAGAACTCCAATGCTTGTTGGGGCCAGTGACATATACTAGTGAAAAGCAGGAAGAACTTGCTTTTGAACTATTAGTAGCAGAGAGTCCCTATCAGGAGGGAAGAGCCCCTATACCCAAAGATGCATGGTACACAGATGGCTCCAGCCATGGGCAGCCCCCAAAATGGAGGGCCTTAGCTTTCCATCCTAAGACTGAGACAATATGGATGGAAGATGGTGAGGGGAAGAGTAGCCAATGCGCAGAGTTGCGGGCCATGTGGCTTGTGATCAGCCAGGAGCCCTCCCCTATAGTTGTCTGCACTGACAGCTGGGCTGTCTATCGGGGCTTGACCCTGTGGCTACCAACCTGGTACCATGTCAACTGGCTGGTTGGTCACTGACCCCTTTGGGGGCAAGAATTATGGCAAGACTTATGGGCCTGTATCAGACCAAAATAATTACAGTATACCATGTGATAGGTCATTTGCCACTGGCATTCCCAAGAAATGATGAGGCAGATAGATTGGCCCATATATGTTGGTT
Organism: Manis pentadactyla; assembly: GCF_030020395.1. Lineage (NCBI taxonomy): Eukaryota > Metazoa > Chordata > Mammalia > Pholidota > Manidae > Manis > Manis pentadactyla. The sequence goes on along the minus strand of NC_080019.1, from coordinate 188,570,298 downwards.
AGAAAGAAAGCCTGCCTCTGATGAAGCCCAATGGTTACATCAGTGTTTGTTGTATTCAGGGCAAAAGACAATGTGGGCTGTAGCCCGTCGGTGGGGCTTGCCTTTGACCTTTGAAGAAGTTAGAGCCTGGCAGCAGTGTGTAATATGCTCTAAAGGAGACTTATGCCAAGTTCCACAGCAGCATGGAACAATAGCTAAGGGGCCTATACCCCTCGTCAGGTGGCAGATAGACTGTATTGGGCCTCTACCTGTGTCAGAAGGATATCGGTACACAATGACTTGTGTGGACACAGCTACTGGACTTCTGGTTGCTTTTCCTACCTGTTGTGCTGACCAGCAGGCAACCAAAAGAGGCCTGGAGCGTCTCTTTGCTGCCTATGGCCAACCACAGTGATTGAGATTGATCAGGGCACCCATTTTACTGGACATACACTGCAAGAATGGGTATGACAGCTGGAAATCAAGTGGAAGTTTCATGTGCCATACAATACTACCGCAGCAGGCATGATAAAGAGGCACAATGGCTTGTTAAAATTTGGACTAAAGTCAGATACCAATAGTCTACGGGGATGGTCAGTCCGCTTATGGACTGTGTGGTGTTTGAATGAGAGACCCCAAGAGGGGGCTTTGAGCCCCATAGACATGTTAACACATATGGCTGCTTCCCCCATACAACTGCAAGTACAGACCAAGGAAGAATCACTGAAGCTGAGGTTTGGCCACCAGAATAACATCTTGCTGCCAGCACCAACTGCACTGAACCCTGGAGACTCCATTGAGTGGACGTGGCCTTGGACTCTTTGACACAGGGACCAACGATGGCTGACTCTCCTGACACCTTGGGGACAAGGCCTGGAAGCTGGCCTCCTGTGTATTCCTGGAATAACAGCAGAGTGGCCGCCGAAGGTCACACTGGTATATCCTGAATGGTCAGAAGGTAAGAGCATCTTACCAGGGAGTTTTGTTTTATCATTATGGCCCATGCATGCACCTGCAGGAGCACTATATATAGACCCATTGTAACCCCTGTGGGGAAAGGAGTAAAAGTATGGTATACTAGACCTGGAAGGGACCCCCTTCCTGCTACAGTCCTATCACAGGACCACTCTCTTGCATGTATCCTATGTGATGGACAAGATTTGCCTATGTTGATGGCATTAAAACATGTGTCTTATCGCCCCTGAAGTCTTTGTGGATTGGGAACTTCCACTGGCTTGAGGATTATTATAATTTTTGTTATTAGGAACCTCTCTGGCTTGAGGATTATTATGATTTTTGTATCAAAATCTTGCTGTATCTTAATTTTTATTATCTCTAAGTTGTTATCCTCCATTGCTATTGTGGAATCTGGTTGCAGTGCTCCATCTTTCTTGCATAGGGACCACTGCAGAAGATTCAAAGTGTGTAGATTGTAAGGCGAGAATCCTGGAGGGGTGGAGTGTGGGGAAGTTGGGGTTCCTATGGCCAGGATCCTCACTGAACTTAAACCACCTGATGATGTAACTGGTCTGTTGCTGGGCTGCCGCTTCCACACCTTTAGGCAATAAGCTATTATTGCGCTATATAGAGAGTTTGGCCTGGTGCTCTGTGCGGAGGCAGAGACGCAAGTGCTCGACCTACCACCGGGAGAACAAGCCGGGTAATAAACTCTTTCACCCCAAAGAAACGTTCTACTGTCATTTATTTGGTCATACTGTATCCATAGCGAATTTGCCCGGGGCTGAAACCCATTGGCAAGACAACTAGCCACACTGGGGAATTAAAAGGATTATGAGTGGGCTTTATGATATCCACTTTCTCCAACTCCTGTAGAGTTTCTCCAATTTCCTTGTGCTCCCCAGGCAATTTATACTGCTTAGTATTTGTCACCTGTGCAGGTACAGGCAGAGCTACAGTGGGTGCTCAGCATGTCTCTTCAGATCTACCTTTGGCACATGTACCCTCAGTCTGAACTTACCTGCAGTGTTCTGTAACCACAGGCCCTGCAGGATATCTACCCCCAAAATGATTCAGGGATCGGAGAAATGCACACAGTGTACTCTTTGGGGGTAAGTGTCCTATGCCCAATGGGATTTGGCCTTTCTTCACTCTAATTGCTTTATCCCCATAGCCATATATCACAGCAGGTGTCCTGAGAATACAATCAGGGTTGCCGTAAATCTGAGAAAACTCACCTCCTTTATCTGCCAGTGCCAGGACATGTGTACATTTACAGGGTACTGAAAATTGCTAATTCTACAGTGGTCTCCAGTCCCCACCATGTCCCCCATGGTGGAGACCTTGACACCACCCTCAGTCAAACCATGATGCCCAATAGTCCTCCTGTGGGGGTGAGGGCCCAGGCAAATTCTGAGTACCATCCCCCAGGAAGTTTTGCAGGGACACAGGCTGAGCATGAGGCCCTGACTTCAGTTTCCATGTCCTGGACCTCAGCGGCTGCAACTGCTGCTCTGGCTTTAATTGTTGCCACAGTTCTAACAAGATCCTATTGGGCTGCCCATCAAGTTTTTCTTTCCCTGGTCTTTATCAAATCAACCACATCTGGGTCCTCAAGACCTTCACAGGGTCCTTCGTATTTCTCCTTTCAGTCTTAGCCTGTAGTTCCTCCCATGCTCTTAATGTTTCAACCACCCCCAGATCTGCTAAGCTATGAGTAACCTCAGTCTTAGGTTGCACTATGTGGGGGGCAAGAATAATCACTACGGACCCAAGGAGAGATAGGGAAGCTGTTTGGAGCACCAGATTTCTCATTCCTGTGGTGAACAACAACTCACTGGGACCATGGAGATACATATTATAGATGATATTATTCATGCCCAACTCCCGTGACATCTGCTGGAGCTCTGCATACATTTTCCAGCTAGTGGGTAAGTATGGTAAATCATCTTGATAAGGCCAGACTACTCTGATGGCAGCTGTCAGCCATTCCAGAAGTGTCTGATTCCCTGAGGCATGATGGGCATTTTGCAACCACTGCTGGAGGGAAGGGGAAGTCATAAGGGAAGCCATTATACTCATTTCAGTACCTGACATAATATTTTAAATCCCCATATCCCAGAGATGTAAAAGCCATGTAGGCAGAGATTCTGATGGCTTCTGTCTATACTGGAGGCTCATATCCACCAACTCATTCTGGTATAGGGACAGAGCATGGAGTGTTCCACAACCTGGGGAGGGGGTGATACCTCCCCCTGAGGAGCCAGCAGTTGTTTTGTTTTAATTTTCTTAATTACAGCCAGGTGGGTCTTTAATACAGGAGAGGCTGGTAGCTCGGGCGGTGGCCTTGGCAGCAGATTGACCCATGACCCTGCCTCCTCCTCTTCTCCCCAGTCCCCCGGTTAATCCACCATCTCTGGGGCTAAAGGCACCACTCTTTCTCCCCCTCCTCCATGGCCTTCTGCAACATGCCTTTTCCTGCCTCCTACCCTCTCACCACTGCTAAGGAATCTTCCAGGAGTGTGACCTGTCTTTTCAATAACGGTCTCTCTTCCCTAACAGCATCCCATAGACTATCACCCAGCTCCTCCAAGCAATGATGAAGTGTGTCTCTTTTCCACGTAATTCCCTCTCTCTCCTTGCTATCCCTCTGTATAATCCTCAGTTTCTCCTTGATAACATTTTCCACTATCTCGATGAAAAGAGACCCTACAATGCCAGCTGCTACATGACCACTTAGTGTCTCTAAGCAACCTTTTAACTCACAGAGGGCTAATTCTGTAGCTTCCAGTGTCTTCACCCTTCTCCAGTTCTGGAGAAGGCCCCACCCCTCTAGGAGGTATTTTATCCTAGACCAATTTCCCAGTAGGAGCTCCCAAATGGAAGCCCCACATATGTGGGGACAGTAACAGGTGAAGCTGCACCCTCTGCTGCTGCATCCACTGGGACCTCCCCACCATCCCTCAGGTGTTCTGGGCATCTCCCCACCATCTCTAGGGGCTGCCCACCCAAAAGTTGCACCCATTTAGACAGATTTCGGGTTCAGAGATCCTGCCAACTACGCCAGTTGTAACTTGGGGGGAGAGGAAATCCTGGGGCAAAATACCTCTAAAACCAAAATCAGTCAAAGGGAGAAATAAAGTTTAAAACCCATTTCTTGTTTACGAACTGTGGTCTGGGGCAGTTTCTCTTTCCTGCTTCAGCAGAAGCAAGCAAGACCTCCCACCAACCTCTCAGGTTCAGATAAGGCTTCCATCACCCAGGTAATTGTCCATCAAATGGAGATGAACTACTTCTTTCCACCCCTTAGGAATGCCTGTTCATATGGAGATTCACTAAAGACAGGTGAGATATTCTGGAATATTATAATTTTACCCACAAGCCCAAATAAGTGGAGTCCAGAGTCATTGGCTGTCTTGGGCCCATCACCCTGCAGAATGGATTTGATTTCCCTAAGATGCAATCATATTACTTGAACAGATAAACTGCATCTGGGGACAAAAATGATCATCTGCTTCCTTAAGAGAAACTCAAGATAGAGAATTAGGGAAAATAATTCCTGTGATTATACTTTCATTGTGGGCAGGGTTCATCCCCTGGTGAGAGTCCAGGTGTGCTCCAGGTGGGAGGGGATATTTATGAACTCTAACTCTGTGCCAAATCAATGATTGGTGATTGTATTTCATGGTTTTATAATCCCAAAATTTGTGAAAAGTTCAATTGTTTGGGTTTGCCCCAGGTCAAAATTAATAAGTGGCATATATAATAGGTAGTACATTTAAGGTATTAGGGAAAAAAAGATTTTTGTCAGGCCAGAATCCACTTGTAAACCAGCAGCTGAGATGCAGTAGTCCTGAGGTAGACCCTGATTTTACTGCATTATCAGTTTAGATGAGCAGATTAGGGGAAGGAAATTCACAGCTGCCTTGAGGCTGAAACTTGCAAGGTCAACCTCCATTTAAAAAATAAAGACCCTACCCTTGCTTCAGGGGCCATCACTTTCCTTTCTAGTAAGCCTGAGTCTGTCTGGTGAAAAATAGCTATGAAAGTTGTACCAAATCCATATTCATTTCCTCCTGAAGTATCTTAGATTCCTTCATGAATGTGTTTTTCTTAAAAGGACCCTCTCAGAATTCACATTTTGTTATGGTTTTTATACAAAAAGGTTTGGTGTTAAAGAGAACACACTGATGCCTTTCCACCATGGCGTCATTCAGCTAATACAAGAGGCTAGTAAATTAGGCGCCAGGCTGATTCCACCACCCTTGTTGTTTTACGTATTGTCTGTGGCTAGTTTCTTGGTACAACAGCAGATCTGAGTAGTTTCAACAAGACCACGTAGCCTGCAAAGCCGAGAATCATTTACTATCTGGCTGATTCTGTAATGTTTGCTGACCCCTGAGTTGTCCTGTCCCCTGCCTTAGCCTAACTTTTAGGTCATTCTCTACCTGAGCTGTTTGGCATGTAAACAATTAGCACAAATGGATGTTTGTAAAGAATCATTTATTCATCTAAGATTTTCATTCATTATTATCGCCTTTCCATTTTTTGTCACCTTTCATCACAGAATAAATTAGTAAAGATTTCACAGAATGGGTATCCCACTCAGAGTACTCCATCATTCTGTTTGTTTGTTTGGGCTGGGATGTTTTTGACACTATTCACATCCTCTTGCTCAAATCACAAAGGAACACATAACTGCAGCCATGCAGGGAGCTCTGAGCCAGGTTCCCATTGTACAACTTTCTTCTCCAAAACAAACTCTCCATGAGGGCCTTCAGCATTTGATGGCAAAAGGGCCAAGTACATGGGGGTCTCCTTCTTCTAGGCTTTTCAAGGCCTCGGGTCCCCCCATGTCGGATCTCACCCATCCAGGGCAGCAGGCATTCAAAAGGATCCTGTCCCCACTCTTCTGCTCACTCAGTTTCCTGGCCTGGATTCTGGACAGGACACTGATGCCGAGCTTTGTCATTGCATAGGCAGTGAATTTCTGATGAGGCCAGCCCTCCTTGTGGTGGACATCGTTCCTTATATCTTCCACAAACTTGTTCATGAGCCCCACCAGCTCCTCCTCTGTGATGGTCTCACTTGTAAACTTCTGCTGCAGTTCTGGACCTGCAGCATTTAAGAGTGTAAGAATGAGAATAAGTTAGCACGAGAGTAGTCATCTTAAGGGCCTAGAAGCAGTTTTCTGAAGTTGTGACTTAAAAGAAAAAACTGGAACTGGGTAAGGCCTTGGAAAACAAGTTAATCATGAACACCGGGATGGGGGCAGCTGTGGCCTTCGGTCAGCTAACCTTGGTCAGTTAATCCTACATACCAAGCTTATCGTGCAGAACCTCCCTAACAATTGAGGAGTGGTCTTACCTTGCTCTCGCTTAACCCCAGGATGTATGTCTTGCAAAGATAATGTGCAGCTGTGGAAAATTACTAAGAGTTAAGTGTTTTGAAAATGCTATATAAACCCTTGGTTTTGAGTGCTCGAGGTCCTTGTTGAGACCCGCTGCGTCGGGCTGACACTTGGACCCCAGCTAGCTGGTTCCTGAATAAATTCCTCTTGCTTATTGCATCAAGAGACGCCTTCTGTGAGTGATTTAGGGTAGCGCTCTCCTCTGGGAAAAATCCAACAAGAGCTACCAAGCTCAGTGTGCTAGAGAGAGTCACCACTCTGCCTGAAATTCATAAGATATCATTCAATAGAAGGGCATGCACAAGAATGATAAAACCAAATGTGGTAGGATTTTTTCCCTTGAGAGGCCATTACTAGCTGCTGTATTAAAGAAGACTGCCTGTATGAATAAAGGATATGATGCATGCTTGAAACTTGCCATAACCATAAATTTCAGATGTCAGGAAATGTTCTCATGGGAGGGAAGTGCACAGAAATTCCCAAAGAAAATGAAAAGTGTATAATGAACATGCTAAGGGATGTAAGGAGGTGCTCATTCCATTAATGAGAAGACAGATTCATTCCCCCTAAGGCTAAACTAAACATCACTGAGTTGTATAGTTTAAGTGTGTGCAGTGGACAGTATGAGAATTATATCTGAATAAAGTATTGAAAGTATAAAGCAAAGATGTTTCTCACTAATAGTTTTGGAAAATATATTAGGTATTTGTAAAGTTGAATTTATATTAATGAGTTCACAATTTTAAATTTTAAATAAATTTGTAAAATATTATAACAAGGTCATGAGAGCATACTACCAAAGAGAGACAAGGAAATTAGGAAACTATCCCTTTTTATTGTGCATATCTAAGGAAGGCTGTCACCTTCAGATAACATTGACCTCCATCTTGCTTAAGGAGTGGAGGTGCAAAAAATATAAGTAAAAATGATAATCCATGGCAATAAGATCCACATTAAATAATCCTTAGAGACACAGTGAATGACAGAAACAGTCTTATTTATTCCCAAAAGTCTTTCAAGATGAGTAATTTAGAGCCAAGTCAATGTTCTGAGTACTTCCTTTAATGTAGATCATGTAAACGATAAGAATCAATTGAATCTATGTGTCAAATGTTGCAGAAAGCACCACTTAGAGGTCCTAATAGAATTTTTATCACTTTATAAAATACTTTCTAGCCACTCAGAGAAAAACAGTACATGTGTCTTCACTCAAAATTGCAAGCTACTAGAGGGGATATAGAAAAAAAAAAACACAGCAGGAGAGTTAGCTGGAGCGGGTGACTGGAAGAGGAGAATGCAGCTGCAATCACAGACTCACACCAATTTCCCCCATGCCTTTAGTCTAGGCAGGAGATGGAGAAACTCTAGCAACTCTCTCTGAGCTGTTTATACTGTATAAAGTAGGGATGACCTCCTCTCTATTCGGTATCATCCATCCCAGGAGGTCTAAACCAGCTGTGAAAACACATGTCTGTGTGCACTGGGGAAGCCTGAACTGGGAGGCCACAGGGCTTTGTGGGTAAATTCCTGGATGTGGGGCTGCATCCAAGTCTCTCTTCCCCCAAGCTTTTCACCCCACTGGTCATGCTCCCAAGGGGGACAGGGGAGCCTTCTGGGGGCGTCCCTGCACAGCTGGGTGAGACTGTGGACCCTTGTGGCCTGACACCTCAGGACAGGAAACACACACAGAAGCTGGAAGCACTTGCTGGAGGTTACACAGCAGGAGTTGCATACAGACGTTTTTCTCTCTGGAGTGTGTTCATGGCCGCCACAGGGCATTTCATAGACACTCTACTGGCCTGAGCAGAGCCGATCCTCCACGAAGCGCTATGGGCCGTTCAGGCATTATTTTGCTACTGTGTGTGTGTGTGTGTGTGTGTGTGCACGCGCGCGTGTAAAGCAGTTGCCTTTTAATGATGGAGGAAAATGAGCAATACCGATTTAAAAAGGACAGTTTTTCTGGTGGCACTTATACTTGATACAGGCCATCTATTTTATTGAATCAATATAGTTATTTTAGGGAAGCCACATTTTCCTTCAAAATTGTAAGTAAATGGAAACACATTGGTTCCCAATAGGTTGAGTCCCTCCACAGACTGACCTTCTTGGACTGCTGGGTGAGGTTACACTTGACAAATGAGACTCTTGGCATAAGAGATTTGAGGACCGTGGAATACTTGGAAGAGCAATCAGGTTGGAGACCACACATCCATGTCTGCGTCCGGCTGTGCACGTGACCTTGAGATCCCTTCAGACCCCATGTCTTTTTCTGGACAGTATATAAAATGCCCAGACTGCTGCATCAGGATATATCCACCCACCCATCCTTCTAAACCACAAATTGTCAAAAGGGGTAGAGAGCTTTAGCAATGTGATTTTCACCCCAACTTCCTCCTGTGAATTTTTCAAGACCACAGGAAGTTGAAAAGCAGCCCTTCTCAAACCAAAGTTGATCACAATTTCTTCAACAAAGGATTACTTGGTAAGTGTAGCCTTAAGAAGGCCGTTTATTTCCTCTTAGTACTCCTTAAGCTAATAATATCTCATTAACATGAGTGTCCAGATTTCAATGTTGGTATTACTCAGAGATATTTTCCCTTATATTTTCAAAATAAATATATACTGTAATTCAAAGAGGAAAGGTGAACACTTAGCATCGTTCTTCAAATTCACGGTGATGGTGACTTTAGGTGAACAGGGAGGATGTGGATGGATTGGTTAAGGTCAGTTGTGGGTACCTGGGTGTTGTAGATTCTTATATTTTATGTGGTAAATTTTTTCAGAATTTCTCTTGTTATAAAAAAAGGGAAATAATACAAAGAAATCCACATGTATTCTCCCTCAGTGATCCTTAAGCTCCCCAATCTCTACCCTTTATTCTTTTGCCATCAAAATATAGACAGAACAGTCAGTCCTCTTTTGGAAAGTTTCTACTGACTTCAGAGATTCTATGGAAACCCTTCCAGTGCGCTGTGCACCTTTGGTTCTGGTGTGGTGGGAGAGGTGCAGTATTTGCTTGTGGTTTCCCTAGATGGGATTTCTCTCAGATTCTCCAACAAAGGTGAGCTGATAAAGTCATGATTCCATGAACCAATGTGTCTGCCTTTCCCCTGAAATAATAGCAGAACTCTCCTATTTCAAAAATATAGAAAATCTTGCTCTAATGCAGAGAAAGTTGCACGAATATCCATTTCCACTATCTCTTGCTTTAGAGAGGCACTGTTGATCCTTTCATTTAAGGCTGACTTAGCAGATCAGGAGTGTCATCTGTCCTCTACCTGGGACAAGGACAGAGCCTGCAACAGCTCACACACTTCAGTTAATGAAACAAATATGGGTCAGAAGTCCTTAGTATGCATTTTAACAGGAATACACATAGTATGTGTGGTTGTGGCACAAGGAATTCCATCCTGCTCTCAGGTGCTGGGGTGAATGAAAGAGTCAGGGTGCCATTCAAAAGAGCTGCACTTTGAGGCCTGACTGAGTCAATTCATGAAGATATAGTAGAACTTTCCAGGAGGACAGTACAGGGAACTGGGCAGAATTCAGAATAGACTGTACATGTATATTGTCAATTCCAAGCCAGACCTCTTAATCTTTCTAAAAGTGCGTGCTCATATTATTTGGTGTGTTGAAGGGGTGGTGTTTCCCCATCACATCCCACACCTTGGGGTAGGTGGTGCAGGAGGTCACCTCCAAAGTAACATGATAGTCTGTTTTGCTCAGTCTATTAGTCCTGGTAAAGGAGAAGTAACATAGGCCTGGACAAAGGCAGGTCAGATGAGAGAGAGACCTACAAGCCATGCTGAGGGCCTGGACTTTGCTCCTAAAGCACTTTATGGAGGGGTAAGCATGCAGATTACAGAGAATGCTCAGGAAGGAACGGCCTCAATAGGAGGGTCCCTTATTGGTGTTCCAATTGCCTCAAATGACATCCGAGCATCTGTTGTAGAGCTGGGGGCGGAGGCCTAGGGAGAAACTCAGGTGGCTAATTCCTGGGTCTGGTTAATGATAGTAGGAGGTGGTTATGGTGAGCTCTAGCATCCAAGGGGGCGGATCAAGTCAGAGTCCAAAAGGTTTGGCTAAGGGTGAGTGTACTTCGAAATGTATTATGTAAGGAGGATTCTAGGGGAGGGGTGGACGTCAGGACAATATTGACTGACAGTAACAGATAATTGAGTGTCACAAGCTCTGGATGTGTTCTAGGCAGCTGACAGGTTTTTGGAAGGCCTAAGATATTGGGGTGGAGAAGGCTCCGTTTGCTGGAATAAGATCACACTAGAGACAGGCAGGGAGGGCAGAGGGCAGGAAGCCATGCTCAGGGACCTGCAGGTTTGAGGGGCCGGGAGCAAGTGAAGGGCCCGTCGGGACAGCTGGACTGAAGAGTCGAAGAAGAGAAAGAGGCGGTTGTGCCACGGAGAGAAGCACCAATGGCCACTGACGAGTGTGTAGTCCTGGGACAGGGGCCCCTGGCCCTGAGGAGACACACCCTTGGGGCCAGTGTAGCAGAGCAGGGAGAGGGGGCAGGGCTGGGGACGAGGTCAGGGACAGCAGGGCCCGATCCTGCCAGAGACGCTCCGTGGGGGCTGCTCACCAGACTCACCTTGGGGTCTCACTAGAGGCAGCAGCTCCGTGCAGACATCTTGGGTACCAAAAAAGTTGGTTTTCATTGCCATTTGTGCTTGAAAATGCAATCTTGTGGGATCATCTGTTCTTCCAGGAGCAAGAAAACAGAGTCACTAAATAGTAGCCATGTGGGATAATTCTGCAGAAAGACTATTTTCTTGCCTGTGAAATGTGGTCAATTGTACGTAACGTCTGAGTTCTGATAATGGTATTGTGTCAAGGTCAGTTTCCTGGCTCTTTAAAGCTACAAAGTGTGTAAGTTGGCACCATTAGAGAAGGCTATGAAAAGTGTGCAGGATGGGATCTCTGTGTGTCATTCTTTTCAATTTCTTGTTTATTTTGAAGTGAGTTAAAAATTTACTAAACTGCTCCCCAGTCCCATTAACAGAAACTAGACACGTGGGGGAGGCCCTAAGAGCCGGCTTCATGATAATACAAAGATCCTTTGCCTGAAAGCCTTGTATATCTTGGAGGATTCGAATGCCCCTGACGCCCGAAGTGTGACGTCTTTCCCTAGGGAGCCCGTCTGGATCCTGCAGGATGTACAGGCCCCACAGTGGCTCAGGAGAATCCCCAGCCCACCCTGGCTGGACACCCTCACCAAGCGGTCCCTTCCCAGCACCCATCCCTTGCTTACCATTGAAGCAGATCCCCGCATTGTTGACCAGCACGTCGAGGCCCCCGTACTCCTTGAGCAGGAAGTCCCGCAGGGCCCGGATGCTCTGCTGGTTGCAGATGTCCAGCAGGTGGAAGCGCGGTTTCAGGCCTTCGACCTGCAGCTACTTTAGGGCCGCATGACCCTGTGCTGCGTCCCGCGCCATGAGCACCATGTCCCCTGAGAACTGCTGGCACAGGCTTCGCACGGTGGCCAAGCCAATGCCCCTGTTGGCCCCAGTGACCAGCGCCACTCGGCTGTAGGATGTCATGGCTGGGCTGTGTGGGACTGATGGCGTTGAAGGCAGCTAAAGAGGTTGAGGAGACAGTGTTACAGTGGCCTGGCCCCAGTCTAGACCACCTGCTTTATAATGACTCCTGGGAGGCAGTTCTGTCATTCCCAGAGAAAGAAGCCCCGCCTGTGTCCCTCCCTGCCCAGGAGGAGCCAAATACGCCAGGACAATTCCCACTGCCCCCTCTCTTGGTCTCCCTCTCTTTGTGCCAAGAACTGGTCCTGGGTGAAGAGGTGCGCTTCCCCAAAGCAGCACAGGTTGGTGAGGGCTCAGTAGGAGGGCGAGAGTCAGGGCAGGGGAGGGACACTGCTTTGGGAGGACCCCTGGGGAGCGGGAGCAGAGGATGGCTGGGTCTGGCCCATCCCCCTGCAGAGTGGGTTTGCTTGCTCTTCCCCAAGAGGCAATGAGGTGACTTGGGCCCAGGAAGTGGTTCTGAGGACAGTGAGCGGGGGCTTCCTTAGGAAGAGAGAAACTCAGGAGACAGAGTTAGGGACAGTGGGTCCTGTGATGGGACGGGTGCTGTGGGCGGGGCTGGTCCCCCAGTGTGAACCCAGGTGCCCCATGTGGCAGGGAATGTGTATGAGCTCTGCCTGGTTACTAAGTGGTTGATTGGAATGTGTCATTTCATGGTTGCATAATCCCTACGTTTGGTAAACGTCCAGTCTTCCCGTTGTGTTGTAGGTCCTACTTAATAAGTGTTATGTGTAGTTAGGTGTTGTTTTTAGTGAATTAAGGGATAAAGTCATTTTTGTGGGACCTGAATACATGAGCAAGGTAGCCCTTGTTGTGATCGGGTGTCGATATGGACACACACATTCTTCCCATGGCAATGCAGAAAAGTAAATTAAGAGGAAGGAACTTAATTCTGTGGAGGTGACACTCGGTAAGGTAACTTCCCTTGTAAAATAAGGGCCTTGCCTTATTATGACAGCCGTCATTTTTTATTTCCATACATCTGAAAATCACTGTTGAAGAGTGACAATAATCATGAGAGCAGAGGCGTCTTTTAGTCTCTTTTTGGGTGCTTCTGTGAAGGAGGGCAGTGGGGTGCCCTCCCCGAGGCCCAGAGGGGCCGGACTTGGTGGGGGGCAGGGAGCAGCTCCCTGTCACTGCCCTGCTATGTTAGGACCACTCCCAGGCTTTCACGTTATTGCTCCCTTTCCCTTCCTGTGTGCTTCCAAAGTTTGCATCTATGTCCCTGCACTTAATCTTCACTGCACTCCTACGACCATCCTGCCCATTTTCCTGTGTCCTTTTATATTGAAATATAGTTTGATAAACAATATTGGTTTAAAAAATACAGTATAGTCATTCAACTATAATCCATGTTATTACATACTCACCCAACTCGTGTAGTTACTATCTGACAACATAGAAAGATGTTACAGAGCTACTGACTGTATTCCCTGTGCTATATTGTCTTTCATTCCCATGACTAATCTAAATATGATTTAGATTTTGTGCCTCTTTATCCTCTTCATGTATTTCACCCACTTGCCTCAGTCTCTCCCCCGTGGTAACCACCTGTGACTTCCCAGTGTCTTTAAGTCTTTTATGTTTTTTTCATTTGTTTCATTTTGTTCATCTTTTCCCATGTTTGTAAAATCATAGGTTATTTGTATTTCTCAGCTGGCTGATATAACTTAGCATAACCCTGTCTGTCCATCCATGTAGTTGCAGATGGCAAGAATTCCTTCTTTTTATGGCTGAATAATGTTCCATTGTGTCTATGTAACACCTCTTCTTTACCCAATATCTATTGATGGATGCCTTGGTTCCTTCCATATCTTCGCTAATGTAAATCGTACAGCCTTAGACATAGGAGTGCATATTTACAAATCAGGGATTTAGTTTTCTTCCAGTAAAATCCTAGAAGTGAAATTACAGGGTCTGTGGTGTTTCTAATTGTAGTTTTTGCATGAACCGCCAAATTGCTTTCCATAGAAGCTGGAGCCACTTACACTCCCACCAACGTTTATGAGGATTCCCTTTTCTCCACATTCTCACCAACATTTGCTTTTCTTGTCTTTTGAATAGGGGCCATTCTGACTTATGCGAGTTGATATCTCACTGTGATTTTGACATGTATTCGTTTGATGATTAGCGATATGGAATATCTTTTCATGTGCATGTTGGCCACCTGTATTTGTTCTTTGCAAAAATGTCTATTCAGGTTCTCTGCTAATTTTTTGTATTGTGTTATTTGATATATATGATGTGAGTCATACAAGTTCATTATGTATTTTGTATACTAGCCCCTTATCAGATATATCATTTGGGGGCTACTCTCATACAATATGTTCCCTTTTTGTTTTGTAGATTTTTTCCTTTGCTCTGCAGAAGTTTGTTTTTTAAAAGTTTTTATTAAGATATTATTGATATACACTCTTATGAAGGTTTCCTATGAAAAAACAATGTGGTTACTACAATCACCCTGTTATCGTGTCCCTCCCATACCCATTGCAGTCACTGCCCATCAGTGTAGTAAGATGCCACAGACTCACTATTTGCCTTCTCTGTGCTACACTGTCTTCCCCATGATCCCCCCCACACCATGTGTGCCAATCATAATATGCCTGAATCCCCTTCAGCCCCCCTTCCCCACCCCTCCCCTTTGGTAACCACTAGTCCCTTCTGGGAGTCTGGGAGTCTCTTGCTGTTTTGTTCCTTCAATTTTGCTTCATTGTTATATTCCACAAATGAGAGAAATCATTTGGTACTTGTCTTTCTCTGCCTGGCTTATTTCACTGAGCACAATGTCATCCGGCTCCATCCATGTTGTTGCAAATGGTAGGATCTGTTTCTTTCTTATGGTTGAATAGTATTCCATTGTGTATATATATCACCTCTTCTTTATCCATTCATCTACTGATGGACACTTAGGTTGCTTCCATATCTTAGCAATTATAAAAAGTGCTGTGATAAACATAGGGGTGCATATGTCTTTTTGAATCTAAGAACTTGTATTCTTTGGGTAAATTCCAGGAGTGGGATTCCCAGGTCAAATGGTATTTCTAGTTTTAGTTTTTTGAGGAACCTCCATATTGCGTTCCACAATGGTTAAACTAGCTTACATTCCTACCAGCAGTGTAGGAGGGTTCCCCTTTCTCCACATCCTCACCAACATTTGTTGTTCTTAGTCTTTTCGATGCTGGCCATCCTTACTGGCATGAGGTGATACCTCATTGTGGCTTTAATTTGCATTTCCTTGATGATTAGTGATGTGGAGCAACTTTCATGTGTCTGTTGGCCATTTGAATTTCTTCTTTGGAGAACTGTCTCTTCATATCCTCTACCCATTTTTTAATTGGGTTATTTGCTTTTTAGGTGTTGAGGCATGTATGTTTTGGATGTTAATCCCTTGTCAGGTATGTCATTTACAAATATATTCTCCCTTACTATAGGATGCCTTTCTGTTCTGCTGATGGTGTCCTTTGCCATACAGAAACTTTCTAGTTTGATGTAGTCCCATGAGTTCATTTTTGCTTTTGTTTCCCTTCCTCGAGGAGGTGCATTCAGGAAGAAGTTGCTCATACTTATATTCGGGAGATTTTTGCCTATGTTGTCTTCTAAGAGTTTTATGGTTTCATGACTTACATTCAGGTCTTTGATCCATTTTGAGTTTACTTTTGTGTATGGGGTTAAACAATAATCCAGTTTCATTCTCTTGCATGTAGCTGTCCAGTTTTGCCAGCACCAGCTGCTGAAGAGGCTGTCATTTCCCCATTGTATGTCCATAGCTCCTTTATCATATATTAATTGACCATATATGGTTGGGTTTATATCAGGGCTCTCTAGTCTGTCCCATTGGTCTATGGGTCTGTTCTTGTGCCAGTACCAAATTGTCCTTACTGTGGCTTTGTAGTAGAGCTTGAAATTGGGGAGCATTATCCCCCCAGCTTTATTCTTCCTTCTCAGGATTGCTGTGGCTATTCAGGGTCTTTAGTGGTTCCATATGAATTTTAGAACAATTTTTTCTAGTTTGTTGAAGAATGCTGTTGGTATTTGGTAGGAATTGCATTGAATCTGTAGATTGCTTAAGCAGGGTGGCCATTTTGACAATATTAATTCTTCCTATCCATGAGCACGGGGTGTGTTTCCATTTATTGGTATCTTCTTTAATTATTCTCAGTAGTGTCTTGTAGTTTTCAGGGTATAGGTCTTTCACTTCCTTGGTTAGGTTTATTCCTAAGTATTTTATTCTTTTTGATGCAACTGTGAATGGAATTGTTTTCCTGATTTCTCTCTCTGCTAGTTCATTGTTAGTATATAGGAATGCCACAGATTTCTGCATATTAATTTTGTATCTGGCAACTTTGCTGAATTTGGATATTAGATCTAGTAGTTTTGGAATGGATTCTTTAGGGTTTTTTTATGTACAATATCATGTCATCTGTAAACAGGGACAGTTTAGCTTCTTCCTTGTCAATCTGGATGCCTTTTATTTCTTTGCGTTGTCTGATTGCTGTGGCTAGGACCTCCAGTACTATGTTAAATAACAGTGGGGAGAGTGGGCATCTCTGTCTTGTTCCCGATCTTAAAGGAAAAGCTTTCAGTTTCTTGCTGTTAAGTATAATGTTGGCTGAGGGTTTGTCATATATGTCCTTTATTATGTTGAGGTACTTACCCTCTATACCCATTTTGTTGAGAGTTTTTATCATGAATGTATGTTAATTTTGTCAGATGCTTTTTCTGCATCTATGGACATGATCATGTGGTTTTTGTCCTTCTTTTTGTTGATGTGGTGGATGATGTTGATGGATTTTCTAATGTTGTACCATCTGTGCATCCCAGGGAAAAATCCTATGTGCTCATGATTGATGATATTTTTGATGTATTTTTGAAATTGATTTGCTAATATTTTGTTCAGTATTTTTGCATCTACATTCATCAGGGATATTGGTCTGTAATTTTCTTTTTTTATGGTGTCTTTGCCTGGTTTTGGTATTAGAGTGATGCAGGCCTCAGAGAATGAGTTTGGAAGTATTCCCTCTTCTTCTACTCTTTGGAAAACTTTAAGGAGAATGGGTATTAAGTCTTTGCTAAATGCTTGACAAAATTCAGCTGTGAAGCCATCTTGTCCAGGAGTTTTGTTCTTAGGTAGGTTTTTGATTACCAGTTCAATTTCTTTGCTGGTAATTGGTCTCTTCTGATTTTCTGTTTCTTTCTGAGTCAGCCTTGGAAAGTTGTCTTTTTCTAGAAAGTTGTCCATTTCTTCTAGGTTATCCAGATTGTTAGCATATAATTTTTCATAGTATTCTCTAATACTTCTTTGTATTTCTGTGGTGTCTGTAGTGATTTCTCCTTTCTCATTTCTGATTCTATTTATGTGAGTAGACTCTCTTTTTTTCTTGGTAAGTCTGGCTAAGGGTTTATCTATTTTGTTTATTTTCTCAAAGAACCAGCTCTTGCTTTCATTGATTCTTTCTATTGTTTTATTCTTGTTTTTTATTTATTTCTGCTCTAATCTTTATTATGACCCTCCTTCTACTGACTTTGGGCCTCCTTTGTTCTTCTTTTTCTAGTTTCATTAATTGTGAGTTTAGACTGCTCATATGGGATTGTTCTTCTTTCCTGAGGTAGGCCTGTATTGCACTATACTTTCCTCTCAGCATGGCCTTTGCTGCATCCCACAGATTTTGTGGTGTTGAATTATTGTTGTCATTTGTTTCCATATGTTGCTTGATCTCTGTTTTTATTTGGCCATTGATCCATTGGTTATTTAGGAGCATGTTGTGAAGCCTCCATGTGTTTGTGGGATTTTTCACTTTCTTTGGGTAATTTATTTCTACTTTGATACCTTTTTGGTCTGAGGAACTGGTTGGTACAATTTCAATCTTTTTGAATTTACCAAGGCTCTTTTTGTGGCCTATTATATGATCTATTCTTGAAAATGTTCCATGTGCACTTGGGAATAATGTGTATTCTGCTGCTTTTGGGTGTAGAGTCCTGTAAATATCTGTTAGGTCCATCTATTCTAATGCATTGTTCAGTGCCTCTGTCTCCTTTCTTATTTTCTGTCTGGTTGATCTGTCCTTCAGAGTGAGTGGAGTGTTGAAGTCTCCTAGAATGAATGCATTGCATTCTATTTCCCCTTTTAATTCAGTTAGTATTTGTTTCACATACGTTGGTGCTTCTGTGTTGGGCTCATAGATATTTATAACGGTTATATCTTCTTGTTGGAATGACACTTTTATCATTATACAATGTCCTTCTTTGTCTCTTGTGACTTTCTTTGTTTTGAAGTCTGTTTTGTGTGATACAAGTACTGCAACTCCTGCTTTTTTCTCCCTATTAGTTGCATGAAATATCTTTTCCATCCTCTCACTTTTAGTCTGTGTTTGTCTTTGGGTTTAAAGTGAATCTCTTATAAGCAGCATATAGATGGGTCTTGTTTTTTTATCCATTCAGTGACTCTATGTCTTTTTATTGATGCATTCAGTCCATTTACATTTAGGGTGATTATCGATAGGTATGTACTTATTGCCATTGCAGGCTTTAGATTCATGGTTACCAAAGGTTCAAGGTTAGCTTCCTTACTATCTAAGAGTCTAACCAAATCACTTAATATGCTATTACAAACACAATCTAAAGGTTCTTTTCTTTTTCTCCTCCTTTTTCTTCCTCTTCCATTCTTTATATATTAGGTAGCATATTCTGTACTCTTTGTCTATCCCTTGATTGACTTTGGGGATAGTGAATTTAATTTTGCATTTGCTTAGTAATTAGCTGTTCTACTTTCTTTACTGTGTTTTTATTTCCTCAGTTGACAGCTATTAAATCTTAGGAACACTTCCATCTATAGCAGTCCCTCCAAAATACACTGTAGAGATGGTTTTTGGGAGGTAAATTATCTCAGCTTTTGCTTATCTGGAAATTGTTTAATCCCTCCTTCAAATTTAAATGATAATCTTGCCGGATAAAGTAATCTTGGTTCGAGGCTCTTCTGCTTCATTGCATTAAATACATCATGCCACTCCCTTCTGGCCTGTAAGGTTTCTGCTGAGAAGTCTGATGATAGCCTGATGGGCTTTCCTTGTATATGATCTTATTTCTCTCTCTGCCTGCTTTTATTAGTCTGTCCTTATCCTTGATCTTTCCCATTTTAATTACTATATGTCTTGGTGTTGTCTTCCTTGTCTCCCTTGTGTTGGAAGATCTGTGCATCTCCATGGCCTGAGAGACTATCTCCTTCCCCAGATTGGGGAAGTTTTCAGCAATTACCTCCTCAAAGACACTTTCTATCCCTTTCTCTCTCTCTTCTTCTTCTGGTATCCCTATAATGTGAATATTGTTCCGCTTGGATTGGTCACACAGTTCTCTCAATATTCTTTCATTTTTAGAGATCCTTTTTTCTCTCTGTGCCTCAGCTTCTTTGTCTTCCTCTTCTCTAGTTTCGATTTCATTTATCGTCTCCTCCACCATATCTAATCTGCTTTTAATAGCCTCTGTTGTGCTCTTCAACAATTGGATCTCTGACTGGAATTCATTCCTGAGTTCTTGAATACCTTTCCATACCTCCATGAGCATGTTAATGATTTTTATTTTGAACTCCCTTTCAGGAAGATTCATAGGTTGATGTCATCTTTCTCAGGAGTTGTATTAATAATTTTACTTTGGAGCAGGTTCCTTTGGCATTTCACATTTGTATATGGTGCCCTTTAGTGTCCAGAAGCTCTACTCTCTGGAGGTGCTCAGCCCCTGAAGCAATGTTGGGGGTTGCAGGGGAGTGGTACTGGTGCCTGGGTAAGGGAAAGAGGTGTTTCCTGTTTCCCAGCTGCTATGCCTGTCTCTACTGCCTGAACCAGTGGTTCGAGCACACAGGCATAAGGCTCTATGCTTTGTGTTTGTAGTTGCTGTAGACTGATCTTCCTTCTGGCTGGCCTAATGCCAGGATAGGATTTGCCAGTTTGTGAGCCAGGTGGGGCTGGCTGGGAGAAAGGCACAGTAGGCTGTGTATCATGGAGGGGGTCCTTGGAGCTGTGTAGCCAGCAAGGGAGCTGGAGCACCTGAAAATTGTGGAAGCCCCTAACCAGATGGGAAGAGTGCACCTGGACAATTTTGTCTACCTGTCCTTTCTCCTGAGCAGTAAGCTCTGTGAAGTCCTTGCCCTTTTAGCAGCCCTCTTGCTAAGGGCTTCTTTGTTAGGAAGTCTCTCAGACTGCTTGCCTTTCTTTTGTCCCAGAGCAGCAGCCAGATATGGATCCCTGTTTTTCACAAGCAGCTGGAATCTCAGTCTCTCCAGGAATTTTGCCTGTCTTTGCTTTCCAACCCCCTTATCATGAGAGTAACATGCAAGCACCATGAAATGTACATTTGTGCTCTCAGAGGAGATCTCCGGAGTTAGGTATTCAGCATTCCCAGGCCTCCACTTCCTCCTAGCTCCATTTCTCTTCCTCCTGCTGGTGAGCTGGGGTGGGGGAAGGGCTTGGGTGCCAGGCCACAGCTTTGGTATGTTACCTTGTTCTGTGAGATCTACTCTTTTCTCCAGGTGTATGCAGTCTGGCGCAGTCTTCTTTCCTACTGCTCTTTCAGGATTAGTTGTATTAATTATATTTTCATATTGTATGTGGTTTTAGGAGGAAGCCTCTGTCTCACCTCTCACACCACCATCTTTCTACTCTACAGAAGCTTTACTGCTTGATGTAGTCCCACCTGTTTAATTTTCCTTTACTTTCCCTTACCCAGGTAAATGTATCAGAAAAACATTTTTTGTTGTGGTGATCAAGAGATGCCTGCCTATGTTTTATACTAAGAGTTCTTTGTTTCTTATCTTATATCTGGGTCTTTAACCTATTTTGTGTTGATTTTTTTTTCTGGTATCATTAATGTACAATTACATGAGCAACATTATGGTTACTAGACTCTCCCCCACCCCCTTTTATGTATGGTGTTAGACAGTAATCCAGTTTCATTGTCTGGCATAGAGTTCTTATTTTCTGAAGACCATTTATTGTAGAGATGGTCTTCTCCCCATTGTATATTCTTGGTTCCATTCTCAGATATAATTGAATATATATGCTTGGGCTCACTCTTCTGTTACTTTGGTCTATTTGTCTGTTCTTGTGGCCTTACCACATTGTTTTAATCAACATAGCTTTGTAGTATAGCTTGAAATCAGGGACTCTGCCAACCCCAGTTTTGTTCTTATTTCTCAAGATGGCTTTGGCTATTCAGGATCCTCTGTGCTTCCATATAATTTTTAGGATTATTTGCTCTAGTTCATTGAAAAATGTCATTAGTATTTTGATAGAGATTGCTTTGAATCTGTAAATTGCTTTGGATGAATCGCCTTTTTGACAGTTTTAATTCTTCCTATCCATGAACAAGGGATAACTTTCCATTTATTTGTGTCTTCTTCAGTTTCTTTCATCAGTGTCTTTAGTTTTCAGAATACAGGTGTTTCACCTCCTCTGTTAGATTTTTTCCTAGGCATTTAATTCTTTTTGATGCAACTGCAAATAGAATTGTTTTCTTGATTTCTTTCTGCTACTTCATGATTAGTATACAGGAATGCAACTTCTTTCTCTATATTATTTTGTATCCTCTAACTTTACTAAATCCAGGTATTAGTTCTAATAGTTATTACTAAACCCATGTATTAGCTCTAATAGCTTTTCATGGAATCTTTAGGTTTTATATATATAGTTTTATGTCATCTGCAAATAGTGACAATTTTGTTCTTTTTTTTTTTACCAATTTGGATGCCTCTTATCTTTTTTTCTTGTGTGATTGCCATTTGTACTTGAGGAGTAGGTAAGGGTGTGGGATCATCAGCTTCCAGGGCAGTAAGAGAACAGAATTATTCATAGTTGCTATGTGGGAAAATTCCATAAAATGAAACAAATTTTTTTCCACCTATGAACTCTTGTGACTTCTTAGTAAGGTGTGGGTCCAGTTAATAATATTGTGTCAATGTCAATTTCCTGGCTGGTCAGTGCTGTACAGTGTGTAAGGTGGCCCCATAAGAAGGCACTGTGAAGAATGTACAGTGATACCTCTGTTATCATTCTTTTCAATTTCCTGTTTATTTCAAAAAAGGTAACACATTCACCAGTATACTCCAAAAGTCCAATCAGTTAGAAACTGAGAAAATCTGGATGAGTTTCCTGAGTGTGATCCATGATATAACAAAGTTCATTTGCCTTGGAAAGTTTGCAAGTCTCTGGGGATTAATTTGTTCCTGAAGCTTCTAGTGTGTCCTTCTTCCCTAGGGAGCCCCTTGTAGGTCCCAGAGAAGCTAATGGCCCCACAGCAGTGGTTCTAGACAAGCCACAGCCCACCCTGGCTGTACACACTAGAGGCCACCTGCCCTCCCAGCACCCAGACCCTTACTCTGGAAGGTGATGGGCATGTTTTTGACCAGCCACAGTGACCAATGTCACACAGGTGTCTGATGACATGGCTGGGTGGGCACTCGCAGGCCTTTGGTCAAATCAGAACATGCCAGGTAATTGGAGCCATGGAGGGAGCTCTGAGTTGGAGATTCCCGTTGTTCAACTTTCTTCTCCATGACAAACTGTCCATGAGGCTCCTCAGCATTTGAAGGCAAAGAGGCCAAGTACATAGGGGTCTTTGCTCCTTCTTCTGGGCTTTTCAAGGAAGAGGGTCCCCCCATGTCTGTTCTTACTGACCCTGGGTAGCAGGTATTCAGGAGGATAGTGTCCCTCCTACTCTGCTCATTCAGTTTCCTGGTCTAGATTTTGGAATGTTCTTGGGATGAAAGGGTTATATCCAACTTTATTTCCACGGTGGCAGGTCAATCAGTAGAATCCCATCCACTCAGAGTGAGTCTGCATGCAGCCAGCTGGTATGCTAGGCACCACGCCAATTCCGAACACTCTTGGTGGTTTATATATTGTTTGTGGCTACTTCCTTGCTACAACAGCAGATCTGAGTAGTTCCAACAAGACCATGTAGCCTGCAAAGCTGAAATCATGACTATCTAACTCATTCTGTAATGTTTGCCAACCTCTGAGTTATCCTGTCTCTTGCCTTGGCTTAGCATTTAGGTCTTTAGTTACCTGAGTTGGTTGGCATGTAAAGAATCAGCACAAACGGACATTTGTAAAGAACCATTTATTCATCTAAGATGTTCAATCATTCTTATCATCTTTCCACTTTTTGTTGCCTTTTATCATAGAGGAAATTACTGAAGATGTCACAGAGTTGGCACCCACCTCAGAGTGAGTACTGCATAGGGATGGTGATTCATTTTGTTTGTTTGGGCTGGGACAGTTTTGACAGAACTGTGTTGCTGGGCTTTGACACTGTGTAGGAGGCAACATTCATATGAGGCCAGCCCTCCTCCAAGTGCATGTCATTCTTTGTGTCTTCCACGCACTTGCTCATGAGCCCCACCAGCTACTCTTCTCTCACTTGTAAACTTCTGCTGAAGATCTGGGGTGCACTTGGAATCCATAGTGAACTTGGGGTGAAATCCATTGCCAAGACAATCACTCACAAAAGAACATATTGAATGATTCTCTTTATATGGACAGTCCCGAACAAGAACATCTAGAGATGAAATGTAGACTGGTGGTGTCTTAGGGGCAGGAGAAATGGGAGACCACCAGATTAAAACTGAAGGGCACTGGATTTATATTTTGGGTAATGAAAATTTTCTAATCTTGAATTTGGAGATGGTTCCACAACTGAGTTGTTTACTTTAAAAGGGTGAAGTGACCTGAGAGGTGAGGGGGAGGGCCGGTGTTGTCGCTGCTTGAGCAGAGAAGAAAGACAGCCTGAGACTGCAGTTCCGGAGCAATAAACGGATTTAAAAAAAAATAAAATAAAAATAAAAGGGTGAAGTGTATGGTAGAGTGAGTTATATCTTAATAAATTTGTCAAAAGTGTTAAATAATGACACACATCTCACTAGTTTTTTTGGAAAGTATGCTAAGTATACATAAAGATGAATTTATATAAAATAGTATGAATATTTGTCTTATAATGTTCATATATATAAATGAATATTTTAGTATTATAACAAGCCATGTACCATGACTTCAATTAGACATAAGGAAAATTAGGAAGCTGTCCCTTTTTCCTGTGAATATCCAGTAGGGACTGTCAGCACCAGGTAAACTTGATCCACATCCCCTTAAAAGAGTGCCTAGGCCAAAAAAGCTCAGTGAATGCAGTATCCGCAGAACAGTGACTCTCATTAAATGATCTTTTGAGAGAATTAAAGTGAATTATAGAAACTGTATTATTTGACCTCCAACAGTCATCTAAGATGAACAAATTTGAGCAACTGGTTAATACTGAATCCTTCATTTTATGTGGAATATATAAAGCATAAGAATAAATTGAATCTAAGCACTATTTAGATATCCTAATAGAATTTATATCATTTCTAAAATGCCATCTGACCAGCCATAATATAAATACGTTTCATGACTCAAAATTACAGAATTCAAAAGTGTCTTTAGAGAAAAGACAGCAGGAGAGACAGTCAGTGTGGGTAACTGGTATACCACAGCTTCGATTACACATCAGGTTTTGAAACCATCTTCTCATGTCCATTTCCTCAAGATAGTAGATGGAGAATCTCTGTTACCTTTCTCTAGGCTGTTGTTTCTCTGAAAGGAAGTGATGACCTGTTTTTCATTCTATCTAGCCCAGGAAGTCTAGATCAGCTGGGAAAATACTTATCTGTGTGCACTAGGGAAGCCTGACAGGGGAGGCCACAGGGCTTTGGAGGTAAATTTGTGAATGTGGAGCTGTATCCAGGTCTCCCTTCCCCCACGCTATCCCTCCCACAGACCACACTCCCACAGGTCAGGACCACACCTGGGGGCCTCCCCACACAGCTGCGTGAGGCCACAGACCCTTGTGGTCGGACAAGTCAGGACAGGAAATGCCCACACAAAGCTGGAAGCACTTGTTGGACGTTACACAGCACAGGTTTGGATCCAAATACTTTTTGTCTCTGGAGTGTGCTTATGGCATTCACATGGCATTTCAGGACACTATACTGGAATGCCCACTGGAAGTGTTATGGGCCACCTGTCATTAATGGGTTAAGTGTGTGTGTGTGTGTGTGTGTGTGTGCATGTGCATGTGCATGTGTGTTTATGAGAAAAACTCACCCTTTAATAGCCATTCCACAGAGGGGAAAAGCACACCAACAGTCTAAGACCAGACCCTTTCACTGGCAGAGTTTAGGAGTTGCTCCCAGCCATTTTTCTGTATCTACAGGTAATTATTTTAGAGAAGCCATGTTTTCCTTCAAAAGTGTGAATGTATGGCAACACATAGGCCAGGTCCCCAGGGCTCAGCCCTCAGAGATCTAATCCAAAACCCTCTGGGGATGACTGTGCCTTGAGGGCTCTGCCCCTGGCCATCTTCTTCCCTCCCTAAGTCTACTGCCTACAGCCAGAGCCAACATGCTCTGGACAACAAAGGATGTCGTGGACCTCATCTCACCTCCATAACGCACTCCAAAGCTTCACTCAGTTCCTATGGTCTGTTCAGAGGTGATGAGTCCACATCTGCTTCTCTGGACCGTTTTCCTGTTTCCCATTGATCACAGTCCCTTCTAAGTCCATCTTTTCTAATTCCAAGGACACTTATCATTAAGTCTCTGTTTTGATAGTGGGTTTTCACTAAACATGGCAGGCTTTTACATAAGCCTCCTGGGGCCCTGTGGGTTTCCCTGAGGTTTGCCGGGGCCCTGTGGTGAGAAGAAAATGATTCCAGTCTGCTGAGGACTTGAGCTGACTGTCACTCTGACCTAACTGGGTGAAGCTTCACACTGAGCAGTGAGACCCTTAGTGTAAAAGATTTGAGAACCATTGAGTAATTGGAAGAAATCAGGTTGGCTCCATGTGTCCAAGTCTGCATCTGACTGCGTGTGTGACTTTGAGATCCAATAAGCTTCCATGTGCTTTAGGGACAATATATAAAATGCCCAGCCCATTGCATCAAGGGATGTCCCTTCCCCTAGAATGATAAAATGTCAGAGATTGAAGAGACCTATAATAATGTGATTTTCACCTCAACTTCCTCTAGGAATTTTTCAGTCTGTAGAAATTTGAAGAGAAGTTCCTCCTCAAATTAGGGTAGATCATAATTTCTTTAAAGGTAAGTGAAGCCTTAAGAAGGCCATTTATTTCCTCCTAGTACTTTTCAAGCTAGTATCTGGTGAATAAGAGTCTCCAGATTTCAGGTGTTTGCCTGATTTCACAGAGTTGGTTTTCCCTCAATATGTTTTCAGAATAAGTTCACATCATCATTTAAAGAGAATCAGAAGAGTAACTGCCTACCAGTATTCCTCAAACTCAGGATGATGGCGAGTTTGGAAAAACAGGAGGGATATTGACTGATTGGTTAACATGGGTACCTGGGCATTGTAGATTTTTATATTTTGTATGGCTAGTGCATTTCAGAATATCTCTCTTTTTTAAAAAAGGGAATAATTTAAAAGAAATCCGCATGTATTCTCCCTCAGTGATCCTAAGTGCACACAGTCTTTCCCTTTCTCCTTCCTCATCAAAACACAAAATGAACAGTCCTCTTCTGGAAGGTTTCTTACTCCCCACAGAGATTCTGTGGGAACCATTCCAGATTGTTCTTTGTATCTCAGGCTCTGCTGTGGGAGAGAAGGGACTTTTGGTAACCCTAGTTAGGACTTCTCTCAGATTTTCTCCTTAAAGAGAGCAGGTAAATTCCTGATACCATGAATCAATGGGGCAGCCTTTCCCTCCAAATACTGGAAAAACTCTCCATTTCAGAAGTAAGAAAATCTTGTCCTAATGCAGAGAATATCACATGCATTTCCATTTCCATTTTCTAGCTCTTGAGAGGTGATGTTAATTATTTAAATAAGGCTGATTTATCAAACTCTGAGAGGAGTCCTTTGCCCTTTGAGAGCAAGAGCAGACACTGCAATAACTTCCACAGCTCAGTTAGATGAAAAATAATCGGCCAGATGTGTTGGTCTGAGCTGTAATAGGAATCACTGTAGAATTGTGGGCTGGTGTCCAGAGGAACTCCATTCCTACCATCTAGTTTTGGGGTGACGAGGGGGTCATGTGACATTCAAAACACTACCCGTTTTGACCCAGGAGAACCAAATTTTAGAAGTAATAGAATTTTCCAGTAGGACAGGAAAGGAACACTGGGCAGATTTGTGAGTAAATGGTACATGCATATTATCAATACCAAGCCAGACCTCTTAATCTTTCTAAAATTTAATGCTTGTCTTAATAGGTGTATTTAATGTGTGGTGGTTCCCAAACTATCCCTAGCCTTGGGGTAAGTAATGCAGTAGCTTACCACCAAAGTAATAGGATGGTTTTGTTCAGAACTGTGGGCTTGGTGAGGGGAGTGAACAGAGGACTGGGCAAAGGCAGGTCAGATGACAGAGAGAACTACTTGCTGCCCTAAGAGATCGGACTTTGCTCCTCAAGGCCTTTCAGAGACAGTAAGCATGCACAGAGTACAGAGTACAGGGCTTACATTGCACTGAAAGGACAGCTGAGCACCTGGTATAGAGCTGGGCTGGAGGAGGAGGCCTGGGGAGAAACTTGGGTGGACAACTCCTGGGATCTGGTTAATGATAATAAAATGTGGGCATGTGACCTTCGGGGTACTGGCAGTTGGATAAGGTCACAGGCCAAATGGTTGGGAAAAGGATGAGTGTGTTTTGGAAGTGAAGTGGATTCCAGGGGAGGGATGGCCATCAGGACAAGATTGGCAGTAAGTGACATATGTGTGTCTGGAGTCTGGGAATGTTCTGGACAGGTGACACATATTGGGTGGTGCTAATAAATTGGGGTGGTGAAGTTCCACTAGCCTGAATAAGATCACCCTGAGAGAGAGAGAGAGGAGAAAGAGGGCAGGAAGGCATGCTGAGGGACCCCAATGTGTGAGGGGCAAGGAGCAAATAAAGGGCCTGTTGGGGAACCTTGACTGAAGAGCTGAGGAAGAGGAAGAGGCGGTTGTGCCATGGACAGAAGCACTGATGGCCACTGACAAGTGTGTAGTCCTGGGAGAGGGGCCCCTGGCCCTGAGGAGGCACACCCAGGGGGCAGTGTAGCAGAGCAGGGAGAGGGAGCAGTGCTGAGGATGAGGTCAGGGGCAGCAGGGCTTGATTCTGCCAGACACACTCCGTGGGGGCTGCTCACCAGGTTGACCTTGGGGTCTCACTAGAGGCAGCAGCTCCATGCAGACATCTTGGGTATTAAAAAAGTTGGTTTCACTGTCATTTCTGTCTTAAAATATTTGGGGATAGTATCAATAGCTTAGGGGAAAGAAAAAGCCGAGTTACTAAAGAGTATCCATGTGGAAAAATACCATAGAAAGATACAATTTAGCTTTCCTTATAAACTCTGGTGAATTCTAGTAATGTCTGGGTCCAGTTAACAGTATTGTGTTAGTGTCAATTTCCTGCTCCTCAATGCTGTATAGTGTGTAAGTGGACCCCACTGAGGAAGGCTATGAGAAACATGCACAGTGGCATCTCTGGGTAAAATTCTTTGCGATTCCTTGTTTGTTTGGAAACAGGCCACAAATTCACCATTGTACTCCAAACTCTAATCAGATAAAGAAAACCTGGATGAGATCCTGGCTCTGATCCGTGACAACTCACATGTCATCTGGCTGGAAAGGTTTGAAAACCTCTGGGGACTGGGTTGCCCCTTACGCCCATGTGTGCCCTTCTTCCTTGGGGAGCCCCTTGTAGATCCCAGAGAGCTAAGGTCCCCACAGCAGTGGTTCTGGACAAGCCACAGCCCACCCTGGCTGGACACCATCATGCAGGCCACATGCCCTCCCAGCACCCAGGCCCTGACTCTGGAAGGTGACAGGCATGTTGTGGACCAGCCACAGTGACCGATGTCACACAGGTGTCTGACAATAATGGCTGAGTGGGAGCTTGCAGGCTGTTGGCATGGAGAGTGGTTTGGAATCTGGCCATGGGGGTGGGGGTGGGGGCTCTGATTTTGGAGGTCCAGCCACAGTTTGAGAAACTACACAAAAATAGGTTCTGGGAAGCAGTGTATACACTCCTAAAAGCTGAGGCCTCCCCTTTCTTGCTCTTGTGAAGTGGGTCAGATCATTCCAGAAGGTTCCTAATGACCAAACTCTTGTTCTGCTTCTGCCTAGTGAGGCACTGTGGATAAACCAGGGTACAGCACTCATATGATCCCTCTTCAGAGACAGGTGATGGTCTGGGTGGAGAGGTGTGCTTCCCCAAACCAGTATGCCTTGGTGATACTCAGTATGGCTCAGTGTAGGGTGAGATTCTAGGCGGTTCAACTAAAACTCTTTGGGAGGAGCCCTGTAACTCCAGGGAGAGGAAATCCCGGGGCAAAATACCTCTAAACCTGAAATTGGTCAAAGGGAGAAATAAGTTTAAAACCCATTTATTGCTTACAAACTGCCTGGGGCTGTTTCTCTCTCCTGCTCTGGCAGAAGAAAGCGAGAGACCTCCCACCAACCTCTCAGGGTGAGATAAGCCCTTGGTTGTCCAGAGAATTACCCACTGATATGGAGATGAACTACTTCTCTCCACCCCTTAGAAACGCCTGTTCATATGGAGATGCACTAAAGCTAGGCGAGATATTCTAGAATATTACAGTTTTGCCCACAGGTCACCCCCCCAGAAATGTTGCCTTACAATCTACTTGTTCCCCCTCTTCCACAGTGGTCCCTGGGTGAGAAAACTGGAGCACTGTGACCAGACTAATGTCATACAATAGCAACAGCAGTAAAATCATGATAATCCTCAAACCGGAGGATTCAGCTAGGTTCAAAGTCCTATGGAGATTAAGTCCACAGTTCGTCCATTCCACAGGCAGGCAATAGCGATCATCACAGTTCAGCTGCAGCCAGGGGACGCATCCAGGTCAGAAGGACTGTAGAAGAAGAAAACCTTAAGGGCAATAAGATACGTGTTTTGATGACACCAGCATAGGCAAATCTTGTCCATCAGGTAGGACACATGCAAGAGAGGGGTCCTGTGATAGGACAGTGGCAGGAATGGGATCGTGTCCTGGTCTCGTATATCAGACTTTCACACCCTTTGTGTGGGAGTTACAGATGGGTCAATACATAGGGCTATGGGGGGTACATGTACTGGCCATGAAGATGAAACAAAACTTCCCCATAAGATGCTTTTACCTCCTGGATGTTTTGGATACACTACCATGATCTTTGGGGGCCACTCTGCTGTTAGTCCAGGAATACACCTGAGGCCAGCTTCCAGGCCTTTCCCCCAAGATGCCAGGAGGGCCAGCCATTGCTGGTCCATGTGTTGAAACGTCCAGGGCCACATCCATTCAACAGTGTCTCCAGGGCTTAATGCAGTAGGGCTGGCAGCAGGATGTTGCTCTTCTGGCCATATCCTGGCTTCAATAATTCTTCTTTGGTGTGGACATACAGTTGTATAGGAGAGGCAGCAAGGTGTGTGAGCATATCCACAGGGCTCAAAGCTCCTTTACGGGGCTTCTCATTCAAGTGCCATAGCACTGTCCGTAGGTGAACTGATCAGCCCTGTAGACTACTGGTGTCTGACTTTAGGCCAGTTTCAATAAACTGTTGTACCTCTCTATCATGCCTGCCCTAGTAGTGTTATATGGTATATGAAACTTCCACTTTGTTCCTAATTGCTCTACACATCCTTGTAATGCACGTCCAGTAAAGTGGGTGCCTTGATCACTCTCAATCACCTGCAGCAGGCTATAGACTGTAAAGAGATTCTTTAGGCCCCTCTTGGTGGTTTGCTGATCTGCACGATATGGAAGAAAATAAACCAATAGTCCAGTAGCCATGTCCACCTAATTCATGGCATACTGATATCCTTTTGCTATGGGCAGAGGTCAAATATAGTCTATCTGACACCTGACAAGGGGTATGGGCTCCCTTACTATTGTCCAATGTTGCTTTGGGTCTCTGTGTAAGTCCCTCTTAGAGCACACAAGGAACTACTTCCGGGTTTGGCTGACTTCTTCAAAGGTCACTGGCAAGCCCCACCAATGGGCTACAGCCCACATTGTCTTTTGCTCTGCATGCACCAAATGCTGATGTAACCATTGAGCCACATCAGAGACAGGCTTTCCTTTTCTATCCAGCGCACCTGGGCCAGTGTGTCTGCTTCATCATTCCCTGGGGATGCCAAAGGCAAATGGCCAGTCACATGATATGTGGTAACAGACTTAGTCTGACCAGAGGCCCATAGGTCTTGTCACAACTCTTGCCCCCAAAAGGGCCAGTGACCAACCATTCAGTTGACATGGTAGTATATCGGTAGCAACAGGGTCAAGCCACAATACTTGGCCCAGCTGTCAGTGCAGACAGCTATGGGGGAAGGCTCCTGGGTGATCACATCCCATATTGCCTGCAACTCAGCCCATTGGCTGCTCTTCCCCTCTCCATCCTCCATCCATATTGTCTCAGTCTTAGGATGGAAAGCCACAGCCCTCTACTTTGGGGGCTGCCCATGACTGGAGCCATCTGTATACCAAGCATCTTCAGGTATAGGGGATTTTCCCTCCTGATAAGGACTCCCAGCTACCAATGGATCAAAAGCAAGTTCTTCCTGCTTTCACTGGTGGAGGTCACTGGCCCCAATAAGCACTGGAGTTCTCCACTTAAGGGGCTAGTAGAGAGGGTGCTACACTGCTGTAAATATGCACCCCATTTGGCCAGTGTAATTGTCTGTGTCATGCCACTCTGTGGCCTTTTGGTACAGTCTCACAACCACCCTGCAATGGGATAGGTGGTTGTTACCTTGGTTGGAGGTTTTCCAGCAATGGGCTCCATAGCCAGCACAGCATGGTACACAGCAGCCAGGTGCTTCTCTATCGAGGTGTATCAGACTTCTGCTCCTTTCCATAGTTGTGACCAGAATCCAATAGTTTGGCGTGTTCATTCAAGCCACTGACAAATACTGTATCCATAACCATCTTCGATTATATGAACATCTAGCTCACAGGGTCTTGATGAGTATATTACACTCGGGGCCTGTTTGGCCTTGACTACTCACTTGGCAGCAGTAAAGGCAGCTGCACATGTCTCATCCCAGTCCCACCTGATGCCCTTTCCTACAAACCAGTATAAGGGCTTCATATGTGCCAAGTTTGGGATGAACACTCTTCAGTAGCCCCAAAGACCCAAAAGCTCTTGTAATGCTGCCACAGTGGTAGAGGTGGGGAAAGCCTGGACCTTGGCTATGACTGCTTCAGGAACAACTTTAGTTTCACTTGACCAGGCAACCCCCAAGAATTTTACAAACCTGGTCCCTGAACCCTGGTGCTGTTCACAGCCCATCCTTTCTCCTGAATATGTTGCAGCAGTCTAGGAACTGCCCCTTCTATATCTGAAAGAGAATCAGATGTGAGCATATCATCAGTGTAATGGTACAACTGTACTGTTTGTAGTTTCTTCCATGTGGCCAAGTCCTGGGCTACAAGTCTGTGACAGATGGTGGGACTGTGGTGGTATCCCTATGGAAGGACAGTTTATCCCTATGGAAGGACAGGTGGTATCCCTATGGAAGGACACTGCTAGCCTCCCCACGTGAATGCAAACAGTTTATGACTTTCCTGTGCTATGTCAATAGAGAACAAAGCATTAGCAAGGTCTACTACATAATGATATGCTCCCAGCTCATGGCTGAGGCTGTCCACAATGGTTGCTATAGAGGGGACAGCAGCATGCAAAGGGGATGTGACTTTATTCAGTTCCCTGTAGTCTACAGTCATATGCCAGGAGCCATTTGTCTTTTTCACTGGCCACACTGGGGAATTAAAAGGACTCTGAGTGGGCTTTATGATGCCCATCTTCTCCAGCTCCTGAAGAGTTTCTCCAATTTCCTTGTGCCCCCCAGCACTTTATACTGCTTAGTATTTGTCAGCTGCCGAGGTACAGTTGGGTGCTTAGCATGTCCTCTCAGAACCGTCTTTGCCACATGTACCCTCAGTTTGAACTCACCTGCAGTGGTCTGTAACCATAGGCCCTGAAGGATATCTACCCCCAAAATAGATTCAGGGATGGGAGAAATGTACACAGTATACTCCTTTGGGGGTAAACGCCCTATCCCTGATGGGATTTGGGCTTTCTTCACTGTAGTTGCCTTACTCCCATAGCATCTATCATACCTGGGAAAACACTCAGGGTTTCCATAAATCAAAGAACACTCAGCTCCTATGTCCACCAGCATCAGGACACGTACATTCACAGGGAACCAATGCATTGCTAATTCTACAGTGGTCTCCAGTCCCCACCATGTCCCCCAAGGTGGAGACCTTGACACCCCTCTCAGTCAAACCATGATGCCTGTAGGGGCCGGCCTACGGCCGAGGCTGAGTCCCACTATGGCTGAACACCGCCTTTCCACTCTAGTTGACCAATGCCCTAAGATGGCGCCCGCTTAATGGGCGCCACCCTGCCTGGTTAGGTGGCATTAGCATAAGGAAGTTGCTCCTATAGGCTTGCCCCATGCTTCTGCGCTCGTGCTCAACTCATGCAGAAGGCATGCTACCAATCAGCTTAAAGGTCATGCATGATCTTGATCACCATAGGCCAGCTTCCCTTATATAAGGCATAAGCAGGAAAGAGAAGCACTTACTCACTCTCTCTCTCTCTCTCACTCACTCACTCTCCCACTCTCTCAATCTCTGTCTCCCTCTCTCCCCTCACTCTTCTTCTCATTCGCTCCCCCCGGCTGTTGCTTCTTCTCACTCACCTTCTCCCGGCCTTCCGAGCAACAATAAACAACTGAAATGAACCAGGTCTGTGTATGTATCGCTGTCGTCACCGCCACAAGGGGCGAACGCGGTAGATGCCCAATCATCCTCCTGTGTGGGTGAGGGCCCAGGTGAATCCTGAGTACCATCCCCCAGGAAGTTCTGCAGGGACACAGGGTGGGCATGAAGCCTTGACTCCAGTTTCCGTGTCCTGGACCTCAGCGGCTGCGATCGCTACTCTGGTGGCTTTAATTGTTGCAACAGTTCTAACAAGATCCTATTGGGCTGCCCATCAAGTTTTTCTTTCACTACCCTGGCCTTTATCAAATCAACCCACATCTGGGTCCTTGAGACCTTCAGTGGGCCTTTTGCACCTCTCCTTTCAGATGTAGTCCTACTTCCTTCTGTGCCCTTATTGTTTCAATCTCCCCCAGATCTGCTAAAGTATGAGTAGCCTCACTTATGGGTTGTCCAAGGTGGGTGGCAAGAGTAGTCACTAGGGACCCAAAGCGAGATGTGGGAGCTGTATGCAGCACCAGGTTTCTCATTCCTACAGTGAACAACTCATCGGGTACCTGGGTCCATATTATAGATGATATTTTTCATACCCAATGCCCACAATAACAGTTGGAGCTCTACATACATTTTCAAACTACTGGGTAAATATGGTAAAACATTCTGATTAGGCCAAACTACCCTGATGGTAGCTGTCAGCCATTCCAGAATTGTCTGATTCCCTGAGGCATGATGGGAATTTTGCAACCACTGCTGGAGGGAAGGGTGAGTCATCAGGAAAGACATCCAACTCATTTCAGTACTGGACATAATGTTTTCCACCGTCATATCCCAGAGACATGAGAGCCATGTAGGCAGAGATTCCTTTGGCTTCTGCCTATACTGGAGGCTTATGTCCACCAGCGCATCCTGGGTACAGGGACAGAGCATGGAGTGCTCCACAACCTGAAGAGGGGGTGGCTGTCCCTCCTGAGGAGTCCGCAGTTGTTTCGTTTTTATTTTCTTAATTACAGCCTTTAATACAGGAGAGGCTGGTATCTCAGGAGGTGGCTTTGCAGCAGACTGGCCCGTGGCCCCGCCTCCTCTTCTTCTCCCCAGGCTCCTCCTCCATCTCTGGGGCTGAAGGCACCACTCTTTCCTCCCCTCCCCCATGGCCTCCTGCAACGGCTTTTCCTGCTGCGTTCCCCTCACTGCGGCTAAGGAATCTTCCAGGACTGTGACCTGTCTTTTCAATAACTGTCTCCCTTTCTTAATGGCATCCCATATATTATTGCCCAGCTCCCCCAGCAATGCTGAAGTGTGTCTCTCTCCCACTTAATTCCCTCTCTCTCTTTGCTAACCCTCTGGATAATCCTCTTTTTCTGCTAGATAACATTTTCCACTATCTCAATGAAAAGAGATCCTACAATGGCAGCTGCTACATGGCCACTTAGGGTCTCTAAGAAGCCTTCCATCTCACGGAGGGGTAATTCTGCAGCTTCCGGTGTCTCCACCCTTCCCCAGTTCTCGGGAAGGCCCACCCCTCTAGGAGGTACTTCATCCTAGACCAATTCCCCAGTAGGAGCTCTCAAATGGAAGCCCCACATATGCAGGGACAAAAACAGGTGAAGCTGCACTCTCTGCTGCTGCATCCACTGGGACCTCCCCAGTATCCATAGGTGGGATTCTGTGCATCTCCGCACCATCTCTAGGTGCCCCTCCCAAAAGTTGCACCCATTTAGACTGATTTCAGGTTGAGAGATCCTGCCAACTACGCCAGTTGCCGCTCTGGGGAGAGGAAATCCCGGGCCAAAATACCTCTAAAATTAAAATCAGTCAAAGGGAGAGATAAAGTTTAAAACTGGGTTATTGCTTACAAACTGCGGCCTGGGGCTGTTTCCTCTCTCCTGCTCTGGCAGAAGCAAGAGACCTCCCGCCAACCTCTTAGGTTCAGATAAACCCTTGGTTGCCCAGGTAATTACCCATTGATATGAAGATGAACTACTTCTCACCACCCCTTAGGAATACCTGTTCATAGGGAGATGCACTAAAGCCAGGAGAGATATTCTGAATACTACAATTTTACCCACAAGCCCAAAGGAGGGGTCCAGAATCATTAGCTGTCTTGGGCTCATCACCCTGCTGAATGGATTTGAATTCCTTAAATACAATCATATTACTTTAACAGGTTAACTGCTTCTGAGGACAAAAATGATCATCTGCTTCCTTAAGAGAAACTCAAGAAAGAGAATTAGGGAAAACAATTCTTGTGATTAGACTTTCATTGTGGGCAGGTTTCACCCCCTGGTGAGAGTCCAGGTGTGCTCCAGGTGGGAGGGGATATGGATGAGCTCTAACTCTGTGCCAAATCAATGGTTGGTGGTTGTATTTCATGGTTTTATAATACCTAAGTTTGTGAAAAGTTTGATTTTTTTGGTTTGTCCCAGGTCAAAGTTAATAATTGCCATATATAATAGGTAGTACATTTAAGGTATTAGGGAAAAAAAGATATTTGTCAGGTGAGAATATACTTGCAAACTGGCAGCTGAGAAGCAGTAGTCCTGACCTAGATACTGATTTTACTGCAATATCAGTTTAGATGAGCAGATTAGGGGAAGGAAATTTACAGCTGCCTTGAGGCTGAAACTTGCAAGGTCAACCTCCATTTTAAAAATAAGGGCCCTACCCTTGCTTCAGGGGCCATCACTTTCCTTTCTAGTAAGCCTGAGTATGTCTGGTGAAAAATAACTATGAAAGTTGTACCAAATACATATTCATTTTTCCTGTGAAGTTTCTCGACTCCTTCATGGATGTATTTCTCTTAAAAAGGACCACTTAGAATTCACATTTTTTATGGTTTTTATCCCAAATGGTGTGGTGTTAAAGAAAGTATACCAATGCCCTCCCTCCATGGTGTCATGCAGGTAACACAAGACTGGTTCCAAATACTCTTGGTGGTTTATACATTGTCTACTTTCTTGCTACAACAGCAAATCTGAGTAATTCCAACAAGACCTGCAAAGCTGAAAATCATGACTATCTAGCTCATTCTGTAACGTTTGTCAACCTCTGAGTTATCCTGTCCCTTGCCTTGGCTAAACATTTTGGTCTTTAGTCACCTGAGCTTGTTGGTATGTAAAATATCAGCACAAATGGACACTTGTAAAGAACCATTTATTCATCTAAGATGTTC
The DNA here is from genome assembly GCF_030020395.1 of Manis pentadactyla. Lineage (NCBI taxonomy): Eukaryota > Metazoa > Chordata > Mammalia > Pholidota > Manidae > Manis > Manis pentadactyla. The sequence goes on along the minus strand of NC_080019.1, from coordinate 188,533,497 downwards.
AATCATTCTTATCATCTTTCCACTTTTTGTTGCCTTTTATCACTGAGGAAATTACTAAAGATGTCACAGAATTGGTATCCCACTGAGAGTGAGCACTCCATGATTCTGTTTGTTTGTTTGGGCTGTGATTTTTTTTTTTAAATATAATTATATAATTTTTTTTAATAATTATTTTTTATTGAAGGGTAGTTGACGCACAATATTATATTACATTAGTTTCAAGTGTACAACACAGTGGTAAAACATTTATATACATAATTCTAGGTTCCAGCTATCACCCTACCAAGCTGTTACAGTATCTTGACTATATTCCTTATGCTATACATTACATCCCGGTTACTTATTTATTTTACCATTGGAAGTCTGTCCTTTTTTTTTTTTTTTTTTGTGAGGGCATCTCTCATATTTATTGATCAAATGGTTGTTAACGACGATAAAATTCTGTATAGGGGAGTCAATGCTCAATGCACAATCATTAATCCACCCCAAGCCTAATTTTCGTCAGTCTCCAATCTTCTGAGGCATAACAAACAAGTTCTTACATGGAGAACAAATTCTTACATAATGAATAAGTTACATAGTGAACAGTACAAGGGCAGTCATCACAGAAACTTTCGGTTTTGCTCATGCATTATGAACTATAAACAGTCAGTTCAAATATGAATACTCATTTGGTTTTTATACTTGATTTATATGTGGATACCACATTTCTCTCTTTATTATTATTATTTTTAATAAAATGCTGAAGTGGTAGGTAGATACAAGATAAAGGTAGAAAACATAGTTTAGTGTTGTAAGAGAGCAAATGTAGATGATCAGGTGTGTGCCTGTAGACTATGTGTTAATCCAAGCTAGACCAGGGCAATAAAACATCCACGTATGCAGAAGATTTCTCTCAGAACAGGGGGGGTGAGGTTCTAAGCCTCACCTCTGTTGATCCCCAATTTCTCACCTGATGGCCCCCCTGCGACTGTGCCTGTCTTAGGTTGTTCCTCCCTTGAGGAATCTTACCCGTCTCTGGCTAACCAGTCATCTTCCGGGGCCATACAGGGAAATGTGAAGTTGGTAAGTGAGAGGGAAGCCTTATTGTTTGAAAAGGTTAGCTTTTTACTTCTTTGCATATTTATGCCCTGTGGCTTCTATGCCCAGCATTTGTCTTGAGGTATCTTTACCACTTGGAAGAATTATGATACTCGGTAAATTTGATATGAGGCACGAATTCTATTTAAGGGTTGTAATTAGGAAGGAAGAAGAAAAGCTATAGAAGTAGCAGGCGGAAGAAAACATGGGAAGATTGATTATTTCTTTGACATATCTTCTTGTAGAGTAACTTCAGCATGGATAGGTTTTAAGCTACTACTTAAATTGCGCACACACATTAACATAATAGGAGTATAGTTACCTAACCAAAGCATATCTGTAATTACCAGCCATCTCCAGTGAAACCAAGAAAACCAGTTAGGCACCTTAGGCATTTGTGAAAACTTATCTATGATATGGTGGATATTGTCCAACTGAACTTGAACAGTCTGAGAGAAATCAGACAAATTAAAACAACCCATTCCTGGGGAATGTTCACCTCCCTTATGTTCTTTTAACAGTAAATAGTCTGTAGTTGTAAGAGTTTGGAGCGCTACAATTTGCACTTCTCCTAATTCTTGGTTGAGTTCCAACAGTATAGATCCAGTCAAATTTGTTGTTTTACTGTATGCACAGGCCAGCTTAGATATCTCCTTCCTCATTCCCATGGCAAGTCCAGGAACTGGTGGGATGAGTGTATCTACAGCTGTAGCAGTGCGTGGATCTTTGTTGGGGTTTTTTGATGATCATCTTCTGGCATGAGTCTTCCAGAGAGTGCAGATGTTGGAAGTTCTCTTTCATATCGTATCTTAGTTCATTTTTGGGGTAGCCCAATTAGGCTTTGATCCTCTGTATAAACACAAACAGACCCTTTGCCTACACTTTTATATGCCCTTTATACCCTTGTGTAGAACTTGTTGGAGGTTACCACACAGAAACTGCCCTTTTTTTTTTTTTTGCTTTGTTTTTGGTATCACTAATCTACACTTTCATGACGAATGTTATGTTTACTAGGCTCTCACCTATACCATGTCTCCCCTATAAACTCCTTTACAGTCACTGTCCATCAGCATAGCAAAATGTTGTAGAATCACTACTTGCCTTCTCTGTGTTGTACATGGGCTGTGATATTTTTGACAGTATTTATATCCTTCTGCTAAAATCACAGCACACCACATAATTGCAGCCATGTAGGGAGCTCTGAACCGGATTCTCATTCTTCTCCAAAACAGACTGTCTGAGAGGGCCTTCAGCATTTGAGAGACAAAGGGCCAAGTACACGGGAGTCTCCACTCATTCTTCTGGGCTTTTCAAGGCAGAGGGTCACCCATGTCGGTTCTTAATCATCTGGGGCAGCAGGCATTCAAAAGGATCCTGTCTCTTCTCCTCTGCTCACTCAGTTTCCTGGCCTAGATCATGGACAGGACAGTGATGCCGAGCTTTGACACTGCATAGGAAGTGAACTTCTAATGAGGTCAGCCATCCTGCATGTGCACTCCATTCCTTATATCTTCCATAAGCTTGTTCATGAGTCCCACCAGCTCCTTCTCTGTGATGGTCTCACTTGTAAACTTCTGCTGCAGTTCTGGGCTGCAGCATTTAAGAGCTACCAAGCTCAGTGTGCTAGAGAGATTCACCACTCTGCCTAAAATTCTTAAGATATCATTCTATAGAAGGGTATGCACAAGAATGATAAAACCAAATGTGGTAGGATTTTGTCTTGTGAGAGGCCATTACTAGCTGCTGTATTAATGAAGACTACCTGTATGAATAAAGGACATGATGCATGCTTGAAACTTGCCATAACCATAAATTTCAGGTGTCAGGAAATGTTCTCATGGGAGGGCAGTGCCCAGAAATTCCCAAAGAAAATGAAAAGTATATAATGAACATGCTAAGGGATGTAAGGCGGTGCTCATTTCATTCATGAGAAGACAGCTTTGTTCCCCCTAAAGCAGCTTGGGTCCACCTGTGCACCTTATAGTCACAGGGTCAGTGCTCTGTGAACAGATGTCTCCTGACCAAGAAAGAGCTGATGGGTTTAGTGATGGCGGTTCAAAGGTGAATGCACAGCACCTGGTTTGGAAGGTGGCTGCTCCGCTCCAGCCATGGTAAACAACACAGCTCAGTGGGCTGAATGGCATGCATTTTTCTGTAGCTGGGGTCTGTATCAACTCATGAGTAGTGACTAGTGGCCTGATGCCTGATTATATGGTTCTGGGGTGGGGTGGTGAAAACGTGGAAAAGTTGAGGGATGCTTGGAAAAGGAATGGCCTGCTGCCACATGATGAGGCTTGAGCACATCGTGCCAAGTTACAGAGGCCTGTTGCAAAGAACATATTATATTATTCTACTTATATGGGATGTGCACACCAAGAGTATCTAGAGACAGAATGTAGATTAGCGGCTTCTTAGTGTCAGGGGGAATGTGAGACCAGAGGATGAATAGCTAGAGGGCCCAGGATTTCTTTTTGGTGTGATGAAATATTCTAATCTTGAATGTGGTGATATTTCTACAACTGCGCATATACTAAACATCACTGTATTGTATAGTTTAAGCATGTGAAGTGTATGTATGAGACTTGTATCTGAATAAACTATTGAAAGTGTAAAGCAAAGACATGTTTCTCACTAATTGTTTTGGAAAATATATTAGGTATTCATAAAGATGAATTTATATTAGCATTTGTGAAAATGAGTTTATAACTTTCACATTAAATAAATTTACTAAATATTATAACAAGGTCATGACAGCATAGTAACAAAGACAAGGAAATTAATAAACGATCACTTTTTACTGTGCATATTCAGGGAAGGCTGCCACCATCAGATAGCACTGGTCACGATCAAATAGACTTTCTACCCCTTTGCCCCTCCTCCTTCTGGGACCCCTACTATGCAAATATTGTTTTATTTAAAGTTGTCATTGTGGTAAAATGAGAGTTCCTGTGGCCAGGATTCTCACCTGGCACTGGTTGACTAGCTCACTGCACACCTGTGGGCAATACATGGCTGTTGACTCTATATAAAGAGCTCTGCCCAGTGCTCTGGGTGGCATGGTGGCAGGGCCGCAAGGCTGCAGGAGAGGAGATCAGAGGCTGGAGTGGTGGCAGCACCAAGGACAGAGACTGAGACCGCTGCGCAGGTAGAGAGGTCCATAGGCAGAGACTGGCTTGCTGCATGCAGACTTGCTCTGAGTGAACAGGATTTTAGTGACTGACCTGCCACCTGGAAATAAAGTTGCTATAACCCTTTTACACCGAGAATGTTGTCATTTCTTTGTCACACTGAATCCATAGAGAACTTGCCCGGGGCTGAAACCCACTGGCAAGACAGTCATACAACTGTTAGGATTTTCTCATGTTTAAAAATTCTTTTTCCCTCTGTTCCTCAGCTTGTGTACTTGGCAGTTCTCAATCCTCCTACACGCTGATGAGCACCACGGCCCCTTGCAGCCTGCTATTTGTATTTATTATTTGGTTATTCTGTTATTTGTTTTTTCATTACTGCTGTATTTGTTATTTTGGTGAATGTGTTCTTCAGCTCTCAATGTCTCTTTAAAATTTTTCTCTCTCTTTGTTGAAATTCTCTTTTACCATGAGTTGATTTCCACATAATAGTGAGCGTCTTTATGCCCGTTACTTTGGATTCTTTATGAAGAAGACTGCTTATCCCCATTTCCTAAGCCCTTTTCCTGGAGTTCTATATTGGAACATACTCCTCTGCCTCCTCATGTTGTCTATGAGTCTCTGTGTTTCTTCCTTTGTATTAGATAGAAGGGCTGTGTGCCTCCTGGTCTGGAAAGTAATGGCTTTAGGAAGTAGGCATTCTCTAGTGCCCAGAACCTCAAAACCCTGTGCTCCCAAGAGCCTGGTTCTGTGCTGCCTCTGAGTAGCAGTTGCTTTTAGTCAGATGTGGGCAGAGCCCATCTTACTGCCTATCTGCCAGCAATGGCTCATCCCATAGCTGGCCTCTGCACGCCTGTGTGATGTGACTCACTGTGGGATTGCTGGGATTCACTGTGGGCATAGCTTTCTTCTGCATTTAATCAGCAATGATGGCCCCTGTTGAGCTGAGCATGTGAGGTAGAGCAGGTTTGCAAGGCCACACTGGGTGAGCCAGTGAAGCAGGTAGAGAGATTCAGAGCTGTCTGCTACAGGTCAGACTGGTTGTTCTTGGAAAGTGTTGCCTGCCTGCCCTTTCTCCTCTGGTAAGAGCTCCTTCCAAGCCACCCACCCTCACCAGTTTCTATGTTGTCTGTGGCTACCTTTCTGCTACAACATGATCTGAGTGCAACAAGACCATGTGGCTTGTAAAGGTGAAAACACTTACTTCATGAATCTTCCCATAATGTTCACTTATCTCTGAGTTGTACTTTCCCTTCTCTACCTAGCCTGGCTAAGGTCTACTAGATACCTGACAGTTGGCTCATGAACAGTCTATATAAAAGGAAATTTGTAAAGAAATATTTATTCATCTCAGATTGTCATTCATCAGTGGGATGTTTCTCCCTATATCACAGTGTTATCACAACCCAGTCACAGAGAAGTACCCAGTGGAAGCAGTAGTCCATAGACCGAAATGCCTTCCTGTTGTTCTTTATTTTCTGGATGGGGTTATTTTGGATAGAGTCAAAATAATGTCATTTGGCTCAGATCCAGACATTGCACACACTTGGTCCAATGAAGGGAAGTCTGATAGGAGTCCTTGCTCTACATTCTTCTCCATGACATACTGTCGGTCAGCGTCAGCATCTGAGGGACAAGGGGCCAAATACACAGGAGTCCTCACTCCTTCTCCTGTGCTCTGACTGCTGTCCACACCCCCCTGCCCATTCTCACCCAACCAGGCAGCAGACCTTCTGAAGGATCTTGGCCCCTCTCTTCTAATCACTCAGCGTCCAGGTATGGATTCTTGGTAGGACTGTGAGAACAAGCTTTGTCACTGCGTAGATGGTTGTGTTCATATAAAGCCAGCCCTCCTTCAAGTGCACTCTGTTCTTTGTATCACAAACTTGCTTGCAAGCCCTACCAGCTCCTCCTCTGTGATGGTCTCACTCTTACACTACTGCTTCACTTCTGGGCTGCACTGCTGAAGAGCTACCAAGATCACCATGGCAGAGACATGCACCAGTCTTCCTAAAATTCAACACCTGTTGTTACGTAGAAAGCATGCACAAGAATGATAAACAACAATGTCACTGGGGTTTTGTCCTTTGGAGAGGCAATAACCAGCTTCTGTGAGCTTTACTGAAGACTGCCTTGTGCAGGAAGGACATGATACATTCCTGAAACTTGTGTTACCTATACTGTCTCAGATGATGTCAGAGAAATGCTCTAAAGGGGAAAGCTGTTCCCAGAAGTTGCATAAGAAAATGAGAAGCATTTATACAGAAACCTACTAAGGGGAAAGTAAGGATCTGCTCATTACCACGACTTGAGGATCTAATGACATGTAGGCAGTGCTCTCTGAACATGTGTATGATGACCAACCGAGGGGTGATTGGTTTACCTGCAGTTTCAAGATGAATGCAGCGCATCTCGTTGAAAGGCTGCCAGCCTGAACAAGCAATGGGAAATCAAATTACCTCAGAACACTGGATTGCATTCTCTTTTCTCTATGTTTGGGTTTTATCAACTTAAGAGCATTGACTAATGGAGTGATTATGTGGTACTCGAGAGTGGCAGTGGAAAACAGGCTTAGTAAGGGACACTCTCCAAAGAAATGATGCAGTGATCCATGCTACAATGTGGATGGAGCTTGAAAGCATTTAGGTAAAGTGACTGTTTTGTCCCAAATATCAGCTACGGTGAAGGGGAGTTAACACGGCCTGGGGGTAGTCAGTTCAGATGCCAGGGAGACATACACACATGCTAAGGTCTTGGACATCCACCAGAAAGAGTTTTGGGAGGGAGTAAGCATGCCAATGGTACAGAGAAGGCTCAGGAAGGAAAATACTGAAGAAGCTGCTCTCTTACACGGGTTTACAATTGTCCCAGGTGAACATGTGTTGTAGAGCTGGGGTGGAGGGGGAGGCCTGTGGAGAAACTCAGGTGGGCAGCTCCTGGGACCTGGTTAATGATAATAACAGGTGTGCGTGTGACCTCCAGGGACTGGTGGGTGGATTAAGTCACATGCCAAATGGTTGGAGAAAGGATGAGTGTGTTTTGGAAATGAATTTCATGGGGTGGGTTCTGGGGATGGATGGCCCACAGGACAAGACTGACTGGCAGTAAGACACGTATGTGAGTCTGGAGTCTGGGAATGTTCTGGGCAGGTGACACATATTGGGGGTTCTAATAAATCGGGGTTGTGAAGATTCCACTCTCCTGAATATGCTCCCCCTGAGAGAGAGAGAAGGGGGAGAGAGGGCAAGAAGGCCCGCTGAGGGACCCCGTGTGAGAGAGGCAGGGAGGAAGGAAAGGACCCGCTGGGGACCCTTGACTGAAGAGCTGGGAGTGCGAAAGAGGCAGTTGTGCAGGGGACAGAGCACTGATGGCCACTGACAAGTGTTTAGTCCTGAGGAGGAGGCGCTGGGCCCTGAGGAGACACACCCTGGGGGCCAGTGTAGCATAGCAGGGAGAGGGGGCCGGGCCTCGGGTGAGGTCAGGGGCAAGGGGGCAGGTCCTGCCAGAGACGCCCCATGGGGACTGCCAGCCCGACTTGCCTTGACGTCTCTCTCTATTGGCAGCAGCTCTGTGTAGACATCTCTGGTGTCAAAAAAATTGGTTTTAATTGTAACATCTGCCTCCATATGTATGTGATGGGGACAGTAGTCTAGGGGAGAGAGAAAGCAGAGTTAGTAAACAGTGTGCATGTGGGATAATTTGAAAGACAGAATTGTTTTTCCTATGAACTCTGATGACTCCTAGAAAATGTCTGGTCCCAGGTAACTGTATTGTGTCACTTTCAATATCCTGGCTCCTCAATGCTGCATAGTGTGTAAGATGGCTCCACTGAGGAAGGCTAAGAGAAAGGTACATTGTGGCATCTCTGTGTATCATTCCTTGCAATTTCCTGTTTATTTCATTAATGGTTACAAATTCACCAAACTATTCCAAAGTCCAAACAAACATAAGGGAAATTTGGATGAGATTCCTGGTTCTGATTCATGATAAAGCAAAGGTTATCTGGCTCTATAGGTTTATGAACTTGGGGTATTTTGTTGTACCTAATACCTGGCATGTGCCCTCCTTCCTTATGGAGCCCGTTGCAGATTCCACAGGAGTTAATGGCCACACGGCAGTGGTTCAGGATGAGTCCACCATGGCTGGACTCCCTCCAGAGGCTGCCGGCCCTCCCAGAAACCAGCTCGTTACTGTGGAAGGTGACAGGCATTTTGCTGAACAGCTCCTGTAACCAGTGACATGCAGGTGTCTGATGAAAAGGTTGGGTGGGTGGACACTGGCCACAACAGCTGTGGGGGACTCTGATTTTGGAGGTCAGGCCACAGTCTGAGGAGTTTCACAAAAATGGGTTCTGGTAAACAGCATAGAAACTAAAGGCTGGGGCCTCCCGTTTCTCCTTTCCTTCAAGGTGAGTTAGTGTGGGTAAAACTGCACCATTTCCAGAATCTGTCGCCTGGCCTTAGTGCATCTCCGTGTTAGTGGGTAATTACATGGGGAACAAGGGCATATCGGAATCAGAGAGGATGGGCGGGGCCCCTTCTTGCAGCCGGGTCATGACAGACCTGGGCAAGTAGAAGTGGACGACTGCTTGTGCGCAATAAACGGTTTTCTCCTACTTTTTTTTTCTATCTTTGACTGATTTCAGTTTCAAAGGTATTTTTCCCCAGGCAGGTAAAATATTTCCCCTTGTCCAGAGTTACATCTGATGGTAATAGGCAGGACCTCTGAACGTGAAGTCTGTCTTCATGGGTGGGACCCTTGGATGGGCAGCCCCTAGAGGTGGTGGTGAGATACCCCGAACCCTTCCTGTGGATGGTGGGAAGGGCCCAGTGTCTGCATTGGTGTAGGGTGCAGCTTTCCCTGGGATCACCGGATCTGTGGGGCTTCCAGTTGGGGAGCCCCTAGTGGGGAATGGGTCTGGGGTAGAGCACCTCCTAGGGCAGTGGAACTCCCCAGCTTTGGGGACGTGTGGAGACACTGGAGTTTGTCTAAATAGCCCTCTGTGAAATGGGAGACTGCTTCGAGGCCCTGAGTGGCTGTGTAGCAGCCGGGGTTTTGGGGTGTCTGTTTTTCGAGATAGTGGGAAGGGTTATGAGGGGAGAGAGAGACTTTAGCAGGAGAGAGACACATTGCAGCACTGCCTGGAGGAGCTGGGCAGTGACCTACAGGAAGCCCTCATGAGACAGACAGCTGTTGAGAAGAGAGTGAGGACCCTGGAAGATTCCTGAGCAGCAGCGAGGGAGGAGGCAGCAGGAGAATCTGCATTGCAGGAGGCCGTGGGGGAGGGGGTGGGGGAGGGGGGAGGGAGGAGCAGTGTCCTCAGCCCTGGAGATGGTAGAGCAGATGTTGGGAGAGGAGAAGGGGGTGGGGCCCAGGGCCAAACTGCCGCTGAGGCCAACTCCAAGGCACCAGACACTCCCTCATTAAAGGCTGCCTGGTTGTAATTAAGGAAATAAAAAAGCTACATCTTTGGGCACCTCAGGGGAGGAGCTGCCCCCTCCTCAGGTTGTGGATGACTCTATGCTCTGTGCCTTAATGCAGGATGAGCTGGTGGACACGGGCATCCGGTTTCAGTTCAAGCCGTCGGAATCTCTTCCTACATGGCTTTTGTGTCTCTGGGATATGTTGGTGGAGAACATTGTTATGTTGGGATCTGAAACAGGTAGGCTGGCTTCCCTGATGATTCTCCCTTCCCTCCAGCAGCAGTTGCAAGATGCCCATCACACCTCAGGGAATCAGACACTTGTGGATTGGCTGACAGCAGCCACCAGGACAGTTTGGCCTGATCAGGGTGATTTATCATACTTACCCACTAGCTGGAATATGTATGCAGAGCTCCGGCAGGTGTCACGGGACTTGGGCATGAATAATATCGTCTGTAGGATGGACCTCCATGGCCCCAGTGAGGAGCTGTGCACCACAGGAATGAGAAATCTGGTGTGCCATGCAGCTCCCCCATCTCTCCTTGGGTCTCTAGTGACTATTCTTGCCCCCCACATAGTGCAGCCTAAGAGGGAGGCTACTCATGGTTTAGCAGATCTGGGGGCTGTTGAAACAATAAGAACACAGAAAGAAGTACAGGCTATGACTAAAAGGAGAGGTGCAAAGGGCCCCGTGAAGGTCTCGAGGACCCAGATGTGGGTTAATTTGATAAAGGCTAGGGTCGTGAAAGAAAAACTTGATGGGCAGCCCAATAGGATCTTGCTAAAACTGTGGCATGAATTAAAGCCAGAGTAGCACTTCCAGCTGCTCCAGTCCAGGACACAGAAGCCAGAACCAAAGCCACATGTCCAGCCTGTGTCTCAGTACCAGACTTCCTGGGGACGCTGCTCAGGATCCGTGTGGGTCCTCAGCCCCATAGGAGGATGATTGGGTGTTGCAGTTTGACTGAGAGTTGGGTCAAGGCCCCCACCTTGGGGCGCATGGTGGGGACTGGAGGCCACATGTAGAATTAGCAAGTTATTGGTCACCTATGAATGAACAAGCTGTCTTGGTGCTGGTGGACAGAGGAGCTGAATATTCTGTGATTTCTGGCAACCCTGAGCATATCCTTGGGACCCCTGCTGTGACAGATGGCTTTGGGTGTAAGGCAGTTAGAGTAAAGAAAGCCCAAACCCATTGGAGATAAAGTATTTATGCCCAAAAGGAATTTATGTACATTCCTTCCAACGCTGAAACTATTTTGGGGATTGACATGCTGCAGGGCCTGTGGTTACAGAACACTGCAGGTGAGTTCAGATTTAGGGTATGTGTGGTAAAGAGAGTTCTGAGGGGACATATTCAGCATCCACCTGTAGATCTGCCTGTACCTCAGTGGGTGATAAATTCTGAGCAGTATAAATTTCCTTGGGGACCCAAGGAAATTGGAGGTACTCTATAGGAGTTGGACAAGGTGGGCATCATAAAGCCCACTCATAGTCCTTTCAATTCCCCAGTGTGGCCAGTGAAAATGCCGTACTGCTGTTCGCACATTACTGTTGTTTACAAGGAACTGAATGAAGTCACATCTCCTTTGCATGCTGCTCTCCCCTCTCTAGCAGCCCTTATGGACACCCTCAGTCATGAAGTAGGGACATATCATCATGTTGTGGGTCTTGCTAATGCTTTCTTCTCTATTGACATAGCACAGGAAAGTCAAGAACAGTTTGCCTTCATGTGGGGAGCCCGACAGTGCACATTCACAGTCTTAGATTTAGAATGGGCAGTTCCTAGACTGCTGCAACATCTACAGGAGAAAGGACGGGCTGTGAACAGCACCAAGGTTCACAGACCTTGTTTGTCTATGTAGTTCTTGCAGTTGTCTGGTTGGGGAAAATGAAAGTTATGCCAGAAGCATAGACAATTCCAGGCTTTCCCTACCCCTGCCACTGTGGCAGGATTACAACTGATTTGGGGTCTGTTGGGCACTGGAGAGTGTTCATCCTGCACCTCGCAGAAATTCTGGAGCCCTTATACCTGTTGGTACAAAAGAGCATCAGGTGAGTCTGGGGTGAAACATGTGCAGCTGCTTTTACTGCGGGTGAGCGAGCAGTCACGGCAGTACAGGCCTTGAGTGTAATGGACTCCCCAAGGCCCTGTGTACTGGATATTGATGTAACCAAAGACTGGATGGGGCCTTTGGCAATGACTTCAATGGACATGCCAACCTCCTGGATTCTGGTCACAACTAGGGAGAGGAGCAGAGGTCCAGTGCACCTTGAAAGAGAAGCAACTGGCTCCTGTTTACTGTGCCTTTCTGGCAATGGAGCCCATCACCGGAACAGCTCTGACCATGGTAACAACCATCTATCCCATTGTGGGATGGGTGCGAGATTGGACCCGAAGGCCATGGAGTGGCATGGCACAGACACCTACACTGGCCAATTAGGGTGCATATTTAAAGCAGTGTAGTGCCCTCTCTACTAGCCTCTTATATGGAGAACTCTAACACTAATTAAGGCCAATGACATACACCAATGGATAGCTGTAAAAACTTGTTTTTGAGCTATTGGTAGCCAAGAGTCTTAATAATGAGGGAAAATCCCATATACCTGAACATGCTTGTCACACAGATGGCTCCAGTCGTGGGCATCCCCAAAGTGGAGGGCTGTGGCTTTTCATCCTAAGACTGAGACTGTATGGAAGGAAGACAGAGAGGGGAAGGGTAGTCAATGGGCTGACTTGCTAGAAGTATGGCCCCTGACCACCCAGGAGCCCCTTCCCCTATAGTTGTCTGCACTAACCAATTCGCCATCTATCAGTGCTTCCCCTGTTCCTACTGACATGATAACATGCCAACTGGATGGGTCACTGGCCCCTTTGGGGGCAAGAGTTGTGGCAAGATCTGTGGGCCTGTGGTGAGACTGAAACAGTTACTGTAAGTCATGTGACTGGCCGTTTGCCTTTGGCATCCCCAGGGAATGATGAACCAGACACATTGGCCCAGGTGCTTTTGCTAGAAGGAAGGCCTGCCTCCAGTGTCGCCCAATGGGTATATCAGCATTTGTTCCCCGTGGGTCAAAAGACAATGTGGGCTGTAGCCCATCAGTGGGGCTTGCGGTTGCCCTTTGAAGGAGTCAGCAGAGCCCGGAAGGAGTGCCTTGTGCACTCCAAGAGGACTTACACTGAGTCCTGTGGCAACATGTGACAATAGTACAGGGACCAAAACCCCTTGTCAGGTGACAAATAGACTGTATTGGGCCACTGCCTGTGTCAGAAGGGTACCAGTATACCATAACTTGTGTGACCACAGCTACTGAACTGTTGGTTGCTTTTCCTGCTCTTCATGCAGATCAGCAAATGACCAAAAGGGTCCTAGAGGGACTCTGTGCAGCCTGTGGGCAGCCTTGGTTGATGGAGAGAGATCCAGGCACCCACTTTACTGGACATGCATGAGGAGAATGGGTGCAGCAGTTAGGAGTAAAGTAGAAGTTTCATGTCCCATACAATCCTACTGCAGCAGGTCTGACAGAGAGGAACCATGGTTTGTTGAAGTCTGGTCTGAAGTCAGACACCAATAGTTTATGGCACTTGTCTGTTTGCCTATGGACAGTGCCATGGCATTGAATGAGAAGCCCCAAAAGGAGCCTTGAGCCCTGTGGACATTCTAAGACACATTGGTGCCTCTCCTAAAGTACTGTATGTACCAACCAAAGAATAGACATTGAAACCATGATATGGCCATCGGAGCAAAATCCTGCTGCTGGCCCCAAGTGCATTAAATGCTGGAGACAGTGTTGAGTGGACATGGCACTGGACTTCTCAACGCATGGACCCACAATGGCTGGCCCTTTGGCACATTGGGAAAAGGCCTGGAAGCTGGCATATCACACGTTCCTGGAGTAACAATAGTGTGGCCCCCAAAGATCATGGTGGTGACAGCATCTTATGGGGAAGTTTTATTTTGTATTTATGTCCAGTGCACATACCTAGCATAGCCCTATATATTACTCATCTGTAACTCTCACAGGGAGAAGGGTGAAAGTCTGGTATGCTAGACAAGTACGAGATCCTATTCCTGCCACTGTCCTATCACAGGACCCCTTTCCTACATGCATCCCACCTGATAGAGATTTGCCTAAGCTGGTGTCACTAAGACATGTATCTTATCTCCCTTAAGGTTATTTGCTTCTAAAATCCCTGTTTCCTGTACATGCCCCCTGGCTGCAGCTGCTGGGTGATGATTGTTTTGAACTCCCGACCCATTCAGCTACTGACTTCCTGTGGAATGGGTGAGCTATGGACTTATCAGTGTAGGACTTTGAACTAGGTGAATTCTCCAGCTTGAGGAATATCGTGATTGTATTGCTGTTGTTATTGAATCGTATTAGTCTGGTTACAGTGCTCCAGTTTTCTCGCATAGGGCTCCTTGTGGAAGGTGAGGAGTGAGTAGATTGTTAGGCAAGATTTCTGGAAGGGTGGCCTGTGGTTAAAATTGTAACATTTCCGGAATCTCTAGCCTGGGCTTAGGGCATCTCTATATCAACAGGTGTTTCCAAGGGGTGCTGAGAAGTAGTCCATCTCCATACAATGGGTAGTTACAGGGGAACTAGGGCATATCTGGACTGGAGAGGTTGTGTGGCAACTCTTTTTGCAGCCGGGTCATGAAAGACATGGGTGAGTAGAAGTGGATGGCTGCTTGTAAGGAATATATGAGTTCCTCCCATTTTATTTCTACCTTTGACTGATTTTGTTTTCAAAGATATTTTGCCCTAGACTAGGAAAATATCTTCCTCTGAGAGTATGAGTCAGATTGTTTCATAAGGTTCCTAACAGAAAAACTCTTGGCTGACTTCTACACAGTTAGGTACACCTTGGACAAACCTGGGCACAGCACTCATATGATCCGGGCGGAGAGGTGGACAGGCATGCTTCCCCAAACCAACACATGCTAGCGATGGCTCAGTGTATGGTGTAGATCCGAGGCAGCTCAGCTGAAAGTGTTTTGGGGGGGGATCAGAGGAGAAAGAGGAGTCCAGAGTCATTGGCTAGGCTGTGGTCCCATCTCCCTGCAGAAAGGATTTGACTTCCCTATGATGCAATGATATTACTTGTAAAGGTTATCTGTTTCTGGAGACCAAAATGATCATTGTGCTTCCTTAAGAGAAACCCAAGAAGGAGAGTTAGAGAAAGTAGGCCCTGTGATTAGACTTTCACTGTGGGCAGGGTTCATGCCCTGGTGAGAGTCCAGGTGTGCTCCAGATGGGAGGGGATATGGATGAGCTCTAACTCTGTGCCAGACCGATGATTGGTTGTTTCATTCCGTGATTCTATAATCCCCAAATCTGCCAAATGTCAAGTTTATTGGTTCTGTTCCAGGTCAAAGTTAAGAAATGGTACATATAATAAGCTATTATATTTAAGCTCGAGAGAAAAAAGATATTTTTTTGTGATACCAAAATACAGGTATAGACCTGCCACTGAGATTCAAAGGTCCTAATATAGAAATTAATTTTAGTGCAATGTCAGTTTAGACAAACAAGTTAGGGGAAGGAAATTCACAGCTCTGTGGAGGCTGAAACTTGCAAGGTCAACCTCCCTTTCAAACATAAGGGCCCTACTTGCTTCAGGGGCCATCACTTTTCTTTTTAGTAAATTTGCATATTTATTATGCATTAAAAATAATTTCAAAAAAATATTTTTCATCTAATGAAAAAATTGTTATGAAAGTTGGACCCAATCCACGCTCACTTTCCCCCAAATTATCTCAGATTCCTTCATGGACGTATATTTCTTACAAAGGCTGTCTGAGAATTCACACTGCTAAGGTTTTTGCCGCAAACAGTTTGGTGTTAAAGAAAGCACACCTATGCATTCTCTCCTTGGTTTCCTGCAGGTAATATATGCGAGGCTGGTGACCTAGGCAGCAGGCCTGTTCCAGGTAGCCTGCAAAGCTGAATGTCATTTCTATCTGGCCCATTCTATACTGTTTGCCGACCCCTGAGTAATCCTGTCCCTTGTGTTGGCCTAACGTTTAGGTCATTAGCTCCCTGAGCTGGTTGGCTTGTAAACAATCAGCACAAATAGACATTTGTAAAGAACCATTTATTTATCTAAGATGTTCATTCATTATTATCATCTTCCCACTTTTTAACCCCTTTTATTGCAGACGAAATTACTTAAGACTTCACAGAATTGGTATCCCACTCACAGTGAGTACTCCATCATTCTTATTGTTTGTTGAGCGGGGATATATTTGACAGTATTACTTTCCTTTTGATCAATCACAGCACACCACATAATTGCAGCCATGCAGGCAGCTCTACACCAGGTTCCCACTGTACAACATTCTTCTCCAAAACAAACTCTCCGTGAGGGCCTTCAGCTTTTGATGGCAATAGGGCCAAGTACATGGGGGTCTCTGCTCCTTCCTCTGGGCTTTTCAAGGCCTCGGGTCCCCCCATGTCGGTTCTGACCCATCCGGGACAGCAGGAATTCAGGAGTATCTTGTCCCCTTTCCTCTGCTCACTCAGTTTCCGGGCCTGGATTCTGGACAGGACTGTGAGGCCGACCTTTGACACTGCATAGGGAACCAATTTCACAGAAGGCCAGCCCTCCTTCAAGTGCACTCCATTCTTTGTATCTTCCACGAACTTGTTCATGAGCCCCACCAGCTCCTCCTCTGTGATGGTCTCACTTGTAAACTTCTGCTGCAGTTTTTGGCTACAAAATTTAAGAGCTACCAAGCTCATTGTGCTAGAGAGATTCACCACTCTGCCTAAAATTCAACAGATATAAGTGAGTGGAAAGGCGTGCATAAGAATGATAAATACGAAATATGTCTGGGCTTTGTCCTTTGTGAGATCATTACTAGGTGCTGTGAGTATTAATGAGGACTGTTTGTGTGAGTAAAGGACATGATGCCATCTTGAAACTTGCCACAAGTGTCACTTTTAAGATGTCAGGAAGTGTTCTCATGCGAGGGCAGTGCCCACAAGGTCCAGAAGAAAATGAAAATGTGTATAATGAACATGCTAAGGGTTGTAAGGAAGTGCTCTTTGCATTCATGAGAAGACAGCTTTGTTCCCCCTAAGGCAGCTTGGGTCCACCTGTGCACCTTATAGTCACGGGGTCGGTGCTCCATGAACAGGTGTCTCCTGACCAAGAAAGAGCCGATGGGTTTAGTGATGGCAGTTCCAAGGTGAATGCACAGCACCTGGTTTGGAAGGAGGCTGCTCTGCTCCAGCCACGGTAAACAACACAGCTCAGTGGGCTGAGTGGCACGCTTTTCTGTGTAGTTTTATGAACTCATGAGTTGTGACTAGGGGCCCGATAATATGGTCGTGGTACGGGGCAGTGGAAACGTGGACATTTAAAGGGATGCTTGAAAAAGGAATGGCCTGCTGCCCCACGCTGCCACATGATGAGGCTTGAGCACATCGTGCCAAGTTACAGAGGCCGTCGCAAGAATGTATTATATGATTCTACTTACATGGGATGTCCAGACCAAGAATATCTTGAGACAGAAGACAGAATAGTGCCTCCTTAGGGAATGTGGGAAAAGATGGTGAACGGCTAACGGGCCCAGGATTTCTTTTTGGGGCATTGCAGTGTTCTAATGTTGAATGTGGTGATGTTTCCACAGCTGAGCATGAATATTAAACATCAGTGAGTTGTAGAATTAAGTGGGTGAAGTGCATGGTATGACAATTATATTTCAAAAAGGTGTTAAAAGTGTAAAGCAATTACTTGTTTCTCACTAAGAATTTTGGAAAATATGCTAGGTATTCATAAAGATGAATTTATATTAACATTTATGGAAATTCTTTTGTAATTTTCATATTTAGAAAACTATGTAAAATATGATAACAACGTCATGAGAGCATACCACCAAATAGAGACAAGGGATCCTGGAAAGCTGTCTCTCTGCTGTGCACATTCAGGGCAGGCTGTCACCAACAGAGAACGGTGATCCCCATCCCACTAAAGGAGTTGTGGGGCAAAAAAATTAAGTGAAAATGATAATCCATGGCAAAATGACTTTATGTCATTCCCTTAAGTGGATGACTTAAAGGGAATGACATAAAGTTTTATTTACTGCCAAAAATCTTCTACGATGAATAATTTAGAACCCGTCGATATTTTGTGTCCTCCCATTCCCGTAGATCATGTAAATTGTAAGAATTAATTGAATCTATGTATCAAATGTTGTAGAACCCACCAGTTAGAGGTCCTACTAGAATATATGTCATTTTTAAAAATACTACCTAGCCACTCATAAAAAAATAACACATGTGTCTTGACTAAAAATTGCAAAATACTAGAGGGGATGTAGGAAAATAAAGCAGCAGGAGAGGCAGCCGGAGTGGGTGACTGGAAGAGGAGAATGCAGCTGCAATCACACACTCACACCAATTTCCCCCATGCCTTTAGTCTAGGCAGGAGATGGAGAAACTGTAGCAACTCTCTCTGGGCTGTTTACACTGTATAAAGTAGGGATGACCTCCTCTCTATTCGGTATCATCCATCCCAGGAGGTCTAAACCAGCTGTGAAAACACTTGTCTGTGTGCACTGGGGAAGCCTGAACTGGGAGGCCACAGGGCTTTGTGGGTAAATTCCTGGATGTGGGGCTGCATCCAGGTCTCTCTTCCCCCAAACTTTTCATCCCACTGGTCACGCTCCCAAGGGGGACAGCGGAGCCTTCTGTCCCCACATAGCTGGGTGTGACTGTTGACCCTTGTGGTCTGACACCTCAGGACAGGAAACACACACAGAAGCTGGCAGCACTTCCTGGAAGTTACACAGCAGGAGTTGCATCCAGATACTTTTTTCTCTGGAGATGTTCATGGCTGCCACAGGGCATTTCATAGACGCTCTACTGGCCTGAGCAGAGCCTATCCTCCACAAAGCCCTATGGGCCGTCCAGGCATTATTTTACTACTGTGTGTGTGTGTGTGTGTGTGTGTGTGTGTGTGTGTGAAGCAGTTGCCTTTTAATAGTCACTCTGATGGAGGAAAAAGCATGACACTAATTTAAAAAGAACCACTTCTCTGGTGGTGCTAATACTTGATGCACGCCATCCATTTTATCAGATCAATAAAGTTACTTTAGGGAAGCCATGTTTTCCATTGAAAGGGTAAGTAAATGGAAACACCCTGGTCCCAAATAAATTGAGGCCTTCCATGGACTGACCCTCTGGACTGGCTGGGTAAGGCTTCACCTGACAAATGACACTCTTGGCATAAGAGATTTGAGGACCTTGGAATACTTGGAAGAGCAATCAGGTTGGAGACCACACGTCCAAGTCTGCATCCGGCTGTGCACATGACATTGAGATCCCTTGAGACCCCATGTCTTTTTCTGGACAGTATATAAAACGCCCAGCCTGCTGCATCAGGATATATCCACCCACCCATCCTTGTAAACCACAAATTGTCAGAAGTGGAAGAGAGCTTTAGCAATGTGATTTTCATCCCAGTTTCCTCCTGTGAATTTTTCAGACAACAGGAAGTTGTCTGAAAGCAGCCCTTCTCAAACCAAATTTGATTACAGTTTCCTCAAAGGATTATTTGGTAAGTGTAGCCCTAAGAAGATCATTTATGTCCTCGTAGTCTTTTTTAAGCTAATATCTGATGCACAAGAGTGTCAGGATTTCAGTATAGGTATTACTCAGACATATTTTCCCTTATGTTTACAAAGTAAATATATAATATTTATTATACAAACTGCCTAACATTGTTCTTCAAATTCAGAATGGCGGCAAGTTTATGTGAATAGGGAGGATATTGCTGGATTGCTTAAGCTCTGTCATGGGTGCCTGGACAATGTAGATTCTTATATTTTATGAGGTGAGTTATTTCAGAATACGTCTTGTTTAAAAAAAGAAATAATGAAAAGAAATCCACATGGATTCTTCCTCAGTGATCGTCAAGGTCACCAATCTCTGTCTCTTCCTCTTTTGCCAACAAACCCCAAATGGAACGGTCTTCTTCTGGAAAGTTTCTACTGCCCTCAGAGATTCTGTGGAAACCCTTCAGGACTTTGCTTTGCGCCCTTTTATCTGGTGTGGGGGGGAGGGGCAGTATTTGCTTTTGGTTTCCTAGCTGGGATTTCTCCCAGACTCTTTACTGAAAGTGAGCTAATAAAGTCATGATTCCATGAACCCCTGAAATGATGGCCAAACTTCCCTATTTGAAGTTTACAAAACCTTACTCTAATGCACAGAATACTGCATGAGTTTCCATTTCCACTATCTCCTGCTTTAGAGAGGCACTGTTGATCCTTTCATTTAAGGTTTATTTGGCAGGTCAGGGGTGCCATCTGTCCTACAAATGGGACAAGGACAGTGCCTGCAACAACTCCTGCAGGTCAGTTAAATAAAACAAACAAACAAAAAAAATCGGCCAGAAGTCCTTAGTACGCATTTTAACAGGAGTACACATAGGATGTGTGGTTGGGCACAAGGAATTCCATCCTGCTCTCAGGTGCTGGGGTGAATGACAGAGTAAGGGTGCCATTGAAAAGAGCTGCACTTTGAGGCCTGACTGAGCCAAATCATAAAGATACAGTAGAACTTTCCAGGAGGACAGTACAGGGAACTGGGCAGAACTCAGAATAGACTGTACAAGCATATTGTCAATTCCAAGCCAGAGCTTTAATCTTTCTCAAAGTATCTGCTTGTCTTATTTTGTGTGTTGAGTGGGTGGTGTTTCCCCATCCCTTCCCACACCTTGGGGTAGGAAGTGGAAGAGGTCACCTCCAAAGTAACATGAGAGTTTGTTTTGTGTGGAATGTTAGTCCTGGTAAAGGAGAATTAACACAGGCCTGGACAAAGGCAGGTCAGATGAGAGAGAGACCTACAAGCCATGCTGAGGGCCTGGACTTTGCTCCTAAAGCACTTTATGGAGAGAGTAAGCATGCAGATTACAGAGAATGCTCAGGAAGGAGTGGCCTCAATAGGAGGGTCCCTTATTGGGGTTCCAATTGCCTCAAATGACATCCGAGCATCTGTTGTAGAGCTGGGGGAGGAGGCCTGGGGAGAAACTCAGGTGGCTAATTCTGGGGTCTGGTTAATGATAGTAGGAGGTGGTTATGGTGACCTCTAGCATCCGAGGGGGCGGATCAAGCAGAGTCTAAAGGTTTTGGGAAAGGATGAGTGTATTTTGAAATGTATTATGTAAGGATAATTCTAGAAGAGAGGTGGATGTCAGGACAATATTGACTGACAGTAACAGATAATTGAGTGTCACGAGCTCTGGATGTGTTCTAGGCAGCTGACAGGGTTTTGGAAGGCCTAATAAATTGGGGTGGAGAAGGCTCTGTTCACTGGAATAAGATCACACTAGAGACAGGCGGGGAGGGCAGAGGGCAGGAAGCCATGCTCAGGGACCTGCAGGTTTGAGGGGCCGGGAGCAAGTGAAGGGCCCACGGGACAGCTGGACTGAAGAGTCCAAGAAGAGGAAGAGGCGGTTGTGCTATGGAGAAAAGCACCGATGGCCACTGATGAGTGTGTAGTCATGGGAGAGGGGCCCCTGGCCCTGAGGAGACACACCCTGGGGGCCAGTGTAGCAGAGCAGGGAGAGGGGGCAGGGCTGGGGACGAGGCTAGGGGCAGCGGGGCCCGATCCTGCCAGAGACACTCCGTGGGGGCTGCTCACCAGACTCACCTTGGGGTCTCACGAGAGGCAGCAGCTCCGTGCAGACGTCTCGGGTACCAAAAAAGTTGGTTTTCATTGTCATTTCTGCTTGAAAATGTAGTCTTGTGAGATCATCTGTTGTTATAGGAGTAAGAGAACAGAGTCACTAAATAGTAGCCATGTGGGATAATTCTGCAGAATTACAGACTATTTTCTTGCCTGTGAAATGTAGTCAATTGTACATAAGGTCTGAGTTCTGATAACAGTATTGTGTCAGGGTCAATTTCCTGGCTCTTTAAAGTTACAAAGTGCGTAAGTTGGCACCATTAAGGAAGGCTATGAGAAGTGTGCAGGTTGTGATGTTTGTCATTCTTTTCAATTTCTTGTTTATTTTGAAGTGAGTTAAAAATTTACCAAACTGCTCCCCAGTCCCATTACCAGAAACTACGGACACGTGGGGGAGGCCCTAAGAGCCGGCTTCATGATAATACAAAGATCCTTTGCCTGAAAGCCTTGTACATCTTGGACGATTCGGGTGCCCCTGACGCCCGAAGTGTGACGTCTTTCCCTAGGGAGCCCGTCTGGATCCCGCAGGACGTACAGGTCCCACAGTGGCTCAGAAGAATCCCCAGCCCACCCTGGCTGGACTCCCTCACAGAGGGGTCCCTTCCCAGCACCCACCCCTTCCTTACCCTTGAAGGTGATGCCCGCGTTGTTGACCAGCACGTCGAGGCCCCCGTACTCCTTGAGCAGGAAGTCCCGCAGGGCCCGGATGCTCTGCTGGTTGCAGATGTCCAGCAGGTGGAAGCGCGGTTTCAGGCCTTCGGCCTGCAGCTACTTTAGGGCCGCATGACCCTGTGCTGCGTCCCGCGCCGTGAGCACCACGTCCCCTGAGAACTGCTGGCACAGGCTTCGCACGGTGGCCAAGCCAATGCCCCTGTTGGCCCCAGTGACCAGCGCCACTCGGCTGTAGGATGTCATGGCTGGGCTGTGTGGGGCTGATGGCGTTGAAGGCAGCTAAAGAGGTTGAGGAGACAGTGTTACAGTGGCCTGGCCCCAGTCTAGACAACCTGCTTTATAATGTCGCCTGGGAGGCAGTTCTGTCATTCCCAGAGAAAGAAGCCCCCCCTGTGTCCCTACCTGCCCAGGAGGAGCCAAATATGCCAGGACAATTCCCACTGCCCCCTCTCTTGGTCTCCCTCTCTTTGTGCCAAGAACTGGTCCTGGGTGAAGAGGTGCGCTTCCCCAAAGCAGCACAGGTTGGCGAGGGCTCAGTAGGAGGGTGAGAGTCAGGGCAGGGGAGGGACACTGCTTTGGGAGGACCCCTGGGGAGCGGGAGCAGAGTGGTGGCTGGGTCTGGCCCATCCCCCTGCAGAGTGGGTTTGCTTGCTCTTCCCCAAGGGGCAATGAGGTGACTTGGGCCCGGGAAGCGGTTCTGAGGACAGTGAGCCCCAGGCTTCCTTAGGAAGAGAGAAACTCAGGAGACAGAGTTAGGGACAGTGGGTCCTGTGATGGGACGGGTGCTGTGGACGGGGCTGGCCCCCATTGCGAGCCCAGGTGCCCCCAGGTGGCAGGGAATGTGTATGAGCTCTGCCTGGGTACTTAGGTTTTGTTCGGAATGTGTCATTTCATGGTTACATAATCACTAGGTTTGCGAAAAGTCCTGCCTTTTCGTTTTCTCGCGGGTCCAACTTAATAAGTGTTACGTTTACTTCGGTGTCATTTTTAGTTAATTAAGGTGAATAAACCATCTTTGTGGGATGAGAATACATTTGCATCCTAGGAGTTGAAGTTATCAGGTATTGATCTAGAGAAAAATGTTCCACCGTGGCAATTCAGAAAAATAAATTCAGGGGAAGGAACTTCACCAACCTGTGCAGGTGGCACTGGTAAAGTAACCTCTCCTTTACAATAAGGCCTTGCCCTTATTTTTGGGGGACCATCACTTTTCATTCCCAAACGCCTGACATTCACTGGTGAAGAGTGAAAATAATCCTGAGAGCAGAGGCGTCTTTTAGTCTTTTTTTGGGTGCTTTTGTGAAGAAGGGCAGTGGGGTGCCTTCCCCGAGGCCCAGAGGGGCCGGACTTGGTGGGGGGCAGGGAGCAGCTCCCTGTCACTGCCCTGCTGTGTTAGGGCCACTCCCAGGCTCTCACTTTATCGCTCGCTTTTCCTTCCTGTGTGCTTCCAACGTTTGCATCTGTGTCCCTGCACTTAATCTTCACTGCACTCCTATGACCATCTTGGCCATTTTCCAGTGTCCTTTTATACTGAAATATAATTTGATAAACAATATTCGTTTAAAAATACAGTATAGTCATTCAACTATAATCCATGTTATTACATCCTCACCCAACTCATGTAGTTACTATCTGACAACATAGAAGGATGTTACAGAGCTACTGACTGTATTCCCTGTGCTATATTCTCCTTCATTCCCATGACTAACCTAAATATGATTTGGATTTTGTGCCTCTTTATCCCCTTCATCAATTTCACCCACTTACCTCAGTCTCTCCCCCATGGTAAACATCTGTCACTTCCCAGTGTCTTTAAGTCTTTTCTATTTTTTTCATTTCTTTCATTCTGTTCTTTTCCCATGTATGTAAAATCATAGGTTATTTGTGTTTCTCAGCAGGCTGGTATAACTTAGCACAATACCGTAGGTCCATCCCTGTAGTTGCAAATGGCAAGAATTCCTTCTTTTTATTGCTGAGTAATATTCCATTGTGTCTATGCACCACCTCTTCTTTATCCATTACCTGCTGATGGACACTTTGGTTCCTTCCGTACCTGAGCTACTGTGAATAATACAGCATGAAATATAGGGGTGCATGTATCTTTTCAAGTCAGGGAGTTAGTTTTTTTCTGGTATATTCCTAGAACTGCAATTGCAGGGTCTTTGGTGTTTCTAATTTTAGTTTTTGGATGAACTTCTGAACTGCTTTCCATAGAGCTGGACCCATTTACCCTCCCACCAATGTGTAGGAGGGTTCAATTTTCTCCACATCCTCGCCAACACATGTTATTTCTTGTCTTTTGGACAGCGGCCATTCTGACTCATGTGAGATAATATCTCACTGTTGTTTTGATTTGTACTTCCCTGATGATTAGTGATATGGTACATATTTTTATGTGCCTGTTGGCTATCTGTATGTATTCTTTGGAAAATGTCTATTCAGGTTCTCAGCCAATTTTTTGTATTGGGTTGTTTGATTTTTATGGTGTTGAATCATATCATTTCATTGTTTATTTTGTATATTAACCCCTTATCTTATATAGAATTTGGGCATATATACTCTCATATACTAGGTTGCCTTTTTGTTTTGTTTATGGTTTCCTTTGCTCTACAGAAGCCATATAGCTTGATGTAGTCGCACTTGTTCAATTTTCCTTTAGTTTCCCTTACCCAGGGAAATATATCAGAAGAACGTTCCCCTTCTGATGTTTACAGGATGCCTGCCTATGCTTTATACTAAGAGTGTTCCAATTTTGTGTCTTATATTTAGGTCTTTAACCATTTTGAGTTGACTTCCATGTACAGTGTTAGACAGTGGTCCAGTTTCTTTCTCATGCACAGAGTTCTCCAGTTTTTCCCAGACAATTTATTGAAGAGATGGAGTTTTCCTCATTGTATATTCTTGGTTCCATTCTCATATATTAATTGAATATATAAGCTTGGGCTCTCTGTTGTGTTCTGTTGATCTATGTGTCTGTTCTTGTGATCATATCATACAGTTTTAAGCAATGTAGCTTTGTAATATAGCTTGAAATCAGGGACTCTGACAACCCCAGCTTTGTTCTTCTTTCTCAATTTTGCTTTGGCCATTCAGAGCCTTCTGTGTTTCCATATAATTTTTAGGATGATTTACTCTAGTTCATTGAAAACTGCCATTGGTATTTTCATAGGGATTGTACTGAATCTGTAAATCACTTTGGGCAGGATGGCCATTTTGACAATGTTAATTTTTCCTATCCATGAGCAAGGGATAGCTTTCCATTTATCTGTGTTGTTTTCACTTTCTTTAATCAGTGTCTTTATTTTTCAGAGTATAGGTCTTTCACCTCCTCAGTTAGGTTTTTTCCTAGATATTTTAGTCTTTTTGATGCAATTGCAAATGGAATTGTTCTCTTGATTTAATTCTGCTAGTTCATAATTAATATACAGGAGTGCAACCCAGTTCTCTATATTATTTTGTATCTTGCAGCTTTACTAAATTCAAGTTCTAATAGTGTTTTGTTTAGAGTTTTCCATAAACAGAATCATGTCATCCACAAATAGTGACAGTTTTGCTTCCATCTTACCAGTTTGGATGACTTTTATCTCTTTTTCTTGTGTGATTACTATGGCTAAGACCTCCAGTACTTTCCTGAATAGAATTGGTGACTGTGAACATCCTTGTTTTGATGCTCATCTTAGAGAAAAAGTTTTCAGTTTTTTGTCATTCAGTATGATGTTAGCTGTGGGTTTGTTTTATTTGGCCTTTATTATATTGAGGTATGTCCCCTCTATACCTACTTTGCTGAGTTTTTATCATGAATGGGTGAAGATTCAAATGCTTTTTCATCAACTATCGAGATGATCATATGGGTTTTATCCTTCCTTTTGTTGATGTGTTGTATCCCATTGACTGATTTATGAGGCTTGTTCCATTCTTGCATCCCTGGAATAAATCCTGCTTGTTTGTAATGGGTAATCATTTGATGTATTTTTGAAATCAGTTTTGTAATATTTTGTTGAGGATTTTTGCATTCAGGTTTCTCAACAATATTGGTCTGGAATTTTCTTTTTTGTATTGCCATTTTCTGTTTTCTGTAGTCGGGTGATGCACACCTCTTAGAATTACTTTGGAAGTATTCTCTCCTTTATTTTTTGGAATCCTTTAAAAATGATAAGTGTTAGCCCATGTTTAAATATTTGGTGAAATTCACCCAGGAAGCCATCTGATCTTTTTTTCTTGGCCATATTTTAATTACTATTGAATTCATTACTGGTTATCTGTCTGTTCAGATTTACTATTTCTTTCTCCTTTAGTCTTGGAAGATTGTACATTTTGAGGCATTTGTCCATTTCTTCTAAGTTATCCTATTTATTGACATATAATTTTTCATAGAATTCTCTAATAATTCTTTGCATTTCTATGGTTTTGGTTGTGACTATTCTTTTTTTGATTCTGATTTTGTTTATTTGTGTCCTCTCTCCTTTTTATAGTTTTTTGATATGTCTGGCTATGGATTTCTCTATTTTTTTAATTAACTCAAAAACCAGCGCTTGGTTTCATTGTTTTTTTTCAATTGTTTTCTTATTCTGTGTTTCATTCAATTCTGCACTTACTGTCATTATGTCCCTCCGTCTACTAACTTTGGCCTTTTATTGTTTTTCTTTTTTCTTGGTCTTTTAATTTGAGGTTATGTTTTTCATATGGGATTATTCTTTTTTCTAGAGGTAGGCCTGTGTAGCTATTTACTTCCCTCTTAGAAACACTTTTTTTGCATTCCACACATTTTTGTTTTTTCTGTTTTTTTTGGTCTCCATATATTGTTGGATTTCCTCTTTGAGTTGTTCATTGACCCACTGGTTTTTTAGAAGTATATTGTTTAATCTCAAGGCTTGTGTTTTTCTGTTTTTTGTTCCAAGTAATTGATTGCATACCATTGTGGTCTCAAAAGATGCTTGATATAATCTCAGTTAAAAAAAATTAATTGATACTTTTTTTGACGTCATAATATGTTATCAATTTGGAGAATGTTTCATATGCACTTGAGGAGAATGTGTATTCTGCTGCTCTGGGAAGGAATGTTCCATATATGTGTATTAAGTGTATCTGGTCTAATGTCGTTCAACATCACTGTTTCCTTATTTATCTTCAGTCTGGATGATCTAGGCAGTGATGTAAGTATTCTGTTAAAAATCCCTAGCATTATTGTGTTGCTGTCTGTTTCTCTGTTTAGTTCTGGTAGTATCTGTTTTATATATTTTGGTCTCCTATGTTAGGTGCATAGATATTTACAATTGTTACATCCTCCTGCTTAACTGATCCCTTTATCATTCTGTAATGCCCTTCTTTGTTTATTTACTTTCTTTGTTTTGAATTCTATTTTGCATAATAAAAGTATTGCTACTCTTGCTGTATTCTTTTATTTGTTTGAAATCTTTTTCAATCCCTTCCCTTTTAGTCTATGTATGTCTTTATGTTTGAAATGAATCTCTTGTAGGCAGCATGTAGATGGGTCTTGTTTCTTTATCCATCTTCCACAGTATATCTTTTGTTTTGCATGTTTAATGCATTTACATTTCAAGCAATTGGTGATAGGTACGCACTTATTGTCATTTTCTGATCTGTTCTCTTTTTTGTTGTGGTTCTCTTTCCTTTCTTCATCTTTATACTCTTCTCTTATGAGATTATGATTTTCTTTAATGTTTTGCTGGATTCATTTCTTTTTATTTTCTGTGTATGTATTATAAGGTTCAGGTTTGTGGTCACCTTATAGTTCATATGTAGTTTCCTACACATATAAAATTTGATTTTAAGCTGATGGTTGCTCTATGTGATATAACATTTGATTTTAAGGTAATGGTTGCTCTATGTGAACTTCTTAAAGTACCACTTTTTTTACTCTTTTTCCTCATTTATCTTTTATGTACATGTTGTAGTAATTGGCTACCTTTGTATGTTCCTTGTTGAATATTGTATATAGTTGATTGTTACACTTCTGTTTTTTGAACTTCCTGCTTGCTTTGTAAGTGCTTGGTTTACTACCTTTACTTTAGATTTATTTTCACTGATGAAAAATATTTAGTCTTAAGAACTCCATCTAATGAAGTCCCTTTAACATTTTGTGCCAGTGAGTTGTTTTAATGTTCATTTATCTTGCAAACTTTTGGTCACTCCTTCAAGTATGAATGATAACCTTATTGGGTAGAGTAGATTTTCCCCTTTTAATATCTTGAATACCACATGCTACTCCCATCTGGCCTGTAAAGTTTCTGAGAAGTCTGCTGATAGCCTTGAGGAATTTCCTTTACAGGGAACTATCTGCCTCTCTCTTGCTGATTTTCAGATTCTCTCTTTATCTTGAGTATTTGCCATTTGAATTACTGTGTGTCTTGGTGTTGTTCTCCTGTGGTTCAACCTGTTTGGGGCTCTTTGTGCTTCCAGGACCTGGGTCTCTATTTCCTTGACCCTGTAGGGTCAGCTACTGTATCTTCAAATGTACTTTCTACCCCTTTGCTCCTCATTCCTCCTTCTGGGGCCCCTTCTATGCAAATACTGTTTTATTTGGAGTTGTCATACAGCCCTGTTAGCATTTTCTCATGTTTAAAAAGTCTTTTTTCCCTCTGTTCCTCAGCTTGTGTACTTGGCAGTTCTCAATCCTCCTACATGCTGATGAGTCCCACTGCCTCCTGCAGCCTGCTATTGGTATTTATTATTTGGTTATTCTGTTATTTGTTTTTTTCATTACTACTCTATTTGTTATTTTGGTGAATATGTTCTTCAGCTCTCAATGGCTCTTTTTAACTTTTCTATCTCTTTGTTGAAATTCTCCTTTTCTCTCGAGTTGATTTCCACATACTAGTGAGCGTCTTTATGCCCATTACTTTGGATTCTTTATGAAGAAGACTGCTTATCCCCATTACCTAAGCCCTTTTCCTGGTGTTCTGTATTGGAACATACTCCTCTGCCTCCTCATGTTGTCTGAGTCTCTGTGTTTCTTCCTTTGTATAAGACAGAAGAGCTGTGTGCCTCCTGGTCTAGAAAGCAATGCCTTTATGAAGTAGGCAGAACCACCAAGCCCTGTGCTCCCAGAGCCTGGTTCTGTGCTACCTCTGAATAGCAGTTGCTTTTAGTCAGATGTGGGCAGAGCCCATCTTACTGCCTGTGTACAAGTAATGGGTCATCCCACAGCTGGCCTCTGCACAACTGTGTGCTGTGACTCACTGTGGGAATGCTGGGATTCACTGGGGCACAGCTTTCTTCTGCCTTTAATCAGCAATAGTGGCCCCTGTTGAGCTGAGCATGCCAGATGGAGCAGGTTTGCAAGGCCACAGTGGGTGAGCCAGTGAAGCAGGTAGTGATTTCAGAGCTGGCATGATAGGTCAGACCTTTTGGTCTTGGAAAGTGTTGCCTGCCTGCCCTTTCTCCTCTGGTAAGAGCTCCTTCAAAGCCAACCACCATCATTGGTTTCTATGTTGTCTGTGGCTACCTTTCTACTACAACATGATATGAGTACAACAAGACCATGTGGCTTGTAAAGGTGAAAACACTTACTTCATGACTCTTCCCATAATGTTCACTTATCACTGAGTTGTACTTTCCCTTCTCTACCTAGCCTGGCTATAGGTCTACTAGATACCTGAGATGGTGCCTCATAAACAGTCTGTATAAATGGACATATGTAAAGAACTATTTATTTGTGTCAGATTGTCATTCATCAGTGTCACGTTTCTCCCTATATCACAGAGTTATCTCAACTCAGGCACAGAGAAGTACCCAGTGGAAGCAGTAGTCCATAGACAGAAATGCATTACTGGTGTTCTTTATTTTCTGGATGGGGTTATTTTGGATAGAGTCAAAATAATGTCATTTGACTCAGATCCAGACATTGCACACACTTGGTCCAATGAAGGGAAGTCTGATAGGAGTCCTTGCTCTACATTCTTCTCCTTGACATACTGTCGGTCAGCCTCAGCATCTGAGGGACAAGGGGCCAAATACACAGGGGTCCTCACTTCTTCTCCTGTGCTTTGACTGCTGTCCATGCCCCCGTGCCCATTCTCACCCACCCAGGCAGCAGGCCTTCTGAGGGATCTTGGCCCCTCTCTTCTATTCACTCAGCTTCCTGGTACGGATTCTTGGTAGGACTATGAGAACAAGCTTTGTCACTGCACAGATGGTGATGTTCATATAAAGCCAGCCCTCCTTCAAGTGCACTCTGTTCTTTGTATCTTCCACAAACTTGTTCACAAGGCCTACCAGCTCCTCCTCTGTGATGGTCTCACTCTTACACTACTGCTTCATTTCTGGGCTGCACTGCTGAAGAGCTACCAAGCTCACCATGCCAGAGACATGCAGCGGTCTTCCTAAAATTCAACACCTGTGGTTACGTAGAAAGCATGCACTAGAATGATAAATACCAATGTCACTGGGGTTTTGTCCTTTGGAGAGGCAATAACCAGCTGCTGTGAGCTTTAGTGGAGACTGCCTTGTGCAGGAAGGACATGATACAGTCTTGAAAATTGTGTTACCTATACTGTCTCAGATGATGTCAGAGAAATGCTCTAAAGGGGAAAGCTGTTCCCAGAAGTTGCATAAGAAAATGAGAAGCGATTATACAGAAACATACTAAGGTGAATGTAAGAAGATGCTCACTAGCATGACTTGAGGATCTATGACATGTAGGCAGTGCTCTCTGTACATGTGTGTGCTGAGCAACCGAGGGATGACTGGTTTACTGGCAGTTCCAAGATGAATGCAGCGCATCTCGTTGGAGGGCTGCCAGCCTGCACAAGCAATGGGAAATCAAATCACCTCAGAACACTGGATTGCATTCTCTTTTCTCTATGTTAGGGTTTTATCAACTTTAGAGCATTGACTAATGGAGTGATTATGTGGTACTTGAGAGTGGCAGTGGAAAACGGGTCTAATAAGGGACACTCTCCAAAGAAATGATGCATTGATTCATGCTACACTGTGGATGGAGCTTGAGAGCATTTATGTAAAGTGAGAGTTTGTTTTGTCCCAAATATCAGCTATGGTGAATGGGAGATAACACGATCTGGGAGAAGGCAGATTATATGACAGAGAGACAGACAAAACATGCTAATGTCTTATACAACCACTGGAAGGACATTTGGGAGGGAGTAAGCATGCCGATGGTAGAGAGAAGGCTCAGGAAGGAAAATACTCAAGAAGGTCGCCCCTTAGGAGGTGTTACAATTGTCCCAGGTGGTCATGTGTTGTAGAGCTGGGGTGGAGGAGAAGGCCTGTGGAGAAGCTCAGGTGGACAGCTCCTGGGAGCTGGTTAATGATAATAACAGGTGTGCGTGTGACCTCCAGGGACTGGTGGGTGGATTAAGTCACAAGTCAAATGGTTGGTGAAAGGATGAGTGTGTTCTGGAAATGAATTTCATTGGGTGGGTTCTGGGGATGGATGGCCCTCAGGACGAAATTGACTGGCAGTAAGACACGTATGTGAGTCTGGAGTCTGGGAATGTTCTGGGCAGTGACACATATTGGGGGATTCTAATAAAGTGGGGCTGTGATGTTTCCACTCTTCTGAATATGCTCCCCCTGAGAGAGAGAGAAGGAGAGAGGGCAAGAAGGCCCACTGAGGGACCCTGTGTGAGAGAGGCAGGGAGGAAGGAAAGGACCTGCTGGGGACCCTTGCCTGAAGAGCTGGGAGTGTGAAAGAGGCAGTTGTGCCAGGGACAGAGCACTGATGGCCACTGACAAGTGTGTAGTCCTGAGGAGGGGGCGCTGGGCCCTGAGGAGACACATCCCGAGGCCAGTGTAGCATAGCAGGGAGAGGGGGCCGGGCCTCGGGTGAGGTCAGGGGCAAGGGGGCAGGTCCTGCCAGAGACGCCCCATGGGGACTGCCAGCCCGACTCGCCTTGAGGTCTCTATTGGCAGCAGCTCTGTGTAGACATCTCTGGTGTTGAAAACACTGGTTTTAATTGTCACATCTGCCTCCATATGTAGGTGATGGGAACAGTAGTCTAGGGGAGAGAGAAAGCAGAGTTAGTAATCAGTGTCCATGTGGGAAACTTTCAAAGACAGAATTGTTTTTCCTATAAAGTCTGATGACTCCTAGAAAATGTGTGGTCCCAGGTAACTGTATTGTGTCACTTTCAATATCCTGGCTCCTCAATGCTGCATAGTGTGTAAGATGGCTCCACTGAGGAAGGCTAAGAGAAAGGCGAACAGTGGCATCTCTGCGTATCATTCCTTGCAATTTCCTGTTTATTTCATTAATGGTTACAAATTCACCAAACTATTCCAAAGTCCAAACAAACAGATGGTAAACCTGGATGAGTTTCCTGGTCCTGATCCATGATAAAGCAAAGGTTATCTGGCTGCATAGGTTTATAAATCCTGGGGGATTTTGTTGTACCTAATGCCTGGCATGTGCCCTCCTTCCCCATGGAGCCCCTTGCAGATTTCACAGGAGCCAATGGCCACACGGCAGTGGTTCAGGATGAGCCCCAGCCCACCATGGCTGGACTCCCTCCAGGGGCTGTCGGCCCTCCCGGAAACCAGCTCGTTACTCTGGAACGTGACAGGCATTTTGTTACACAACCCCAGGAGCCCATGTAATACAGGTGTCTGATGCAAAGGCTGGGTGGGGTTTGTGGCCACTGGCATGGGGAGTGGATAGGACTCTGGCCACAGCAGCTGTGGGGGACTCTGATTTTGGAGGTCAGCCCACACTTTGAGAAGCTTCACAAAAATGGCTTCTGGTGAGCATCATAGCCGGTAAGGCTGGGCCTCCCGTTTCTTCTTTCCTTCAATGTGAGTCAGTGTAGGTAAAACTGCACCATTTCCAGAATCTGTGGCCTGGCCTTAGTGCATCTCCATGTCAATGGGTAATTACATGAGGGAACAAGGGCATATCGGAATCAGAGAGGATGGGCGGGGCCCCTTCTTGCAGCCGGGTCATGACAGACCTGGGCAAGTAGAAGTGGACAACTGCTTGCTAGCAATAGACGGTTTACTCCCACTTTTTCTCTCCCTTTGACTGATTTCAGTTTCAAAGGTATTTTGTCCTGTCTTGGGAAAATATTCACCCCACCTACCCCCGGAGTTACATCTGATGGTAACTGGCAGGACCTCTGAACATGAACTCTGTCTTAATATGTGCGACCCTTGGATGGGCGGCCCCTAGAGGTGGTGGGGAGATATCCAAACCCTCCCTGTGGGTGGTGGGGAGGCCCCAGTGTCTGCATTGTTGTAGGGTGCAGCTTACCCCGGGATTGCTGGATCTGTGGGGCTTCCAGTTGGGGAGCCCCAAGTGGGGAATGGGTCTGGGGTAAAGCACCTCCTAGGGCAGTGGGGCCTCCCCAGTTTGGTGGGAGTGTGGAGACACTGGAGTTTGTCTAACTAGCCCTCTGCGAGGTAGGAGACTGCTTCAAGGCCCTGAGTGGCTGTGTAGCAGCCGGGGTTTTGGATGTCTGTTTTTCGAGATAGTGGGAAGGGTTATTGAGGGGAGAGAGAGACTTAGCAGGAGAGAGACACACTGCAGCACTGCCTGGAGGAGCTGGGCAGTGACCTACAGGAAGCCCTCTTGAGAAACAGACAGCTGTTGAGAAGAGAGTGAGGACCCTGGAAGATTCCTGAGCAGCAGCGAGGGAGGAGGCAGCAGGAGAATCTGCATTGCAGGAGGCCGTGGGGGAGGGGGTGGGGGAGGGGGGAGGGAGGAGCGGTGTCCTCAGCCCCAGAGATGGTAGAGCAGATGTTGGGAGAGGAGAAGGGGGTGGGGCCCAGGGCCAAACTGTCACTGAGGCCAACTCCAAAGTACCAGACACTCCCTCATTAAAGGCTACCTGGTTGTAATTAAGGAAATAAAAAAGCTACAACTTTGGGCACCTCAGGGGGAGGAGCCACCCCCTCCCCAGGTTGTGGAACACTCCATGCCTGTGCCTTTATGGAGGATGAGCTGGTGGCCACGGGTGTCTGGTTTCAGTTCAAGCCGTCGGAATCTCTTCCTACATGGCTTTTGTGTCTCTGGGATATGGGGATGGAGAGCATTGTTATGTTAGGTTCTGAAACAGGTAGGCTGGCTTCACTGATGATTCTCCCTTCCCTCCCGCAGCAATTGCAAGAAGCCTGTCATACCTCAAGTAATCAGGCACTTGTGGATTGGCTGACAGCAGGCACCGGGACAGTTTGGCCTGATCAGGGTGATTTATCATACTTACCCACTAGCTGGAAATCATATGGAGGGCTCCAGGAGGTGTCTTGGGAGTTGGGCATGAATAATATCATCTGTAGTTTGGACCTCCATGGCTGCAGTGAGGAGCTGTGCACCACAGGAATGAGAAATCTGGTCCTCCATGCAGCTCTCCCATCTCTCCTTGGGTCCCTAGTGACTATTCTTGCCCCCACATAGTACAGCTGAAGAGTGAGGCTACTCATAGTATAGCAGATCTGTGGGCTGTTGAAACAACAATAGCACAGAAGGAAGTACAGGCTACAACTGAAAGGAGAGGTGCAAAAAGCCCCGTGAAGGTCTCGAGGACCCAGATGTGGTTTGATTTGATAAAGGCCAGGGTCATGAGAGAAAAACTTGATGGGCAGCCTAATAGGATATCTTGTTAGAACTGTGGCATGAATTAAAGCCAGAGTAGCACTTCCAGCTGCTCAGTTCCAGGACACAGAAGCTGGAACCAAAGCCACATGTCCAGCCTGTGTCCCTGCAAGACTTCCTGGGGACAGTGATCAGGATCCATCTGGGTCCTCAGTCCCACAGGAGGATGATTCATTGTTGTGGCTTGACTGAGGGTTGGGTCAAGGCCCTCACCTTGGGGCGCATCGTGGGGACTGGAGGCCACATGTAGAATTAACAAGTTATTGGTCACCTATGAATGAGCAATGTATTTTGGTTCTGGTTGACTGAAGAGCTGAATGTTCTGTGATTTCTGGCAACCCTGAGCATTTCCGTGGGACACTTGCTGTGAAAGATGGCTATGGGGGTAAGGCAATTAGAGTGAAGAAAGCCCTAAACCTATTGAGGATAGAGTGTTTATGCCCAAAGTAGTGTACTGTGTACATCTCTCCCATTCCTGAATTTGTTTGGGGAATTAATATCCTGCAGGGCCTGTGGTTACAGAACACTGCAGGTGAGTTCAGACTGAGGGTATGTGTGGTAAAGTGAGTTCTGAGGGGACATGATCAGCATCCACCTGTAGATCTGCCTGAACCTCAGTGGGTGACAAATACTGAGCACTGTAAATTTCCTTGGGGACACAGGGAATTGGAGATATTCCATAGGAGTTGGAGAAGGTGGGCATCATAAAGCCCACTCATAGTACTTTCAATTCCCTGATGTGGCCAGTGAAAAAGCTGGACAGCTGTTAGCACATGAGTGTGGTTTATGGGGAACTGAATAAAGTCACACCTCCTTTGCATGCTGCTCTCCCCTCTCTAGCAGCCCTTATGGACACCCACAGACATGAAGTAGGGACATATCATCATGTTGTGGACCTTGCTAATGCTGTCTTCTCTATTGACATAGCACAGGAAAGTCAAGAAGAGTTTGCCTTCACGTGGGGAGGCCAGCAGTGCACATTCACAGTCTTAGATTTAGAACGGGCAGTTCCTAGGCTGCTGCAACATCTACAGGAGAAAGGACGGGCTGTGAACAGCACCAAGGTTTAGGGACCTGGTTTGTCTATGTAGTTCTTGCAATTGTCTCATTTGGTAAAATGAAGGTTGTCCCAGAAGCAGTCAGAGACAATTTCTGGCTTTGCCTACCACTACCACTGTGGCAGGATTACAACCGATTTTGGGTCTGTTGGGCACTGGAGAGTGTTCATCCCACACCTGGAGCAAACTCTGAAGCCCTTATACCGGTTGGTGCAAAAGCGCATCAGGTGGGACTGGGGTGAAACATTTGAAGCTGCTTTTACTGCGGGTGAGCGAGCAGTCACGGCCGTACAGGCCTTGAGTGTAATGGACTCACCAAGGCCCTGTGTACTAGATATTCATGTAACCGAAGACTGTTAAGGATGGGGCCTTTGGCAGTGGCTTGAATGGACACGCCAACCTCCTGGATTCTGGTCACAACTAGGGAAAGGAGCAGAGGTCCAGTGCACCTTGAAAGAGAAGCAACTGGCTCCTGTGTACCGTGCCTTGTTGACAATGGAGCCCATCACTGGAACAGCTCTGACCATGGCAATAACCATCTATCCCATTGTGTGGTGGGTGTGAGATTGGACCCAAATGCCGTGGAGTAGCATTGCAGAGATGCGTACATGGGCCAATCGGGGTGCATATTTAATGCAGTGTAGTGCCCTCTCTTCTAGCCCCTTATGTGGAGAACTCTAACGCTTATTGTGGCCAGTGACATATACTAGTGGGAAACACGAAGAACTTGTTATTGAGCTATTGGTAACCAAGAGGCTTTATGAGGATGGAAAAGCCCCTGTACCTGAAGTTGCTTTGTATAGAGACGGCTATGTACATGGGCAGCCCCAAAGTGGAGGGCTGTGTCTTCACATTATGAAGACTGAGACCATGTGGATGGAGGACGGATTGGGGAAGAGCAGTCATGGGGCTGACCTGGTGGCAGTATGGCTCCTGATCACCCAGGAGCCCCTCCCTATAGTTGCCTGCATTCACCGCTGGGCTGTCTATCGGGACTTCCCCCTGTTCCTGCTGACATGATAACATGCCAACTGGATGGTTGGTTACTGGCCCCTTCAGGGGCAAGTGTTATGGCAACATTTATGGGCCTGTGGTCAGACTGAAACAGTTACTGTATTTCATGTGACTGGCCATTTGCTTTTGGCATCCCCAGGGAACGTTGAAGCAGACACATTGGCCCAGGTGCTTTTGCTTGAAGGAAAGCCTGCCAATGATGTGGCCCAGTGGTTATATCAGCATTTGTTCCCCATGGGTCAAAAGACAATGTGGGCTGTAGCCCATTGGTGGGGCTTGCTGTTGCCTTTTGAAGGGGTCAGCAGAGGCTGGAAGGAGTGCGTGCACTCTAAGAGGGACTTACACTGAGTTGTACAGCAACATGCGACAACATTATAAGAGCCAAGACCCCTTGTCAGGTGACAAATGGACTATATTGGGCCACCGCCTGCATCAGAAGGGTACCAATATGTCATAACTTGTGTTGACACAGCTATTGGACTGTTTGCTTTTAGTGCATGTTGTGCAGGTTAGCAAATGATGAAAAGGGGCCTGGAGGGTCTCTTTGCTGCCTGTGGCCAGCCTTGGTTGATGGAGAGAGATCCAGGGCCCCCATTTAATGGACATGCATGATGAGAATGGGTGCAGCAATTAGGAAAAAAGTGCAAGTTTCATGTGCCATACAATCCTACCATAGCAGGCGTGATAGAGAGGTTCACTGGTTTGTTGAAGTCTGGGCTGAAGTCAGACAGCAATAGTCTACAGGGCTGGTCAGTTCGCTTATGGACAGTGCTATGGCATTTGAATGAGGAGCCCCAAAAGGAGCCTTAAGCTCTATGGACATGCTTAGACACATTGCTGCCTCTCCTGTACAACTGTATGTGCCAACCAAAGAATAGACTTTGAAGTCAGGACATGTCCATCAGAGTAAAATCCTGCTGCTGGCCCCAAGTGCATTAAATGCTGGAGGCTGTGTTGAGTGGACATGGCTCTGGCTATTTTGACAAATGTAACAACAGTAGCTGGCCCTTCTGTCACCTTGGGGAAAAGGCCTGGAAGTTGGCGTTCTACGCGTTCTAGGAGTAACAGTCGTGTGGCCGCCAAAGATCATGGTGGTAAGAGCATTTAATGGGGTAGTTTTATTTTATCTTTATGGCCAGTGCACATACCACCCATAACCCTATGTATTACTCATCTGTAATTCCCACAGGGAGGGGGGTGAATGTCTGGTATAGTAGTTGAAATCAAGATCCCATTCCTGCCTCTGTCCTATCACAGGACCACTCTCCTACATGCATCCCACCTGATGGACAAAATTAACTTATGCTGGTGTCATTAAACATGTATCTTTTCTCCCTTAAGGGTATTTTCTTATAAAATCCATGTGTTGTGTACCTGCCCCCTGGCTGCAGCTGCTGTGTGGTGATTGCTCTGAACTCCCTATGCATTCAGCTACTGACTGCCTGTGGAATGGGTGAGCTATGGACTAAATCTGCATAGGACTTTGAACTAGGTGAATTCTCCAGCTTGAGGAATATCATTATTTTATTGCCATTGATATTGTATGTTATTAGTCTGGTTACAGTGCTCCAGTTTTCTCACACAGGGGCCATTGCAGAAGATGGTGAGTGAGTTGACTGTGAGGTGAGATTTCTGGAAGGGTGGGCTGTGGGTAAAATTACAACATTTCTGTAATATGCATCCAGGCCTCAGGGCATCTCCATATCAATGGATGTTTTCAAGGGGTGGAGAGTAGTAGTCCATCTCCATACAATGGGTAGTTACAGGGGAACCAGGGTGTATCTGGACTGGAGAGGTTGTGTGGCACCTCTTTTTGCAGCTGGGTCATGAGAGACATGGGTGAGTAGAAGTGCACAGCTGCTTGTATGCAATAAAAGGGTTTCCCCCACTTTATTTCTCCCTTTGACTGATTTTTGTTTCAAAGGTATTTTGCCCCAGACTAGGAAAATATCTCCTCCTGGGACTTACAGTCAGATTGTTCCAGAAAGCTCATAATGGAAAAACTCTTGGCTTACTTCTACACAGTTAGGCACCTTGGACAAACCTGGGCACAGCACTCATATGATCTGGGTGGAGAGGTGGACAGGCATGCTTCCCCAAACCAGCACATGCTAGCGATGGCTCAGTGTGCGGTGGATATCCTAGGCAGTTCAGCTGAAAGTGTTTTGAGAGGGGATCAGAGGAGAAAGAGGAGTCCAGAGTCATTGGCTTGACTGTGGGCCCATCTCCCTAAAGAATGGATTTGGTTTTCCTAAAATGAAATGATAGTACTTGTAAAGGTTAACTGTTTCTGGGGACCAAAATGATCATTGTGCTTCCTTAAGAGAAACCCAAGAAGGAGTGTTAGAGAAAATAGGT
The DNA here is from genome assembly GCF_030020395.1 of Manis pentadactyla. Classification (NCBI taxonomy): domain Eukaryota; kingdom Metazoa; phylum Chordata; class Mammalia; order Pholidota; family Manidae; genus Manis; species Manis pentadactyla. The sequence goes on along the minus strand of NC_080019.1, from coordinate 188,494,502 downwards.
CCTGTGATTATGTGGGCAGGGTTTATGCCTTGGTGGGAGTCCAGGTGTGCTCCAGGTGGGAGGGGATATGGATGAGCTCTAACTCTGTGCCAGACCGATGATTGGTGGTTTCATTTCATGATTCTATAATCCCTAAATCTGCAAAATGTCAACTTTATTGGTTTTGTTCCACGTAAGAGTTAAGAAATGGTACATATAATTAGCTATTATATTTAAGCTCTGGAGAAAAAAGAGATTTTTTGTGACTATCAGAACACTTTTCCAGACCAGCATCTGAGATTCAATGGTCCTAACATAGAAACTGATTTTACTGCAATGTCAGTTTACACAAACAAGTTAGGGGAAGGAAATTCACAGCTCTGTTGAGGCTGAAACTTGCAAGGTCAACATCCCTTTTAAAAATCAGGGCCCAACCTTTGCTTCAGGGGCCATCACTTTCCTTTCTAATAAGTTTGCATATGTCTAATGAAAAATAATCATGAAAGTTGGACCCAGTCCATGCTCATATTCCCCTAAATTATCTCAGATTACTTCATGGATGAATATTTCTTACAAAGACCCACTCAGAATTTACACTTTGCTACGGTTTTTGCCTCAAACAGTTTGGTGTTAAAGAAAGCACACCTATGCATTCTCTCCTTGGTTTCTTGCAGGTAATAATATGCGAGGCTGGTGACCTAGGCAGCAGGCCTGTTACATGTAGTCTGCAAAGCTGAATGTCATTTCTATCTGGCTCATTCTATACTGTTTGCCAACCCCTGAGTTATCCTGTCCCTTGCGTTGGCCTAACCTTTAGGTAATTAGCTCCCTGAGCTGGTTGGCATGTAAACAATCAGCACAAACAGACATTTGTGAAGAACCATTTATTCATCTAAGCTGTTCATTCATTATTATCATCTTCCCACTTTTTGATTCCTTTTATTGCAGATGAAATTTCGAAAAACTTCACAGAATTGGTATCCCACTCACAGTGAATACGCCATAATTCATTTTGTTTGTTTGTGCTGGGACATTTTTGACAGCATTCAGGTCCTTTTGGTCAATCACAGCTCTCCATATAATTGCAGCCATGCAGGCAGCTCAACACCAGGTTCCCATTGTACAACCTTCTTCTCCAAAACAAACTCTCCGTGAGGGCCTTCAGCTTTTGATGGCAATAGGGCCAAGTACACGGGGGTCTCTGCTCCTTCCTCTGGGCTTTTCAAGGCCTCTGGTCCCCCCATGTCGGTTCTGACCCATCCGGGACAGCAGGAATTCAGGAGTATCTTGTCCCCTTTCCTCTGCTCACTCAGTTTCCGGGCCTGGATTCTGGACAGGACTGTGAGGCTGACCTTTGACACTGCATAGGGAACCAATTTCATAGAAGGCCAGCCCTCCTTCACGTGCACTCCATTCTTTGTATCTTCCATGAACTTGTTCATGAGCCCCACCAGCTCCTCCTCTGTGATGGTCTCATTTGTAAACTTGTGCTGCAGTTCTGGGCAGCAGCATTTAAGAGCTACCAAGCTCATTGTGCTAGACAGATTCACCACTCTGCCTAAAATTCAACAGATACGATTAAGTAGAAAGGCGTGCACAAGAATGAGAAATAGCATACATGTCTGGGCATTGTCCTTTGAGAAATCATTACTATCTGCTGAGAGTATTGAAGATGACTGCCTGTGTGAATAAAGGACATGATGACATCTTGAAACCTGCCACAAGTGTCACTTTAAGATGTCAGGAAGTGTTCTCATGGGAGGGCAGTGCCCACAAGTTCCAGAAGAAAATGATAATGTGTATAATGAACCTGCTAAGGGTTGTAAGGAGGTGCTCTTTGCATTCATGAGAAGACAGCTTTGTTCCCCCTAAAGCAGCTTGTGTCCACCTGTGCACCTTACAGTCACAGGGTCAGTGCTCCGTGAACAGGTGTCTCCTGACCAAGAAAGAGCCGATGGGTTTAGTGATGGCGGTTCCAAGGTGAATGCACAGCACCTGGTTTGGAAGGAGGCTGCTCTGCTCCAGCCACGGTAAACAACACAGCTCAGTGGGCTGAGTGGCACGCTTTTCTGTGTAGTTTTATGAACTCATGAGTTGTGACTAGGGGCCCGATAATATGGTCGTGGTATGGGGCAGTGAAAATGTCGACATTTAAAGGGATTCTTGAAAAAGAAATGGCCTGCTGCCCCACGCTGCCACATGATGAGGCTTGAGCACATCGTGCCAAATTACAGAGCCCAGTCACAAAGAATGTATTATATGATTCTACTTACATGGGATGCCCAGACCAAGAATATCTTGAGACAGAATGCAGAATAGTGCCTCCTTAGGGAATGTGGGAATAGACGGTGAATGGCTAAAGGGCCCAGGATTTCTTTTTGGGGCATTGAAGTGCTGTAATCTTGAGTGTGGTGATGTTTCCACAACTGAGCATGAATATTAAACATCAGTGAGTTGTAGAGTTAAGTGGGTGAAGTGTAAGTATGATAATTATATTTCAAAAATTTGTTAAAAGTGTAAAGCAAGTAAACATTTCTCACTAATTGTAAGGTTGAAGGCACTAGGGGGAGGGGTGAGCATGTCACACTGATGACATGCCGAAGTCCCTGGCTGCTGCCCACTCCCAACCTGAAAAATGTGCCTTAGGCAAGCCAATCCTCGCGCTACTGTAAATCTAAGCTCTGCCTTCCCCTACCTTCTTTAAAAACTCACTGCCTGCCCTGCTGAGTGTGACTTCCCTAGCTTGTGTCTGTACAGGCTGGTGAACTTTGCCCAGGATCACATTCAAATAAACTGCCTGGCCCTTTGTTGCCTCTCTTCTCCTGCTTATTTCAGGTAGAATTTATCTTACATTTGGTGCCTAAATCCTGGGAAGGAGTGTGAGTGCGGGGTCCCAACCGGCCACCGGCAGCCCCGCCCCCTCCTTCTCCGACCTGGGACCTCAGCCTGCTCTCTACTGCATGGACTTTTTTCTGGTGAGTCCCTCAGTTTCCCTGGTCTGCTTCCTTTTCTAACTCTGTTGCAACTGGTCCGTTAGAAATCGCACATACATCCAGGTCTGGGTATTCAGCCCATCAGTTGTGAGTATCTGGGATAATCGCCCCTGGCCCTGTGGTGGGGGAGACTCCCTCACCCAGGCTCCCAGGCCGTCTCCCCTGACTTGGTGCACTTGGGACGCTGGGTGCTCCTCTCAGCGGGATTAGTTGGGAAGTGGCGCAGACATGGGGAACCAGCCCTCAAAAGCAGAGGCTCAGACCCCATTGCAGTGTCTCATTTCTAATCTGGCTACTCTGTTTGTCCTGGGAAGTTCGCAAATGGAAGCTAGTCTTTCTTTGCTCTGAGGCCTGGCCTCAGTATCCCTTGGACAACCAATCTCGCTGGCCCCCTTAGGGAACTTTTAATTTTAGCCTCCTCACTGACTTAACTAATTGTTGCCACCAGAGCGCAGAGTAGAGTGAAATCCCATATGTGCAGCCTTTTTGGACTTTGCAATCCCGACCAGACCTTTATGTAAAGTGTTTAGTGACTCAAATTCTCCTAGCCCGATCTCCAGTTAAAGATTGTCAGCCTCTTACTCTGCTCAGTCCTTCTTCCCTTTCAGATCCGCCAGAAAACCTTAGTCACCTGCCTCCCTCAGCTCATAATCCCCTCCCCCTCTCTCCACCACCATCCCTAAGTCCTTTGTCCTCCCCCATGTCGCCGCCATCTTAAAGTCCTACATTCTCAACCATGCCGTTGTCCTGCTCTCCTCTTCCGGTGGCTGCACCACCCCTCCCCCTCTCCTTCCACCTTCACCGCCCTCTTCCCCCACCAGAACATGCCCCTCCAGCCCTCTGGTTCCAGAAGCCACAAACAAGAAGCTGAAGAAAAACAAAGCAATTAGATATCAGTAACTCAAGTCTTTATATCAGTTTGTCTATCTGTGTATATGTTTTTATGTAAAAAGTGGTGCTGACTGTAGTCATTGTGGCTCAGTTTGTATGTTTGTGTGTCTAAGTGTGTAGATGAAAAATATTTTCCTACCTCCAGATGGTACTCCTAAGCTAGTAAAGAACTAAATTTCAGCAGAACAACTATTAGTTACATAAGCTTAAGTAAACTAAAGAAGATGATTTTGTAGCTTTTTGTTTCAAATGTTGCTGATAAAGTGTTTTAAACTTGTTCTCTTAAGCTGACAACACTTTAGTAAATGACTACCTTTATAAGCAGAATTGAAACTTTATCTTTCTCTCTACCTAATCCCTCCAAAATTTAAAAACCCTCAGTAACTATTTTTATATTTCATGGCAGTATGTTCATTTGCACAAGTTCAATAAGAATCTGCTTCCCTTGTAAGAGGACCAGTTAAAAACACTAGTTATATTACTTTGACTGGAATGTCATACCTGAGAAACACATAAATAAACTCATATATGAACAGCTTTAACAAACTAAAGTTAACTTTATAAAGCCAAGAAAACCCTTTGGAAGAACTAGCCTGGTACCTTGCTTACAGGGTTCCCAGAAGCCTTGCTAGGTGAGTAAAGAAGGTCACTTCCTGGCAGGTGCAGGAAACTCAAGATGTCTTGGGAACCTTGAATAGAGAAGAATTCACCCAAATCTACAGGTACTGCAGGCACAACCTGATGGCAAGTCTTACTTGGCTTTCTGGCCTTGAGAAGCCTTTAAAAGTTCAATCTAAAATTCCTTACAAGAAGTTCCAGCAAAGCACATATAAAAGAGCCTGTATAATCAATTGCTCTTCTTGCTGCACCTATGCAAATAATAAAGCCAACTGTTAATTATTTTCTTAATCTAGCTACTTCTGATAAAAATAAGGGTGATTTTAGAGAAAAGTATTGTTTCAATAATGCAGTCTTATCTATACTAAATCCTAATACTAGTCATTGAGATGTAAACTCAATCCAAAATTTTAGTTTCCCCATAATGCCTGCTATAATTCTCAACTAAACTCTTCATATTTCTAGTTCTCATATTCAGCCATGCATTCTTAATCTCATCAAATTTGTCCTTCCAGAATAAAAGTGCCAACTTTCTGAAGCCCTCTCAACTGACCAGTGATAGAGACTTAGCTGCACCCTTTACTGTGCCCCTTCTCAGCATGAAGCAGCCAGAGTGGTCATCACCCCTTTTCCCTGGCAGCAGCTAAAGTCTCTATCTATAAAAGAAAAAATGAGACAAAGACCATGAGCTTGGACAGAGTAGAGTAAGGGCCTCTAGAGAAGGCAAGGCAAAATATTTGCAGTCAGAGCAATATAACTACATGCTATGAACCCCTCCCCCCCATGATGCCCCTTGTCAATCAGAAGTAGCCAGATCAAATCGTTGCCCATTATGACCAAAAGGCTGAAATGTAAGGTTGAAGGCACTAGGGGGAGGGGTGAGCACGTCACACTGATGACGTGCTGAAGTCCCCGGCTGCTGCCCCCTCCCAACCTGAAAAATGTGCCTTAGGCTAGCCAATCCTCGCACCACTGTAAATCTAAGCTCTGCCTCCCCCTACCTTCTTTAAAACCTCACTGCCTACCCTGCTGAGTGCGACTTCCCTAGCCTGTGTCTGTACAGGCTGGTGAACTTCGCCTGGGATCGCATTCAATTAACTGCCTGGCCATTTGTTACCTCTCTCCGCCTGCTTATTTCAGCTAGAATTTATCTTACACTAATAATTTTGGAAAATAAACTAGGATTCATAAAGTTGGATTTATATTAACATTTATGGAAATTGGTTTGTAATTTCTGTAAGATAAATTCTAGCTGAAATAAGCAGGCAAAGAGAGGCAACAAAGGGCCAGGTAATTTATTTAAATACCCCTGGGTGATGTTCTCACAGCCTGGGTACTACAAGCCGGAGAAGTCACGCCCAGTTAGGGAGGTGGGGGCTTATAAGGGATTAGGAGGGGGAGGAGTGGGCAAACTATCTTAGGGGGGTGTTGAGAGGTATGATTGGCTAAAGGTGACATAATAGTCAACTAGAAACGTTTTTCCTTCCAAGAGGGAGGAGGCTGACATCCGGATCTTAGTTGGCACATCAGGATGGAATTCAGGGAGAGCTGTCCCCTTTCCATATACGGCATGGACTTTGGGGTCTGGTCTGTTCTCCCCCTATGGCATCTCTCTGTTCTGTTTGCATGTCCTTGTTTTTCCTTTCTCTAGCCTAACATTCCAGCCTTTTGGTCATAATGGGCGACGACTCAATCTGGCTACTTCTGGCTGACAAGGGGCTTCGTGGGGGTTTGAGGCTGGTATTAGGCCGAAGGAGGGGGTTCAGTGGGAAGAGGTGCGTAACGGTGAAGTAACATCTGGTTGGTGGTGACTCGGGTCATCTGGGTTAGCTGCTGTTGGAGGAACCTGAGGACACAGGGGCAACTAAGAGTAAACCACAAACTGTTATTAAGGGGCCCAGTAGGGGCATTAGCCAGGCTATTATGGGGGACTGGAATTCTGGATTGAGTTTACATCTCAATGACTAGTATTAGGATTTAGTATAGATAAGACCGCATTATTGAAACAATACTTTTCTCTAAAATCACCCTTATTTTTATTAGAAGTAGTTAGATTAAGAAAATAATTAACAGTTGGCTTGATTATTTGCATAAGTGCAGCAAGAAGAGCAATTGATTACATGGGCTCTTTTAAATATGCTTTGCTGGAACTTCTTGTAAGGAATTGCAGATTGAACTTTTAAGGGCCTCTTGAGGCCAGAAAGCCAAGCCAGACTTGCCATCAGGTTGTGCCTACAGTGCCTGTAGATTTGGGTGAATTCCTCTCTTCTTGAGGTTCTTGCACCTGCCAGAAAGTGACCCTCTTTACTCACCTGGTAAGGCTGCTGGGAACCCTGTAAGCAAGGTACCAGGCCAGTTCTTCCAAACGGTTTTGTTGGCTCCATAAAGTCAACCTTAGTTCCTTCAAGCTGTCTGTTCATATCTGAGTTTATGCACATGTCTCTCAGGTATGACATTCCAGTCAAAGCCTTGGTAGTATAACCTGTGTTTTTAACTGGTCCTGTAACAAGGAAAGCAGCTTCTTATTGAACATATACAAATAAATATACTGCCATGAAATATAAAAATACTGAAAGCTTTTAAATTCTTGAGGGGTCAGGTAGAGAGAAAGATCAATGTTTCAATTCTGCTTATAAAGGTATTGTCATTTATGAAACTGTTGTCAGCTTAAGAGAAAAAGCTTAAAACACTTTATCAGCAACATTTGAAACAGAAAGTCACAAAATCATCTGTCTTAGTTTACTTAATCTTATGTAACCAATACCTTTTCTGCTGAAATCTAGTTCTTTACTAGACTAGGAGGTAATAAAACAGTGACTATAAATGGCAAAAGACTTACAAATGACAATGGTTAAAGATTTGATGAGAGCTTACTGTAAGACAGTTGACATAAGGAAATTCTGATATTTCTGTAATACAAAACATTCAGTAACAAAGTTTAGCATTATTCTTTTTGACAGTGCTTCTTAGGTAATTAAGCAGGTAATTATATATCAGATAAATAAGCCAAATTAGCCAAATACTTTCTCCAATGAGAAAAAAATTCCTCTGACATGTTCCAGGGGCCCTCTGGAAAATATCAGAGTTAACTAGAGGCAAAAGCACTTTTTTGAATTTGATTTTGGGAAGTTGTCAAAAGTTTTAAGCCAGTTGCTTAAATAGGATTATAGGTTGTTATGAAGCAATACTTATCTAATTAACTATGAAGCAATACTTATCTAATTAACTAGAATGACAACAAGGTACTTCAAAGGCAAATAAAGGTTGCACAGTTGTTATCAGAGTCTTAAAAGATTTAGTAGATAACATTGACTTAAATGACCTTAGGTAAACTTAGGCAGCTGATAACAACAAGGACATGCCCGCCTCAGCCAAACTCAAATTAGCTTTCATGCTTAACATTTTTTACTAGATTCTCTGGAAGTTCCAGAATGCTCAATCTTCACAAGCGCTTGTTTTTAAATAAAATATTTTTCATTTATACACTTAGACACACAAACGTACAAACTGAGATACAATGACTACAATCAGCAACACTTTTTTCATAAAAACATATACACAGATAGACAAACCGATACAAAGACTTCAGTTACTGATATCTAATTGCTGTCTCTCTTCTCAGCTTCTTGTCTGTGGCTTCTGGAACTAGAGGGTGGGAGGAGCGTGTTCCGGTGGGGGGAGGGGGCGGTGAAGGTGGAAGGAGAGGGGGAGGGGGTGGTGCAGCCACCGGAAGAGGAGAGCAGGACAATGGCATGGTTGAGAATGCAGGACTTTAAGGTGGAGGCGACACGTGGGAAGACAAAGGACTTAGAGATGGTGGTGGAGAGAGGGGGAGGGGATTGTGAGCTGAGGGAGGCGGGCGACTGAGGTTTTCTGGAAGATCTGAAAAGGAAGGACTGAACAGAGTAAGAGGCTGAGAATCTATAACTGGAGATTGGGCCAGAAGAACTTGAGTTATAGAACACTTAATATAAAGGTTTTGAAAGGGAGTGCAAAGTCCAAAAAGCCTGCACATATGGGATTTCATTCGACTTTCCGCTCTGGTGGCAATAATTAGTTAAGTCAGTGAAGAGGCTAAAATCAAAAGTTCCCTCAGGGGGCCAGCGAGATTGGTTGTCCAAGGGATACTGAGGCCAGGCCTCAGAGCAAAGGAAGACTAACTTCCATTTGCGAATTTCCCGGGACAAACAGAGTAGCCAGATTAGAAATGAGACACCGCAGCGGGGTCTGAGCCTCTGCTTTCATGGGCTGGTTTCCCATGTCTGCGTTCACTTCCCAAAAAACATCCTGCTGAGAGGAGCGCCCAGCGTCCCAAGTGCACCAAGTCAGGGCAGATGGCCTGGGAGCCTGGGTGAGGGACGTCTCCCCCACTGCAGGGCCAGGGCGAGTATCCCGGATACTCACAACAGATGGGCTGATTGCCCGGACCTGGACATAGCTATGATTTCGGACAGACCAGGTGAAACGGAGTTAGGAAGGGAAGCAGACCGGGGAAACTGAGGGACTCACCAGAATATAGTCCACGCAGTGGAGGGCAGGCTGAGGTCACGGGTCGGGGAAGGAGGAGGTGGAGCCGCCGGTGGCCAGTTGGGGCCTCACGCTCACACTCCTCCCTCGTTTTGGCACCATATGTAAGATAAATTCTAGCCGGAATAAGCAGGCAAAGAGAGGCAACAAAGGGCCAGGTAATTTATTTAAATATCCCCGGGTGATGTTCTCGCGGCCTGGGTACTACAAGCCGGAGAAGTCACGCCCAGTTAGGGAGGTGGGGGCTTATAAGGGATTAGGAGGGGGAGGAGTGGGCAAGCTATCTTAGGGGGGTGTTGAGAGGTATGATTGGCTAAAGGTGACATAATAGTCAACTAGAAACTTTTTTCCTTCCGAGAGGGAGGAGGCTGACATCAGGGTCTTAGTTGGCACATCAGGATGGAATTCAGGGACAGCTGTCCCCTTTCCATGTAAGGCACAGACCTTGGGGTCTGGTCTGTTCTCCTCCTATGGCATCTCTCTCTGTTTGCATGTCCTTGTTTTTCCGTTCTCCAGCTTAACAATTTCCATATTCAGATAAATATGTAAAATATTATAACAGTGTCATAAGAGCATACCACCAAATAGAGACAAGGGAAACTGGAAACTGTCTGTTTTTGCTGTGCACACTCAGCGAAGGCTGTCAACAACGGAGAACATTGATCTCCAGCCCGCTAAAGGAGTTGTGGGGCAAAAAAATTAAGTAAAAATGATAATCCATGGCAATATGATCCACATTAAAAAATCTTTAGAGATACTTAAAGTGAAGGAGATAAACTTTTATTTACTGCCAAAAATCTTCTAAGATGAATAATTTAGAACCAGGTTGATATTTTGTGACCTCCCTTTCCCGTAGATCATGTAAATTGTAAGAATCAATTGAATCTATGTGTCAAATGTTGTAGAACCCAACACTTAGAGGTCCTAGTAGAATATATGTCATTTTAAAAAATACTACCTAGCCACTCATAAAAAAAATAACACATGTATCTTGACTAAAAATTGTGAAATACTAGAGGGGATGTAGGAAAATAAAGCGGCAGGGAGTCAGCCAGAGTGGGTGACTGGAAGAGGAGAATGCAGTTGCAATCACAGACTCACACCAATTTCCCGAATGCCTTTAGTCTAGGCAGGAGATGGAGAAACTAGCAACTCTCTCTGGGCTGTTTATACTGTATAAAGTAGGGATGACCTCCTCTCTATTCGGTATCATCCATCCCAGGAGGTCTAAACCAGCTGTGAAAACACATGTCTGTGTGCACTGGGGAAGCCTGAACTGCGAGGCCACAGGGCTTTGTGGGTAAATTCCTGGATGTGGGGCTGCATCCAGGTCTCTCTTCACCTAAGCTTTTCACCCCACTGGTCATGCTCCCAAGGGGGACAGGGGAGCCTTCTGGGGGCATCCCCACACAGCTGGGTGAGACTGTGGACCCTTGTGGCCTGAGACCTCAGGACAGGAAACACACACAGAAGCTGGAATCACTTGCTGGAGGTTACACAGCAGTAGTTACATCCAGATATTTTTCTCTCTGGAGTGTGCTCATGGCTGCCACAGGGCATTTCATAGACACTCTACTGGCCTGAGCAGAGCCAATCCTCCATGAAGCGCTATGGGCCATCCAGGCATTATTTTGCTACTCTGTGTGTGTGTGTGTGTGTGAGAGAGAGAGAGAAGCAGTTGCCTTTTAATAGTCACTCTGATGGAGGTAAAAGCGTGACACTATTTCAGAAGGACCATTTCTCTGGTGGTGCTTATGGTTGATGCAGGCCGTCTGTTTTATCGGATCAATATAGTTATTTTAGAGAAGCACATTTTCCTTCGAAAGTGTGAATAAATGGAAACACCGTGGCCCCAAATAGGTTGAGTCCTTCTAATGACGGACCCTCTGGACTGGATGTGTGAGGTTTCGCTTGACAAATGAGACTCTTGGCATAAGAGATTTGAGGACCTTGGAATACTTGGAAGAGCAATCAGGTTGGAGACCACACGTCCATGTCTGCATCCGGCTGTGCACGTGACCTTGAGATCCCTTGAGACCCCATGTCTTTTTCTGGACAGTATATAAAATACCCAGCCTGCTGCATCAGGATATATCCACCCACCCATCCTTCTAAACCACAAATTGTCAGAAGGGGAAGAGAGCTTTAGCAATGTGATTTTCACGCCAGCTTCCTCCTGTGTATTTTTCCGACTATAGGAAGTTGAGAAGCAGCCTCTCTCAAACTGAGATTGATCACAGATTTCCTCAAAGGATTACTTGGTAAGTATAGCCTTAAAGAGGCCATTTATTTCCTCCTAGTCTTCCTTAAGCTAATATCTGATGCACAAGAGTGTCCAGATTTCAATGTAGGTATTACTCATAGACTATTTTCCTTATGTTTTAAAAATAAATGTATAGTATAATTCAAGGAGAAAACGAAGAGTAGCCTAACACTGTTATTCAAGTTCAGAATGATGGCGAGTTTATGTGAACAGGGAGGATATTGATGGATTCGTTAAGGTCTGTCATGGGTCCCTGGACATTGTAGGTTCTTGTATTTTATGTGGTAAATTATTTCAGAATACCTCTTGTTTAAAGAAGGAAATAATAAAAAGAAATCTACATGTATTCTTCCTCAGTGATTGTCAAGGTCCCCGATCTCGACCCATTCCTGCCTTGCCATCAAAGCCCAGATGGAACAGTCTGATTCTGGAAAGTTTCTACTGACCTCAGAGCCTCTGTCAAACCCTCCCAGAGTGCGCTGTGCACCTTTGGTTCTGGAGTGTGGGGAGAGGGGCAGTATTTGCTTGTGGTTTCCCAGCTGGGATTTCTCCCAGACTCTCTACTCAAGGTGAGCTAATGAATTCATGATTCCATGAACCCCTGAAATGATGGCAGAACTCTCCTCCTTCAAACTTTTACAAAACCTTGCTCTAATGCACAGAATATTGCATGAGTTTCAATTTCCACTATCTCCCACTTTAGAGAGGCAATGTTGATCCTTTCATTTAAGGCTGATTTGGCAGGTCAGCGCTGCCATCTGTCCTCCAAATGTGACAAGGACAGTGCCTGCAACAACTCCTGCAGGTCAGTTAAATAAAACAAACAAAAAATCATCAGAAGTCCTTAGTATGCATTTTAACAGGAATACACATAGGATGTGTGGTTGTGGCACAAGGAATTCCATCCTGCTCTCAGGTGCTGGGGTGAATGAAAGAGTCAGGGTGACCTTCAAAAGAGCTGCACTTTGAGGCCTGACTGAGCCAAATCATGAAGATACAGTAGAACTTTCCCGGAGGACAGTACAGGGAACTGGGCAGAACTCAGAACAGACTGTACATGCATATTGTCAATTCCAAGCCAGAGCTTTAATCTTTCTCGAAGTATCTGCTCGTCTTATTTGGTGTATTGAAGGGGTAGTGTTTCCCCATCACATGCCACACCTTGGGGTGGGTGTTGCAGGAGGTCACCTCCAAAGTAACATGATAGTCTGTTTTGCTCAGTCTATTAGTCCTGGTGAAAGAGAAGTAACACCGGCCGGGACAAAGGCAGGTCAGATGAGAGAGAGACCTAGAAGCCATGCTGAGGGCCTGGACTTTGCTCCTAAAGCACTTTATGGAGGGGTAAGCATGCAGAGTACAGACATGCTCAGGAAGGAACAGCGTCAATAAGAGGGTCCTTTATTGGGGTTCCAATTGCCTCAAATGACATCCGAGCATCTGTTGTAGAGCTGGGGGAGGAGGCCTGGGGAGAAACTCAGGTGGCTAATTCTGGGATCTGGGTAATGATAGTAGGAGGTGGTTATGGTGACCTCTAGCATCCGAGGGGGTGGATCAAGTCAGAGTCCAAAAGGTTTGGGTAAGGATGAGTATATTTCGAAACGTATTATATAAGGAGGATTCTAGGGAAAGGGTGGACATCAGGACAATATTGACTGACAGTGACAGATAATTTAGTGTCACGAGCTCTGGATGTGTTCTAGGCAGCTGACAGAGTTTTGGAAGGCCTAATAAATTGGGGGTGGAGAAGGCTCCGTTTGCTGGAATAAGATCACACTAGAGACAGGTGGGGAGGGCAGAGGGCAGGAAGCCATGCTCAGGGACCTGCAGGTGTGAGGGGCCTGGAGCAAGTGAAGGGCCCACGGGACAGCTGGACTGAAGAGTCCAAGAAGAGGAAGAGGCGGTTGTGCTATGGAGAAAAGCACCGATGGCCACTGATGAGTGTGTAGTCCTGGGAGAGGGGCCCCTGGCCCTGAGGAGACACACCCTGGGGGCCAGTGTAGCAGAGCAGGGAGAGGGGGCAGGGCTGGGGACGAGGCTAGGGGCAGCGGGGCCCGATCCTGCCGGAGACACTCCGTCGGGGCTGCTCACCAGACTCACCTTGGGGTCTCACAAGAGGCAGCAGCTCCGTGCAGACGTCTCAGGTACCAAAAAAGTTGGTTTTCATTGTCATTTCTGCTTGAAAATGTAAGCTTGTCTGATCATCTGTTTTTCCAGGAGCAAGAGTTTCTAAATAGTAGCCATGTGGGATAATTCTGCAGAAAGATAGACTATTTTCCTGCCTGTGAAATGTGGTCTATTGTACACAAGGTCTGAATTCTGATAACAGTATTGTGTCAAGGTCAATTTCCTGGCTCTTTAAAGCTACTAAGTGTGTAAGTTAGCACCATTAGAGAAGGCTATGAGAAGTGAGCAGGTTGGGTTCTGTGTGTGTCATTCTTTTCAATTTCTTGTTTATTTTAAAGTAAGTTAAAAATTTACCAAACTGCTTCCCAGTCTCATTACCAGAAACTACGGACACGTGGGGGAGGCCCTAAGAGCCGGTTTCATGATAATACAAAGATCCTTTGCCTGAAAGCCTTGTATATCTTGGATGATTCAGGTGCCCCTGACGCCCGAAGTGTGTCGTCTTTCCCTATGGAGCCCGTCTGGATCTCGCAGGAGGTACAGGCCCCACAGTGGGTCAGGAGAATCTCCAGCCCACCCTGGCTGGACACCCTCACAGAGGAGTCCCTTCCCAGCACCCACCCCTTCCTTACCCTTGAGGGTGATGCCCGCGTTGTTGACCAGCACGTTGAGGCCCCCGTACTCCTTGAGCAGGAAGTCCCGCAGGGCCCGGATGCTCTGCGGGTTGCAGATGTCCAGCAGGTGGAAGCGCGGGCCCAGACCCTCCGCCTGCAGCTTCTGCACGGCCACATGTCCCTGTGCTGCGTCCAGCGCCGTGAGCACCACGTCCCCTGAGAACTGCTGGCACAGGCTGCGTACAATGGCCAAGCCAATGCCCCTGTTGGCCCCAGTGACCAGCGCCACTCGGCTGTAGGATGACATGGCTGGGCGGTGTGGGGGTGATGGCGCTGAAGGCAGACGGGCCTGCTAGCCGAGGGCGTGGAGGCGGCACAGGTCTGGCACAGTCCAGAGAGCCTGCTCTATAATGGCTTCTGGGAACCAGCGCTCTTGATTCCTAGAGAGAGAAGCCCCGCCTGTGTCCCTCCCTCCAGGAGGAGCCAAGTATCCAGGAAGGATTCGTCCTGCCCCCTCCCTTGGTCGGCCTCTCCAGGTGAGGCTCCCTGGGCCCAGAAGGACACAGCACTCACGTGATCCCACTTCAGTACCAATAACACATTCTGGGTGAAGAGGTGCGCTTACCCAAGGCAACACAGGATGGCGAGGGCTCAGTAGGAGTGTGAGAGTCAGGGCAGGGGAGGGACACTGCTTTGGGAGGACCCCTGGGGAGCGGGAGCAGAGTGATGGCTGGGTCGGGCCTGTCCCCCTGCAGAGTGGGTTTGCTTGCTCTTCCCCAAGAGGCAATGAGGTGACTTGGGCCCGGGAAGCGGTTCTGAGGACAGTGAGCCCCAGGCTTCCTTAGGAAGAGAGAAACTCAGGAGATAAGAGTTAGAGACAGTGGGTCCTGTGATGGGAGGGGCGCTGTGGGCGGGGCTGGTCCCCCAGTGTGAGCCCAGGTGGCAGGGAATGTGTAAGAGCTCTGCCTGGGTACTAAGTGTTTGATTGGAATGAGTCATTTCATGGTTGCATAATCCTTAGGTTTGGTGAATATCCAGCCTTTCTGTTTTTTTGCAGGTGCAACTTAATAAGTATTATGTATAGTTAGGTGGTATTTTTAATGAATTGAGGGGAATAAACCATTTTTGTGGTTTGAGAATACGTTTGCAAGCTAGCAGTTGAGGTGGTCAGGTATTGATCTAGACAAAAATGTTCCTCCCATGGCAATTCAGAAAAATAAATTCAGGGAAAGGGACTTCACAGACTTGTGCAGGTGGCACTGGGAAGGTAACCTCTACTTTACAATAAGGCCTTGCCCTTATTTTTGGGGGACCATCACTTTTCATTCCCATAAGCCTGACATTCACTGGTGAAGAGTGAATATAATCCTGAGAGCAGAGGCATCTTTTAGTCTTTTTTTGGGTGCTTCAGTGAAGGAGGGCAGTGAGGTGCCCTCCTGGAGGTCCAGAGGGTCCGGACTTGGTGGGGGGCAGGGAGCAGCTCCTTGTCACTGCCCTGCTGTGTGAGGGCCTCTGCCAGGCTCTCACGTTATCGCTCGCTTTCCCTTTCCGTGTGCTTCCAACGTTTGCATCTGTGTCCCTGCACTTAATCTTCACTGCACTCCTATGACCATCCTGCCCATTTTCCAGTGTCCTTTTATACTGAAATATAGGTTGATAAATGGTATGGGTTTCAAAAATACAACATAGTTATTCAGCTATAATCCATGTTATTAAATGCTCACCCAACTAGTGTAGTTACTAACTGACAACATAGAAAGATATTACAGAGCTACCGGCTGTATTCCCTGTGCTATATTGTCTTTCATTCCCATGACTAACCTAAATATGATTTGGATTTTGTGCCTCTTTATCCCCTTCATCTATTTCACCCACTTACCTCAGTCTCTCCCCCGTGGTAACCACCTGTCACTTCCCAGTGTCTCTAAGTCTTCTTCTGTTTTTTTCATTTGTTTCATTTTGTTCATCTTTTCCCATGTATGTAAAAGCATAGGTTATTTGTGTTTCTCAGCTGGCTGATATAACTTAGCACAATACCGTCTAGGTCCTTCCATGTAATTACAAATGGCAAGAATTCCTCCTTTTTGTTGCTGAGTAATATTCCATTGTGTCTATGCACCACTTCTTCTTTATCCATTACCTGCTGATGGACACTTTGGTTCCTTCTGTACCTGAGCTACTGTGAATAATACAGCATGAAATACAGGGGTGCATGTATCTTTTCTAGTCAGGAAGTTAGTTTTTTTCTGGTATATTCCTAGAACTGTAATTGCAGGGTCTCTGATGTTTCTAATTGTAGTTTTTGGATGAACTTCTGAACTGCTTTCCATAGAGCTGGACCCATTTACACTCCCACCAATGTGTAGGAGGGTTCCCTTTTCTCCACATTCTCACCAACACATGTTATTTCTTGTCTTTTGGATAGCTGCCATTGTGACTCATGTGAGACGACATCTCACTGTTGTTTTGATTTGTATTTCCTTGAATATTAGTGATATGGAACATATTTTTATGTCACTGTTGGCTATCTGTATGTATTCTTTGGAAAAGTGTCTATTCAGGTTCTCTGCCAATTTTTTGTATTGTGTTATTTGGTTTTTATGGGGTTGAATCATATCAGTTCATTATTTATTTTGTATATTAGTCTCTTATCAGATATATAATTTGGGCATATATACTCTTATATAGTAGGTTGCCTTTTTGTTTTGTTGATAGTTTCCTTTGCTCTACAGAAGCCATACAGCTTGATGTAGTCCTACTTGTTTAATTTTCCTTTAGTTTCCCTTACCCAGGGAAATATATCAGAAAATCTTTTCTCCTTCCCATGTTTAAGAGATGCCTGCCTATGCTTTATACGAAGACTGTTCTGGTTTTGTGTCTTATATTTAGGTCTTTAATCCATTTTGAGTTGACTTTCATGTATGGTGTTAGACAGTGGACCAATTTCTTTCTCATGCACAGAGTTCTCCAGTTTTTCCCAGACGATTTATTTGAGAGATGGAGTTTTCCCCATTGTATATTCTTGGTTCCGTTCTCATATATTAATAGAATATATAAGCTTGGGCTCTTTATTCTGTTCTGTGGATCTTTGTGTCTGTTCTTGTGTCCATATCATTCTGTTTTAAGCAATGTAGTTTGTAATATAACTTGAAATCAGGGACTCTGACAACCCCAGCTTTGTTCTTCTTTCTCAATTTTGCTTTGGCCATTCAGAGCCTTCTGTGTTTCCATATAATTTTTAGGATGATTTACTCTAGTTCATTGAAAACTGCCACTGGTATTTTCATAGGGATTGTACTGAATCTGTAAATCACTTTGGGCAGGATGGCCATTTTGACAATGTTAATTCTTCCTGTCCATGAGCAAGGGATAGCTTTCCATTTCTTTGTGTCTTTTTTTACTTTCTTTAATCAGTGTCTTTATTTTTCAGAGTATAGGTCTTTCACCTCCTCAGTTAGGTTTTTTCCTAGACATTTTAATCTTTCTGATGCAATTGCAAATGGAATTATTCTCTTTATTTCATTCTGCTAGTTCATAATTAATATCCAGGAATGCAACCCATTTCTCTATATTATTTTGTATCTTGCAGCTTTACTAAATCCAACTTCTAATAGTGTTTTGTTTAGGGTTTTCCATAAACAGAATCATGTCATCCACAAATCGTGACAGTTTTGCTTCCATCTTACCAGTTTGGATGACTTTTATCTCTTTTTCTTGTGTGATTGCTATGGCTAGGACCTCCAGTACTTTCCTGAATAGAAGTGGTGACTGTGGGCATCCTTGTCTTGATGTTGATCTTAAAAGATACGTTTTCAGTTTTTTGTCATTCAGTGTGATGTTAGCTGTGGGTTTGTTTTATATGGCCTTTATTTATAGAGGGATGTCCCCTCTATACCTGCTTTGTTGAGTTTTTATCATGAATGGGTCAAGATTCAAATGCTTTTTCATCAACTGTCGAGATGATCATATGGGTTTTATCCTTCCTTTTGTTGATGTGTTGTATTCCATTGATTGATTTATGAGGCTTGTACCATTCTTGCATCCCTGGAATAAATCCTGCTTGTTTGTAATGGGTAATCATTTGTTGTATTTTAAAAATCAGTTTTTTAATATTTTGTTGAGGATTTTTGCATTCAGGTTTCTCAACAATATTGGTCTGGAATTTTCTTCTTTGTATTGCCATTTTCTGTTTTCTGTAGTTGGGTGATGCACCCCTCTTAGAATTAGTTTGGAAGTATTCTCTCCTTTAATTTTTGGAATCCTTTAAAAATGATAAGTGTTAGCCCATGTTTAAATATTTGGTGAAATTCACCCATGAAGCCATCTGATCTTTTCTTCATGGGCACATTTTGATTACTATTGAATTCTTTACTGGTTATCTGTCTGTTCAGATTTACTATTTCTTCCTCCTTTGGTCTTGGAAGATTGTACATTTTGAGGCATTTGTCCATTTCTTCTAAGTTATCCAATTTATTGGCTTATAATTTTTCACAGACTTCTCTAATAATTCTTTGCATTTCTTTGGTTTTGGTTGTGACTATTCTTTTTTTGATTCTGATTTTGTTTATTTGTGTCCTTTGTCCTTTTTTACAGTTTTTTGATAAGTCTGGCTATGGATTTGTCTATTTATTTGATAAACTCAAAAAACCAGTGCTTGATTTCATTGTTTTCCTTTCAATTGTTTTCTTATTCTGTATTTTGTTCATTTCTGCACTCACTGTCATTATGTCCCTCCATCTACTAACTTTGGCCTTTTATTGTTTTTCTTTTTAATTCTTCTTTTATTTGTGAGGTAATGTTGTTCATTTGGGATTATTATTTTTTCTAGAGGTAGGCCTGTGTAGCTATGTACTTCCCTCTGACAAGCACTTTTTTTGCATATGTTTGGTTTTTCTGGTTTTTTGGTCTGCATGTATTGTTGGATTTCCTCTTTGAGCTGTTCACTGATCCATTGGTTTTTTAGAAGTATATTTTTTATCCTCAAGGATCGTGTTTTTTTGTTTTTTTTCCCAAGTAATTAATTGCAAGTTTCATACCATTGTGGACTCAAAAGATGTTTGATATAATCTCAGTTTAAAGAAATTAATTGATACTTTTTTTGTGTCATAGCATATGATCTATTTGGAGAATGTTCCATATGCACTTGAGAAGAATGTGTATTCTGCTGCTCTGGGATGGAGTGTTCCATATATATGCATTAAGTCTAGCTGGTCTAATGTTGTTCAACATCACTGTTTCCTTATTTATCTTTGGTCTGGATGATCTATGCAGTGATGTAAGTGTCCTGTTAAAAATCCCTAGAATTATTGTGTTGCTGTCTCTCTGTTTAGTTCTGTTGGTATCTGTTTTATATATTTTGGTCTCCTATGTTAGGGATATAGATATTTACAATTGTTACATCCTCCTGCTTAACTGATCCCTTTATCATTCTGTAATGCCCTTCTTTGTTTATTTATTTTCTTTGTTTTGAATTCTATTTTGCCTGAGGAAAGTATTGCTGCTCTTGCTCTATTCTTTTATTTGTTTGAAATCTTTTTCAATCCCTTCCCTTTTAGTGTATGTATGTCTTTATGTCTGAAATGAATCTCCTGTAGGCAGCATGTAGATAAGTCTTGTTTCTTTATCCATCTTGCCAAGCATAACTTTTGTTTTACTCATTTAATGCATTTACATTTCAGGCAATTGGTCATAGGTATGTACCTATTGTCATTTATTCTCTTTTTTTGTGGTTTCTTTCCTTTCTTTGCCTTTATACTCTTGTCTTGTGAGATTATGGTTTTCTTTAATGTTTTGCTGGATTCATTTCTTTTTCTTTTCAGTGTATGTATTAGAAGGTTCAGGTTAGTGGTCACCATATGGTTCATATGTAGTTTCCTACACATAAAAAATGTTATTTTAAGCTGATGGTTGCTCTATTTGAACACATTCTTAAAGTACCACTTTTTACTCTTTTTCCTCATTTACCTTTTATATATATGTTGTAGTAATTGGCTACCTTTGTATATTCTTGGAAGAATATTGTATATAGTTGATTTTAGCACCTCTGTTTTTTGAACTTCATGCTTGCTTTGTAAGTGGTTTGTCTGCTACCTTTACTGTAGGTTTATTTTCACTGATGAAAAAGATTTACCCTTAAGAACCCCATCTAACCAAGTCCCTTTAACATTTTGTGCCAGTGAATTGTTCTAATGTTCACTTATCTTGGAATCTTTTGGTCTCTCCTTCAAGTATGAATAATAACCTTACTGGGTAGAGCAGATTTTTCTCTTTCAATATATTGAATACTGCAAGCTACTCCATCTGGCCTGTAAAGTTTCTGAGAAGTCTGCTGATAGCCTTGAGGAATTTCCTTTATAGGGAACTGTCTGCCTCTCTCTTGCTGATTTGAAGATTCTCTCTTTATCTTGAGTATTTGCCATTTGAATTACTGTGTGTCTTGGTGGTGTCCTCCTGTGGTTCATCCTGTTAGGGACTCTTTGTGCTTCCAGGACTTGGGTCTCTATTTCCTTGACCCTGTAGGGTCAGCTACTATGTCTTCAAAGGTACTTTCTACCCCCTTTGCCCCTCCTTCCTACTTCTGGGGCCCCTACTATGCAAATATTGTTTTTTCTGGTGTTGTCACACAGCTCTGTTAGCATTTTTTCATGTTTAAAAATTCTTTTTTCTCTCTGTTCCTCAGCTAGTGTACTTAGCAGTTCTCAATCCTCCTATAGGCTGATGAGTCTCACTGCCTCCTGCAGCCTGCTATTGGTATTTATTATTTGGTTATTCTGTTACTTGTTTTTTACATTACTACTGCATTTGCTATTTTGGTGAATGTGCTCTTCAGCTCTCAGTGTCTCTTTTTAACTTTTCTATCTCTTTGTTGAAATTCTCCTTTACTCCTGAGTTGATTTCCACATATTAGTGAATGTCTTTATGCCCGTTACTTTGGATTCTTTATGAAGAAGACTGCTTATCCCCATTTCCTAAGCCCTTTTCCTGGTGTTCTGCATTGGAACATACTCCTCTGCCTCCTCATGTTGTCTGAGTCTCTGTGTTTCTTCCTTTGCATTAGATAGAAGGGCTGTGTGCCTCCTGGTCTAGAAAGTAATGGCTTTAGGAAGTAGGCATTCTCTAGTGGCCAGAACCTCAAAACCCTGTGCTCCCAGAGCCTGGTTCTGTGCTGCCTCTGAGTAGCAGTTGCTTTTAGTCAGCTGTGTGCAGAGCCCATCTTACTGCCTGTGTACAAGTAATGGGTCATCCCCTAGCTGACCTCTACATGCCTGTGTGATGTGACTCACTGTGGGAATGCTGGGACTCACTGTGGGCATAGCTTTCTTCTGCCTTTTATCAGCAATGGTGGCCCCTGTTGAGCTGAGCATGCCAGGTGGAGCAGGTTTGCAAGGCCACACTGGGTGAGCCAGAGAAGCAGGTAGGGAGATTCAGAGCTGGTGCGATAGGTCAGACCAGTTGTTCTTGGAAAGTGTTGCCTGCCTGCCCCTTCTCCTCTGGTAAGAACTCCTTCCAAGCCAACCACCCTCACTGGTTTCTATGTTGTCTGTGGCTATCTTTCTGCTACAACATGATCTGAATGCCACAAGACCCTGTGGCTTATAAAGGTGAAAACACTTACTACATGACTCTTTCCATAACGTTCACTTATCTCTGAGTTGTACTTTCCCTTCTCTACCTAGCCTGGCTATAGGTCTACTAGATACCTGACAGTTGGTTCATAAACAGTCCCTATAAGTGGACATATGTAAAGAACTATTTATTCATCTCAGATTGTCATTCATCAGTGGGATGTTTCTCCCTATATCACAGAGTTATCTGAACCCAGTCACAGAGAAGTACCCAGTGGAAGCAGTAGTCCATAGACAGAAACGCATTCCTGGTGTTCTTTATTTTCTGGATGGGGATATTTTGGATAGAGTCAAAATAATGTCATTTGGCTCAGATCAAAACATTGCACACACTCGGGCCAATGAAGGGAAATCTGAGAGGATTCCTTGCTCTACGTTCTTCTCCCTGACATACTGTCGGTCATCCTCAGCATCTGAGGACAAGGAGCAAATACACAGGGGTCCTCACTCCTTCTCCTGTGCTCTGAGTGCTCTGCACACCCCCCTGCCGATTCTCACCCACCCAGGCAGCAGGCCTTCTGAGGGATCTTGGCCCCTCTCTTCTATTCACTCAGCGTCCAGGTATGGATTCTTGGTAGGACTGTGAGAACAAGCTTTGTCACTGCACAGATGGTTGTGTTCATATAAAGCCAGCCCTCCTTCAAGTGCACTCTGTTCTTTGTATCTTCCACAAACTTGCTAGCAAGGCCTACCAGCTCCTCCTCTGTGATGGTCTCACTCTTACACTACTGCTTCACTTCTGGGCTGCACTGCTGAAGAGCTACCAAGATCACCATGGCAGAGACATGCACCATTCTTCCAAAAATTCAACAGCTGTTTTTACGTAGAAAGCGTGTGCAGGAATTATAAATACCAATGTCACTGGGGTTTTGTCCTTTGGAGAGGCAATAACCAGCTGCTGTGAGCTTTAGTGGAGACTGCCTTGTGCAGGCAGGACATGATACAGTCCTGAAACTTGTGTTACCTATACTGTCTCAGATGATCTCAGAGAAATGCTCTAAAGGGGAAAGTCATTCACAGAAGTTGCATAAGAAAATGAGAATCACTTATACAGAAACATACTAAGATGAATGTAAGGAGCTGCTCACTAGGATGACTTGAGGATCTAAGTACATGTAGACAGCGCTCTCTGTACATGTGTGTGATGACCAACCGAAGGATGACTGGTTTACTGGCAGTTAAATGATGAATGCAGCGCATCTTGTTGGAAGGCTGACAGTCTGCACAAGCCTCAGAACACTGGATTGTATTCAATTTTCTCTATGTTTGGGTTTTATCAACTTTAGAGCATTGACTAATGGAGTGATTAGATTTTACTTGAGAGTGGCAGTGGAAAACGGGTCTAGTAAGGGACACTCTCCAAAGAAATGATGCATTGATCCATGCTATACCGTGGATGAAGCCTGAGAGCATTTAGGTAAAGTGAGAATTTGTTTTGTCCCAAATATCATCTACGGTTAATGGGAGTTAACACGACCTGTGAGAAGGCAGATTATATGACAGAGAGACAGACAAAACATGCTAATGTCTTATACAACCACTGGAAGGACATTTGGGAGGGAGTAAGCATGCCGATGGTAGAGAGAAGGCTCAGGAAGGAAAATACTCAAGAAGGTCGCCCCTTAGGAGGTGTTACAATTGTCCCAGGTGAACATGTGTTGTAGAGCTGGGGTGGAGGGGGAGGCCTGTGGAGAAACTCAGGTGGGCAGCTCCTGGGAGCTGGTTAATGATAATAACAGGTGTGCGTGTGACCTCCAGGGACTGGTGGGTGGATTAAGTCACATGCCAAATGGTTGGGGAAAGGATGAGTGTGTTCTGGAAATGAATTTCATGGGGTGGCTTCTGGGGATGGATGGCCCACAGGACGAGATTAACTGACAATAAGACACGTATGTGAGTCTGGAGTCTGGGAATGTCCTGGGCAGTGACACATATTGGGGGATTCTAATAAAGTGGGGCTGTGATGTTTCCACTCTCCTGAATATGCTACCCCTGAGTGAGAGAGAGAAGGGGGAGAGAGGGCAAGAAGGCCCGCTGAGGGACCCTGTGTGAGAGAGGCAGGGAGGAAGGAAAGGACCTGCTGGGGACCCTTGACTGACGAGATGGGAGTGTGAGAGAGGCAGGTGTGCAGGGGACAGAGCACCGATGGCCACTGACAAGTGTGTAGTCCTGAGGAGGGGTCGCTGGGCCCTGAGGAGACACACCCCGGGGGCCAGTGTAGCACAGCAGGGAGAGGGGGCCGGACCTTGTGTGAGGTCAGGGGCAAGGGGCCAGGACCTGCCAGAGACGCCTCATGGGTACTGCCAGCCCAACTCGTCTTGAGGTCTCTATTGGCAGCAGCTCTGTGTAGACATCTCTGGTGTTGAAAACACTGGTTTTAATTGTCACATCTGCCTCTATATGTAGGTGATGGGAACAGTAGTCTAGGGGAGAGAGAGAGCAGAATTAGTAATCAGCATCCATATGGGAAACTTTCAAAGAGAAATGTTTTTCCTATAAAGTCTGGTGACTCCTAGAAAATGTGTGGTCCCAGGTAACTGTATTGTGTCACTTTCAATATCCTGGCTCCTCAATGCTGCATAGTGTGTAAGATGGCTCCACTGAGGAAGGCTAAGAGAAAGGCGCACAGTGGCATCTCTGCGTATCATTCCTTGCAATTTCCTGTTTATTTCATTAATGGTTACAAATTCACCAAACTATTCCAAAGTCCAAACAAACAGATGGAAAATCTGGATGAGTTTCCTGGTCCTGATCCATGATAAAGCAAAGGTTATCTGGCTGCATAGGTTTATAAATCCTGGGGGATTTTGTTGTACCTTATGCCTGGCGTGTGCCCTCCTTCCCCACGAAGCCCCTTGCAGATTCCACAGAAGCTAATGGCCACACGGCAGTGGTTCAGGATGAGCCCCAGCCCACCATGGCTGGACTCCCTCCAGGGGCTGTCAGCTCGTTACTCTGGAAGGTGACAGGCATTTTGTTACACAACCCCAGGAGCCCATGTAGTACAGGTGTCTGTTGCAAAGGCTGGGTGGGGTTTGTTGCCCTTGGCGTGGAGAGTGGATGGGACTCTGGCCACAGCAGCTGTGGGGGACTCTGATTTTGGAGGTCAGCCCACATTTTGAGAAGCTTCACAAAAATGGTTTCTGGTGAGCAGCATAGCAGCTAAAAGCTGGGGCATCCCGTTTCTCCTTTCCTTCAAGGTGAGTTAGTGTGGGTAAAACTGCACCATTTCCAGAATCTGTCGCCTGGCCTTAGTGCATCTCCATATCAGTGGGTAATTACATGGGGAACAAGGGCATATCGGAATCAGAGAGGATGGGCGGGGCCCCTTCTTGCAGCCGGGTCATGACAGACCTGGGCAAGTAGAAGTGGACGACTGCTTGTGAGCAATAAACAGTTTTCTCCCACTTTTTTCTCCCTTTGACTTATTTCAGTTTCAAAGGTATTTTGTCCAGTCTTGGGAAAATATTCCCCCCATCCACCCCCGGAGTTACATGTGATGGTAATCCGCAGGACCTCTGAATGTGAAGTGTGTCTTCATGGGTGCGACCCTTGGATGGGCGGCCCCTAGAGGTGGTGGGGAGATACCCCGAACCCTCCCTGTGGATGGTGGGGAGGCCCCAGTGTCTGCATTGGTGTAGGGTGCAGCTTTCCCCGGGATCGCCGGATCTGTGGGGCTTCCAGTTGGGGAGCCCCTAGTGGGCAATCGGTCTGGGGTAAAGCACCTCCTAGGGCAGTGGGGCCTTCGCAGTTTTGGGGACGTGTGGAGACACTGGAGGTTGTCTAAGTAGCCCTCTGTGAGGTAGGAGACTGCTTCGAGGCCCTGAGTGGCTGCGTAGCAGCTGGGGTTTTGGGATGTTTGTTACTTGAGATAGTGGGAAGGGTTATTGAGGGGAGAGAGAGACTTTAGCAGGAGAGACACACTGCAGCACTGCCTGGAGGAGCTGGGCAGTGACCTACAGGAAGCCCTCATGAGACAGACAGCTGTTGAGAAGAGAGTGACGCTCCTGGAAGGAGCAGTGAGGGAGGAGGCAGCAGGAGAATCTGTGTTGCAGGAGCCTTGGGGGATGGGGTGGGTGGTGGGAAAGGGAGGGGTGGTGTCCTCAGCCCCGGAGGTGGTAGAACAGATGTCAGGAGAAGATTAGGTTGTGGGGCCCAGGGCCAAACTGTCGCTGAGGCCATCTCCAAGGCACTAGACACTCCCTCATTAAAGGCTACCTGGTTGTAATTAAGGAAGTAAAGAAACAACAATTTTGGGCACCTTAGGGGTGGAGCCGCCCCCTCCCCAGGTTGTGGAGCACTCCATGCCTGTGCCTTTATGTAGGATGAGCTGGTGGACATGGGCAACCGGTCTCAGTTCAAGCTGTCAGAATCTCTGCCTACATGGCTTTGTGTCTCTGGGTTATAGGAGTGGAAAACATTGTTATGTTGGGTTCTGTAATGGGTAGACTGGCTTTCCTGATGATTTTCCCTTCCCTCCAGCAGCAGTTGCAAGATGCCCATTGACACCTCAGGTAATCAGGCACTTGTGGATTGGCTGACAGTAGCCATCAGTGCAGTTTGGCCTAATCAGGGTGATTTACCATACTTACCCACTAGCTGGAAAACATGTGCAGAGCTCCAGCAGGTGTTATGGGAACTGGGCATGAATAATATCATCTGTATTATGGGCCTCCATGGCCCCAATGAGGAGCTGTGCACCACAGGAATGAGAAATCTGCTGTTCTATGCAGCTCCCCCATCTCTCCTTGGGTCCCTAGTGACTATTCTTGCCACCCAAACAGTGCAGCCTAAGAGTGAGGCTACTCATAGTATAGCAGATCTAGGGGAGGTTGGAACAATAAGAGCAAAGAAGGGAGTACAGGCTATGACTGAAAGGAGAGGTGCAAAGGGCCTGTGTAGGTCTTGAGGACCCAGATTTGGGTTGGTTTGATAAAGGATGGGGTAGTGAAAGAAAAACTTGATGGGCAGCCCAATAGGATCTTGTTAGAACTGTGGCATGAATTAAAGCCAGAGTAGCACTTCCAGCTGCTCAGGTCCAGGACATGGAAGCCAGAACCAAAGCCACATGTCCAGCCTGTGTCCCTGCAAGACTTCCTGGGGACAGAGCTCAGGATACATCTGGATCCTCAGCCCCACAAGAGGATGATTTGTTGTTGTGGCTTGACTGAGGGTTGGGTCAAGGCCCGGACCTTGGGGAATGGAATGGGAACCGGAGGCCCCATGTAGAATTTGCAAGTTATTGGTCATCTATGAATGAGCAATGTGTCTTTCATAGGTACTGGATGACTGAAGAGCTGAATGTTCTGTGATTTCTGGCAACCCTGAGCACTTCCTTGGGACCCTTGCTGTGAAAGATGGCTGCAGGTGAGTTCAGCCTGAGGGTATGTGTGGAAAAGTGAATTCTGAGGGGACATGATCAGCACCTCCATGTAGAGCTACCTGAATCTCAGTGGGTGAGAAATAATGAGCACTATAAATTTCCCTGGGGACACAAGGAAATTGGAGATACTGTATAGGAGTTGGAGAAGGTGGACATCATAAAGCCCACTCATAGTCCTTTAAGTTCCCCACTGTGGCCAGTGAAGAACCCGGATGGCTGTTAGTGCATGACTGTGGATTATAAGGATCTGAATACAGTCACACCTCCTTTGCATGCTGCTCTCCCCTCTATAGCAGCCCTTATGGACACCCGCAGTCATAATGTAGGGACATATCATCATGTTGTGGGTCTTGCTAATGCTTTCTTCTCTATTAACATAGCACAGGAAAGTCAAGAACAGTTTGCCTTCATGTGGGGAGCCTGGCAGTGCACATTCAGTCTTAGATTTAGAATGGGCAGTTCCTAGACTGCTGCAACATCTACAGGAGAAAGGATAGGCTGTGAACAGCACCAAAGTTCAGGGATCTGGTTTGTCTATGTAGTTCTTGCAGTTGTCTGGTTGGATAAAATGAAGGTTGTCCCAGAGGCAGTCACAGACATTTCCAGGCTTTCCCTACCACTACCACTGTGGCAGGATTACAACAGATTTGGGGTCCTTTGGGGTACTGGAAAGTGTTCATCCCACACCTGGTGCAAACTCTGAAGCCCTTATACTGGTTGGTGCTAAAGAGCATAAGGTGGGTCTGGGGTGAAACATGTGCAGCTGCTTTTAGTGCGGGTGAGTGAGCAGTCACAGCCGTATAGGTCTTGAGTGTAATAGACTCACCAAGGCTCTGTGTACTGGATATTCATGTAACTGAAGACTGTTAAGGATGGGGCCTTTGATAGTGGGTTGAATGGACATGCCAACCTCCTGGATTCTTGTCACAACTAGGGAAAGGAGCAGAGGTCCAGCGCACCTTGAAAGAGAAGCAACTGGGTCTTGTGTACCTTGCCTTTCTGGCAGTGGATCCCATCACTGGAACAGCTCTGACCATGGTGATAACCATCTATCCCATCGTGGTGTGCATGCAAGATTGGATCCAAAGCCCATGGAGTGGCATTGCACAGATGCATACACAGGCCATTTGGGGTGCATATTTAATGCAGTGTAGTGCCCTCTCTTCTCACCCCCTATGTGAAGAACTCTAACGCTTATTGTGCCCAGTGACATATACCAGTGGAAAACAGGAAGAACTTGTTATTGAGCTATTGGTAGCCAAGAGGCTTTATGAGGACAGAAAAGCCCCTGTACCTGAAGTTGCTTTGTATAGAGATGGCTTTGGTCGTGGGCAGCCCCAAAGAGGAGGGGTATGGCTTTTCATCCTAGGACTGCGACCATGTGGATGGAGGACAGATTGGGGAAGAGCAGTGAAGGGGCTGACCTGTGGTCAGTATGGCTCCTGACCACCCAGGAGCCCCTACCTATAGTTGTCTGCACTGACCGCTGGGCCGTCTATTGGGGCTTCCCCCTGTTCCTGTTGACATGATAACATGCGAATTGGATGGTTGGTCACTGGCCCCTTCAGGGGCAAGTGTTATGGCAACATTTATGGGCCTGTGGTCAGACTGAAACAGTTACTGTATGTCATGTGACTAGCCATTTGCCTTTGGCATCTCCAGGGAACGATGAAGCAGACACGTTGGTGCAGGTGCTTTTGCTAGAAGGAGAGCCTGCCTCTGATGTGGCCCAGTGGTTATATCAGCATTTGTTCCCCATGGGTCAAAAGACAATGTGGGCTGTACCCCTTCGGGGGGGCTTGCCATTGCCCTTTGAAGGAGTCAGCAGAGCCCGGAAGGAGTGCCTTGTGCGCTCCAAGAGGGACTTACACTGAGTCGTGCAGCAACATGGGACAACATTATAGCGGCTGATACCCCTTGTCAGGTGACAAATGGAGTATATTGGGCTTCTCCTGTGTCAGAAGGGTACCAATATGCCATAGGTTGTGTGGACACAGCTATTGGACTGTTTGCTTTTCATGCATTTCGTGCAGATCAGCAACAAAAGGGGCCTAGAGGGTCTCTTTGCTGCCTGTAGCCTGCCTTGTTTGATGGAGAGATATCCAAGCACCCACTTTACTGGACATGCATGATGAGAATGGGTGCAGCAATTAGGAAAAAAGTGCAAGTTTCATGTGCCTTACAATCCTACCACAGCAGGCGTGATAGAGAGATTCACTCGTTTGTTGAAGCCTGGTCTGAAGTCAGACAAAAATAGTCCACAGGGCTGGTCAGTTCACTTATGGACAGTGCTATGGCATTTGAATGAGAAGCCCCAAAAGGAGCCTTAAGCTCTGTGGGCATGCTAAGACACATTGCTGCCTCTCCTGTACAACTGTATGTGCCAACCAAAGAGTAGATATTGAAGCCAGGATATGGCTGGAAGAGCAACATCCTGTTGCTGGCCCCAAGTGCATTAAATGCTGGAGACTGTGTTGAGTGGACATGGCTCTGGATATTTTGACAAATGTAACAACAGTGGCTGGCCCTTCTGTCACCTTGGGGAAAAGGCCTGGAAGCTGGCCTACTATGTGTTCTTGGAGTAACAGTCGTGCGGCCCCCAAAGATCACAGTGGTAAGAGCATCTTATGGGGTATTTTTATTTTATCTTTATGGCCAGTGCACATACCACCCATAACCCTATGTATTACTCATCTGTAACTCCCAGAGGGAGGGGGGTGAAAGTCTGGTATAGTAGATGAAATCGAGATCCCTTTCCTGCCACTGTCCTTTCCCTGGAACACTCTCCTACATGCATCCCACCTGGTGGAAAATTTTACCTATGCTGGTGTCATTAAACATGTATCTTTTCTCCCTTAAGGGTATTTCCTTGTAAAATCCATGTGTTGTGTACCTGCCCCCTGGCTGCAGCTGCTGTGTGGTGATTGCTCTGAACTCCCGACCCATTCATCTACTGACTGCCTGTGGAATGGGTGAGCTAGGGACTAAATCTGCATAGGACTTTGAAATTGGTGAATTCTCCAGCTTGAGGAATATCATGATTTTATTGCCATTGATATTGCATGTTATTAGTCTGGTTACAGAGCTCCAGTTTTCTCACACAGGCCCATTGTGGAAGATAGTGAGTGAATTGATTGTGAGGTGAAATTTCTGGACGGGTGGGCTGTGGGAAAAATTACAACATTTCTGTAATCTCCAGCCAGGACTTAGGGCATCTCCATATCAACGGATGTTTCCATGGGGTGGAGAGAAGTAGTCCATCTCCATACAATGGGTAGTTACAGGGGAACTAGGGCATATCTGGACTGGAGAGGTTGTGTGGCACCCCTTTTTGCAGCTGGGTCATGAGAGACATGGGCGAGTACACGTGGACAGCTGCTTGTATGCAATAAAAGGGTTTCTCCCACTTTATTTCTCCCTTTGACTGATTTTTGTTTCAAAGGTATTTAGCCCCAGACTAGGAAAATATCTTCCCCTGGGAGTTACAGTCAGATTGTTCCAGAAAGCTCATAATGAGAAAACTCTTGGCTGACTTCTACACAGTTAGGCACCTTGGACAAACCGGGGCACAGCACTCATATGATCTGGGTGGTGAGGTAGACAGGCATGCTTCCCCAAACCAACACATGGTACCGATGGCTCAGTGTGCAGTGGAGATCCTAGGCAGTTCAGCTGAAAGTGTTTTGAGAGGGGATCAGAGGAGAAAGAGGAGTCCAGAGTCATTGGCTAGGCTATGGGCCCATCTCCCTGCAGAATGGATTTGTTTTCCCTAAGATTCAATGATATTACTTGAATAGGTTAACTGTTTTTGGGGACGAAAATGATCGTTGTGCTTCCTTAAGAGAAACCCAAGAAGGAGAGTTAAAGAAAATAGGCCCTGTGATTAGACTTTCACTGCGGGCAGGGTTCATCCCCTGGTGGGAGTCCAGGTGTGCTCCAGGTGGGAGGGGTATGTATGAGCTCTAACTCTGTGCCAGACCAGTGATTGGTTGCTTCACTTCATGATTCTATAATCCCTAAATCTGCAAAATGTCAAGTTTATTGGTTTTGTTCCATGTCAGAGTTAAGAAATGGTACATATAATAAGCTATTATATTTAAGCTCTGGAGAAAGAAGAGATTTTTTCACATTTCCAGACCAGCAGCCGAGATTCAAAGGTCCTAACATAGAAATTTATTTTTACTGCAATGTCAGTTTAGACAAACAAATTAGGGTAAAGAAACTCACAGCTCTGTTGAGCCTGGAACTTGCAAGGTCAATGTACCTTTTAAAATAAGGACCCTACCCTTGCTTCAGGGGCCATCACTTTCCTTTCTAATAAGTTTGCATATGTCTAATGAAAAATAATTATGAAAGTTGGACCCAGTCCATGCTCATACTTCCCCAAATTATCTCAGATTCCTTCATGGATGTATATTTCTTACAAAGGCCCCCTCAGAATTTACACTTTGCTATAGTTTTTGCCTCAAACAGTTTGGTGTTAAAGAAAGCACACCTATGCATTCTCTCCCTGGTTTCCTGCAGGTTACAATATGCGAGGCTGGTGACCTAGGCAGCAGGCCTGTTCCATGTAGCCTGCAAAGCTGAATGTCATTCCTATCTGGCTCATTCTATACTGTTTGCTGACCCCTGAGTTATCCTGTTCCTTGCGTTGGCCTAACCTTTAGGTCATTAGCTCCCTGAGCTGGTTGGCATGTAAACAATCAGCACAAACAGACATTTATGAAGAACCATTTATTCATCTAAGTTGTTCATTCATTATTATCATCTTCCCACTTTTTGACTCCTTTTATTGCAGACGAAATTATGAAAGACTTCACAGAGTTGGTATCCCACTCACAGTGAGTACTCATGATTCATTTTGTTTGTGCTGGGATATTTTTGACAGTATTCAAGTCCTTTCGGTCAATCACAGCACACCACATACTTCCAGCCATGCAGGTAGCTCTACGCCAGGTTCCCATTGTACAACCTTCTTCTCCAAAACAAACTCTCCGTGGGGGCCTTTAGCATTTGACGGCAATAGGGCCAAGTACACGGGGGTCTCTGCTCCTTCCTCTGGGCTTTTCAAAGCTTCGGGGCCCCCCATGTTGGTTCTGACCCATCCAGGACAGCAGGAATTCAGGAGTATCTTGTCCCCTGCCCTCTGCTCACTCAGTTTCCAGGCCTGGATTCTGGACAGGACTGTGAGGCCGACCTTTGACACTGCATAGGGAACCAATTTCACAGAAGGCCAGCCCTCCTTCAAGTGTACTCCATTCTTTGTATCTTCCACAAACTTGTTCATGAGCCCCACCAGCTCCTCTTCTGTGATGGTCTCACTTGTAAACTTCTGCTGCAGTTCTGGGCTGCAGAATTTAAGAGCTACCAAGCTCAGTGTGCTAGAGAGATTCACCACTCTGCCTAAAATTCAACAGATATGAGTAAGTGGAAAGGCGTGCATAAGAATGATAAATACCAAATATGTCTGGGTTTTGTCCTTTGAGAGATCATGACTAGGTGCTGTGAGTATTAATGAGGACTGCCTGTGTTTGTAAAGGACATGATGCCATCTTGAAACCTGCTGTAAGTGTCACTTTAAGATGTCAGGAATTGTTCTCATGGGAGGGCAGTGTCCACAAGTTCCAGAAGAAAATGATAATGTGTATAATGAACATGCTAAGGGTTGTAAGGAGGTCCTCTTTGCATTCATGAGAAGACAGCTTTGTTCCCCCTGAGGCAGCTTGGGTCCACCTGTGCACCTTATAGTCACGGGGTCAGTGCTCCATGAACAGGTGTCTCCTGACCAAGAAAGAGCCGATGGGTTTAGTGATGGCGGTTCCAAGGTGAATGCACAGCACCTGGTTTGGAAGGAGGCTGCTCTGCTCCAGCCACGGTAAACAACACAGCTCAGTGGGCTGAGTGGCACGCTTTTCTGTGTAGTTTTATGAACTCGAGAGTTGTGACTAGGGGACCAATAATATGGTCCCGGTGTGGGGCAGTGGAAACGTGGACACTTTAATGGATGCTTGAAAAAGGAATATGGCCTGCTGCCCCACGCTGCCACATGATGAGGCTTGAGCACATCATGCCAAGTTACAGAGCCCAGTCGCAAAGAATGTATTATATGATTCTACTTACATGGGATGTCCAGAGCAAGAATATCTTGAGACAGAATGCAGAATAGTGCCTCCTTAGGGAATGTGGGAAAAGACAGTGAATGGCTAAAGGGCCCAGGATTTCTTTTTGGGGCATTGCAGTGCTCTAATCTTGAATGTGGTGATGTTTCCACAACTGAGCATGAATATTAAACATCAGTGAGTTGTAGAATTAAGTAGGTGGAGTGTAAGTAGGAAAATTATATTTCATAAAGCTGTTAAAAGTGTAAAGCAAATTAACATTTCTCACTAATAATTTTGGAAAATAAACTAGGATTCATAAAGTTGAATTTATATTAACATTTATAGAAATTAGCTTGTAATTTCCATATTCAGATAAATATGTAAAATATTATAACAACGTCATGAGAGCTACCAGCAAATAGAGACAAAGGAGCCTGGAAAGCTGTCTCTCTGCTGTGCACACTCAGGGAAGGCTGTCACCAACAGAGAACAGTGATCTCCAGCCCGCTAAAGGATTTGTGGGGCCAAAAAATTAAGTAAAAATGATAATCCATGGCAATATGATCCACAGTAAAACATCTTTAGAGATACTTAAGGTGAAGGTAATAAACTTTTACATATCAAAATGAATGATTTAGAACCGGGTCGATATTTTGTGACCTCCCTTTCCCGTAGATCATGTAAATCAGAAGAATCAATTGAATCTGTGTCAAATGTTGTAGAACCCAACACTTAGAGGTCCTACTAGGATATATGTCATTTTCTAAAATTCTGCTTAGCCACTCATAAAAAAAGAACATATGTGTCTTGACTAAAAATTGCAAAATACTTGAAGGGATGTAGGGAAATAAAGCAGCAGGAGAGGCAGCCAGAGCGGTGACTGGAAGAGGAGAATGCAGCTGCAATCACACACTCACACCAATTTCCCCCATGCCTTTAGTCTAGGCAGGAGGTGGAGAAACTCAAGCAACTCTCTCTGGGCTGTTTACATTGTATAAAATAGGGATGACCCCTTCTCTATTCGGTATCATCCATCCCAGGAGGTCTAAACCAGCTGTGAAAACACTTGTCTGTGTGCACTGGGGAAGCCTGAACTGGGAGGCCACAGGGCTTTGTGGTAAATTCCTGGGTGTGGGGCTGCATCCAGGTCTCTCTTCCCCCAAGCTTTTTACCCCACTTCTCATGCTCCCTAAAGGGACAGGTGAGACTTCTGGGGCGTCCCCACACAGCTGGGTGAGACTGTGGTCCCTTGTGGTCTGACACCTCAGGAGAGGAAACACACACAGAAGCTGGAAGCACTTGCTGGAGGTTACACAGCAGGAGTTGCATCCAGATACTTTTTTCTCTGGAGTGTGTTCATGCCCGCCACAGGGCATTTCATAGACACTCTACTGGCCTGAACAGAGCCAATCCTCCATGAAGCTCTATGGGCCATCCAGGCATTATTTTGCTAATGTTTTTGTGTATATGTGTGTGTGTGTGTGTGTGTGTGTGTGTGTAAAGGAGTTGCCTTTTAATACTCACTCTGATGGAGGCAAAAGCGAGACACTGTTTAAAAAGGGCCATTTCTCTGGTGGTGCTTATGGTTGATGCAGGCCATCCATTTTATCAGATCAATAAAGTTACTTTAGGGAAGCCATGTTTTCCATCGAAAGGATAAGTAAATGGAAACACCTTGGCCCCAAATAGGTTGAGGCCTTCCATGGACTGACCCTCTGGCCTGGCTGGGTGAGGTTTCACGTGACAAATGAGACTCTTGGCGTAAGAGATTTGAGGACCTTGGAATACTTGGAAGAGCAATCAGGTTGGAGACCACACGTCCAAGTCTGCGTCCGGCTGTGCACATGACCTTGAGATCCCTTGAGACCCCATGTCTTTTTCTGGACAGTATATAAAATACCCAGCCTGCTGCATCAGGATATATCCACCCACCCATCCTTCTAAACCACAAATTGTCAGAAGGGGAAGAGAGCTTTAGCAATGTGATTTTCACCCCAGCTTCCTCCTGTGAATTTTTCGGACTATAGGAAGTTGAGAAGCAGCCTCTCTCAAACTGAGATTGATTACAGATTCCACAAAGGATTACTTGGTAAGTATAGCCTTAAAGAGGCCATTTATTTCCTCCTAGTCCTCCTTAAGTTAATATCTGATGTACAAGAGTGTCCAGATTTCAATGTAGGAATTACTCATAGACAATTTTCCTTATGTTTTAAAAATAAATGTATAGTATAATTCAAGGAGAAAATGAAGAGCAGCCTAACACTATCATTCAAGTTCAGAATGATGGCGAGTTTATGTGAACAGGGAGAATATTTATGGATTCATTAAGGTCTGTCATGTTTACCTGGACATTGTAGGTTCTTGTATTTTATGTGGTAAAGTATTTAAGAATAACTCTTGTTTAAAGAAGGAAATAAAAAGAAATCCACATCTATTCTTCCTCAGTAATCATCAAGGTCCCCGATTTCGACCCATTCCTGCCTTGCCATCAAAGCCCAGATGGAACAGTCTGATTCTGGAAAGTTTCTACTGACCTCAGAGCCTCTGTCAAACCCTCCCAGAGTGCGCTGTGCACCTTTGGTTCTGGAGTGTGGGGAGAGGGGCAGTATTTGCTTGTGGTTTCCCAGCTGGGATTTCTCCCAGACTCTCTACTCAAGGTGAGCTAATGAATTCATGATTCCATGAACCCCTGAAATGATGGCAGAACTCTCCTCCTTCAAACTTTTACAAAACCTTGCTCTAATGCACAGAATATTGCATGAGTTTCAATTTCCACTATCTCCCACTTTAGAGAGGCAATGTTGATCCTTTCATTTAAGGCTGATTTGGCAGGTCAGCGCTGCCATCTGTCCTCCAAATGTGACAAGGACAGTGCCTGCAACAACTCCTGCAGGTCAGTTAAATAAAACAAACAAAAAATCATCAGAAGTCCTTAGTATGCATTTTAACAGGAATACACATAGGATGTGTGGTTGTGGCACAAGGAATTCCATCCAGCTCTCAGGTGCTGGGGTGAATGAAAGAGTCAGGGTGACCTTCAAAAGAGCTGCACTTTGAGGCCTGACTGAGCCAAATCATGAAGATACAGTAGAACTTTCCCGGAGGACAGTACAGGGAACTGGGCAGAACTCAGAACAGACTGTACATGCATATTGTCAATTCCAAGCCAGAGCTTTAATCTTTCTCGAAGTATCTGCTCGTCTTATTTGGTGTATTGAAGGGGTAGTGTTTCCCCATCACATGCCACACCTTGGGGTGGGTGTTGCAGGAGGTCACCTCCAAAGTAACATGATAGTCTGTTTTGCTCAGTCTATTAGTCCTGGTGAAAGAGAAGTAATCCCGGCTGGGACAAAGGCAGGTCAGATGAGAGAGAGACCTAGAAGCCATGCTGAGGGCCTGGACTTTGCTCCTAAAGCACTTTGTGGAGGGAGTAAGCATGCAGAGTACAGAGAATGCTCAGGAAGGAGTGGCCTCAATAGGAGGGTCCCTTATTAGGGTTCCAATTGCCTCAAATGACATCCAAGCATCTGTTGTAGAGCTGGGGGAGGAGGCCTAGGGAGAAACTCAGGTGGCTAATTCCTGGGTCTGGTTAATGATAGTAGGAGGTGGTTATGGTGACCTCTAGCATCCAAGGGGGCGGATCAAGTCAGAGTCCAAAAGGTTTGGGTAAGCGTGAGTGTATTTCAAAATGTATTACGTAAGGAGGATTCTAAGGGTGTGGTGTGTGTTAGGACAACATTGACTGACAGTAACAGATAATTGAGTGTCACAAGATCTGGATAAGTTCTAGGCAGCTGACAGGGTTTTGGAAGGCATAATAAATTGGGGGTGGAGAAGGCTGTGTTTGCTGGAATAAGATCACACTAGACACAGGCGGGGAGGGCAGAGGGCGGGAAGCCATGCTCAGGGATCTGCAGGCGTGAGGGGCTGGGAGCAAGTGAAGGGCCTGTGGGACAGCTGGACTGAAGAGTCCAAGAAGAGGAAGAGGCGGTTGTGCCACGGAGAGAAGCACCGATGGCCACTGATAAGTGTGTAGTCCTGGGAGAGGGGCCCCTGGCCCTGAGGAGACACACCCCGGGGCCAGTGTAGAAGAGCAGTGAAAGGGGCAGGGCTGGGGACGAGGTCAGGGGCAGTGGGGCCCAATCCTGCCAGAGACGCTCCGTGGGGGCTGCTCACCAGACTCACCTTGGGGTCTCACTAGAGGCAGCAGCTCCGTGCAGACATCTCGGGTACAAAAAAAGTTGGTTTTCATTGTCATTTCTGCTTGCAAATGTAAGCTTGTGCGATCATCTGTTGTTATAGGAGTATGAGAACAGAGTTACTAAGTAGTAGCCATGTGGGATAATTCTGCAGAAAGATAGTCTATTTTCCTGCCTGTGAAATGTGGTCTATTTTATGTCAGGTCTGAGTACAGATCGTAGTATTGTGTCAAGGTCAATTTCCTGGCTTTTAAAACTAGAAAGTGTGTAAGTTGGCACCATTAGAGAAGGCAATGAGAAGTGTGCAGGATGGGATCTCTGTGTGTCATTCTTTTCAATTTCTTGTTTATTTTAAATAAGTTACCAATTTACCAAACTGCTCCACAGTCCCATTAACAGAAACTGCAGACATATGGAGGAGGCCCTAAGCATCCACTTCATGAAAATATAAACACCCTTGGTGCAAAAGCCTTGTAAATCTTGGAGGATTCGAGTGCCTCCGACCCCAAAGTGTGACGTCTTTCCCTAGGGAGCCCGTCTGGATCCCACAGGATGTAGAGGCCCCACAGTGGGTCAGGAGAATCCCAGCCCACCCTGGCTTGACACCCTCACAGAGGAGTCCCTTCCCAGCATCCAGACCCTTCCTTACCCTTGATGGCAATGCCCGCGTTGTTGATCAGCACGT
The DNA here is from genome assembly GCF_030020395.1 of Manis pentadactyla. Lineage (NCBI taxonomy): Eukaryota > Metazoa > Chordata > Mammalia > Pholidota > Manidae > Manis > Manis pentadactyla. The sequence continues at coordinate 188,456,500 of NC_080019.1, read as the reverse complement.
CAAGGCCCCCATACTCCTTGAGCAGAAAGTCCCGCAGGGCCCGGATGCTCTGCCGGTTGCAGATGTCCAGCAGGTGGAAGCGCGGGCTCAGGCCCTCCGCCTGCAGCTGCTGCACGGCTGCATGACCCTGTGCTGCGTCCCGCGCCGTGAGCACCACATCCCCCGGGAACTGCTGGCACAGGCTGCGCACGATGGCCAAGCCAATGCCCCTGTTGGCCCCAGTGACCAGCGCCACTCGGCTGTAGGATGTCATGGCTGGGCTGTGTGGGACTGATGGCGTTGAAAGCAGCCAAAGAGGTTGAGGGGACAGTGTTACAGTGGCCTGGCCCCAGTCTAGACAACCTGCTTTATAATGATGCCTGGGAGGCAGTTCTGTCATTCCCAGAGAAAGAAGCCCCGCCTGTGTCCCTCCCTGCCCAGGAGGAGCCAAATACACCAGGACAATTCCCACTGCCCCCTCTCTTGGTCTCCCTCTCTTTGTGCCAAGAACTGGTCCTGGGTGAAGAGGTGCGCTTCCCCAAAGCAGCACAGGTTGGTGAGGGCTCAGTAGGAGGGTGAGAGTCAGGGCAGGGGAGGGACACTGCTTTGGGAGGACCCCTGGGGAGCAGGAGCAGAGGATGGCTGGGTCCGGCCCATCCCCCTGCAGAGTGGGTTTGCTTGCTCTTCCCCAAGAGGCAATGAGGTGACTTGGGCCCAGGAAGTGGTTCTGAGGACAGTGAGCGGGGGCTTCCTTAGGAAGAGAGAAACTCAGGAGACAGAGTTAGGGACAGTGGGTCCTGTGATGGGATGTGTGCTGTGGGCGGGGCTGGTCCCCCAGTGTGAACCCAGGTGCCCCATGTGGCAGGGAATGTGTATGAGCTCTGCCTGGGTACTAAGTGGTTGATTGGAATGTGTCATTTCATGGTTGCATAATCCCTACGTTTGGTAAACGTCCAGTCTTCCTGTTGTGTTGTAGGTCCTACTTAATAAGTGTTATGTGTAGTTAGGTGTTGTTTTTAGTGAATTAAGGGATAAAGTCATTTTTGTGGGACCTGAATACATGAGCAAGGTAACCCTTGTTGTGATTGGGTGTTGATCTAGACACAGACATTCTTCCCATGACAATGCACAACAATAAATTAAGAGGAAGGAACTTAATTCTGTGGAGGTGACACTTGGTAAGGTAACTTCCCTTTTAAAATAAGGGCCTTGCCTTATTATGAGGACCATCATTTTTTATTTCCATGCATCTGAAAATCACTGTTGAAGAGTGAAAATAATCCTGAGAGCAGAGGCGTCTTTTAGTATTTTTTTGTTTGCTTCTGTGAAAGAGGGCAGTGGGGTGCCCTCCCCGAGGCCTAGAGGGGCCGGACTTGGTGGGGGGCAGGGAGCAGCTCCCTGTCACTGCCCTGCTGTGTTAGGGCCACTTCCAGGCTCTCACGTTACCGCTCGCTTTCCCTTCCCGTGTGCTTCCAACGTTTGCATCTGTGTCCCTGCACTTAATCTTCACTGCACTCGTACGACCATCCTGCCCATTTTCCTTTGTCCTTTTTTGTTGAAATATAGTTTGATAAACGATATGGGTTTCAAAATTACAACATAGTTATTCAACTATAATCCATGTCATTACATACTCACCCAACTTGTGTAATTACTATCTGACAACACAGAAAGATGTTACAGAGCTACTGACTGTGTTCCCTGTGCTGTATTCTTTCATTCCCAATGCTAACCTAAATATGATTGTCATTTTGTGCCTCTTTATCCCCTTCATGTATTTCACCCACTTACCTCAGTCTCTCCCCCGTGGTAACCACCTGTCACTTCCCAGTGTCTTTAAGACTTTTTCTGTTTTCTTCATCTGTCTTGTTTGTATTTCATGTGTAAGTAAAATCATACTGTATTTGTTTTCTCTGCCTGGCTCGTTTCACTTAACATTATACCCTCTAGGTCAATCCATGTAGTTGCAAATGGCAAGAATTCCTTTTTATGGCTGAATAATACTCCACTGTGTCTATGCACCACCTCTTCTTTATCCATTACCTACTGATGGATACTTTGGTTCCTTCCATATCTTAGCTACTGTGAATAATACAGAATTAAGTATAGGGGTGCAAATATCTTTTCAAGTCAGGGAGTTAGTTATTTTCCTGGTAAATTCCTAGAACTGTAATTGCAGGGTCTTTGGTGTTTCTAACTGTAGGTTTTGGATGAACCTCCAAACTGGTTTCCAAAGAAGCTGGACCTGTTTATTCTCCCACCAATGTGTAGGAGCGTTCCCTTTTCTCCACATTCTTGCCAACACTTGTTATTTCTTGTCTTTTGGACAGCGGCCATTCTGACTCATGTGAGATGGTATCTCACTATGGTTTTGATTTGTATTTGCCTGTTGATTAGTGATATGGAACATTTTTTTACATGCCTTTGGTTATCTGTATGTGTTCTTTGAAAAATGTCTGTTCAGGTTCTCTGCCAATTTTTTTCTATTGAGTTTTTTGGTTTTTATTGTTTTGAGTCATATGAGTTCTTCTTTTAATTTTTGTGTTATTAATGTACAATTACATGAGCAACATTATAGTTACTAGACTTCCTGTATTATCAAGTCCCCACCACATACCCCATTACAGTCACTGTCCATCAGCATAGTAAGATGCTATAGAATCACTACTTGTCTTCTCTGTGTTGTACTGCCTTCCCCATGACCCCCCCTACATTATGTGTGCTAACCATAGTGTCCAATTTCCCCCCTTATCCCTCCCTTCCCACCCATCCTCCCCAGGCCATTTCCCTCTGGTAACTATTAGTCCTGTCTTGGGTTCTGTGAGTCTGCTGCTGTTTTGTTTCTTCAGTTTTTTCTTGGTTCTTATACTCCACAGATGAGTGAAATCATTTGATATTGTCTTTCTCTGCCTGCCTTATTTCACTGAGCATAATACCCTCTAGCTTCATCCATGTTGTTGCAAATGGTAGGATTTGTTTTCTTCTTATGACTGAATAATATTCCATTGTGTATATGTACCACCTCTTCTTTATCCATTCATCTACTGATGGACACTTAGTTTGCTTCCATTTCTTTGTTATTGTAAATAGTGCTGCGATAAACATAGGGGTGCATATGTCTATTTGAAACTGGGCTGCTGTATTCTTAGAGTAAATTCCTAGGAGTGAAATTCCTGAGTCAAATGGCATTTCTATTTTTTGTTTTTTCTGGAACCTCCATATTGCTTTCCACTATTGTTGAACTAATTTACATTCCCACCAGCAGTGTAGGAGCGTTATCCATTCTCCACAACCTCACCAACATTTGTTGTTGTTTGTCTTTTGGATGTTGGCCATCCTAACTGGTGTGAGGTGATATCTCATTGTGGTTTTAATTTGCATTTCTCTGATGTCTAGTGACGTGGAGCATCTTTTCATGTGTCTGTTGGCCATCTGAATTTCTTCTTTGAAGAACTTTCTATTCAGCTCCTCTGCCCATTTTTTAATTGGATTATTTGCTTTATGTTTGTTGTGGTGAGTGAGCTCTTTATATATTTTGGATGTCAACCCTTTGTCAGATCTGGCATTTCTGAATATTTTCTCCCATACTGTAGGGTACCTTTTTGTTCTATTGATGGTGTCCTTTGCTGTACAGAAGTTTTTCAGCTTGGTATAGTCTGACTTGTTCATTTTTGCTTTTGTTTCCCTTGCCTGGGGAGACATATTCATGAAGAAGTCGCTAATGTTTATGTCCAAGACATTTTTGCCTATGTTTTATCCCAAGAGTTTGATGGTTTCATGACTTACATTCAGGTCTTTGATCCATGCCGAGTTTACTTTTGTGTATGGGGTTAGACAGTGATCCAGTTTCTTTCTCTAACATGTAGCTGTCAAGTTTTGCCAACACCAGCTGTTGAAGAGGCTGTCGTTTCCCCATTGTATATCCATGACTCCTTTATCGTATATTAATTGACCATATATGTTTGGGTTAATATCTGGACTGTCTATTCTTTTCCAGTGGTCTTGTGGACCAAATTGTCTTGATTACTGGGGCTTTGTAATAGAGCTTGAAGATGGGAAGCGAGATCCCCTCTGCTTTATTCTACCTTCTCAGGATTGCTTTGGCTATTCAGGGTCTTTTGTGATTCTGTATGAATTTTAGAACTATTTGTTCCAGTTTGTTGAAGAATACTGTCAGTATTTTGATAGGGATTGCATTGAAGCTGTAGATTGCTTTAGGCAGGATGGCCATTTTGACAATATTAATTCTTCCTAGCCAAGAGCATGGGGTGAATTTCCATTTGTTAGTGTCCTCTTTAATTTCTCTTAAGAGTGTCTTGTGGTTTTCAGGGTATAGGTATTTCACTTCTTTGGTTAGGTTTATTCCTAGGTATTTTATTCTTTCTGATGCAATCGTGAATGGAATTGTTTTCCTGATTTCCCTTTCTGCTAGTCCATCGTTAGTGCATAGGAATGCAACAGATTTCTTTGTATTAATTTTGTATCCACAAATTTGCTCACAAGCACTACCAGCTCCTCCTCTGTGATGGTCTCACTCTTACACTTCTGCTTCACTTCTGGGCTGCACTGCTGAAGAGCTACCAAGCTCACCATGCCAGAGACATGCACCAGTCTTCCTAAAATTCAACACCTGTTGTTACGTAGAAAGAGTGCACAAGAATTATGAATACCAATGTCACTGGGGTTTTGTCCTTTGGTGAGGCAATAACCAGCTGCTGTGAGCTTTAGTGAAGACTGCCTTGTGCAGGAAGGACATGATACAGTCTTGAAACTTGTGTTACCCATACTGTCTCAGATAATGTCAGAGAAATGCTTGAATGGGGAAAGCTGTTCTGGAAGTTGCATAAGAAAATGAGGCGTTTATACAGAAACATACTAAGGGGGAATGTAAGGACCTGCTCATTAGCATGACTTGAGTTCTGAACATGTGTGTGACGACCAAGCGAGAGATGATTGGTTTGCTGGCAGTTCCAAGATGAATGCAGCGCCTCTCGTTGGAAGGCTGCTAGCCTGCTCAAGCAAAGGGAAATCAAAGCAGCTCAGAGCACTGGATTGCATTCTCTTTTCTCTATGTTTGGGCTTTAACAATTTATGAGCATTGACTAATAGAGTGATTATGTGGTACTTGAGATTATCAGTGGAAAATGGGCCTAGTAAGGGACACTCTACAAAGAAATGATGCAGTGATCCATACTACAATGTGGATGAAGCTAGAAAGTATTTAGTTAAAGTGACTGTTTCATCCCAAATATCATCTATGGTGAAGGGAAGTTAACATGACCTGGGGAACCCAGGTCACATGACAGAGAGACATACAAACCATGCTAAGGTCTTGGACATCCACTAGGAGGACTTTGGGAGGGAGTAAGCATTACAGATGGTACAGAGAAGGCTCAGGAAGGAAAACACTCAAGAAACTGGTGCCTTACGAGGTTTTACAATTGTCCCAGGTGAGCATGTGTTGTAGAGCTGGGGTGGAGGAGGAGGCCTGTGGAGAAACTCAGGTGGGCAGCTCCTGGGACCTGGTTAATGATAATAACAGGTGTGCGTGTGACCTCCAGGGACTTGCGGGTGGATTAAGTGACATGCCAAATGGTTTTGGAAAGGATGAGTGTGTTTTGGAAATGAATTTCATGGGGTGGGTTCTGAGGATGGATGGCCATGAGGACGAGACTGACTGGCAGTAAGACACGTATGTGTGTCTGGAGTCTGGGAATGTTCTGGGCAGGTGACACATATTGGGGATTCTAATAAATTGGGGCTGTGAAGGTTCCACTCTCCTGAATATGCTCCCATGAGAGAGAGAGAGGGAGGAGAGAGGGCAAGAAGGCCCACTGAGGGACCCCATGTGAGAGAGGCAGGGGGAAGGAAAGGACCTGCTGGGGACCCTTGACTGAAGAGCTGGGGATGCGAAAGAGGCAGTTGTGCAGGGGACAGAGCACTGATGGCCACTGACAAGTGTGTAGTCCTGAGGAGTGGGCGCTGGGCCCTGAGGAGACACACCCCGGGGGCCGGTGTTGCAGAGCAGGGGGAGGGGGCTGGGCCATGGGACGACGTCAGAGGCAAGGGGCCAGATCCTGCCAGAGACACCCCATGGGGACTGCCAGCCTGACTCGCCCTGAGGTCTCTATTGGCAGCAGCTCTGTGTAGACATCTCTGGTGTTGAAAACATTGGTTTTAATTGTCATATCTGCCTCTGTATGTAGGTGATGGGAACAGTAGTCTAGGGGAGAGAGAAAGCAGAGTTAGTAATCAGTGTGCATGTGGGAAACTTTCAAAGACAGAATTGTTTTTCCTATAAGGTCTGATGACTCCTAGAAAATGTCTGGTCCCAGGTAACTGTGTTGTGTCACTTTCAATATCCTGGCTCCTTAATGCTGCATACTGTGTAAGATGGCTCCACTGAGGAAGGATAAGAGAAAGACGCATAGCGGCATCTCTGTGTGTCATTTCTTGCAATTTCCTGTTTATTTCATAAATGGTTACAAATTCACCAAACTATTCCAAAGTCCAAACTAACAGAAGGAAAATGTGGATGAGTTTCGTGGTTCTGATCCATGATACAGCAAAGGTTATCTGGCTGCATAGGTTTATAAATCCTGGGGGATTTTGTTGTACCTTATGCCAGGCATGTGCCCTCCTTCCCCACGAAGCCCCTTGCAGATTCCACAGAAGCTAATGGCCACATGGCAGTGGTTCAGGATGAGCCCCAGCCCACCGTGGCTGGACTCCCTCCTGAGGCTGCCGGCCCTCCCAGAAACCAGCTCATTACTCTGGAAGGTGACAGGCATTTTGTTACACAACCCCAGGAGCCAATGTAATACAGGTGTCTGATGCAAAGGCTGGGTGGGGTTTGTTGCCCCTGGCGTGGAGAGTGGATAGGACTCTGGCCACAGCAGCTGTGGGGGACTCTGATTTTGGAGGTCAGCCCACATTTTGAGAAGCTTCACAAAAATGGTTTCTGGTGAGCAGCATAGCAGCTAAAAGCTGGGGCATCCCGTTTCTCCTTTCCTTCAAGGTGAGTTAGTGTGGGTAAAACTGCACCATTTCCAGAATCTGTCGCCTGGCCTTAGTGCATCTCCATATCAGTGGGTAATTACATGGGGAACAAGGGCATATCGGAATCAGAGAGGATGGGGGGAGGGCCCCTTCTTACAGCTGGGTCATGGCAGACCTGGGCAAGTAGAAGTGGACGACTGCTTGCTAGCAATAAATGGTTTTCTCCCACTTTTTCTCTCCCTTTGACTGATTTCAGTTTCAAAGGTATTTTGTCCCATCTGGGGAAAATACTCCCCCCACCCACCCCTGGAGTTACACCTGATGGTAACCGGCAGGACCTCTGAACATGAAGTCTGTCTTCATGGGTGTGACCCTTGGATGGCTGGCCCATAGAGGTGGTGGGGAGATACTCCGACCCCTCCATGTGGATGGTGGGGAGGCCCCAGTGTCTGCATTGGTGTAGGGTGCAGCTTTCCCCGGGATCACCGGATCTGTGGGGCGTCCAGTTGGGGAGCCCCTAGTGGGGAATGGGTTTGGGGTAAAGCACCTCCTAGGGCAGTGGGGCCTCCCCAGTTTTGGCAAAGTATGGAGACACTGGAGGTTGTCTAACTAGCCCTCTGCGAGAAAGGATACTGCTTCGAGGCCGTGAGTGGCTGTGTAGCAGCCGGGGTTTTGGGATGTCTGTTTTTTGAGATAGTGGGAAGGGTTATTGAGGGGAGAGAGAGACTTAGCAGGAGAGAGACACACTGCAGCACTGCCTGGAGGAGCTGGGCAGTGACCTACAGGATGCCCTCATGAGACACAGACAGCTACTGAGAAGAGAGTGACGCTCCTGGGAGATTCCTGAGCAGCAGCGAGGGAGGAGGCAGCAGGAGAATCTGCATTGCAGGAGGCCGTGGGGGAGGGGGTGGGGTGTGGGGGAAGGAGGAGCGGTGTCCTCAGCCCCAGAGATGGTAGAGCAGATGTCGGGAGAGGAGAAGGGGGTGGGGCCCAGGGCCAAACTGCTGCTGAGGCCAACTCCAAGGCACCAGACACTCCCTCATTAAAGGCTGCCTGGTTGTAATTAAGGAAATAAAAAAGCAACAACTTTGGGCACCTCAAGGGGAGGAACCGCACTGTCCCCAGGTTGTGGAGCACTCCATGCCTGTGCCTTTATGCAGAATGAGCTGATGGACATGGGCATCCGGTTTCAGTTCAAGCTGTTGGTATCTCTGCCTACATGGCTTTTGTGTCTCTGGGATATAGGAATGGAGAACGTTGTTATGTTGGGTTCTGTAAGGGTAGACTGGCTTCCCTGATGATTCTCTGTTCCCTCCAGCAGCAGTTGCAAGATGCCCATCGACACCTCAGGGAATCAGGCACTTGTGGATTGGTTGACAGCAGTCATCGGGGCAGTTTGGCATGATCAGGGTGATTTACCATACTTATCCACTAGCTGGAAAACATATGCAGAGCTCCAGGAGGTGTCACGGGAACTGGGCATGAATAATATAATCTATAGTATGACCTCCATGGCCCCATTGAGGAGTTGTTGACCATAGGCATGAGAAATCTGGTGCTCCGTACAGCTCCCCCATCTCTCCTTGGGTCCCTAGTGACTGTCTTGCCACACACATAGTGAAGCCTCATTGTGAGGCTACTCATAGTATAGCAGATCTGGAAGCTGTTGAAACAATAAGAGCACGAAAGGAAGTACAGGTTACGACTGAAAGGAGAGGTGCAAAGGGCCTGTGTAGGTCTTGAGGACCCAGATTTTGGTTGGTTTGTTAAAGGCTGGGGTAGTGAAAGAAAAACTTGATGGGCAGTCCAATAGGATCTTGTTAGAACTGTGGCATGAATTAAAGCCAGAGTAGCACTTCCAGCTGCTCAGGTCCAGGACATGGAAGCCGGAACCAAAGCCACATGTCCTGCCTGTGTTCCTGCAAGACTTCGTGGGGACAGTACTCAGGATCTGTCTGAGTCCTCAGCCCCACAGGAGGATGAATGGGTGTTGAGATTAGCCTGAGGGTTGGGATGAACACCTTGGGGGATCGGGTGGGGACTGGAGGCCCCATGTAGAATTAACAAGTTATTGTTCACCTATGAATGAGCAATGTGTCTTGGTGTTGTTGGGCTGAGGAGCTGAATGTTTTGTGATTTTTGGCAACCCTAAGCATTTGCTTGGGACCCTGCTGTGATAGATGGCTATGGGGGTAAGGCAATTAGAATAAAGAAAGACCCAAACCCATTGAGGATAGAGTCTTTATGCCCAAAGTAGTATAATGTGTACATCTCTTCCATTCCTGAATCTGTTTGGGGATTGATTTCCTGCAGGGACTGTGGTTACAGAACACTGCAGGTGAGTTCAGACTGAGGGTATGTGTAGTAAAGTGAGTTCTGAGGGGACATGATCAGCACCCACCTGTAGATCTGCCTGTACCTCAGTGGGTGACAAATACTAAGCTGTATAAATTAGCTAGGGGACACAAGGAAATTGGAGGTACTCTATAGGAGTTGGACAAGGTGGGCATCATAAAGCCCACTCATAGTCCTTTCAGTTCCCCAGTGTGGCCAGTGAAGAAGCCGGACGGCTGTTAGCGCATGAGTGTGGGTTATAGGGAACTGAATAAAGTCACACCTCCTTTGCAACCTGCTCTCTCGTCTATAGCAGCCCTTATGGACACCCTCAGTAATGAAGTAGGGACATATCATCATGTTGTGGACCTTGCTAATGCTGTCTTCTCTATTGACATAGTGCAGGAAAGTCAAGAACAGTTTGCCTTCGTAGGGAGCCTGGCAGGGGGCATTCACAGTCTTTCCAAAGGGATAGGATCTGATTCTCTTGCAGATTTAGAATGGGCAGTTCCTAGGCTGCTGCAACATCTACAAGAGAAAGGACAGGCTGTGAACTGCACCAAGGTTCAGGGACCTGTTTTGTCTATGTAGGTCTTGCAGTTGTCTGGTTGGATAAAATGAAGGTTGTCCCAGAAGCAGTCACAGACATTTCCAGGCTTTCCCTACCACTACCACTGTGGCAGGATTACAACAGATTTTGGGTCTGTTGGGCACTGGTGTGTTCATCCCACACCTGGAACAAATTCTGGAGCCTTTATACCTGTTGGTGGTAAAGAGGGTCAGGTGGGTCTGGGGTGAAACATGTGCAGCTGCTTTTAGTGCAGGTGAGCGAGTAGTCAAGGCCGTAGAGGCCTTGAGTGTAATGGACTCACCAAGGCCCTGTGTACTAAATATTCATGTAACTGAAGACTGTTAAGGATGGGGCCTTTGGTAGTGGGTTGAATGGACACGCCAACCTCCTGGATTCTGGTCACAACTAGGGAAAGGAGCAGAGGTCCAGTGCACCTTGAAAGATAAGCAACTGGGTCTTGTGTACCTTGCCTTTCTGGCAGTGGATCCCATCACTGGAACAGCTCTGACCATGGTAATAACCATCTATCCCATCGTGGTGTTCATGCAAGATTGGACCCAAAGCCCACGGAGTGGCATTGCACAGATGCATACATGGGCCATTTGGGGTGCATATTTAATGCAGTGTAGTGCCCTCTCTTCTCGCCCCTTATGTGGAGAACTCCAACGCTTATTGTGGCCAGTGACATATACCAGTGGAAAACAGGAAGAACTTGTTATTGAGCTATTGGTAGCCAAGAGTCTTTCTGAGGACAGAAAAGCCCCTGTACCTGAAGTTGCTTTGTATAGAGACGGCTATGGTCATGGTCAGCCCCAAAGTGGAGGGTTGTGGCTTCTCATCCGAAAACTGAGACCATGTGGATGGAGGATGTATTGGGGAAGAGCAGTCACAGGGCTGACCTGGTGGCAGTATGGCCCCTGACCACCCAGGAGCCCCTCCCTATAGTTGTCTGCACTGACTGCTAGGCCGTCTATTGGGGCTTCCCCCTGTTCCTACTGACATGATAACATGCCAACTGGATGGTTGGTCACTGGCCCCTTCAGGGGCAAGTGTTATGGCAACATTTATGGGCGTGTGGTCAGGCTGAAACAGTTAACAGTTACTGTATGTCATGTGATTGGCCATTTGCCTTTCGCATCCCTGGAAATGATGAACCAGACACATTGGCCCAGGTGCTTTTGCTAGAAGGAAAGCCTACCTCTGATGTGGCCCAGGGGTATATCAGCATTTGTTCCCAGTGGGTCAAAAGACAATGTGGGCTGTAGGCCGTTGGGGGGGGCTTGCCGTTGTCCTTTGAAGAAGTCAGCAGAGCCTGGAAGGAGTGCCTTGTGCACTCCAAGAGGGAGTTACACTGAGTCATGCAGTAACATGTGACAACTTTATAAGGGCCGATACCCCTTGTCAGGTGACAAATGGACTATATTGGGCCACTGCCTGTGTCAAAAGCACCCCAATATGCCATAGGTTGTGTGGACACAGCTATTGGACTGTTTGCTTTTCCTGCATATCATGCAAATCAGCACTGAAAAGGTCCTAGAGGATCTCTGTGCAGCCTGTGGTCACCCTTGGTTGATGGAGAGAGATCCAGGCACCCACTTTACTGGACTGCATGATGAGAATGGGTACAGCAATTAGGAAAAAGTGCAAGTTTCATGTGCCTTACAATCCTACCACAGCAGGTGTGATAGAGAGGTTCACTGGTTTGTTGAAGCCTGGTCTGAAGTCAGACAAAAATAGTCTACAAGGCTGGTCAGTTCACTTATGGACAGTGCTATGGCATTTGAATGAGAAGCCCCAAAAGGAGCCTTAAGCTCTGTGGGCATGCTAAGACACATTGCTGCCTCTCCTGTACAACTGTATGTGCCAACCAAAGAATAGATATTGAAGCCAGGATATGGCTGGAAGAGCAACATCCTGCTGCTGGCCCCAAGTGCATTAAATGCTGGAGACTGTGTTGAATGGACATGGCTCTGGATATTTTGACAAATGTAACAACAGTGGCTGGCCCTTCTGTCACCTTGGGGAAAAGGCCTGGAAGCTGGCCTACTATGTGTTCTTGGAGTAACAGTCGTGCGGCCCCCAAAGATCACGGTGGTAAGAGCATCTTATGGGGTAGTTTTATTTTATCTTTATGGCCAGTGCACATACCACCCATAACCCTATGTATTACTCATCCGTAATTCCCACAGGGAGGGGGGTGAAAGTCTGGTATAGCATATGAGGTCAGGATCCCATTCCTGCCTCTGTCCTATCACAGGACCACTCTCCTACATTCATTGCACCTGATCTGATGGACAAAATTTACCTATGCTGGTGTCATTAAACATGTACCTTTTCTCCCTTAAGGGCATTTTCTTGTAAAATCCATGTGTTGTGTACCTGCCCCCTGGCTGCAGCTGCTGTGTGGTGATTGCTCTGAACTCCCTACACATTCAGCTACTGACTGCCTGTGGAATGGATGAGCTAGGGACTAAATCTGCATAGGACTTTGAACTAGGTGAATTCTCCAGCTTGAGGAATATCATGATTTTATTGCTGTTGATATTGTATGTTATTAGTCTGGTAACAGTGCTCCAGTTTTCTCACACAGGGGGCATTGCTGAAGATGGGAATTAGTTGATTGTGAGGCAAGATTTCTGGATGGGTGGGCTGTGGGTGAGGGCATCTCCACATCAACAGGTATTTCCAAGAGGTGGAGAGAAGTAGTCCATCTCCATACAATGGGTAGTTACAGGGGAACTAGGGCATATCTGTACTGGAGAGGTTGTGTAGCACCCCTTTTTGCAGCTGGGTCATGAGAGACATGGGCGAGTACACGTGGACAGCTACTTGTATGCAATAAAAGGGCTTCTCCCACTTTATTTCTCCCTTTGACTGCTTTTGGTTTCAAAGGTAAATTTCCCCAGACTAGGAAAATATCTCCTCCTGGGAGTTACAGTCAGAATGTTCCAGAAAGCTCATAATGGAAAAACTCTTGGCTGACTTCTATACAGTTAGGCACCTTGGACAAACCGGGGCACAGCACTCATATGATCCGGGCGGAGAGGTGGACAGGCATGCTTCCCCCAAACAGCACATGCTAGCGATGACTCAGTGTATGGTGGAGTACCTAGGCAGTTCAGCTGAAAGTGTTTTGGGAGGGGATCAGAGGAGAAAGAGGAGTCCAGAGTCATTGGCTTGGCTGTGGACCCATCTCCCTGCAGAATGGATTTGGTTTCCCTATGATGCAATGATATTACTTGTAAAGGATAACTGTTTCTGGGGACAAAAATGATTGTTGTGCTTCCTTAAGAGAAATCCAAGAAGGAGAGTTAGAGAAAATAGGTCCTGTAATTAGACTTTCACTGTGGGCAGGGTTCATCCCCTGGTGGGAGTCCAGGTGTGCTCCAGATGGGAGGGGATATGGATGAGCTCTAATTCTGTGCCAGACTGATGATTGGTTGTTTCATTTTGTGATTCTATAATCCCTAAATCTGCAAAATGTCAGATTTATTGGTTCTGTTCCACATCAAAGTTAAGAAATGCTACATGTAATAAGCTATCATATTTAAGCTCTGGAGAAAAAAGAGATTTTTTATGATACCAGAACACATTTACAGACCAGAGGCTGAGATTCAAAGGTCCTAACATAGAAATTGACTTTACTCCAATATCAGTTTAGACAAACAAGTTAGGGAAAGGAAATTCCCAGCTCTGTTGAGGCTGAAACTTGCAAGGTCAATGTCCCTGTTAAAAATCAGGGCCCTACCCTTACTTCAGGGGCCATCACTTTCCTTTCTAATAAGTTTGCATATGTCTAATGAAAAATAATTATGAGAGTTGGACCCAGTCCATGCTCATACTCCCCCAAATTATCTCAGATTCCTTCATGGATGTATATTTCTTACAAAGGCCCACTCAGATTTTACACTTTGTTACAGTTTTTGCCTCAAACAGTTTCTCCTTGGTTTCCTGCAGGTAATAATATGCGAGGCTGGTGACCTAGGCAGCGGGCCTGTTCCATGTAGCCTGCAAAGCTGAATGTCATTTCTATCTGGCTCATTCTATACTGTTTGCCGACCCCTGAGTTATCCTGTCCCTGTGTTGGCCTAATGTTTATGTCATTAGCTCCCTGAGCTGGTTGGCATGTAAACAATCAGCACAAATAGACATTTGTGAAGAACCATTTATTCATGTGAGATTTTCATTAATTAGTATCATCTTTCCACTTTTTGATCCCTTTTATCATAGATGAATTACTAAAGACTTCACAGAATTGATATCCCATTCACAGTGAGTACTCCATCATTCTTATTGTTCGTTGAGCTGGGATATTTTTGACAGTATTCATGTCCTTTTCATCAATCACAGCATACCACATACTTCCAGCCATGCAGGTAGCTCTACACCAGGTTCCCATTGTACAACATTCTTCTCCAAAACAAACTCTCCATGATGGCCTTCAGCATTTGACGGCAAAAGGGCCAAGTACACGGGGGTCTCTGCTCCTTCCTCTGGGCTTTTCAAGGCCTTGAGTCCCCCCATGTCAGTTCTGACCCATCTGGGACAGCAGGAATTCAGGAGTATCTTGACCCCTGTCCTCTGCTCACTCAGTTTCCGGGCCTGGATTCTGGACAGGACTGTGAGGCCGACCTTTGACACTGCATAAGGAAAAATTTCACAGGAGGCCAGCCCTCCTTCAAGTGCACTCCATTCTTTGTATCTTCCACGAACTTGTTCATGAGCCACACCAGCTCCTCCTCTGTGATGGTCTCACTTGTAAACTTCTGCTGCAGTTCTGGGCTGTAGTTTTTAAAGGCAACCAAGCTCAGTGTGCTAGAGAGATTCACCACTCTGCCTAAAATTCAACACATATGAGTAATTGGAAAGGCGTGCATAAGAATGATAAATACCAAATATGTCTGGGTTTTGTCCTTTAAGAGATCATTACTAGCTGCTGTGAGTATTAATGAGGACTGTCTGAGTAAAGGACATGATGCCATCCTGAAACCTGCCACAAGTGTCACTTTAAGATGTCAGGAATTGTTCTCATGGGAGGGCAGTGCCCACAAGTTCCAGAAGAAAATGATAATGTGTATAATGAACATGCTAAGGTTTGAAAGGAGGTGCTCTTTGCATTCATGAGAAGACAGCTTTGTTCCCCCTGAGGCGGCCTGGGTCCACCTGTGCACCTTACAGTCACAGGGTCAGTGCTCCGTGAACAGGTGTCTCCTGACCAAGAAAGAGCCGATGGGTTTAGTGATGGCGGTTCCAAGGTGAATGCACAGCACCTGGTTTGGAAGGAGGCTGCTCTGCTCCAGCCACGGTAAACAACACAGCTCAGTGGGCTGAGTGGCACGCTTTTCTGTGTAGTTTTATGAACTCGAGAGTTGTGACTAGGGGCCCGATAATATGGTCCTGGTATGGGGCAGTGGAAACGTGGACAGTTAAAGGGGTACTTAAAAAAGGAATGGCCTGCTGCCCCACGCTGCCACATGATGAGGCTTGAGCACATCGTGCCAAGTTACAGAGGCCGTCGCAAGAATGTATTATATGATTCTACTTACATGGGATGTCCAGACCAAGAATATCTTGAGACAGAATACAGAATAGTGCCTCCTTAGGGAATGTGGGAAAAGACAGTGAATGGCTAAAGGGCCCAGGATTTCTTTTTGGGGCATTGCAGTGCTCTAATCTTGAATGTGGTGATGTTTCCACAGCTGAGCATGAATATTAAGCATCAGTGAGTTGTAGAGTTAAGTGGGTGAAGTGCATGGTATGAGAATTATATTTCAAAAAGGTGTTAAAAGTGTAAAGCAATTACTTGTTTCTCACTAATAATTTTGGAAAATATGCTAGGTATTCATAAAGATGAATTTATATTAAAATTTATGAAAATTGGTTTACAATTTTCATATTCAAATAAATTTGTAACATATTATAACAAAGTCATGAGAGCATACCACGAAATAGAGACAGGGCAGGCTGTCACCAACAGAGAACTTTGAACTCCAATCCTACTAAAGGAGTTGTGGGGCAAAAAAATTAAGTAAAAATGATAATTCATGGCAATATGATCCACATTAAATAGTCTGTAGAGACACTTAAAGTGAATGACATAAACCTTTAATTATTTTCAAAAATCTTCTAATATGAATAATTTAGAACCAGATCGATATTTGTGTCCTCCCAGTCCCATAGATCATGTATATTGTAAGAATTAATTGAATCTATGTGTCAAATGTTGTAGAACCCACCACTTAGAGGTCCTACTAGAATATACGTCATTTTCTAAAATACTGCTTAGCCAGTCATAAAAATATAATACATGTGTCTTGACTCAAAATTGCAAAATACTAGAGGGGATATAGGAAAATAAAGCAGCAGGAGAGGCAGCCGGAGCGGGTGACTGGAAGAGGAGAATGCAGCTGCAATCACACACTCACACCAATTTCCCCCATGCCTTTAGTCTAGGCAGGAGGTGGAGAAACTCTAGCAACTCTCTCTGGGCTGTTTATACTGTATAAAGTAGGGATGACCTCTTCTCTATTCGGTATCATCCATCCCAGGAGGTCTAAACCAGCTGTGAAAACACTTGTCTATGTGCACTGGGGAAGCCTGAACTGGGAGGCCACAGGGCTTTGTGGGTAAATTCCTGGGTGTGGGGCTGCATCCAGGTCTCTCTTCCCCCAAGCTTTTTACCCCACTTCTCATGCTCCCTAAAGGGACAGGTGAGACTTCTGGGGCGTCCCCACACAGCTGGGTGAGACTGTGGTCCCTTGTGGTCTGACACCTCAGGAGAGGAAACACACACAGAAGCTGGAAGCACTTGCTGGAGGTTACACAGCAGGACTTGCATCCAGATATTTCTCTCTCTGAAGTGTGTTCGTGGCTGCCACAGGGCATTTCATAGACACTCTACTGACCTGAGCAGAGCCAATCCTCTACGAAGAGCTATGGGCCATCCAGGCATCATTTTGATACAATATGTGTTTGCGTGTGTGTGTGTGTGAGAGAGAGAGAGAGAGAGTGTGTGTGTGTGTGTGTGTGTGTGTGAATGTGTGTGTGAGGCAGTTGCCTTTTAACAGTCACTCTGATGGTGGCAAAAGCATGACACCAGTTTGAAAAGAATCACTTCTCTGGTGGTGCTAATACTTGATGCAGGCCATCCATTTTACCAGATCAATAAAATTATTTTAGGGAAGCCATGTTTTCCATTGAAAGGGTAAGTAAATGGAAACACCCTGGTCCCAAAAAATTGAGGCCTTCCATGGACTGACCCTCTGGACTAGCTGGGTAAGGCTTCGCCTGACAAATGATACTCTTGGCATAAGAGATTTGAGGACCTTGGAATACTTGGAAGAGCAATCAGGTTGGAGACCACACGTCCAAGTCTGTGTCCGGCTGTGCACGTGACCTTGAGATCCCTTCAGACCCCATGTCTTTTTCTGGACAGTACATAAAATGCCCAGCCCGCTGCATCAGGATATATCCACCCCCCCATCCTTGTAAACCCCAAATTGTCAGAAGTGGAAGAGAGCTTTAGCAATGTGATTTTCACCCCAGCTTCCTCCTGTGGATTTTTCACATCACAGGAAGTTGAGAAGCAGCCCTTCTCAAACCAAATTTGATTACAGTTTCCTTCCTCAAAGGATTACTTGGTAAGTGTAGCCCTAAGAAGACCATTTATGTCCTCCTAGACATCTTTAAGCTAATACCTGATGCACAAGAGTGTCAGGATTTCAATGTAGGTATTACTCAGACATATTTTCCCTTATGTTTTCAAAATAAATGTATAATATAATTTAAGAAGAACAGGACAACTGCCTAACATTGTTCTTCAAATTCAGAATGACAGCAAGTTTATGTGGACCGGGAGGATATTGCTGGATTGGTTAAGCTCTGTCATGGGTACCTGGACATTGTAGATTCTTATACTTTATGAGGTGAGTTATTTCAGAATACCTCTTGTTTAAAAAAAGAAATAATAAAAAGAAATCCACATGCGTTCTTCCTCAGTGATCATCAAGATCACCAATGTCAACCCCTTCCTCTTTTGCCAACAAAACCCAGATGGAACAGTGCTCTTCTGAAAAGTTTATACTGCCCTCAGAGATTATGTGGAAACCCTTCAGGATTTTGCTTCACACTGTTTTATCTGGTGTGTGGGGGAGGGGCAGTATTTGCTTTTGGTTTCCTAGCTGGGATTTCTCCCAGACTCTTTACTGAAAGTGAGCTAATAAAGTCATGATTCCATGAGCAATGTGGCTGCCTTTCCCCTGAAATGATGGCAGAACTCTCCTACTTCAAAAGTTTACAAAACCTTGCTCTAATGCACAGAATATTGCATGAATTTCCATTTCCACTATCTTCCGCTTTAGAGAGGCACTGTTGCTCCTTTCATTGAAGGCTGGTTTCACAGGTCAGGAGTGTCATCTGTCCTCCATCTGGGACAAGGACAGTGCCTTCAACAACTCCCACAGGTCAGTTAAATAAAACAAACAAAAAATCAGCCAGAAGTCCTTAGTATGCATTTTAACAGGAATACACATAGGATGTGTGGTTGTGGCACAAGGAATTCCATCCTGCTCTCAGGTGCTGGGATGAATGAAACAGTCAGGGTGACATTCAAATAGCTGCACTTTGAGGCCTGACTGAGCCAAATCATGAAGATACAGTAGAACTTTCCCGGAGGACAGTACAGGGAACTGGGCAGAACTCAGAACAGACTGTACATGCATATTGTCAATTCCAAGCCAGACCTCTTAATCTTTCTAAAAGTGCGTACTCATATTATTTTGTGTATTGAAGGGGTGGTGTTTCCCCATCACATCCCACACCTTGGGGTAGGTGGTGCAGGAGGTCACCTCCAAAGTAAAATGATAGTCTGTTTTGCTCAGTCTATTAGTCCTGGTGAAAGAGAAGTAACACCGGCCGGGACAAAGGCAGGTCAGATGAGAGAGAGACCTACAAGCCATGCTGAGGGTCTGGACTTTGCTTCTAAAGCACTTTATGGAGGGAGTAAGCATGCAGAGTACAGAGAATGCTCAGGAAGGAGTGGCCTCAATAGGAGGGTCCCTTATTGGGGTTCCAATTGCCTCAAATGACATCCGAGCATCTGTTGTAGAGCTGGGGGAGGAGGCCTGGGGAGAAACTCAGGTGGCTAATTCTGGGGTCTGGTTAATGATAGTAGGAGGTGGTTATGGTGACCTCTAGCATCCGAGGGGGCGGATCAAGACAGAGTCCAAAGGTTTTGGGAAAGGATGAGTGTATTTTGAAATGTATTATGTAAGGAGGATTCTAGGGGAGGGGTGGACATCAGGACAATATTGACTGACAGTAACAGATAATTGAGTGTCACGAGCTCTGGATATGTTCTAGGCAGCTGACAGGTTTTTGGAAGGCCTAAGAAATTGGGGTGGAGAAGGCTCTGTTCGCTGGAATAAGATCACACTAGAGACAGGCGGGGAGGGCAGAGGGCAGGAAGCCATGGTCAGGGACCTGCAGGTTTGAGGGGCCGGGAGCAAGTGAAGGGCCCGTGGGACAGCTGGACTGAAGAGTCGAAGAAGAGGAAGAGGCGGTTGTGCCACGGAGAGAATCACCGATGGCCACTGACCAGTGTGTAGTCCTGGGAGAGGGGCCTCTGGCCCTGAGGAGACACACCCCTGGGCCAGTGTAGCAGAGCAGGGAGAGGGCACAGGGCTGGGGCTGAGGTTAGGGGCAGCGGGGCCCGATCCTGCCAGAGACACTCCGTGGGAGCTGCTCCCCAGACTCACCTTGGGTTCTCACTAGTAGCAGCAGCTCTGTGCAGACATCTTGGGTACCAAAAAAGTTGGTTTTCATTGTCATTTCTGCTTGAAAATGTAAGCTTGTCCGATCATCTGTTCTTCCAGGAGCAAGAGAACCAGTTACTAAATAGTAGCCATGTGGGATAATTCTGCAGAAAGATGGCCTATTTTCTTGCCTGTGAAATGTGGTCAGTTGTACATAAGGTCTGAATTCTGATAATAGTATTGTGTGAAGGTCAATTTCCTGGCTCTTTAAAGCTACAAAGTGTGTAAGTTGGCACCATTAGAGAAGGCTATGAGAAGTGTGCAGGATGGGATCTCTGTGTGTCATTCTTTTCAATTTCTTGTTTATTTTAAATAAGTGAAAAATTTACCAAACTGCTCCCCAGTCCCATTAACAGAAACTACAGACACATGGAGGAGGCCCTAAGAGTCGGCTTCATGATAATACAAAGATCCTTTGCCTGAAAGCCTTGTATATCTTGGAGGAGTTGAATGTCCCTGACACCTGAAGGGTGACATTTTTCCCTAGGGAGCCCGTCTGGATCCTGCAGGATGTACAGGCCCCACTGCAGTGGCTCAGGAGAATCTCCAGCCCACCTTGGCTGGACACCCTTACCAAGGTGTCCCTTCCCAGCACCCAGCCCGTT
This sequence comes from Manis pentadactyla, assembly GCF_030020395.1. Classification (NCBI taxonomy): domain Eukaryota; kingdom Metazoa; phylum Chordata; class Mammalia; order Pholidota; family Manidae; genus Manis; species Manis pentadactyla. The sequence continues at coordinate 188,436,200 of NC_080019.1, read as the reverse complement.
CCATACTCTTAATGGCGATCCCTGCATGGTTGACCAGCACGTCGAGGCCCCCGTACTCCTTGAGCAGGAAGTCCCGCAGGGCCCGGATGCTCTGCGGGTTGCAGATGTCCAGCAGGTGGAAGCGCGGGCTCAGGCCCTCCGCCTGCAGCTGCTGCACGGCCGCATGACCGTGTGCTGCGTCCAGCGCCGTGAGCACCACGTCCCCTGAGAACTGCTGGCACAGGCTGTGCACGATGGCCAAGTCAATGCCCCTGTTGGCCCCAGTGACCAGCGCCACTCGGCTGTAGGATGACATGGCTGGGCTGTGTGGGGGTGATGGTGTTGAAGGCAGACGGGCCTGCTAGCCGAGGGCGTGGAGGCTGCAGAGGCCTGGCACAGTCCAGAGAGCCTGCTCTATAATGGCTTCTGGGAACCAGCGCTCTTGATTCCTAGAGAGGGAAGCTCCGCCCCTGTCCTTCCCTCCAGGAGGAGCCAAGTATCCAGGAAGGATTCGTACTGCCCCCTCCCTTGGTCGGCCTCTCCAGGTGAGGCCCCCTGGGCCCAGAAGGATACAGCACTCACGTGATCCCACTTCAGAGCCAGTAACACATTCTGGGTGAAGAGGTGCTCTTACCCAAAGCAGCACAGGTTGGCGAGGGCTCAGTAGGAGGGTGAGAGTCAGGGCAGGGGAGGGACACTGCTTTGGGAGGACCCCTGGGGAGCGGGAGCAGAGTGACTGCTGGGTCGGGCCTGTCCCCCTGCAGAGTGGGTTTGCTTGCTCTTCCCCAAGAGGCAATGAGGTGACTTGGGCCCGGGAAGCGGTTCTGAGGACACTGAGCCCCGGGCTTCCTTAGGAAGAGAGAAACTCAGGAGATAAGAGTTAGAGACAGTGGGTCCTGTGATGGGAGGGGCGCTGTGGGCGGGGCTGGTCCCCCAGTGTGAGCCCAGGTGCCCCCAGGTGGCAGGGAATGTGTATGAGCTCTGCCTGGGTACTAAGCCTTTGACTGGAATGTGTCATTTCATGGTTGCATGATCCCCAGGTTTGGTGAATGTCCAGTCTTTCCGTTTTGTTGCAGGTGCAACTTAGTAAGTGTTACATGTAGTTAGGTGGTATTTTTAGTGAACTAGGGGAAAAAACCATGTTTGTGGTTTGAGAATACGTTTGCAAGCTAGCAGTTGAGGTGATCAGGTATTGATCTAGACAAAAATGTTCCTCCCATGGTAATTCAAAAAAATATATTCAGGGAAAGGGACTTCATAGTCCGGTGCAGGTGGCACTGGGATGGTAAACTGTCCTTTACAATAAAGCCTTGCCCTTATTTTTTGGGGACCATCACTTTTCATTCCCATAAGCCTGACATTCACTGGTGAAGAGTGAAAATAATCCTGAGAGCAGAGGCATCTTTTAGTCTTTTTTTGGGTGCTTCTGTGAAGGAGGGCAGTGGGGTGCCCTCCCGGAGGCCCAGAGGGGCCGGACTTGGTGGGGGGCAGGGAGCAGCTCCCTGTCTCTGCCCTGCTGTGTTAGGGCCACTTCCAGGCTCTCATGTTATCGCTTGCTTTCCCTTTCCGTGTGCTTCCAACGTTTGCATCTGTGTCCCTACACTTAATCTTCACTGCACTCCTACGACCATCCTGTCCATTTTCCTTCTTCCTTTTATACTGAAATATAGCTTGATAAACGATATGGGTTTCAAAAATACAACATAGTTATTCAACTATAAACCATATTATTAAATGCTCACCCAACTAATGTAGTTACTATCTGTAAACATAGAAAGATGTTACAGAACTACTGACTATATTCTCTGTGTTGTACTTTCATTCCCAAGGTTAATTTATATATGATTGTGATTTTGTGCCTCTTTATCTCCTTCTATTTCACCCACCTACCTCAGTCTTCCCTGCCATGGTACCCACCAATTACTTCTCCATGTCTGTAAGTCTCTGTTTTCTTCATTCGTTTTTATTCATTTATATTTTCCTATGTAAGTAAAATCATAGGTTATTTGTGTTTTTCTGCCTGGCTAATCTAACTTAGCATAAAACCCTCTAGGTCCATCCATGTAGTTGCAAATGGCAATAATTCCTTCTTTTAATGGCTCAGTAATATTCCACTGTGTATATGTACCACTTCTTAATCCATTATCTACTGATGGACATTTTGGTTGCATCCCTGTCTTGGCTACTGATAACATGGCAATAGACATAGGGGCACACGTATCTTTTCAAATCAGGGATTTTGTTTTCTTCAGGTAAATTCCTAGAAGTGGAATTACTGTGTCTTTAGGCATTTCTAATTTTAGATTTTGGAGGAACTTCCAAACTGCTTTCTATAGCGACTGGACCCATTTACATTCCCACCAACAAACGGAAGGTTCTCTTTTCTCCACATCTTAGCCAACAGTCTTTATTTCTTATCTATTGGACAGTGGCTATTCTGACTGGTGTGAGATGATGTCTCACTGTGGGTTTTATTCATATTTCCCTAATGATTAGCGATGGTGGAGCATGTTTTCATGTGCCTGTTGGCCTTCCATATGTGTACTTTACAAAATTGTCTATTCAGGTTCTCTGCCCATTTGTTTATTGGGTTATTTGGTTGTTTTGATGTTCATTTGTATAAGTTCATTAAGTTATTTGTATATTAGCCTCTTAACAGATATGTCATCTGGATATATACTCCCATACAGTAGGTTGCTTTTTTTTTTTCTGATGGTTTCCTTTGCTGTACAGAAGCATTTTGATATAGTCCCACTTATTTAATTTTCCTTTAGTTTCGTTTGCTAGGGGAAATATATCAGAAAAACATTTCTCATTCTGATGTTCAGGAGATTCCTGCCTGTGTTTTCTAAGAGTTTTCTGGTTTCATGTCTTATATTTGGGTCTTTAAAATAAGCCATTTTGTGTTTTCTTTTACGTATAGTTTAGACAGTGATCCAGTTTCATTCTCTTGCATAGAGTTCTCCACTTTTTGGATATTCTGTTCCTTTGTTATGTATTAATTGAATATATATGCTTGGTTTCTCTGTTCCATCCCATTGATCTATATGTTTGTTCTTGTTGCCATACCACACTGCTTTTATCAAGGTAGCTTTGTAGTATTGCTTGAAATCAGGGACTGACAACCCCAGCTTTGTTCTTTCTCAAGATTGCTTTGACTTTTCAGGGTCTTCTAAGATTCTTCCATGTAAGTTTTAGGATTATTTGCTCTAGTTTATTGAAAAAATGCTATTGGTATTTTGATAGGGATTGCACTGAATCTGTAAATCGCTTTGGGCAGGATGGCTATCTTGACAATGTTAATTCTTCCTATCCATGAGCAAGAGATAGCTTTCCATTTATTTGTGTCTTCTTCAGTTAGTGCCTTTAGTTTTCAGAGTACAGGTCTTCTGCCTCCTCAGTTAGGTTTTATCCTTGGCATTTTATTATTTTTGATTCAATTGCAAATGGTTTTGTTTTCTTGATTTCTTTCTGATAGATCATTATTAGTATAAAGGAATGCAATCCATTTCTTTATATTGATTTTGTATCCTGTAACTTTACTAAATCCATGTATTTAACAGTGTTTTGGTGGAATCTTTAGGGTTTTCCATATATAGTATCATGTCATGTGCATGTAAGGACAGTTTTATTCTTCATTGCCAATTTGGATGCCTTTTATCTCTTTTTCTTGTGTGATTGCCATAGCTAGGTCCTCCAGTACTATGTTGAAGTAAGTGTTGAGTGTGGGCATCCTTGACTTGTTCCTGGTCTTAGAGGGAAAGCTTTCAGTTATTTTGCCACTGAGTATGATGTTAGCTGTGGATTTGTTGTATATTGTCTTTATTATGTTGAGGTACTTTCCCTCTACATCCACTTTATTGAGTTTTTATCATCCATGAATATTGTATCTTGTCAAAGGCTCTTTCAGCATCTATTGAGATGATCACATGGTTTTCAGCCTTCCTTTTGTTGATGTGTCATATCACATTGATCGACTTGCGAGTATCGTACTATCCTTGCATGCCTAGAATAAATCCCACTTGGTTGTGATGGATAATCGTGTGATGTGTTTCTGAATTTGGTTTGCTGATATTTGTTGAGGAGTTTTGCATTTAAATTCTTCAGGGATATTGGTCTGGAATTCTCTCTTTTGGATTGTTATTTTTTTGTTTTCCAGTAATCTGTTCAGATTTTCTGTTTCTTCCTGGGTCAGTCTTAGAAGATTGTACATCTCTAGGGATTTGTCCATTTCTTCTAGGTTGTCCAATTTATTAGCATATAATTTTTCACAGGATTCTCTACTAATTCTTTGTGTTTCTTTGTTGTCATTTGTGACTATTTCTTTTTGTTTCTGATTTTGCTTATTTTCTTGATAAGTCTGGCTTTTGTGGAGTTTGTCTATTCTCTTTATCTTCTCAAAGAACCAGGTCTTTATTTCATTGATTTTTTTCTATTGTTTTCTTATTCTCTATTTCATTTATTTCTGCTCTGATCTTTATTATGTCCCTCCTTCTACAAACTTTTGGGTTTTGTTTGTTCTTCTTTTTTTTCTAGTTCTGTTAGTTGTGAGGTTAGATAATTTATTTGGGATTGTTCTTGTGTCCTGAGGTAGGCCTGTGTTGCTATGTACTTCCTCTTAGAACTACTTCTGCTGCATGGTACATGTTTTGCAACATTGTGTTTCTGTTGTTGTTGTTGTTTTTGTCTCCATATGTTGGATTTCCTCTTTGCTCTGTTCATTGATACATTGATTATTTAAAAGTATGTTGTCTGGCCTCAATGTTTGTGTTTTTTCTGTTTTTCATCATGTAATAAATTGCAAGTTTCATACCATTATAGTTTCAAAAGATGCTTGATACAACTTCAATCTGCTTAAATTTGCTGAGACTTTTTGTCTCCTACCATGTGATTACTTTGGCGCATGTTCCACGTACATTTGAGAAAAGTGTGTATTCTGCTGCTCTGGGGTGGAACGTTCTATATATATGTCTTAAGTCCATCTTGTCTAATGTGGTTCAACATCACTGTTATTTATTTTCTGTCTGGATGATCAATGCAGTGGTATAAGTGGTGAGTTAAATCTCATACTATTATTATGTTACTGTCTATTTCTCACTTTAGGTCTGTTAGTATTTGCCTCATATGTTTAGGTCTCTTATGTTAGATGCATATATATTTACAATTGTTATATCCTCTTGTACCAATCCCTTTATAATTATGTAATGCCTTTCTTTGTCTGTTTAGTTTCATTCTTTGTTTTGATGGCTATTTGCCTGATAAAAATATTGCCACTCCCTGTTTTTTTCTTCTCTTTTATCTGTGTGAAATCTTTTTCCATCTCTTCACTTGCAGTCTATGTATGTCTTTAGGTCTGAAATGAGTCTCTTGTAGGCAGCATGTAGATAAATCTTATTTCTTTATCCATCCTGCCACCGTATATCTTTTGATTGGCACGTTTACTCCATTTACAATTAAAGCAATTATAAATAGGTATGTATTGATGTCATTTTATCAACTGTTGCTTCATTCTTTTTATAGTTCTATTTTCCTCTCTTCATCTCTTTTACTCCTATCTTATTATATTATTGTTTTTTTGGTGATATGCTTGGATTCCTGTATTCTTATTTTTTGTATATCTATTACAGGTTTTAGGTTTGTGGTTACCATAAGGTTTATATATAGTTTCCTATACATATAATAGTTGATGTTAGGATGTTGTAGCTCAGTTTTGAACACATTCTGAAAGTATCTCTTTTTTGTTCTTTTTCCTCATCCACATTTTTTGTATATGATGTAGTAATTGACTTCCTTTGTGTATTGCTTAACTAATTTTTTATATGGTTGATTTTACCACTTTTGTTTTCTGAGCTTTATACTTGCTTTGTAAGTGGTTAAGCTGCTACCTTTACATTAATTTTATTATCATTGATGAAAAATATTTAACTTTCAGAACACTTACACCTAATGAAGTTCCTTTAACATGTCCTGTATGGCAGGTTTTAGTGTTGATGAATTGTTTTAACGTTCATTTACCTGGGAAACTTTTGATTTCTCCTTCAATTATGAATGATAATCTTATGGGTAAAGTAGATTTTTCCCTTTCAATATTTTGAATATTGCAGGCCTCTCCCTTCTGGCCTCTAAAGTTTCTGAGAAATCTGCTGAAAGCCTTATGGAATTTCCTTTACAGGGAACTGTCTGCCTTTCTCTTACTGCTTTTAAGATTTTCTCTTTATCTGTCATCTTTGCTATCCAGATTACTGTGTGTCTTGGAACTTCCTGTGGTTCATCTTCTTTGGGGCTTTCTGTGTTTTCCTTCCCCATATAGGCAAAGTTTTCAGCTACTATTTCTTCAAATAGACTTTCTACCCCTTTGCCTCTCACTCCTCCTTCTGGGGCCCCTATTATATAAATATTGTTCCATTTGGAGTTGTCATACAGCTCTTAGCATCTTTCTATGTTTATAAATTCTTTCTTATCTCTGTTCCTCGGCTTGTGAACTCTGCGGTTCTCTACCTTCCATCATGCTGATTGTTCCACTGCCTCCTGTAGCCTGCTATTCATACCCACTACTGTAGCTATCTTTTTGGTTATTGTGTTCCTCAGCTCTGAATGGCTCTTTTTAATTTTTCTATCTCCGTTGAAATTCTCTTTGACTCCTGAGTTGATTTCCATATTTCAGTGAGCATCTTTATGACCATTATGTTGAATTCTTTATGAGAAAGATTGTTTATCTCCACTTCACTAAGCACATTTCCCAGTGTTCTATCTTGGAGAATATTCCTCTGCTTCTGCACTCTGTCTGCGTCTCTGTGTTTCTTCCTTTGTATTAGAGAAGGGCTGTGTGCCTTCTGGTCTAGAAAGTAATGACTTTAGGAAGTAGGTATCCTGCAGTGCCCAGGAACTCAAAACCCTGTGCTCCCAGAGCCTGGTTCTATGCTACATCTGAGCAACAGTTGCTTTTGGTGGGGTGTTAGCAAAGCCCATCTTGCTGCCTGTCTGCCAGTAATGGCTCATCACCACAGCTGGCCTCTGCATGCCTTTCATGTGATGTGAAATGCTTCTGCTGGGATTCATTGTGGGCATGGCTGTCCTCTGCCTTCAGTCAGCAGTGGTGGCCTCTGCTTGGCTGAGCATGCCAGGAGCAACCAGTTTGCAGGGCAACTCTTGGGTGAGCTGGTGAGACAGGTGGAGAGTTTCAGAGTTGGCTTCTGCAAGTGTCTGGCCAGTTGGGTAGGAAAGTGTTACCTGCCTTCCCTTTTAACTCTGGAAAGAGCTCCCTCTAACGTCCATGCCTGGGACACTTCCCTTAGCTACAAAATCTTTCAAACTTCCACCTCTCTTTTGTGTTCTCACAGGACCTAGAGAGCGTCCCAGTCCTCCACAGGCAACAGAAGTCTCAGCCCCCACAGCCCTTAACTCTCCCTGCTCTCCATCCCAATTAATTATCAAACGCTAATGCAATGTGGAATCCCAGAGGACATCTCTAGGGACTGGTGTTACAGATATGCTAGTTTTCATGCCCTCCCCACTCCATTCCTCTTACTCATGCTTATGGTCTGGGATGGGGGAGGCACTTGTGTCCAGTACAATCACAGCTCTTCCCATTTCTCAGTGTTGTCTTCTCTTTTTTGCCAAGTGTAGATGCTTTGTTCTGCAGTACTCAGGTTATTTTCGGGGTAGTTATATTTGATGAAGTTGCTTTCTCCGTGTGTATGTGGGAGGAGGTGTCTGCCATGCCCTCATACACCACCATCTCCTCTGCTCCCTCCCATTTTCCTATGTTAAGGAAACAGAGGTACAGTAAGATGCAGTACTTTGCTCATGGTCCTGAATTAATGTGGCACAGCATGGAATTTTTGTTTCTGGGTGTTTCTGAAAGTTTTCAAGCAGAAAAGTTGAAAGAATAGTATAGTACACACATACATATTCATCACCTAGGTTCAACATCTATGAACATTTCACTGTGGTTCTGTGGTCATCTGCTTTATATATTTTGCTGACTGCTGAGAATGTTGGAGACATTATGACACTCACCCCTGTATGACTAATATATTCACATTGAATGACTTGAAATGATTCTTTCATACCCACTAATACCCAGTCCATATTCAGTTTTACCTCCACTAGAAGAGAAAAGCATGACACCCATCTTGGAAAGGACCCTTTCCCTGGTGGGGCTTACAGTTGATCTAAGCCATATATCCATGACCAGATAGTGATTTTAGGGAAGCCATGTTTTCCTTTAAAAGTGTAAATAAATGGAAACACATAGGCCATGTATCAGGGTTTAACCCTCAGACCTGCTTGGGAACCTTGTGAGGATGACTGTCCCCTGAGGGTTCTGCCCCTGGCTCTCTTCTTCTCTCCCCAAATCTGTTGCTCACAGCCAGAGCCGAAGCAATCTGGACAACAAGGGGTATTGTAGACCTCACCCCGCCTCTAGCAACAAACACCAAAGCTTCACTCAATCCCCACAGTCCATTCAGGAGTGATAGGTCTCTAGACTTCTCCTTCTACATTCATCTAGTTCCCCCTAAGTCCATCTTTTCTAATTACAGGTACCTGTATTTAAGTCTCTGGAGTGATGAAGGGTTTTGAAGAAATACTTCAGCATGAAAATTGCTTCCTGCAATCCTTGGGGCTTCCCTGAGGCGCCTGGGACCCTGTGCTGAGGAGACTCTGGCTCCGGTCAGGCTGAGCCCTTTTGCTGCCCATCACTGCAGTGTGCCTGGACAAGGCTTCACTTACAGATCAAGATCTTGGCATTAAATACTGGAGGACCATTGTGTAGTTGGAAGAACAATTTGGTTGGATGCCACATATCTATGTCTGAATCCAGTCTTATACATCAACTTGTGATGTGTTGTGCCTCCATGCCATTAATTGGGACAGTATAGAAAGTGCCAGCATTGCATCAAGAAAATGTCCATATAACCACTCATCTAGAACCACAAAATATGAGAGCTGGAAGATGCCTTTAGTACTGTGATTTTCACTCCAACTGTGTCTACTGGTTTTACAGACATAGGAAGGTGAAAGTGGTACCTTCTCAAACAACGTTGAAAACATTTTCTTTAAATATTATATGGTATGTGTAGCCTTAAGACCTTTTATTTGTACCTAGTACTTTCTAAGCTGTGATGACAAGAGTGTCCAGGTTACAGATGTTTACTTGATTTCCCAGAGATAGTTTTCCCTTAATATCTTTTCAGAGTAAGTGTACTGTATAATTTCAAGAGAAGTAAGAGCCTACCAGCATTCTTCAAACTCAGCATGAATGTGATTTTCATGGAATAAAAATGAAATGTGATGGCAAACGGCGAAGGGATTTGAGAGGCCTTGATATTGATTGATGGTTAAATTCTGGGGCGGCACCTGAACAGTGTGGATCTTATCTTTTGTGTGGTTGGAGTGTTCCAGAACAACTTTTTAAAAAAATGAACAAAAAAGTAATCCACATCTATAACACCTCAGCTCTCTTACCATTTCACTTTACTCTTACCATTGCGCCTTCCACGCCAAAAAACAAATGAACATTTCCCATTTGGGTATTTTCTGCTCCTCACGTAGATTCTGTGGAAACCACTCCAGATTGTTCCTGTATCCTTGTTCTGGGATACATGCAGGGAGGGACAGTGTTTGCTTTTGGTTACCTTAGCTAGGACTGCTCCCAGATTTTCTCCCCAAAGAGGGCAGAGGAAAGTCAAGATCACACGAACTGCTGTGGCTGCCCTTCTCCTTAAATAATGGGAGAACTCTCCTATTTTAAAGGTTTGAAAACCTTGCTCTTATACCTATAATTTGCATGTATTTATATTTCCTTTAACTCCAGCTTTCTTTTTTTTTTCTTTGAGAGGGCATCTCTCATATTTATTGATCAAATGGTTGTTAACAACAATAAAATTCTGTATAGGGGACTCAGCGCACAATCATTAATCAAACCCAAGCCTAATTCTCAACAGTCTCCAATCTTCTGAAGCATAATGAACAAGTTCTTACATGGTGAACAAGTTCTTACATGGTAAACAGTGCAAGGGCAGTCATGTTACAGAAACTTTTGGGTTTGATCATGCATCATGAACTGTAAACAATCAAGTCAGATATGATTATTTGTTTGATTTTTATACTTGATTTATATGTGAATCCCACATTTCTCCCTTATTATTATTATCATTATTATTATTTAAATACAATGCTGAAGTGGTAGGTAGATGCAAGATAAAGGTAGAAAACATAATTTAGTGTTGTAAGAGGGCAAATGTAGATGATCAGGTCTGTGCCTATAGAATAAGTATTAATCCAAGCTAGACAAGGGCAACAAAACATCCACGGATGCAGAAGATTTCTCTCAAAACAGGGGGGGTGAGGTTCTAAGCCTCACCTCTGTTGATCCCCAATTTCTCACCTGCTGGCCCCCCTGCGACTGTGCCTGTCTTAGGTTGTTCCTCCCTTGAGGAATCTTACCCGTCTCTGGCTAACCAGTCATCTTCCGGGGCCATACAGGGAAATGTGAAGTTGGTAAGTGAGAGAGAAGCAATATTCTTTGAAAAGGTTAGCTTTTTACTTCTTTGCAGATTTATGCCCTGTGGCTTCTATGCCCAGCATTTGTCTTGAGGTATCTTTACCACTTGGAAGAATTATGATACTCGGTAATTTTCTATATGAGCCACGAATTCTACTAAGGAGTTGTAATTAGGAAGGAAGAAGAGAAGCTATAGAAGTAGCAGACAGAAGAAAACATGGGAAGATTGATTATTTCTTTGACATATCTTCTTGTAGAGTAACATTAGCATGTATAGGTTTTAAACTACTAATTAAATTGCATACACACATTAACATAATAGGAATACAGCTACATAACAAAAGAAGACCTACAATTACCAGCCATATCCAGTGAAACCAAGAAAACCAGTTAGGCACCCTAGGCATTTGTGAAAACTTATCAATGATATGATGGATATTGTCTAGCTAAATTTGAATAGTTTGAGAAAAATCAGACAAATTGAAACAACACATTCCTGGGAACTGTTCAGATCCCATATGTTCTTTTAATAGTAGATAGTCTATAGTCGCAAGATTTTGGAGCACTGCAACTTGCACTTCTCCTAATTCTTGGTTGAGTTCCAACAGTATAGATCCAGTCAAATTTGTTGTTTTACTGTATGCACAGGCCAGCTTCGATATCTCCTTCTTCATTCCAATGGCAAGTCCAGGAACCGGTGGGATGGATGCAGTACAACTGCAACAGCACCAGGATCTTTGTTGAAGTTTTTGATGATCATCTTCTGGGATGACTCTTCCAGAGGATGTTGATGTTGGAAGTTGTTCTTCATATCGTATCTTAATTCATTTTCTGGGTAGTCAAATTAGGCTTTGATCCTCTGTATAAACACAAACAAACCCTTTGCCCCCACTTTGATATGACCTTTGTACCATTGTGAAGAACCTACTGGAGATCACCACACAGGAACTGCTTTTTTTTTTTAAGAGAAAGGAATATTATCAGAAAAATGTACTTCCATAGCTGATCATCTGACACCCTTTAAAAGATCAAAATTAAGGATATGTGAAGCATGCATTAATCGTTGATTTGCAGTTAAGTTTTATCCTATCAGGGAGTAATCCCCCTTTTCTTTCTCTTTTTTTTTGTTATCATTAATCTACAATTACATGAAGAATATTATGTTTACTAGGCTCTCCCCATACCAAGTCCCCTCCACAAACCCCATTACAGTCACTGTCCATCTGTATAGCAAAATGTTGTAGAATCACTACTTGTCTTCTCTGTGTTGCACAGCCTTCCCCTTTCTCCCATCCCCCACATTATGCATGCTAATCATAATACTCCCTTTCGTCTCCCCACCCCCTTATCCATCCCTACCCACCCATCCTCCCCAGTCCCTTTCCCTTTGGTAACTGTTAGTCCATTCTTGGGTTCTGTGATTCTGCTGCTGTTTTGTTCCTTCAGTTTTTCCTTTGTTCTTATACTCCATAGATGAATGAAATCATTTGGTATTTCTCTTTCTCTGCTTGGCTTATTTCACTGAGCATAATACCCTCTACCTCCATCCATGTTGCTGCAAATGGTAGGATTTGTTTTCTTCTTATGGCTGAATAATATTCCATTGTGTATATGTACCACATCTTCTTTATCCATTCATCTACTGATGGACACTTAGATTGCTTCCAATTCTTGGCTATTGTAAATAGTGCTGTGATAAACATACAGGTGCATCTGCCTTTTTCAAACTGGACTGCTGCATTCTTAGGGTAAATTCCTAGGAGTGGAATTCCTGGGTCAAATGGTAAGTCTATTTTGAGCATTTTGAGGAACCGCCATACTGCATTCCACAATGGTTGAACTAATTTACATTCCCACCAGCAGTGTAGGAGGGTTCCCCTTTCTCCACAACCTCACCAACATTTGTTGTTGTTTGTCTTTTGGATGGGGGGGTAGCCATCCTTAGTGGTGTGAGGTGATAGCTCATTGTGGTTTTAATTTGCATTTCTCTGATGACAAGTGATGTGGAGCATCTTTTCATGTGTCTATTGGGCATCTGAATTTCTTTTTTGGAGAACTGTCTGTTCAGTTCCTCTGCCCATTTTTTAATTGGATTATTTGCTCTATGTTTGTTGAGGTGGGTGAGCTCTTTATATATTTTGGATGTCAAGCCTTTATCGGATCTGTCATTTACAAATATATTCTCCCATACTGTAGGGTACCTTTTTGTTCTATTGATGGTGTCTTTTGCTGTACAGAAGCTTTTCAGCTTAATATAGTCCCACTTGTTCATTTTTGCTTTTGTTTTCCTTGCGCGGGGAGATATGTTCAAGAAGAGGTCAGTCATGTTTATGTCTAAGATATTTTTGCCTATGTTATTTTCTAAGAGTTTTATGGTTTCATGACATACATTCAGGTCTTTGATCCATTTCGAATTTACTTTTTTTTTTTATTATTAATTATTTTTTATTGAAGGGTAGTTGATGCACAGTATTACATTACATTAGTTTCAAGTGTACAACACAGTGATAAAACATTTATATACATAATTCTAGGTTCCAGCTATCACCCTACCAAGCTGTTACAATATCTTGACTATATTCCTTATGCTATACATTACATCCCGGTTACTTATTTATTTTACCATTGGAAGTCTGTCCCGTTTTTTTTTTTTTTTTTTTTTTTTTTTGTGAGGGCATCTCTCATATTTATTGATCAAATGGTTGTTAATGACAATAAAATTCTGTATAGGGGAGTCAATGCTCAATGCACAATCATTAATCCACCCCAAGCCTAATTTTCGTCAGTCTCCAATCTTCTGAGGCATAACAAACAAGTTCTTACATGTAGAACAAATTCTTACATAATGAATAAGTTACTTGGTGAACAGTACAAGGGCAGTCATCACAGAAACTTTCGGTTTTGCTCATGCATTATGAACTATAAACAGTCAGTTCAAATATGAATACTCATTTGGTTTTTATACTTGATTTATATGTGGATACCACATTTCTCTCTTTATTATTATTTTTTTTAATAAAATGCTGAAGTGGTAGGTAGATACAAGATAAAGGTAGAAAACATAGTTTAGTGTTGTAAGAGAGCAAATGTAGATGATCAGGTGTGTGCCTGTAGACTATGTGTTAATCCAAGCTAGACAAGGGCAATAAAACATCCACGTATGCAGAAGATTTCTCTCAGAACAGGGGGGGTGAGGTTCTAAGCCTCACCTCTGTTGATCCCCAATTTCTCACCTGATGGCCCCCCTGCAACTGTGCCTGTCTTAGGTTGTTCCTCCCTTGAGGAATCTTACCCGTCTCTGGCTAACCAGTCATCTTCCGGGGCCATACAGGGAAATGTGAAGTTGGTAAGTGAGAGAGAAGCAATATTCTTTGAAAAGGTTAGCTTTATACTTCTTTGCAGATTTATGCCCTGTGGCTTCTATGCCCAGCATTTGTCTTGAGGTATCTTTACCACTTGGAAGAATTATGATACTCGGTAAATTTGATATGAGGCACGAATTCTATTTAAGGGTTGTAATTAGGAAGGAAGAAGAAAAGCTATAGAAGTAGCAGGCGGAAGAAAACCTGGGAAGATTGATTATTTCTTTGACATATCTTCTTGTAGAGTAACTTCAGCATGTATAGGTTTTAAGCTACTACTTAAATAGCGCACACACATTAACATAATAGGAGTATAGTTACATAACCAAAGCATATCTGTAATTACCAGCCATCTCCAGTGAAACCAAGAAAACCAGTTAGGCACCTCAGGCATTTGTGAAAACTTATCTATGATATGGTGGATATTGTCCAACTGAACTTGAACAGTCTGAGAGAAATCAGACAAATTAAAACAACCCATTCCTGGGGAATGTTCACATCCCTTATGTTCTTTTAACAGTAAATAGTCTGTAGTTGTAAGATTTTGGAGCGCTACAATGTGCACTTTTCCTAATTCTTGGTTGAGTTCCAACAGTATAGATCCAGTCAAATTTGTTGTTTTACTGTATGCACAGGCCAGCTTAGATATCTCCTTCCTCATTCCCATGGCAAGTCGAGGAACTGGTGGGATGAGTGCATCTACAGCTGTAGCAGTGCGTGGATCTTTGTTGGGGTTTTTTGATGATGATCTTCTGGCATGAGTCTTCCAGAGAGTGCTGATGGTGGAAGTTCTCTTTCATATCGTATCTTAGTTCATTTTTGGGGTAGCCCAATTAGGCTTTGATCCTCTGTATAAACACAAACAGACCCTTTGCCTACACTTTTATATGCCCTTTATACCCTTGTGTAGAACTCATTGGAGGTTACCACACAGGAACTGCCCTTTTTTTGTTTTGTTTTGTTTTGTTTTGCTTTGTTTTTGGTATCACTAATCTACACTTACATGATGAATATTATGTTTACTAGGCTCTCCCCTATACCATGTCTCCCTTTAAACCCCTTTACAGTCACTGTCCATCAGCATAGCAAAATGTTGTAGAATCACTACTTGCCTTGTCTGTGTTGTACAGCCCTCCCTTTTCTCCTACCCACCCATGCATGTTAATCTTAATACCCCCCTACTTCTCCCCCCCTTTTCCCTCCCTACCCACCCATCCTCCCCAGTCCCTTTCCCTTTGGTACCTGTTAGTCCATTCTTGAGTTCTGTGATTCTACTGCTGTTTTGTTCCTTCAGTTTTTCCTTTGTTCTTATACTCCACAGATGAGTGAAATCATTTGGTATTTCTCTTTCTCCGCTTGGTTTGTTTCACTGAGCATAATACCCTCCAGCTCCATCCATGTTGCTGCAAATGGTAGGATTGGTAGGATTTGCCCTTTTCTTATGGCTGAGTAGTATTCCATTGTGTATATGTACCACATCTTCTTTATCCATTCATCTATCAATGGACATTTAGGTTGCTTCCAATTCTTGGCTATTGTAAATAGTGCTGCGATAAACATAGGGGTGCATCTGTCTTTCTCAAACTTGATTGCTGCATTCTTAGGGTAAATTCCTAGGAGTGGAATTCCTGGGTCAAATGGTAAGTCTGTTTTGAGCATTTTGATGTACCTCCATACTGCTTTCCACAATGGTTGAACTAACTTACATTCCCACCAGCAGTGTAGGAGGGTTCCCCTTTCTCCACAGCCTCGCCAACATTTGTTGTTGTTTGTCTTTTGGATGGCAGCCATCCTTACTGGTGTGAGGTGATACCTCATTGTAGTTTTAATTTGCATTTCTCTGATAATTAGCGATGTGGAGCATCTTTTCATGTGTCTGTTGGCCATACATATTTCTTTTTTGGAGAACTGTCTGTTCAGTTCCTCTGCCCATTTTTTAATTGGGTTATTTGTTTTTTGTTTGTTGAGGTGTGTGAGCTCTTTATATATTCTGGATGTCAAGCCTTTATCGGATGTGTCATTTTCAAATATATTCTCCCATACTGTAGGGATCCTTTTTGTTCTATTGATGGTGTCTTTTGCTGTACAGAAGCTTTTCAGCTTAATATAGTCCCACTTACTCATTTTTGCTGTTGTTTTCCTTGCCCAAGGAGATATGTTCAAGAAGAGGTCACTCATGTTTATGTCTAAGAGGTTTCTGCCTATGTTTTCTTCCAAGAGTTTAATGGTTTCATGACTTACATTCAGGTCTTTGATCCATTTTGAGTTTACTTTTGTATATGGGGTTAGACAATGGTCCAGTTTCATTCTCCTACATGTAGCTGTCCAGTTTTGCCAGCACCACCTGTTGAAGAGACTGTCATTTCGCCATTGTATGTCCATGGCTCCTTTATCAAATATTAATTGACCATATATGTCTGGGTTAATGTCTGGATTCTCTAGTCTGTTCCATTGGTCTGTGGCTCTGCTCTTGTGTCAGTACCAAATTGTCTTGATTACTATGGCTTTATAGTAGAGCTTGAAGTTGGGGAGTGAGATCCCCCCTACTTTATTCTTCTTTCTCAGGATTGCTTTGGCTATTCGGGGTCTTTGGTGTTTCCATATGAATTTTTGAATTATTTGTTCCAGTTCATTGAAGAATGTTGCTGGTAGTTTCATAGGGATTGCATCAAATCTGTATATTGCTTTGGGCAGGATGGCCATTTTGACGATATTAATTCTTCCTAAACACGAGCATGGGATGAGTTTCCATCTGTTAGTGTCCCCTTTAATTTCTCTTAAGAGTGACTTGTAGTTTTCAGAGTATAAGTCTTTCACTTCTTTGGTTAGGTTTATTCCTAGGTATTTTATTTTTTTTGATGCAATTGTGAATGGAGTTGTTTTCCTGATTTCTCTTTCTGTTGGTTCATTGTTAGTATATAGGAAAGCCACAGATTTCTGTGTGTTGATTTTGTATCCTGCAACTTTGCTGTATTCCGATATCAGTTCTAGTAGTTTTGGGATGGAGTCTTTAGGGTTTTTTATGTACAGTATCATGTCATCTGCAAATAGTGACAGTTTAACTTCTTCTTTACCAATCTGGATTCCTTGTATTTCTTTATTTTGTCTGATTGCCGTGGCTAGGACCTCCAGTACTATGTTAAATAACAGTGGAGAGAGTGGGCATCCCTGTCTAGTTCATATCTCAGAGGAAATGCTTTCAGCTTCTTGCTGTTCAATATAATGTTGGCTGTTGGTTTATCATAGATGGCCTTTATTATGTTGAGGTACTTGCCCTCTATTCCCATTTTGCTGAGAGTTTTTAACATGAATGGATGTTGAACTTTGTCAATGCTTTTTCAGCATCTATGGAAATGATCATGTGGTTTTTGTCTTTCTTTTTGTTGATGTGGTGAATGATGTTGATGGACTTTCGAATGTTGTGCCATCCTTGCATTCCTGAGATGAATCCCACTTGGTCATGGTGTATGATCCTTTTGATGTATTTTTGAATTCGGTTTGCTAATATTTTGTTGAGTATTTTTGCAGCTACGTTCATCAGGGATATTGGTCTGTAGTTTTCTTTTTTGGTGGGGTCTTTGCCTGGTTTTGGTATTAGGGTGATGTTAGCTTCATAGAATGAGTTTGGTAGTATCCCCTCCTCCTCTATTTTTTGGAAAACTCTAAGGAGAATGGGTATTATGTCTTCCCTGTATGTCTGATAAAATTCCGAGGTAAATCCATCTGGCCCAGGGATTTTGTTCTTTGGTAGTTTTTTGATTACTGCTTCAATTTCGTTGCTGGTAATTGGTCTGTTTAGATTTTCTGTTTCTTCGTGGGTCAATCTTGGAAGGTTGTATTTTTCTAGGAAGTTGTCCATTTCTCCTAGGTTTCCCAGCTTGTTAGCATGTAGGTTTTCATAGTATTCTCCAATAATTCTTTGCATTTCCGTGGGGTCTGTCGTGATTTTTCCTTTCTCGTTTCTGATACTGTTGATTTGTGTTGACTCTCTTTTCTTCTTAATAAGTCTGGCTAGAGGCTTATCTATTTTGTTTATTTTCTCGAAGAACCAGCTCTTGGTTTCATTGATTTTTGCTATTGTTTTATTCTTCTCAATTTTATTTATTTCTTCTCTGATCTTTATTATGTCCCTCCTTCTGCTGACCTTAGGCCTCATCTGTTCTTCTTTTTCCAATTTCGATAATTGTGACATTAGACCATTCATTTGGGATTGCTCTTCCTTTTTTAAATATGCTTGGATTGCTATATACTTTCCTCTTAAGACTGCTTTTGCTGCGTCCCACAGAAGTTGGGGCTTAGTGTTGTTGTTGTCATTTGTTTCCATATATTGCTGGATCTCCATTTTGATTTGGTCATTGATCCATTGATTATTTAGGAGCGTGTTGTTAAGCCTCCATGTGTTTGTGAGCCTCTTTGCTTTCTTTGTACACTTTATTTCTAGTTTTATGCCTTTGTGGTCTGAAAAGTTGGTTGGTAGGATTTCAATCTTTTGGAATTTTCTGAGGCTCTTTTTGTGGCCTAGTATGTGGTCAATTCTGGAGAATGTTCCATGTGCACTTGAGAAGAATGTATATCCCGCTGCTTTTGGATGTAGAGTTCTATAGATGTCTATTAGGTCTATCTGCTCTACTGTGTTGTTCAGTGCTTCCGTGTCCTTACTTATTTTCTGCCCAGTGGATCTATCCTTTGCAGTGAGTGGTGTGTTGAAGTCTCCTAGAATGAATGCATTGCAGTCTATATCCCTCTTTAGTTCTGTTAGTATTTGTTTCACATATGCTGGTGCTCCTGTGTTGGGTGCATATATATTTATGATGGTTATATCCTCTTGTTTGACTGAGCCCTTTATCATTATGTAGTGTCCTTCTTTATCTCTTGTTACTTTCTTTGTTTTGAAGTCTATTTTGTCTGATATTAGTACTGCAACCCCTGCTTTCTTCTCACTGTTGTTTGCTTGAAATATGTTTTTCCATCCCTTGACTTTTAGTCTGTACATGTCTTTGGGTTTGAGGTGAGTTTCTTGTAAGCAGCATATAGATGGTTCTTGCTTTTTTATCCATTCTGTTACTCTGTGTCTTTTGATTGGTGCATTCAATCCATTAACATTTAGGGTGACGATTGAAAGATATGTACTTATTGCCATTGCAGGCTTTAAATTCGTGGTTACCAAAGGTTCAAGGTTAGCCTCTTTAGTATCTTACTGCCTAACTTAGCTCGCTTATTGAGCTGTTATATACACTGTCTGGAGATTCTTTTCTTCTCTCCCTTCTTGTTCCTCCTCCTCGATTCTTCATATGTTGGGTGTTTTGTGCTGTGCTCTTTCTAGGAGTGCTCCCATCTAGAGCAGTCCCTGTAAGATGTTCTGTAGAGGTGGTTTGTGGAAAGCAAATTCCCTCAGCTTTTGTTTGTCTGGGAATTGTTTAATCCCACCATCATATTTGAATGATAGTCGTGCTGGATACAGTATCCTTGGTTCAAGGCCCTTCTGTTTCATTGTATTAAATATATCATGCCATTCTCTTCTGGCCTGTAGGGTTTCTGTCGAGAAGTCTGACGTTAGCCTGATGGGTTTCCCTTTATAGGTGACCTTTTTCTCTCTAGCTGCCTTTAACACTCTTTCCTTGTCCTTGATCTTTGCCATTTTAATTATTATGTGTCTTGGTGTTGTCCTTCTTGGATCCTTTCTGTTGGGGGTTCTGTGTATTTCCGTGGTCTGTTCGATTATTTCCTCCCCCAGTGTGGGGAAGTTTTCAGCAATTATTTCTTCTAAGATACTTTCCATCTCTTTTCCTCTCTCTTCTTCTTCTGGGACCCCTATAATACGGATATTGCTCCTTTTGGATTGGTCACACAGTTCTCTTAATATTGTTTCATTCCTGGAGATCCTTTTGTCTCTCTCTATGTCAGCTTCTATGCGTTCCTGTTCTCTGATTTCAATTCCATCAATGGCCTCTTGCATTCTATCCATTCTGCTTATAAACCCTTCCAGAGTTTGTTTCATTTCTGCGATCTCCTTTCTGGCATCTGTGATCTCCTTCCGGACTTCATCCTATTTCTCTTGCGTATTTCTCTGCATCTCTGTCAGCATGTTTATGATTCTTATTTTGAATTCTTTTTCAGGAAGACTGGTTAGGTCTGTCTCCTTCTCTGGTGTTGTCTCTGTGATCTTTGTCTGCCTGTAGCTTTGCCTTTTCATGGTGATAGGAATAGTCTGCAGAGCTGGGACGAGTGACGGCTGGAAGGACTTCCCTTCTTGTTGGTTTGTGGCCCTCCTCTCCTGGGAGAACAGTGGCCTCTAGTGGCTTGTGCTTGGCAGCTGCACGCAGACAGGGTTTCTGCTTCCTGCCCGGCTGCTATGGAGTTAATCTCCGCTGTTGCTGTGGGCGTGGCCTGGCTCGGGCAGCTACTCCAAAATGGTGGAGTCACGTTGGAGCAGGAGAGGCTGGGAGGCTATTTATCTCCGTAAGGGCCCTCCCTGCTCCCTGCAGCCCAGGGGTTAGGGTGCCCAGAGATCCCTGGATTCCCTACCTCTGGATTAAGTGACCCGCCCTGCCCCTTTAAGACTTCCAAAAAGCACCCGCCAAAACAAAACAACCACCACCAAAAAAAAAAATAATAATAATAATAATAAATTTAAAAAAAAATTTTTTTTAATTAAAAAAAAAAAAAATGATGGTCGCTCGTTTTTCTTTATTCTCCGGTGCCAGCCTCAGGCCTCTGCTCACCGGTCTTTCTGCCCTGTTTCCCTAGTACTGCGGTCCCTATCCCTTTAAGACTTCCAAAAAGCGCTTTCCAAAACAAAACAGCAAAAAAGGAAAAAAAAAAAAAAATGGTCGTGCGCTTTTCTTATCTCCTTCGGCACCCGGCCTCCGGTGCCCGTTCACTGTTCTTGCTGCCCTGTTTTCCCAGTATCGAGGGCCCTGCACTCTGGCCCGGATGGCGGGGGCTGGGTGTTCGGCAGTCCTGGGCTCCGTCTCCCTCCCGCTCTGCCTATTCTTCTCCCGCCGGGAGCTGGGGGGAGGGGCGCTCAGCTCCCGCGGGGCCGGGGCTTGTATCTTACCCCCTTCGCGAGGCGCTGGGTTCTCGCAGGTGCGGATGTGGTCTGGATATTGTCCTGTGTCCTCTGGTCTTTATTCTAGGAAGGGTTGTCTTTGTTATATTTTCATAGATATATGTGGTTTGGCGAGGAGATTTCTGCTGCTCTACTTATGCCGCCATGTTCCACCCCTCTATCTCGAATTTACTTTTGTGTATGGGGTTAGACAGTGATCCAGTTTCATTCTCTTACATGTAGGTGTCCAGTTTTGCCAGCACCATCTGTTGAATAGACTGTCATTTCCCCATTGTATGTCCCTGGCTCCTTTATCAAATATTAATTGACCATACATGTTTGGGTTAATGTCTGGAGTCTTTAATCTGTTCCACTGGTCTGTGGCTCTGTTCTTGTGCCAGTACCAAATTGTCTTGATTACTGTGGCTTTGTAGTAGAGCTTGAAGTTGGGGAGTGAGATTTCTCCTACTTTATTCTTCTTTCTCAGGATTGCTTTGGCTATTCGGGGTCTTTGGTGTTTCCATATGAATTTTTGAACTATTTTTTCCAGTTCGTTGAAGAATGTTGCTGGTAATTTGATAGGGATTGCATCAAATCTGTATATTGCTTTGGGCAGGATGGCCATTTTGACGATATTAATTCTTCCTAGCCAAGAGCATGGGATGAGTTTCCATTTGTCAGTGTCCCCTTTAATTTCTCTTAAGAGTGTCTTGTAGTTTTCAGGGTATAGGTCTTTCCCTTCTTTGTTTAGGTTTATACCTAGGTATTTTATTCTTTTTGATGCAATTGTGAATGGAATTGTTTTCCTGATTTATTTTTCTATTGGTTCATTGTTAGTGTATAGGAAAGCCACAGATTGCTGTGTGTTAATTTTGTATCCTTCAACATTGCTGTATTCCGATATCAGCTCTAGTAGTTTTGGAGTGGAGTCTTTAGGGTCTTTTATGTACAATATCATGTCATCTGCAAATAGTGACAGTTTAACTTCTTCAATACCAATCTGGATTCCTTGTATTTCTTTGTTTTGTCTAATTGTTATGGCTAGGACCTCCAATACTATGTTAAATAACAGTGGGGAGAGTGGGCATCCCTGTCTTGTTCCTGATCTCACAAGAAAAGCTTTCAGCTTTTCGCTGTTCAGTATGATGTTGGCTGTGGGTTTATCATATATGGCCTTTATTATGTTGAGGTACTTGCCCTCTATACCCATTTTGCTGAGAGTTTTTATCATGAATGGATGTTGAATTTTGTCAAATGCTTTTTCAGCATCTATGGAGATGATCATGTGGATTTTGTCCTTTTTGTTGATGTGGTGGATAATGTTGATGGATTTTTGAATGTTGTACCATCCTTGCATTCCTGGGATGAATCCCACTTGGTCATGGTGTATGATCCTTTTGATATATTTTTGAATTCGGTTTGCTAATATTTTACTGAGTATTTTTGCATCTACATTCATCCGGATTATTGGTCTGTAATTTTCTTTTTTGGTGGGGTCTTTGCCTGGTTTTGGTATTAGGGTGATGTTGGCTTCATAGAATGAGTTTGGGAGTATTCCCTCCTCTTCTATTTTTTGGAAAACTTTAAGGAGAATGGGTATTATGTCTTCTCTGTATGTCTGATAAAATTCTGAGGTAAATCCATGTGGCCCGGGGGTTTTGTTCTTGGGTAGTTTTTTGATTACCATTTCAATTTCTTTGCTCATAATTGGTTTGTTTAACTTTTATGTTTCTTCCTTGGTCAGTCTTGGAATGTTGTATTTTTCTAGGAAGTTGTCCCTTTCTTCTAGGTTTTCCAGCTTGTTTGCATATAGGTTTTCATAGTAGTCTTTAATAATTCTTTGTATTTCTGTGGAGTCTGTCATGATTTTTCCATTCTCATTTCTGATTCTGTTGATGTGTGTTGATTCTCTTTTTCTCCTAATAAGTTTGGCTAGAGGCTTATCTATTTTGTTGTTTTCTCAAAGAACCAGCTCTTGGTTTCACTGATTTTTTTCTATTGTTTTATTGTTCTCAATTTTGTTTATTTCTTCTCTGATCTTTATTATGTCCCTCCTTCTGCTGACTTTAGGCCTCATTTGTTCTTCTTTTTCCAGTTTCGATAATTGTGATGTTAGAGTATTCATTTGGGATTGTTCTTCCTTCTTTAAGTGTGCCTAGATCAGTATATACTTTCTTCTTAAGACTGCTTTTGCTGCGTCCCACAGAAGTTGGGGCTTTGTGTTGTTGTTGTCATTTGTTTCCATATATTCCTTGATCTCTGTTTTAATTTGTTCATTGATCCATTGATTATTTAGGAGCATGTTGTTAAGCCTCCATGTGTTTGTGAGCCTTTTTGTTTTCTTTGTAGAATTTATTTCTAGTTTTATACCTTTGTGGTCTGAAAAGTTGGTTGGTAGAATTTCAATCTTTTGGAACTTAATGAGGCTCTTTTTGTGAGCTAGTATGTGGTCTATTCTGGATAATGTTCCATGTGCACTTGAGAAGAATGTATATCCTGTTGCTTTTGGATGTAGAGTTCTATAGATGTCTATTAGGTCCATCTGTTCTAGTGTGTTGTTCAGTGCCTTTGTGTCCTTACTTATTTTCTGCCCGGTGGATCTATCCTTTGGGGTGAGTGGTGTGTTGAAGTCTCCTAAAATGAATGCATTGCAGTCTCTTTCCCTCTTTAGTTCTGTTAGTATTTGTTTCACATATGCTGGGGCTCCTGTGTTGGGTGCATATATATTTAGAATAGTTATATCCTCTTGTTGGACTGAACCCTTTATCATTATATAATGTCCTTCTTTATCTCTTGTTACTTTCTTTGTTTTGAAGTCTATTTTGTCTGATGTTAGTACTGCAACCCCTGCTTTCTTTTCTCTGTTGTTTGCCCGAAATATGTTTTTCCATCCCTTGACTTTTAGTCTGTGCATGTCTTTAGGTTTGAGGTGAGTTTCTTGTAAACAGCATATAGATGGGTCTTGCTTTTTTATCCATTCTATTACTCTGTGTCTTTTGATTGGTGCATTAAGTCCATTTACATTTAGGGTGACTATTGAAAGATATGTACTTATTGCCATTGCAGGCTTTAGATTCGTGGTTACCAAAGGTTCAAGGTTAGCTTCTTTAGTATGTTACTGCCTAACTTAGCTTGCTTATTGAGCTGTTATATACACTGTCTGGAGATTCTTTTCTTCTCTCCCTTCTTATTCCTCCTCCTCCATTCTTTATATGTTGGTTGTTTTATTCTGTGGTCTTTTGTGTTTCCTTTAACTGCTTTTAGTGGGTAGTTGATTTTATTTTTTGCCTTTAGTTAGTATTTGGTTGGTCTGCTTTCTTTGCTGTGATTTTATTTTCTCTGGTCACATCTGTTTAGTCTTAGGAGTGCTCCCGTCTAGAAAAGTCCCTCTAAAATATCCAGTATAGGTGGTTTCTGGAAGGCAAATTCCCTCAACTTTTGCTTGTCTGGGAATTGTTTAATCCGTCCTTCATATTTAAATGATAATCGTGCTGGATACAGTATCCTTGGTTCTAGGCCCTTCTGTTTCATTGCATTGAATATATCATGCCATTCTCTTCTGGCCTGTAAGGTTTCTGTTGAGAATTCTGATGATAGCCTGATGGGTTTTCTTTTATAGGTGACCTTTTTCTCTCTAGCTGCCTTTAAAACTCTTTCCTTGTCCTTGATATTTGCCATTTTAATTATTATGTGTCTTGGTGTTGTCCTCCTTGGGTCCTTTCTGTTGGGAGTTCTTTGTATTTCTGTGGTCTGTTTGATTATTTCCTCCCCCAGTTTGGGGAAGTTTTCAGCAATTATTTCTTCAAAGATACTTTCTATCCCTTCTCCTCTCTCTTCTTCTTCTGGTACCCCTATAGTATGGATATTGTTCCTTTGGATTGGTCACACAGTTCTCTTAATATTGTTTCATTCTTGGAGATCTTTTTATCTCTCTGTGTCAGCTTCTATGCATTCCTGTTCTCTGGTTTCTATTCCATCAATGGCCTCTTGCATTTTTTCCATTCTGATTATAAATCCTTCCAGAGTTTGTTTCCCTTCTGTTTATCTCCTTCTGGACGTCTGTAATCTCCCTCCGGACTTCATCCCTTAGCTCTTGTATATTTCTCTGCATCTCAGTCAGCATGTTTATGATTTTTATTTTGAATTCTTTTTCAGGAAGACTGGTTAGGTCTGTCTCCTTCTCAGGTGTTGTCTCTGTTATCTTTGTCTGCCTGAAAATTTGCCTTTTCATGGTGCTAGAGATAGTTTGCAGAGCTGGGACGAGTGACGGCTGGAAGAACTTCCCTTCTTGTTGGTTTGTGGCCCTCCTGTCCTGGGAGAACTGCGACCTCTAGTGGCTTGTGCTGGGCAGCTGCTCTCAGACGGGGCTTCTGATTCTTGCCCAGCTGCTATGGAGTTTATCTCTGCTTTTGCTGTGGGCATGGCCTTCCTCGGGCTGCTGCTCCGAAATGGTGGAGCCATGTTGGAGGGGGAACGGCCGGGAGGCTATTTATCTCCGTGAGGGGCCTCTGTGCTCCCTGCTGCCCAGGGGGTTAGAGTGCCCAGAGTTCCCCAGATTCCCTGCTGCTGGACTAAGTGTCCCAGGATGCTTCCGTCTGGTCGTGTGGTCCCTGTCCCTTTAAGACTTCCAAAATGCACTCGCTTTTCTTTGTCCCCAGGGTGCCGGCTGTGGGGACCTGCTCACAGGTCTTACTGTCCTGTTTCCCTAGTATCCAGGACCCCATGCATGCACTGTGTCTGCGCTCTGGCCCGGATGGCTGGGGCTGGCTATTTAGCAGTCCTGGGCTCCCTCTCCCTCCCTGCTCTGACTCCTCTTCTCCCACCCGGATCTGGGGTGTGGGGCGCTCGGGTTCCGCCGGTCCGGGGTTTGTATCTTACCCCCTTCGCGAGGCACTGGGTTCTCGCTGGTGTGGATGTGGTCTGGATGTTGTCCTGTGTCTTCTGGTCTCTCTTGTAGGAAGAGTTGTCTTTGTTGTATTTTCAAAAATATATGTGGTTTTGTGAGGAGATTTCCGCTGCTCTACTCATGCCACCATCTTGGCTCCGCCTCTAACTCCAGCTTTCTTGAGGCTAGATCAATAGGCTGATGAAAGCCTGCCTTAACATCCCAGGTGTGCCCTCCTTCCTCCTCCAGACCAGTGCCACACAGCAAGAACCAACACAGCTCTGTTTCCTTAAGAAAAATTCTAAGCCAGAAGTCATTAGTATTAGTTCTCAGAGGGACACAGTGATAGAGTGGGCTGGTGGCACAAGGAAGTCATTCCTACCATCAGAGGTGGGGTGAGAGAGTCAGCTGACATTTGAAAGAGCCCACTGATGCCCTAGTGAAGTCTTAGAGAAGCGGTAGAATGCTCCAGGACAGCACAGGGAATCAGGCCAGATTTGAAATTAACTATGTGCAAATTAAATTGTCAGTTTCAAACTAGAGTTCTTGATCTTTTTAATATTATTTGTCTTAGAGTACTTACTGTTATCTGCCAACATGAACTGCACATTAACAGTATTGTCAATGTCAGCATTTAAGTATTGTAGTAGTTGACCAACAAAGAAATATGATAGTTTATTTTGTCCCAATTATTAGCTATGATGAAGGAGAGTGAACATGTCCTGGAGGGGGGGGGCCAGGTCACATGACAGAGAGATGCACAAACCATGCTAAGGTCTTGGACATCCACCAGAAGGACTTTTGAGAGGGAGTAAGCATGCAGATGGTACAGAGAATGCTCAGGAAGGAAAGCACTTAAGAAGGTGGTCCCTTACGAGGGGTTACAATTGTCCCAACTGAGCATGTGTTGTAGAGCTGGGGTTGAGGAGGTGGCCTGGGGAGAAACTCCGGTGGACAACTCTTGAGATCTGGCTAATGATCCCAGGAGGTGGTCATGTGACCTCCAGCAACATGGTGGATGAGTAATTCAGAGGCCAAAAAGTTTGGGGAAAGGATGAATATGTTTTGGAAATGCATAAGCTGCGGTGGATGCTAGAGGAGGGGTGGCCATCGGGACGGGAAGGACAGGCCAGAAGAGGAGCCTGTTCCTGCAGCTCTGACAATGTTCTGGGCAGGTGACTGATCTTGTTGGGCCTAATAAATTAGGGTTGTATAATTTTTGCTAGATTTAATATGCTCACTCTGAGAGACAGAGAGGCGGACGGAGGAGAGAGGGCAGGAAGTCATATCCAGGGACCCCCAGGTGTGAAGGGCAGGGAGCAAGTAAAGGGCATGTGGGAACCTTGATTGAAGGATTGAAGAGTTGAGGGTAGGAAGAGGCAGTTGTGCAGGGGACAGAAGCACTGATGGCCACTGACGAGTGTGTAGTCCTGGGAGAGGGGCCCCTGGCCCTGAGGAGAAACACCCCAGGGTGGTGGTGGGGGCAGTGTAGCAGAGCAGGGAGAGGGGGCAGGGCTGGGGATGAGGTCAGGGGCAGCGGGGCCACATCAGACCAGAGACACTCCGTGGGGGCTGCTCACCAGACTCACCTTCCAGTCTCAGTAGAGGCTGCAGCTCCATGCAGACATCTCGGGGACCAAAATGCTTGATTTTCATCAGTTCTGTTTAAATATGTAAGGATGTGGGAACATCAATGTTGGGGGAGAAAGTGAATACAGCAACTGAATAGTGGCCATGTGGGAAAATTGCATAGAATGAAAAAAAATTTATTTTTGCTTATGAACTCTGCTGACTTCTAAGTTAAGGTGTGGGTCCAGTTAACAGAATTGTCAGTGCCAATTTCCCAGCTTGTCAGTGTGGTACAGTGTGTAAGGTGGCCCCATACGGGAGGCACCGTGAAGGATGTACAGTGGTATCTGTGTTTATCAGTCTTTGCAATTTCCTGTTTATTTCAAAAAAGGTAACAAATTCACCAGTATACTCCAAAGTCCAGTCAGATAGAAAATCTGGATGAGTTTTCCAAGTCTGATTCAGCACAGTTCAAAGTCTCTCTGGCTGAAAAGGTTTGCAAGTCTCGGGGATTATGTTTTCCCTGACGGCTGGAGTGTGACCTTTCCTAGGGAGCCCCTTGTAGATCCCATAGGAGTTGATGGCCCCACAGCAGTGGTTTGGAATGAGCCCCAGCCCAGGACAATAATCTTCCTGCTTTTGTAAGAGAAACTCAAGAGGTAGAAAATTAGGAAAAATCTCGGTCCTGTGAGCAGAGTTTCCTTGTGGGCAGGGTTCCTCCCTCTGTGTGAGTCTAGATGAACCCAGGGGGGAGGGAATGTGCACGATGCTCTTAGTACGTTCCAAACCAGTCATGTGTTATGTCATGGTTACATAATCCCTCGGTTTGCTAAAAGTGCCAACTTTAGGATGTGACCTAGGTCAAACTGAGTAAGTTTGTGTTCTATATATATAAATGTGTGTGTGTATATAGTTAAGTGTTATTTTTAAGATTTAAGGTAAATATCTTTGTGATATCAGAATTCATTTGCAAAGTAGCAGTTGAAATGCTCTGGTCCTGGCCTAGACACTGGTGTTCCTCTGATGTCAGTTTAAACAACAAATGAAGGGGCAGGAACTTCACAGCCCTGTTGAGGGTGAGTCTTGGAAAGTAAACCTCCCTTTTAAAATAAAGGCCCTACCCTGCTGGGGGACCAGGTTTAGGGTTGGGGAGGGAGGAGCTTCGTCACTTCTGTGATGTTAGGGCCACCTTCAGGCACTCACATTCCAACACGCTTTCTCTTCCCATGTGCTTCCAACATTTCCACCTGTACTGGTTAATCTTCACAGCAGTCCTATGATGATTTTCCCCACGTTCTGTCGTTGAGGAAACAAGATTCAGTAAGATGCAGTGACTTCCTCAAGGCTGTGTAATAAGGTGGCAGTCAGGAATTTTTGTTTGCAGGTGTTTGAAAGCTTCCAAGCAGAGAAGTTGAAAGAATCGTCTATTAGACACCCCTATGTCCACTCAATTATGTTCAACAATTATGAGCTTTTTCGTATAGTTATGGGTTCATCTTCCATATATATTTTGCTGAAGGACATTTATGTTGCAAATAAATGTCCTGACACTATGTCACCAACATATTCACACTGAAGAGATCTGATAATAATTCTGTCCTGTGCATTAATACCCAATCCATATCCAGTTTTCCCTGGTAAGCTAAAGAAAAGTGGACCAGTAAAAAGATATCTAAGGGCTTGGTATTCAAAGTTTCAACATCGCTGGTTGTCTCAAATGGCCACTCTTCAAACTGAAACTATCTAACTCTGTAATACTTCCTGTTAATTAAAACCAAGGTCAAGGTAAGCAAAGTATGAACCACATCTGTTTTCCCAGTCAAGATGAGCAACAATGTTTGCCTTTCCTTCTTAACACCCTTTGGTGCCAAGATGTATGTAAACCCCTATCTTTTTTTTTTAAGCATTCCAACATATTTTATGTAAATGGATGTACCCCTTTAAAGTTCTTTTCTCCTTGTCCTCTTGAAGATACACCACCTCTGTTTGACTTGGGATCTGAAACATTTCTCCTACATGTCCATGGGAGTCGGTGTTTCCAGGCTTCTAAGCCTTCAGTTTGGCTCAAATAAAACTATCTTTATTTCAAGGTTATGCTAATGAACTTTTCATGGATACCACATTGTTTCAGATTCTTTTATGGGTTATGTTTCTTACAGGGCCCACTCAGAATTCACACTTTGCTACGGTTTTTATCCCGAACGGTTTGGTGTTAAAGAGCACACACTGAAGCTTTCCTTCCATGGTGTCATTCAGGTAATAGAGGATGTGGGTAAGGGCTCCAGGCCAAACCCAGCCACCCTCATTGGTTTATATATTGTCTGTGGCTACTTTCTTGGTATAACAGCAGATCGGAGTAGTTCCAGCAAGACCACGTAGTCTGCAAAGCTGAAAATCATTACCATCTGGCTCATTCTATAATGTTTGCTGACCCCTGAGCTATCCTGTCCCTTGCCTTGGCTTAACCTTCAGGTCTATAGTTACCTGAGCTGGTTGGCAGGTAAACAATCCCCAGAAATGGATGTTTGTAAAGAACCATTTATTCATCTTAGATTTTCATTCATCACTATCTTTCCACTTTTTCTCATCTTTTATTACAGAGGAAATCATGAAAGACTTCAGAGAACTGGTACCCAACTCAGAGTGGGTACTCTATAGGTGTGGTGATTCCTTTTGTTTGTTTTGATAGGGAAATTTCTGACTGTATACATGTCCTTTTGGTCAAATCAGGACAGGCCATGTGGTGGGCCCATGGAGGGAGCTCTGAGGTGAGCTCACCATTGCTCAACTTTCTTCTCCATGACAAACTGTCCGTGAGGTCCCTGAGCATCTGAGGGTAAAAGGGCCAAGTACACGGGGGTCTCTGCTCCTTCTTCTGGGCTTTTCAAGGCCTTGGGTCCCCCCATGTCAGATCTCACCCATCCAGGGCAGCAGGAATTCAGGAGGATCTTGTCCCCACTTCTCTGCTCACTCAGTTTCCTGGCCTGGATTCTGGACAGGACTGTGACACCAATTTTTGTCACTCCGTATGCAGTATTAGGCCAGCCCTCCTTCTGGTGTACTCCATTCTTTGTATCTTCCACAAACTTGTTCATGAGCCCCACCAGCTCCTCCTCTGTGATGGTCTCACTTGTAAACTTCTGCTGCAGTTCTGGGCTGCAGTTTTTAAGAGCTCTGAGACTCACAATGCTAGACACATTCACCACTCTGCCTGAAATACAACACAAATTGTTATGTAGAAATGCATGCACAAGCATGAATACTAAATTCTCCAGGATTTTGGACCAGAACATTTGCATTTGAGAGAAAACTACCAGTTGTTATGGGCATTAATTAAGACTCTATAGTCATGGTCATGATACAGTCTTGAAACTTATGTAGAGGATGAAATAAAAAAGGATTCCCTTATACCAAGGGGTTTTAAAATGGAGCCAGGAGTCCATTAAGGGGATGAGCCTTATGTATTTACCACTGGAACCATGAACTTGTGAACTGGTTAAACTGCCAATATTCCAAGGACTGAGCCTGAACACCTGCACCTTGCTACAGTAAGAGACTTTGCTGGGTGATAACTTTAGCAACCAATTATATTATATTCACTCAAGATTAGTTTTGTGCCTCCAACATCAATCAGAATTCTGTATAAGTAACACATATAAGCATTCCCTTTTGTTTTTAAAAACCCCTAGCTTTTGTTCCCTTGTGGGGCACAATTTGGGCTGCCACCTCAATCTGTGCTCCCCAAATGGCAATTCCAAGACCCCAAATAATGTTTCTGTAAAATTTCAGTTGTCTCTTTTCTCAGTCGAAACTTGTCATACTCATGTCTCAAATGAGGTCAAGGAAATGCTTTCATAGGAGGGCAGTGTCCAGAAGCTGCATAAGAAAATGAGAGGAGTTTATACAGGAACATGCTAAGGGGAAGGTAAGGAGGTGCTCATTATACTTCATAATGAGACAGCCTTTCTCCCCCTAAGGCCACCTTTGGTTTAATATGAGGTTCTTATGGGCACATGGTCAGCTCTAGAAACAGGTGTCTACTTGCCAACGAACAGCTTATTGGTTTACTGATGACAGTTCCATGGTGAACGTACAGCTTATGGTTTGGAAGGCGGCTGCTCTGCTCTAGCCACGAGAAATCAAGTCAGCTCACTAGGCGCAACTGCATGTTGTTTTCTCTATGTTTGGGTGTTGACCAATTCATGAGCACTGGCCTGACAATATGGTCCTGAAGAGGGGCAGGGAACACTGGACTATTGAAGGGATGCCTATATAGGGTATGGCCCTTTGGAAGCCACTATGGGAATTTGGGGGGAAGTTAGAGTAGGACATGTTAATGCCCATCAAGAAAACCACTTCCAGAGCCAGAAGGGAACCAGAACTAGCAAAGAGATATCCTGGTGTGTGGGTTTGAAGTGGCTACCTGGGTCTGCGAGTGAGTGGGAATGGGGTGCTGCAGCATCCAGAGATGGGATAATTGTTGACACGGTCTCGCGCCCTCTGAGGCAGAAAATGCCAACGACTGTTCTGTCTGCCACAAGAGAGACAAAAGACTGCAGGTGGTCATGGGAGAGATTCTCTGAGGGGATGGTCCTGCACAATGGCCAGTAGGGTTGAAGGTAGTAGCCCTGGGATGCTACAAATGGGTCCTGACAAGATGAGACGCTCTCTGCAGCCCAGGTTTTACATCCCAGAAGTAGATGCTCGTGTCCAAGGACTGGCACAGAAGATACCGCACCAATTTGGACTAAGTTACATTTCTGCAGATCGAGCAACCCACTTTCATCCTTAGTGTTTTGGCAGAAAACTGGGAGGGGCAGTTCAAACCCTGGTTGTCTCAAACTTGAGGAGATAAGGGCATGAAGCTCTGGCTTACACACATTTATGAGCATGTGCTCACACTATCTGAGGCAAACCAAGGGAGATTCCCCACCGGATAGATTCTTCTGCTTTGCTGGGGTAGCTGGGGAAGGATGCCCTGGTGACTATACAGCTCTTCCCCACATCACCTCACATTTCTTTTTTCATGCCTAATATGGTGGTCCTGAGACCAAGGTTGCAACTGCAGATAGAGAAGCAGGAATAATTACTAAGCAAGAAA
Organism: Manis pentadactyla; assembly: GCF_030020395.1. Classification (NCBI taxonomy): domain Eukaryota; kingdom Metazoa; phylum Chordata; class Mammalia; order Pholidota; family Manidae; genus Manis; species Manis pentadactyla. The sequence goes on along the minus strand of NC_080019.1, from coordinate 188,403,749 downwards.
CTATAGGTACAGTTTTAACCCTTTATGTCAGAATTCCTAAGGGCCTGGTGGAGTGCACTGTGCCTTCACCCCATCTGGCAAAAGGGGAGTAACAGCAAATGCAGCTTTCTGTGTAGTGGTTAAGACAGCCCACTCATTTTGGACCTATGCAACTCTACCCTATGTGGTTGGAGGTGGACCAAAGGGCAGGCACTTGTTAGACTAGTTCCATTGTAGGCAATCCGGATCAGCACAGTGGCTGGACTTGACGTCCCTTTGGAAAGTGAAAAAGTTTGGGTAAAGTCAATGATAAATGGGGAGAAGGAAGAATGAAAACTTGAGGGCTAAAGGCATGAATAAATGGGTTATGCAACAAGAGGATTAAAGGACTATATCAGTGCCTCAAGAAGCTCTATGCTCTGCAGGAGATGATACCATTTCTTAGCTCAGTTGTTCCAGATGCCTAAAATGGTGAAGCCACATTTGCCGAGACCACAGCTGATTTAGAGACCTGACAGGGTGGAACAGAAGCCTGTGAATCTGAGTGGCATCGGCTGGGATATGTGGTCACATTACATGGTGATAAGCTGAACCAATCATTAATGACTAGCAATATGCCATCCTCTCAATTCTTACTTTTCAGGTTACACGTGCTGTGATGTTGTGACACACTGGCCTTGTTTGTAATATTCAACTGCCATATATGAATGAGTCACATGATGATATAGATCAATGCGTTGGTAGATTGAATTAGTCTCCTCAGGATGTAATACCAATGGAAAATGAATGGCTTGATGAAAAACTGGATTTAGCTGACCATCAGCTAACCTTTATACTGCTACATTAGTTAACAAAAAGGGAGGCCATTACACTGAGGTGGCTCTAATACCCTGGCAGCCTACTTAAGGAAACAAAAATTTAAGCCAGTAAATGCTTCAAAGTTATGAAATCAAAAGCGAACAACCACCAATCACAGACAGCCAACAAGGCCTGAAGCTACAGCCAACCAATCATTTCCTCCCTTTGTGACCACCTTTTCTCTGTAATAGTCTCTCCACAGCACCTGTCCTTGGAGGGATCCTGATAACTTCCAGTTTGGTGCTTCCTGATTCAGACAGATTTTTTTTCTCAAACTCTGAAATTTTTCACATGCCTCAGTTCCTCTCTTAACAATACTAAATAGTTCTGCACAGATATTCTATGCTAAATAAGGTATAACTAGCAGTTGATAAAGGGGAGAATCAAATTAGTACAAAAATAAGAAAATGTATCTAGTGGCTTTATGGGATGGATTATCTGTTCCTTTAAATCTATCCCTACCCTGGCTGCTCCAAAATGTTAGGCATACTTTTGATACTATTGCTGTATCTGTCATATAAATTCTGTACTAAATGCAGATGCTCAATGATTCTTTTGCTGTAAGACAGCCTTGGAGAAGGACCAGATGGTGGCCTATGAAAGTGAATGATTTAAGCCTGGCCAAAGAGAAAGTTTGGCTGTTTGCCCCAGACTGCTGGGAGGTAATCTTTAAACCCTTGGAATGTTCTGGTAAGATTGTCCTTGTTTACTTGGGGATCAAGGGTCAAGCTACATAATCTATGCTAACATTGTGATTAGGGAAGGGCCTTGGGCTAAGAAGGAGGTGGGTCATGTCTGTGTGCCTAACCCACAACAAAAACACCTGAACATCAATGCTTAGATGAGCTTCTTGTTTGGCAGGATCCATGTGTACTGTCACACATGGTTGCTGGGAAATTCCATGCTATCCACAGGACTCCACTGGGATAGGACGACTGGAAGCTCCATGCCTGGTCTTTCCTGGACCATGCTCAGGGACCCCCATGTGTGAGGGGCAGAGAACAAGTAAAGGGCCTGTGGAGGGAGACTTTGACTGAAGAGCTGAGGAAGAGAAAGAGGCACTTGTGCAGGGGATGTTATCACTGATGGCCACTGACAAGTGTGTAGTCCAGAGAAGAGGGGCCCCTGGTCCTGAGGAGACACACCCCGGGGGCCAGTGTAGAGTGCACAGGGCCTGGAGATGAGGTCAGGGGCAGCAGGGCCATATCACACCAGAGTCACTCTGTGGGGGCTGCTCACTAGATTCACCTTGTGGTCTCACCAGAGGCAGCAGCTCCGTGCAGACATCTCGGGTACCAAAAAAGTTGGTTTTCATCGTCACTTCTGCTTGAATATGAAATGGTGTGGAATCATTAGCTTTAGGAGAGAAAGAAAGTAGAAATAATAAATAGTAGTCATGTTGTAAAACTTCCACAGAATGATATAAAGAAAAAAGTGGTTGCAAAATCTGGTGAATTTTGTGTTGCACTGGCATTGAGTTACAGTTGTACTCTTGTCAATTTCAGGGTTCCATAATGTTCTGTAGCGTTGTAAGAGGGTACCATTGGGGGAGGCTGGGTGAAGGGAGCACACATGGGATCTCTGTGAACCAGTTTGTGAAATTTTCTTTATTTCAAAATGCACTGAAAGTTCACCTAACTGCCCTAGAGTACAATCCGAGGGAAACTGTGCCACCTGGAAAACATCCCCAGGAGTTGAGTCAAAGAAACACAAAGGTCCCTCTGGCTGGGACTTGCTCCAATTCCCGCTGGACTCTGCTCTAGCTGTCCCCCCACCCTTCCTCCTTCTCTAGGGAGCCATTCTGGACCCAAAGGCCTAAGGAGCCCCCCAACAACAGCGATCTCCAGACAGATCCAGCCCATCCTGTCTGGGGGTGTTCCGCGTGACCTCCTCGCCTGCCGTCCCAGCACCCAGCCCCTTCCTTACTCTTGAAGGCGATGCCCGCGTTGTTGACCAGCACGTCGAGGCCCCCGTACTCCTTGAGCAGGAAGTCGCGCAGGGCCCGGATGCTCTGCCGGTCGTCGATGTCCAGCAGGTGGAAACGCGGGCTCAGACCCTCGGCCTTAAGCTGCTGCACGGCCGCCTGGCCCCGCGCCTCGTCTCGCGCTGTGAGCACCACGTCCCCCGGGAACTGCCGGCACAGGTCGCGCGCGATGGCGAAGCCGATGCCCTTGTTGGCCCCGGTGACCAGCGCCACGCGGCTGCAGAATGACATGGCTGGGTGGTGGGTCACGCGGCGCGGGCGTTGAGCGTGGACTCAACCGGAAAGGAGCCAGTATAGCTGTCGCCTCAATTTCTGCGCGGTGCTGGGGAGGTTGCACGGCAGCGGGGAGGTGGGGTTAGCGGTGGAGCGCGCATGCGCAGCCTCGGGCCCCGCCCCGCGGAGAAGGCCAAGGCCCCGGGCAGGGTGGCAGTTTGTGGCGCAGCCGCTGATGGCTCGGGCTGCTGGCGGCGGCCGACTGCCCGCTTGGCTGCAGCGAACCCTTCCGTTTGGTCGTGTGACTACATTTAAATTGAACCTTTATTCCTGGATGTCCAAGAGTTTTTCCTCGTATTCCCCCAACTATTCAGCTATTGACAGTAGCACTTGAAGAAATAGGGCATTTGTACAGAATTTTTTTTTTCTTGGTTGACAAAATACCGTTTGACCTGAGTCTTTGGAACTACAGTTGTGGCATAAGCTGAAAGAACAAGACAAGGGATGAAGTGTGTGTGGATTTCTTCCCAAAGAATGTAAAGGCAAAGCTACTGGCTTAGTCTTCACTACTTTTCACCTAATAGTGGGGAACGTTTATTGAATCATCCCGGGATATCTCCCTAGACGCTTGTAGGGTCATCAAGTTACCTGTGTACATGTCCTACAGGGTGCAGGTGCCGGCCGGCTTTAAAGCCCTTTCTCACACACCAGGATGCATCTTATCTCCATTTTAAAGTGAGGAGATGGATCCTCAGAAAGTTTATAAATTAGATTAGCGGCGGGAGAATTGTCTTCCTCACTATTTACTAATAGCAGAGAAATAGAGGACTACACCGTCAAGTTTCGTTTGTGAGCTGCCCTTTATGATAGTCATTAGCATTAAACGTCCATTTAAATGTAATCAAAATAATAGAATTTAGAATTCATCTCTTTATGTTGCATGACCCACATTTCAAGTGCTCAATAGTCACATGGTTAGTGGTCACTGTATTGGACAGTGCAGATAAGAGATATTTCCATCACAGAAGAAAGTTCTGTTGAACAGCTGTACTTTAGATAGATTGAATTATGTTGCGATTGCAAGGGTAGGTTCCCAACCAGTTGCAAAAACCAAAATTAATAACCAAGGAAAGACCTTTATGGGTTTTTTGGACTTAAATTTTTATTGAAAGAATTTCAGATTCACATGCAGTAGTAAGAAGTAATACAGAGATTCCTTATAATTTAGCCAGTTTTTCTCAGTGGTAACATTTTGCAAAGTTATGGTGCTTATCACCATCAGGTTATTCATATCAAAACAATCCACCAATATGTTCAGATTTCCTCAGTTTTATTTGTTCATATTTGTGTATGCATGTGTGTGTGTGTGCACATATTTGGATCTGCAAAGTCTTATTACATGTGTAGGTTTGTGTATCTGTCACTACAGTCAGGACATAAAACATTTCCATCAAGGAATCCCTCCTGTTGTTTTTTATAATCAAACACTTTCTCTTGCCCCCACCCTCTCAACCATATTCCCTGGCCACCACTAATCTGCTCTTCATTTGTAAAATTTAAATATTTCAAAAATGTCGCATCAATGGAGTTGTAACATTTTGGGATTAGTTTTTATTCACTCAGGATAACTGAGAGCTTTGTTTTGAATTTTCTTCCTTATCCAAATGTATGCTTGTTCTGTCATTTGCTGGCCTCTCTCCACACCACTAGCTACTTGCTCCTACAGGTGGAGTGAGCCAGTGTTAGAAGTAAATGGGATGTATTAAATTCATTGAGAGAAACATTAGAGATGACAGCATGGTGTGCAGGGAACTTTGCATATGGTGAGGGGCCTGCTGTTTCAAAAGGCAAATTCTAAGAGGGCCATGAATCATCATTTCAGTCTGATTTCTTATGCTTTTTGCATTGGTACCAACACAAGAATTGACAAGTCAATTGAGCAGGATGCTCCAGAAAATACAATGTAAAAAGTATTGTGTAGTAACAAGAATTAAGCATGTAAGAAAAGTGGCATTAACAACTAATGGGTGAAAGAAAGAATTATTCCAAAAATGGTACTGGAGAGAGGGAGTAATGACTGGAAAGAAAAAAAGAGATACTCACCTTACAACATACACAATTAATTTCTAAAAGAGAGAAACAAATGCTTTCTCACTTTTAAAACTTCGTGGTTTTACACAACAGCAGACTCACAGACTCCAAGAAGGGACTAGTGGTTACCAAAGGGAAGGGGGTGGGGAGGGTGGATGAGGGTGGAAGGGAGGGAGAAGGGGATGAAGGGGCATTATGATGAGCACATATAAGGGGGGGTCACCGGGAAGGCAGTATAGCACAGAAAAGACAAGTAGTGACTCTAAAGCATCTTTATGCTGATGGGCAGTGACTGCAGTGGGGTGTATTGGGGGGGACTTGATAATATGGGTGAATGCAATAGCCATAATACTGCTTATGTGAAACCTTTATAAGATTGTATATCAATGATACCTTAATAAGAAAAATATGAAAAAATAAAAGTAAAATTTTGATTTTTCAGTATGGGAAAAGAACTTTGTAAACTTAAGAACAAGGGAAGAATCATGAAGGACAAGACCAACAAATTTGACTGTGGGGAACTTTTTCAAAGTTTGCTTTTGAAAAGCATGGTAATTTAAAGCCAGTGACTTAAGCTCTACTTGGATGACTGTATTTTCCTTTCCTCTGTCAAATTTGGGTCTTGATCCTGGTGATGTGTTTGTAGCCCTCTTCCCCCATTCCTCTCCATACATAGCACTTTGGGTTCATAGGAGTTTGAGAAATAAAACTAAAGAGTGAAGATAGAGACCCTGGATCTCTGCTATTACTGCTAATGGCTAACTCGGCAGATAATCCTTTGTCATGGGTCAGTCTGAGATCATCCTAGCTGCTATATGGAGAAAGAATTTCATCACATCTATTAACTTGTGGAATAAACTCACCTTTACTACCCATTGGTTCAAGGCAGTTATTTTATTTGTCCTAAAGTGCATAGTTCCAGGATATGTTTTGTGAAAATAAGACAAAAACAAACGAGTTCTTCCTCCTCCTAAATACAAATGTGCCAGAAAACAAGATGGGTTCTGTCAGGCTAACTGAGGCCCACAACACAGTGGAGTTGGATGGCCATGTATCCATAGGAGACCACATATGTATTCTGTGTTCTCAGAAAGACCACAAGCAGATCTGCTCCCTGGAATTGAACCAAGGCCAAAACAGACAATGGCTGAGAAATCAGCCAATCACGACTGAACAAGCTTGCATCCCTCATTTACATAGATGTTTCCCCGAACAGGAACCTGGGTAGGAGCTTTTTAAAATAAAGATGACCTCTTCTCTTTGTTTCCTCAGAACATACTTTTGGTCTCTAGCCGAAGGCTTTGTCTCCCTGGTTTGCAAATTGCTTTTCTGCAATACAGCTCTCCTCAGTTAAATTTCTTGTTTTCCAATACAATTTGTTAACACTATTAAGATAAAACATGTTGGACAACAGTATTATTAAATTATAAGTTATTCAGCTGTAAGGGCTTTCCCTTGCCCATGATTATTTACCCTCACAGAACTCTGTTTTGACACTGGCTTTTCTTACACTTAATGCTTATTTTGGGTATTTAATAAGTCTTCCTAATAGGCAGAACACGGACTTCTGAGAACTGGAATCAAATTGTGCTTGAGCAGCTTAGAGATATATAATTCTAAGCAATTTACTTAATTTTGTCAAAGATAATGTTGGATACTAGTTAAAGTGGTAGAGACAGATTTTAATCAGTAATATACTGTTACATAGGGAATTACATAGGGAAGTGTGTCCAGTATGAACTAAACTCAATTTGGATTTATACAGAAATGCCTCAACATTTTAAAGGGAGAATGAAGGAGTAGGGAGGGGAGATGGAGGGGCACTAGTAGAGTCAGGGAAATGAAAAATTACAGAGGACTGGTCAGGGTAAATGTCATTAGGCCAACTATGTTGACCACACAAGAGATTGGGAAATAGTGATCCTATCCTTTCTGATGATTACATTTCAAAGAATTGCTTTCAAGCCCTTGAGAAAGGTATTCCTGGGTTGTAGTATATTTTATATATATATATATATATATATATATATATGTATATATATGTCAAGTGGACAGAGGAAGATGAAGGATTCACAAATTATAAGTTCTTTTTAGTAAATGCTCTAAGAAAGGGTGGAAAGGACCTATCACTAGGTGTTGGTTAGAACAAATAGTAAATTCCATTGGCAGCCTTGAGCATAAGGGGAGGGGGTAGGGTCATTCTCGGCATGTGGTCTTGAGCTGTTTGAAACTATGTTAGTGTCTTTTAATTTGAGGAAGAGGGGAATGGATGAAATAATTTGTGCTCAGTCTGTAGATTTTATAGGCCAAGGTCAAGGACTAGATGAGAAGGCTTAGAAAAGCCTGGATAGTGTTTGGTCAAGGAGAGAACCTTTGCTAATTCTCATCTAGAAAACTGGAGTATATTATTTTACTCCCTCATAAAATACCTTTTTCATCTGACCTATTTCTTCCTACCTTGAATGCATGTGAGAACGTGATGCCTGGAGCTGCAGCAACTATCTTGACACCGTGAGGAAATAAACTAAATGATGAACTGATCCCTAAAGTTGGTATTGTGGAAAATTAGAAAAAAACTTTGATCTTTGGTGACATCACTGAGTAGGTTCAAATATGAAACTAATTCCAGACCCCCTCTTTTTTTTTTCAGTAAATTTAAAAATTTTAGGTTTACTAAGGAGTTGCAAATGCAGCACAGAGAATTCCTGTGTACCCCTCACTACATTTCCTCTATTAACATCTTATTATTATTTGTCACATTTGTTACAAGAAACCAGCACTGGAACAGTAGTATTAACTAAGCTCCATGCTTTATCTAGATTTCACTGTATTTTTTTCCCCTAACATCCTTACTCTATTCCAGGATTCTTTTCAGAATACCACATTACATTTAACTATCATTTCTCCTCAGTTTTCTCTGGTCTATGACAGATCCTCAATTTACTTGTTTTTCATGACCTTTGACATTTTAGGAGTACTGGTCAGGTACTTCCGGTGTTCTGGGTTTGATGCTGTGAGAACTGATAAATGGAAACCTCACCGACATGACCTCAAGAGGCCTGCAGGAGGAGTTTCCATGCCCACCACTCTGTCAGTTGCAGCTCCCACTGCAAGGAAGAGACAGACACCTTGCAACTCATACTATTTTGGCCCTTTACCATCCAGGAGGAGGGAAGAGTTTTCTGCCTCCCCCAGCAACAGCCCAGCCAATGAGAGATTGTTACAACTCAGCCAGTGAGCAGCCACAACATGTGGGGCTCCCAGTTTCCTCCCATGGACTTTCTGCTTAGAACAGTCCCCTCAAGTCTCCCCTTCCTCAATGAAAGAGCCTCCTCTCCTTTGTCCTCCAGACAAGCCTGTAGTTTTGCCAGAGCTTGCTCATCCTTAACTGTAATTCTCTGCTGTTCCTGAATAAACCCATTTTGCTGGTAAAATAACTGACAGTTTCATTTTTAAGGTTAACAGTGCTTTTCTCAATAAGGAACCAGGGTTATGGGTTTTGGGGAGGAATACTCTTCTGGGTGGAGTTTGTTCTCCTTCATTCTTGTCCCCTCTGCAACAAAGAATTGAAAGGCAGAGTTAAAGTTTTATTTGAATACACTCCAAGGGAGGAGTGCGCCAGGGTCAAGGTAGACAGAGGCACACAGTTTTTAGTCAAGAGGTCTTTCTATTGCATTTTGACTTGGAGGTTTCTCTTTGACTGACAAGATGGTTATCTGAATTACAGGTCCATCTGTACAGCCATCCCTCTCGGTGAGCATATCCTTTCCTATGATGAGGTGTGATCTGGGTAGTTCTTAGTTCTGTTCAATTGTGCCCATGTTAGGGTCTGGCTGGGAAGGAGGTTTACCTCCATGCAAAGACTTTGTTGTCTTCACATGGGACACCCTCGACCCCCGGCCGGGGCAGAATTTGGATGGGTTTTTTTTTTGTTTTTTTACCTTATCTTCGCCTTTTCTGGCTGCTCATGTCTATCTTTCTACCTAATATTCCTAACAATATCATAGAAGTAGCCTTCTTATATCCAGGGAACATGCTATCAGCATGATTTATCACTGATAATGTTACCGTCACCTGGCTAAGGCGGTGTTTGCCAGTCTTCTCCGCTGTAAAGTTACTTATTCCTCCTTTCCATAATGTACTCTTTGGAAGTAAGTCACTAAACAGACCGTAATCAAGGTGGGGGGTTGGTGGGGCAAAAACTGAGCTACATCCAGGGGGAGGAGTATACACATGAATGAGTCGCAATTCTTCAAGGCTGGTCCTGGGGCAGCAAGGCGACAAAGGTTAAGTGGGACGGGGCTTATAGGAAAGGGGCGAGGGCGGACCCCGGCTAGTGGAGGGATGAATGGGGCGAATGATGCAAAGGCCGCTCGGTTGAGGGGCAGTCAGCTCCGCCCTGAAGGCGGCCAACCAAGGGAGGTTAGGACCTGCTTTAGGGGCCGGGCCTGGGGCGCACGCCCTAGGAGGCTCCTCCCCTCAACGACTGAAGCAAAGACCCGCAGGCCGGCTCTTCAGGGAGCAGGTTCCCAGCCTACACGGGGCCCCTGGGGTTCTCGCCCCTAGCTGGGGCGTCCGGGACCCTTGACCCCCGCTGAGTTGGGCGGTGACGGCGCATCCGGGAAACTGCGCATGTGCGCACAAGGAGGCGGTGGCCTGCGGCGGGAAGAAAGCCCTGCCCGGCGACGCGGAACTCGGGTCGGTGAGGACTCTAGAAGGGCCTGGCGGTGCTTAGCCTGCCCGTCTTCCGCTTTGGTCGACTTCCTTAACTCTCGTTGGTCCGGGGCGCCGTCGTGCGTGCCCACGTGCGCTGGGCCGGCCCGCCGCCCCGGTCCTGGAGGATTTGCCCCTCTCGGAGGTCAGCGGGAAGGACTTCCGGGGTCACGGATGCTCGGGAATCCCGGGGTTGTCCGGGTAACCGTTGCCGGAGCTTTCCTTGTGCTTTTAAGTTTTTGGTGTGAAAAGGAGACCTGAGCTGGGTTCTCCTCCCCGGTTGTCTGGATACTGTTCACTTAGCCGCCGTTGAGGCGCGCTGGGGGTTACGAAGGAGCGTAGGGCGGGGAGTTCGTAACCAGCCGGGGCGAGGCCCATCTGCCGGAAAGCGGCGGGGGCGCGGCGAGCGGTGTGTGTTGGGGACCTGGGGTGGCCTGAGGACTGGGCGCGACCGGGGGTCAGTGTCGGGGCTTCCCGGGCCGTCTGCGGACGGAGCGCTGGGCGTCGGGAGTGAACGAGCGCGGCTGGCACTGGGACCCCTGGTCGCCAACCTCGGGTAGATCAGACAGTGAACCTACCACTGCTGAAGTGGGCTATTAGTAGGGCCTGGTGTTCTTGATTGTTCATTTCTGTACGGTGTCTTTTAGTAGTAGATTTGAAAAAGTATGGCTGAAATGCGCATGTATGCACATAAATATTTACATTATGTCACTTATATACTCAGGCATGTAAGTCATAAGAATAGGGTACAAAAGTAATAGTAAATGCCCCCTCCCCTCGCACCTTTTTAAATATCCTTCCTTAAATTCTCATATTTTATAAACATATATGATGTTCTCGAAAGCAAACCCAAAAGGGATCATCGAACTTCATTTTTTCACTTAACGTATCTTAGACGTGTTTATATCTTATCATGTCATCTTCCTTTTAGTGGCTGCATAATATTTCATTCCATTGCCTGTATTATGCTGGCGTGTTTAAGGGATTTCAATTTTATGCTTTCAAGGAAGTAGGATGTAGAAAATCTAAGAGTCATTTTTAGATTTTATGATGATCATTTCTTTGCTTTCTTGGCTCTCATTCTCTCTCTAATCTGTTGCAAGCCCTCATTTAATTAATTGATTTAAGGATCCTGGTTCTAAGAGCATTATTTACTTCATGCTGAAAGGATATTTTTTTTCTTGAAGACTTCCTACTTGATGAGGGTCTTATGGCTTTTATTTATTCAAAATAGGGTTAGTGCTTAGTAAATGTTGATCAGAATGAGATGTCTTAAGTCACCAAAGTACATGGTTGTGAAATCAGTGATGAGGATTTCCATGATTGATCAATATTTAGTAGGACTTCAAGATACAACTTCTAAAAGGGCCAAAAGTTTGGACATTCCCTTACTGTGCAAAGGATCATGATTTAGCTCACAGTGTAAATGTACTTGTATATCAAAATGCATTAAAGAAGTGGCTTATCAGAAATAATTTAAGTTTACAAATTTAAATCCTTACAGGTACACAGAACAGTGATTATCATACGACTAGCAAGAAAGGCAAAGAAAATGCCTTTTATTTTAGATTGGGCACCTAAACAGAAACTGCAATTTTAGTATGAAGAAGGGAAGGGGAAGAACAAGCCGGATCAGAAGACGAAAACTCTTCAGAAGTTCTCAATCAAGAGGAGGTATAGTTTTGATCTTTTGGTGCTAGTGTTGAAAAAAGGAATCCTTTGTTGATTGGTATTAACAGATACACATAGCTTTTCTCAAAGGTGTGTTCAAAGAGAATATTTCTTAAAGAATATTCTTTTTAGTAGTGCCATTATATTCTTTCAAATCCTTGTGGGAATACAAATATATTTCTCATTGCTTCAACTGTGTCTTCTCTGGGGATGACTCCCAGGTTCTGTTTTTGGTTCTAACCTTTATACATGTAGGGTATCAGTGTTTGGATATAAATTCATCATTTCAAATTCAGTGTAACCCAGTCTGAATGAGAGTGTATGTGAAAGTGCTTGGCCAACTGGAAAGTACTGCATAAAGGCAATTGTTATTTTTTTATGGAAATTAGTAACACTCTTCTTAGTTGACCCCATCAAGGCCAGGTGAATAACTCTGTTTTTAATTTTAAGACCCCATCTTAGCACCATCTGAGGTAATCTTTGACTATTCACCCTTCTTTGCCCTCCATAACCAATGTCCTACTAATCTCACCTGGCCCTTCTTTGGTTAGCTTTTCCTTCTTCCTCCTGTTGCCTGAAGATGATTTCAGCTGGCTCTCTGCTGGTTTATCTGCACTTGTGTTTTTCTTCCGTGCTGGTTATTCCACTTATTGCCATCAGTCTAACTTTGCTAAGGGACTGTTTTCATGTCTCCTTTTCGGTTTAGGACCTCCAGAGGCCCACATTCCCATTCATGTGCTATCTGGCCTCCTCCTGCCTGACATCAGCTCCCTTTGAGGGGGCTTCACCTTGCCACTCTGTTTATCAGGTTACTTCCACCTCTTCGCTGTTGTGAGTAATACTTCGATGAACATGGACAAATATCTCTTTGAGACCTTGCTTTCTATTCTGGATCTATATCCGGCACTGGAATTGCTGGGTCATACAATCACTCTGTTTTTAATTTTTTGAAGGACCACCATGCTGTTTCCCACAGTGGTTGTACTATTTTACATTCCTACTAACAGTATGCAAGTTTCAATTATCCCACATTCTTGCCAACAATATTTACGTTTTTTTGATAGTAGCCATTCTAACGAATATGATGCAATATACATTGTGGTTTTTGATTGGCATTTCCCTAATAATTAGTGATGTTGAACATTTTAAATACACTTGTTCACCATTTGTGTATCATTGTTGGAGAAATGTCTATTCAAGTCCTTTGCCTATTTTTTAATTGGATCTTCTTCTTCATGTAGGCATATACAGCTGTAAATTTTTCTGTCTCAAAGTTCTGGAGGCTGGAAGTTCAAAAAGTGTCAGCAGGATTGTTCCCTTCTGAGAACTATGTGGGAAGGATCAGTTCCAGGCCTCCCTCCTTGGCTTGTATATTGCTGTCTTCTCCCGGTGGCTCTTCCGTCATCTGCCTGTATGCATTTCTGTGTCCAAACTTTCCCTTTGTATAAGAACAGTGGTCATATTGGAATAGGGCCCACCCTGATGACCTTGTTTTAACTTGATTACATCTGTAAAGACCTCATTTCTAAATAAAGTCATATTCTGAGGTACTGGGCATTAGGACTTCAACATATGAACTTGGGGGGCAGAGTTCAACCCATACTGCATAGCTTCTGTTTGTTTTTCTTTCCTTAGTGCGCTGGCTGGAACCACTAAGGGAGAACAGACATCCTGGTCTTGTTTCTGATCTTAGGGGGAAGCACTAAGGTTTTCATCATTAAGTATGTCAGCAGTAGTTTTTTTTTTTTGTTAGATATTCTGTATTGGGTTGAAGAAGTTCCCTTCCTTCCATGCTTGCTGGGAGTATTTATCAGGAATGAATGTCAGATTTTATCAAGTGCTTTTTCTGCATCTTTGAAATGATCATATGGTATAGATTTTTCTTAACTTACATTACTTGTGCATGTTCTTAAATTTATTCATTTTTATGATATGATTGTGTGCCTGAGACAGTTGATCAGAGATATACTTTTAAATGGTGATCTGATTATATAGTGATTTTAATCGCCATTTTTTCTTCTCCTGATCAGTGAATGAGAGCTATAAGCCTGAATTTATAGAGCTTAATAAGTGGCTGAAAGATAGGAAGTTTGAAGATACAAACTTAACCCCTGCTCGTTTTCCAGGTAAGGTCTGGCATTCAACTCTCATGACCTTTCTTAGGGTATCATTTCAAGTACCCATTAGGTAATTTAACTTAGAGCACATTAACTTCTTATAACTCACTCCCCAAGGTAAATTATTTACCACATGTGCCCTGCTTGAGTGAGGTGATGTGTGTAAAGTTGTTCCTTATGTGTAAGTTATACATGACGACTTTGGGCTAAAAGACTTTATTTGAGCCATTTTCTATTAGGGCTTCTCCTGCGTTATGACAGTGAACCATGCTTGTTAGCCTCTAACAGAATGTTTTACGTCTGTTTTTCTGTGTGTCGTGGAATAATCAGTAAAAGCCACGCTGTTAGATTTTACTGGGTGGACTTCTTCACAAGGTGGTCAAGAGTAATAATGTAAGGAGTGGCCTCATGTGGTTGAGGCATGGCTGCTCCTTGGGTGTCCCTTTGCCTTAAGAAGGATGGTTTACAGCTACCAAGCAGGAATTGGCCTATGGTTTAAATGGAATGCCTGAATATAACTAATCTGTCTGTAATTTGGAGCAGTGAAGAGTTAATTGTTTTTAAAAGTGGAAACCACTCTCTGGGCCCACCTCCAGGTGCACGGTCATAGAGGAGCTAAAAGAAAAATGGTTTCTTCCACTAACTTACAGTTCTGGGGCTAGTAACCTTCTGTGTTAATCAGCTTGGGCTGCTGTAATGAGTTATCATAAACCAGGGCTCGAATAACAGTTTATTACCCACTGTTCTGGAGACTGGGAATTCCAAGATCACGGTGTGGGCAGATGCAGTGTCTGGTGAGGATAGATTCCGGGTTTGTAAATTGCCATCTTCTCATTGTTTCCTCACATGATGGAGAGCAGGGAGCTGGAGCAGGGTGAAGAGTCTCTTACAAGGGCAGTAACTTCTCCATTCACAAGGGCTCCACCCACATGGCCTTATCACTTACTGAAGGCTCCACCTCCTAATGCCATCACATCGCGACTTAGGATTTCAGCATAGGAATTTGGCAGACACAAACATTCAGTTCATAACCCTTTCCCTAAGTGCTTTATGTATCGTTAGCTCCTAATCAATGTATGATAGGAGGAAGCATTCATGGCAGTCTGTCAAAATGAGCAAAATTCTGGGGAATTAATCTTAGCTTGTGGAGGGGCAAGGCAATGTTCCTAAGGTACAAACAGGATTCAGTCTTTAGATCCTCACCTGATTTATCCTTGGGGACTGATCTCAGTATAACCTTTTACCACCAAAAGCACTGGCCTGATCTAAGCATCTCAGGTGGATTTATGATAACAGCAATTTTAAGGCAGTGAGAAGTCTGTAATCTTTACTTTTGTAGGATCTTTATGGCCACTTTCTAGCATGCCTCAGTAAGTGCAGGTTATTATGATCTGTTTTCTGATAGTGAGCACTATTGTAGAAATCTTCCATGTTTGTTCCATATGTCAGGTTCTGCATATATGTATGTTTGGAGGGAAATTTCTGCTTAAATTAGCACATGAGTCTTTTAAAGGATTACGCCATAGAAAAAAATCCTCCCATGGTAATTGGTTCCAGGAAGGTTTCTGGCCTGCAAAGGGTGATTAACTCCACCATGGGACACACAGAAGAAATTAAATAAGTTCTTAAGATCACAACCCTGTGTCTGAGTGGACAGTGTGCTTCTGGGTTTGGAGATGAGTTAGAAACTCATCAGATCAAATTTGCTGGACACCTGATTCAGGACTTGGGGTAGGAATTCCCTGCATGAACTCGGAGTTCCCAGTAGCCTCTCGGATTGACCTTTGCTGAATTACATCCCATGCTATCTGAGAGAACAAAGATGAAGAACTATGAATTTGAGAAGATGCATACTCTAGACCCCATATAATAATTACAGGTCATATTGTACCTATGCCTGCCAGAAGCTGTCTTCTGGCTGCTGCAGGAGGGGAGCCTGAGCCTCAGGCATGTTGGGGAAACTTCTGGATGTTGGTGGGGTTGACTGTGCAGGTGATGAAGTTCTTCTGTAACTGGGCTCTGGCCAAGGCCATGGCTCACAGGGAGCAGTGGCCCTGGACCTCCCCTGCTGAGCTCAGCTAGTCAAGGAGAGCACGGCAGGCTCTGTAGGACCTGAGTGGGCTTTCCTGGTCAGCCAGGCAAAGAGTTCTCAAGATCTTTACTGGGGGAAGCTGGGTCTGTTAGTGGGTAAAAGTGGTCTGAGGGTCCCACCTCTGAGGTTGGGTGGGCATGAAGAGTAGTTCCTCCACCCCAGCTGGTAGGCCCCATGGGAGAGAATCCAGCTTAAAGGTTCCTTTAAAAGACCCAGCAGCAGATCTCAGTTGATGGTCTCTTAGGTCTTAACTCTGAAACTTACTGTTCCTTTCAAGGATTTTAAACCCAAAAGGAGGGCAAGACATTTTCCAGAATAGCTTCTTGATCCTCTGTTTCTCCTGGGAGTCACAGGATGAGAAACACCCAGGTTTAGCTTTGTGTAATTTTGAAGTTCAATCACTTATTTTTAATTTAAAATGGTCCTTTTTCTGTCTTTGCATTCTTAGGTACAGGAAGAGGGCTGATGAGCAGAACATCCCTGCGGGTGAGAATTTCTTTTTAATCTTTGAAACTCAATGTAGATTTTACTGCCTTTTTTTTTTTTGTGGTTCAAATCAAGTGACTTAAAAATATTTCAGACATACAGGCATTTCTTAATGGATACTATTGAGTTCAAGTGTGTCAGTTAGGATTAAATTTGATGCATTTAAGAGACAAACCCAAAATAATAATGCTTAAACAGAGTGGAAGTTTAATTTGCTCTCATGTAAACAAGACTGGATAGGCAGACCTGAGCTGGTGTGGGGTCCCATGGCCATCAGATGCCCAGACTTTTCCAGCTTCCTATCCATGTCTCAGAAGGAGCCCCACACCCTTGGGCAGGGTATAGCTTGTGGGTCAAGAGCAGCAGGATGGAGTGAGAGGCTGAAGAGGGGCAGGCTTCCTCTGTTTAGGAGATTCCAGCCCCAGCTCATCTGCCAGTACCATCCCCTGCTGGCTGCGAGGGAGGTGAGACGGCTTGTCCTTCCCCAGCTCTGTGCCCTCTGGAGAGGACTGGGTTAGCGGGAGGAGAGCAGGTATATTGGGGTAGGCAGCTAGCAGTCTCTGCTGCAGCAAATTCTATTAGTCAGGTCATATTTTAAATGTGCCAGGGAGGGAGCTGCTCTCATCCAACAGGCTGTGTAGAGAATAGAAAGAAACAAAACCTGAGCATGCAGAGGGAGGAGGCCTTGGCGCCTGTCCCAGGACTGCCTTCTCCTAGCCCTGGAGCCCCAAGCCAGGTTTCTAGCCCTCTCAGCTTCTGTTTCCTCACCTGGAAGATGAGGAGGTGCAATTCCTACCCATCCAACACCAAATTCAATGGTGTATGTTTTTCCTTACATATATGTATAACAGTAACAATATTATACACAGCAGTAATAGTAGTGTAACTTCATTCAAGTACCTGGACCAGATTCCAATGTGTGTAAGTATGTGGGGGGAGTCTTCCCCCCACATATTTACACCAAGCAATTCTCAAACACCAGCAGGATGTTGGAGAACTCAATTCTGATGCTCTCTGCCTGGAGACAGCACCAGATTCCTAGGTTAAGGGCTCCGTCCTGCAAGACCACCCTCCACCCCTGACTCCAGACGCAGGTCACAAACCCCAGGCAGTTATTATCTGTGCTCCTTATCTACCGGCTACAGAATTGGAGGTTCCCATGACCTCCCCCTTAGGTTTGATAAGGCGGCTAGAACAGCCCACAGAACTCAGGAAAACACATTTACCAGTTTAATAAAGGATACTGTAAAGGATACAAGTTAACAGCCAGATGAAGAGATACCTAGAGCAAGGTCCCAAATAAAGGAGCTTATCCCCAAGCACAGAAACTCTGACCAAGAAGCAGGATCCAACCAAGCAGAGCAGGCAGAGCAGAGCAACTGAGTGTGAGAGCACGACCTTTTCTCAAGGGCTTTGTGGGGGCTTCATTGCACAGTCATGATTGACTACATTAGTGGCCGTTGGCTGATTCAGCCTCCAGCCCCGCCCCTTGGGGTCCAGAAGTCTTTCATTAACATGACAAAACACCTGTTTCACCTTTAAGACTCGGCAGTGTTTTCAGAAACTTTGGATGAAGATGAAATATACCTGGGAAATATATATTTGGTCATATGAATGACCAAATATGTATTTCTTATAACTCATTATATCACAGGAGGTGAAATGACATAGGTGGTCTCCACAGTCCATTTTAGTTCTTGTGCTACTTAAAGCACAGTTTCCTGTAAAGGCAAAAATGAATTTAATTTATATAAAACCCAGCTGGGTACATATGTTTAGCCTAAAGAGTGGGCCCTTTTAATGTTCTATTATTTAAAATTTTTAAGTTGCAAAATATATTTAAAATCTTAACCATTTTTAAGTCTACAGTCCAGTAGTACTAAGTATGTTTGCATTGTTGTATAATATTTTTATCTTTGGAGGGGAGGCATAATTGACTTTATTCTGTAGCAGAATTTGGGGAGGAGAACTATACCTCCCATGATTATAGTGATAAATAGAGGTAATTTTTGTTCAGGTCATACGATGATAATTGGCAGTTGCTTTACTTGTATTTTCAAATGTGGCTTTTTGTTAAACTTTTTGAAAATTGAGACATACTATATACGTAGTGAAATGCAGTTTTTAAGCATCCAGTTTGATGAGTTTAGGTGATCTTCATCAAGAGATTTACTCCAATCAAGATAAAGAACATTTTATTAAGTGGCTTTTAAAAAAAAATGGAAATCATGGGCTGTTGGAGCAATAAGGGACTACAGTGATCATCCGACTTAATCTTGATTTACAGATGAGAAACCACAAATTGAACCCAGAAGATTTTTGGCTGAAATTTTTAACCAACTTAAATACCAGTTTTACTGAAACAGGATCTTAGTCTAGCTTTTTACTGCTTTGTTTGTGGTGTCTATTACTTTATCTGTTTCTGTCTCAGTGGGACGAACTGAAAACTGTATTTTGCAGGAGGTAAAATGAGACCTTGTGCTGGATGGGCTCCCTTTCTTTAGCTAGTTGGCACAGGTTATGGGGAATGGGCTGTTGCTGGGATAGTGCTTGGACACATGGGTTTCACTGGGTAGAATTTTTTTTGAGTGCTTTCTGCCTGTGTTCTATAGGTAGTGCTATTTTCTGGCATAAGAAAGTGAATAGTAGAATTTGAGTTGTGAGGAGTGTCCTTATTCTTTTCTGGTGAAAAGTTGAATGGTGGGTGTCAGTTATATAGTTAACCCTTAATTCTTGGTTGGGGTTGTAGTATCTGGTGTTGGAGCATTCTTGCCTGCATTTGCTGACTGAGGGACTTGGGAGTCTTTTGGTGGGCCCTTTGGTGCTCTGTGGGTGGGGGGTATCCTGAGTTCTTAGCAGATGATTGTGGGATCAAGCACTTAACTAATGCTCTCAGGTCCTTCCCAAAGAATGGGTGTTCTAAACTTTACTTTCTTTTTGGTAAGGAGGGACAGATGATTATCTCATTGCCTGAGAGTTGCCTGCTCACCACGGACACAGTGATTAGAAGCTACTTAGGGGAGTACATTGTTAAGTAAGTGACCACTCACGTGCTCACCTGGTGCAGGTGCTTCTCCTTTAAAGTTGATCACATTGGCAAATATGTCTTCCAAGACATTTTTGTATACATAATAAATACCCAAAATTATTTGAAAAGTTGACTTTGTTCTATGAATTTTACTCTGTTCTATGTTAATTCTCAATTCATAGTAAACTGCATTTTTAAGGTTTTTTAATAGGCTGCCTGGGATGTGGGTTTGAATCATGATCTATCACTTATTAGAAAATGAAGATTAAGTGGGATAATAGATGTAAATCACGGCTAAATGCCTTGACTCCGTAATAGTCCGTTCTCCTCCATCATAGTAAGTCTTAACAAATGTTACTCTATTTTTACCCTTGTTGTACTTGCTTGAATTCTCCTTCAACTACGAAGAAATGTTGACATTATGAAAGAGTTCATTTTATTTAGCATAGAAGAGAGGAGACCAGCGTGGGAGTTGAGAACTATTTTCTGGCTTTTGTTATAGGGGTCTTTGTTTTGGGGGACTTTCTGAGGAAGAGGGAGTGAGTGAGATCCTTAGCAGAAGCAGGGTTGAAAATGGTATTGTTTCTTAACCCAGAGTAAGTTCTGGACTTTTTGCTTCCCTGGAATGGTTTTAAAAGGGGGTGAATATATTTTTATTGGCCTGAGTAGAGGCAAGGATGCTCTTAGTAGTAACATTTCTGTATCATTCTGAAATTTTGAGTAGACTGTATGGCAATATAGGAATCTGGACTTTGAAGGATTAATGAAAACTTTTCCAGATATAGTCATGCATCATGAGATATTTTTATTGTTAGCAAAAATTCTGCAGTGTGTAGTTTGCAATAGGGTGGGTAAGTGTAGGAATAAAAGCTTTAGAACTATAACAGGTATATATTGAGTTTATCAGTTTTCTGTCTAGGTAGTAATGTACAGTAGAACTTTCTACAATGATAGAAATGTTTCAGTCTGCATTGTCCAGTGTGGTAGCTACTGGCCACATACGGCACTTGAAATGTGACCTGCGTGACTGAGGAACTGGATTTTAAATACTATTTAATTTTAAATAATTAAAATCGAAATACCTGCATGTACGCAGTAGTTACTGTACTGGAAGGGGCAGCTCTAGGTTCTTTCCACCAAATTTTTTCCCTACCGAGTTCTGTATACTCATTTAAGTGAAATAAGTGAACTTGCAGAAAATTTTTAAAACTGGAAACCAAGTTGGAAGAAAAGAGGTATTTTGCAAAAAGTAATCTTTTGGAAACAAAGCAGGTTACTCAGTTCTTTTCACACATCAGTATGACTTGTTCAGAGCACTTACACCAGGGTGTGCAGAGAAGAAGGCCTTGAGGAAGGAAGGCCCTCTCTCAGGTGCATTATGCACACTTAGAGTGCCCTGACACTTTGGCCACAGTCTCTTTGGGAGCAGAATAAGCCACCAAGGTGTCTATATCTCTAACTTATTGCATATTTTGAATAAAAGTAATTCCTTCAATCTGGCTTTTAATTTTAAAAGGTGGCAGCCTCCTCCATCTCCTGTGCTGGCTCTGTGCACCTTTTTAGTTTCAGAAAAGCATGCTGGGGACCGGTCTCTTTGGAAACCATACCTGGAGATTTTACCGAAGGCCTACACCTGCCCTGTTTGTTTGGAGCCAGAAGTGGTGAATCTTCTTCCCAAACCTTTGAAAGCCAAAGCGGAAGAGCAGAGAATCCACATGCAGGAGTTCTTTACTTCCTCCAGAGATTTCTTCTCTTCCCTGCAGCCTTTGTTTTCTGAGACTGTTGAGAGTATCTTTAGCTACAGTGCCCTCGTGTGGGCTTGGTGCACGCTCAACACCAGAGCTGTGTACGTGAAGCACACGCAGAGGCAGTGCTTTTCTGCAGAGCCAAACACCTATGCGCTTGCCCCGTATCTGGATCTGCTGAATCACAGCCCAGACGTGCAGGTGAGAAGTTGATGAGGGGACACATGTCCTGTTTCAATAGGAAGGACTCCGACATGTAGAACTTGTGACTTTGAATAGTGAGCAAAACCACAGGGGAAGTTGTAGCTGGCTTTAGGTAAACCTACCTGCAGTCAAATATGCTCTTGTCTTTCTTCCTGACCCCATTTTCCCTCCTGGTATCATTTTCCTTTGCTCCATTTTCCCACTTTGCTCTCCAGGGCTGCAAAGCTGGGTGCTATATCCCGTGGATGGCCCTGTCAAGCAGCTGCCCCCTCTCACACCTGTGGTGAGCTGACAGTGGAACTTGCTTTCCTGTCTCTTCCCTTTTACCCTTGGTGGCATTGCCGGCAGCATTTATCTGCACTGTGATCACGAATTGATTTGTTCCTTTTCCTTCTGAGCTCTGCAGTTTCAGAGGACAGGGCTTTGCCTTATTCTCTGTAACCCCTCTGCTAGCACAGGGGTTGTGGTGGGTTTTCAGAAACTTTTTCTGAATGGATGAATATTTGTGGGGAAAAGCAGGCTGGAAAATTGTTATAGAATCCCTCTTTGGGAAGCAGAGATCTCCTCTTCCTCATCCTTACCCTGACAGCACATAGAGGAGATGATTATATCTGTGGATGTGGATTAAGTGAAGGTTCCTATGGCCAAGATTCTCACCTGGCCGTGGTCGGCTAGCTCACTACACACATGTGGGCAATACATTATTATTGACTCTATATAAAGAGCTCCGCCCAGTGCTTTGGGCAACATGGTGGTATGGCTGCAAGGCTGCAGGAGAGCAGAGACTGGAGTGGTGGCAGCGCTGAGGACAGAGACTGAGACGGCTGTGGGGGCAGAGAGGCCCAGAGGCAGAGACCCGCTTGCTGCCTGCAGGCTCGCTCTGAGTGGACGGGATTCTAGTGACTGACCTGCCACTGGGGGAATAAAGCTGGGTATAAACTCTTTCACCCCAAGAATGTTCCATTGTTATGTTGTAGTGAACTTGCCCGGGGCTGAAACCCATTGGCAACACATCCCTGATGGCATGACTTTATTTTTATTGGGCAGTTAGTGTATTTATGCTCTAAACCAGTGATTTGACATTTGAGTGTTAGGGCACTGAAAACTAAAGCCTGTGGGCATGTGTTCAAAGGCACTAGCAAAGCCTTAAATGTTTACTCTCTGGCCCTTTATGGAAAAAGATTCCTGAGCCCTAGTGTAAAATGCACTGCAGCTGGCTTTAGGCATGGAGCTCCAAAGCTTGGCCCTAATCTGTCACTGAGCTTCAAGCTAGGAATTTCAGCCTGTTACTCCTACTCTTCACGGATTGCTGCTTAGTGAGGGGGTCTCACTGCTTGTACTAACTCCTTATTGCAGGGAGCAGTCAGGTCTTCTGGGCCTTTTTCTCTAAACCTATTAACTAACAAAATTGTCACAGAATCCATATGATTGTGTCAACCAATACCATGCTGCTCAAAGGCTGTGTATTATAAGACCTGAAATTTCATGTGCTGCCTTGACATCTTTGGGTTTCGCAGGGCCCCAAAGGCCTGACTGATTGCTCTCACCAGATATTCTCCCCATCTAGGGGGTAAAGGCTTCCCACCTGGCTAGTTGCATCCCACCTAATTAGGTTCATACTTTAATGGGTTTCACCTCCTCGCTAACCCTAAAAATTATTCAAACAAGCAAATCACATCTTCCACAGGAGCCAGGGGGGTCCCCTCCTGTTACTCTGAGCCTGCTTCCGTGGCCCCTTCTGGCCGCTTGGCTCCCGAGGGCAGTTGTGCCCTGCATGGTTGCTGTGTCCTCCCCCTCAGGCTGTATATGTGAGTCAGAAACTTCTGTCAACCTCCTCTGTCCAGTGTCATGTGTTGGGCCATCCTCAGTACCTAAGGGGCTGAAGTTGAGTCAGTCAGAAGAGGCTGAAGTGCAGACATGACATTTTTTGCACATGTGGTTAAATTCAGTGATGAGTGTTTGAAAACTGCTTCTGGCTTAAGACAATAACTTTTAGTCTTCTTAGTTTTATGCTTTGTTTTAAAACTTGGTTAACAATTTTCTGTTCTAGGTAAAAGCAGCATTTAATGAGGAAACTCATTGTTATGAAATCAGAACTGCTTCAAGTTGTAGAAAACATGAAGAGGTTTTCATCTGCTATGGCCCTCATGATAACCAGCGTCTGCTTCTGGAATATGGATTTGTTTCCATCCACAATCCACATGCTTGTGTTTATGTCTCAAAAGGTTGGAATCAACTTTGTTCTTATCACTAAAATAGATGAGATGTCTTCCCCACCCCAATTTGGGGAATGTAGTTATTTGATGTTTTAATAAAAATGGCAAAACCTTAAAAGGTGTGTCATTCATTTCCTTCTAGGTAGGACTAGCCTTAGTATTAACGACCATGTAATTACACTGTTGAAATAAAAACAACAAAGCTTTGATCAATATTGAGGATAAGAACTGAGAAAAGTTTTATTGCATGAGGTCAGACAATTGAATGGAATTCCTTAGGAAGACCACTAAGGAAATAAATGTAATATTAATAGATGGAAATTTTGGTACTGAGACGTTGTCACTGTCACTAAAGATAGGATTAGAGGCCAACAAATAAAAAATACTAAACACCTGTGTGTAAGAAGACACTGCTGATCACAGAGGTAAATACATTATGCAGTCCTTATTTTGGGGGTTTAATGCCATGATGAAATAATTGATTCCATTTGTTTTTTCTTGTGACCTGCTAACTAGCCAACATCATGGCTATTTTAAAAACAATTTAGTTATTAAATTTACTGTAAAAATTCCAAATATAGTATTAAAAATAGTACATAGGACACTGACTTTTTTCTGCTTCTCTTGGAGCTGTTACCAGAGAAAAGAGTTTTCTAGGTCATGAAGAAATGGCTGGAGATTTACTGAGTGTATAAGTTGAGGTCATTTTAATATAAGTTCTAGTGGAAATAGAAGCTTGGCTAAGGTGTTGATTACTCCATCTTATAGGCAGAATAATAATATTATTTCTCAAAAATAAGAAAGCAAAACTGGGCCTTGCCGGGTCTCTTAAAGGAAAACTAGCTTTGAGATTAGTCTTTTGATTATCAGGATAACTTTAATGTTGATGACCATGAAAAACTGATTTATCAATTTGAACAAAATTTACATTTTAGTTACTTTTACATTAAATGAAAATATAGAAATATAAAAAAATTTTAAAAATAGAAAAATCTTTTATTTCTACTACTATCCCAAATAGTTCTGTTAATTTTTGCATACTCACTTTCAGTTGTTCATGGTTATTGCATCATTAATATCCAGACAGCTTTGAATTCTGGCTTTTGAAAACCTGTTATAAACATTTCCTCATGTTTGTACAGAGCCTGTACTTTCAGTGGGTGTTAACTTCCCAGTGGTGCTGCTCATGTCTTAGTTACCTGATTTTGTTGGTTGGTTTGCTTAGTGGGAGCATGAGCTGAGGTTTGTAGGTGGTTTGTCCCCTGCCTTGGAATTCTGGTAGCTTTTCAAGGACTAAATAATGATCTCTTTGAATGGACTTGAATAGAGTTTTTGGTGTGAATTAGGTTGAAACTGTTTACACATGACTTGATTGCTTATGGGAAGAAAAGCAATTTGAGAAGGAAAGTTCCACACTTCTGTCTGAATGACACTCTAAATCTTATTCTGTTTTTTTTTTCTAATGTAGATATACTTGTTAAATATCTTCCATCAACAGATAAACAGGTGAACAAAAAGATTTCCATTTTAAAGGACCATGACTTTATAGAGTAAGTGTTCTCTCTTGAAATGATTCCGTCCAGAAATTTGGATGAAAAAAATAGAGGGTTAGGGTTTCTATTAGGTGTGAGATGCCTCCTGACCTGTACCAGTTGACAAGTATTTCTTGAACACTTAACTGTGTGCAGTAAATTGTGCTTGATGTTGGGCACATGCCTACAAGATATTTTTAAGAAACTTATTGGGGGACTTAAGATACAAACTTATTTTAATATAAGATACAAACTTATTGTAAAAGATCTGTCGTATTGTATTATTGTGTATCTTAATATAAGATATAAACTTGCTGTATCAAAAGGGAGCCCTGTATTATTGATTGGTGGCCCCATGTGAGTTTGTCCCTAATGTGGTCAGGTGGGATGGAATTGGGCTGCTGCCGGCCAGGCTGGTGCTCAGTCACCTGGTAACATGGTGCAGACTCTTGTGGTGGAGGGTGGGGGCTGGTATCTGCATGATGCCAAACCAAATGGGCCAAGCATGATTTAAGCCTCTCCCTTTCAAATTTTCTTCCATAGATAAGATTAAATTTTAAATAATCTAGCAGCAGTGTGAGAGCAGTCTAGCTGTGGTGGCTGCCATTCATCATTCTCATTGCTCTGAGCTATGGCACACCTCCTCTCATCCAAGATCAGCTCCTTAGCAAAATTAATTGGAAAATAGATTTTTACTTTTTTTTTTAACAGAAGAAGTTTTCCATTACTCAGGCTTTATTAAGTATTTGTAGATTTATTTTTACTTTTGTCTTTCTGACCAAGATTGCAGAATATTTAGCCCCTTTAAAAAAATGTTTGGCTCTTGAGTCATTTGCCATGGTGTCAGGAAGTACTGAAATGATGGATTTGTCGTCTTTCTACTTTAGGAATTTGACATTTGGATGGGATGGACCATCTTGGAGGTTACTCACAGCTCTGAAGTTGTTATGTCTGGAAGCTGAAGAATTGTAAGTTCCACATATGTTGGTCATCAGCTGTAGTTACAGTCTGGACATAACTTTGGGGTGTTGGGCTTACATTCGTATAGCCAACCTGAGAGGAGAAAAGAATGCCATCATATATTGGGGTTGCTTATTCTTTATGTAACTCAGCCATGTGGTGAGTGTTTTCCCTTCTGAATTTTTGCCTTTTCTGGAATTCTGGTTTTAGAGTCATAGGGCACATGGTCCTGAGAATTATTAGTCTCTCAGATTATTTCCCCCTGGTGACCTGCAGCTGGTTATTCCGGGTACACCTTTCAAAAAGTAAGGGCATTGGCACCGTTCAGAGAAAGTCTCTGGGTAGATAGATTTTTCTTAGGGGCAAACAGAGCCCCTGACTGTGGCCCCCAGTTAGTTTTACCCTGGGGGCAGATCCAGACCCCCGCTGAAGGAGAGGTTGGATATTTCCAGGGAGGAGGCAGGTAGAGGGAGCCCCCAGTGCAGAGAGGCGTCCTGGTCAGGCTCCTTAAGTTCCCTGGAGGCTGCAGGTCCTTCCCGCAGGGTGGAAAGGGCTGTGTGCTGCCCAGTGCAGGTGGCTCCATCAGCCTGGGTCCTCGTCGAGAGGTGGGGAGCAATGCCCATCGCTTACTTCGCCACGCCCAGAGGAGAGAAACCATATGTAAGGAGGGCTTCCTGAAGATGGAGGACCCCCTCCCTGAGTAGCTGTGGGGGGGTTCAATGACATAGTGCCTAGAAATAGCCCTGAGCACAGTGTCTAGGGTAGTTGGTGCTCATTCATGGTGCTTGCTGTGGTATTTATGATACGGAGGAAAAATTACTCCCTGGGCTCAACATCAGAGATAGGGTTTATTCTCAGCAGGTGGTGTATTTTTTATCTTACAGACACTGAATTCTGTATCTGATATGTTTCCTTCCTTACACTGTTCGCTAGAAAACTCTGAAGCAAATTGTGCAGGATTTTAAAGCTTGAAATTTACCCTGGCTGTGCCTTAACTTTCCTCTTCTCATCTCCCCTTAGTCTTTCCCTGTCCACCCATCTTATATATTTTATTTTATCTCATGTGTACCCTCTTAAGCTTCTGAGTCCTTCTCAGGCACATCAGCCTCAAATTAAAAAAAACAACTGGGTGCTTCCCAGAGGTCCTCCTGTGGCCTCTCTTCTCCCTTTGAGTTATTTCTCCTGTCTGGAACGGTGTGGCCGAAAGCGCATGTCATTGGGATTCTGTCTGGTGTGCATGCAAGCTTTCTCTGCCTTTAATTAGCTTTGTCACTTTGGGTGAGTTCTTCGCCATTCCCGATTTGATTCTCAGTTTCTTTATGTCTAACGTGGGGATAGTAACGTTTTCTTTGCTAGATTATTGTGCAGATTAAATTAGATAATGGTTCTATATGAAACACTGTGCTTGGCACAGTTAATTTCCTTCTTTCCTCACTCCTCCTTCCCCTCCTTCCTTCCTTCCTTCCTTCCTTCCTGTCCTGAGAACTCATCTATGCCTGAGGTTTCAGCCATTGTCTCTAAAGCTGAAGACTTCTAAGACTTTATTCCCTATGTGACTTGTCAGCTGTTCTGAACTTCTAAGTGATTTCTGCATACAGTTGAGCAATACACTGGCCCCCAGCCAGTTGAAATGAACATCTATGTATAACTTTTGACTTCTCTAAAACTTAATTACTAATAGCCTATTATTGACCAGAACCCTTACTGATAATACAAATGGTTGATTAACACATATTTTGTATATGTATTATATCCTGTATTCTTAGAATACAGTAAGCTAAAGAAAAAGTTTATTTAAATTGTTGCAAATATCCAGAAAATTTTCCAATATATTTATTGATAAATGCCACATATAAGTGGACCTGTGTAGCTCAAACCTGTGTTGTTCAGAGGTCAGCTGTACTTTCACTCGGATGTGGCAGCAGTCATCTTTCTTCCCCTCCTCTTTTGTTGTTTTAATATAGTTTATTAGCACAGTAACTGTGCACTCAAGTAGTCCGCAATGTAAAACCAGTCCACTGGGCAACGCCTATGCCATGCCATGCTTTAGTTAACAGCCTCAGGTATTCACTACAGGTTTTCACAAATTCTGGTCAAACCTCTAATCTTTCTACAATAAAATAGATTGGCATATAAAATAAAATATGTAGCTACTCATTTCCTATATGGCATCTTAGAGCCATGTGTCCATTTTATATATATGAGATGACAGTCTCTAAAAACTGTTTGATATCAGTGGTCCCTTCCAAGAAGGAAAACAGACTCTAATTTTTTAAAACAAAAAATGTGTAGCCTTGGAAGGACTTTAGGTAAATGGCCACTATGTAACCTGTACAAAATTCCACACCTGGATTCTTGCACCCAGTCTCTGTTCCTCACCCTCTTTCTTCTTGGCTAATACTTCTAACTAGAGTATAGGTTTGGCTGCCACCTTCTGGTTCGGCATCTTGCTGTAGCTCCCTTGTTGCCTACCCTGACCACACTACCCTCTACTTAATACTCTTTTGCCTGCACTCACCCCTGAACCCCGTTTCCTACAGACTTTGTTAGTATAAAACGGGAATGACAAGTATGTGAAGAAAGACTTCACTGTAGATTCCTCCTCCCATCTCTAGAGCATTTTACTTGTGAGAAGTGTTCTGTTTAGTTTGCCATTTTTTAAGACTGTCACTCTAAGAGAAGGAAAACTGCCACATTTGCCCTTAGTCCTTAGCCTGTCAGCTATGGATTCACCTCCCTGTTCTGTTGCTCTGTTCCTGTGGCTGGTAGATGTGAATCTACTTACTCAAGTGCCAGACACAGGATTGTGATGATACTAATTCAGTCCCTGCCTGCAAAGAGCGCCAGTGCCTTTATTTCTTATTCTCAGTTCTCTTTTATTCTTATATATCTGTGTGCTTCATATGGGAGCTCTAAGGGAATCGGCTTATGCTTCTGGAGAAACGGGAGAAGAGTTTTTGTTGTGTTGAAGTGTAAAAGCCTTCTTTATTTTTTGAGAGCCTGCTGAAATCTGACTGAATATTTTGGTTCTAGTACATGCTGGAAAAAAGTGCTTCTTGGGGAAATAATTTCAGATAAAAATGAGAAGACAGGTTTGGACATAGCCCAGAAAATATGCTATTATTTCATAGAGGAAACTAAAGCTATGCTTCAAAAGGTATGCTTCTAGAATATTACATCCCTTTCTTAAAGAAGTGTTTAAGAAATACTTTGTTCTTGTTGGATTGGAACAGTACACCTTATTAGGACATTACAAAATGCCTTAAATAGGTGAACATTGATATAATTTCTGGGGTTTTTTTTTTTGATTGTTAACACTTAATAGGTAAAATTAAACACTTTTAATGCGTAAAAATCTTTAATGGGTAAAATTATTACATGAATTCTTGGTAATAGATTTTCAAGTACTCTTTCCTTTTTATATTTTATTTGGTAAACGTTTAAATGAGAAATCAGCTTGTTTGAATGAAAACCTTACAGGTATTAAAAACTAATTTTAATGAATCTTGAAGTAAATGCTAAGTAAAATAAACAAGAATACAAAAAATCCAAATATTGTATGATTTCACTTATGTGAGATACCTAGAACTGGCAGATTCAGAGATGGAAAGTAGAATAGAAGTTACCGGGGCTTGGGGGATGGTGAAAAAGGGAGTTAATGTTTAATGGGGATGGAATTTCCATTTGGGATGATGAAAAAGTTCTTGAGGTGGATGGTGGGGATGGTTATGTAGCATAGTGAATATTTAATGCTACTGAATTGTACGTTTAAAAGTGGCCAAGTGGTGCATTTTATGTATATCTAACTACAATAAAAATTTTTAAATAACTTCCAGGTTTCTCATATGAAAGATAAACAAGTGGCTTTGATAAAACAACTAACTTTGGTAGAAGCATTGTGGACAGAAGAACTGAATATTCTCCAGGCTTCTGCTGAGATTCTAAACAACTTACAAACACCTTCTACATAATTTCACTCAAGTGCATTTGATCACCTCTTATGGTGGGTGTGGTTTCTTAAACATTTAAAAATATTTTAAACATTTTAAAACGTTAATTTTATATAGACTGATGTAAAGTGAATGGTTTCTATTAAACAATTATATACTTAGTCCTATGCCTATGCTTTTCTTTGTGGGATGGAATTGTGGTTGTTTCTGGGACATTAAGGAATGTATGCAGGGGGCGGAGCAGGTTCTGGGCTTCTGGGATCTTAAGTGGAGATGAATATGTCATCCTAATGGCACAACTCGCACTTCCCAAATCAACCACAGTCTTCAAGGGTGACGTACAAGGCAGGCACAGAACTGTAATGAGAGGGAGGCTGTGAGGGGGCCAGGAGTGGCTCTGGTTGCATTGTGGTCTTCCTCTGGGTGTCCTGCTTCTCCTCCTCTGATGCGGCAGCCGTTGAAGGGCAAGAAATTGTGCTTGTGTTATACTCTGACACCGTCAGGCTTAGGGTTGCATTGTGGGTGGGTGGCTGTCCTGGGTCCCAGTGGGCTTCATCCCCAGCTGCTCTGAGCTTGAGCAGATCACTTCAGTTGCTGATCTGGAAGTGAGTCTGTAGAGCTGGAGTGGTGGCTCCTCTGCCCTCCAGCCCTCAAACGAGGGGCAGGGCTGAGGAATTGGCACCTGTCAGGCAGAGGCCCCTGGTGATGCCGCCCTCCCCTGTCCGCCTCACTGCTTTCTGAGAACCAGGGAATCAGTCGCATGTTGGGTCCAGTGCTGACTGCCCTTCCCCTGCTTGGGCAGTCCTCCCTCTGTTTGCAGTTTTCCAGAATGTTTAAACCTCTTGTCAGGCTGTGTCCCTTTACTATTCTCTTCATGGTGGGTGTTTAGCTCTTTTGTTCTGCTGCTTTTCTGTCATTTCAGTGGGGGTATTGGGAAGAATAGGAGGTAAGTTTTTGTGCTCTGTTGGCCATTTTGAATTAAGAGTTACTGCCTTTTTCTTTTTAAAAATAAAAGCATTTAGGCTATTGACTTCCTCTGAGATTGGTTTTTATATAAAGTATGCTCCAAGTTGTACTTTGTAGATCTTGTCTCTGGACTTAGACTTTCCACAGCATTTTCATGCTTTCGGAACAGCTGTGAGGGGCCAGGGCAGATAGTAAAGCACAGAAACAAATGTGTTCTGCTTGTAAAAACTGACCAGTATCAAACCATAAGACAATAACATAACAAAACAACAGTCACACTGGTTGGGAGGTGCTGCCCTGAGACCTTTATGTGCAGTGAGTTAGACCTCACAGTTACCCTATTTTACTAATAAAGAGTGACAGAATTGCCCCAGAGGACATGTAGTATGCAGTGGAGAGAAAATGCCTATTCAGTCTGCCCTCAGAGGGACCACTGTCCACAGTTTTGGTGGGTTTGCATCCAGAATTTACCTGGGGGTATGGGTCGTGTGGATGTGCCTGTCCTCTCCATTCTCAGCCTCAGCTGTCATGAACACATGCAGGTGTGCTTCCCTGAGCTCTCCTCCCTGAGGGTTTGTGAGCTCTGTAGACTTCGCTGCCGAGTTTGCGGCGGAGATGGAGGGGGTGACATGGTTCTCCCTGCTGTGCAGTTGAAGTCTCAGTTGAAAACATAGTGGGAGCCCCTGCAGACAGCAGCCTTCTTTTTTTCTTGTCTCTTTCAGCAGCCTGGGCCTGGCCCCCCCTGTGGGTCCCCTTCCTTAGGAAGGTGGCAGGTGGGTGCCAGTGCAGCACAGCTTGTCCTTGGGGAGAAGAGGGTCTTTGGAAGCGAGGGGCTGCCTCTGCTCTGTGGCACAGCTGCTTAGCCTACGAGTCCTTCCCCATGTGCATGTATTGAGGTAGGTAGCTGTTGGTGGAACCTTCTGGGGGACACTTGGGGCTCCCAGGAGGAGGGAGTGTCCCCTAAGCACACTGCTAACCTCTTGCATCCTGAGGCAGAGCTTACCCATCGATGTGGGGAGAAGGCCTGGGCTCACTGTGCAGTTCTCCAGCCTTGCTCCTGGGCTCTTCCCTGGGCAGGCCCCACCCCTGGGGCATCCTGGCTGTGTCCAGCACAGCTGTGCCTCAAGGGGATGGTGACTTGATTCTGGGGTTCACTTTAGGTGTATTGATCTAAAGCCTCAGTCATATTTTGACCTCTATCCTTACTTATTCTTACGTTTTTTATCCTTTTCAGAACAAGGGTGGCTTTCCCTTCACAACCCTCCACTCTTTGGCCCCAGGGGTTGGGGCCTTGTAGGGACAGCCAGGACTCCCAGAGGTGGGGTTGGACTGGGGCCTGCTAGTCCTGCCCACACTGCAGGGGCTGCCCCAGTCACACTTTGCCAATGCCCAGTGTCCTCCGGATTTCCCTGCCAGGTTTCCATCCTTCCCCAAAACTCAAATTCCTCTCTTTGTAGAGCATCCAAAAACAAGATTTTGAGGCCACTTGTCTCTGAATGCAGGCAGAGTTGGAAATAAAACATTTTCATGATTGTATCTTGAACATCTTTTCCTGTTCATGTATATAGTTGGTGTTGGCTTTATTTTTCATGGCTGTAGGGGTCTGCAAACTTTACTGTAAAGGGCCAGGTAGTACTATTTTAAGCTTTCTGGGCCTTATGGTCCATCGCAACTACACTGCGCAGCAGCCATAGACAATATGTAAACAAATGAAATGGCTGTGTTCCAGTGAAACTATTTACAAAGACAGGTCATGAGTGGTAACTTCTGTTCACTATTAGTGGACATTTAGGAACTAAATATGTAAATTCCTATTTGTAGGTGCCCCCTTAACCTAAAGAACTTTGCAGCCCCACAGGATAAGTGTGCTTTAGTTGTCCAGTGATAAGAAAAAGAGACAATGGCAAAAAGGAACTACTCAGATGTTTACGAATGAGAACTGTTTCAGCATCCACAACAGATTAAGATTATTTGAGAAACAGTAGAACATGATTTTCAGTTTGTAGACACTGCTTGGTGTATATGTGCAGTCAGACGTCTTGCAAGATATGTGCGGCTCCTGTGGGCAGCCTGTGCCACAGGATAGACCACTGTTTACAGGCCACACACCGCCTCCCTTGGCCAGTCCTCGCAAAACCACGGTGAGGGCCAGCAACGTCTGTCTGCCACCCAGGGAGGGGTGGCCTGTGCTGCCCGTTCCAGGGACGCTAGTTCCTTCTCGAATACATCACCCTTGCCTCTTCACCAATTCTCTTCTTTTTTTGGTTTTCTCTTGGCTCGTGCCTTAGGCCTGCCTGAGTTCCTAGTATTCCCACCCCAGCTGGTGTCTGGTTGTGGAGTTGTGGGTGGTGCCTGAGGGATGAGATGCCAGGAGTTGACACTTGAGGCATTCCTCACGTCTTTCAGGCTAACACAGAAGAGACCCTCCTCAGATTAGGGCACTTGCCGTGCTTCTGCCTAAAAGTGGAGCCTGGTGATCTTTCAGGAAATCAGAGCTATAATGCTATGAGGTGGCTTCCCTGAAGGGCCTTGGAGGTCACTGAGGTACGGAATTAGGGAATTTATTTGTAGCCCTTCCCTTGGCAGCAGCGACTACATTCTGTGCGATAAATTAATGTTGGGCAGTCGGTTTTGTGCCGTGGAGGAAAGTCTAACGAAGCGCATGTTGATTTGTCGGCTGACATTTGAATATAGAGCTCTGTCGGGAATGCTGTCACGTCAGTTGACTGAGGAAAGAGCTTTTTTCTACAGATTGAGAAAGTCGTGTGTGAAGTAAAGGGAACAAAACATTAGGAGGAAAGAAGTAGGCCTAATGCCCTTTTCTTTTTTTTTTATTTTATTTTATTTATTTATTTATTTATTTTTTATTGAAGGGTAGTTGACAACAGCATTGCATTACATTAGTTTCAGGTGTACAACACAGCGACTCAACATTTATATACATGATATTTCTAGGTACCAGGTATCACCATACCAAGTTGTTACAATATTTTGACTATATTCCTTATGCTATACATTACATCCCGGTTACTTATTTATTTTACAATTGGAAGTGTGTTTATATATATATATATATATATATATATATATATATATATATATATATATATATATGTTGTGAGGGCATCTCTCATATTTATTGATCAAATAGTTGTTAACCACAACAAATCTCTGTATAGGGGGGTCAATACTCAATGCACAATCATTAATCCACCCCAAGCCCAATTTTCGTCAGTCTCCAATCTTCTGATGCATAACGAACAAATTCTTACATGGAGAACAAATTCTTACATAGTGAATAAGTTACATGGTGAACAGTGCAAGGGCAGTCATCACAGAAGCTTTCGGTTTTGTTAATGCATTATGAACTATACACAGTCAGTTCAAATATGAATATTCATTTGATTTTTAAACCTGATTTATATGTGGATACCACATTTCTCTATTATTATTATTTTTAATAAAATGCTGAAGTGGTAGGTAGATACGAGATAAAGGTAGAAAACAGAGTTTAGTGTTGTAAGAGAGCAAATGTAGATGATCAGGTGTGTGCCTGTAGACTATGTGTTAATCCAAGCTAGACAAGGGCAATAATACATCCACGTATGCAGAAGATTTCTCTCAGAACATGAGGGGGGAGGTTCTAAGCCTCACCTCTGCTGCTCCCCATTTTCTCACCAGATGGTCCCCTGCGACTGTGCCTGTCTTAGGTTGTTCCTCCCTTGAGGAATCTTACCCGTCTCTGGCTAACCAGTCATCTTCCGGGGCCATACAGGGAAATGTGAAGTTGGTAAGTGAGAGAGAGGCCTTATCGTTTGAAAAGGTTAGCTTTTTACTTCTTTGCATATTTATGCCCTGTGGCTTCTATGCCCAGCATTTGTCTTGAGGTGTCTTTATCACTTGGAAGAATTATGATACTCGGTAAATTCGACATGTGGCACGAGTTCTATTTAAAGGTTGTGATTAGGTAGGAAGAAGAAAAGCTACAGAAGTAGCAGGCAGAAGAAAACCTGGGAAGATTGATTATTTCTTTGACATATCTTTTTTTTTTTGATTAAGATATTTTTATTATTTATTTATTTATTATTTTAAAATTATTTTGTTATCATTAATCTACAATTACCTGAAGAACATTATGTTTACTAGGGTCCCCCCCTTCACCAAGTCCCCCCCACAAGCCCCATTACAGTCACTGTCCATCAGCGTAGTAAGATGTTGTTGTGATTCAGACATTTTTAACAGCCTCCTTTATCCTTTTGCATGTATCCCACATATACACAGACAGTCCCTCATGCACTGTCTGCAGACACACTCTCTTCCCCAGCGTCCTGGGCTGCATGCAGCCTTAGTGGGGTGTGCCTGCCCTCTGGGGTCCCAGGAGTGCTCCTTCCCACTTTCCCATGCAATCAATCATTGTCCTTTGGGAACTCCCCCTGTTCCTCCCTAATGGAGGAGCAGCACCAAGTGTTTCTTTTTTTTTTTTTTTTTTTTTTTAGATAATTATTTTTTATTGAAGGGTAGTTGACACACAGTATTACATTACATTAGTTTCAGGTGTACAACACAGTGATTCAACATTTATATACATGATAATTCTAGGTACCAGCTATCACCATACCAAGTTGTTACAATATTTTGACTATATTCCTTATGCTATACATTACATCCCGGTTACTTATTTATTTTACAATTGGAAGTGTGTACTTTTTTTTTGGTTGTTGTTGTTAGGGCATCTCTCATATTTATTGATCAAATGGTTGTTAACAACAATAAAATTCTGTATAGGGGAGTCAATGCTCAATGCACAATCATTAATCCACCCCAAGCCTAATTTTCGTCAGTCTCCAATCTTCTGAAGCATAACGAACAAGTTCTTACATGGAGAACAAATTCTTACATAGTGAATAAGTTACATGGTGAACAGTACAAGGGCAGTCATCACAGAAACTTTTGGTTTTGCTCATGCATTATGAACTATAAACAGTCAGTTCAAATATGAATACACATTTGATTTTTATACTTGATTTATATGTGGATACCACATTTCTCTCTTTATTATTTTTAATAAAATGCTGAAGTGGTAGGTAGATACAACATAAAGGTAGAAAACATAGTTTAGTGTTGTAAGAGAGCAAATGTAGATGATCAGGTGTGTGCCTGTAGACTATGTGTTAATCCAAGCTAGACAAGGGCAATAAAACATCCACATATGCAGAAGATTTCTCTCAGAACAGGGAGGGTGAGGTTCTAAGCCTCACCTCTGTTGATCCCCAATTTCTCACCTGATGACCCCCCTGCGACTGTGCCTGTCTTAGGTTGTTCCTCCCTTGAGGAATCTTACCCGTCTCTGGCTAACCAGTCATCTTCCGGGGCCATACAGGGAAATGTTAAGTTGGTAAGTGAGAGAGAAGCCTTATTGTTTGAAATGGTTAGCTTTTTATTTCTTTGCATATTTATGCCCTGTGGCTTCTATGCCCAGCATTTGTCTTGAGGTATCTTTACCACTTGGAGGAGTTATGATACTCGGTAAATTTGATATGAGGCACGAATTCTATTTAAGAATTCGTTGTAATTAGGAAGGAAGAAGAAAAACTATAGAAGTAGCAGACGGGAGAAAACATGGGAAGATTGATTATTTCTTTGACATATCTTCTTGTAGAGTAACTTCAGCATGTATAGATTTTAAGCTACTACTTAAATTGCGCACACACATTAACATAATAGGAGTATAGTTACATAACCAAAGCATACCTGTAATTACCAGCCATCTCCAGTGAAATCAAGAAAACCAGTTAGGCACCCTAGGCATTTGTGAAAACTTATCAATGATATGATGGTTATTATCTAACTGAATTTGAATAGTTTGAGAAAAATCAGACAAATTAAAACAACCCATTCCTGGGCACTGTTCACATCCCATATGTTCTTTTAACAGTAAATAGTCTGTAGTTGTAAGATTTTGGAGCGCTACAATTTGCACTTCTCCTAATTCTTGGTTGAGTTCCAACAGTATAGATCCAGTCAAATTTGTTGTTTTACTGTATGCACAGGCCAGCTTAGATATCTCCTTCATTCCCATGGCAAGTCCAGGAGCTGGTGGGATGAGTGCATCTACAGCTGTAGCAGTGCATGGATCTTTGTTGGGGTTTTTTGATGATCATCTTCTGGCATGAGTTTTCCCGAGAGTGCTGATGTTGGAAGTTCTCTTTCATATCGTATCTTAGTTCATTTTTGGGGTAGCCAAATTAGGCTTTGATCCTCTGTATAAACACAAACAGACCCTTTGCCTACACTTTTATATGTCCTTTATATCATTGTGTAGAACTCATTAGAGGTCACCACATAGGAACTGCATTTTTTTTTTTTAATCATTAATCTACACTTACATGACGAATACTTTGTTTACTAGGCTCTCCCCTATACCAGGTCCCCCCTATATACTCCTTTACAGTCACTGTCCATCAGCGTAGCAACCTCTTGTAGAATCACTACTTGTCTTCTCTGTGTTGTACAGCCCTCCCCTTTCTCCCACCCTGCTATGGATGCTAATCTTAATACCCCCCTACTTCTCCCCCCCTTATCCCTCCCTACCCACCCATCCTCCCCAGTCCCTTTCCCTTTGGTACCTGTTAGTCCATTCTTGAGTTCTGTGATTCTGCTGCTGTTTTGTTCCTTCAGTTTTTCCTTTGTTCTTATATTCCACAGATGAGTGAAATCATTTGGTATTTCTCTTTCTCTGCTTGGCTTGTTTCACTGAGCAAAATATCCTCCAGCTCCATCCATGTTGCTGCAAATGGTTGGATTTGCCCTTTTCTTATGGCTGAGTAGTATTCCATTGTGTATATGTACCACATCTTCTTTATCCATTCATCTATCGATGGACATTTAGGTTGCTTCCAATTCTTGGCTATTGTAAATAGTGCTGCGATAAACATAGGGGTGCACTGATCTTTCTCATACTTGATTGCTGCATTCTTAGGGTAAATTCCTAGGAGTGCAATTCCTGGGTCAAATGGTAAGTCTGTTTTGAGCATTTTGATGTACCTCCATACTGCTTTCCACAATGGTTGAACAAGTTTACATTCCCACCAGCAGTGTAGGAGGGTTCCCCTTTCTCCACAGCCTCGCCAACATTTGTTGTTGTTTGTCTTTTGGATGGCAGCCATCCTTACTGGTGTGAGGTGATACCTCATTGTAGTTTTAATTTGCATTTCTCTGATAATTAGCGATGTGGAGCATCTTTTCATGTTTCTGTTGGCCATCTGTATTTCTTTTTTGGAGAACCGTCTGTTCAGTTCCTTTGCCCATTTTTTATTGGGTTATTTGTTTTTTGTTTGTTGAGGCGTGTGAGCTCTTTATATATTCTGGACGTCAAGCCTTTATCGGATGTGTCATTTTCAAAGATATTCTCCCATACTGTAGGGTTCCTTTTTGTTCTATTGATGGTGTCTTTTGCTGTACAGAAGCTTTTCAGCTTAATATAGTCCCACTTGTTCATTTTTGCTGTTCTTTTCCTTGCCCGGGGAGATATGTTCAAGAAGAGGTCACTCATGTTTATGTCTAAGAGGTTTGTGCCTATGTTTTCTTCCAAGAGTTTAATGGTTTCATGACTTACATTCAGGTCTTTGATCCATTTTGAGTTTACTTTTGTATATGGGGTTAGACGATGGTCCAGTTTCATTCTCCTACATGTAGCTGTCCAGTTTTGCCAGCACCATCTGTTGAAGAGACTGTCATTTCGCCATTGTATGTCCATGGCTCCTTTATCAAATATTAATTGACCATATATGTGTGAGTTAATGTCTGGATTGTCTAGTCTGTTCCATTGGTCTGTGGCTCTGTTCTTGTGCCAGTACCAAATTGTCTTGATTACTATGGCTTTATAATAGAGCTTGAAGTTGGGGAGTGAGATCCCCCCTACTTTATTCTTCTTTCTCAGGATTGCTTTGGCTATTCGGGGTCTTTGGTGGTTCCATATGAATTTTTGAATTATTTGTTCCAGTTCATTGAAGAATGTTGCTGGTAGTTTCATAGGGATTGCATCAAATCTGTATATTGCTTTGGGCAGGATGGCCATTTTGACGATATTAATTCTTCCTAGCCATGAGCATGGGATGAGTTTCCATCTGTTAGTGTCCCCTTTAATTTCTCTTAAGAGTGACTTGTAGTTTTCAGAATATAAGTCTTTCACTTCTTTGGTTAGGTTTATTCCTAGGTATTTTATTTTTTTTGATGCAATTGTGAATGGAGTTGTTTTCCTGATTTCTCTTTCTGTTGGTTCATTGTTGGTATATAGGAAAGCCACAGATTTCTGTGTGTTGATTTTGTATCCTGCAACTTTGCTGTATTCCGATATCAGTTCTAGTAGTTCTGGGGTGGAGTCTTTAGGGTTTTTTATGTACAGTATCATGTCATCTGCAAATAGTGACAGTTTGACTTCTTCTTTGCCAATCTGGATTCCTTGTATTTTTTTGTTTTGTCTGATTGCCGTGGCTAGGACCTCTAGTACAATGTTAAATAACAGTGGGGAGAGTGGGCATCCCTGTCTAGTTCCCGATCTCAGCGGAAATGCTTTCAGCTTCTCGCTATTCAATATAATGTTGGCTGTGGGTTTTTCATAGATGGCCTTTATTATGTTGAGGTACTTGCCCTCTATTCCCATTTTGCTGAGAGTTTTTATCATGAATGGATGTTGAACTTTGTCAAATGCTTTTTCAGCATCTATGGAGATGATCATGTGGTTTTTGTCTTCCTTTTTGTTGATGTGGTAGATGATATTGATGGACTTTCGAATGTTGTGCCATCCTTGCATCCCTGGGATGAATCCCACTTGGTCATGCTGTACGATGGTTTTGATGTATTTTTGAATTCGGTTTGCTAAAATTTTGTTGAGTATTTTTGCATCTACCTTCATCAGGGATATTGGTCTGTAGTTTTCTTTTTTGGTGGTGTCTTTGCCTGGTTTTGGTATTAGGGTGATGTTAGCTTCATAGAATGAGTTTGGGAGT
The DNA here is from genome assembly GCF_030020395.1 of Manis pentadactyla. Classification (NCBI taxonomy): domain Eukaryota; kingdom Metazoa; phylum Chordata; class Mammalia; order Pholidota; family Manidae; genus Manis; species Manis pentadactyla. The sequence goes on along the minus strand of NC_080019.1, from coordinate 188,363,936 downwards.
ATCCCCTCCTCTTCTATTTCTTGGAAAACTTTAAGGAGAATGGGTATTATGTCTTCCCTGTATGTCTGATAAAATTCCGAGGTAAATCCATCTGGCCCGGGGGTTTTGTTCTTTGGTAGTTTTTTGATTACCGCTTCAATTTCGTTGCTGGTAATTGGTCTGTTTAGATTTTCTGTTTCTTTTTGGGTCAGTCTTGGAAGGTTGTATTTTTCTAGGAAGTTGTCCATTTCTCCTAGGTTTCCCAGCTTGTTAGCATATAGGTTTTCATAGTATTCTCCAATAATTCTTTGCATTTCCGTGGGGTCAGTCGTGATTTTTCCTTTCTCATTTCTGATACTGTTGATTTGTGTTGACTCTCTTTTCTTCTTAATAAGTCTGGCTAGAGGCTTATCTATTTTGTTTATTTTCTCGAAGAACCAGCTCTTGGTTTCATTGATTTTTGCTATTGTTTTATTCTTCTCAATTTTATTTATTTCTTCTCTGATCTTTATTATGTCCCTCCTTCTGCTGACCTTAGGCCTCATTTGTTCTTCTTTTTCCAATTTTGATAGTTGTGACATTAGACCGTTCATTTGGGATTGCTCTTCCTTTTTTAAATATGCTTGGAGTGCTATATACTTTCCTCTTAAGACTGCTTTTGCTGCGTCCCACAGAAGTTGGGGCTTAGTGTTGTTGTTGTCATTTGTTTCCATATATTGCTGGCTGGATCTCCATTTTGATTTGGTCATTGATCCATTGATTATTTAGGAGCGTATTGTTTAGCCTCCATGTGTTTGTGAGCCTTTTTGCTTTCTTTGAACAGTTTATTTCTAGTTTAATGCCTTTGTGGTCTGAAAAGTTGGTTGGTAGGATTTCAATCTTTTGGAATTTACTGAGGCTCTTTTTGTGGGCTAGTATGTGGTCTATTCTGGAGAATGTTCCATGTGCACTTGAGAAGAACGTGTATCCTGTTGCTTTTGGATGTAGAGTTCTGTAGATGTCTATTAGGTCCATCTGTTCTAGTGTGTTGTTCAGTGCCTCTGTGTCCTTACTTATTTTCTGTCTGGTGGATCTGTCCTTTGGAGTGAGTGGTGTGTTGAAGTCTCCTAGAATGAATGCATTGCATTCTATTTCCTCCTTTAGTTCTGTTAATATTTGTTTCAGGTATGTTGGTGCTCCTGTATTGGGTGCATATATATTTATAATGGTTATATCCTCTTGATGGACTGAGCCCTTTATCATTATGTAATGTCCTTCTTTGTCTTTTGTTACTTTCTTTATTTTGAAGTCTGTTTTGTCTGATACCAGAATTGCAACACCTGCTTTCTTCTCTCTGTTGTTTGCTTGAAATATCTTTTTCCATCCCTTGACTTTAAGTCTGTGCGCATCTTTGGGTTTGAGGTGAGTCTCTTGTAAGCAGCATATGGATGGATCTTGCTTTTTTATCCATTCTATTACTCTGTGTCTTTTGATTGGTGCATTCAGTCCATTTACATTTAGGGTGATTATTGAAAGGTATGAATTTATTGCCATTGCAAGCTTTAAGTTTGTGGTTACCAAAGGTTTAGGGTTAGCTTCTTTACTATCTTACTGTCTAACTTAACTCGCTTGTTGAGCTATTATAAACACAATCTGATGATTCTTTATTTCTCTCCCTTCTTATTCCTCCTCCTCCCTTCTTCATATGTTGGGTGTTTTGTTGTGTGCTCTTTTTAGGAGTGCTCCCATCTAGAGCAGTCCCTGTAGGATGCCCTGTAGAGGTGGTTTGTGGGAGGCAAATTCCCTCAACTTTTGCTTGTCTGGGAATTGTTTAATCCCTCCTTCATATTTAAATGATATTCGTGCTGGATACAGTAGTCTTGGTTCGAGGCCCTTCTGTTTCATTGCATTAAGTATATCATGCCATTCTCTTCTGGCCTGTAGGGTTTCTGTTGAGAAGTCTGATGATAGCCTGATGGGTTTTCCTTTGTAGCTAACCTTTTTTTTCTCTCTGGCTGCTTGTAATACTTTGTCCTTGTCTTTGATCTTTGCCATTTTAATTATTATGTGTCTTGGTGTTGCCCTCCTTGGATCCCTTGTCATGGGAGTTCTGTGTACCTCTGTGGTCTGAGAGGCCATTTCTTCCCCTAGTTTGGGGAAATTTTCAGCAATTATTTCTTCAAAGACATTTTCTATCCCCTTTTCTCTCTCTACTTCTTCTGGAATACCTATGATTCTTAAATTATTCCTTTTAGATTGATCACTCAGCTCTCTTAAAATTCTTTCATTCCTGGAGATCCTTTTATCTCTCTCTGCATCAGCTTCTCTGCGTTCCTGTTCTCTGTTTTCTAGTCCATTAATGGTCTCTTGCATCTCGTCCATTCTGTTTTGAAGTCCTTCCAGAGCTTGTTTTATTTCTGAATTCTCCTTCCTTAGTTCTTGCATATTTCTCTGCAAGTCCATCAGCATGGTTATGACTTTTGTTTTGAATTCTTTTTCAGGTAGACTGGCTAAATCTATCTCCCCAGATTCCTTCTCAGGGGAAGATGTAGCAGATGCTGAAGCTGTCTGGGTTAGTCTTGTCTGGATCATATTTTTTTGCCTTTTCATGTTGACAGGTGCTATTGACTGTCAGCTGGGAGGGCCAAAGTTTTCACTTGCTACTGGCCTTTCTTTACTGGGACAACTGCGACCCCTAGTGGCTTGTGTTGCGTAATTGCGTGTAGAGTGGGTCTTTGTGTCTTGCCTGGCCGGAAGGGAGAAATTTCCCTTTCTGTGGGCGGAATTTGTCTCAGGCTGCTTCTCTGCTTTCGCAGCGCCCGGTGGGGTGATGGATGGGGGGGCTGCTTGACTGTTTGCCTCCGTGAGGGGTCTCAGAGCTGTTGCCCAGGGGGTTAGTGCACCCGGTTTTCCCTGTAGTTTCCAGCTGCTGTACTGTGACCTGGGTTGTTTCCGTCAAGCTTTTAAGTCCCTGTCCCTTTAAGACTTTCAAAAAGCCCCCGCTTTTCTTTGTCACAGGGGCATCAGCTTCAGCACCCGCTCAGAGGTCTTACTCCCTGTTCCCCCAGTATCCAGGGCCCCCTGGGCATGTACTGTGTCTGCGCTCTGGCCCGGATGGCGGGGGCTGGGTGTTCGGCAGCCCTGGGCTCCGTCTCCCTCCCGCTCTGCCTGCTCTTCTCCCGCCGGGAGCTGGGGGGAGGGGCGCTCGGGTCCCGCCGGGCCGGGGCTTGTATCTTACCCCTTTCACCAGTCGCTGGGTTCTCACTGGTGTAGCTGCAGTCTGGCCACTGTCCTGCGTCTTCTGGTCTCTCTTTTAGGGCTAGTTGTGTTTGTTGTATTTTCAAAAGTATATATGTTTTTGGGAGGAGATTCCCACTGTCCTACTCACGCCGCCATGTTGGCTCCGCCTCCCTAATGCCCTTTTCTATAGCCCTCCCAACATCCCACGTGAGGCCGTGCAGCGCACCGCACACCGTGGCGTCACTGTACCATACACAACAAAGCCGTCTGTGCTCCTCAGTGCTGTTTCTGCTCACCTTTCCGAGGGCATCTCTCTGTCTTTATTACTCTGTTGCAGCCTTCCCTTGAGTGGATGTTTTCTTGTTTAATTTTCTTCTATTCCATGGAGTTGTAACATTAAGCTGTGAGTAAAATTTTAAAAACTGCCCACAGAAATATAGCAGAATTTAATGAAAATGTAAGGTTACTACTTCACACCCATGAGGACAGCTGTAATAAAAAAGATGGACAATAACAAGTGTTATCAAGGCTGTGGAGATACTGGGAGCCATACACACTGCGGGTGGGAAAGTAAAATTGTGTAGCTGCTTTGGAAAACAGTCTGCCAGTTCCTCAAAAGGTTAAACGCAGAGTTATCTTATGACCCAGCAATTCCTCTTCTAGGTATGCACCCAAGAGAATCAAAAACATGTCCACATGAAAACATAGACATGAACGTTCATAGCAGCGTATTTGCAACAGCCCCCAACCCAGTTGTCCCTCAGTAGATGAAGGGATAAACAGAACGTGGGCTCTCCTTATGATGGAATGTTACTCAGCCCTAGAATGGAATGAAGCCCTGACACGCTATGATGTGGGTGAACCTTAAAAGCATGATGCTCCATGGAGGAAGCCAGGTGAAAAAGACACATATAATTTAATTTGAACGAAATGTGAAATGTCCAGAATAGGCAAATGTATAGAGATGGAAAGCAGAAGAGTGGTTGCAGTGGGGTGGGGTGCTGGGGACTCGAGGGTGATAGCTAAGGAGTACAGGGTCTCTCTGGGGGGAATGAAACATTCTAGAATTTATTCTGGTACTGGTTGCGCAATTCTGTGGATATACCAAAACCCACTGAATTGTATGCTTTAAATGGGGGCACTGTATGGCCTGTGAGTTATATTTTGATAAAGCTGTTTTTTGGAAAGTAAGGTTAGTGCCGACTGGGTGAGAACTACACTTCTCACTTTCAGCTGACGCTTTTTCACAGGCCTGTCTGGAGTTTGTCAATCTGATGGTGATAAGGCCCTGGCAGTGTTAGGCCCTCTGTCCCATGTATTACACTTATCTCCTTGTTTAATCTGTATGCTGAGGTAATGTTTTCCTGATTTTGTAAATGTGGAAACAAAAGTCCAGAAAGGTAAAATTATTGCTGAGGTCACACACTGCCGAATGGCAGAGCTGGGATTCAAACCTGGCCGTCCCCTAGACCCCGTGCACCTAGTATTCATACGCCAGAGACCATGAAAGGTGCATGTGGGGTTAGGTAGCAGGTATCTGGTCTCACCCTATTAGGCCTGTGTAAATTCCAAGTGTGGCTGGACGCGTCAACCTCAGGAGAAGATTTTGAAGGCTCCGATGCTGCAGTCCTGCCTATGCAAGTGCTCTCCCTCCTGACACACACTTTTGATAAGCAAAGAGACTTCTCAAAATATGTGCGAGAACAGACGTGTGGCCCCGGGAACCTGCCTTCAGAAATGACAGCCATTTCCTAGAGGGTGGGTGTTACTAGTCCCATAGTGCAGAAGAGGAAATGGGCTCAGGGAAGTGAAGTAGTGTGGCCACAGGTACTAGACGACCCATGGGGACGTGGGACCACATTTGGTCCAGGTGGTTGGAGCCTTTGTTAAGAGCATGTTTGTCAAAATGTGGTTCCCTGACTTGGCACCAGAGACAGCCAGGTTGCATGAGCCCATCCCAAACCACTGAATTAGAGTCTGGGCAGAGGTCCAGGGGTGTATATTTCTGATGAGCCCCTAGTGAGTTCAGTGCCTGCTACATTTGTGAACCACTGATCTATTCCAACAGAGGCCTGTGCCCCCGCTTTGAGGTGCTGGTCCCCACGGTTTTAGTTTGGTCATTTCGTGGTCTCAATGTGAAGCTTTCGGCGGACTCTATCATGTGGCTAGGAGGCTGGGTGTCTGAATACATGTGGCATCAGGATTGGTAGGAGGAGGTGCTCAAGATGAACCCCCTGGCCGCTCGTGTTGTGGTTGGTGCCCCATAGCATTGAGAAGCTTGCTCTGGGCTATGGACAACCTGTGTTTTCTTGATGATTCTGGTGGACTTGCCACTCTCCTGCCCTCTCCATCCAGAGGGTAAGATCCAGGCTCTCTCCCATGAACTCCACAAAGTAGATCCTCGTAGAGATGAATTCTTGTAGAGAGCGGGAGCGAGGCCATGGTGCAGGGAGGGGAAGCGGGCCTTCAGCCTGAGAGGAGGTGGAGGAGGCACTGCAGGAGCCCAGGCCTTCCCCGCGCCTGGCCTGCTGTGCTCCTGTGACTTTCCCATCCCATTTCCCCATGGCTCTACGGGCAGCTCTTACACCTTTGGTGAGAGAAGCAGCAGCTGAGGTATGTAGGGTACAGGCAACTTGACCCACATTATCCAGTTGGGATTTGAATCCAAGAGCATCTGAATAACTTGTCACTTATACCTGTTTCTGCCCCAAAGATGGGCAGCCTAGGGTACAGGATGGGAACAGCGCCGTACAGTGGGTTGTTGTTTTGTGTAATAATGGGCCACCTTACTGACCTCATTGTGCAGGCTGGCAGCAAGGAAGCAGGCCGAGCCGAGTTGCCTGCCCAGAAGTCCCTTTTCCGGGCACGTTTTGGTTTTACAGGCCTCTCCCTGTCACTGTGATGCCCCACATCCCACAAAGGGCACTCGGTGTTATTAGAGGGTGAGAAGGCAGTCCCGCAGGCAGCCCCCTCCCGTCGCAGAGGAACTTGTCCCAGGTGGGGGCTCGCCTGCTGATTCCAAGAGTCCCTGTCCCGTTGCGCAGCTGGAAAGGCTTCTGCTGCCTGGGATCAGAGGATAAGGCAAGACCAGGACTGCAAGGTCCACCTGGCTATTATTAGGGCAGCAAGTGATTCCACTTCTGACTTTGCCCTTGTCACAAAGGGAGACTCAACTATTTGTGATAAGGGGATTCAGGATGCCACTGAGGAAGCAGGTGAAGTCTAAGAGTGTGTTTGAGGCAGGCATCTTCAATCTTTGCTTCCTGTTTTGTCTGGGACTTATTATACTGAGTAAATTGGCCTCCTAAGCCTCAGAGTGGTGGCAGTGGGTAGCTTTAGCTGTTCATGGGAATCATAATTCACAAATACAATTGTGTATATTTAAAGTGCACAATGTGATGATTTGATATACATGCACATTGTAGGATGATTACCAAGATCAAGATAATGAACACATCCATCAACTCACATATTTAACATAGTTAACTAGTTTTAAATTTTAGTTTTTGGTGGGTATGCCTAAGATTTGCTGTCAGCAATTTTTGAGTATACAAAACTGTATTATTAACTAGTCACCATGCTATACATTATATACTCAGAACTTACTCTTCTTTTAAGTGAAAATTTGTACCCTTTGACCTACTTCACTCCATTTTCCTCTCCCTCCATTCCCTGGCAACAACCATTCCGTTTTCTGTTTCCATGAAGCCATTTTTTCCCCTCAGATTCCACGTATAAGTGATATCATACAGTAGTTGTTTTTCTCAGTCTGGTTTATTTCACTTAGCATAATGCCCTTCAGATTCATCCATGTTCTCATAAATGGCAACATTTGCTTCTTTTTTATGGCTGAATAATATTACATTGTATATATGTACCACATTTTCTTTATCCATTTGTCTGTTGAAGGACATTTTAGGTTGTTCCCCTATCTTGGCTGTTGTGAATAATGCTACAGTAAACAAGGCTGTGCAGATATCTTTTCAAGACACTGATTTCAATTCCTTTGGATTTATATCCAGGACTGGGGTTACTGGATCATAGGGTAATTCAATCTTTAATTTTCTGAGGAATCTCCATACTGTTTTCCATAATGACCATATCAGTGTGTACATTCCCACTAATTGTGTATCAGGTTTCTTTTTCTCCATATCCTCACCAACATTTCTTATCTCTTACTTTTTGATAATAGCCATTCTAATAGGTATGAGGTGATGTTTCATTGTGATTTTGGTTTGTATTTCCCGGATGATTTGTGATGTTGAATACTTTTTCATATGCCTTTTGTATGTCCTCTTAGGAAAAATGTGTTCAGGTCCTTTGCCCTTTAAAAAATTGGATTATTTGCTTTTTGGCTATTGAGTTATGTGAATTCTCTGGATATTTTGGAGAGAAACCCCTTCCCAGTCATATGGCTTGCAAATTTTTCTTCTATCCTGTAGGTTGTCGTTTTCAGTTTATTGTTTCCTTTGTTGTGTAGAAGCTCTTTAGTTTGATGCTGTCTCACATATTTATTTTCATTTTTATTGCCTATACTTTTGATGTCTTATCTAAGAAATTGTTGCATCAAGGATCTTTGCCCCTGTATTTTCCTCTAGGAATTTTATGGTTTCAGGTTTACATTTAAGTCTTTGATCCATTTCAGGTTAATTGTTATGAGTGATATAAAATAGGGATCCAATTTCATTCTTTTGCATGTGGATGTTCAGTTTTCCCAGCACCATTGTTGAAGAGGCTCTCCTTTCCCTGTTTTGTGTTCTTGGTGCTCTTGTCAAAAATTAGTAGAGCATGTATATGTGGGTTTATGTCTGAGCTATCTATTTCGTTCCACCGGTCTGTGTGACTGTTTTTATGCTAGTACCATACTCTTTTGATGACTATAGCTTTGTAATATAGCTTGTAATCAAGAAGTGGTTGCCTCCAACTTTGTTCTTCTTTCTTAGAATTGCTTTGCTTATTGTGGTCTTTTGTGGTTCTGTACAAATTTCAGGATGATCTTTTCTATTTCTGTGAAAAATGCCATTAGAATTTTGGAAGGGATTGCTTTGAATGTAAATCACTTTGGGTAGTATGGGCATTTTCACAGTATTAATAATCCCAACCCATGAACATGGAATGTCTTTCTATTTGTATTTTCTTCAGTCCCTTCCATCAGTGCCTTATGGTTTTTAGTGTACAGGACTTTAACTTCTTTAGTTAAATTTATTCCTAAATATTTTACTGTTTTCAATGCTGTTATAAATGAGATTGCTTTCTTAATTTGTCTTTCATATTGTTATTATATAGAAATACAACTGATTTCTGTATGTTGGCTTCATATTCTGCATATTTACTGAACTTATTTATTAGTTCTAACAGATTTTTGGTAGAGTCTTCATAGTTTTCTATGTATTAAGGTCATGCCATCTGTGAAGCAAGATAATTTTATGTCTTCCTTTCTGGTGTAAATACTTTTTAATTTTTTTTCTTGCTTAATTGCTATGGCTAGGACTTACAGTCTCTGTTGAATGGAAATAGCAAGAGTGGAAATCCTTGTCTTGTTCCTGACCTTAGAGGAACGGCTATTAACTTTTCACTGTTGAGGATGATGTAGCTGTGAGCTTGTTATATATAGCTTTTATTGTGCTGAGGAACATTTCTTCTATACCTAATTTGTTAAAAGAGTTTTTATCATGAAACAATGCTGAATTTTGTTAAGTGCCTTTTCTGCATCTGTTGAAATGATCATTCGATTATTATCCTTCATTCTGTTAATGTGTATCAGAATTATTGATTTGCATATGTTCAACCTTGGGAGGGGCTCAAGCACCAAGGGCCTTGGTGGTTCATAGCCATGACCTGGGGCCTGGGGGTGGGGCTCAGGGCAGAAGAGGCTGCCTCAGTAAGGGTGGGACAAATGTGTGATCTGAGACTTAGGGCAGAGCTCAGAGCAGTGTCAGCTCCCATCGTGTCTATGGTGAGGCACTTGGAGGGCCTGATCCCAGAGAACAGGCACAGGAGCACCTGGGATCCCTGAGGGCAGGTTTTACTGCAGTGACAGTGCCAGCTACAGGGAGAGGATGCAGTGGTGGGGATGCTGGGCAGCAATGCCAGCTGGGATCAGTACTGGTGTCGACTGTGGGAGACCTCGGGGGCACAGCTGGGGAGGCTTGCTGGGAAGGCTTCATGCCCTTTTCCCCATGGGATGAAGTTCCTCTGGGGGGACCCACCTGACACCAAGCCACTCTTGACTTGAGGATGGGGCTCTGCAGGTGAAATGCCTCCTGTACCTGTCTGTGTGGCCGTCCTTAGGTTTTGAGCTCTGCAGGGTTTTTAATGCTTCTTCACTGTAGTCTAGAGGTTTTCCTGAGCTTTTTTCATTGGCTTGTAGTTGGTTTGTTGTTTTCATGGCAAGATGAGCAGTGGGAGCTCCTAGCCTTCCATTTTGCTAATATCACCTTCATGTCACATGCAGAATTTTAAGAACTACTGAGGCTGGGGTCCCACCCCTGAGCATCTGGGGTTTGGGATGTGCCAAGATAGTGGGGTTCCTGAAGCCCCCAAGTGACTCTGAAGTATGCCAAAGTTCCCTTTCTGAGCCTCTGGGCTTTTACAAACAAACGGCTTTAGCTTCTCCCAGTTGGCATGTTCTGGTTTTCAAAGGCCAACAATTACAATAGTTTTTGGAGGTAGGATAGAAAGTGCCAACTGCTATACTACTACACAAGTTTATGCTGCTTAAATAATCTTAAATAGCAACAATCCATGTTCAGTAATCCAAAACTCAAGTGCTTTAACATATTGGTTCAGTTAAATATGTACAGTTAAATATGAATGGCCGACCACAGTAGGTATTCAGTCATTTTAGTTTTCATGCATCTCCTTTAAAAACAAGCCACACTTGTAAGTGTTCCAGACGTTTCGGGTGATGCCTGACAAATTCGACGTGCATCTCTGAATCTTTATGGGCGTTTGCAATGAGCTTGAGACATTTCCACCTTCTTCCAGTAGATGGCATGAGAGGACCGCGGAGCCGAGGATGCTTATTCAGGTCATTGCCAGGCCTCAAAACCAGGCACCAAGAGTGTCGTTTTTTTTCCCCCCACGTTAGTAGGATCCAGACAAGGCAAAAATAACTCTGTGCGTTGATGCTAGGATCATATGCAGATGTTCCTATTCCCTTGTGGGCTGTTGGATCTCCTTGGGTGAGAAACACAGACAGAGAAACGTTAGTCCAAGGGGATGGCTGCCAGAAAAGGGGCCTGGCCAGGTGTGGTGGCCTGAGGTGGGGGTGAGAGGAGGGGGCAGGGGATAAGATACAGGAACTGTCCCATCTCTGCCTACAGACGGGCCAAAAATAAACGCTGATATTTAACCACCACCTCTGAGAAGTAAAGAATTGCTCATACCAGGTAGGACGTTTTGATTTCTGTCAACACTGATAGCTGGCAGACCAGGTCCTGACAGGGAGGGTTGCTACTAGGTTTAGACTGACCACCCACACAGAGAGGAGTCCCTCCTGTGACTCCTCTTCTACCAGGCGTTTCTAGAGTCAGGAAGCGGTGCATTTTCTGGAGAGCTGGAAAGGAGCGGTTTCTTCTCTCTGGTGGGAGGGCTGGCTCGTCCTTGTTAGGGGTGTTCCCTTTGATCTGAGGACAGAAGTTCAAGGTAGAGTGAGACACTGCTGGAGTGTCACTGGACTTCTTGGGCCACAGGGACTAGCAGACTGCAGATCCCACGTGGCTAGCGGTGGAAGTGACCGAGCTCAACATGACACTGACTACGCGGGCAGCCGCATTTGAAATGATTTCCCTGGTCTGCTGAACTTTCTTGGCGCCTCCGTTATCCATCCTTAGATCAAGACTAGTTCACCTTGCAGATCGGGGAAGCATCTGCCACAGCTTTTCCCTTCAGACTCCCCGCTTCTTCAGCTCTTGGTATTTACACACTTTCTGGCTTTTCCTTGAATGGATATTGTTTTCTCTTCGGCATTTCAGCTAGAGTGTGCTAGCAGACCTGGGTGAGGCTTTTACTACACTACTGAATTTTTTTCCCCCTTAATTGGGAGAGTAGAGAGAACTACCAATGGCTTTTTATCTGATTGGAGATACCAGGGGTGACTGCTTATTTGGGAAACAGATCTTGCTAAGAGTATTCAGGTTGGGACAATGAGCTATTTTTGATAGTTGTGGTTCAATATTCAGGGCAGGTGAACACCATATAGCCTAGATTGGGAGCCGTGGACACAACCATTAGGAGAAATTGTGTGAAAGAGGAAATATTCTAACTATTCAGATGGTAGTGTCTCTGATACCAGTAGAAGTAAAATACTGGCTGTGAGCAACTGCTAGAATCCATCTTCTTTCTTTTATAGTTAACTAGTGGCAGGAGTCTATGGGGGAGGCCAGTGCCACCAATAAATGTCCCTCAGGAAGCTAAATAAGCACTGCCAGCATCTTTTATTGGGTTCATGTGCCTTAGAGTCTGGTTCTTACAGGGCAACATGCAGACTAATTGCATCAGCAGCACCAGGGGGCTTGTTAGGGATGCAGAACCTTGGGCCCTACCGTGGACCTCCCAAGTCAGAATCTGTATTGTAACAAGGTGTGTATACACCCGAAAGCTAGGAAAGCTGTGTCTCAGAAGTGTAGCTGGCTTCAGGGATGAAGCATTTGGTGGAGTATTACTGGTCTCCTGGGCCCAGCAGTCTGACCGTCAGCAATCCTCTCAGCACAGCTGGGGGATGGCCACCCCTGACAGGAGGCACCGTTAGAGCCAGCCCATTCAGGGAGAGGGAGGCCAGACTCTGGACTCTGCCGAGGGGACCCATGAGGCTAGATGATCAGAGTGATTATCACAGTTTTGCCCCTTTTGGGGCATGGCTGTTCCCAAACACCTCTGAAGTGCCAGACAGGGTGGCCCAGCAGAAGCCACCGGCCGCCCTCCCACACCACGTTCTGGGGGGCTGCTGGTAGTGGGCTGTGGAACAGCCTCCCTAACACACATATCTAAGGTTTACATTCAGTGAAAAAATCGATCCCAGTGCAGTAGTGTGGTTGTGAAATCACAAGCTTCTACAGATGCGCAGGACTCATGGGCCTGGACTGGAAGAATTCCGGACTTTCAGACTGCACCGTGGCATTTCCTTGGCTCTTCAGGGCCTGCATCGCTGCTGGGGGCCAGCATGGTGCCACGCGGGTGCCATCCATGAATCCATTTCATCCTCACCATGCACGATTCTCCGCCTGATAGATGAGGAAAGCCTAGCTCAGTGGGTGGGGAGTAAATCCCTTCCTTCCCTCAAAACACAGACAGAGCTGAACACAGGCCTGGTCTGCTTTATGCCATGTGGGCTGTATTCTGGTCATTTCCTTGGGCTGCTTTCTGATTCCCTGCAACACTGAGGTCAGGTGTGGGGGGGCGTTTTGCTGGAGTCTTAAAGACAGGCGGTGGTGGTAGGGACGGACTTAGTCTTTGCTCCGTGGGCTCTGGAACGAGAAGACCTTAGAAGAGGAGGAAGCTGGGCAGAGGCAGGGTGGGGGAAGGCCAGGCAGCTGCACTCTGAGTGCTGGCTGCGCCTCTTTCTTGTGGCTTTGCTTACCCCCAGCGGGCCCTGACATGCTCCAAGCTCAAGCTCACAGATCAGAGACAGGCTGAGCTGCTGGCAGCCTCGGGCCCTCTGGCCAGGCTGATTTCACAGCATTGTTCTCACCCATTAGCTCATATTTGTGCAGAATGATGGGGAACAGCGCCTGGTATCCCTTCCTTTGTTTATATACATTTTTTCCTTTGTGAGAGGGGAAAAAAGAGCTGACTCCCTTTTAAGGGACATGAAAACTGAGTTTTGTCTTCCTTTCCTCTTACTGTCAAACAAAAGTCACCTTAGAACTCAAGATCACATGGGGTCCATCACTGGCAGGAAGTGGGGCTTTACCTTTTGAATGTATAACTTACAGTAAGTTCTCAGCAGACCAAAAAAAATGCCTTTTATCATGTTCTGGTTTTTTTTCCTCCCACTGTTTTATTTCACTTACAAAATCACTCAGGCCCAAATGGTATTTGTCAGGAGTAGTTGGCAAATGCTGGAGGCTGTGTTCAAGGCCGCTTGAATGGAAAATCTCAAAGCAGTTGTCCATGTTGAAAGAAAATATTACATTTGATCTTTTTTTTATGATTTCTGCAGACATGATGCATGTCTGCCTTCTTTAGCCTTATAACCCCTTTATATTTGAAGGGGAAAACTTCCCTGCAGGAAGTAGCACTTCACAGTTAATTTACAGTATGCCTGAGAAGGAACTGCAACATGTGAGAAGTCATTTTAAACACCTCCATGATTTATTTTTATTAGCTGTCTAATAAGTCTACACTGGCTTGCAGGTTGTGATACACTGAATTATGACTACCAGCTTTGCATTTCATGTCAGTTTCTGCTAGGATGCTTATTCTTCTGGATGAGAATATGCCTAAGGATGGTGGCAGCCATGTACAGGTGGTATGATGCCCTCTCACTTCACTTTGATTGGAGTCCTTTAACCAACCAAGGTCCAGAGAGCCGAAGGACGTGACTGAGAGCCGAGCAGTGGGCTGTTAGTTTCCACATGGTGTCAGATGGCCCTCTCTGTAGTTTCTCTTCTTCAGCGCACGTTCGTGTAAATGACATAGTTTGGAGGCTTTTTAAGGCCCCACAACCCCAAGTAAATATACCTTCCTTCATGTTCTGAGTGTGTATGCGTGCATGCCTGCACGGAAATGCCTCAGCCCCATGACTGAGGGTCACAGGGCTCCTGGGAAGTGTCAGCACCTGGCATCTACTACACTGGGGTAATAATTCTGAGGAAATTACACACCAAGAGTCACTTCAGTGCCATAGAAAACTCTAGATCAAGGGTCAGCAAACTACAGCCAGCCCTATTCTTGTAAATTAAGTATTTTTTTCTAAGCACAAACTTTAAAAAACTGTAGTAAAATATGCATAACATAACATTTGCCATTTTAACCATTTTTAAGTGTGCACTTTAGTGGCATTGACTTCAGTGCTCTGTAGCCATTCCCACTCTTTTTCAAAAACTTCATCACCCCAAATAAACGCTCTGTACCATTAAGCAGTAAGTCCCCATTCCTTTTCCCCCAGCACCTGGTAGCTGCTAATCTGCTGTCTGTCCCTATAATTTGCCTGCTCTAGATATTTCATATATGTGGAATTGTATACTGTTGGTCCTTTTGTGTCTGGTTTATTCACTTAGCATAATGATTTTGAGGTTCATCCCTGTTGTAACTTGTGTCATTTCATTGCTCTCTCACTCCTTTATTGAGGTGTAATTAAGAATTAAACAGTGTATATATTTAAGGTGTACAACTGATGATTTGATATACTCACATTATGAAGCTATCACCACAATCAAGCTAATTAATATATCCACATCTCGTGTAGTTACTCTTTTTCTTTTTTAGGGTAAGAACATTTATGATCTCCCCCCTTAGCAAATTTCAAGTATACAGTACAGTATTGTTAACTATGATCAGTTTTTCGTACATCAGAACTCTAGAACTTACTCATTTTGAGTCACTGCTTTTTAAAAAAAATTGTGGTAAAAAGGCATCACATAAAATTTGCCATCTTAACCATTTTTAAGTGCTCGGCACAGCGGTGTAAACTCTGTTCACATTGTTGGCCATCAGATCTCTAGAACATTTTCCTCTTGAAAAACTGAAACTGTGCACCCATTGAACACCTCCCCACTTCCTTCCCCCTCTGTTCTTGAGAACCACCATTCGATTTTCTGAGTTGACTCCTTGAGATACCTCATACAGGTGCAGTCATGTAGTATTTGTCCTTTTTGGCTGGCTGATTTCACTTAGTCTTTAAGATTTGTCCATGTTGGAGGACATGACAAGATTTCTTTCTTTCTAAATGGCTGAATAATATTTCACTGCATGTATATGTCATATTTTGTTTATTCATCAGTTGATGGATGCTTGGCATGTTTCCAGCTTTTAGCTAATGTGAATAGTGCTGTAATGAACATGGATATACAAATATCTACCTGAGACTCCGCTTTCAATTCCTTTGAGTATATATCCAGGAGTGTGTAAATAAGGTTTTGTTGACAGGCTCGTCTATCTGTTTACCAGTTGTCTGCGACTGCTTTCACCTTACAGCATTAGAACTGAGTAGTTGTGACAGAGACCACAAAACTGAAATAATTACTATCTGGCCTTTTTCAGAAAAGTCTGACTACTGCTCTAGATCTAATAAAATATGTACATTCTTTGAGCATTCTATTGGAGGGTTCCTTCTCTCAGTCACTCATTTTGAACCAGGCCTAGTTATGTAGCTGGTATTTGGTACACACCAAGTGATCATGCCAGTCAGGCCCTGCTACATCTGCTGTCCTTCTAGGAGCTGGACTGTCCTTCTAGGTGCGCACTTAAAAATAATGAGATCCTGCTCTTTTGCTCTCTTAAAACCTAGAGCAAGAATAATCAGTACAGTTGCAATATTTTTTTCTCCTGTCCCAACACGTTTTAGTTTTCTAAGTTTGCCATAACAGATTGCCACAAACTGGTCAGCTTAAAACAGTAGAATTTTATTCTCTTACTGTCTCAGAGGCTAGAAATCTGAAATCAGGTGTCAGAGGAGCTGGTTCCTTCAGGAGGCTCTAAAGGAGCCTCTTTCCTAGCTTATGGTGGTTGCTGGCAATCCTTAGGGTTCCTTGGCTTGTATCTGTACCACCCCAAAGTCCATGGTCACATCATCTTATCCCTGTGTGTCTCTATCTGTTTCTCTTTTTCTCTTGTAAGTACTTATCTTTGGATTAAGGGTATACTTGGTTAATAATCTTGAGATCCTTAATTACATCTGTAAAAACCCCATTTCCAAATAAGGTCACATTCACAGGTATTGAGGCTTAGGACTTGGGCATTTGTTTTGACAGGGGCAGGGGACACTACTATAGGGGAGGAAAACACTTTTCCTTCATCCTCTTACATTCAGTGGCTGAGGCTTGCAAATTAAACTGACAGAAGACAGATCAAAGGGGAAAAGATTAATTTGCATGCACATAATGCACACAGAAAATTAAATAATAACCCAAAGAAATAGTTAGGCTTGAAAACTTATATACTATTTTAAAAGATGTGATAAATTGTAGAGAAGTAACTAGACAAAGAAAAAGAGGTTTGGGTTTCTGGGGAGAGGATACATTTTGGGATACAATTCAAGTTGGTAATCTCTGTGGTAAGAGTCTCTGGTGATTAAGAGGTGTTCTCTTCCTGGAATGGGGTAGGGAAAGGGACACTTTCACAAATGGAAATTTATGCCCTTATTTTAGGCAAATAGGAGGGCAGAAATTTCCTCTTGCATCTACAGTTTCTCAGTTGCCTTTAGCCCAAAGGAACTCTGATGCCGAAGTGGCATATTTTAAGATAGCATATTCTGATCCCTTTCTACACCATTCCACCCCCTACAACATACAGTGGATGACATTCACATCCAAGATGTATAGATGTATATACATCTGATACAATGATACATCCCATGAGTGGACTCATGTTTTTGGAAAAAATAAGTCTTGTAGGGAAATAAGGCAAATGATGCTATAAATTTTTTTGGTGGCATTTATTCACATTTTGAGTAAAATAGCCATATAAAGATCTCAAAAACTTGCCATTTTATAGGCAAAAAGCTAATATTGCTAATGTAATTATTAAACATTATTTTGAAAATGTATTTTAAGGAATGGATTGTTTTGAAAGGAGTATTGATTTTCTTCTTCCATATTTGCAGGTAATTAAGCATGTACTACAAAAAAGACATTTAAGTGAACACCAAAAATCACAATAACTAGAATTTGCAGAATTTTGAATATTATTAATAAGAAGACATTGAGTGCAGCACACTTGATTAGCACAAGGGCTGTGCATGGCTTTGCCTTCTAATAAAGGATGCAGTCATATTCAAGCTGTCTGATTTTTCTTGTGATACATGCTGTGGGGAAAATGGAATTTTTTCACCAAGATTCCCACCTGGCCTTGATAGTTCCCATTGTATATACATATAAGTGCCTCTTTGCACATCAGTGGGATGTTTACCGATGGCAGAGCCGCTGGTCAGTGTTTGGATTGCTGGTCTGGGGTAAGGGGTGGAGAGGAAGCACCCATTCTTTCCTCCCCTCCGTTCCTGGTACCTAATTGGTCAGGCTCCCGCCAGTCACCAGGGACTCACCCACGGAGTTCCGGGCCAGGGTGGGAGGAGGTGGAGCACACCGCAGTGGAAGAGAGAGCTTGGGAGCATAGTGAGAGGGGGCGCCCCAGGTGGTGCGGGTGGGAAGAGCTGGGCAGCCTGGGGGTTCGGAGCAGAGCGCTGCTGGGGAGAGAGAGAGCCCAGCAGCTGGGGTTTGGAGGGAGAAGAGACTGAGCAGTGAGAATAAAGCCTTTAATCCCCAACCTCTCACCCTTGTTTTCCTTTGGGCACACTGCATTCATGGAGAGCTTGCCCTGGGTGGTAAGCACCCTCCTCCCAGAGCTACTCATGCCTAAAAGTAAATTTGAAATAATAATATTGGGAAAAAAATAAAGAAGAATTAATACAGCTCGACTGCAAATCTCCCCAGCATGCTGACTTTGCTCAGAGGGGTGGTGTGGGAGCATTCTTGCTCATGTTCTCTGCAGGAACTGTTCACACATTCTTTGCTTATGCTTGACATCTTTCCTATTGAAACTATATCCCCGAGTGAAATTCAAAAGGAAACAACAGAAACCATAAAACTACACCTCACAAACAGTACAGTTCCAACAACTGTTCACTGTGCCAAGGGATTCTGGGTTGTGAGCAGTGGGACAGGTTGTTAACTACCTTCCCTTCATTTACCCTAGTTTTTTTTCTTAAATCAAGAAAGTGCATCAAAACTGACATTATTTCAGGGCTAATGTTTAATCCATTTTAAGTTATTGGAAGAATAATTGATATCAGAGCTGTGAAACTTCTAATTGTAAATTATTTGTGCACATTTCACAGCTGGGGGGATAATGTAGGGGGACCTTAATGTGCAAGATTATTTCCCTGCTGAAAATTTAGTGTCTTCTCCAGCCAGCGGACCTCTGTGATGCAGGATAGTGAAAGTGGAGCCATAGGATCATTTTCTGGAGAGAGATCAGAGAGCAGGACAAGGCAAAAAGGGCCTTTCCTGGGGAAGGTCAGAGCAGGCATCAGGAGTTTTGGGGCCATCTAGAGTTGTGAAGGTTGGAACAGCGGTCCCCAGGACAATGCAAGTCCCCATCTACTGGACTGATGCTTGAACTGAACTTCCTGAAGTGGGCTGCTGAGAAGGGGAGAATGTGCTAGAATTAGGGTAAGAAGCCTCTAAGGAAACAAGCAACCTCTCCAGCATCTACAGGCGTGGGAGGAAGGATGAGAACACACCAAAGGGCTTCACGCCCCAAGATTCCTGGGGCTCTGCCTTGGTTCCCAATCAAAAGCACATCCAGTCTCAAAACATGCTTCCTCAAATCTTACCAGGCAAAATCCCACTCCAAAAGGGGAAGGGAAGGGAAGTTAGGGACTGTGGGAGAGAAGCAGCTTTTATAATCATTTCACAGCTTCCACCCAAGAGATGTTTTACTTTTCCCAATCATTTTGTTGTCATGGGGGTTCAACTTTGTGTCCACTGTATGGAGTTATGGAGAAATCCTGTAGTATAGAGTTGGGGGGACTTGGATTGAGGTACATTTGTCTTGATACCACCATGTTCCGTTACCGTTAAAATGTAGCACTTCCAAATTTGTGACATAACTTGGCTGTATAATTTGGCAATGTGTGAAGAGGAAACAAAATAAGGGATTTGTCTGAAGTTGGATAAATATGAAGGGTCATCATTCATGACAGCAACTGTATCAATTGTAAAGCATAAATCATGACTGTTGATTCCAGTATAGTGTAAACCAAGGGTTGACAAACTGTGGTCCACGCACCAAGTCTGGCATGATGCTTACTTTTTGTAAATAATGTTTTAGGGGAACACAGCCACACTCATCCATTTACATATTGTCAATGGCTGCTTTGTTCTTACAAAGGCCGAGTTAAGTAGTTGTGACAAAGACCTTAAGGCCTACAAAACCAAAAATATTTACTGTGAACAAATAGAAGTTTGCTGACCCCAATTAAAAAATCCAGGTGGAATCCAAAATCAAATGTACCTACAGATGCAGTCTCAGTGGGTGGTCTTCTATAACAGCATTAGGTTGCATTTGTGTGTCCTGCCTTGACTTTTTCCCCTGAGATACTTCTAGCTAAATGTAAAGAGCTAACTGGTAAACCTACAAAAAAAAAATGTCTTTGGTAGGTGGCCCAAGATTCTTGTTTACTGCTCTCTTTCCAAAGGATCTATTGGGTATCTTACACTGTTGCCTTCATGAATTCCTCTGTTTCCCCAAATGCTGATTTACTTTAATTAATCCCTCAAGTGTGGATAAATACCTAACTAATGGATGTATTCTGTGACTACAAAATAGCATCACAGTTTTTTACTCTAATTGCAAGAACATAAACCCCATATTTTGACCACAGGAAAAATCAAAACCCAAAATGGCCAGTATGTTATGTCTTCTTTAAATGGATATTAAATATGCAGGGCTTTGAGACTTTGGGATACCTGAGTCACATCCAATATTTTATTCAACAATTTTGAAGAAACAGTGGATTGAAACAAAATGAATTTAGGATTGAAAGTAGTGGATTAAATTTGCACTGAGACCTGTCAGGGACTCAGTTCATCTGTACCTCTTTTTGTGTAAATTTGCCCATTTGACCCATCAAGAAAGTAGCTTCATTTGCTGACTTTTCAGAAGAGCAGTGAGTAAAGACTGGTTCTAAATGAATTTTGCAGTAAAATTCCATCAGCTTGGACTCGTAATGGATTAGGTATAGTATATCTTGAGATTTTATTGCCTGTCTCTGTCCTCATGCTTGCTATTTAAGAAATCACAGCCCCAGTAGGAGTTGCCATCTGTACTAGAGTTTTTAGAAGAATATTAAATGGATCCTAATGAAAGTCTGTTTCACTCATTCTTTTGCCTCGGAAGAACCCTATTCCTCAAGCTTGTCTGTCTGTCCAACCTGTGTATCCTGGGCCACCAAAGCCCTCTCCAGGTCCCTTCCCTTTCATGGAGTCTCTTTTCCTTTCTCCTCCTTTTCCGCAGACCTCTTAATTCCTCTTAAGCCTGTCCACTCGTCCCACCTCCCTGAGGCTCCTTCCCTATCTCCCCTTGGCCTTTGTCTTGTGACAACAGGTTCCTTTCCATTCGTTCTTCTGCAAAACTGACTCTTCTTCCACAGCGCCGACCCACGGAAGCCTGTGCTTCTCCTGATCTCACCCTCTCACTCCTTACCTTTCTCCCTCTCCCATCCTCTCCTCATCTTTTTGGGGACACTCTTGGAAACAACACGTTTTTTCTGTTCTTAAAAAAATTGAGATATAATTCACACAGCATAAAATTCACCCTTTAAAAGCATCCAATTCAGTAGTTTTTAGTATATTCACAAAGCCGTGCAATGATCACTGCTGTCTAATCCCAGAACATTTCGTCACCCCCAAAGGAAACACCTGTCCACTAGCAGTCACTCCACACTCACCCCCCGCCTCCAGCCCTTGGGAACCACTCATCTACTTTCTGTCTCTCTCAGTTTGTTTATTCTCGGCATTTAATATAAGTGGAATCATATAATATCTGGCTTTTTGTGACTGGCTTTTTATATTTAGCATAATGTTTTCAAAGTTCATCCATGTTTTAGCATATATCAGTACTTCATTAATTTTTATGTGGAAGAATATTGTTATATAGATAGACCAAAGTTTGTTTATTCATTCATCAGTTGATGGACATTTGGGTTGTCTACTGCTCTGAACATTTCTATACAAGTTTTTATGTGAACATGTTTTCAACTCTCATAAGTATATACCTAGGTGTGGAATTTTAAGAAACTGCACAACTGTTTTCAAATGTGTCTGCATCAGTTTACACTCACAGCAATGTAGGAGAGTTCCAATTTCTCTACATCCTCACCAATACTTATTTTTGTCTATCTTTGATTATAGCTACTCACTAGAATGGAATGGTATCTAATTTTGGTTTGCATTTTCTTGATGGCTAATGATGTTGAGCATATTTTCATGTGCATATTAGCCATTGTTTATCTTCTTAGGAGATATGTCTATTCAACTCATTTGCTCACTTTTAAATTGGATTGTTTGTCTTTTTACTGTCAAGTTGTACGAGTTCTTTATATAACCTGTATGCTAGAACCTTACAGGTATGTGATTTACAAATATCTTCTCCCATTCTATGGGTTATTGTTTCGCTTTCATGATAGTGTCTGTAACTCTGGGGGGTAAAATCCCTGGGAAAAATACCATTGAAACCAAAAGCAGTCAAAGGGATAAAAAGTGGGAGAAACTTGTTTATTTCTTACAAGCAGTCCATTTCTGTTCTCCCATGTCTGTCGTGGACCCGGCTGCAGAAGAAGAGATCCCACCCAACCTCTCTGATCCAGATATGCCCTCTTGGCCCTTGTAATTACCTATTGATTTGGATGGAGATGTACTCCTTTTCTCTACCCCTTGGAAACACCTATTGATATGGGGAAACACTAAGGCCAGGCAAGAGATTCTGGAAATACTGCAGTTTTACCCACAGAGTCATTGAATCACAAAAGTTTATGATTTTGATGAAGTCAGAGTTTTTTTTTTTCTTTGAATATTTGTGCTTTTGGTGTCATCTAAGAAACCATTGCCGAATTTAAAGTCATTAAGATTTACACCTGTTTTCTTCTAAGAGTTTTATAGTTTTAGCTCTTACAGTTAGGTCTTTGATACTCAGTTTTGAATTAGTTTTTACATTTGGTGTGAGACAAAGGTCCAATTTTGTTCTTTTGTAAATGAATATCTAATTGTCTCAGCACTGTTTATTGAACAACTGTTCTTTCCCTGTTGAACTGCCGTAGTTTCTTGTTGGAACTCAGTTGCTTATAAGTGAATGTAGACTTAATTGCTAGACTCTAAGTTGTTTTCCATTGGTCTTTGTATCTGTCCTTATACCAATGCCATACTAGCTTGATTTACTATAGCTTTGTAGTGCATTTTGAAATTGGAAAGTGTGAGTCTTCCAAGTTAGTTTTTCTTTTTCAAGATTTTTTTTGTATATTATAGGCCCCTTGAGTTTCCTTATGGTTTTTCCGTATGTCAGTTTCTGCAAAAAAGCCAACTACATTTTGAAAGGGATTGTGTTGAATCTGTAGATTATTTGGGTAGTATAGCTATTATATCAGTCAGGGGGTTCTATCAGAGAAACAGAACCAGGAGAAGATAGCTCACTCTCTCGCTCTATTTCTTTTTATCTCTATTGCATTATATAGGCTTATGTAATTGTGAGCCTGGCTAGGCAAGTCTGAAGTCTGTAGGGCAGGGTGTCTGAAAGGGCA
Source organism: Manis pentadactyla (assembly GCF_030020395.1). Classification (NCBI taxonomy): domain Eukaryota; kingdom Metazoa; phylum Chordata; class Mammalia; order Pholidota; family Manidae; genus Manis; species Manis pentadactyla. The sequence continues at coordinate 188,341,285 of NC_080019.1, read as the reverse complement.
GGCTAGAACTCTGGGATATGAGCAGAAACTTCAGTCCACACGTAGAATTGTTTCTCTTGGAAACCTCAGTTCTACTTTTAAGACCTTTCAACTGATTGAATCACGTCCATGCAAATTATCTAAGAAAAGCTCCTTTACTTAAAGTCAACTGTTTATAGACATTAATCACAACTACAAATATCTTCATGACAGTACCTAGAATAGTATTTGGTTGAATAACTGGGGTATATTGCCTGGCGAAGTTGACACATAAAACTGACCACAGCCATCTTTACTATATTATCTTCTATTCCATGAACATGGGATGTCTTACCATTTGTTTAGATCATTTTAAATTTCTTTCAATGTTTTATAGTTTAGTCTAATGTATAAGTCTTACACTTTTTGTTAAACATATTTCTACATATTTTATTCTTTTTTATGCTATTATAAATGGAATTGTTTTCTTAATTTCATATTTTGATTATTAATTGCCCTTGTTTAATTCAGATTGTGTAGACATAAAACTGATTTTTGTATATTGATCTTGGGTTCTGCAAACTTGCTGAACTTGTTTATTAACTCTAGTAGTTTATTTTGTGGATTTCTTAAGATTTTCTATGTATAGGATCATGTTATCTGAAAATTTAGTTTTCTTTCTTTCTAATCTGGATGCCTTTTATTTCTATTTTTTGGATTTTTTTTGAAGTATAGTGGATATACAATATTATATTGGTTTCAAGTATACAACACAGTGATTCAACAATTATATACATTATTAAATCATCACCCCAACTGGTGTAGCTACTATCTGTCAACATGAAGGAGATAAAGAGGCATGAAATCTCAATCATAATAGAAATTAATCATGGGGAATATAGAGAATATAGTGAATAATTATTTCTTTTTTCTTCTCTAATGTCCTGGCTACAACTTCCAGTACAATGTTGAACTGAAATGGTGAGAGGGGACCTTCTAGTCTTGTTCTTGGTATTAGCGGGAAAGCTTTCACGAAAAAGAAGGGTTGTGAAAATATGATGAAAGTATGATGGTGAAAGTATGATGTTAGTTATGGGTTTTTGTAGATGCCCTTTTTCAGGTTGAAAAAGTTCTCTTCTATTCCTACTTTACTGAATATTTTTGTCATGAAAGAGTATTGGAGTTTGCCAAATGCTTTTTCTGTGTCTGACCATGTTGTTTTGTCCTTTATTCTCTAAATAAGGTGTATTACATTGATTTTCATTGTTTTTTTTCTTTTTTAAAAATTAAGTTATCATTGATATACACTATTATGAAGGTTTCACATGAAAAACAATGTGGTTATTACATTCACCCTTATTATCGAGTACTCCCCATCCATTCCCCATTGCAGTCACTGTCCATCAGCATAGTAAGATGCCAGAATCCCTATTTGTCTTCTCTGAGCTATACTGTCTTCCCTGTGACCCCACACACACCATGTGCACCAATCATGATACCCCACAATCCCCTTCACCCTCCCTCCCTACCCGCCCTCCATCATCCCTCCCCTTTGGTAACCACTAGTCCCTTCTCATAGTCTGTGAGTCTGCTGTTGTTTTGTTCCTTCAGTTTTGCTTCATTGTTATACTCCACAAATGAGGGAAATCGTTTGGTATTTGTCTTTCTCTGCCTCACTTATTTCACTGAGCATAATACCCTCTAGCTTTATCCATGTTGTTGCAAATGGTAGGATTTGTTTCTTTCTTATGGCTGAATAGTATTCCATTGTGCATATGTACCACATCTTCTTTATCGACTCATCTAGTGCTGGACACTTAGGTTGCTTCCATATCTTGGCTACTGTAAATAGTGCTGCAATAAACATAGGGGTGCATATGTCTTTTTGTATCTGAGAAGTTCTTTTCTTTGGGTAAATTCCTAGGAGTGGAATTCCCGGATCGAATGGTATTTATATTTTTAGTTTTTTGAGGAACCTCCATATTGCTTTAGACAATGGTTGAACTAGCTTACATTCTCACCAGCAGTGTAGGAGGGTTCCCCTTTCTCCACATCCTCGCCAGCATTTTTTGTTCGTAGTCTTTTCTATGTTGGCCATCCTAAGTGGTATGAGGTGATATCTCATTGTGGTTTTTATTTGCATTTCCCTGATAATTAGCAATGTGGAGCATCTTCTCATGTGTCTGTTGGCCATCTGAATTTATTCTTTGGAGAAGTGTCTGTTCATATCCTCTGCCCATTTTTTAATAGGGTTATTTGCTTTTTGGGTGTTGAGGCATGTGAGTTCTTTATATATTTTGGATATTAACCCCTTGTCGGATATGTCATTCACAAATATATTCTCTGATACTGTAGGATGCCTTTTTGTTCTAATGATGGTGTCCTTGGCTGTACAGAAGCATTTTAGCTTGATGTAGTCCCATTTGTTCATTTTTACTTTGTTTCCATTGCCCAAGGAGATGCATTCAGGAAGAAGTTGCTCATGTTTATATTCAAGAGATTTTTGCCTATGCCTAAGTTTTCTTCTAAGAGTTTTATGGTTTCATGACTTGTATTCAGGTCTTTGATCCATTTTGAGTTTACTTTTGTGTATGGGGTTAGACAACAATCCAGTTTCATTCTCTTGTGTGTAGCTGTCCAGTTTTGCCAACACAAGTTGTTGAAGAGGCTGTCATTTCCCCATTGTATATCAAGGCTCCTTTGTCATATATTAATTGACCATATATGCTTGGGTTTATATCTGTGCTCTATAGTCTGTTCCATTGGTCTATGGGTCTGTTCTTGTGCCAGTACCAAATTGTCTTGATTACATGGCTTTGCAGTATACCTTGAAGTCAGGGAGTGTAATACCCTCTGCTTTATTCTTCCTTCTCAGGATTGCTTTGGCTATTTGGGGTCTTTTGTGGTTCCATATGAATTTTAGAACTATTTGCTCTAGTTCGTTGAAGAATGCTGTTGGTTTTTTGGTAGGGATTGCACTGAATCTGTAGATTACTTTAGGCATGATGGCCATGTTGACAATACTAATTCTTCCTATCCATGAGCATGGGATGTGTTTCCATTTATTGGTATCTTCTTTAATTTCTCTTATGAGTGTCTTGTAGTCTTCAGAGTATAGGTCTTTCACTTCCTTGGTTAGGTTTACTCCTAGGTATTTTATTCTTTTTGATGCAGTTGTGAATGGAATTGTTTTCCTGATTTCTCTTTCTGCTAGTTCATTATTAGTCTATAGAAATGCAACAGATTTCTGTGTATTAAGTTTGTACCCTGCAACTTTGCTGAATTCAGATATTAGATCTAGTAGTTTTGGAGTGGATTCTTTAGGGTTTTTTATGAACAATATCATGTTATCTGGAAACAGGGATGGTTTAACTTCTTCCTTGCTAATCTGGATACCTTTTATTTGTGTGGTCTGATTGCCATTGCTATGACCTCCAGAAGTATGTTGAATAAAAGTGGGGAGTGTGGGAATCCTTGTCTTGTTCCCAATCTTAAAGGAAAGCTTTCAGCTTGCTGTTAAGTATAATGGTGGCTGTGGGTTTGTTATATATGGCCTTTATTATGTTGAGGTACTTGCCCTATATACCCATTTTGTTGAGAGTTTTTATCATGAATGGATGTTGAATTTTGTCAAATGCTTTTTCAGCATCTATGGAGATGATCATGTGGTTTTTGTATGTCTTTTTATGAATGTGGTGGATGATGTTGATGGATTTTCGAATGTTGCACCATCCTTGCATCCCTGGAATAAATCCCACTTGATCATGATGGTTGATCTTTTTCATTTATTTTTGAATTTGGTTTGCTAATATTTTGTTGAGTATTTTTGCATTTATGTTCATCAGGGATATTGGTCTGTAATTTTCTTTTTTTGTGCTGTCTTTGCCTGGTTTTGGTATTAGAGTGATGCTGGCCTTGTAGAATGAGTTTGGGAGTATTCCCTCCTCTTCTACTTTTTGGAAAACTTTAAGGATGATGGATATTAGGTCTTCACTAAATGTTTGATAAAATTCAGCAATGAAGCCATCTTGTTCAGGAGTTTTGTTCTTAGGTAGATTTTGATTACCAATTCAATTTCCTTGCTGGTAATTCCTGGGTCAGCCTTGGAAAGTTGTATTTTGCTAGAAAGTTGTCCATTTCTTCTCAGTTATCCAGTTTGTTACCATATAATTTTTCATAGTATTCTCTCATAATTCTTTTTATTTCTGTGGTGTCTATAGTGATTTTCCCTTTCTCATTTCTGATTCTGTTTATGTGTGTGGACTCTCTTTTTTTCTTGGTAAGTCTGGCTAGGGGTTTATCTATGTTGTTTATTTTCTCAAAGAACCAACTCTTGCTTTGATTCTTTCTATTGTTTTAGTCTTCTTGATTTTATTTATTTCTGCTCTAATCTTTATTATGTCCCTCCTTCTATTGACTTTGGGCATAATTTGTTCTTTTTCTAGTTTCATTAATTGTGAGTTTAGACTGTTCATATAGGATTGTTCTTTCCTGAGGTAGGCCTGTATTGCAATATACTTCCCTCTTAGCACGGCCTTTGCTGCATCCCACAGATTTTGCGGTGTTGAATCATTGTTGTCATTTGTCTCCATATATTGCTTGATATGTTTTTTTTTGGTCATTGATCCATTGATTATTTAGGAGCATGTTGTGTAGCCTCCATGTGTTTGTGGGCTTTTTCATTTTCTTTGTGTAGTTTATTTGTAGTTTCATACTTTGTGGTCTGAGAAGCTAGTTGGTACAATTTCAATCTTTTTAAATTTACCGAGGCTCTTTTTGTGGCCTAGTATATGATCTATTCTTGAAAATATTCCATGTGCACTCGAGAAGAATGTGTATTCTGTTGCTTTTGGAGAGAGTTTTCTGTAGATGTCCATTAGGTCCATCTGTTCTAATATGTTGTTCAGTGTCTCAGTCTCCTTACTTACTTTCTGTTTTGTTGATCTGTCCTTTGGAGTGAGTGGTGTGTTGAAGTGTCTTAAAATGAATGCATGGCATTCTATTTCCTCCTTTAATTCTGTTAGTATTTGTTTCACATACATAGATGATCCTGTGTTGGGTGCACAGATATTTATAATAGTTATATTCTCTTGTTGGACTGACCCCTTTATCATTATGTAATATCCTTCTTTGTCTCTTACTACTTTCTTTGTTTTGAAGTCTATTTTGTCTGATACAAACACTGCAACTCCTACTTTTTTCTCCCTATTAGTTGCATGAAATATCTTTTTCCATCCCTTTACTTTCAGTCTGTATAATGTCTTTGGGTTTGAAGTGATTCTCTTGTATGCAGCATATAGATGGGTCTTGTTTTTTTTTAATCCATTCAGTGACTCTATGTCTTTTGATTGGTGCATTCAGACCATTTACATTTAGGGTGATTATCGATAGGTATGTACTTATTGCCATTACAGGCTTTAGATTCATAGTTACCAAAAGTTCAAGGCTAATTCTCTTACCATCTCACAGTCTAATTTAACTCACTTAACATGCTATTACAAACACAGCCTAAAGGTTCTTTTTTCCCCTCCTTTTTCTTCCTCCTTCATTCTTTATATATCAGGTATCATATTCTGTACTCTTTGTCTATCCCTTGATTGACTTTGGGTGTAGTTGATTTGATTTTGCATCTGCTTAGTAATTAATTATTCTACTTTCTTTACTGTGGTTCTATTTTCCCTGGTGACAGCTATTTAGCCTTAGGAACACTTCCATCAATAGAAGTCCTTCCAAAATATACACTGTAGAGGTAGTTTGTGGGAGGTAAATTCTCTTAGCTTTTGCTTATCTGGAAATCTTTAATCTCTTCTTCAAATTTAAATGACAGTCTTGTAGGGTAGAGTATTCTTGGCTTGATGCCCTTCTATTTTATTGCATTAAGTATGTCATACCACTCCCTTCTGGCCAGTAAACGTTCTTTTGAGAGGTCTGATGATAGCCTGATTGGTTTTCCTTTGTATGTGATCTTTTTTCTCTCTCTAGCTGCTTCTAAAAGACTGGCCTTATCCTTGATCTTTGCCATTTTAATTATTATATATCTTGGTGTTGTCTTCCTTGGGTCCTGCTGAATCAAGGCTTTGGTACGTTACCCTGTTTCGTGAGGTCTGCTCTGTTCTCCAGGTGTATGCAGTCTGGCAGCCTTCTTTCCTGTTGCTCTTTTAGGATTAGTTGTATTAACTATATTTTCATATTATATACGGTTTTGGGAGGAGTTCTCTGTCTCACCTCTCATGTCACCATCTTTAATCTCTCTCTGAGACCATTGATTTTCATATTACCTAACCTTGCATCCCTGGGATAAATCCCACTGGCTCATGGAACACAATCTTTTTAGTATGTTGCTGGATTTGGTTTGCTAATATTTGTTGAGGATTTTTAGATCTGTACTCATGAGGGCTATTGGTCTACAATTTTCTTTTCTTGTCATATCTTTACCTGGTATTGGTACCAGGGTAATACTGGCCTCATGGAATGAGTTTGCAAGTGTTTCCTCTTCTTTGAAAGAGTTTGTGTGGTATTGCATGTTTTCACTATATTTTGCAGCATACAGTAGGTATCCTTAGCTTCTGTTCTAAAATGTAAGAAGAAGTAAGTGAAAAGAAATAGTCCCATTATGCTTCTAGATGTTGTCATTTCGGCATGATGTCTTGATCAATGACAGCCTCCTTGGGACTATGAGGGGAGTTATCCCAAGTCAATACTCTAAGTAAAAGAAGGAAAGAAGAGAGAAGGAAAATTCTTTATAAGCAACTGAATAATCAATGCTGGAGCCTCTCTCTCTCTCTCTCTAGATCTCTTGTCATGTCAAGCATTAACAATTCAACATAACATAACAAATATTGACCTTTTGGCTTATTATTTATGCTTGAAAATGCTAGATAGTGATTATTGTACCCTCTGCAACAGGAGCTTCCCCCATTGCTTTCCACTTTCTATGCTATCAGACTAAGAGAACAGAAATTGTGACTGTAGAAAAGTATTATCATAGGGACTAGATAGTCACCAGGTTCTGTATAAAGCAAACTAAGTATAGCCTCAAGGTTACATGGGATATAATTCTGCCAGAGCCTTTTGGGCTGTCCTGAACATTTAAAAATCTTAAAGTGGTCATACTTTTGTCCTTTGCATGAAAGTGGGTAAAATAAAGGACAGATTGGCCTTGGAGAGGCATACAGTGAGGACTGAATTATAATTCATATAATGACTATGTATTTTAGTCAGGGTTCTCCAGAGAAATTGAAATGATAGAATTCTGAGATGGTCCCAGATTCCTGCCCTCTGGCATGCGTACCATATATAACCCTCCACCCTTCTTAAGAATGGATAGGACAGTGAATACAATGATTAGGTTGTAGTATATGACAGAAGTGCAGAGATTTTTCAGATATAATTAAGGTTCCCAGTCAGTTGACTTTAAATTAATCGAAAGAGAGATCCTCTCTTGAGTGGGGTCTGACCTAATCATGTGAGTCCTTAAAAAGGACTGAGTGCCTCCTGGAGAGAAGATAGATCTGAAGTGTGAAGGGACTGATGGAGGGGCCACATGGTAAGGACTTGAGAGCAGCCTCTAATAGCTGAGAGTGGTCCCCAGCTGACAGTTAGCAAGAAAATGGGGACTCTGTCATACAGTCTCAAGGAAATGAATTCTGTCAACTACCTGAGTCTGCTTAGAAGTGGATCTTCCCCTTGTTGAGACTCCAAATGAGGATCCACCTGGCTGATGAGTTGATTTCAGCCTTTGTGAGACTGTCTTAGTCAGTTTGGGCTGCTATAACAAAAATACCATAGACTGAGTACTTAAACAGGAAACATTGATTACTCACTGCCGGAGATCTTGGAAGACCAAGATAGGTATACAGGTAGATTCTGTGTCTGGTGAGTACCCTCTTCCTTATTTGCAGATGGCCACCTTCTTGCTGTATTCTCATATGGTGGAGAGAGAGTCTGACAGAGAGAGAGCTCTGGTCTCTTCCTTTACTTGTAAATCACTAATCCGATCTTGGGGGACCACCCTAGTCTCATGACTTCATCTTAGACTAATTACCTCTAAAGGTCCCACCTCCTAGAGGTCCCAGCACATTGATGATTAAGGGATCAACATAAGAATTTTGAGGAGACACAAACATTTAGTCCAAACACTGACCAAAGAACCCAGTTAAAAATTTGTTGGACTCCTGGCCTACAGAAACTGTGAAATGAGAAATTTGTGTTGCTTTAAGCTACTAAATCTGTGGTAATTTGTTATGCAGCAAATTATTTGTTATGCAGAAAATTAATATAGGTAACATTTCAAATATCACTCCTGCATATTGGAAAAAATAGGTTAATGATCAACACAGAGTAAATTGTGAAAAGTAATGTTTGACAACTCAGGAAATTAGATAGATCAAATGCCCCAGCAAATTGCCTTTTCTCTTTTCTTTTCTTTTTTTTTTTTTTCCATTAAATGTTGTTACTTCTGATGGGACCCCATGGACAAAGCACAGGTTTGGGAAGAGTGTAGGGGATGCTTCTGTATCTTTTCCCAGAGTGTTGGCCAGGAGCAATCAGCCCCTGGGAGGCCACTGTGCCTGAGGAGCCTTCATCTACCCCGGGACAACCTCGGCCGGTGGAGATCATAGTCAGCCCTGGCTTGTAACATTCTGGGATTCCTTCTGGTGAGAGGAAATCTACTTCAGGATAGAGCGTCCAAGCTGGGGAGCGCCATGGCAATAAGCAAGATTGTTTAAAATACACAGGACCAATATCTGGCTGATTTTTTTACTTTATGGTATGAGATGTCAGTATTTCCCGAAAACTTATTACTCAGTAAAAATTGTTTAGTAGACTTCATTTGGCTAGGTAGCTCCACCTGTCCTGTTGCCAGTTTGGACATCAGTCATACTTGTTAGCATTGCGATCATGCCCTGGCTATATGTTACTAAACTGTTTACAAAGTGATTTTTAAAAGACAAATAATGATCAAAACTACTGACCTTTTATTAACCTTACTTCATAAATTCTTGGGATTATTTCTTAATGTTACAGATGTATACAGAACAATTTTCTTTTTTTTTGGCTTTGATGGGACCAAAAGTATTTGTGTGCATTTCTAGCTTGCAAGACAGTAGAAGAGACAGAGAAGTACCTTTTTTGTTGTTGTGAGACTGACAGTGAAAATGAGAATCAGGTGGAGATTTTTTTTCATATTTTAAAAAAGTCCAGTCATTTGTACAAATGGTTTAAAAGCTTTGAGATTTTAGGAATGTGTATTTGCAATTATTCTCCTTTAATAATTAATGACTAATATGTTTTAATCACTGAGAACATTGTTTTGATCATTAAGAATTTACAATGTAAAGATTATTTCAAGGTCAAATTTCAAATGTTAATCATTGTAACCTAATGCATGTAAATCTCTACTGAATTCAGTTTAAAAATAAAAAGTAAATCATTAATTTGAGCTAGCGTATTTACTGGAAATTGTCTTTTATTATTCTCTGCTATGGTTCAAGGTCATTTCTTTAGTCAAACCTCAGAGTCATGGGAAAAAAAATCTTCTTCCTTTCTTTCCCTAAAAATACAACTCTCATAGGAAACCTCTTTCAACTTTCCTTTTCTCTTAATTGTTCTCATCTCATCTTTAATTACTGCTGTTGCTGCTTTTTTTTTCTTTTAACTTTTGAGGGCAGATTGTGCGACCAGGCGCAAGACACTTAGAAGCCATATAGCTTCATTTTGCTGGTGGAGAATTTTGCTTGATGCTTTGATGTGAAAGCTTCAGATTGTATTTTAGTTTTGCTTGCAAATGGGCATCCTGATGATCTGAGCCTTTTGCTAACTGTATTCTGATCAGGGGCCATTTGGGGTATGGATTACAAGCTTGGGTTCTAGACCAGGCCCCACCTGGCTTTGGGTCATGGTATACCCCTCATTACTTCCATGCCTCCCTCTGTCTCCTTCTCCTCATCTGTAAATGGGGACAAGCAGAGCACCAAGGTCTGAAGGCTGTTGTAATAATGAAATGTAGCTCTTGAAGAGTCCTGACTGAAGAGTCTTGACATAAGCTACTCCATTTTATAAGTGACTTCATTTTGTAAAAGACAGGTCACATCAAGAAGAAGTTACAAGAGTTACAAAAATTTAACCAACACAGTTGCCAGGGCTGGCCGGATGCTCCTGGCCAGTGGAAGGTGGACGGCTCGTCCACCCGGTGGTCAGGAGTGTCACTCCACCTAGAAGGAACTGGTCCAAATGGTTGGTGAACAAGTTGAGACCAATTTCAGTAAAGGTCAGGTCATATCTAGGCCCGCTCTGCGCACGGCCCGCTCTGCACATGACCCCATTCCTGTGTATAAAAGGAGAATGAATTTGTACTTTGGGGTCTCCACCTGCGAGTGTGAGACCCCAGCATGCTGGCTACCCAATAACCGCTCTTGCTTTTGCATCCATGCGTCTCCCGGTTATTTGGAGGTCGATTGCACGGACCCAACAGCTCTGTGTGTAACCAAGGCTGACGGTTGTGCAGGGGCATCGGTTTAACTCACTACAGAAAAATGTAATGCCTTCATTCTGTCTGTATGATCTGATCTTCCCCCAAACCAACCCCACAGGTTACTGGGTAAAATCTGGCTTTTAGTCTCTTCCAGTTTAAATCTTATCTCATCCAATTTCTTTTTAAAAGCCTCACTTGAATTTAAAGAGCTCCTTTGGACAATAGCCTAGAGAGAAACAAAGTCCAGTGGCTTCCCTTGTTTGTTTTCCTAAAATGGTTTCGGGTGGTGGTGGGGCTTGTGTGTTTATAGCTGTACCCTCCCCAGGCTGGTTCTCCTGTCTGTAACTGCAATTTGCAACAGATGTCTGCTAGACATTTTACTATTAAGAAATTATGGATCCTTTGTTGATTGTGAAATAAGTAACCCTTTGAAGCTGAGAGAAAAGGAGTTTTTCCCTTTTCTTCGTGAAGAGCAGAGTTCTAAGAATGATAAAGTCTTGTTAAAGCAAAAAATGCAGTGGACAAAGTTAAACAGGCAAGAAAGACCTTATTCAAGGCTATTGCGATAGGCAGAGAGACTGAGCCAAGTCTTACTTCAACTCTACTGAAATAGTTTTAAGGGCTGGGATCAACTAGTGGGAAAATACTAGAGGATGTTAGCAGGGAGGCTGATCAACAGGATGTGTTGAGCACATTGAGTTATTTCCTGAATTTGTGAGTGTTTTTCTCTGTAATTAGTCCATCAAATTAGACTCCTACCATCCCACAGAGATGTGGGTGCTCTGTTCCTTGACGCTGACATTTTAAAGGGGTGGCTTCCAGGTCCTTGAGAAAGACATCCCTGGGTTGTAAAACTGGCAAGAGGGTTTAAAAAAGATTATATATACCTCAAAGTGGCAGAGAAAAAATTTATGATTGTAAGTTTTCAGATGCTCCCAGAAAACGGAAGTCAGGGACTAGAGTCAGAAATAAACCTGTCTAAAGTTTAGTCAAGGTGAGGGAAACCTTAAAGCTTATATTGATCACTCTAAGCCAAGTGAGCAGATGATTTCCCCTTGGGAGTTTAATGTGATATGTTTTATACTTCCTACTTTACACATTCCCTTACTGAAGTAAAATGCAATTTACTAATGAATAACAATAGGAGAATGTAGCTATTGTTCTTATATTATGCTTTTTGGGAACATCAACCAGAGAAGGAAGTGGGCAGTGTAGGTCCTGACTGGAAATTCATCAGAGCTTGGGTGTGATTGACAGAATTCCATCATGGTTCTTCCCACTTTAGAGCAGGTGTTAATGTGAGTGCTTTCCCAATTCTGATGCCATTAGTAGCCATTTTTGTATTGAATTGGATACCTTAGGGTGAAGTATGTCGTGAATATACAAGTATCTTTACTGCAAAGAAGTCAGTTCTGTGGGTTGTTCCTTGTGTTTTCCTCACAACTTCTTTTTCCCCTACCATCCCACTGCACTAATAACTATTAGCAGGTCTTCATGACCATAACTCCCCAGCAGTAGAGAAGTTTAAAGAGAAAATTTCCATGTGAGGACACTGGATAAAGATGGAATCATGCAAAGTAATGTGGATTGAGGTCTTAAAGTAACCCGATATTGGAAAGAAGGAGAAAATAATAAAGAATAAAAAGACAAATGTGAAATTTAACATTATTGGTTAGGCTAAAAAGGTACAGGCACATTTCACTTTGAGAATGTCAGGTGTTGGGCAGCTGTTAGAAATATTTCATGAGCTGCCAAGAAAAGGTTGGGGTACCCTGAAGTTCAGAAAAATCTATGGGTAGGTCTTGGTTAAATCTATTTTAAGATGCTGTTTGATACAACCTAGGACTGTTTCCAGAACCTTACCCCTGTGCAAATGAACCCATGTTACATTCTAGCCCCTGGTTACATTATCCCATTTGCAGGATAGGTATTTGTCAGTTCTCAGGGAGCAGTAGAGTCTTGTGTCTTGATGAAGAAAAATAATAAGTACCATGGGCCAATGGCAATTTAGTACCAGACTCCTTCATTGGCTAGTCTCATTTGATGATTTTTATAGATTTTAACATCTTGGATTAAGTGCCTTCTGGATTTTATCTCATTGTTTATTAAAATAGTACCAGGTATTAAATTTGACAGCAGTGGTTTTCAGATCATAAAGATAATGAGTGAAAAGCCCTTTTCTCTTATTAAATGCTATATCCACAACATTTTCTCCCATCAGAAGTGAAATCACAGATGGTTTCTAAGATATGTATTTTGACATTTGGATCTGAAATGAATGTCCAAGTGTTTCTGGTTGAGTGGAAGCCCCTTATAATCATATTAAAAGATAGAGAATAGCAATAGGACCAGTTCCTTCATATAAATACAGACTTTTATTCTATATGTAGCTGATTTATATCAGGGGTATGGTTTAACCGTGGAATTTGCACATTGATGGTATTATGGGTCAACTTAAAATAGAGTAATACCTTAAATTTCTCCACCGTTCTACAGAGTTTTAATAATTGGTTCTGTTATTGTTTCTGGTGTATCTTTTGTTACGGACTTCATGGTGTTCCCCCAGGTTCGTATGTTGAAGCCCTAACTCTCAACATGACTGTATCTTGAGATAGAACCTTTAATGAGATAATTAACATTAAATGAGCATGATGGTTCATTTTATATGTCAATTTGGGCTAAGGGATACCCAGATAGTTGGTAAAATGCTATTTATGGATGTGTCTGAGAATGTTTCTGGAAGAGATTGGCAGTTGAATTGGGGAACCATGTAAAGGAGATGGCCCTGTCCAGTGTGGGTGACCAACCACCAAACTGTTGAGGGCCCGTGCAGAACAAAAGGGCAGAGGAAGTGTGGGTTCACTCTCTGCTTGAGCTGAGATACCATCTTGTCCTGCCCTGGGACGTTGGCACTTCTGGCTCTGGCCCTTTTGGACTCAGATCAGGACTTATGTCATCAGTTCCCTGATTCTTAGGCTTTTGAACTTGAACTGAATTCACCACTAGCTCTCCTGGTTCTCCAGTTTGCGGACAGCAGGTTGTGGGACTTCCTGGCTTCCCTAAGTGCATGAGCTAATTTCTATAATAAGTCCTCTCTTATATCTTATTGGTTCTTTTTCTCTGGAGAACTCTAATACATTTAAGTTTTGATGGTCGGGCCTAATCCAATAGGACTGGCTTACTTATAAGAAGAGGTAAAGACACCAGGAATGTGTGTCACAGAGGAAAGACCATGTGAGGACACAGCGAGAAGATATCTATCTATAAGCCAAGGAGAGAGACCTCAGGAGAAGCTAAACCTGAGCTGGCACCTTGATCTTGGACTTCCAGCCTCCAGAACTGTCAGAAGATGTTATTTAAGCTAGTTAACTATGGTATTTTGTTATGGCAGTTCTAATAGACTATTAGATCCTCTTTCTAAGGAAGTAAGTATTGGGACAGAGTTTAAAATCCAAGGACCAGGGAATGTCCCAATGGATCAAAACCACAATGTAAGGACTTAATCCCCTATCCTATTGAAAACATCTTTTCCTTCTGGTAATTCACATCTAAATAATCAAAGAAATGCTGGAAATGGAATTACCAAAGTGACTAAATGCAAAAGCTGAGGAGTGTAAGGAAGCTTTTCTCCCTAAGGTGGGTGAATGATTTTTTTACCCACTATCTGCTACACTGGCTCCCCTGGGATCCCTTCAGTTAATAATGGTCTGTATTCATTTGGTAGAGCAAGTATTACATAGATGACTGACCAAGAGATTCCTGCCGTACAGAAGGAAAACGTAAAAGCACAGGACATGCTTTCTTTTCTGGTTTAAAAAAGGGACACCCAAATGATAAAGTTTTATGGAAAACTTTTACTAAGTGAATAAAAAGGTCTTATTTAGTATGGAAATAGATGAGTGTGTTTGCATCTACTGTGACAGGAGCAGTCAAGGTGCAGATATCTATGCGACAGAAGTGTGTTTCATAGAACCTGCTGTAGAAAGCACCAAGCCATCTTGCTGATCCGTTCTTCAGTGCTTTAGGAGAACTCACTAATTAGTCTCACAACACTCCTGTGGGGTTAATAAGCATCTTGCCCTCATTTGCGTACTTTACAGCTTTCTGTTTGATGAACCACTCAGAGGCTGAGCAAACTACCTACTCCATGATTTTGGCATCCAGCTAGATTTTTTTTTACACAATAAAGTGTCTATTGGATATTGTAAATCCCAAAGTTGGTCCATTTACCTGTAGCTTTGTGCAAATCTGGTCCTATTCGCAAAATAGCGTCACTTGATATTTAAGAAACGACTGGAATTCTTAGTTATTTTTGCTTGCAATGTCAAGGCTTTTTCCTTTCCCCAAATCTCCTTGGGCTATAAATTAATCTTAGTCAAAACATGCTTTTAAGAGAAGGGGACTCAAAGTAGGACAACGACTTGTTCTTTTTGAAATTGCATATAATTTAACATGGTATAACCTTTGAAGGGGAAATATGATCTGTTCAGAGCATTGCAGTGGTATTTAAGGAGGCTCTATGTCTGAAAGCCCCATCTCAAAGAAAGCAGGTATTTGGTTTCAAATGATCAAAACAGCCTTGTACTCTTCTTGGAGTTATTTTGACATCTAAATAATAGTTCTGGCATTCCTTTCAGAGTGTAAATCAATAACATTGACTTAGTGCATTCTTTCCCCTTACTTTCTTTCCTTACTCTTTTATAACTTTAGATCAAGTATTAATAATTCTCTTAAGCCTTAGCTTAGGTTTGGTACTTTGCCACTTAGTGATGCAGGAGGCACGTCCTCTCCTTCCTCCTTTTACTAGTTGCCCAGCTTTTCCAGAATATTCTCTTCCTGGGATGAAGACTGCATCCATCTTCAAAAGCAGGGAAGTAGATTTAGTGGTTGTGTTTGATGTGTTTCTTTTCCCTCTTTTCGAGAATCGTCCTCCTAGTTTCACTGCACTGCTGTTATTAATTCTCCCCAGTGTTTTCTAGCACTGGTTTGCCAATGGCCTACCTCAGATCCCAAGGTGCTTGTGGAAGCTGCCACTCCTGGGCTCCACCCCAAACCTAAGGTCTCTGAATCTCTGAGGATGAGAACCTGAAAGGTGCAGTTTTAACGAGCACCCAGAGATACTTTCCACATTAACATCTGGGAAGAACTGCCCTACACCTTCCTGGTGTCCCATTCTCTTGTTTGCATTCCAGTTACACTCATAAGTATTTGTTAAATTCTTATACAGCAGCCTCTAATATTGGCTATTAGTGTATTTTCAAAAACACACCAGCTCCAGAATCCTCATGATGTGGCTTAAAACGCTGCAGCACATGGGAGACAGTGTGGCGGGGGAGAGGTTGGCGTGAGGGTGTGGGCGCAGAGAGGCATGGAGGGCGAGGGAGAGGTTATGGGGTCCTTCAAATCTCAGTTTGATTTCCCGTTCTGCCATGTAGCTAGCTGAATGGCTTTGCTTTATCTGACCTTGTGAAACCCAGATTTCTCAGCTCTTGCTGGGGGATGCTAAGTATCATTCAGAGCTGTTCAGTAGGATAAAATGAAATAACGTATCCAGTGCTGGGACGCGTGACTGCATGGGAGTTTGTTATCTTCAATTTACTCCTTTACCGTCTTCGTTCCTGAAATTGTTATCTTTGGAATTCTCATCTGCATCCTGTTTTTCAGATGCTCCTCTCTAAAATGAGTTTGGATTAATCAACCATTTACTCTTGACCTTTTTGAGGTAACACTCAAGACATTTCTCAAGCTCAGGGTCTGGGGTGGATATCTGCTGTTTGGTCTGTTTTGCCCTCTCCCTCCGACATAGTTCTTCTCTTTGTCTCTGGGGTCCTGCCCCTCCTCCCCTATCACGTGTGGTTGTGGGGGCCTGGCTGGCCTGAGGGACACCATACTCAGGTATTTGGTCCCAGGAGTTGTCATGTAACACAAGCAGGACCAATTTGTGTGATTTTCTGTAGTTTTATACATTATACACTGCAATTATACATTGTAGGGAGAGCTTCCTTTGCTTTGGGAGCTCCAAGTCTCCTGGAGCCCCAAGAATCCTTCAGGCTGCTGTTCCCTGCTTGGGGGTTGAGGACTAAGAGTGGGAGAATGCAGTGTCTGTCGCCTCTTGGTCTTGTGGTGTCCAGGCTTACTCCAGCTCCTGCTGATAGGAAGACACCTCTCCAATCTCTGTTCCTCTGGGTGCGGGGTCCCTTTCTGGAGATGCTGGGTGCTGGCTCCTCTAGGACTTACAGCTTTCTTAATTGTCTGTATTCCACACCCACTTCTTTCCCAAGTCATGTACACGCTGTCAGCGTGGTCGAGTCTGGGGCAGCATTTAGGCAGAGGCATTATCATACCTGGAGTCACCATTTCCCTACTAATGGTGAGGCTGGCCTATCAGATCCAAGCTTTCTATCCAGCACAGTTGGTCCTTTCCCAGGGACCCCCACAGTCTTCCCTATTCCTACCTTCTTTTGATTGCCCTTGCTGGCCTGGTTCTACCTGCCCTCAGCTCAACAGATACTCAATCAATTTTGGGAAGGCTTCTGGCCACCATGATACCTAATGGATGACAAGTGTGGGTGGGCCATCCATGTTTGCAAATTTCATTTGCAGCCTAGTCAGGACTTCTGCTACACATATCCTTAGAACTGTGCAGAAGTTCATGCACTTATCATTCAGGTATGGGGATAGTTAGTATAGAGCTCATTAGTGGGTTCAAGTTCAACAATTTCAATTCTGTTTAATTAGTGAAAGCTTTAGTGGGGTGTGGTGGAAATAGGAGGGGTTAGGAATCAAGGTACGTATATAGTATTTTTGCTCTGCCACTGAGTAGCTGTGAACTTCAGAGAAGTGAGGAAGACCCTCCTCACAATATTGTCATTGGCAAAATGAAGTGTTTGGTCCTCATAAACCGTCTAACTCTGAATTAGGCATGACTCTATGACAGGGTTTTAAGTGGAAGTTTAGTGGCCCATGGCAGTGGGTTTTGAACTGTGTGTGTGCTCAGGGCTCACAGTGCTGAGGGCTGGGTCTAGGGTCTGGAGGGAATTACTCAGAGGATAAGAGAAGGCCAAGTGGGTGAATTGCTGAATCTCCATCTTCCTTCTACAAGAAGGCCAGCTCTGATTTTATCAGTTTTATATTTTGAAGACCTACATCAATTTTATTAATCAATATTGCATAGTTGTCCCCTTCTTCCCCCCAAAAATTGCTGAGAATAAACCCCAGCTTATTCATACAAGTAAAACCATCCTCATTTTGGTCTAGCTTGGGCCAAACTTACCTTTCACTACTCCCCAGGTGAATTCACATCAATCAGAGTGATAATCTCCCAGCCCCTTAAACACATCATGCCTGTCCCCACTTATGTGGGTTTTGTTTGCAATGACTGAGCCTTGGAAAATGGGAAAGTACTGACTGTAAATATTCTAATTCCTGAAGTTAGTGAAATTGGCCTCATTTAGCAAGATAGTGTGTCATTGGGCTGATGGTATGAATGAGGCCACACTGCCAGCAGGAGGGACACAGGAGTAAAGTAGTTGGCAGCTTTGAGCCTCTGACGTTGCCGATGTAACACCTTTGGGGAGTGAGGCAGCAAGGCATGGGCTCCACTTCTGATTAGAGGAGAAGGGGAAAGGCATCACCCTGTCCCGAGCCATGGCTGTGGGCCTGCCATTTCGTGTACCTTCCAGATTCATATGATTTGATGAGATCAAACCATTTCTTTGAAAAGTCACCTGGAGATGGGAGCTAGGCAGCAACAAAGCCATTAGGAATCACATATATCCCCAGTGCTCTGTTAAGGATTTCTGCCTGGAACACATTGGCCAGAGGCCCCTTCTTGACCCTAAAGGACTCTGGGAACCAGGGTAGTGGGTGTAGGACTGGCCTTATTCTTCACTTACATCCGTGACACTTACCAGCTATTAATGGAAGAATTGGAGTTTAATTAAGATAAATCACAATTGAAAAGGGGAAGGATGATAAAACTTTTGATGTAAAATAAGGCTTCTTTTTTTGTTAAAGGACAAAGTCACTAGTGAGTCCAACCTCTGCATGGACACACCCCAGGTCTCAGCATAGCTTCTCTGGCCTAAAATTTTCCTTATTATTATCTTTGTCTGCTTCTGGCATTGATATTATACTAGCATTAAAAATGAGGTGTTCTCTTCCCTCTTTTCCTAGTATCTGAAAAATTTTATAAGAGATTAGAGTCCCTCTGTCAGTGGCAGAACACATAATTTCCCTGATTCTTGTCTTCTCGAAGGAAAGAATTCAGTCAAGAGACAGACTTAGGACAGTTTTAAACAGCAGGAGTTTATTAAGCAAGACATAAGTACACTCTCAAGAGAGTGGACAGCAGGCGTCCTGGAAACCAGAAGCAGCACTACTGTTAGGATTCGGTTGGCTTTTATTTTTTTCTTGAGATGGCAGGAAGTCCCGCCCTGCATCTTATGTCATTTGATTGACAGGTTGATTGACAGCTCTAGGTTATATAACTTTTTTTTTCAGTGTGCAGGCACCTTACCTACAAGTACCTAGGTGAAAGGGGATCCAAAACCACAATGCTAATTAGATTTAGATGTTATTTTAATGAGGTGGGGTTACTTATGGACAAGGTCTTAGGACCTTGTATGTGCATGCACTGTAATCAGGGAAGCCCTAGTGATCCTGGGCCTCTTAACAATCTAAGTGTCCTTGATTGTCTGGGCCTCTTAATAATAAGCTAGGCATCCTTGACTGTAAAACTGGGAACTTAGGAGGGCTTAGGGATGGGCCAGCAAGGAGACTTCCTTGGTGATGGCCTGGCCCTTTTCTCTTGCTTATGTCTAACTGACTGCCTACTCTAACACCTCTTCCTCAAATGTTTGTAAAACTTACCTACAAAAGCATTTCTGTATGAGATGTTGTTATTATTTTTACTTTTGCATATACTTGTAAAGTATCCATTGTAAAGGAGGGAATAGTATGCAGTTATCATCCAGCTGAGGAAAGATTTGACTTACCAATTAAATGTTATAAATGTTTATAGGAACATTCAGGTTTCCTATTTCTTCAATAGTCATTTTTGACAATCTTTATTTTTCTAGGTATTTATCTGTTTCAATTAAGCTTTCAAACTATTGGCAAAAATTATTCATAATTTTCTATCTTAAATTTGTGCATCTATTTTATATTTCTTTATCATTCCTAATTCTTTTTTATGTGTGCTTTCTGCCTTTTTAAAAAATCAGACTTACAAAGTTTTATCAATATTTATTAGCTGTTTTAAAGAATCCACTTTTGTCTTGCTGCTCCTCTGTCAGTGTCTGGACTGAAGTGCACTGCAGTCCAGCGGAACAGAGGATGGGACTTAGGCTGGACTTAGCCTCGGTGCTCAGCATGGATGACCATTGAGCAGATCAGAGAAGGGACTTGCAAGACTAAGCCGATGAAGGTCACATTCAGGAATACAGTACATATTAAAGCTGTGCCATTGAGAGACAACAATCATAATTCCAATACTAATACAGATATAATTATTGTGGCCTGAGAACCAGGTTGGGTGCTTTATATATACTGACTCACTTAATCTCATAAAAGCCTGTGAGATTTCCATTATCAGCCTCATTTTTCAGATGAGGAAATAGGCTCTGTGTGATTAAGCAATTTGCTCAGAATTTAACTTATTGATGGTATTTAACTTCAAAGACTATGTTTTTCCTGTTACCCCATTAGCCATGAACAGAGGGAAAATTGGGTGGATTTCTGGAGTTCTTGAAAGCTGGGCTATGAGACATGAGAAGTCAAAGGGATAAAGCAAAGGTTCAGTTTGTCACCTTTCTTGGCCCTTCTGGGCCAAAGGATGAGGAAAGCTGACCCAGTTCCATCTTAAATGACTTGAACTTTGATTCTGGGAACTCTCAGAAGAAAAAACTTACCTGACGAAAGGATCCAAATGGCAACAAATTCTTTTTTTCAATATAAAGGAAAAGTATTTCTTTAGAAATGAATTTTTAGCATGAAAAATTTAGGCAAATATTATTGAAAATAAAAAAACTTAATGTTTGCCAAAAAATGAGCTGCACTGACAATATAAGCTTTAATTGTTTTAGTCTTTCACAGCAAAAATATAAATATGGTAATTCGGCTTTTATTATTGTTTTGCTTCAGTATTTTTCAAAGAATATCAGTATTTAGTATCTGAGAAAACAGGTAGGGAGATAATTGGCAACAAATTCAGCTTAACAGCATGTTTCTAAAATAAAGGCTTTCATAGAAACAGTAAACAGTGAAAATTAACTATACTTCCTCCATTTTAGCTTATTTTTATTGTGAAGAGAACATGCATATTTGGAAATTTAATCACAAAAATTATCTCAAGTTTTCAAGTATATTGGAAAAAAGTCTGCTAACTCTTTAGTCTCCTTATAAAATATTTGCTCTCTTTGAGCATAGAGTAGTTAATGTCAGAATGTTAAAGAAGCTGGTCATGCAGAGGGTGTCCATAATGTCTGGAAACATAGGTGAATGAATATACAGTTATCAAGGACATCTTTAACCTGTTAAAAAGTAAAATAACATTTTACTTTTAGTTATGTTTCCAGAATTTATGGATATCCTGTATTATAATATTTTTGGGTATTGGAATATATCTATTTTGATGACCCTTTAGTTTCTTGCACTTACATTTTCTTTTCCTTTATATCACTGCCTGGAGGGTGAGGACTTTCCTCTGAGAACTGTCTGCTCCCTACTCTCCTGTACCTCAGTAGCTACTGGTGACATCTTTACTCTGGAAGGTTCCACTCTTCCTTCCTCCATGGTTGTTTGGACCATTGAGAGACAAGCTGGGCCAATCAGCAATCTTGGGCACGTGGAATTGGGTCTCTGAAATTCTGAGTACCAAAGGACATGTGAAATCTGAGAGTCGTGGGGTGGTCACATATGTTCCTTGGAGCTGAGAGGTGGCCCTCTTCCACCCTGTGGGAAGTGTAGTGGAAAATAAAGTTCTGGAGAGAGTGAAGAATTAAGTAGTTGGACAAAGACAAGCAGAGATGAAAGGCAGAGAGAACTGGTGGATTTTTAGGTCCTCAAGTCCCTCATGAGACCTTATTATTGTCAAGCTCCATGAGGCACCCTAGAATCCATCTGACAAATTTCCTCTTCTCATTAAGGTAGCCCAAATTGGTTTCTGTTACTTTTTTTGCAAAAAACCTTGGCTAAAACAACCTACTGTTCCAAAGCTAGTAGCCAAAGTTGGTGTGGCTGGGGAAAGTGCTTGTGCTAAGAAAAATCCTAAAACTAAAAAAATTTCATTTATGCTATGATGAACATTTATGGGAAAAAGAGGGCCAATAAATGAATAGTTTTATAAGAGTGGGAAGTGGGATGTTTCCCTGTTCTCATTCAGAAAGATCTAAGAATTGTTCTCCCAGAAATCAGAACAGATTATCAAAGTGAGTGTGACACCTCTAACCAAACTTTGCTGAAAGGACTGCTCTCAGCTTATTTAAAAAGTTATGATAATCATTGAAATAATTACTTATGGCACATGTACTGTGACTGCCTTTTAATGGACACCATTGGTCAATGTAGTCCTGGACTCTCGTTCCAAGTCAACCGTGTGTCCATCTGGTTGAGTACGCCTTCAGGAAGCTCCAAGGTAGGTACACAGTGGATACTTAGGTTTCTGCTTTGTAAAAAAACCTCTTTATTTCTCTTTAAAACTCCTTCTTCTTCTGCCCTTCTTAGTATTCAGTCCCATGCTGTCCAATAGAACACTCTGCCCTAATGGAAACGTGCTGTCCGACATGGCAGCCACTGACCACATGTGGCTATTGAACACTTGAAATGTGTGGTTAGTGTGACTGAGGAGCCGAATTTTTAGAATTTTATTTCGTTTTAATTAATTAAAAGTTTCATTTAAATAGGTACATGTGGCTAATGATGCTGAATGGAACAGTGCAGATTTAGTCTCTCAATCCATTCTAAAGTTTTTGTTTCTGATGTTAAGACATCATTTGTGATATCTGGTTGTGTTTTATAGTGGTTTGAATTACTCCTCTGATTCGCCTAACTCTCACATTTCCCACTTCAGAAAGAGCCATGGCTGAAACAGGCTGGCTGCATCACTGGTTTCATCAAATTTGACTTGGTTCTTTGGATGGGTTCCTCTGCCCCAATTCTGGTTTATTCTAGATGGGGTTTCTGTGACTGACTGCGGGTGAATTGTGGCTTTCTACATTATTGTTGGCATTCGTGAAACACACTGGATGTTGAAGGCAGTTAAATGTAACCTGGAAGGAAGGGCATTTGCTTATTTTTCAACTTGTTTGCAGATCAAACCACAGCCATGTTGGGATAAAGCTGCTTGGTGAGATACCAGCAAACTCTAGGGAGACTTCGTCTCTGCTCCCCGCAAAAACTTAACATGATAGCTTTTCTTTTCTTTATGTGCTTTAATGACAGACTTTCCTGGGCCTCAGTTACTGTGAAGAGGTCACTTGAAATGGGGATTATGTAATTATTTCTGCAGTTGCCCTAGTGCTTTCAATAAATGGAGAGCAATGCTTTCTGTAAGAGATGAGTCAGTAGCCTGTGCTCTTCGTGGGCTGTCTGTCCTCCTGGTCCCTTGAAGGGTGGGTTCCAGTCTTCCTGTCTTAAGTTCAGGTAGGCTGAATCCAGAGCCAGGGGTCTTTTGAGGCATAGCTAAATGCACTGGTTCAAATGACAAAAACTGTAGTTCTGTCATAGGCAAAGGCCCATGTAGTGGAAATGGCTGAGAAGGTGTCTTACTGGTTTTGACCAGGTTTCTTCATCAGCCACTTGATTTCCTTGTTCAGTACCCTGCTGAGAAGCAGACCTGGTCCCTCATGGCAGGGTCATTTGTTTTTTGCATCTTATCCAAATCTGTGGCTGTAACTATCCACAGACTTAGTAAGCCAGTCAATATGTGTGCATTGTTGGCAGATACACTTTTCTACCCCAGTCATTCTGAAAAGGGGTGGGAAAGCATCCTTCTCCCCACTTTGACTGTCTGATGCTGAACTGCCTGAGGTTGAAGGTGAAGGATGGGCCATCTGTTGGTGCAGTGAGCTATGAGTCTGCGTCCCTTGGGAACTGGAGCTGAGAAGCAGGAAACAAGCAGGTTGAAATCTGGGACAACTTCCTGCTTTGTTGTTACCACAGGTGTCTCACTGTCAAGGGAATTCAGGAAGACCAGATGGCCCTTCCAGATGAATCAGCATCTGTGCAATTCCCAGTTGCACTTGTCTTTGCATCTCATGTGGTCACTGCTTGCAAGAGTGCTGGGTGGGGGCGGCGAGCCAGGCAGGCACACATCGAGTCCTCTGCCTGTGAGTTTTGCAGGGGCCTAGGCTCTTTGCACATAGCCATTGCACACTGCTCCAGGTTTTCCCTGAAGCCCCCTCTCCTGCCTGAGTCAAGGTGAAGGTGGGCGCTCTAGAGGCACGCATTCTCTCCCTTCATTCTTCTATTGACTCCCAACATTCATTCGTCTTCTCACTGGGTAGTCATTTATTGAGCGCCGACTGCATATATGCAATCTTCATTGGAGATAAAGCTGAGAATGAGACTGGCACAGCCTGTTTCTGTCTAATCTGCAGAATCATTTTTGGACACATTTTCTTTCCTTAAAAGCTCTCTCCATAGTCTTTCTGTACTATCTGTGCTCCAAGGTCAGCCAGAAAATCTTATGGGGATATTTAAAATATGTTTTTCTAATTGCTTCCTCCCTTTGGATGCAAAGTGAACATAATGTAGTAAAAATGGGACCAAAGAAGCCAGAGTTAGAGAGTCCACAAAAGCCTTTATGGTGCAGGATGCTTTATAGTTTTTCCTCTGTACCTCTGATGTCCAAGGTAAGAGCAGGGCTTTGTCTCTGGGAGACCTGGATCGGGCCTTGCCCACATGGCAGAGGCAGGATGCATTCTGATTTCCAAAATATACTGTCCTGTTTAAAGAGGGTGGGGGGTAGGAATGGAATTGCTGGGGCCCCTTCAGTGATGCTGAGGCTGGGAAGTGGCTGCAGTTCTCATGTGGAGGCAGGAGGCCACTCTGTGAAGGCCCAGAGTCAAGGGGGCTTCTGATGGGGGTGTGTGAGGTCAGGGTGTGTGAGGTCGGGGTGTGGGAGGTGGGGGTGTGTGAAGTCGGGGTGTGTGAGGGTGGAGCTGTGGGAGGTTGGGGTGTGTGAAGTCAGGATGTGGAAGGTCAGGGGTGTGTGAGAGGGTTGGGGTATGTTTGTGAAGGTCTGGGTCTTGGGGTGAGGGTTGGGTGTAGTGCATGGGGGGCAAAGGAAGGGAGGCCTTGGAAACCACTGAGACTTCAGATGGCTAGGCAGTGACATCGCATCTTTAAAAGGACAGCCTGCTGTGATGCACCGTTCACTCTGTTCATCTCATCTGGTGCAGCTCTGAGGAAGGGCAGCAAACCCCAACAGATATTTGTTGGCCCATGTACACAGCAGCAGCATTCACAACAGCCAAAAGGGGGAGCAGCCCAGGGGCCCATGGGTGGCTGACTGGATGAACAAGATGTGGTGTATCTGTGCAGTGGCCTTAAAAAGGAAGGGATGGAAATTCTGACACCTGCTACAGTGTGCATGAGTGCATGTGGTTACCTTCATTATGCTGAGTGAAATTAGCCAGTCACAAAAATGCTGTATGATCCCACTCTCGTGAGGTGCCCCGAGAGGTCAGATTCACAGAGACAGAAAGCAGAGTGTGGTTACTAAGGGCCGGGGGATTGGGAATTTGCATTTATTGGGACCAGGTTTTCATCTGGGAAGATGGAAAAGTCCTGGACGTGGATGGTAGTGATGGTTACACAACAGTGAGAACGTGCTGAGTGCCACTGACTGCACACTCGAAAATGGTTAAGATGCTGAATTTTGTTATGTGTATTTTACCACAGTTAAAAAAAAGAAAATTGAAAGGGCCACAAAACGGGCCTCACCCAGTGTAATAGTTTGAGTTGAAAAGAGAAACCCAAATAAGTCTTCCGAAGAGCAATCTGAGAAAACAGAGGGAGGCTAAGTCATTTCGCAGAGCATGAAGTCAGAGCACGTTTCTGGCGTATTCAAATGTAAGAAATATAGTCCAAAATCTCACCAAAAGTGAGTCTGTGCTGGGTTGCCCCAGTTGCCCCTTGTCCTAAGTTTGTAAGTGTTTTGAGGGCCTTGAACCCGATTGATGTTTACTTCTGCCTCCCACAGCAGTGGGGAGCAGCCGGGAGGTTGAAGCTCCTCGGGGTTGCCCTGGGACCAGGCTGGTAGGGCGTCTGTGCCTTCCTCAGAATCAATGCTCCAGTCCCTCCTTTCTGGCCTCATGGTTTATTTTGGAGGCAAACACTTCATCCGACATGATGGGACATGCAGTCAGGCTGGCTCAGCCCTGGGGAAGTGCCGACTGGATTCAGTATACGTGATGTGAGCACAGTGCTGACCTCCTAAGTGGCCTGTAGGGACGTCATGTGGCTACAGATGCTCAGCCAGATGAGGAAAGAATCCAAAATACAATTGTAGGTTGAACCTGACAACAAACTTATTTCCCCTTTACCTTCATATATTTAAGGGTGTTGGTGAAGGCTGGGTGGGCACACCAGCTCGGCCCAGCACGTTTATTCCCGTGGGGAATGGAAAGGAGGGCAGAGCGGTGCCCACTGCTCCAGCCCCCGAGGCCGCTCTGTTTGCTCCGCGGAAATTGGGTGTGAATGTATTTGTGTTTAAGAGGTGGATGTTCTGTGAAGCTGGAGAGTGGGGCTTCTCTGGCTGTCCCGTCAGAAGGGGTCTTGGGGTTTGCTCCTGGGCTTCCTCATGCTGCCACGGGGCCTAGCCTTTGAGATCCGACAGCCTCTCCGTCTGCGGCCCAGGTCATATTCCAGAGTCTCTTCAAGGTGAGCTGCTTGCTTTTAAAGTCCTTTGATATTTTGGCTTAAGCTGCTGTCCTGTGTGAGGCATCAACCATTCAAGTCACAGCTGGGGCCCTTTGTTTATAACTCTCTCATCTTACATTTCTGGGTGGATTTCTTTGTGGAGACAATATTCTATGAATCATCTTTGAAATGAGAATTTATCAGCTTAAGGACCATTCTCTTTGAATTGTAGGAATAAGAATAAACATAACTCTGATGTCCCATTTCCATAGTCCTAGGCCCACCACCAGAGATGGAGATGAATACCCCACTCCCCCATCCAGGGCCTGTGTTTTATTTCTTTTTTCCCCAAAGAATAGCATGGCAGTTTTCACGTGCTCCTCTCATTTCTCTAATGCTGACCCATCCCACTGTTCTGCCCCTTACTGCTGGGTCTGGGTCTCTGGGTCTCATTTTCCTCATCTGTAAAGTGGGCATAATAGCTCAGGGTTGCTGAGAGTTGAAGTGAGTCTCTGTTTGTGCAAGTTGTGTATTGATTAAAAAATGCTGTACAAATGGACATTATTTCTCCACCAAAAAGCTTGTGACAGCAGAGGCCTTCTGTCCCTCTCTGGACTCACTACCCAGCAGAGAGAATATAATGCTGCTATATTAGAACATTTTAATAATGAAGATCATTCTCTCTCCTCCTCCAGACTTTCTTTCCCTCCCACCCAGTCTTGTCCATGAGGTGCTGAAAGTTGGTTTACATTTCATTTTCTTTTTCCTGTGCCCAGCTTCACTGTTTGGAGAGGCTCTCAAAGCTGTTTCTCGTTGAATTATGGTATTGCCATCAGCTGAAGGCAAGGCTTTGAGCCCGTGTGGGTATTGGGCTGCTAGACAGCCTTTCTGAGCCACAGAGGCTGATGCAGTAAGGCAGGAAATGCTTTTTTTTCTCTTGGAGAAGGTCATCATCTGGGAGGGTGAAGAACCACAAAGGGTGGGCTTGGCTCAGGGCTGGTTTGGGCAACTGGGAAACTCACCTTCCGACAGCTCTGCAGTCCTGACTCAGCTCTACCCCAGATACAGAATGTCCAGCAGTGCTGAGTTGTGTTCCCAGGCCCACAGGGAAGTTAATAGATGTTCAGTGGTTTGTTTAAAAGTTTGGATCTGATTGTGTGATCCAAGCCAGTAGTGTAGAACTTCAGCACACAGTGGCTTTCAGGGGGAGGTTGGAGGGGTGAGAAGTTATCCAAATATTGTAACATGGGAAGACTTTCTGTTGATTTTAATGTGCTTTGCACAGTTTTCCAAGGCTCTTGGCAGCTCGGTCGTGGCCTGATTCTTTATGTAACATGAAGCTGCCATGGTTGAGGCTAACTAACACTTGGGAGTGTCGATCACAGACTGGGAACCTAGGCACGCATGTTGTAGGTTCTACTGCCAACCAACAATCCTGAGGGAATGTTGGCTCATCAGTATAATGTCTCTCCAAGACCCTTGGTATTCCAGCTGGTTCTTGAAAATTACTACCGTGTGACCACTCTTTGGTGGTCCCTGCATGGAGGAGAGAGTGTGTGTGAGAAGTGCCATCATGCTCTACATTTGGGCTGGCTGTCCCAGGAGGGCAGCTGTTTTCAAACTAATCTGCTCTGTCAAGGGTTGGATGGAAAAAAAGACAAGTTTCTGGCTCTTATTAGGTTGTCCAGGATGTCAGATTGTTGGAAGTAGAGCTGGTGAAACACAGAAAACACTTGGTGAAATCCAGGAAGCCAAGAACATTGTGTGCGGGTGTGAGAGGATCGAAATGGAAGTCCTATTTAGGTGAAATCCAAGACTTCAAATAATAAATTCACAGGAAGTTGCAAAAAACACATACAGGGAGGTCCCAGGTACCTTTCACCTTGTGACATCTTGCATGATGACAAAACTAGGAAATGAAGTAAAATGCTTTTGAAATAGGCGACACACTGAGATAATGAAATCACAGTACTATTGCAAAGATAGCATTGATATGTTCTGGAGCCCCTACTTTGTGCTAATTTATGGGGCATTGGGAATATAAACAAATCGGTCTTGGGTCCTTTCCTAAAGGAGTTACAATAACCAGAGAGACTGACATTCAGTTAAAAATCATGCAGATAATTCATGAATCATAATAGTGATTATGTGCTATGCAATGAAAATATAGCCAAAAGAAAAAAGTTGATTCCATGAAAAGATACTTTGAAAATTTTCATGATGTTTAATAATATAACTTTGAGATTTGCCTAAGATTCTGCAGTAGCTGCAACTTTAAAGTTTACTCCTAGTTTTGCATTTTCTAGGTATGTCCGTCTCTGGGCTTATTTTTGTTCAAATTTCCTCTTTTTTTTTGTGGAAGCCAAGTATGCCCTGGAATAAATGGGCACTGATGACTGTGCCCACAAATGGCAGTTTATGAGGGTGTTTTTTACATATGCCAGCAATTTGGCTGCAGAAAAAGAATTAGATGTCAGAGATCTGCTCCTTAATGTCATCAGCAATTAGGCTTGGTAACACCAAAACCCTGCCTGCCACCAGAGGGATTCTGGAACATCAGCTATGTTTGGCGAGACCCCAAAACAACTTCTAGATTGTGAAGCTTGCTGCCTCTGGTTTCAGAGGGCAGCTTTGGCAAGCCACACAGAACGTTCAAATGCACAAGGTTCATTCATGTGGTTCAGAGATATGATCTAATTTGGAATCCTTATGGTTCAAGTGAAGAGAGGCACAATTAGATTTATGTTCCCTGTTGAACACAAGAAGTGGTATCCAGGCAACTCAAGCTGAACTCACATAGGAGAGCAACCCTCCCCACCTACTTGGTAAACTCGACACAGGTGGCGGACATAATACGTGTATAAATACCGCTGGTCACTTAGGACATTCTTTCTATCAACATTTGCTGTAGGAGGTTCTCACGTCTCCTGGCTTTTGCCAAGCAAACAGTATGTTTCAGACAAGAAATGGGAAACAAAGGTTTTCCAGAAATGGCCAGGAGTAGTGGGCCTTAGTGGTAGTGTAACTGTGGGGTTACTCCTCTGATATCAAGTCTGGTTTTTGTTAGATGACTCTTGAATACCTGCCCAAGAGGCATGTGATGCACACAAGGGCTGACTTTATGTCTGATCAAGTGGAGTGTCTTTTGTAATTTTTCATTCCTCGCTCTATGTCCTGCTTCACTGAGCCTTTCAAAATGACTCTTGGTACAGAAACAAGATCTCCACTTCAACTGCTGTATTTGGCCACCTGAAAATTCCAGTAATTGGTCTCCATCATTACTCTAAATAGGTGGGGCAGGGGAAAGCCACACAGAATGCATTGCCCCAAACCTAACTTTTCTTCCCTCTGTGGAGAAATTGCAGGATCTGTTGATGATCCTCTTGATGTTAATATTTTTTTTGTTGAATTTTTACTTTAATTTTAATTATAATTTTTAAGAAGGATTCCCTGACACCCTCCCCACCCCCACCCCCGCTGCCCCCTCCTGGAATATTGGCGTTGAGTTTGGGAGAATTCTTTGGTAATGAGTGCTGGTGAGTGGAGGGATGTGCCCTTATCCTGGAAGCCTGATGTGCTGATCTTGGTGGGCAGAAGCTGTTCTAATCTTGGAGGTAGGGCCAGTCACCTCTGTGTGCCCCAGGGCGTGGCAGTGTGCCCAGTGCATACTAGCTCTCAGTGCACAATGCCTGCTTTGCTGTGGAAGACTTGTAGCTGAATAATAGAGGTGTTAAGAACGGAGCTTTGCAGAAGACATACCTGAGTTCTGCTTGCCACTCACTCTTCTGAGTCCCTGGGCAAACCACTGAACCTCGCTGAGTCTCAAATATAAAGTGGGGGTAAGACCCACCTTGTAGAGTGGTAAAAACAAAATCAGATGCTGCTTCAGACTTGGTATAGAGCCTGTGGATTGTTAGAGTGTAAGCCCAGTGGGCAAGGCTGTGTCTGTGCGTGGCTACAGCTACATGCCTGTGTGTAGTAGGTGCTCAATAAAATATTTGCCAGATTAATGAACATGTGTCATAGATTCACCTGTGGCATTAGTGCAGAAGGCAAGAGACTAGTTTAAAGATTTGAGGAATGAAGACATGAGATAATTGTATTGCAAATAAATAGAATAATTGGAAGAAGATATTTTTATCAGTGTGTTATCTAGATATATCTTAGTATTGAGCTTTAATTCTACTTTTAAGTAAATTTATTATTTCAGCTAAGGATTCATCATTCACTTTTCTAGATGTTGTTATTCAGAATTCCTGAGAGAAACTGACTTACACATCTTAGAATATGTGACAAATATATATTTAATAGAATTATGTTTTTAGGCTACCAATTGAATACAGCAAAGATGTCCTCTCTCTTCCATGTCTTCTCTTTCCCCTCCTTTCTTGCTGTCTTTCTCTACCTCCAAGAAGAATCACTCAAGTGCATTTAAATATGTCTGAGAATTAAGGATGTAGGGAATTCATCCCTACAGACCAAATCCATCGGAATGGACCAAATTTATATAAGGTTGTAGGATGGTTGAGAATGTTAGCATCTCAGGAAAGGTTAAAATTTTTTTTCATTGAAATACAATTGATATACAATATTATATTGGTTTCAGATGCATAACATAGTGATTTGACAATTATGTACATTTCTAAATGCTCACCGTGATAAGTATAGTTATCATCTGTCAACATACAAAGAAATTACAATATTGTTGGCTATATTCCCTATGCTATAACTGCATCCCTGTGATTGATTTATTTTATAATTGGAAGTTTGAACCTCTTTATCTATTTCACTCGTCTCCCTGCCCTGCCTCCCACCTTCCTTATGATAACCAGCAGTCTCTTTTCTGTGTTTGTGAGTCTGTTTCTGTTTTGTTTTGTTTTTTAGACTCCACATATCAGTGAAATAATTTATTTGTCTTTCTCTGACTGGATTATTTAATTTAGCATAACACCTGCTAGGTACATCCAGGTTGTTGCAAATGGCAAGATATCATTCTTTTTAGTGGCTGGGTAATATTCCATTGTGTATATGAACCACCTCTTCTTTGTCCATTCATATATTGATGGACATTTAGGTCATTTCCATAGGTTATGCATAATGCTCTGAAAAACATAGAGGGGCATGTATCTTTTCTAATTAGTGATTTTGTTTTGTTTAGGTTAATTTCCAGAAGTGAGATTACTGGGTTGTATGGTATTTCTATTATTGATTTTTTTGAGAAACCTCTATACTGCCTTCCACAGTGGTTGCACCAATTTACATTCCCACCAACAGTGCAGGAAGGTTCCCTTTTCTCCACATCCTCGCCAATCTTCTTGTTTCTTGCCTTTTGATAATAGCTATTCTGGCTGGTGTGAGGTGGTATCTCATTGTGGTTTTGATTTGCATTTTCAGGGTAAGTTTTAAATGAAGTCAAAATAGTTTTTTTTCTTAGGAGCTACTCTGTTTTTTAATTCCAAAGGTATTTAATAATTTTCCTGCTCTCCAAATTACCAAAGTCTGGTGTTAACCAGTAGTCAGTTTGGAGCATCAATACATGTCTGACTCAGCTGAGAATGAGCTGGGCACTCATTCAAAGCCCTCGCTGTAAAGAACCAAGTGGCTGTGTGTTTTGGGGACGATTCCATATCCCGCCGCCAGATGGAGAAAGTGCTCCATTGAAGTTCAGCGTGGTGTTGGCTTTGTTGAAACGGGTTTGGCCACTTTTCTCCTTTCTAGACTGGATGGTTAGCATTTTTCTGGATGCAGGAAAGAGAGCAGCTCATGATGGCTGTACTTTAACATTGAAAGTAAAGTACATGTTATGACAGATTCTGGTACTTACTTGCCCACTTAAAATATCTAAAAGGTTATGTATTTTTAACCTTTAAAATGGTGGTATGGACATATGAGTTTGATTTTTTTTCTTCAGGTAAACTTTGATTTCCCATTTCATGGAGCATCAATACATGTCTGACTCAGTTGAGAATGAGTGACTCTAGGCTGTCTCCCCTTTCTTTATGGGATCGTAACATGATGTTAATAATTAAGAACAAGAGTGTTGGAGACACTCAGCTCTGGGTTCAAGTCCAAATACTCCCCTTGAGTGAGCTTAAGGTTGAGTTGCCTGGATACCACTTACCCAATTCATCCCTCAGTGTCCTACAAAGTGAACGCCCACTGCACAGAATCACTGGAGGATGTAAATGGGGTGATCTGGCTGATCGCCCTCATGGCACCTATGCCGAGGGTGCTCACAATGGTGTTTACTGTTAAGTGTGGAAAGGCAGGTGACTGCAATGTTTTTCTCCCAGTTTCACCGAAATACAGTTGACTGTGTAGTATTTTATATCTTCAGTGCATTAAAATCTCAGACCACAGTAAATTATCATTTAGTTATGGTCCCTTCGCTGCTCCTCCCACCCCCTCCCTCACCACCACTCGGAGCCCTCACTAGTGGTTCTCACTGGCGGGGGGCAAGGGGAGTGATGGTCCCTCTCCAGGGCACGGTTGACAATGTCTGGAGACATTGTTGGCTTCCCTAACTGGACCGAGCTGGGCCCCACTGGGCCGAGGCTAGGGATGTCCCTACACGTCCCCCAAGGCACAGGATGGTGCCCGCAGCAGGGAATGATCCAGTCCACATGTCAGTAGTGCCAAGGTTGAGAAACCGGGCTAGATGGTACTCAGGAGAAGAAAAGTTCCCTGTTTTTGATCTGGACAATTCAGCTTGATTAAATTCCAAACATACACTAATCAGCACCTGTGCTAGACTCTGGAGCCCCTAAGGATGAAACGAACATGGATTCAGTCCAGGATCTGTGAAGGGTCTAGGACTTTATTCTACTTACAAGCTACGAAGTTGGCCTGTTGTTGTTTCATGGATATTGGCAGAAGACACAAGACACCTGGGTCAGAGACAGAGGACTTTGTTATTCACAGCCCAGCAAGCTGAGTGCGCAGCATATTGGCGGGGGTTCCCTTGTCTCCTGAATCTCCCGGGGGCAACACGAGCGGGCCTTGGTGGACATTAAGCATGCAGGGCTTTGCATCACATCTGAGGAACACTGAGCCTGAGGAATCAATGCTCTTGTAGTAGGTGGTAAGCAAGTCCATTCCTTGCTGGGGGAAGGCATTACCTCATCCCTCAAGGGTGTGAGGCGTTACATACAGGGCACAGGGGGTATGGAGCAGGGTATTTCCGATTGGTAGTGTTGGAGGAGGCTTCAGGAAGGAGGAGATAATCTGAGCTGGGCTTTGAAGGGAGAATAGGGCTCCAACCCATAGACAAGTGGAGTGGAGAAAAGTTTTCTCCTTTATTCCTAGAATTAATTAACTTCTTTCCTGAGCATCTCACACACAGGTTGTGTGGGGGCAGGAGGGACAGCATCTGATCAGCTAGTAAGCATTATGGACTGTTGCCAATTATAATGTTATGCTCTTATAAACTTACATCTAACAATTTACTGTGAGCAGATGAGTGACTTTTTGATGACAGGACTTTTCCCTGCTGCCGCTATGGGCCTCTGCCGATCCTAGGGACCAGTCTGTCTACCTCCAATAGACTCTCTCTTAACAGTCCTGTGTTTAAAGTGTGTTATGCCAAGGCTGACAGGATAGAGAGCAAGATCCACTGGCTTTCCTACAGGAGCCGGGCAGGTGATGGGAGCAAGGAACGGCGGGTGGAGTGGGTGAGCCTGAGAACCAGGGGGCGAGCGCCAGAGCACAGTGTCTTGTTGCCCCTGGTGGTATCATCTGGCCCTGGTTGTAATCAAAGCATCTGGCCGGCAGAGTGTAAAATGGCACCTAATTACGGAGAATCTTACATGATACCATCACAGAAGAGAAAATTATGCCACAGTGACGTGGATAAATCCGTCTTTTAATCCAAAACCAGAAACAATTGTATGTATTTCCAGCAGGAAGGGTTTAATATGGGAAACCAGGTCCTGCAAAATCGTTGGAAGGGATGGAGGAGGGGGTGAAAGCCGGGGCGGGAGTGTGCCTCAGAAAGCAGGAAGTTGCGGGAGGCCAGTACCGCTACTGCAGAGGCCCCCGTAATCCTGCCAGCCCTGCTGCCTGGGGAGGAGCGAAATCCGCCTTTGTCCCGCCATCCACGTCTCAGTGTAAAGATCAGAAACCCTGTGGGCCGGGGATTCTGGGAGTTGCTGTTCTCTCCCTCTACATCCTGTGACAGAGCTGAGAGCAGGGAAGGGGGCAGGGGTGGTGCTGAGTGTCCAAAGACAGGAGTAACATGATACTGAGAGAACAAGTCCCAGAAGACTACCTACGGCATGCGTACCATTTTTATGAAGTGCAGAAATGAAACAACATAGTTTTGGGGCATTCATACAATGGTATATATCAGAGCCAGCTCACACTGGCTTGTGACACCCAAATAGTTAAGTCTTCAGGAACTTTGCAAGCCAGTTGTTAAATAGAGCCAGCATGAAAAATTACATTACATCAACTTACAATAAATTCTACTAAAGACAATGGTAATAAATACTCTACACTCATGCCTCCTAATTATCTTACTGAATTTTACTCTTACCTATGTGTTTGAGATTATTTGTATCTATTGCGTCTGTATGGTGGAAATCCTATGTGCTGGGTGCCACTGTGACTTCTTTCTGTGCTGCGTTCAGTGATACTCCCTGGGTAGCTTAAAA
Source organism: Manis pentadactyla (assembly GCF_030020395.1). NCBI lineage: Eukaryota > Metazoa > Chordata > Mammalia > Pholidota > Manidae > Manis > Manis pentadactyla. The sequence continues at coordinate 188,306,338 of NC_080019.1, read as the reverse complement.
TAGGCCACGATGGGAATCCCCACAGGAACAATGTTGTTGGCAAAAGCTGCTACAAATCAGGGCTTGATTGTTTTGTATCCACATACAAACATACACCTAACAAAATGATGGACAAAATGTTCATACTGACTAACAGATGAACTTAAAAGTTTGTGCATCTGTGGTTGTTATGTTGGAATAGCATAGATCTAGAGGAAATAGTCTTCCAGGATTTGAAAACTTACCTGCTTCCACAAGGAACTTGTGACATGACTGAGGAAAAAGTGATTTTCTATCATATGTCCTTGTCATTTTGTTTTCTTCTTACTTGTATGTGAACAAAAATATCAACCCATGTTCACACTGGCACTACAATGGTTCCTCAGTTGTAATCATAGGTTGGCCGCGGTGATGAAGGTTTGGCAAAAATCAACCGAAAAAGCTCTTGAGAATCGACCAACTCTACAGATTTACAATAAAGGATGGTGGGATATTATGTTTTTTATTATTATTTGTACATTTGGTGCTCTTCATCCTTTGTATCAAAAAAAAACAAAAACAAATTTATGTAGGGAAACACACACATTCAGTTTTTGGAGAGCTGGTTGTTAGCCTTTTACCATCACAGCACTGCCTGTATGTGACAGAGCAGGGGGATGATGGACCACATTCCAGAGAGGGGTTGCCTTTGGGAGGAGATGGATCGTGGATACCACCCCCACTCTGTCTTTCTCCCAAGCTTTTCCATCTGCTGGTCATCCACATTCCCAGGTGGGGAGTCACCGAGGGACCCTCCCTCTTCATTCACATCTCATCACCAGCTGTTGTTGATTTTTCCCTCTAAACATGTCATGGTATTCATAGTTCCGCCATGGGAACCCAGCGGAGAAACCTCTCTTCTCGGGATTCCTCTCCTATAACGTGCAGCGCACAGCCTGCAGCAGAGGATGGGGTTGCCAGAGGGCATGAGGACAGAGTGAGCTGGAGAGCTCTGGGATTCACCCCATGATTCAGCCAAGTGAGGGGGGCTTCTATCATCTGGGGGAAGCCAGCTCTGTAAGAGTATTCGATAAAGGCACATAATCAATATATAAAGGGAACCTGGGGCACTTCATAGAAGAGACCAAGAGTTAGGTCCCTGAAACAAGAAAGTGACCACCCGGTTTAGGCCTGCAGAAATAGTGGCAGGCCACTCGGGAGAGGATGAGCAGGCTGCACGTGCGGGGGTCCCATGCGGGGTGCAGGCTGCTCTTGGGGAAGCTGCCAGTGTGGCAGTGCTTGCTATGCCCAGGGCCGTGCGGGCATCGGGCTGCCTCTGGGGACGGGCCACAGGCACCATGAGCTGGTGCACATGCAGCTGCTTCTCAGCCTAAGCTCCTGGAGGAGAAAGTCAGGAAAGAGGGGGAGCACAGAGAGAAGCTGGGGAGTGGGCTCTGTGAGGCTGCAGCCTCTGAGCACCTGGCTGTGGTCCTGCCTGCAGAGGGGGGCCTCTTCATGGTGGGAGCCTATTTCTGAGGCTGCCTTCAGCTGTGTGTCTGCAGAGCAGGCATCACCCGAGGCAGAGACACTCTGCCTGCTTGGATGAGCTTTTCTATGCCAAGAACAGAGCCACCACCTGCTTCCCTTTCTACTTGGGGCGTCTCTCCAGAGCCCTGTCCTTGCTGAGCGGAGCCTTTCCTCTCTTCAGGGGAGAGAGAGGGAGCTCCTGGTTGCACCAGCAATGCACTGGGCCTCACCCATTGTTAATTTCCATGTCTTGCTAAATATAATTCTTAGCTGTAGACAAATAACTAATGCCAAAGTCAACTCCTAGGAGAATGAATATATATGTAATTTAGTTTTCAATTCATAGGGAGGGGTTAATCTGCTGTGCTTGCCAAGTCTTATACTTTAAAGCCTAGTCATTGTTTGACTTGGAGACCTGGCCCCGGTGGATCCGGCGTTCCTGATGCGTCCAGGTTCCCTGGCCTGGGGTTGGCAGAACTGGGCAAGCGGTGTGTCCTCTCAGGATGTGCTCAGCTTCCTGGGAGTGTGCCCCGGGTTGTATAAAGTCAGACCGCACAGAAATAAAAGTGTTTGTATCTGGTAATTTGAAATTTGGTATGTAAAGACACCATCCAGTCAAGGCAACAGCAGTATCTGAGGATACAAAAGGGCTTGACTCCACTTAATGAGAAAACACAAATTGATCATGTGGCTTCTTACTTCATTCCTTAGAGAAAGAAGCCGAGCGTTCCTACCCCCAGGGAGTCAGGTTCCGAGGCCACTGTGGCCTACTCAGGAGGCCGGCTGTGCCCAGGGTCTAACCGCAGGTGGCCTCGGCATTGGAGACCTTATTCCCTCTGTCCCAGCTCCAAGGAGCCTCTCTGCTTAGCAGAGGCCCCTGTCTAGTCTCGCTACTCCTAGAACACTTTCCCTTGTCCCCCCATACGCACTCACTCCACAACATTCCTAAAGGGAAGATTGCCCCCTGGTTATTCCGTAGTCCGTAGTCTTACAGGAATCATCCATTCATTCATTTTTTTCACCCCATGTCATCCTGCTCAGCTATGTAATGGGAATGGGCTCACCCCATTCACAGTTGCTGAGACCTCCGAGGAGCAGAGGCTGAGTATTTTTTCTGGGATGCCGCTCTGTGTTGCTGGAGTTTCACATTGCGAACTGCGCTGGCTTCCCTGTGATGTGGGCATGGAAGGCCTTGCTCCTGTGCGGAGACATGCATGGCGCGGAGAGGCCTGCCGGGAAGGGAAGGCTGCCTGGGAAATAAGGACGTGGGGGAGGCCTCTCATTATGGCTTGTTGCCAGGCCGTAAGCTGGATTATTATTTTATTATTTCCTGCTTGTCCTGGTGCTGTCGGGCTCCGTCCCGTTCCAGTTCTGGAAGGGAAACACTGGCCCATGATACAGGACATTGATCATTCCCAGGCTTTGTGACTAACCACAAAACTGGGTGGAACATTCTCTTAAGAAATGGAAACGTCCTGCCTTAGATCAAAAGGAGCGACTCTGCAGCTATTTGTGATTGGGTTGCTGTCCTGAGAGGCTGCTTGGCCTTGGCTGTGGGTGTGGTCGCTCTCATCACATTGCCCTGAAATTCTCTGCACTGTTTGCCCAGCTGGTGTCTGTTGAGAGAGCTATTTAGATTCTCCCATAGAAAGGAAAGCTTTCCATTCTCGGAGAGACCACAGTGATTAAGTACATATAAGAGAAAAGCATATGATGACTAATCAGAACAAAATCAATGATTCTCTTTTTGCATTATAAATGATGAGGTTTATAGTCAACAGCTTTTAGCAAAAGTGCGGGTGTGACTTTGGCAGTGGGGCTGGGGGTGGGAGGTAGGGAGTAGGGAGGAGGGCCGCACAAATGCCACTGGGCACAGGACCTGCCGGTTGGTAAAAGGGCTGGAAATGTTAATGATGCAATTAGGTGCCCATTTAAAATCTGATGCGGGAAATCCTGAACCTTTGAATAGGAGAAAATATTATCTTATGAAGCAAGAGGTTTTGGTCAGCTTGTATGCAGTCATTTGAGGCCACCCAACCTAACCTCTCTCCTCTGGGACATTTTCCACAAAATCTGACTTGAAGCCCTGAAGATGAGAAAATGGGAAGACACCCTTGGGTGGATGCTTCAGTGACAGGCCCCTGACCACCTCATGAGACTGTTCCAGTATTTGAACAGCTTAATTGTTTGAAAGGTCTCCCTCATGTTTGGCTAAATTGTGTCCTTGTCATTTTTATCTATTGGTCTCAGTACTGACCTTGGACCTATCTGGACAAATCTGTCCCTCTTCGCACACTAAATGTTCCTGCAACGTTTGAAGGTGATGCTGTGTTTGTGCTGTCTTACTGTCTCCCGTCCGAATGCCCTCACTGCTTTCTGATTGGAAGGAAGAACACAGGCCACCCCTTTGCCTCCTCCTGTGGCGTCCCCACCAATTCTGGTCATGCGTGGGGTGCACATGTTGTTCCTATATGGAGATATGTTACCTCCTTTGTTCACAACATTATACTTCTATTAATTAGTCCATCGTAAGATCTGGTTCTTTTTGGGGGGGGCAGCTGTGTTACGCTATTGACTTGTATTTACTTTAAAGTCTGAAGAGCAGTCAACCTCCTATTCCCTTAAATTTCCGTGTTCCCAGAGGGTTCAGAAAGAAGTAGAAGCAAAAATTTTGACCTAGTGACTATTGACTTGTTTTGCTACTGTCCAACCTCTGAACGTGGCATTTGATATTAGAATCTTAGGTGAGTGGATATATTATGTTGCTATGCCACTTTGCGTATTTTCATATTTAATGTGATAGGACCACGTTAAAATTCATATTCTCCTTTGGGAATGGTGGCTAGAGCTTTGTCAGATTTTGAAAGGAACTGTACAGACAGGCCACAGCCACATAAGCAGTTGAAGAAGCTGAAGGTGTTGCACTCAATAAAGAGCTGACCCTGCCCCAGTGAGATGCTTGAGGGCATTTGTAGGCTGTGTTTATGGAGCCCTCTGACATTCTGTAAATACCCTTTGCATCTGGCGCTGGTGTTAGGTTCAGGCTTAGCAAAGTGGTACCAGGCTCAGTCCCAGTCCCAGCCTTCAGTGTCAAGTACAGCATTTGTAACCTGAAACTAATATAACATAATATGCCAACTATGCTTCAATTTAAAAAAAAATTTAAAAATAGAAAACAAAGTATGGCCTTTGTAATAACTATTCTTGTACATTACACAGGGCAGAACTTCTGAGATCATTTGTCGGATGGGCACATTCATTCAAAAGCATATTTGTTTTCTCTTCCTTAATCAATAGATAATATGCAAGGATGTACCCTCTTGGGCAAACAAATTAATATTGCTTGAGTGAAGAAGATTAATATTGCTCAATATTGATGGTGTTTTGATATTTTAGAGACAAATTTGACAGTATCTATTAAAAAGAAAGAAGTGCTTATGTTTTTGACCTTATGATGATACTTCTTCATCTACAGGGGATTGGTTAAGTGACTTATGAAATCTTGTTCAGTGCTTAAAAGAGTGAGGTATACTTTCTACATGTTCTGACATACAAAATGCCTACACAGAGAGTTTTAAAAAGTGGCTAACAGAATGGCATGCAGTGTATGATCTCACTTTGTTAAAACTATGTCCAGGTATTTTAGATACGCATGGGAAAAGGCCTGGAAGACTAGGCAGTGAACTGTTCAAGGAGGTAACGTCTAAGAAGTAGCATCTAGGGAACGTTCATCTCTGATTTTCCACATTTTAGTGAGTCATTTTTTAATGTATGGTGTGTTTGCTTATGTTAAAAAAGAGATTAAAAAGACGTAAGTGAGTCTGTCTTACCAAAGCTTCGGCTAGTTGGGTAGGACTGTAGGTACAGAAAAATGCATGTTGTGTCACGTTGCTCACTCATTCATTCATCAAGAGTTTAGTGGATAGCTTTGTTGTGTGACTTCTTTTGTTCCTAAGTGGCTCTCATCTATGTCATTTACTTCCCCATTTTACCCCAGAATATGACTAAATTGGAAAATAGTTAAGAACCTAAGGCAAAGTATGCTTGTGAGGACCCTTTGTAGGCCTGGCAGCAGGCTCTGTGGCTGGCAACCCAATGTTCATCAGTTTGCTGGGATGCCTAAGAAAGCCCCTTTTAATCTAGTCTGAAATATTCATGCAGGAAGAGGGGATCTTTTTATTGAAAAACAAAACCTCCTACCTGTTCATATCACGGGGTAACGTTGTGTCGACTGTCTCTGCTTCAGCACTATTGACCTTGTTCCTTTGTAGGCCTTTGATAATGCAGGGAGTCAAGTGGACACACTCAAGCCATGCACTCCAAAATAGCTGAGTACGATTAAAATGAAAGATTACTGTTTAAACTTTGTCCTGTCATGGCATTCAGATGCTGCTTGAGTGTTGGTTCGCTGAATGCAAATCTAGAATAACATGGTGTCTGCATGTTATCTTAGGTATGTGGTAACAGGAGACTTTGTAGGCGTGGCCAACTTGCCCTCATGCCATTGAATGCAATTTTGTTTCTACACCTGTTTTTAGTTTGTATTGAATTATTTTGCATTGTATTATTCATTTAATACAAAAGCCATGCATGTATTACTTGGATACTAAGTCCTAAATTCAAATGTATGAATGACAGGGATATTTTCTGGAGTTTTGAATAGATCTGGACATATAAAATGGATAAAATAAGTTGTGATTACTCATATCATAAAAGGACACTTAGCAGCAAAACTCTCCAATGTAGTGTCTTTAAAGAGAAATCTTCATTATTCAGATAAAATATACTGTAACCAATTTTTATGCCATTTTAAGAGTAGAATCTTGAATCATAGGTAGTGTATTTCACAATTAAATATCCCAAGTGTCCCTCCAATTCAGTTTGGCTCATGGTTAAGTGTAAGTGGGAGACTCTTGTATCTTTCCTTTCTCTTTATCCCTTTGTCTTGTATTTTACTAAATTGTAGTTTAGACAATTAAACTCCTGCCCCCAGCACACATTTAGGGTTGCCTTACAGTACAGATGTACATCAACTGGGGACTGGGAGAGGCTATAAGCAGCTGTATATAAGCAGGCTATTTAAAGAACAAATGTAAGTGCAGAACTTAAGCAATTTGTCTTGTTGGTTAAAGCATAACTCCATAAGACAGAATAGCAGCAGTGAGCAGTAAGAATGTGCCCATTGGGGTAGAATTTATAAAATAAAACAATGCTGCTTTCCTATATTAGCCTTACTGGTTAAACATGTAGAATTCCCTGAAAATCTAGGTTATTTCAAGGAACTTATTAAGGAAATGTCAGCTTGTTAGCCACTATAAAGCTTTCTTTTTTTAAAAAAATATAAGGCCATACATTTGAAAAGGATGAGAGGTGATTTCATATGATTTTGCAAGTCATTGTGTCTTGTGTTTGTGCACAAATGACCTTCTTTATATCCAACTTATTGACTTTGTTTATATCCAAATGCAAGGCTAGCGTTTAGGGCTTGTGCCAGACTCAGTTTATGCGCTCATCCAGGTTTGCACACCCTTGTTGCTCACTGGCTGGAGCTGGATCAGCAAGGACTTGCACTGTTTCTGCAGCCACAATGTCAGGTTATTGCCATCACAGCCACTACTGCAGGTCAAACTGCCCTCCTTGTGGTACTGACTGGGGAGAAGACTCCACTGCACCTGAAGAGGCTGGGGGGTTACAGCTTTGAAGTGCAGAGAATTTAAACCCCTGGGCCTGACTTTGCCCAAGCGGAGGAAGTGGAGAGGGCAGGGCTGGTTGATGAATCCTTTTTTCTTTTTCCCCCATTCCCGGAAACTGTTCTGAGAAGCAATAATCTCTACGGCCTTCCTGAAGACACCATACAATCAGCCAGGCCATCACAAAGCTTTGGCCAGTGCAGTGCACCCTGGCCTTGGGCTCCCTCTGCCCTGCCCCAGGACTCTTTCCCCCCAACCTCTGCTTCTCCAGGATCACACGTTTTAGTGAAGTGTTAGCGTGTTAAACATATGCTCCAGGATCTATTGTCTTGAGATCCTGGCCTAGGGGAATTGGGACCCTAGAAAGCAGACCCTTCTGTGGGCTTTGGCCATAGTAAGTGTGTGGTGACAACTGCTGGCACTTGGTAGCATCACGGTTGCTAAAACTTTTATATTAAGTTAATGAGGAGGAGGTGAAGGTGAAGTGTTGAGATAGCAACTCACTGCGACACTTGATCCATCTCGGGGCCATGGTAACCATAAGGATTGTGCAGTTACTTTTGAAGGCAGTGAAAGTTGGGAAAAAAGAAAATAATAAGTGGAAGGCGGCTAACTGCCTTCTTGAGGCTCTCTCTGAAAGCCAGGATATTTCCATTGTCACTTTTAAGGGGTTCTCATCTCCTAAAGCTGCAGGGCAGAAGATTCTAAAAATCAGGATCTGATGTAAGGATGGCAGAAATGCAAAAGACTAGATGTACAGACTTAATGGCTCCTCAATATCAAAAAAAACTCCCTGATGGGGAAAGAGTGGGACCTGAGACCTTGGGTGGTGACATCTGCCTGACTGAGACTGAGAATATTGGATCCCAAATAGCCTGAAGCTTCCTGGCTTGCGGAAGCTGTCCCCAACAGCTTGAAGAGATCAGCCCCCTCTTCCAGGGGGTCATGCTGAACTCACAGGGGAGGTGCTCCAGAGCTGATGATTGTTTTCCTCAATATCTGTCCCCATCATCCCTCATCTTCTCCTGGCCAATAACCAGAGTCAGGTCTGGGCAGAGTGTCGGTGGGCAAGTCCACTCCGTGCTCCAAGAGAAAGCAATCTATGTGTCAAAGGACTTCTGGGAACTGGCACATGTACATCAAAGATGCTGTATGACTGGCTCTTGAGGGTGTTAGATTGTCGCAGTCACCTGGAGCTTAATAGTCTTAATAGTCTATTGGGATGACTCTGTGATATTTAGACAGGATGATGGTTACAACGGACAAGGCAGGGATGGCCTAATACTCAGGAAAGGGTCAGGCTCAAGGAGTTGGGAATGGTAGAATGGATTTACTGTGTAAAAACTGAGAACCCTCCACTTAAGTATATTTTTTGAAAGAGACCAGAGGATGCATCCTTCTAAAGGCAATAGGATGAACAAGCTAAGGGCCCACTGACATCTTTGAGAGGCTGAATTCTGTCTTCTGTGGGCAGGGGTTATGGTGAGAAACATGGCCATGGAACTGGGCTCTGTAATGTCAGTGGAGATAATGAAATTCCAGAATTAGAAAAAAGCCAGGTGGCTGCTTTTCCTTGTCAGAGGCCAGGGTGGCCTTATATATCATAACCAGCATTGCAGAGTAGTAGGTAGAGGGCCTAAACCTTACGAGGTTTGTAGCAATGGCTAATAGGTCACACAAGACAGATGGGCAGCTGATTAGAGTGTGATTAAAACTATGTAATAATAATATGCTGGAGAGTACAGGTTAACCTCAGTCACTGCAGTGGAAAATAATGACCTCTTACTCAGTTTTCAAAGCTAAGGCAGTTCACACATCTAGACGCCGTAGATTCTAAGGGAGGTTGAGGTCCCCTTGGAGAAGGACATTACTATTTCCCTCAGTATCAGGAAAATTTATTCTTCTAATCCTCCCCTTCATGGATAGCTGTAGATATTTCCCCAAGTAACTAGTGCTAGACAATGGGGATTAGTCAGGATTTTTGAGGGCTGCTACATACAAGGTCTGAGCTGACACTGATACCAGATGATATGAAATGTCACATGTTGGTCCCACAGTTAGATTATCAGTGTCAGAGGCCAGGTGACAAGAGAAGTTTCTCCCCAAGTCCATTTCACAATGGGCCCATTTGGGTCTACAAAACTACCCTGTGCTTATTTCTTAGGTCCCTAAATGGGGTAGATATATTTAGTGTTTGCAGAACTCCAAATAGGATTCCTGGAAGTAAAGCTTTGCAGGAAGGCCATGCAAAATGATGGGAAACTGTACTTCCCCCATTATCCATGGTAGCAAATCAGAAATAATATTGCATCCCAGGAGAATTGTAGACATTAGTGTCACCATCAAAGACATAAAGGGTGTAAGTTGGTGGTCCCCATATCTCCATTCCATTTACCCATTGTGTTCCTGTAATTATCAGTTAAAGGACAGCAGGAGTTGTGAGGCTGCTATTGACTTATTCAGGTGGTAATCCCTGTTGAAGATGTGCTGAATGCACTATATTTGCTGGTGAAGATCAATACACATTCTCAAACTTGGTACGTGACTACTGATCTGGCAAATGCTTCCTTCTCAGTCCCTGTCAACAGGGAAAATCTGTAGGGGTTGGCCTTTATATGGTAAGGACAGCAGTGCCTATTCACTGTCCGCATGTCTGCAGGGATCTTGATCATCTTGACATTCCTCAGAACATCACTCTGGTCCATCTATTAATGATATCATGCTGCCTGGACTTGCTGATCAGGAAGTGGTAAGTCTCATAGATACCCTACTACAGTGTTTCTCAATTAGAGGTTTCAACTTTCTCAAATAGAGGTTTCAACTCGTAGGGGACATTTGAGAATGTCTTGAGACATTTTTGGTTGTCGAGAATGGGGGATGGTGAGCAACTGGTATCTAGTGGGTATAATCTAAGGATGTTGCCACACAGACTACAAAACTCTGGACAGCCCTCCACCCTCTAACAATCATCTGGACCAAAATTTCAATAGTGAGAAGTTGAGAAACACTGCCTTAGTAATTCACCTGTGTACCGAAAGCAGGGGATGCACCCTATGAAAATTTAGGGGTCTGTCACATCAATGAAGTTCCTAAGGGTTCAGTAGTCTGGGAACATGTAAGACATACTATTTTTAAACTTAAAGTGTAGGTGTCAGATGTTAGGCACTCAAAAGCACTGGCTAAATGAAGAAATGAATGAAAGACATATAGGAAGAGTTCCCTGTGCAAAGAAAGGAACATTTCCTGAAAGGCCAGGAGACCAGGGTTGGATGAACATGCACAATAACATTCACTATAGTCTTGTTTGAAAGAGAAAAAGACGTAACAGAGTTTCTCAGAGGAAGGCGGAAGGTTCCTGTGGCCTGAGGCCAGGAGAGGGGCTGGAGGAGGAGCTGGGTGAGGCTGCGGTTTATATTGTTTACATGTGACATATTTAGGTGCCTGCCACTGAAGGTGGGGGACAAGCTAGTGGCTTTCATCAGGGGAGAACCATGGCGTGGTTTGTTGGTTTGTGCCCCAGAGGGTTGCCTCCAGGCTGGGTAAGGAGGTTTTCCAGAAAGGCCGGGAGACCAGGGTTGGATGAACTAGCCAGGTCTCTTTTTGTAAGAGGCTGGTTGGGAAACTATGAACCCTGTACTGGGACAGAATGGAAATGCAGTAAAGGAAGAAACAGATCCCAGAAAGATTTGGGAGGAAAAACTGTTAGGATTTGGTGACGGAATTGGGAATGTGAGTAGAGGGAGAAGAAAGAATGGGAGAGAATCCTCAGGTCTCCCAAGTCTTTGGGTACTTGGAGAAGACAGGAGCGTCATCCAGTTTTAAGCAACAAGTCATGAGTTTTATTTTCAATATTTTCAATTTAAAGATGGGGACATGCAAGAAGAGGTGTCTGGTTAGCAGATGGGAAAAACGAGGACAGTCTTGGCTGAAGATGAAGACCTGGGGAGAGTTTGAAGCCAGGAAGCCGAGGCACAGAGAGGCTATCTAACCCATGTTGACACTGTTGGTAAATAATAGAGTGAAGATTCAGACTTGGCTGTGTCTGTCTCTAAGGCTTACCCCACCATCTCCTAATTTACTTTTTCCCCCCAAAATTTAGATTTCCAAAATGAGAATTTGAAGTACATTTGGACGACAAGTTATCAAATTACCAGTGCAGTCACACTTGGAAGCAGCTATCCACTTCAGTAGGAAGTGACTGTATAGTCAGGCCTGGACGTGTATCAAATGGCACATGCACAACATCATTCACTATAGTCTTGTTTGAAAGAGCAAAAGACAGAACAGCAGGAGGAGGAAGGGTAACATAGACGACGGTGCATCCATACCATGGACCACCACGTAGCTGTGCAGAGGCGTGAGGGAGGCTGTCAGTGAATTGGTTCAAAGAGATCTCTGGATACGTTCAGTCACACAGCAGCAGCCACAAACTAAGGTGCCAAACAGTGTGTATGGTGTGATCTTTATTGTGTAAGGACGGGGGAAAATAAGAATGTAGATTTGTACTTGCTTGTGTCTGTGTAAAGAAACAAAGGATATAAGAGACTAACTGAAGTAGGGTACCTTTTAAGGGTGGTGGAGAATGGAGTAGAAGCATACAAGGTAGGGATAAATCTCAGTGAATACCTTTTAGATTTGAGGAATGTGAACATATTATTTGCTATTTATTAATTGCTGTAGAATAGTTAAAACTTTGAAAATGTGGTATACTTATTCATTATCATCTCTTACATTTAAAATTGATTTCTGCCCCTGGAAAGATGTATTTGGCTTATGGTTTATAATATTCGTGTACTTAGTTATCCATCTATCCTTCCATCCATCTACCATCCATCCATCCATCCATCATAATTATTCATCTGTGTGCCAGGTGCTAGGCTAGCCACAAGGTAAATAATTGAGAATACAAAGTTCCTGCCCTCATTTTACATATAAAGACAGAGGTTAGTCAAATTACCCCATAAATACACTAAAATTACAACCAATGTGAAAAAGGACCTAAGCTATTCTGGGACAGAGTATTTGAGGGCACGTCAGGGAAGGCTTACTAGGGGAAATTATTTCTGAGTTTTAGAAAATGCAGGAGGGAAGAGGTGAAGAGAGGGAGAAAAGGCTGAGAGAACAGTATTTGCAAAGGCTCTGAGGCAAGGAAGTATTTGAAGGACTAAAAGGCCAGTGTTGCTGCTGTGTGGTTGCTGTTGAGATGGGGTGTGTTAGAGGTAGGGGTACAAGCACGCAGGATCCTGTGGGGCATGTTGAGGGTGAGGGGCTCTGTACCTAAAGCAGAACTGGGGCCTTTAGAGAGGTTGAGACTCCAGGGGAACATTACGATCCCAGTCGTGTCTTAGGAAGATCACTGGCTGTCCTTCCAGGAGCGGTGGGGGTGTTGGAGCAGGGGTGGAGTCAGGAAGAACAATCGGATGCTGTCATCGGGGAATAGGCACAAAGTGACCTTCATTTGGACCAGGGTGGAGGTGAGGGTTTAGCGGACAGATTCAAGAGGAAGTGAAAGCAAGATGTCTTGATGATGGGTCGTACAAGGGTAAAGGAGAGGAGCTGTCCAGCGGGGACATGTTTCTGGTGAGTGCCACTGAATCAGTGGAGCTACCGTTTTCCGTAAGGAAACACGAAGGCAGGGTGTTTGTTGGGGAACACATCGAATCTGAGGATTCTTGGACTTCCTGGTACATACCTAATGACCTGAAAAGGCAATACACGGATCACGTCATGATTTCATTTTTAGAGTGTACAGTGTAGCTACAGACTTGGTTAATGATATTAGTAAAATGTTGCTCATTCATTGGTCTCATTGTTATTTACTCTGCATACCACGTTGTTCTTGATAGTCATCACTTTCTTCACTCATCTTTTCCCAGAAGCACACACCATGTATTTTAGGGGCATTGAGGTTTTGTTGGATCCTTTCTCTGCCTGCTCTTGAAGGGAAAGGTTGTCGTTTCCCCCGATGAGCCCATTGCTGTCCACTTTCTCAGGTGGCATTTTGGGCATGTCAGCAGCAAAGTTGCCTTTTTTCTTTTGGTTCCCCCTGTGAAGGCTTCCCTGTGAAATTTCCCTCATGTTTCATATTTCATTTGTGTTTTTAAAAGGATGCCCTTTTATTGTTCTCTTTGCTGGTTCTGTATTTACAAGGACCTTTTGTCTTTATTTTCATTTAGCCTTCAACAGAATGATTTTGGAAACCTGAGCCTACTTCGGGGGATATGCCCATCACACTCTTGGTCCTGCTGTGCGGCAGCACTGCTCCTGATTCTCATGGCCCTGGGGGTGCTCGCGTTGGGGGTTTGTCTTCCCAACTTTTAAAATATAACACTGACACTATTTCTGGTATCCAGGAAGGAGCAGTGGGACTACCAGAAATATCCCAAGGGAAATAATTTTCTATATAAAGAGAAAAAGGTGAGAGGTTCCTTCATGTTTCAAAAACTGGTATAAAATTAGTTTAAAAAATGCTTTATGTTCCTGCGTAACTTACCTGACCATGGAACTACATTCAGCAAAGGAAGGGTACTGCGACCTCTGTGGGGAAATGGACCAACCTGAGCACCTTATCCAAATTTTCTGGCCTGAAGGCAATTCCAGTGACTGACTTCCACTGGATCCATATTGACAGTTTGTTTTGAAAATGTGGGTGCTGCTAGCAGTGCAAGACCGTTTTTCAACTATGAATCCCTTCAATGTCTCCAAACTGGGTGGTGTATGACTGAAGTCTCATTTTGTCGGCAAAGATATAGAGATGTAGAAAGATGACAGCGGGTTCATCAAGGGACAGATGTCAAGAGAATAAGAATGCAGCTTTAACAAGGGCCCAAGCAGCCTTCAAAGGTTGGCCTGCAGGTGTATTCTGTGGGCACCTTGGCAGCCATGAGCATGGCCTCAGACCTCTAATGGTGGGGCTCTGATTAACCCACAGCCCATATTGCTGAGCTCTGAAATCCATCCCTGTTTGGTGCTGAGGCCATGCTGCACATGAACACGGTGGGATACTGAGACAGCTCCATGTCTGGGAGAGATGGGCTGCCCTGACTATGGTTTGAGGCCTCTCCAGTGGCCTTGCCGAACTTTCTGTAGAGATGCACCATAGTCAGGAGGCCTCTACTCAATCCTCCTTCCTTCCCTCAGGTCACACCTGTATCACAGTCCATTTCCATAACCTCCTCTGGCTCCTTCCCATGTTTTCTTGTAGGCATTTCTTTGAATAAATTCCATGTACATTTAATCCTCTTGGTTTTTGCTTTTTCAGAAGACCCAGACTAGCACAGGTCCCTACTTAATAAAAACAAACCAGAAGCCTCTTTAGAAGGGACACGTGCAGTTCCCATTGTCCAACATCTTATATTCAGTCTGATTCCCATGTTTGTGTTACATGTCAGGCCCCTGAAAGTGTTTGATTTTGCTTCCTAGGCCTTGCATCCTCTTTTATGGAATAGTGGGGTGAGAGAACTCAAGAAGGATGGCCATTCTAGAATGTTATCAAATTTGGATGTCATGATAATTTAACTTATGAATAATCCATCTAAATTTATTTCTTAGCAGCTCATTTAAATTTTCTGTATTTTAACTTAACCTGTGAGTTGATAGGGTGTTCTCAAAATTAGAAAGTTGTGGATTAAAGATGCACTTTCTCTTTTATTAATTTACATAATTGTTGAATGGCTAAAGTCTCTCCAGTATTTAAGAAGCCTTATGTCCACTAGTGCCTCTGCCTCTCCTGGGCAAGAGGTAGATTAAACAGTTCTCTTGCTATGTGGAGCATTTGTGGTAGATACTGTTATATGATTTCAGTGACTTTTCGCAAAGTTTCCAAACAACAAAATAATTTCCAAGTGACTATTATTAACATTTCCAATAGTTATTCTTATGAAAGAATTTTATTTTTTTCTTTCCTTCCAAAGGCAACTCATTGCCTGTTTCTTTCCTTAATTTCTAGTTTAAGCGAATGTAAGCTTTGTGATGTTGTTGTTAGCCAAAAAGATGACCACATTTCTTTCAACTTGGGAGAGCAGACGACAGACAGAATGGATTTTCTCCAACCTTAAAAAGCTTTTGTTGCCCTCCAGAATTTATCAGGACCCACTACCTAATTTTTGGGGCCCAGTGCAAAGTGAAAATGGGGCTGCCTGTTAAAAAAGCAGGGAAATAGAGCTAAATTGGGAGACTTGTTCTTTTATTGAATGAATCTCTTCTCATGCTACGCTCTGTTATCCCATTGGACTTTATTTACAAAAGTTCAAAAATAAAATTATTACAAATCTCAAGACATTGACAGCAGAGCATCCAACTAAACATGGGGGCCCTTCTGAGGGCGTTCCCAGGAAGCTGGCCCTGGGTACAGGTCATGAGTGAGTCAATAAGCAATCTGGAAACCAGAGGGAATGTTTCCCCTCCTCTCTGTAGAGTCTGGCAGGTGGTGTACACGGGGATCGTGGCTGTTGCTGGAGTCGGGGCTCTGAGGTGAGACGGAGGCACAAGCTTTGTGACTGAGGTGCACAGGCTTGAGCAGTTGTTCTCCTTCTCTTTTGTCTGTGGCTCACATGGACGATATCCATCTTAGCAGAGAGAAGGTGGATCACTTGTTCATGGTGGGTGATTTTATTTTGACTTTCCATTTTGAACATTTTATATCATTTCATGTATTGACTGACCTATGCTGGTTCTGTTTAGGTGTTGCTGATATCAGCCTTTCCTCATAGAGCCTCCATTCTCCTGGGGGAGACATGTAATAAGCAATACAGAGGAACACAGAGTGTAAAGAATGTCAAGTACAGAAGTGCTATGAAGGCAAATAGGGAAGGCGGATGGGCATGGTGGGGCATCATCATGTAGGGTGATTAGGGAAGGCCTCACTGCAGAGGTGGTCTGAATGCAGACCTTAAGAAGTAAGGGTGCAGCTGAGCTGACCTCTGGGGAAGAACATCAGGGAGGGTCACAGTAAGGGCAAAGGATCTACGGTGGAAGCAGAAAACTTTGTTCTTTGTTGACCTTGCATGAGCTTTTGGTGTAGTTTTAGCTTGTGGAAATCTACATAAGAGCATCCTCCCCACCCTTTTAGGTAAAAAATAGTACCTTTTTAGGTAGAAAAATAGTATTTCTCTGCCAATTCAGTTAAAAATGAATGAGAAAGAGTTTTATATGCCTTGATTGAATGCGGCCACATTTCCTCCAGAACATTAGAGCTGGGCTCTGATGTGGGGTGACTTCTACGGAGAGATCTTTCTTATTAAAGGACATCTCTTATTAATGGCTGAGTTCAAAGTAAAGTTTAAAAAAATCCAATCGATTTCTCATTTATTACATTTTGTTTGGTCAAAGATTTTATGTCAGTGATTGTAGAATGGAGGTGCCAACGGTAAAAGAATTGGTTTGTAAATGGAAAGTTAATCAGGCATTCCCCTTTATGTTGCCCTCTCCATGGCCAGAGATATGACTGAAACGCAAAGAAAATGCACTTGCCACAGGGGGTAGATGATAGAGTTACGTGGAGGGTCACCAATCTCGAGACCCCCTCCTGGAGGCAAGTGTTGAAGGAAATGGCTTTTTGAGCTTCAGAGGAAAAGGACATGGTTGTATGTGGGAACAGAATAATGGTGTCTGCAGTTACATTAATTGGGGTAACAATTATAAAAGCTCAAGAAGCCTCAAGTTTCAGAGCCCACACTAATCCCCAGGAAGACTTTCCCCTGGCGGATATAAGATTCCTGTTTTCCAGGTGCATTCCTCAGATGTATTACATTTCTCAGACTCACTTTGTAAGGCCACTGTCAGGGGCAGGATTTGGGGGTTGCCAAAAGATTCTCTGGTTTCATCCAGACAACTGTCTGTTTTCCTGGAGTGTCAGTGAACTTGGTGAAAGCCAGAGTCAAAGCAGGCTTGACTTTTATCTACAAGTGTGAGCTAGCTCCATGTCCTGGTTTCAGTGAAACACAAGGCGGGAACATCAAAGCTTACTTCCTGGAACTGCTCACGTTTACGCATTGGCCATGTATTTCTTCAAGATGTTGACAGATGTAGCCACGTGTCGCCTGGTGACAGGGTCTGCTATGTTGATTGGCTGCTTTGGAATTTAGTGGGCTTCTGTTGAACATGGACTATGTTGTCCTGGAAAATGGAATATGAAAATAGTTAGCAATTCTCTCATAGACTGAGCTGGATTCCAAGAGCAGCATGTAGGTGATCCTACCTGATTTTTCCTTCAGAGCTCTACTTGGAATTTCTGTTGGTGGCAACAAAGCCCTCATGATAAACAGCCTGTCTAACCTTTGAAAATGAGAACTTATGTTAAAAAAAGGCAGACAGGCTTTAAAAAGTTGTCACTTAAGGCTCTTGTTTCTGATCTTTGCCTGAGGATGAGAAACCCTTCAATGTAACAAAAATAATCACTCTAAAATAGTCGTTGGTTTATATGACATAGTCCCAAATCCTGGCAAGCAAACTCTTACACAGCACTTGGAAGGGTTGGTGTGACAGGAGTATATTCACTAACCACAGTCATCATAGACAACTTGTGATGTTTCTGTATTCACACTGGGATTGCCTTTTGAAGCCCTTGGATAAATAAGAATTGACACGTTTTAGGCAATGCAATTTTTGCAAGCTTACTATGTCATTTCACCCCTTTTCTCTACTCCTCCTCTACAGGAAATGCTAAGTTATTAAGTTCATTGATATTTCCTCAAATGATATTGCCATTTCCTCTCTGAAGAGCCATGGGGGTGGGTGTCCAGAACACTGTTTCCAAGAGTATTCAATTAATGATTCCATTGCCTATGTTTTCCAGAATATTTCACTCCTTCTTTTCTGTTAGGCAGAATGCCAGCGGGTTTAGATCTGAAATGACACACAAAACATGCACTTCCTCCTCTCTGGACCCTTCCTACTAGTAAGCCATTTTCTTTGCTCCAGAAACCACTGCCACTTTTGGACACTCTCCCTTTGATGTCTGGTGACACAGGGACTGGGAGGAGTGTACCAGAGACCTTGCTGCTGCATTTCTGGTTGGTTGGTCAAAATTGATTAGAGGTTGGGCAGGCACAGCATTTCGGCTGATTTTTGGTACAGAAAATGAGGAGAAGCCAGGTAGGACACTCAGTACAGACCTCTGTGCTTCACACATAAAGAAAAATGCATTTTTAAGTTAAATTAACTTCAGAAGCATAAACTAGGATGATGCCAGTTAGGCCACTGTTAAGTTCCGTTCACTAGCTGGGGTTCCACAAAGCTACCCACATCTCCATCCCTTCATGTTGAATACCTGTTCCTGTGTCTTTGGGTCTGGTAATGAGCAGATGCTCAGTCTGAGAATTTCTACAGTTGCCAAAAGCTCACAGATAAAAACATCTGGAAGCTTTTTATCTCTCAGCTGCAATGTCTTTCTGAAGACACACACACAGTGTCATTGTGACATGGTCTTAATCTCAAGTCCATTTCCTGTCACAGAGAATGGTTTGAGTCCCTGGAAAACTACCAGCTTCTCCAAAAAGCCAGATGCTTTGGAAATCATGCAAAAACACCAACAGCAATAACAAAATCAGCAACATGCAATGGGTTAAAAAGCCTCCGGGTAGATCTCTTTCTATTAGCTTTTTGATAGTAGCCAGGAGAGAGCTCTGAAGGCATGATTTCAGTTCAGGGACATGGGGCACAGCCTGTTAAAGGAGGGGAGTCCATAGCGAAGCCCAGCGCGGGAGGTCCGTGCTTCCCAAGCAGTAGCGACCTGGCTGTGGGTCACGCTTGTGTTCACAGTGGGCATTGCTCACTCTGAGGTGGCTCTTGAGGGCTCCTGATGGACTTCAAGGTTCTTCTCTACCTCTTGGTCTGCTGTCTTGACTGGCTCTGCTCGTATTCCAGAAGAATGGCTCTAAGGGCCAAACCACTGGTCGGCATGGAAACAGGGCGGAAGGACCTGGATGACTGTGGCCCCTCAAGGAGCTCGGGTCCTCTCTGCTCCTCTGTCCTTGCTTGGCCAGACGTAGGACAGGGTCATTTGCAGAATGGCTGGCAGGTGGGGTCTCTGGGCACCTCCCTGGAGCTTACCACAGGGAACCTACCACTCTTAGATGTGGCTCCAGGCCGACAGGCTCAGGAAGAGTATGGGGCCAACGCATTAAGAGATGGCCCTTTCTCTCTCCAGCACAGATACACAATTACTTCAGTCATGAGACTCTTGTGTAAAACCAGAATTCTGATCCATTAATTTCCCCCAAGGAATGTACTGTGGAGAGGCTGGAGTCTCAAGAAATCCAGAGAGGCCATGCTACCTGGGGAATGAAATCACAATCAGGAGCAGGGGTGGCCAGCTAGGATTCAGAATTGGTGGTGGTAGTGATGCGGTGATGCCTGCTTTGTATGGGCCCCCAAAAGGTATGTCTAACTGGAATTTCTGATGTGATCTTATTTGGGAAAAGGTCTTTGCAGAAGTAATTAATTTAAGGATCTCAAGATGAAATCATCCTGGGTTAGGGTGGGCCCTAAATCTCAGGACAAGTTATAAATGATAAGTGTCCTTAAAACAGAAAAGAAGGGGGAAGATAGGGAAAAGATGGCCATGTGAAGACAGAGACAGAGATTGGAGGTAGGCAAGTAAGTCAAGGAGCACAGAGATGCACAGGGCTGGGCAGCTTCCATGGCTGGCCACTCTCCCTTATGAGAAGTACATTTCGTCTTACGATATGTTATGCAGCCACAAAGGTCTTGTTGACGGGAGCTACTCTTTCTCCTGAACCTGCCTTGGTACTCTTTGACGGTTTTACAGCTTAGCTCACAGAGTGGTCACCTTATTCCCTAAAAGTTCATGGGGGCAGGGCTGAAAGTGGAAAATACACTTCTACAGAAAGTGTGTTCCACAAAGGCAGAAAACATCAAAGTATTTTTGTTTGTTTGTTTCTGTGTGCATCTTCCTGTGAGTCCTTGCCAGCATTAACTGGTTCCCTGACTTGTCAGTTTTTCCGGGCCTTAGTGAAATGGAAATCAACATGATTTCCATCCTAGTGTACCGAGTCTACTTTTATCCAGTAGTTATGGGTACTGGATAAAAGAAAAAGCAGAGACACAAATTATTTAAGAGTGGGTGTAACTTTCTCTGCAGGGTCAAGGTCATCCTTCCTGTCTACTCCAAAAAAGGTATTAATTCAAATGTCTTTCCTAATTAAAAACTGAGTTTTTCTAAGAAACCCTTTTCATGGAAGAAGGAATGTGTGTGCGGACTCTTGGAGGTTGAGTAAGAGTTCTTGTTCCGGCAACTAGGTGGGGTGAGGAGGTCTGGGCTGGGTGAATCCAAGTGCTGGGGCTTTGATGGGGCTGAATCCCTGGCCTGGTCCACAACGTGGAGCAGTCCGGACTCTTCTCTTGGTTGGCGATGTGGAGCCATTGGGTAGAGGAATTTCATGATCAGATTTGCATTTTCAAAATAGCCCTCTGGTGCCATGGCAGACAGTGGATGGGAGAGGGGTGAGGGTGGGGAGGGAGGGAGAAGAGCCAGCAGGCTGTGGGGTATGTAGTATGCGAGCGTCATTTGGTCTTGAGTGGCGAGTTTTTGGACAATTCTATGTCTCAACTCGTATCACGTTTCTTTCTCCATCCATCCTTCAAAGATGTTGTGGAGCAGAAATCACATAAAAGTAGCAAGGTTTGTGCAAAAGTAGTACAAATTATCAGGAGCGACTCAAGAGGAACGTCGTTCTGTTACTCTGAATGGACCAGGAAAGAGCGCAGGAGGGGGCGTGGCTCGCGAGGAGAAGGGCGGCGGCCTGTGGGCTGTATCACCCAGTGCCCGATTCTTCAGCCCGTATTGGAATCCACTGCCCAGGTCCCCTTTAGTTGAAGCCAGAATAAGCATTATGCGCAATTAAACCAATGTAAGTATTTTTGGAAGAGGAATTATGTCTCCATAATATGTACTGAGACCAAAAATAGACAACATGAATAACAAGTGTGAAATAAATGGCTAGACTCTAATGCTGTGCCCACCACATCTTAGGTGACCATTAAATTAAAAAAAAAAAAATATATATATATATGCGTGTAGAGGGAGCTCATAAAACATATCAAGGGATTCTTTGCTGTCTGCTGATTGTATAGTTTTTTTTGCTCTCAAACATCATGCAACTGTAATTATTCAAGCTGAATCAAACTAATCAAACGTCCACTTTTACAAATACAGGGAGCTCATAACCCACACGGGTTGTGCCTGCTTATGCCTTCCTTTTTCTTGGTCATTTGCAAACACCGACTGAACCCTGAGCTTAGGAACCTTTTTGTCCTTTTCTCCTTTTTTTGTTAGCTGAGATCGGGAGGGAGAATGCTGAACAAATCGAAATTCATTTGGGCCTCAGGGCTCTTTATGAAGGTAATTCTGACCTCCAGCCACGCACAGAATGTTGGTAATTTGACCTGGAGTTGATTTCCACATAAGCTGTCATCTTATATGCCTACAGAAAGTAAAGGAGGATGTAACGAAGGGGATATATTTCTACTGGCAAATGAAACAAAATCAGTTCCCAAAAACTATCCTTGCTTAAGTGATAACAACTCATACGTTTTCTTTGATTTTTGTTTTCAGGTGTTTATCTTATGTTTCTTGCGTTCCAGGACACAATTCACTATGACTTTTGAGTCTCGTTATAAAAATTTACCTAATGGGCTGACATTAGTTGTATGCAAAAATAATCAGGTATTCATATACATATAAAATACATGTATTATTATAAATGATTAGGATAAAATAAAACACTTTTCTTTGATTTAAAAGTAATACAGTCTTATTTTAGTAAATTTGCAAAATACATAAAGGTGCAGAAATCACCTGGAATCCATTACTCAGCTACCACTATCTGAAGTATTTCCTTTTTTCTATGCATACATAGAACCATTGTGTGTGAATATATGTTTATCACATTATATATAATTCTGAATTCCTCATTTTCCCCTTTAACGTTGAGTACAAATATTTCCCTCCTATGACTGAATATTCTTTGACTCTGCTAGGCATGGTTAAGCCTTTAAGTGGTTAATTTAAGGTTATTTGATTCTTAGCATGGCTAGCTATTTGGTACTTCCAAAGCAATATTGCCTAAAGGATCATTTTCCCCTTTGTTTTTTAAAAATATCTTATGTTTCATCTAAAAGGTGAGAGGTGTTTGAAGGGAATTAGGATCTGTATATTTCATATTAAGAAAAATGTAGTCTGCAATCTAGCACTGCCTCTTCTGTTTCTTATTTATATCCTGTACATTCTCTTTTGTCTCCTGTTAGGCCAAAGTCATAGAAATAGGGAAACACAGTAAGAGAGATGATTCCTCCAAATCTAGCGGGTTCCGTTCAGGCTAGTGTTGAATGTAAATGCGGTATTTTACAGAGCTCAAACCATCCACAGGACCCTTGTATGTATGCTCACTTTCCATGGCACAGGGCCCAGCACAGCAATAACGGAGGGTGCAGAGGGGCTGGGATTTAAGAGGGCAGAGTGGCATGTTCCTCAGGCAAGTGCTCAGAGGCAGCAGGAGGCTTTGGGGGACACAGGCCAATAGTAACTTCCTGGGCAAGGCTTGAGGCCAAGGACAAAGGTGGAGTATATGAAGGAGTTCTGCTTTTACAGGGAACAGCCCCAAGCTCAACTGGCGTCATTTGGGATGCCTCTGCCAGTTAGCAAAGGGCCAACCTGTATGGCGGGGAGCCCACGCTGACATATGCCTGTTCCATCTTCTAGGGCCTGGGGCTGTCCCCATCGTCACCAAGCAGGCATCAAGAGACCAGCAGGCCAATGTGAAGGAGACAGGTTTGCATAGGGGGGCTGGAGCGAGGGGTGTGGGGCGCCAGGGGCTGAGCTGGATGGGACCAGTAGGGACGCTGCTCCTGGCTCCACTGAGCAGGTGCTCCTCAGTGCTCAGGCATGTGGACAGCCTGCATCCCCGCCCCCAACCCCCACACCCACCCACCATGGCCAAGGACGGGAGTCTGCTGGCCTCACGTGGGGCTCCTGGTCTCTCCACCACGTAATTAACATCAGCTCTGTGTGTGTCTCGTGGGCGCCCCTCAGTTCTTTATCAGTTAGGTTTCTGAGTTCAAGCTGCTCCACCCCAGGTACCAAAATCTGTATTCATTGTTAGGGTAACAAGTACCACACACTGGGAGGCTTAAGGAGCAGGAATTTATTCTCTCCCACTTCTGGGCAGGAGTCTGAGATGCAGATGCCCCCAGGTGTGGTTCTGTCTGAGGTCTGTGGGGCAGGATGTGCCCCAGGCCTGTTTCCTTGGGTGTCCATGTGCCCCCTGGGTCTTCAGATCATCTTCCTTGTGGGTGTGTCCATGTCCAAATTTCCCCTTTTTATAAGGACACAGTCATATTGCATGAGGGCGCATCCTAATGACCTCATTTTAACCTGGCTACCTCTGGAAAAATCCTGTGTCAAATCAGGTCACACTCTACAGCCCTGGGTATTAGGACCCCGCCGTACCTGTTCTGGGGGACACAGCTGAGCCGTCCCCCAGAGCTGGGCTGCCCCTCACGTGCTGTCAGTCTAGTGAGTGTAGGAGTTCCTGAAAGCGCTTAGTAAATTACAGTTTTCAACTAAATGCTCCCCTGAAGTGCAGTTTGAGTCATGTCCTTTCTGAAAATGAAAGCCAGAGATCCTTTAAAATACTTCCATCTTGCAGGAGCCATTTGGCATTGGTTTTTGACCTGGAGAACTTATGCTGTTGGATTCATCTTCTTTCCATTGTCAGTTCAGATCAATGCTAAGGAGAAAACAAACGGAAGTCATTTTTTTTAAAAATAGAAAATGATGCAGGACCCATCTGGCTTGAAGCCAGATATCAGTGGGGCGCCGTCCTGGTGTGTCACGGTGACAGAAACTGTTGTTGTGTGCAATTCTGTGTGCCTGGGTAGTGGAGGTGGCTGGCCTCAGTGGCTCTGATGGTTCCATCTGTGGGCTCGACCGACGCAACAGAGCAGCAGCCTAGCGGGTGGTGATGAGGCTGGAGTCTGGGGCCAGACTTAGGGGTAACCAGCTCTGGGACCCTGGGCCCAAACTCTCTCTGCCTCAGTTTTCATCTGTAAAATGGGGGTAATACTAATATCTAGTATCTCTATCATGGAGTTGATCTGAGGATCACATAAATTAATATTTGTAAAGTGCTTAGAACAGTCCCTGGCCTTAATAAGCACAATATGTGTTTATTAGATAAAAATGAGAACTGATAGCTTACTAGATGCCAGACACTGCATTGAACTTCTTAAATGCAGTATTATGGTAATGCTGACAGTGGGTTACTGTCACCTTCACAGAGTAGGAAATAAACTCAGAGGTCGAGAGACTGTTCAAAGTCAAAGAGGTTTAAGAGGGTAGCAGCAGGTTTCAGAACGAGGTGTGTCTGACCACTTACCCAAGCTCTTCGCTCCTGGAAGCTGCCTGCAAATGTGACATGACAAATGGTTCCCCTTCTGTTACTAAAACAAGTCGCGAATACTTGTTGAGTATCCACCATGTGGGGATAGGTACACGTCCACAGTTGGATAGAATAATGATGACATTTACAAATTATGAAATTATTTACACTTGTGTGTCAGTTCTAACAATTCATTTGAGCTGTGCTCAGCTGCCTAGAGTCATTGATGAGAATAATGATGTTTGTGAATTTCACCCTATTTACATTTTGAGTGAAGCCTCTGTAAAAGGTTTCACAAATGATTGCTTACAACTGAGTGTGTTTCCTAATTTACAGATAATTATTTCCAAATACAGATCAGTTGACAGGACCCCATACAGTAGCATTTGTCCCTGTTGTTGAAAATACATGTACAAGTATATCTGATGTGATCAGAGCTCAACCTGTTTGAATGTGGAAGGCACCTGTGAGCATTTACCTTGCTTGGACAACTGTTGGGGGTCTAGAAGGTGCTCATATTGGCAACTGGGAACCATGGATATGACCACAGCATAATTACGGGAATATGCAAGTTCAGTTGTCCCGGGCTGGGCTTCAGCAGACTCTGCCAGGGAACAGGCAGGAAAGGTGTGTTGGTGGTGAGAAAGTTCCCAGGAGGTGAGTGGCCATGTAATTTATTATCCAAACCAGGACTTTTTTCAGAATAAAAAAGGTACTAATACTAATTATGCCAGGTTAACAGGTGTAAACTGGGGCTGTCCTGGACTAATGGGGTGATGGTCACCCCACAACAGGCTGTAAGGCTGAGGGACACCAGGGTGCAGACCCTGGGGAGAGGGGCAGCATGAATGCCCTTCCTGGAGGCTGTGACAGGAGGGCAAGTGCTGGTGCTTCCTGACTGCTGGTGATGCCAGGCCTCTGCCCTGTGCCAATACGGACATGCGAATGCTGTCATGAATGCAGGCACGAGAGAAATTGTTTGAAGGTAAATTTTAAATCTTCCGATTTGATTAATTACCATAACTCCCTTGTAATTTCTCTGGGCATTTTTCATTCGGAAGCACACAGTCTTTTCTTCTGACATAGCAGTATTGACTTGGCCCCCTCTTTGGGCAGCCCAGCCTTTCAAAATCAGGGGTGAGCAAGCTTGGCTTTATGACAGTGGTCTCCAGTTATTCATTTATCTTACAAAGTTATCATTTTCAAAGACTGTGGGTATGGTGTAGGTGCATGTAGGATACGTAATGGGAGATATGCAGGTAGGGGTGTGTGTGTGTGTGTGTGTGTGGTGAAATGGGGAGGTGTAAAGTAGGAGTGTATGTGTGTGTGCATGCATGAGAATGCTTGTGTCTGTATGCGCACCAGTGTATATGCAGCACACATGGGGCCAAATAGGCCTGAGCTAAGCTCCATCTCAGTTCATCCCCTATGCAGGCTCAGCCTGGCATGGTGCTGGTATTCCATGCTAGGTGGAAGATAGCTTGGTGAGAAGTAGATGGTGGCAGGTGAGCTCTTTCAGGGCCCTGACTGTGTAACAGGCTGGGAAGAAGGGTCAGTTGGGACAGGCAGGAAATGTGCTCCCTACCCTGGTTTTTCTGTAGGTGGACACGGTGCTACAGAGCTTCGGCAGTGCAGTGCAGGTCCAGAAAGAAGTGATCCAGATGTGTTGGGGTGAGAAGCAGGGCTGGAAAAGAGGTCACAAAGTCAGCTCTGTAGCCGCCCTAATGTGGGCAGGAGGGATTTGGCAGGTGGCAAGGAGTGGAACTCATGTTTGGGAATAAAATGAGGGAGGACAAAAGGGCATCACTGACAATAAACTTATTTTTTAATTATAAAAATTGGAATATTTACTCATCCTTTTAACCTAAAGGGTGAGATTTTCCCAACGAAAGCCAACCTGCCTTCAGGGCACATGGCAAATGGTAAGGCTAGAAATGCATGTGGCGTAGAACTGAAAGCTTATTTTCACTTATTGCATTTACTGAATAATTTAATATTTCTTAGTCTTTGCTTTTAAAATAAATGGTATGTCCTGCATTTCTTATTCACCAAAAATGCTAAATAAGATAAACTCTAAGTTGAGTTGTTTTTACTTGTGTGGATCTTACAAGATCTGGTGATTTGGATGGTTGATTATTGGCTCCCCTGTAAGAAAGGTTAGTGGCCTTTCTTCCATATGATTGCTCACAAATTTCCCTAGTTCTTGGTGTACAGAAATATTAAAGTGTTTTCCTTTCCTTATAACAGAAAAGAAACATATGATGGTGTGATTTGTAATATGCCGTTTTACATATGCAATACATAATGATGTAGTTGAAAATAAAATATAGCCTAGAATTTCAGCATGTTGATATTTCTTAGAGGTGGTGGGTAGTCAAGATTAAATACACACACATACACACACACACACACACACAGATACCTTTCCATTCTTAGCATAGAAAAGTTTCTATATGTGAATTAATAGAATTATGGAAACTTGATTTCAGAATTTTAAAGTTTTATATTTTCTTCTGGTTAGTTTGTGAGCCTGGTGTTTGGACTAATGTAAATAAAGTTATGAAATTAAATTATAAAATGGTCAGAACAAAATTCATTTAAACTTACTTTAAAAGCATTATTTCTATACAGCTCAGCTCTCTGGGTGGCAGGAGGGAACATATAGGGATATTGTTATAAAAATCAGAGAAATGAAACAGTATTGCAAATTATTGCAATAAAACAGTATTGCAATTTTGGAATACTGACAGAATATTCTTTTATTTCTAGAACTTTTGGAAAAAATTGTCATCTTACAATAGGAAAGCAAATAATTTGGTTTCCTTTGAGGGGTATCCTGTTTTGAATATGGGGTTTTGTTTTGTCTTTCATAAATAGAGACAACAGCAGAAAGACATTTGCTAATGAGGTATATTTACAAATTATGGAAAATTCTGATACAAATATGATACAACTTATGGAAATTCTTCCTTTTTTTGTGTATTGTTCCTTGTATTTCCCCAAAGTTAGCCTGGTGCCTGGAACATATTAGGCGTTTAATCATTTTACCAAAGTGCAATAGTGAAAGGATGACATGTGGCTTTCTCCGTGTCATCTGCAGTTGCCCTGTTTTTCACTCAGCTGGCCACTAGATGTCTCTCTGGATCCATGCTAAGTCACCATAAATGTGCATGCTCATTAATGCAGGCAGATAAATGCATGCTAGGAAATACTGTTGGAAGAACTGCTCAATTCTCCCTTTTTACTAGAGCACTAGTTTCAAGGGCTTTAGACAACTTGTGTACACAGACGCGTAAGACAAAGCTGGTGATGTTCATGTTAAGTCGCTGGAAGAAGAAACAGAGGGGCTACTCTCCTTTAGTCAGGATTAGAGATATGTCCTTCGCAGGTCTGGAAATGCTAGAAAAAGTTTATGGTCAGCAAATTTTTAAATTAGCCAGGCAAAGACTTCCATCATTTGTGTGAATACTCTCTCCCTTTTCTCCCTTCCTTCCCCTCTCCTTTTCTCCCCTACCCCCTCCCTTCCTTCCTCTTTCTGTCCTTCTCTCTTCACATGCCCTATGCACAGGCTGTCGGCCCTCCCTGCGCCACCACACAGAGGGCTGGAACCCTGCAAGTGTTGTTTAGGCAGATGTGCATTTGTTGAACATCTCTGTGAATATCATGTGGGCAGGTGGACTGCTGAATAGACAGAACTCACTCTTCTGCTGTTTGGTGCTCAAACTTTGAACCATCAGTTAACTGAAACGATATAGTTTGGCTGACTCTTTAGAGTTTCTATAGTATTGTTTCCCCAGGGGGTGTGGGCACAGTCTTAAATAGGGGGATGACTTCCTAGGCCATAAGTAGAAACAGTTCAGAGGACTGTCATCCTTATAGTCTTCATTGTGGTCACCTTTCATATCCATGCACCGGGCTATTGCATAAATAAGCACTGAAGAGGGGCAGTTTTCTTTGGGATAAATCCATTTCTTTAAATAACACTTTTTCTCCCCTGATTATGGAAGTGATGTATTTCCATTGTAGAAAATTTGGAAAAAACATGAAAGTACCATGAAAATAATAATTCTTACCATTTTAGAGTCAAAATTGAAGTTAGATTGTATTTATAAGTTTATATCCTCCTCGAATTACATTATATCATGAACATACTCCCATACCATTCAATGCTCTTCAAAAATCCAATGTATTATTCCATCTTCTGCCTTTATTTAATCATTTTATTTAATCATCACTTTATTTAATCATTTTCCTATTAATGACACTTAGGTCATTTCAAATTTTTTGCTTTCAGAAATGATGCTGAAATTTATATTGTTATATGTGCATTTTTCTCACATCTCATTAATTTTTAGAATAAATATCTGTAATTGGCATTAAAGGGAGGGCAAATGTATTCTTGATATGGAAGCAAAATGCAACTTTTCTTAGGAAGAATTCTTTACCTCTTTGGTTACAAAGACGGGGCTGGATCGGGGGACTCTGAAACAAGGATTGTATCTGAATTTTGGAAAGTATTTCTCACATAGCATCTCTTCATATAAGACAGTGTCAGTGGTAGTTAACCCAGATTGTTCTGTTTTGAAAACAAGCTATTTTTCTCCTTGACTTATAGCAGTATCATTTATTTCCTGATAGCTTAACTCTGAAGGTTTCTATCAGATAAGGCAGCTTTTTATAAGCCTGGTGTATGAAGCTTAACAACTGAGCTTCACAGGGTTATAGGGTCTTCTGTCACTTGGAGAGACCTGTGAATGGTCATCTATACAGTATTAAGGATGCCCATTGCTCAACGAAACACTTTATTCTAATCACTGTGGTGGGCTTAATGTAGATGATACACATGGGACTTACCCTGATTTAGCATTTGGAATCCAAAGGGAAGTGTTTCTGGCCCGATCCTTGTAAGTCTCCACGTTCTTTCAACAGACAGGACACACTGCATTCTTATTCTAGTAAGAGATCCAAAATGTAGGGGTTTGAAAGCATTTTTGACAATTACTCCTGTGAAAAGCTCGTTTGTTTAATTTTTAAAGCTTGACATTGAAGTAAGAGGATAATAATTTAGCTTTTTAAAGCCTTTTTGAAGTAAAAATCGATTTATTTCTAGAACTCAGCTTTTGGTGCACAAGAGCCCCTCTTAATGTTTTTCAAATGGCATTCCTTTTTTAAAAATTAAATTAAATATGTATTTCCTTCCTGAAATCTGGAATGCTTCTGTTTTTGGCATTTTGGGAAAAGGGTAGAAAGTTTTTCTCTATGCACACAAGTCTTTTAACATTCTCTTTCTGCTTTGGATTTCACAAACTATGGAAGTCATAGCTCATAAACCACACAATAGAGGAAACAGAAGTTCTGTTTGCTGTTTCTTTCCTAGCCCTCCTGTTCATGTCCTGGCTGTCAGATTTCCCACGTTATTCCAAGTTCATTGGTGTGTCTAACTCCCTGAAAGCAAGTTGACACAATGCTCTGGAATCTGGCCCTCCCTGAGCCTCGGGCACTGTGCAGCAGGGCTGGTCTGGGCAGCGTGCTAGGGGGTGGTTGGCCTGCAGGGTCCTCTTCCTTGATGGCGCATGCTGTCTCACACCTCCCTCCTTAGATGCTGAGGCCTTCATGGGACATTGGGCTGATGGTTTCTGGGTTCCACCCAAGTCTATCCTCTCTGAGCCCAAGCCCCAAGTCTAAGACTTTCCCCTCCTTCAACAGTTTCATCATGTTCTATTGACTCAAAAATCTGCCTCTGTATGAAAGTTGATGTGACCTTGATGCAGTGGTAGCCTCTCATCCTCCATCAGACAGGCTATCCCAGCCACTGTGAATAGAAAGGCTCCCAGACCAAATTAAGGCATTCAAATCACATGTTTTATTCACTCAATTCAAAACTTACTGTGAAAAGCAGTAAGAAGATGATGGGGTAATGAATGCCCTTAACATCAGGTGCCCATGGGGCAGAAGGGCTCTACTTCCTGGATTCTAGAATTCTGGGCTA
Source organism: Manis pentadactyla (assembly GCF_030020395.1). Lineage (NCBI taxonomy): Eukaryota > Metazoa > Chordata > Mammalia > Pholidota > Manidae > Manis > Manis pentadactyla. The sequence goes on along the minus strand of NC_080019.1, from coordinate 188,275,775 downwards.
TGTCCTGGCTCCTAGGCTGCTGCATCAGCCTTTTCTGCTGAAGGCATGATTACAACGAATAGAGTTGAGGTTTAACAAGGGGCTCAGTAAATGGAAGGTGCCTGTAACCAGCACATCCTTGCTCTATTGGAGAGACGTCCAACCAGTAGCTATAGGTCACCATTAACTGGCTGAGTGGCTATGTTAGGCAGAATAATAGCCCTCAATGATGCCTATGCCTTAGTTCCTAGAACTGTGGATATGTAACTTTATATGGCAAGAGAGGTGATTAAAAGGCTTGAGAAGGGGAGTTACCCTGGGTTATCTGGTAGACCCAGTGTCACCACAAGGGCCATTTTAGGAAAGTGGAAGGCAGGGGAATCAGAGTTGGAGAAGATGTGATGATGGAAGCAGAGGTCAGAGAGATGGACGTCTATTTGGAGATACAATCCTGCTGGCTTTGAAGATGGAGGAAGGGGCCATGAACCAAAATCCTTCTAGATGTTGGAAAAGCCAAGCATTATGGATTGAACTGTGTCTTCACCCATGCTGAATCTGTAAGTTGAAGTCCCAACCTCCCAGTCCCATAGAGTGCGACCATGTTTGGAGATTGGGTCTTTGCAGAGATGATTAAGTTGAAATGAGGTCAACAGGGTGGGCCCTACTCCCATATGACTGATGTCTTTATGGGAAGAGGATGATTTGGATCCAAACAAAGTCAAAGGGGAGATGATATGAAAATGTGAGAAGATGGCCATCCACCGTCCGAGGAAAGAGACCTGGAACAGACCCTTTCCTCCCACCTCAGGAGGAACCTCCCCTGCCGACACCTTGATTTTGGACTTTGGCCTCCAAACCTGTGAGACATAAATTTCTGTTGTTTAAGACCCCAGTCTGTGGTATTTTGTTATACAGCCTTAGCTGACTAATACACCAAGGAAACAAATCCATCCCTAGAGCCTCTATAAGAGGATGAAGCTCTGCCAACAATTAATTTTAGCCCAGTGAGACCTACATTAGATTTCTGACCTCCAGAATTGTAAGATAATATTTTCATGTTCTTGTAAGTCTTGTAAGTCCTGTGATACTTTGTTATAGAAATAACAGGAAACTGGTACAGTGACTATGGGCTTTCTGTGTGTTTTGGAGTACAGAGCACATGTTAGGCCTGAATGGGACCATAGTGGGTTTCATCTTTGGGTGGCCTTTCAGGGATGTCAAAGCTATTAGACTGGAGTTGGCATGATCTGGATCCTCTGACTTGATCTTTCTATTCGATTCTAACTATAAATAACACTATTATTTGCTTTATCACTTTAAAAATAATACATTCAATTTGTTCATCTATCTTTTACACATCCTATACCACTGACCTACTATTTCTATGTGACCCAGTGTGTCCTCTGGGTTATGCCATATACTTACTCACTTTCTATGGTTAATGCATTAGTTTACTTAACACATCCGTGAATTTCACCTGCATTGCAGAAGCCACTAGTTTAATATCTGTGTAAATAATGTATCCTTTGAGTTTCATTCATTGATCTATTTTTGTCTTGTATAATTATACTGAATATTTTAAAATAATATAGCAAACACATGTTACAGCTGCTGCGATCCCAGGGTGCTGGTATGTGAACAGTATTTCCATGTCAAAATAGAGGACTCTGTACATAGTGGCATAGTTGATCTACATAATCGCATATAGGGGAATTGGGGGAATTCTATGGCATATGGATGTTATCAGTCTCCTTCTCCTTATTGTTCTTCCTGCCAGTTAGTCTCTTCTTTAAGTCTCCAGCCACACGTTTATGTGTTGTCCACAGCTACTTTCATGCTACAGTGGCAGAATCAAATAGTTGCAGCACAGACCATCTGAACCACAAAACCTCAAACATTTCCACCTTTACAGAAAAAGTTTGCTGATCCCTACTCTAGGGTCCCATAAAAGAAATATTACTGTTTCAATTTCAAGTTTGAAGAAGCCAAGGTTATTTACTTTCCTAAGGTCACAGCCCACTGGAGGTGGGCAGTGCCAGCATTCACCTTGAGAACCCAGGCTGTTGCCAGCATGCCATGCTCCTGCATTAGGGGAACTTGTTTTAGTTTGTCCGGTTCACTTTTCCTGCCTTAGAAAGGTGATTAGGACCTGTTTTACTGACCTGATCTTGTTTCTGATCTCTTTTCCAACTTGGCAAACTCACATCCAACCCATACAATCTGTTCCTGGGTCTTAGCTATGTCCTGATTTATTATGACGCCAATAGACAATTCTGGCGTTCTGTCATTTAGTGTTGTTGATGGAAGAGCAAAGGTTGTGCTGGGTAAAGGTTTGATTTTCTGTGAAATGACACTAGTTATGTATCCAGGGTGAATCGTTTGAAGAAAATAAAGTCTTTTTATGTTGAAAGAACTAGGTTTATAGAGGAGTGGGAAAGATAGTAAGAAAGTTCCTATTATACTCTTCACCTAGCTTCCTTTCTGTCAATATGTCCTCCAACTATGGCCTATTTATCAAAGCTAATAAATTAACATTGGTGTAATACTATGACTTAGACTACAGACTTTATTCTGATTGTTTTAGATTTTCCACTGATGTCCTCCTTCTGTAAAGATTTCGCTACAGGATACCGTGATGCATTTAGTCATGATGTCTCCTTCGGCTTCTGCAATCTATGACGGTTTCTCAGTCTTCCTGTTTTTTATAACTTTGACCTTTCTGAAGAGTACTGATCAAGTATTTCATAGAATGTCCCTTAACTTGAGTTTGGGGTACTTTATCATGATTAGATGGGGATTTTTTTGGGAAGAATACCACTGAAATGAAGTGCCTTTCTCATGCTATCATGGCAGATGTACGATGTCAATATGGCTTATTATAGGTGATGTTAACCCTGATCACTTGCTTGGGTGAATAATTTAAAATGATCAATCAGGGATATTATGTACACCCATTTTGTATTCTGCATGATGCTAGGCACTTATTAGGTAAAATAATTGAGAAATAACAAAGGAAATAATTTAGAAAAAGGGGTAAGAAAGAATATTCTTTGTGAAAAGTACAAGAAAATTATCAAGACCTCAAATAAAGGAGTAGGGAAAGGATAGACAATTCACAAGGGAAATAATTATGCATTTAAAAAGCGCATGAGAAATTGTTTATCTTTATGGGAAAATAGATAAAGAGCATATCATTATAATATTCATTATAAATATGAGACATAAGCTTAAAAATACTAATTGAAAATTCAGCATAACCAGTTTTTATTGGTTGTGTGATTATGATCATTTAAAAATATGGCAATTATTTAAAAATATGTAGAGTAAAAAAGACTAGCCGAGAGAATAAATGTTAGCAGTGATTGTCACTGGATGATGAATTTGTGGGTCATAGCTTTTCTTCTTTTGGCTTTCCTACATTTTGGGGAAAATTTACCAGTGAGCTATATTAACCAAGAGGCAATGTGGGGTAGCAGAAAGAACTCGGAAGTGAGAGTCAAACCTGGCTTGAATCCTGACTCTGCGCTCTAATGGTCTTGTGAACTTGGGCAAGTCTGCACCTCAGTCATCTTATATACCAAATGGGAATAATGAAATAATTTTTCAGGGTACTTGGGAGAAAATTAAGTTTGGAAGCACCTAGTTATATTTAATATCGTCTTTCTTTAAAGACATGACAGCTGCCCTTGGGATTTTTATAATTTCCTTAGAGACAAGATTAAAATACATTAATGGAGCAAAGTGCTGAGACTTCGGGAACTTCACTGTAGCTATTACAGGAATTCAGAGGGAGATGGAAAAACAGGTGGGAGAATGCCAGGGAAAGTTCTAAGGGGCAGGTGGGACTTCATTTAATCAACAACTAATGAGTTGAATGCGACAGCATTTTAATTATTTTAGATGCGCGTTCATTAAAATATTTATTAAGTGCTCACCTCATGCCTGGCATTATTCTAGGAAGTGGTGATGGAGGGAAGAATGGAATAGATATAAGTCCCTGCTTTCATGGAGCTCATATTCCAGTGGAGGGAGACAGATAACCAACAAACAAACAGGCAAAGTAGATGTTAATGGTTTTGACAGATAGACAGGGACCTGTCTGGGAGGGGTTTTTTTGACCGTGCTGGAAGGGTTTGGATTTTATCCTATAGGTGAGGGAGGTTACAGAGTCATTTTAAGCAGGGGTGTGCAAAATATTCCTCACATTGGAGATTGGATGGATTGTGACTCCTTTACTGAAGCCTGGAAGAGAGTGTTTGGGAAGGTCAAGAGGAGAAGGGAACAGTGAGGGGAGGGAAGGCACCGGGTGAGGCCGTAACCCTCCAGGACCTCTGGGTGCAGTGGCCAGTGCAGCTGGACGGTGGGGCTAAGCTGAGGGCAAGCCAGGGGGCCATGTCTAGACTGGAGTGCCCCTTAAGACTGTAACTGTATCTGCCTTCCTTAGAGAGCCGGCCCCTCCCCCACCCCCATATCTTGATGAGATTAAAACAAAATCTTGAAAAATTGAAATGAATGATACCCCCTTCTGCTCTTCTGTAATGTACAGCCTGTGGCTTCTCTTATGAGGAAGTCAGATGCGCATGACAATATTTGTTCTCCACCAGCTCATGCTGATTATTTCTCAGCTAGAATTTCTACTTACGGATTTTAAAAGTACCATCACACAAAAGTATTTTTCTAACTAAGAAAATTAAAGTAGAAACAGAGACTCAGAGAGGCCAGGGTCATCCCTTTCTCCCACTCCACAGCCCTCCTTTTTAAGAACTAACGTTGGGCCATTTTCAAGTGCAAATCCCCAAGGCCTGCCCATTTGAACACAGGCAGGGCATCACGCTTTGGAGCTCATCCCCTGCCCCTCCATGTCTGCATGGCTTCCTCACCGGAAGTGCCTGCTAATGACACTTACGCTCTTTTGTCTCGGGACCCGTGAGTCCAGAAAGCTGGTGAGCTTCTCCCAGCAAATTCTGACCTAAGTGTCCGTCAACTTTTTCCTGGATTTTCCTTCTTGAAGGCTGTCTCTTGGCTGCCCTAGTTCTGAAAGGGTGGTATAACCCTCTCTCTTTTAAGCTCTCTGGCTTCCGTGTGTGTGTGGGGGTGGGGAGGGAGTGTGATCCCGAGGCTCCTTCTCCAGAGGCTGCTGGCAGGTGTGAGCTGGGGCAGCCTGGCTGGGAGGAGGGCAGTTTCCTCGCCACAGGGCCAGAGTTGCTCTAATTTAGGAAGTTTCAACTGCCTTGTCAGATGCTAATGTTTTTGCTTCCCTTCGTGTTTCAATTGGAATTAATCACCTTTGAAAATATTTCCATCTTTTTAGTGATGGCATTGAATGACACATATTTTTCCTTAATATTTATTGTAACCAGCTTACCATTGCTCTTTGTGCTTTATTTTAAAAATCAGGACAATTATTTCTATTTTTACCTAGCTTTTCTCAGTCTCCATTCTTAGCTTCCTTAAAATGGAATCCTGCCTAGACAGATTGAGAAATAGGCTTTTTAAATTTCTGGAGACTCAGAATTTGTTAATGGAATCATGGAAACAATGGTGGAAAAGTGTAAATAGTTGGCTCATAGATTGCTCCAAACTTTTTTCAGTTGGCGTCCTCTGTAACTCTCCCCCCTAAACCATGCTACTTACAGGGGAGTTTCCAATACTGAGCTTTTAACTAATATTTTAAAACATTTCTTTGAAATGGGACAAATGACCTGTTCTCTCTATAATACACTGAGTTCTATAATTATAAGAAACTATTATTAACTACCAGTTCTACCCACTTTGCTGTCACTCTCAACATCCTTTTAATGTATAAAGGGGGGATCATCACAAAACAGTGGAATTTCAAGCCCACTGCATTCATGTACCTGCTTTCTGAGTGGTTGGTGGCCACCTGCTGCCGAGAAGCTGTTTCAAAGGGGAACTGGACTTATTTCCCTTTTAAGTAAGAGCTGCAGCGTGAATGTAGCATCAGACACAATTTCTAATCCAGCCTATCTCCTTTATGAGTGTGCTTTCTTAAAGACCTCTGGTCACATGCTGAACGTGGAGGGCAGAGCCCTTTCAACATTCAGACGTGTTTTCTGAAGAAATGCTGGCGGTTTCCTGGGACTGCTGATTACGGTCCTCTAGTCCACAAACACAGTGCGTCTCAGATTGTCTGTCTGGATAACCTTCCCTTTTTAGTGTTTACTAAAAGTGGAAGTGATGTTACCCAGACCCTGGGTATGAATGAGATCATGGCATGAGGTTTCGTTCTGATGTCATTTTCTCTCCATCACTTAGTGACATCAGGATCTGAACGTAGAGGGATAGCTTTGATGACATTTCGAAGTCCCTTTCTAACCTTCCACAATTGTTGGGAAATCACTGGGGAAATGAAGGTGGTAAGTAAGGAGTGGGTCAACATGTGCAGTTATTCCCAGCAGGGAAGAGACCATGGGACTATTATTAGTGTGCTCTGAAAAGCTTTCTCTCTTGTTGATTTTTTTTTTTAAATAGAGTTTATCTTTTAGAGAAGTTTTAATGCACACAGCAAAACTGAGCAGCATGTAGAGAGGTTCACCATATACGTCCTCCCCACTCACTTACCCAGCTTCCCTTGGTATCAGCATCCCCCACAAGGTGGTACATTTGTTACAATTGATGAACCTACATGGACATGTCATGATCCCCCAAAGTCTGCACTTATCTTTGGGTTCACGGTTGGTGGTGTAAATTCTGTGGGTTCCAACAAGTGACTAATGCCATGTGTCCACCCTTGTAGTGTCACACAGAGTAGCTTCACTGTGTGGTGCTGTTTTTTAAAAAATGTGTTTGGCCTATGTGTAGACTGGTGTACTCAAGGTCCTCCCTGAGAAGAAGAATGGTTGAATTCTGTTTTTTCTGCTAAGATTTTAGGCCAGAGGGTGTGTGTCACAAATGTTCCATGAACTGTTAGTGGATGTCCTCCAACAGAAGGATCCCGGGGCCACAGAGGTCCGGGAATGTGCTGGAGTCGCCACCAGGACACTCACACTGTGGTTCTGATTCTGACATGCAAACATATGTTGCATGAATCCACCGAATTGTCTAATTGAAGCTACATTTCACTTCTGAGAAATTAATGGAAACACCACAAACATGTAACAGTCTGCCCTAGTATCTGTTTTTAAATGAGCATTCCCTTAAGGATTTCACTTGTTTGTTTTTTGTTCATCTAACAAATATCTGTTTTGTGCTTTCTCTGTGCCAACACTGCAGGAGATACTGCACCGCAATAAAAGGCAGAGTGTGGCAGTGGTGGCTAGTCACTGACACCCTCCTTCCCTCCTTGGTTTGAGTGCATAGCAACCCAGGACAAAGACTGTTTGTGGTAAGAGGTGCCATGTGACTAAGTTCTGGCTAATGGGATATGACCTGAAGGTTCTGTGTGCAGGGCTGTTATTTGGCCTGTATGCACAGGCCTAGGTATACATATGTCAATAGCTGGCAAACGGAAGTCATGTATTTCGAACGGCAGAGCAACAGGCAGAAAGAGTCCAGGATCTGGGTGCCGTGGAGTGCCATAGCAGCCTTGCAATGTGTCCGATTGCCATTATGTAAAAGAAATGAACTTGTGTCAGTTTAAGTCACTGTTACTGTGGCCTTTATTATGGCAGCCAAGCCAGTAACCTAGCTGACCCAGAAAGGATTTCCTGTGATCAGGCATTGTTCTAAGATTGGGCAGATGGGAGATTTAGGGCCTCTGTAGGCCAATTGGTATAAAATGACCATCTCAGTTTATATAAAAGGCCTGGATATAGTGAGGGATGACTCAGTGACTTCTTAAACTTCTTGTTCTCACAAGTTGAAGGATGAACAGACCCAAAGAACTGAAGTTCCTTTAAGTGACAGTAGAGAGAAGGCACAGATTCTTTTCATGATTTTAACCAACACACCTGGAGAAAAAAGGCCAGCTCTCTGTACTGCAGCTGAGTTTTCCCAGTTAGCCCTGGGTGCACAGACACTCGGCATGGATCCCAAGGATTTAAAACAGTCAGCATCTATTTTCCTGGCCCTTCCTCTGGATCTTGGTAAAATAAATCCTGGCACCGTAAAATTTCCTTTACCAACATTCTGCTTCTGTCAACTTGGTGGACATAGGTGAACATACAAATATATATTTAGATGTGGACTAGGCATAAAGTAGCTTTTTCTGCCTAAATAAGGGACAGAAAAACCTCAATTCATTACTAAGTGTGACATTTTAGATCTGAGTAGATAAAAACGACCATGTGAAAATGTGCTAAGCCTCCACATATTTAATAAGATGTCACTTTGTGAGAGAATTTTCATCATTAATGTACTAGTTCAATTTGCTCTGCCATTTGACTTTGATTAATATGTGGTGGAGTATTCCCACTGGGACTCTATCCAGTTGTTTTGGGAAGCTCTTGTGTCTACATCCTGTGCCTGAGTGTGGATCAAAGTGCTGGCATCTGATACCTGCCTCATTAAGTTAGGAAACAGTCATGCAAACTCAATGACAGTGCCTGTGGGCCCACAGCCATTCCAGGACCCAGGTGGATAACTGGACCCAACAAACATAAAATCCAAACCAACACTATTTGGAGAAGGACCATGTATATAATTAAAACTTCTTTTTCCTAATTCTGCCATGGATTCAACAGACTGAAAGAAATGACTTTAGCATCTTCCTTAAACCATCTGATTAAAGTTTGCTTTATTGCAAATGGTTTATGGGGAAAACTTATTTGTATGACAAGTTGTATCAGTCAGTGTACATTCAGTGCATTTTCCTGTTTAGAAGCCACTTTGGGTATTTTGAAGAGGAAGTGTACCACACGGAATTTGAAGGACATGGTTTAAGGAGGATGAAGGTGGAAAAATAGGGAGGTGAGGTTGCCCAAAGATTAGGAAGCCACTCTCCTCCTGGCATTGAAGTAGCGAGAGGAACATGCTGGACTCTTACCTTAGGCTTGCTAAGCCGCTAATGCTGTCGCTGCTAAGGTTGAGCTAACTAAGTAGAGACCCAGATGCCGGAGGCACCAGCCTTTGCTGCTGGTGCCTTCATTGCCAGAGGTAAAAATAGAAGGAAATACAGCATCACCCTTACCCTACCTTCCCATTTGCAATTTCCATTGGTGGAGCCTGAGGCTGTTTGCAAGGGAATCTGGGAAATGTAGTTTCTAGACTGTGTCCCGGGGTCAGAGAGGAGGGTAAAGAAGAGAGTGTGGAGCTGAGAAACAAGAGACTCTAGTCAGCATCCAGATGTTTTCAAGGACATATGTAAATTTAAAGTATACGCATAGCACTTGATTAAGTTAATGAATGAGCTAAGTTGTTATGACTAGCCAAGACACCACCCCTTTAAGTCCATTTCTGTGAAATCATATGAAATCATAATTTAGCATATACATACAATTCTGAAGTTGTATGGATGCTGGTGGGTATTATATTTAAAATATTCATTTTAATATTTATTCAGACTAATTATACAGCTGGCTTTATTGGTAAGAAACTAGACCAAAACTGTCATTTACATCTATGCCTTGACCATGCCAACCCTGGCATTATACAAATAACCAAAAAGGATAAAATTTAAACAGAAAAGGTTATGAAGAAATGAGATGAAACTGAGCTTAAACCTCGTACATCTTGCATATCAGATAAGAACCCAGGTGGCCCCTTTCCTGGGCAGATAGAATCCCAAAGGCAGCCCGAGTCCAACAACACCTTGGAGAGATGTGCAGTGCTGAAAGGACCTATCACCTCCCAGTGGACTTCTGGTGGTCAGAGCAAGCCAAGGAAGTTTGAGGGGACCAACATGAGCCTTTGCCTGCTTCGTGGCTCAGCAGTGTTATATAGAAAAGCCATTCATATAAAGAAAAAAGCCTGCTGGTCTTCGTGGCATTGTATAAACAGGACTGGATAATTTTCTTTTATGAATTCATTCCCATCTCTTCATGTGGGTCCGAGAAGTGTGTCTGGAGGGCATTTTCCTCCTTGGTTGGAGGTGACTTAACTGACCAGCAAGTACAGGCATTATAAACCCAGTCATGTAGCTGGAAGACCCAGGCAGCTGCTTACTCCTAAGCAGCATGGGACAAGTGGGAGCAGTTGAGACCCCACCAAGAGGCCAGGAAACTGCAGACGAGTAATCTACTGTGGAAAAGGCCCCTTTCATCTTCATAACAGATAGCAATTTCAGCAGAAGCAGAGTCAACCAGGTATTTTTTTTTTTATTGTAGTGGGATGGGCATTACTGACTTGCATGTGTAGGGATTGGCAAGAAGAAATGAAGATGATGTTTAGCTTACCTGTATCTTAAGATGTACAATGAAAAGTCTCATGTTTTTGTTAAAATGAAATGGTCTGAATATTTAATTAAGGCAGATCATTTGTTATTTCATGTTTTTAATCACATGGCAAATTTTAGCTCATGTAAGATCTGATTCTTGCTGGGCAACTTGAGTATGGTAATGGCTATTTTCTTTTTGATCCTTGGGGTGGATTGCAAAGACTAAGTATTTTTTAAAAAATTCTGTGCAGTTCTTACCATCAGATTTTACAGGAAGCATCCACTGTCAGCCTCCAGGGAGAGAACAGATCTGTACATGTGCCTTTGGAAATGCTTCTGGTTTATTTTAATGCCAGTTTGAAATACCAGAAAGGCTGTGTATATAGAGAGGTCCAAGGAAGAAAGTGGGTCTGGATGAAGGGCATTTGCTCATGTCCTTTGAGGTGGTTAGAAGACAAGCATCTATCTCATCACAAGCCATTTTGACTGGTCAGGATCTGATGATTCAGTACCTTTGGAAAAGATTAACAGAAGCTGCAAGAAGACCTGTCTGTAATTCTTCTTGGTTAAGCACCTAGCTCAATTTACTGGTTTCAAAATCATGGTCTTTTCTTGAACTAAATAAGTTTACAGTCCCTCTAAATGGACAGGATGTAGGGCAAAGTTTATAATGCCCACTGTTATTTTGATCTTCAGCATATACCTATAGGCTATCAATAAATAAGTACCAACTGAATGAACAAAATGAATTCTCTGCTTAGGGCGCAGATTTCCTGGTAGCAATCCTCTTCTTCTAGCATCTACAGGAAGTGTCTTCCTCACTTGGGTGTGTGTCTGCCAGGCTTGCTGGGTCTAAGGCAGCCACAGGAGGGGCTGCGTTCAGAAGCACATACCATGTGATGTGTCAGGCAGATCAAAGCAGGGATTTCAGGGCTTATTACAAGGGGAAATGGTTAGTAATTAATAAGAGGATGTGGATTGGTCATGTTGACTGAAAGAGCCCAGAACCTTGGCCAAATGCTTCCAGAGGCTGCCAGGATAAAAAGAGTGGTTTGGCTGAGTTTTGTACAGGTGAAGCTTGCAGGTGTTAATGCCACTGGGTGAGGGGAGCAGAGTAAGAGGTTGACTCTCCCCCAGGCCACTGGCTCACTGATTGTAAGAGCCTCTTTGGGTCTGCCTATAGTTTTGGTTTGCTTTTAAATGGAGCTTTTAGGGGCCCTTGGGGACATACAAAACCTTGACAGTTTAATTTTGAGAGTTGAGCTGTGGTTTCTCATTAGCCATTTCTGGCTTCTCATTGCTTCGTGTCGCTGTTTTGTTTCCAGGTTTAAGGATCAAAGAAACCTTTCCCTTGCACTTGCTCATTCCCACACCCCTGTGTTCTGTCTAATGCACTGATGAAACCAAATAAATCCTGCAGGAATGTGTGAGTCTGCTGGCTTCTCCACCATGGCTCTAGCCACTGTGTACTTTTTTGGTACCCTGGTTGTAGGGAATAGAATGTGGGAAAGAAAGTGACCCAGGTAATGGATGTTGGGAAAGAGCATATGAGAGGTGAGTCCCATCTCAGCAAGAGACTGGTGAGTGTGCTTCACTAAGTCTCAGCTCGCAAGGTTGAGAGCTATACAATGTCTGGATTTGGTTGTGTGTGGGTGTTCTTGGGAGCTGACAAACAAATCATGGAATCTGGAGAGAAATTTTCCCCTGATTGATTGGGAGACTTGTGAGCTTATAAGTTGCCTCTTAGAGTTTTTAAGCCAATTTCCCAAGGGGGTGATGATGTTTGATCCCTTTTGCCATCTTTATTAATACTTTAGGACATGATGTCCCTGCAAGGAATAGATTCTATTGATCCTCACCCAGTGACAGTGCAGTTTCTTAACTTCTGAATGATTTTTTCTCTTGTTCTTTGCCTTCCTTCAGTCCTCTCCCAGCCCCTGTCCATCTCTTCCAAATAGGCCAAAGCTGTGGACACCGTGACAAGTTGGGGGAGCTTGGCGGGCAGTGCTGGACTTCACTGGTTCATCTGCAGTGGTTTAGGGTGGAGTTCCAACCTTGGAGAAGACTTTAACTTTATGGGTAATCTTGTATACACAGAATAATTTGAAGTAAATATGACAGATGGTTAAATAATAAGCAGTTATGGACCTTGGGGACATGGATGTATGTACCTGTCTCTGCACTCATCTATAATTTCAAAACAAAAGATGTCAGCTGAGGGACCTGAAGGCTGAATGTGGAGAGCATTGTGAAATGACAGACAGACGTGTGCTGGTTGGCTTCAGGTCTTGACTATTAAGAAATCTCCACGTCTCCTGTGCATCAGTTATCGTTTACCACATAATGCCTCATAGTAGCACCCCAAAGCTCAGTGGCTGAAGCTGTGATTAATTGTATTGCCCATGTGCCTGTGGCTGTGGCCGGGGGCTGGGACATTCCTGCTCTGGCATCTCTCAGCCTCCACAAAGGTTGGGAGGTTGACTGTGACATAAGCAGAGGCATAGTCTTCTCCTGGCGGTGGCAGAGATGCAAGAGGAAAATGGAAATGAGCAAGGCTGCTTGGGCTCAGATAGGGGGGCAGCAAACTTTCCTTCCATCCACATGCCATAGCCAAGGCAAGGCACGTGGCTGAGCCCAAAGGGCCAGAAAGTACAGTCTGGTCACGACAAGGCTGGGCGAGGGTGTGGATGCAGGGAGGGCTTAAGCTTTGGCCAGAAAGAGAGAGAGAGAGAGAGACTACATTCTACATATAAAATCATATCTCTACAATTGTCATATGTGATGTGATATAATATAGAATATATATGATTCCATCTGTATGATTCTATATCACATATATGAGTGTGTGTGTGTGTGTGTATGATCTGGCTTTCTCAGGGTTCTCTGTCTCTGTCCCTTGGGCTATGGTTGAGGTGTCACAGCTGTCTTGTTAGGTGATTTCCTTTGGAGAAGAAACGACTTCCTTGACTCTTCACCTGTGATTCTAGTTTTGATGCACTGGCTGCTGGTGCATCCGGCCAGGTCCTGGGTTGGGAGCCTCGGTGGCCACGGTGCCGTCCTCCAGGGTCGGGCTGAAGCAGATATGCCTTCAGGTCAAGAGATGAGAGTCTCTCATTAAAACTCTTAGAAGTAAGGACAGTTGGGTCCGAGATCGGAAATGGTGCTACATCTGGGCCAGCCATCTCCATCCCCACATCTTTCTTGAGGCTCCCCCGCAGTGAAGGGGCTGCCTGCTTCTCTCTTTCCCCAGACCTCCACCTGCTAGCATGCAACAGAGAGGCCACTGGAAGCACCAAGAAAACAGCATGGAGCAGCCCACATGGTCTGTCTTTCTCTGTGTTAACAGGGCCATACCCTGTTAATGTAAGCAAATACCACACTTCACAATAGTTTGTTGGTCCTCAGTAAATGTTACAGAATGAAGAGGCACTTTTCTAAGCACTGGGAAAAGTTTCTAGCTGGGGAGAGAGAAGTGGAGCCCAGTGATGGCCATGGGACATGCCCATGTGGCAAGTGAAGGGGCTTTTACAGATCGGGTGAGGAGGGAGCCATGGGCAGCTTCTCTGAGGACATGATGTTCAAACTGAATTCTACATGACAGATAGGAATCAGTCATGCACAGACCTGGAGGAAGAGATTTCCAGGGGCGAGACCAGCAGGTATAAACATCCCAAGGGAGTGGCAATCTATCCTAAAAACTCCACCTTCTTTGATGCACTCATGCCTTCTGTGTTTCAGAGGCAAGTATTCTTTCAAAATTCTTTCAGAGCCTGTGAGTACACTAGGAGAGCCTAATTTCAACAGGATTGGTTATTTATTTAGTTATTTTTAAAAAATGGACTCTACATTTTAGAGCAGTTCTGTCTGGTACGTAGCAAAATGGAGCAGATGGTACAGAGATTTCCCAAATTCATAGCCTCTCCCATGATTGGTCTCTACCAGACTGGCACATTTGTTACAGTTGATGCACCCACCTTGACACGTCATTATCACGCAGAGTCCATGGTTTATGTTAGGGTTCACTCTTGATGTGCCTTCTGTGGGTTTGGACAAATGTATAGTGACATGTATCTGTCATCACAGGGAATACAGAATAGCTTCCTGACCTAAAAATCCCCGTGGGTTATTTTCAAGTACAATGAGACCTCACAAATGTCACTTACATAGCAAAGGAAGAACTAAGGAAAGTGGCCAGTACAGCTTATTATTTTTCTCCCTCTTTCTTGAAGATCATAAAGATCTTTGACACGTGGAAGGCAGGCTTTTATTAACTAGGCATTTATGTCATAAACATAATTCCCTGACAAGGAGGAAAGTCCCAGAATTCTGAGTCATTGATGTTTTGAATAGATGTTTTGTAAGACCAAGCATTTGCTTTTACAAGTAAAGCATTGATGAGCTAAACAGTTGCTTGAAATGAACTGGGAAAGTTTTATAATGTGCACTTGGCCTTCAGAAGACAGTGTTGTGATTTATAACAATTTCCCCCTCTTTAGTCTGTATTTGCATTACAAGATAATCGCTCTCTTTGGCCACCTGTCTTGGTCAATGCCCACTGTGAAGGAAACCCCATCTGCAAATAACAAAAAAAATGAAACAATTTCATGTGGAAAAACAAGATATTCACCTGATATATGCTAAATATCTACTCTTGGTTTGTGGGATATGGGGCTGCAGTGGTGTCTTCTTTCCTGATGGGAGTTAGAAGAAAACAAGGAAGAATTCTGTTTGTGAAGTACAACTTTGTCAGGAGTACAATCAGTATGTCTTATTTCTCATTCCGGGCTGCTGCTACCACAGCTGGGATGTTTTAATACATTTGTGTACTTCAGTAATAGGAAGGTGTAGAAATAGAATTGGAGAGAGCTCAGAGAGGGGCAGAGAATCAGGTATTTGAGGCTGCAGGCTCGGATTTATATTTATAAGAGCTAAACGCCTCATGAAGACTTTGCCTTACCAACAGCACACGATGGGAAACACTAGCTATCTGCACATGCTTGAAGGGAATGCGATTTTAAAAAGAGACACATGTACCTTGATTAAAGAGCTTGGGTTGGGTTGGGGATTCAATGTGTAGAAGTTGAGGGGAGAGGAGAGCCTCCGAGTGGAAATGAGGTCATAGCATTTTAAATCAAAATACTTAGGTCATGGGTTTAAGTCCTCGTTCCCCACTTCTCTCTCCTTCCTAAACTTCCCATTTTCTTAACCATTCTGAACAGGTTATTCCCTGACTCAAACTGTCCATTTAGACGATGCTGTCCACTCTGGAGGACCTGCCTGGTGGAGAGGAGGGGAGCCCACTGTAGGTCCCAGGAGGCTGGGGAGGAGAAGAACCGTGACCTGAAATCAGCTCCAGAGGCGATGAGGACTTGCCTGATCCTTTTCTGTTGTTTGATGGGGTTGAGTTGTTCTTCACTCTTGAATCCTCAGGTCCTGCAGTGGGTCCTAAAGCTCCTCTGCTCTTCTAACTTGCTGTAAGCTCTCTCTTAATCACTGCGCTGACTGTCAGTCACCAGGCTCTCGTCTGACCACTTCTGGTGAGGGTAAGTCGATTCTTTGCAGGTCGGCTCACTCAGTGGTCTCTACTCTCGGTCAGTCGGTAAACACAGTCATGGCAGCATAATGCAATTGCCTGGAGAATTTTATAAAAGTCCTTACTGCCTGGGGCCCACCCTCAGTGGCTGTGATTGAAGCCACTGGGGAAGATGATGGCATCAAATTATTTGAAATTCTTCACATGATGCCAGTAGGTAACCGAGGTTGAGAGCAATGGCTCTGCTGTTAGAAAATGCTTTCTGGTACAGACGGGAGCCCCCACCTACCCCTGCTAAGTCTGTCCTCTGCAGCTATGTGCATTTCCTCTTTTACATGACAGCCCTTTGGACATGTGACGTTGGTAACTTGCCCCTAGGTTGATATCACTTCCCTGAGGCCTCTTCTTCTCTAGGTGAAGTCATTCATTATCTCAAAAGCTGCGCTATGATGTGCTTTTATTTCCCTCACTATCCTGATCGTAAGCTACTTTGTCAGGATGCCTCTTCAGTGTTTTGCTTCATTGTGAGCTTGCTGTCAACTGATTCCTCAGATTTCTCCCACCCAAAGCTTACACTTAGCGGGGGAGGCAAGCATGCCGGCAACCAAGACCTCCCAATCCTGTAATTATGAAATTGATTTTTTTTTTTTTTGTAGATAATTATTTTTTATTGAAGGGTAGTTGGCACACAGTATTACATTACATTAGTTTCAGGTGTACAACATAGTGATTCAACATTTATATACATGACAATTCTAGGTACCAGCTATCACCATACCAAGCTGTTACAATATCTTGACTATATTCATTACATCCCGGTTACTTATTATTTTACCATTGGAAGTGTGTACTTTTTTTTTTTTTTTTGTGAGGGATCTCTCATATTTATTGATCAAATGGTTGTTAGCAACAATAAAATTCTGTATAGGGGAGTCAATGCTCAATGCACAATCATTAATCCACCCCAAGCCTAATTTTCGTCAGTCTCCAATCTTCTGAGGCATAACAAACAAGTTCTTACATGGAGAACAAATTCTTACATAGTGAATAAGTTCTTACATGGTGAACAGTACAAGGGCAGTCATCACAGAAACCTTCAGTTTTGCTCATGCATTATGAACTATAAAGAGTCAGTTCAAATATGAATACTCATTTGATTTTTATACTTTATTTATATGTGGATACCACATTTCTCTCTTCATTATTATTATTTTTAATAAAATGCTGAAGTGGTAGGTAGATACAACATAAAGGTAGAAAACATAGTTTAGTGTTGTAAGAGAGCAAATGTAGATGATCAGGTGTGTGCCTGTAGACTATGTGTTAATACAAGCTAGACAAGGGCAATAAAACATCCACGTATGCAGAAGATTTCTCTCAGAACAGGGGGGTGAGGTTCTAAGCCTCACCTCTGTTGATCCCCAATTTCTCACCTGATGACCCCCCTGCGACTGTGCCTGTCTTAGGTTGTTCCTCCCTTGAGGAATCTTACCCGTCTCTGGCTAACCAGTCATCTTCCGGGGCCATACAGGGAAATGTAAAGTTGGTAAGTGAGAGAGAAGCCTTATTGTTTGAAATGGTTAGCTTTTTATTTCTTTGCATATTTATGCCCTGTAGCTTCTATGCCCAGCATTTGTCTTGAGGTATCTTTACCACTTGGAAGAATTATGATACTCTGTAAATTTGATATGAGGCACGAATTCTATTTAAGGGTTGTAATTAGGAAGGAAGAAGAAAAGCTATAGAAGTAGCAGGCGGCAGAAAACATGGGAAGATTGATTATTTCTTTGACATATCTTCTTGTAGAGTAACTTCAGCATGTATAGGTTTTAAGCTACTACTTAAATTGCGCACACACATTAACATAATAGGAGTATAGTTACATAACCAAAGCATATCTGTAATTACCAGCCATCTCCAGTGAAACCAAGAAAACCAGTTAGGCACCTTAGGCATTTGTGAAAACTTATCTATGATATGGTGGATATTGTCCAACTGACCTTGAACAGTCTGAGAGAAATCAGACAAATTAAAACAACCCATTCCTGGGGAACGTTCACATCCTTTATGTTCTTTTAACAGTAAATAGTCTGTAGTTGTAAGATTTTGGAGCGCTACAATGTGCACTTTTCCTAATTCTTGGTTGAGTTCCAACAGTATAGATCCAGTCAAATTTGTTGTTTTACTGTATGCACAGGCCAGCTTAGATTTCTCCTTCCTCATTCCCATGGCAAGTCCAGGAACCGGTGGAATGAGTGCATGTACAGCTGTAGCAGTGCGTGGATATTTGTTGGGGTTTTTTGATGATCATCTTCTGGCTTGAGTCTTCCAGAGAGTGCTGATGTTGGAAGTTCTTTTTCATATCGTATCTTAGTTCATTTTCGGGGTAGCCCAATTAGGCTTTGATCCTCTGTATAAACACAAACAGACCCTTTGCCTACACTTTTATATGCCCTTTATACTCTTGTGTAGAACTCATTGGAGGTTACCACACAGGAACTGCCCTTTTTTTTTTTTTTGGTATCACTAATCTATACTTACATGACGAATATTATGTTTACTAGGCTCTCCCCTATACCAGGTCCCCCCTATAAACCCCTTTACAGTCACTGTCCATCAGCATAGCAAAATGTTGTAGAATCACTACTTGCCTTCTCTGTGTTGTACAGCCCTCCCTTTTCTCCTACCCCCCCATGCATGCTAATCTTAATACCCCCTTACTTCTCCTCCCCCTTATCCCTCCCTACCCACCCATCCTCCCCAGTCCCTTTCCCTTTGGTACCTGTTAGTCCATTCTTGAGTTCTGTGATTCTGCTGCTGTTTTGTTCCTTCAGTTTTTCCTTTGTTCTTATATTCCACAGATAAGTGAAATCATTTGGTATTTCTCTTTCTCCACTTGGCTTGTTTCACTGAGCATAATACCCTCCAGCTCCATCCATGTTGCTGCAAATGGTAGGATTTGCCGTTTTCTTATGGCTGAGTAGTATTCCATTGTGTATATGTACCACATCTTCTTTATCCATTCATCTATCGATGGACCTTTAGGTTGCTTCCAATTCTTGGCTATTGTAAGTAGTGCTGCGATAAACATAGGGGTGCACTGATCTTTCTCATACTTGATTGCTGCATTCTTAGGGTAAATTCCTAGGAGTGCAATTCCTGGGTCAAATGGTAGGTCTGTTTTGAGCATTTTGATGTACCTCCATACTGCTTTCCACAATGGTTGAACTAACTTACATACCCACCAGCAGTGTAGGAGGGTTCCCCTTTCTCCACAGCCTCGCCAACATTTGTTGTTGTTTGTCTTTTGGATGGCAGCCATCCTTACTGGTGTGAGGTGATACCTCATTGTAGTTTTAATTTGCATTTCTCTGATAATTAGCGATGTGGAGCATCTTTTCATGTGTTTGTTGGCCATCTGTATTTATTTTTTGGAGAACTGTCTGTTCAGTTCCTCTGCCCATTTTTTAATTGGGTCATTTGTTTTTTGTTTGTTGAGGCGTGTGAGCTCTTTATATATTCTGGATGTCAAGCCTTTATCGGATGTGTCATTTTCAAATATATTCTCCCATACTGTAGGGTTCCTTTTTGTTCTATTGATGGTGTCTTTTGCTGTACAGAAGCTTTTCAGCTTAATATAGTCCCACTTACTCATTTTTGCTGTTCTTTTCCTTGCCCGGGGAGATATGTTCAAGAAGAGGTCACTCATGTTTATGTCTAAGAGGTTTTTGCCTATGTTTTCTTCCAAGGGATTGATGGTTTCATGACTTACATTCAGGTCTTTGATCCATTTGGAGTTTACTTTGGCATATGGGGTTAGACAATGGTCCAGTTTCATTCTCTTACATGTAGCTGCCCAGTTTTGCCAGCACCACCTGTTGAAGAGACTGTCATTTCGCCATTGTATGTCCATGGCTCCTTTATCAAATATTAATTGACCGTATATGTCTGGGTTAATGTCTGGATTCTCTAGTCTGTTCCATTGGTCTGTGGCTCTGCTCTTGTGTCAGTACCAAATTGTCTTGATTACTATGGCTTTATAGTAGAGCTTGAAGTTGGGGAGTGAGATCCCCCCTACTTTATTCTTCTTTCTCAGGATTGCTTTGGCTATTCGGGGTCTTTGGTGTTTCCATATGAATTTTTGAATTATTTGTTCCAGTTCATTGAAGAATGTTGCTGGTAGTTTCATAGGGATTGCATCAAATCTGTATATTGCTTTGGGCAGAATGGCCATTTTGATGATATTAATTCTTCCTAGCCATGAGCATGGGATGAGTTTCCATCTGTTAGTGTCCCCTTTAATTTCTCTTAAGAGTGACTTGTAGTTTTCAGAGTATAAGTCTTTCACTTCCTTGGTTAGGTTTATTCCTAGGTATTTTATTTTTTTTGATGCAATTGTGAATGGAGTTGTTTTCCTGATTTCTCTTTCTGTTGGTTCATTGTTAGTATATAGGAAAGCCACAGATTTCTGTGTGTTGATTTTGTATCCTGCAACTTTGCTGTATTCCGATATCAGTACTAGTAGTTTTGGAGTGGAGTCTTTAGGGTTTTTTATGTACAGTATCATGTCATCTGCAAATAGTGACAGTTTAACTTCTTCTTTACCAATCTGGATTCCTTGTATTTCTTTATTTTGTCTGATTGCCGTGGCTAGGACCTCCAGTACTATGTTAAATAACAGTGGAGAGAGTGGGCATCCCTGTCTAGTTCCCGATCTCAGAGGAAATGCTTTCAGCTTCTCGCTGTTCAATATAATGTTGGCTGTGGGTTTATCATAGATGGCCTTTATTATGTTGAGGTCCTGCCCTCTATTCCCATTTTGCTGAGAGTTTTTATCATGAATGGATGTTGAACTTTGTCAAATGCTTTTTCAGCATCTATGGAGATGATCATGTGGTTTTTGTCTTTCTTTTTGTTGATGTGGTGGATGATGTTGATGGACTTTCGAATGTTGTACCATCCTTGCATCCCTGGGATGAATCCCACTTGTCATGGTGTATGATCCTTTTGATGTATTTTTGAATTCTGTTTGCTAGTATTTTGTTGAGTATTTTTGCATCTACGTTCATCAGGGATATTGGTCTGTAGTTTTCTTTTTTGGTGGGGTCTTTGCCTGGTTTTGGTATTAGGGTGATGTTGGCTTCATAGAATGAGTTTGGGAGTATTCCCTCCTCTTCTATTTTTTGGAAAACTTTTAGGAGAATGGGTTATGTCTTCTCTGTATGTCTGATAAAATTCTGAGGTAAGTCCATCTGGCCCGGGGGTTTTGTTCTTTGGTAGTTTTTTGATTACCTCTTCAATTTCGTTGCTGGTAATTGGTCTGTTTAGATTTTCTGTTTCTTTCTGGGTCAGTCTTGGAAGGTTGTATTTTTCTAGGAAGTTGTCCATTTCTCCTAGGTTTCCCAGCTTGTTAGCATATAGGTTTTCATAGTATTCTCTAATAATTCTTTGTATTTCTGTGGGGTCCGTCGTGATTTTTCCTTTCTCGTTTCTGATACTGTTGATTTGTGTTGACTCTCTTTTCTTCTTAATAAGTCTGGCTAGAGGCTTATCTATTTTGTTTATTTTCTCAAAGAACCAGCTCTTGGTTTCATTGATTTTTGCTATTGTTTTATTCTTCTCAATTTTATTTATTTCTTTTCTGATCTTTATTATGTCCCTCCTTCTGCTGACCTTAGGCCTCATTTGTTCCTCTTTTTCCAATTTCTATAATTGTTACATTAGACCATTCATTTGAGATTGTTCTTCCTTTTTTAAATATGCTTGGATTGCTATATACTTTCCTCTTAAGACTGCTTTTGCTGTGTCCCACAGAAGTTGGGGCTTAGTGTTGTTGTTGTCATTTGTTTCCATATATTGCTGGATCTCCATTTTGATTTGGTCATTGATCCATTGATTATTTAGGAGCGTGTTGTTAAGCCTCCATGTGTTTGTGAGCCTCTTTGCTTTCTTTGTACACTTTATTTCTAGTTTTATGCCTTTGTGGTCTGAAAAGTTGGTTGGTAGGATTTCAATCTTTTGGAATTTTCTGAGGCTCTTTTTGTGGCCTAATATGTGGTCTATTCTTGAGAATGTTCCATGTGCACTTGAGAAGAATGTATATCCTGTTGCTTTTGGATTTAGAGTTCTGTAGATGTCTATTAGGTCCATCTGCTCTACTGTGTTGTTCAGTGCTTCTGTGTCCTTACATATTTTCCGCCCAATGGATCTATACTTTGTGGTGAGTGGTGTGTTGAAGTCTCCTAAAATGAATGCATTGCAGTCTCTTTCCCCCTTTAGTTCTGTTAGTATTTGTTTCACATATGCTGGTGCTCCTGTGTTGGGTGCATATATATTTAGAATGGTTATATCCTCTTGTTGGACTGAGCTCTTTATCATTATGTAATGTCCTTCTTTATCACGTTACTTTCTTTGTTTTGAAGTCTATTTTGTCTGATATTAGTACTGCAACCCCTGCTTTCTTCTCACTGTTGTTTGCTTGAAATATGTTTTTCCATCCCTTGTCTTTTAGTCTGTACATGTCTTTGGGTTTGAGGTGAGTTTCTTGTAAGCAGCATATAGATGGGTCTTGCTTTTTTATCCATTCTATTACTCTATGTCTTTTGATTGGTACATTCAGCCCATTAACATTTAGGGTGACTTTTGAAAGATATGTACTTATTGCCATTGCAGGCTTTAAATTCATGGTTACCAAAGGTTCAAGGTTAGCCTCTTTAGTATCATACTGCCTAACTTAGCTCACTTATTTAGGTGTTATATACACTGTCTGGAGATTCTTTTCTTCTCTCCCTTCTTATTCCTCCTCCTTGATTCTTCATATGTTGGGTGTTTTGTGCTGTGCTCTTTCTAGGAGTGCTCCCATCTAGAGCAGTCCCTGTAAGATGTTCTGTAGAGGTGGTTTGTGGGAAGCAAATTCCCTCAGCTTTTGTTTGTCTGGGAATTGTTTAATCCCACCGTCATATTTGAATGATAGTCGTGCTGGATACAGTATCGTTGGTTCAAGGCCCTTCTGTTTCATTGTATTAAATATATCATGCCATTCTCTTCTGGCCTGTAGGGTTTCTGTCGAGAAGTCTGATGTTAGCCTGATGGGTTTTCCTTTATAGGTGACCTTTTTCTCTCTAGCTGCCTTTAAAACTCTCTCTTTGTCCTTGATCTTCGCCATTTTAATTATTGTGTGTCTTGGTGTTGTCCTCCTTGAATCCTTTCTGTTGGGGGTTCTGTGTATTTCCGTGGTCTGTTCGATTATTTCCTCCCCCAGTTTGGGGAAGTTTTCAGCAATTATTTCTTCTAAGATACTTTCCATCTCTTTTCCTCTCTCTTCTTCTTCTGAAACCCCTATAATATGGATATTGTTCCTTTTGGATTGGTCACACAGTTCTCTTAACGTTGTTTCATTCCTGGAGATCCTTTTATCTCTCTCTCTATCAGGTTCTATGCGTTCCTGTTCTCTGGTTTCAATTCCATCAATGGCCTCTTGCTTCCTATCCATTCTGCTTATAAACCCTTCCAGAGTTTGTTTCATTTCTGCGATCTCCTTTCTGGCATCTGTGATCTCTCTCCGGACTTCATCCCATTTCTCTTGCATATTTCTCTGCATCTCTGTCAGCATGTTTATGATTCTTATTTTAAATTCTTTTTCAGGAAGACTGGTTAGGTCTGTCTCCTTCTCTGGTGTTGTCTCTGTGATCTTTGTCTGCCTGTAGCTTTGCCTTTTCATGGTGATAGGAATAGTCTGCAGAACTGGGACGAGTGACGGCTGGAAGAACTTCCCTTCTTGTTGGTTTGTGGCCCTCCTCTCCTGGGAGAACAGCGACCTCTAGTGGCTTGTGCTGCGCAGCTGTGCGCAGACAGGGTTTCTGCTTCCTGCCCTGCTGCTATGGAGTTTATCTCCGCTGTTGCTGTGGGCGTGGCCTGGTTCGGGCCTCTGGTCCAACGTGATGGAGTCGTGTTGGAGCAGGAGCTGCTGGGAGGCTATTTATCTCCGTAAGGGGCCTCCCTGCTCCCTGCAGCCCAGGGGTTAGGGTGCCCAGAGATCCCGGATTCCGTACCTCTGGATTAAGTGTCCCGCCCTGCCCCTTTAAAACTTCCAAAAAGCACCTGCCAAAACAAAAACAAAACAACGACCAAAAAAAAAAAAATTTAAATTAAAAAAAAAAATTTTTTTTTAATTAAAAAAAGAAAAAAAAAGGGTGGCCGCTCGTTTTTCTTTATTCTCCGGTGCCAGCCTCAGGCCTCTGCTCACCGGTCTTGCTCCCCTGTTTCCCTAGTATTGGGGTCCCTATCCCTTTAAGACTTCCAAAAAGCGCTCGCCAGAATGAAACAGCAAAAAAAAAAAAAAAAATGGTCGCTTGCTTTTCTGGTGGCCTCCGGTGCCCGCTCACTGTTCTTGCTGCCCTGTTTTCCCAGTATCGAGGGCCCTGCACTCTGGCCCGGATGGCTGGGGCTGGGTGCTCGGCAGTCCTGGGCTCCGTCTCCCTCCCGCTCTGCCTGCTCTTCTCCCGCCGGGAGCTGGGGGGAGGGGCGCTCGGCTCCCGCGGGGCCGGGGCTTGTATCTTACCCCCTTCATGAGGCGCTGGGTTCTCTCAGGTGCGGATGTGGTCTGGATATTGTCCTGTGTCCTCTGGTCTTTATTCTAGGAAGGGTTGTCTTTGTTATATTTTCATAGATATATGTGGTTTTGGGAGGAGATTTCCGCTGCTCTACTCACGCCGCCATCTTCCGCCCCCTCTGAAATTGATATTTAAAGTCTAAATGCAGAATTTTATTTACCATTACTAAATTTAATCTTGTTGGTTTTACCTATTTAATTCTGTCCTGCACAAGTCCTGGTAAGTATTGCCTATCTGGTAAGGCAGCTTTGTATTTTTATCCACTCTATAAATAGCAGTAACAATAATAGGCCCTTTATTGACTCTGAGCACTTTATTGACTGTAAACATTTATTGACTGGAAGCACCACCAGATGGGATTGAAAAAGACAGAAATAAAGCCCCAAATGTCTATGGGCAGGAAATAGGCTGAGAAGGCTACAGAATCACCAACTTAGTGTCTTTGTAGAAAAAGAAGCATGCTCAGGGGCAGAAACAAGAGCCTGGAGAGTGCAACCAAGAGTGACTGGAGACTACTGAGTGCTGGAAAGAAATTTATGCCATCTATGCAGCTGGAGTGCAGAACTGCTCTGGACTAGCCCTCCCAGTCAGTGGGGAAGTGACGGTTCAGGCTTGGTAGGGCTGCCCTGGTTATACCAGGTCAGCAAAGATGAGCTGTCCCTCCTGAGCCCTGCTCAAAGCCAGATCCATGGGCGCAGCAAATCGTTGTTTCAAGCTGTTTTTTTGTATGTGTTATCTAAAGTTAATCCTCTCCGCAGTTTTTTGAGGTAGATATTGTTTCCATTTTGCAGAGGAAGAAGCAGTTTGGAGAGCTGCAACAGTTCAGGGCATGTTCCAATATATTAGGACTGGATGCAAATATCCCTGTCTTTGTAGATCTGGTAGCATCTGAACATGTATTTCCTTTTGCCTTTTCAGACTGGAAATCTATGTTTTCCTTCATTTGCCTCCCAGGAACATCTTATATCCTCTCTAGCACTTTCCTTCTCCTTCTTTGAATAGTAACATTCTGTGACTCATCATGTATTTCTTGGGTGACAAGAATTACCTTAAACTCTTTTCAGATTATTCAAACTCTTTCAAATTATTTGAAACTCTTTTCAAATTATTGAGTGTTCAGTCGGCATAAGTTTAGAATTCAGCATAAGTTTAAGTTGAAGAGGAAGGAAAGGAGCACGGGTTCGCAGAGCAAGGCCTTATGCCACATGCTTTCTATATACAGTCGCATTTTATTTTTATAGGATCCTGATGTGGGTATCGTAGACCCATTTCATAGACAAGAAACCTGAGGCTCAGAGGGTGGGTAGCTGGCTCAGAGTCAGAAAGTTTTCACATATTGGAATTTGGTTGTGAGCCAAGGGCTACCTCAATCCTAAGTCCCATGAGGCCCCCAGGATCCCGGAGAAGGGAATGCTATGGAGGCCATCAGATGAAGGAAGGTGGACAGCAGGGAGGAGGGCTCACGTGCACTGTGCTGGCACACTGAGGCCCACTCAGGAGCTGCCGGACTAAATCTGCACCGGGGAAGCCAGAACGGCTGTGGTTTGCTGGTGTCCTTTCTCTGCTGTCACCTGCCCTCCTGGGCCATTGTGCCAGTGGGATGCTGTGAGGTGTTGCTGGATAGGCAAGGAATGGAGAGAGTGATTCCTGGTCTAGACCAGGGTGTGGGTTATAAACGATGGAAATAGACTCTGGTTTCTGTAGGTGTTATTTGCCCATGTTGAGCCATGTCATACACGGTATTGGGGTGGGAAAAAAGAGGATTTCAAAAATGTTCATGTCCCTTAATCCCAGGAACTGAATTATTTTTACTGAAATTTGAAATGACCCACATCCTATGTTGTACTGGATTTGAAAATGAACCATGGTTTGGAGCTCAAGTTTTGTGTTTTGTTCTGCTTTTTGTTGTTTTGGTTATCTAGTTCAAGGCCCCGATCCGTTGGGGGGGACCTTGATTCAGAGAGGCGAGAGCCTTGCCCCTTGGACTCCAGGTCCAGTTGTGTCCTCACTTACCTCTGCCCTGCTCCTGATGTAGGCCAGAGATTTTGGGGTTAAGGTGTCCTCATTCCTCTGCTGAGATCTTTTATTAAGGTCTGATTGCCTGGGGGCCATTTATGATTTAATCTCTTGAAAGAAACGGGAGACTGCCAAGTGCTAGTTCCTCCTCTCGAAGGTCTCTCTGGATTGCCCCTCAGCATTCCCTGGCCTCCTGGCCTCAACAGCTGAGGTTGTACAGTGTTTTATTCTTTGGTTAAGATATTCATCTAAAGATGCAGGTCTTTCATTTGAAGCTAAAAAAAAAAAAAAAAAAAAAAAGCAAACATAAAATATTCCTCCCTTAGTCAAAAACCAAGCATACAATTTTTAAGGCAACCACCTTAAAATCGGAAAGTTCTAAAAATTTGCTGTTGGTACTTAAGAATTTTGGGCCATTTAAAGAGCTTAAAAATAGGAATTGATGATTTTGAAGCCTTTGTTTGGCTAAGAAGAAATACACCTTTTCAGTCACCTCCACCAAATGGGGGCCTGAGCTCTTTTCCTGAACTTCAAGAGTCACAAAAGTGAAACCAGCAGCTGGAAGGAGCAGGGCGAGCTTGGGGGAGAGGGGATGGGCTGCTGCATTCCGTGTGAAGCCGGCGAACTCATTTCTAGGCCCTCAGTCAGAGCCGTACTCAAAGCATCTCACAATCAGCACTGTGAACGTGCCACACCCTTCATGGAACTGGCACAGGTGTTCACCCGTCCTCACACTCACATCTTCCTTGGAAATGGGGTGGGGGTGTGAGAGGCTCCCAGGGCCATCAGTTCTTTTTAAAGGTTGCATCCTTCTTGTTATTCCTCCATCCCCCTGACAGGGAAGCTTGGACTCTTCCGTTTGATTCCTTTTTCTCCTTTAAATGATAACCTCCTATTGAGAAATCCCCGAGTCCTGCCATCCTCATTCTTGCTTTGAAGGAAAACAGAGAAAGCCTACACATCAGAGTTGTTTCTCTGAGGCAGTAAGTTCAGCCCACTGGACTCAGAGTCATCAGTGATCCAGTTTTCTTGAGGCAATCTGGGAGAATACATGCACATGTGCATGTGCAGACACACACAACACACACACACACACACATAGAGGAAGAGAGCAAATGAGGAGAGGGAGATGGGTTCCAGGTTCTTCTGGACTTTTCAGTCTACATTCTGTTGTTCATTTTGGTGTGTGTCCCTGGGCCTCAAGCTGGAGTTGGCTGTGGTGCCCTGGTACCCCTGGTATACCAGAGCTCGTGATGGTGGAAAGCACCAATGGTTGGAACACACTCTTAAAGAATATATTTAACTTTAAAAAGAAATGTTCAAACTGAACATAAGAAAACGCAGTACTTTCGGAATTGCTTTTTTCATAGTTAGTTTGTATTTTACAATGAAACCAACTCTGAAAGTGGTCTCATATTAATCAATCGTATGACCCCCTTTTACCTAAATCACTGGAACAAAGCGGAGTTGTGGAAATAAGCACGGTGATGTGTGTCCTGTGTTTGGTGTCCCATTCGATCCACATGGTGCACCTGTGGAGTAACTAGGATCCCCCCCCATTCCCACCTTTTGCAGATAAAGATGTTGAGAAGTGAGAAGTCTTCATATTGCCCATTAGCAATAGAGCTGGTACAGGAACATAGGAGTTCTCTTCCCAGTGACATCTTTAGTTAAAGAGCTCTCCCTATAAACCACCATTGGAAACCTTATGAAAAAAGTAGAGATATAAAATAGGAGGAAAAGGAAAATATATCTATTTAATTCTAACACTCAAACATAACTATTACATATAATTACTATGTATGCATCCAAAAAATATTTTCTCTAATAGCTGCTTTAATTTCCAAGGGTGAAAAATATTATCAGAACAGTTTTTAAAATTTTTTTGCCTTGTGATAGTTATTTCCTCATGTTATTTAATCTTCATCAACATAATTTTTGAGATTATTTAATATTTTGTTGCATGAATGTTCTGGAACTTTTTTTTTTTGCAAAACTTAGGATGAAAATGTCAAATTATTACAAGTTTTTTGATTATATTACTTTTTCAATGAGTATCTGTGAACTTCCTAAGCACAGGGTGCGAAGGAGAAGGTTCCCAGGATAGCGACTGAGGTGTAGGAGATGGGGCATCATGTTGTCCTGAGTTATTTCAGGCAACGAATTTGAGGCTTGAAAAGTCTTGGCCGTTTATCAAAATAACACTATCCTTTAAGTGTTTGTTCCAGTTCAGACCAGTCACTGCTCATATTTCTTGCTAATTTGAGCTGTCCGTGATGGTCCTAATATTTTGTCCATAATCACCACGTTTAGTCTGCTTGGGAACACAGCTGTCCTGTGAGATGAAGGCTGGCCACTGGTGAAACAATGGGAATATGAATGTTCAATGCTGTAGTAAGAATGTCCTCTTGATGCAGTATTGATGCCCTGGATTGAGACAGGAAAACAAAGATGTCTCTTGCTATTGTCTAACAGGGTCCCTGCCAAGCAAAACAACAACTAATGATGAATTGTCACGTGTGGTAGTCAGCCTCCAGAATGAAGCCCAGTGGGCCTCACCTTCTCATGAATTCATGTCCTGGTGTAGCCCCTTCCCACATTGAAGGGACTGGCCTGCAGGACCAATAGAATATGGCAGAATTGATGGCATTTGACTCCAAGACTGGCTCATAGGTAAACTCTATTCGACATGGAAATTAATTGAAGAACTCCAGGTATAGGGTCAGCCTCCAACACATGTAGACTCAGCAATATGCATTCTTTAAAAGATTAAGTTAAAAAGATTCAGAATCATTTGAGCTCATTTATTTTTATGCCATTATTATTATTTTTTAGTTTGTGCTTCCAAAGCCAAGGCTGCATTTGCTTGCCTTTGAACAGTAGAATCAAAATAAATGATATTAGTACGCTGATTGCAAAAATGAAGAAATGAAACTTGAGTGACTCTAATTCTATTATTCTGTGTGACCAGTTGGAATTTTTATGTTTAAAATTTAAAACAGTGAAATAAATGGTAAGAACTGCAAGGTGAAAGGTTGTTTGGTAAGTGTAAATTTTGGTTCATGCATTCAATATTTTCTTGAATTTGGATAAAGTCTTTAAAATTGAAATTATTCTTTTTGAAACATTTTTAATTGCTTACAATTAAAGGATGCATCAAGAAATAGTGATGGTTATTTATTATCACATAATTATTATTGAAAACACCTTTGTTGTACAGAGGTTCTTCTCTGAGTGTCAAAATACAAGATATGTTAATATCCTGAGACCATCTTGTTGGCCAGTTCTTTAGACCAGTGATGGGACAGTGACCAAATTTATTCCAGTGTGTTCTGGACCATCCATTTCCTTCATGCAGTGTTTCTTAACCTTCCCTGATTGACATTTAGACTGGATAATTCTTTATCACGGGCAGCTGTCCAGTGCCTTATAGGATGTCTAGCAGCATCCCCACTCTCTACCTACAAGGTGCCAGCAGCAATCCCCTCCCTAGTTGTGACAAACAGACATGTCAGCAGGCATTGCCAGGTGTCTCCAGGAGGCAAAATTGCTGGCTGCACTAACCACTGGGAACCACTGCACTACCCCTCTTTCTTTCACCATTATCCTCGGCTGTTGGTCTGTCCATTTAGTTCGTTAGGGACAGCTGAACTATCGGATGAGTCTGTCATCTTGTCAAAGAAACTGAACATGAAATGACCATAAACACTGAGTCCTGTGGGTTGAACTGGTCTGTGAAGGCTCAAGACATCAACGCTGTAACTAACAAGTGTCGACCTGGAGGACAGGCCCAGTAAGAGACCGCAGGGTGTCTCAGCCCTGAGTCCCATTGGGTAGCCAGATTAAGAACTCAGAGTCTATGAGTAGATCCTTCTGGAATTTTTTCCCCCAGAGAGATTTTTTTGGGGGGTGGGTTGGTAAATAATTCGGCTTTTTGCTTAGTGTGAAAGAAAGATACTCTTTTTGAAATTCAATCCTAGGTCTGTGTAAAGCCGCATGACTTCAAATGGACAGGAAGTAGAAGTCAATGAGGAAAATATTGAATGCGTGAACCAAAATTTACACTTACCAAACAACCTTTCACCTTGCAGGATGGACCTAAAGACCCCCTTGAGGTAACTCTAAAGCCGCTGGACCTCACAGGCACTTATCTGGGGCTCCAGAGGTTGGTGCAGATTATAGACATGTCACTGGAGCCACCAAGTGAAAAAAGATGTGGATATATTCCCCTGAGGATCGTGGTCTATTGAATTGTTTGAGTATATATATACATATGTATATATATAGTGCTTATTTTGGGCTGGTGGTGTTGCTGGAGATCTGCTTCTTTGACTTCCCCTTGTCCCATGTCCACCCCTGAGGTGCTTGCCGGGGCTCACCCTAGGTCATGAAAGCTGATGGTGTGCAGCCCTTCCCAACTTTGCATTTGCTGACTCCACTGGTAGTTCAAAATTGGCCACAGTGGGAATTTATGCCACGGAAATTGGCAAACACTACACACCAGGTCTCCTCTCACCTCCTCCTGAGACCCACTTACCAAACATTTACTATCTGCCAGGGACCGGAGGGGCCTGTGGAGTGGAATTTGAAAACTACTAGTATGCTGGGAAGTAGTTGTGTCAGTTTACTAGGGTTGCCTAAACAAAGTACCAAAGACTGGCTCAAACAACAGCTATCTATTATCTCTCGGTTCTGGAGGCCAGAAGTCTCAGACGAAGGTGTTGACAGGGCCGTGCTCCCTCTGAAGGCTCGAGGGGACAGTCTGCTCCAGGTCTCTCTCTCGGCTTCTTGTCGTCATGCTGGCTTGTGGCAACATCATTCCACCTTCACCTGGTGCTTCCCCTGTGTGTGTGTCTCTCTGTCCAAATTTCCCCTTTTTATCATACTGGATTAGAGTTCACCCTAAGGACCTCATTTTAACTTGATAGCCTCTGTAAAGACCCTATCTCCAAACAAGGCCACACCTAGAGGTACTGGGGGTTAGGAATCCAACATGTCTTATTTTGGGAGGACACAGTTCAACCTGCAACAGTAGCCAAGCAAGGATTTGGGTTCTGTTCTGTTCTTCATTGACTATGCGGCCTTAATTTGACACTTAATAGCTCCAGGTCCATATCCAAAAATTAAGGGGGTTGGACCATGTAATTTGTGCGATTTTTATCTCTCAAATTCTATGGCTTTACAAGCACACTTTCTGTTCTCCACCCTTCCATTAGTGGGCTCAACCTCTAATTTGTTTTTTATGCTTTCTTTATGTTTAGAATTGGCTGGTTAATAGAAGCAGCTACTTTTTTTTTTTTTTAAAGCAACTATGATATGCCAGGCATTCCATTAGAAGCTTTACATATTTTATTTAACCCCCAAAAAAGTCCTGCGAGATATTTATTAGAATCCCCTTTTGATAACTGAGGTGTCCAACATGCAGAGAGGTCATCTAAATGGTTAAAACTCATATGATTAGCAAGTGGCAGAGCTGGGATTGGAATCTATGGCAGAGGACTCCAGAATGCATACTTTTTATATTCTCCTGCTCCTTCAAGAAGATAACAATCCTTGAGACAGATGGAACCCACAGGCCTAACCCCCTTGGCACTGGGTTCTCATAACAGCTGGTCTCCGTTATGCATCTCATTTACTCACCTGGAAGCTTTATATCTTAGCGCCTTTAAGTTTCAGGTGAAGCCAGCCAAGTTGCCTCATTCTAAAGGGAGGGCAGAGTGGAAGAGACCTCCGAGCTGCCCTTTGGGGGACCCCACAGTCTTTCAGCGTGCCTACAGTTTTTGCATCCCGAAAAAGTTTGAATCTGTAAACTGTCGTTGAGATCAAACAGCTCATAGAATTTAAAAGAGGCTCACTTTAGTATAGATGACCGACATTTTTCTTGCTTTTAGGGGATGTTGGCCCTCAGAAACCTTTCTTCTAATTATTTATGTGCTTAGTTATCATGTGGCAGCTGTCATTTTATCCATCTGATGTAGGGAAGCTGCCTGTAGAGACTTCTCCATTGCCTTCCAAGACTCCCAGAGAGCCTGTGCTCCCCCCGGGAGTGAGGGCTGCCTCCCTTCCCAGGTCTCCTCCTGGGCAGCTGTCTCCTCTGTTTGCAGTGATGATGCAGTGGGACCCTTAGGAGCCACGGATGTCCGGTCTTCCATGGAGAGAATTCCTCTTCTGACCCAGTCTCATACTTCACGGAAGGTAATTAAATCAGTGCTGCCCTTGCCTTAATGTCTTAGATATCTTTAGTGAAGGACAACCTCTATTTCAGTTATATCTCCATACGTGATGGGCTTGGCTGGCTTGGGTGGGCTCACACCAAGCGCCAAGGTCTACGCAGAATGATTTCTCCCTCATGACTGAGAGTTGCTTATTGATCATCTTCTTCCAGGTTCTATGGTTGCCCATTAATGTAGGTTTCTGGTCACCTAGCATCTCTGCCTCCCAATACTTTAGTGACACCCGGATGTCCTTCTCTGTGTTGTGATCCAAGGACAGCAAATACTGATAGTTGTTTTCTGTGCAGAGGAAGAGGTAAGGCCGTAACTGTTGGAGATATTGCTAGCAGTTGGTGGTGATATTACTAGTGGTTTTGTTTGGCAATGTTTGTAGCTGATTACCTAGACCATACTGCCTCTGTTTAACTAAGCTCATCTTCTTGTGCAAAGTAACATTAGATGTGTTTCTGTAGATGTGGCAATGGAAAACTTTTGAGAAGGAGATTGTATGAATGTGGAGTTGCTAATCAGATAAACTAGGAGGAGAAGTCCCAGGAAAGAACACCCTGTTCCCTTGTAAACAGAATCATAGTTTACCTGGAATCTCTGTGTGTTTGTTCATGGCATTAGCTCATAATTTGGGTTGAAGTTCTGTTTATTACACTCTGTATAAGTTTGTCTTCCTCCTCTCGCTGCTGGCATGAATTGACTGGCTGGGGTGATAAAGACTTTGTGGGACAGGCCAGCCCCAGTTTAATGAGTTTGGTCAGAAGCTGACATTTAGGTGAGGCATGGGACTCAAACTAATGTAACAATGTAATCTAGGAAGGTCTGAGGTTAAAAACATAACCATTCTTAGCAAAGCAAGATAGGAATTGGTCTCTTCTATAAGTGTCCCATATTTGGCATGGCATCTGGAGTCACAGCGCTATGTGGAGAAACAGCCCTTTCCATGGGCATCGCATATTCCCAGCAATAGAAGATCCTTGCTCTGATGTCTAAGTGGCTGCAGAATGACCCATTAGTTGGTGGTTCTTTATTCCTTTCTCGGCTGTGTCAATAAAGTGATAGAGGAATTGGGGATTCTTATATTAAGTAAGGGCAAAGTTTGGGTCAGAATCTTTTCCTTTTAGGCAGTCTGGTGAATTTTGTCCTCACACAGGAGTCAATGAACATTTATTTGGAATAGTGTAATCTCAAACCCAGTGCCCACCTGCCAGTGCCCTCTGGTAGCCAGGGATCTGGAGATTCTTTCCCCCTTCCCCCAAATGCACTTGGGGTTTGTAATTGCATGAATCTTACCACTTCCTTCTCTGCTTCCTATCTTTCCTCTTCTAAAATCCACATGGCATTGCTTACTTATTTCACTGGTTGCTTTTAGAAATATTTTGAAGGAGCCATTTTTATTCCCTCAGTGGAAAACCTTTTTCCATTAGGAAGATGAATTTCAAAGGTTCTGAGGACTAATTTAGCAACTTCTGTTAGAGCTCTCCTGGAAAGGTAAAATTGGTAGTTCCATAAGCTTAAAAAATGGCCCATCACTTACTGTCTGAAAAGGGGGTTCTCCTGGTTGAATAGGTTGGGAGCTTGGCCAAGTGACCTTCGTTGGGGGTGGGCTGGGTTCTGCCCCAGGTTGGTACTGGAATCTTGACCATTTCTAGGGCATCCTAAGGGTATGAATTTGCTCTAGGATTTGCTGGGAGTCTGTGCTTTATGCACAGTGGGTCTCTGGTCTGTTGATGGTGATGATGGATATCGATGCAAATATGCTTCTGTTTGGTTCAGCAGGAGTTGGTTACACTCCTCTGGGAGGCCCCTAGGTGACCTGTCCTCCCAGCCAGACTCCTCAGGAGTACCTATGGTTGAAGACCACAGTGGCCTGAATGTGTTATTGTCTTGCCAATGGGTTTCAGCCCCAGGCAAGTTCGCTATGGATTCAGTGTGACCAAAGAAATGACAGCACATGTTCTTTGGGGTGAAAGGGTTTATTACCCAGCTTGTTCTCCCGGCAGCAGGTTGAGCACTAGTGTCGCTGCCTCCGCCCAGAGCACTGGGCCGAGCTCTCTATATAGTGCAATAATAGCTTATTGCCTATAGGTGTGGAAGCAGTAGCCTAGCAACAGGCCAGTTACATCATCAAGTGGTTTAAGTTCAGTGAGGATCCTGGCCATAGGACCCCAGCTTCCCCGCAGTTATCCATTTGGGTCCAGCCAGTCTCAGGGGGTCTCTGTTGGCCTGGGTGTTTGGGTTGATGGACATACAGTCAGTGGGACTGAGACTGGAAGCCTTAAGCCCTACACTTTCTAGATCTAATCCAGGCCCTTCATTCTGATGATGAGAAGACTGAGTCCCAGGAAGGAGAACTGGGAATGAGGTTTAGAATCCAGGTGTTCTGACTCATGGTTCAGGTCACTGCTACTTTAGGGTCCTCACGTGGCCATGATACTGATCAGCAGGGTGGCTTATTACCATGCAGATTCCTGGGCCACCTCTATGAGATTCTGATTTTAATAAATACTCTGTGTCAACACTATACAGTCAAGATATAATATGAGCCATAGGTGTAACTTAAAGTTTTCTGATGAACACATTCAAAAAGTAAGAGGAAACAAGTGAAATTTTAGTAATATATTTTATTTAATCCCATATAGCCAGTTTATCATTGTAATATATATCTAAAAACGAACTAATGAGTTATTTGGCTATTCATTTTTATGGTACTAAACCTTTGAAATTTGGTGTGTATCTTCTACTTATAGTGCCTCTTAATTTGGATAAGTCACATTTCAAGTGTCAAAAGCCACAAGTAGCTGTCATAGGTAAGCGCAGATCTGTAACTGTTCCTTCCCAATCACTGGAGCTCTTCACGAACGGACGATCTTCCAACAAAATAAAGAACTTCCTCTTTCATTCATTCAAGCATCTAGTGTTGCAAAGTTCAAAATCCAAGGGCCCCACCACCTGAACTTTGTTAAACTTTGTGGGCTGCCCCGCACTAGTAGACGGGGATGTGTTTACACACAAATACGCAGGAAACCATTTGCCGTTGGATAACATAGACATCTTGAGGCCACACGCCACTCACGTATCACTGAGCATGTGTGCTTGCACGTGTAGACTATTGTGCAGGCACTGGGAACTATATGTGCTGAAGGCACAGGCACCCGATGAAGTGTTTTAGTGGAATTTTCAATCAGAAGCAGCTGAAAGTTTTTCTAATTTAATCTGTGAATGCAGTTGGGGGATTTTTGCACATGAATCAACTTGTTTGGCTCGACAAACCTTCTCTGTGCTCTGTCCATGCCTCCGTCTCAGGCTCACAAAGGTGCTCTGTGTGTAAATTTGCCAGGGGTAGGGGGTTGGGGAGGGGTGTGGAAGGAGGGGCATGGAAGTTCAAGGTATATTTCTTTGCAAAATGCAGCATGAAGGGGCCAGGCTGGAGACCCAGGACCAGTGCCGTCTCTGACTTTTCACTCTCTACCACAAGTGCCTTTCGAAGGGTTGGCAGACAAAAGCATTTGAATTCTAAATAATAAGGTAGAAGCGCACATGATGGGGTTTATGTTTCTCTATATGTGTTAATATAATTAGTGATCAGTTGTATTTGAAGATTAGTTATAAAAACACTGATAGTTTAAACCCAAGTCTCACCTTCCTTTTCCATCTGCCTTATGCTGCACTATGACAGTAAAAGGAAGGAAGGAAGGAAAGAAGGGAGGGAGGGAGGGAGGGAAGGAGGGAGAAAGGGGCCACCAGAAGGAGACTGGGCATTTTGTGCATGGTCTGTGCTTGGAAGGGTGTTGTGTCCTGTTGCGTAGCCACTTCAGTGGCATCTGTTTGTAAGGGTCCCATATGGTACTGCAGAGGGAAAGAGGATGGAACTCAGAGTACATGGTAATAATAACAATGTCATAATAAAAACAACTAACATTTACCAAGTATTGGTTATGTCTCAGACCCTGATATAGATGAACTCATTTAATCCTCACAACAACCCTAGAAGTAGGCATTGCTGTTTATCCCCATTTTACCATGGAGCAAACTGGGGCACAGAGAGGTCAGCTGCTTTGCCCAGGGTATCCAGCTGGCAAGGAGCAGAACTCGGGTTACATCCAGGTGGATGCTTAGTTCTTACTCAAAAGACTACAACCTGCTATGCTTGGAAGGCTCCTTACGTGTCCTCCTGCCCACTTCCCTCCAAAGCAGAAATCTCTCTGACCTTCCAGCCAGGAGTCATCTAGCTTCTGCTTGAATGCATCACGCAATGGGGAGCTCATTGCTTCGTGGGCCTCCCCTCAGATGCCTTTTATGAGGAGCTCCAATGATTGGGAAATTCTTCCTTACACAAAATCTACCCCCTATGATTAGCAATGTTTGATTCCCTCCAATGTTCTTGGGGGTGCAGACTTACTGAAGTTATAATAAGATAGAATTACACACGATGGGACTTATCTCTCTCAAAATGTTAATGTAGAGATTAATTACTTTTGAAGAATGGTTATAAGGATACCAGTTG
The DNA here is from genome assembly GCF_030020395.1 of Manis pentadactyla. Classification (NCBI taxonomy): domain Eukaryota; kingdom Metazoa; phylum Chordata; class Mammalia; order Pholidota; family Manidae; genus Manis; species Manis pentadactyla. The sequence goes on along the minus strand of NC_080019.1, from coordinate 188,238,634 downwards.
CTTAAATCTGCATCTCGTGATTCTTTTTCATCTGCCTTATGCTCCAGCCCATGGAACTAGTTACTCCGTGGCCTGTGAATGCATCTCAGGAGGTCCTTCCTCCACACCTTTGCTCGTGCTGCCTGGACTTGCTTCTCTTCCTCCTGTTCATGGCCAAATGCTGTTCCCCCTTTAGCCTAAGTCCTTTCTGCCACGGGGTTTTGTTTGGTAAGAGAAGAAGTTGTTACCAACAAGAGCTAAATGATTGTTTACCAAAGAAGAATTAAGAAACAGAGGTGGCTTCCCTCCGTGAGGCCTAGAGAAAATATTAAAGCTCTTTGAGCATCTGTACCATGTTGGAGGGTGGCTAGGTTTCCTACATAGCATGTAACTGTGGGCAAATCTTTTAACATTATGGGCCTATCTTCCCCTCAGGAAAATGCAGAGCTTGGATCAGAGAGAATCCCACTGACCACAGTGTGTGCACAGGATCCCCTGGTCAGCTTTTTTTTTTTTTTATTTTATTTTGGTATCATTATTCTACAATTACATGAAGGACATTATGTTCACTAGGCTACCTCCATCACCAAGTCCCCCCCAACATACCCATTCACAGTCACTGTCCATCTGCGTAGTAAGATGCTGTAAAATCACTACTTGTCTTCTCTGTGTTGCACAGCCCTCCCCGTGCCCCCCCACACTATACATGTTAATCGTAATGCCCCCTTTCTTTTTTCCCACCCTTGTCCCTCCCTTCCCACCCGTCCTCCCCAGTCCCTTTCCCTTTGGTAACTGTTAGTCCATTCTTGGGTTCTGTGCTTCTGCTGCTGTTTTGTTCCTTCAGTTTTCTTTTGTTCTTATACTCCACATATGAGTGAAATCATTTGGTACTTGTCTTTCTCGTCCTGGCTTATTTCACTGAGCATAATACCCTCTAGCTCCATCCATATTGTTGCAAATGGTAGGATCTGTTTTTTTCTTATAGCTGAGTAATATTCCATTGTGTATATATACCACATCTTCTTTATCCATTCATCTACTGATGGACATTTAGGTTGCTTCCATATCTTGGCTATTGTAAATAGTGCAGCGATAAACATAGGGGTGCATCTGTCTTTTTCAAACTGGAGTGCTGCATTCTTAGAGTAAATTCCTAGAAGTGGAATTCCTGGGTCAAATGATATTTCTATTTTGAGCATTTTGAGGAACCTCCATACTGCTTTCTGCAATGTGAACTAATTTACATTCCCACCAGCAGTGTAGGAGGGTTCCCCTTTCTCCACAACCTCGTCAACATTTGTTGTTGTCTTATCGATGATGGCGATCCTTGCTGGTATGAGGTGATATCTCATTGTGGTTTTAATTTGCATTTCTCTGATGACAAGCGATGTGGAGCATCTTTTCATGTGTCTGTTGGCCATCTGAATTTCTTCTTTAGAGAACTGTCTATTCAGCTCCTCTGCCCATTTTTTAATTGGATTATTTGCTTTTATTTTATTTTATTTGTTGAGGTGTGTGAGCTCTTTATATATTTTGGATGTCAACCCTTTATAGGATCTGTCATTTATGAATATATTCTCTCATACTGTAGGATACCTTTTTGTACTATTGATGGTGTCCTTTGCTGTACAGAAGCTTTTCAGCTTGATATAGTCCCATTTGTTCATTTTTGCGTTTGTTTCCCTTGCCCGGGGAGATATGTTCAAGAAGAGGTCACTCATGTTTATGTCTAAGAGATTTTTGCCTATGTTTTTTTCTAAGAGTTTTATGGTTTCATGACTTACATTCAAGTCTTTGATCCATTTCGAATTTACTTTTGTGTTTGGGGTTAGACAGTGATCCAGTTTCATTCTCTTACATGTAGCTGTCCAGTTTTGCCAGCACCATCTGTTGAAGAGACTGTCATTTCCCCATTGTATGTCCATGGCCCCTTTATTGAATATTAGCTGACCATATATGTTTGGGTTAATGTTTGGAGTCTCTGTTCTGTTCCATTGGTCTGTGGCTCTGTTCTTGTGCCAGTACCAAATTGTCTTGATTAATGTGGCTTTGTAGTAGAGCTTGAAGTTGGGGAGTGAGATCCCCCCCACTTTATTCTTCCTTCTCAGGATTGCTTTAGCTATTCGGGGTCTTTGGTGTTTCCGTATGAATTTTAGAACTATTTGTTCCTGTTCATTGAAGAATGCTGTTGGTAATTTGATAGGGATTGCATCGAATCTGTATATTGCTTTGGGCAGGATGGCCGTTTTGATGATATTAATTCTTCCTAGCCAGGAGCATGGGATGAGTTTCCATTTGTTAGTGACCTCTTTAATTTCTCTTAAGAGTGTCTTATAGTTTTCAGAGTATAAGTCTTTCACTTCCTTGGTTAGGTTTATTCCTAGGTATTTTATTGTTTTTGATGCTATTGTGAATGGAATTGTCTTCCTGATTTCTCTTTCTATTAGTTTATTGTTAGTGTATAGGAAAGCCACAGATTTCTGTGTGTTAATTTTGTATCCTGCAACTTTGCTGAATTCCGATATTAGCTCTAGTAGTTTTGGAGTGGAGTCTTTAGGGTTTTTTATGTACAATATCATGTCATCTGCAAATAGTGACAGTTTAACTTCTTCTTTACCAATCTGGATTCCTTGTATTTCTTTGTTTTGTCTAATTGCCATGGCTAGGACCTCCAGTACTATGTTGAATAACAGTGGGGAGAGTGGGCATCCCTGTCTTGTTCCCGATCGCAGAGGAAAAGCTTTCAGCTTCTCACTGTTCAATATAATGTTGGCTGTGGGTTTGTCATATATGGCCTTTATTATGTTGAGGTAGTTGCCCTCTGTACCCATTTTGTTGAGAGTTTTTATTATGAATGGATGTTGAATTTTGTTGAATGCTTTTTCAGCATCTATGGAGATGATCATGTGGTTTTTTTCTTTCTTTTTATTGATGTGGTGGATGATGTTGATGGATTTTCGAATGTTGTACCATCCTTGCATCCCTGGGATGAATCCCACTTGGTCATGGTGTATGATCCTTTTGATGTATTTTTGAATTCGGTTTGCTAATATTTTGTTGAATATTTTTGCATCTACGTTCATCAGGGATATCGGTCTGTAATTTTCTTTTTTGGTGGGGTCTTTGCCTGGTTTTGGTATTAGGGTGATGTTGGCTTCATAGAATGAGTTTGGGAGTATTCCCTCCTCTTCTATTTTTTGGAAAACTTTAAGGAGAATAGCTATTATGTCTTCTCTGTATGTCTGATAGAGTTCTGAGGTAAATCCATCTGGCCCAGGGGTTTTGTTCTTTGGTAGTTTTTTTTATTACTGCTTCAATTTTGTTGCTGTTAATTGGTCTGTTTAGATTTTCTGTTTCTTTCTGGGTCAGTCTTGGAAGGTTGTATTTTTCTAGGAAGTTGTCCATTTCTCCTAGGTTTCCCAGGTTGTTAGCATACAGGTTTTCATAGTACTCTCTAATTATTCTTTGTATTTCTGTGGGGTCCGTCGTGATTTTTCCTTTCTTGTTTCTGATTCTGTTGATGTGTGTTGACTCTTTTCCTCTTAATAAGTCTGGCTAGAGGCTTATCTATTTTGTCTATTTTCTCGAAGAACCAGCTCATGGTTTCATTGATTTTTGCTATTGTTTTATTCTTCTCAATTTTATTTATTTATTCTCTGATCTTTATTATGTCCCTCCTTCTGCTGACCTGAGGCCTCATTTGTTCTTCTTTTTCCAATTTCGATAATTGTGACATTAGACCATTCATTTGGGATTGTCTTCCTTCTTTAAATATTCCTGGATTGCTATATACTTTCCTCTTAAGACTGCTTTTGCTGTATCCCACAGTAGTTGGGGCTTTGTGTTGTTGTTGTCGTTTGTTTCCATATATTGCTGGATCTCCATTTTGATTTGGTCATTGATCCATTGATTATTTAGGAGCATGTTGTTAAGCCTCCATGTGTTTGTGAGCCTCTTTGCTTTCTTTGTACAATTTATTTCTAGTTTTATGCCTTTGTGGTCTGAAATGTTGGTTGGTAGGATTTGAATCTTTTGGAATTTACTGAGGCTCTTTTTGTGGCCTAGTATGTGGTCTATTCTGGAGAATGTTCCATGTGCACTTGAGAAGAATGTGTATCCTGTTGCTTTTGGATGTACAGTTCTATAGATGTCTATTAGGTCCATCTGTTCTAGTGTGTTGTTCAGTGCCTCTGTGTCCTTACTTATTTTCTGTCTGGTGGATCTGTCCTTTGGAGTGAGTGGTGTGTTGAAGTCTCCCAAAATGAATGCATTGCATTCTATTTCCTCCTTTAATTCTGTTAGTATTTGTTTCACATATGTTGGTGCTCCTGTATTGGGTGCATATGTATTTATAATGGTTATATCCTCTTGTTGGACTGAGCCCTTTATCATTATGTAATGTCCTTCTTTATCTTTTGTTACTTTCTTTGTTTTGAAGTCTATTTTGTCTGATACTAGTATTGCAACACCTGCTTTTTTCTCTCTGTTGTTTGCATGAAATATCTTTTTCCATCCCTTGACTTTAAGTCTGTACATGTCTTTGGGTTTGAGGTGAGTCTCTTGTAAGCAGCATATGGCTGGGTCTTGCTTTTTTATCCATTCTATTACTCTGCATCTTTTGATTGGTGCATTCAGTTCATTTACATTTAGGGTGATTATTGAAAGGTATGTACTTATTGCCATTGCAGGCTTTAAGTTTGTGGCTACCAAAGGTTCAAGGTTAGCTTCTTTAGTATTTTACTGTCTAACTTTACTCACTTATTGAGCTATTATAAACACGGTCTGATGATTCTTTATTTCTTTCCCTTCTTATTCCTCCTCCTCCCTTCTTCATATGTTGGGTGTTTTGTTCTGTGCTCTTTTTAGGAGTGCTCCCATCTAGAGCAGTCCCTGTAAGATGCCCTGTAGAGGTGGTTTGTGGGAGGCAATTTCCCTCAACTTTTGCTTGTCTGGGAATTGTTTAATCCCTCCTTCATATTTAAATGATAGTCGTGCTGGATACAGTATTTTTGGTTCGAGGCCCTTCTGTTTCATTGCATTAAGTATATCATGCCATTCTCTTCTGGCCTGTAAGGTTTCTGTTGAGAATTCTGATTATAGCCTGATGGGTTTTCCTTTGTAGGTGACCTTTTTTTTCTCTCTGGCTGCCTTTAATACTTTGTCCTTGTCTTTGATCTTTGCCATTTTAATTATTATGTGTCTTGGTGTTGCCCTTCTTGGATCCCTTGTCATGGGAGTTCTGTGTTCCTCTGTGGTCTGGGAGGCCATTTCCTCCCCTAGTTTGGGTAAGTTTTCAGCAATTATTTCTTCAAAGACACTTTCTATCACTCTTTCTCTCTCTTCTTCTTCTGGTACCCCTATAATGTGGATATTGTTCCATTTCAATTGGTCACACAGTTCTCTTAAAATTCTTTCATTCCTGGAGATCCTTTTATCTCTCTCTGCATCAGCTTCTCTGCATTCCTGTTCTCTGTTTTCTAGTCCATTAATGGTCTCTTGCATCTCGTCCATTCTGCTTTGAAGTCCTTCCAGAGATTGTTTTATTTCTGTATTCTCCCTCCTTAGTTCTTGCATATTTCTCTGCAAGTCCATCAGCATGGTTATGACTTTTGTTTTGAATTCTTTTTCAGGAAGATTGGTTAAATCTATCTCCCCAGGTTCCTCCTTAGGGGAAGACGTAGAAGATGTCAAAGCTGTCTGGGTTAGTCTTGTCTGGATCAATTTTTTTTGCCTTTTCATGTTGATAGGTGCAGTGGTATGCTATTGACTCGTCTGTCAGCTGGGAGAGTCAAGACTCTTTCCACTTGCTCCTGGCCTTTCTTTACTGGGACAACTGCGACCCCTACTGGCTTGCGTTGGGCAATTGCGTGTAGATTGGGTCTCTGTATCTTGCTGGGCCGGTATGGAGGAAGCTCCCTTGCTGTGGGCATGGCCAGCCTCAGGCTGCTCTGCTATGGCGGGGCCCCGGAGGGGTAATGGATGGGGGGCTGTTTGGCTCTTTACCTCTGTGAGGGGTCTCAGAGCTGTTGCCCCGAGGGTTAGTGCGCTCGGAGTTCCCTGGAATTTCCAGCTGCTGGACTGTGACCCGGGATGCTTCCGTCCAGTTGTGGGGTCCCTGTACCTTTAAGACTTTCAAAAAGCACTCGCTTTTCTTTGTCCCTGGGGCACCGGCTGCGGGACCCGCTCACAGGTCTTACTGTCCTGGTTCCCTAGTTTCCAGCACCCCACGCATGCACTGTGTGTCTGCGCTCTGGTGTGGATGGCTGGGGCTGGGTGTTTAGCAGTCCTGGGCTCCCTCTCCCTCCCCGCTCCAACTCCTCTCCTCCTGCTGGGAGCTGGGGTGAGGGGCGCTTGGGTCCCGCCGTGCCGGGACTTGTATCTTACCCCTTTCACCAGGCGCTGGGTTGTCCCAGGTGTGGATGTAGTCTGGCTGTTGTCCTGTGTCTTCTGGTCTCTCTTTTAGGGATAGTTGTATTTGTTGTGTTCTCAAAAATATATATGTTTTTGGGAGGAGATTCTCACTGTCCTACTCATGCCACCATCTTGGCTCCGCCCCTCCCCTCATCAGCTTTTAAAAGACGTTCGTGTGGGCAGGCTCTGTCAGCCTTGTGAAATGGTAAACCCACTATGAATGGAATTCTCTGTGTGAGGAGGACTGAGGTGCTGCCCCAAAGATGAAGCAGCACGAATGCTTTTAGAATTTGAGAGGGTTGCAGCAGCTCTTAAAGCCACTGTTGATCTGAATGGGAGGTGTTTTGGTGGAATGGTGGTAAAAGCATGTCTCTACAGCTTGGATAAGTTCAGGGTCATGGATGTGGAGGAACAAGTTTGATTTTAAGAACTCGAGTGTGAGTCATCTCTGATCCTTGAATGAGCTTCATTCTGAGCAAAGAAGGAAAAGGCAACAGCCAGCCTCCATGCTACTGGGTACAGAGACTCCTGGAAGGACTGCTGAGATACATGTTGATTGATCCCTTATTTTATTTTGTGGGTTTTAAATGCAATATAAAAATCTTTCTTTTGTTTGTTTGTTTTTAAAGGAGGCTATCATGGGCATAGGAATAAGGGTCATAGATGTGAGGGGAAGTTCTGTGAGCTCTGCAGAATCCTGAAAGGGACCTGGGCAGTCTGTGCACTCTGGAGAAAAGGCTGCCATGCACGTGGTCCCCCTCAGATGCTAATAGTGAGTGAGAGCTGAGGAGGTGGCTGAGGGCAGATCAGGGGAGATGCTCATGGCAGGTGATCCTCTAGGGCTTCCAGAAGACAGGTCAAAAACTGCCTGAAGTGCTCTGAGCTTTACAGTTTTGAAACTACTTGGAGTGTCTTACTAATAACATGGAGGCAGAGTAGTTTCCTGGGTTTCCCCCTTTGGGCATTTATACTTCACCAAGCTGAAGACTGTGGTCTGAGCTGCTCTGAGCCCTGGAGTCTTTCCAAGCATCCTCCTGCTGCTTTGGTTTTAACGTTTTGGTACTTTAACTTCCATAGTCTGCAGCAGAACCTGTGCTTCAGTCTGACCTTGTTCTCCAGACAAGACAGTAAAATAGCCTGAAAGAGACTGATGGGAACCACAGTGTAGCGACCTCTGGGGAGGCTCACTTTGCAGCTGGACTATTTCCAAATGGGACAGACCCTGCAGCCCAGGAGAAGGCCAAGAAGCCAAAGTGGCCCATCCCTCCTTCTCCCCCATTGTGCTTGTCCTCCTGGGCTCATGAGGGTCCAACATGAGAAAGAGAAGGGATAGGTGCAGTAAATAGCCTCTTTCGAGAGTGACAGTCTACATTTGTTCTTCCAGTGTATTCAGTTTCCCTTCATGAAACTTTGAACAGCCTGTGTCCCAATCTCCTTTGGTGGAAAAGAGATGCAGCTTGTGGACATGCTTTGAAAAATTAGGAGGCTTATATATTCCCCAGGATTATTGTCTTGCCCAATGGGCATTCCTTTCTCTGGGATTCTTGACCATTTCCCATTTCATGGAACTTCTCTTCAAGTGCAAGTCAAAGGTTCTCATAGTCACTTAGAACCTGCTGGGAACTGGCAGGGCCCCAGTGAAGCGCTCTATAAAGATGATGAGCAGGTGTTTCCAACCACTGGAGATACTTCCTAGGCTGGGCTCAAGAAAGAGGGAAGAGGGACACTGTGCTCCAGAAGAGACTGTGCTTTCTTAGGGTGAGTGCCCTCTGTGGGTGTGTCCTGTGGTTGTGGCAGAGAAGAGCCCACATGCCAGAGTCCACTTTCTGGGGCCATGGCCCAGCTTCACCATTAGCTGTGTGACTTTGAGCAATCTCCTTAACCTCTTTGGTCAGAACCTCATGCTGTTCTGAATAACAGAGAAAGTGATAGTGCCTACCAGTGGTGCTGTCAAGATTAAGTGGGTGGATCCGGCAGCATGCTTAGACTAATTCAATAAATACCAGCTCCTTTTGTCATTGGTTTATGGGAATCTCACATGAGGGTGCTGAGCACCATGTGACAGCTATATTACCCCATTTATTCCTCACAACCACTCTGAAAGGGCAGAGGTATTACCCCATTTTATACTGGAGGAAAATGGAGGCCCTGAGAGATGAAGTCTCTTGCTACGCTAGCAAGTGGCAGAACAGATTTTTTTTAACTCAAGACAATTTATTACCTATAATTCATTCAGTGTTTACCTTTAAAGCTCACCAATAGTATTTTAAATAACTGACTGATACAAGGTCCAGCTTTTGACATCTGCAACATTCCTTGCATTGTGAGGAAAGTGCACAGGGTTTCTTGGGTAGCATGGTCTGTTCTGGAAGCATCCACAGCTCCGCCATACTTCCATGGTCTTGCTCCTTACTTGCCTTCCCAATTACCCACTGAACAGCTCCACCTGCATCCCCCAGGATGCCCCAACTTCTACAGGTCCTAAATGGATCTCATTACCTTGCACAGTCACTCTTTAAGATTAATCCTGACAATCCTCCTCTTCATCCAGACTGGAAATATTAGCGCCATCTTTGACATTTCAGTCTTGCCTGCACTTAAATTGATAGCTGTCTTGAGGACTAACCTCTGCAGCATCTCTTGACTCTGATTCTCTCCATTCCTACTGTCATCCTCATAATTGAGGCCAATGTTAGGGTAGGCATAACTGGTGTAACAATAGATCTCAAAGCCTAAAGTGGCACAAAATCAATAGCAGGTTAGCTTTTGATTATGTAAGAGTACTGGTCAGGTAAGCAGGTCATAGTCCATGCAGCCATTCAGGGATTCAGGCTGATGGAGGTTCCATTGTGCTTCCAAGGATACCCTGAAGTCAGCTTCATCACTGCCCCCTGGAAGGAAAAAGGCAACGAAGAGACACTCAGGAGGTTTGATGGACAGATGTGGCAGCTGAGCCCATCACTTCTGCTTACATTCCACATGGCCACACCCAACTGCAAGGGAGTCTGGGAAATGTGCCCAGCCACAGCAGAAGACTCTTGCCATTTCTTGCCCAGTTTTTGCAGTAGTCCCCTGACTGGTCTCTCTGCCTAGTCTCTCTCCAAATGCAATCCATATTGCACAATGTTGCCAGAGTTAACTTCCACATCACCAATCCTGAAGGCTTTTTGTTGCTGTCAGAATCATGTCCCTAATCTGGCATTCAAAGGCCTCCACAATGGGATGCAGTCTAACTTGCCAGCTTATCTCCTAATGGAACCCTCCAACAGCCTCAGGCCAACCCTGGCAGAGCCCATCCATGCTCCTTCTGGAACAAGCCATGCATACTCACCAACCTGCACCTCCCCTCTGATCGGGTCTTACTTCCTCATCACTCATGGTGTGCATTATGCTCACCCTTTCAGGCGTTGTTTAAAGGCCACCTTCTTCCGGAAGTCCCCTCCAAACTGTCTTCAGTTGCAAAGGATTCCTTTCTCCCCTCTTGCTTCTCGTCTCCCTGCATGCACTTCTACAGCCAAAGGAGAAACATTGGGTTGTGCTTGCTATTATAACTCCATCTTGAGTCCCTTGCCGGATTGAAAGCTCACCTTGTATTTTGCTTTCCTCTTAGCAGGTTAAATCTTACTTCCTTGGATGACACACCATAGCTTTATTTTCAACAGATATTTCATTTTTGTAACTCTTCCTGAAATGTGATCTGGCCACCTTGAAATGCCCCATGTCTCCAGTGCCTCTGTCCGTTCATGTTCCCACACTTTTGCCTCTGTGTCTCTGCCTGGAAGGCCTGTCACGGCACCTCCACCGTCTGGTGAACCAGTGACACTTCACATGCTGCGTTCCTTGGTCTTCCTGATATCACAGGTCATGGAGAGTGTTCTCTCCTCTGCTAAAACCTATGCTTACCTCCAGCCTAGTCCTTCATTTCCAACAGATGTGAATGCCTCCAGAACCAGCACATCCTGATTTGTTTTTTGGAGCCTTGATGTGAGCAGAGTGTTTGAGGCATAGAAGGATTAAACAAGCATTTCTTGAATGCATGTACCCCCTCCACTGAGTCAGCCAGGTGCTGTCCTTCCTTGTCGCTGGAGGTCTGTGCAGATAGATTACCTGAATCTAATGATGGTGCAAGCAGGACTTCTTGAATGAGCAGTTTCTTTTGTCATTTGATGCCTCTACCAAGATGGCAGAATGCAAACAAATTTTCAGTGTCAGAAAGAACAAGTGTAGGTAAAAATCTGGGAAGAACCCAAAAGACATAATAAAATACAAAAAAAAAAAACCAAACAAAAAAAAAAGAGAAAAATAAAGAAAAGAAGCCTAGGAAAATATATGTGAGAAATGAAGTTCACATTCTTGAATCAGTTTCTTCTTTTTAAAAAAATTGAAACATCTCCAAAGAGAACAGCCTTAAGAAACTTGGCCCAGGTGTATTTAATTTTCCAGAACAATATGCTGATGATTATCATCTGGGAGTTTGAATTCTTAACCCTTAGGCTGACACCTACTGTTTGCTAACCACCCTGAAAACTTTAGGATATTTGCCAAGGTGCGAAAATGTCACGGGGCAAGGATGGAAGTACAGGAAACTTAGAAGAAAAGGACTCTAAGTTGGCTTGGAGGTGGTTCAGGTATAGGGGATGAAGCAATACAGGTGGGGTCTTTAGAAGGGTGAAAGCTGGATATGTGACAACATCTTGTGTATTTTCATCGGCTTGGGTTCTCGAACATTTCCTCACTTGTGAGCTGGGGTGGGAGAAACCAGCCATATCCCCATTTTTTACTTTTATATAAAACTGGAGTTTAGAATGCTGCTGTTCTGCAAGGTCAGAATATCATATATATTGCTTTAATGTTGACATGTTTAAAGTAGACAAAGAACAAACAAATACCCTTTCAGCTTTGGTGCTGGTGAGACCTGAATGATGGCTTTTTGGGAGGGTGCCAGTTTCTGCAGGACAGTTTTGTTCTTGCACTGTTACGTTCTCAGTTCCTTTAAGACGCATCACGAAAGCTTTAATGTAGGCATTCACCTAGGAGAAATGCTCATTTTCATGTCTTTTTTTTCTTTTTAAATGGATGAGTAATTATCAACATGGAAAAAGCACATGACTAGAGATCTTTTAGCATTTAGGCAAACATCCCCTGGCTGCTCACAGTCCCAAAACAGACCCAGTCACTGTTCTCACCATGGAATTCTATGCCGTTGGGTGGGACACATCTCTTCCTATCTGCCTTTTGAAACATTACGCGGCTTTTGCGACACAGCCCCCAACCCGTGTCTAGTCCCACTTTCTCAGACATTTTGAAGAAATACTGAGGACTGTATTTCTCCCTACTTGTTGGAAATATCCAACAGTTTTTAAGATGGCAGAGGGGCTGTATAATTTGTCAGCAATACAAAATACATGGATGTTTATGAAATCTCCTTGTTCATTTTGCAAAGCCATAGAAAGGTCCACGAACATCTGTCTGATGTTCTTCGGCATATTTGCAGTAACACTTCCGTTTTTTCTTTCTTTCATCCCTACCTCTACCACTGACTTTCCATTTGAAACCCCAAGATTCTCAGAGCCGTGTTGAGAGGAAGACACGCAAGTGTTTGCAGTTTCTCTTCCTCCAGAATTTGCAGGCAATAACAAAGGCCAGGATCTTTATGGCATTCCTGTAGGACTGACGGGGACATAAGAGGACCTCTGTCCTTCCCTTGCCATGCCCTGGGATTTTGTCATACACAGAATTTTTTTTTAAGGTTATATTTAAATCTCCCTTATTCTGGTAGAGTGTCATATGCCTTTTCACACTCACTGATTTGCTCATCCATTCAACACCTATTTACCAAATGCCTGCTTTGCATCAGGCACTGGTGGTTGGGATATAATGGCCATGAACCAGAAGCTGTCCCTGCTCTCTGAGCTCACAAGCTAGTGGATGGGCAGTTGCACTTTTCAGTGTTTTCAAGGATTCCCAAACTTTAAAAATTTTGGAAAGATTTGGCCCTATAACATAATAAATTATATTCTAAAAGTTGAGTCACTGATAGGGGGCATATTATTACCACTACTTCTGTGATCACTGATCATTAGGCCGAACATTAATTCACTCAAGCCCATTTGGTAAGTGCTGTTATTTCTCCCATTTTCCCAGGAGACTATTGATGCTCTCAGAAACATGGAGCTAGTAAATGGCAGGATAAGGATTTGAACTGAGGTGTGCCTGCCTCCAAAGTGAATTTTAGCAGGTGTGAGCCTCACTTTACGGGACTTATTTTATGACTGATTTTCTTTTGCCTCATAGATTGTTCACTATCTTCTTAGAATCAGTTCCTCTGATTGACAGTCCTGCTTTAAACAAAGTACAGACTAGCCACCTGAAAAACAGGGTTTTGAAGGTAATCTGTCAACCTATTACCCACCCCCTCTTCCCCTGAACTATGTCTGTAAAGAATCTTGAAGGTGAAAGGCACCGAACAAATGCTAAATACTGTTGTCTTCATCCAGAACCATGCAAATAGTGGCTGGTTGGAGATGAGTGAGTTTTTGTCTCTGAAAAACCGAATTTTTGTTAGCTGACATTATATGGAGCTGGAATACCTCCATGGTGAAAGAGCTAACTAAAAAATGACCTTGAGGGTCGGCTGGTTGGAGAGGTTAGCTGCTGTGCTGGGTCCTTGTCTTGGGAGCAGTAGAGCAGGAAGAGAGAAAGTTAGGGAGGAGAGGTGTTCTCCAGGCCTCTGTTCCAGCTGGGGAATAGGGACATTCTGTATTTGGAATCTGGTATTTCCCATGCATGGTGCTTGCTGCCCAGAGGCTCTGAGAAGAATACATTCTTCTTTCTTCCTTGTCCACACCCACCAGTGGTAATCAACACCACCTGGGTGATTCTGGAAGCTAGTTCTAAACCAGTTACACCACTTAATAGTTGTGGGGTTGGGTAGAATAGTTTCTTCACTGAAGACGATTAGAGGAATTTATAGGCTGTCAGGGTGTAATTAGCCACGGAAGATATTGGCAAGGGCATGAAGCTAACATTCTTCTCTCATCTCTGAACACTGCCTCCTTCCACAACTGGCACATCTTCTCCATGTCCTTGCATTCTTGTTGGGTTGTTCTGCTCTTTGAATCTTTGCCCTGGCTTGGTCTGTCTGAAGCCTACTGAGTTGTTCCCCCCTCCACGATTCTACCGATCTGTTAATAGTTCCTCTTCCAGCTTGCTACTCTGTTTCTCTAACCTGCTTTTGCTTAACTATGGATCCATTTGAGCAATGATGCCAGACAGACTTTCTACCATTTTGTATTTTTGCAAGCATGGATATGTATGACTTAAGATCTAGAAATGCATTTTATAGTTTGATGCCATAGAAGGTCAGGTTTGACCTATACTTAGAAGTTGTCAGCACTACTTAAAAGAATAGGTTTATTTACCTACATGTATTTGAATTATGTATGTTTGAAGGATAAAGACTACTTTGAAATTTATGGTTTGCTTGTCATGAGTTTGCCTAGACTTATGGAAAATTATAACTATTTGTTTTCTTTTAGAGGAATGGTGTTCACAGAAAATATATTCTCATAGGGGTGATGGCTAATGGATATGTACATCACCCTCTGTGTAGTATTGCCTGTACTTAGTAGGTACTGAAATGAATGCTTTAGAAATAATAATTTTGTGGTTTCTCAAAAAGTTGAACATAGAATTATTATATGACCCAGCAAATTCACTCTTAGGTTTATGCCCAAAAGAACTGAAAATGGGTACTGAAACAAAAACAAATCCATGAATGCTCATGGCAGCACCCTTCGCAATAGCAAAAACACAGAGACAGCCTGAATATCATCAACAGAAGAACAGATAAACCAATTATATACCTACACAATGCATATCACGGGACCTAAAAACCAGTGAAGTGTTGATAGATACTACAGTGTGGATGAGCCTTGAAAATATTATGCCAAGTGAAAGAAGCCAGACACAAAAGGTTCCATATTGTATGATTCCATTTATATGATGCATCCAGAATGGGTAAGCTGTGGAGACAGAGAGCAGATTGGTGGTCATCACAGCCAGAAGGGAAAGGGACTTAGGGAGCTGACTACTTAATGAGTATGGGACTTCTTTTTGGGTAATAAAAATGTTTTGGTATGAGTAGAGGTGGTTGCACAACATTGTGAGTATAGTAAATGCCACTAAATTGTTCACTTTAAATGCATAATTTTATGTGCATTTCACCTTAATAAAACAAATAATAAGTACAGCCAACAGCTGCTGAGTACTTGCTATGCACCAAGCACTGTACGAGGCATTTCACGTAACTCTCACGGAAGCCCAGAATCTCTCTCTGAGGTAGTTGGCATAATCCTTCCATTTTAGCGAAAGACCCTGACTCTGAAGCCAAGAGAAGTTAAGGAGCACACTCTCCTTCTGACAAGCTTTCTAGGACCTTGAATTCCCAGAGTTAAATATGATGACTTGAAGAAACTTGGTTGGAGGTAAAGTTGTTTTTTAATTGCTTCAGTTTTGAAAGAATGCCTCTGCTCTGAGTTTGAACGCTGGGTGGTAAGTGATTTGGAGGCTGTTGTTCTGTGTTTAAAAGGAATGTTTGCAAAAACCTAGTTCTGGGTGGATGCAGAGGTGTGCTTTGGAATTCTAAGGGAATGATGACGTTTGCAAGACCAGCAAGATTTCCTGATGGGATCTAATGACTAGGGGATTCCCCGAGCGCAGGCAGGAAGGTGTTGAGACAGCCATAGGGGATCGTTCAAAATGGTATTTGGTTCTGAAGTCACACTCTACTGGTCTATCATCAAGTTTCCTTGTAAATTTTTCATTTATAAAATTTTAGCATAAATCTCATTGAGTCAGTGACTAGGGATTTAAGGATCCTCAAATATGCAGGCTGTAAAATATCTGGGTTGACCAGATTTTGCATGATCTCTTGTTTTCTCCCTGTGGTTCATTGACATGATTTCATGTAGACTTTACTATTAGGAGCTGCCTGCCATACTGGAGTGCTTTTTTCTTTCTCCATTGATTTGCTAACTCATTCATTCACTCACTGATTTGTTAACTCACTGTCACTCGCCCACTAGATGACCCATTCCTTAGCTCACTCATGCCTTGATTGATTAAGTCATTTAATCTGTATAAATGGTACATGAAAAGTTGCTTGTAAAAATGCAAACTGTATGAAGATATATCAAGCAAAAAAGTAAAGGTCCTCCTGTGCTGAGCATCCTGGCTCCCTCTCCATCTCACTCCCAGCTCCATCAAGTACCATCCCTCCATTCAGAGTTTGGTATGCAGGCTTCAAGACTTCTAGACACTTATTTTATACATAGATGTGTATTGTAAGGGTTTTCTGATATATACAATAATCCTAATGGATTCCTATTTTGAAAAGTCTCTAAAATAACAGCTAGCTTGTTTTTTGACTTTTAAGTATATTTTTAAGCCTTTTTATTGTAAAAGAACTTTGCTAGTCCCTCTAGAAACTTCCTTACTTCCACCAAAAGTAACCAATTCCTCTAGAAACTTCCTTATTCCCACCAAAAGTAATCACTTTTATGGTTTTTATGCTATTAAATTGGTTGCATCTTTATGGTTTAATCAAAAGTGTATAGCTCTAAATGCAATAGGTTTGCCCATTAAAAAAAGTTATCATGCATAAACTTGAAGAATGCATGCCATAGATCTCTGTGAATTGTCCTGTGGAGTACCCCCAGGCTGAATTTTGCTGATTCCACACTTAACGGGGCAGTTCAACATGCTCCTGTGTTCTGCATCCCCCTGTGACTTGGCAGCTGAGCCCCGAAGTCTCAGCAGATTCACGTTCAGCCCCTGGGATGGCTGGCTGTAGGTGGCGCTGTGTTCCTTCATCACGCTTGTTCAGTCCCACTTGTTTCCAGTGTTGGCAAATGCTTTGCATGTTGCCTAGACCCATTCATTGGGGGCTGTTGGAATGGTGATAATCTAATTTCATCATTTTGTTTTTATTTATTATCTGGTATAGTTTTATAAGGTGATGCTTCCTTTCATCTACTATTTGGTTATCTAGTGGTATAGTTTGTATAAGCCAGTAAGATAAATGTTTGATGTTTGCCTTTTACCTACTTAGTTTTCAAGAAATGTATTGGTTCTTTGTCATCCTCAAAAGTTTACTGGTTAGGTTTTATAATATCATTATGAGCTCATGGATTTAAACATATGTGATGAGCTTCAATCTATTACAATTCTTATCTTTATGGGAGTTCACATTGTCTCATCTTTGACCCAGAGAAGCTCCCCAGGTTAGGCGTCTTCTATTATCAGTTGTTCTTGTGTTTTCTTGACATGATTCTAGAAATGGGTTGGCCACTGTTTCTAGGATTTTTTAGTGGGTAGAGCTAGGAAAAAACATACACACCTAACTTCATGTGTCTGTCTGTCTATCTATCTGTCTGTATCTAGCATCCATGTCTCTCTCTCTCTATCTCCATTGTTGTTATCTATCTTATCATCTGTCTGTATAAAGACAAAATGCCTTGTGAGTTCACACTGACTTCTAATTCAAAGTTACGACTTCTAATTCAAAGTTAAGACTACAGGGCTTTTACTTTAATTCCTCCATATTACATCTGTATCTCCTTCTTTCTCATGAAAAACCTTAGTTCTCAAGTGTACAGAAATAGAATATTACCTCTAGAATATCCCATAATTACTCACTTGCTTATCCCATAGATACAAACAACAGTCTCAGAATAATAACACAATGCTACTACCATCAGTCATGGTTCCTGAAAACAGTTAATTTTATTTTGTCACGTGTGATATCTTCATTCTTCCTGCATTATTTATGGCTGTACTATCTCTTCATTATCAGGTCTATGTCAATAGTCATATATACTATAAGGTCTCCTTTTCCTTTTTAAGACTTAGATCTTCAAGTAACCATATGTTAAAATGCTCACTGTCTGTCCTTGTGTGTAGCTTCTCTTGTTAGTTTAGTTGTCTGAAGAATGCGCTGTAGCAGAATCCTCAGAAAGAACTCATGGGGACCGTATTTTCTGAGTTCCTGCATGATGGCTGCAGATTGTCTCTGCTCTTCACACATGAAGGTTGGTATTGCTGAACATGGGACAGACAAATGCAACGTGTGATCTGAGATTTTCTTTTGCTCTAAAGGACACTGTTTGGACAACTGGCAAAATTCAAATACAGTCTGTATAGTAGGTCTGAACAATGGTGTTGTTAATTTTCTTACTCTGATAATGATACTGTAGTTATGTAAGAGAACGGTCTTGTTTTTAGGAGACAAATACTTCAACTGTTATGGATAGAAGTATGTCGTGTGCAAACTACACATCTATCCATACACACAGGATAGGTGGTAATATGTGGGAAACCTAGGGGAAAGCTGTATGAGAATTCTGAATTCTTCATGCTGTTCTTCATCTTTTCTGTAAATCCAAAATTATGTTGAAATAAAATGTTAAAAATATATGAACATGCATTTCTCAATAGATATATGTCTGTACATGTGACTGTTTATGCCAGCATGCACAATTTTGGGGTACATTTTTATTGTATCTTTTGAGTTATACTTTTTTTCAAAGATAGGCAGTAGAAAGTTCTTACGTTTAAGGATTTATACTTGGCATAATAAAATATGGGGTATCAATGATGGATCCAGAAAATACACAGTAGAGATGTACATGTCTGTGAAGAAAGAGAATCTATTGACAATGCAGAGATACAGAGGTTTGATTTTGATTCATTTTGTAGACGTTAATTTCTGCCCTATTTTCTTGATCATTAACTCAGACTTTGTTCCCCTTGTTCCACTTCTTTTTCTTTTAAAGTCAAATAAAAATGAACAGAGCTATTATGATTTTGCATTGAGTGTCCCAAGTAGATTTAGATTGTTGGTGTCAAAGTAAACAAGAGACAGATGCACTGGAATTTCATAACTAGATGGGCTTTAGGGTGTATCAATTTTCTTAGGCAAGTTCATAAAAAAAACAAGTTTCTCCCCCTCTGTACTGTGTCCTTAGGGACTAATGTTCTAGAAAGAGAGAACAATTTTCCAGTAAAACTAACTGCGAAGATGTTGTGGATTTTAAAGACATTCCACTTTAGTGCAATTTGTTTAAGGCTTATGGAGACAGGTTACTGTGTAGCTAGGGGTGTGGACTCCTCGATGGCTTGTGCTCTTCTGTCCCACTGTCCTGGGCACCGATGGATGTAAACGCCCTCATGCTTGGATATCCTGGTTCCTTTGTCCAAAATAATTTCATCTTTTCCATTGGATTGGAAGTCCTCCTTGAGAAGTGGATGCACCCCTTAAAGAAAATAAACCAATGTCCATCATTTGAAAGGGCAATCCACAACTCACGGATGGGTTGATTTGAAGGTTGTTTCTAAGTCAATAGCTTGAAATTCAAAATTGCATTTTTTTATGGAAGCATGGTAGTTAGGTGTCCCAGGCCAGCTGACTAAAACTTACCAAACCCACCATGTCAACGTCTGTAGTACTGAAGCGATACTACAGACCCTGGTGAATGGGGTGGCTGCTCTAGAGCAGTGGCTTTCAACTGGGCTGCAGGAGGCAATTTCTTACAGGCCCTGCTGGCTGCAGATGGCACACCACCCTTGCACTAATCTCACTGGAATGTAGCTCTTCTCATGGGCACTCCTCCGCTCAAGGGCATGCATGCTCCTTACTATCAAATATATGCCCTCTGTTTGGGCAGTATTCAAGGCCTTCCACCTCATGCTCCATCTTCCCTGTCCCACTGTGTACTGTTTCCCCCCCCACAGACACGTGCTGTCTAAAGCTTTGCCTGAACATGCTCCCCCTGCCTCAGTTTCCCTCCTTTGCCTGTGCCAATCTTGGCAACCAGAATCCAATTCCCATTTGTGTCAGCCTGTGAGGTACCTGTTTACTGGCTCATCTCAAATGCCGCCTCCTTTCCTGGTTTCTCCCAACTAGGGGTTACTTGTCCCTTGTGTATACATCCTCATCCTATTATTATCTTACCTGTCTTATGGCCTGTAATATCGTCTTCATCGGATAATGTTCGTGAGACTGTTATTGAACCCCGTGCATCCCAGGGTCAAGAATCCTTGTCTTCTCCACCTCCGAGAGTCCAGCATGCCTGTCACTGTGCTCTGGGTGAGGCGGCTGCACAATAAATTCAGGAGATATTAACCTACCTTCCTGCCCTCACCCACTACCATCACACATCCTGAGAGAGGTGGGCAACATGTGGAGGTGCCCGTAGGAGGCCAGGGACGGGAGCTGTCTGTGTTGCTTTCCAAACATTAATGTCCATGGACAGCTCTAAGTGCTGTCTCCCTTTGGCTTTGAGTCAGATATAATAAAACAAAATCAGCCATTACGAGTAATGCTATTTAACTTTTGTTGTAAGGCTCACAGAAGATGTTTGCTAACCCTGACCAGTGTCAGATACAATAAATATAATTAATCTCTGGAAACACACAGATGAAATTACTTAAATCATGGCTTTAGTTTGTTTCCAACCCTCCGAGTCTCCTGGGCATAGAGTAGATTATGTGGTCCTTTATTGCCAGAGGCACCTCCAGCCTTTATCCCGAGTTTAGCTGTAGGGGGATTGACTCTTTCTGGGTGTTTTAAACTTGAAAGTAAACACTGGGTTCTCCATATCCATCTCTTTTTCTAAGAGAATGTTTATTTGTGCAGGAGAAGTGACCTCTCCTCTCCTCTTTGCATTTTCACATCTAGTAAAGTCAAGAGTGGATTTTGCACTGATTTACCTCGGGACAGTTCAGTGAGCCCACAGTTCTGGAAAGAAATGGCATGTAGGTCTTTCCTCCATTTTAGTATCGCCAAAGAACTCAGCACTATGGGTCATTATGGCTTTGGAGCTTCCATAATGCAAAAATTGTTGACTTGAGGAGTTAGGGGCATCCTTAGATTTCATCCAGTCCAACAGCCCCATCTGATAAATAAGAAACCAGGCTTCATGAGCTGCCGTGCCTTGCTGGAGGCCACGTCATGTCTGAATGTCAGAGGCTGGGGAGAACCAGCTCTCTGCTCTCTTTCCACTTCGTGGCTTTTTCTCAGACATCTCCCACATGGGATTCTGTTTACTATTTCATAGATTTCATGATGGAAAGATCTGGTCAACAAGACCAAGCATATCTTGTATTCATTTAATCAATGTTTATGGAGGGCTCACTATAGCCCATGCACTAGAGGTGCTGGGGATACAGTGATGAACAACAGATACAAGCCTGCCCTGGCAAATCTTCCAGTTTACTGGGGTAGCCAACTATTAGAATAGCTCAGTGAATTTTGATGAGTGTTCTAATGGGAAAGCATAGGGTGCCTGGAACCTCTAACTGAAGGGTGGGCAGGATTTGGCTGGAGGAACCAGAGCATATCCCAAATAGAAGGAACAGTGTGTGCAAAGGCTGGGGTTTAGTGAGAGCTTTCTGGCTATTCTCACATCCATGCTTACTCTAGACACCTCTAGAGTGGCCACAATGCACTTGTCTCTCCAGCCTCTCTCTTCTGCCTGCATGCTAACATACACTGTGGCATTGTTTTTCAATTTTTGTCCAAGCTTTTATTTATTTTCATTGCTTTGCACATATTCTCCTTCTATCGGAAATGTAAATTGCTTCTAGCCCTGCTTACACTTTAGGATTCAGCTTTCAGTTTGGTTCCCCTGGACTGTTTTGGCTAATTTTCCTATATGGTAGCATAACACCCTGTGTATGCCTCCACTGACTTTATAGATTCTCATTTAATTGTTTGCTTGTCTGTGTTCCTTGCTGGTCTGTGAGCTTTTTGTGGGGGTCAGAGGTGTGCCTTATTTGTCTCTGTACACCTACGACAGCATCCTGAGCTTAATAGTTATTCCCAATACACATTCATTGTATCAACAGATGAAGAAATATAGGCCTTCTGATTCCAATCCTGCTCTCCTTTCTGCCTCCTTTTCCTTCCCTGTGTCTGTCACTCCATCCATCTAACCTTCCTTCCTTCTATCCATCCAACAGGTGTTTTTAAGATTCTATGAGCTTGACCTTGGGCTGCTCATGGTCCAGCAGAAGAGTTGGTGAGCAATCAGATGAGTAATAGTTTCAGAGGGTACTTGATATTATAGGGTTTTAAGCAAAGGGCTCCAGAGCATCAAGGGTGGATCTATATGTTTGTCTGGGGTAATCTGGGAGGGCTTTGCCAGGGAAGCACTGTCTGAGCTGGCTGGTGAGAGGTCAGAGGTTTGCCAGATGAGGAGGGCAGGCAGGAAGGTACTTCACTGGAGGCTTCGGCACATGCAGAAAAAGACCCTGAATTGTAGAAAGTAAGAAGTTTAATTTTCGTGGAATCCAGGGTGTGTATGGTATTGGTGAGTGAGGGTAGGAAACGGTGGGTAGGAGGAAGTGAGGGGAACCAAGACGCAATGGGAAAATGCTCTTGTTTGTAAGAAATGAGAGTTTTAATTATGTAGGCACTGGAAGCCCTACTCAGGTTTTTAACCGAGGCAAGTTCCCTGTGTTTTGTAGGAAGCAGACAGTCCCTCCCTGGGGTCATCAGAAGAGAAAATCCTGGCAGACCTGGCAAAGGCAGGTTTTCAGTGCTAATCTACCATGTGTGCCCTTATTTCTACATTCCCCTACTCTTTCAGCAAACTCTAGTCTGGGGACCATTGCTAGTACTAGATGGAAATGAAGGAAAGAAGGAAAGAAGATTAGGGGGTATAAGTCGCTAATTTGCAAGTATTTATCACCTTTACCTCTGGAGAAATAGGACTTTGAAATGATAGTGATTACCAACCCTTTACGTTACTTATTAGACCTCTTTTTTCCCTTAATAATCCTTATTAGCCAGAGAATTTATTGTTTGGCACTGACTTAGATAGATGCTTACTGACTTTTCCTATTTCAGAGCTGATGAAAGGATTCATTCTTCCTGAACACCTCTGTTGTTGAAACAACAGTGGTAAATCTTTGCTGACTGATTTGAAGAGGCCATTGAGCTTGATAGTAACAATTACTGAACCTAATGTTTACATTAAGGCACCCACAATCCATCCAAGTTCTTCAACAGCGTAATTAATAGGACCAGCTAGTATTCTAGATCATTGTAATAATGTTTACTCTGAAAGCTCACAGTTGGACTAAAGTTCCTATCGCAAGCTCTGCTGACATCAAGGAATCTTAAACTTCCTTTTTGAAAGGAAGGTTTATGAGCGCCTGATTTTGGCAGCCAAAACATAATTCCTCCCGCAGATGCTCACTGAATTCATGGACTAGTAAGGATTGATGTTGGATTAGAGATTATCTAGTCAGTTATTTCTAAACCTGCCTAAACCACAGAATCTACTGGGGAGAATAGAAATTTCTGAATTGCTGAACCCTACCTCTGGGGGCCCGGAGCTATGGTGGAATCAGGACATTGTAGATATATTGTCTTAAACATCCAGGTTATTCTTTCAATATATATGAGAACTGCTTATCTCATATTGAAGAAACTGAGGGATACCAGACTGAAGTCACTTGGAAGATTAAACCAGTCTGGAAACCTCCTGGGTCTCCCTGAGTGAAAAGAAATGGATATAATGGATCCCTGGGAAGTACTTCTGTTTATAAAATACTTTTGTTTAAAAAAGTCCCCAGTTTTGACTTAAAGGGAGGCACTTCCACAGAGTTCCTGAGAGTGGATTCTCTGACTGCCCTCATAGACACTCTCAGTGCTTCTTAAAAATGTAGACCCCATGTATCAAAAGCTCTGAGGGTGGGTCTCAGGAATCTGTATTTAAACAAATGCTTTAGGTATTTCTGATGCACATCAAAGTTTGAAAACCATTGGGTTTTCTCTTTTTAAATCAGTTGGCACCTCCCTATTCACGGTAGGTACTCAGTGCCAGTTAGAGAATTCATGGCAACTGAAATTCAGCACCATTGACACAGCCAGCGCTCACTCCCCATCTTCCCTGTGCCATCTGACAACTGGCTGCACGCTCCTGAAATGCTCTATGTGGTGATTCCCACTTACAAACCCCTTTCCCTTTATCATCCTCTCTCGCTGTACTTCCTCAGACCTCTCACTCTCCTGGACAAACTTATTGCCTCCTGGGCAACCACATGTCTTCTGTTGGTCCCACTTTGAATGCAGCGATAATTCCCGAATGTCTTTCACCTGCCCAGACTCATTTCCTGAGCTTCAGACCCACCTTACAACAGCCTGTCCAGAACCTGCCATTTGGATGCCCCATGGCCCCCTCAAGTTGACATGGCTGAATGGGGCTCTGATCTTCCCCCAGTGCCTGGTTCTCCTCCTCTCTCTGCTGCTTGAGTTAGTGGTGCTGCCATTCATCCTGTTAACTGCCTAGGACTCCTCTAACTTCTCCTACTTCCATGAACAAACACTGATGATTTGAGCTGTTAAGTGTACCTGGGTCAATTACATCTCAGTAAAACTGGAAAAAATACCTGAAATCTACTGTCTGTCTGGTTCTTCCTGAAGCCACTGACTTGCCCCAGACCACCATCATCTCTGATCTGGGCCTTGATGCTACCTTCTAAGCTCATCTCCTTCCCGCCAAGCTTGCCCTTTCCAGTCCACCAACCACAGTGTCTCTAGAGTGGCTTTTAAACCTCTGACCAGCCACCCCTTCTGTTTAAAACCCTTCAGAGATTCTGCATTGCCTCCCAGATGAAACCCAAACTGCTAGTATGCCACTCAAGGTCTTCTAAGCTCTGACTGCTCCTCACTCAGGGCCAGCTCATCACTTTGCCTCTCTTTCTTGGGACCTTGCATTCTAGGCATTCTGAGTTACTCTGCTCACTGGTGCCTTGAGCATTTTCAGAGGAAATTTTCAGTACCTGGAATGTCTTTGTATCACTGTATCCTCTCTCCCCATTTAACTTTCCAATGTGTCCCTAATCATCCTTCTTCATGTCATTCTTTCCGTCTGAAACCTTGGTTGACCCTCTGGCATGGGTATGGCCCCACACTGTGCACCATCCTACCCTGTCCATACCTCCATCGTAAATCTGTGGATAAGGATTTATTTGCAAGTGTACTGCCCCTCCTCGATTTGATTCATCTATTTCCTCTGTGCTTAGAATTGTGACTGGCTCTTAGTAGGTACTTAGTTAACACTTCTTGGATGAGTGAATTGATGAATTATTTACAACATCTGAGTTTTAGAACTATACATCATGTAAAAATCTATACTTATGTTTCAGTCATTATTCCAATTAAGGAAACACATGTCATGGACTAATGCACTGGAGGTAGAGTTCATAAAAATAACTATGCATTCTGATTGACTCATGTAACCCAATTAATTTACCCATTAAGGGGTCAGCCAGAAGCTGAAAGTGAAGCAAATACACTGTGACATGGATCAACATTACAATCAAGTCCCTTAAGCAGTTGATAGTTAGGGGTTTTAAAAAACACCCAAGGTTACCAGGCATTACTTCATGTTTTACAATGTAGTGGGTGTTTTTTGTTTTTTATTTATTCTTTAACCAAAGGAAACAATATTTCATCCTGATAAGTAAGAATCATGCTAATGATGGAAACAAAATCACTCCAGCATTCTAGCTAAAATTACAGTGTTGGCTATAAGTAAAAAGAAGTCTGAGAGGCCCTGTTTTCTGGGTCCTTCTTTCGTCCATTACAGCTTCAGCAAGAAGGAAGCGATGGGTGGCTAGAGCTAAGTGCCACAGGTGAGGGAAGAGTGGTGAGGGTGGGACAGGTGGTCAGGGAGGGAGGAGACAACATATCAGGCAGGGACGTATCCTGGGAAATAATTAGGTCACATCATTATTGCACATAGGACACAAAGCCGTAAAACACGTAATAACTTGTCACTCCAGGCCAAGTGTGGGTTTTTTCTGTGTTTTATATAAACTGTGTCATTCAATCCATTCTGCAAACTTATGGGACTATTAGAAATTTCTTAATTTTACAGACTCGGGAGCCGCTGACTGATTCTCACTAGTTCGGGAAATAGCTAGGGAATTAGAAAATGTGCACTGGATTGATTTCATCCTTTAAGATTCAGAAGGACTTGGCAATTAACTTGCCTGAATTCAAAAGGGAAGAAGACACTCCCTACAATTCCTCTGTCCTTTTGTCTCCCAATGCAGTGTCCCTCAATTCTCTTGGAACTCACGCCTCTGGGGCTCTCACTCCTTGGCTGGGTGGCACAGGCAGGTGTGCTGAGCTTGCCAGCTGTCCATCCTGGGACAGCTGTGCCCCCCTTTGCAGAGCAGCTTGTCACCACAAGCATTTCTGTTAAGCTCACAGTGGGGGATGCGTATGTGGCGTCTTACCTCAAAATGCTCCATTCTCTTTAGCCCTGCTGGCCCTTAATGGATGCGACTCACATCATCAGAGAATGCCCATCTGTTAGAATGGTTCCTCTTAGTTCACACATGAGGACACTCGTCCCTGGGGTACTTTGCTTGTCCAAAGTCCCAGCAGCCCTGGGTGTGGAATGTGTTTCCTAACACCCAGGGCTCTTGCTCCTACACTGCCATGGCTGGCCCACATACCAAGTTCACCTCCTGCTCATCAACACTCCCTACCTCCCTGTCAGGCGGGCAGTACTTATTGTTTTTTATCTATGGGAGCCTAATTCAGCTGTGGTCTCCCAGCACCCAGGGTCTGTGCTTTTGCCTTGAACTTGGGTTCCTGTTTCCCACGCTCTGGGATGAGGTTCTCACAGGCAGGTTCTGAGCCTCTCTCCCATCCGTTTCTCCATCCGTTAGATCTTCTGGTCATTTTCACAGCAGACATTCCACGCCTGTCTTCTGGTGTTCTTCAAAAACAGCTTGTACATTTTCTCCTTTGCTGAAGCTATTTTCCCAGCCCCAAATATTCCTGTATCACGTGCCTGTCTTGGTGTTTTGAGCACTAATATGAATCTTATTACTTTTAAGACACCCTCTCTACCCACTTTAGCCTACATGTATCCTTATGTAAATAGGCATGGTACCTGTCCTTTGAAATACAACATGATCCCATGGTTAAGTCAATCCACGAAATACTGGATGTTTTATCTGCCACATGGAGATTCATATTGCCTATTGGCACACTAAAGTCTTTGAGAAGTTCTGCATTACAGAAACTGGCTTAGCTTTTGAAACCCTGTATCTCCCAAACTAATGTCCTTGAAAGTTTTCACATGCGTGACACTATTAGCATCCTGCTGAATGCTTTTTGGGGAGTGCTTTTCTAGGACACACAATTAGAAATTTAGAAGTCTTATTTTCCCAGCCGTACTTTAAGTTTTTGTGCTTCTGTATCTCTCCCCAGTGTCCAGTGAAATATCAATTTCTCTTTTAAAAAATGTTATGTGGTAGCAAAGGGCTAAGGAAGGTTTGCTTGTCTGCTCATGTGGGTTCCTGGTGCAGAAAAGAACTTTTTTCATGCTGCAGTGTGGCCAAGATGTAGAGTGGTCAGCAGAAAAAGTGGAAATTGTTCAGAGATGAGAAGAAATTAGAGGAGTTATTATGAACCATAAGTGAGGTTGGGGCTAGAAAGGCCAAGTCCACTGTCTGAAAATCTCAGTGGAAAAGTTGGAATTTGAGAAACCCTCATCCAAAGAAAGGCAAACAGCTCTGGTGTAAGTAAACCTCTCCAAGCCTTGGAGAATGAAAAACAAATTTAAAGATGAAGAGAGGGAGAAAAAAATGGAACAGAATGGATGGTTATAAAACACTCATTTTATTTCAGTTTTAAAACTTTCCTGGGATGGGCTCCCAGATCCTCGCCCGGCTACTAGGAGCGAAGGCTGCGGTTATTCAGGCTCTGTGCTTGCCAAGACTTCCTTCTTTTCCGCTTTTCTCGCTTCATGTTTCAGTCATGACCTTGAATAACCCTAGATCTTTATCTGTTTTGGTCAAGTCGGTTCAACAGCTAGTTATTGAGTCCTTCCTAGGTGCCAGGCTATGCCGGGGCTATGAAGACAACCAAGACAGTCTTTCACTTGGGGATGTCCTAGCCAGGGGGCGGAGGGAGGGAACATTAGACATCAAACCAGACAGGTCATTGCCATGAGCTATCGAGATAGAGAAAGACCGAACCTGGGGACTCTAGCGAGTATTTCCTCAGGTCCAGAGAAGCTGAGGGCCCTTAAGACTTCCAGGAGCCCATGAAAATGTTTTCCTCTCTTTTAAACCTGAGGAAAAAAAAGAGTATTATCCAACCTTGGTTTTCTTTATCTTTATACTAACACAGTCACAAAGTAATTTTAAATATGTTTTACGGAGGAAGGGGGCCACACAGGCTAGTGCTCAGGGCCCGCAAAAATCATATCTGATTGGATTCGTTTCCTGGGCTTCTGTAACAAAGGACAACAAACTGGTGGCCTAAACAGTAGGAATTCATTGTCTCACAGCTTTGGAGGCCAGAAGTTTGAGATCGAGGTGTCAGCAGGGCTGGGCTGCTTCCTCCTGAGGGCTGTGAGGGGCAGTGTGTTCCGGGCATCTCCCCTTGCTCTGGTCAGAGGCTGGCTGTCTTTGGCATTCCTTTGCTTATAGAATGGCTGTCTTCTTGTGTCTTCACATCTTCCCTCTTTGCATGTCTTTCTGTTCATATGGCGTTCTTTTTTATGTGGACACCAGCCATCCTAGATTAGGGGCTCACCCTAGACCAGTGTACCTCATTTTAATTAATTACATCTATAACACTATTTCCAAATAAGGTCACATTTTGAGGTTCTAGGGATTAGGTTTCAATATATGAATCTGGAGGTGGTTGGGGGTGGGGTGCATAATTCAACCCATACTAGTGACCCTGGGTTCCTGGGGAGTCCAGGCTTCTCCTGTGGATCCACTAGACTGGGCATGCTGTGAGAACGGAGAGGAGTCACACGGCTACCTGTGGTTACAGGTTACAAATAAAAAGGGTGGGTTTTTCTCATAGAACACAAGACCACTGTGGAAATTATGTTGCAGCCTTGAATGGAGCATTTTATTGACCTAGTTTCTAAATGAAGATAGCCAGGTTTAACAATCTAGGAAAATAATCTAGCCCTTGGAAATGCTGAACGTGACATCTTGAGAAAGTTAAGATTCTTGTTCTCAAGTTCTGTACAAAAGTGTTCTGCATATCCACCTCCAGCGGGGCTAGCTTCAGTGGTCCCGGATGCCCCAGGTGCGACTCTCCAGCTTTCACCGTCTGAGCTGTCTTCTCCCCATTTCTTAGGTACAGGCTCTGAGCCAGGGAACAAATGCCAGGAAGCCGTGATAAGGATTTTGAGGAAACGGTGCTTCTCTAGTTCCCAGCCTCCTCTCCTCAGGACTGGGGTCTGAAGGGCGCCAGAGCACATTTCTCATAGGTTCCACATGCTATTTTGGGGAGAGGACCCGGCAGTCACCCAGGCGCAAACCTGGCATGAGCCCCCCACGGCCTGGTTTGAATTTGCATCTCTAATTCTGCCTTTTGCCCGGGGAGTTCCAAGGGGCACTGGCTCCCTCCACCCCCGCTGTGCAGGCCTGCTTAGCGGGTGGTGGTTTGAGGCCAGCCAGAGCTACTTCTCACCCCAGCCCCGCCAACTCTGCAAATACTTCTGGGTGTCTGGTCCTCATTAGAGTTGGCTGAGTTCACAGTTTCCAGCTTTACCCTGAAGTGCCACCTCACCTGTGGTTGACCAGACGCCCCCATCTTTACTTTTGAAGAAAAGCCCACAAGGGACTGCTCAGGAGGTTGCCAGAGCCTGTCCTACAGGCTCACACACCATGTGGCTGCTGCCACCACCTTCCTGTCCAGGAGGCCAGCTCACCGTGGGCCTCTCCTCCTTGCTCAGGACTTTGCCAAACTCCCTGGATGGTGGCCTTCTTGAGTTTCCTCCTGGAACCCGTTGCTGCCTGGGTTCCCTCGCAGGTTTTAAGAGAAACAAATTGAAAATGTGTGAAGTTCTTCATCACCTCCTTCTTTTTCCAGCCTCTCATTTTAAGTTGTGTGCGCATTCCCAGACTCGCACTTCTTAGTAATTTTCATAAAAATAACTGTGTGGCAGCTCCGGGTAAACATCTTAGCTGTAAAGTCCTTACAATTAGACCTCCTATTACAACTGGAGTGGGAGCGGCTGTAATTAAAAATATACAGAATAAGGGTTTTAAAGTGTGTCATTTGTTTTTGAAGCATCTGAGCTGTTTTGCTATTAGCAGGAGGAAATATTTAGAAAAATCCAGGGCATTTCCAAACATCTGACTGCTCAGCTGGGTAAAAATACAATCTAAGTATTTCCTTTCAAATTCGCATCATTTTGTGATTAGTCAGGGCTTTTGAAGTATGAATATCTTTTTCCAAAATGTTTTCTATTACAGCTGTGTCTTTTTTTATTTGGTGACCCAATTATATGCCTCTTCAGCCTGGAAGAATTCACATTATTAGTTGAAAAATATTGTTGAACCCCAACGACAGGTTTTGTAAGGCTGAATTTCATAAACTTTCATAAAGCTTAATTTTGTTGTTTTGTTCTAGGGTGTAGGAAAAGGAAGGTCTGAAAGGGGGTTCAGGCCCTTTGAGGTAGGTCAGAGGCAGAAAGTAGAAAGGCTGGTAAAGATACCTTTTGAATGCACCCTTTATGTGCATTCACTATTGCAAGGGAGAGCATTGACCTTGCGTGGAAACATTCCCGATGATTTGAAACGGATATGTCTGCCTACGGTGCTTCTTAATCTTGGGTGATTTAGCGTGCTCATTTCCCTTAACTTGAAGGTATCAACCATGAGTCCACGATCATCCATTTGCCCCTAATATCTTTTAACAGTGAGCTCTTTAAAA
Organism: Manis pentadactyla; assembly: GCF_030020395.1. Classification (NCBI taxonomy): domain Eukaryota; kingdom Metazoa; phylum Chordata; class Mammalia; order Pholidota; family Manidae; genus Manis; species Manis pentadactyla. The sequence continues at coordinate 188,208,468 of NC_080019.1, read as the reverse complement.
GATTATTGGGTAGATTTCATTACTTAGACATGTTCCAAGGGTTCTGGAAAAACATTGCCTCAGATAGAATATAATCTGGAAATTTTCATTCTTTAGAATTTGCTACTCAGGAGATACTTTAGCCCACAGGTTCTTTAAAAATAAATTATTTGTAGCTCCAATGTTTTCTTTATGATTTGTTCCAACTAGTTCATCATCGCTGTAGCAAAGATTATACTCCCCTTCTAAAGCCAAGGTGTTTGCCTTCCAAGTGAGAATTTAAAGAAAATTCAGGGTTTGATTTCTAACCCCCTTATCTTCTCTGGGAGTAGATAAATTGCGTGAGTGGTCAGCACACCTGCCAAAGTCAACTTTTGAAATAGACATAACGTAAGACTAGCATGCAGTTGAACCTTGTTCCCCGGTGGAGCTCTGCCTCTGAGGATTTGGATTCTATAGGACTGGTTTGCCAGCCACAAAGCCTGCAGAGACACGTTTGTCCAAAAGAAAAAATGATTGCCTTTTGTTTTGAACCACCTCATCCATCACTGGTATCATTTGGTGCAACTTGATATAGAAGCACCAGAAGTAACTTTCCCCACTACAGATGCATTTTAAAAAGGCGCTTGTCTGGTACGTGGTGGGAACGCTCTTGTGTGACATCTTGGCCTCAGTGGTGCTGCTGGGCTCCTTCAGCCCATGAGATGACCCACTTTTCTTGAAATAGGCCAGGGGCTCGGGAAGCTTAGGGGCCTCTTGCTTTCATTGTCAGGGAAGTTAGAAGGCACCTGGGACCAATGCATGCCCTCTAAGACTGGGCTTCTGGGGACTTCTAGGCTAGAATGGTACCTCATGCCAAAATAAAAAAATGATAATCCTATAGCACTGAGGTAGTGTTCAGAATCAATATCTAAAATTTGGAGACTGACTCAACTGCCACTATTTTAAGAAATGAAAAAAGAGAAGAAAAATTTTTTTAAATCAGTCTTCAGATTCAGGATGGTTGAGTGATCAACAATGTGGACCCACATGTAATTTTTTAAAAGGAAGGAAATAGTTCAGCCTTTAGTGGTCCTTGGTTTGTATTTCCTATATGATACACAGCCAGGTTTGAGTAACTAATAGAACTCCACAGGGTTAGAACTTGGAGTGGATAGAATTGTGTCCCCAAAGATATGTTCAGGGCCTGTGAATGGGACCTTACTTGGAAATATGGTCTTTGCTGATAGCATCAAGTTAAGGATCTCAGGATGAGATCCTTCTGAATATGGGTGAGCCCTACATTTACCAACAGGTATTCTTATAAGAGAAAGGAGAAAGAGATTGGAGACACAGACACGGAGAGGAAGAAGGCATGTGAAGATGGAGGCCGAGACTGGAGCAATGCGTCGGTAAGCCAAGAAACACCACGGGTTGCCAGCCACCACCAGGATTCAGGATAGACACATGGAGTAGGTTCTCCCTCAGAGCCTCCAGGAAAAGCCCAGTATGCTGACACCTTGATTTTGAACTTAAGGCCTCTGGAATTGGGAAAGAATCGATTTCTGTTTTAAGTCCCCCAGTTTGGGGTAATTTATTGCAGGAGCAGCCCTAGGAAACAAATGCAGAGCTGTGTGGGCTCTTGAGGCATCTGACCCAAGAGCCTCATTTTATATTTGGGAGGCCCAGCAACTTGCCCTTGTTCACATAGTAGGCGGGCAGCCGAGTTCAGACTTCAGTGCTTGACTGTGGACCCTGAGTTCTGTGTCCACCACCCCCAACTCGCCACCACGACCATTTGCAGCATACCCCATATGTGCAAAGCAGTGTGAGGAACTAGAGGGAGGACAGAGGCAGGTCACCCCAGCTTTGCCATTAAGGAACTTCAAAAAAGTCACACATGCAAAAGACTATGTTACAGGGTGCTCTGTGGTGTCATTAGAAGTTATGAATCTAAACACGTGGGACAAGTATGTGTGACTGGAAGGGTCAGAAAAAGCTCATTTTGAAATTGGCCTTTGTGGTTGAGCTTTTGGGAAGATGAGGTTTCAGTGTGGAGAGATGGTGGGGAGCAGAGGGGCCAAGGGAAGGGATGATGGGACGGGGCCTCCTAATTTCCAGCTGAGTGAGTGCTCAGGAGATGGTGAAAGGTGAGGCTCTGCTGTCACCTGCGGGGGCAGGGTCCAGGCACAAAGCTGCTGCAGGGCTGTCCTGCCAACCTTTGAGGGGGACATTGCCACCCCGGTGGGCCTGGAAGGCAGAGCATAAAGCCAAAGAGCATTATTCTCCAGCCTTAAGGCTCAATGTCAGTTGTTCTGTTCAGTTTGGGACTTAATTGGGATCTGTCACTTGTTCCTTCTCCCCTAACTCACTCTTTTGGAACAGAATGTCTGTCCTATGCCTGTCCCACCACTGTATTAGGAAACACATAGCTTGTCTGGTTTCACAGGTTCACAGGTGGAGAGGAGTTTGGCCTCAGGATGAATCATGCTTTGAAGTCTCACCCATATCTGACTTAGATGCAATTTCAATGAGACTTTGGACTCTAGACTTTTGAGTTGATGCTGCAATGACTTAAGACTTTGGGGTGTTGGAATGAAATGAATGTATTTTGCATACAAGAAGGACCTGGATTTGGGGGGACTAGGGGAAGATGTGATGGACTGAATGCTATGTTCCCCCTGCCCCAATTCATATGATGAAATCCTAACCCCAGTGTGATGGTATTGGGAGGTGGAGCATTTGGGAGGTGATTAGGTTTTGAGGGTGGATGGGATTAGTGCTTTTATCAGAGAGACTCCAGAGACTGCCCTCAACCCTGCCACCATGCGTGGGCAGAGAGAAGATGGTTGTCTATGAACCAGAAAGTGAGACTGTCCCAGACACGGAATCCATGGGCACCTTGCTCTCGGACTTCTCAGCTTCCCAAATTGTGAGAAAAAAATGTCTTTTGTTTATAAACCACCCAGTCTCTGGCGTTCTGCAAGAGCAGCCCCAACAGACTAAGACAGCTTTTAAGCACCACGGAACCAAACGTGAAGGAGACAGCGCTGGTTGTCTGTTGCTTCCCCGCCCCTTCCCAGCGGAATCTGGGTTCTGATAGGAATCTGCAGTCTCTTCCACACAGTCTTGCGCCTCAGGGGAGGCGGACGCCATATCACGTGTGAGAGACGGCGCAACAGGTAACGCCAGTGATGCTGCCCCCCTCGCCGGTGACTGGCTGAGCGATGGACCCGTGAACTAATTTTGGCCAGTGAAATGGAAGGGGACTTTTGATGGGGCGTGCGGAAGGAGGGAACACTCCTGGGAATGTCTCCTCACACCTGAGAGAAAGTACAGAAGGAAAACGTCCTTTGTCCTCTGGATATTGCGGTGCCTGGACATGGTGTGCGGAACGGGGCAAGCGCGTGCTGAAGATGAAGCCAACAGCCGGGATGGCAAAGGCGCGAGGGGATGAGATGGTCGTTGACGACATGCCCCCCTGCCCCTGCCCCCCCCCTCCCACTTTGAGTCCCCTGTTAAAGGACATTCATATATTTCCTTAGTGTTTTGGCCAGGGGGAGTCAGGGTTTCTGCCACCTGTTACTGAAAGCGTGCCAGGCCTTTCTGGAGGAAGTGAAACTTGGGATACCTGAAAGATGATAGGAGTAAGACACGAGGAAAGGGGGTAGAGGGCTCTAGGCAGAGGAACAGCGTCTGTGAAGGTGCCGAGGGCAGAGACTATCACCCCTGCATGGGAGACACCGAGCAAATGCAGTGTGTCCAGAGCCGAGATGGGGCTATGGTGTATGTGTCCTGTGGGAGGGGAGGGGAGGGAGAGGGAGGAGGGACAGGGCCAGACAGGGAACCAGGAGCCAGGTCAGAAATAGCCCAGAAGGTTACACGGATTCGTGTTGGGGAGGTGGCAGTGGTAATGAAAACCAGGGATGGATGGAAAAGACACCGGGGAGGTAGAATCCATGGCATTTGGCAACAGATGAGCTACGGGGGAGATGGAGACAGCCAAGCAGATGCCAAGAATCTTGTGTGAGTGACTCAGACTGTGGTTATCATGAAAGGCCAGTCAGGCGGAGAACTGGGCTGGCGTGGGCCGGGGCGGAGGAGAGGAGCAAAGCAGCAGCCAGTTCTGTGTTCTCTGGGTGTGAAGTGCTCAGAATCAGAGGCCGGAGGGATGTCACTCTGTGGACGGTGATGGGTGACGGGCAGCCGCTGTCAGCGGGCAGTCCCCCCCCACCCGGGAGAGATCCAAGCCACAGCAGTGGCCCGTGTGCCCAGAACTTTCCGGAACATGCACAGGACCGAATGGGGCTCAGGTTTGTCCCCACACCTGCTCCCCCTGCCTGTCCTTGTCCAGGGTCTGGGGGGCAATCCCACCCTCTCTGTCCCCTTGGCAGTGCTTTATACCAGGGACCAGGCCCAGCCTGTGAGTTCCAAAGTACTGGGTCTTATAACTCAGCAGGCTGGCTTTTCAAGACTACTGTCCCTGCTCTGTGAGAATGAAGCGAGCTATCTGGGAATTCCACGCTTTTTGTGTCTCCATTCTTCTGGGCTGGTCTTCTCTCGAAGTCCAATTCTAATAGTCAGGAATCCAATGTTAATATATCAATCAGCTACCTCAGCATGGGAAGTAGCCACGGAAAGATGGAGACAGAGAGAAATGTGGCCTGGTGGAGATACAGGAACAAACTGGGTTAATCAGAAATGGAAATGCAGAAATCTACTCCATCTGCTTAAAACCCACAGGATGGAGAGAGAGCTCCTCATGGTAGCCCATACGAGTATCCAGGCCTTCATACTAGCTTCAAAATTAGGTAAACAGTGGATTCCTAAGCTTTAGTGGATTGTTTTCTGTTTTTTTTTTTTTTTTTGCCTCGAGCCCCACAGGATGTATAAGTTGGGGTATGGGGCCAACATCCCAAATGGAGTGCCGACCCCCATTCCCTGGTTCTGGGAAGAGGCAGAGGAAATCCTCCGGCACTAAGCAAGCAAACAAACACCCACCCAAACAAAACAACACGACAAGCCCCACACTGAAAACTTTCCACTTGCAAACATGTTTTTGTCACTGCCAAACGTTTAGGATTGCAACATTTTGGCGTCTTTGGCCCCAAACCCGAGGACTCTGCCGTTTTCCCAAAGCACCTAAAATAAAGAATTCCTTTTGGCAAAAACAGTGTGTTTGTAAACAGCAAGGCTTTATTTTCGAGAAACTCAATTCCCCCTTAGATGTAGAGTATTTGGAATAAAACCCCGGCAGCTATTTTCCGTCTGCTTCTCCCATTCCAGATTGTCACTGGCAGGTAGAAAATATCTCTTGTTGGTGTGTGTGTGTGGTTTCCATTAACTGGGTGTGTGTCTGGAATTTGTGCTTGTCGGCCAGTTACTGATTGCCTTCTGATGCTTCTTGGGAGGGAGCTCCACAGATGAGGTGCTGGATTCTTCCAGACTCTGGCTTTCTTGTGCCCCAGGATCCTGAAACTCGGAGCTTCCCAGAGGTATGGCCAAACCTCTCTGATTCTTGTCAGGAAACCTATCCCAGCCATCTGAACATCAAACCTGTCAAACAGCACTGATCTGAAGTTGGAGAGGCTGATTTTCTAGCTTCTTTTTAGAACAGCTTTGCTGCTAAAGATAAGCTATCTTGCCCCTCCTTGAGAGTCAGGTACCATCTTTTTTCATCTCCCCCTATTCACCATCAGACCCTGTTCACACAGAGGGCTGTAATTACCTCCCTGCTTTGGAAGGTGGCCTGAGACCCTAACTGAATCTTATGAATCCTGCTCACTGAATATTCAAAATTTAAAATACCTGGTCTGAGCTCCTGAGACGAAAGAGTTTTTATCTGTGATATTTTTGGGCTTGGCTACAGAAGGAAGTATATCTATATTCTTATTGAAGTGAAACTCAAATATCATAAAATGAACCATTTTAAAGTGGACAGGTCAGTGGCACTTAGTACATCTGCAGTTTTGTGTAACCAACACCCTTCTCTGTTTCTAGGATATTTTCATCCTTGCAATGTAAATCCCTTACCCATTAAGCAGTTTCTCTTCCATTCCTCCATCCCCACAGCCCCTGGCAACCACCGATTTGCTTTCTGCTTCTGTGGATTTGCCTATGCTGGCTGTACAACACAGCTGGAGTCATGTAGTATGTGGCCTTTTGTGTCTTGCTTTTTTCCTTAGCATGTTTTTGAGGTTCATCCATATCAGGAGGACATTCATCTCCAAAATAAATCCCGCTGAAGAGCTATTGTGTTTCTATTTGAAGCTGATGGGAACTTTCAGGACCTGCGGGATGAACCCCAATGCTTGCGAGGCCCTGGAAAGATCCTCAGAGGCTGCAGAAGTCAGGCTCTGTTCCTGGAAACACCTGCCTGCTGCTGACTCTGTTGTCCCCTGGCTCAGGCCCTGGGTTATGCCTCCTGAGACCCTCACCCCATCTCCTGTTCATGGCCCTTGCTACCTTCTTTCCCTCCCTGCTCTCACATAACAAACTGGTTTCCACTGAGTGAATTCCACACGGTTCTGCCTTGTATCTGGGTTCAGTGGATCATGAGACAAAGATGAATCTCACAAAACCAGGAGACAAGTAGTGGGTTTCCGAGCTTCCAGCACTTTTCATTTTGTTAAGGAGCCATGAGGTCTCGTGAGACAGAGATGGGAACAGATGGTATCTTAATACCTGGACAGGTAGATGGGTGCTGGATTAAGAACTCCTAGGAAAGGTAGGTAGTCATGAAAAATTTTGAGTGGATGCCTGCAATAAAATATTGTAAGGATATGAACTTAAAAATGACTTGCCATGTTGCCTTTTCTCTTGTATGTTTTAATACTATTGTCTTTTCTTTGAAAAAAATCCTTGCACTGGCATCATTCCTAGGGCTTTTACTGACTTTACCCATTTTTTGGATTTTTTTCTCATTTTTATATCCTCACTATATTTTTTAAATGTTTTCTGAAATTCAAGAAATTCATCCTTCTGGAATTGGAATTCATTCATTCTGGAGTTAGAAATTAGCAGTTACTAAATTTTAATAATTTGTTCTTAGCTGATTTTGCTTAGAGCAGTTTCTCTTCAAGCAGGCTTATCTAGCCACTAGGTGGCGCTCATATGCTATTGTAAATGGATTCTGACATTGAAGTTGGAGAATTTGGAGACCGGTTTGTCTTCATTTAAGGTAAATACAGGAATTGGCCCGTACAGTCTGTACGTGCTTTGTGGATTATAGACTTCTTCCTCCTTCTCTTTGCTAGACTGCCTTTTTGAGTATGGCATCATGATTAAGTACAGGGACTGTAGAGTCAGACTAAGTTCAAATACTGCCTCTATCATTCGTTTGCTATATGACTGTAAGTAAGTCACTTAACTCACACTTCTTAATGCGAATTGGGGTTAATAATGTATCTCATAGAGTGGCTGTGCTAATTAAGAATTTAATTATATTAAAGCATAGGGTTATATGTGTTTGCTTTTTAAAAAAATTTGTTGTGTTTTTCCCCAGCTTTATGAGATATAATTGACATATAACACTGTGTAATTTTAAAGTGTGCAAGGTGATGATTTGATACATGTATTTGTCGCAGAATGAGGACCCAAACGGAATTAGTTATGTGTTTATTAGAATTAGTTATTATCAAGATTTTTATTCTGCACTGTGGCATTGCTAATACCTTAGACAAACGTTTCCCAAATACCAGTTCAAGGACTAGCCGTGACAAAATCACTTAAGGATCTCATTTCAAATACAGATTTGTAAGTTCTACATCTGGAGTGTCTATTTCAGTGATTTTGGGTTGGGGCTTAGGGATCTATTTTCTTTAACAACTTCTCATGTGATTCTTATGCTCAGCTAGACCTGGGGACCAGTGGCGCAGACTATCCAGGGGTGTCGCTGTCTACCCAAGTGTATTCCAGGTGTGAGAAGCTAACGCTGTGTTCACACTGGCAATTCCCAATTCCCCTTCCCTCAGGGAGTGTGCCATCCAAACTCTGTACAGTAGGACGGTTTCCTCTCACTGTCATCTTTCGAGGCTACCTCATGAATGAGGCTGTACTGTGTCCACTGGCTTTTTCCAGCTTATACCCTCATATTCAGTTGACCTGTGGGTAAATCAAGCTTGGGCCCTTTCCTCCTCCATCAACTGGTCATAGTAGACATTCCACGTGGCAGTAGGTATGAGCTAAGGAGAGGTACTTATGCATCAGGGGTGAATGACGTGAGTGTCTGGGATACCTGCTTGTATAGCTTGCTTATGCTATTGGTCTGAATGTACCACCTACATCTTACAAAGGCCTGCCCAACCATGTGGCTTTATGGGTGTGATGGAACCTGGCTCGTCATGGATGACTGGCTACGTGGTGTTCAGGGTCTTGTATATTCATCTCTCCCAGGCTCCAGTAGCATGCTAAGAGCTGCTTCTTCCTAAGTTGTGCAGTTATTTGCTGTAGTTGACATGGCTGTGTTCCAGAACTCTAAGTGCCTGAGTTGTGATTTTCCCAATGTGGATTGTCAAAATCTCCATCTCTTTTTCCATCACCAATATTTCTGATGCCACAGGGTCTGCTGGATCATAGGGTTGAAGCCACAGGGCCACTTGCCCTGCAGCCTGGACCTTTTGCAGAACCTTTTCTATTTTGACTTCCATTCAAAACTTTTGTGTCTCCTGTTATATGGATGTGAGCAATATCCCCAAATATGGAATTAATGTCCAGAACTCAAAAGGTCCACTGGGTGTTGCTCTACAGTCTTGGTTTAGATGGGGTGAGATACAATAATTTGTCTTTACTTTGGCTGGGCCCCAGACCCTGGACCCTTCCAGAGCGTACCGTGGTGGCTGGCCCCTGGGTCTTCAGGGGGTTGTTTCCCATTGTCTTTATTGCATGAGTCTGACTTACAAAGGCCTCCAGTATACTTCCCACTTCTTGCTCATCAGGTCTGATTCTCATGATGTCCTCACCAGGGTGTTGGTCTGCAGATGTCCAACCGGTCCTGGTCTCCTCAGACTAAATTATGACAGAGACGGGAGAGTTAACATAGCGTGGGTCGGCCCTGTAAGAGAATACCTTTGCCCATTCTGAGTGAATGTGAACTGTTTCTGAACCTCCTTTTTGATAGGGATGAAAAGGACACAGTCCCCAGATCAGAGGCTGTGTTCCAGGTACCTGAGTCTGGGCTTAAGTACGGATACACTGTCTGGCAAGGGGCCTGAGTGCCAGCTGTGGGCCACTGCTTGTTTCAGTTTCTGGGAGTCTGTCATCCTCCAGGACCTGTCTGATTTCTGCAGGGACCAGATTGATTAATTAAATGGTGATATGATAGGGGCCACACCATGTAGGTCATTAAAGGTAGTTCTAAGCTTTAAAATGCAAACCTCCCCTTTCTCCCACCCCAGGATATGATATTGTTTTTGATTTTCTGTCTTGGCTGGGGTAGGAGGCAGTTTTAGAAGCTTCTCCTTGGCCTTTCTCACTCCACTAGCTCTTACCTGTGTGAGCATTTGCAACTGTCATACATTTGGGGACTGGGGTAATGGCTGTGGGGTGCATTAACTCACCCAGCTTCCTGGTCAACCATGGCTGACTCCTGGGATGGGATAGACTGGCCAGTATTTTGCTTGGTTGCTGTGCCTGGCCTCTGAGAGTGCTGTTCTCTGCCATCTCTTATCTCTGCCTGGGTGACCCCCATGGATGCACTCTGACCTTGCCATTCATTAGGGTAATTGTCTGTCTGCTTCTGATAGCTGAGCATAGCCGCCTGGTCTCTAGTACTTTTGTCCTCTAATCCCCAGTTACCAGTGGGCCTGCTTCTGTAATGGTGTCAGCCCTGCCCTACAGAGAATGTCACCCATGAGACTGTCAGTGGGGCTGATGCCTCTCAACAGTGCACTCCTCATTGCTTCAGTAAGTGGGACCCCCTCTGGGACTCCCCATGGAACAACCTCTGCGGAGGTTTCTGGCCTTACATGGTAAGTTTACCCTAGCTGCCCACTTCCCCATTCCTGTTGATTTTTCCTTCACTGTCCATCAGGGCAGTTCTGGAACTTCCAGGTGTGACCCTATTCCAGGTGTCGGAGGGCCACCCCAGCAGCACATTAACTCCACCTCCTGGAATTCTTGTTGGGGTGCTGTTATGGGCTGAATTGTGCCCACCCATAAATTCATACACTGATGAAGCCCTAACCCCCCAGTGTATCTGAATGTGATTGTATTTGCAGATAGGGTCTTAAAGAGATAATTAAATTAGAATGAGGTTATTAGGGTGGACCCTGAACCAATCTGATATCCTTATAAGAAGAGATCAGGATACAGACACACACAGAGGGAAGACCTCATATCTTCCTGGATGGACACAGGGAGAAGGCAGCCATCCACAAGCCAAGGGGAGGCCTCGGAAGGAACGAACCCTAGACTCCAGGACTGAGAAAATACCTTTCCATGATTTAAGCCACCCGGACTCAGGTACTTTGTTATGGCAGGCTGAGCAAACTGATAGAGGCATCGCATCCCATGCTGATAAACTCTCCCTTATCCAGCTGTGTTCTGCACCTGGTTCAATGCCCCGGGGCTCCAGCCCCTCCATCCTCTCCTGCCTCCCACCAGTATAGGCCCAGAGCCTGCAGCCCCTTAGGGTCTGTGCTACTCCTCCCTCAGAAAGCCAGCTTTCCCCGGGCTCATTATGTTGTGACCTACTGCTAGTTACTGGCCTAGCGGCCAGAGGGAAGGAGGGGACAGATCCTGGTGTGTGTATCTTGAGGTGGGGTAGTCTGTGCACAGTGTCTTCAAGAAAAGGGGAGGTGCTGGTTCTCAATCGGGAGAGTGGCTTCTTCTGGAGTTTCAGAGAGTTCAGGGGGCTCTAGGGATTCAAGTTTGGAGGGTGTGACCCTGTATCCCAGGTTGTCATTCTTTTCCACTAGGAGCGCTGAGGTTGGCCCTAGCAGAACCGCCTGGTCGGGTGTTAAGATTCTGCGGAGCTCTGCTATTTTTATGACTATGTCCTGGACCTGATGCTTAGCTTTCTCTGCAAGTTGAAAACAAGTGACAGAGTTTCTTCACATGCTGGCAAGGAGGCCTCAGGCTTTCATGCTCTGCATTCAATTGGTGGTTCATGTCCTCAGACTTTCACTGCCATCCCCTCAAACATCAACAGCCCTCAGCATTAGCCATCCAGTTTCACCTCTTTCCTGGAGGTATTTCCCAAAGAGCTCGTGCTTAGCACCAGCCTGCATTTCCTGTCCCAGTACATCCCATTTCACCACCCCAGCTCACTATAGTGGAAGTCAACCCAATTTCACTGCTGCTTTGAGCCAAGGGCTGTGTGATGAGGTCCTCGTTGCTGTGGGGCACTGGGTGATCCAGCTCCAAAATCCTATCGGAGAGCTTCCCCTTCCTCGCATCACTCCTGGCATTGGGGTGGGTTCCAGGGAAGCAGGCTCGGAGGGGAACTTGAGCATGCTGGATGCTTGTTAGGGGGCACTCCTGTCACCCAAGAAGGAAGGACGGGACAGGAGTAGCTGGACAATGCTGCTGCTATCCTGGGGGAAGCTGGGTGGCCTTCCGCGTCATGCTGAGCTGGAGCAGGAGGGTCAGGCTATCATGCTCCTGACCTGTTCATCCGTTTTTGGGTTCCCACTGTTGCAGGAAGAGGGTGTGATCTTGTGCAACGTGGCTCCCTCCAGCAAGGGTAGCATCTGCAGAGGATGGACGGCCCTCCCAGCCCTGGGGGGGATGCACCCTTCCGTCTTGAAGTGGGATCTGGGAGGTGCAGAGGACATCTGTGACAGTAGCCCAGAAGTATTTGTTTCATTGGGGCTACCTTGAATTTCATATGGAGCAAGGCTCAGTGCCGATGTGTCCTTTAGGCAGATGGAGCAGGATGCTGAACTAGTGCCACAAACTGAAAGTGGCACCTGGACCAGGTGTACTGTCATTAGAGGTGTTACTCTTATTCTCTCTGGAGCCTAGGCCTCTTCCACAAAGTTACGCTATCCAAGAAGGCTCAGGCCATGCTCAGGCATCTCTGTCTCTCAGACACCAGTTCTCAGGTGTGAATTGGAGCCTCCACCTGCCACTGGGCTGTCATCACGCCAGCAGTGACACTGACACGATCTAGCTGTCATGGGCGCATCGGCAGCTGATGAAGGTGAGTCCGGGGGCCTGCAGGCGCGGACACAGTGGGCTCTGCAGTTCCTGAACTGCACATCCCAAGCCGGCCACAACAAAAGCCCCAAAGAGGAAAGGTCAGACTCATGAAGTGCTATTTGTTTTCACTGTAACTTCATCCCTCCCACTTAACACCCGTCTAACCAGCAACCGAATCAATTACCACGTGTCAGCCCGAAATCTGACACAAGAAATGAAAGAAGGACACAACCTTCCCAGGGGGGTGGCAGGCGGGCAGAGGGGGCCGGAGAGATGGAAAACTCGGGGAGGGAAGCCATGAGTGAGCCACTCCGTCCTGTAGCTAAGGGTTAAAGGAGGCCTGTGACTCTGTTTACCTTCCCTCTCCTGGCCTTGGAGGCAGGACCAGTATTACCAGTTGTACTATTGGGTGTTTCTGTGACGATGGGGCTCAGCAAGGCTGTGACGTTATTTGACTTTGGTTACTTAAGTCGCTCCATTTAATAATTGAAGACCAAAAGATTCTAGATGTTGATTATATTACAGAGCTCCAGGAGGGAGAATTCCTGGCAGATCATGTTTGGCCGCCGTGCCTATTTGAGCTGACTGAGTTGCTGCGATTCTCAGGCTTCTGTTAAATGTGGTGTCAGCTCTACCGAGAGCCCCCATGTAAATGATGTCATTAGCTTCCTACACTTACGCAAATCTCGAAAAGAGAGTCCGCAAATGCTCAGCCAGAATGCACAAAAGCTCAGTGGATGAATCCCGGTGGAAGTCAGCCTGGTGTGATTTCACCAGCTCTGTTAAATAAGATAGTCGTAGTTTCCCAAAGTAAGGTTTTTGTTAAGAAGGGCACTTAAACGCTTCCACTTTTATTAATAGGGTCCCAGGATGAGGAACCCTCTTGTCTTCAGGTAGAGCATCAGATGGATATTTCTGTATCTCTTCTATACCTGGTATTGTCTCTCAGATTGCCGACTACATGGAATGTTTGAAGTGTGAAGCGTTGATTAAAATGGGATGTGGGTAAGGGAAGGAGGAAGGTTCTTTCTAGGTATCCTGGTGGTAATTAAAAGATATTTCCACTCACCTGCAGGAATTAATGAAAGGCAAAATTTTTGCTCAACCAGGTGATTGAAGTTGGTGGTGGAGTATAAGCAGCCTGAGGCTGTGATTCGCTCTTTGAGACAGTCGTCAATTCTGTTTGGGCTTATGATATGGACACCTCTTTATGACACTAATTTCAGGGGACTGTTTCTTTTCTTCTAATCTAAATGGTGCTCAGTCTTTGATTCCCTTGTCTGAAGAGAGAGACATGTACAATCTCTTTCTCTTTGCTCTCTCCAAGTGATGCCATCACATGCCTGGTTTTACTTACCACCTGCATGGTAACGCCCTGATGCCTTCATCATTATACGGGCTCTTTATGTTCCTGGGCTCAGCTCTGCTTCTCTGTCTCTGGGTGGGTATGGCCCCCAGAGTCTCCCAGGCCCCTTAAACTAAGCACTGTCAAAATAGCCTCAGTCATCTTCCCCTGATTTGTCTCCTTCACATTTATTTTCTATTTCATTGTGGGAGCAAAATCCCAGGGGTCACTTAAGCTTGAAAGCTGAGATATGTTCTCGACCACCCCTCACCCCCCACTCCTTTATCCTCTGCCTCATCAGAGGTTATTGATTTTGGCTCCTAAATATTTCTCACATTGGCCTCTCTTTGCCATTCCTGTTACTTGGCCCTACTTTACACGAACGTCCTCCCTTCCTGCCTGTTTTGACAACCCCAGACCATCACCCCTGTGGCTTTGCTCATGTTTTCCCCTCTTGCTAGAGTGTGACCCTTTTATTCTTTTCCATTTTAGCCAGTGAACCTGAAGATGCTGAGACTCAAATCAGGCATCACTTTTTAAAACAGGAAACATTCGGTATTTGTTTCCCAAACCTGCATTGTCACTTGTGTTCTCTGTCTTCCTTAATTCCACCCTAGTCTGTCCATCAATTCCAGTTAGAAGCTTCTGAATCATCTTTTGCCACCCCCCGCCCCCCGTCCCCACCCACTGCCCAGTGATACCAGTTAACAAATGTTGACTTACTACTGAATTTTTCCCCATTCTGTTTCTGGTCTCCACTATTGCTTTTCAGATAGAAGCCCACCCTATTTTTGTGCAAGCAGGTACACTCTTAGTGAATCTTCCCTCCTCATTTTTTCCAATTTTCATGCAGTCCTCCTTACCATTGGATTCATTCTTTCTAAAATACCTCTTTGTTCAGAATTTTCCCTGCATCCATTTTCGGCAAGGAAACATCTCAAGTCCCTAGCATGGCATTTGGAGCCCTTTACAATCGGACTCTACCATTTTGCAGCAGGTCCTGGCATGTCTGCCCACCCCCTTGTCCCCAGTGCCAGCTGCCACGGAGCCACGCCGTCCTTTTTGTGCTCTGGCCTATGGCTGTGCTGTTTAGGGACTTCTCCCCGGGCAGACATCCTACTTAACTTAACCTTCCAAGACCTAATTTAAATGGAACTGCCCTGTGAAGACCCTCCTGGTCCCCCAGTGAGAACAGACTGTCTTTTCCTGGCACTCTTAATACTCTTGATGCCCTTATTCCCTCAGTTTGCTATTTCTCACTCTCAGCCCAGCATAAATGGCACTTAAATATCTATTTTCTTTTGAGCTTCAGGGATGTCTTTCATGGCTGCTGTTCTCCTCAATACTTCACTTAGCAACCACTCATTAAATCCATTGTGGAAATGGAAGACCATGTACTTTAAATATATATTTCAAAAAGAGAGTTCTTTCCTCTTTTTTTCCTTTTTTTTTTACTGAGGTATAATTATCATACAATGTCATATTTCAGGTGTGCAACCTAATGATTTGATATTTGTATATATTTTGAAATGATCACCACAGGAAGACTATTTAACAATTGTTACCATCCATAGCTACAAAATTTTCTTTTGCTTGTGATGAGAACTTTAAAGATCTACCAAAAATTGTTTTGATTGTGTGATCATTTAAAAATCTTCACTATCATTATTTCTAAATCTTTATGAATGCTAAACATATAGTATGAATATCTTTTGTCTTTTTAAAAACTGAATCCAGTCAAACATTTAGTTGCTTTGTAAACATAAGGCAGAGTTTATACGACAGGATGACAGAAAAGTGTTTTTTGAGTTGTTGAGTTAAGAACATTCATTTGATGGATTTCAACTTTATGTTTCCAAGTGGAGGTGGTATAGACAAAGCTTGACCCCGTGCCATGCCCTTTCTCTGGTTTGGTGATGCTTGGCTCCTGCCCTTAGGAATTCGCTTTACTTCTCTTTCACAATGGTCTCTGATGTTCAGGGGATAGATCAGCGCAAATGGACAGCCTAAACTCTATCTTGCCACATAATAAATGGATGTTGGATGCAATGCACATACTATATGTATATATGAATTTGAACATGTGGACAACAGATGATTTTTAGATGTGACTAACATGCTCATTAGGCGTTTTTAGCAAAATTCTCCACTAGGCTTATTGTCCTCAAGTTGAAATATGAGAGGTTGTCTGTCTAGTATGTGCTTTAGAATCCTGAAGTTTAACTTGGATCCCTTTGAAGTCCTTTTTATGACTGATGAATCATTTCAACATTTTGCTACATTCAAAGGCCCTCACTAAAAGAGAAAATCAAGTGCCTTACTAATCGAGGATACCAGGAAAGATTGGAAATCAGGTGAAAATGTGACATGAGCGGTAATACTGAACTCAAAAATGTGTATCAATCATGATAAATTTTGAAAGAGTTTGGAAACATTTAAAACTTTTATAAAGAGCACATGACTGATTTCAGAAACCATTTGGGAAATATTTGGGAACTATTTGTAATAGAAATAAATCCCAGTTTGATGCTTTTCTGGGGTGCATGTGTTATGATAGAGTTTGGGGTCACAAAGCAGGCATGGAGAAAGGTCTTCTGTCCCTCTTGTTTGAGAGCTGATTCCTCAGATACGCCTGGGTTTGGTCCTCATGTCTGTGTCAGCCACTGATGGGACAGAATTCACTTTTTCCGGGGGTGGTCTATGTCCAGGGGGAAGGGTTATCACCCACAGACTAAGATTTTGGGGTTCTTGCAAGGAATGCTGAAGACCTGACTTACCTTCATTCTGCTGTCAACGCATGAGGACAGTCTCCCTGACACTGGAAACTGCACTGTGAGGAGCTGATGACTGACATGCTTGCCCCCTGGGAGGGCCACTGCCATCTGTTCACTGGGGGAACCTACAACAGCAAAGCTGCCGAGCGCAGGCGCCAGTGAGAGCAAGTGATTGTTAACCAGGTTAGGAAACAAGGCAGATGGAGGTATGCCCACTGTCAAGGGTAAGGATTCAGGTTGCACCCTGGAAACAACAAATTCCAAAGAGGTTTTTAAGGTGAAGATCAGTAACTTCTTACCATCTAGTTTTCCTACCATGTTTTAAAACTAGGAACTGAACCCTGACATGCTGTGCCAGACAGGACAGCTGTTTGTCCAGCCCAGTCCTGCCTTTGTATTAAAGATTTGTTTCACTGTTATTCCCTGGATCAGAAATCGTGCATGACCTTCTCTTCCCTAGTGTTCAAGGCCATCAGAAAACCGACCCAAACCTACTCTTATAAGCTTATTATTTTGTCCCCTATTTACCAGAGTTACAGCAAGCCTAAATGCACCGTCCATCTGCCTATCTCAGTACCTTTGCTAAAGCCATTTACCAGCCCCCAGAATGATTTCCTTCTTGTTCTTGTCAATGGACATCTTACCTGAACCCAAAGACTCTCTCATACCTCATCACCTCCAGAAAACCTTCCCAGATCACCCAGAATAGATGAGATCATTTCCTCTTTTATACTCTGAGGTGTCCCCTGGCTTTGGCACCTTCATGATGCTCGGTGTGTGCTGCCCAGGGCTGTCACCCTGTAGGTACCTAGTGAGAACCCTGGGCTGCTGTAAGCTCAGAGACAATACGGGGCACTTGTTTTTTTCTTTTCTATTTATCAGCAGTAGGCATCATGTCTAGCATACAAAGCAGCTGCTCAGTACATACTGTTGAAGTCACTGGGTGCATCATGTCTCTATGCTTGGTACCTAAAGTAGGTTACATATAAACCCATCCGTTCATCCATTCCTTCCTACGTTGAATACCTACTCCATCTGGCCCTGTGCTTATATCTGGAAATACAGCAGTGAACAATAAACTCATGGTGCCTTTACAGGGTGTAGAGCCTCATGGGGGAAAAGAAACAGTCACACAGCTAACAGTTATAATACTGACTGTGGCTTACACTTACTGAAGGCTTGCTCTGTGCCAGTTATGTTGAGTACTTCTTCACATTACTGAATTCTCATGACCACTCGTGGAGGTGAGCACTGCTTTCCCCTTCCTCCAGATCAGGGGGTGGAAGCTTAGCATGTCTGTTAGCTAACTGCCCGAAGGCACCTGGCATGAGTTGGGGAGCAGGAGCTTGACCCGGGCTGTCTGACCCCAGGGCCTGTGTTTTTTAACCACCACATGACATAAATAATTACTAATATTAGAGAGATGACAAATACCATAAATATCATGTGTGTTAATTTCCTAGCACTGCTATAACAAATTACCTAAAATTTAGTGGCTTAAAACAACACATTTAGTATCTGAAACTCACGTAGGTCACAAATCCAACATGGGTCTCACTGGGCTAACGTCAAGCTGTGGGCATGACAACCTTCCTTGCAGAGGCCCCCGGGGGGAACCCCATTTCCTTGAATTTCCAGCTTCTTATTCAGTTTCCTTGAACGCCAACCTTTGCTGACTCATGGCCCTTCCTCCACACTCAAAGTCAGCATTGTAGTCACTTTCCTCTGACCAGCCTTCTGTCCTCACATCTTTCTCTACCTACAGGCGATAAAGGTTCTCTGCTTTGAGGACTCATGTGATCACAGCTGGCTCACCTGGCTAATCCACAGCAGTGTCCTCATCTCTAATCATGGCTGCAAAGTCCCTTTTGCCATGTAAGGTGACACAGTCATGGGCATCTTTGGAGGCTGTTGTTCTACTGATCGCATTGTGAAGGGGTGTAACAAGGGAGGCAGTCTGGAGGTGCAGGGAGGGTTCAGACTTCCTGCAAGTTGGGGGTAGGCACCCCAGGCTGAGGGCCATGGAGGTGGGATGCTCCTGAAAAGCCACGGAGCTGGGGCCTTTGCAGGTCTGAGGGTGACTGGATGTGGTGAGTTGGGGTAAGGGACCCCTGTTGAAGCTTGAGCAGGTGGTAGGGGTCAGATCATGAGGAACATCCCAGGCAAGTAGGGGAGGGATTCCATCATGATTCTGGAAGAAAGGGGGCGTAAGTAAAAGGGTCAAGTAGGTGACATATTTTCACTTTAGATCATTCTGCTGCTCTGTAGAGAACAGGTCAGTAGGGAGCAAGAGTGGACATGATTAAGGAGGTATTTCAATAGTCCATGTGGGAGATGTCAATGGCCTGGACCAGGACGGTGGCGCTCCAGGTGAGGCGATGCCAGTGTGGGCTCTTCCCCAGAGCAGACAGCAGGGCTTGGTGATAGCTTGGATATGGAGGTAAGGGAAAGACATGCATCCAGCTCTTTAAGTGAGTTAACTGGAGTGGGTGGGACCTTTTTGTTGATACAGTGGAGCTGGAGGAAGACCAGGCTCGGATGGGAGAGGGCTGACCAGAGGCAAGCAGCTGTGCAAGGAGCGAAGGCTGTTAATGTAAGAGAGAAAGTTCATTTTAGAGATGGAAGCCAGAGCTAAGTGGGAAGAACCCAGGCAAAATTTGACAGAATCACTCATTTCGGTTCTTATGATTGAAGATTTATAGAAGCCATATTGCCTCAAGAGGACCCACATACGAAGTTAAAATGTCATCTGGAAAATTATGCAAACCAAATATTCTGACTGTTGGTTTAGTTTAATTAAGGCAATAGATCTGTTATCATATTTCAGCCTCTCCACCTTACTAAGTCAGCATTCTTTTTGCTTCCTTGCAGGATATATCTTCATGTGCCCTTTCTTCAGATCCTTAGCCTGATGGCATAATGATTCTTTGGGCACAAGATGGCCCTTGATTTTTTAATAAGATTCATATTGCTCTTCAGTAAATATATTTAGAATTGTACATTTCAACAAAGCTAACATTTTGCAAAAAGATTTTAGGGAAATATGTTTTGGCATCTGTTAATTACGGGACTAAACAAGGAAAGGCAATCGACCCACTTATAACATTGACTTAACAGAATTGCTGTGTGTGTGTGTGTGTACTTGTAACTTAATAACTCACTTTATCTATCTGTCCTAGGATGACGTTCTGCAATTATCTTATTTAGATCTCACAATGTGACCGCAACTACTAACGCATGATAGGTTTAGAAGCTCAATACTCGAAATGAATGGAGTAAGTCCTTCCAGCAAGCAGGAGCACTTCCACTGGTCTCCCGCTCATCCCTGCGGACTGCTATTGTCTACAGTGTGGGTTGATTTGGATGCTGACTCTTCTATGGACAGAGACCCCTTTTGTTCTCTTCTTTGATCTGTGTCAGTGGTTCTCAAACTTCAGTGGCCATATGTGGCTTATTTTACCTTCTTCTCTTTCCTGAAAGCTTGGGTGACCCTTCTGCCTTAGCTCCCAGTTTTCACACTGATTTCCCTCTGGGATTGGAGCCCTGCCCTACTCCTTCCTAGCAAGGATGCTGTCCCCCTGAGTCTCACATTCTTGCCACACAGGATCTTGGATCCCCTAGAACTAGTACTGGTTGGATTTCTGGAGGAGGGCATAGTGGAAAACCTGGACCCTCTTTCATCTAAGTCTTGGTCTAGACCTAGATCTCCATACTTGGCAGAGTTCCTTCCCTACTTCATAAATATGTTAGTTTTTTGGCTTTCTGGGTTTTACTTAAAGCAAAGTTATCTTGATTGCCCATCATTGAAATAAGGGCTATATTACTTCTTACTAAAAATTTACTCAATACATTAGGAATATTATTCATATGGATCTAGAGGTGAAGTTCCAAGCTTGGGTTGGTACATCTTTGAGCTCTCACTAAACAATCTCACAACTATTGTGATTTTGGTTCTTGGCATTTGGTGCAACTAGAAAAGAGAAATCAATGGTTTTGAGCTGGTTTATGGGTGATAATACCTCACCATGAAGATTTTTTTTGGCTTCTTTGTTGAGTTTTTTTTAAAGATAATTTTCAGGAATTGTAGCTACTGAGCTAACCGATTTCCAGTCACTCATCCATTTCAGCCCAAGTATGAGATACAACTGCTCCTCCCATCAATGCCAAGCAAACAGGGAAGGGTGGTGTCGGCCATCACCTAGGCTTCTTTCAGTAGGAAGGAAAGTTGGGTGGACTGAGCCACTGGATGGTCATTTGGCTTCTCAAGTTGACATGGACTGTAAAAAGAAACAGACTGTAATGTTGTAGAAGAAGTCTAGGGGATGGTAAATTCTTGTTGGTAAATTCTTGTTCTTTCTTCTGTCTGAGGTTATCTCCCCAGTGTTCTTTGGAAGAAATGTCAGGCTTTTTCCCAGTGAAAAAGATCAAGTTACTAGACAAAGGAATCATTTGAAAGCCAGTTTGCAAACTACCACATTGCCAGGTCCTTCACCATTCCATGTCCACTTTGTGATTTTCGCTGCCCTCCCCTCCCCATGCCAGAGCTCAGCGTTCAGATGTACACTTGGGTGTATCTCTTTAAGCCCCAATCCCTTCACAAGTGAACCTATCTTCTTGTGGCCCCTGGGTGGCATTTTGGGATGCCTCCGAGAATTGGGTGCGTGATGACAGTTTGTAATTTGAAGATGGCTGCTTTATTATACATATCATAGACAATGCTAGCCAAGAAAGCAGGTTTGGGATTTGGTTGTTTGGGTGGAGAATTACAGTCATTTCCTTTGGAATGCTTACAGTTAAAGTCAGGTGCCAGAACATAGTAGGAGTTTGAGCACAGGGAGAAGGTTGAGAACTAGATGAGAATATGGGATTGGATAAGACGAATGAGGTTTTGGATGCTTGTGATGATCGCAGGCTGTTCTGAAAATGTGAACTTTTCCAGTTTCTTCATTCACTAATGAAAAATGTGTGACATCTGTGATTGTGTTTATCTTTTAAATTTCCTTTCTAACCATTGTTTCACATTGTCTGGTACTTCATTAGTAATGATTTTACTGACAGTTCCTTTAAACATTCTTTGAATTCAGGTGGAAGAAGATGGATTTTTAACTAATCTTTTTTGGCATAACCATATATCATATAGGAGACTAACTATTCTTTCCATTTTTCATTTGTTTTCTTTGGTGTTATCTGACATGAGGTTGTCAGAACAAATTAAAGTGTGAGTGAGCAATAATTTCTCTGTGATATAAAAAGATGGATAAAAATTACTTTTTAACTCAGTAGATGCTTTGCTCCCTATGTCTAAAATATTTAGGCAGCAGCTATGCATTCAGCAGATAAGCCTGTGGATAAATTTATGGACCTGGCCCATCTTTTGAAAATGGGGATTTGTATTGAATAATTTGGGTTTGCTGACTTCACAGCTCAGGTTTTCTGGAGCAGTGCCAACCTCCTATTCCTTTTGCGTGATGCAAATGTGGTCTTGCTGTTAATGCTGATCTTGTCTAGGTGCTGTATCCTTTTCTCAGACCAGCCACTGGCATCTGCTCGTGCTGCATCTGTCCCCCTTTCTATTTAACTGAGCTTTTAAGAGTGGCCTGATCCTTCTTAAAAATCCATTTCAAAACCCAATTAGAGATCAGAGTGACAAACTCTTTATAACCCTAAGCCTTAGGTACATCAAGGCACACATAAAATGAACCATTTTCCATCACCATTCCCTTGAATTCTTATTTCAGCCAATTCCTTGGTGCATTTCAGGGCTTTTTATCTATGTTATAATTTCAGTGTGGGAAAAATGAAGCATAACAGTCCTTTTTTCCTCCCAATTAATATGTGCAATAGTTAGGATTCTTCATCCTTAGAGCTATTTCTGTTCCCATGAAGACTGGCAAATTGGTTAATGGGTGGAACCTGGCCATGTCAGTATGGTCTTGGTTAGTATAACTTGGTGCAGGAAATGTGAAAAAAAAGAAAGTTCCCTCTTAAAAGAGAAGGAAATTTACTTGGGCTTGGCTAGGGTTGATGCTCAAGCCATTAGCTGAGTAAGGTAAATTCTCTGGGTTAAAATTTCATTGAAAGATCACCCTTTACTATTGGGTAATTGAAATGGGAAACCTGGGTTGGCCTAGTGGTGTTTTCTCACTGTCTACACCAGTGAAACCGAATCAGGATGAAAAATGACAGCAGGCTGCTTTTTAGCGTTTGTTCCACAGATTCGTTTGGCAACTCTTAAAACTTGAAGCGCAAGTGCTGGAATCCAGAAATGCCTAAAAACTTGTTGGACGTGTGTGTATACGTATTTGTGCATGAGTGCTCTGGACCAATTTGTTGGAGGGAAATGGGACTCATTTATTAATTTAGAATTGTCTTGCTACATTGGAACCAACACAGACAAGTACTTGCAAATTTTTGGATTGATTAGTTAAACAAGAGGAGGTGGGGGAGGGAGTAGAAGTGTATCCAGGGGTAGTGAGTTTGAACTGAATCATGAAAGTGAGATGAACATGAAATAGATGAACTAATGACCTGACAGCCAGGGTGAGGCTCTGGAGGGCTTTCTTGGTTGAAACTGGGACTTCTTAACTGCTTCTAATGATGAGGAAATGGTTTGCAGCATAATATTTCTCTTTTTCAGAGAATATTTTATTTGACTTAATGCATGTTTAATCTCAGATGGCTGGATAATTTAGATTTTGATCTTTATCTTAAAGAATTATCTGGATCTCTGGAAGATCATTTTTACCCTTCAGTATCTAGACAGTATGTGTACTGTTGACTTGAGAAGCTCTGGACACAGTTGGGAGTGTCACACTGTTTCTAACCGGCCTTGATGTGTCGTGTTATATTAATACACTGATATTAAGTGGCCCAGGGATTTCTTGGCTAAATCTCATTAGGTGGGTTGTTCTAATAAAGTAATATGAAATTCACCTTTTGGTATTTTGTTCAGAATTTTTGTGTCTATAGTTATGAACTTGATCTGTGGGGTTTTTCTCCTGCTTTTTTTTTTTTGGTTTTCCTCTTTTCTGGCTTTGGTTTCAGGATTAGACCAGTTAGGTAAAGGGTGTTGGTAAGCTTTCTGTGTTGTCTATAATCTGAAGTAGTTTACATATTATAAAAATGATTTATGCCTTATTTTTAAAAGTTTATCTAAAAAACCTGTGATGGTCTATAACATCTTGGAGGTAAATTTTGGGGAATTTTTCTAATTTTTCAATACTTGTTCTTGCTTTTGTTTTCATAATAAGCATATTTTTTAAAAAAGAATCTGCCATTTCTTCTGTGTACCTGTGGCCATTTGTACTTTTTCATTTACATAGGTATATTTTTATTTTCTGATTTTATTTTCTTGACTTGAGTGACTAGAGTTGTGTGTTTGTGTATGTATTTTCTGAAGAATTAGCTCCAAGATTTATCTGTTAATTCTATAGCTTGTTTAACAACATGAATTAAACATTTTTTTTCACCCTCCTAAAGATTTCCTTGGTTTTTGCATTGAGGGTTTAGTTCATTTGATTTTATTCTTTTTTGATACTAAGAGATTTGAATGTGAACTTTCCTATTTGATCCTACCTCAAAAGTGTTGTTAGTTTTAAAATATCAGTCATTTAAAAAGAGTCGTGTTGTATTTCTTCCGCAGGGACAGCAGTCGCTCAGTATATTCATTTTGTGAGCCTTCCCTGAGCTCCGCACTTACTGCCTCACTTTCCTCTGTGTGTATCATACTTCATTACAAGCTTACATTTGGAAGAACAGGGACTGGAGAATTCCTTCCTGGCAGTGGCAGCGGCAGGAATGGCTCTCGGGGCAGCAGAGGTCGCAGTGCCCGGGGAGTCCATCCAGCCGCCTGGCGTGTCCTCTCGGGAAGGCTCGGTGCCCCGACCTGGGTCATGGATGTGGCCGCCCAGCCAGCCTGTGCCCGCTGCCCCTCTCACAGCTGTTCTTCTGCTTTTCCAGGGCTCCTGTGAGCTCCTGAAGATCCTTCCAGCAAATATAATTTTCTGCTTTAAAAAAAAAAGTCCCCTTGTTGGTTTATTTTAATTTTTTATTCAAAAGAATAAAAATTTTTATTTAAAAGACTGCTTATGAATAGTGGTTTCATCTTTTGTTTTGATATTATTACTCATTTCTAATTATTTTTGCTTCATATTGTGATGCTGTGGTCGTCAGCAAATATTTGTTATTGTTATGCATTTTGAATTTTATCTTTATTGATATAAAATTCCAGTCTTTGTCCTGTTTAATATTCTACATGGAACTCAACTTTGTCAGAAATAAATTGCCATACTTTGTTATTTTTAAAATCTGCTTTTAAAATTTGAGTAATAAATCTTTGTGCTTTCTTTCTTTTTAACTTTATCTGGTCATTTTATTTCAACATACCTCATGAGAAGAGAGTATGTTTGATTTTTAAATCTGATCATCTTTTAAAGTTTTTGTTTTTGCCATGATACTTATGCTTTGTTTTTTTATTTTCAAGTTTTCTTCCTCTTTCTGTTCTTTTCTTGGTACTTATCTTTTGCCTTTACACTTTTCTGAGATTTTGAATTGATGAACTCTAGTTTTAATTTTACTAATGGCTCCTTACATTTTAAAAATCATTTGAGATGTGTATTTCTGTAATAATCAAAATTAAGAATGAGATCATATTTTTAAAAAGCTTTCCATTT
Organism: Manis pentadactyla; assembly: GCF_030020395.1. Lineage (NCBI taxonomy): Eukaryota > Metazoa > Chordata > Mammalia > Pholidota > Manidae > Manis > Manis pentadactyla. The sequence continues at coordinate 188,183,578 of NC_080019.1, read as the reverse complement.
CAAGTAAGGGATTTAATGCATTTTTACTTCCTTTTCCCATTTCTGAGGTTTAAAAAAATATAACCTGTGCATTTATATTCAGATTATTGATGTTAAATGATTTTTTTAACTATTCTATATTTTTAAGAAGAATTTTACTTATAGTTAGTTTGATCAGCATTTTATTATCTTTTTTTCCCAGTTTTTAAAACATTTATTGAAGAGACTGTCCTTTCTCTGTTGTATATTCTTGACTTCTTTGTTATAAATTAATTAACTTTATGTGCATGAGTTTATTGCTGCGCTCTCAGTTCTTTTCCATTGACCTGTGTGTCTATTTTATGCCAATGCTGTAGTTTTGCTTACTACAACTTTGTGATAAAGTTTGAAATCAGGAAGCATGATATGTTTAACTTTGTTCTTTATCCTCAAGATTGCTTTGGCTACTCGAGGTCTTTTGTGATTTCACACAAATTTTAGAATTTATTGTTCTATTTCTATGAAAAATGCCATTGGAATTTTGAAAGGGATTGCCTTGAATCTCTAGGTTGCCTTGGGTATTATGGACTTTTTAATTAAGGTATTATTGATATACACTCTTATGAAGGTTACACATGAAAAAACAATGTTATGGGTTACTACATTTACCCATATTATCAGGTCCCCACCCATACCCCATTGCAGTCACTGTCCATCAGTGTAGTAAGATGCCACAGATTCACTATTTGCCTTCTCTGTGCTACACTGTTTTCCCTGTGACCCCCCACACCATGTGTACTAAACAGAATACCCCTCAATTCCCTTGTCCCTCTCTCCCGACCCGCCCTCCCACACCCCTCCCCATTGGGAACCACTAGCCCCTTCTTGGAGTCTGTGAGTCCTGCTATTATGTTCCTTCAGTTTTGCTTCATTGTTATACTCCACAAATGAGGGAAATCATTTGGCACTTGTCTTTCTCCGCCTGGCTTATTTCACTGAGCATAATATCCTCCAGCTCCATCCATGTTGTTGGAAATGGTAGAATTTGTTTCTTTCTTATGGCTGAATAGTATTCCATTGTGTATATGTATCACATCTTCTTTATCCATTCATCTACTGATGGACACTTAGGTTGCTTCCATATCTTGGCTATTGTAAATAGTGCTGCAATAAACATAGGGGTGCATATGTCTTTTAGAGTCTGAGAAGTTGTATTCTTTGGGTAAATTCCAGGGAGTGAGATTCCTGGGTCAAATGGTATTTCTATTTTTAGTTTTTTGGGGAACCTCCATATTGCTTTCCACAATGGTTGAACTGGCTTGCATTCCCACCAGCAGTGTAGGAGGGTTCCCCTTTCTCCGCATCCTCACCAGCATTTGTTGTTCTTAGTCTTTTTGATGTTGGCCATCCTTACTAGTGTGAGGTGATATCTCATTGTGGTTTTAATTTGCATTTCTCTGATGATTAGTGATGTGGAGCATCTTTTCATGTGCCTATTGGCCATCTGAATTTCTTCTTTGGAGAAGTGTTTCTGCATATCCTCTGCTCATTTTTTAATCAGGTTGTTTGCTTTTTCGGTGTTGAGGCATGTGAGTTCTTAATGTATTTTGGATGTTAACCTCTTGTCGGTTATGTTGTTTACAAATATATTCTCCCATACTGTAGGATGCCTTTTTGTTCTGTTGATGGTGTCCTTTGCTGTACAGAAACTTTTTAGTTTGATGTAGTCCCATGTGTTCATTTTTGCTTTTGTTTCCCTTGCTCAAGGAGATGCGCTCAGGAAGAAGTTGCTCATGCTTATATTCAGGAAATTTTTGCCTATGTTGTCTTCTAAGAGTTTTATGGTTTCATGACTTACATTCAGGTCTTTGATCCATTTTGAGTTTACTTTTGTGTATGGGGTTAAACAATAATCCAATTTCATTCTCTTGCATGTAGCTGTCCAGTTTTGCCAACACCAGTTGTTGAAGAGGCTGTCATTTCCCCATTGTGTGTCCATGACTCCTTTATCATATATTAATTGACCATATATGGTTGGGTTTATATCAGAGCTGTCTAGTCTGTTTCATTGGTCTGTGGATCTGTTCTTGTGCCAGTACCAAATTGTCTTGATTATTGTGGCTTTGTAGTAGAGCTTGAAGTTGGGGAGCATAATCCCCTCAGGTTTTTATTCTTCCTTCTTAGGTTTGCAGTGTCTATTAGGGTTCTTTTGTGGTTCCATATGAATTTTAGAACTATTTGCTCTAGTTCATTGAAGAATGCTGTTGGTATTTTGTTAGGAATTGCATTGAATGTTTAGATTGTTTTAGGAAGGATGGCCGTTTTGACAATATTAATTCTTCCTATCCATGAGCAGGGGATGTTTTTCCATTTATTGATATCTTCTTTAATGCATTTTATAATCTTTATTGAGATAATCTTCAGTAAATTTCAGTGTTCACTAATTGCTCTTTGAGATCACAAAATCTTATATGAGTCATTTCTTTATCATTTGGTGATTGTCTTTTAATATCCTTTTTTCCAATTTAAGTTTAGGCAAAACTGTACTTAAATTTTCTTTAAGTTTTCAGTGTCATGGAAGGAATATCTGAAGCTGCTTTAATTTTTGTTCTGTTTTAGGTAACTTCTTTTTCTCTTACTTTTTCCATCTGCCCAAATGCTTTTATGCCTTTTATCTCCATTCAGATGATTTAAGATTCGTCAGAAAGGGTCTTGCTGGCAGCTTCTCTCATCAATTTAAGTTGGAATGTGGTGAATCAACCCTTTTACTCCACATACTTGGGTGTTTTTTGAATGCTAATGTTTTCATAACTTACTTTAAATTGAAACTTTCTTTTCAACCTTTCTGGTTTCCTCTTCAAGAATTCTCAGTATTCAAGTTGGTGGTGTCAGATGGGTGTCTGGCATCTTCTTGCTCTTCATTTTTATCTCCTTATCTCTTCCAATTGACCCTGAACACCCAGTTTTCCTTCAAATCATGGGTTCAGTTACTTCTACAATCAAGTCTGCTTTTCACCACACATGAAGTAGATATTTAACTTAAGAAGCACATGTCCTGCTTCACTTCTGGATCTCACAGTAGCCCTACAGATTTCATTCACTGAGTTTACATCCCACTGTGTGGTTCTTTCCCCCAGCTCTTTGCTAAGGGGGATCCTCTCTTTACCGTTTGCTTTCCTGGTGCTCTGACCTGATAGAACATGTGAGAAAATACGACCCCCACATCTCCTATTGAAGCTCTTGGCTTACGTCATGCTCGGACTTGTACACTCAGTGTACAATACACCCTCACTTTCTCCCTTCTCCCTTCTCCAAGTCATTTCCTTAGTTTTCTTCTTCAGATAAAGTAAAATGTGAGACTCTAACTGGCTAACTATCAAAAACAGGCACCCACACAATGTGGGGATGGCTGAGCTGTTTTCTGTTGCATACAACCTCCGTTTCTGAGTGTAGAGGCAGAATGAGGATCTGAGCTCCAGGGGTGCAGCTGTTGGCTTTGATTTTGTAGTTAGTGTCATCACCTTCTATATTATAGTTTGCCTGCCAGTCACAGTTTTACTCTTCTCAGGAAGTTCCCCTTTTCCTTTTCTATATCTTTTTTTTCCCCTCCCTAGTGGAAACTAAGGAGAGACTGCATTTTAAACTAGGGGTGGGTACTCACAGAATTTTTATCTCACAAGGAATTTCCCTCCTCTAGCCATCAGTTTGGTGATGGATACCATTTAGTCAGAATTCTCTTTAAAATGTCTATAAATGCCATAAGACACAATGGCAAAGGGGAGATGACATTCCTGGAACCAATTGGGCTGAATAGTTTCAGTTTTCTCTCTAGTTCTATTTATGGAAAACATGGTATGATGTGGGCTTTGACTTGTCATGGTAGGAATAAGCCTGGTTTGGAAATCATAAATAGACTTAACCTTAATTACCCCATGAGACTATGGACTTCTGTTTCTTGACCTTTAAAAGGAAAAGCCTGGGCTAAAAAATTTCTACAGTCCTGTTCACTCACATTCTATATACTTCACAGTTACAGTGATAAACACTGCATGCCATTTCATCTCTCTGTTGCTCAGCAAAGCCTGGGGCAAGAGAGCGCTGCTCCTTTGTGACAGGAATGTGGAAAGGTGTGTTTGTGAATAGGCACAGAGTGACCTTGCCTTTTGGTGCCAGATCTTAATGTGTATCTTTATTCCTTAAATTACTCCACTGGGTGAATTAGGGGAGAAGTTACATGCTAAAGGACGACGTTTTTTCTTTAAGGAAATTAGGGCTGACCAAACAAGGGATTGGTTGCTATTATCAGCCACTAATGGTCCCTGATAAGGGGTAATCAGATAGCCCTAAAGGCCGGGATTAAAGCAAAGTAACCAGGCTCTCTTTATGAAGGAGGTACAGTGTGACTCTGCTTGGAATGGATTCTTTTCTCTGTAAATTTTTAATCAGCTCAAAATTTTTCATGGAACAATTTACCTCACCGCCCCCTCCCCCACCCCTTTTTACTTAGTTTGTTTTGACCTTGACTAAGTGGAAATGTTGGGAAAAAATATATATATATATGAAACAATTACTATTAACCAAGGATTTTTGCACAAATCACAAGACTTTTTATATCTTTTTTTTTTCATAACTGTAAGAGTCTGAAGTGCCTTTTGGATGAGCTTTTCTTAGCCAAGCATGGATAGTTTTTAGAATTGATCCACACGATTTGAAATACCAAGTTTCAACGTTCTTATTGCATGTTCTTTTAAAAAATACACTTTTCTGGCCTTGTGGATTTGATGCCACAGACAGCAGAGAAACTCTTTCTGACTCCTCCTGGGGGAAGGAACCTTACATTTTAGTGTTATTTTATGAAGATTATTTCCCTGTGTTTTGAGTCAAAGTCTGTCCATGATGGGGTGGAGATTTTTTACATACACTCTGGCCTTTCATCTGCATCTCATTGCAAATGCATGGATATCAGCATCTTTTCTTTCCCTGGATAGTCTATCAGCTTCATATCTGGGGTAGTATTACTCCTTGGCAGCCAATGTTAGATGCAAAACCTAGTGTGTTCTCTGGAAGCACATGTGAAGGGGGGGTTTGGTGTGCAGCGTGTGTAACATACTTACCTGCAAAAGGAACAGGGAGAGGTAAGATTGGGAGGAGACCCTCAAGGAACAATCCTGACAATACTGCTGCCAACCTGGAGGGGGAGCTCTAGAGTGAGTAGTGTTGTAAGAGGAGCCCACTTCGGCCTGTAATAAATAGCTGGTCCTTTTGCTCAGTCCTTGGTGTGGACTGCCCTGGAAAGCCATGACTTTGGGCAGGCCTTTCTGTAACTCAAGCAACTCTGAAGGACTTGGCAGCTGGGGCAATAAGGGCATGGGCAGAGCAGCGCTCTCTCTGTGAAACCTTCTGGGGAGGATTCTTCCTACCTTCCTCCAGCCCCTGGTAGGCCCAGACGGTCCTTAGTTTGTGGCAGCATCAGTCCAGTTTCTGCCTCTCTCCACATCATCTTCCCTGTATCTGCCTCTATGTCCAAATTTCCGTTCTATAAGAACAGCAGCAGTATTGGCTTAGGAACCACCCCGATGACCTCCTGTTACCTCCGTTTCCTCCGTGACGGTCCCGTCTCCAAATAAGGTCACATTAGCGGTTGGTAGAGGTTAGGACCTCAGCATATCTTTCTGTGGGACACAATTCAACCCATTACACTTGCAGATCTCTATGTGGTAGGTATTATTATCCCCATTTCATCGGTGAGTGCACTAGGACTCGGAGAGGCCAAATACCTCACTTGGAGCCACACAGCAGGCAGGTGGGGAAGTGAGCACTTGAACCCGTCTTTCCGGCTTCTCAGAACACACACTTGCCACTAAAATGTTGTTGCCCCCACATATGAAACTTCCAAGTAAACTCAGACAGCTTTGAGGTTGAGGGATGAGTCAAGAGCCTCAAGTGGCTGAATTAAAATTAGTTGTTATTGGACAAAACTGCCTGACTCCATAAGCATCTTGTGAGTGATTTTGTTCAAACCACACCCCTCCCCCCACCAAACAAAAAACAACAAACCAAAAACAGCCCTGAATAGCTTTCACAGACTGCCGACCCGTGGCCAAGGCTCTCATTTCTTCCTCTTGCCTGCAATTCCTGGCACTTGAGACTGTTTTAACCGCCCACGCTTCAGCCTCCTTCCCTGAAAATAAAGTTGGCAATTTGTGTTCCATAATCTATGCTGTGAAGTGGATTAAAAAGTATCCTGAGTCTTGCTTTAGTAATGATAGTTGTAACTTCAGTACACATACTTTACTGACGTAGGCCTAATAATAATAATCTCCAGCTTTATTTAAGCATCTCCTCTGGGCCAGGCACTTAGAGCCTGTTGGTGATGTCATTGAGTTTCCACGTGGAATGAAACAGCCTAGGAAAAATTCACCGTTTTCCTTTACTCTCACATCTCACTTCTGGCCGCCAAGGGTGTGGAGCTTTTCCCACACTGACCAATTCTCTTCCACCAGCTGGGACTCCTGTAATTCAATTCAGCTGTGACACTATCTACCTGGGGTCAGATTCCACAGGCTAAGGGCTCAGCCCCACGTGACTGCTCCTCAGCGCCCCCTGCTCCCCCCACCTCAGATACTAATTGCAAGTCCAGGTTGTCACTTGTTCTTTTAACTGAGCAGCTATAAGCCAGAGCTTTCCACAACCTTCTATTCAAGTTCTGTAAGTTCGTAGAAAAGCTCACAGAATTCTTGAAAACAGTTTACTTGCCGGATGACCAGTTTATTATGATAGGACACAACTCAGGAATAGCCAGATGGGAGAGATGCAGAGGGCGTGGTGGGTGGGGAGGGGTATGGGGCTCCCATGCTCTCTCCAGACACATCACCCTGGCAGCACCTTGGTGTGTTCACCAACCTGGAAGCTCTCTGAACCCCCTAGCTCAGTGATTTTTATGGAGGTTTCATCACATAGGCATGATCAGTTATTAACTCAATCCTGGAGGATGGTGGGGGGTGTGTGAATGAGAGCTCCAAGCTTCTGATCATGGCTTGGTCTTTCTGGGTACCAGCCCCCCATTCTGAAGCCATCCAGGAGCCCACTAAGAGTCAACAGTCACCTTATTAGAGCAAATTCTGGAGGGATTTAGGAGCTCTATGTCAGAAACCACAGCCAAATACCAAATATAAGAACAAAAGATGCCCCTGACATCTTTATTTCTTAGAAAATCAAAAAGATTTTAGGAGCTCTGGCCAGAGGCCAGGGATGAGTACCAAAATATATATTTTTAATTATATCACAACATCACAAGTATTGAGAGGGGAGCTCTGATTCTGGTTTTTCTGGTCAACCACATCTTCTTTCCAAAATGTTCCCTTATACTTTAATTGATAATATCAGGCACCTTGCAAGTACTAGATATCATTTCAACCGTTGAATTTGTAAAGCTGAAAAGTGAAACAGAACTGGCTGTTCTCTAGAGTAAAGATTAACAAATAGAGGCCTGCAGGTCAAATTTAGCCTACCTACCACTTATTTTTGTAAATAGAGTTTCATTGGAACACTGCCATGCTCATCTATTTATGCCTTGTCTATAGCTGCTTCCATGTTATAATGGATGGAGTTGGGTATTTGCTACAGAGATTCTGGCCCACAAAACCTGAAATGCTTACTGTTTGGCCTTTTATAGAAAAAATTTGCAGACCCTTGGCTTAGGGGATTTACCATATGTAACCAACAATCTGAAGATGAGAGAACTTTGAAACTAAGAATCTCAGACCAAACGTTCAACCAAAATAGAAGCTGATAAACAGATAGGAAGGTGCAGAGAAAATGTTACTGCCCAGATAACGGGATGGTGAGAACAGGACTCTAATGTTAGCTCTTTATTGCTAAGAGGTATTTAATTGCTAGGGTCATGTTGGGACCTCATTTGTTTTATTCAGGCCTCACCTGAATAAAACAAATGAGGAGTCTGTAGATAATAGGGGTCCTCTCATGCGGTAGGGCTCAATCCATTTCAGATGAACTAAAGTTCGAAGTGGGATTTTTAAAACTGGGCTTAAAAATCCTTGTAAACTTTCATTTGTCTAATGATGTTGAACATTTTTCATGTCATTCATTGCCATCTGTGTATATTTTTGGGTGAGCTGTCTGTTCAAATATTTTTTACCATTTTTGTCAGTTGAATAGGTTTTTTTTTACTAATTTTGGAGTTTTTTAAAAAGGAAGATATAATTCACATACTGAGATTAATTTTATATATCATCTTGGATGGGCTGTGGTGCCCAGTTGTCTGGTCAAACCCCAGTCTAGATGTTGCTGTGCAAGTATGTTTTAGATGTGGTTAACATTTAAGTCAGCTAGTCTAAGTAAAGCAGATTACCCTCCATAGTGTGGGTGGGTCTCATCAAATCAGTTGAAGGCTTTAGATCAAAGACTGAGACTTCCTGAAGAAGAAAGAATTCTATCTCCCTCAAGACTGCAAACACAGAAATTCTGTCTGAGTTTCCAGCTTGCTTGCCTTCCCTCCAGATTTTGAAATCAAGACTGCAACATCAACTGTTACCTGGATCTCCAGCCTGCCAGCCTGTCATGTGGATTTTGGACTTGCCTGCCCCCACAGTCACACCAGTCAATTCCTTAAAATAAATCACTCTCTTTCTGTCTGCATATATCCTATTGGTTCTGTTTTTCTAGAGAACTGTAACATGCAAACCATAAATTTGACCCATTCCCAGCTAATAATCTGAAGAAATGACTGCAAACTTGGCAAAGACCAGGAGAGAAAATGGCTCAGACCAATTGTGATGAGCTCCTGGTGTCGTTTGTGCTAGTTTGCTGAGCAAGATTCATTCTCCTGTGGTACTCCTGGAGGGTGATCCTCAATGGGGGCCTGCTAAGCTGTTAAAGTGATCTCTTTGCATGTGTGTCTCTCGGAAGACTATGATTCATTCATCTCGGTTATCCAGTATCCAGCCTAATGCCAGGTTTTTCCTAAGTGTCTATGTCTTTGAAAATGAATGAAGAAAAAAGATGAGAATTCTAATCCTCTAATCTATTAATACACTTGTAATATAGCTGGAAGAAACTATGTTTTGACCATAACATAATGAAATTTCTTATCGGGGATTCACTTATGATTCAGAAGGCATTAGCTTCTAGGAATTCTTAATATAAATGTAAAATATCTTGGCAAAATTTTTGAACATTACACAGTTGTTGGCAAAGTGACTAACATGTTGACCAACGATATGGTGGAATCCCTGTAGATTCTTCTCCACCTCATGGAGGAGTTATAAGCCCTGGTTCTATATTCTCTATGTACTGTTTGAATCAGTCCAGAACTACATTTATCATAAAATTAGACTTAATCAACAAATGATGAGAATATTTTTGAGTCCTGCAGATTGTACTTCTCTGAAGCTAACTCACACCAAAGTTAGTGTCTGAATAATAATTTGAGGGTAGTATTATCATTCACCTTACAGGCTAGTCCTCATTCTGTGCACTGTCAGAAGTATAGGAGAAAATGTAAAGACAAGAAGAAAAATAGTAGTAATAATTCTTATGCCTATACTTATAATAGCACTATTCACAACAACCAAGAGACAAACATAACCCAGGTGTCCATCAGTGGATGAATGGATAAACAAAATGTGGTATGTGCATGCAATGGAATATTATTCAGCCTTAAAAAGGAAGGAATTTCCAGTACAACATGGATGAACCCTGACAACATTATGCTAAATGAAATAAGCCAGACACAAAAGGACAGATATTGTGTGATTCTACTTTTGTGAGCTTCTTAGAAGAGTCAGATTCATAGAGACAGAAAGTAGAGTGGTAGTTACCAAAGGTTGGGGGAAGGGAATGGGAGTTGTTGTTTAATGGGTAGAGTTCAGTTTTTCAAAATGAACGAGTTCTGGAGATTTGTTGTATTTAGCATTATTGAACTGTATACTTAAAAATGGTTAAGATGGTAAATTTTATGTTGTTATGTATTCTATCACAATTAAAAATCAACAAGAAAAATATAGTAAAAATTTTAACAACGGCCATTATGTTATGTTTACTATAGGCCAGGTATGTTAAACAATCTTATGAATTAAATATTCTTATGAGCCCAAGATTATGATGAGTGACAGAAGATCAAAACAGTGAAGTAACTTGACAAAGACCACAGAGCTTGGAGCAGCCTCAAGGCCACATCTGTGTGGCATCAGAATACCTATTTGCTTTTACCCAGAAGAGAAGGATTTCAAATAAATAAGACTGGGGCTTTGGTGAGGCAAGGGGATCACTTGCCTCTGGCATGAAAGGGGAAACCAAAAACTCGGTAATTCAGACAGATGACACTGTAGTGCATTCTTTAAAAAAAATCACTACCAAAACCCATGGTATACAAAATAATAACATTTTCCATAATGACAGGATCTAATAGGACCAGTGGGTAGACTTGTGCAGTTGCTGAGCCCATCCTACAAAGAAGTCACTTATTACAGTGGGGATATTTTACATCACTAACTGCACATTAAAGAGGTGCTCCCCAACCATTTCAACAGGATCAGATATTTATGATATTTAACATGTGCAGCTGTGAATGGATGAAGAGCTGTGTGAATGTGTGGAAAGAGAGAGGAGAGGAATATAAGCAGCACAATGTGAAACATCATCTTAAAGAATCAGAGTTTTGTAATAACTTGGCAGCACATTCAGAAGGCTTAATTTCATGAAATGTTTATGTCCATGAGAGCTGACAATAGTGTTCCATAGTCCTGTACTTGGTGCTAAGACAAAATTAATCAGGGTTTTCTGAGTGTGTGATGTGGTGGAACCATCTTCTGGGACTCTGTCACTTACCAGCAAGGAGCTGTTGGGAAGGTAATTAACCTCTTCCAGTCCTAATTTCATAATCCTTAAAATTAGGACAATGCCTGCTTTGTCAACTGCATGGTGTTCTTGTGAGGATCAAATGAGATATTGGTTGCCAAAGTGGTTTTTAGAATTGTGGCAATCTGCAAAGTTGGCCATTGTTATTTTGTGGTGGATTCTTTTCCTGAAACCAGACAAGGGAGCCAAAACTAATATCCATTTTATAGACTGTCTCACAGGACTTTTCTGTGTGTAATTATGTTTGGGTGGGTGGGGACCTGATTCGACTCCCAGTCTCTCTGAAGCCGTTTATAATCGAGTCAGAGACAATAATCAACAAGCTGATGAAACCGTGGGTAAGAATATTAACACAGAACTGGCAGATGGTAGATTTTAGGTGTGTTGTAAGGGGTGTCTTCTCACAAAATGTGGGTGATGTTTTTCTTTATGGCTAAAGGGAATGATGGACTAGAGTCAGGCTTCCATGTTGGGTGATAAGAGAGATAGGAACATTCTTGGTTCAAATGACCTCTTTGCTGAGATTGAGCTGGTTCTTGGTACTAAGCTGGTGGTATCCAGACCTGGATGTTCCAAAGAAAATGGGAGCTCATTTAGTCATCATCACAATAGTCTGATCAGTCAGCTGTATGAACACAAATGTACCATCTATTATGGACATTTTGAAAGTATAGATAATGTGTTTTGAAAAAAATGCCCTATATCCTCTAATATGTCATAAATATATTTATGTCAAAATAAAAAATTGAAGAAGCAGCTCACACATTTCAAGCCTTTGAAACTTTAAAACTCTGCTTGATGGAAGTATAAGGAAACAAACCATTTGTTGAAATAACAATATTGAAAGATCTTTTAGTAATACCTCCCTGACCTGAAGTGTAAGCCATCCAGCTTGATCTAGAATGGGTATTTGGCTGCTAGAAAGGCTTGGCAAGGTACAATGTTTGGTTTCATTTGATCTCTCATCATACTAGGTACCTTATTCTTTTCTCCTGACTGTAGAACCTTAGATTTGGTAGGCCCTACCCAAATTTCAACACTGGCAGAGCTTTTTCTATTAAGTTCAGAGTGGGAGATTGGACAAATAATTTATACCCTTTGATGGGAAGGGAAGATTTGTTTCAGGAAAGAGATTGTGTGTGCGTGCCAGGTGTGGGGATGCTAGACCTCAATTTGCCAATGCATTAGCCTGTCCATTAAAATAATTGCATTTTTATTGGATTATATCAAGCTGTTGATTGGAAAAATAAACACGGACTTTAAATTTTTTACTACCTGTGACAGGTTAGAGATGTCACATCCAAAGAATGGGCTGGAGATAGTGAACAATTAATGAAGCCATTCTTCTCCTAGCTCATCCTATAAGAAGAACCATCCATTTCCTCAATTGCTCAGACCAGAATTGGCCCTGTGCATTACGTAAGGTGGGCTGTGCCTTTCTATTAGGCTAGAAAGGCCTTAAAATGCCCATCTTCTAAATTTTCATTCTACTATCTTTGCAAGTCTCTCCTAATAAAGGAATATTAACATAATGGCAGAGTTGGGGGGAGGGCATTAGTGGATCTGGGAACATGAAGGTGTTATGCCTTTGAAATGATATGCCTTAAAGAGGGCCTGGACACTTTATGGCAAATGAAGATATAAATCAGGTGGCTGTGGGGCAGTTCTGTAAAGGGCCAGTAGCCATGGAGATGGGAGGAGCCAGAAATTAAGATAGATACCCTCTAGTTCATGACCTACATATGGCAAGCCCTTTTCAGATATTTAGACCAGAAGAGCCATTGGTGAACTCTCCAGAGGTGTTGTACTCCTAAGAATAATGGGCCGTCATGGCCATGGAGAAAGTGAGTCTCTTCCACAGAGCTTCGTGGATCCCCAGCACTCAAATTCCTCTACCACCTTGATTAGATTTATATATACATGCAGTGTTCTAATTTTTGTCTTTCAGTTTTCTTCAATGCAGCAATTGGTACATGGAGTTGCTTGGAGGCAATTTTTGCAATAATCATATCTACCTCCTTTTTTTATAAAAATAGGAGCAATCTATTATAAACCTGGCTGCTTTCCAGTTTTGTTTTTTTTTTACAATCAGTTCTTTTCCTGTTATGTCAGTGCAAAGCTTATTTTGACAAGAAGTAGGAGATTGTGGATCGATATTATCCTAACAAAAAACAAAGAATTTATTTCCAGCATGTCTTAATCACAAGGATGAAACTGACAGGCAAAACAATTCTCCTTTGTCACAATGGCTTTATTTTGATTTGTGGTATGTATATGTAGAGTGATTAAACTGAATCTGAACTAGAAGTGGTGATTTTAATTCTGTCAACCTGGTCTGTTTATCAGAAGGGACAAGGTGAAATGTTTTTGGACCTGAGAATGAAATAAACACCATTCAAACATTCCCTAAAAGCCAACAATCAAGCTGTTTGCGCTCTTTATATTCCCGTTTCTTTTTGTTGCTAAAGAAAAATTGGAGCTTTTAATGAGCATCAAGTCACTGATAATATAACCCGATACAAAGGAGGGAAAGGGGAATTCTTCTAGGTAGGATGTAGAAGGTCTAAATGCTCTTGCTGCAATAACACGAAACAGGTAATTTATAAATTTACAAAAAACATATTTATAGACACCAGAGAGCTAAGAAAGCAATGAAAACCAGATAAAGTAAACTTCCAAGGAGAGAACGCTTTCAGGGTGAGCTGACAATCCTTAGCTCTTCTCCCCCCTTTGTGGTCATTCTCCAGTTCTGGATATGGGGTGAGAAACAAAGACCCTTCCCTTGCGGGTAGAGGACTTGCCTCACACACTTGTCTAGTCTCTTCATCAAGACATTTTCAAATTTTGAGGTTTGTTGGGTGAGAAGTTAGAGAGCTAAGTTAAAGACCTCTGAGGTACAACAATGAAACTCACAGAATCTCTCAGGGCTGAGAAGACAAAAACCTCACCAGGATCTTAATAAAAACCTAGGCAGTCCATGCCATAGGAATAAAGAAAAAGCAGAAGTATCATGGGTCTTACTAAAACTGAAACCTCGCACATTTCCAGCTTAACCCATTGCTAGATTGAAATGGTTGGTCCTTCACACTATCTACGTCAGCGAGGAAAGAGAAATTCTCTTTGTTAGATGATAAAGCCAGTTTGGGTCTCTGAAGATTTTTATGTCAGTATGCAATCAAAACGTAAAAGACATGCAAAAAGCCAAGACTGTATGACTAATAATGAAGGAAAAAATCATATAATAGAAGAAGAGCCTCAGATGATCAAATATTGGAATTAGGATATAAGAATTTAAAAATAACTATGTTCAAAAATAGAGAAAACATGGATAAAAGGTATAGAGTTGAAGAATTTTACAAAAGGATTGAAATCTATAAAAATCAAATGGCTATTCTAAAATGGGAAAATGCAATATTTGAAATTAAGACTATATTGAGCCTAGCAGTAATTAGACATAGCAGATCATACCATTAATGATGTGGAAGGCAAGTCAATAGTATTTAAGTTCAGATTTGAAATAAAGAGGTACGTAAAATCCATTGTGGAGTATTCTAAGGCCCAGTAAAGCAGAAGGTGGGAGGGAGTTAAACAGTTCTAAAGTTCTAGCAGGACTGGGATGATAAAATTATTATGTGTATTAAACTGTGATAAATTAAGAAAGCATGTCATAATCTTTAGTTTAATCATTAAAAGGCCAGCAAAATAATTGATAACTAACATACTAGTAGTAAGAAAATAAGTAGAAGACAGAAGTATTTGATTACCAAAAAATGAGGAAGTGGAATAACTTTTGATGAATGCTTTTTGCCTGTGTTCCAGGTGCTGTTAACCTGGTTGTTCCAGGCAATCCTCAACATTTTTGCAATGTATGTCTTACCATTTCCACTGGATACATGCAACAATTGAATTTGTTGGGATTCTTAGTTGGAAACAGGAGAATATACTCTAACTTCCATAAGCATAAATGGAACTTAATATGGAATTTATTAGGTAAATAAGAAATAAATAAAACAGGTAAATAAAACAGACTCTCATAAGAGTGGAAGGTCCTTGTGAAGATCAGTCTGCCACCTTCACAGGTCTCAAATACCACAGTTTTACCACTGATGTGTGAGGCCTCTTTTGCTGATGTTCCCCCAAACTGGAGGCTCCCATTGCTTCCCTCCGAAAAGAGAAAAAATGTGGCCTACTGCTGCTTTCCTCTGTTCCTCTCTGCTCTTTTGAGAGGGCATCTGATTCACAAATCCTTAATCACATAGCTGTGTCCTGGCTGCAAAGAAAACTTGGAAAATGAATTTCTGGCTTATTCCAAGGAGAGAGAGGATTGATAAGAGTAAGTTTTCCTAACACACTGGCATGGTGCTCAAAAAATGTGTGTGTGTGTACAAAGCATAACAAACTCTCAGTACAGGAAGTGGAGCTTATGGATGCTGAGTGCCATCTAGGGCTCTCAGAACATTAAGTGATGGCCCAGGGGTTGGAGCCCAAGACTGCTGGCTCCGGAGTATGTGAACTACTCTGAACTGTCATTTGTTTGACCCCTTCTGGGTCTTTGTGAGGCACACTATAGATAAACCTACCGGGGGGAAGACAGTAGTTGCTCAATGGCATTATAGGGCTGACAGGCTCCGGCTTGAGATATGCGCCGGGAAGGCACTGAGTTCAAGGTCCTCAGCTTCCTTCTGCTGGCCTCTGACCTTGCAGGAGCTACACCCTTAGAAACTTCCACATCAGTTTACTGACAGCTCCTCACATCTCAGGCACCTAATTTCTACCCAACTGGCCATGTGAAAAAGGGAATCCAAAGACAAATCTAAGACTTAACAGTGAAAAAATTACTTTGTTTTGTTACTGGACAAAACAAAGCTTCTTTCCAGATAAGAAAACAAAAGAGATGTTGTGGGTAGTCAGCCACAGGATCTGACTGAGTGTATGATTGCTTTAACCCATAGCACATAATTAAAAACACTAACTTCATAAACTAATCTTCTGATCATGCAGATCATATGGGGACATTTTGAGGGGAGAAAATTTCAGAGTAATGGATTTTTACTCCTCTGTCATTTTGATGATGAGGACCTGGGTTTGCAAAAGCACTTGGTTATTTTCAAGATGGTTTCCGCTAATGTCTCTAACTTGCTTCTCGCAGTCCTGACACATAGGCAGTAGAATTCCACTTGACATAGGAGAAGACAGATTATAGGTATGAGAGAATGTTCTAGAGAATTTTGTATCAAGGGAATGCTCTGCCTTCTCACTTTCAAACTTAGTGTGTATTATCTTTCTATTTTGGTTTCTGTTTTCTTCTAAGGATAGGAAGGGGGATTAGAGGGTATTATCAATAAGCCATTGGTTATTTTTTTCAACAAATACCGTTATTCCCATAAGGAATGATTTGCACTTTCTATGTCAGAACTGTACTGTTTCCTTATTCGTACTTGATTGCATAATGGCCATAATATGCTGCTTTTAATTGACATTTGTATAAAACAAAATAGCAGGTATCAATTAAAGAAGTCTTCTGAGATTACATCATAAAGGGACGTGTTGGAGGTATAATTGCTGTAAGTAGATATTTAGGCTTTATCATGTGGTTAGAGTGGCTCTGCTCTGAATATACTAGGCTTTCTTTTATTCACTTTTTGGGGGCTTGGTTTGAAGCAAGAGAATAAGGGACAGAAACATAAAACATGGATGGGAAGGAAGAGAAGTGTGAAAAGAAAGATGTGAGTGAAGTTGATCAAAAACAGTGATGAAAAGGGCCAGAAGGCGCACTTACTACCTGGCCGAGCACCGATTAGCTGTATCACTGCTACACATTTCTAGAGCCCCAGAGCCATAGCTTGTTTTAGTCCATAAAGATGTTCTGCCACAGGCCCTTCCCTCCAGGGAAGTAATAACCCAGTGCAATAAAACACTGGATTCAAGAGGGAAAAGTAGATAGCTTAAAGGAAACCAACCCACAAAGGCTTCCTTTATGACTGGTTGGAAGACATTTTTGCATTTTTTATCACAGGGACCATGTGGTTTGGGCGATCTCAGCCGTGTTTTCTGTTGTGTGAAGGTCCAAATGTCAAAGTAATGTCTTCTCTCTGGAGAAAGCTAATGTGTTGTTATACCTATACACATGCATACCCAAACCTACAGGCTCTATAGGTGCCTGCCTGCAGGTGGACTGATTAGTCTTGAGCACATGTGTGGGTTCACTCAGGACCATTCAAGGACAGTGCCAATGCCAGCACCTTACAGTGATACTTGTTAGCAGTGCAAACCTGAAATACTTTAAGAACATTGGAACTCAATTTAGCACTGAGAATGACAGTCTGCTTCTCTGAAGTCAGAGGCCAGCAACTAGTGTTCACGATTGATTTTGGATGGCTGAAAATGCTTCTTTGCATTTGGAATGAGTCGATAGGCTGATCTCCCTTTAAAAGGAGTAATTTTCAGATCATATTTTAAGAGCGAGTGTTGGCAAACTATGATTGGTGGGCCAAATCCAGCCCTTGCCCGTTTTTGTAAGGAGTTTTGTAAATGATTGTGGAACATGGCCACGCTCCTTCATTTGTGTGTTGTCTAAGACTACTTTGATGCTACAAGAGTGGAGCTGAATATTTGTGGCTGAGATTGTAGGGACTGCAAAGTCTGAAATATTTACTACCTGGCCCTTTGTAGGAAACGTTTTTATTTATTTAAAAAAATGCCTTCAAATACCCAGATCCTCTTGTTTTCTTAGGATTCAGTGGGAATGATGTATCTGTCCATATAAAAAGTCAGTGGGTTGCAATGCTGAAGAAATTCATATTGTAATATTATCAGAACTCCAGTATAATATTCTTCCAATTTTCCTGTAAGTTTAGAATTTTTTCAATTTGAAGAGTTTAACAGAAAGTGGAGAAATAACTAGGAATTTATGCTCAGATATACACACACATATATTTACAGAGATGTATGTGGACCAATATTCATCACAGTGCTTTTTGCAGTGAGAAAAGATTAATAGACATAAATGTCTGTTAACATGGGACTGGTTAAACTGTGGCACATTCATTCACACAACGGTGATGTGCTTTCCTTGGTATATAAAGAAGGGACAGATAAAATGGAATATATAGATATAGCTGTAGGTTTTTTTCCAGTAAATGTTCGATCTATGGAGTTACATAGGAAATTGGCAACATGGGTTGCCTCCAGTTTGGGGAATAAAATGGGGAGTAGGATTTAGGAAGGAGACATTTTTTCCATATAACCCTTTGTACCTTTGAGTTTCTAACTGTGCAAACAATTACCTTTTCAAAAAATAAAAACCAAACTACAGAACAGTTTTTAAAAGTAAAAAAGTGTAGGTGTGCTGTTCACATTAAGTTACGTGAGTGATGTAACTGGCCAAGGGCAACATTCTTGTTGGTAAAAACCAGACTGAACCCATGTCTAAACCAGAGGCCAGAAGCTACTCAAAAGGGAGCTCAAGGCAGAAGGAAGGTTTTGCAGGTGAAACAGAGGAGAAAACATTCATTGTCTTTTTTAAATCCAGTGACTGCTGGCAAAAAAAAAAAAAATTAACCAGCTTCTATCAGAAGCAAACATCGGCTAGTTAACGTGTTTGACCATTTCTGCTTCACTCCTCTGACTGTTGCTCAACCTGACTGATGATAGGTTAATGCAATTATAACCACTGAAAATTCCTATGGAGTTAAAGGGTATGGAAATATAGTGCTTACATTTTAATTATTAAAGCTGAGATTTACCCATGAGCTACGCCCACTGGTGGGTTTCTATTGCCCAGTCAGACCCCAGGGACCATTTTTAGTACCCAGATGCAGCCATCCAGGGAAGCTTTCACTGCTGTATGATCTTGTGAGCTTCCTCCATCCCTTCTGCTGCCATACCGACAACAGTTCCCCAGAGTGGTATATTTTTTTTGTGGTATCTTCATTACTCTTTGATGTCCTAAATTTTTTCCAATGCAAATATCCTATCTGAAGTAATTCTCACTGATGCAACTTGACAAGAATTATTTTAATCATGTTTTTTTTTTAAGAAAACCTTTTTGTTCAAGTAGAGTATAGGCACAGACAAGCCTCCCTATTACAAGCCTACACTGAATATTACAAGCTCAGTGAATTTTCAACAACTGACCATCAGTATTAACCAACACCAGATCAAGGAAACAGAACCTTAGTTGCATCGGAAACCCTCCCTGAGCCTCTGTCCAGTTTCCACCCACTGGTCTCTCCCAATTATAACCATTATCCTAACTTACAAGAGCAGCTTTAGTTAGGCCTGTGTTCGTGCTATATAAATGGGATCACACAGGATGTAGTTATTGTTTTGTTGTTGGCTTCCTTTGCTCAACATTATGTCTGTGAGGCTCACCTACACTGTTGCATGAAATTGTGGATTGCTCGCCCTGTTGCTGTATGGATTTCTATTAACTGACTCTCTCACAGTTTACTCATTCTGTGATGGTCGTTTAGTTAGCTTCCAGTTGTTGGTTATTTTAAGGAGTGTTCCTGTGAACAAACATCCCTATTCCTGCTTTTTGATGACTATCTGTACATGTTTCTGTTAACCTATATCTAAGAGTGCAGTTCTTGGGTTACAGGGTAAGCATATGCTTAGCTTTAGCTCAGTGATTCTCAGTATTTCACATGAATCAGAATCATCCGGAGGGCTTGTTACACTACAGATCTCAGGGACACACCCGGAGAGTTTCTGATTGAGTAGGTCTGGGGTAGGGCCCAAGAATTGTACCTCTGGCAAGTTCCAGGCAATTCTGATGCTGCTGGTCGAGGGACCACACTTTGAAAATCTCTGCTTAGCAGATTACTGCCAAGAAGTTTCCTGAAGTATTTGCACCAGTTTACCCTCCCGCAAGCAGCATGTGAGAATGCCAGTTGCTCTACTTGGTATTAACCTCCTTCTTTTAAATTTTAGCCATATGGATGGCAATATAAGGTATCTCCTTGTGGTTTTAATTTATATTTCCCCAATGACTAATGAACTCCTTTCCATAATTCTATTGGCCATTTGGATACCTTTTTATGCAAGTGTGTATTAAAGCCTTTTGCTCATTTTTCCATTGGGTTTTTATTTTTTCTTATTGAATTGTAGAAATTCTTTATATATTCTGGGTATCAGTTCTCGGAGTTAGTATCGAGAGCATCTTTTTCCACTCTGTGGGTTGCCTTTTTACTCTCTTAATAATGATGAACAGGTGTTTGCAATTTTATATAATCTAATTCATTTTTTTTTCTTTTAAGTTTAGTGCTTTTTGTGTTATTTAAGGAATCTTTGCCTACTCCAAGGTCATGAAGATATTCTCTTATATTTTTTTAAAAGATTTATTTTTTCCTCTCTTACATGTAGATTAAAAAATCATCTGGAATTGATTTTTGTGTTTTGTTGAGTTTCAGGAGGAGATTTTCATATACTTAAAGTAATCTTCCTTAAGGCCCTATTTAAAATTCACCTCTTTGTATTCATTTTTAATACTTTTTAAAAAGATCAATGCCCTATAGCAACTTTTAGAAAATTCAAGAGCTCTTTTTAAACCTACAATTGTATTGAAAGCAATACTTCAAATAATAAATGCTTTATATTTACTCAGGATAGGCTTACTTTCTACAGAGCCAAATTTAAGGCAGTTATTGAAACTTTTAAGTAACATAAAGCACTTTTTTCATCTTGTGCCAAAACTATAATGCCCACAATAACTTATATTTAATTTTTAATACAGTTATCTATCATGAGTAATTATGTGGGCTGCTCCCAGTATTCCATTCTCTGTTATGTGGTTTTTCTGAAGACTGTGGTTTCTTTGTATAGCTACTGGGAATTATTACCTTGCTGATGAATTTCTCTCTGAGCAGATATCAACTATGAGTTTCAGTGTCGTAGTTTTTCACTTTAACTTACAAAACAGGCACAGTGTCTGGGTGCTTCTTTTATTCTTGGGGGTTTAGGAACAAAGCGCTCTTTGTATTTAAAGAAATATTTTAGCAAGACTGTGCTACTTTTGTGATAACTACCTTTAAAATTGGCTGAAAGAATTGATTAAAATTACTCTACATGTTTTGCCATGTCGTTTTGGAGCAGCCCGTTTTCTTTGGCCAAGACGACATATTTGAATAGCCAAGAAAGCCTCTTGGTATTTGGTGGTCAGACTGGCCATGCCATTTTGCACAGAAGGAATGAAATTTGGCTTAAGAATTAGACTGGGGACAACTAAAAAATTTTAGAAAGATTGGAAAATCTACCGCACACCAACTGTAGGGTCTGTTATTCGGACTCCCTTTTTCTCACTACCAGGAAACTGATCGCTGGGGAATGCAAGCCCCATGAGAGCAGGCACTTGGCTGGCTTTATTCACCAATATATCTCCATCATCAAAAAACAAAGCAGTGCTTGGCACACTTTAGGAGCTCAATTACTATTTCTGAGTTGAAGGTAGGAATGAATCAAGCCCTATGGCTCTAAAGGGCAGGATGCTGGTGTGGGTGGAGCTGGGGGCTGATCAGTGGCTCCCATCTTTGCGCTCTCTCATCTTTCACCCCCTCTAAGGCCCTTCTGTAAGGAGCGCTCAGCCACAGGCATGCGGGATGTTTCCTACCCCAGCTTGGTTGAGCCTGTAGACTGTAGAGGGTTTATATTGCTTTGCTCCCCACACCCATTCCACCCCTGAGGGTGAAGAGGAGTTGAAGATGAGCCCAAAGCTGTGAACTTTAGGAAGCAGGATGGTAATGGTGTTCCTGCTAATAATAATAATAATATGGTGATGTAGGAAAGATGAATCTAAGATAAAAGGAATAGAAGGATGAGTACATTTGTAGACATGTTTAGGGTGTTTCAGCACATAAAATTTATAAGTGCTCAGTTAATTCAGTGGACCAACTATTTAATCAGAAAACAAATTATGGACTGGTTTGGAAGTTACAGATGACAAGGATTTAACTTAAATTTTTAAAAAAATGTGGGCAAATAGAGGATCTGCTTCTGATTGTGTAAGATCTTTGTGAAGCATTCAAAAGGAAATAATCCATTTTTAATGGAACTGGTATTAGAAGGAGAGGCATCAACATAAATCTGAGGGTCATTCAGGGTTAGTTGCTGGCTGAAAGCATGTGAGTAGATAAATTGGAGTAGTATTCTTAAGTTTCATGTATGTAATAATGATAGCAATATTACTGCTATGACTAGTCATCATAAATGGACTATTAAGTGTCAGGCATTTTGCAGTTTTATATATGTTATTTCATTTAACCCTTAGATAGCCTTGTAAAATAAGTATTATAATGCTTTGCTTGGTGGGGAATTCATTTATTTATAATGATGGGGAAAATGAAGCTTAGAGAAATTAAACATTTCTATCACTGAATTACTGATTGGAAAAAGTAATTTAATATACAGTAAAAAAAATTAAGCAACTATTATGGGCTAGGTACTCAACATTGAATAGATCATGGGCCTGCTCTCCTGATCTTATAGACTAGAGAGTAAATATTTCTCTGTGCTTTACTCTCTTTTTCCCTTAGAACTCAGAAGAGAAATAGAGCAGTTTATTGAAATGCAGCATTTGCTTGACTTTCCACCTTTATAACTAATTGCTTTCATGAAAAGAATGGAAAATTTTTGTCCAACACAGGAAATACACAGGGTATGAGCAGATAGGCATCTTTGAAGAAATGTTTCCTTTCTTGTGTTAATATTGGAATATCATACGGTTATTTTCCTAACGTGTTGAAATTGGTATAAAATATTTTTAGAGGCCATCCAGTGTAAATGTCTTTTTTTTCCCATCTTGCTTGGCTGGAGAAGCCTAAAAATGGGATACATTTCCTAAGAATGTTGAGAAAGTGAAGAGAAAGAGAAGAGCGAGCACAAATTCCAATCAGCCCTTTTCTGACTTAGTCAAAACCATCCAGTAACACTGTGAGCTCGCTGTCATGGGCCATTGTGGGAAATTAGAGCCGACAGCTGGAAACCGTTCTCATAGATTTTCTATTTTTTTCTTTTAAGTAAGCTGTAGTAAATCACACTGAAAAGAGCTGACATATGTAAAATCCTTGCTGTTATATCATATTAAATCTGCCTGATTGTCACAACTCTAGGTCACCTGACGTGGAACTTTGCGGACATATTGCACTGGGTGTGCCTGTGCTCATCCTGCATTTCATACTGGACGGTCCTCTTGGCTTTTAGTTCTCTTCCCGCCACCATGTATCAGCGGGTGTGGTGACAAATAATAATGTAGGGTTGCTCCTCGGTTTCTGCTTTTACTGCACCAGGTTCTCATGAACATGAAGAAGTGCTCATCAGGAAAGTGGAAGCTGAGACAAGCATAGCCAACAAATCAGACTATCAAACTCAGAATAATTACATGCAAGGATTTACCTGTAAAACAGTATCCTACAGATCAGTGTTTCTCCTATACTGCTTACATTTTTAAACCCAGAGTTGGAATCCTGCAGAAGTCTCTGGAGACAGGCTGGACTTGCCCACAGCCAGATGCCTATTTGGAGTTGTCCTCCCTGTCCCCAGTGGCCATTTTCAGAGGTTACCAGTGCCAGTGATGGGGGCATATGACATCGCCACCTGAAAATCAGCATCTGTGGGGCTGCAATAGTACATTTAAATTTTTCCATTAGTGTTTTTCATAAAAGGCATTTCAATAAAAGATTAAGTTTATTTTTAGAGGTGTTTCATATCTTATTTTTTGGTCATCATTTTTGCCTGTTTTTCTGGGAACATTTCCATTTCTTTATCTCTTGTCAGAATTTGCATGATATGCTAACCAAGAAGGAAAAAATGATGAGTAAAAAGAGTAAGCATTTAGCAAATTATGAAATGAATGGATCATGACTCCCTAAGAACCAGGCCTCCTGTAATTTTCTGACCGCATATAATTTTCTTATAGAAGCCACTTGACTCCTGGGAGCAAATGAAGCAATTGGGAACTCTGAGAAAGATGAGTGTTGCCATGTGTTTAAGGCTGTGCTTTGGAAGAAAATCACATCATCTTTTACTTTGCTATTGTGAATCTGAATCTATACTGAAATGTCCCTGGGGGATGTAATTCTAACTAGATTATATTCAAGTTCAGTTTTGGAAAAGTTAAGTTACATATGGACTTCTAAAAACATGAATGCAACTTCTAAAGTTTCTTTCTCATTCTCAGAAATGAGAGCGAACATAATTTTTAGAGATTACAGTTGAATAGAGACAGTGATCTATTGGTCTGATGCCTCTTTTTATGACATTACCCTGAAATGTTGCATATTTTCATGCTTAGAAATACCCTCTAACTTTGTAACATACTCTGAGGATTGTATTGTACCTATTCTTTGCTCTGTAAATCACATAGTGGCTGTTGTCCAAAAGCAATAAGATCTGACCTGTTGTCTGATCTGTGGAATGAATGTCACATGGTTCATCTTAGGCCCATGAAAGGCTAGAGGGGGCTGTTCTTCACAGGTCAGCATTCTGGGCGTGAGGCCATGGCAGGGCTTACTGCTCAGGAAAGGCAGCCAGAGTGTAGGACTAGCACCAGAGACTTTTTCCAGCAGTCAGAGTACAAAAACCAAAGTGTAGTTTTCACATGAAAGTTGGAATGATTATTCACATGGAAATTCAATTCACCAAGCCCAGGGCCATGGCACTGCCCAGTTCCAGGGGGCACTGTTTCTGTAGGAAGAGTGCCACAGTAGGATTGATCAAACAGCACCATCTTTAAACACAAATGAGGAAAATACGCTGTTTACAATTCATCTTTAATCTCCTGACTTTTAATATAAATCAGAGAACTTGGATAAACAGCTCGTATCTGTAGCCCATTATGCCAATGATATCGGGAACATTAGCAGCAGATTATTTTCCAATCTAAGTCAATGTCCAGGGCCAAAGATGGAGGGTAGGAGTGAGAATGAGTTCAATGCTCTTGATGAAAGAAGCTTGGAAAATCAAGACCACCAGGTGAGGTGACATACTGGAGTGGGGGCAGGGGTGCAGGATGTTCTGAAGAAGTGATGACTGATTTTGTATTTTTTCATTCCCTTCTCCTTCCTCTCCCAGCCCTTCCCCTCCCACCCTTCCCTATTTCTCCCAGGTGATGCAGAATGCAAACTGTCCCCATTATCCAGTTCTGTTCTTCTCAGTTGCTATAGAACCCTGAATTTTAGTTGAGTATGTGCATTCCCTTCATCATTTTTCTCAGTCTGCCCTGTAGTTGTGCGAAGCCATCTGGCTGAGTTCTGAAACATGAACGGGCACAACGAGGCCGCCTTCGGGCTTGTCCCTTTACAGGAAGTGTGTTCTCTCTTTCCTTCTCCTCCGGCTGGAATGGGGAGGAGATAATGAGCCATCTTAGGCTATGTAGACGAGAGAAAGACCTTAAATGTGGCAGAGCAACAGCATGTAAGATTCCTGGGCACCTTGATGCCTCCACATCAGTCCTGGACAGCAAATACCCAGACCGTTATGTGGAACAGAAATAAACTCTTTGTTTAAACTACTGCTCTACTGAGTCTCCGTGTCCCAGCAGCTGTCTCTGTACCCTAATTAACATGTCACCCTCTCTGCCTACTTGCCCCCCTTACTCCTATAACCCTCTACTCCCCCCCCCTTTTTTCTCACCTTTTGTGAGACTGACCAATGGCTCTCCAACTTTATTTTGAATAAATATTTATAGGGGGGACCTTTTTGAAATGTAGATACCCAGAGCTTGCCTCCAGAGGTTCTGGGTAGGGCATCATGGGTACAGTGTACAAATATCATTTTTAGGAAGACCCTCAGATGATACAGCTGGAGGTATACTATGGGCTACAGTTGCAGAAGCGTTGGTATAGCGTCTCTGCCTAGCATGAGTAGATGCTCAACAAAGCACTTGAGAGAATGCATTGCAGTAACTAGTGGGACCTGCCAAGGTGCACACAGACTGAACCTGCATGGTACTTGACTACTCCACTGACTCAACTGCCCCAAAAGCACCAGATAATGTAATGACTTTAACAACAACTGTCAAATCAGTGACTTGGCACAATGTAGAAAAAACAAACAACATGGTTGACATAAATTTTCCGTACCCAACCGCTTGTTTTTGTATGATACTTATGTAACTTTAGACTACAGATTTTTGTTATTGGTAGCTTGTTTTCAAGGACTGAAGTTTGTTGAATAGTCATATGCTTCCTGATGTTTTCAACTATTCGTTTATGAATGACAATGATCATGCATTTTTTTCTTATGTGATGAGCTTTGTCCTAATCATGAGGGATATAAAGATGAACTAAACACAGTCCTCAAGCTTCACCCAGTCAGCTTGGAGAAACAGGTGAATTTTCCAACCAACAGCAAGAAGAGTGTGGGATGTGGCCACAGAGGCATACACAGAGACTCAGACCAGCCTGATGATATCAGAGATGGCTTCATAAAGAAAGTGGTCACTGAGCTGAGCCGAACTTAGGCACAGAAGGCTGTCAGTTGATAAGAAGGGAAGGCTGTTCAGGCCACAGAAGATAGCATAAATCAAGCCACAGGGTGAAGTGTGAATGAGTAGAGCTCTGTGTACCTGTTGGGGACAGTGGGATAAGGGATGGTAGCGTAACAGGTCCAAGTTGATGAAGGGTGTGGAATGTATCCTGAAGTGCTGAGGCACCATTGGGAGATATTAATCAGAGAAGCAAAAATCACTAGCTGTCAATTACATTCATTACTCTGCATGTGTTTGCAGGATGAACTGGAAGGGAATAAGATTGGAAACAGGGATAGGATGTAAAACGCAGAGCATCAACTAAGACTGTGATAGTGGAAAAAGTAGAGGAGGGTGACATATTTGAGTGGAAGAGGCAGAGCTTAGAGAAGGAGATGTAGTGAGGAGAGGGAGAGGCTGAGATTACGTATAGTTTCTGTTTTAGGCAATGAGTTGACTGGTTGCGCCATTCGTTGAGAAAGCAGATAGGTGAGGATGAAAGGGTTTGGGTTGAGAGAGGAGATGGGGGGAAAGGTTAATGGGTTTAGGATCAGACATGTTGGATTCGAGGCACCTATAGATCATCCAGAAGGGAGTGTGGCTGTGTCTCTGAAGCCTAGGCAGGATGTTTTTGTCTCAAGACATAGTTTTGGGAGTCATAAGCTCATAAATGGTAGCTGAACAATGAGTACATGAAAGGCTTAGCCGTAAACAGTGTGTAATGGGAGTCAAACAGAGAACCAAAGATGGAACTTCCTGCAAATTAAATGGCTGTCCCAAGTTTGGGATGCCAGAGACTTGCTCAGACCCCAGCTCTGCAAAGCTCCTCCGTGGGGCTGTCCTGATCACAGTTGCCAGGAAGAATTCACCATGCCCTCCTCGCTGTTTCTGACTCACCGTCTCCTAGGATTGCTGTAACACACATGTTACTGGGTCACATCTGGTGGCACAGATAGATGTCTGTCTTTGCAGGCTTTGCAGGCTAGCGGTGACTGCCTTGAACTAGTGGACCATACTTTATTCAACCTGTATCCCTAACAAAGTTCACTGTATTAGGTCTCAGGGCATTTGTTCGGTCACAGCTCAGTGAGTGAAAGAATGATTCAATTTCTTGTTTGTTTATTTATTTGCTTATTTATTTTCAATTCTTTAAATGCTGAGTGCTCTGTTGAGCTGTTTGAATATTCATTTTGCCAAGTTTCTAACCTGAACTTTCTCTTTTGTGAATTAAAAAAAAAAAAAACCTCAAAGGAATTTTGGAAACACGTTTTGCCTGTTCTTCTTCTTCCTTCCTACCCACCTCACTTCACATCATTCTGGGCTTGTCCCAAGCTTTTATGTCTTTTCTAAAGTCATTTGCTGATTTTTACTCATAAACTGGGTATCTTGGTTCCAATAGAATTTTTGGCTTTGGAAGTTCCTTTTCCTTTACTTGTGACTATTGATAACATTATTTTTGAATCAATATTATGTGAAAGAAAAATTAAATTTAGTGAAAAAACAGTTTTTTCCCTCAGTTGTCTGTCATTTAAAAATGGTAAAAGCAAACCAAGGAATTGATTTGAAGGTCACAATGAAAAATCTCTGTTTTATCTGTAGTTTGGCTCAGATCTTGAAACTGATTTTATTTCAGTCATAAATTATTGGCAGCATATAGTTTTTGGTTTAGCAGATTTCTTACATTTAGGTATTTATTCATGCCACTTGGAAGAGGATTTATCAATGAGTATTTTTAGAAAAATTGAATGAAAAATGAATAATCTTTTTTGTGTGTACTGAAATTATATTAGAAACTCATTACAAAGAGTTCAAATTTAAGGATTGTGAACTTCCTTCTGTTTCAGAATAGTCTGCCCCTGAGAGTCTTTTGGAAGCAGGAGAATGTATAATATGTCAATGTTTGTTCATATTTTTGAGACATTCTGAAGTGAATATATCATATCAGTTAACTTCTGTTCTTAATTTGCCTGGTTAAGGAAAATTGGAACTTTTAGCTCATTCACCTCTAGCTTACAGGGTTTCTCAGGGCAATTCATGTAACTACTTGCTTTAGAAACACTTAGGTGGATTTTTCAAATGTGGCATAGACCTATAGGTCCCAGCATAGGCCTAATGAATCAGAATGTCTGGGTGAGGCCAGGTATCTGCCCTTGAGTCCCTCAGGTTATCCTCATGCCCACCTGTAGGCTGAGAACCGCTCCTTAGTAGAGTGGTCCCAGGGGACAGGTAAGGTTCCAGGCAGTGGGTCCAGGGAGCGGCACCTCCATGCTGAGGTGACCTCCATGGAACTGAGACAGGCGTTTGCAACACAGCTCAAAATAAGGACAAGAATCATACTCTTCTTCATTACAACAGTAGATCCTGGGACTGTAAAATAGATGAGAAGTCACTGTATGGCAGCTGTGTAGATGTTAGTCTTAAACTTGCAATTCTACTTTAGTTTATACTAGTCATTATTTGTTACATACCTCCATGGCCATCTAGAGTCTAAGTTCTTGGATGGCAGGGACTGTCTCTGCATTGTTTGCAGCCATGTCCTCATCATGGAGCTTGGTCCACAACAAATATGCAGGTTGTCCTTCTTTACCGATAGACAGGAATGCTGTCTAGTTAATAGGAGGCAAGGATCCTGTGATGCTGCACCCACTATTGTTCCTGTCCACACATAAGCAGAGACCCCTCACACCTATCTTGAAATGCTGTAAGACTAGTTTCCAAGGACAATCATGATGGTTCTTATATCAGAATGACCCTAGGAGGACCATGTGTTGGCCCTGACTCTGCTGAAAAGAAAAGCCATACGGATTCACATGGAAACAATTCTCATTTCCAGATGGAGCAATTTTGGGTATAACTATTCTGTTTCAAGTGTTACCCCAGAAAAGAGTCAGTTTACTTTGAACCAAGGAAGCCTCCTCTGAGAAATTGTTCCTGAAGCTCATGTCCAACTGGATGTGAGCTTCCCTGCTCTTGATTTCCCCAGCTTGCTGTACCTTTCCTTGGTGTTTGCAGTCTACTGTATTTTTGTTTATTTGCCTTAATTACATTATTAAGTTATGAGTTCTTTGAGGGCAAACCTTTCCCAGGGTTCTGTAACCATAGCTGGGTCCTGAACTCTGTTTGTCTAACTCCAAGTCCCTCTTTGCACTAACTCATAACCTGGCACAACACTAAATTATCATTTATTATTATTATCACAAAAGGAATGGTATCAGGTAGATACTGAACACATAGGTAGTTGACATCAGGTATTTTGAGAATATGAAACAGTATGGAGTATTTTTATGGAAAGAGGGGAGAGAAAGTTCTGGAGGGTAAGGCTTGGATAGTGAAGGTGTCTTGGGGAGAGGCCACCATGTGAGAGGGGCTCCACAGGCAACAAAGGCCAACATGTGGACAATGAATGGCTTGATAGGGAATTATCACTGTATAGCATGAGCATTAAGGATTCATTGGCCAAGATATGCAAGCAACCAAAGTGTCCATCAATAGATGAATGGATAAAGAAGATGTAGTACATGTATACAAATACAGTGGGATATTATTCAGCCATAAAAAAGAAATCCTGCCATTTGTGACAACATGGATGGACCCACAGGGTATTATGCTCAGTGAAATAAGACAGGCAGAGAAACACAAATACCATATGATTTCACTTACATGTGGAATCTAAAGATAAAACAAAACAAAATGAACAAAGCAACAATAGACTCATAGACACTGAGGAGTGACTGGTTGTTACTGTGCAGGAGGGATTTGGGTGGTGGGAAGGAATAAGTTAAGAGATTCAAGAGGCGTAAAATCTTAAGCACATATAAATTAGTCACGGGGATGGAAGTATGACCTAGAGAATATAGTCACTGGTCCTGTACATCTTTCTATGTTGACAGATAGCAACTATACTAGTTGGGATGAGCATTTAATAATGTATATAACTGTTGAATCACTGTGTTGTATACTTGAAACCAATATAATATTGTATATCAACTATACTTGAATTAAAAATAAATAAATAAATAAAGAGAATGCATTGGGAACTCCAAATGGGTGAAGGGAAGGAAAACCCCATCATTTCAAAGTTTGGCCTCTTAAAGTTCCTGTTCCAAAGAGAGGGGATCTGGGGAAATTAAGAACTAAAAATGTGCTAGAATCTTTTTCTAAGACTGGACCTGGAAGCAGAATTGACTGATGCCCCACAATAAATAGATGAACTACTTTAAACCAGTGTCACTCATGGCCTACACCTTGCTCCCATGTACTGACAGGTGCCTACGTTTTTATTGAAAGTAAGAATGATTAGATGAGTGATGACAACTTGAAATACTTTCTGAGTGCTCTCTGTTTATATCAGATGGCAGAGAGAGATGCAAAGTGAATCAATATTTTAATATTAAATTTTAATTTAATTTATATTCAAAATTTAATGTGATATCCTGATACTTTGTAGTACTGATAAAATTGGTCAAAATGAATGTAATTCTTCAAAACTTAGAGAGGATGAGCAAACACAGTTAAACATAAAATTCCCCGCAGTTGAAATTAGAGTGCATGCCAACTTGACTCATAAATGAAGCTTCAACTGAAGGATAAGCACCAGGTTCCTGAGTTGAGTTTTAACCTGTGATGTGTGTGATTCTGAGAACTGGGTGAAGAGTTGTTTAATGTGGAGAGTCTCAAATGTTATCATGCTTAAGAATCACCTGGACAGCTTCTTAAAGTGCAAATTCCTAGGCTCCACCCCCATATATTCTGGTTTAATATGCCTGGGATGGGGCCCAGAGTCTGTGTTTTAAACAAACTCCCAAGGAACGCTCCTGCTGCTCATCTGTGGGACTTCGTCTGAGTAGGAAGGGTCTAATGTAATTGGAAAATGCAGTTTCAAAGGAATAGAAACTGCATGCATGTTTCTTAGTCAGACTTCTTACTACTAAACCAACCAGTATGATGGCCATCAAATTAACTCTACTTTTAATATTGTTTTCTTAACAAAGAGAAGAAAAAACATGAGGTCCTATCAGATATTTTTAGAGGAAAATTTGGCATTGATCCTGATGTCTTAAAATTGTTGTATTGATTCTCCATCTTATTAAATAAATGTTCCTTGAGCTTATTTTAGCTGGGGTAGGGGAACAAGTTCTCAGGGCAATTTTACTGCCCATCTACTGCCAGATTTTTTAAGTGTGGGAGAAATATTTAAACCAAATGGACAAAATGAATGGGCCTCATTAGGCCTCATCACTTGAAGACCTTAACAGAGCAGAAAGTCTGCCCCTCTTCTGAGTAAGAGCTGTCTTGGGCCTTTGAGCTGGGGCACCGGGTCCTCCTGATCTTAATATAAAGATACGTGTATCTGTATGTCCTATTGGCTCTGCTTTTCTGGAGAATTGTAATACAGTTACACGATAGCTTTTTCCTCTCTCATTTTGTCTTTTCTTTTTTAAAAACTATGCTCTAATTCCCGTGGTATTTGACAAGATAGGATGTTTGAGGTCCTATTTACATCATGTTCTGTGCCGCTGACGTTTTGTTTGTCAGACTGTACACCAAGGACAGGAGTGAAATACAGCTCTCTCATACCGCAGTCAGCACAGCGCAGTGCAAACAGAGCCCAGTGCCTGGCTTGGAGCATCACACGAAGTATACTGTCGTCTCTCTTGAGAGCATGTCAACCCAGGGTATCACATCCTGGACCTTTCATCAAGACCTGAGCGAGAGAGGGAAGGACAGAGGAGGGATGGAGACCTGGTGGTTGGTACTTCTGTCACTCAGTATTCTTAGCTACATCACAGGCTGTCTGTCCATTGTGGTGTCTTATGTCTCAAGAATCATCAGTTGTCTGGGAACCCTTCATCAGGACAAAGATGGGCGGTTTCATTAGCTCACTCATCTTGAAGAGCTATCCTGCTCCACTTTTAAAGTATTAGTACCCTTGAATGGTTATTACTTTAGCCTTTTAGAGAAGAGAATTGGCTTAAGAAAGATGTGGCCTTATTACCAGCATGGAATGTAAACATATACATGTACGTACACAGAATCCTGTATGAAGCACACATGGGAAATATTATATTTCTTCTTTTCTTAAAAATACTGGCTTCATTAGTAAACTGGAGATATTTTCTTAGTTGCAAGAAAAAATAATCCTTTCAGCTGAAAATGGGAAAGAATTTACTAAGTTTGAAAAACTAAAAATAATTCCTGGCTGGTCTTATTCCTGTCCTCTGTATTTAGAGGAATTTACTCCTGATACTATTATTACAGGAAATTCCAAAAGCGTGAACATTTTCTGGTATTTTCATAAAAACAAGTGTTTATGTTTTATTTAATTTAGACATGGAGGAAAACAGTTTTTCTTTGTATCCATTGAAGTGGATGCCGTGACAATGTGATTTTGTGTAAAATTTAGATGATGAAAACATTTAAGAAATCATAGAAGATTAACAGAGTGTCCCATTTTCATAGAATGTCCCTTAAAGTCTATTGACATCCATTAAAAACAATGGTTCTTAACACAAATGCAATGTCCACTTACACTGTCAAGATGATTGTAATAGGGAATGGATGTTGATATCTTTCTCCAGTATCAGCTTTTAGGTCCTTAAGACAATGATCAGTGGTTAATAATTATGAACAGGTCTGGTGACTGTGAGATGTCTAAGTTTTTGCTGGCAACAGAGAGTACAGGGATTGAAGAGTGTTGAAATATTCAGATGTCTTAAAAACATACAGGCCAAAGGTTAGTTAATAGCATCTCTCTTACCATAGTCTCAGCCCCTCTCTCATCTTATCTATCAGTTTGGTGCATGGTAACACCGTCTGCAGGTATGTCAATATTCTACATACGTAGGATGAGGAGGATAAAGGTATTGAAAATCTTGACCCCTGGTTTAGAATGTCCTTGGGCCACACTTCTGAATTTCCAAGTTCACTGTGCCCTTCCAAGTGCCTGTAAAAATTCCATCTTGATTTACAGCTAACATTTTTACTGTGCTATATGTGGGTTTCTGCAAAGGAGAGCTGTGCAGTGAAGAAAACCCTTTGAATGACATGAGTTCAGTTCTCGTGAGTTTTATACAATTACCGCTAAGGATCATGTCGATAACTCACTGAAGAAAGCTGAAAGGAGCTCTTTTCATGGAATAAGCTGTAACATTTGCCTGAATATGTTCCTTAACTCTGTTTTTAACAGTCAACTGAACACGAGCTCTCATTAGAGCTTCTGATACCACAGGTGACTGTATAAAAATTTCATCCAACAGCTTGGGCTTAAATGCACTTTGGACAATGCCTTTGTACTGTCAGGCCACATTCATTTTTTTGCATCAAACAAAATCACTATTGAGAAATTTGGTATTGCTTTGCTAAAGTGGGTGTCTACTGAATATCCCCAATCCAATTTTTTCTCTAATATGGTAATCTGTTATCTGTATTTAATTATCTGGAAGGTGAAAGTTGCTGGTCTGCCCAGTGGAAAATTTTAAGTCCTTTCACTCTGCGTCTGCTGTCTTTTCAGATCAATCTTTCTGCTAATGACAACCAATACTTTCATATGTGATTACAGCCCTGCTCCATCTTTTCATGAGCCGAGACTCTTTGGAATCATATGTATTGATCTTTTTAATAGAAGTCAGGAAAAATAAAATTACTCTGGCTTCTTGCAGCAAAACGATGATAAATGAGAACTTAGAAACTTATGGGAGAAATTTTTTCTGCCTCAGATTATTTTAATCACTAAAAATGATTGTCTTTTTAATAATATTTGCTTTCCATTATGCACATTTGCAGCAAAGCCAAAAATTGTTTCTGTATTGCTTTATGAAACCACATGGAGGCAGGGGCCTGTCAGTGTTCCCGTACCTGCTGGTGACTCAGGGACAGCAGCCCCCATGGCAGGCAAAGGGCCAACCTCCGGACTCATCAGCAACCATCTCAAGTTGAGTTCCAGTGGAGTACTTTTGATGAAAGAGAACTTGCTGAATTATGTATTTTTTTAAGCATTTGTTTAAAAGCTCATTGTTAATGTTATTGTCTTAGAAGCAAGCTCATATTCCTTTTATCACCCCCTCCTTTGGATATCTTCTTGGCCAAGACTGATTATTTCCCAAGTGGGTTTCCCTTTTTTGTTTAAGAGAAAGTATACATAATTCCTTGACTGTGGTTTTGGTTGCTTTCTCTGTGTGTCTGGTAGTTGCTGGTGGTGCCGTTGGTAATAATTGGGAATCAAGCATGTGGGGTCATTGTTATATTACCTTTTCTCTGAAACCTGAAACTATGGGACTCATTTCGGCTCTCATTTTGGAATCTGAGATTTATGTTTTATATTTGAATCAAGTTCTTAGCTCCTAGTTGAAGACAGGATTGTTTCCTTGGCTTTGGGGAAACGTGTGGTCAACAGAAGATCAAGAGCATCAATGCCACTATACACAAAGATTGGATCTCTGCTGGAATGAAGGAATGGATGAGGACCAAAATATTGCAGGTGTTAGGCCAAAGTACAGCCTTGGTTTGCTTTTTTTTTTTTGGCCCTTGGAGACCTATCTGTAAGATGGAAAACTTGTCCCACTGGGATGCCATGTAAATAGCCTCCATGGCTCAAAGGCATTATTTCACCATGATGTAGAGATGAAGCTCTTTCTCTCTCCCTCCCTTTCTCTCCCTTCCTCCTTCTCTTTCATTCTCCCTGTTTCCTTCCAAACCTATACATGACAAGAAGAAAGATCTCATTCAGAAAACAAATTGCATTCACTGAGTTTGGCATTTAACTTGATTTAATTCAGTTCCAAGAAGACTCAATGAGGGAATACACTATGTGCTAGGCAATGGGAATCTAGCACTGAACAGAGAAGACAGATTTCAGATTATGAGTAGAGTTGATGGTCATTCAAGGAAGATGGCTATAAAACCTCATCACAAGCCTGAGGACTGTTGCTAAGCCTCAGGTGCAGAGTGAAGTGGGGCATAGATAGAGTGATCTGGAGGTTTGTGGAAGGCTATGTTTAAGTTGAAGACTGAAGAGTAGGAATAAGCCAGATGGAAACTGGAGAAGGTGGGGAGGAAAGAATATTCTAAGATGAGGAAACTGCTTGTGTGAAGGCCAGAATTTGAGGAGGCATGGTCTTTGTGAAGAACTGGAACCACCCCATCATACCATCATAGCTGGGAGAGATGTGTGTGTGTGTGTGTGTGTGTGTGTGTATATATATATATACATACATATATATATATATGTATGTATGTATATATATATATTTATTTATTTTGTATGAAAGTTGAGAACTGTCTTAATTTTTTTTCTCTTGGGGAGTTTGTTAAGGATGGTTAGAAATCACAGATTCAAAATTTAGTAGCTTACATTGTATCACTTTTTAGTTCTGTGCGTTAGATCAAATAATGGAATAAGGTGAAATTAAAAGCAACTGTGAACATCTGTTTACAACCACTTTGTTGAGTACTTCTGCAGATACCATTAACCTTTCAGATTTCCAAAAGCTAAATCTTGCTATCAGGAAGTGGCAGCACCTCTTGGTAATGGCAGACATTACAGAATTTGATAACAATTTGGGTAAACAGAAATAGATTGATAGCAAAATATTACTATAGAGGCAAAAAGTCAGGAGAAAGAATAATGGAATTCTGCAGACTTACTGAGGTGAATTCTGCAACCAGATTTTGTCATACGGTTACACAATGAGTATTAGAGAAATACTGTGCTGTGGTTATATTCTCACTTGACCATGGAAGGCTTAAATACTTTCAAATGTAAGAGTGCTCACTGGTATCAAGAGTTTTCAGCAACTGATTATTCTACATGCTCACCTTACATTATACATTCTTTGGGTTGTTTTGGTTTGAGCCAATCTGTGACTTGATCCTCTTCAGGCTACAGGGTTGCATTAAGAAGATTCCAGAATCTTGGATAATTTAAAAATATTTTTGTAGGCTGAAGAGTCAGCAGGTGGAATAGGGACCCTGGGTTATCAAGCTTTTAAGTTCATACTTAGCAAGCTAAAATATGCAAACTCTCTCCTTGTCATCTAATATTCATGAGAGTATTTTCCAATTCCCCACCTCCTAGTGAAGTCTACTGGTAATTTGTTTCCAATTTGGCCTTCTCTTTTCTTCATCTGTTGAAAACATTGTGGCTGCTATTGTCATTTTGGCTGCAATTACATCAGTGGCCAATGTAGCTTAAAATTGCCTTTAATATTCCATGACTCAAGCTTGCAGAAAAACATTGTGGGTCATTTTCCTTGGATAGTTTTATCCAGTGCCTCTGACTTTGATATTCCAAGGTTTCTTTCATTCCCTGATGGTTGTAGAGGGTAAGGTATTGTTTACAGTCCTGTAGGTATTCACTCTAAACTCTTTCTTGGGGGACTCTACAAGCTGGTGTATGCTCAGCCATCCATCTGGACAACTCTCTAAAGTCTGAAAATGACAGATTCTCATGAGCATAAACATGTGAGGTGGGCATTGAATGGCCTGCTTGTGAAAATGTGTTGGCCCTTGACTATGCACTCTTCTTTATATTTCTCTAGTACTTGCTGTTTGGGTGCCACACATACATTTAATTGGTAACCTTGTTCTTTCCTTCAGATTCAGAGCTGTTCCTGATCTGTAAACTGTATAATCCCTTTAGTAATACTTGTAATCACCTGGGAATAGCAGTTGAAAGAGTCTGGTGATTAATAGATTGTTAAGTGGAGTTTCCTGGGCTCTAGCCCATTGCCAAGTCACTCTGAGTAAATGGATGAGCACATAAGATTCTAAGAAGTATGTTGATCTTAATTTCTTAATTCACAGAGGCATACCTCAGACATATTGTGGGTCTCATTCCAGACCACTGTAATAAAGTGAGTATTGCAATAAAGTTAGTCAAATGAACTTTTTGGTTTCTTGATGCATATAAAAGTTATGTTTACACTATACTATAGTCTATTAGCTTTACAATAGCATTGTCCAAAAAAAAGTGTAATACCTTATTTAAAAAATACTTTATTGCTAAAAAACACTGTCACCGGAGCTTTCATAATCAGTGAATCATAATCAGTGATCACAGATCACCACAACAAATATAATAATAATGAGAAAGTTTGAAATATTGTGAGAACTACCAAAATGTGACATAGAGAAATAAAGTGAGCAAATGCTGTTGGAAAAATGGTGCCAAAAAAAAAAATCTCTTGAAAGTAAGCATGAGTAATTTTTTTCTAGACATGTCTTTCTGGGCAAGGAAAACAAAAACAAAAACAAACAAGTGGGACTACCTCAAACTAAAAATCTTCTGTACAATAAAGGACACAATCAACAAAACTAAAAGGCAACCAACAGTATGGGAGAATATATTTGTAAATGATTCATCCAATAAGGTGTTAACATCCAAAATGTATAAAGAACTCATAGGCCTCAACACCAAAAAACCAAATAACCCAGTTAAAAAATGGGTGGAGGACCTGGACAGACATTTTTCCAAAGAAGAAATACAGATGGCCACATGATAAGATGCTCCACATCACCGATTATCAGGGAAATGCAAATCAAAACCACAAGATATCACCTCATACCTGTCAGAATGGCAACTATCCAAAAGACAAAAAAATAACAAGTGTTGGCGAGAATGTGGAGAAAAGGGAACCTTCCTACACTGTGTTGGTGTGAATATTGATAGGTGCAGCTGCTATGGAAAACAGTTTGGAGAATCCTCAAAAAACTAAAAACAGAAACACCATACTAACCAGTAACTTCACTTCCAGGAATTTACGTGAAGAAAACCAAATCTCTGATTTGAAAAGGTACATGCACCTCTATGTTTATTGCTGCATTATTTACAATAATGAGATATGGAAATTACCAGTGTTCATCAAAAATGGAATGGATAAAGATGTGGTACATGTATACAATGGAATATTATTCAGCCATAAAAAGAAAGAAATACTGCTGTTTGCAACAACATGCATGGACCCAGAAGGTATTATGCTAAGTGAAATAAGCCAAGCAGAGAAAGATAAATGCCATATGATTTCACTTACATATGGAATCTGAAAACAAAACAAAGTGAACAAAATAGCAGTAGACTCATAGATACTGAGAAGTGACTGGTAGTTACCATAGGGGGAGGTTTGGGGTGGGAGGGTGAAATAGGTAAGGGGATAAAGAGATACAAAATCTCAATCATAATACAAATAAGTCACAGGGATGAAAGTACAGCATACAGAATATAGTCAATAGTTCTGTCATCTTTCTATGTTGACATAGTAACTACACTGGTTGGGGTAAGGATTTAATAATATATATAACTGTTGGATCACTATGTTGTGTACTTGAAACCAAGATAATATTGTATATCAACTAAAATTTAAAAAATCAAAAAGTAAATAAACTTAATCCTAAAAAAAAGAAAGGAAAGATGTTACCACCAGACTTGCTCAATGCAGAGTTGCCACAAGTCTTCAATTTTTAAAAAACACAGTGTCTGTGAAGCATGATAAAGTGACGTACAATAAAATGAGGTATGTCCATATTTAGAGCAGCCACATTATGTATTGATAAGAGGAGATATAAGAGACCTGATAACTGAAAGTGCTTCTGAATCATCCATAGGGGTTAATACAGGCAGCGCCTACATTGAGCTTTTCAGAATTCACTGTAACCTTTTAAATTCATCAATTCTTTAATTTGTTTGCTTATTCATTTCACAGGTGCTTACACAGCACCAATGAGGTGCCAGGTGCTGACACCCAACAGTGCATTAAGATTTCTGTCCCCAGGAAGTACAGGGTCCAGTGGAGGCTCTAGTTCTCAAGAATGATGACAACAGTTGGTCCCCAAGGCTCCGAAAGGAGAATGCTGAGGTGCTGAGAGAGAAAGGCGGGTCTCTAATCTTGCCTCGGGGACCATGGGATGGTACAGACATTTTTTTCTCAGGGATTAGAGACCAGAGAAGGCTAGGTATGTAGAGGTGGGGTATTTGGGTTAAGCCTTCAGAATGGAGGGGTTTTCCAGATGTACATGATTCTTTGTAGATTAAACAATGTTTCTGAAGGTCCAGAGAGTGGCGGAGATTTGAAGGTCCACTCAAAATAGTGTATTTTCATATGTGTTATTTATAGTGAGACACAAAATTTTTAACCCTTAAAGATCTATGGTTCGGTGTTTGCTATTGGTATTACTGCTTGGTTTCCACACTTTAAAACTCTGAGCTGTGTTTTGTTTTAAAATGCAAGTCAGTGGGAATGTAAGAGTCAGTGACCAATTTTCATTTCATACAACTTTTCAGGAATCCGTTTAATTTATAAATCAAGATTGGTTTCTGTCACAGCTATTTAAGCATATGAAAAGAACTCATCCTCTGCAGTCATTCTAGATATTCTTCATGTGAAAGTTCTTTGAAGTTGATATGCTTTTTCTACCTAGTTGGTCTCCTGTTAAAGTTTGGGCTTGATCTGGCATGGATGTGCTAGGAAGTTACCAGTCCTCTCATTCCTGAATCCAGGATAACAGGCAGAATTCTGAAAGTACAAATTGGATGCTTGACAGCTGGCAAGGGAGGAATGAAGAGAATTTGTTTCTCTTTGGGATTTGATAACCGTTAATTCTTCATGAACTTGGCTTCTGCCAAACATATATTGTACTTTTCTCTGATAGGAAATTCATATTGTTAAACTCTATGTGAACTCAAGGTATTAATGTAGAGTGCTTACTAGCAAAAATGACTTGCAAATGTCAGATAAAATTAAATAACATGGCTTAATAAAATAAGCTTGTTTCCGACAATCTGTTTTTCATATTTGTGAAAGAATGATCTGCCCTGTTATTTAAACCAAGATATTGCCAGGACAGGGAAAAGAGGCACTCTTTTATCAATTATCAAGGGGACCATTGATTTCACAAAGCCAATTAAAGTATTCCTGGAGGAACAAGTAAATATTAGTTTTAGAAGCATTTCTTTTCAAAAGAAACCGGGTGACTAGGATAAGAATACTAAATAAAAATTAAAAAAATAAAAATAACATATCTTATTTATAACCCATGGCACAGTGAGCAGTGTGGACAGTTAGCTTTCACTAAGACACAGACATAAAATAGATGGATGGACTTCACGGCCATTTGGAAAGAATTTTGATGAGCAAATATCCCACCGTTTGACTAGATATTTGTGAGCCATGAAGCATTACCATCAAAAAAGCAAGTCTGAAAACTAGATACTCTCTAGGGAGGCCAGTGGGGCTGCTCTGTTCACTGTGGCCCTTGTTGTTATCGGGTGTGGGTAACCCATTGCCCAGGGCAGTGATTTGCAGCAGAACAGAAACGGGGGAACAGGAGGTGGGATGCGCAGGATGGTGGTGGTGGTGGGGCTTCCAGAAAATGTTGGCTCCTGGATGCAAGGCACTTTAGGGAGAGCTGTTAGACTGGTTCATTGTGGGAGGGAGTAGGGGGAATTTATTGGAATAATGCTCTTCTTAGCACTGCTGACTTGATCTGTCATACTCGATAAATATTTCTCCTGGTGGCTCAGTCTAAGATGACTCTTTAACTAAGGTGGATTGATCTAGGGTGCGAAGCTCATCTGGAATTTACTTGATGTTTGTTTAGAAACAACTCTTCAGAATAAAGCATAAGTAGAATTATTGC
Organism: Manis pentadactyla; assembly: GCF_030020395.1. Taxonomy (NCBI): domain Eukaryota; kingdom Metazoa; phylum Chordata; class Mammalia; order Pholidota; family Manidae; genus Manis; species Manis pentadactyla. The sequence goes on along the minus strand of NC_080019.1, from coordinate 188,142,651 downwards.
TGTGGGTGAGGGTCAAGGTCTGTCTTCTTGGAAGATATGTTATGAATCTCAGGCCAAAGACTGTCCTAATAAAAACCCTTTCAATAATCTTTTATGATTCTGTCAGCTGTAAATGAGCTCACCAGATGCACAAAGTAGTCCCCGATTTTCTTTATTTTGATTTTCAAATGGTCAATTTTATGTTTCTTTTCTTCTGCTTAAGGAGATGCTACCAAGTAATGGTTCACTGAAATTTTTATGTTTCTTTCTTCTATTGAAGGAGATATACCTCCAAATACCATCAGATTGAGTGTTAAGATTTCAATATGAGTTTTGGGGGCCTCAAACATTCTGACTATAGCCTTTTGTAATAGTTTCCTTAAGGGGGTTTAAAAAAATCCTGCTGTATTTCCTTTTACAATCCTTATCTGTAAGATCTAGTTTTTACAATTTCACTTAGAGATTTGAATTTAATTTTTAAAGCCTAATGAAATACTACTATTTTGATAAATAATATATATGAGCAGACTATATATATATATGTATAAAAATAAACTGCTTAATGGAAAATGTTAAAAGCTAAAAATCTTCCTACCGGGCACATCCCCATGGACGGTGAACCTCTGGCTCTGACCCTGGCTCTTGTATAGGAGGGTCAGGAGTTGTGTTGACCTGTGTGTCTGACTCTTCTAATTCTGACAGAGAGGTTTGAAATGGGGTTCCTAGGTCTTCCCTACAAAAATGGCCTTGCTAATGGGCCACACAGAACCAGTGAGGTGCATCTCCTTCCTAATGTTTTCATGAGCGGACAAAGTCCACAGGCCTCCTACCTCAGGAATGTAGTAGTGCTTATTTTCTAACTTGCTGAAGGACTTCCCTTAAGCCCCGTATTACCTAGTCAACAGAATGTCATTCATCCAGGATCTCTAGGTCCTGAACTGTTCCAGATTTAGGATATTTTTGAAGTTCCTAATTAAAAGGAAAAAAAGCACAATCTTGAAGGAGGAGGGAGCTGTGTAGCAGTGACAAATTTTTGGCAAAAAATCAGATCAAATTAGTTGTGCACAAAACGTAAGCTTAATTTTTTTGTAGTTACCTAAATTCTGTTTAATCTCTATTCTGCTGGATGGCAGAAGCCAGAGTTCTGTTAAATCAGTCTTTCCCTGTTTTCCTGAGGTTTCCCCCGATCCTGGGGGCTTATGGAGAGCCAACGTATCATAGGCACGAGACTGTCAGGCAAGGGTCGTGGTCGGGTATTTGGTGCCACATCAGCCCTGTCTGGCTGGGCAAGGCTGACCCAGGACCCAGGTACCCGCCAAGCCCACTGCGGCAAAGCCCCACAGGCCCGTAGGAGGCGCCCAGGAGCTTTCACAGGAATCTCTCCAGACAACCCCTTGCAGATATTTCTCCAAGTGCTGTACCAAGTGAGCATGAGAAAACTTTTGGGGTCTTGGGTCTTTTCCATAAATGCTACCTCAAAAAAGGGCCTCTCAGATAACCCAGACCTATCTGGGGTCTCTTGTGAACCTCCAGGTCTTTGTCCAGTAGTCAGGGCAAGCTGCTCCCCTGTTGGGAACTCCATTGATGTCCCAGTATCTCCTCCCTCTCTGAATCGGTTCTTCCCTCCTCCCAGCCCAGAGACCTTTCTCTTATCTGGGGCAGGACAATTTAGCTCATGTTTTGTTTTTCCTTATCCCTTGTTTACTGCATAAATTTTAGGTCTTGAACTTGTTTTTTGTGTAGCTGAGAGAAGACACAAAATCTGTGTACACATGACAACATGGATAGATTGTTTGTTATTGTTAATAATAACCCAACAACTTCTTATTCATTTATTTAAACCCACTCACATAATGGCTCTGCACCTTTTAAGAGGACATATGCATATTCAAGGCTAAATAAGCACTTCAGAGTGGATTACCTTCAGGGGAACTAGGGAATGGAATGGAGATCCTGGAACAAGGGGAAAAAATAAACCTGAGCAGGGCTTTGCGCGCAGGCACCCATGCTGGTGGTGAAGTGCTCAGAACTGTGGATCACGGTTAACTTGATTTCTGTGTCCCACTAAAAAGAAACCATTTTGCCTCTTTATTTCCTGAAGCATTTAGGTAGTGGGCAATTCAAGCTCAGAAGCATGGCCTCTACAAAGACAAAGGCCATAGGTTCTGAATAAGGAAAGCAACATCCAAAGCTATAGTCAAAAAACCTCTTTTTTTTTTTACCTCCTTATTCTGCTGTAAGGTCTCTACCCAGACGAATGGCTGCCTGTTACTGACTCTGAGCTGGGAAAGGCCAGGGGGAATTGCCATGGGTGCCAGGAGATGCAATGGAAACCCTCATTAAGATAGCACGTTTTACTCCACTACATTTCTCTCCCTAATACAAACAAAATGTATGTGTCATCCTGATGTCTCCACCTTTTCTTTGAGAACAAGCCAATGCTTTCATGTTTTGGGTGATTTGAGTTCTGAATCACCTATGTGGATTATTTTTATATGGTCTCCTGTGGCAGGAGGGATAAACCGAGTGGAGATTCTGTGAGCGATGGCAAACATCCTTAAGAGGTGAAGAGGTTAATTCTAGGTGGAACATCAATTGACCATTTTTCATAAATTCTGCTGGTAAATAGTTCCATGGAATCTTACAAATAACAAATTTCAACACTTTTGCCAGAACCCCTCAGCAAAAATGCAATCCTGGACAATAGCTCAAGAGTTTTACTGGGCAGGAAGTATCTCATATCGTACATGTCAGTCATTAAACAGGAGCCCTTAACCATGTACCTTCCTTTTTGCAAAATCCTGGACATCTTCCTTTTTGCAAAACTTCTGCACCACAGGATCAGATCATTGGTATTTCCACTTCTATTTAAGAATGAGCAACAGTGTATTGTTCAGCCTCCTTGTGTGTGGTGGGGTAAGACTAAATAGAGTGGAACTCCCGTCCAGCTCCACACAGCTGATACCTTTTCTCTCTGTTGGCATCTGCCCTCTCTTTCCAGGGACCTCAACTAGAATGAAACCTTCACTTCCCGCCACCCTCACAACCATAGGACAGGCAGTTGCTACACCCTGCCTCTCTGATCTCTACATACCTATCTACATGTATCCCCACCTATTGTTACATCCCTCTCATCTTGTCAGAGGGAGGAGGAGTTAGTTGTATTTGCTGGTCATTACCATATTTTTCCTCTTTTCTGGCTTTCCATATCTTTTCAGCTCTCAAAAGGACTCATTGTCCCTTGTTTCTCTGACTTTCCTCCTAGATTATATTCTTATTACCTAGGTTGGGAGTTGGGCCTGAGTGGAGAGACTCACCTGAACTTTTGGACTTCCCCATGTTAGTGAAATGCTCAGACACCCAGGAGTCCCAGCGGACCCAGCCATCTGCTGGCTTCCACAGCCCCGCCTCTGCCCAGCCCTGCTTGTGGTCACACATCCGTCCATTGCCTGCTTGTTGACCTGCTTCCTGACAGCTCTTGCGGCTCCCACTCCCTGCCCCACCTCATCCAGCCTCCTCTGCTATAGCCCTAAGCACTCTTGTTCCCACCATCTTCTCATCCTGCTGCCCGAATGGTCTCTAAAAACCCAACCCTCCATTCTTCTAACCACTGAGTGGCTTCCTCCTGTCTTTAGAATAAACAACAAGCAAGGTTTGTAAGGTCTTGACTGCCTGATCTCACTCTATCTCGCCTCTTGCACCTCCTCTGCTGTCACTCTTTCCAAAGACCCCTCCTCTTCATTCCTAAGAGTTCATTGAAAATGCCACACATTTTTCCTCTTGCCCCTGATCCGTGATGTTTGCTGTGTTTGCAGCATTCCTTCTCTCCTGCCTTGTTGACACCCACCCGTCCTTCCTGTCTCAGCATGACTTCCTGGACCAGGTGGGTCTCCCCATAATGCTCACCCACAGCACTCTGTACTTCTCCTCTACTAATTTATAAACACATCCCTTATGCCACGTTTCCCTTTAGACCATCACTTCTACAGGGGAAATGAGTAAGTTTATTTTGCTTCCCAGTGTGGCCTCCATGGCACTTAGAAGATAGAAGTACCTCCATAAATAAATTGTTGACTGACTCTCCTAAGTTGGTGAATTGCTTATCTGAAGTTCAATGCTCTTGAACAGTGCCAAGAAAATTCACCTCTGAAACACAACTGCTGTGTGCCCACATTAGTTCCTTACTCCTTGCCCATGCCTATAAATACTACATTTTGGGTGAACTAAGACATTTTCTAGTTCAGCACGAGACTGTCTAATGTTTGTGTTCCAGTGATTTCCTTATGTCTAGTATGTTTCCTTTGGGCCATGTCTGAGCTTCAGTAATGCAGGAATGATTTCTCATCTGTTTCTTGTACTAGATAACACCATATTAGTCTTGAGTAAATGTGACAAACTTCTAGCCAAATTCATCATCTTAGTAGAAACCAATGCCCAGGATTTCAATCAAGTGGAAAAAGAAGAGATAAATAGGCTACTCTGAATTTATTTATGAATTGTGTGCTCTGAAAGTTACAGCCTAAAGGGCTGAAGTAAAATAATGAAGCTACTATTTCTCTCTACCTAGGAGTATATCCAAGCCAGTTCTGATTTCCCTAGACAATAGAGTCAGAGGAAATTCCATAGGTAAAAAGGTCTATTTTGTATGTGGATCAGGAGACAGGAATGTTCTAGTAAATGGTACCACCATCCACTTCGACTCAAGCCAAAAACTTAAGAGTTATCCTTAATTCCTTTCTTTCAAAACCTACACTCTAACTGTGAGTGAACCTATTGCCTCAGCCTCCAAAACACTGCATATTTGTATGCATATCTGCATATCTGCGTCTACATCCACACCAGCATCTCTCTTTTTCCCATAACTCTCGACTTCCACTTGTAAGCCCCTAAAATTTGTTTCAAAAATCTACTCAGCAGCTTACGTAATCCCTCAAACAGACTTATTTTAAAAATCTGAATTTTTTACCCTGGCTTACAAGGCAAATGCTCTCTCTTTGGGGAGAGAGTTATGATATACCTTTTTCTAAAGCAGCCAATCCCACAAGGATCAGCCTTCTCATCTGGCTTTGCTTTTCTTCAGAGCACCTATTGCTACCTGACATTTGTGGGTAAAATTGCAGTATTTCCAGCATCTGTCGCCTGGCTTTAGTGCATCTCCGTATCAACAGGAGTTTCTAAGGAGTGGAGAGATGTAGTCCATCTCCATATCAATGGGTAATTACCTGGGCGACTGAGGGCTTATCTGAACCTGAGAGGTTGTGGGGAGGATTCGCTTGCTTCTGCTGCCGCAGGAGAAAGATGCCGGATGGCTTTTTTGTAAGCAGTAAGCGGGTTTTAAACTTTATTTCTGTTTGGTTGATTTCGGTTTCAGCTAGGTATTTGCCCTGGAATTTCCTCTCCCCAGAGTTGCACATTATACTAGCTTGTTTTTCTGTCTCACCCACCAAGAATGTCATCTCCTCACAGACTGGGAGTTTGAAGATCTTGTTCAATGTTGCACTTACAGCATCGACAAGAGTGTCTGTTGCAAAATTGGTACTCAATGAACGGTTGTTGAATGAATGAATGAAGCAAGCAAATAGGTGGGACTGTCTTCCTCAGGAAAATTTCCCTTAAGTCAAAAGGCAACGCATGCAAGGCCCTCACAGTCTAGCTGCTGCTGTTGTGTGTGTGTTGCTTTCTTGTTATCTGCCTTGATATATGGAGACCCAGATGTTAGAGGCTTAGCTTGTCCTTCCACTGAGTCTATGGGATGGTAATTAGCCCAGACCTCCTTTCGGCCGGCCGGCCGTGCTGCCTAGCCATCAATGCAGGACTGTGTCTCCTGGCTGGTACCTGCTGGGCACAGAGCTCATTTGCCTCTGTGGAGCTGCTGACTGGAGCTGTTTGTCCCTCATGGGGTGCTAAGCCCTCATTAGCAGCTTATAAACATTTTCCTGCTCTTCAGGACTGGCTCTTTAGAAAACAGTGGGGGCATTTACAAAGTCCTCTGGAGAAATGAGCCAAATTTTTGGAAATGTGCATATTGAGAAGGTCTGGAATAAAAGCTGACTTATAATAATGCAAATAGTATGTTTCTTTATGGACAGAATCGCCAGACTTCAATTAGGTGTTTTGGAAAACATTTTTTGTCCTTTCTTTTTTTCCCTATAAATTATCTGGGTGGTCCAGTTTCAAAATTGATTTTCTCCAGCTCTGCTTTCACGTGCTTCTCTTGGGCATAGGGGCCACTGAAGGCTCGTGCTTTCCGTCCTGGGGTCAGAGGATGCTGGGTCAAGGGGCAGAAGCATTGTAATGGAAGCTTTAAAACTTTTAATTGAAATATAACATGCATGCAGAAAAGAGTATGCATCCTAAGGGTGCAGCCTGCTGAAGCTGCACATTCAATAGCTGATGGGCGTTTGGATCGTTTCCAGTTTGGCTGGTGTGAACAGAAGGTCTGCTTTTCTTTCTCTTTCTTTCTTTTTCTCCTTCCTCTCCTCCTGCCTCCCTCCTTCCCTCATTCCTCCCTTCCTCCTCCTTTTCTTCTCCTCCTCCTCCTTCAAAATGGAGACTATCTAGTAGTGCAGGCCCCTCAGAGCTGGCCGTCAGTGTGGCGGTCCCACTCAGAGGATGAACCGGGATCCTACGGTCAGATGGCGCAGTGGATGCTTCACTCAGCATCTGCCCACACTGCTCGTTCTCCTTGGGAACCACCCGTGCTTTCCTGGAGCTGGACCCGGGCATCCGTTTCATACTCCCTTTCCCGTCCAGCAAGATATGAAGGGGCCCCTGCAGGCAGAACTGGAATAGGGGGTGGGCCAGCCGTCCAGCTGCTCAGGCACTGGGCTGAACCAGGGAATTGAAACAGTTTGCACACCAGATAACTCAGGCTTCTTTGTACTTTGCAGCCAGCGTAACCAAGGAGGTCTGACTTGAGCCACTGAGGACACTGGCAGTGTCCTCCAGTGAACAAAACAAGACCGAACCCCAAGCCTCTTCCCACTTGCCCAGGCCTCTTATCAATGGAGTATTACTACCATAGGAATATGAAGCTATAGGTGCTGAAACTCTGAACCCAAGCAATGCGTTCTGCAGTGCAGATAGCAGAACAACTGGCTTAATTTGTCTCTAAATTTTAAACCCTTTATATGCCTCCCAAGGATCTGCCTGGTTGGTTAGACACAAATGAGAGGTATTTTGCTATCACCTCTTTTAGAATACAGATGCTGCGCGGACTGGGAGAGTTGGGAAGTGCTTTGGCTTCTGCATATAATTTTTTATTGATATAAATAAATCTTGCCCCATTGAAAGAATATGTAGAATAAATACTTAAAGAATATTGTTGAAATGGTCAGATTACTGGCTGATGTACCCATGTGCTTAATCTGGCCTTGTCTGTGATTCTGGATGTCTCTGCTCCGGAACCCCAGCCAGTCTGAGGGTGGTTGGGTGGGGCAGCCTGGTCCCACAGGAAAGGGGCTGCCAAGGAGTCCTGGGCCTCGTGAGCTGGTTGTGTGGCCTTGGGCGGATAACGTTAACACCTCTATCCTTAACATCCTCATCCAAAAATGACAGGGATTAGATGAGATGATTGTCCCTCCTTCCTGCTTAAGACCCAGCGAAATGCTATGATCTGGGCTGTACAGGCAATTGCCTCTTGTCCTGAAGGAATAAAAGACTTTGCAAAAGTGCGACAAGTGCCCAGCGACTCAGCTGACTGAACGCACTGCTGCAACTTGAAGGTTCTTTACTGTGTTTCCTCTTACTTGTTAAAATGCCTGGCTGTGCCTAACAAGGAAGTTGGAATTAACTACAGAAAACCGATGCACAGTTATTCATGAAATATGTGATTTTCAAAATCCTCATTGTAAACTAGCCAGCCTCCCCTGGGCTGCCAGGAACAATCACTGATTTTCACGAAGTGAGTTAGTCCTGTGCCCCTGACCTTGGAGTCTGTAGAATTGCCCCTGGGAGGAGTAGCCCCATTGCGAGTGTGCATCTGTCCTGTGACTTCTGGCTTCAGGTCCAAAGTTCATATATTTAGGTCCTGCTTGCCTTTTTAAAAAAGAAACTATCTGTGAAATCAAAACACGTGACTCATCTCTTTTGATTGTCAGGCACAGAAGCTTCTCAGGAGACATCAGAGAGCGTCCCCTGTTCCCTTGAAGCGTTCCCAGGCCCTGTGGCCTCTCACTGTGAGGTTTACATTTGTCTATGGTCTTTATTTGTGTTACTTTTCCATGGCTGCTGTAAGAAATCATCACAAATGTATGGCTTAAAACAACACGAATTTGTTGTCTTAAGAGTTCTGTGGGTTAGAAGTATATCTGGGCCTCCCTGGGCTAAAATCAAGGTGTGATCAAGGCTGTATTTCTTTCTGGAGGCTTTAGGGAAGAATCCGTTTCTGTGCCTTTTCCAGCTTCTGCCGTCCACCCACATTCCATGGCTCATGGCCCCTTCCTTCATGTTCAAGCTGGTGGTGAGGCAGCCCTCAGATCCTTCTTCCAGGCATTTCTCTCTCTGACCTTACTAGGAAAAAAGGTTTCCGCTTTTCAGGATTCATGTGATTAGCTGGGCCAACCCATTTAATCCAGGATAATCATCTTCCCATCTCAAATTCCTTAATTTACTAACATCGGCAAAGTTCCTTTTGCCATGTAAGCTTCAGTGGTTCTGCAGATCAGGCCACGGGCATCTTTGAGGTGGACATTATTCTGATGTGTACAGTATTTTATGTCAGATGATTCTAAACATCTTCTCCAAGTCTGGGGTTGCCATGGGCTGGGTTCACTCAGAGGCTGATTCTGAGTAGTTGTTGGCAGGCAAGATGCTTACTAAGCAGTGGCCTTAGAAGCAACCCCTTTGGGAGGGAAGGGGCAGGAGGCAGGCTGAGCAGGGTAGTTGTATTACAGCCTCAGACAACCCCCAGGGGACTCTGGAACTAGAACAGCCCTCAGAGTTGTCCTGATTGAAATTGAGATGGTCTTAGAGTAGTTAAGAAACTTGTTCACAGTGGCCCGGATAGTAAATGGGGGAGCTGGAATTACACCTCATATTGTTTCAATATGGAGCCTACATTCTTCTCCATTGTACCCTGATATAGTTAACCTCCTTCCAGGACAGGGGTCAGCAAACTTTTTCTGTAAAGGGCCAGAGAATATACATTTTTGGCTTTGTTTGCCATATGGTCTTGGTTTCAGCTACTCAACTCTGCCCATGTGGTACCAGATGACACATAAAAGAATGATAGTACTGTGTTCCAATAGAATTTCATTTACAAAAATAGGTGGCTGGCTGCACCTGGTCCACCTACACTACGGGCCACAGGAGGTTGCAAACTCATGCTTTGGAAGTCATCGGGTTAAGCAGGTGCCATGGACTGAGTCAGTGGTTCTTATACTGTGCATCACAGTGACCTGGTGGACTTGCTGAAACACAGGAGGCTGAACTCCACCTCCAGGGTTTTGATTCAACTGGTCTAGGGTGGAACTCTTCCATCTGTGGTTTCAACAAATTCCCAGGTGAGCTGATATTTCTGGTTCAGAGGCCACATTTTGAGAGCCACTGGCTCAGGCTGGCATTCATAAATGAGAGGCAATGATGCTCTCCTCCTCAAAGAAAGGCTCTTAAGTCATCCCTCGATAAGACTGCAACACACAGTTTTCTTCTGAACATGTAACAAAAGCATGTGCTACTCAAATGGATTCTTTTCTTCAGGTCTCTGGCAGAGAAGGGGCCAACACTTTCTTAGATTGTGTAACTTGGGGGATGTCAGACATGTCTTCCCCAAAATGTTTTCTATAACCTACTGCATGAACTAATTCTTGAATTTTGAGCAGGGCCAGTCTGCCAGGAATGCAAATTCCTTTTTTAAAAATGCAAATATCTATTACCAAAGGGAAAGGGACTGGGGAGGAAGGGTGGGTAGGGATGCTTAAGGGGAATAAAGTATAGCATCGAGAAGACAAGTAGTAACTCTATAGCATCTTACTATGCTGATGGACAGTGACTGTCATAGGGTATGTGGGGGGGATTTGATAATGGGGGGAATCGAGTAACCACAACGTTGCTCATGTGATTGTATATTAATAATAACAAAATAAAAAAATAAATTAATTTTAAAAATGCAAATATCCTGGATGAAGAGAAGCAAGCTGAAGGGGAGGAGAAGAGTGTAAGATTTTGAGGTGAGAGGCCATTTACTTGTTTAGTGGCCCTGACAAGCCTTTTCTTTTCTGAACTGCATTTTCCTAATCTATAAAACAGGAATGCTACTTATTTTTTCAGAAATTGTTATAAATATCAAATGAAATCTAATAAGATAATGTATCTAAAAGCATACTTTCTGTTCAGATATTTGTTCAAACTGGTTTTTATTAATTTTTTTCCTCCTTTGGAACAGGAAGGCTAGGGATGGCAGGAGATGTAGTATCTTAGAGAGAGAGGGTGCCATGTCAGTAAGGTTGAGGGCAAAAACAGGATGCGTGAGGAAGTAATGAGGACCAGCTAATTATTCATCTAAAACATAACATATAATAATATCTAGGCTAGCCTTCACTTAAGATAAACCAGGTGTATCAGTTAGTTTTTGCTGCATAACAAACAGCCCCCAAAATTAAATGGCTAATAACCAATTATTTAGCTTATGATTTTGGAGGGTGGCTTTTTTGGTCTGGTTTGAGGTTGGCTAATCTTGGCGGGGCTTGTGAATCTGTGGTCATTTGGTGGCTCAGCTATATGCTGGCTGGTCCCAGAGAGCCTCATTCACATGACTGGTTGGCTGGAGGTTGGGGTAATGGGGAGATTATGCCAACAGTCTCTTTTCTTCCAGTAAGCTAGCAGGGTCTGCTCATGCAGGGCAGAGTTCTTAAAACAGCAAACAAAACCTCTAAGACCTCTAGAGGACTAAGCTGAGAAGCAGCCCAGTGTCACATCTGCCACCTTCTATTTGTTATAGGAAGGCACACGGCCAGATTGAAGGGGCAGGGAAATTGGCTCCACCCCTTGGTGGGAGTGGCTACAAAGTTTCTGAAACATATTTGAGATCTACCATATCAGGTAAAACTCTCCAAGTACTTAGTCTGGTTTTATAGCTTATTGCTTCAGGTTTTTTTTAATTCAAATTCCAAGACTCAAAATGATCTCAGTATTACCTAGCACATCCCATGCATCCCAATATTCTTATTCTGATTTATGGAAGAGAGTGTATAAAAGCCACTGAGAGTCACACAATTCTGAACCAGGAAATATGAATGCTGCTTTGTACCTCAGGTAGAAGAGAAAGAGCATTTTGGATCATTAAAATTTCAAAGAATTTGAAAAAACAAAAATAATTTTTATTTTATTTTAATTTGTAAAAAATTTTGGTGTATGTAGAGAAAAAATACAGAAAACTGCTTTAAGGACAAAAAAAAAAAATGAACCATATAGCCTTGAGCCATTTCTGAAACCTGAAGAATCAAAATAAAATCAGTATGAAAACAAAACCAAACCTTAAAATTTGACTTGAAACTGGTGGGTTAATGCAAAGATTTATCTCTAATATAACTGATCTTTAAGGAACTTTCTAACTACGTGCTGAAGCTGAAAAGATCTTTAGGCAATTGTGGCCCAGAGGGATTCTGAATTGTCTTGGAAAACCCAGCTAGTTAGTAGCAGAGTCAGGATTAGAAATGACATAACTAAGTCACAAATCCAAGATTTGTCCACAATTTCATACTGTTTTATCATGCCCCTACTTCCAAGGGATATGCCCACAGAGCTTAGAGAGGAAGTCATTTGGAATGCGGCAGATTATTAGTCATTCCCATCAGGATGGGAAGTTGAGTGGGTGAGGGCATGCCCCGCTCTTCCTATTTGAAAAGGCAGTCATGTCTTTCAAGGCATTTTTGAGGATGTGTTACTATTGCCTCTTGCCTCATTTTTGGTTGGGCATGTCTACCTTCCTTATTAAGTAGGTGACAACATTTTCCTTGGTGGAAAGTGCATTAGGTAATGATGTTTTCCTATGCACTCATCAACAGCCCTGTCCCCGTCCAAGACATGGCTGTGAGTTAGCTCATGTTCTGTCTGTGGGGGCACAGTCACACCTCTCCCAGTCACCACCGCATGTTGACTTTAAGCTACTGAAACTACTCTTTGTGTTGCTGGGTGACTGTTAACTATATTTGACAAAAAGAATGTTTTCCATGTTCTGGTCAGGAAATCCTCTGTCAAGACAAACAGCCCTTTCCCTCCTCTCCTCCAGCTTGGGTCCTGCCAGGAAGGTCTAAATAGGTTCTCTGTAGTTTTCTTCTTTTCAATATTTCACACTGGAGTTCAGTTATAAACCTGTAGCCAGAAAAGTTAACTTTTGCTGAAAGACCACAAAACCCACGGAATAGAGAGCTAGTTTATTTAGGTTTGGGTGTCCTGTTCCAGGCCTCTTGTAGACATTTTGTATCTAGGGAGATGTTCTCTCTCCCTTCCTTTGCTATCATTTTCCTAGGCAATTAATTTAATAAACATGTTTCCCTCTTGAACTTTTGTGAATATAACATTCTATCAAAACATTTATCTTCCTCATTTTTCTGTTCTGAACTACTTTATGGAGGAACGGGTTAACCAGTGAGCTGAAATCCACACAATCCTTCCTGATGATACTGAATGATGTTTAGAGACAACTGACTTATCCAAACCAGCTCCTTGGTGCAGACTTGATCTGTTTGTTTCAGCCAATAGACGTTATTGCCCCTGGTGGAAGTGGGGTGCCCCATGTTACTTCTGGTAGGTGGGCCGTAACTCCACATTCAGTGGCACCTCAGTTAACATGAAAGATAACTCAGGGTTCATTTACGCATATAGGAGCAAACACCCTCCTTCCAATTTTTTCTCCCTTTACCCCTTCCACTTTTTGTAAATTCTTCCTCTCAATGGCCATTGATATTGTTTTTTTGCTTTAAGGCACAGCAATACAAACATCCAGGCAGTGGTGATGAGGGGGTGTTTGATGGGGATGAGGTACAGATAGCAGTTTGCCTTCAGATCCACACATTTGATGAGTGGCCCGCCCCATAGATTCTTGCTTTCTGGAGAAGGCTGAATTCTCGGATGCCCTAGTTAGGCAACCCACTGACTTCTGTAGTTGGAATTCGACTTGGATGCTGAGGGTTGCTTCAGAAAATGATTTGAACACCAGAAGTGAGTCTGACTTAGGGGCTTCTGGTCAGGTGTGTCATGAGGCCTTAACCTCCCTAGTCTTCCCCCTGTGAGTCTGCGCACATCAGGGTTGAATCCCTGAGACTCCAGCGGCCTGGGCCTGCTCTCTGCTCAGCTATTTCCTCATCATGCCCATTGTGACCCATTTTGTGTTTCCCTAAGGCCCAGGAAAGCTTGGAATTCTGAGTTCTTGTCCTGGACTACCCACATTCACACCTGAATGTGTGTGGCAAGAGGAAAAAACTCAGCCTTTTAAAATTGCTTTGTTTTCCTTAACAATAAATCCCAACGAAATGGGATGTATAGTATTAGGATTGGAAGAGAGAAGTGGCTACTCTCTCACCCCCGAGCAGGTATTCATTCTTTCATTTAACAAAGATTGACTGAGAACTTTCTCTGTAACAAGGACTGTGCTGGATGGACAGGCTTCAAGCCTGGAGGCATCCTCCTTCTGTATCTGCCTCCACACCAACTCAATTTAGGTATGTGTGTGTGTGTGTGTATACACATGTTCATGCATGTATGCACACCTACTTTATTATTGTTGTTATCATTATTTGCATCTATCTACTACATCCCCAACATATTACTTTTAGGCTGTGATCACATTAACCTTAGTTCTAACTTAGAAAGTTTAAACACATTTCTCAGAGCCTCCCCTCCACCTCCCATCACACTCCCTTTCTCTCAACTGCATCAGTTTAATCTTTCATTAAGACAGTGAGGTAAACCTGGAAGATCACAAGAATGGAAGTGGTGGGAAGCGTTAGGACCCTGGTGTTGATGTTTCTGTTCTCAGTTACTTTATCTATAAAATATAGGGTTAACAGGTGAGAGGATTAGATGACCTTTGGTTTCCCTGCCTGCATGGAGTTTCAATGACTCCATTGCTTTATTTTCCTCCACAACTCCCAACAGCCAACTATTGCATGGAGGACATGATGCAGACACGTTTGCTGACTCTTCACAGCCCTCCTTGTGAGGCCCAGGCCCATCGCCCAGACCTGCCTGCCTCCTGCACGCGGGGCCTCCAGGCAGCCACCTGGTCCACTAGTCTGCCGGCCTTTCCCCACTTTCCTTCCTCCTCGTTTGCTCATAAGATTCTTCCTGTTTACGATGCCACACCCATGCCTAGGTCTTACTCATCTTTTCAAGGCAGTGTTTCCAGGAAGCCTTCTCTCTTTTTACTCAATTGACTGAGCTGTCTTTTCTCTGAAATTCCATTTCGCAGAGACTGAATCTTTCCTTTGACATGTGTATACAAACACACAAGTGTACATACGCACATGTATGTATATATCCATATCTTTCTCCATATAGCTTCACTATAAATTTTATACCCGTGTCATTTTTATGTCTAGAGGGTATATGGCATGACAAACAGTTCAAGAATGGATAATCACAACCTTTTCCTCACTTGGAAGAATTGCCAACATTCTTTTTACCTGGGAGAATTCTGTGTATTCCAGGTCAGACAAACCTTTGTTGTATAGAATCTGAGTGATGGAAAAGGAGAAGTATCTTTATTTATTTTAGAAAGCAATAGGTGGAAAAGAATACAGTTGATCAAGAAGATTAGAAGGTTTATTTCCCCACGGTAAAATTTAAGTTCCACCAGAGTGGGAATTTTCTTGACTTGTTCTCCAATTTATCCCTGTTCTTGAAATGTTTGGTACACAGTTGGTGCATAATACATAATTGTTGCAAGAATGAGTGACAGTGAGCCATACTTGGTGTGCTAGGGGCTGGTGACAGGGAGAGATGTGGGAAGTTTGGAGAAAGGTGGCAGATGCTGCTGTGTGGGGGACCTTTTGGAAAGATGGGGGAAGAGAATTTTAGGTTTTGTTGTGAGTTGTGAACAAACCTTTCCTTGGCTTTTTTCTAGATGCAAAGTTTCAAAAGATCTTGATGCAGATTTTTTATATGTGGGATTGATATTTCTCTAGAACAGGTAGCAGCCTGTAATCCCTTGCAAGGCTGCTGTGCATAGATTAAGTTCTGTAGTGTTTGTTGGGGAAATGCACGGCCTTCCATTCTTCCCTGAATAAAGAGGGGTACCTGGCACATGGTTGCCTTTGCATGTGATGCCAGGTTCCCTATGGCCATAAATGGGCTTCTCCTCAGGCAGTGTTTGCAGTTGATTATAAGAAAGGCTGAAAGAGGGGTTTCTATGAATGTGTACATATTAGTTGTGAGTGATGAAAATCCAACTTTAAACTAGTTTAGGCATAAAGGAGAACATGTCAGATGGTTGTTGGGCTATCTCATGGAACCCGGTAACTCCTGGGGGAAGATATGTTCCCACCCCAGGGCAAATAACCTTGAAGCGGAAATCAGTCAAAGAGAGAGAGAAAGTGGGAGAAACCCGTTTATTGCTTACAAGCAGTTGTCTACTTCTGCTTACCCATGTTTCTTGTGAGCTGGCTGCAAAAGGACCCCTCCAAACCTCTCTGGTCCAGGTGCCCACTCACTCTCCACCCTCTTTGTAATCATCTATTGATATGAAGATGGACTACTCCTCACCCCTTGGAAACACCTATTGATACGGAGATGCACCAAGACCAGGCAAGAGATTCTGGAAATACTGCAATTTTACCCATAAACCCAATGATAAGAGTGGGGCTGGGTCTTAAGAGAGATCCTCAGATATCATCTTCTCCTTTCCCACCTGGGTTTGCTCCTCCATCTTGCCCTCCATTCAGGATTGGATTTTCTTCTTAGCTTCTTTGGTGTATAGAGTAAAAAATGGGAGAGAATGCTCTCTCTGTGCAATTCTCCCAAGGAGCAATCGTGACTAGGCTGAAACGCAGCCACAGAATGTCACTGCCTTGCAATTTCATTTCTTTCTCCAGCATCCATGTGGGTGGAAGGGGGGAAGGGAGGGGAGTCCTGGGGAAAGGAGGCAGTGCTGAGCTGGGCGGAAGAAACCAGGGACCCAGTCCTCTGTGTGTGCTTTCCCACCGCAGAGGAAGTGCCTCCACAAGCAACCTCCGTCCGGGGACGTTGGTGGGCTCATCTCCTCAGGGATGAGCCAGTTCCCAGGTGTTGTGGCTCAGGGGCTATTTTGCATACTCCAGTCACTGACTCTGTCGTGTTTGGTGACTGGTGTTCAGCTTGGAATTAATAATAATAATAAATGCTGGGAGGTACAGCCTACACCTGGAAGGGGGCCCTAGGAAGCAAGAGAATTTCACCAGGTAAAACTAAATGGTCTGCAATGTGTAAAATATAAGAAGATGTGTAACAGTGAAAGTGGCTCTTTGCTTGTGTTTAGGTCACGGAACCAGAATTTAAGAGGTCAAAAATATTTTGTACGACAAAGCAGTTGTTTGAATGTAAAAAGCAGCCAGATGTACACAGAAGGGACTACTCTCCAGATGAGAGAGAAGTGTATTTTTGTCCCTTATTCCTTCTTGCATTTATTCATTTTTCAGATTTGTATTGAGTGCCCACCATGGGAGGGGGTGAGGGTACAGCAGTGAACAGGAGAATCCTGGGCCCTGTCTTCCAGGAGGTTACAGTGAAGTGGGGAGTACAGACATTGAGACAACGGGTGCCGGGTGTGGTGTATGCTTCACACAGGAAGGCACAGGAGCATGGGTACCTCTAATGGGACCAGACTGAGGGGTTCTGGAAAGATGTCTTTGAGGAAATGGCTTTTAATTTGAAGGTTGAATTTGGGAACTGGGGTGCATAAAAACTGGAGTGCATAGATGAGGTTTCAGGAATAGTGTGCTCCAGCCTCAGGGGCCATGTGTAGTCTCTTTGAGAGCTGAAAGAAGTTCAGCTGGAGGCAGTGGGGAGAGGATGGAAGAGTTGGGGAGGAGACTGTGTGTTAGGCTTCTGAATTTTGTCCCTAAGGCACTGGGAAGCTGTCAAAACCAATCACATTGTTTAGGTACTATGAATACTGTAACACTGATATTAATTTTCTATGGCTTCTGTAATAAGTGACCACACACTTGGTGGTTTAAAACAACACAGTTCCAGAAGTCCAAACTGGGTGTCACTGGACTAAAATCAAGGTAATGGCAAAGCTGTGTTCCTTCTGGAAGTTCTAGGGGAGAATCCTTCTTCTTGCCTTTTCCTGATTTTAGAGGCTGCCTGCCTTCCTTAGCTCGTGTCCGCCTTCCATTAGGACATGGACAGATTTGGGGCCATGAGTCTGCCAGTCACAGCTATTGAGCTGGAGGTGATACGGTCTCACTGGTGCGTGCTCCATGAGGACAGGAGCCACAGACCTCTGCTCACCACTGTATCTTTTGTGCTTGGCACTGTGCCTTGCACATGACAGGTGCTCCATAATATTTGCTGAACAATGGAGGAAAAAGATATTTAAGAACTTCTGGCTGCAGAGGGAAGAATGGGTTGAATGGGGGTAAGAAGGGTTAGAGAGAGGCCAGTTCGGAAGTTCTTGTCCAGAAAAGGAATCAGAGTTGCCTGGACAAGGTGGTGCCTGTGGTTGGACTTGGAAGCAATTTAGGAGACAGTCAACGAGACTTGCAAGTTGGTCAGATGTAAGGGTGGGTGGTACTCAGGAGTTTAACTTGGGCACAGAGGAAGATGGTTGTGCCCCTAATTGGAACCTGGAGGGAGAGGGGTGCCGATGAGAAGGTGAGCGTAGACTGGGGTGGGCTGGGTCTGAGGCGCCTGAGACTGAGATGCCAAAGCATCGGCTCCTATCAGCAGGGGCACAAATGAGTGTGAAGCCTACGAGCAAGGCTGGAGCTGACGTCCCAGGACTCCATCCCAGGGCCTCAGAGGTTGTTCGTGGAAGTCACAGACTCAGCTGTGGTCATGCAGAGGAAGAGTGTAGGTCTAGAAGGGGAGAGAGCCCCAACCAAGTCCTGTAAGAGTTGCCTGAGATGTTTCTGATGCCATTATTGCCGTTCTAAGTGTTGACAATCAGGCTGGGGAAAGGACCATTGTTTGTGTGAAGTGTTTTTGCCATTGTGTTGTTTTTATGAGCATTTATTAGGCTGGACCTTGGGGGATTGGCTTGGAATATGGAAACCATGTAGTTTTGGAAGACCTACCTGGAGATTGTTTGCACTGACAGAGTTCTTGTGAGGCATTTGGAAGTTGGGTCCAGTTAGGTGCACATTTATCGAGTTTGAGCAGAGAGGATGGTAGGTGCTTCAGAAGGCTCTCATGTCCAAACGGGCTTTCCAGGGGATGGAGGGGACTGGGGACTGTGTACGTCCTCACGTTCTCTTTGCCTGCTTACCACAAACAACTGGATTGAGCCAGAAGCCGGGGTTCCAGCCTGGGTGTCCTGACGGCCCTGGTCCAGGCCTTAGAGTAACAGTTATGAAGGACAGAAAAGACCCGGAAATTGTCAGGTCCCAGTGACCTCACCCTAGGAAACTCGGTCACCAAATCGAAATGGGACAAAAGAAGAGAGAGAGGGCATTAGGGCAACTTGCATGTACAACTATAGCTGGGCATGGAATCCTTAGAATATCCTTTTCTGGATTTTAAAAAGGTTGAGAGGGTCCCAGGATACTTCAAGTCTTTTGAGACCCTAAATATAAAAAACACCAACACCAAACAAAATGGAAGAAATGACAAAGCAACACTGTAGGTATTCTGGAATATTGATTACATTTAACAACGACATTTTTTCTAACCCAACTGCAAACCCCTTAGAGCAGTATAATTGTGTTATGCACAAGATACAGGCTTTATAAAAACCAACTCACTGTGTACCACAGGTGGTGTGGCCCGGGCGTGCAGCACGAGGCTGAAGTTGTATGATGTCACCTATGTATGTCACATGTATGTCTTGAGAGTCAAAGTGTGAGACCCTGAGATTGTGAGGCCAAGGTCAAAGGGCCCTTCGGTGAGAGTCCGTAGTACATCTTATGCTAGAGTGCATCTAAAACCCAAATGAAGGGTTCTTCCCCTCTCCTCAACATTAATCAAGAGCCGATAAATGCCAGGAAATGAGCTGTTCTAGGTACTGGGGGCATAAAGATAAATAAAATACAGCCTCGTGCTGGGGCGCTCACATGGCTGGGGAAGCGGCCCGCAGCGGCAGCGGACTCTCCTGCCGGAGCCCTTCCCGGCTCCTGCTGGCCTTCCTTGCATCTGAGGACCTGAAGACAATCTCACCTCCTTTTGCTTCTCTTGCCCCTAAAGTCTCTACTACCTTTCAAACGAACCTTGTACATATTATGTGGCTATTTGTGTTAATGTGAAAAAAAATTTATGATAAATAATGAAATGTAAATTATAAGCAATTTTAATGCAAAATAAGGATCAGGTGTCTTATCCTTTGTTGCAGAGGCCACAGCGTGTGCAGCCCTGTGCTTTGCATACTCAACAGAAACGGTTTTGCTGGTTGATGCTATTTGATGTTATGATCCTTTTTGGGCTCCCACGTGACCATAGTTTATGGTGGCAGGTGCAGACACTGCTAACTGTTCTACAATAGTCATCCAATCTTTCTTCCTCTTAGAATAGAAACACCATCATTTTAGGAGGCAGTGGCTCTTTGGTTGGAGACGTTTTCCAGCCTCCATGGCTGTTGGGTGTGGTGATCAGAGTAAGTTCAGGCCAGTGGGATAGATAGAGAGGAGCCATTCCTGCAATGCCTGGGCTGTGTCCTTAAACAGAAGCTTCTAGTTAGCACGATTTGCTATGATCTCTACTCCTGGCGCTCTGGGAGAAAAACTTTTACCTTTGCCTGACTGTCAGGCGAGTCCGGGTATCCATAGCACCGTATCACTTACCTCACTTGTTTTAGGAACCTTCCTTATCTGCTGGGCTCAATGAGGACCTCATGGAGCATGCAGTGGTATTTGCCTCCCCAGTACCCTGAGTAGGAGTCTGTGTTCCTGCCACATTAGAGGGTCCCCAGAAATGGTGCTAAACCATAAAGGAGTACCCTGTATCACCGGGTTTCCTATGTGGATCAGGATCAACTTACAAAAGGATGCCAGGATCAGAGAAGGCATCTCATTTGCTGTTGATGGTCGCTCAAAGTAGTTGATAGCAATTGCTTGTATTTCAACAATTAACTCCTCCCCTCAATCCACCTACCCTTTACACGTTAGAGAAGGTGCCTGTGCCTTCATGTTTCTACCATCTGTAAAGTGCCCAGACATGTAGCCAACAAGGACAACCTTTTATTTTCAGTAAATATCTTTTGGTGTGTTACTGCATGATTCTGCCAATGGTTAAAAGCCAGTTTCAGAAAATTTGCTACTACTTTACGGGAGATTCAGCTTTAAAAAGAGGCTAATCATCTAGGTTCCTTTAAACAAAGTTGATTAGTTTGGGACCGCAGGAGGAACCTCGCCTTGTGGAACTGTCATGAAAATAAAGTCACATTTTTGGAACTTCTCTGGGCAATGTGACATCAGTGAGCCATGCGAGATGCTGACAGTGACTGTCAATGGCATCATCCACTTTCTAAAGAACTCTAATTTCCTCTGATTTGGGAATCCCAGGCTCTTTTTGCTTGGGCCCTGAAAACTGTCTTGAAATACCCTCCATCAATTGCTATTTGTACTGCAGGGGCATAGACAGCAAGGCAGGGTGGAAAAAAGAAACAAATTTATTGTGCGTAAGTGTTACCAGGAGCAGCAATCACTAATCAGTGTGAAAATTCACTGTATTTCTCTTCCTTCATGTGCCTTTCTATAAACAGCAAAACACATTGAATCAATTTTTCAAACAAACTTGTAAAATCAGAAAATACAATGACCTTTAGCAGTTGGTAGCATGACTATCAGGGGCCACAAAGAGGTTTTTAACTATTGAAACATGTTGGCAATGTGACAAATGAGTTTTTTTCCCTTCCAACCCGTTAAAAATAGCTTTTATAAACTCTTAACTCCCTCGGATGGCGAGCTCACCATTCATCACCTTTATGACATCTTATATTTAGGCCATGGATAAATCCATGGGTCCTAATCAACCACTTTCCTGAGGAAATTGGCCAAATCCCGACTGGAGGGGGGAGATGAATCACAACAACCCTGCTATTCAGACAAATCTCTTTTCAAGTGCCCTTAAAGCTTTTTTTCATACACCAGCGAAGACAGCCACACAGGAAACAATAATAGTTTAATCTCTTGAAAAATTTCCTTCCTGCATTGCAACGCTTTCAGACAGGTAGTCAGAGCCAGCCAAGGGAAATTAGCTGCAGCTCCTGCCAAGAGCAGGCAGCTACTTGGGCCTCTGAGCCTCCCGCCCCTGCCTCCTCTTCCCCATCTCCAGACCAGGGGCCTGAAATGGGGCGCTCTCTGCCCGGTGGTGGCCCTCACTGACACCGGGAGAGACCGAGGGGCCGAAGAGCCATTGGTGACTCGCTGAATGACAAGGCATGTTACAAGCTTCTCCTCCCGGAGAGGGAGCTTCTGGGTAGGGGGACCTGTGTTGTCTGGAGAAGCATGTTTGGTTCTCAGGAAAATGCAGTTTCTCACAAGATGGAGTTGTTGTGAGAGGGTGTCTGTCCTTTGCTCACGGAACCCCGCTGTCCTAGTGGTGAGCAAGGCGGGCTGGTACTAAGACTGCCGCAAGTGCTTTTAATTCATCAAGGCTCCCAAGAATCTGAGCTAGTTGTAATATGTGTGGGATGGACAGTACCCACTCTCTGTAGAGCCACTTGCTTCACTTTCTGCAACCAGTGTGGGACCCCAGCCTTTAACGCCATCCAAGTTCATTGCACGTTGTATTCAGGCTGCCGTAGATCCTTTTCCTTAGGGATTTGCTGCCCGTTCTCATGAAGGTCTCCGGATGTACCTTGCCTGTAAGGAACTGCTTCCAACCAGCTGAGCTGCGGACAAGAGACCCTCCCCACCTTTTCCCTTGTAAGCCGCTGATCTCCGGCTCAGGTCCCTGGAGGCCTGCCCTCATCTGTTCTCTCCACCCACTGGCCGCCTGCTTGCTGCACCCCCCGACCTGCTGCCTCTGCCTTAGCACACCGTCCCACTCCTCTGGCTCTCTTAATTCTGGCTGCTCACCCAGCAGTCTTTATGTTTTTCTCCTTAGCTTGGCAATGTTGTGATCAACTTGCAGGGCCTGGACAAAACTAGCTGCATTCCCATCTCTTGTGTATTCCACCCCTCCAAGTGTGTGACATGTATAAAGAAAAATAATCTCTCTTTATACAGACTAGAACATTGCCTAATCTCTCAGATGAGGAGAGAGAGGGCAAAAAGATTCATAGGCCAAACTTCTGATTGGCACAAAAGAAAGGGAACAAAATTAGTTATCATAAAAATAGCCCCTTGAGGCCACCCACTGTGTCTAGGAAATCTCTGGATCTTCTCATACATTTTCAGGCCAAGCAGAAAGGACTTGAAAAAGGGCCTAATGGTTTTCAACTCATTTTTCCTCCATTGTCAAGGATAGCTGAAAATAAGCTTTGTAATAGTTCCCTTAGACAGATAAGTGCCTTCGCCAGACAGGAACATTTTCTTAGCGGTCCATGTCGGAAAATCAGCAATCCATATCCACATAGTAGCTGAGGAGGGGGCCGTGCACATGCTGTGGTAAAGGGATATTAACAACAAAGTGAAACCTTAAGGTGTTCATCATAGAGTTATTTATAATAACAAAAAATTATTAATGACTTATATTTCCAGCCATAAGGGAATGCTTACACCAGTGTTAGTACCATCCACGCAACAGACCCTTATTGCAGCCATGGGAAGTCATTTTCTCAAAGGAAACTAAATTAATGGGGATATGCTTATGCTATGTTAAGTAGAAAAAAGTAGAATACACTGTTTATACTATTTGATTCCAGTTTAAGTATGTTTATTGCAGAAAAGGGATCACTTTTGGTTAATGGAATTGTGAGTGGTTTTAATTTTTCTTTTACAAATGTTGTAATTTCTAAAATGTTTTTAATGAAGAAATGTTTTATAATCCAAAAACCAATAGGCATTTTCTGTGGTGGTATCACTACAAACAATCTCACTTTTTTAGAACCTTGAGGCCCTCTTGAATTGTCTTCTTTTTTCACAAAGGCTTTGCCCATGGGATTCTATGTAGTTTTTTCTGACTTTTTTTTAAAAGGTTTTTCAAATACATTCTCCTGCTTGGTTTCAAAACCCCAAAGAGAGGCAGTATTCTGCTTTGGATTCCACTTACTTCTCCTCTGCCAGACAGTTTGTTTTGGTTGATGAGAACTTGCTCTTGGGTAGGACCTCTCAATACTTCCTTTACATTTTGGTAGATGAAATTACCACTAGGGTGAGTGAGTTATGTATTAGGTAGGCTGCCCTCTAGAAGAATCTGCAGTAGGTTTTCTATTCCTTGCCTCTTGCTTGGTCTCTGAATTGAATGGGGCCAAAGTCTTCCATGCTTTCCCCTGGTCTTTGGTCTACTGACGTGCTCCCACCATGACATCCCTTCTACTCATCATTTTTTTTCTTGTCTACATTCAAACGCCCTTCACTCTGCTTATACCCTTAGGTTAGTGGTTTCCCCTCACATGACCCAGACCCTGTACCTGTCCCCAAGACATGGTTGAGGTCCAGTCCTCCTCCATTCTTCCTTCACCAGGCACATCTTTGTCATCACATTTACCACCTTGTAGGGAAGTTACGTGTCCATCTCCCTCCTCAAGGGCAGGGACCACTTGTTCATCTCTCCAACTCCAGTGGGTAATACACCTCGTTTTAGTGGGGGCTCATAACAATTATGTGAGCTGAATTATGCCAGTTTCGATTTCTATTTCCTAAGCTATAAGATCAGTTTATTTTAAACATTGCCATGTTCCTGATACAATTCCTATCACATCAAGTTTCCATTGTCTTTTTAACTCCTCACACTAAAATCTCATGTTTTCTTTGTTGATCAGCCCTACTAGATGCATTGGTTTCTAGCTAGTCCTCTCTGTTTATCTTCTCTCATGCTACATAATTATATTCACACAGAATTGCACAGATGTTAGTTATTATGTCTAATAAATTTACTTATTTTTGTTTTATTTGGGAAGTTTCCTCCTTTCTCAATTCTTAGTTGAAAGTTCTTAGAAGGAGAGAGGGGAGGAAAGGAGAAAAAGGAAAGGAGAGAAGGGACAGAATGACTCTTTCTGTATTTTGTCTTTAAAATTTTTGCAGTATATATTTTCAGTGAACATGATGGTGGTTCTTAAATAAACTGTATTTTTCTTGGAGTTTTGATACCAGGTAGAGGACAAAGACACTGAGATACCAACTGGTCAGGAAAAAGTTACATTGACTCATACATTCTACAGAAGTGTTGATTTAAGGATGCTGTGTTGAAGATGTCTTTGGATAGTAGCATTACTCTCTAAATGTCCTCTGAAACAGTAACATTTGGCAAAGTCAAGATCTTTGAGAGATTTTTAAAGTAATAATAAGCTTTAGTTTCTGGGCTGATGAAAGAATGTCAATGTCCAGGATTTGATGTTTGAGAAGAACTTTCCCTACTTTGCATAATTAAAAAGGAATGTCTTGAAAGACTGTCTGATGAACCAAAATAAAATTAGGATAAAGGACATAATTGAGTGGCAGGGAGGGAGGTTTTCAACCTTCCACAAGCATCTCCGTCTTGATACCACTGCGCTTCCTGGATACCTGTAACTATATCCAGCTAAGCCCTGATTTGCTTGACTTAACTTCATGATAGTTTTGTGACCTAATAAATAAATAAGGTGTGGTGGGAACCAGAGTGAGATCCAGCCTGGCCAGGATCAGCCTCGCATTAGAAATAGGCTCCTGGGAAACAATGCCTTGCGCAGGTCAAGGCCGTGTCAGTGTATCAGCTTTTTGCTTAGTTCAGGCCAAAGTTCAGGTGAGTCAACGAACTTTCATGTGCCTCTCACCCTCACCTGATGTTGCTTCCTTCGTTCCGTTGTCAAGGGAGACCCTGGCCCAGAAGGCTCAAAAGTCTGATTGCTCTTGAGAGCACAAGAAATCACAATGCATTTTCCTGACCCCAGGAGAGGTGTGTGCTTGTCAGAGCTTGGCATGGGGCACTGTGAGGCAGGGAGAGTGCATGCCACCCTGGATAGGTGGTCGGGGACCTAAATCCTTCTTTTGTTCTCTCTCTCTTTTGTCCCCACCTAACTAGGCTTCTATGATCTTTTCAACAGCAAGCTGTGTTCACCAAGCTGCTGGTTATTCTCTTGGTGACACGGAAGACCGCGTTCCAGGCCTCCTCATTCTCCATCAGTTGGATGTGGTCCAAGAAGAACTCTCAGGTCCAGAGGATGGTGGAATCACCAGGGGGAAGGAGCCAGCATGCCTGAATCACTTGTGAAAGGCCACCACTGAATGTCTGATAAGACTGTGGTGAGTGGGACATAAACCTTCATCAGGCTAAGCTGCTGAGATTTAGGGTTGTTTTTTACAGTACTTAGACTGCCTGACCCATACAAGGTGGCTACAAAATCTGACTTTCCAATGGCTGGGATATTCTCCTTTTCCTCTGCCTAGACTTCCTCCTCTACAAAATGGGACACTGAGAATGCTTGCATCAAAGGAATCATGGAACAGTGCCTGATACCCGTACCACCCTTACCAGAATACTCTTACTACTACTGCTATTATCTCTTTTGGAGCCCACCACCCCTATCCCTGCTGCAGAGCCATCTTTTGGGAGGAGGAAGCCCATGAAGTAAGTGGTTGCCCATTCCAAGAGAGCCTGCCATGGATCTCATCCTCCCGAGAGGGGGAAGATACTTGGTGAGAAGCCATGTGAAGTCCTAGCCAAGCTGACAAAACAGGTCTCGGATCACGTTACTTAGGGATTATGTGCAAGGAACATTTCCTGCTGTTACTGAAGCTGAGTGCCACCTAATGATTCACAATGGGTTTAGAGGGCGGAGATCATTTGGGTTCTGAGAAAATGTGGAAGAGTTCATGGAGAAGCTGTAAATTATTTAATCTTTCTAGTTTATTCAGGAGTGCTAATCTCACTCACTGAAAAGAACACACAGTGAAATTGGCCCTAGACTTAATAATGGCCAAAGAATAAATTTGACTTTTCAATAGATGTTTGCTTTATGAAGCTTAGGTAATGGGATTTTAAACAAAAACAGTGTGGCATGTGTAGTGATATCCCAATTAGTCAATTAGAATAATTAGAGCTGTTTTAACTGGCCAACAGATAATGACTGATGTCTCAGTCTTAGGAGGGTATTGTTGAGAAGTCTAGTGTGGTCATTAAGAATGTGGGCTTTGGAGTCAAACCACCTGGGTTCAGATTTGCAACTTATCAGCTGTGTGACCCTGGGCAAGTTACTTTAGTCCTCTGGGCTTTGGTGTCTTCATTTGTATATTGGAAATAATCAAAATACCTCTCTCAAGGTTCTGATGATTTAATTAATTTATCTATTTAAAATTCTTAGAATAAAATGATAGTTATTTTTAGGAAACATTGTTTAATGACTTGGTCTGGAATATAGCCATCTGTTTCAAAGGCTTTTTGAGCTCTGTAACATTGAAGTTCTATCTTAAGGAACTCCCTCTAGGGGGTTAACGTAGAACTGTGTTCCCCTGATTTAGTGGACATCTCATCAGCAGCAAGAAGGGAGTGTTCAATGCCATGAGGATGCTATGCACCATTTGCCCCAAGACTCTCACGTCCATGCATTTTGTTTGTAGATATTTTAAACCAATCCAAATGCTTTTGAAGGCTATTTGCTGATGAGGAGGACTGGAGAGATAAGAATGAATCTGGTGGATAGAAATAAAAAGAACATTTATGACACTGAACTGTCTCTGAAGATGGGGTCAAGCCACCATCTTTCCATCTTGTAGAGAATTATTTTCCAGGAGATTAATATTTTTACTTATTTTTCTCTTTTGTCGCTCTACTTTCCAACTCTCCATCAAAAATAATTTCAAACCATAAGGCATATATTTTTTAAGCTTTTTATTTGAAATAATTTCAAGTTTACAGGAAAAATGCAATAGGAGTATTTTACAAAGAACAACAAATATCCAGATTTGCCTACTGTGAACATTTTATTCCATTTGCTTTATTATTTGTTCTCCTTCTATACATAAACACTTATACACATTATATTTTTTTCTGAAATTTGTAAGTAAGTTGCATACATCATGGTCTGTCATTCCTTAAATACTTCAGTGTATATTTCCTAAGAACAAGGATAATTATTCTTTTACATAACCACAACACACTTAATCAGCTTTGGTAACTCTAACATCAAGATAATACTTGTATCTAATCTGCTGTCCATATGCCAGTTTTGTTAATTGACTGAATAATATCCCTTTTAACAGCTTTCCCTTCAATACAGGATCCAGTCTAAGATTACATTTACTTGTATAACTCTTTAGTCACTGTAAGGCTTATTTTTAAAAAGATAGAACACTTTGAAAGTAAAAGATTCATTTTACTTTGCTGCTCTTAATAACAGAAGCAAACCAACTTGATCTAATTTTGATATTTCATCTGTTATGAAAAAGAAACCAAGTGTTCATCTCTTAGAACAGTTTACTTTTTTGAGTGCCATTTAAAGGTAAGGGATTGATTTTTCTGAGTTATCTAATGGTTCTATTCTGGTGCTTCTGTTAACATAAGCTTTTCAAGGATAGGCACTCTCTTTCTTTCTCAAGTTTAATTTGACAAATGCATGGGCTTCCACAAAATGAAATTCCAGGTCTTTCAGTGTATAGAGGGGGAAATGCACCTCTTTGGAATTCAAATTGAATCTGCACTTTTTCAGGTTCAAGTTTGCTCAGACAAATACAGCAGATTTTTATTTAAGGAAAATTCTATCAATATTTTTACATGTCCTTCAAGTTTCTGGGGCAGTACACAAATTACTAGGGAAAAAAATGAATCAACCCATAAAACCTCTTCTAACAAATTAAACAAAGAAATAGGAAATGGTCTTAAAATTTGAGGTTCCTCTTCCATCAGTATGCATGATTGCTTCTTTGGCCATTTCTTTGGCTCTTTCTAACAGACTTCGATAGGAGGTACCAGCAGATCCTTGAGTCTGCTTGCCACATGTTTTTGTGAATTCCATGAAAAGAAAGTCATGTGTGTGTGGCAGGTGGTTTGAAGGAAGACCCAGAGTCCCTTGCTGTCCCGTTCTCCTGAAGCTAGGATGTGGTAAATTGGCTCAGTCAAATCCAGTGGTGGAGAGAAAAGCAGATGAGGACAGCAAGGGAAGTGAGGGGCTCTGGGAAATAGGGTTGATGGGCAGATGGGAAATGGTGGAGAGCAGAGAAGGGGCTTTCCTTTATGATCTTTCAAAGTTTAAATGTCCCTAGAAGGCATTATCAGTTAGTCATTTATAAGAAAGTAGAACTGAAACAAACAAACAACAAACACAAGGCCATGAGGAGAAGCTGTTGTGTGGCCTCCTCTTCAAAGATGGCGGAGTGAATGGTTGGTTGGTTAAGTACTCCAGTGGGAAATGTGTGTCTACAGGAAAAAGAAAGACACCAGGGAAACTGGTGTTTGAATTTTGGATCAAGATAAGAATAATGTGAGAAGAAAGGAAAGTTCTGGAACCTCAAGTCTAAGGGTATAAAGGGTGAAAATGAAATCCTATGTCTAGGTGATGAGAGAGTCTTACCGACCAGTGGCTAGTGGGTGGGGAGGAGACTAGGGTGAGGCAGAGACAGCTGAAGCATAGCATTTCCAGGCTCTGAAAAGTGTGGAGGTGTTTCACTTCTCTAGCTGTAGAATTTAGTCCACTGGGATCTAATGTGGATGAATTGCTATATTTTGTGCATAAGATATCCTCTATTAGAAAGGATGGGCAGCTCTAATTGCTCTTTATGAGCAGCCATTCTGTATGTGTAGGAGGGTACAACTCAGGGACAATGGAGACCTTAGATATTTGCCGTAGAAAATGGCCACACAGGAGAGTAGGGTACTAAAGGCTTCTCACCTCCATTTCAGGCCCACACAGATGGGGTTAGGTGGGAATACCTAATTGTGCTCTGTCTGCAGCTTCTCAGCAAACAACTCTTAGCAGCTGTGACCTCCTGTGGGCGTTAAGCATAACACTGAATGAGTTAAGCAAGTAAGGTGTGACTACAGCTGTCACATGGCCTTTCCTGGGTGACTGCTACACATCAATCTGATCATTTTACAGACTGACTTTATAAGGAATAGGATCTGGATCACAGTCCAAGTTTTTCTTAATATGTAATATAAGTGGGATTAAAGATTAAACTTCAAGTGGTCTTAGTAAACATTGAAGAATTAGATATCATATAGCCAGTGATGTTTAATGTTTAATGGTCCCTGGCATTTTTTTTCAGTCTTTCAGTATGCATGTGAGAGAGAACTATGAGTTAAAGAAAAATAAAATATACCTGTCATATGATACTTGACGGCATCCATCCAGAATGGCAACTTTTATGTCTTGATTTTAATGGTCCATGAAAGAAGGCAGGGTGTGGTTCCTTCAAAGGCAGTAAAGTGGGCCTTTATCAGCTCATCAATTATTTTTCCTACTGTGACTCATACAGACTGATGATAATAGTGAAACTTCGTTTCATAAAATTTAATTTGATGTTTAGATAATCATGTTTGTTGCTTTCCACCTTTTTCAATTTTTGTACAGCAAACAAACAGTGCATATAGCAAATAAAAGCTAAGTTATGTATGTGATAGATCAGCACATGCAGGTAAACTACACATATAATATATGCATACATATATTATATTTAATTCTATGAAACTGATCTTTTTAGGTTAAAATGGACAAATGTTTATAATTTAATGAGATTCAAATTAAAATATATACAGGCATATTGCATTTTATTTATCAAACAATAATGTAACAATACAATTCCAGCCAAATGTGCTGTGAATAACAACCTACTGTGTGCAGGTGGTGTGTTTAGATCTGTGAGGGTATTTGGTGTTCAGGTTAAGGATGATGCAGTCAGAAGTCAGACAGATCTCAGAGACTGTAATATCAGAATAAGCTCATAAGTAGATTTTCCTCTAGTGAACAGTGGGGATGGGTGTTGCGTGGGGTGTGAGATGGTCCGGGAAAGAGCTACCTACTGGGAGTAAAGGCTGTTGGGTTTGAGGAACTATAAACAGTTCAGTATTGCTTCAAATTACATTGCTGCAGAAGCAAGATCTTGGAAAGCCTTCTGCACTACCTGAAGAAATGTGTATCAGCTTCTACTGCTATTTTAATGCCTTCCATTCATGGCATCCTGTGGAAAGTGGTACCAGTCTCTAAGTGCATGGTGAACTAGGGAGCAAGCTGGAATAGGGTGCTGGGAGTCAGGCTCCAGGTGCCCCCGTCCATCTGTCTGGCTTGGATCTCTCCACAGACTTATGGTGGAAGCAACAGAGAGGTGGTGAAGGGTTTTAAACAATCCCAGGATGCAACTAAGAAGGTGGCTTAGGCACTGTGATGCCATTTCTAGTTCTGCATTGGAGAGGGAATAAGGGGGGTGGAGAGAGAAGTATAGATTAAGGTGACCTTAGGTAAGCATTTATATGTGACTTGTATGATGTCAGGAGATGATGAAGAAGGAGGAATCCCGGATAACTCCCAAATCTCTGCCTGGTTTCACTGCAGTGAAAGAGTAAAGAAGTTGGCCTTGGCAGTGGCATTTTCGTCTTAGACATCTAGGTGGACATCCAAGTGCCTCTGTGATGTCTGAAAGGCAGTTCGTCTGGAACTTGCAGAGAGGTCTGGGCTAGAGAGATGGATTTGGGGGCAACTGGTTCTTCAATTCTCAGCACTCCATTTTTAGCTTTCTCTCTGGCTCCACATGTACCCAGAACACTGACACAAATTTCTGGTAGATTCTATGAGTGAAAGACAGGTAGCAGCAGGACGAAACTCTCCATCTTGTCTGTCAAGGCCACAGGAATCTACCTTCTTTTTTCCATAAGGCAAAACTCATGGTATAATGGGTGCAGAGGCTTGGGAGTGGGAGGAAGGGATGATTTTCTCAGTTAGGGACATCTCAGCCACATTGGTGGTGTTGTTGGGTAGGAATTAAAATTGTGCAGAGCTTGCCATGCTGAGCTGAGCTCTCAGAGGGAATGCAGAGTGCCTTTGTCTGAAAAATAGCATGTTTTGTAGGCAAGAAAATTTCATAAGCTTGGAAGGAATTATTATGATTTAATACACATGTGTGGAATTACAATGTAGTATACCCTTGTAGTATTATAGTTAATTATACACATAGTACCACCAAGACTAGCAGGAAATCCTGTCCTTAGGAGCCTAGAAAGGCCGAGCTGGAATGAGGGCGTGCAGCATGGTCAGAGAGACCCCTGGAGGCTGCTCCCCCAAAGTTGTCCTGCCACAGCCTGTCACAATGTGTGGAGGTCAGGGGCAGCTCCTCACTGCATGAAGGGTACCATGCACAATGACTGGCAACACCACAGAGGCCTCAAGATGATGGTTAGACTGGGTAGGACAGGGCCTGGTTGGGTGGAGGGGCTTGAAAAAGCATCCCTGTAAAGGTGGGCAAGGGAGAGGGAACTGGTGGCTTTGAAATAGCACTGCAGACAGATGGTGGGGGTCAAGGGAGGAGAAGGATGGAGGG
The DNA here is from genome assembly GCF_030020395.1 of Manis pentadactyla. Classification (NCBI taxonomy): domain Eukaryota; kingdom Metazoa; phylum Chordata; class Mammalia; order Pholidota; family Manidae; genus Manis; species Manis pentadactyla. The sequence goes on along the minus strand of NC_080019.1, from coordinate 188,110,993 downwards.
CATTCGTTCAGAGGAGAGTCAGGGCATTGTGGTCCCTGAGGAGGGAAGGAACAGGTCCATGCTGGTTCTCCAGGGAAGGCAATAGAGCAGGGGAAAGAGACCCAACCACCGTGTAAGTGGGGCCGGACACTCCTATGGGGAGGGTGAGGAAGCCTGGGGGAGAGAGTGCATAGCTGATGGATGAGCCAAGGGAAAATATGTGAGGTGGGGTTTCTTTAAAGATGAGGTGGAAGGTCAGTGGGGTCCTTTCTTCTTGGGCAGGAATAGGAGGGAAAAAAAACCAATGGCCTTCTAATACTTATATGTTTTCTAAATGAAGTGACAAAGCTTTCTCTGACATGAGAGCTTTAGACACAGTGATAGGACATGGGGTGATGGTGAGGAGCTGTTGGTACCTAAGGGTGCCCTGACCCCCTGAGAGAGGAGACCAGGACGGAGGACAGGAATTTAAAGGTCCAGAAGTGAGAGAAATCCAGCCATGTTTATGGAAGAGGAGGAAGAAGAAAGAAGTGGGTCCCCCAAGTAATAAAAAGGCAGGAGCCCAGAAAGTGAAACAGAAGGCTGTGTTTCAGTGTAAAGTGAAACTTGGACCCCAGATTGGGACCCAGATTTGGTGATTTCCATCTGTGCTGTCAGAGTGAGTCAGCGTCAGAGCCTGTCCAAGTCAGAGTTTTGGGGTCTTGCATTTTGAAAACAGGACCTAAAATACATTCTCAGAAGGATTGTTGAGTGGACACTCTCAACTTCCCATTTTTATTTTCTATTCTGCATGGACTCTTTCTGGAGGTTCATGGAGACCACAGGGTGGTGAGGCAGTAGCAATGACACAAGGCGCAGATATAGGACACCCCCACGGGGGGGCAAGTCTTCAAGTCCATGTGGTTCACTGGAAAGGTTAGAGAGCTCTGGTGGACCAGTTATGGGGCTTGGAGGAGGGAGCCTTGAGCCCCAGGGGAAGCACTTTGCTCACCATCCTCCCACGTCCGTTGGAGTCCTGGCAGTTTAGATGTGGCCAAAGGCAAACAGGAGCCGTGAAATCTGTTCTGAATCTACCCAAGCCTCCATGCAAAGGGCATCCTTTTCCCATCTTCCCATGAGAAGTGCAGCTATTAATTACACTAAGTGACAAAGATTCTCCTTGTTGCTTGATGAACACAAGGATGAATCTTTGTTACTGACTGCAAATAATAGAAGTTCGGTGGCGATCGGCAGGCAGGCCAGGCAAACATGCTCTGAGCCATGCAGTGGGCACATGGCACCTTCTTCTGAATCAGCTCAAGAGGCTGCAGGGAAACAGAGTAGGCATTATTTGGTCAAGTTCCTCATGTGAAAATAGAGCCTGCATCCTTTGTGTTTGTTCAGTTCTGGCACTGGAACAAGCTGTCTCTTTACATTAGTTCAGTTCTGTAGAGAAATGGTCATTTAGAAGGAAATACTTGGAAAACCCAGGCACGAATCCATTTTTAAAGTCACAACTGAATGATTGCTTTCTTATTGTGCTTCATGGGGCTGGAAAAATCATTCCTTTCTGTACATATTTTTCTTTTTTTGCTTTGTGTTTTCATTCTGCTTAAAATACACATATGTGCCAGAAATGAAAACATTTTCAAAGGGCAGGTTTCAAGGACTCCTAAAAATAGGACCTGTTGCCAAATATACATTTCCCCAATATGTAAATGACTGAAAAGGAGCACAATGAAAAGCATATGCTATTCAAATTGTCTTTGGATAAACAAGAGCTAGAGGATTGGACTTCCAGCCTCCAAACTCTTCAAACTAGTGATTTCCATTTAAAATTTTGTCCTAAGTCTTCAGACATCATTCTCTGCATATTTTACATCGATCTTTTGATCAAACTCAAAAAAAAAAAAAAAAAGCTGCTAGGAATTATTTTATTTTCCAAATGGGAAACGGTTATTTCACTATATCAGTTGGTGACTTGAAAAGAAACTTTTAATTATCAAGGCTAAAAAAGGTATAAAACAACCAGAACATCTGGGCCACTGGAACTGCCTTGTAGACGGAGAGATGAATCAGTGAATTGGGAAGTAAATGTAAATTTATCAAGGTAAAAGACCTTTAATTTCTTGTCTTCTAGGGTCTATAATCAGGAATTACCTCAAATTCTTTCTAGGGAAAAAAGAAAAAGAGAGTAGAAACATGAATTAAAATCAAAGACATCAGTGGTGATAGGAATTTGCTTGGGATTCTGTGGCCATCACCCTGTGTAATTTAGAAGAATCATCATTCATTACAAAAACCCCGCTGGTGAGCTAGTCTCTGAAATACCATGTTACATTTTCTGGAAAAAAAATAGTTTGATCAGTGGTCAGTGATCACTTGCAATTATTGTAAGTTCTCTCGTAAAAGCTTTACAAACCTGAGTGGCTGTGTTCCTCTGGAGAAGGCTCCCCTGGGGCTAGTGTCCTCTGCGTTCCCTGGGACCCTCCTTTCCTTCCAGCAGGGCTATGGAGGCAGTGCTGGTCTATGAAATACGACTGAAGGTCTAGACCTCTACCCTTGGAATCGTCTTGCTTTCCCAGCTCTGGTTAAGTTTTGCCTTCTATATCTGAATATTTCCATGATAGAGCATGGAAAAAGAAACTTAGAAAAGGTCTCACCATTGCTGTTAAAAAGCTATGACCTTTGCTCACATTTGCCAGATAAAGTGGATTACAGCAACAATTAACATGAATTATTAACTCCCAGATTAATAATTTATTAGAAATCTAACAGCCCCAGGCACTGCCAGATCACACTATTGAAAGAAAAACGAAGAAAACAACATAGCTCTAATTATAACAATTTGTCAATAGTGCTTGGAATAAGTAATGGCATTTAGACTTTCTAAAGGATTTAAAAATTTTCCCTTTAATACCACACAGGCTGCAAAGTCAGACAAATCAACTAATAATTTCTGTAGCAACTTTTGTGATGATTTTAAGAAATTTTAATTTAACTAATACACGTCTCTTTCTTTGTGCCCACTTCTATGCAGAGCACTTGTGCACACTAATGCATTTACCCTCCTAACAGCCAGCAGAGCTGCACAGCGTCTCTAATATCCACATGGGCCGGAAGCTGTGCTGAGTCACACAGCGGGATGGTGACTGGCTCTGTTAGTTTGCCAGGGGTGCTGTTACAAAGTATCACACACTGGGCGGCTTAAACAACAGACATTTTTTAGTTCTGGGGCATGGAAGGCCCAGATGAAGGAGTGAGCAGGGCTGGTCCCCCTGAGGCTGTGAGGGGGCATCTGTCCCAGGCCTCTCCCCCAGCTGCTGGGGGGTTGCTGGCAATCTTAGGTGTTCCTTGGCTTGTAGAAGCAGCACCAGGCCTCTGCCTTCACCTCCACAAGGCATTTTCTGTGTGTGTGTGTTCCGTTTCCCCTTTTTAGAAGGACACCTGTCGTGTTGCATTAGGGGCGCACCCTAATGACTGCATCTTAGTTTGATTGCCTTGGTAGCCCCATCTCCAAATAAAGTCACATGCTGAGGTATTGGAGGGTGAGAACCCCAACATATGAATTTTGCAGGGTGGGGGGAGTGGACACAATTCAACCCATTGCCTAGCTGAAATTTACTCAGGAAGTCAAGCTTGGGTCTGAGCAATTCACCACCATGTTAGGCTGCCTCCCATCTTGCTTGTCTTTGGAACACAGAACTTATTAAAGCATGTCCAGTTTAGAGCATCTTATTGGTTCATATCCAGAAAGTGCCCTCAGCATGGTAGCTCTTGGGGACAGTGTCTCTGTGAGCTCAGGGAGGGATCTGGCTAATTTAGGGGATCAGACTGGTTTATAGCTCAAGGCTCTCTAAATTCCCTTCCTGCTCCAAGCCCACTGTGTTTTGAAATGTAAAAGCTCTTCCAATTCTTTCTGTTTGACTCTGGAGCACACTTTCTTAAGTCCACATTTTAAAGGCATTTGAGGAGGGAGGGGCCTCTTTCTTCCTTTTTTCCTTCCAAATTCCTGTTCTCAGAGCCACATTGGGTAATGCAGCACCTCTCTACCTTGCAGATCTACCTGACCTCAGCGTATCTTGAAATGCAAGGAGAGAAACCACAAGGCCCATGAGCTCTGACTCTGTGGCCTTTCAACTTGACAAGGAAGCAAAGCTTGAAAATCCCTATTCCTTAGTGGAGGAGGGGGAAGGAAAAAGGAGGAGAAAATGGAGAATCAGGAAAATTAAGGGAGCAAAGAAAAGAATTTTTCCAGTAAAATAAAAAATAGCATGTGGAATTTAGAAAATTATGCTTTGCTTCACCAAATACCAATTTTCAAAGGAGAAGAGTGAGAGACTCACATGTGGTTATCCTAATGATGAGACCCAGGGTGGGGATTCACACGTCCACTTCTGATCACTCCATCCCCGCACCATGGAGATCAGACTCCCAAGAACATGTGCTACATGTGCCTTCCAACCTCAACATTTTTAGGATTTTCTCCTTTTTTCTTTTTGTTTCTTTGTGAGTGCAGATTTAAAAGCATTTTTCTTAATGCAGTTTGTGTGTCAGGTCACTTCCTTGTTTTTCTTTTTTGAAGCAAAAGATGTGATAAAATCTTGCAGGAGGATGCCAGATAAATTAGAGGAATTCATTCCTATTTTGCTTGAATAAGATGTCCACCCCTTTCAGAATGTTTATGAATTTGCTCTGTTCTGAAGGCATAAGTCATGGAGACATTCTAAATTGATTCTAAAAGAGGACAGGTGGCATAGAGAGGTCATTCAGAGGGTGAAGTAAGTCCAGAGAGAGAAGCTAAGGTCAGGGCTTTGTGCCACTGGGTTTCTAAAGAGGGACATGGGTTCTGTTTAGGAATTTCTGATTCTTGCCTTGAAATGACTGGCCTAGAAGTTTGATCAGATTCCTTCTTCCTCATTTTTGGGGAGTTACTCTTTTGTGAGCCCCACAAATGTTTAGACAGAATCTAGCAGACTTGTGGGTTACAAAAATGGCTGCAATCCTTTACTTTTCCCTGTGTCTTTGATCACCATAATATGACTTTGCAACTTTCTTATCAAGGCGTAGAGTCAAAGTCTGTTTCGCTACCTTTGAATCTCAGCCTCTCTATGACCTGCTCTAGCCAACAGAATACAGTAGAAGTGATGCTGTGACATGCATGAACTTAGCCTAGCACAAGAACTCAAGAGGTCCCATACATGGCTACTCTTTCTTGAAACCCTGTGAATCAGACCAGGTTGAATGCTGAAAGATGAGCAAACCCGTGGGAACAAAGGTTGGATGTCTTAGTGGTAGAAGCCATCCCAAACCAGCCAGCCCTTGGCCAACTCAGCAGCTAAGTGCATGTAGGCAAAAGCAGAGGACCCATCCAACTGAGCCCAGCCCAAATTGTTGACCTAAAGAATCAAGAGCTAAATAAATGGTTGCTGTTTTATTTTATTTTGTTTTTTTACTTTCACCAGCATGACTTATTTATTTTACAGTTGTTAGCTTATACCTCTTTATCCCCTCACCTATCCCCCCATCCCCCAAGCCACCCAAATGGCTGCCATTTTAAGCCACTAAGTTTTAGTGTGGTTTGTTATACAGCAATAACTGACTGATACGCTGCCTGGAAATTCACTGAAATTTTATGTCTTTTGTTCTTGTGCCACTGATATCCCTTTGAGAGTCTTACCAAATATTTATGTATGCAGAAAGCATAGTGTTGTTGGTATCACTTCTGCTTCTCAAGACAGAGTGATCATTGCTAGTGGGGACTAGCATAAGTCATCCCTTGAAGTCATCTTTGGGTTTCCTTCTTTGTAGTGGGAGGTGCAAGATGCTATATTTTGTCCTTTACTTTGGATGGGATGTCTGGCACACTCCTGACCACTGGGGCCCTAAAAATTTTACTGATGTAGTGTAAGTCTTAAATCTTGGTAGGGTTTATCTCTGATCCTCTGGAGCACATGTGTCTTACTAGGGCCTCCAATGAACTATCTACTTCTTATTCTTCTGGCCTGACTAGAATGATACCCTCGATGTGATGTACTGCATGATGCCCAGATATTTAACCTCTTCAGACTACATTATGACAGAGGGTGGAAGAGCTAACACAGTTCTGGGGGCAAAACTGTAAAGGAATATTTTTGTTCTTTCAATCTGAATGCAAACATTTTCTGATTTTTTGTCTGATAGAGTTAGAGTGGAACACCTTCCCCAAATGAATAGCTGCATAGCAGGTGCATGAGATCTATTAGTCTGCCCACTGTGGCACAGCAGGTGGGGAGTCTGAGCAGTCTGCTGTCACCTTTCAGGATCTCTGGTTTCTGCAGGGGACAGACTGATGACTTAGAGGAGACCACTTCCTCTGCATCCTATAGGTCCCTCTGAGGGTGGCATGAATTTCTGTATTTTCCTTGATTTAGTATACTTAGGCAGGGTGGAAGGTGGCTGCTTCAAAAGTTTCCACTTGGTTTTCCCACTGTGATAGTTCTCATGCCAAGGACTCAAAGCAAGTTGGTTGCTCTGACTACCAAAGGTCTATCCCAAGTGTACATTTTAGGATGAGATAAATGATGGCCAGGTGGGTCTGTAGAAATAGTAGATACTGTCTTTGTTGGATCTTCACCAGATGCCATTATTTCTTGTCCCTACTTTCTCCTATTTTAAAGAAAGGGTCAAGATAATGCTTCAGTTCTCCAGCTATCAGTGGAAACTGAGACCCCAATAAGCTGAAACATATTTGATGTTTCCTTTGCTCCAGTCTACAACTACCTGAGTAAGTGGCTGAGGTCCCTTTGGGAGAGGATGGGGGAAATCATTACCATGTTCATTTGCCATTGTGTTGCAGGTCTGTCCTCCCGAGGACTCAGTCTCCTCTTTAATAAATGGGTTGCTGTCTGAAGACTGGCTCAGGTCAGGAAACTATGAAAAGGGCTGGCGCTGAGGGTTCTAGACCATGGAGCTTGGAATATGAGTGACTTAGGGAGAGCTGATTGACTTGGGAGTGCTCTCCTGCAACCACACTCCCTTGCAAGGACTCCAGGATCTTGTGCAAACTTGCTGCAAGGGACATCCAGGCAGATCATCACGGTTCCACCACTTCTGTGCCACATCTTTCCAGAAAACTGATTGGTGGATGGACAGGGATGAGGACCTGTGGAACAAGGAACTTTTATTTCTTGGGCTTGGAGAGTATGAATCTATAATCAAGACTTTAAATATGGTACTTTTACCTCATCCCTGGTACTTGCCCTACTAATGTTAATTACTTGTTTACTGGCCCTGAGAACAAATGTTAACCTTACAAGTGTGACTCCCCTTCTGTCTCATTCTGTGACTCCTCCTCATGTTTTAGCCCATTGAGCTACTCGGGTCCTCTTTTAGTTAAAAAACCCAGTGGACATTTTTCAGTCCTTATTGTAATCAGAAAAAAATCTTATTTTCATAACAGCTGTCATCAGAATTCTTTATAGGAAGGAGTTTGCTCAGTGTATATATTTGATATAAATATTTTGCTTGGTATCCTTGGCAGAATAATGCCCCCACTCCCAGGATGTTTGTATCCTAATCCTGAGCCTGTGAATATGTTGTTTCACATGGCAAGAGGAAATGAAGGGTGTGGATGTAATTGAGTTTGCTGATCAGCTGACCTTGAGAGGGGAGATTATCCTGATGGCCCAATGTCATCACATAGGTCTTTAGAAGTGGAAGAAATGGGTCAGAGTCAGAAATAGGTTTGGAGATGCTATACCGCTGTCCTTGAAGGTGGAAGGAGGGGCCACAAGCTCCGACAGGCACGGAATGCAGGCAATTACCAGAAGCTGGAAAAGGCAAGGAAGCAGTCCCTCCCGGAGCTTCCAGAAAGAAAGCAGCCCTGCTGACATGACTTTAGCCCAGTGAGGCCCATTTCAGACTTCTGGTTGCCAGAATTATAAGGTATTGAATTTGTGTAGTTTTAAGTCCCTGGTTTTGTGGTAATCTGTGATGGGAGTCCTAGGAAACTGATCCACATGGGAAGACCTTCTGAGGCACAGCTTGGGGTAAACGATAAGGAAGCATGGTATCTGTGTGCCAGCCAGAAGGAGGAGACTTGGGGGAGAAGGAGGGAACGAAGAAGGGTCAGGAGGACGGTCCCGGCCTGGGGTGGTGTGAGATGGAGCGCTGGGGCCATGGGCCAGCTCAGGAGTAGCCCTTGTTGCTGTCCTTACGCTGTCTATGTCTACTGACCACCCTCTCCGACTGGTCAGTACAGCAGCCCCCCTACGGGGGTGGGGGGTGGAAGCAGGTCAGTAGACAGTGACCTATTCCAATATAGACCTTCTGAGAAGAGGAATTAAAGGTATGTAATCTCACTCCTTTTCTCCTGGACTTCATGTCATGTCCCACCTACAGGAGGAAATACCATATCAGGAGTTGGCCAGCCAAACCATCCAGGGGTCCTCTCTAGTCTTTCCCAGTCTAACCAGACTGACACACCTCTGTGTGCCCAGAGAGCCCCCCCGTCCCTTCCTGCCACTGCTCCCCACACTGCACTGGGAGCTCCTGGAGGTGGGCCTTGGCCATTTAGGCTTCCAGATCTTAGCACGGTGGCTTCACATGGCAGGTCCTGGAGAAAATTCTTTGTCAAATGAGTAAATGAATGAATGAATGAAATCTGAGTTCAACTTTGAAAAGGGCTGATAAAGGATTTATGTCCAGAAATTAAGGTCTGTAGGTGGGCAGTTGGTGTTCATGGATTCCCACGGTCAAGGTTGGTTGTGGGAGAATCTTTTCTGAAGCTTAGCATCTGTGCCCACAAGCTTGCCCCTAACAGCCCCTAAGCTGCCACCCGGTAGCTGGATGCTTCTGAGAAAGTGAGGGACTTGTGCTGGCAATCTGTAGACCTTCTGTGGTGAAGGGCTGGGCCAGGGTGGCAGACTGGGTGGTACACGGGAGCTGGACAAGAATCCGGTGCTGCTGCTAGTCACTTTTTACCAAGCACCAGTCTCTGTTTAGAACATGGGGCAATTTATTTGAGCTGTGTTATGGATTGAATTGGGTACTCTAAGATTCAAATGTTAGGTCCTCAGCCTCAAGACCTCAGAATGTGACCTTATTTGGAGACTGGGTCTTTATAGAGGCAATTGAGTTAAAATGAAGTCATTAGGGCAGGTTCTAATCCAATATGACTGGTGTCCTCATTTAAAGGAAAAATTTGGACATAGACACACACAGAGGGAAGATACATAGATAGGAAGACACAGGGAGAAACAGCCATCTATAAGCCAAGAAGTGCCTAGAACCAATCCTTCTGGCCAAGCCTTCAGAGGAAAGCAACCCTGCTGTTCCCTTGAGTTTGGCCTTCTGGCCTCCAGAGCTCTGAGACAATACATTTTTGTTTTTTAGCCCCCAGGCTGTGGTGCTTTGCTTGGCAGCCACAGCAAACTAGTGCAAGTCAGAAACCTGAATGTATGTATTCCCTTCCAGCATCTGTGCTCCTTCCTGGGAATGCTGAGGGTTCTCAATCCCAAACCCTAAATGAGAGTGTGAGCCCTCCCATCTCCTCCCTGTTTGTGACTGAAGTTTCGAATCCAGGGTCCCACCTTTGCTGGTTGTGCTTATAAGGCCAAGAAAAATTTTGAAATCACAGCAGCCCCCCTCCGGGTGTGGGGAGGTGGAAGCAGGTCAGTAGAGAGTGACCTATTCCAGTACAGACCTTCTGAGAAGAGGAATTAAAGGTGTGTAATCTCGTTTTCCCCGAAGACAAGTAATGATTACAGGGCCCCAACTTCCGGAAAGGAAGATGCTTCTGCAAATGTCTACGAAGGTAAACAAAGTTAAAGAACATGTTATAAATGGGGCCTGTGCTTGGGGACTGTGACTCGGGGACACAGGTTGTAGCTCTAACTAGATTCCCCCAGCTCTCCCCTCCGCGTTTAGAGGACCTGCTCATATTCCCAGCATTGCTCTGCTTCAACGGCTCCAAAAGGCAGATTCTGGGAAAGGGAAGGAGAAGTTTTCCTCCTCTTTGTTGCTGATGCATTTTGGAAAGACATATCTCAATGAAAGAAAACGTACAGAATGCATTCTTAAGTGTTTATGAGTGATGATGTTTTCCCCTGTGTGGAATGGTTTCATTCATTTAATAGAGTCCTTTACTGACGCCTGGTGCTGACCTGCCCGAGGGAGCCTGGGCTCATGATGGCGTTCAGCGTGCCATCCACCATGTCCCTTGTTTAGGGAGAGTCATTCCGTTCAGGGTGTCAAAGGGAAGTTCGTTTCGATGTATGAAAGCCCCCAGTTCATCTCCTTAGGGAAACCTACTGGGACAGACACCACGCAGGTAAGGCTATCATGGGACTTGTGCTGAGAAATACTAAATTATAAATGCTTCAATTAAGAGCCTTGATGTGCCAACACAGGAGGTATCTTGTGCCTCGGGGTACAAATGTGGGGACCACGTGATAGGGCAGAAAGAAGGAGAGTGACGGCCAAGTGTGTGCATTTGGGAAGGAGTGGCAGCCACTGTGCTCTGCTGCATTTGTAGGGGAAATGGGTGACAGGCAGGGAGCCCTGGGTGCCACACAGTATGAATCACACTTCACGGCAATGGTCTTAGAAGTCAGGTTAAAATGATTGCTAAGGGGGACCCTGAAGAGAAGGTCCCAGGAACAGCGTCAGAAGCCATACACATATTTCCAAATACTGGGTTTAGGCTCACCTGTGCCAGTGTTGATAAGAAGAGGTCTGATTAAGGGGGAAATTCCACCCCAGCCCCTGAGAACAGGGAAACCAGTTCAGCCTTCCATGTTCAGCATTGTGAAGCGTATATTTGGGAAGGGACAAGTGCTGAGGGTGGGTGCAGGTCTTCCGCCCCACACACTCACACGGTGGCTCCATGCGGGAGTCGGTCTGTCCTGTACGGTTACAGGACACAGCTCTGTGGGTTCCCCCTGGCGGGCTGCAGGGCCAAGTGCTCTAGAAAGGGTGCTCGGCTGGAACTCTGAAGGGTCAGCCTGCTTCTCTGAGTTGTCCATTCCTTCATTACAGGGTCTTGGAGAAGTCACAAACCTCTGCTTCACTTTACTCATCCATAAAAAAGGAAATATGACCATCATATGTTTCAGAGTCATAGAAGGAAGGAAGAAGGAAAGCAGGGAAGGAGGGAAGAGGGAGGGGGTGCCCTAGTTCGCTTGGGCCGCTGTAACAAAAGCGCTATAAGTGAGGGGGGGCTTGTAAACAACCAAGTTTTATTTCTCACAGTTCTGGAGGCTGGGAATTTCAATATCATGGTGCCAGCAGGTTTGGTGTCTGTTGAGAACCCATGTCCTAGACAGCCCTCTTTCCTGCGGGACCTCACGTGGTGGGGGGGCTAAGCCGCACTCTGGCGCCCCCTCCAGGAAGGGCGCTGACCCCAGCTGTGGAAGCCCCGCCCTCACGACTCCGTCACTCCCGAAGGCCCCGCCTCCCGAACAGTCACGCCCAGCGCGCTAGGAATGGACATACGAATTTTAGGGGGCCACAAACATTCAGATCATAGCGGAGGGGAGAAGGGAAAGAAGGTAGGAAGGAAGGAAAGGGGGGAAAGAAGGAAGGGAAGGAAAGAGGGAGGGGGAGGCAGGCAGGAAGGAAAAGTTACTTGAATCCCATCTTTGCTGTGTTGAGATTTCTGAATTAATTCAGTGAAATTTGGGTCCTTGGACAGTGGGGGCGGATACAGGTAGAAACTCTCAATATCTGTGTCTTGAATACTTCAGTTAGAAAACTGTTCTATAGACCAGTCACCAGACTTGTATTTGTACGAAAAACCCAAAATCTCAGTCTCTGGAAACGTAACTGCTTTATGTGTCTTCACTTCCCTTGTTGCTGTTGACTGCTGCCATCCTTACACGATCAGGGTTCTCTTTAAAACTGCAGAACTCTGCAATATACTTCCGACGTCGGGCCCTAACCGCAAAACCCATCACAAAGCGTGGCAGAGCAGATCGGCAGTAAGAGGATATCTTTGAAAGACTAAGATGAACATTAAATTAATCAACCAATGCTCTGGGGGGAAATGGCCACTAATTTCAAATTTTTCATCTCTGGAAAATCAATTATTATTATGTTTATTGATGTTGTATTTGTCACTATTTTCAGCCATTTCCCCTGAGGACATGGGTTAAAATAAGAACATTGTTATAAAAGAGATTAGACGTGTTGGATTCCGTTTCTAGACTTTCCACCCCTCAGCTACCTGGGGTTTGGAAGAGAAATCAACTGCCATAGGGCAAAGGCGGGGCTTGCTTATCTTTGTTCCTTTCTGCAGTGATCCCTTTTGCCTCAATATGATTTTAAATATTTAAAATTAATTTAAATATTTAAAAAAAACAGCTAATGCTTTTTACTCATTGGGCAGGATTTTGGAAATGTGTATAAAATGAACACTCCCTTTCTAGCCAAGTTGGTTGGGGTTTGGAATATGTTTCCTTCCCCCCAAAAGATTCTGAGGACCTCTAGCTCAGCATGGTGTGGAGGTCCCTAACACCAGCCACCCAGAGGCTTCCTGCTGACGTTCTTGATTCCCCAAAATGACCCTGACTCACATGTGAGCCGGTTAATGCTAGCCTGTGTTCATACTAGGTCCCAAGCCTAGTGATCCATTCCCTGTCTGATGGCTCTTACTCTTTTTGGGGCACTTGATGATTTGGACAGGTTTGTCAGTGGGATAGCAAAATGTAGAGCATTTTCTCATTTGGGTGCTTATATATTTTTGCATATGTAAATATGCAAAATTATAGTCCTATATATGGCCTATATAGAGCAATAGAAGAATGATTCTAGAGTCACAGCCCATGTTCCATCATGTTCCATTACCTGGAAGAAATTGGTAGTGAAGTATACTATATATATATATTTATATTCTCTCTCTTTCTCTCTCTCTCTCTCTATATATATATACTCTCCTACTATATGCCAGGCATTATGCAAAGCATTCTGGGAAAACAAAAGATGAATTGGATCAGACTGTGCCTTCAGCGAGAACACAATATATATAGTGCATTAATATTATTAAACTTTAGGTTTATACATATACATATACATACCCCTGATCAAAATATAATAGGGACGATTTCTAAATGAAGCCCTCGGTAACAAATGCAGTTATAAACCCTAATATTGGCTATAGGTTTTAAAAAATAATATATGCTTGCTATAACATATTTAAATAACATGCAGACTTATAAAAATAATAAAATAAGGATAAAAGCCCCTTTTCCCCCCATCTTGCTCCCCAGTGGTGGCTATAGGTCAACTGTTTGATGTGTGTTCTTTCCAAATTTTTGTTTGCATATAAAACATAAAAATAAGACACATGTAAGGTCCAGAATTTATTTAACATTCCCTTCTTGGTGTACACTTAGGTTATTGCCAGTTATTGTTGTAGTATTCTAAATGGATTATCAATTAGCAAGAACTTGTTGTAGCAGGAATACTGGCTTTGTAAGTGGTATCCTAAGCCATGTTTTGTAGCTGACCATTGAAGTTTCCCATAGAGGAACACTATGATCAAGGGTCTATATTAGAAGGATTCAAGGTAAGAGCTAAAGTGGACTGGAGAGTGACTCCAAGCAAGGATGACCAGCAGGCTATTTACGAAATTATCTAGAGGACAGATGTTGAAGATTGGAGTTAGGGCTATTGTAGTGATAAGGGAGAAGAATGTTTCTGGAATGACAGCCCATATTCCATTAACTGGAGAAATTGGTAGTGAGGAAGATGATATTAGTTCCTAATTAAAATTAAAACTACTGTCAGTTCTTGATTTCCTAGTGGTGGGACAATGATGGCAAAGACAGAAGACAGCTGGAACATGCTTGTACTTAGTTAATAAATGCTGAGCATCCAATTTAAGGACTGGTCAAGTCTGGGAGTTAATCCACCTGGAGTGGAGGCAGGAGGTGAGGACAGGAAGGTGAAATAGAGTTCTGGTCTTTCTTCCTTGCTGATGTCAAAGGCAGCTCTTCTGCATTTTCGGTTCTTTCTTCCCTGCTTGACAGCCAATAGTGAATGCTTGCTCAGCTGGGCTCAGTGCTTAGCCTTAACCATGGTTAATTCAACCTCAAATCGTCAGGATTTGACCTTTTTCAGGCCCTAGAATTGACAGGGCTTGGTGAGTGATTAGATATAGGTAAAGGAGATTTAAAGATGGTTATGAGATTTCAAACCTAAATAATGGGTATACTATGGTGACATTAACTAAAACTTGGAAAAGGGACCATTTGTGTGTGTGTAATCAGTGGGGAAGGAGTGCATTTAAAAATTTTTAAATGTAAGATAGGGAGTGTACAATTATAAACTGAAAATTGTGAGCTGGAACTCTGTAGAGTGCCTTGTCAAAATCATCACCACGTGGGTGATGATTGGCCCAAGAAAGATGACTTTCTCCTGGGAAAGTTGGGCAGAATGAGTCAGTAAAAGCACGTTGGTGAACAGCAGGGCTTGGTTACAGGTAGAGGAAGGAAGGGTCAGACAGTTATTCCAAATGCCAGAAAAGGATGCAATTTCAGAAGGAAGGTGTGCTTCAAGGCATTCAGTGCTGCACAGGGACTGACAGGGCCATGCTGTCACCCAACTGATGGCATTTGGAGTGCAGCTCCAGGGGTACGCCAGAATGGCAGCCTGGTATGCATCTCTTCAATGTTTTCATTCTGGCTCTAGAACTGAATTTTGATATGCATGATGATGGCGACAAAATACTCATTCCTTTCAAGTGAAAAAATTTTCCTTGTGATTGTGTTTGAGTGGGGCTTTTGGTTTCATCAATCTTAGGTTGTTTATAGTAATGAAAAGATGGAATGATCTAAGTGTCCAACAGCTGATAGGTTGCTTAATTGGATAGAGTCAGTATTATAATATTATATGGTCAATGCTATAACATTTTCCTTTTTGTAGAAAGTAATAATATATAGATGCATAGGAATGGTCAATCATATGTTCAAGTGTACCCTTGGACACCAACCATGTCCCACCTTACATGGTGAAACAGTCCATACCCATCTTTTCTGTAGTGTTAGAAAAAGAAAAATTGGGTCTCCTGACTTTCCCATGAAGGAGATAGAAAGTTCAGTCATCAAGGTGTAGGATTTTTGCTGGTGGATCTGACAAGGGATTGGAAGGGAAGCTCTACTTGGTTTGCACTATAAGAAATGTGCAAAACAGAGAAGACAAGTAAAGTCTCTATAGCATCTTACTATGCTGATGGGCAGCGACCGCAGTGGGGTAGGGGGGACTTGATAATATGCGTGAGTGTTGAAACCACAATGTTGCTCATGTGAAACCTTTATAAGATTGTATATCAATGATACCTTAATTAAAAAAAAGAAATGTGCAAATTTTTTTCTGTAGGACTAATGAAATGGTCTGTACTCACAAGAGGAAGGTCAGCCACAGCAGTGCTCTAACCTTTAAGATGGTCAGATATGTGGGCTGATAACAAACTTTGAGACACCAAGAAGTCCTGTAATATATCCCTCTAATAACTGGCAATATTACAACCATAAAAAACTTAGGATTCATCTGTTCTGAGTGAAATACACATTGGATCATAATAAACACTTATTAGATTTTGAAACTATTTCAGCTGTTTACCAATTAATGTAATTTAAAGGACTTATTTTAAAAGAATAATCAGATTCACAAATAAAATTTTTCAATTGGCAGGAAATTTTCAACTCACTTGCTGGGTCCACATGTGTTTCTTAGATATTCTGGTACTGTGGGATTCTCTAGGCGTATAATCATATATCACAGACAATTAAATGGGAAGGGGTGTTAGAGATTACCTAGTGACCCATTTTTTTTAGAGGAAATTGAAGCTCTAAAAAGAGCTTTCATTCATAAAAGAACATCCTCCTTCATAGAGGGAGGAGGTCACACAGCCAGAGGCCACAACGCAGCTCTCTTGGCCCTCCATCCAGGGCCCTTGCCCAGGCGGTCATGTCTCTAAGATAGATGCCCCTGAATGATTGCATGTATCTCACAGTGTTTTGGAGGTGTTTGAGTATAGGAACTGTGCAAAGGCACATGGTAGCTGTAGGTAATTTGGATTGCTAGACATATGAAGAGCTATTTTTAAAACCATTTTTTGGGGGGTAAAAGTATCATATATTCACAGACAATAAATTGCTGTGAGAAAACATAAGGCTATGTCCTTCTCTATTTAGAGAGTGTGCATATGCTGTTGGGAAAATGATAGGGACTCATAGCTCCTCTGCAAACCTGCCTCTCTGCAGACCCTCTGGCTTCTCCACCTCACTGTAGGTTCATTTCTTTTCCTCCACCACCAGGGACAGTCAGCCCACTCTCCCAGCCGGTGGCCATCTCAGCCCTGTGGATGGTGTCGTGAAGGCTGTCTAGGGTGATGTAGGCATTTGGGGACGCATTCTAAGATGAGGTATACAATGGAGTTCATGGAGAATCAGTAGAACTGAGATGGATCTCTGACACAAGAAATCAGGCTACTTGGAAGGACTCATAACAATTGTGACTTTTTAAGAGTTTAATTTGAATCATAATTATAAAAAGTTACAGACATAATGAAAGAGAATAAAAGGATTTACATGAACAAGCAATTGTTCCTGGCTTCTCCCCATCCCCATTCCCAGTTCTTCCCCTCCCCCTCCCACTGTATCTTATTTATTTATTTATTTATTTGATTTATATTTTTTCAGGAGAGCAAGGTACAGGCTATTATTTAGAGATAAAGTGAAAGGACAGAGCTCCTGGTTCATGCCAGGAGGGGTCAAGAGAGCCTGGGGTGGTGTGTTGTCTAGGGGATTTATAGGCAGTTGAGGATTTTTGCCTCCCACTGTATCTTTAACTTCTTTTTTTTTTAGTTACTCTTGGTGGTCAAACCCGTATTTAGAAATAATATGCCAGGCCATTTGTTGTCCCCATCTCTTCTACCCCTCCCAATGCACATGCATTTCTGTTTCTTCCTCTATTGCTACTATGTAAACTTTCTCTCTAGATGAATGAAAATAGACCTGGATCCCAACCTCATACCATATACAAAGGTGGGTTCTAGATAAATTAGAAACCTATACTCAAAAGGTGTTACAACCAAATGCATACAAATCAAATAAAAACTACCAAAGAAAATATCTTTGTGTTTTAGGGGCAGGAGAAGTCTTAAACCAGACTTCAGTATTACAACCAAATGTGAAAACTGGGTTGTTTTTATTCCATCGAATTTAAGACTCCAATTCATTGCAGAATCTCATATGGGCATAGTTATTAGTCAGATGACAGGTTGGAAGAAGATATTTGTGACATCTAAAATAGAAAGACTTCTATAGGATAATCAAGGGATTCCTACATATTAGCATCAAAAACTTAGAGAAACCAAAACAAATGGATGTAGTAAATCAAGTCAGCGGAGGGAGTACTGAACAACCAGCAAGTATAATAATAAATGTTCCAAATCTTTGGAAATGGAGGGATGACAGTTAAAAGAGCGAGACACCATTTTCTATGTGGCACACTGGCAACAATAAGCAGTTTCATGGTGTTGTTACACGTTGGGGTCTCCAGAAGCAGACATGCAGACAGAGTTTGGCTGAAGATGTTTGTTAGGGATCCACACCGGAGACAGGAGTGGGAAGGTTGCAGGACTGGGTGGAAAGACAAGCTGAGATGTGATGCAGGCAGGATGAAGCCTCAGTCAACTTAGCCAGGGGCTCTGGAGTAGAAACTACCATTCTTGCATGCTGGCACCCAGCTGAAATAGTCGGCCCTTTACACACCCCCAGATGTGAGCTGCCCAGGGAAGGCTAAGAGCTGGGGGCAGGTCTTATCTATATTTGGCCTTGGTTAAAGAACTCTGGGAGGGTAGAAACCATGTGCTCTGCAACTGAGGCTGACCCTGCAAGAGCTGACAGAGACTGGTTGGTGACCTCACTTCCTGCAGCCAGGCAGCGAGTCCTTCCTTGAAGATCTGGGCAATGCAATTCCGTGTCTATCATGGTGCATGTGTGTGCATGTGTCCGTATGTGTGTGCGTGTGTGTGTATGCGGGGAAACTACAACCCTTAGTTATTGTTGATAGAAGTGAAGGCATATGAGGCCATTTTTAAAAGCAACAGGCAGTCCTTAGGTTAAGTAGGTATGTTTCTTATAAACCAGAAATTCCACACCTAGTGATAAATATCAGAGAAATTCTCATAAACAGACATGCAAAAGAATATCCATTTAGCAGTGTCTGTACTGGAGTTGAACACATCCAAAGTGTTTGTTCCTTGGAGACGGTGTAAATCAGTCAAGGACTATCATGCAGATACCAAACTAGGCATATTCACCTCAGAATGAATAGAGTTCAAAAACAGTGCTGAGTGAAGAAAATAAAAACAGAGTGTCATCTTCAGTACATTACCATTTATGTACATTAAAACTATGTAATTCTCAAGGATACATCCCAAACTCAAGAATACTAGTGAGGCACAATGGGGTGACCACCCATGGTGGCAGAGAGAGATGGTTATGGGATTGTGAATAAAAGGCAATCAACCAATTATCAATCCAACACAAACCAAAGATGAGGTGTGCCACCGGTTGACGGCACACTGTTAACCAGCAGTATGGTTAACTCAACTCTGGGTCTGAGGTGCAAAGGGACAAACTAAGCCAAGCACAGTGAACCCTTCCTGGGCTTGGGCACATGACAGCATTGTCTGCCAATGCCTTTGGCCACTTGTGTTGTTACTTGTCCCTTCTTTGTCCCAACTGTTAGCTGCTCAGCCCACTGGCCTGTTCACCACTGAGACTCATGGGAACTTCTGGATCTTTCTGTGCCTTGCCACTCAGGCTGGAGATCTGGGGTGGGAAGTGCTTCAGAGCCTCCAGACCCCCTCTGCCATTTCTTCTTTACTTGGACCACCTCATATGGCCTTTGGGCATCCTACAAAGTGGTCTTCTCCCAGAATTCCAAGTAGGAATTGGGACATAAGGCCTTCTTTTTGGGTGCCCCCAAACTAACTGGTATTTTTATTATTTTCTCTCTCCTATGTCAAGGCCATTTGGGTAGAAGCTGGACCTATTCTGGGACCTGGGAGCACCCTAACCTTGGCCTCATTACCTGTGGATCCCTCCCAGCTCCTTTTGGTAAGCCCGGAACAAACATTTCTTTCTGGTGTAGTGAGAACCACCCTCACTTCCTGTGCTCAGCCCTCATCTCTTCCTGGTGTCTCCCAGCTCAGACCTTCTATGGTGAACCTATTCAGAAGTGTTTCCAAAGTTCTGTTTGCATCGAAAGGTAGTATGTGATTGTTGAGAAATTTTTGGTTAGTAAAGAACAAAGAAGAAAACGCACAGATGCATAAAGTCTCACTACTCCCCCAAAATTGTCAAAATTTTGGCATAGTTAGTTTTTAGTCTTCATTCTGGGAATCTTATTTATATACTTTCTGGGAACCTTGTTTATATGCTTGGAATTATAGTGTATATAGCATGGTGTATATATAACATGCCATAAGCATTTCTTTCAATGCCTGGGACATACTTTATTAAGTCACAGCCCTCCAGCAAGAAAATTGGTTGGCTTCATTGTTTTTGGCAAGAGAGTAATGGACATTCTTGAGCTCAATGCCTTTTCTGCATTCCAGATAATTTCCTTAGACTGAGAAGAGGAATGATTGGTCAAAGGATATAAACATTTTTTGAGGCTTTTTATTTTAACCAGATTACTTTCCTGAAAGGTTCAGTCAGTTAATCTGAGTGGGTATAAGATTTAAATGTGGATAAGACCTTCTTAGCCCATCCTCATCAGCATTAGCCAAACAGCTTAGTTGCCACATGAAAGCATTATGAAAATCTCCAGAATTAAGAAGTAAAAGTATCCAACTCCAACAGATTTATCTCCCCCTAAATTTATTATTTTGGATGCAGTGACATTGTCTGAAGATTGACAGTCCTCCAGATTCCATTTATTATGTAGCTGTACATTGGTGACCAGCCAGCTTGGCAGTGACTTGGCCTTGTTTAATAAGATTGTCCTCCATGATTGAAACAAATGACTCTCTTTTTGTCATCAGAAATGGAACTGGTATGCATTTGTTTTAGTAATACAAGATCTGACATCATTAATAATCTGGGCTTGCAGCTTGCACTTGTTGAATATAATAGATGAATGAAAAATTTAATTTTTTAGTAGATCATAAAAGATGTGCCAATAGATCAAAAATAATTTAGGCAGAGTACCTCTGATGCACAAGACATCCCATTGTCTCTGCTTTTTGTTAGGCTAGCATGTACTTGCTGATACCATTCTTTGTGAATCGTCTAAAGGCCATGGTGCAGTATTCAGACTTCCATTACTCGATTCTTTCTCTCCAACTTCCTCTCTCATTACTTTCTGGCCTGGCCTGGATTTGCTAACCAAGTCGATCTGTATGATGTCCCCCAAGGACGAACTGCAAACATGTTTTGCTCACATGAGGAGCACCCTCTCTTCTCTGGCAAAATGTGTAGTTCTTCTCTTCCCACACCCCATTCAAAGCTCACTTCCTGTTTTTATTTCTCAGGTTGCTCCCTCAAACTTGGCATTGACATCTTGAGTTTGTAGCATTTTGCTTGTCATACGATTCGGTCCTTGCGGCTTCTCCAGGACCTCTACCTATGCTCGGCATTAGACACATAATCAACTTCAGGAGTTTAGACACCAGGAGTTTGATTCTTTGCCTTTTGATCCCCACCAACCAGTTGTGTTTGAACTTAACAAAGCCAATTAAGGTATTTCTTTAAGTCTGATTTCTCCAGTGTGTGCTTGTGAAAACATGCTGGATTTGTGCTTGTTTAAAGCAAAGTAGCACCCAGAACACAGCGTCTGCCCGGGCATCGTCTAAAAAAATTCCCAATTCTGCTTTTGTTCACAAGGAGAGGAAACCTAGCAGTGAGCCCAGCACCAGTGAGGGCTCCCGCAGCTCTCGTGTGTGCTCTTTGCAGGGGCTCCATCATCCGGGGACCTGAAGAGACTCCCTGGTATTGTGACAGTTTTAAGTAGAGTTGTATTTACAGTCATGCAACCAGGAAATGGTGCTGGGGATGCAGATGGGGTATGGGGAAGAAAAGGAGGGGTTGGTTGGTGAGCAGTTGATTTTTACTTAAAAAGAAGATTCTAGAAAATGTACTGAAGAGCCACCTTTGCCCTCCATTCCTGAAGAACATATGTTTCACAGTGTCAGGGTGAAAATTTAATCCAATACTTAAGTGTAATGATAGTAGAAAGGTGGTCAAGTGACATCACTATGCTTCCTTTCATAGTGAAATTTATTGGGTACTGGGAATTTTAATTTTTCTGAAATGTACCATGGAGTCCCACCATCTCCATATATTCAAGAACATTTAAAAAATAGTTTTAGGAATTTGTCCATTTCATCTCTTGTAAGAGCGTTGTTGGATACAACACATCTGAAAGGGGATCCGAGGAGTAATGCCCTCTCAGGTTGCAGTATCAGAGCTGCAGCCTCTCCTCCCCATCTTTTAAAAAACTCTTATGAACACTGTGATCCTTATAACGAATTCCCTCTTTACTTGGGCCACTAGGCAGCTTAGCTCAAACTTTTGGTCTATTGATGACAGCTGCAGAGGGTTGTGGGCTTGAGTTTGTGTTTTTTCCTTTCTCTTAAACTTACTATTTTGCTGCCCACTTTCTCCTTTGCCATAATATGTCAGTTCTTTATATTTTACACTTTTGATTCTATTTATTTATTTTGAAATTAAACTTGTTATTTGGAAATAATTAGACATTACTTGCAGTTGTAAGAAATTACATTGAGATCCAATGTACGCTTTACCCAGTTTTCCCCAATGATAACATCTTGCAATAACTATTGTAAAGTATTACAACCAGGAGATTAACATTGATTCAATCCACTAGCCTTAATAGATCTGAATTGATTATATTTTTTAAAAGTTTTCCCAAATCACTTGTGGAAATGGATAGGATGTAAGTTCACAAGTATCAAAATTTAACCAATAACTAATTTTTAGAGAGGGTTCTTATTATAACCTTAATAAATCTTCAAACTTCTTTAAAGTAAATAAAATCTTTCTTTTTAGTAAAAAGATAAAACTCCCAACTGCCAAGATATATAGATGGGCCAGTCTGTCAGCATCTTTGTGAAAATAGAATGGTGACCGTGACCTTGATTAGACCTTCTGTCCATCAGCTGAAAACCCACACTTGGCTGGGAGAAGCTTGGGATAGAACTTTCAACTTCTGTCCTGCTAGGCGGTCCCTGAGGCCAGCATGTGCTCTTTGAGGCAGTAAGAGGAGTCTGAGTTTAGTTCAGTCCTGATGAATACAGTGATCTAATGCAAATGCAACAATAACTTTCCTTTGAAGGACACAGGGGTCTGTTTGCAAGTGCAACAGCATGTGGTTAGAATCAGTTGGCATAAAGTCTCTGGAAATCAAGATTCGGAAAACAGCAAGTTTGTGTTGTGGTCTTATAATCTTGTGCATTTTCCAAGACTCCACTGATCACCTGTGTAAGAGCCATTCCCTTCTTCCTAAATTTATTCCATAAATACCCAGCTGTACACAAGTGAAGTGAGGCTTACCTCAAAGAGACATTGAGAAGAGGAGTAACCCTGGAGAAGCGCTTGGGGAAAAGGGTGCTCAATACAGAATATTATTAAACACACCAAGCAGAGCCAAGTGGCCTGGAAAGAATGGACACCTTTTATAATTCAAGAGGAAGATACAGACATAAATAGTGCTGTTGAAATATGTGTAACAAGAGGAAGTAGTTAGGGAAGTGGGGACTTGGGGGCTGCTGAGGTGAACTTTGTTGTGCATAAGATGCCCTTGGCTGGTGTTTACGGGGCCGTAAATGTATTGACCTGGCACACATGGATCAAGAAGGAGAGGAAACAGTTCCAAGACTATTCTGCATTCCGAACTCTGAAAGAGCAAATGCAAAGGACAGACTGAGGTCAGAGGCCAATGATGAGGGCCAATGAAAGAGTAGGTCCATCTGGGATGTCTGAGTACTCGGATCATACTCTGTGGGGTCTCTTCTTTCTCAGACCTGTGGCACTGGCTGAACCTCACCCTCCCAGGGGTGGGATGAAGCTGTGGGATGGGCATGGCTATCTGGAAGGCACTGCCAGCTGCTACAAACAGGCGCTACCCAGAATGTAATTATCTAGGCAAGAAAAAACCATAGGGGTGTAGAAAGGAAGACAATCTTCATGGGTCCAGGTCCCCAGGGGACAAAGGACAAAGGGACCCACAAAAGCCCTTGGCTCACAGAGGCATTTCTCCTCAGCCCCACTCCCCAGCAATCAGGAGAGGAAGTGAAATAGCTCCTCAATAGTCTTCGGGTTACCCTCTCACTGTTGACCCATATAGAAAATTCCCCAGAGATAAAGATGTAGTACAAATATACAACGGACTATTATTCAGCTGTAAAAAAGAATGAAATCTTGCCATTTGTGACAAGATGGATGGACCTAGAGGGTATTATGCTAAGTGAAATAAGTCAGACAGAGAAAGACAAATACCGTTTGATTTCACTTATATGTGGAATCTAGAAAACAAAACAAACAAATAAACAAAATGGAAATGGACTCATAAACACAGAGAACAGACTGGTAGTTGCTATAGGGGAGGTGGAGGGTGGGTGAAATAGATGAAAGGGTTAAAGAGGACAAACTTCCAATTATAAAATAAATTTGTCACAGGAATGAAAGTACAGCATAGGGAACATAGTCAGTAATATTGTAGTACCTTCCTATGTTGGCAGATGGTAGCTATACTCATTGTGGTGAGCATTTCATAATGTATATGATTGTCAAATCACTAGTTGTATACCTGAAGCCAATGTAATATTGTATATCAACTATATTGCAAATAAATAAATAAGTTTCCTTAGAGGGCTTTGGTCTTTCCCAAGCTAAGAAATAAAAGATTCTTTAAAAAGCAGAGTATCAAAATTAGGTACATTCTCCAATGTGCAAAACCCTGGGCAGTGAAGGTCATGGATTCAGGGTTAGATGCCTGGACTCAACCCCAGCAGGGGGCTCGTTCTGGACTAGCTTCTCCTTCAATGAGTCAGGCACCAGGCGGAGCCCTGAAGGTCCCTGGGAGAAGGAAGGGCACATTTCCTGGCTCTGGTTGGTTCATGTCCTGGAAGAACAGAGAATAAACCAGCCATCTCAATATGGTGGGTAAGAGCTGGGCCCCAAGATAACTAAGACTGGGGGCATGCATGAGGGGCCCCAACTCACACCAGGGCGGGTGGAGGTCAGGGGGGTTTCCACATCCTGAGGGAGCCCCCACCCACTGTGCATCGCTGGGGACATGGCTTATTAGAGTCTCTGTTCCCGCCCTCTGAGAAGGAAAGGTGATGGCCTCTGGATCCTACTGGCCACATGCAGGGACCTGGCCCCCAGCAGGTGTGCTGTCCCTGCCTCTCCATCAGCCACAGTGTTTCCTGGAAGAGGCATCATTCACTGATGCCAGGTAGATGGAATCTCTGAGTCAAGAGAAAGGAAAGCATTTGTTGCAAAGCTTTTTTTCAGCATTTTGCCCTCCGTTGCCAACATCTGGCCTCTGCTGGCTCCTATCTACTAAGTAGTTGTGGAGATTTCACAAGAGAAGGAAAGAATCCATGTTGTCCTCCTAGTGGCTCCGATGCTCCCGGCATAGGTAGGCCTTGCTTTCCTGGTGGGGTGAGACCACAGGAATGCCTGTGCCCGTGAAGGCCATGCAAAGCCACCTTCACAATCAAAGAGGAAAATTACACAGAGCAAGGAAATTGTCACTATTCCAGAAGAAAGTTTTGAGATATATTTAGCTAAGAGATCAGAGTATAAAGCAAATCATTTCTATTTAATAGAGCTGGCAGCTCCTTAATGTTTGTTTCTTATACAAAAGATCCTTTGTTAAAGAAAATCTGGGTCCTGGACTCAAATGTGTGATTACCAAAGAGGGACAGACAGAGGAGGAAGAGAGAGAAAAGGAATTATGTGCACAGAGATGAGCACCTGTGAAAGAAAATGTCCTGGAGCTGCAGAAAGGGACAGTGCAGACAGAGTGACCAGCTCCTGGGGGAGCTTGTTTCAGAAAAAAGAATTCATGTTGGAAGAAGATAAAAGGATTTCTGGGATTAGTGACACCAATATTTCTCTTAGCACTTAACTATTTTTCCATTCTTGACTTGTTTTTTTTCTAGATTCTGTTGTTTGCAACAAGGGATAGAGATGCTCTTGGCAGGAAGTTGGTGCCTCTTGTAGGCCTGAAAGAATAGGGGAGTAAGGGTGTACCTGGAGGACAGGGCCCCAGAAAAGGTTTGTGGTGCCAGGTAGAGGAGGGTAGCCATTGTAAAACTGCAGTGTGGAAGTAAAAAATACCCTGGACTTCCTCCCCAACCCCCAAATCTCCCGATGGCACCTCCTACAGTACACAGACAAAGAGAAAGCTGGTTTTTCCGGCTGTGTTTCATTCTACTTAAAAGTGTCTTGGCAGTCATGCGGTTTTTAAGGCATAAGTAATTTACAAATACCTTCTTGGTTTTAATATATATATTAAGCAAACAAGCAAGTCTCAGCTACTGTTTCTAAAAACGCTTCACATTTTCCCTTTCTAAAGATGGTTCTGTGGATGACCACAAGCCATGGACATCCTTAGGATGTGTCAGCATTCTCAGGCTGCTTCTTCCTTAGTGTAGGCTCTTCACAAACGGAAAAAAAAGACATTATTGATCCCTTCCTTCAAAGCCATACATTTTAATATAGTTTAGCCTACCAAGTTGTCAGGGTTTGATCTCTTGGGTCATAGTTCAAACTCTCTTCTGATCTTAATGTCTATATTTCTAGATTTCTTGAGCAGTTTGAAGCACAAGCCAATCAGTGCCAATAAAAATGGTAACAGGGTTATACTTTGTGCAGGACAAGATAGTTTTTTGGATGGTCTCCTCTGGTAGAATGAAGGTGTCTGTTTTCATTACTTCACTAGGCATTTCTCCCCCTTACCTCCTGTATCAGAGAATACGAGCAAGTATAAATTGTTCTAAGCCCTTGTTAGCTTGTGAGGTAAAGGGGGACAGTCTTACCCAGAGGAAACTGAATCCACACGGTGGATGGATGTGATGATTAATCTCATGGGTCACTAGCTAGACTATAGTGACCAACTGCTTGGTCAAACACTAGTCTAGATGTTGTCATGAAGGCATTTTTAAGATGTGATTAACATCAACCACCAGTTGACTACAGTAAAGCTTCCATAACGTGGGCATGCCTCACGCAAGCAATTGAAGGCCTTTAGAGCAAATACTGAGATTCCCTTAAAAAGAAGGAATTCTGCCTCTAGACAGGAGCGTGGAAATTCTGCCTGAGTTTCTAGGCTTCAGATGCAAGACTGAAACATCAACTCTTAATTTGACTCTCCAATCTGCCCAGCTTGCTCTGTGGATTTCGTACTTGCCAGGCCCTACAATCATATAAGTCCATTTCTTAAAATATACCACTGGTTCTGTTTTTCTGGAGGCATCTGACTAACAGAGTGGGTGAAGGGATTTGGGCCTCAAGGCTGACCACCTGAGAGATCTGTCTGCTTTATTGCCCCAGTGCCGAGCATGACCCTCCTGAAGATGTGTGAGGCTATTATAGTCAGGCTCATGATGAGCGACAGCATCAAGGAGGTTTCCCCATCAGTTACCTGACAGGGGCTCATTGAAAAGACTGTTTCAGAGGTCGGGGGGTAAAGGAAACAAGAAGGTGGTGCACCCAAGGGTGAGCATCCGTGGGAACCTGTTAGTGCCCTTGGGCCTGAAGGAGACGGGCAGGGAATAAGATTGGTGTGCGATGCCTCCCCTAATGGAGGCTCGGTTACAGGTGGAGGAGAGCAGCTGTCAGCAAAACTAAGGGTTGGCGGAGAGGGTGTAGTGGGAGTAAGCGCCCTGGTCTCTCCTCCAGCCCCAGTTTCCTGCCCCGCTGTCCTATTGTCAGAGCCCAACCAGGAGGAACCAGGCAACGAGGCTCCCTGGAAACACTCACAGGGTTGGCCTCCTGGGACAGCAAAGAGTGGGGACACATGGAAATCTTGGGAATTCATAATAACTTTTTCACTTTCAATAAATAAATTAAAAATAAGCTCAATCTTATTAATTATGGAAAAAGAAATAGGTCACCTTTGGGTGATGGAGTTAGTTTATCCAGCAAAGCCACACAGGGATGGAAATACATACTCATAATAATGGGGGAAGAGAATCCGCTTTCTACACTCTAGGGTTCTGGGGACCCCAATTCTCAGCAACTTGGGATGGGGGCTCCTCAACTTGGATTCTTCCCTCTTTTGTCTTCTCCCTTTTCCCACCTAAATAGCCAGGCCCCCATTGCTGCCCATAGTCACACAGCAGCAGCCTGAACAAGTCCAGAGTTGTGCCACATAAAGGTGTATCGGTGGTGGGTCACCTCCTGCATAGATATCAGCCTCCAGTTTTCTGTGATAAGACAAGGGTTCAACCTTTTAAGTGAGCATGTGATTATATGCCTCTGGGTCCCTAAACAATAGCTTTCGAGGATGTGGGAGTAATTTCTAATGCTAACTGCACTTGACTTGCTTTAAAGCAATTGAAATTATAGTTCTTGAATTTAAAGGTTTGTTTAATTTAGAAAGTTAACACTGTGCCCTTAGTGGAGTTTCTGCAATCATTAGCTGTTTTATTGATTTTCTATTAAAACCCACCACACCCTTTCTGTGCATATGAACAAGTTCTTGAGTCAGCATATGTTGAGTACTTATTGAGCACTTACTCAGCATGTGAAAATGTGCTAAACCCTGGCAAGGCAGATTTCAGAGCCATCCCTGCCTTCTGGTTGCACACAGGTGAGTCATTCAGACATGCAAATGGTGAGCAGCAGCGTGCTTAGAGCAGTGATACAGGTGTCCACAGTGGGGCAGTGTCATCCATCCCAGACCCAGGACCTGGGCAAGATGACCTGGAGGAGGAAATTTCAAGACTGTGAGTCTTGAAGGGAACCCTAGAGTCAGCTCCATGACTGAGGGGGGATCTCAGGGGAGGGGCATTCTGAGAAGGACAGGTTGCAACAGCAGAGGGTTTGTGAGCGGGGGTGGGGACTGATCCGGAGTTGTTGCTGTCCCATGTGACAGTCTGGCCCTTATGAAGAACTCAAAGAGGGACCCCAGTGCCTTCTAAGTAGGAAAGTGGTCCAACGGGATTTTAATTGTACAAAGAAAAAATGTGTATAGAGATGGGTGGAGACTGTATTGACAAGTGGTGGTGCAAGATTGAAGAGCAAGGTAGTGAAACTGTTATGCCAAATTCCATGAGAAATGCAAAAGCCTGGACTAAAGCTGTGTTTGGGGTGTTGTGGGGAGGAAAAGCACATAAGGATGTTTCTCAGATGTGATAACAGAGCTGGCGAGACAGATAATCACCAACACAAATAATGGAAGAGTAGAGCAGCCTGGTGGGTGGCGAAGAGGTCAGCATGGCTGAGCTTCCTGTAGGGCATCCAGGTGGGGATGGCTGGGGTGGGGACAGTGCAGACCTGCAGACTGAGAGGAAGACGTGGAAAAGACTCTGTAGTTAACACTACCGGGGGGGAAAGGGGCATAAAACAGTGGGCGCCACCACCAGGAACAATGGTAGAGGGTGAGAAAATAGAAAGATGAAAGATGAACACAATATTTTCTGTACTTTATGAATGTCTGAATGAAGTAAAATTTCAAATTATAGAAAAGAACAGATGGAGGAAGAGAAATCTTTCATGGATAAAGATGCAACAACCATGGATCTGGAAATTCATGAGTTGATGGAATGAATGTTGCAAAAATGGGCCTTCATGGCCACATAGGATAGAGATAAATACAGGAATATTTCAATTGGATTTGGAGATTAATAGGACACAGAGGACTTCAGTCAGAGCACTTTTCATGGGGTAGTGGTGGTGGAATTGGGGAATGAGAGGAAGGGGCACAAGCAGAGAGAAACGTAAGCTCTTCCTTCTAGAAATTTCACTGAGAAGGGAAGGAAAGAGAGAAATAGTTAGAGGGGAAATTGGGTCCATATCCATACAACTGCCTATCTTTTCTTTTTTAGGTAGGCAGAGCTAGCGTATGTTATCAGGACGAGGGCAGTCAGAAGGGAGAGGTCCCACACACTGGCAGTGATGCGAAGGAGAAGGCCTGGAGGAGGTGGGAAGACTAGATTGGCGTGCAGGTGAGTCAGAGGAGTAGAGGGTATAAATGGAATCCGAGTTTCTGATTTCAGAGGCAGAGCAGTATCTGGTGAGGAAAGCCTCAGGCGTGGCTCGTGGAAGAGCACAAATTGAGGGTTCTAGAGGGCATGGCGGGAAAGGAAGTGAGACTAGCACCAATAAAAAAGATTACAGATGAGAGAAAATGATTGCAGTTATTTGTTATGAGTCTGTTTTAAATTTATTTTACCCAGGTTGACCATTTCTTTATTGCAAATAACTGTATTTGCATTTTGTATTCCTGTCTCACTAAGCTTAGGTGTCATTCTTATGATCCTTATTCAAGATGAAGGTCTCACTAGCAGTAAAGCGTATGAACTTTGAAACAAGAAGTGTAAATAAAATCGTAACTCATGACTTCAATAATCTTTTGTCTACTGCAGATAATTGGCAGTTGTTTATCTGAAATATCACCATAATGTTCAAAATGCAGAAGAAACTTGCTATTAAATGGGCCTTTTAAAACACTATATAAGTTGAGTCAATACAAAATTAAAACAAACTTATTGTACTTATTTATATGTATAAATAAATCTGTACAGTATCATAGATGATATATTATCTTTTATTTCATACCTGAAGTTAAGGACAGCATTCTAGTGAAGTCCATTATAATCACACTGGTTGATGTGGGTACAGTTAGGTATCTATACTCATACCTATTTATTTCTACCTCGGTATCTTAAGGCTTTTATGCTAAGAGGAAAGAAATATCCTGAAACGTGTATTAAAAAAATTCTGGGGCAACATCTTTAGACTTACCAAAGCTAAATTATTTTGAACTCTAATTTTAAAATGTAAGTTTGGGTAGAAGTTCATTTGCAAATAGTTGAATGTAATCATTCAGTCAGGATTTTTACCTGAATTATAAGACTATGTTGTTGTGCAAAGACCTTGAAAGATCGAGAAATGACATAAAATTTATGATATAATTTTCTAAATGACCAGCCATCGCTTCTTTAAGAAATGCTATCTTCATTTGTAACTCTCAGATACCCTGAAATTTATAATACAAATAAGATTTCTGTGGTATTGAGTCCACAACCCACACATAACAGCCCAGTATATCTTCATTAACAAGAAACATTTCTATTGATTTCATTTTGCGATGTTTCATATTACATATAACAAATATGTATGGTCACCTAAATGAATTATTACAATCCAATTTGAAATGATTGCATAGGGTTATTGTATTATCTCTAGGATGCTTTAGTCTCTGGGTGTCAAAACTGTTTTTATTTAATGGAATAACATGGAAAAGTTAATCAGAGTAGGTTAACCTCTGTGGAACTGAAGGTCACATGCATCTACTCTCAGTTGGAAATGGAGGCACTTTCAGCTTTGAACTCTCTCTGGGCTGGGAGATGGTGGCAGAGGGAATAACCAGGAGGGATTTAGGACCTGTATTTCCTCTAGCCTCACTAGTAGCAGTTGGCTTATGGAGCTTTTCGATAACTGGATTTTTTATTTAAAAATTTCCTGCAAGGAAAATAAAATTAAACAGGCAATACAAACATAATAAAAAATCAATCCTGCAGTTAACATTTCTATTGTGTGTTATTGACCGGCTTGATTTCAGGCTCATTCAGCTGTGCATACACATGCAGCTGCTCAGCGTTTCTGTCTAAGCTTGGAGTGAGGATGAAGAGTTGCAAAGAAAGAGACCTCTTGTCAAAACTATGATTTCTGATAAATGGTGCGTCTTATTATATGAGTCCTTTCCCTTCTGAGTCAGGAGTGCAGAGGCAGAAACTTCGCTTTTGCTTCACTAGCATCTTCTATTCGATGGGCACACAGAAGATACCAAGACTAGTGTTCACTGAGTATAACACAGCTTGCTTACTTGCATGGTGCTTTCCCTTTTGCAAGAGTCTCTGAGGTAGGCTTCTGCCTTAGTGACTCTGTTATGGTTTTTTGTCTTGCTGCAAAGCCCTTTGATTGCTCTTATAGGACTCAGATGCAGAGATGGAAAGCTAGAAAGATGTCCAGTCAAAGGCTGAGGGGAAAACATTGCTCAGCAATCAATTCCTCTAAGTTGGCAAAGGTCTTTTAAACTTCTGGTCAAGATGGCTAACTGAGATAACTGCGGAAGTCCCCCTTCTTGAATGTCACACAGGCATTCAAAACCAGGAAGGGAGCTCTCCAGGAGCCTGAAACAAGAAGCCACCGGTGGAGCAGAAGGAGGCCTGGGACCTCTGGGCAGGGTGTCTACTGAGCCTGGGTTATAACATTGCTCTGGGAGGGAGTTCAGATTTCAGGATCCTTGGTGTAGGAGGTAAGACTGAATTCCCAGTGGTGACTGTCCTGTCATTGAAACAGGGTTTAAAAACTCAGACCCAGATGTGGACATTGTGTGCTGAACCATGAGCAGAAAGGGAATTACTTGAGGGAATCAGGACAATTTGCCCAGTGTGAGTATGAGACTAAATGTACTCAGCCAGATCTCAAGTCAGAAGATTCAATTAAAAACAAGCCTAGCACAGAAATGAATGTAGAAAGCAGCCTGAAACTCCACAGAGTCTGCAGGAGCCAAAATTAAACTGTCCCATGGGGTCACCTCCATAACCCAGGGAATACAGGTAGAACCCCTTCAGGAGCCAAAGACAGGCTTACATATGACATGCTGAGAGCTTGTATGGTCTGATCTCCCGTAAGTGACAAAAAACCACATAACACACATAGACAGTTTCCCCATGAGAGAGGGTCAATAGATGCAACAACTACAATTCCCAAAGAACTGCAAGTAAGAGTAATGTCCAGGGGATTTAAAAATAGGCATGATTTAGATAACCTAAGTGAAAAGTGAGGGATAGATTTTACAATGCAAGATGAAAGAAAAGCAGGTAGATTTGAAAAAGAAACAAGTATATTTCCAATGCAACTGAAGAAAGAAGTAATTTTGAAGATAAAGCTGAAAAAAACCCTACTCAGACTAAAGCTCAAAGAGACAGACAGCAAATATGAAATAGAAATGGAAACAATGAACACAAAATGACAAGTTCTAAAATATAGCTAATAGGAGCTCTAGAAGAAAATTACAGAAAGAATCAGAGGGACAATAGTCAAAGAAGTTTTAGTGGAGAATTTTCCATAACTAAAAATCATTAAACCAGACTGCAGTAGCATGCTAAGCTTTGAGGATATATAACATGAATGCATACCAAACACACTGCAGTGAAACTTCATAATATGTAAAGATGATATAAAAGTTTAAATGTGCACCTGGAAAGGAGCAGCAGTTGGACTGACAGCAGACTTTTCATTGGCAATAACAGATATCCGAAGATATCAAATACTCTTTTCTAAGTTTAACTATCAACTTGACAATCTATACTCAGGTGAATGATCATTCCAGAGGGAGGGGAGCTTTTCCTAGCAGATATGGGCCTGGGATACTGGCAGGGATGCTGGTGAGGGTCCTCATGATCATTTCTCTTCTTTTCATTCCCTTCAAAACTCTCTCAATACAATGGTTTCAGTCCCTGATGTATAATGAGTAAAGGTAAAATAAAGATATTTTCAGACATACAAATACTAAGAGGCTTACTACCTGAAAGAGCAAATAAACAATGCAATATTAAAAGACAGAAATGGAAGTTAAAAGGAATCAGTGGGCAGGAAGGAGCAAAAGCAAGTTATGAAACTGGTAAAGACATTTTGCAAATCTACCATAATAATATTGATGATATCTGAAGGGCTATTTAAAATAAGAAGGAATTAAAATACTGGACAACAATAACATGGATGATAGGCAGAATTTGGGGGTGGGTGGATTAAAGAGTTCTACAGTCCTTATCTTGTGGGAGAGTAGAATTATTGGTGACTGTCAGAATCTGAAAAAAGGTTAAGTATGATTAATACTTTATTAATAAAATTATAGAAATATGGATATGTAATTCCAAAAGAATAAAAACAAAAAAGGGATAAAAAGAAACAAAATAAGCAGAAGTCAGGAAAAAAAGAAGAAAAAAATAAACCGGGGAAATATAGCAAAAATAGATCCAAATGAATGATCAGCAATCAAAACCAACATAAATGGATCAATCTCTTAAAACAGTAGTCTCAGATTGGACAAAAGTTCCCTCGTTTCTTTGTTCCTCAGAGAGAGCCCTGTGTTGTCCTTTCTCAGTATCCGCATGGAAAAAGGTAATTTTTCATGATAAGACCACTTCATTTCACTCTTTGGAAATTAAGTGTTATCTGTCTTGTATTTCTGCAGATATGATCAGATCCTAGACCAAGAATCCCACCTAACGTCGAGCTGGTGTGCCACCAGGGAGCAGGGGCGGGACAGCTGGTTTTGATAGCTCTACTCAGGTCTGGTGAACAGCAGAGGGCTGAGAAGCAGTGAGCCTGTTCCTGCGTGGAGCAGATGCAGAGATGGGGAATGCAAGCTGAGTAGTTAGATGATTCACAGGATGGTTGAATAGCTTTACTCAGAGTGCTGATAAATGGATCAATGGCTGCACGCAGAGAGGTTTTCAGTGAAAAAGGCTTTTGGATTTTAATTGAGTTTTGGTATGAAAGTATGTGGCTACTGGACTAGCTAATGTGATTTTACAGGGCAATAATGGAAGTAGAGTGTTCACAATCAAGGGTGTGATAGATCCTCTCTACTTGTTCTTATCAGACCACAGCTGGAGGGCTGAGTTCAAAGGCAGGTCCTGGGGCATCACCTAGATGTTAAGAGTATCAAATCCTAGCTCATGGATACTTAAGGGAATAAGTTGTGTGTGGGTGGGGAGGGATGAGGTGTTTATCTTACAGCAGACATTCCATTTGTCCCTAAATATTCCATGGACCATCATAGTGTGTGGGGATTTGACCTAATCTTTGTTGCCTTAGTAAACAGACATGGAACCCCTAAGAACATTGTAACTAAACTGATCAAAAGTGAGTGGACAGTTGTAGGAGGCAGAGAGCTTCCTCATATAGGAAGTGTCCAAGCCGAAGCTAGACTGCTTTCTGTTGGCAGCATTATGAAAGATGGCTGCACTGGGCCTGGGTTAAACTTGCTGGCCCCTGACCTCCCCTAGCACCCTCAGATTCTGGTTCTGTGTCTGTCCTGACGCTTCCAGTGAGCTCGTAGGGTGGGAGTGATGGATGCCTTTTATATTCCATGTCTGACTCCCTGTTCAAACCATACATGTACTTGTGAGGCTGACACAATAAGACAAATGATGACAATAAACTAAAGGAGAGAAGGAAAGGTCTCTGTGAAGAGGTTCCCTTCATCCCAGGCCATCACAACCCTTATGATGTCTTCAGAATTATCTGAGGATATTACATGATTCCTTGGTTCCTAGTAAATTAGAATCTTACACTTCTGGCAAGAAATCAGCACTTTTTAAAAAAGTTTCTCATGTAGTTTTTGTTCTTGGTTAGGCATAAAAGCAACTACTCCAGGGACAAGGTTGCTTTCAATCCAGCTCGTGGTGAAGAACTGAAACTTGTTTTCCTCAAATCTTTTCTGCTGACACCCCCAGTAGATGACATTCTGACACACGTTGTCTCAGATGTCTTTGGTGCTGGGACACAAAAAAGGCAACAGGTTATATATAAATCACATTTACTGAGTGTTAACCACCTTTGTTCTTGCTCAGGATGCAATAGACTCAGACATTCATTGTGCACTGATAATGTCTGTGTATTCATCCATCCATCCATCCATCCATCCATCCATCCATTCATCCACCCACTCACCCATCCATCCATCCATCCATCCATACGCCGTGTATTTATTAACCTACTATTGTTTGTAGTATATGCCAAGAAATGATCGAAGAAGTCTTGCTGGAGGTGGGTAGGAACTGATTCACCCCAAAGGTTATAGTAATGTTGGCTCTGCCCTTAGAGCGATTTTAGCTTTCCTCAGAGACACACTGACCCTAAGTGAGCTCTTCGGAAGCTCTCCATCGGGGCAGCACTGCTGTGGTGGAAAAACCAAACCTACTGGAGGCAGCTAGAAGTGGTTTTCAGTAATTCTATGACTTTGGGTGATCTGTTAGTCTTTCTGAGACTCAGCTTCCTCATTTCTAAAACATAATGATAAGAACAAGAACAAAATTGATGTGAAGATCAAATAAGATAAGGTAACTAAAGAGTGTCATGTTATTTAAAAACTTCTATGAGTAGAAGCATCCATTGCTTCTACCAGAACTCACTCCCTTACCCTCCCTCTCTTTCCTTGAGAGACTTGTTTAGTGTGGGTCTGTGTACAGACCCTGCTGACCTAGAGACATGTTCCTTGTTGGTTCAGTATGTTTCTGATATTAACAATCCGGTGCAGACACAGAGCCTCAAGTCAGATACACAAAAAGATCCAAGCCTTTTTCATGTGTGTGCTCCTGGGATAAGTCCTAAAATGAGCTTTCCTCTTAGGCAGGATTGGGAATCAGCGCATGACACTTGTAGCTGCAGCCACCTGCAGCGAGTGGCCTGTTCATTATAGATGCTTGATTTCGCTAGCAAACCCTTGTTTCTGCCTTCGCAGCCACAGTGCTTGGGGTTAGGACAGAAATCGAGTTCTGTCTCATGAAAAGATCTCCCACCCAGCCTCTGGAATGAAGTGAAAGGAAGGAGTGGGCCTGTGTCACTGTCACAGCGTGAAGGATTTCCATCGACCCAATGGCTTGATGGAATTTCAATCCTAGGCTCTGAGTCCATTTCCTCTGCCTCTGCCTCCTCCAGGGACGGGCACTGTGTCCACAGTCAGCAGAACAAAGGCCGGCGGGGCTATTAATATTTCAGAAAGGTGAATGTGGAAATGGCATTCTGTGAATGATGCATTGCTCCTCCTCGGGGCTGCCCTTGTGAGGCTGGGAGAGAAGGGTCCTTCAGGAGGCGCCTGTGAAACCCCGTGTCTGGTGCTAGGTTCTCACATCTTGCTGTAGAAATAAGCCTGGTATGTCTGGCTCCCTTACTGTGCCCTGTGCCAGTCCTGATCCATCGTGCTGCTCTCCACCCCATTCTCAGCCATGACCCCAGGAGTCCCAGCCTTCTGTCTATGCCCCGCCCACATCCCATCAGCTGAATCAACAGGTACATCCTGGTAGGATGCAGTGTATGTCACTGATGCTCTGTCAGTGACGATATGTACTGAACCCTCCTATGTGCTCCAGCAGGGAGACGCTGACAGAGGAAGACAATCCCTGACATCATGGCTGATCATGTGGCTGGGGAGATGGGACAATTCATATAAAATGACAGCAATCAGGTCAGAAAACCCTGACAACCGTACCAGCCCTGGGGTTGAAATGCATGCGGAAGAAGGAGAGATAGCAGCTGCTGCCAAGACTCAGGAAAGTTCAGGAACGAGTGGACATTGAGTTGTTTTTGGAAGGATGAGCCCTATTTAGTGATGTCACAGAGGCCTGACGATCACTGGGTCCAAAACGCACTGAGCAATAAGGGAAGCACATTAAATATTTCTTAATGAACTTGGAGGATGCAGTACTGGGTGATGGTTAAGAAGACAGGCTCTGGAGCCAGATGCTGATTCCACCACTCGCCAGCAGTGGGGCCTCTGTGCCTCAGTTTCCCCAGCTGTAGAATGGGGACAACAAGAGTACTCAATCATGAGGACCAACGGAGATGGCAGTTCTAATGCATTCTCAGTCACCTCTGATACACATCAGAGGTGAGGTCTCTCTCTCTGCTATTAACTATACAGTCACATGGGAAGAACCTTTCTCCTTGTCCAAATGAGAAAACCCAGGCCAGTGTGGGAAATGTGATTTTATTATTAAGATTGCTCAGCTGATGGCCAGTGGAGAAGGAACTAGAAGGTGGTGCCTCTGACTCCTAGCTGACTGGAAACTGTGACCCTTTACCTCATCTTTACAGGAGAAAACAGAATTTGGCCTGAAAGTATCTAATATATAACCATATTGTTCCCAGAAACCAAGATCAATAATTCTGAACTGTATCAAAATGCCACAAGAAGGTAAATGATTCCACAGCTGCAACCACAACACTGGAAGCTTCTAGCTTCTGCCGAGCACCACACAGAGGGGTTGGGGAAAGAGCATCGCAGGTGTTTTTTTTTTTTTCCTGTTCTTCAGAAACTTAAACTGGAGAGAGAAAAGACAAGGCAGACAGAGCTGAATAAGCCACGGCAGGGTTTACTGTGGTGTAGACCTGTTCTAAGTCACTTAATCTCACCCTAACACTTTGAGGTAATTTGTATTGTTAAACCCATTTTCTGGGGCCCACAGGGGTGGTTATTTGGCCAGGAGAACATGGTTAGTCAAGTGAACAGATCTGTAGTTCACAGATCATGGATTCTTTTACAAAATGGACACATCCGTGTAACCACTAGCCAGGACAAGATGTGGAATATTATCAGGAGGACAAGAAGCAGAATAGTATCAGTATCTTGGAAGCCTTCCTGTTTTTACCACGAACTATTCTTGTTCAGTTCAGTGTTTCTCCAGCTTTGCTTTTTATTATCTACTCTCTTGCAGAGTTTTTGAGACCTTGTTTTCCTAATTATTTTCTGGGAAATTATAATACCACAGAGAGTCTTTGAACCTGTTTATGTACTGTATGTGTGTGTGTATATATATATATATATCTGTACTCTATACCTAAAAAGAGTAAGGTGTTTTGGCCCCAGGAACCACTTGTCATCTCTTTGGGGGCAACATGTCCCATCTGGAATGTGTGCCCCAGAGCAGGGCTTCCTGCAGAGGACACAAGGGGACATTTCAGGGACCTCAACACCTGCCCAAGGTGTGCACAATATTGCTTGCATGTGCATTTTTTCTGGAGTGATCTCTAGTGTTCTTCTGTTTATGAAAAAGCTAAAGAAGATGTCAGATTTCCTGGCAGGGTGGGAGCCAGATCAGATCAGTCACCAAAGGCTTGGTTAGCTGCAAAGTAATCTCCTTAACTAGGGGTCCCTCTGGGGTGGATGCTCCTTCCTCCGTAGCACCCCACAGAAATTGTCTCTCAGTTGGGCTGCCCTGCTTCACACAGACCTTGTTGCTGTTGGGCAAACTGCCCAAATTTAGTGGCTTCAAACAGCACATACTTATTATCTCACCATTTTCAGGGGTCTGGACATGACTCACCTGGGTTCTCTGCTCAGGGTCCCACAGGCTGGGACCAAGGTGTCAGCTAGGACACCAACTCATCCGAGGCTTGGGCCTCTTCCAAGCTCACTGGTGGTTGGCAGGATGCAGGGTGTTGTGGCTGTAGGACCGAGGCCCTCAGCTCCAGAGACCCCCACCAGTCCCTGAAGCATGGCACTCTCCGCAGACAGCTCACAGCATGGCAGATGGCTTCTTCAAGGCCAGCAGGCTTCTCCCTCTAGTGTATGGAGTCTTCTACATATATAAGTAATGGGCTTTACAGACACACACACACACACACACACACACACACACACACACACAAGTCAAGAGGAGGTTATTGTATGAGGCATAACACTAGGGGAGGGAATCACAGAGACAATCTATGAATTCTGCACCCACAGTGCCTCTGGTTCCTGGGCTCAACCAATGTGAGGTCTTCAGAGAGAATATCTTGGGGAGAGATTGCTGGAGCTTCCCAGAGTTACTCAGTGGGCTAGGATGTCAGTGGCTTGTTCCTTCAGGTGTGGCCCTCTGTTAAGAGAACAGATTCTGGAGATGGGTTACTGGGGTTAGAATCTGAGCTCTGCTCACCAGCAGCGAGGTCCTGGGCAAGTTACCTTACATCTCTGTGCCTTACTTTCTTCACTTGTAGAAGAGCTACTTCATGGGTGGTTGTATGAATGAGTTTAATAAATAGAGAAGACTAGAGGGCTGGTGGTACGTAGTGAGTGTTCCATTAAAGTTAGCAATAATAATATCATTATTAGTCTCAATGTCCATCTCTGCAGGGGTACATTCTGAGCCTGCATGACATGTGACTTGAGGCTATTTGACCCTGATGACATGTGACTTGAGGTCATTCTTCTAGCACCTTCTTCTGGGGACAATGTGAGCTGTTGACACAGAAGAAATTTCTTCCCTGGGCTCCTTCTCACGGGGAGGTGGACATGTGATTTTATCATAGCTGCAAGTTAAAGACTGTCTGGCCTTCTCAGGAACTTAAAAAAGTGCAATTTGCTGCAGCAAAGGCACGAGGGGGCCAAGTCATCTTACCTCAGTGCCTGAGAGAAAGTTTCGGCGCCTCCCCTCACAATCCCAGGACTGGGCCGGTGCTTTCAGATTCCTTGTTCAGATTCCTTGTCCCTGATTATGTGAGTTCCTCCTGTTTCCTTCCAGTGAATCTCACTCCTTGCTGGAATTGTCCACAGTCCATTTCTGGTGAAAGGCGGTGGAAGTTTCGGGTTGCAGAAGCCCATCCTGAAGAGGCCATCATGGATTATAGCTGCTGGAGGCTGGAAAGAGGCTGGTTCAGCTGCCCAGCCCTGTTCCTCCTGAAGAGAGAGACCAAGTGCAGCATGAGTTCAGATGAGCTCTCTGCACAAGCCCTGCAAGTTAGGGAGTAAATATTTCTATTTATCCAACCTTGGGAATTTCTTAATATACTAGCTGGACTGTGGATTATTTTAGGCTCCTAGCATGAAAACTTCTCTCATGTTATGATTGATGCTAAGATCTATAAGGTGTCAGTGAACCTTGATCTATTTATTTTTAAAAGTTAAAAAAATTAATAAGGCACTGAAATATAAAAGCAGCTCTGAATTCCCAACAGAAATATTGATTATATGTATACTCTGTCAGATAGGTTTCTTTTAAATGCCCAAACTCAGGTGGTCAGACTAAAGAGCTGCCTATTATTTGTGGCCAAATGTTTTCGACTATACTAATGTCTTGAGGGCCTACTATGTGCCAGCCACTGTGCTGACCGGTGTACATTAGGGAGTAAAACATATGTGCTTCTTGCCACTGGGAAATCTCACAGCTTGATGGCAAAATGTATCTTAAAAGTCTCTGAATGTTTTTAAAAAATTTTTTGTGGATAGTTTTTGTCTCTTTAGGTAATTATTTAGCAATGAAAAGGTTGATGGTGTTAGACAATAATGACAACCTGATGCCAACTAATTATGATCTGCCTTCTGTAGCACTTTCACATAATGTATGACCAAATGTTACAGAATGAATGAGATGTCAGCATAGTCTTGTGCCTGAAAGTTCACTTGCTATGTTCTATTTTGATTACTTAGAAAAATTCACTCATGTCTATTTATTAAAAAGGAAGATTCATATATTCATATTTATTAAGAATTATCTGTCATTTGTAACAAGTCATCTAATTTAAGTGGACTTGAGCCTCAATAATATTTTCCCAAGCTATCAAAAAAATACTAAAATATAATTTCTATTTTTAATCTTAAATATGATGTGTTACTTACTTTGAACAATTAATTGTATAGCTAATGACACATACAAGGAAGTGTTTGTTTATCAACATTTTGTGGGGAGGGCATAAATTAAGTTTCAAAAATAATTCTAATGAGAAAATACCTAAGAATAGTTAGAGTTTTCTCATACTAAGTCCTCAATCTTTAATATAGTTCCTTTGGCTTGATGTAGCAAGCCGGACATTTCAAGGTTTACCCCGTTATCAGATAAACTATCTTTTCCCCATGGTGGTGACATGGGGAAACCCTACCTCACAGAAGGGTACATTTAGAAGTTAGTTTTGGGGGTTAGAATGTTCTTCCTCATCGAATGATTGGCAGGATCCCAGAAAAGCTGAGGGAAGCCCAGGTGAGCAGCGTCACACAATACGAATGGGGTGGGAGAGCGCTGGTGGTACGGGACCGACTCTGTGGGAAGATGTACCAAGAATGACACCATGTGCTGGGCAGTTATCTTCTCCTTCCAGAAATAAGAGAGAGAGAGCCTCGTCCCTCCCCTGCTAGGGGCTGGTTGTGGAAGTCACGAGTGGCCTTCATGGTTTGGTGCCCCTGCAGCGGGTAGCAGAGGAAGCAGAGGTTAAGTGGTGGGGGTCTAGGGATGAGGAGTTGGGTATTCCTGGGTCCAAGGCAGTACAGGGACCTGGGGACCCCTTTTTGAGTCAGTCATCTGGTACTGACAATCATGTGGGTGTTCTTGTCCACCGCCGTCCACCATTTTGCCCCTTCTTTTGCAGGTCCCAGGCATGGGCCTGTGTGAATCTTATACCGTCAACCTCCCTAAAGTTTCTCTCACTGAAGCTGTCCATGGAACGAGATATATTTCCACGCTTCTCTCTGACCCTTCTGTTTCTCAAGGAAACAGCATGGAAATGCTCTGTAACAAGATCATACAGGTCCAAGAGTGCTTCACAAAAGTTCTTGACCACCCAGAACCTCAGAGTGTGACCTTATTTGGAAATAGGGTCTTTGCAGATATAATTAGTTAAGAAGAGGTCGTTAGGGTGGGCCTCAGATTCAATTACTGGTGTTATTATAAAAAGAGAAAAAGATATGCACAGAGGCAGAGAGAAGAAGGCCATGTGGAGATGGAGGCAGAGACTGGAGTGAAGCAGCCACCGCCAGGAGGGTCTGGAGCCACCGGAAGGTGGAGGCGGCAGCAAGGATCCTCTCCTAGAGCCTTTGGAGGCAACACAGTCTTGCCTTTCAGACTTCTAGCCTCCAGAACTGTGGGAAAATAAATTTCTGTTGCTGAAGCCACCCCATTCGTTGTCACCTGTTATGGGCCCTAGGAAACACATATGAAGAGATTTGGTGGGACTTTTTCAGTTGCCCCAGAACTAGAGACCAGTGTCTTCACTTAAAACAAAGGCATCAGAAATCCCCACACCCTAGAGACAGCCATCAACACGCAGGTCCACAGAAACCCACAAAGAGTCAGCCCTGCTGTCACCAGCCACCACCCAGCACCTTTATAATAAAACTGAGATGGAAAGAGGGTGGTCTTCAGAGAAGAGACAGTACCGCTCACGTGCAGGCAAGAGGGATGATGCAGGGAAATACTAAAAGGTCAGAGGCACAAGAAAGAAAGAGAGACTTGCCTTCCCCAGCTGGACACTGGCTTAAGCAGTAGGTTTGCTGACGGGCTCATCTGAGAGACGTCAGAGGGGGAGCAGGCTAGAGGGTGGGAGTGGGGCAGCCTGCATTCCCATGGTGTCGTTAGGAAGGTGGAGTCTCCTGTGGGTCAATGAACATCCCGGAGAGATAGCTGGGCTTGAGCCATCTGGTCGGTACCAGCTCAGTGGGGTGTCCTTCAGGCACAGACACCCAGCAGTGAGGGAATGGGATTTGTTCTGGCATGGGAGAATAGGGAAGGGGTGAAGGAGATCAAGCCAGAGACAGGTACCCATGCCAGGGAATGATACAGTAGGTGGGAACAGAAAAGGGAGATGGCAGAGTTATCAGAGTCTCTAAGAGCTCAGACACGTGCCTGTAAGTGATTCAATGTTTGGATGCACCCCTCAGGATATCATGAGCCCATCAGCCAGTAGAGCTGCAAGAGACCCCCCAAGAGAAGACGTCAGAAGTGGCCACTTAAATGAAGAGACACATGTCCCCTTTTGGTGCCTCCTTCCTGACCCATCGAGTGGGGAGCTCAGCTGGGAATA
The DNA here is from genome assembly GCF_030020395.1 of Manis pentadactyla. Taxonomy (NCBI): domain Eukaryota; kingdom Metazoa; phylum Chordata; class Mammalia; order Pholidota; family Manidae; genus Manis; species Manis pentadactyla. Next base: position 188,068,277 of record NC_080019.1, on the reverse strand, counting down.
GGAATGGGTGCTGCAGAAGCAGACCTCACCCCGCCCTTCAGCGTGTGGGGTCCCAGCTCAAGTCTGCATAGAGCAAAGGAGGACATGGGATTTAGACCAAGATTGAGATGGAAGCTCTAGAATGTACCTTCATTCATTGCCTAATCATTTAAAAAATTTTAAGTGACTGGAAAAGTATGGAATCTGCCCAACATACTGATGAGGGGTGTTAAACTGGCAGCTCAACAAAGCAAAGCGGGAGCAATGGTTAGAAGACATCAAGCCATTTTGTTTGAGAAAACACGTCTTGAGGTTCCTTAATACACAGGTTACAGTCTCAAGAGGTTTTGCTTCATTTATTTATTTACTCATGTCCATAGAGACACAAACAGCCGGGATGGACTGTGCTTCCTGCTTTCTCGTTTTCACCTGGAAACCTGTTGGGCAAGGGACAGGGTCACGGGCTTTTCCCTCAGGATGAGACCAGCAACGCAGGCTTGTTGCTCTACCTCCATGCCTCACGGATGTCAGACTAGCCCAGGGAGTGGTGTTTGAGGAAGGAAAAATGGATCAAAGAATAAGCTGGGAATGAGAACTTAAGACCTCTTCTCTACATTCCAAAAGGGGCTCCCCAACTCCATATGCCCTGGACATTTTGTCTCAGGAGTTAGCATCAGGCATTCCTTAGTGTGGACAAGGGGAACTGTACCCTTCTGGGTGGGGGGGCTAAGGCAGAATGCACTGGGGCTCAGGGGTGAGGTCCCCCTCAAGGCTTGCCCCTCATTCCTTTCCCACCCCTCACCCCCTCCAGGAGGCACTGGGACCGCTGGCTTTGCCACCGGGCCTCTCCCAGATGATTATGAGTTAGAGATGAGAAGTGAAGGACAGGGTCTGGTGGGGGCAGCTCCAGGAAGGGTCAGGAAGGGAGATTCTGAGCAGCTTCTGCCAATGGGGAGAGAGGGGCGATCCTGTGTCTCTGCTGTCTGTATGGAACACGCCAGCACAGCCATTTCTGTGGTGAGTACAACTACTATATAAAAGTGTACTTATTAAGGAAAGATGTCTGGCTTGTTTATACATTTCCTTTAAAACGTTTAGTAACTTGTGTTTTGGAGAGTACCTGCTTCTGGATGCTTGAGAGTAATGCAGCTGTGAATTAGGAGTTGGGACGTTGGTATCCAGTTGCATGCTGTATCTTCACCTTTGCATCTCCAGATGAGCTTCAGTGTTAGCACACTGCAGATCCCAAGACTTGAGTCAGCCTAAGTGGTTTTATTTCAGCAATGTGACACTCTATTTTCTGGGAGCATTATAGAAGAAAGACCTTCAGTAGTAGCCTATACTGGAGTGAGCTTTAAGTTTATGAGAATCTTGGGCAGTCAGATGCTCTCACTAAAACATCAAACTAATGATAAACTCTGTTTCTTAAAGCCTGCTGAACTCTTACTCAGAATAGGACACCTTTACTTACAACCAAGGAGGTTTCTGTTGGTGTTCTGGGATCTAGAGGATTCATAATGGAAGTATTCAAGGAATAGTTAATGGAAAGAATATGTGTTTTCTCACTGCCACAGTTATTAGTAAAAAATATGAATGCTTCATTTGGAAGGATAAATTGATTCGTCAGCCAACATAATGCATTCAACAATTCTGAAGGAGACAAAATGAGAAAGCTGATTTGAAGTACTATATCTTAAAAAAAAAAAAAGAATCATATTGTGGAGCTGCAATTACTCTTCAACGAGAAAAAATAAAATTGCCCATCTTTGAAATATGCCAAGTATCCAACTTACAACTAATCCTGAATTTCAAATCAATAAGGTTTAATATTTCACCAGCCATCATAGGTGGAAATCAATGCTGTCATGGCTCTTTGGGAGAATAGAAGCTTATGAAATAAAGGACTGAAGGCAGTCATCCAAGGATGAAATAAAAGAAATATGCTTTTCAAGGGCTTTTGTGAAAGGAAACCATATGGCAACTCAACCTATGCCCCCGAGGTCTTTTCCTTCCAGTTGCAGTGTTAGGTCCTGATGGCTCATGGTTATGGTTTCAAAAGGACTAGTGAAAGAAGGAATAGGGACACCACCAGCCTGGCGGGTGTTAGAGAATGAGCCAGGTGGTGGGTTCTTCCAAACTGGGAACCCTGACATTTATGCTGATAAACTGTATTAGTTAGCTTTACTGCATAACAAACAACCCCGACTAGAGTAGATGAAAACAATAGCCATTTGTTTACGTGTCTGTGTGGGTTGGCAGTTTGGCCAGGACTCAGCTGACATTTTTCTTGTCTCAGCTGGGTTCACTCATGTGCCTGCAGTCTGCTGCTGAGTTGGCTGGGCCTGGCTCATCTAGGATGGGATCAGATGGGACGGCAAGTCTCTGCTCCACCTGGTCTCTCATCCACAGCTTTTGAAGGATTCCAAGAGGTGGAAGTATGCAAGAACCTCCTGATGCCTGTGCCCCAGGTTGCAGACCGTCATTTCTACTTCACTCTTTTGCTGAAATGAGTTACAACAACCCAGATTCAAGGTAAGGAGAAGTAGATGCCACTTATACCCTCTGCAAAGTGTCACAAAATCACATTGCCAAGGATATAAATCTATGGAAGATTGAAGGATCATGGCCATTTTGCAGCCTATGAGAAGAGCATTTTTACCATTAATCAGTGTTCCAGAGCACAGACTTTGGGCTGTCGGAAATACCACGTCACCAAAAAGGGTGCCGTGTCTGGATAGTGGAAATGGCTTGGGTTAGAAGTGGTTCTTGATTATCTTCTAGGCAGTTTTCACACCACTTTACAGAAGGAAAGAATAACAAAACACATCTCCAGGGGCAGATCTTAAGAAGAGGAATAAATAGAACAGGATCTTCACTGTAGAATGAAACATCATGGTGATTAATTTTTAAGAGGCTGGTTCTCAGGGGAGGTGACACCTTACATTATGAGAAAGCAGAGGGAGAGGCTCCAGGAACAACCTCTGAGAGTGACTTGGGGTTTAAACCACTGGAAATGAGATGCTCCATCTGAGCAGCTGGTAATGTCTGGAAATTCCCATATGTAAACACATGGCTTGAGGGATAGTGTTACTTAACCACAGACTGAGGGCCTGTATGATGGGCGAGATCTGTAAATCCCAGCAGGGTCAACCACCATGGCTGGGTGGATTAGTGCCCTCAAAGGTGCAAGGGCTTACAGTGCCGAGGAGGAGAATGCAAGACAGCTGGCTGAGTGCTGCCTTGTCCTAGTCTGCAGTGCTGGGGGACCCCCATGCCTGAAAATACTCACTGGCTTCTTAGTTACCACTGACTAACCTAGTCTTCAGACAGGACTACCTGCTGCCTACACTGAGCCCTTGTTACAGTCATAGGACAACAAGCCATTTGTGGAAGGGCAGAAAGGAAAATCAGGGCCTGCCTGAAGGCTTCCCTGGGGCCAGGAGACCATCTGGGAACAAGCCCTCTATATGCGCCCGTGTCCTGTCCCCCTGCCTCCTTGCTCCCCTTGTCTAATTGACCCTTGTTGGGCACCTGTGGCAGACGGACCTTCAGGTGGCCCTCATGTACCCACCCAGTGCAGTCCCCTCCTCTTGAATGTGGGTGGGGCCTCTGACTTGCTTGTAAACACAGAATATGGCAGAACTCACGGAATGCCCCTCCTGTCCTAGGACACTGTCGGGTGTGAACGTGGGCAGGGCTGGGGCACAGAGGAGCTGGAGGTGGGTCCCTTATAAAAGTGAGGGTGACAAGGAAGTTGGCAAGTCAGGGAGTTCTAAACTGCCTAGTTGCTAGGTGTGGACAAAGAACAAAATCGTGTCAAAGTGACAGCACAGATAAGATGGAGTTTCAAAAGGCTAAATGTGGAGAAAGACAGGAACCTTTAGAAAGTCATATGGCCAAGGCTGTGCTGCCTGGAGGACTGGGTGGAAGCAACAACATTCTCTGAGGTCAAATGTTCCCCGTTCCCTGCAGCCTTTTTTGATTGGCCTCCAACCCAATTTAAAGTTAAATGTTACCCTCACTTCATTCTGATACTCTTTCTTCCTGCCTCTAATATCAATTTCATTTGCCTTTTGTCAGTTACTTCTGTGTCTTCAGATTTTAAGCTCCTCCAGGGAAAGCAGTGTGTGCTGGTTGTTTTTGTTTTTCCGTCACACCTTCTCTGTGCATACCGAGTACCTTGGCATCCAGTGGGCTCGTGCTCATTGCTTGATTTAATCAGCATGCTATATTTATAGCAATCCTTTTGTTAACACATTTACACACATCAAAAAGCTTGTTCTGTAGAATCACCCAGAGCAATTACTCCTGGGGAAAGGAATAGGTCCTCCAGCAGTCTAGCCTAAAAACGTGCCATCTGTCCCTCCTTCATGTGTTGACACCCATGTTGTGGTTGCTCTGAAACCTCCCTGAGCTTCTGTGAGTTTCTCCATCTTCAAGGAGCACTGAGATTGTATTTCTTCATTCTTCCTAAGTCAGCTCTCCACATGTTAGAAGATCGCCTTCTTGCCTCTCCTTGAGTAAATATCACCAACTACGTCAACCCCATCTCACCTAGTGGGGTAGCCATGTCTTTCACTGGTATTGTTTCCCTCCTATGAATGGTCTCTTATCTGTCTTGAAGTGCAGTGCCTGACCTGAACCTGGGTCTCTACCAGCCCACCATGTAGTGGGACGGTAACTACATTTGAAAGGTGCCCTGAGTGTCTACTAATGCAGCCTAAAACCCCTTAGGTTTTGTTATTGGCTACAACATATTATGCAAGCAAATCATGCTTGGGACCACATCTTCCCTCCTTAAACTGCCAAGATTCTCACACCCTCTATTGTGTTATTGGTTTTGGAATAAATTAAGGAACTTTACATCCATTCCAACTACATTTCTTCTTGATGGTTTGGGGCCACTGGACCAGTAGGATGAGAACATTTTATATCTTCATTCTTTTGTTTAATGTATTGCAGTCCTTCCCATATTTATGTCATTCAATGTTCTAACAAGCACGACTCCTACAACACTATTCAAGACACTCAGGAACTTGCGGAGCAGAACAGGGCTGAAAACAGAGCCTAGGGGCACTTGGCTGCAGTCCCCTTCCAGGCTGACATCACTCTATTAATCAACACTTCGGATACTCTTGTTCAACCAGTTACAAATTCATTTAACTGTACTCTAGTGCTAACCCCCATTTCTCCATCTTGTCTACAAGAATATCCTGAGCAACTCTGTCAAGTGCCTTGCTGAAATCCAGATTCACCCATCAACCAGCCTAATAACCCTATCAGGAGAGGAAACGAGATTAGACTGGGTGACTTGTCTAAGAGCCGGCAGCCTCTTGGCAGTCCGTTTTCCCATCCCTGAGCGCACAGATCAACCCGTAATGATTAGTTCTCATGTTCTGCCAGGGATCAATATTAAGCCCACTGGTCTGTATTTCATAGAATATTCCTTTCTCTTCCCTCTCTCCCTTCCTATCTCCAAGCCCTCCCCGACCCCTTTTGAAAACTGAACCTTTGCCTGCCTCAACTCTTCAGCAATCTTTCTTTTCCTTCTTGTATTCTCCAATAATTCTTGAGTCTGCTGTCACCTCTGCATCTCCTGATAATTCCTGAGGATGTCTCTTACTGTCCTCTAGCCTGTCCTCCTCTGGGAAAAATAATGCCAGGATCATCTAACCCCTGAGGTCACTTTGAGAACCAAATAAACATGTATGAGAGCACCTTACACAATGCCCAGAAGAGAATGGATAATTGTTAATTGCATAAATGATGAGGAACCATATACATAAGAAAGTTTACTATGATTACATGTAAGATATCCACAGATACACCCAGAACACAAAGACAAATAAATTACATTTTGAATTTTACTGAATGCTGTCATAATTTGAGAAAGGTGTTCTTCAAAGAATCTAAACATTTTTGACCTGATAGTCTATTCACAATTAGCTTATCCTGAAGTCTGACTTAAAAGGTACCTGAGCTTTTGTTACACACCAGTTGCTTAGTATTTATTTAAGGAAACTTAGAATTGTTGATATAGTTCATATAGGACTGTTGATATAAATGCTTTTTTCTGGCCTAGGTGGATAAATTGAATGATGGAGTTTTGGATCAAATTGCACAGTATTTGAAACTAGAAAAAAAATTCAGCTACAGAGATAATGTCTAAAGATTAAAGGAGATCTCTTGGAAGAACATTTCTTAATGGAAGTAGAATTTGCATGATAGGTGTTAATTATGATGTTGCTACTGGTAATTGGCAAATTGCCCAGAAGTAGCGGCAGTGTCTGTTATCTCAGTCCAACTGATCCTCCTTAGTCTTGCTACTTAGAGTATGAGCTTTACTCTTCTAGAAATAAAATGTTTTAGACTGGAGAGGACTTTAGTTAGTTCACCTTAAGTTAACATGCTTCTTTTAGAGAAGAGGACACTGAGGTTCTTAGAGGCCAGGTGACTTGCTCAAGGCTACCCCCTGGGGAAGAGCCAAGCTGGACCTCACTGCCAGGGCTGTGCCGTTTGCAATGATCCGTAGCTGAATCGATAGGTTTGGGGTCTTTGGAGTGACCTGTGGTAGGTTCTTTGCTTCTAATGCCATTGGATTACGGCCAGAAAAAAAAAATATCCTATGTGTGGTGCATTTTCTGTCCCTGAACTTAGTCCTTGGAAAGATGAAGACTGTAACTCTGGGCTGTCTGGCTCTCGGGCAATGCGGATGTTAAGATGACAACATGCATCTCTGTGATGCCCAAATTAGAGCCGATTGACAGAAGGCCACTAATAAAATGTCACATCTTATAGATGTGGATGGGCCACGGGGCCAGTGATAAAGTGAGACTGGTGCACTCTGACATCCACGCGGCCCAGCCATATTATTGACAGTGGGAAATAGTATTGATCGAGCTGCCAAGATGATCCTATTATGCAATTAGAATATTAGATTTGCATTTTTAATTCCTTTAGAAGAAATTGGCCTGAGGCAATTATGGCAGGAAAATATTAAGATGGATCTAGCTTCTTCAAAAATAAGAGCTCAGAAGCAGCTTTTAGGAGAATGCAGTCATTACCAGAGAAAAGTTTTACTTATAAAAGGGGGCAATAAGGAAGCAATAAAAAAACAAAGTTAGGTAAATTGAAAGGGTGCAAGGAAACTGAATTTTCCCCCTGTGGAGAAGACTGACATTCCCGGGCCCTAAGACACTGTTGACACCTGCTGGGGGAATTTGATTCCATTCCGTGTGAAATCACACGCACACTGCGGACTTCTCCTTCGGGCAGGTCTCCCGAGTTTGTCCGACTGCATCTGGGCAGCGTTGCCTTCCCCCCTGGTGCTACGGGCATGTATCCGATTCTAGCTCAGCCTGGTTTACTGGTTTCTCCTGAAGAAACTTTCTGCTGGGGTTTTTGTGGTGGCTTGGCCCCGTGGGCAACCAGAGGCTGTCGTCCTTCCTCTGAAGTAACAATATTTTTAAAATTACGGGCTCAATGTATAATGGCTTGTGGAGGAAGTGTTTCAAATCAGAGGTACTAGCAGATGCTTTTAAAATATGAAACTGCGTCTGTTTGGAGTGTGGATGGCATTTGTTCCATCTGGGCCAGATCTGTGGTCCAAACCAGTTCTGAGCCCTGGGGAGAATTTCTGGGTAAGCTCAAGTGAGGTCATCAGATAAGAAATTGAAGCCACAGTGAAATTATAAGCCAGATGATGTCTGTGGGCTCAGTGCCGGAGTCAGCAAGCTTTCTCCATAAAGGAGCAGAGAGTAAATACTTCTGGGTCAGTGCGGCTGCCTACCATCACTGCCTCAGGTCCGTCTAATCCATTCAGCTCGCTGTACAAAACCCAGCCCGCGGGAGTCAACCTGCAGGCCACAGTTTGCTGACCCGTGGTTGGGTGGACAGTATATTCAGACCAAATCATTCCCCGGGGATGATTAATTGAATGCCTTCTTCATGGTGGGTGCTTACGATTTCAAGGGGAAAAGACTTGTCTTCTGTTCTCTGAAGCTTCTGGTACAGTGGGAGAGGCCAACACAAGAAGTTAGTGAACAGGCTAATTGGTATAAGGAAGGGAAGGACGTGCAGCTGGGGGTCAGTTGTCTTGATACCACCTCCAACTGCCACCCCCAAAACAGAACACAGAGCAACTGAAACTTGCTACATCTCAGGGCTAAGGGTTTCCCGCAGTGCCCTAGGGGAGCAAGGTAAAAGCTGTTTAGGGACATACAGAAAGGCTTTCCAGGGGTCATTGTGTTGGAGTTGAGATTTGGGGAAGGAGCTGGAACAAAGAAGGGGCGAATGTGTGGGAGGAAAACGAGGTGTATTCAGTGCCTCTGATGAGCAGACTAAGGGTTTCCATGATGAAGCCTGGGAAACCAGACAGGTCATGGGCGTGTGTCTGCTGCACAGATGCCACACGGACCGTGAGGAGGCTCACTCAGGGGAGGCTTTTGAGGAAAGAACTAGTACGGAGACATGGGTGTTTTGGGAAAGGAGATTTCTGCTCAGCATGAGTAGGATACTTTTAATCCCACACTGGTTCAATTTTTCCACTCAGGGTGTTAAGGCCCTGTTTGTGCTGGATGTGGCCCTTGGTGCTGGGGCCATGGGCACTTGACCACCCACACTGCTCCCCAGAGGCTTAGGCGGGGCCCAAAGGTGGTGCCTTTGCAGGGGGAGGGGAACTCCCTGGAGGTACGTGGGTGCAGGCAGGGAGAGTGTTGTCATGAATAAATATGAGTAGTGTATTTAGGACACATGCGGTGACTTTGAGGGGTCTTAAGAAGCTTTAGTCTCATAGATGACACAATTTGCTGGAGCAGAGCTCATGCTCTTTATAGACTTTGCAAAGATAAACTTGCCCTTAGCCTCTCTCTGCAAACCATCAGATTCATTTGGTCACTGGGTTGTGCTGTTTTATACCTGATGTATTTATTTCCTGGGGCTGCTGTAACAGACTGCAACTAATTGAGGGCCTTAAAAAAACAAAAGAGACTCATTCTCTGAGAGTTTTGAGGTTTGAAGTTCAGAATCAAGGTGTCAAACAAGCTGGTTGCTTCTCTCCCATGCCTCTCTCCCGGCTTCTCGTATTTCTGGCAACCCCTGATGTTCTTGGCTTGTAGGCACATCTCTCCGATCTCTGACTCCCTCTCACATGCCTTCTCCCCTGAATGGTGATTCCCTATCCTTTTCTCGTAAAAGGACACCTGTCACTGGATTTAGGTGATATTACCCTAAATCCAGGATAGTCTCATCTTCAGATCCTTGAGTAATATCTGCGGAGACTTTTTCCAAGTTACTTCACTTTCACAGGTTCTGGGGGTTAGGACATATCTTTCTGAGGTCCCCAAAATGTAGCCCTATTCACTCCACTGCATCTGATAAATTAACAGGGCATGGAATTTTTAAAGATAATGTTAGCTGTATCCAGGTTGTCTACTGTGTGATGGGGAGAAGGAGAAACTCCCCAAGGCTGGGGGCTTGTCCCTGTAACTCACAGGGTAGAATGAGGACATGCCTGTGTAGTGTGGCTTCAGAGTAACTTTAAGGAGAGGTACCAGGGCTGTGCATGTGGGGGTACAGGAGAGTTGAGGGCTGGCAGCCTGTGTCCCTTAAGCCAGCTTCCTCCAGCAAGGCTGCTCATTTCACTCAAAGTGGTACTGTCAGCAATGTCTCCCCACGATCCAAGACAAAGATGAATGGAGTAAAAATGTAGTACTCGTGATTTATCAAATGATTCTACCTAATGAATCCATCAGATTCAATAGGAAGCACATTAGCAATTCCTGTTATTGGGCTTAGCCTCCCAAGAGCTCCTGAGGACCACCCCCATGCCCCATGATCCAGCCAAGGGAAAAGAGCACAAAGTTTAAAGAGGTTTTTTTTGTAAATGTGAAATGCTTGGACAAGACAAAATAAGGATAGCAGTGCAAAGAGACTTGGCTTCTTTTTCCTATTAAAGAACTAGGGGTGGTTATTACACAGCCCAGGAGAAAAGCTGTGACCCTCATGAGTTAATTAGAGCAACAATATGGTGTTCTGAAAAAGTTTGATTTCATGTTTCATCGTTTTAACAGCTGTGGCATGTTCTCAGTGAGCACTGCAACTGTGTTTCTGAGTTCCTGGAGCTGTGTGTTTCCTTGTGTGATTCCGGCTGGATCCTGACCCTCAGTAATTGCAATGATTAAGTTGTTCGTTTAGTTTGCTTCAGCAAACATCATTAAGCACCCACTGGGTACCAGGCTCCATGCCAAGCCCAGGGATTAAGATGATGAATAAAATTATTTAGATTTAAGGAAGGATGCGTGTGTGATCTTTTTCTCTGAATATCCTAAATATTTAAAGTCCCCTGCACATTTGCAAGATGTGTGTGTGCTTCTGAACGATCCTGAGATGGGAGAACAATAGGTGAAGTCAGTGCTCTCAAAGTCTCACTCAGGTCCTTACATTCTTCAGCTTTCAGTCAGTGGGAATAAGTGTCGTAAGCCCTTCTCCCTGGGAGTTTTGAAGGGAGTACAGGGGATTAGTAGGACGATGCTGGTTCCAGTGAGCAGCACCATTAATCAGGTCTTTGCTATTTTCTGTACGGACTGAATCTTGATTTGGGTATCAGCAAGTCGAAACTCCAACATATCCATCTTTTCTGTAAATTCAGCAATTTCCCACCCTCCACCCCCGTCAACTGTGGTCAAAACTGCTGCTTTTCATCAAGGTTTTTCTAGGAGAAGGGAAACATGGTAGAATAATCTTTCCATTTCCTTTAACCTCTAGAATTGGTGCTGCCCAGGAGAAAAATCATGCAATATAATTTAAAAATTTACAAAAAATTAAAAGAGATGAAAATGAGTCTTTTACTTAAAATGAGATATCCAAACTATTATAACTTCAACATGTATTCAATATAAAAATTATCAGTGAGGTATTTTATCCTTATTTTTTTTTTTTCTATTGAGTCTTCAATACTAGTGTGTTCTTTACATTTACAGCACAAATTGATTCAGACCAGCCACATTTCAAGGGCTCAATAGCCACATGTCTAGCAGCTGCCATTATTGGACATTGCCATTATAGATGAATATTTCACTATTGGCTTTTGATGAAAAAGGATATATCAATCTTTTTAAAGAAGCACCGAGGAGTTAAAAGATGATGAGTTACTTTGGATGAAGTTTGGGACTATGTTGCCTGACAAGAAAAAAAATGTATGAGTTTTCATCTTCAAGGCTGAGTGTGTATGTGATGTGTATAAACACACATGTTTGCATATGGCTTATGTTTTTATGTTCTATCAATAAAAGACATGAATTGATAACTGGCTTAAATAGAAGCTGATTAAAACTCTAGCCTGAAACCAATTAAAAGCTAACAGCATAAGTGTTGTAGGCTTAGTATCCAATAAGAATTACTGCATGAATCATTAGAAAAAGCAAGAAGTGTCAGGTTACAGATGGCACACTGGTAGCTTGGCATGGCTATGCCCATGTGTAGCCCATAACTTGTCATGTTGTCATGTGAGGAAAAATGGATTGAGAATTGCTAGTTTGGAGAAAAGAAAGAAAACAAAGATCTCTTTGCTGGTGCCCCCAATTTATCATGTATTTGTGTTTATTATCTAGTATCCTTCTATTAATTTGATAGGGTATTAATCTGGGTAGTATCACCCTCACTAACACTCATCTTGCAATGTTAATGTGTTAAATTCTTTATAATTTTGAATGTAAAAAATAAAAGTAGGAATTATGATTAGAGAGGGAATCATGTACCTACTGATGAATTTCTTGGGGAATCACAAACTCATAGATAAGCACGCTTGGGGCCCCCCCTCCACACACCAGACTGCCTGCCCAGGCCCTCCCCAATCCCTTCTCTCACCTACAAAGCAGACTGGACTGCCTTGTTCTCACATGGCTGCTAATGTAAAATGAGTTGCTAGGGAATTTTTTTGAGCCAACTCAGGAAGTCACTGCCGTCAGTCCCACACCCCACTCCCACATTCTGATGGGCCAGGTGATGTTGGTCAGAATGTCTAGCCCCAGAACATTGTAGCTGAAAGTGATCTTAAAGATCTTCTTACTTATTGGGAAACTGAGGTACAGGGAAGCATGCCCATGTTATACAATCTATTAGTGGCACAGCTGGGATCAGAACTCAGGGCTCCTCATTCCAGTTCAGTACCTTTCACACTGAGATAACGGAAGGGAAAAGTTACATACCCCAAGCAACAGTTTATCAGTCAGGACCCCTTCACGAGATAAAATCCAGTATTTCAAACATAGGGAATTTAATCAAGGGGATTTGATACACAGGTAACATAAGGGCTAACAAATGGCCGGAGAACCATTAGGCAATCAGTGATCAGCAAGGAGAACATTCCACTGCTACTCCTTAGGCTGGAAGGACATTGAGAGGATGTGAATCATATGGGACCCCAGGGTGGGGACTTCCTGATGGCAGCTGAGAACCCAGAGTGGAGGGCACTCAGGTGCCACATTCAGGTGCTGTTGGAAGCTCTGTTACAGGGTGAGCCAGACTCCCCAGGCTTAGAATGGCCCCCTGTTGCACACAGCTAATTATAAGCCAGTTGGCAAGGGGCATGGGAAATGCAGTTTTCTGTGGCACAGGGTAGAGGTGGGGAAGGGTGGGAAACACATCCGAGAACAAATAGACACCTGCTGCCGCAGGTGGGCAGCCTGAAAGAGCTCTATGATTTTAGAACAGATTTGTCAACTATTAACTTTTAAAACTACTTTAGAAATCATTTGTGCACCAAGTTCATAGTAACTATGGTGCGTGGAGATGCCAGTTGAGAAGTAATCTTTGGCCAAAGTGTAGACAGTCGAGAGCTGGCCACACTCAGCATCCCTTGACCTTGGCCCATCCTTGTTCACTGCTGCCTGGAGCTGTTGGACTCCCCAGTTTCTTGTCCGAATCCACAGCCTTGTTATTCTTGGGCAGCACCCAATTTCTGTGCAGGGCTTCTTGGAAATTGCTTCTAGGTTTTTCACTGTTTGGAACAACTGAGGGTGTCCCTCAGGAATAGGATGAACCAGAAGTCATGACTGAAGGGGCAGGATGGCATAAGAGAGATTTTTTTGTTTGCATTTGTTTCTGTTTTTTGGCAATACAATACATTTTTAATTATTTTTAGCATTAAATCATGGATAAAGAGAAAGAGTTAATCTACTCAAGCTATATGGAGGAGAAGCAACTGAACATAGGGAAACATTAGCCATCTTTGAAGATTTCTATGTTCCAGGAGCTCTCTTAAAAGCTTTGCATCTATTAAACGCACTTAAACTTCACACTCACCATGCTGTGTGTTAGAAACAACTAGTTCCCCCAATTTGTAGATGAGGACATAACATTCAGAAAGATTTAAGTAACTTGGCCAAGTTGGCTGGTTAATAAGTGGTGGGGCTGTGTTTGGAACCCAGGAAACTGGACGGCACAGTCCATCTTCTTAACTACTAATTTGTGCCTTGCTCTGACCTATGTCTGCTGATGCATGGGTCTTCTCCAGGCTCCTAGCCCCAGTGCACAGGGCACTGATACCCGCAGGGCTGGTGGGGTTGGCCAAGGACACTGCTGATGCTATGATGAGGTGGTGAGTGCCACATTATTGCAGAGCACTTAGTTGCTAATTGCCATTTAATCAAAAGATGAATATAGTTATTTCTTTTCTCCTTCTGTCCAAGAGCCAGTGAGATGGTAATTACCTCTGAACTAAGTGCTGAAGATGTGGCTTTGCACAGAGATGGAGCTAAATGCCACATCCTTTGAGCCACCGCATTCCTGGCAGTGCTTGTGTACCCACGTGGCCAATTAAACACATTGCTTTGATATTAGATGCTCATTCCAAACTTCACATTTCCCTTCAGTGATGATGTTTTTCCTCTTGGGAATGTGATTTTTAAAAAACACAAAATTTACACTCTATATTTGGTAAATTAAACAACCCAGAGTTTTGTAGAGGTGATACTACATTTTGGCCAACAGTTGAAATAGAAAACTTTGCATTTGGATAGTTCCAAACTGAAAGGGAATTAACCTGGACAGTCTGTGTCTCCACGGCCCCCTGTTTACAACTGCTGTATGGAGTTGAGGGGCTGCTTTTTGTTTTCTGTGGTTTAAAGTTTGAAGGATATAAAAACAGTTAGACGGCATTTCTGTAAACATGGAAATGCAATGTATCGGCTTATCCTTCTCTGAGGGCTTTTCCTTCAGTTGACTTGTAAATGGGTCAGGGCTGATCTGCCTCTCACAGAGAGCAATAAAGTGAGTCAGTTAACTGACTTGTCCAAAATCACTCAGTTAATGAATACAGTCCCTGTTTTCTGACTCCTGGTCAAATGTCACAGGTGATATCTGAGGTTAGTAAGACTTCAACCTTATAAAGTCCTAATCGGCTTTGGAATAAATGTGCAGCCCCTAAGTAGATCATATGTGCAGTAAAGCTGCCAAATGTTTGAAAACAGGGCGTGTGCGATCTCGGTGTGGACTTTGCAGGGGCTTGTGAGTGATGGAGCTAGTGAGGCCGGAGATGTCAGTTGGTTATTGGGATCTCAATTTATGGCTTTTCTGTTGGGACTCCCTGGGGATAGTTACCTAAGTGCCTTAACAAAAAGAATTGCAAATCTCTGTGTCTTTACATAATAGGACAGTGGTTCTCACTCTTTAGAGCATCTGAATCCTCTTCCTAAGATACAAACTGCGGGCCCCTTTCCCAGGGGATAGGGAGTAAATCTGGATGGAGGAAATCTCAGCTAGGCCCTGAAAATTCGCAGTTTTAATAAGATTCCAACTGACGCTTATGCTGCTTGTCTGGGGACCACACTTTGGGAAGCAGTGCACTTAAAGGACTTACTTCTTCCTCTGTCACAGTCCAATGAAGCTCTTTCATTCCCTATGACATGGGCCCCTCTTCTGCAGGCAGACAGTGGGTCATGGGGGAGAGAGGAGAGAGGATTGTGCCACAGCGTTCTAGGGGCCAGGCCTGGAAGTGGGGTATAGTACTGGTGCTTCCATCCCTTTGGCTAGAATCAGCTGTGGGGCTCGACCCAATTATAAAAGGAATCTGGGAAGAGAGTCTAGCTGGATGGTCAGGAGGAAAAAGAAATTGGTGAAAAAACAGTCAATTTTTTCCCACAAGTTTATGAAAATCTTCCTGAGGTTTATAAAAGCCTTCCTCTTTACCTTTCTCCTCCACCTAACACACTCTGAAAATACTTATGAACCATTTATTTTGCATGTTGAATGATGTTCCTCGGCCAACCTGGATGCGTTCTTGGGTATTGGCAAGGGAGTTGATGAAGCCCGTTGTCCGTGTTCCCTCCATGGATGAAGACTCTGGTACACTTCCCTGAGGGCAGGGCTCGCCTGCACCGGAAGCCAGACCAGCTCTAGAAGGGGAGCCCCCCAACTCTATGCCAATTTTCCATTCATTGTCTCTCAGCTCCAGATCCACCCTTCTCTGCCCTGATGTGTGATCCTGTAGCCAGATGCTATTTTGAAGTGTTTCTCCTTTGCCCACTGGCCAAATGTTCACTGGCAGGTTCTAGAGTGGCTCTACTGCTGGGTTCTGGACCTCCACTGTTACCATCCACTCCACTAGCCCAGTAGCCCATGCGGCTGAGCTCCAGCTGGGCCTACAGGCCATGCTTTCCCCACTGGTAGCCACTTCCTGAGAGCTCTTCCTACCCATCTCCCCTACAGGGACAGGCTGCTGCTCCAGACCATCTGCCTTTGCCTTCCAGAAGGTTTCTTTGCCACCAGCAGGCTGTAAGTTCCTGCGGAGCTAAGCCCCCTCTGATGAGGCCGGAGCCTCAGTCTGGGGGTGGCAGTTGGCGGGGGGGGGCTTCTCTCCTAGGCCTTTGTCCCTTGTTTGCTCTCCCTCAGCCCAGAGGTAATGGCTATGTATTTAGGGCCCTTTTTAAGCCTCTTGTAATAATTAAGCACATTTTGTGGTCAACATTTCTTTATATTACATTTTCCATGTTAAAATAGTCAGAGTGATTTCTGCTTTTTAACTGGACCCTGACAGATAGGACCTCCTGGTGATTTTGGCTGCAGAAAGCAAAGTTGAATATACATCCTCTCAAATCAAAAAGAAGGGCAGCAAAACTGTACAGACTCAAAGCTCATTTCTGTCTATTTCCCTTCTTTACTCTTTCTGTCATGACGTGGATTTCCTGCCCTGGGAAAGGCTGGTGTTCTTATTTGAGATCCAACAGGAATTGGGCGAGTGGAGTTTCGAGTCTCAGACTTCCAGACTCTACAGCCCAGAGCCTTCCCAGCTGGGGGCTCCCCTGGGTAAGGCCCTGAGTAGGATTCCCAGGTTAGCCGGGGGCATGAGAAAGAGAGGAAACACATGTGTCATCAGTAACCAGAAACCACCGCTGCCGCCTCCGTCTCTGTCTGAGGATGAGGCCATAAAGTGAGCTGTGTGGGACCACCAGGCTTCTGGCCTTCCCTCAGTTCTACTGCCCCAGCAGTAGGAATCAATACAACCTAAAAAAGAAAAAAATCCCCAGAAAAAGTTGAATAAACAGCACATGATCTAATTTTAGGCCCCAGAAAACAAAAGGTCAGCAGAGAAGAAGGATAATAATAATAATGATTCCAGTCAACATTAGCTACTTTTTATTTCTTTTCCTCCACAGCGGATGGATCCGTGCCAGAGAAAGGCTGAGGCTGACTCTGCTCCTTTCCTGGCCAGCTGACCTTGGCTTCCCGATGGGCCACCGCGAGGGCCTCCCATCCGAGTCTCTGGCAAAGGCAAACTCGTTCCTGTGATTTAGGGACCTGAGAAAGCTCTTTAACAGGAAACCTCTTCCCTACTGCTACCTCTGAAATTTCACCATAAAAGCCTCATGGATGACTGTCTACAGACTCCCTCCAACCTTGTTAAAAATTGTGGTAAAATGCCCATAACATAAAATTAACCACTTTAAAGGGAGGAACGCAGTGGCATTACGTACATGCACAACGTCGTATAACCGCCCCTCTGTCTAGTTCCAAAACATTTCTTCACCCCAAAAGGAAGCCCTGTACCCACTAAGCAGTCATTCGCCATTTGTCCTCCCTCCAGCCCTTGGCAACCACTGGTCTGCTTTCCATGTCTACGGATCAGCCTATCCTGGGCATTTTATATAAATGGAACCATACAATATGCGGTCTTTTGTGTCTGGCTACTTTGACTCAGCATCGTGTTTTTAAGGTTCATTCATTTTTATGCCTGAATCCAAATGCTCATCAGTGGATGGATGGACAAACAAACTGTGATGTATTCACATCAACTCCTTTTAAATAATTTTTAAATGATCTCCTCAAATGGAAGAGATAACTCATAGGACCACTGCCACCCTTATCTTCCTTTGAATGAGATTATTGTGAAATTGCTTTTTACCAAAAAGACTAGGTAAACTGCAGGATAGAGGGGACTTTCAACTACAGAAAGATGGTAGAAGGATGAGGGGTGGGAAAGCCAATGACAGTTTAGCAGAGGTCTGACTCTGGTTTGAGACCTAGGAAGTCATTCCGGTGGGCTCTCTCTGAGTAAGCAAAACATTACATCACTGAGTGTAGGCTCAAAACATGTACATCTTTATTCTCAGAGATCAGTGTGCAGAAAAGGTTCTGGAGGAAAGATCTGCCTTGTTTTCATCCAGTACGCTTCTGCACCACGTCTTCCCTGGCTGAGTACTTTAACTGCAGAGCACGTAACCTCATCAGCCCCAAGTGGGTGTACATGGTGCCGGCTGACCGAAGCTGCTCCTCTGCGATGGCCTGGTGAGCACATTTCTGCAGTAGCACCATCTATACTGGGTTAGGTTGACTTTCCATTCCTCATGTGGCACGATAAAATACCTTTGGGAGGAAATAGTCCACGACTCAAGGAGACAGATTTCCCTCTTCATCTGCGTTGGGAGTTAATTTGCTGGCAATTATGTGGCTTTACCATACACTTAGAGTCTCACTCATTTACATTCCAGGAAGAAGGATGACTCTTTATTACTTTTTTATTTAAATTATTGATGCTGAAAACCATGAGCCATTCATTTCCTGCTTTCTCTACATGGGTAATTGACTAATTCAGACAGGTGTGGGTTTGAGAAAACGGTTGAGTTGGCATGATCTGATCGCTGTGGGGGCCACGCTGTTAATTTGCACAGAGATAATTGTCAGTCATGTGAGAGTCATCACCGTGTTGGAGCACACAGGTGGCTCCCTGTGCACAGCTATTTTCTCTGGATGCCCATGCCAGGCTTGGGGTGTGGGTTATCTCTATATACGCACAGGCATCTCTAGTGCACTTAGATCTTTTACTCTACCTGCTCTTGCTAATGTACTTCCTGTAGTCATCCAGCTAGTGGCAGCATCTTGTACCACGTTCTGCTTGTAAGCAGTCTGTTGTTAGGCAGACCAAACAGAAACAGCCACAAAGAGAGGATGGGCCGAGTTCATATAAGTGAGGCAAGATGTGCAGCCACCAAAATCTAAAAAGGTTGAACTGAAAAGGGGCACATTTTGAGTCAGCTATTTTTTAGAGAGAGAGAGAGCAGGGCATGAATTCAGCAAGCATATGGGGAGAGTGTGTTACATATTTCGGGAGGTGTGCTACACTCCCCAGAAACTTGGAGAACAGTAGCACATAGTCCTTGACCTCAAGAAATACACAACATGAAATCATAGGAGAAACAGGATAAGTTTTATAATCAAAAAGAAAACAAATAGCAGAAGGAGTCTAGAGGAGGAAAACGTTCATTATTGAAGAAGGACGTGGAAGATGTTTCAGGAGGAAACATGTGACATTTCAGCTCCAGCTGGTGGGGGGCTAAAAGGGGCTGGTCAGGTGGAGAAGGAAGGGGGAGAGGGAATTCCAGGACTGCCTGAGTTAGAAGACATCAGCTGGCTGTGAGATTGTTAGTGAGAGCCATTCTTTTGGGAGACAGATGATAAAGCAACAGTGGTGGGAACGTTGAGTGGAGCTGATTCAGGCAGATATTTCAGAGATAAATGGTGGCTCTTAGGGAACCCATGGATGCAGGGGGTTAGGCAGAGAGAAAGGAGACAGGGATGATTAGTGTGTCTGTTAAGGTGAGCAGGTGGACACTACTACCCTCAACAGGTAGCAAACATTTGGAGAGGATAATAATGGATTCCACTTGGGCCCTGTAAATTTGAGCTTCCCAAGAGAAATCTTGGGAGAGATGGCTGGTCAATATTGGGGATTATGCCCTGTGGACAGGAGAGAAGGCAATGCTGATGTTCTCTAGGTATTAACACATCTTATTCTAACACTAAGTAATTAGCGTATTTGAGAATGGTGTTGGAATTTCAGTCTTTTATACTTGAAAGCCTTATTGGTGCAGTCGTCATCATATTTTTGTTGTTTTTTTTGGTTCAAAGAAATGAAGTCCTCTCAATGCATCGGTACTTCAGCCGATGATGCATTATATTTCTATGCTTTTTAGCTTCTGGAGAAAGAACCAACACATCTAAATTGTATACTGCTACTAACACATTGTGAATCTCTGGAATGGTGTTTATGTTTGTAAAGGCAGTTTTGCGTTACTTAACAATTCAAAGTGTATTAAAGGGAAGCACCGAAAAATTACTTAGCAATAAAGCTCTTTTTTTTCCCCCTAGTGAAAAAGGAAGTAGTCACTAGCAAAAATCACTAGTGTCCTAATGACATCATTCAGTTGTTCATGTGGCAGGGGATTAGGGCTTCCAATGGGACTCTGCTTTTATCTGTCTCTTCTGCTCATGACATGCCACGGATCCCCACGGATGGAAGGATAAAGCCAAAGTCTCAGGCTGATTTTCAAGTCTCCACTGGGCTGGACCCTCTTCACCTCTACTACCCAATCTTGCATAACCATCATCAATAAAAATTCTGTTCAAGCCAATTGGGTCTTCTCACCATCGCCCAAATGTGATGTGGGCATTTCTGCTCCAGCGCCTATTGAGGCTCTTCTGGGTCCAGTCCACAATCCTGATGACCTGGCATGTTATCTGATTGGTAATGTGAAGCTCACAGCAATTTCTAATATGATTTAACATAACACACTTTGTTTTATTCAGGACAGTCTCTGGTAAGAGGTTGGGGAAGAGATACTGGTAGTTAGGAAGCCTTGCAGGGGTTGAGGAAGCAGCACCAGGCTGGATTCTAAGGGGGCACCAAATCTGACAGGTGTTTCCTAATGTCTTCTCTTTTAGATGATGGTGGATGTGGGGAATCCTTTAATGAAAAGTAGAAAAGCAGGGAAGAGGGACAGGGAGCAAGAATACAAATGTCTGGCTCAGTTTGGGGCACATGAGCTCATGGTGTCTGGAATACCCAGGTGGACTTGGTGACCTGGGAGCTAAGAATGCCACTCTCAAGAGAAGCCAGAAGAAAGGGATATGAAGTAACTGTAAGAAGTGCCACAAATATTTGCATGTTGATTGTGGCTACTTAAGTCTTAGAAGGGGTTTGAAAACAGTTTGTTTTCCACATAGTTTCAGCATGATTCTTGCCCTCCTTTTTTAAAAATACTGTTTGCAGTATGTATGAAGAAAATGCTTGCTTAGCAGTCTAGCCCATATTTATCACCAATTCCAAATTCGTGGCATCAGAATTACAAGAAGTTTCATATTATATAATTAGAAGAAGATTCCAGTCTTTGGTTCAATGATTGTGGACTCATATTAGAGTCTTGTTACATTTGATAATGACATAGCAGACATTCTATCAGAATTTGGATAGCTGGAGAGAGATTCCAAAAGGCTTTAATCTTGTCACAAATCAGAAGCAGCTGCTCCTTATAAAAAGGAAAGCTCACGTTTGGATGGCCCACAGAAGAGCAAATGTGACTTAGAGTCTTCAACAGCAGATTCTGGGATTTTTTATTTCAAAAACAGGTGTGTTTTCACCAGACACCTCTCCTCCATATGGATTCTTGTTGCTTTTATTTTTTTAGACTTCTCTCAAATTGAAACTTGCATTTATGTAATGAATTTTATCATAAGCACTCAGGCATTTTAGGCTAAGGCTAAGCATTATCTGGAGACTTTTACACACTGAAGACAGTTAGGCGGAAAATGTAATTTAAGTACAACTTGCCCCCTCTGAGTGGCAGAATAACTAAAGAGAGAGATGTTATTACCATCCGCCAGTCAAGGACTGCAAGCCTCAAGTGCTGAGCCTACAAACCTTCTGCAGGTTCTATGCTGACATGAAACTGCTGTAGTAGAAACTCTAAAACTAACAAGGGTATTAGCTTCATTGATTTTCTGAAAAGGGGAAAGAAAAAAAAACACACACTCTGCTAAGTCCAGGAAAGAGATTTAATACAACTGTCTTTTAATAATATTAAGTTTCTTAGAATCAATATTTTCTCCCCCTCATATTATACTACGGGTTGCTATACACCAGTTGCTATGCAGGAGAATGGGAATCAATATAAGGTTTACCTTCTTTGGAGACTATTTCAAAGGCCTGCATAATGGAGCATAGATTAGGAAGAGCGAAATTGAATTTTAAGTACCCTGACATTATGCTATCATCTTCAACCCGGGGAATATAGATTGTTCTGGGGCCCATGGGACCCTCAAGGGCTCAGGGTGAGAGGTGCCTATTACAGACGGGCCCACAGAACTGCAGTAACTGGGCTCCCTCTAAGACTGTTTAACAAATGCTAAATACAAGCCTTTGGGCCGCTCCTAAAATATCTTCAGGCACTCTAAAGGGTACTTGGGGAGTAGGGATGATGGTGTGTTCTTTTCACAGTTTAGCGGAGTGGCTTTTTAACTATGCCAAACCCAGTCTGTGTTAACTCCAACTCTGTGCTGAAACTCCTTGCTATTCAGCTTTATTTTGGAAAATCAAATAGATATTTCTTAGCCAATAAAATTTACTCTTGATAGAATCATTGAGTTTTTTTTACAACAGTGCAAAAATAGCATTTTTTATTTGTATCTATGGAGAATAATTATACCACAAAAATATCAAAAGCTCAAATTTTTAGAGTGGGTAGAGCATATTAGTTTTTGGGTGCTGATTAATAGTGGTACTGGTCTCTTATTTTTGACAGGTTGACTTGAGAAAAAAAGTTCTGGAAATTTACTGTGATGTTGATATTTACAAGTTCCTATTTGTTTAAAATATATATATTCAAATGACCCAGTAATCCCGTTCCTGGGCATTTACCCTGGAGAAATGAAAACTTATGTTCACACAGCAATCTATACATGAATGTTTGTAGCTGCTCTATTTATAACTGCCAAGATCTGGAAACAAACCAGATGTCCTTCATCAGGTGAATGGTCAAATGAACTGTAATACATTTATACCATGAAATACTATTTAGCAATATAAAGAAACAGACAATAACTTTGATGATCTTTGATAATTTTTAATGACATGATGCTGAGTGAAAGAAAGCCAGTTTCAAAAAGCTGCACACTATGTAATTCCATTTATATGACATTTTTTAAAAAGATCAGAAAAGACCTAGAGAAGATATTAGTGGTGCAGCGCCTGGGTGGCAAAGAACATGACTAGAAAGGGCATTTTTTTAGGGTGATCAACCATTCAGGGTCCTGATTGTGGAGGTGTTTAGGCAGATCTATATGCGTTATCATTCAAGAACTAGTCACCAAGGGGGAAAAAGGTCAATTTTACTGTATTAAAGTAAGTTTTAAAAAGTTACTCTTATTTTTTAAATTTGGAAACATTTGCATGAACATTGTTTTTCTGTAAAAGTAGGTATTAAATATCATAGATGGAAACCCATGCATAGGTAGCTGTTAGCACACACGTGGTGAGGTTATAGAGGAAGCCATGTAGTAGTTTGGGCAGGAAGTCGCTTATGTGTTACTCTACAAGTGACCTGAAATAACCTGCAGGTCTCCCCGTAATTACTGAGGCTGGTACGTCTGGGTTAGCAGTAAGAAGATGGTGCATTTGAATGCTTTATAATACTTAGCAAGTTCCCATTTTCTCATGTTAATACTGTGAACTGAGTAAGGCAGAATCTGCTAGCAGAGTTTTGTAGATTCAGAAAATTGAGGCACGGAGAGGTTAGGTAGCTTGTCTCGGATCACCAACTGGTGACTGGCTGGAACTTTTAATTAAAAATGTTTAATTAAAAAATGATTCGCACCAGTCTACCTCTAGGTGATGTCCTTCGAAGCTAGAAATCACTGTGCTCACTTAAGGAGATTTATATATGTAGCCCAAGGGCCTCATGGCCCAACATGCTGCAGGTTTTCACTCCTTTTCCCATGCCAGCTTCCTACAGTGATGTGTCACCATAGATGCCGTATTTCTGTGTTGGCCAACAGGCAAACTCAGTCGTATTAGATCAGGAGCAACCTGGGTGAGGGAAGTGTCTGCTGAGAGGTGGACAGTGCCCCAGTCTGGGAGCAAAGCAAAGATCCCGTCCATGTCACTTGACTCTTTCCTCCTACCCTCCCACCTGTGCTGGAATCTCCCATTACTCCATCCAGGCACCAGACCCTTAACAGAAATGAAAAGAGGATCCTTCTTAGGACCTGTCTTGTTTTCATCCCTGTCCCTCCCTATCCCTGTATCCCATTTTCCTCCCTGCTGTTTCTCTTCCTCTGGAAATCTGCTTTTTAAATTGATTTCTTTCTTCCTCTATAGGTGGCTATTTGCAATTCAAACCCATGGTGCATGCAATAAGCCCTCAGCAACAGGTTCCTTAAGAAGCTTGGAGGGTAAAATGCGTACATCTGTGAAAGTAATTTCAGAATCCTTGATAATATTCATGCTTATTTGTATTTTTAAGGTCCAGATGGAACTTTTCAGTCTTTCTTCCAAATTTAACTTCATTCCAAGTTGCTGCCACCATAAATGACATTCTGATTGGACTGAGGCAGCCTGACCCTAAATCATCGACGAGGGTCTTAAGTTCTGAGTGTTAGGAAGGAGTTCGTTCCTTGATTTTGTATGATATTTTTCTGTTCATATGTTTGGTTGTCACATTTTTTAAAATCATGGTGAAATACGTGTAATATAAATTGATCATTTTAACCATTGAAAAGTGTGCACTGAGTACATTCATAACATTTTGCAAACACCATCAGAGCACATTATTACCTGTTAGTCTACAAATTCCAAAATGTCAACCTTATAAACATCTAAACAAAGTTAGTTATTACATGGCTACCTGCCACCTTTAATTCTAAAATTCCCTGTTGCTTTGCTGACCCTAACCTGAGCCTGACAGCCTGAGCGTGGAGCTCTGCGTCCCGTCTCAGCTACCTTCTGGCGTAACTCACAAGCTGTCCTTGTTAGTAAAGTTTTTCTCCCCAATAAAGGACTCCCTAATTCAGAAAACTCCCTCTCAGATTGCTCTGCTCATTGGTTCTGGCAGATGACCAGCCTTAGTAATGAGATAGTTGTTCACAACCGCCTGCCTTCTGCTCAGAGAAAGACATCTTTAACTTCCTCCTGCAATAAACCCAGATTTGCTGTGCATCTTCCAAACAGCGAAGGTATCAGCTTTTCCTGTTTGTGGGGAAAATATTACATCAAGATTTGGGTTTGAAATTTGGAAAAATAATGGAAATGGACTCAAGTTTTACTGTACATGATTTGTTAATAGTTGGCATTCCGTGCCCCAGTGGTTCTAGGATGGGACTTAAGATGGAATGAGTTAGAGTGGGAAATTGTGCGCATACACTATTTTCACTGGTATTTTAGTAGCGCCCACCCAGATAGGTCAGCTAATCTCAGATAACCTCTCCGATTCTTTTATATTATTGCTGCCTCCTGTCCACATTAGTCATTCCATCTGTAGCCACTTTTTGGCACAGTGTCTCTTTTCCAGGCTTTTATTATTTTTATTGCTCCTTAATTTTTCTATCAATCACTTTTAATGTGATGGATCCACCCTTTACCAGTAATCTACTAGGGTCTTAAGTCCTGAGTGTTTGGAGGGAGTTTGTTCCTTGATTTTGTATGCTATTTTTCTGTTAATATATTAGGATGTCACATTTTTTTTTTACTGTGGTAAAATACCTACAGTATTACTACTTTAACCATTGTAAAAGTGTGTGAGTTAGTGGCATCGAGTACATTCCTAATGTTTTGCAACCATCATCACTTTCTAGTTCTAGAACTTTTTCATCAGCCCACATGGAGACCCTGTACCCATTAAGCTATCCCTATCCCTCCCTGTAGTCCCTTCTGTGTAGCCCCTGGCACCCCCTGATCTGTTGGATTTGCCATTTCTGGGCATTTCATGTAAATGGAATCTATAATACGTTACCTCTTTTGTCTGGCTTCTTTTACTCAGCGTAGTGTTTTCAACGTGCATGCATGTTGTAGCATGTGTCAGGACTTCCTGCCCCTTTTTTTGGCTGAATAATATTCTTACGTTAACTTTTAAATCAAAGCACATTCTATCACTGACCCAGGCTTCATGGGCTTCATGTTCCCTACAGATTCCTATCGTCCTACTTTATTTATTTCCAAGGCATACCTTGGAATTTCCTTGGGAGCCTTCATTTTTGTTAATGAGGTGATGCTGGTGAGGCACATCTTTTGAGCACCTACCAGGTAACCATAATAATGCCAGTAATTTTACATCCATTGTCTAATCTAATTATTGGAGAAGTCATGCTAATTAGAATTTCTTACCCATTTGGCAAAAGAGAAACTGAGATGCAGATGAGTAAGTAACCTGCCCGGCGTCCTCAGTGAGCCAGGAGCTGGGTTGCATTTGTGCCTAAGAATGCGTGTTTCAAAGCCCTACCTCTCAGGGGCTCTCCACTTTCTTGCTTCTTTCAAGCTGTTATGGGTCAGAGAATAAGAGAAGAACCTTATTTTCTAGCTGGTCTAAAGCCCTCGGGCAGTGGGCTGAGTCAGGCTGTTGACTGGATCACACTGACTTCTTCAGAACGACTTTGATAATGTGATACTGTTTGAGGACGCTCTCTGGTCCAGTCTGTCCAACTTCACTGCACCAGGTCCTGCTGGGTGCATTTTGAGAGGCACTGCACCAGAATGAATCTTACAGAAAGTAGTTTTGGGGAGTCAGGAGAGGATGGCTCAGCTTTAGTGCTGCACTTAATCATCAGGGTGTGAGGCAGCCTGTCTGCAGGGCAGTAGGGACACCTGGGGCAGGAATTTGAAATCACAGAATTAATGGAAACCTCTGATTTCTTGCTAAAAATGCTGAACATATATAGTCAGTGTTCCTTCAAATACAGTTCAGGAAATGTTGGTTTAAAGTCATGTAAACTGATTATTTTTGAAGCATTTAATTTAGTACTAGTACTTTACTTCCCTAAAATAGAAGTCCCCTATTTTGGTCAAGCTGGTCTTAGGAAGCTCATCAACTCTTTAAGGTCTTAAGGAAATACTCTGTTTGATTGGGCAGGGTTAAATGCCACCAAAACCTCAGTGGCTAAACACAGTAAGAATTCACTATTCTTTCACGTGGGCTGGAGGGGTGGGGAGCAGTGAGGCTCGGCTCCACACGGTCACTCCACACCTTCTCAGGGCATTTAAATTGCATCCCCCCACCCCCCAACACTTACATTCTTTGACATTCCTCTAATGGAGAGATGGCATCTGTGGCCCCTGTCTGTGAATCTGGGCCAACCTTTTACTACTTCAACTAAGAGATGCTGTGTGGCTTCCAAGCTGGATTGAAAAAGGCCATGCAGTTCCTGCCTTCTGTGCTGGAACACTTCTGCTTAGAACGTTGGGCTGCCATGGGCAGAATCTGAGTGTCTTGATGCCACCACATTGTGAGCACCCTGGGGAGGCAGTAGTAGCCACTCTAGCTGGTGATTTTAGCCTTTCAGTCATAAATGAGTGAACAAGCCTTCTGATGACTCTATACCTTAACCACTGAGTCTTCCTGGCCTCAGACTCCCCTTTTCACCCTGTTCAAAGTCTGACCTGCAGAATCTGGGAATGTAGCTGATGGTTGGTTTAGGCTGTGTACTTCCTCTGCAGGAGTGGCAACTGGAATACCACCTATGACACCATGACCACAAGGACTCCAGGGCCTGTGGGCAGTGTAAGGGATGTCAAGAGAGCTTTGCAACAGCAAGGCAATGCTTTGGCCTGGAAGTATCAGGCCTCATATTTCATTAGCCGTGACTAACCACATGGCCAATCAGCACTTCACTGAAAGTAGACAAGAACTAGAAATTGATAAATGTCAGTTACACCTTTTCTGAAAACTTAGAATCCTCCTGCTATGGGCTGAATTGTGCCCCCAATTCATATGTAGAAGCCCTAATGGCCAGTGTGATGGTATTTCAGGTGGATCTTGTGGGGGGTAATTTGGTTAAGATGAGGTCATACGGTGGGGCCCTTATGATGGGATTAGTGCCCTTATAAGAAGTGACACCAGAGAGCCCTCTGTCTCTTGCTCCTGGCCATGTGAGGACACGGCAAGAGGCTGAAAGACAGCTCTCACCAGAAACTGACCAGCCGCATGTTGATCTTGGACTTCTACTCCCCAGAACTGTGAGGAAATGAATTCCTGTTGTTTACTGCCCCCAGGCTGTGGCTTTCTGTTAGGGCACCCTGAGCTCACTAAGAAACCCCACACTGCAAATGTGTTCAGACTTACTTCCTAAGTACTCAAGTTGCACAGTAAGTTAATTAAAATATTATACAGTAAAGAAAAGAGAGCACAGATGGTTTGTGCTTCCCTCTCATTACATTATTTACCTGAGTGATACTCATCCCATGTCACAACATGCATGATTTATAGGTAGAATACAACTACGTATGTCCCATTTCTCTGACTTCCTGGGTACATTGATGTGCTTGATGACTTTAAAGGGTCCCAGTGTTTCAGCAAATGATGTGACTTCACTAGATCAGTAGATTATGATATGCAGGAAGCAACTGCCCTCATAGTATGATGCCCCTGTGTGAGATGCACAGTCATGTTCAGTTCTTCCAGAGGCGGGCAGATTTCTGTACCATATTCCATTCCCTTCTGGTTTCATCTGTCACATCCCTCTAGGCAAAAGAAAAATGCCTTGTGCGATCAGAAAAGCCAAGTTAATTTTGGGATTTTCCTGTAGTTTCCATGAATGCTGAGTGGCCTCCCAAGTCAGAGTTAACATACAATATTTGAAAAGGAAAATAATCACATTAAATATGACAGCAAATGGTGAATTGCACCAAACTGCAATTTTGGGTCCTTGTGACTCACCAATGATATCCTGTTTAAAAATTATAAATTCATCAGAGGTTATGGCCTATTATAAACAGATTTTACTGTGCTTTGTTTTATTACAGAACACAGGCTCTATAAATACTATTCTAGCAGATGCTAACGAACCGGTCCCTTCCGAGGATGAATAATATTGTTGCATTTTGGATTGTCTTTAGAAAAGTGAAATTCTGCATCCAGGAAGGTGCCATGTTTAAAGGATGAACTCTTTGCTTACAATGAGATTCTGTAGAAAATATTGACATCCAAGTGAATCCTGGGGCAGCTTGTTTTGAACACCACACACACACACAAGCTGGCGTTCTCTCCCCACTCTGCCTATAAGTGCACTGTTACCAAAATCAACGATTAATGGTTGAAAAAGTCTGAAAAATGGATGTCCCTTTGACCTTTCTAAGGTTTGTCATTTAGATGACATGCCCATTACCTCAAAAATCAAATGTGTTTGTCTAAACATTATTCTGATGTTTACTTTGGGCAGGAAAGGGCAGACAGCTGACCACGGACCCGCTGACAGTGATCAATTCAGCCTTGAATCTTGTCACTTGGCCTGTTTATTCTACTATCAATCTCCCCTTTGCCTGCCACCACAGCCACTTTCTGCTGCTCAGGCGCTTTTAAAACTAACAATAATCCAATTTAGAATTGATCAATGAGAATGTGTGGTCAGTAAGCAAAATGACAAAGTCCGTGTGTAACCACTGACCACAGTCAGGGGTATAGTTTATATGGGTCTGGAGGCAAACTTTAATTAATTAATTAAATGGTATCACCATTCAAGCCTCCTCCTTGGGATTTTTTGAAAGTCAGATCCTCTAAGTTGTACTGTCTTAGAAATGGGGGAACCAGGCCCATTCACTATCTGCTAGAATCAGTATCTTCTGGAATAGCGCTGGTAGGAAAACTTACTGCAACCATGGAAATGGTCTGTATCTATGCTGTTCAAGGTGGGAACCATCAGTCACCTGTGGCTGAACATGACCTATGGCTTGTGCAACTGAGGAACTGTATGCTTAATTTTAATTAACTTAAAGTTAAAGTTGCCCAGCTTTATATAGCTAGTGGCTGCAGTACTGGAAAGCTCAATTCCAGAATGTTGAGATTTTTGTGCAATGCTGTTTAGAATGTCAAACTGTCTAGACACTATGTATCAGGAGGTCGTACAGTCTCTGGCCTGATCCAACATGGCTACAAACCAAGTAAGAACCAAGTTCAAGGAGATGTTCAAAGTCTCCCTCATGTCCTAAAGGCAATGCCGTGTTTGACCAGGCGCCCATCCTGGTCTGTGGGAGTGGGCTCCAGCAGTGGCTGAGAGCCTGCATGCTAGCCTGCAGGGGTTCTCCTGCCCAGCAGAGGGCAAAGCTCCAAATGGAGAGGGGGCATTGCAGGACCAGTGCAGGAGAGAGAGTGGACTACATTTCCTGAAAGCCCTCGAGCTAAGCCCCCATTCTTGGCCACATCCCAGGTCTGGTTTCCAAGACAGAAAGCTCCAGTTGGTTCCCAGTATCAAGTGGCTCCTGGCTTCCGGACATGCCCAGACCCCTCCCTGGGCCACTCAGTTTCTGGCTCCCAGTTTGGCTAGGTCCCTGGTCCCTGCTTTTTTGCCACTTCCCTCAACCTCAAACTCCATTTTTGCCAAATCCAACAGTGGGGAGTCATTTGGTGAATTTCTTAAGATAATTAGAAAACTCATTTCTTAAAATAATTTGCAAATGTTACCTTCGACAAGCAAATAGTTTAAGCACTAGTTGTTACTATTAGAACCACATATGATTTTTGGAGAAACATGAAATCAATTTAGCTTTTCTGCCTAGATAGATATATGTCAAAAGCTAGATTAGATTTTTTTTTAAAAAGCTGCATCACTTATTTGAATTTCAGTGTTTATGAGGGAAATTATGACGAAGCAGAAACACTTAGGAGGCTGTGGTATTACAATCAATGAAGATTTAAAATGCTGTAGCAGATACTTATTGTCTTAGAAGGAAAGTGGTCTGCGTAGCCTCTTGAGGGAAATGCCACATCTACAATTCTTGTGTTATTTACATACCATCACCAACAAAATATTAGAAACAAAAGCCAGTTCTTATTTTTTTAAAGTGGAAAAAAAATTGTTTCCTGAGTATCTGAAGGAGGAAAAAATTGGGGACATTTACAAAAAAGTTAAATTTAACAAACCTTTATGTGACATGCAAAGAATTTGACAATGTCAAAAAAAAACACATCTCATAATGAGTAGTAGACTTTGAATAAAATATATATATATATAAAATTTCATCGATGGGTCTACTACCCAAAGATAGACACTGTTAGTATTTCCTTATATTTCTTTCTAATCTCTATTCTTTTTTATTTTATTTTATTTTATTTTTATTTTGTTATCATTAATCTACAATTACATGAAGAACTTATGTTTACTAGGCTCTCCCCTACCCCAAGTCCCCCCCACAAACCCCATTACAGTCACTGTCCATCAGCATAGTAGGATGTTGTAGAATTACTACTTGCCTTCTCTGTGTTGCACAGCCCTCCCCTTTCCCCCACCCCCCACAGTATACATGCTAATCATAATACCCCCTTTCTTCTTCCCCGCCTTTATCCCTTCCTACCCTCCCATTCTCCCCAGTCTCTTTCCCTTTGGTAACTGTTAGTCCCTTCTTGGGTTCTGTGATTCTGCTGCTATTTTGTTCCTTCAGTTTTTCTTTTGTTCTTATACTCCACAGATGAGTGAAATCATTTGGCATTAGTCTTTCTCCGCTTGGCTTATTTCACTGAACATAATACCCTCTAGCTCCATCCATGTTGTTGCAAATGGTAGGATTTGTTTTCTTCTTATGGCTGAGTAATATTCCATTGTGTATATGTACCACATCTTCTTTATCCATGCATCTACTGATGGACACTTAGGTTGCTTCCATTTCTTGGCTATTGTAAATAGTACTGTGATAAACATAGGGGTGCAACTGTCTTTTTCAAACGGGAGTGCTGCATCCTTAGGGTAAATTCCTAGAAGTGGAATTCCTGGGTCAAATGGTAAGTCTATTTTGAGCACTATGAGGAACCTCCATATTGCTTCCCACAATGGTTGAACTAATTTACATTCCCACCAGCAGTGTAGGGCGGTTCCCCTTTCTCCACAACCTTGCCAACATTTGTTGTTGTTTGTCTTTTGGATGGTAGCCATCCTTACTGGTGTGAGATGATATCTCATTGTAGTTTTAATTTGCATTTCTCTGATAACTAGTGATGTGGAGCATCTTTTCAGGTGTCTGTTGGCCATCCAAATTTCTTCTTTGGAGAACTGTCCAGCTCCTCTGCCCATTTTTTAATTGGATTATTTGCCAAACCTTTATTGGATCTGTCATTTACGAATATATTCTCCCATACCATAGGGTACCTTTTTGTTCCATTGATGGTGTCCTTTGCTGTACAGAAGCTTTTCAGATTGATATAGTCCCACTTGTTCATTTTTACTTTTGTTTTCCTTGCCTGGGGAGATATGTTCATGAAGAAGTTGCTAATGTTTATGTCCAAGAGATTTTTGCCTTTTTTTTTTTTAGAGTTTCATGGTTTCATGACTTACATTCAGGTTTTTGATCCATTTTGAATTTACTTTTGTGTATGGGGTTAGACAGTGATCCCGTTTCATTCTCTTACATGTAGCTGTCCAGTTTTGCCAGCACCATCTGTTGAAGAGACTGTCATTTCCCTATTGTATGGCCATGGCTCCTTTATCGAATATTAATTGACCATATATGTTTGGGTTAATGTCTGGAGTCTCTAATCTGTTCTACTGGTCTGTGGCTCTGTTCTTGTGCCAGTACCAAATTGTCTTAATTACTATGTCTTTGTAGTAGAGCTTGAAGTTGGGGAGTGAGATCCCCCCCACTTTATTCTTCTTTCTCAGTATTGCTTTGGCTATTCGGGGTCTTTGGTGTTTCCATATGAATTTTTGAACTATTTGTTCCAGTTCGTTGAAGAATGTTGTTGGTAATTTGATAGGGATTGCATCAAATCTGTATATTGCTTTGGGCAAGATGGCCATTTTGACAATATTAATTCTTCCTAGCCAGGAGCATGGGATGAGTTTCCATTTGTTAGTGTCCTCTTTAACTTCTCTTGAGGGTGTCTTATAGTTTTCAGGTTATAAGTCTTTCACTTCTTTGGTTAGGTTTATTCCTAGGTATTTTATTCTTTTTGATGCAGTTGTGAATGGAATTGTTTTCCTGATTTCTCTTTCTATTGGCTCATCGTTAGTGTATAGGAAAGCCACAAATTTCTGTGTGCTAAGTTTGTATCCTGCAACTTTGCTGTATTCTGATATCAGTTCTAGTAGTTTTGGAGTGGAGTCTTTAGGGTTTTTTATGTACAATATCATGTAATCTGCAAATAGTGACAGTTTAACTTCTTCTTTACCAATCTGGATTCCTTATATTTCTTTGTTTTGTCTAATTGCCGTGGCTAGGACCTCCAATACTATGTTGAATAACAGTGGGGAGAGTGGGCATCCCTGTCTTGTTCCTGATCTCAGAGGAGAAACTTTCAGCTTCTCGCTGTTCAGTATGATGTTGGCTGTGGGTTTATCATATATGGCCTTTATTATGTTGAGGTACTTGCCCTCTATACCCATTTTGCTGAGAGTTTTTATCATGAATGGATGTTGAATTTTGTCGAATGCTTTTTCATCATCTATGGAGATGATCATGTGGTTTTTGTCTTTTTGTTTATGTGGTGGATGATGTTGATGGATTTTTTAATGTTGTACCATCCTTGCATCCCTGGGATGAATCCCACTTGGTCATGATGTATGATCCTTTTGATGTATTTTTGAATTCGGTTTGCTAATATTTTGTTGAGTATTTTTGCATCTACGTTCATCAGGGATATTGGTCTGTAATTTTCTTTTTTGGTGGGGTCTTTGCCTGATTTTGGTGCCAGGGTGATGTTGGCTTCATAGAATGAGTTTTGGAGTATTCCCTCCTCTTCTATTTTTTGGAAAACTTTAAGGAGAATAGGTTTTATGTCTTCTCTGTATGTCTGATAAAATTCCGAGGTAAATCCATCTGGCCCGGGGGTTTTTTTCTTGGGTAGATTTTGATTACTGCTTCAATTTCTTTGCTGATAATTGGTTTGTTTAGATTTTGTGTTTCTTCCTTGGTCAGTCTTGGAAGGTTGTATTTTTCTACAAAGTTGTCCATTTCTTCTAGGTTTTCCAGCTTCTTAGCATATAGGTTTTCATAGTAATCTCTAATAATTCTTTGTATTTCTGTTGGGTCGGTCGTGATGTTTCCTTTCTCATTTCTGATTCAGTTGATGTGTGTTGATTCTCTTTTTCTCTTAATAAGTCTGGCTAGAGGCTTATCTATTTTGTTTATTTTCTCAAAGAACCAGCTCTTGGTTATATTGATTTTTTCTTTGTTTTATTCTTCTCAATTTTGTTTATTTCTTCTCTGATCTTTATTATGTCCCCCCTTCTGCTCACTTTAGGCCTCATTTGTTCTTCTCTTTCCAATTTTGATAACTGTGATATTAGACTATTCATTTGGGTTTCTTCTTCCTTCTTTAAATATAACTGGATCACTATATACTTTCCTCTTAAGACTGCTTTTGCTGTGTCCCACAGAAGTTGGGGCTTTGTGTTGTTGTTGTCATTTATTTCCATATATTGCTGGATCTCCATTTTAATTTGGTCCTTGATCCACTGACTATTTAGAAGCGTGTTGTTAATCCTCCATGTGTTTGTGAGTCTTTTCGCTTTCTTGGTACAATTTATTTCTAGTTTTATGCCTTTGTGGTCTGAAAAGTTGGTTGGTAGGATTTCAATCTTTTTTAATTTACTGAGGCTCTTTTTGTGGCCTAGTATGTGGTATATTCTGGAGAATGTTCCATGTGCACTTGAGAAGAATGTGTATCCTGTTGCTTTTGGGTATAGAGTTCTATAGATGTCTATTAGGTCCATCTGTTCTAGTGTGTTGTTCAGTGCCTCTGTGTCCTTACTTATTTTCTGTCTGGCGGATCTGTCCTTTGGAGTGAATGCTGTGTTGAAATCTCCTAAAATGAATGCATTGCAGTCTATTTCCTCCTTTAGTTCTGTTAGTATTTGTTTCACATATGCTGGTGCTCCTGTGTTGGGTGCATATATATTTATAATGGTTATATCCTCTTGTTGGACTGAGCCCTTTATCATTATGTAATGTCCTTCTTTATCTCTTGTTACTTTCTTTGTTTTGAAGTCTATTTTGTCTGATACTAGTACTGCAACACCTGCTTTTTTCTCCCTATTGTTTGCATGAAATATCTTTTTCCATCCCTTGACTTTTAGTCTGTGCATGTCTTTGGGTTTGAGGTGAGTCTCTTGTAAGCAGCATATAGATGGGTCTTGTTTTTTTTTCCATTCAGTGACTCTATGTCTTTTGATTGGTGCATTCAGTCCATTTACATTTAGGGTGATTATCAATAGGTATGTACTTATTGCCATTTCAGGCTTTAGATTCGTGGTTACCAAAGGTTCCAGGTTACTTTCCTTACTATCTAAGAGTCTAACTTAACTCACTTAGTATGCTGTTACAAACACAATCTAAAGGTTTCTTTTCTATTTCTCCTCCTTTTCCTTCCTCCTTCATTCTTTATATATTAGGTATCAAATTCTGTACTTTTTGTCTATCCCTTGATTGAATTTGGGGATAGTCAATTTAATTTTGCATTTGCCTTGCAATCAGCTGCTCCACCCTCCCTACTGTGTTTTTACTACCTCTGGTGACAGCTATCCAACCCTAGGAACACTTCCATTTATAGCAGTCCCTCCAAAATAGACTGCAGAGATGGTTTGTGGGAGGTAAACTCTCTCAGCTTTTGCTTATCTGGAAATTTTTTAATCCCTCCTTCAAATTTAAATAAGAATCCTACCGGATAAAGTAATCTTGGTTCCCGGCCCTTCTGCTTCATGGCATTAAATACTTCTGGCCTGTAAGGTTTCTGCTGAGAAGTCTGATGTTAGCCTGATGGAGTTTCCTTTGTATGTGATCTTATTTCTGCCTCTGGCTGCTTTTAACAGTCTGTCCTTATCCTTGATCTTTGCCATTTTAATTACTATGTGTCTTGGTGTTGTCTTCCTTGGGTCCCTTGTGTTGGGAGATCTGTGCACCTCCATGGCCTGAGAGACTATCTCCTTCCCCAGATTGGGGAAGTTTTCAGCAACTACCTCCTCAAAGACACTTTCTATCCCTTTCTCTCTCTTCTTCTTCTGGTATCCCTATAATGTGAATATTGTTCCGCTTGGATTGGTCACACAGTTCTCTCAATATTCTTTCATTTTTAGAGATGCTTTTTTCTCTCTGTGCCTCAGCTTCTTTGTATTTCTCTTCTCTAGTTTCTATTTCATTTATTGTCTCCTCCACCGTATCCAACCTACTTTTAATACCCTCCATCGTGTTCTTCAATGATTGGATATCTGACCTGAATTCATTCCTGAGTTCTTGGATGTCTTTTCGTACCTCCATTAGGATGTTGATGATTTTTATTTTGGACTCCCTTTCAGGAAGAGTCATGAGGTCCATATCATTTAAATCTTTCTCGGGAGTTGTATTAAGAATTTTACTCTGGACAAGGTTTCTTTGGCGTTTCATGTTTGTATATGGCGCCCTCTAGTGTCCAGAAGCTCTATTCTGGAGCTGCTGAGCCCCTGAAGCAATGTCGGGAGTCACAGGGGAGCGGTACTGGTGCCAAGGGTAGGAAAGAGCTGTTCCCCACTTCCCGGCTGCTGTGCCTGTCTCCACTGCCTGAGCCAGTGGGCCGGTCACACAGGAATAAGTTTTTGTCCCAGAGCAGCCAGATATGGATCCTTGCTTTCCACAAGCAGCCAGAATCCCAGTCTCCCCAGGAACTCTGCCTGTATTAACTTTCCAACCTGGTAGTCATGCGAGTCTCATGAAAGCACCATGAAATGTAGGTTTGTGCTCCCAGAGCAGATCTCCTGAGCTAGGTATTCAGCAGTCCCAGGCCTTCCACTCCCTCCCTGCTCTGTTTCTATGCCTTCTGCCGCTGAGCTGGGGTGGGGGAGGGGCTCAGGTCCGGCGAGCCACAGCTCTGGTATGTTACCCCATTCGGTGAGGTCTGCTCTTTTCTCCAGGTGTGTGCAGCCTGACGCCATCGTCTTTCCTGTTGCTCTCTCAGGATTAGTTGCACCAATTAAATTTTCTAATTGTATCCAGTTTTAGGAGGAAGCCTCTGTCTCTCCTCTCACGCCGCCATCTTTTCTGGAGCCAAGGAGTTTTCTGCAACCTAAATGCCCTATCCTCTTAGTTTTTCTCACTCTACATGGGTTCTTGATTCAATCTGAATCCACAGGCTTGACGTTTGGCTCACTGGCGACCTGCTGGTGACCCTGGCCTGACAGCCGCAGGGTTGGGCACACTGGTCGTCTGGCCACAGGCAGATCCAGTCTCTAATCTCTATTTTATTTGATTTCAATCTAAATGTTAAGGACATGTATGAACTATTTCTATCCTGCTTTTTTCAGTCAATGTATGACATATTGTCCATATATTGCATATTATTTATAAATATAGTTTTTATGTTATATAATTAATGGGGTGAATATATATAATATAAAATGTGTAGCTATTATATTTTTGTCTGGTTCTTAGATCATTTCTGATTTTTTTTTCTATTATAAACAATGCTTCTCAATATTCAGGATTATTTTCTTAGGCTCCATTTTCAAGAGAGGACTTGCTGAGTTAGAGTATAAACATTATAAGGCTCTTTGCCAAATTGCTTTCCAAAAGGATTATACCAAAATATCAGCAATATTCGAGAGTACCCATTTCAAGGTCTCCTCATCAGCCATAGATATTGCTATTTAAAAAAAAAAATCTTTGCTAATTTGATAGGGGTCAAATGTTACTTCATTGTTATTTTAATGTACCATTCCTTGATTACCAGTGAAGAGAGCATTTTCTACACATTTGTTGATTAGTTATATTTCCTTTTTGGAAATTGCCTATTCACATCCTTTGTCAATTTATCTATTGGAGCTTTGGTATTTTAAAATTCAGTTTGATTAAACTCTTTATATGTTAGGATATTAGTACATTGACTATATAGTATTTCCTGTGAATATTTCCCCTGATTTAAAAGTTTGCTTCCTAATTTTGTTCTAATTATTTATTTTGGATGAAAAGCAGCTTAAATTTTTAACTTAGTAAAATATATTGATGTTTTCATTCTATCTTAAAATATACTAATTTTACCTCCTCCGAGGATGGTGAAAACTTGAAAAATTTTTCTTCTTTATTTTTTATGTATTGATATTTTTTATTTAATTAAAAAATTTCCTTGGAATTTATTTTGGTGAATGATTTTAGGTGTGAATCTAAATAGATATTTCTTTCATCATGTAATGAATTGCCCAAAGGAAAATTATTTACGAAATGACTTATACCTTCTTCATTCATTTAAAATGTTTCTTTCATCACACAGTATATCAAATATATACATATAAGATAGCCTGTTCCTTGATTATTGTGTTCTGTTGGTTTTCAGTTTACCTTGGTACAGAATTTCAGTGTTTTGCTTAGTATCAGTTTATACCACTGGTCACTGGCTGGTAGGTCCAGAATACTCCCAATATTTTTCCTCTTCAAAAAGATGTTTTGTTTTATTTTGGGTGTGTGTGTACTGTGGGTGGAATGAGTATGATTATTGACTTTTTTGCTGATGTATTTTGAGTTTTACTTTTTCTAAATTCTTCCCATCTCTCAAGACTAGATCAAATCCTACAGTTTACTTATTTATCTAATTATTTAGTTATTCAGTGGTAGGCTGAATAATGGCTCCTAAAGATGCCCATGTCCTAATATCCAGAACCTGTGAATGTCAACTTTCATGGCAAGAGGATCTTTGCATATGAGAATAAATTAAGGTTCTTGACATGGAAAGATTATCCTGATACTATTCAGCCATAAGAAAGAAACAAATCCTACCATTTGCAAGAACATGGATGGAGCTGGAGGACATTAGCTCAGTGAAATAAGCCAGGCCGAGAAAGACAAATGCCAAATGATTTCCCTCATTTATGGAGTATAACAACGAAGTAAAACTGAAGGAACAAAATAGCAGCAGACTCAGAGACTCCAAGAAGGGACTAGTGGTTACCAAAGGGGAGGGGTGTGGGAGGGCAAGTGGGGAGGGAGGGAGAAGGGGACTGAGGGGTATTATGTTTAGTACACATGGTGTGGGGGATCATGCGGAAAACAGTGTAGCACAGAGAAGGCAAATAGTGGATCTGTGGCATCTTGCTGCACTGATGGACAGTGACTGCATTGGCATATGGGTGGGAACTTGGTAATATGGGTAAATGTAGTAACCACATTGTTTTTTCATGTGAAACCTTCATAAGAGTGTATATCAATAATACCTTAATAAAATTTTTTTTTAAAAAAGAAGATTAAGCATTGATTCCCCTATACAGAATTTTATTGTCGTTAACAACCATTTGATCAATAAATATGAGAGATGCCCTCACAAAAAAAAAAAAAAAAAAAAAAAAGGACAGACTTCCAATGGTAAAATAAATAAGTAACCGGGATGTAATGTAGAGCATAAGGAATATAGTCAAGATATTGTAACAGCCTGGTAGGGTGATAGCTGGAACCTAGAATTATGTATATAAATGTTCTACCACTGTGTTGTACACTTGAAACTCATGTAATGTAATACTGTGCGTCAACTACCCTTCAATAAAAAATAATTATCTAAAAAAAAAAAAAAGAAAGATTATCCTGGGTTGTCCAGGTGGCCCTAAATGTATTCATAAGGGCCCTTGTGAGAGGGAGGCAGGGGGAGACTTGACCA
Source organism: Manis pentadactyla (assembly GCF_030020395.1). Lineage (NCBI taxonomy): Eukaryota > Metazoa > Chordata > Mammalia > Pholidota > Manidae > Manis > Manis pentadactyla. The sequence continues at coordinate 188,029,233 of NC_080019.1, read as the reverse complement.
GTAGAGGAGAAGGTGATGTGCCCACAGAGGTAGAGATTGGAGCAATGTGGTGAGAAGCCAGCAAAAACTGGAAGAAACAAGGAACAGATTATTTCCTGGAGCCTCGAGAAAGAACCAACTCTTCTGCCACCTTGATTTTAGGTCCTTAAGACTCCTTCTGGACTTCTGACCTCCAGAACTGTGAGGGAATAAATCTGTTGGGTGTTTTTGTTTTGAAATCACTACATGTGGTAATTTATTATAGCAGCAATTGAAAGTAACACTGCTCTGCCCTACATCATCAAGGCAGTCCCATACTGAACTGGAGGAACCTTCAGATCTGGTATGGGGAATTGTCCCTTTAGGGGGGTGAGGGTTGGGGCTGTCCACAGCTACCTGAGGCGTGTCGCATACAGAGTGGCTCCTGGCTTTGTTCTACTTTTCATGATTGTGTTCTGTTCAAATCTAGGAGCAGGACTGACTACACAGATGATCCTTTCTCCTCTGGGGCCACAGCTCATATTCCTGCTTTATTTGCACATGCAATGTCAGTTAGCTCATCATTTCTCTATCTCTGTGAGATGACTTCAAAGTCATTGTGGCTAAGACTTCTACTTTACAGGAGTTACTTCCAAGAGTACCCTTGAAAACCACCAATTTAAAGGAAATGAGTTCAAAAGAGAAGATTGAATGACCAAATTGATATGTTTTCGCTAAACATTCTCATTTGCAGCTTTCCTATTGTATCAAGTGGATGTTAACACATACTACTGAAATTTAACAATACTATTGCTTTATGTAGTATGTATTTATTCAAACAAATGCTTTTCCCTTTCTAATATCTTTGTGGGTAGGAAAAGAACTATTACACACATTTTCCTGAACAGAAAAAAGGACTAGTAAGGTGAAGTCGTATATCCAATATCTTATTTATTTATTCATCAAGCTTTTCAGGATCTGAAAAATGCTAGGCATTGTGCTACATTTCTAGTGATTTGAAGATGAATGAGACACAGTCTTGTCCTAGAAGGTTAACACAGAAAGTGAGATAAACAAGCTAGGGAACTGACTTTCTATACATTCAGAGCGGGGGCTTACAGGAGGGGAGGCACCTAAAGAATCACGGAAGGGTGCTGTGGTTTTCAACCTTGGTTGCACATTAGAATAATCCCTAGGAGTTAAAAAAAAAAAAACTCAACTGTAAACACCATCCCAGACTACATGAGTCACAATTTCTGTGTGTAGAAGCCCAAATCAGTTGGAGAGATAGACAGTGAGAGAAGGATGAAACATACAAAGGCACTTCATGCATTCATAGGGCTTTGGGGAGCAGCAAGCAGCGTGTTGGTCTAACTTAAGACACATAGACCCCACTAGCCCCACTCTGGTTGGCTGCAGGCTCATCAGAGAGAACCTGGAAAGGAACAGAAGGATGCTGAGGCAGGGCGGGGGGCTGCCATTTGCTAAGTCCCTCTGTGTGCTGTGCGCTGTGCTGAGCTTCTCCTATATTCATTCATTTAGTTGTAAGACTTGCTGAGTCATGTGTCTTCATCCCAGTTGTACAGATGAAAACCCAAGGCTCTGGGTGGTTAGGCAGTTTCCTCAGGACACAAAGCCAGTTCATTTCAGAGCAGGGAGCTGACTCCTCATGCCCCTCATCCAGTGTTATTTTCATATACCGGACTGCCTTGTATAATTGAGGTAAGTATGGTAAATAGTGGAGGAAATGCCCGGCTCTGGGGGGTGTTCCTAAGGATGCTGATGTCTGAGCTGAGTCTGTTTACCAGAGGGGTTGGGGTAAAAGCAGGGGGAACACTCAACACAACCAGTGGCTGGCTTGGATGAATGAAGCAGTAATGGCTTTGCAGAGGGATCCCAGCAATCTGATGAGTCTCCAAATGGACTGATGTGGGAAAAGGGACACCAAAAATCTATTTTATGAATTATTAACCTATGTGTTTAATAACTGTATGTTAAGACTACTGACTTCATTTTGGCGAGGTCCTCTGTATTGAAAACTATTGGATGCTACCACCTGTTGCAATGAAACTTTTGGGTAGAAACACAATGTTTGGACATTCTAGCTGGTCAATGGAATTTTTCCATGCTACTTGCTATGTAGGACTTTCCTAGCTAGTGTAGACAAATGACTGGGTCATATCAGAATGAATCTTTTAGCTTTCTGATACACTTAGAGACGTGTATCTTTTTACTGCTTTAGAGTAGACCAGAAGAAATTGTAAATATGATTACCTTGAGAGATGTTCTGTTTAATTGCATTTTTATCTGCCATTTTCTTTGCCCATTGCAATAGTTAGTCTGATGTGGATGAAATTTCTTGCAAAGGGAAAGTTTGCATACATTAATATAAGTAAATTCTGTATTTCTACACAGAGTTTATTTTCAACTAAGAAAATGCGAGCAAATCTTAAACTCTGTTTCTAACCAACTCTGCCATTCAGAGTTTCTGTAGTTGTTTTTGAATCCACACATATACACAAATCTCTACATACATACTTTTATCTCACTCAGTGGACATCAATTTGTTGTTAAGATAATAACCTCTCAGCAGGATAGTCTCCCCCTGTGGCCTGGTCAATACATTCACAGAATGTAATTAAACTATATCACTTCCATGACAGAAAATTGATGACCTTTTAATTATTTTAAGATAACTGGATATGTAATCATTTTCTCCTTTAACTGGGAGAGAACAGTGTATTTTGAATAAATTGAAAGCAGAATACAAATACTTCTTTCTTCTGTTTGTATGCTGTTCTTTTGTGCTCTCTTTCCCCAAGACATCATTTTGTAATACTTTTCACAGAATTTAGGAAAGCAATTTAGAAAAGCCAGTGTTAAATACAGGAGATTAATATTTAGTTAACCAGTGTTTAAAAGGCACTTGATGAGTATTGGATTTAGGAAGGATCTATCAGTACTATCATGAAATTTTACGTGGTGCGTACGTTCACAATAATTTTTAAGATGTCTGGTGGGAAATATATGGCAAGTATCTTTTTAACAGAGATAAATAGACTGAGGTGTGCTTATAAAATCAGGGGTATAGAACAGTCTAATCCCCATGGGGAAGCTGAGTAACAACACTTTTACTGTGTATCATTTGGGGTGAGATAAGGTGATCGATCATTACAGGGTTCATATTATCCAAATGAGAGGAAAAGCAACATGTTAGAGGTGTGATGCTCTTATGGGGATAACGGAACATAATGTTTCAAATCACAATTATTTCACATTGGAATGACATGGTTTTTATATCTCTAGTGTAGTAGATTTTCCCCCATTTAAAACATAGACATTTTGTAAGTTTCTTGGATGAGAAAATTCTCAACTTCTACACTATATATACAGGTGATTTTTAAAAACTTACACAAATAGGTGCATAATATGGTACAATAAAATTGTCTCTACACATAGGCCAGAAAGGTGGAAAACACTGTTCTTCACTGTCTTCTATTAGGAGACAAGAGAATTTGTGCTACCACTTGAAAATTAACTGCTTAATCTTTGACTGAAGTTCCAGGCAGCAAAATTAGTGGGGAGTGGAACAATTTCAGTAGAAACATCCCATGATGAGTGCTTTTGATTTGTAGCTGGATATCTTATATGGGTAAGTTATGCTTAGAAGCAGCTCTTTACAGGATGTTATGTAAATAAATACAGTGACTTGTACGTGTTATATTTAAATTTTCCCTTCCTTAAAAAAATTATTGCCAAGCGTGTTCTGTATCATTTCTTCAATCAGGGCTTTTCTTGATAAAACAGTTTGGAATTTTATGGATCTTTTTCCTTACGTTTGAAGAGAACATTAGAAATATCAAGTGTTAAGATGATGGGATGCAGTTCCCTGATGTTTTATTATTGTGGCTATGCATGTTGACTTGGAATACAAGCCTATTGTGCCAGAAAAAATACATAGACAGGTTGTTATGAGCGGGTTGGTGAAGGCAGAGCAGTAACTAGAAGGTAAACCCTCCTCCCTTTAAACTCCACAGCCAGGACATAAAATACTGGACAGTATGAGATCAGATTGTTAGATCAGTAGCAGATAAGATCGTTTAAAAAATTACATGAATGTGACTATGATTGGTACTTAATACGTGTGTAGGAGGCCCCCAGTTAAATAGTTTTTTATTTTGTTTTGTCAATAAGCTCTTCTTCAGTGCTTAACACTCTGCTGGGAGCTGGGGATTCGAAGAAGATGAAAGGAGGATTTTTGTTTTTAAAAGGCTTAAAGTTAAGTGGAGGAGATCTTTATTATCTAATGAAGTACATATAAGACTAGAGATTTACACACTGAAAGACTGAAGAGAGAGTGATCAGGGCTGCTTAAGAGGGAAAAGGCAAGTGTTCCACAGAAGTGGTGTTTGAGTTGGGTCTTGGATACGTGCACACATACATGTAAAGAAATGGCAACCACAGTCAGTTTCATCCATGCTTTCCTGGCTTGCTTCCCTTGAATGAGTTTGTTTCATGAGCTGAGGGACTTCAGTGCCAAGGAATTGCTATTATGCAATTGTTGTCGCCCGTATTTTAACAGATGGCAGATTCCAGTTGTTGTTTTTTTTCGTGAAAATAGATGTGGTCAATAGTTTAAATTTTTCTGGCGTCAAGATGCTAGTAAAATAAGCACAGAAGTCCTTGAAATTTCCACTGTTTGTAGCTTGTTTTAAGTGCAGGGTAATGGTAAGAAACTTGAATGACTATGAACACTGATTAAAATGGATTGAAATATCATTTTGTTCTGAGCTGTAAATTTCTTGATTAAAAAAATTATTTTCAATTTCCTATGTATATATATCAAATGACACCTGAATCATGTTAAAGCCTTAACCTTTTTCCATTTCCTGTTGTAAAATTGCCTGAATTTGACGTTTTTTTAAGTGGAGTTGAAATTGTTTTCACTTTTGATGTCAGGACTCAGATAATGCCCAAATTGATGTTTAAATACCTCATTTTCTTTAGGTGTGTTCATTTATTTTAAGGAAGAATAGAATTTCATTTGGGTCCCCTAAGAATTACATTCATCACTAATTTAAATGATGTCTGTTAATCATATGAACTCCATGATACTATTGACTGAATAGATGAGAGGAAATGAATTACAAGCTTTCAGCCCGATATTGAGTCTTAGTTCAAAAGCTAGAGCAGTTAGGGGTGTTTGTTGATGGTGTTTATGCCCCAATCTGTCTGGTTCTCCCAGTGGGTGGTAAGGGCTCCCCACCACCCCCTAAACAACACTGGGTCTACAGGGTATGTATGGTCTCTTCAAAATTTCTCCAACTACTCTCTCAAACAGCTGCCAAAGTCGATCTTGAGTGTATTCTTATCCAGTCATTAAATCTTCATTCAAATAATTATAAAGAGCACCTGTTGTATGTCAACTACTGTCCTAGACTAAAACCAAAAAATCAGACAGGTTTTCTGGGTTTCATGGAAATAAAGTACAGGAAAGGAAACCAAGAAGAATTAAGATAATTTGAGGTTGAAATAAGTACAATGGGATAGAAAAAAAATAAAATAGTGATGTGATAAAGAAAGGTTGCAAGGGAGGCACTTACTTTAGACTGAGAGGCCAGGAGGGCTTGTCTGAGAAGGGAATAAAGGATGATCCAGGTAAGGCGCATTCCCATGGGAGGGAAACGTAGGAACGAAATCCCTAAGGCGTTTGGAGGAAGAGGAAGATGGCCATGTGGCTGAAACTTAAAGAGAAACAGAGGAAAGAGAATGCAAAGTGAGGTAGACAAGGCTAGTTCTTATGAGTCTTGCTAAAGGAGCTTGGATTTGATTCTCATGGTGATGGGGGACACTCGGAGGTTTTAAGCAGGTGGCTGACAGGACCTGTTTGCTGATTCCGGCTGCTCTGCAGAGAATGAGTTGGGGGCGGAAAGAGGAGAAGCAGGGAGGCCAGCTGGGCCGGCCTGATGGGCGTCCTGGTGAGGAACCAGAACTGTTGAGATGGAAGGAAGAGGAGGAAAGGAAACAGCAAGCGCGTACTGTGAGGTTCGAGTGCACAGGACTTGTCTGCGTTTCATTGTGAGGATGAATGGGAAGAGGAAAACGACAACTCCACATTTCCAGCAACTGGGTGATTGGAAATCAGTAGTCTGAGGGAAAGTGTGTTGTGAGTAGAAATCAAAGTTGTTTTTGCAAGTTAAGTTCGGGAATACCTAATAGATGCTCAGATGCAAACACCAAGCAGAATGTTCGATTTTCAGGTCCAGAACTCAAGAGCTGAAAATACAGCAGTGAAATCATTATCATATAGAAGGTGTTTAAAGTCAAAGTCTTGAATGAAACTTCGTAGGACTAGAGCAGAGAAGAAACAACTGTGGAAATTAGAAAATATTTAGGAAAAAGTAATAGAATATCAAACAAATCCAAATTTTAGAAAAGCAAAGTAGTTAGAAAAGCAAAACACCCCAGAGTAAAACTTGAAGAATTAGAAAACCTGAACAACTCTATAAATATTCAGAAATTAATGCCCCAACACCTTCTCACAAAGAAAATATTTCAGGTTATTTATAGAACTTACTGGCAAGTTCTGCAAATAATTCTAATTCTATACTGTTTTAAAATGTAGGTTTTGTTATTACTTAGGCATGGCAAGGTCAATAGATCAGCAGATGGCACCACTGAAAAGAGTCTGTTTGGCTCAGACCCCAAGAGGAGGCGGTGTGCCACGTCATGGGGGGGCCACACGAGGAAGCACCAGGGCTTGGTCAGGAGGCAGAGGAGCAGAGCTACTGAGGCAAGGGATCTATTTTGGTTCCTGTGGAAAGCAGGGGATGAGGCAGGGTAAGCAGGTTTCAGATTGGCTAGTTTGAATAATTTTAGGAGGCTTTGGGGCAAGGAGCAGCCCCTAGTTGTTTGGTACCTGACCCTGAGTGGACACGGCAGGGCAGGCCTCAGGTGTGTACCCAATAAGGGAAGTGGTTAGGAGTGGGGCTCTGAATTGGCTGGGTTGCATCTGAAAAGCCACTCTCAGGAGGAGAGTTAACTATCTCTAGAAAGTAGCTAACCCTAGGAGAGGCAACTCCTCTGGGGTCAGCAAGCCTCCCCGCCCCTATGTCAGAAAATTAGGGACATGGTTAATGCTTGTCTAAACTATCCCAGAGTGCTGAAAATATTTATGAAACTAGCATAAACTTGACAACATCTGACATGAATAAGAAAGGAAAGTGACAACATAAACTTATTCAGGAACATAGATGCCAAAATCATACATGACATACCATTTGTGAATAATGAAAGTTGTGTTTCTTTCATAACAATCCTTATGCATTTAGTTTATGCTTGCTTGCACTTGCTAGAACATCCACTAAAATGTTGGTAGAAATCATAATAACTTGCATCTGAATCTGGTTCCTGATTCCCAAGGAGGCATTTCAATTTTCATTGCGAAGTGTACGTGGTATTTGCTATAGATTTTCTTTAAAGGTTAAGGAAGTCCCTCGTAGTCTTAATTTACCAAAAGTTTTTTTTTTAAACATGAGTGACTGTTTTACTTAATCATTCTTTTCTGCATGTATTGGGAGGATCTTATGATTGTTTCATGTTTAGACTGTTAATGTGGTTAATTATATTTATTGATTTTCTAATATTGATCCAACTTTGCCTTCTAAGATAAACCCAAATTTATCTGCATGTGTTTTTCTTTTCTATACATTATTAGATTCTGTTTGCAAATAATCTGTTCAGGCTTTTGTATCTAATAAGTGCATTTGCCAGATTTGGATATCATGGTTAAGCTGGATTTTTCTGTTCTCTGGAGGGTTTTGTGTAGGACAAATGTGATATTGTATTTACATGTTTATAAGAGCTCACAGGTAAGTCATGTGCACCTGGAATTTTCTTTGCAGGAAGATTTTTATTATAGATTGAATTTCTAAGATAAATATAGAGCAATTCATATTTTTTCTTTCTTCTTGTGTCAGCTTTGTTAAGATGTAATTGTCAAGGAATGACTTCATTTCATCAAAATTATCAAGTTTATTAGCATAAAGTTGCCCATCATACCTTCTTACCACCTTTTTAATATCTGTTTCCTGGAAGATGAGAGAAATATTTCTGACAGAAGGAATACCACACGCAAAGGTCTGGTGGTAAAAGAAAGTGTAGCATAGGAAGAACTCAAATGTATGGTGTAAATCTTAATATCAAAAATGGGCATTGTGGGATATTCTAAATAATTACAACAGAATAATAATGACAACAAAAATCCTGGTCTTTGCCCCTAAAGAAGTTATAGCCAATTTACACTGAGACAAGGCTTAACACATTCACATTTCAAGATGGCACATATGAGACCTCATTTATGCTAAGTGCTATATGGTAAATCTCAGATTGTATATAAGAATGCCAAATGAAATGGCAAATAAGAGGGAAAAGGAGTCAATATTTTTAGGTTGTTTAGAATGTGAGTATCTATTTTGTGCATTTTTCAGTCAAATATATACTTTGCAAAAAATAAACCACATCTGCCCTTTCAAAGGACATTTGATCTAAATTGATACCCTTTCAGAAACCTGTGGTTAAAGGATCCCCAACTCCTTTCTCTTGTCTCAAAACATTTTGTCTTTCTTTTCTAAACACTAAATTAATAGTTCTATGATGAAATTAAATGGAAAACAAATTTCACCTGCATCTTTGGCATAAGTCAATTAAATGAGTCACAAGTTTGGTATTTCAGAAAGGAAAACGAGTCACCCAACTTTGCTCATGTGTGGGTGCAGGAAATCTAATGAATAACATGCATTTACTTAAGCTTACCAGCTGAAAACAAATGGTCTATTTTACAAAAATAGGTTAGCATTAGTGTCCTAAGCATTGTTTCATATTTTGGTTTTTACATGTATGATTAAAATAGAGAATTAAAAGTATTTATTTAACATGAATGTTCTTAAGTCATGGCAACGAGGCATACCAGTTCCGGCTTTACTTTAAAATGTAGCAAGCTACAAGAATCTTCCTGAGCTCTTCTTAGCCTCCAAAGCTAGAAAGGAGCATATTCCCCTTGCTGGGCTTCTTGGAAGAGCATTAACATGTTCAGAAGCAAACAAAGGAAAGAAGCTGATTAGAGTTTGTGGAGAAGTTTGAAGGAGACTTTGTTTTAAGGTTAAGTTAGAAGGAGGTGGAGTCTTTTGTTAGGTTTCACATCACTGGTCTGTCCTGGGCACCATTATTAGTAGCCTTCCTTGGCCCTCAAGGTACTTGAGGAATAATAGCCATCAGTCCAGAATAAACAATCTTTCAAGGATGAAAGCAAAAAAAAAAAAAAAAAAAAGATTTCATATAAATACTGCTGTATTTACTGTGTTTACTGGATATATTTGCTGCTGATAGATCCTCACTAAAACAATCCTTCATGAATATATTTGGGGAGAAGAAAATTGAACCCAATAGGAAGGTGCAGAATACAAGACAGAGCTGTAGACAAGGCCTGAAGAGGTACAGGCAGATTGTTAAGGGACATCCCATTTGAGATTTCAACTTGATTTTTACAGCAAAGGCTACTGGATGCAGTATATTGGGAGAGAAAGCCCCACTACCTGTTGAATAATGGTTGGAAGGCAACAAGACAGGAGGTAGAAAGATGGGTTAAGAGGTTTTCCATGCAGGAAATGAGAGGGACTTTCCCTACTTCGTCCTCTCCCACACACACCCCCAGCAGTGGAGATGGATTCTAGAGGTGTGGAAACAGAAGGTATTTATAGGTATGTCAGGGTGACTGCATGGGAGTGGTGAGGCTATGATAGTAATTAAGGGTGACTCAAGTCTTTCCCTTAAGTCATGTCATTCACTGGGTTATGAAGAAGAAGGGGTAGGGAGGAAGCAGTTTGGTTTTAAAAACATTGAACTGAGAGCCTTAGAAGGCATTTAAGTGGGGATAGATCTCAAAAAAAACACAAATTTTACTGTTATTATAAGTTTTAGAATTTTTTCAATTTGATGGCTGCATGGTGGTATTCTATCTCTGTTCTCTCTCTCTCCCCTTCCTTCTTCCCTTCTCCTCCTTTTCCTACTTAATTTGTATTCCTTTGATGACTAGTGAGACCCAAAACTTTCCATTGGTTTATTAGTCATTTGATTTGTTCTTCCGTCAATTGCCTAACAGTCTTCGGCAAATGCTCTAAATAGGCCTGACTGATATTTCCCTCCTTTCTTGTTAAAAGGGCCCTGATTTGGTTGAAGTGTGGGGTGACAATATCCTAAAAAAAGGAGGACATGTGTTCCCTAAGCTCCTGTGGATAAGCAGGATCCATTTCTGGATGGTAGGATCTAAAGGAAAATCTCTTTTGTAGGTAATTTGTGCTCTGCCTGTCTTTTCCATTATTTGGCTTATAGTTTTCACTCTGCTTAGAGTGCCATATGGAGGTTTTAAATTTTAATATAGTAAAAAAATATATCATTCTTATTTGTCATTTTTGTGCCTTGATTTAGAAATGATTCTCTATCCTGGAGTTCTAAAACTATTCTCTATTGTTTTCTTCTGTAAGTGTTAAGTTTAAAAAACAGGTCTTAAGTACATCTGGAGTTTATTTTTATATCTGGGATGAGGCAAAGATGTTTTTTCGATTGGATTGTCAACCTAGAAACATTTTTTGAATAGTTTGTTTTTCCTTACTGGTTTATATTACCACCTTCATCATATATGAAGCACACATGGGTGTGTGAGTCTGTTGTAAATTTCCATAATCAGTTTTTTGGCCCTATTTCTCCACCTCTATTTCTTTTCTCTAAAAAATTATAAGATCTCTTGAATTATCTATGTACATAATCCTATAGTCCACAAATAATGACAATTATATTTCTTCCTTCCCAGTGTTGGTATCAGTTATTTCTTTCTCATGCTTTATTGTGCTGGCTAGGATCTGTGGTACAATGTTAAATAAAAATGGTGAGAATAAGAATTCATTCTTGTTACTAACTTGTTTTGTCTCTTAAGAGAATACCACTAATTCTTTACCATTAGGTATGATTTGGGTTGATTCCATTGGTCAGATAAAAGGAGTTCCTTCCATCTTTAACTTGTTTAGGATTTGTTTGTTATCCTGAAAGATATTGAATTCCTTACCTTTGTGTTTTTGTGCATATCGTGATAATCATGTAGTTTCTCTCCTGTAACGTGTTGTGAGTTATATTTATGGATTTTCTACTGTTAACCTAATCTTACATTCCTGGGATAAGCCATCCATGGTCACAGTGTATTTATTTAATAGTCTGCAAGCTTTGGGTTACCAACATTTTATTTAAGACCTTTGCATTTATGATCATGAGATGAATTAGCCTATAGCACTTTTTTTCTTTTAATGTCATTGCCTGGTTTTGATGCCAATTGATGAGACTAGCTTACACCAGCCTCATAAGCTGAAGTGGTGTACTTGCCCTGGAATCATTTGTCTAGCAGAGGACAGTTTGGGGAACATGTCTGCAAAGTCAGGTAGCACTTCACAGTCTGTCTTTCTCCTTAAGGACACTCGAGGCAAAGGAGCCCGCTTCATGTTTGGCTGAGGCCCTGTCCTCAATCCTTAGCTGGTCTCCTGTCTTTGGAATCTGGGCTGAGCTACATGGAGTCCAGACTCCCTCCTGTTACTGCTTCAGGAGGTGCTTTTGGCCTTGGCCTCTATTGCCCCAGCCAGACCCAGTAAAACAGCAGACCCCGGACAATCCCACTGCCCTGGCTGAAGGAATTTCAACTAAATTAGGAAGAGAGACCCTAAAAGAAGTATGGGGAAGTAAGAGCTTTTAATATCCAAGTTCTTCTTTTGTCCAGCCAGCAGAACAGAGGGTTCTACTATAGTTAGAATACATAGATAACATGCTGAATAAAATTTGCCTTAAGTTCTCCCTTAGTTTCCACTTTGCAGAGAATTTGGAGCAAATTCCAATTTGTGGAACCTTTGGAAAGAAAACGTGTATATTTTTTATCCTGGGAAAAAGTCTCTATCAGAATCTGAGCTCCTCTAAGACATCAGCTGCGCTTACCCCAGTGTGAATCAACACACTGAGCCCAACGCAATAAACAGCCAGGCATTTGGTGACAGTTGTGACATCAGTGTTCAGAATCAGGCTGAGTAGTGGGTTTTCTATTTTCACCGAAGAAAGCTTATTTTATTTCTGTTTGAAACTAAAAGTTCTTAAACAAAATGATGGAACACTGAAGTGTTTTAGGCCACTGTGAATCCCTGCTATTTATCACTCACATGAGTATGTTCATGTCTAACATTGAAACGCTGCGTGAAAAAAAGGAGCTTGCTTGCCTTCATTGCCTGCACTTCTTGTCTTGGCCTTTTGGTGTCATTCTTAGATTAATCTGAAAAGCATATCAAGCAAGGGTGAAATTACGTCCCTTACTTTGGGTCTTTTGGTCTCTAATTTGAAGGGAAGATTTTCATACCTATCGTGCAGTTTATTTATCTCACCTTTTTTGACATTATCTTAACTGTAGGTTTTATAACTGACATTGACTGCAGAAATTTAAATACAATGCAGAGAACCAGTAATAGCAAAGTAAGCCTTTATTTTTATAGGTAGTTTTGCAAGGGCTTTCTCTGAGCTGACTGTACAGAAGTTACTGAAGTTAGCTGCATATGTTACTAATATACACATGTTATATACATAATTATAACACATAATTTTAATATATATCATTACATAATAATGTAACAATATAATGTTGCATTGTAATTCATATATGTAACAGTTAGTGAAAGCAAAACCAGGGTTTTTCAGCCGTGATAAAGCCTGATTCATTTTCAGTAATTTGTGAAATAAAGCTGTCTGCTCTGCCCTCCATGGAGCTGCAGAAAGCTGATGAGTTTCTCAGCATCCTCTTTCTGCTCTGGATATGGGGATATTCACACCCCTTTGTCCATGTACAAATGAATATGAAACTCTTTGGACTTCAAGCATATTGTCAATCCCAGTGTCAGCCACGTGCTTGCGCTTCCCTCTCAACCTGCAAAAGTCTCAATAACTTTTCTTCTTTCTGCCATTAACTGATGTTTTTCCTCAGTTGTCATTGCAGTGTACATACTTCACGAGATTGACTTTTTTAATGCTGTAACAAATAAGTGCACCAACAAGCAACCAAAATTCATATTGCCTCACTATCCCCTAAGTAAGAAGCAAAAATAACGAATTCATCGCGTTTGACTGTTACACTGGGAGTTCCTGAAACTCAGTCCTTGAGGCTGCATACACTCTCAGGGGAAGGAGCTCTATTTGTCTTCTGGATCTTTCCTCTGCTGTCAATTTCACTATCTGAGAGAATCAGTGTATTAAATCAATAGCCCCTGGTTTTTCTGTCATTAACTGAGGCTTAAGTGTTTCAACTTCAACTTTGGTGGCAGAAAAACACTGGAGGTCTGTTTCTCAAAGTATTTCATTTTAACTAGGATCCTATCTGAACAGTAATGCAAAGTTTCATGGTTATATTATGATTATTTATGATCATATTATGATTATTCTCATTTGGACCAAATTCAAATTCACTCTTGCAACTGGTCATTTTCCATGATGTGAGACCAGTGGGGTCTAAGATCTCCAACACACTTTCAAGCTAATAGGTTTCATAGATGCTGGTGGAAGGTATGAGAGCCCTGTAACAGAGACAGAGGACTTGGTTGCTTAGGGAATAGCAAGGACTGTGAGCGTCACCACGTTGATTCTGCTTCAACCCTAGTCCCATGGGGTGTGGTGCAGATGGGCCTAGATCTTGCCTACATAGTCATCGGGTTGGAGCTCTGTTCTTAGGGAACCCAAATCTTACATAAAGGGCAGCAAGCATTCTTGTCCTTTGTTCCAGAAGGAGACCTTATCTCTTTCTTCCAAGCCTATTTGCTATACAAACATCCTTGAAAGGGTAGTCCAGAGCACACTGTGGTGAGTGCCTTGTTTGTAAGATTTGTCTTCGGGAGACAGCGTACAATATGCTTTCAGAGCTGTCCTATCCTCCAGGGGAGAAAGCAGATAATGCATCCTCCAATCCCCACTCATAGGGGCTGGGAGCTGATCTGGGGCCTTAACTCTGTAGCACCTCCAGCCTTCCTTTCCCTGCCAGAGGGAAATCCATGGGGCCAGGTTGAGAGCGTAGGGTTTATAGCAGGTACTGGGTATCATATGTGTACCATGGTTTGGACAGTGAGTGCCTGGGGACCCTGGTGTGACCCTGATAGCCTCTGTCACGCTCCCCAGATTTATAGTCTTGCCTCCTCCCACTCTGACCAATATTTATATTTTTCCCATTTTAATACACAGTTGAGTCGTTAGGTCTACAAGAAACACCAAGGCCTTAAATGGCTAATGGTGATAGGCTGGTGTTTTCAGTTAGACTTGCCTCGTGTCATCCCTCTTAACCAACTAGCGCACAAGAGTGTGCCTGTTAGGGGGCAAGCAGCCAAAAGGAGCAAAAACAGAATTCATAGAAGTCAATTTAGCCAATTATTAACATCTTTGGAAATATTGAGAGGAAAGGTGGGAACTAATTGTTCAAATTTGTGTTTTAAAATAACTGTGTCTTTGTTCCTGATCTCTGTGACCCCAGCCTTGGAAAAGTAGGCCCTCAATCAAAGAATGTGTCCAGGATTATTTTAAGAACAAATTGAGGAAATGTAAGCGCAAGTCTTCCATCACCTTTGTGCCACGATTAGATTTATTTGCTCCCCCACCGAAAGCCCCCTTCTCTTTCAAGCTCTCCGACTGCTTTAGAATCAAGGATGAAAAATGAAACCTAGTTCCTGCTTTTAAGAAAATGAGAGAATGCACATGCCATGTTGACAGGTGCATTTCCTGGGAGCCTGAAAGTATTGAGGATTTTTAGAAAAGAACAGTATGACCCTGGCCAATGAGAAATCCACTAATTCAAAATCTGGGGTCAATTTAAAATGCTGGTGAAGTGCATTGATCTGTTAGGGATAGAAGTAGGGGAAGGGTTTGCCAAGCAAATTTAAAGTATAAACAAGAGAAATATATATATTCTTCATAAAGGGAATAAATGCCCTAATAAGGCTGAAGACCAACAAATGTTTCTGAACACTTGTAAAACCACTTTGTATTTAAATGTTCCTCTGAAACAATGAATGTTCTAACTCCTAATGGCTTTTTATGTATTATTAAAACTCTTAAAAATTCTCTACGCCATTCTGCTCTTTCCTTTCCTTGTGGCCCTGTCATCCTTGTTACCATATGAACTTGAAATTAAGCTGAATTTTGTGAAAATCTTTCTCTGCTTCAAACTTTTCCAAAACTTTCCACTCAATTAGGGAAAATTAATGAGGTTTACTGCACTCTGTGTTGATATTCAGTCACCAGCAGACAGTTGGGCTTTGTTCCTCCCAAATGAGTGTTTGAAAGGAGCGAGTTGTTTTCTTCACTTACCCAAAGTTTAGGAAAACACTATTCAAAAAAAATTGTTTCTCATTATTCTAAGCACCCACAGCTCTGTGTGTTCTAGTTTGCTTTCTTCATACTTTCCTGATGGGTTCCGAGTTGTCACTCTCATTGATTCTCACTGTATTTACACAGTCATTACAGATGATCATAAAGGGTAGTATGTGGTACTTGAGATATCAATGCGGTATCTTTATATTGGAGTTGAAGAAATGGAGAACCACAGAGGTAAAGAGATTTATCCAAAGCCTTCTGCTTATTTCAGGCAGATCCAAAACAAGAACCCATGGGTCTCTATACTTGCAGGCTTTTCCCAGCATGGTGTACTGCTCTGAAAGAAAGAGGAAGTGATGGAGAGACAGGAAGAGAGAAGGAGGGAGAGGGAGAGAGAATGGGTATCCGGGTGAGGGTTATATCAGGATTTATTGTCCTATTCTTGAAACTTTTTTCTAGGTTTGAAATTTTTTCAAAGTGAAAGAGCTTAAAAACCATAAAAATCTGAGTCATGTTTTAGAAGTTTTGACATAGTGCAGAAACACAAAGTTGATGGTGCTGTCGGTTGCACGGTGTTCCTATTGTCACCAGAAGGTATATTTGTTAAACAAAGCAGACATTAACTTTCAGTTAGGTTTGTAGAAGAGCAAGATTTTTTCTTGTGATATTTTTTTCTTTTGTTAAATTGTTCTTATCATCTTTATTTTGGGTTACAGATTCATGAATATATTATGGGATTTTTTTTCTCTAATCATGAAATTTTGAGACAGCAAAATTAAGATTTTGCATTTCATTCTGATCAGAGTTAAGAATTTCTAAGTCGATTTTCTTTTAAAAGATTCATGGCCTAAAAGGAATTTAATAGCTCAAAATTCAAAACAGTCCTTAGTGGTATTTTGCTTAATATTATAGACCAGCATACCCAAACAATTGTACACAGATTATCATTGTAATTATAGTCTAATTTCCATATTCTCATTTGTGTTACTTCTTGTATTTCCAAAAAATTTCTTGGTTTAGAAATGTTATCTAACACATTCTCTTAATAGTTATACATTAAATCTTCCCCTCCCATGTTAATTTAATTAGTGCATTCTTAATAATTGTTTTAACATAAAATATATAATTTTAATACTGTAATTAATCTTTATCCATCAATATTATTTTTACTCTTACTAAAATAAATATTAATTTATCCTTAAATTGATTTTGAATATATTAAGCCTATAAGGAAACTTTTTTCTCTCCTACTATATTTGAAAGTAAATATGTATTCAGATATTGAATCCAAATTCAAATGGCATGGTATATTAGTCAGGGTTCTCCAGAGAAACAGAACCTAGGATATATATAGATATAGATACATATATAGATACGCATATACATATATATATATAATGAGAGATTGGGTCACATGACAATACATATGATTGTATTGACATCTCATCACTGTCTGCGAGCTGGAGGCCCAGGAAAGCTGTAGTGTGGTTCCAAAGGTAAAGCCCTAGAACCAGGGAGCTAATTGTACAAGTTCTGCTGTCTGAAGGCCCAAGGGCCGGGAGCGCTGGTATCCCAGGCAAAGAGCTGTTGGATGTTCCAGCTCAAGCAGACAGCAAATTTGCCCTTTCTCTGTTTTTCGTCCTACTTTCAAGCCCTGGGAAGACTGGATGATGCCCATCTGAACTGATGAGGGCATTCCGCTTTCCTCAGTCTACTGATTCAAATGCTAATCACTTCTAGAAACATCCTCAAAGATGCAGAAATGTTTTGCCAGTTATATGAACGTCCTTTAGCTAGTCAAGTTGGCACATAAAGTTATCCATCACACATAGCATGCTGGCATTACTGATATTGTAACACTGGCTGGATAGGATGTAAATGACTACATTTCCGTGTTTGTCTATCATAGGCAAGATTAGGGATGTCAGAAACGACACTGTGAGTCATATAACTCTTTGAGCCTTCCTGGCTGAAACGCTAATTTTTCTTAAATATCAAGGCCAAAGCCCAATCTTGATGCATTCTTAAAAGAGATAAATCATCTCAAAGTAAGCTGGGCCATACTGGCCTCTATGCAAAAACTATTAGGAACCATATAAGCCTTTAGAAAATAGAACGGAAAAATACAATACTTGGAAAGCAGCAGAATACAATTATCTAGGAACAAACTTTTTAAGACATGTTTAATGCTGATGAGAAAAAGACTAGGAAGCCTCATTAAGGAACATAAAGATAAATAAGGCTCATGAATAGAGGATGTAGCTTGTCACTGGATAAGTGTCTGAATATTAGTCAATAGTCTAATGATGTCAATTCTTACAGAAATAAATCAGGCTTACCCCCTCCCCCACCCAGGAACTTGAAAATTAATGCTAATGTTCATCCGGAAAAATAAATATCTAAGAATAGTCATGAAAAAAATTTTTAAATGGGATTAGAGGAGACAATTTGGAAGGGAAGACTATCTCTGCTAAACACTGGAATGTTTTATAGCATCACCTACAACATCTAATTAGTTGGAAGCAGTGTAAGAACAGACATATCAAAAGAATACTCAAAATAGTTCAGAACTTATGGGAAGCACATGCATACAAAGCCCTAAGCACATAAAGGCATTTTATCAACAAGGTAAAAATGATTCCCTAAATTGTGTTTACTCAATGTACTACCCATTTGGATGAAAATTTCCCACCCCAATATCAAACAAATTTCAGATGGACCAAAGATTTAACCATTAAACCACTATATTACTAAAGAATTTAAAATCACTGTCTATATCTATCTACCTATCTATATCATCTACCATCTATCATATATATATATATATATATATATATATATATATATATATATATATATTTTTTTTTTTCTTAGAAAGGAATAGGAATTTGTCAATATGGTACAATAAACAGAAACAAATTTATGGGAAAGATTGATGCATTTAACTACTTAAAAGCTGAAAAGTTCTGCAGGCTGAATATACTGTAAGCAAAACCAAAAGGCAAATGCTGAGCTAACAAAACTGTTTTCTAATATATAGGACAAAAGGCACATTTCATTGTTATATAAAATATTTACAAATTAATTTAAAATAAAAACAAGCCATTCACAGAATTACTGTAAATGGCCTGTAAACAAAAATGATTCAACATTTCTTAATATTAAGAAACTCAAATTAAAACAAGATGCCAGTTTTTCCAGTCTGTCAGATGGTCAAAGACGAAAGTAAATTTGACATTGCCCAATAATGGAATTTGTATACACACTGAATGAATGGGAGTACAATGGAGGATTCCTTCAGGAATTCAGGAATGCACCTTGCTAGGTATATAAAGTGGTATGCTGAGCCATGTCCATCATAGAATTTTTAATGATAGCACACAGTAAACATTTTACGTGTCCACAGGTGGAAGGTTGTTTAAACAAATCACAATAAATCCAGACAGGTATGTACATGTCCTGGTGTCACAGAGACTGCTCAGGTGACACTGTTAAGTGGATTCCAGTAATGACACCATGTTTGATATGATCTCATAGGTAGAAGGATCTGAAAACCTGGTTTTGCTGAATATTTGTGGGGCCCAGAATAATATGGGAAACTTATTTTATTTCCATATCAGTCAGTTTTCAATTGTAAGTGATAGGTGTGACTCTAGTTGTGTTAAGCAGAAATTGATGTAGTAGTTTTTTCTGCTATATCCCAGTGTATGTCTCCTGAAAAACCTTGTGTTCTTTGAAATGAATAATAACAAAGCTTCTAGGTTCAGTGCAGACTGCTCAAACCTATGTAACTTTGTATCCACAGCAGCAGCAAGCACAGTGACTGGAACTTCAGAGAGCACTAAAAAACTGAACATGTCTGGAGTTAGCCTAAGGATGCTTAAAATGAATAAACACAAACAAGTCAAAAGACTGGCTTTTTGGACTGAAAACATGCAAATGGAAGTGCTGAGTGGAAACAAAAGAGCAACCTGCTCTGTGCAAAGCTTTGGAAGGCTGGGGACGCCTCCTGTCCGGAAGGAAGCCTCTGGTGCAGACCATCATGTTGAATTTTCTTAGGGCTGAGCTGAGAACCATGCAGCTGAGCAGAAGAGCTTTGCTTTCCTGCTCCTCTTGCAAGGAAAATTATGTGTGAATCAAGACAATTCTTATGTTCCAGTGACAATCATCTCCTGACCCCCAGTCCAACATGAGCAATTTTGGAGCCTTAGGAAGTTGCCCTGTGGCAGAACAGACTCTGCAGGGAGTGAGGGTCCTACAGAATTATGGGAAGGCTGGAGGAGCAGGCTCTGGGCTGGCCCTCAGGAGGATCCAAGTACTAGTTGGAGCGCTGGCCCTCTAGAGGGGCCACTACCTCTAGCCAGAGGGGACTCGGAAGCCATCAGCGGAACTGCTGAGTTGAAATGTGCACTGAAAATGAGTCAGAAATAAGGAGTGATGCATGAATATATGTGGGAATGTGATAAAGCAAATTGCACAAAATACTAACAGTTGTAGAATTTAGGTGGTAGATACATGAATATTCACTATATAATACTTTCTACTGCTGGGTATGCTTGAAAAGGTTCATAATTAAACAAAACAAAACAGACTTGTAGCTTCTCTCTGTAGCTGCTACTATTGTAAGTGCCCCTGAGGATGCGTGAGGCTGGTGACTAGACCCTGGAATAGTGAGTCTGAGTGTGAGCCTGACTGCACTACAGGCACACATGTCCTGGCCCCTGGTGATGGACTGGGGCTGCAGGAGATCCCCTCTTGAGTCCCACAGCCACCACACTTGTCATCAGCAATGTCCAAGCAGCAGGAAGATGGCCTCCACCTCGCCTCTGCCTTCTTCTTGTCAAATCTTACATGAACACATCTAACCTGAAGAAGCTTAGTTTGCCTCCTTGATTCAAGGAAGTCTGAAAAACATGTTTCTTAGCTTCCTAGCATCTGCAGTTCAGGGAGGCATGCAAGAAAGTGGCTCTAATGGGTACTGTGGCAATGGATTCTCTTATTCCACTGTGATCTTAAGATCAAGAAGAGTTTGGGGGTTGTTTTCTCTTCTTTATGTTTTTTACAAACAGAATGTAATTTCCATGCATTAAAGTGCACAGTTTGAGGAGTTTTGATAGATATACTTGTGTAGTCTCCCCACCAGTCAGTATATAGAACATTTGCATAATATTAGAAAATTCCTTTTGTCACCATGGGGCACTGTTTTTATTTCCAACTTGATAACTTACTTTTGTCTATTCTGTACTCCAGAGAAATAGGGGAAAAAGTCCACTCAAATGACTTGTACAAGAAGGTTGATAAGAATATTATTCATAATACCTTCCAACTGGAAACATCCTAAATGTCCATCAATGGGAGAGTAAATCATCAAACAATGGTGTATTTGTACAGGAATTCCAGTGATTAATAAAAAGGAATGAACTATTGATACACAGAATATGCATGAACTTCAAATGTAATATAAATTAATTTTATAATTATTAAAAGAAGCTCTAGTCCATTTTAATGCTAGGACAACTTTCACTTTTGCTGTATGGATTTCTGTAGTGGTTATTATAGTAATTACACACTCATATTAAAGTTTACATATGAAATCCAGTAAGCCTTGTGATGAAATGCTAGTAGCTTTGTAGTAATATTATAATAATGTCATAAAAGTAAATACTTTAATTACTTTTATTTTTATAATTTAAATATAAAATATAAGCTCTTTATATTTTAAATATAAAAGTAAAATAATAGATATATTATTTCTTTGGAAGTGAAGGGGATCAGAACATGCCATCCCAAAATATGCTGATTTGGCGTGTCAGTTATTTTTGAGCTGAAGGCAGTTGAGAAACAACAGATGCAGGCAGGGCTCTCTCCAGCCTCACTCTTTTTGCCTAAAAGCAGAACATAAGTTTCCCATAAGAAAGGTACCTTCCTGGTACTAAAAAGAGAACATTCTTGTCATTGGAGATGGGAAGTCAACATCAAGTTGAGTCTATACAAATAAACCTAAAATAACCATCTTCTGTTAGTTTCCCTTGTATTTCCTAGTTACCTTCCCACAATTTACCATCCCTAAAGCCCCAGTGCCTTTCCTTTGTCTTGTCAACTGTCCACAAATGTATTGCCTTTTGTTAAAATGGTATATAAGCTCCTGAGTCTAACCACATCTTTGCGGTTTTCATTTCTTACCTACAAGGCCCTCTGTGTCACATAAACTAAAATTAACATGATATAAAATTTGTAAGCTTTTCTTTTGTTAACCTGTCTGTTACAGTTTAATTTGCATGTCACAGTCAGAAAACACATAAGAGGGTAGAGGGAAAGTTTTATTCCTCCCCTACAGAAGCAAAGAATCATAACTGAGTCAAAACTCCAAGTCATTAATTGTTCTTCTCAGTGACTTTGAAAACCAGGATCATATTCAGAGTAAGTAACTCATTTACTCACTCAACAGGCTCAAATTTCGTTTGTAGAATGCATAAAGATTGTCTTTTGATTTGGCTTCATAACTATATCATTGGGATGTACCTGGAGTAAGAGGAAACTTATGAACTATAGCTTAAACCATAGGAACACTTATTTGCATTACCAAAACTCTGAAGTAGGTGGTCCCAGGATAGGTTTGGTGGCTTAACAGTGACTTTTAGTTCCTAACTTGTTTTCCTTTTTCATTCTGACCTTAGAGGATAAGGAATGCTACTGTCTTTCACTCATGCTCACAAGATGGCTGCCCTTGCTCCAGCCATTGGACCCTCACAAAACTGTGTTGTAGCCAGCAGAAGAGCTGGTACAAAAAGTTTTCTCCTTTGCTTTTCTAATTGTTAGAGAGGAAAATCTTTCCCAGAAATTTGAAACAGATTTCTTACATCTCTTTGGTCAGAACACGGTCAAATGGCAACCACTAAACCAATCACTGGCTAATAAATATAAATAAATAATGATTAGGACTGCCACCTTCAGTTAGATCAACTGAATCATCCCCACTGACACACTGCTTCCTGAACAAAAGCAGGCTCTCTAGACTAGGAAGTGGTTGCCTGGGACATTTTCATTGTCTTTGGAGATCAGTAATTACAGGTTATTTCAATAATGTCCTGCCCCATCAATGCTTAAAGTATGGACCTTTCAACCTGAGAAAATGGTGGAACAGAGAAAAAGAGAAACTCTGACGTAAGTCACACAAGCTCTGTGTCCTTGAGTAAGTGACTACTTTTCTGAGCTGGCTTTCTTATCTGTAAATTGGGAAGAATAACAATCTCTGCCATGTAAGAGAGTAGGAGAGGATGCCAGAAATAATACAGGGAAAGCCCTGGGCACAGTGCCTAGCACATAGGCAGTGCTTTGTGCAGAATAGGTATCGCTACTCTCAGAGAGAGCTGGGCTTAAACCACAGCTTGTATCAGTAAGTCATTCCCTGTAGTCATTCCCTTTAAGGACTTAGAGGGCATGCATTTGAAGCACCTTGTAGGGTGGCTGAGAGGAGTAACTGAGGCCCAGGTACGGCATTTGAAGTAATCAGTGCATGGCTAGCCCATAGTTGGTGCTCCAAGAATTCTACCTGGTGTCCAGTTGAGAATCATGCGTCTGTTCTTTCCCGACTGTGTTGTACATGCACTTGGTGACGGCAGTGCTGAGAACGCGATGCGTGCCCTCTCAAGCCTCGCCTTATCCGCGCTCATGCTCTGCAAGTCGTCTTCAGAAAATGGTGACGGTCTGGACTTGCAGGCTAGAAAGTGTGAGAAGACTGTGGGCAGGGAGTTAATGCTGAAATCTTCTAAGGCCCCAGGATGTTTCCTTCGTAAGATTTCAAACCTTAATTTTGGACTTTGGGACTTTCCCCTTTTGTATACCTTGGCCTCTGATGTCACCAAGCAGGCAAATCCTTCCAACAGGTACGAGGACCTGAACCTTTGCGGTGTCATGCTGCATGGTCACCCAGCAGGGCAGAGCTGAACGCTGGATGCAGTTCTGTGCGTTTGTCCCTGAGTCTCCGTCTGCAGAATGCTTCACCCCAGGGCTCACAGCAGAGCCCGAACGGAAATGATGGGTCTTGTTCTCCCTTTCTGCCAGTGAGCTAAAGGAAGCCCCACAGAGGTTAAATAATATTGCCAAAGTTATCTGTTTTAATACTTTAATAGGGATTGCAATTTGGAATTTGATCTGAGGGTCCCTAAACTCAGGAGACAGTGGGTTGACTATTAGGTTTCAGGAAGTCTTTCCTTGTTTTTTTGAAATGTAGGGTTTCTCTAAACTCATAATTTTTCTCTACTTTACTACAGATAAGCAAAGAATTAATGTGACCCCGCCCACATCCCAGAATTATCCAGGCTCTCAGTTTATGGATTATTGGGCAAAAGATTTTCCTCCAGTCTTTCAGCAGTGAGAACCATTGTTGATATGGCCTGAGGCCTTCCAACGTGGGACCTGAAACTTAAAGACGCTGAGGCTCTGAAATTAAAACCCAAAGACTAATTCACACGACCTCTGTGAATCAGATGAATATTTATTTTCATTATTAATAAATGGCAGAGAGATTAAGCCATGATTTTTGTTTTGTTTTTACTTCCTCTAAAATCCTCTAAGGTCTTGCAGCTAGCACCCTCAGGCCCTGAGCTATGTAAGGAGATCTTTTTGGGTTTTCTGAGGTTTAAAGGGGGAGGGGCAAGGCCTTGCAGGTGGGGGATACTGAGGAAAGAGATGGGAAAAGGGACTCTGAGTCTGGGGTCTAGCCCAGGACCCTGCTCTTGAAGGGGTGCTGCCACTGACCTGTAGCCTTGATGTTGCAGGGCCAGGGGCCTGGAGGAAGACACCATGACAGGCGCAGGGGGAGGGTCCAGGGCCTGAGCTAGACAGGGACTGACGAGAGGGGTAGTGGGAGGAGGCCTCTAGGCAGGCTCAGGGGGCCTGGGAAACACACATCCCTACTTCCCCAAACCACTCGCAGGAGGCTTCTAAGATCCAGTTCCAACACATTCCCTCTATCATCCAAGGCCTGCCCTCCAGGAGTGAGATCACCCTTTCTAGGTGGAGGTGGTAGATCACATACAATGCCAATGTCCCCACAAATTTCTTATTACCAGTGGTGGCGTGTCCCTGTCATCATCTGCCGTGAGGACCTGTGCCTGCCTGGCACAGCTGAATGTAAGCTCTGGGGGCTGGAAGTACGTTCTGTTCACATTGGATCCCCAGAGGCCTGGCATCCAGCAGACCCCCAGCCCTCAACGAGCAGCTGCAGGAACCACTGTGGTGGGTGATTTCCGCCTCTTAGTGCATCTTGAGGTCATCAATGATATGTCACACCGCTACCTACCCCAGGTAAGTCGTTCTGGATCACCCTCCTCCCCTGCTCCTTCCTAGGCTCCATGAAGGAGCGTGAATCAAACTCTCAGGTTAATTTAGCACTCTGTGAAAAAGGAGCTGGGCTCCTATTTCCCCCTCCTTATTGAAGATACCCGGCCCCCAGGTGGTTCATGCTTGGATACCTGGGCACCAGGCATTCCCAGTGTCCCCGCTGAAGGGCAGAGCACTAGGTTTTCTAGGTGGAGACAGAGCCTGCCGAGAAGGTGCCTCTTCCTTCCAGTCCACGATGCAGTTGTGAAAAAGGGACAAGAAAATGTCCCACACAGAGCCCTGACACAGTAGCTACACCAACAGAGCACCTGATGAGAGTCAGACATCCCAAACGGTTGTTCAGAAATAATGGACCTGATCAGTTCCACCCCTTGTTTAAAGCCTGGGAAGTTCCCTCGTCGAGGGTGCAGAGCTTGCTGAGAGAAGAGAAGATGTCTCTTAATTCTGGTGCATATGGCCCCAGGCCAGGGCCAGTGGCTGGGGGCAGGAACAGAAGCAGGGGGCAGCCCTCCCTCTGGATACTGCATAGATACCTGGGCCAGATTCTGGACCCTCTTTGCTCCTCTCCACTCCCTCCCCATGCAGCTCCATAGCATCCTCTATCTCCCTTACTACACTGAAAATATCTGTTTATGTGCCCATTTCCCAAAATATTATAGCATATGCACCACGTAGCATTTGTGCCAGGCATTATTCAAGCTGCATCACGCATTTTAACTCACTTAGTCTTCACAATAACCCAATGACATAGGGGTCACAATAGTCCCTACTGAATATTTGAGGGCAGGGGCCACATGATTCACTCTTTTGTCGCCAGAATCAGACAATGTTGGGCACAGAGCAAGCTCTCAGGATGGGGAGTTGAATGGATGAGCGAGTGAATGCAGGCGCTGTTCTCTGGCTGTTTGGAGTAAGGAATACGACGTGTCTACTCAGCAATTGCCTACTTTCTTCCTTCTTTGTCAGCATTTCAACGTCTTACCCCTTTATTTGCCTGATCCTTCCTCCACCACCTTAGAGACAAAGATTTAAGCCAGCTGAAGTCAAGTATCCATTAAAAACAGTCTTTTAATTGGCTGAAACTACATTTTTCTGTTTGCTTTCTGCGGTTTGGTACAAGAGCGCAATTGGTGTTATCGTCTATTTGGAAAATGCCCTTTGAGAACAGGGACAGTTAATGACTGTTTCCCACTGAGTCCAACAGATGGTGTCAAGTACCCTGTGGGCACAAAGAAAATACTAATTAATGTTGATTTCCTTACTTATTATTTAAATATGCTAAATGGCCCCTGAGAAGCTTCCAAAGAGTTAATATGTTACCCAAACTGTGTGACTTATCCAGAGAGTACTTTACTCACTGACGGTTCAGTGTCTTTGTTTGTCATGCCTATTCATTTTGTAAATTTGATGAATTTACACAGGAAGAAGTGGAATAAGTTTCCATTATTAAACAGCAGAAAACACTGCTTATTTCAAGTAAAAATCATCCTGAATAGTAAGTTGCCTGTGTGTAACACACATGCATAAATCCACAGGGATTTGAAAATATAATGACATCTTTTTTTCCTGATGCTGTATGTCATAAAAAATATTGTTTAAAAGTTGAAAAATGACAAGCCTAATGTTTTTGCTTTTTCTCTTCTAGAGCACCTCAGCCTAAGTCTAAAAACTTAGGCTATTTGATATTTTGGTGCTTGAATTATTGGAAAATAATTTTATTTCAAAACCAGATCACAGAAACTTACCTTAAAACAGGGAACATTTTAAAGTTATCAGTGTCATATATTGTTGAGAGCTTTCAGGGTATATCAGTCAGATGAGTATTCAAAGTGGTATAAATAAGATTTGTCTTGTCACCACTTTTGTTAAGTGTGGAGCATCTCTGGATTTCTGACAAGTCATTGATAACCATGAAGAATGATTTTCCTTTGCTGACTTTTTAAATAAATTCAGGTGATTAATACTGAGGGCTGGCCAAATTTGGGCTATGTGTGATTTGTGATCATGGAGGATAGCGCAGCAAAGGCTTTTGGTGCTGTCAGAGTAGCATAACATTAGATGGGAAAATAAGGCAGAGCACAGGTTTGCAAGCCATCTCTTGAACCCTTGAGCCAGATATGTCTTGAAGTCTGGAAGATTTCGAATTTTGCAAAGTAATTTAATATGCGTACCACACATTCTGTAACAGCCTGAACAGGATTTGTAGCACATTTCGTAATCTGAACTATGAATATGTCCTTAATCAAACATACCAGTGTTCCCATTGGTGGCAGAAGAACTATGCTGTGGATAAAGTGAAGGTTCCTATGGCCAAGATTCTCCTCTGGCTCTGGTTGGCTAGGTCACTGCACAGGTGTGGGCAATACGTTGCTGTTGACTCTACATAAAGAGCTCCGCCCAGTGCTTTGGGCGACACAGTGGCGTGGCTGTATGGCTGCAAGGCTGCAGAAGAGCGGAGACTGGAGTGGTGGCAGTGCCGAGGACAGAGACTGAGATGGTGGTTGAGGCAAAGAGGCCCAGAGGCAGAGACTGGCTTGCTGTACGCAGACTCGCTCTGAGTGGATGGGGTTCTAGTGCCTGACCTGCCACCATGGGAATAAAGTTGGGTATAAATCTTTTCACCCAAAAACATTCCATTGTCATTTTTTGATCCCCTTGAATCCATAGTGAACTTGCCCAGGGCCAAAACCTATTGGCAAGACATGTATGCATAGCCACATGTCACCTAAGAACAAGTTATGCCCCTAAGGAGTTAGCACAAAAATTTCAGTTTCCAGAAATCTCTGGATCTTGAAATTGTCATAAGGGATCAGTGATGTGCATATTGAAGATCCAGAATGTTCATGTTACCAACAGAAACTTCAAAGGAAAGTCAAATCAGATAACCACAGCATATTTGATAAAAGACTACACAATTTTGTCCTAGGAAGGACTTTGTATTTTCAGATACCACTTTGTATTTTCAGAATCTCTATCCAGAATAAATAGTCAACCTCCATTTGTTGCATTAGAGTATGTACTTGATTACATTAAATTTAAATTTTCTTTTTAATAAGTAATATACTGTTAGAAATTCAAAAAATCTACACTCTGACAGAGTAAATCTCTTCATGTTTTCCCTCAGACCTTCGATGTACGTGTAATTTACTCAATGTAAATACAAGTGTTTGTCTTTTTTAATTTAAAATTATAACATGTTTTTCTATATATTTTCCTTTCTTTATAACTCTCATTTAAAGAACTTTTTCTGAACCCAGCATTCCACTGCTATCTTGGAAGGAGGATGCAAAAATACACTGAACACAAAATAAATGAGTTATCTTGCCCCATGAGTTAAACACAGTTGTTAATATTAGGCAAAAATGACCTTCAAAGTCTTGATCAGGTCCACTTCTGCCATGATGAATACAGTTTTATGAAATACAGTCATGGCATCAACAGGAGTACCATTTAGGTAAGGCATTCATTTTAACAGGTGACTCTTATAGCAAGTCACTTAACCCCATGAGGACTTGATTTCCTCATCTGGAAAATTAGAAATTTCACAAAATTTCTAAGCCACTGATTATTTGTTAGGCAATTAAGAAAATTTTTTGTTTTATAGGTAGTGTTGTCAGCGACAACACTGTTAGCTTGAAGAAATAGAGCATCATTAAGATTTACTGAGGATATTATTATTTGTAAAATTAAAAAAATAACTTCCAATGATTTAATTTATATTGAAGCAAGGCTAGTGAGGTTGTATTTTGGAGTCTCTGAGTCCATGTTAATTTGTCTATATAATTTGTCCATGAGAGTGTTTCTGTAATCATCGGCTACTGAACTAACAGTGAACAGAGATGGAACAGAATGACAGTTTAGAGGGCATGGAGTACAGATGTAACTCTGTTCAACAAGGGAAGTAATGTCATGTTCTCAAAATGTTAGTCTTTTTTTTTTTGGTCAACAAATACAGCCAACATTTTTGGGCTTATGCTGGAATCTAAAAAAATTCCGCCAGAGAATCCTACAGTGACATTTGTGAGGACATTTTTCATAAGCAGGCAAGACGAATTCTATAAACTAAAATTTATGAACTAAATTCATGTGAAGTTAATAGAATCATGTGTCTGTTAAATGTCTGAATTTCTGAGAGAACTTGGAAAATCTTGTCTATTTATTTTTCCCCTTTGATTTTACTTCTTGTTCAGAGCTGTAGTTAACTGTCTTCTCCTCATTGTCACTGGAGAGACACCATCCTCTCTAGAAGTCACTTTGATTTGACTCACGTGAGATGCTTTGCAACTGAATCTCTTGGCTTTAAAGATGAAGTACTGTTCTGGAGCATTTTGTCACCATTCTCATCCTAACAGAATTTTCCACGTGGGCGGTGGCCACCCTTCTCATGATGGAGGACCTCCTCCTTTTTCCTCACATTTTGGCTGCATAGAGATAATGGAGGAGACTCCAGCATTGAAACGGAAGAACAGTGCTCATAATGCCAAGGCCAAGAGGGGTAAGAGCCAGTTTGGAGGTTTTTCTGGAACTTTCTATCCTTATGGGTAACCTTATTTTTCAACGTATATTTATGGAACATCCAGTCTTATGGTATAGTGCTAGATTCTGGTGTTAAAAGGAGTAAAGGAAGTATTTGCCCTCAGAAAGCTTAGAGTCTACATTTAAAAAGCATTAAACAGATAAATAGATAAAATAAATATATTGATAGGCAAAACGTATATAACATAAATAAATAGGTATAATAAATGATTAGACAAATAGACAAAAAATATAATTATAATGTGGGCTATGAAGGCCGTGGGTAGCTAGAGATGGCATACCTGAAGTAGAAACACTAACCATGAGATGAGAGCTCCTGGACATCTGGGAGCACGGGAGGGGAGGCCTCCTTCTCACTGAACTCTGACCCAGGAAGCACTCCAGTTAAGGAATCAGATTAGCTTTCCTCAGCACTCACCAGATTCTCTCTGGGAAATTTCCTGAGCAAAACTTATTAAGCAAGGTTGCTCAGATACTGTTCCTGCCAAGGTCCTTCTTTCATTGCTGACTTAAGAGTTGTTCTTGTTTCTGAGGAGTGTAAGATGTCTAATTTCAGAAGAATAAAATGAGACTGAAACCTACACCCTTGGTCAAGTCTTTCTCTGCTAAGTTTTCTCTATTGGAAGATTTTTTTTTGTCTTAAGGAATTAACTGTTTAGATGAAGGCATCGTGGGAGTTGAGTTGGGTGGGAATCCTGAAGAGGTGTCTGAGGCTTGGTTCTAGTGGTTTGGAAATACCTTGCTTCTGTGTGTACTTCAATGAAATTTCTTAGAAAAGCGCTTAAACATGAAAAGATTTGTAAATTAAGATACTTAACAAATCTGGCCATTTTAGTAAACAAAGAGAAAAAGCTTTATTCTGGTATCGTGGGGTGACCGAAGGTATTTTTGCTATTCTGCCATCGACGACCTTCAAATTGTGTATATGTCATGTTACTGCCAAGGATAAGAGAATTCCAAATTGAAATGCAAAAATGAAGCTGGTAGACCAGATAACCTCCAAGACACTGCAACTCTTGCATTTTAAGATTCTGATGAATGTCTTGGAAAAATTTAAAAGCAGCATGGGATGATTGTACTATGGAATAGAAGTATCTGTTGAAGCCACTGGAAAGCCCATTATTTCTGTTCATGGTTTTATCCTACTCTGCAGTTCGAGGTGCCCTGCAAATATTGCCCATCACACACCTAGCTCATTTTGGGTGCTTATCTTCACTGCTGTCATTTGCAATGGCATTCCATATTGCAGTTTCATAAAGAGGTCAGAAATACTTGTAAATTTGAAGCTTCACTTTAATGGGGAGCCCTATGGGACAAGCAGTAGAAATTGCCTTAATGTAATGAAAAATGGTTCAGGAAGCTTCAAAGATACCATCTTATAAAAGGAATGGCAAACTTTGTAACATACAGAATGAATGAACAACAATAATGGAAACAATTAGGTAAATTTTTATTTTATATGCAAAATCAGGATTTCTTCTGAAAATTCAAGAGCAGCAGCTTCATTCTTGAAGCTGAACAATATTCCCCAAAAGCCTTTGTTTGCCCTAATATTCCATAATGTTAGGCTTTTACAGTCAATAAGCCATTAGTAATCAAGAGATGTATAATTTATTAATTACACTCCACATTAATATTTAATCTTTTTGGTTGCTGAGCATATTTCTAAATCTACTTTTTAATTACATTTTAGGGATATAAATCTTCCAGGCAACCATTAGAAAAGTAATTTTTCTGCACATTATGATGCCAATTACTTTAAAGTGGCTGGTTGTGAACCCTTTCCATGATACCTGGTAAAGTGGCAATCTTGGTGCCTAGGTACACGTCACTCATTTGAAAGTGAATTGAAGAGTAGTGACAAACGAGTTACAAAGTTACAAAGAATTTACGTAGACATGGAACAGCCAGGAGCAGAAGAAGCAAGAAACAGCACATATCACAGAGGGTCTTCCATGGCATCCCCTCAACTTAGCACTAGTCAATGGTGAAAGTTTTCTGAGTCCTAAGCAGATCTTGGGCTCTGGGCCTGAAATTTACAATTTACTGATATAAGCAGTGCCTTTCTGTGATGACTCTTGCCCAAGAAATGGCATTTTTAAAACTATAAACAGAGCTGCTTACCTTTTGTCCCTCTAGTAGCATTGTCAGAGGCCAGGGATTGTGATTTTGTCTTTCTGTCTTCTTGGAATCCTAATGAGCTGCCTGCTCATGCTGGTTTGGGTGATTGGTTTTTCTGATCAGATTCCCATGCTTTTGAGAACTTCAGTGCTAGGCATTTTGTTCATTTAGGTTTCTTCTGCTTTTCTGGTGTTTTACGTGTTCTTTTTTTATTACCTCAAAACTGGCATAATTTTTTAAAGTGAGCTCCACATATTTTCATATACTCAAGCATTGGTGGTGGGGATGGTCGTTCAGCAGGAGGTAGATTGAGGCACTGAGTTATATTTTGGGGAAAGCATCTGATTAGTTATGAGAGAGCATCATCTCTGAAACTCTGCCTCTTCAAAACCATTTCACCCATGAGTTTGCTGCTATTCCTCTTTCAGAACTAAGATTTCCACCACGAAAATCACTCCTTAGGTTGGACAAATATGACAACTGTTGTTTAGAAAACACTATTTATGAAATGCCCATGGCTCACCTGGGAGAAACAGGTGCATTCCAGCTCCCTTAGCATATTTGTGTGGCCGAATGATTACGTCCTCCCACGGGCTCCAGAACTCCTGCTCTCATAAGTTCTCATTTTTGCAATTCTTGCTGTAAAATCTATTTATTTGGAGTCTTCATTATCTTCTTCATTTAAAAAATATGAAATGTATCACATGTATGTATAGGAGTGCATAAAACTTAAATGTATGGCAAATAATTTTTAAAATGATTCTCCCTCCCCTACTAGTTTGTAAACTCCATGAGATCAAGGACCATCTCACATTCGTGGCTGGATCCCTGAGGTTTGACATGGTGCTTAGTACGTGGTAGGCCTTCCAAAAATATTTGTTGAATGGGATTTACTTTTTATTTACAGAATGAAGAGTCTTTGGTAATTTTCTTTTAGAGGAAATTTTGGTGGGAAGACAGGACCCAGTTACCTCTAAAAAGGAAACATGTAAGTGAGGATGACATTTCTTTATCCTCAAATAAGGCTTAGAAACTGTTTTTGTTCTAGGTCTTGTTTTCTTATCAGGGGAGTAGAATGACCTGAGTTATAATGTAAATTCCTTTTCTCCTTTCCAGCTTCCCTTGCAGGTGAGGAAATTTTTGTTGAATCTGGAACTGCTAACTCCTTGCTGAGTCAGAAATGCATGATGTTCCAGGTACCCTGGGAACTTTTCCTTTCTACAAAATCTTTTTGTTTGTTTGTTTTTAATAGTGAAAAAGTGATAGTCTAAAACTGCCCTTGGTAAGCCCAGGTATATTGTATACCTTTGCCACTTCTGCCTGTTAATGTGTGGATTTAATACTTAATGGTCTACTGGCCAACTGGTCAATAGCATTAGAACCAGAAACTGTGAAATATCTCTGGGGGATAATATTTGAGATGATATATTAGTGATTAGGTTTAAAAGGAGCTTTTCCCTAATTGGTGTGGCAGTCCATATGAAGTAGTTTTCTTGGCTTTAGAAATTTCCATTATAGAGCATACGTGAATATTTATTTATGTAGACCTACCTTAATGGCACTTATTCACAGTTGGGTCTGGCAACTGGGTCTCTGAGCCGGGAGCTGCAGGGAGTCTAGACTGTATAGACCAGGGGTTCTGAGCTGCTCTTATGGGAGAATTAAAACTGGGAAAGAAAGGTGAGACAAAGAAGGCAACAGAAGTTTAAAAAAGTTGTCACAGTTCTGTGACACAGGAGGGTCAAAGGAAATGGGTGCTTAAAAAAAAAAAAATTAAGCAGGATTTTGATAATTGCTCTAAGCAGGCCATTTCTCATCTCATGCATACATCTTGAGAGATGGAGGCAACTTAAAAAGTTTTTCCTTGGAGAATGGTGCCTGAAGATGGATAAAAGACTATATTTCTACTTACTTTCGGTGAGGTAGGGAGGAACGTTAGACCTCAGGCTCTTGTCTTATGGCAACCAAGTTACAAACCTGAACAGCCCTTAGAATGGAATATGCTATTTCACTACAAAAAAAAAAAAAAGGAGGGAGAGAGGGAAATGGTTTGTGTCCTTGGAATTGCCCTTTTTCATTTTGGGGGAAATTCAGTGTTTGTGGCAGACCTTTTCATTATTCATGCCACTTTCTATCACTGGATGCACAAAATACTAAATGGCCTCAGCTTGGTTTCCATTCTATTTCCACCACAATTATTCCTGCAGAAATGCCTACTGTTGATTTGCTTTCCCTCAGGAAGAAACTTTTTCTGCCTCTCTCTCCTTTCTTCTTCTCCCTCTCAGTTTCCATCTGTCATTTTCCCCCCAAAGCATAAAGATTGTGATGTTCTTCCCTCTTTGCTTTTTGTTCTATTTATCTCTCAAGCTCTTACCTTGCTGGGAAAGGATTGGTCATTAACAGACATGGAATACCAGGGGAAGTGTGTTTACCATTTGAACCATAGGGATGAGAGTGAGGAGTCTTCCCAGAAATGACCGTCCCCGAGTGGAGGTGTGTTCATGTAGAAGATCATACAATCCCCTCTGTGTTTGCAGTGTGTCTTGCCTGGTTTTCTCAATGGCTGGTGGAAGTCAAGCATGCGTGTGAGTTTAACTCAGTGATTCCAATATAAGTTTGAATAGCATAAGCAAGGGGAAGGGTAATTAAAGATCCTACAGGTTAACATTATTAAAGGACTGATTTTTCTGCATTCCGGGGGTGACTTGTTCTGAGGTTATGCTTGCTAAAAGGACAACCATTAGTAGAACAGAAACAATGAACACAGATATGATAAATCATATGGAGTGCCTACTGTGTGCCAGACACTTTACATTTTCTCTGATCGTTACAGCTGTTCTATTAGTGGGTGTTATTATCTCAGTTTGGAAATGGAAATCTTGGCTCAGAGAGGTTCATTAATACTCCCAGCATTGCCCAGGTGTGAAGTGGTTCAGCTTGGATTCACTGACCAAGTGCTCTTTGCTGTGCATTTTACTACCCCTGGAGGACTTGAGAGGGAGCATGTTGCCTTTTGGATGACCATAGATATTCAAGGGCATGTTGAGGAATCTTAAGAGCAAATTCAGTCCTTTACGTTTTTACTTCCCATCATTTGAGTGTTACTCTTAACATTGGTCCTCCATAAAGTTAGGTTTTTATTCTTAAAGCCCAAATCATTCACGCTTTTAATTTTTCTGTTTTTTTTTTTTTTTTTTTTTTTTACAAAAGGCTTTGAAGTCAAGTGTTTTTGAGCAAAGGACAATAGGACTTAGTGTAATGAACTAAGGTTCATTGGTAAGAACATGGATTCTGAAGTCAAACCCTCTAAGTTCCTAATTTCAACTCCAATATTGGTGACATCACTAGGGCAAGTTACTTACTGATTCTGCCTCAGTTTCCTCTTTGTATAATATAGGCACTAGAACAGTATTTATTTTACAGGTTATTGAGAGAATAAAATGAGTTAATATATGTAAAGCTCTTGGAAAGTGTACATCACACACATAGTACAGTGTCAGTTATTATTATTATTTTTATTAGTATTATTTTTTTATTAACATCAGTTGACACTTAGAAATGTATGATAGAAAGCAGGATAAAATTATCGTTGGTGACTGCAGTACAATAGAAATAATACCTATCAACTTTTATGAGGATTCAAAAAGTTACTCATTTTTTGATGAATCAGATACAGTTGAGCAAATTAAAATGACATAAGGAACCCTGTCTAAAGGAATTTCCTGAGCAGTAAAGTTGTTGCTCTGACTTACATTCCCAGGGAGGAGCCTTGCAGAGTGGGGTGTGGAATGGCCTAAAATACAGGCCAGTGAAGCCCTAAAGAAACCATCTACTCCAATGTCTGGAGAAACCTGATCAAACGTATAAACTCCAAAGGAAATAATTCCATCCCACTGTTAACTTCTCTTTAGATTACTTTGAGCTAATGTTTAGTGTTAATGCCTGACAAATTCCAAACAGGGAAAAACATAGGTACTTATCTTTCATATTATATATGAGTCAAAATTAAAGTTGATCTGTCCATTAAGCAGTGCAGTAACAGGTCTTCTGACTTTTCATAAGGCATTAAAGGAATGATGCATATCAAGAAGACATTCTATTTCCAAAGAACACTAATCAATGCTGAGAACATTTGCTATAAATTATTCACATTTGTTATAAACTACTCCATCCCTTTAAAAATTAACAGCACACAACCTGTAATCTAGGCACAAAAGTAGGGCTGCCTCACCTTGGGAAGTTTGAATATGAGGGGCTGATTATAATACAAGAGCAAATAGGAGTCAAAGACTTGAGTTCAGTGTATCATGAGGGGTAAATCACTGAGTGGCCTTACATCTGATAAAATATGATCCCTGCTTCTTTTGTGTGTTCTTTAACCACACATTAATATTTCATGCAACCATTTCAAAATAAAGTCATAATGTGAGTCATAAATCACAAAACAGTGGTAATAAACCACTTTGGTTTATATTAGCCATATACAGATGATACTTAAGTATTTCCACCATTAGCATGGATGATTTGAGCTTTCTCTGTACCACATTTGCTCTGTTTCTTCCATTTTAAGTGGTGGCAATATGAAAAACAATGCTAAATCCATTCATTAGTGATAAAACAGGGTTATTTGTTCTCATAATTGATTTCATTTCAACATGGACCTGTGAAAATGATAGTGCAGTTGAACATGGCAATATTACTGACCTTGTTTTACCAAAGAACATGCCTTCCCAGTGACAGCTGCTGTGGGGTAAGAGGACGTCACGTGGAAATAAGACATACTGAGAGCAAAAGTAAAACTTTTGGGAGTTGAAGATGGGAATGACTGAATGTGCCAATCTGGTTTATACTCATTAATGAATGACTTATTCTTTATAGAAGCTCCAGAAATGAGACTATTAGATGTACCATCTTGGTCTTATTATTACTCATTTTCTTTTGGCTTGTTCTGGAGGAATCTGTTCCATCCTATTGCTCAAGTATTCTTGAAACTGTTAGTACTGATATCTGAAAAGGCTGGATAAGGTTATATCTGGAAAAATATATATACATGCATATGTACATATATATATGTAGACATAGATGTGAATGTGTATATCTATATGAATAAAAAGCCCGTGAGTTCAAATATCCTGAACTCATAAAAATGAGACTCCTATCAATGAGATGAATTGAGCAACACATAAAACATATACATATATTAGAGACTTGTAAATATTTGAAGGTAATGCAACTGGTGATTCCTTCTGCTTAACCTCACTTCAAAATCTTCAGGATGAGGACACTGTTTTGGGGTCAGCAGTGAGGTTGGTCCACAAGCCTATGGGCCTTGACTCATAATGTGAGAGTGCGTTTAACACTTAGTGCCCTTGATGGATGCTCATGGTTTCTCTCAGATGCCAGGTATGCAAAAGCCCCAACCTGCTTCATCATTAGCAAAAGCAAACAGGCATAGTCATTGGACTGGGATGTGGTTGGAGTGAGGATATAAAGAGGGTATACACGAAAGCACGTTGAAATATTAAAACATTAAAACACTAAAACATGAGTACAAATTTATTGATTTTTTTTTATTCATCAAAATTGTCTTGATTTTTAAAAAGTTTATTCATCTGGGTTGCACAGCTTATGTATTTGAGAGAAGTGACCTGGGCTCCAGAAACCCTGGCAAACACATGTTGTCTCTGAAGAGTATAATGACTGCCCATTGGTTACATGGGAATGTGGTTCCTGTTGACAAGTCATTGGATTTTTATGTCTTGGCAACCATATCAACCTAAAAAACCAACAAACTGGAGTGAGCTAAATAAAACACATTTGTCAGCCTGATTTGCTCTGCCGCGTACCAGGCTGAGACATCTGTGTTGATATCAAGGCAGGAACTTGAATATAAACCTCTGTGTTGTCATTCATAAAAAGAATGTATGCTGTGTTTCAGGTTCTCTGATTAGTCCTTTGAAAGTCCTCAGATGTTTTCCATCTCCAGACGGCCGTAAATTTTTGTTGAACATATATTTTTTTAAAAGAGAGTTAGGTACCGGTGCTACTGATATTGTTTGTCTGGATTTTCAGAGAATGAAAACTTGACAAGTGCATTCACTTAGCGTTGTGTGGAGGCTAAGGTAAGACTAAAAGAGAAGGTAAATCCTAGCTATGCATTTCTGCAGCTGAGGAGCAGCAAGGGTTATTACTGTGGGGTCCACTTTAGCGTATGCGGTATGCTTTTATGGAGGACAGAAGATTGCTCAAGAGCGGGTCACCGTGGGTAAGAAGAAAGCTGAGCTTTGACCTCAGAAAGGAATTTGGTCTTGATTTCAAGAAGGCATTTAAGACAATCATTCAACCCTTTGGAGTACCTAAATGGATGGTGGAAACTACGAGAAAACCACAGGTAGTGTCTGGTCAAAAAGAAAGTGGTGGGAGGTGTGTGGAGGTGGGCAAGCAGAGAGAGAGAGAGAGGCGTTCTGAAGCTGGTGGAAGGGCACACAAGTGCTCAAGAATTGCAATATTTATAACGCTGTGAGAGGAGGGTGACAATAAAGGGAAATTGCTGCAAGAGGAGAACATAATGAGAGATTCGTGCAGGCTGACCTGGAAGGATGTCCTACATGTCAAGGTAACACCTTTTTCTCTGGAAACCAGGTTTCAGACGTTCAGCAAACTTCCGAAAACGGAAGCCTCTTTCCCGTATTACCCATTCCCCAGCTACTTAATAG
This sequence comes from Manis pentadactyla, assembly GCF_030020395.1. Lineage (NCBI taxonomy): Eukaryota > Metazoa > Chordata > Mammalia > Pholidota > Manidae > Manis > Manis pentadactyla. The sequence goes on along the minus strand of NC_080019.1, from coordinate 187,991,128 downwards.
CTGCCCATTTCCATCACATCGCTGGAGCCCTGGGCTCTGATAGTTCCACTGGAGAGACGCAGAAAATACCCGCGACAAGTCTGTTGCCCTCCAGGCTGCTCGGCATTCTGGGTTGTGGATGGATTATTGACGTTTGGGGTGGGTACCATCCGTGCCTCGACAACAACCCTGGTACCCCACGGTGGGCAAGGGACAGACTGAAGCAAGGTAGGCCATGAGTGTTTACTTACCTTAGGCTCTTACCACTGAATGTTGTCGGTGTCACTCCCCAGTCTTGATGTGCAGGTCCCAGCTAATTGCTCATTGGCCTGCTGCAGGGAACCGCCCATTTTTGGTCCCACCCTGCCACTTCTTACTGTTTCTCTCTGAAATAAACTGGGACAAAATTCCATGTCAAAACAGGTACATGGAGGGTTTCCCACTTCTTTTGAAATAGAGAACCTGTCAATTACATTAATTTTTGGCTGCAAACTTGAGTTTTCTTGGTCACTTCTCATTGGAAGCTTGGCTTATAGTGATTTAGTTTCTAGAAACATGTCTTCCTTCATTTTTAGGATTGTAACTAATCCCAGACATAATAAACACTCCTCAAAGTATTTCTCATAATCCTCATAATCATCTCCTCAGTAAACAATCACTTTTCTTGAATTTAAATACTGTTGAAATGAAGGATTAGTCTCCTAGTGAACATAATTTTCTATAAACTCCAATTAATGGATAATATGATGCAACCTCTCTAGTGTGGATTTATCTAATGAAGAATTGGGAATGCTGTCAATTTTTCACCCACTGAAATGGAAACACCTTGCCTCTTGCATTTAGCTACTGCAGAGAATAAAAAAATGCATGTGAATCCTGGAATATCTGGATCACATATCGACCTTTCTTTTCTTATTTTAATGAAATGTCTTGATTTGTCTTGTTTTAATTTAAAACCAGAATGAACGTCCTTTCTCCCAAATTAATATAGGGAAAGGTCAAGGTCAAGGTCAAGCTTGGGACATTTGTCTCCATTCCAAAGATGGAAAATTAAGGTCATTTTTGACATAATTTATATCTCACAGAATTACAAAATACATTGCGATTATTTATTTATTAGATTAGGTGCTGGAACCATTAACAAAGTTTTTTTTTTAATGTAAACAGTGAGGTATTGATTAAATCTGCCGCAAGTGCATGTCGACTCCACAAAAATTCCCGAAGCTTCTTATGACTTGGGTCAGCACAGTTGAATTCCTTTTATCCTCACCTCCTTTTAAAATTGTTAAAGCAATGTTACCTCATAATTGCTAACTCATCTGTAGCAGGAAACAATTATTCTGAATAAGCCCATGTACGGCTCTGGTTTTCCAGCAGATTATTTAAAAACAATATTTCCTTAAGATAACAATTTTGATAATGATGCAGGAAGGAAATATATTTGCAATTAAACCAACATGCTTTAGCACAACAAGCAATAAAAAGCTTAACACTGAGCCTTTGTGAATTAAATGCCGGAACAACATTGGACAAAAGTCATGGTTCTGCTGACACATTTATTTCTCAGTAAACGAAGACTGTTTAAGTTTAATGCATTTGTGGTTAGCAATAGTTTAAAAGATCAATGTAAATTCATTCTGAACTAGTAAATAAGGCTTTAATGAAACTTCTAACAGCATGCTTTCACACCTTAGAGCTCTTTATCATTCTAGGGTGACACAGCAGGATTCTCCTTGAGCTTGATGACACGCACATAACATTATGAAGTGTTTGACAGATTTTATTTGATGTTTATTTGATTTATGGGGTTGATATTGGATTTCAACATTTCACTATCAGCCTTTTGTTCAGGCTTGGGGCAGAGTGCTTATGAAGATAGTTTCTTCTAAATGTGCTTATTAATACATGTATATATATATATATATATACACACACACACACACACATACACTATTAATGAAATGCAGCTTAAGACTGGGATCATTAAACACTTCCACTCTTCTAAATGAGGTAATGTATGAGAAAGCACATTGCAAACTGTAAAGCCGTATACAGATGTTAGTTATCATAATTATTGTTGTTACAGGAAACCCGGGTTTTATATATTATTATTCTGTTTTCCTTTAACACTTAATTCAAAGAGTAAATACAGACAACCAATTTCCTTAAAAACCTGCTGCAGCTTTTTAAACAGTTCTGAGTGTTTCATTAAGGTTTTATTGTAAATCATGCATGATGCTATTAATTTAGCTTAGCCTTAAAAAATTCTACTGACATAATAAACATGACTCGTTACATTAAACTTTGTCAACGTGAAATTTTATTAAGAGAATACTGGAGACTTTCCACCTGGGCCTGGGCACCACTAGATGAAATATGTCAAAATGCTATTCTTTGAATGTAAAGATGCTTCCTATTCCTCTTCCAGTAACCTCTGTCGATTTGCCTTTTCTGTCCTTTGTAGATGATGAACTTCTTAAGTTACTCTTTGTCCAGAGGAGGCAAAGAAAGGGCTTTTTTCTTTCTCTCTGTCTCCCTTTTTTGGTTTGGCCTGGAAGAAATTTAGGGACTAGAAGACATTTGCATGCTTTTAATAAAAGTCAAGATAAAATCACTGCCGCAAAAACAAATGATTTCTTGGTTAGAATTTGAACTGTATCCTAGTGATGTGAAGAAAGCTTGGCAAATTTTATGAAAGTTAAGGCAATTTCTCATGGCGATAGATGGTCAGATCCTTTCTCAGCAAAACTTTGATCCAGTTTACTGTTCACCATATAAACTTCACAATATGGCCACACTCTTCTTTTCTCTTTGGTTTAAACACATAATGAGCAGTAAAGAAATTGCCAATGATTTATTGGGTAGTTGAACAAACGAAGAAAAATTAAGCAAATATTTTGTGTCCAGGGCTTGAAATATCTCAAATGCTTTAATCTGATATGTATTTAAGAAGGAAACACAAATGCTAAAAGGCAAAGAAGCAGAAAGTACATTCTTCCCAGAAAGTACTTATTCCCATAAATGATACCAAAAGTGTTCAACATACAGAACTTGTTAGTAGATCCCATAGCATGGTGTATCCATGGGAAGGAGTAAAATAAACATAGTTATATATACTTGAAAAGTAAGAAAGTTATATATACTTGAAAAGTTACATATACTTACAAAGTAAGAAAGCACAAATAACTCAGAGAAACAAAACACTACAGAGCAATAAGGGAGGCATTAACTGAACTGTCCAGTCCAGGAACCCCAAGACAAAGCTGGCCTCGTCTCCTCCCTGGGCTCCACATCCGCAGCCCATCCTGACGTGGCAGGCCCGTGAGCTCTGTTCCTTGCCTCCTACTGCACCTCAGGTGCATCCCTACTTGAGTCTGGCTGAAAATGATACCCTGGCCTATCCAAGCCAGCAATGACCTCATTCTAGATCCACTATTTCTGCTAATGCAGCCAATGACAATGGTGACTTTATTAGTGGCCATGCCACTTTATGATGCCTCCCGTATATTACACGCTCAGTAAAAGGTTTAGAATGACCAAATGAATGGATGAAAAAATCACACTGCTAACTCAGCTCTGTGTCCATTTAAAACAAGGCAAAGTGGAAGTTGTAAAGACAAAAAGTGAATAAAAATCAAAATCACTCAAGGACAGTTGATGGGCACACTGTCACTGTGAATGTTCTCTTTTGAATGGCAAAGAAGTATCTACTCTTAGTCTCTCCAGCTGGTTGATGATAACTTCCATGTCAATGAAATGTATTTGTAATGAAAAAAAAAATGATGTTAAGCACCCTTGATGCAGGCTTCAATTAGAACAGGTTTTGGAAGAGTTAGAGCATCTGTGTCTTAGAATCTAAAATGTAGTGTGTTCAGCTTTCAGAATTCTACTTAGCTGTACTTGCTTTCCTGGATTTACAAATAACGATATGACCAACATTGAACCTATTTATAGTTTTGTTGTTGATGTTACTGAAGGAATAATGTCAGTGAATTCGTTACCATTTCATTTAATGTTATGCTTTGTTTGCCACGTAATGAATTATACATGCTGGGGCTCAATTTGCTTGTCCTCAAAATAAAATGTTTGAGCTAAAGTATCTCTCTGGCTTTAAAATTATTTAATTATTAGAAGTATAATCATACAATACCCTTTTCCTGTTAAAATCTTCAGGATGCAGAATGTTTTCTGAAAGAAAGATGAAAAATCCTTAAGAGGATTACAAATAATTTGGCCCCTAAATCAGTGATCCATCCTGATATTGTGACTGAAGTAGGCTGAGTTTTCTGAAGGAATGATGTGAACTCTCAGCTCTTAAAATGTGTTTCAATTCTCTTCAGATAAAAAAATACGTATGTTAACAGTAGGCCATTGAAACTCTAAAAATGTTGGGAATATAGGCAGTGCATGTAATATAACATGGAAGACAGGGAAAGTAATACTTAAAAAGGGAGGAAAAGCAACTTTATTAAATCTAATACAACTACTTTATTTTTATTAGACATCAAAGTGATCTTTTAATCCTTCAAATATATTGAGAAGTGAATTTGCATACCAACTTAAAACACTGATTACATAAAATCAGTTAAAGTCAAGGCTAATAAAATTATCATTTTTATTTTAATGGATTATCTGGGAGGGGGCATGGGAATAGCAGTCCTGTTTTGCAAAACATTTTTGTTTCTTAGAGTGAAAAAAAGAAGGTAAGTTAAGATGTAGGTACACACCTATTATGGAACTTCTGTCTAGATCTAGTTTTGATCAATAGCAAGCGTTCCGGTAGTATGTGGTTTTTGAAATATTCTTGAAAGATCCAGGTGAGTAACTGACTGACAGTGTGTCAGTTAAAACAATGACTGAAGGAATTTTAAATGCTTAAACTTACAACTGAAGCTAGATTATTACATTTCTCAAAGGAGTCCAGATTTTTAGATCCTGGCTTTTGAACTATACATAATACCACAAAGAATTTCCAAAATAATCATTTTTATAATTTGAAAATACTGACCTTAAGTCATTATATTTTACTCTGATAATGTCAACTGAGCTTTGTGAAAGAAGTAAGTGATATATTTTATCATGTGTGGAAGTACAGAGCTGCTGGTAAAATACATCAAGTTAGTAGTCAGGGGGACGGCTGGGATCTCCTTGTGCTGTTTTGCACCTACTGGCCACCTTCTCCACGGAAGTACCGAAACTAAACAGAATAAGGAAAGAGAAACCATTCCCCATTTGGCTCTAGTAAGCTTTGGGCAATGGCAAATGAAGTCACTTTCAAACACCAGTTACTGTAGCTGACTGAGAGGTGGAAGGGCAAAGGAACACAACGGTGTCCGTTCTGGGGTTTCATAAGCCTGCAGATCTTTGAAGGAACTGACTTCGATAACTTAAGTCAGTTAACAATGACTTATGCTTTTTAAACTCAGATGGCTTATTTGCCCACCTCAAAAATTCCATCTGTTTACAATAAAAACTTAAAGCATCTTCCAGAATTAAAAAAAAAATCATTTAGAAGGAAACAATGAACTATCCTTAGTGGTGTATATTCTGAAGGTGTACGATCTTTTCCCTTTTTAGGTGGAGGTGAATCATTGCTTTGCTCACTTCTTCCTCTGTTCCTAGACAGTGGAAAGAAAAATGAAACTGGTTGAGGGAAATTGTTCTTTACTGTTTTCATTTGCCCATTTCCTCCCCATTGCATTGTGTGCTGTGCACCAGGAAAGCCACCGTATCCCTCCAAGCATGTTCTGAAAGCCTGGGAACTTCAATGAGTGTTAAGAGCACCTTATGAACTTGCCTCAGCCTGCTGAGAAAACATTGTACAGAAGCAGCGTATTGTGAACAGAATATATTATGGCGTAACACTGGCGAAGCATTATAGGGACTCTCTTTCTCTAAGTATTTCATTCAGATCTCTCTCATTTCAGTTGAATGATATTAAAGGGTCAGGCCTACAGTCACTCCATCCTTTACTTACTGGAAAAGAACGGATTTTATTAAGATTAGAAAATTTTCCCCACCCTATTTGTCTCTTCCTCACCATTGTCTCGGCAATAGCCCCTTCAAACTGTGAGATGCTAAATAGTTCTAATGTTTGCCTCTTCCTGTAATAATCATGCATATGCCCAGCTGTGTGTCTCCCGTGCCTCATGAATTTGCAGAGTGGCCCCAGCTAGGCTCCCTCTTGTCTGGGGGACAATTGCCCAAGCAGATCCAGGAGAAACAAGTTGGAAAGAGAAGGTTCACTTTATTGAGTTGAGCTCTGACCCTTGAGTGTCTGCAGCCTTTTGATTTAGCCCCGCACCCCTCCCGCCTTGTTCCTTCTCCCCCTGCTTGTCCTGTGACCCTGTCCTTTGGCTGCTGGTGATCCTGAATGAGATATTCAAGACTGAACTGCACCTTGCCTTCCGGTGTCCAAATGGCAGCGGATGGTGGGATGGTGGCGGGTAATAAGGAAACTGATCCTGGTCTTCCTTCTCCATTTTCTAGCATCCAAGTGAATTCTAGTGGGCCAGAAGAAGAGGAGAGGGGAGGAACCAAGACATCTTTATCTTGACACTACCTTATCAAATGCATTCAGAGACCTTTGGCCCCTCACAGCTCCTGCCTGCGCACCCAGCTGAGAGCCCTTCGGGATTCCTCTGGGGGGCAGTCACCAGCCTAGAGTCATTTCTCCAGGAAAGAGGCTCTCCCTGGAAAAGCCCATCTCTGTTTCTTCTGGGATCGATGCTGTGGAGACTGCATAAATCAGTAAGTAGTGGAACAGCTTGTTTTGTCTCAGCTGACAATAATTATGGATCGGGGTGCCCAGAGCAGGAATGAGCAAGTGGAAAAATTCAGCAGTAAAACTCCACATTTTTTGGGGGGTGGGGGTGGGGGGTAACATCTAAATTGACAAAGAATAAATGCTGTAGAACAGAGGCTCAGCAGTCTAGGAGAGTATGTGGAGAATACAATAAACTCTGGGCAATGTAATACACAGATACTCCCACCAAGTCCTTCATTCCACCCCCGAACTTTCTCGAGGACCCCACAGTTTCGGTCCCCCCTTCCTCCCTTGCCCTCCCCTCACTGCTTCTGGGTTCTAATGATGTTTTCAGCTCTATTCCTGCCTTTTCCTTGCCCCTTGATAGTTCCTGCTTTGCATCCCAGAAGCCCCTTGTCATGGCATGTTAAGGGTGGCCAGAATCTAGTTTTCTTCAGAATATCAATCACACACCAATCTTTGTTATACCTAAAGATCCATGATCAGCAATCGTCTGTGAATTTCGATGTTTCCTGTGGGTTAAGTAAAAAACACAGAAATTAAAAGACATTTGAAGTTATGGTAGTTCAGACACCATTTTTGGAGAGATTTCTCATGACTTCTTTCTCTCAAATGGGCTGTTCCAGGAGCATTCCCTTCTGTAATTCATCACCCTCCCAGATATTCTTCATGTACCATTCACTATTAAAAATGAAAAATAAGCAAAAGCACAAAGAAATTCTATCTCATGAGCTTTGAGCAATGCCAGACACATTATAAGCACTGACTCAAAGAATGAGTCACAATTTCTTAAATTTCCCACTGCCATAGTGTACTACATCTAGCATTAGTAGCTTAACCGACAAATAACATTTTCTTTGTAGGAGAAAAAGTATTTGAGACACTTTTTCTGACACTGATGACATTTTGCCTCAACATTTTGCTGTGTTTCAGATTGATTTCAGCACACTTTTTTTGATAGAATACCATGAAATCCTTATATGGGTCATGAAGGTTTTGAATGCAGAATCAGATATGGGTGGGAAAACAATCTCTGATAATCCGTGTTTTTTGGTTGTTTTGCACTTTTTCTTTGGGTCTTATCCAGCCAAACCATTCTCCAGGCTACACTTCTCTTACCCCAGGGGGTAAGTCTGTTCACACAAAAGCCCTCTGTGACATGGCCCCTATAATGTCCATCTCTCTACTTTGAACAAGGGGAGTGTTGTTGAGCTTTGCCATGAATTATCTCAGAAGTGGTGTCACCCCATTGCCAAACAGCACAATGATGGATCATTCCAGAGCCTCAGGGGTTGGGGGGGAGGTTAGCAGTGTTCGTCCAGTTGGTATGAGCACATTGAACAGAAGTCAGACTTGTAAGTTTGATGAGTTTTGGGGCCAGTGACTTCTGCTTTGTTCCACAGATTTGCTGATTGTGAGCATAAGAGCATTTGCTGTGAATATGGTTGAAGCCGAATCAGCACAAATGAATCACTCTTATCTAAAAAATCAAAACAAAATGCAAGAAAGTGGGAGTCTCACAGAACTTGTAGACAAAATTTCAATCTCTCCCTTCCTCTCCTTCTCTCTCTCTAAATATCTATCAAAATTATTTTACAAACTAAATGACAATTGGATCTATAGTTTCCATCCTGTATGGTAGTTCAAAGAAGACACTATTTAGGAAGCACCTCTGGTGTGACAGCAACTTGGTGTTGTAAAGGCAGGTCAGCACCGTCCCTCCATCTAGGCGGGTGATCTGTAGGTGTCTCAAGGACCAGGACACTGACCCCCTTGTGTGCGTTACTGAATTGAACGCCATGGTTAACAAGATGCTGTTTTCCATCTAATGAATTTGCCCCGCAGGCACAGGAAAAGGGTTGGTTCCACCATTTTCAGAGGCCAGGCAACCGATAAATTTAACAGGATTTGTTGATGTTAATTGGGTTTGCATTGGTGTGAGACTTCCTCGCTCCTGGCTCATTTGCCTTCTGGATCATTGGAATCGCCCAGGTTCGGGCCAGCCAGTCATTCAACCATGTGATTCCAGGCTTAACGATATCTCTGAGTTACTGGCGACTCAATCACACTTTAGTTTATTGCTCAATAAAATAATAATAACAATTTGTTCAGACATTTAACCAGGCTGCATTTCTCCAGGGGCAAAATAAAGCTTTCTACTTGAAAGAAGTGTATGCTTTCACTTCAGTTTTTTTCTGAAGAAATAGGTCAAAATGCTTTAGGTAGTAACAAAGGCTCTTTCCAGAGGTGTAGCTACCAACACCTGGAGCAAATTCTAAGAACTGGTTTTAGGATTGACAAAAAACATAGAGAAGACATGAGCACTATTATTGTTTCTATGATGGAGGTATGCACACACATAAATGCAAACTGTTTTATGTTATAAAATAAATTACTTCATAGTTCTTATGTCATTATAAAAGTATGCTTTGCAAATGTGCCCACTTATAGCAGTCTTGCTCTATTGCCAAGTGGTAAGAATATGTGAATAAGATTTTGTTTTGTTTTCATTACAGATACTAACTTATGCAATGTGCCTCTGTCCTTAAGAAGCTTTTGTGTCGTTTGTTTGTGATTTAAGGCATATATGAAGCTGAGGGCTTACAGATACTAGCTTATGTAATGTGCCTCTGTCCTTAAGAAACTTTTGTGTTATTTGTATGTGATTTAAGGCATATATCAAGCTGAGGGCTAATTTGCAAGTGGGCCTTTATATTCACAGATTGGTTACAAGACCAAGTGCTATCTGGGGTGAAGGGCCATTTTTTGAAAATTTCACATCTGTTTAGAACTAATGTTTTTTGTAATTTACAATAACATTTAATTATTGGAAGGCAAATCATGCATTTGGATCTTACAGCAAAGTAATATTGCTATAAATGTCTGTAAGTACTTAACTCCCAATCTTGGTGCTTACCTTAGCACAGACTGATTACAAACAATTCCTGGGCCACCCTGGTTGCAGACCCCACTTTCAGTAGCTCTGTCCTGGACTGCTCAGATGCATAGAAAACTCTACTTTAGGCTTAAAACAAATGAGATATCATATAAATACACACACAGAGGTTGGGGTAAAAAGCAATCAGTGATGAATTAATAAGATTATTAAATTATCAACTTAATAAAGTTCTTTCAAAAGATAGTTTCTTTTAGTAGCTTGCTATTCTAGAATACAGATAAAATACTTTTAAATTTGTTTTATTGTTTATCCCTAACCCAACATCTTTTTTAATCCTGTCATTGCTTGATGTGCAGATGGGGGCCTGAACATTTGCAAATGGGCTGGTTTCCTGTCAACTTGCTTCAACATTCAATACAAAAAATAAATTATTAAATTCCTTCCAAACCCCTGAAAAAAATAAATGTTCCTTTATGTTATTTTATTACTGAACATTCTACATTTCAGACAAAGGCTCTGAAATAATCCATCATAATCCCATAGTCACATACTGTTTTTTGACCAAGGTGTATCTTTGTGTAATGGGTGGCAGAGTTCTGGGGACACATGGGCCTGTTACCCCCTGGGGAGAAAGGCAGTCAATTTCTAGCCTTGATTTTACTAAGGGACCAAACCAATCAGAAATCCAAAAGTGTATTATCCAAATGGTTGGCACAGAGCCAATGTGGACTTTGATGTATTTGTAATACTTCTTTGTGTGTTCAGACATCCCCATGTGTGGAGATGCTCCAATGAGCAGTTTGGCTCTGCATGGGTATATTGATAGAAGATGTCGGTTTGCCACTTGTGACCAGTGTCTGCTGAACCAGACAGAAATGTAGAAGTCAAGCTGGTGTGGCGATTTGCGCCATGAAGCCCCTGGAGCCCGGACTCCTCCTGTCACAGTCCATTTGCATTCTAGCCAACCAGAAGGGGAGCATGGGGGAGCAAGGGGGAGCACGCCCCTTCCCTGTCAGGGCATGCCCTGCAAGTTATGTACATTCCTTCCTCTCACATCCCATTGGACAGGCTGCACTGAGATAAACACAGAAATCAAATGTCAAGTGCTTAGGAGGTTTTATAGCAATATGACATTGCCCTGAGATCCAGATGTATTATCCATTCTCTTATCTTTAATTTTTATTGTGTTTTACAAAAGCATCAGTTTTCAATAGATTTGCATTACTTTTTTAGAAAAGACCTTTCATCCCAGATAGCAATTGATCTAGTAACCAATTTGCAGATATAAAGGCCCATTTGCAAATTAGCCATGTAGCTGCAAAGAAGGAAATGTGGTCCAGTGGTGAGATCCATAGACTCTGAACCACCACCTGCCTGTCCATCTAACTACAGATTGCTGTGGGGATAGGAGATGGAGACAGGGGCCACTAACAGTGCATGCACAGGTATCTTTCCAAGACCCCATCTTGGTTGACTTTGGTTCCCAAAAACGTTTTAGTTATTCACCTTAATGTCATTTGCTGAGATGTGAGGCAGCAATGTACAATATGGATTTACCAGGAGTCCTTCCCACCATCCTTTGCTTCCTCTCAGTGTCAAATTACAGCATGTGGATAGCATCCAGCTATTTGATCTGAGTGTTGAGGGAAGGTTTACTCAAGATCTAAAGGATGAGGATTTGTGATGAAACACACACAGAAAGATGAAGTTCCTTAAGCAAAAGCTTCAAGGTAGAGTGAAGAAAAGTTGTCTTTGTATGGCCTGTGCAGAACACACAGGCATTGAACAAATAGAGAACACGGAACATATGGGTCAAATGCAAATATGTACAGCTAGGTTTTATTGCAATGATTACCCAATGGTTAAAAATGGGTAGAGCTACCTTTCTGGAAAGAATTCTAGGTGCGCCGTGAACAAGGAGCTCACAGTTACATCTTGCAATTGAGTTGTTTACCCTTTGCCCCTGGAAACACCCTAAGGATGAGGAGCAAGTCCTCCCCATTCTTTCTCCAGCCTCCATGGCTATTTTAGGGATTTGAGTTCCCAGCCCATATCTGGCACGGCCTGTCCAAACTGTACAGTGCTGCACTCTGAAATCCATGACCATTTCTCCTCTAGTTTCTTTCTTTCCCTCTCTTCTTTGTTTAAGAAAGCCTGGGCTATGGTTGCTGGGAGGCAAAGCCTTCAACCAGAAACATTGTACTCATTTACTCTATTGAATCATTTGCCTGTGACTGAATAATGGATGGCATTGTTCTGGCTTGTTAGGGTAGAGGTGAAGGTGATGTTTGAGGGAGTTTGAACCAAGCTCCCTTCTGGGTCTTACCGAAAGTTTATCTGAGGGAAATGAGTTGTTGAAAAGGATGCATTGAGGCATAGCAGGCAGAGAGAAACAGTTATTGCTGTTTTCAGGTAGGATGACACTATATTAAAGGAAGACCCACAGCCTTTCTGGAAGCGATCCGATAGAATGAATGGCATAAGGGCTGTGCATATTGGTCCAGTGTGCCTTAGCCTTTATTTATCTATTTTTAATTTTAAACCCTGACATCTGAGTGTCTCTTTGGAAGAGATCTGTTTTTATTTAGGAAGTTACCCTAGCATGCTAGCTGGAGTTGCGGAGATGGGATTAAAAGGGATTGGCTGCAAGCAAGAACATCAAAGAGTTGCAAAAGAATGTGAAGGTTAGAGAGATACAGAGGAGGGAGGGGAGAGGGAAGACCAGCAGCCTGGCGGCAGACTGCAGCCCAAGCTCTCAGAACTAATCAAAGGAGTTAAAAAGAGGTGTGTCTCAACATTATAAATCTGTTAAGAGCAATTCAGTTGTACTTCAAACAGGTGTATTTTATGGTATGTAAATTTATCTCAGAGCTTTAAGAAAAGGAAGCATAGGTGTGTCTGTACTCAGTTTCAAGTTGCTTGTAATTACACTGCTGAAGTGTAATTTCCAAACACCTCCCCAGAATTTAGCAAAGTCTACTGAACACAAGGGGACCGTGTGTGAGCATTTGTTTATCTGGTTGGTTTCTGTGGAAATCTAGCAAAGGAATGGCATTCCATAGGTGGGTTATTCTGGGGTGGAAGGAGATAATGTGCACTAGAGAGGAGATGATCCATACATTCCTAGTTCAGTGGAACCTGGGGTTCAAGGCCAGAAGGATCCAGGAGAATATAAAACCTTAATAATGTGCAGAGATCTTGGGAATGACACTAGATTCTTCTCACAATGTAGACTGGAGGTTTATCTGGAAACATGGAGCCTCTAGTGACCATGAGTTTCTCTTAAATACAATAGAAATTTTGTATTATATGCTTCGGTGTTTACCTCTATGAAATGGTCACTAATCTGGCTACAATTATATTCTGCTAATTCAGCTTTTTCAAAAGTGGGTTCTCAGGATTAATAATTCTGAGAGATATGCAGTGAGAAAAAAGCTTATCAAGTAAATTTTAGGAAACTCAGCAAATTCTATCCCCCTCTCAGAATCACAATAGGCAGTAACAAAGTGAAGGCTCTGAAAAGGTCTGCAGTAGGATCTATGTTTCTGTTTATTCCAGTGTTTCCCACACTTACTTGACCATTGACTTTTTCTCGAGTAACACACATCATCAGAGAATGCCTTGGGAAATGTCCCTCCCCTTGAAGGCTGTTTTGCATTTGAATGAAAACCTTTCCCTGGAGCCAAGAGGGAACTCTGCACCAGTCTGTGCTTGGGACGCTATCATCCATTCCTTCATTCTTTCATTCAGAGTCTTCTAAGGTGTTCGGAGGCATTCTTGGTTTAGTTTGAATACGTCTGTGCAGCTGGTCCTGTCAAGACTGGGAAGCCCATGTTGCTTTGTATTTGTCAAAAGCAGCAAACTGTTGAACAATAATCGTTCAGCAACCACAAAAATGCCTCTGGGGAATTGGTGCTGTCAGATTTAGATATTAGTCTTTGGTGGCCTAACTGTAGTAATTAATGCATAATGATAATGCAAATGCTAATGAAATTAGCAATGCAATTGCTATTAATGTGATTTTGGCATATCATTACTAGCCTACCACCTTCAGTGAGAAAGTCTCCACTAAACTCAGCCTCTCTTTGTGATACTAGGTACAGTGAGTTAACATTTCTAGTTGCATTCTCTGCCTCGTGTTTAGTAATCTCTGATTGCACAGTAACTGCTGCATGCTGCTATATAATTCTGTTTTATAATTTCTGAATAGTATCACAAATATATCAGAAAATGTTCCCCATATACCAGATGAATACCAAATTTCAGACAGGAGGAAATAAAATAAAAATGGTGGTTTAAAACTCAAATATAGCAAATACTGTGGGGTGGGAGGGAACTAGGAGAAGGTCCACGTAATGTTAATATGCTCATCATCATAATAGACAGTTCACTTACATGGCTCCATAGTTAGGAAGTGCAGGTCTTCCTAATGGGGCTCTCCTAAGTATCTGTCCATTTATTTCATTTCTACCTTTAACTAGGACCCAGGGGAATTTTCCTAACACATTTGGAGAATACTGTTTTACATTGTGAACTTTCCCGTTCAGTAGTGGGGTAGAGGTCTCACTGGGGCTGCCCATGGTGGCATCTCTAATGACTGGCGACACGAAGGAGGATTCTTCAGCCTCTTCCCGTCCTTTTCCCCTTCACACATTTTTTTTTACCCCCTACTTTCTCCTCTGGAGTGCTGTCTCTTAACTTCCTGCTTTTCAATTTCTTCCAGTTTTTCCTTGTCCTGTGACCCAGGCTGGGTACTTCTCTAAGCAGAGGTACACGCAATTCAGGTAGAATTTGGGTTGATTATCTCTTCTCTTCAAGTGTTAGTGAAATCATTTGTCAAATAAAGGTTTCTGTGAAAGTCTTCGATAACATGGCAAATCCAGTCTTGAAGAATGCTGTCCTAGCCATGAAAGAGAAGAGAAACAGCAGAGCAGGCTCATTAGGTAAGAACACGAAGCAGCTAGCACATAATGGGTTATGTAATGGAACCATTTAATAAAAATAGGTACAAAATACTAGTGTAATTAGACTAAAAAGTCATAGATATCATCAATTTAGATGGAGGTGATATGAGAAGCAGGATTTAAAACTTCCAGGAAACTATCTCCTGGAGATTATTCGAACCACACAAAGTGGTTTGCATTTCCAGCTTAAAAGCCAATGGCCCAGTGTGCCATCTGCGGTGTGGTTGAGGAAAGAGCTCTGCAGGGCACCCCTAACTGGAAATGTGGAGGGGTATGTCTTGCACATTATCTGATGCTAGAAAAATGTGGCTGCTTGAGCTTTCACTCCTTGCAAGGGACTAAAGGGCTCCTCGACTAGTGTGAATTTCTTTATGGGATAATTTTGGTCAATTTCTCCAAAGGAAAAAAAAGACCAATTTTCTATTACTAAAGACAAAAAAAAAGGGTAATAACTTCAAATAGGATTTTTGAAATTTTTCTTCTAGAACATGTGAGTTTCACCTCTTGACACTGTTTCTTAATTTGTCTTCACATGTGACATTCACCCTCCTCTGTTTTTCTCTCTCTGATTATTAAAGCCATCTACATCTGAGGCGAATGAAAGGCCCTGACCTCCACAGACACTCCTTGTGGCTCATGATCTTGCTGTTAGGGATGTGCTTTTTGCAGCTGGGCAGTAGACACCCCTCTTGCTGATTTTCTAGCATCTTCTCTCCCACCTCCTCACCTCTTTCACGCCTGGAGGAGTGCTTAGCTCCTGGTGTGTACACAATTGATATTTATGAATGGAACAAATGAAAGAAGAATGGAGTTGGCTTCCTGAGAGCTGGCAAGAAGTGTGTGTGTAGCAATTGTTCCTTGTGATGGCAGAGAGTCCCCGTTAAGGAATAGATGGACACCTCTGTCCCAGGGAGCCAGCCTTTGGCACAAGCGAGGGCTCCCCATGGCATTAGAACATCTGGGGTATGACTAACAGCATTCAGGTACCCAGGCAACACTTCCCCACCCTCTCGTTTTCTTGCGTGCTCAGCACAGAAGGCCTGAGTCCAAATGCTAAGAAGGAGTGTCGGTCTCTTACTGGCAAATAAAAATACAGGACACCCAGTTAAATTTGAATCTCAGATAAACACCAAATTCTTTTTTAAATAGAAGTATCTCCTAAACACACTGTCATTTATCTCTCAACCCTATGTGGGTCTTGCTGCTGTTATTGTTGGAGATGGACACACCTTAGACACATTTAGAAGGAATAAATTAATGAACTTGTCCATCCTTCTCTTTGATGTCACGGTGACAATGTATTCTTGCATAATGTATTATTACATTCCAGTCATTCCAAACATTCATATTCCTGCTTCTCTTTGTGCTCCAATTTGTAGTTTTTGGGGGTACTCATGAATCAGTAAATTAACATGGTGTTTTCAACAGTTTCATTGAGAAATAGTTTGCAACAGTAAACATTTGCTATTATGCCTGATTTGTTTATATCTTGGTTTGATGTAACACATATGAAGTGTGATATTGATTTTTCATATATTCTTAGATATTTTCATATATTCTTAGATATTGCTTTAAGAAATGGTGAAGATAGCGATGTAAGTTATAGCAATTAATAGGATGAAATTGAAATATTTTGTAATATTTTCTATTTGAACACAATATGTAAAATTATGCATTGTTTCCAAATTTTAATACTGTTTTAAAACTGCTATTGATAATTTCAGTCACTGCAGTCTGAGCAGAACAAAGGTTTTCTTTGAAATTGAAATTATTGCAAAAATTATTTTGCCTTTTTTTGGCTTACAATCAATACAATGCAAAATATCTGACAATTTTAAATATAATGACATTTGAGAGTAAAAAAGAAATTTCACGGACTAAATATATGATATTTAATCAATTATGTACATTTAAATTTTATTACTCTGCTAAAATGCTGGCCCAACAGCAGAACACTAATAAAATTAAATATTGTCTAATAATATTAATTATTATATTCTGCTGACATTTATGCCTAATAACACTGCTACATTTTGCTGGCATTTGGTCATATAAAAACCATAGCTTCATGTATTTTCTAATTTTGTTATCATAAGAGTATAATTATCAAGATAGAAGGATAAAGTATGTCTTATTTAACAGTTTGTTAATTTGATTTATAAGAGGTCGATATTTAGACATAGACAAGGGAGTTCCATTTGCCTTGGGGCCCACAATCTTGGGGGACTATTTGCAGGCAGAGGCCGGCAATATTCTGCTTTTCTATCAGCATCAGGTAAATGCTGAGCTGACTCAGCAGGAGCCCATGGAAATACACATTACTTATTTTCCTGTCAATTGACCTTAGTGAGAAAAGATGGCGCCTGTATTTGTTAGACTGCCATAACACAATACTACGAACTAGGTGGCTTAAAACAAAGAAATGTGTTGTCTCACAGTCTGGGAGGCCAAGTCTGAGACTGAGGTGTCTGCAGGCTTGGTTCCTCTTGAGGCCGTGACGGAGAAGCTGCCCCAGGCCTCCTTCCCAGCTTCTGGGGGAGTTGCTGGCAGTCGTTGGCGCTCCTTGGCTTGTCCACAACACCCCGATCTCCACCTCCGTCTTCATGTGGCCTTTCCCAGGGTGAGGATCTGCCTCCAAATTTCCCCAGTCCTATTGGATGAAGGACCCCCGCAAATGACCCTATCTCAACCAACGGCATCTGCAACGATTTTATTTACAAATCAAGGCACATTCTGAGGTCCTGGGGCTTAGGACTTCAACACATGAATCTTGGAGGGGACACAATTCAGCCTCCGGTGGAAGCAGAACTTTTAGTGGGGTTCTTGGGGTGGAGGTTGGGTGTGGAATGGAGGCGAGGACACAGGTATGGGCCGAGGCATGTCAGTTCACACATACCTGATAATTGAGAAGCACTTGAGTTTTTATTTTATTTTTACTTTTCGATACAGAGGAGTGATGAGGGGGTGGGGGGTCCTGTCAGTATGTCCCTGCACCTAAATATCCCTGGCATCCAATGGCAGCACCACCCTGTGATGTCGGGCATCAGGCATATGCTCTCCTCACTGCCCTTGGGTAGAATCATAATTTTATTTTTAGAGGAAGAGTCAGAAGAGAAGAAGATTTAAGTGATTTTTATAAGTTTAGTTAATTTACAACTTAATTGCATGTAGCTTAGGTCACATTAATACAAAACATAAAAATAGTACCTTCATTAAATGAGCTCTTGTTTCCCAGATTAGATAGATGAGGTAAACCTGTCCAGATTTAGGAAGGTATCATAGCCAACGCCATTATTCTTTGTTAAACATCGAAACCACACAAAAATTTTTAAAAAGGAAACCCAAAGTTAAAACATTATTACTTGGCTTTTTGAAGATTGGACTATGAATGGAAAATGTTCAATATACAAGGGAAGGCAATGCCAAGCTGGCCTTTGGTGGACTGGAAATAAATTATTTCTGGAATGGAGAACCAGCTAAACATTGTAATTACTTATGTTTGCAATTCTTCAATCTGTAAATTTCAAGGTATTTTTCTACCATCAGGTAAATATCACAGTTATACAGTAGTCATTTTGCTGCCTTGATGGGGACTGAGACCTTCATGGAGGAGAACAGTTGCCCATGAGGTTTAGCTCATTAGGTCAGCTGAGATTTGTTTTGTGGCTTCCATCACTACCTGTGGATGGGCATAACCACTGACAACCTGCTCAGGACCATCCTGAGCTATTATTTTGGTGGGTGGTATTGGGGACATGAGTGATAAATATTACCCTGTCTTTGGTAAAGCTCTCACCTGTATACCTGTCTCCTCCCACAAAAAGATGGGCAAGTTCCTTGAGAATGGATTTTTTTCTCATGGTGGTCACTTATCACCAGCACTGAGAACACTGTCCTTCGAGGGGCAAGAACTCAAAAAGACCAATAGTTCAAGCTATCCACTTGCTGCATTGTCATGCCAGCACGGAGTATCTTAAGAAAGCAACATAATTATTCATGCTGTGCAAGAGTAGCATCTTCACAAGTGTGCTGGGGTGCTGGGGGGTGGCAGAGAGGCAGGTGTCTTCTAGTCGCCATCTTTCCATGTCACGCCTGGCTTCCAAATCTGTGGGACCCCCACCCTGGATCTGCTCATTGACCATTCTCAGTCATGTGCCAGGAATGAGATGGTCTTTATCCACCTGTGTTGCATCTAGACATTGTGGTGTCATCAAATTGAATTCCAATCTGGGTCCCATTTCTTTCATCACTTTTTAGTTTGGTTGTTGAGCCTGAAGTTGAGGCATACATCCATTTCCTGATCTGCAGGGCGGGAAGGGTGATGCCAGTGGAGTGGCTTGATGCTTAATGAGATCATGCATTTAGGACAAGCCATAAATACTTGTAATATAAATATCCCTGGCAAGTTATAAATATTCCTGGGGACACAGGTCTCTCATGTCTCTACTTGTCATATGAGAAGAATACTAATCAACTTTTTTCTAGATTATGTTTGTCCATCTCCCACCTTGGATGATAGAAATAGTGTCTCCCAATGGGGCAAAAGGTCAGGCAGGTTTGCTTTTGGTGCTCTATAAAAATCTGGGTTTCCTAAGCTTGAGCTTCCTCAGCTGTGCCACAAACTCACTCTTTTCTGGCATCCACCTGGGCCCCTCTTCTTTACCTTTGTGGGGCTTGAGGAATACAGAGAGCTGCAGAGAAATAGGCATGCATGCTGCTTGCTGTGCTGGGATCATAAAGTCCTTTGCCTCTGACCCAGGAGTCTCATACCTTCTGCAAGCATCCAAGAAATTGTGTTATGCCCACTAGTTAGCTTGCAAGTAGGATCAAATCTCAGATCTTTCACAGTTCTAAACAATGCTCAATATATAACCACATTTGTTTTGTTTTATTTTGTTTCCCTCACTATATGGCAAACTTTTGGGAGGCTGACACCATGTTGTTTAATCCTAGTATGGATAGACTCACAGGACGTTCTTTGTTTAACTGAACTGAATTGGACCAGTTAGTCTTCAGCTCCATTTTTGCTTCCTCAGCAACTCCTGAGGGTCAGAGCCAGTAGAAAGGGAGGAAATAGGAAGTAGGTTGATGGGGAGGAAAAGAAAAAGCCCATACACCTTAATTCTTTTGCCATGTTTCACCTATGTCCTCCTCTATAACTGTTTCTTTTTATATGAAAAAAAAAACCCCACTAACCATTATCTTCAGAAATGCATGGAAAAATGACCAGCAGTCACTACACATGACACAGAGTAATTGTTTTCCATTGTGTGTGGGGGTAGGGGATATCTAGCAGAAAAGTTCCAGTGAAATTCTAAGGAGATCCTTCCCCATAAATGGCAGAAAGAACTCCATCTTCCTCCCAGGAGCAGGGCAGTGGGCATGAGAGAGGCAGATTGCAGGAGAGCTTCTTCAGTGGAGGAGGAAAGTTGGTCAAAGAGCTATGTGGTGGCAGCCCCCTGCACCCAGAGGAAGGGGCTCTCTGTCAGCCTGGATGCTACCCAGGATTTGCAGCAAATGCCCAAAGTGGTGAGGGAATTGAGGGCAGATGGATGTCCCCAGACAGGGCTACAATCTGTGTAGACCAAACAGTGGCTGTGGGCATCCTTTTTGCCCCAGATTTAGCTCTGCCTGGCTTGGATGTTGTCATTTTAGCTGCCAGCCTCTCAGCCCAGAAGCTCCCCCTCACCCCTGGAATGAGCTCTTATGCACCATTTAGAGCCTAAGGTCCTGTGCAACAACCTGGCTGAGTCTTTGGAGCTGTGCCCCTGGGCAGGGGGCAAAATGTGCTGTGCCTCCTTCATTAATGTGCCTGTTGTTTCCCAAACATTGCTTGGGTGTGCTAGGCATTTGCATTTACTGTATTTTCTATTTTCTTCATCCTGATGTTTTGGCATCTGGGGCCTCACTGGCTGAGATGGGACTGCCCTTCCCAGGGCTAATTCTGGAGATGGCCATCAACTCACGGACAGGGCACCTTTCACATGCAAACCAGCTGTAATAACAAAACTCACACTTTGAAACATCATTGCCCTCTGTCCTGAGTAGAAAATAGGTGTGTGCTAGGGCTTAAAGGAGAACTTTTCTTGTTCTCCGTTAAAGAAAATATATTTCAGATATGGTCAAGCATTCTTTGTTCTGATTTCCAGTGGAAAGTTATAGAAAATGAGTAGGACAGAGTTTCAGGAAGTTTTGCCCATCCAGAGGGGAATGGTTGAAGGAATGGTGTATCTTCTGTGTCCCGGAATAGTGCACACTGTTAGAGACTGAGTCAGAGCTGTAGGGATTGACCTGGAGGGATTTTCCTAAGTTCTTATTGAGAAAGAAGAGCACAATGTAGAGAAGTGTTTGTAATAGGATTCTATTTTTGTAGAAATAAAACAATGACGGAAATGATCTCTATGCATATACGTCTGTGTGTCAGTGTACAATTATATGAACCTGAGGAACTGCATGGAAGGACGCAGCCATGCTATGAACATGAGTTGACATGGGCTGATGTGGGCGAACCCAGGAGAAGAGGGGGAGAGAGAAGCCAAGGGAAAACTGGGGGGAAAAGACTGCACTTAAAATCCCACGTCTACATAATTACACTTACATATTTATATTAAATTACATACGTGTGTGCATGTACATATAACTACATTTTTAAAGTTTGATCATTTCACAGACTTTTTAGTAGAATCATATTCTGTGACTCAAGATTTCTTAATATCATTTTTCTGTCATTTAAATTTAAGTGGGACTGAAAAGACATTTGCTCACCATCCTCCTGTCGAGCTTAAGTGAGCAGAATCGCTAGGCTTTGGTTTTTTCTTTTGTTTTGTTTTGATTTTTTAGTCTATAGCTTAATGAGTTTTAACATGTATATATATTCATGTAAACATTGCCCAGGTCAAGATATCAAACATCTTCACTAATTGTTCCCCCTTCAGTGATTTCACTTAGCCCCCTCCCCCACCCCTGCCATGGCAACTACCGTCTGTCCTGTGTCTATGAGTCTATTTTTGTTGTTTGTTTTGTTTTTGAGATTCCACATATAAATGGAATCATATGGTATTTGTCTTTCTCTGTCTGACTTACTTCAGTCAGCATAACACCCTCTAGGCCCATCTACTTTGTTGGAAATGGCAAGATTTCATTCTTTTTTATGGCTGAGCGATATTCTGTTGTGCATACATGTTCCACATCTTCTTCATCCTCATCTATTGGTGGACGCTTAGGTTGCTGCCATGTCTTGGCTATTGTAAATAGTGCTGAGAATCACTAGGTTGTGACGTCGTATGTCAGGCAGATGTGTGCCAGCTTGAATCACCACCTTGTCATTCGCATCTCTGATGCCCGGACAAGCAGGATGCCTCTGTGGAAGGGAGCCGGTCTCTCCAGACAGAATGAAGCGATCCGGTCCCCAGGGTTACAGCTAACTGCAGACTCATCAGCTCGCTGCCCTGTGGTCACTTGGGCCAGACCAAAGCAAGTTCTTTTCTCACAGTGCAGGGCCTCCTGCCCTGCGAACTTAGCCCCTTCTGCTGGGTGTTACTAAGCCGTGAGTCTAAAAATGGCACAAGGCAGTTTGATGGAAATCATTTCCAGTAAAAGAGGATGTTTCCTCAGCAGTTTTCAAGCTGGCGCTGACTCAAGCAACCTCGAGGGAGCCCATTTAACTGGTCATAAGGGACAAGGCAATAAGACATTGAGGAATTCTGTAACAAGATGCGCATCCTGTGTGGAGGACCTCCTGGGACTCTGACCATTGGCTCCCCCCCACCGTGCCTGCTGCCGAGGTTTTATTGATGCTGCTAGAAAATCTTTTGCTGCTACTAATCTGTTATTTGTGCATGTTTGTAAAGATGCTGGTTCCAGCGTTGACAGGAATAGAAGGTGAGACATGGTCCTGAAACAGTACTGAAATGTGTAGAGCTGATTAACACCCCATCCTTGCATCCTCAGAGAGAGAAGTGAACAGAGGTCTCGAAAGGAGAGATGAAATATTATGCTGAGCTTTGGAGGCAAATATTTACACTATTCTAAAGGCAATCAACACACTTATTTACAAATTTAAATTTCTGAAAACCAGAATAAACTGATAGTTTCTTCACACAGAACATACAGTGCAAAGAATAGTTTACCTAAAGTATTTTGGATCTGTATGTTATGGAAAAAGGTAGTCCTTACGAGAGTAAGTAAGGATCGTAAATCTTTGCGGATAGCACTTGTAGCTGTTGGTGATAAGAAGACCAGTTATCTAAATTCTATTAAGGCTTTCAGGTTCTGGGGTCATGTGAAGCCTAGCAGGGGTCCAGTGGCAGGTCTGGAAGAATAGGGGTTGAATTTTTTAAATGAAGCACAGATTCATAGAATCTTTAGAGGTAGAACTCTATTTTTTTAGGTTCATTCCTGTTCCCAATCATTCATTTATTTCAACCCTATTGATGTAGATCTTCAAGGAAGCATTTCAAATGATTTGAATGGCAAGAATGAGCAAATATATTTTAAAAATGGAAGCTATGCTAAAAATGTGTTTTTTAAAGGATTGGAACAAAACCACAGTTACTTAACCAAGGGACGATGCAACTGACCACAGCTGCAAAGTTCTCAGTAAGTTTACGAATGCGTGTGTCAAGGAATGTGTCCTGGGCATAAACTAAGGGGTCAGAATCTTGTATTTATTTATTTTTTAAGTCTAGAAATGTCTTCCTAGGAAGTAGGAATTTGTGAGGGTTCATAATGTGGGCTTAATTTTTTTTTAAGTAATTTGAAATATTTCTCCTTAGAAACAGAACTATTTTAGGTGCAACCAGTTGCCCTTGGCAATAGAAGTGTTTCTGTGCTATTCTTTGGGCTGGTTTTTGTTTTCACACCTTAGTCTTTGGACTCTTTCAGCTTTAAGGGGATGGACCTTTTATCCTTAGGATAACTCTCAATGCCTCTTCCCTAGGAGGTCAAGGTCATGCCTCCTTGGAATGAGTGCTTTCTGCATATGGTACCACAGCCCCTAGAGACATGCAGACCTATGAGAAGATTTGCATCAGGGAAGGGAAGGCAAGTGAATCACCCTATTTGAATGAAATTCAATTCTAGGGACCGGGGCCCCATGCTAAGATGGTGGCCTCAATGATGACCTCCCTTGGAATTCCGGTGAATCCACTCTCCAGACCTCAGCAGAGCCATTAGCTAGGTGCGTTGAGTGGGCCGGCTGTTTCTACGATGGTGATGGCCTTGTGTGTGGTGTTCCGTGGAACCATAGAAAGTGATTCCTGCAAAGCAGGCATGAGACAGACATACTGAAAGAAGCTGGATTTTTGCTTCCACAGCTAGAGCTTTGTAATGAGCAT
This sequence comes from Manis pentadactyla, assembly GCF_030020395.1. Taxonomy (NCBI): domain Eukaryota; kingdom Metazoa; phylum Chordata; class Mammalia; order Pholidota; family Manidae; genus Manis; species Manis pentadactyla. Next base: position 187,967,185 of record NC_080019.1, on the reverse strand, counting down.
AAAGTAGGGAATAGCGGGATTTTGCTCTTTTATGCTGGTAAAAGGTGTACCTTGGTGATGGAATTTCTTTGAATATTGATTAAAACTTTGTAAGCTCTCTAGGCAGAAGTTGTCTGGTTAAATACTTAAGCTTTCCTACATGTTAACTATGTGGCATGAAAATATCAGGTAGAAAATAGTTAAGTTTAGTCTATCGTGTGAGTACATGACTTGAACTTTTGAGTCAAGTATCCTGGTGTAATGGAAGCGTAGGGCACAGCCCAGTGCCCCCCTTTCCTTCCTTAGCTGGACCCTCAGTGCCTGGACAGTGTTGTCCCCCCCATACACATTCTTCCTCCTTTTCTACCACCTCACCCATGCCCTCTCTCTCCCTCCCTTTATGAAGACAGATTAGGGAATGGGTCTGCTTGGAGGAACCCTGTAGGCCCCTGCAGCAGTGGACGCATCCAACCAGCAGATCCTTCCCGAGTGGCCCCTGTCGTGTCTCACACCGGTCTGGGGGCTGAGGGTCCAGCCAGGGACAGAGCAGACAAGCTCTTGCCCTTGTGAGGCTTGCATCCAGTGAGGGTCAGGCTGAAGGAGTCAGACACAGAAGACCCTTAAGGTATTTGTGATAGAAGTCATTGTCAAGAATATTGTAGACCACCTTTAACTTAAAAAAAAAATTAAAGATGGCCTGCCACTGGCTTTCAAGAATGTCAGAATCACTGTTTAAGGATGTTATTTTTTGCCTTGGATATAATCAGATTTTCTCTGATGTTCCTTTATCTTGTTGCTTCATCCCCACAGGGTGGATTTCTCCCATGTTGGGAGAAAATGGTACATGTTGCTAATTTCTTCAGGATTACATAACTACAATGAAGAGGTCCAGGAGACAAATGTGTGTATGGTCCAAACTCTGCTCCTAAGGAAAATATGTTAAGACCAAGTGTTGTGAATAATCTGCCTTGGCATAAATCACAAAGATTCTGGCAAGGTTGTCTTGCGGGCACTTCTATTTCTATCTCAGAGGTAGAGAGACCTGATCCTAGCACCTAAAAAGGAAATGTACAAGCCGATTGTTTGGTAGAACTAATACTAATGTGATAAAATGTGATACATATGATGTGATATAATAGTAAATGAATATACTCACTTTAAGGCTAGTACTACTAGTACTTCTTATAACCACTGACTTTATATATATATATATATATATATATTTTTTTTTTGGTATCATTAATCTACAATTACATGAAGAACATTATGTTTACTAGGCTCCCCCTTTCACCAAGTCCTCCCACATATCCCTTCACAGTCACTGTCCATCTGCGTAGTAAGATGCTGTAAAATCACTACTTGTCTTCTCTGTGTTGCACAGCCCTCCCCATGCCCCCCTCCACTATACATGCTAATCATAAAGCCCTCTTTCTTTTCCCCCGCCCTTATCCCTCCCTTCCCACCCATCCTCCCCAGTCCCTTTCCCTTTGGTAGCTATTAGTCCATTCTTGGGTTCTGTGATTCTGCTGCTGTTTTGTTCCTTCAGTTTTCCTTTGTTCTTATACTCCACATATGAGTGAAATCATTTGGTATTTGTCTTTCTCCGCCTGGCTTATTTCACTGAGCATAATACCCTCTAGCTCCATCCATGTTGTTGCGAATGGTAGGACCTGTTTTTTTCTTATGGCTGAGTAATATTCCATTGTGTATATGTACCACATCTTCTTTATCCATTGATCTACTGATGGACATTTAGGTTGCTTCCATATCTTGGCTATTGTAAATAGTGCAACAATAAACATAGGGGTGCATCTGTCTTTTTCAAACGGGAGTGCTGCATTCTTAGGGTAAATTCCTAGAGGTGGAATTCCTGGGTCAAATGGTATTTCTATTTTGAGCTTTTTGAGGAACCTCCATACTGCTTTCCACAATGGTTGAACTAATTTACATTCCCACCAGCAGTGTAGGGGGTTCCCCTTTCTCCACAACCTCGCCAACATTTGTTGTTGTTTGTCTTTCGATGATGGCAATCCTTACTGGTGTGAGGTGATATCTCATTGTGGTTTTAATTTGCATTTCTCTGATGATTAGCGATGTTAACCACTGACTTTATAATATGTTTCAGGATGCATTCATGTCTTTAGGGTTTTCTTTCTTTTCTTGGTGGTGGGTGAGGCACAGAAATCTATGTTCAGAAATCTAAAGTCACTCATAGATTTCTAAGAAGTGAAAGGCTCAGAAATCTAAGGTCACTCTTGTTTTTCCATTAATAGCTTGGTAGCTAAGGCTGCCCCTGTGCCTTAGCAGTAGGGTATCGAGGATGAGAAGGCTCAGTCCTTTAGGCAGGGTAATGGGAGTGCCTGGGAGTGGAGGAGGGTCTCCCAGTCCTATAAACACCAACTGGTAAAAGGGATGTCGGCATGTTGGGCCTAGGAGCATCATGGAAACTGTAGGATTTGGAGCCATCTAGGTTTCCTAGATAAGTGTCCTCCTTAAGTCATTTAATTCTCTCTGCCTCAGTTACTGACCCAGCAGGGTTCTTGCAAAGATTTGCAGTGTGATATAGAAAACTAGCTGGTGTGTGGAACTAATGCTGGAGATGGTGATTGCCATCATTTAGAGCAGAATTCTAAATAAAAATAGATACTGTGACTCATTGTTTTGGGACTATGCTTTTTAAAGTCTCTGAATCCACTCCTACCACATAAATTCTTGCACTAACATGAGTAATAGAGCCAGCATGGTTTTGTTACATGGGTTTGTTCCAAAACCCAGTCTTTGTGAAAAATCTGCCTGCTCCAAAGATAGGTATTTGATATGTTTGTCTAGACCACTGGGATTCACCATGGAATTAGGGAAAATTGGATCTCAGCTCCTATCATGAAAATCAGCTAACTGCATGTTTCATAAATGTACCCAGGGGTCCAGTGATGTCCACAGTATGCACATCAGTAATAACTGGTCTTAACAGGGAAAATGTGACATTTTAAAAAAGGCACAGTGTTAGACTTATTGACTTGAAAAATTAATCTGGCCACATATGGGGCTTGTGGAGGTCTCTGCAATGAACACTGAGCATATTCTTTATAGTGAGATTAGAGGTCCAATTGTGTAAACACACACTTCTTACTTAGTTCCTTTTGTCCTCTTCTTTCCTTTCTTCTTTTTTTTCCTTCTTTCTCTGCTATTCTTTATTTCTGTGACTTCTGAGTATACTCTTCCCCTCACAAGCACAGGAAGGAAAGCCCACTAAGCTTAAGTGCCAGGTGCACAGGGTGGGCAGGGGAGGGAGTGGGGGTGCTGCAAACCTGTGCTGAGGACATCACTGCAGTGCTATTAGCACCTGGAGGCATGTGGGAAGCTAAGGTGGTGGCTTGTCTTTTCCACTGGGCCACAAGAGCCACAAATACAACTGGCATTACCAGACAACCCAGAGACAGCACAGTCATCTGGTAAACCCTCCTGCCTATTTCCCAAACCCCAAATGCGTGACAACTATGCAGCAACTATGTGAATGAGATCCCCACTTCTGCAGAGGAGAATGCAACAATGGTGTGCTGCATATGCAGATTTTAAATTTCTAACTTTGAATGCAGCTGGAGTCACACAGGACTTATCTTAGACCCTATAGTAAGAAATAGTTGAAGAGAAACCAGTTTAGAAGTTGTTTCTTGAGAATGGCTCATTCCCCTTACCGTTTTTATATTTTGCAAGTTGTATGCTTTTTTAACTATAAGGTATTATTCTTTCTACTTAGTCCTTTAAAATCACAGGAGATACACATTAGCCAGAATTTACTAACTCAACAACTTGAGGGTTAATTCTTCACAGAATGATGGTATAAATAGGGAAAAGCTTAAAAATTTTTTTTCTCTCTACATCTATACAAATGATGGGAAACACATTCATTTTGTGGTAACAAAGGGCAATAGGTCCTCCAAATATTTTGTAATATTTGACTTCCTTTCTGGTCCATAGGTTACTTAGCAATGTGCTAAATTTCCAAATACTTGGAGATTTTCTGGATATTGTATTGCCGTTGGTTTCTAATTTAATGCCATGGCCATCAGAGAGCATATTCCCAGAAGCTTACTTATCTCTCTTGGTGAGTATTTCATGTGCCACTAAAAGAATGTCTGTTGTGAAGTTTTGTCATTATTACCATGGTCATATACATTGAATTGTTTGATGTTGTTGTTTAAAACTTCCTGATTCTGATTTAAAAGAAAAATTTTTTTGTCTAGTTCTATCATTTATTGAGAGAGAGATATTGAATCTCCACTCAGGACTGTGGGTTCATGTCTACTTGCCTGAAGCTCTGTTAGCTTTTGGGGCAAGTCAGCCCGCAGTTTGGAATACAGTGACCTGGAGACCGGAAGGAGAGAAATGACCTTGGCCTTTACTGGCCTCAAGGACAGCACAGGACTTGATCATGACCAGGAAGGAGAGTAAGATTAGGAGAAGTTGAAGTGCAAGGAAAGGCCAAATCCAGTCCAAGGACATAATATGCAAAGTGGCTGAGTTAAAATGTGGATGGAACATTCTGGGGGCAATATACAGAGCGGCTGACAGCTCCCCCGCTGGGAATTGGACTCTTGGCGAACCTGGAGTCAGTGTGAAGACAGAAGCTCAGTGCTCAAGCCTCCCTGTCACATGGACCCTGAGCGGGCTAGAGCACGGGGAGCTACAGAATGTTCTAGTGTGTGTGTGGGGGGGAAGCCAGGGTGTGATCAGGAAACTTTTCTAGTAAATTGACTTTTGGTATCTCATCAAAAAGGCTTTGAATCTCCAATCTAATAATTTGTTATGTTTTTTTCTTTCCATTCACATCTAGTTTTGTTTTTATAATTTTGTGTGTTTTTTTTGTAAAGAGAGTATCCCAAATTATATAAGAGATTCAGGTCCCACAAAGCCTGGAGTCACCCTACCCTCCTCCACAACCTACCAGCTATGCACCCATTGGTGAACTGTTAAGCAATCTGGCCTATGTTTCTTCATCAATATAATGAGGCGAATAACAGTATCTACTTCACAGGTTTTTGGAGGGATAAAAGTAAATGAGTTATAATGCACGAAGCCATTTACAACACTGCTGGGTGTACAGTAACACTAACTTAAGTGTTATTTAAATAAAAAGAAACAAAATAAACAGGTATTAAGCCTTGGGGTAGACCAGACTAGGATTCTAGCTTTGACCAGTGTGCTTTGAGTCTCAATTTTCTCACCTGGAAAATAGAGATGTTAGGATGTCCAGGCTCTTAAAATTCCATTCACCTGGTGAATTCAGTTGTCTGACTCACTCAGAGGTCACTTCTCATGGCTCCGGAGCTAGCTGCTCTCCATTTGCCCTGAATGGAAAGTTTTAGCACAAATTAATATGTTGCAAAATCATTACATTCTGTATTTCAAAGCAAAATTTCGATTTAAAAAATACCCCTATATGTGTCTTAACTTTATTAAGATTTAATTAAGGAGGATTTGGTTGCATTTTGTTCTTTCTTACTGACTGCTAACTGGGTTTGGAGTTAGTAAAAATGTTTGGCTTGACTGTAAAATAGGATATTTATATATGTGTATATGTGGGTATGCAATGTACAAATATACAAATTTTTCATTTCTAACAAGCCACATAGAGGCACACATGATATTATTCTCTCTGTGTGTCAGATCTTTTATGGAATTTTGACTAATTTGGATATCTCAAAGTGTTGGGACTGGCTTGGGTATGATATTTTATTTTTCATGAGAATGGCTTCTAATTTTAACACAATTTCCAAAGTTGAGATAATTCTAGTCAATAAACACATTACTCTTTACTTTCTAATCAGTTGATTGAAGTTCTGCTTCCATGTTTCGGTGCCATCTTTACAATATCCCCTTTCCTGAAAATATTGCCCTATGCCTGAGAGCGCATGTGTACAAGACAGAGATTTCAGTGGAAGTAATCATGAGGCAGTGGTGCAAGCCACTTGAATGTCAGATATGTCCTGCATGTCACACTTTAGCACCAGCTAGATGCTTCTGTCCTTCAAACTACTAATGGTTCTTTAATATGTCAGGTATGGATGCCAATAAATAGGCTTGAATGTTGCTTCTGTTTTAAAGGAAAAGAACATGAAGGATTTGACAGCTAAGCTTTCAGTTTCATTACTGATAACAAATTTGCTTAGTCACAAAGTCTAGAATCTCTTTATAGAGCTAAAAACAATAACACTATTGAATCCCTGTGGAAAGTATATGTAGTATAGTATAACAGAATGCTTACTTGAATTTTGTAAGTGCTGACTTTAATTAATGCAGCATTTATATGGGCCTCGGTGTTCTGATCCCCAAAAAGTCACCTTCCCTAAATAGTGTTGTGCTATCAATGATGATTTTTTATAGTTTGCACCAGCCAGGGGAAGATTGCAGATAAAAGGCAAGAATAGTTATGACATGAAAAGTATAAAAATTGAGAATTCCTGGAAATGATTTTAAGTGCATTGCTTTCAAGTTAAAGAAAGATAACCTGAAAACTCCTATATGTGGCACTTTATAGTCAACAACCTGTTTGCCCTATTTGATTCTTGAATGGTAACACTGGGTTATTGATTAAGGAACAATAATCCTATCTTGTAGGTCATACATATGAAGTTCTGAAATACACCAGTGTCTGAGCTAACACACACCTCCAAGTCTTTAGACTCCAAATCTGGTGCCTTTTGCTCTAAGATGCTCCAAGTGTCATGGGATGCCAAAGAAGTGATTTCGATCTCTGCCACATAGTTTGTATCCCTCATCATCTTTCATTGGGGAATTATAGATGTTTACTGTCTTTCAAGGCTTTGAGAACCTGAATAACAAGTGTGGTGCAACTGCCAAGTGCTGAGTATCTTTCTTACCTATAGCACATCATGTTACAGTCTTGATATAATGAAATGCTCAGGGGCTGCATCCTATACATTTAATAGAGAATGGATAACCATTATAAACAGACGTTTATCCACTTGGACTTGTACCAAGAGCTCTCTAGTGGAGTGTTTATCGAGATGCTCTGATAGAGTGAAATTCACCCAGCAGTCCCTAGGGCTTTGCCAGCCATAGTCCACATGGCCTGTGGAGCCAACCAGAGGGCACGGTGAGGCCTCCCAAATGGTGCCCTTGGGGAAAGGGAGACTGAAGAACATAAAAATCTAAACTGAAAAAGTTTAAGGACATTTTAAAAGACATTTAAGCATTAGTGTGTGAGACATCTGACTGTGTGTGTAAGTTATCCCATATGCATTTGTGTGTATTAAATATTGAAAATTAATTAAAATCTATGAATAAGAACTGGAAAATCTATTCTTTTTTTTGTTATCATTAATCTACAATTACATGAAGAACATTATGTTTACTAGGGTCCCTCCTTCACCAATTCCCCCCCACAAACCCCATTACAGTCACTGTCATCAGCGTAGTAAGATGCTGTAGAATCACTACTACTTGTCTTCTCTGTGTTACACAGCCCTCCCTGTGCTCCCCCCTCACATTATACATCCTAATCGTAATGCCCCCTTTCTTTTTCCCTGCTCTTATCCCTCCCTTCCCTCCCATTCTCCCCAGTCCCTTTCCCTTTGGTAACTGTTAGTCCATTCTTGGGTTCTGTGATTCTGCTGCTGTTTTGTTCCTTCAGTATTTCTTTGTTCTTATACTCCACATATGAATGAAATCATTATACAGGGCAAGTACCTCAACATAATTAAGGCCATATATGATAAACCCACAGCTAACATCATACTGAACAGCAAGAAGCTGAAAGCTTTTCCTCTGAGATCAGGAACAAGACAGGGACGCCCACTCTCCCCACTGTTATTCAACATAGTACTGGAGGTCCTAGCCACGGCAATTAGACAAAACAAAGAAATACAAGGAATCCAGATTGGTAAAAAGAAGTTAAACTGTCACTATTTGCAGATGACATGATATTGTACATAAAAAACCCTAAAGACTCCACTCCAAAACTACTAGAGCTAATGTCGGAATTCAGCAATGTTGCAGGATACAAAATTAACACACAGAAATCTGTGGCTTTCCTATACACTAACAATGAACCAATAGAAAGAGAAATCAGGAAAACAATTCCATTCACAATTGCATCAAAAAGAATAAAATACCTAGAAATAAACCTAACCAAAGAAGTGAAAGACCTATACCCTGAAAACTACAAGACACTCTTAAGAGAAATTAAAGAGGACACTAACAAATGGAAACTCATTCCATGGAAAATCTATTCTTATTTGCACATTTGCTATTACATAACCTTGCTGATATACAAACGCACTAGGGAAGCTAACATTCATCAAACAGCTACTATTTAACAGATTCTCTATTTACACTATCTCAATCACCAGGACAACTCACTGAGATAGTCATTGTTATAGACATTTCACAGATAAGGAAACTGAGTTCAGAGAGTTTAAGGAATGTGCCATTGGTGACACAGCTATTACATGGCAAAGCCAGTACACAGCAGGACTATTACACGGCAAAGCTGACTTAAATGAAAGCCCATACATTGTAGTTATTGAATATCATCTTCCCCACGGTGGATTTATATACAAGGGAGTTGCATTTCCAGACAGGGGTTAACTCTGAAACAACAGTTTCAGAAAAAGGGCAATTCATGGAAAAGTGTAGGTTTGAATGTAGATCAGGACATGATCAATCTCAAAATAGAATTGCCAAATGTGTAAAAAAAGGCAGTGATTTCTGTGGACATCAGTTCAAATAATCTTTCAGAGAGGGGTTCTCTACCCCTAAATCGTTCTAACAATTCCTTCCAACACAAAGTAAGAAGTGACTTAATGTACCTCAGAGTAAATAGCTTTTCATTCATCCCTATTTTTAAAAATAGCATCCTATGAAAAGTGTTCTGTTACTTAATGTATAAGATTGAAGTCAGTTCATTTTGCATTCCATGACATTTTAGGGTTTTTTGATAAACAATCAATGGTTCCCCCACTAGCATTGTCATTTTTAAGTAGTCATCATCAATTTTCTTACTTTGAAAGTTTGTCAGTGAAAGTGTTGATCAAGTTGTAGTAAGTTGGTCAGAATATTAAGGGAGAAGAGATTTTTTTTGGGAAAATTAATTGGGTATATGTTATTGAGATTTCTTCACTTTGAGAAAATTCTTGAAACCCCATCCCCCCGCCCCCAAAAGGTGATAAGTACAGAGTTGGTTTTCACTTAAAGGCTGGATTATAAAATTGAGGCAAGAAAATAAGATCTTTGAGGGGTGTGGGTAGAGTGTGTAGACCCCACACTGTGGCTTGCGCCCCTACTAGTCTCAAAAATTCCCTTATGTCTCTTCTGCAAAACTACTGAAGTAGATGAGTCTTTCTATCTTAAGATGTCAAAACCATGAAATAGTCAATAATTAGTTTATTCTAATTTTAACTAGTAAGACCAAATTACTTATTTAAAAAAATTAGACACTAGTGATTCTTCTGCCATAGCTTTTTTTATCCAATGATATTTGAGAAATTAGGATTTTAAAAATGGTCAAACATCTGTAACTTGCACTTAAGCAATTTTTAAATTTCTTTTCATCAATAGGAGTATTGAAAATTCTCCCTTCCTCAGACTCCTAGGGATAAGCAGCCATGGGGGAAATTCAGCATTGCCTAACCCATTGGGAACGGTGTTGAGCAGCTCAGAGGGTCTCAGGCTCTCTGTTCTTACTTGACTCAGGTTCATCTTTCATCAAATCCTCATTGTTGGTATTAACAAGGTTAGAAATCTGGGCCTTTCCTCTGCCACATCAAGATCTTCAATGGGAAAGAGTATGTCCATAAAGTTGCTCACGTAACGCATCGTTACTTCATTTAACTGAAGTGTCAAGTTACAAAAGAGTCAGTGGTATGACTCTGATTATATGATGTTCCAGAAAAGACAAAATATGTACACAATAAAAACATCAGTGGTTGCAAGGTGTGGGAAATAGTGTGTGTGGAGGTGAAGAGGCAAAGCACAGAGGATTTTTAGGGCAGTGAAATTACTCTACATGATATTACAATGGTGGACACATGTCACTATACATTTGTCCAAACCCGTAGAATGTACACATCCATGGGTGAGCCCCAAGGTACGCTATGGACTTTGTATGATTATGTGACCTACCAAGTAGGTTCATCCTTGGAAAAAAAAAAAAAGTACCATTTTAGTTAGTGATGTCAATAATGGGGGAGACTGTGCATGTGGCATGTGGGGGCCAGGGAGTATATGGGAGATCTCTGTATTTTCCTTTCAATTTTGTTATAAACCTAAAACCACTCTAAAAATAGTCTTTAAAAAAATGAATTAGTGAAATAATTGTTTATCATCTGCTTTGCCCAAACTAGGCACTTACTATATAAAAATGGACAATTTTCCCCCAATTGCCACTATGTGATGTTCATTGTACAACTTTGCAGAGCTGTGTTGACTTGTTTAAATGTTTGAGGGCATTTGCTATGAATTCTGGGGGCACAGTGTCCATTACCATTTTGGCTGCAAGGAAACTGACTGACATCTTTCAAGTTTTGTTGAAACATGAGTAATCATCAGGCAGTAGGAAAGTCATCACCCTTGAAATAGAAAATTAGGATGGTGTGCTTAGTTCCAGGTTATTCCTACAAAGCATGGAAAAGGCAATGACTTACACCACGTATCTTCTGATCAACTTTTCCATGTTCACTGGAGGAAATAAAGCATTCTTCATCTATATAGATAGAGGTGTTTGCAGCAAGGGACACATTCTTTCATTATTTCAGCGCATTGTTATCACCTGCCTAATATTCATCAGGCACTGTTCTAGGCTTTGCAGAGAGAGGGTAAACCCAAATGCCCTTGCCTTTTTGAATGGCATTTTTGTAGCAGGACACAGATGTGGTCAAGTAGACAAGCAAAGAAGAATGACATTGTTAGATTAGGGCTACACAGAGATCTTTGGGGATGGGCTGACAGGGGGGTCTCTTAAATCTGTGTGTTTAGAAAAGGCCTCTGAGATGACATTTAAGCTGAACTCTGAGTAGAATGGCTAGAGGTAGCAAATATAAACAAAAGACTCCCAGGTAAGTTTGAATTTCAGATAAACAGTGAATGATATTTTAGTATATGTGATATTTTATCCACCTTTCACCTGGCCACTCTAACCCTGAAGGAGCCCAGAGGAGTCACTCCTTGAAGGTGAAGAGGAAGAACCTTTATCCTGCTGATAGAGGGAAAAAGTTGGTACAATGGCCCAGTGGGACGAGATGAGGAGAGAAACTTCTTTTGTTGAGAGGCAGTGTGGCTACTGGTCAGGAGGGGGGGTAACTGGAAATACACTACTGGGACCTAAATCCTGTCCCCACTGCTTACTTGCCGTGTGACTCCTGGATCAAATCACAGAAGCTCTTTGCCACAGTTCACACATGTGAAAAATGGGAGTTATAAGAGTGCCTCTGTCGCAGGGCCAGTAGGAGGATTAACATAGTTAAAACACCTAAACAAAGCATACCATATATTTTCTATTGTTATAATTTTTTATTAACATAGGCAACTCACATGAAGTATTCCCCTTGCACGTCAGCGGTACATTTAGTATACGTTGATCCACATATTAGACGTCCTCTTTGCTTCCAAAAGAAATCTCTGACAATACTAAACCAATCTGTTCCTTTCACAAAACTAAATATAGGTCTCACAAACACTAGTAACTGCTGGCAGCCATACCTGGGGGCTCACCTGCGCCCCAATTTTGAGAAGACTACCTGAAATCTTTCTTAACTCACTGCCAGAGCTCCTGGCTTATCTTAGTAGTTCTGGAAGGGATCTTGTCACTTAGCAAGGGAACCTGGTAAAACTCTCTCTGCAACCGGTCTCAGTATTTTTTAGCCATTTCCAATGCATCAGTTTTATGTATTTTTTAACTACTGTATGATGCACAAATATAAATGTTACATGAAGTGGTACCTAGAACAAGGGTTTTTCAGTGATGTTGCCCCGGATGTCCTACAACCACAGTGCTCCCTTTTGGATGCCAGCATGCCGAGGCCAGGCCCCTGCACTGCTGTGGTGTGATCACCGTGCTCAGACAGCTGCAAAGGCAGGAAGTGGATGTTGGAGATGCCAGATTTTGCAGAAGTCATGGTGGACATCTTCTAGCTTTGCATCATGCAAACCAGCTTGTAGAGACAAGAGCATCAGGGTGCAGGGGGTGGGTGATCGAGAGTGTAGGCTTTGATTTCTCACCAGCTGTGTGGAATCATCCATCTATCTTACACCATCACTTTATTCTTTGGTTCCCTCAAATGCACCAAGGGGATAACTTTCTCATAGAGTCCTTGTGATGATCACATGAGTTCATACATGTAAAAGAGCTCTTAGAACTCTGTCAGACACATAGTCAACTCCACACGAATATATTTCATATATTCATAACATGTAAACATGCATATAATATCACTCGATATGAAATATAATCATCATTCTAATTTCATTGGGCTTACATTGACCTTGTACCCTAAAGCTCCCAGGTGCTGCCCAGAGATGATGGGACTCTTGCTGTGGGACTGTATAGTTCAAGCAGGATTACAGCCAGTGGTTAAGTGAATTTTAACACATCTAAGCACTAACTGTATCATTACTATTGTTGTTATTGTTTTGCATAGAAGAGTTAATGACCTAGGCTAATTTTTAACAAACAAATCTGACTTTACCTTTCAAATAATTGTAGGACCTCCTCAGAACAGCTCATGTTGCTACACACAACTGTGACCTCTTTTCACCTGCCTGAGAACTAAGGGGCCTGTTTTTTGACCTCATGGATCTTTTGGTACCAAGTCTGATGGATAAGTTGAATGAGCTGATAGGGCATTATTATCCTGAGTTGACAGCAAGGGTTAACTTTAAAATACTAGTACTGACTTTCAAATACACTACAAAATGGTCTCTAAAACAACTCTAAAAGAGAAATTTTAGAGACTACTTTGAACAATGGCTACCATTTTAGAATACATGTTCCTATGACCAGTTTGAAGGGAGGTTATTTATTATCATCCTTGAGCTCTACATTAGACGTTTTTTACAGGCTTGCTGCTCAAACGGTGTCCCAACAGATCAGCTATATCCTAACCTATGGGCATGTTCTGGGAGCTTGCTAGAAATGCAGAATCTCAGGTTCCAGTTCAGAACTGCTGCATAATAGAATTTATTTTCTAACAAGATCCCTGGGTGATTTGCCTGCATATTAAGGTTTGAGAGGCACTGTTTTGCAGTCTCTCTACATTAATGTCACACCATATTAAGCCTCTATTCTTACCTGTAAAGGTTTGAGGTCATTATACTGTTTACAATGTGATGTAATTCTTAACCATATATACTAATGACAATGTGGTTTTGGGACACACTTATCATTGGTCAAGGTCGCTGGATTTTTCACCAGCTCCTCTGGTATTTATCTTGTAAACTTGTAGCACCAAATAGAGCTGACCACAGGGTTTACCACTTTACCACTATGGGAAGCCGCTATCGGAATGTCCTACTTAAGGCAAATAGTTGGTATCGATAACAGCCTTTGGGGTTTGGTGATGGCTGCTTGGGTCATAAATGTCCTGCTGGCTTGTGCCAAACCTCAAATAAATAACATTGCTGCTCAGTATTACTACGTTTGTGGGCACGTTTCAGTTTAACTTATCATGCTGAACAATTCTCAAAAAAAGGCCTCAGCTCATCTTCCCCAAAATCATCTCAGTGGAGTATTTCTCCATGGAAGGAGGGTGGAGAATGTGTCATTGAGGTGCAAACCATTCTTTGCTCAGTGGCACTGCCACAAAGTATTTGGAGGACTGCCTCTGCCCACAAGCTACATAATGGGAAAAAGTCATTTGCTGCCAACCCACCGTCTGATTCTGAGTTTTTATGACTGCACTTCATTGCATGGTAATCTGGGTCTAAATGTGGACCCTGTTTCCCTCCTCTGCTTTTTTGTCCTCTCACCCAAAGCACACATAGGTCAGACCTCCAAGCTCCTGCGTGAGTGTACCCACATCGGTTGAACAGTCTGTAATACCCCTGCTGCACTCTACAGGTGTCTCTGCTCAGTTCTTAGAAGCTGTCTGAGCCTGGCCTCTGGGAACTGGGATGGCTATCTGCCACCCTGGGAGTGAATTTTTGCCTTTCTTTTTGACATTTTAAGCAGACCACTGGGTGTGGGCTGCTGTTCTGTTTCCCAACATGCTTGGTGCAATTACACTAAAATATTACAAAGCCTGTTTGTGGAAAGGGTGAGGGTTTTGGCTCCAGAGCTTAAACGTCTGGAGAGGACAGAGCAGTGAACAAAAGTGCTGGCCTGTTGGAGGGATTGTGGGTACGTCCTTGGAGGTCTGACCGGCCTGGTCGATTCCTGTCAGTGCCTGGAGAGCTCCTTGAATTTCCAGGACTCAGTCCTCCTCCTGAGGATGCATCCATGCCATGTGGACAGACTTTCCCAGAAAGGGATGACAGGACAAATCAGGAGAGGCTGACTTTTATTTCACGGCAGTGCTTTCACAAAATTCTCTCTCACCAAGACTCTCTCATTCTGTGACCATGATCTTAAATTATAGCTGAATTTTACCATGGCTTATTGGTATTTCCTTTCCCCCTGCGAATCTGAGTCTATGGCTGAATGAAGAATGTGACTGGAGATGTCCTTGGAGCATCGTTCACATAAACAACGAGCCCCAGCTTGCATCCTTCAGTTTACCAACCCAGGGCCTAGGCTTGGGTGTTGGGACTGTTGAATTTGATAATCTGTTCTATTTTTTTTTTTATTTTATCTGTTCCATGAAGGTTTTATTTAACTCACTCATCAGTGCTTAGTGCCTTTCTGAAGTGATAAATCTTTGATTACCTTCTCATCTAAAGTGTATGGCGTGTACAGGTTTTCTATTCCAAGGTCAATTCTGGTCATTTTTGTCTTCTTCATAAACCATCCATAGCTCTTCAGACTTACTGCCATCAAACTGTACATGATGTGTCCTTACTTGTAAAATCTGCATACCTGTAGTGACATCTCTTGTGAATATTGTTTCTTCTTAATCAGATTTGAAAAAAGCAAAAAACAGATTTCCCTTTTATTAGTTAACTTTAGTTTCCTGGTTTCTTGAGTTAAAGCTGAATTCAGTTGTTTTCCTTGTTTTCTAATAAATGCATTTAAGGTTATTTACTTTCTCCTGAGAACTGTTTATGCCTTATCCCATGGGTCACGGTATATAGCCCTCTGTCACTCATTTATCCAGAGTCGGAGCAGTTTTTGTCTCCTGGGTGCCAATCTTCATCACACTCTGATCTGTTCTATTTTGACAGCTTGTTTCCACAATAGTTGAGTCCATTATAGTGGCATCTTCTGAGAAAGGGAGGGGAAAATCAAAGATACAGTGTGAAAGTGAGGACATTTGTAATTACTGAGAATTGCAAAGAGCTGTATCTGTTGCCTTTCCAATTGTTCCAGTCTTAGGATGTTGTCACTCCAAGCAAACTGGTTTTGAGGCAAGCCAGTTCTGCTGTGGAAGGGAGAGCTCACTTAAATCATGTGGTGAAATTCCACCCATGGGGCAGCCCTGACCGAGGAGGCGGACGGTTCTGGAGGAGAACCGAAGTCACTGCCATCCAAGAGGCCTGGAGTTTCTAGGTCATGAGAAAATCATCTGCACATGTGGCTGGAGACGTCAAGGGAAGAAGATGCTTTGGTTCCAAATGAAAAGGTCAACTGGCTGACATGCAAATTTAAATCTGCATTTCTGTACTTTTTCATTTGCATTCAAAATGGGTGGGTAAACGTCAAAAAGTTTGGCAACATAGGAGATATCTAAGCTGGCCTGTGCATATAGTAAAACAACAAATTTGACTGGATCTATACTCGGAAGTCAGCCAAGAATTAGGAGAAGTGCAAGTTGCAGCGCTCCAAAATCATGCGACTATAGACTATCTACTGTTAAAAGAACATGTGGGATGTGAACAGTTCCCAGGAATGTGTTGTTTTAATTTGTCTGATTTTTTTCAAACTATTCAAATTCAGTTAGACAATATCCATCATATCATTGATAAGTTTTCACAAATGCCTAGGGTGCCTAACTGGTTTTCTTGGTTTCACTGGGTATGGCTGGTAATTGTAGGTCTGCTTTTGTTATGTAGCTGTATTCCTATTATGTTAATGTGTGTAACTACTATTAAAGCAATTTAATTAGTAGTTTAAAACCTATACATGCTGAAGTTACTCTACAAGAAGATATATCAAAGAAATAATCAATCTTCCCATGTTTTCTTCTGTCCGCTACTTCTATAGCTTCTCTTCTTCCTTCCTAATTACAACCCTTTAGTAGAATTCATGCCTCATATAGGAAATTACCGAGTATCATAATTCTTCCAAGTGGTAAAGATACCTCAAGACAAATGCTGGGCATAGAAGCCACAGGGCATAAATATGCAAAGAAGTAAAAAGCTAACCTTTCCAAAGAATATTGCTTCTCTCTCACTTACCAACTTTACATTTCCCTGTATGGCCCCGGAAGATGACTGGTTAGCCAGAGACGGGTAAGATTCCTCAAGGGAGGAACAACCTAAGACAGGCACAGTCGCAGGGGGGCCATCAGGTGAGAAATTGGGGATCAACAGAGGTGAGGCTTAGAACCTCATCCCCCCTGTTTTGAGAGAAATCTTCTGCATCCGTGGATGTTTTGTTGCCCTTGTCTAGCTTGGATTAATACTTAGTCTATAGGCACAGACCTATCATCTACATTTGCCCTCTTATAGCACTAAATTATGTTTTCTACCTTTATCTTGTATCTACCTACCACTTCAGCATTTTATTAAAAAATAATAATAATAATAAGGGAGAAATGTGGGATTCACATATAAATCAAGTATAAAAATCAAATGAATAATCATATCTGACTTGATTGTTTATAGTTCATGATGCATGATCAAAACTGAAAGTTTCTGTGATGACTGCCCTTGCACTGTTCACCATGTAAGAATTATTCACTATGTAAGAACTTGTTCACCATGTAAGAACTTGTTCGTTATGCTTCAGAAGATTGGAGACTGTTGAGAATAAAGCTTGGGGTTGATTAATGATTGTGCATTGAGTCCCCTATACAGAATTTTATTGTTGTTAACAACCATTTGATCAATAAATATGAGAGATGCCCTCTCAAAAAAAAAAAAAGTTTGGCAACATACTCTGATGGCGAGGCAGTGGGCTAAGTTCCACCGTACACTGCTGCTGGGAACACAGCCCAACATGAGGCTCAGAGAGGGAAATTCAGCAGTATCTTGAAAAAAGTCTTGTAAATTTATGCTTTGAGCCAGAAATGCCATATCAGGAAGACAATCCCAAAAGATAATGGCAAGAAATGAAATGATATTAGCATTAGATTCTTTACTGAAACATGGTTTGTAATGCCCAAAAGTCTGGAAACAACTGAGATGTCCAGCAGTGGGCTGACTGGTTAAATAAGTTGTAGTACATCCATACAGTGAAGCTGGTGTCAGAAGAAAGAAGAAAGATACGCTGCTTCCGGATAGAGTGGTAAGATGAAGAAGAGCATGGTTAGTATATGTATAAGAAGGAAAAATACTGATAAAGGTTCACACACACATATTTTTAAAAGAACCAAAAGAATGATAGGGGAAAAAAAGTCAGGACACAAATGGGCACTAGACTCTTCTGAGTTGTTATATAAATCTGACTTGGGAACCAAGGGAGTGTTTATTGACTAAATATTACACAGTAAAAATAAAACAAAATTTTAAGCATTCAGAGGCACAATGAAACAAATGATTTTAACTCTATGTTAAGAGGATAAAAAAAATCACATAGGAAAAAATTATTCCATATGACAGCATAGACATTTAACTTTACATACATTTCATGTGGAATATACCCTAAGGAGTGATCATTAAAAAATTTCTTAACTATAGTGCAATTTCATTTTTGGTAATAGTATCAGTATTATTATTCTAAAATAATTATACAGCTATACATATAGATATATTTTAGGGTAAGGAAATAACACCGGTAATGACATTTAGGAACACAGATTTTTCAGGATCGAGATACAAAATAAAATCTAAAGAACAAGTAAAAATTCTGTACTTTTTCATTTGATTTCAAAATACCATATGAACCCATGCTGCATTTTTCTCTTTTTAGAAAATACATTATTTCTTAGTCCCTTCAAACCAGAAACATCCCACTGTCTAATCAACAGATGAATGGATAAACAATGTGGTATATCCATCCTTTGAAATACTACTGTGTAACAAAACAAGTGAACTGCCAGGCTCCACAATGACATGGATGTATTTCAAAAACATTACACTGAGTGAAGGAAGTCAGGTAGGAAAGACTGCATTCTGTGTGACTCTATTCACAGGATGTTCTAGAAAAGGCAGAACTCTGATAGGAAGTAGATGCGTGGGTGCCTGGGGTGGGAAGGATTGAACGGGAAGAGATGCAAGGGAAGTGGAAATGTGTTTATTTTAAGGGTGTGGATTTCGGGAGGGTATACAACCATCAAAACTCATCAGACCTCACGCTTAAAATGTGTAATGATGGGTAAATCACACAGCAATATATTTGATTTAAACAGAGAAGATAAGAACACTTGAGAGTCAGGGGCTTGGCTTGGAGCTGAGGACGCCAATCCTGAGCTCTTGCTACACATCCAAGAAGGGAATTTGTCCAGTGCACAAGTGGGCAAGCGAGCAGGGAGCCGGGCCAAGAGTAACACACACACCCTGTCTGCCACTGAAGGTCGGGTCTGGAGAGTTCTCCAGCGGCTTGAGAATGAGCCGTCAGGAAAAAAACTACACAAGGCAACAAAGTCCTGCTAAAAATAGGCATAAATAAAGGAAATGGCATGCCATGTTAAAGACAGATCTCTGAAAAAGCTTTTGGATAAAACTTTAAAAGATGTGAGAACAGTATCTGTTTACTCCCAGGTGGTGGGGGACAGATCCTTCCTAAACAGGATCAGGGTGTCTTGTGGGCAGAATGCGCGGCCAATGCCATTGGGCAGGATGAGACACACCCCAGAGCTGTCTGGGTGGGGTGGAAAGAGCTTTGCAGTCACTGGATTTAAAAAAACCCTCAGGAGATGAGTGCAATGAGGCTGTTTTAACTTTGTTTTTAATTGAGGGAGATTATGCTGGTTGTAGTGGGAAGGATGGTTTTGTTAAGGGAAAGGTGGAGGAAAGCAGGGCTGTTAGGAGTCATCTCTGTGAAAGACGATTTTATTCTAAATTGAGACAGTGGCAATGAGGATGGAAAAGGGGGATGGACTTGAAGGAAATTTCTGAGGTGGTAGTGAAAGCGGCTTCCGGCCAGTAGGTACCTGATGGGAAGAGATGACATGGAAGGCGTGGGGAGGTCGGAGGAATGACAAGCAGGGACGTGGAGAAGTGGTAGGAATTCAGGTTTTGGCTTTGAGACTCTATGTAAGTGGTGACACAATCAGCAGAAACTGGAATGAAGAGGAAGCACAAGTTTTGAAAGGAAAAATAATAGGACCTGGCATAGAAACTTGAATTTGATTTGCCTGTGGGATACACGGATATGCAGGAGTTATAAACTAATTGTAGGCTTTTACTAGGAATTCTGTTTACGGAGATATTATTGGGCTCGTGTAAATGCAAGTCTGTATTATCATAAGCAGTTTCATGAAAGACTTCTGTGGGTTTGCCAAAATGTTTATTTTACTTTTCAGCATTTCAAGGATCATCTTGATAAAATGCCACTGAAAAAAGGGACTTAGCTTTTACATTTCTTAAATCTGCAGTTTTAAAATCTCCAATTCAACTTTCTAAGTTAATCATTCCTAAAAAGTATTCAGTCTTGCTATACTCAAGACACTGTGTTTAGGGCTATACAGAATGCACAGAAGCATAAGAGAACTATGTCTCTGTGTAGAAATTAAGAACAGGTGCCCAAGGAGTACCCTGCCTGGAGAAAGCAGTATAGATATGTGCTGAGCATGGATACTGATAAGCAATCTAGGAGCTGAGTTTATAGTTTACACTGATTCAGAAATTGCCATATAAAGGATGCTTCAGGACTAAATGTTATCTGCATACATGAGCAGATTCTGCAAAGAGGATTTAAAACAATGAGAATAGCTCTTTGGAGCTCAGGATGTTTGTTGAGTTCATTCCCTATAACTGAATGAGCCCCCCCTCTATCTGCCTGTCTACTGAATACGTCCCATTGCTTTTCACACAATTTGTGCTCAGCCTAGTGGAAGCTTTGCAGATGTGGTAATTAAGTGACTATTGAGGGAATATTCTTTAGGTCTTATGATATAGGACTCCTTTCTTAATTGGGAGGTGCTGATTCGGGAAATCCATTCCTTCAGGATGCGATCAGAGAACAAATTTAGCCCTAATGATATTTAATGGTGGTGGCTGGGATTTAATGGGGATGATAATTTCATATAATCATGGGGGAGTGGGGGCTGGAAGGATGGTGATGATGGTTTAGATGAGTTAATGCTCCTGAGTGGCACTGCTTTGGGGCCTGTGTCTGACCCCACAGGGGCCCCCTTCTTGCATTTCC
Organism: Manis pentadactyla; assembly: GCF_030020395.1. Lineage (NCBI taxonomy): Eukaryota > Metazoa > Chordata > Mammalia > Pholidota > Manidae > Manis > Manis pentadactyla. Next base: position 187,946,625 of record NC_080019.1, on the reverse strand, counting down.
CCTCCTGCAGCTGATACTGAAGGGGTTCTGGAGGGCACGTGGAGCTTGGGGCTGCCGGAGCTGCTCTGCATCACTGTGCGGCTCTTTCTGCCAGGGTGACCCCAGGGCAGGGCCGTTTCTTAGGGGTGGCACCTCTTTGATTTAGTGTCAGACAAACTTTTAATCTAATTTTCTTTTTTTCTTTCAAGATTAAAAACCATAAACCAATTTAAGTGAGTGATTCTTTAAATGGGCCTAGCAGAGATCTGATTTCATTCATGCACATGAGTGTTTGCGTTGGGACATGCTATCACATGCTAAGAGGAATTCTCTTTGTGGCGAGAGGAAGAAGAGAAGCAATGCTAACCTCAGACATTCCCTGGGCCCTGACCATGTGCCACTCACTAGACTAAGTTCTTGGCAGACGTTATTGCATCTCCTGGGCAAGGTGGACCTTAGGGAGGGTTGGTGAAATCTCTGGGATAACAGTTTTGTTTAATTAGCTCATTATTTTCTTTTCTCTCTGAAGAAGTGTAAAACTGGAATGTAAAAAAATGGAGCCATTATAATATATGATGTCTCTGGGTTAGACCTCAGGTCCTGCAAGCTTACCTCCCCAGGCCTCAATCACCATGCTATGCATGAAATCAACTCCTTCTAGGGGCATAAACACAGCCAACCTGTTATTTCAGAATTCACTAGGATGATCTAACTGACCCTGGGCACAAGTCAGCATGGTAATTGTGCCTATGGACAGGTGGATAACATACATGGATGAAACACCCACAGCTGGGAGACTAAAGCTTCTGTAGAGAGGACTGGGGATGGCAGTTGGCAGGTGTGAACACACTTCCACAGGTTGAACGCCCAGATGGAACACTGAACAATGTGAATGTCTCTACAACAAATGCCCAGAATTCTTCCTTGTCATCATGTGATTTATGGAATTTCCTACTTCATGGCGTCATAAACTAGAGGTGAGCAAGACTGACTTGCCAATCTGTGCATTCTTGGGACTTAGGGTTTCAGAGTGTTTCTGCAAAGTGTCCATGGGAATCATCCAGTTTTTGATAAATGCAGGCACCTGCTATTGTTGAATGCCATAGATTGAATATTTACATCCCGCCAAATTCATATATTAAAACCCCCTCCTCAGTGTGATGGTATTTTGAGGTGGGGCATTTTGGGAGGTGATTAGGTCATGAGGGTAGAGCATTAATATCCTTATAAAAGAGACCCCATAGAGCCCCGTCAACCCTCTACCATGAGAGGACACAGTGAGGATGTGGCTGGCTGTGAAACAGGAAGAGGGCCCTCACCAGGCTCCAAATCTGCCAGCACCTTGCTCTTGGACTTCTCAGCTCCCAGAACTGTGAGAAATAAACATTTGTTGTTTAAGTCATCCAGGGTGTCTTGGCAACGGATTTTAGCCCCAGGCAAGTTCACTATGGATTCAATGGGACCAAAAAATTGACAGTAGAATGTTCTTGGGGTGAAAGGATTTATACCCAACTTTATTCCCACGGTGGCAGGTCAGTCACTAGAATCCCATCCACTCAAAGTGAGTCTGCATGTGGCAAGCTGGTCTCTGCCTCTGGGCCCCTCTGCCCCTACAGCCGTCTCAGTCTCTGTCCTCCGTGCTGCCACCACTCTAGTCTCTGTTCTCCATGCAGCCCAGAGCACTGGGTGGTGCTCTTTATATAGAGTCAGTAACAACGTATTGCCCACACGTGTGTAGTGAGTAAGCTGACCAGGACCAGGTGAGCATCCTGGCCACAGGAACCTTCACTTTCTCCACACAGGGTATAGTGTTTTTGTTTTAGCAGCTCAAAGATACTGAGTTGATAATAATGATGATGGTTGTTGTTGTGGTGGTGTGGTGGTGATGGTGATGGTGATGGTGATGGTGATGATGGCAGTGGTAGTGACGGTGGTGGTGATGGTGGTGGTGGTGGTGATGGTGGTGGTGGTGGCGATGGTGGTGGTGGCAGTGGTGGTGATGTTGATGGTGTTGGTGTTGGTGGTGATGGTGATCGTGGTAGTGATGGTGGTGGTGGTGGTGGTGTGATGATGGTGGTGGTGAAGGTGATTGTGATGGTGGTGGTGGTGGTGGTGATGATGGTAGTGCTTTATTGTTTTATTGCTCTTTATTGCAAAGAGGTGATAACATTTGGTTTAACCACTATATCTGCCCTAAACTTAACATCATTTCAGAGAGGCACGGCAAACACACTAACTTACTAGCACAGATACTCATAGAAACTGAGTCACAAGTGGAGGACTATTTACTTGCAAAGATGCATGACTTTTGAGGTATTTGAAAGTACCTCCTTTGTCCCATGTTTCCCTCCCTGTGTGGTTCACTTGTTTCAGCTGTAGCTGTAGCAGAGATTCTAGCAGTGAACTCATCTGATACCTAGTGGCACTTTAGGTCAAAATGTTCTCTTCTTTCTAGCAAGATAACTGTACTATAGGTTCCCCAAAATGGATTACAGGTCAGGCACATTTTAATGGTAAGGAAAAATTCAGGAAAAGGTTTTTCTAGTAAAGCGTCAGTATAAATGGGTAATGTAATGTTCTGGAGTCTGGAAATGGGAAAAAAGGAAGAGCAGGAATGCAGGCTGTAACCTGTGGATGATGTCTAACACTACCTTAGTGATTTCTGCTTGCTGGGAGCCACATTGAGTGTTGCATGTGGATTCGATTCTGCCATTTAGTCCTCATGACAGGCTAATGAGAAGAGTGCCATTCTTAAGCCCATTTTACAGATGAAGACAGTGAGGCACAGAGAGACTCACAGTCATGCTGCTATTAAATGCTAGACTCAGGGCTCTTACCGATAACCACTGTACCACTCTGACTTTCCAATGTGAAAAATGTGGGATATTTGGGTGGAAGAAACTCAAGAAGAGGAGAGAGAGGCAAAGGAGGGTGAATATGGGAAAAGGAAACCTTTGCTGGAATGAATGACATCAAGAGGAGAATTAGAAAAGTGCCCAGTAAAGAATAGATGTAGGGCTGGAAACATCACATAGCAAGAATGAGATCTTCAGAGCAAGGGGTGGGGTTCTGCTTGAACATTCTGGAGAGAAGTAGGGGTTGGGATGGAGGAAGGCACCGATGGGCATGTGTACCATGGATGGAAAGAAATGGACAGGAAAACCTTCATTCAGATGGAACTCAAGAGTCATGATCCCCTCAGTAAGGGTGTGGGTATGAGAAGACATGCTGTTCCCGAAGTTCTGACCAATTCTGAGATGCACCTTGATTGGTATGGGACCTCACAAGTCATCTCACCTCTGTTGCTCACCTACACAGATAGAGACGGAACCACTTGACTCTGAGATCCCTTCCTGCTAAAACTTTCTATTCCTGTTTTACAACTGTATTGTTTTTGCCTTTTTCTGTCACATGTATTTTGCAATTTCCTTCTAAATCCTGTTGACCTCATGAAAACAGGACTACACATAATGTTATGATAAAATCTTTGAAGAGTTTTTAATTTTCTAACATTTCAAACTTTAACACTTAATACGTTAGATTACAAGCATTTGAAAAAATGATACTAAGTGACACTGTAAGGATAAACCCAGAATGGTCTGGGTCTTTGGAAAGCCGTGCAAACCAGAAGCAATCCCCTAATCTTAGAACCTCTGCTAGCATCTCAGACTGAAACCAACATCTCCTTGCCTGTCCCAGGCAGGGAGCAGAGGGAGGAACCGCCTGAGACAACACTCCCTGTCTCCTAGTAGTGACTGTATATCACAGTATCAAACACAAACTTAAAAATGCTGAACGTCAACAGCCAAGTCTCCCTTCAACACCCACAAACACTCCTGCCCTTTGGAAGCTCTGCATTTTGGTCACTGACTGTGGCAAAGAGATGTATGAGGTACTCTGAAAGATGCCGAGACAAACATATCATCCAGGAATTCAGCAAAACCTAAGAGGAGCCATATAAATAGTCACTTCAAGTCGCAGGACCCTGAGGAATGTCATAAAAGGGAATAGTAAGACTTTACATGTCTACTTGTGTTTATTGAAATGCTACTAACAATTAGTATAAAATTGGATGAGATGAAAACATTGAATAATAAAAAAATGGAGGATGGTTAAATGATACCCAGTTCCCCTTCTTGAAGTGGGAATGAATGGGTTTAGGCTATACTTCATGGCTTGTACTATTTATGTCCTAAATTGGTGTCTGTGGTTTGTGGGGCTCTGGTGTTTTTAAAAGTTCTGAGCCTTCTTAGTCAAACATGGAGCAATCATCACATAGTTATAACCAAGTATAATTTGTTCAGTAAGATGGGGCAAGGTTCATGTGGATCAAACACAGAGGTCATCAGGGTGGTACGCTGGGCAAAAACCAAATAAACAAAACAAGAAATCTCAAAAGTGAAGGGTTAGAGGAGTTATAAATTGTCCAGTCTAATACTGAGAGCTGATCCCTCATGTATGGAATCAGAAATTCCGGGGATGAGGCCTCATGCAAGCCAAGTGGGAGGGGACACCTATGTCACTGTACCAACAGGAGAGTCCCGGCTGAGGCCTGGCTCTGCTCTCCCGTACCCTCCCCAGGGGCCTGCGGATGGTCAGCGGCCAGAGGCTGTCCAAGAAGGGCATAGCTTTTTATATCTACTGCCTATTTACCCTCTGAAGGGTCTGCAAACACATGGATTTGAGAGTGATGCCATCTTCAGAGGCCTTGTGTGCTGTTTTTGAATTTTCTTGACCTCAGGTAGATGCAGAAGGAAACTGGGAATTATTCTTTGACCAGACAGAGGATTCTTAAACAGGAATTATGAAAACAACATTGGGACATGAACATGCTCACAAAATATAGGTAGAGTAAATCACAATGCTGAATACATGCGGACTGTGTATTTGGTGATCATAACCATGTAAAAAAGCACACAGAATACCAGGAATGTAAAGCCTTTCTAGAGTGGTGAGATGTGGACTGTCTCCTTCCTTTTCTTTTCAAAGTTTTATTTAATGAAATCTTATCATTTTATATCTTTTTTTCTTCAATATGAAAGAGAAGGCAAGCTTCTCTTTCTCAACAAGCTTTAGTCCAGGCCAGTGTTGCTCAATTTTCTTTTTTTATTGTCCCTCTAGGGAACCATTTTAAACATTTTTATTGAACTAATCTTGCCCCTTATCTTGGTCTGTTTTGGCTGCTGTAACAAAATACTACAGACTGGGTGGCTTACAAACAGCAGGCATGCACTGCTCACAGTTCTGCGGGCTGGAGGTCCAAGGTCAGGGGGTCAGCAGGCATGGGTGAGGGACAGACCCCTGGCTCTTACACGGCTGTCCTCTCATTATGTCCGCCTGTGGTAGAAGGGGCAGGGAGCTCTCTGAATCCCTTGGACAAAGCCATTAATATCGTCATGAGGGCTGCAGCATCCTCGTGATCTAAATTTCTCCCAGAAGCCTCACCTCCTAAGACCATTTCCTTTGGGGGTTAGGATTTCAACATATGAATTTTAGGGGGACACAAACATTCAGACCATAGCACCCCTCCCTGAAATACCACAGATACACTGTATATGAGTTTATGCACTGTGTGCATATCCATACTTCAGACATAGAAAGAGGAATATCTGCTTGCTCCCTCCCCCAGGAACCAGTTTTGGCTCCCTTGTGAATATAGAAATCAGGGTCCAGATGGACATCCGAGCTGGGGGTGCACCTGACAGAGGTTAGGTGATGCACAGCTGTGAACATCATGGGAGTGGAGAATCAGAGCCTCAGGAGATCTGTGGAGGAGACAAAGAAGCAATCCATTGGGTCAAAGTTGAAATTTCAGTCTTCAGGTCAAAGTTCAAATCTAGGACTCACTAGAAGGAAGTTCTAGCAATGGCTCCCAATACTCTTCATGTATCAGTCAGAAGAAATCCCTTCATGAAAAACAAGCTCAGAAAACCAGCCAAGGTCTTTTTGTTCTCTATGCTACCCACTGTGCCTGTAAATATTAGGGGGCACACTAGGCCATGGATGTAGCCTTCCAGCTTTGATATCTAACAGGGGACGCTCCACCCGACATAATTATTGACCGTTAATGACTCACTGCCATACATCCAGGCTAATTATACTGCACATTTGTGGACCCTTTCATCCTTTCATCTTTAACCAGTTTGAAAATGAGGCCCCAAGGGTATGAGCCGATCCACAAAAGGAGAGAAAATATTAATCTTTCTGACTTTTCAAACATTTACTTCTTTTTCTTATGAAGAGGATTTTTGGCTTCGCCTTTTTGTTGATGTTCCCTTTTCTTCATGAGGACTGACGAGGTGTAGTGGGAGTACTAGGCAAGATTTTGCAAGTCTTGTCTTGTAAGTGTTGACAGAATTTAACAAATTTGTTAGATGGAAACAAATTCTGTCAGGAAGAAAATCTAATTGGATGGAATTTAATAGAATAGACACAATTCTGAATAATGAAGGCACTGCATAGATATATTTTTAGGCAATAAGAACTCCAAGGTTTTCCTTACTTTCTAGTGTTTTCAGAGAATTATAAGAGGCTATCTCATACTCCTAAAACATTTGTAAAACATAACTTTCTTTTGCCAATCTTCTGAAACTAAAACAAATCCCCTCAACTTTACTGGGCAGAACATGTATTAAAAATCACAGTATTGTTTAAATGTCTAAATAAGCTGACCACAGAATTTCCTCATCTGATCCTATTTCTAATATCAATTTTTTTTCACGGTTGGGCTTGCCTATTTTATCCAAATCATGGGACATGGAGGAGAGGCTATTAGCCATTCCTAAGCCAATGAGGAATATTTGAACCAGAGTAAGAACAGCACAAAAAAGATTCTCCCTCCTTGGAGCCTGGCCAGGACTAAATACGCAAGTCCTTCTATAAAGTAGATTTGATTCTGCATGTGTGGCGGGGGGAGAATGGGGTGCCCAAACTTAAGTTCTATTGACCTTCTAGTATAATTCATAGCACAGCTTTGGAGCTATCTGTCCCCTCCAGTCAAGCAGAGACTACATTAATTAACCCCATGTATGAAAGCAAGGTGGAATTTCAGGCAGGCATTATATCACTGTTTATATTAGAAATTGTGTCCATAATCTCTTTGAAAAGTTGTCCTTTCTTTGTTTGTCTTTTCATCAGTCAAGATGACAGTATGGTACAATTAATGGTGGTTTACAGGTGTGTGGACTGGGATGTGTATAAATTGGTAGCTGGCATCAATTTTGGAGAAGTCCACCAGACAAGACTCAATGGCATCTTGGTGACTGTCAGTAGGAGGATGGCCCAGGCCCGTTAGGGCAGGTGAAGAACCCAGAGACTTCTAGGGGTGGTTGCAAGGAAAAGTGTGCTCCGAAAGGGGTTTGATAGATGATTTAATTGTGTGAATATGGCGCTTTTCTTGGTGAAGTCATAATATACTGAGAAAAAACCCAGACAATGTTCTGGTAGGAGAAGGTGTTTCACCAAACCACATTTAAAGGTTTCTGAAAAATTCACAGCAATTAAAAACATCTTTTGTTCAGCAGCAAGAATGAAGTTAAATTCATTATTTGCTGGCCCAAGTCTGTTAGCTCCACAGTAATTAAGTCTTCTCCTCGGGGAAGTGTACCAATTTAGAGACTATAATTTCACACCTCATGTGAGCATGTGGAGTATTGTGGTAAGGTCGTGTTCACATTTTATATCTTCACCATATTTTCTGTGAGCCCTTTTAATTCAGGGACCATGCTTATTCACCTCCAGGGCATGCTGTGGAACTGGCTACTTGAATTCCACTGTAAGTCCTTGCATTTATTTTGTCATTCTGGTCTGTTGCAAACTTTTATAATCCCTTCTACCTCCTGTCCCTCCCGACTTTTTTTTAACCTGAAAATGTGACTTGCGTGTCCTCTGTATTTTCACTAAGCTGATAGTCAGTTTTTAAAAGTGAGTGTCACATATTTATAAAATTCTGATAAATGCAAGGCACTTGTCCTTGATAGGCTACAAAATACAAATAAGGAAAAAGAAATTACTAGAAAACAATCATTCAGACATTTGTTTATCAAACAAAGAGATACTTATGGAGGACTGAATATAGGCAAATACTGTGAGCAAAACCAGATGGGAACCTCCCCTCATGAAATCTGGCAAGGGAGACAGATGAGAATCAAAGGACAGAAGACAAGTAGATGTAGAATTAGAACAGTGACAAGAGATGCCAAGGGGGGTTTGCCTGATATAGTGGGAGACGTGGACTAAGTCAGGAGGCCGGGAAAGATGCTCCAAAGGCAATGATAATGAAACTGACTTTAAGAGAAGGGATGGCTTCAAAGGGGAGGTTGTTGGGGACACTGTTGACAGTAGGGTGGCACAGGTGGAGAGAATTCCAAACAGAGAAAGGGCAAGAGCCAGATCTGTGCAAGAGGAGGGTGGAGAGTTGTGGTGGGGCCAGGCTGTCCAGGTGGGCACCTAAGGATTTGGGGCTGACAATGAAAACCAGTGTCTTAAGAAGGGTTGTTGTGAAGAGATGTGTATAAACAAAGATCATGCCGTCTACTTTGAGAAGTAATTGGAAGGAGGCCAAAGTAGATGTTGAGGGGTATCAGGGGGCTTAGTGAGGGGCTGGGCAAAAGGTGGTGGCAGCTTGGGCTGATACAGAGGCAGGCTGACCATGAGAGCTCATAGGAATTCTTCACCGGAACAGAATTCAGATAAGTTATTAAAGATGGGTTCTTCACATTTTGACTTAGTTGACACCCTCTAGAATTCGTTATTTAAGGTGTAAAGGTACAGACAATGCAGTCCATAAACCTACAAGTCAGGCTCCCCACCCGCAACTCCCCCCGCTGAGAACTGGTTGTGAAATACTTATAAACACCTCAATGACTACTCCTTATTCTGATCTGATCTCCTGTATTAAGGGAGGAAAAGTGAAATTCATTTCTTCTCGGCAGATGTCAAGGTGTCACGTAAAGATGCCAGATGAAATCAAGGCTGCATCTCAGGAGTTCTTCATCACTGACTTACTTGAACACTTTTGCAAGCAAGGACAGTTAATACATTGTATTTTCAAGATAGAGTTAGAAATAGGGAGAAAGGGTTTTCTAATCACAGTGCTCTCAAAGGAAGTCTTTTAAAAAAAATGTAGATAAGCCTTCTCTCTTTCTTGTCTTCTCTCATGTCTTTCCTTTAGTTTTTCTGCCTTTGTCTGAAAGATGTCAAAAACGTGAAAGGAAGTCTTCATAGTATATGCTTTCTGTTTTCCTTATGCAGGGGATAAAGGAATCATGACCTGGGAGGTCAAAGAGTGTTTGAAGGTTGTGCTGTCCAGGAGGCTGTGCTTGATCTTACAATCTATGTTTTACAGTTTCCCTGTCCTGTTTCTCAAAGGGGAATTCAGGGCCTGATGTCACACCGAAACTGAACCCTGGGGAGAGGAGCGGCAGAGGGAGGGTCCCATAACTGTCCCAGGCCCACAGGCTAGGGAGTCTTCTCTTCTCCAACCATCCCCAGCTCAGCCAGAGCAGGACAGGTGGGGATGGTGACCGAACAGGACACTTTGGGATGGGACCAAACAGACAGGGGGGGATGGCGTCCTCTTCTCTGGACAGTCTGTACCTTTGTGCAGGGCCCCTAGCTGCTTTCATCTTGCCAGGCCTTCACAGGGAGGGCCTCTTCTTGAGCCAACCTGTGAGCCCTCCAGGAGAGGAAGATGCCCCAGGGATGGCAGCCATGGCCGGGGGATTCCCACAGCTTCAGGAGCCGCTACAGAGACCACTTCCAAACACTCAAAACCCAGAGACAGTGGTGACAGGTAGAAGTCTGATAGGAGCAGTTTGTTCTTGGTACAGGCTGTCTGGTTTCCCATCAATAGGGAGCTACTCAGCCTAACGCACACATAGGTTCATGGTTGGTTGTCTTTTTATATCTTAAAAGCATACTTAAGCTGAGGGCTGAATGTGGCAGAGCAGGGTGGACTAGCCATGCTGGCCCACCCAGCACTGAGACTGTCCTAGGACATGAGACATCCAGTGCTAAAGTCCTGGGCACACCTGGACAAGTTGGTCAGCCCACATCAAATTTCAAGTTGGGGAGTTAGAGAAGGAAGCTACACTGTCAATCATACACTCACTCTCACACTGCCTTGGTTATCATTGCTAAATTCTCCATCTGAGTTATTTTATAGCAAAAACCTCTTTGAAAGCTTGAAATTTCTATGCATTGGATTATTTTCTTAGACAGTGGACATGAGAACTCAAAATGACATCCATGTGATAGACTATATAATTGCTTTGAATAAACAAAATGTTTGGGAATGAGGCAAAATAAAAATAAGCAAACAAATAGGAAAGGCAACAAAGTATGACTTTAATCAAAATGCATAGAAAGGATGACATGGAGCTTCTAAGTTCTTACCTGGCCTAACTTGAAACCTGGGATGAATAGTAATGGGATACCATGGTGTATGCCGTGTTCATTAAAGCAAAGGAGGCCGGAGAAATCACACACCACAAATACTTTATTTATGAATGATTGAAATCTTTTACAGCCATCTATCACTATAAGCTCGAATCTTCCGGCATAGTTAAAAATCAATTGGAAGTGAAAGTGAAAGGAGACCGGGCTGGGAGAGGAAATGCTTTCTCTCCTGCCTCTGAGGTTGGTTTCTGTGTTATCCGGGGCTTTGTGTGTGAGCCTGGCTGGTGCGGTTCTTCACTCAACAGCACGGTTTCGCTGGGATTCAAAGGCAAGCTGTGAAATAAGAAACCTTGACAGGCTTTAATAAAGAGATATACGGTGTCTCGGATGTATTTGAGGGAACTCTGATGCTTGTGGTTTTGTATACGGTTATGGTAAATAACTAGCCGGCTGATTGTTGTGGTCTGGCCTTTGCTGGGAGCACTGGACCACTGGAGACCCATCTAACCTAAACCACCCGCACCTACAAGAGAGCCTTGCATTGCAATCAAAACAATCCAGGCGGGGGCAGGGACTGCCAGGCCTGCAGGCCCCCTCTCAGCGGAGTTACGCTTACTTTGTCCCCGCAGAAAAAAAAGGTTTTTGTTTCTTTGTGAAGTTGACAAGCGCAGGGCAGCAGAGAACTTGCTGCGTTTTGGGGTTGTCACTCGGCATTTCCCCTTTCCCCATGACTGATTCTTCGAGATGCTCTCGGTAAATGAGCCCACGTGGGAGGAGGAGATGGCTGCTGAGTGCCTAGCAGTGCTCGCTGCCCCCAAGGGGCATCGCAGCCTTCACGTCCTGACAGGAGGCGCTCAACCCGAACGGAGCTGCCACGCCATCGCTGTCCCTGCCTCAGAGGAGAGCCGGAGCTTCCAGCCCCAGACCTGCATATGTATTTTCTTTCCTCTTTTCAACTGGTTAGTATCTTATCACTCTAGAAGGAAAGTGGCATTTCGGACATTAGCATCCGTAGAAGGGGAAGATGCAAAGCTGTAAGGAATGACCATTATGGAACAAATTCAAAAATGGTCTTCTTCCAGTTTTAGCAGAGAAAGGGTCTGATACTTGTAGCAACTTGGGACAAGGACTCATCGAGTGCCTGCCCGCCATGCATACCTAAAGCTCTGCGACTCAAAGCAGAGAAGAATGTGCTTTCCTTTGGTCACACTAAGTCCCTTAGCCAACTAATGGTGGAGAAGGTGTTAGGCCTGCATTCTCCCCAACTCTCAGAAATGAGCAACTCTTAGAAGTAGGTAAGAGAGGCGTTTTTCTTTAACCCCTTGGCTGTATTTTTACTGTCTCTCTAAAAGCAAACGCAGAATTAGTAAAGAGTGTAATGAGGCTACACACTGCTTCCCAGCCCTCCCCCTTCCTCCTCTCAGTGTCCCCTGGGTGACATGCCTTTCCAGCAGCCCAGCAGATTGATGTCATCTTCCACGCTGACCAAATGCTGCTCCCCATTCCTTTGTGCCGTATCCTGTTACTGGACACTAGATTAGAGACTCAGGGGCACAAGGAAGGTTCTAGAGAAACACCAAGGCTTTCAATTCCCCCAGAGCATCTGACATTTGCCAGATGCCCATTCATGGAGGCTTTTTCTCCCACACTTGTCCATATCCCCACAGCCCCAGGAGAGGTGGGTTATGAGGTCACCACGCCAGTGCTGCCTGGAGAGCCATTTCATTCTCTGCTGCCTCTGCCCAAGGATGAGGAAGGAGATGTCTCTGAAGATCAGAACCCTCTACCTCACACCTTCTTGTGTTGTTATTTTTCCTGTTCCAGCAATGTTACTTCAAAAGAAACTTTGAAAAAATATCCTCTGGACTCTATATAGTCCAGGGCACACAATTGCTTCCTTTAGCTGGCAAGCCTCAGAGGAGCAAACAGACCCCACTGAGGGAGTCATGGAGAATCTCGTCTCATCACAGAGTCAAAGCACTTAAGACTTCATTGTACCTCTCACCTTCCTACAGACAGCCCCTTCTAATTTGTTTCCAGGTCTGATCCCTACCTGGCCCTTTTGGTCCATGGTGTGGAAAGGCCCTTTGCTTGATATTTGGTGACATCTGAACAAATCTGCTCTCCTCAGCCTCCTGGCTCAGCAGCCCGTAGGACGTGCCTAGACATCGCTCTCAGAAGTCGTATGTTCTCTCTCATATCTCCCACACCACGAGTCCCAGCCTCTGGACTCAGAATCTGTGCCCGGGACTCTAAGCCTGGGATGTGAGCTCACTGAGAAAATTATGCTCTTGGACCTAGACGCTTGTTCTTTTCCACTTTCTTGTTACCTTTCCTCTGTCTGCCTTCAGCCATTTAGAACATAGGACCTTTCCCCTTAATATAAGCATCAGTGCAACTGCCCCAAAAGGAAGGTTCTGTCCCCCCCCACCTATGTTATAGACACCCCTTTATGGATCCAAATTCTAGGGTTCATAATTTTTTCCCTCCAGATCAAAAGTCTTTGCAGACTTCCCGTGATCTTTTCTTAAGATACTACTTGTAATACTTTGCTGCCATAAAAAAATACCACACATGGGGGGGTGGGGGAGGCTTCAACAACAGAAATTTATTTTCTCACAGTCTTGGAAACTAGAAGTCCAAGATCAAGGTATTGGAAAAGTTGGTTCTTTCTGAGGCCTCCCTCCTTGGCTTGTAGACAACAATCTTCTCCCTGTGTCTTCACGTGGTCTTCCTTCTGTGTGTGTCTGGGTCCTAATCTCCTCTCTGGACACCAGTCATATTGGATTAAGGCCCATCCTAATGACCTCATTTACATAATTACCTCTTCAAAGGCCCTCTGTCCAAATACAGTCACATTCTAAGGCCCTGGGTCAGGGCCTCAACCTATGGATGTTGGGGAGGACACAATTCAGCCCATAATACTACCTAAGATCAAATATTTATATTTTGATAGGAAAAGGCTTTACTTCTAAGGATTGACCCCCAATACAGATTCTCCTTAAAGTGAGGAAAGGATTGGGGAAATATTTTAGAAGCTCTTTTTCTCTGATATTCTTTCTCTAAAAGGTATTTATACACTGAGGACAAAGTTATAGTAATATCTGGGTCCTGGTTCCCTGCAATTCCCAGACCACTTGCATGATTCTTTTTCAACCCTTAACTTTATATACTAAGAATGTTGACTATCCAAATGAGGCATGTTGGATTTTAAATCTATTAAAATGTTTACTGCCTAGATTAATCTAGTTTCAATACCCTGTGGAGGAAAAGAGACAGAAACTTTGTGAAAAAGTAGGGAGATGAAATAATTTGGGGGTAGTTTTATATTTTTCTTTCCTTTTGAGTTTAGCTCTTTCTCTATTGCTTCTGAAGCCTCTCATCTGCACCCCACCTAACTACACACACTGAGTGTGTGTATGGTGTCCTTTCTTCTTCTTTCTTAATGTTTAATTACACATTGATAATTATCAACTTATGCAATGGGATCAATCTCTTGGTAGTGAGACCCTCAAAGGTAAGAGCTGTGCCTTACAGATCTTTGAATCTCTAATACCAAGTATAAGCCCAGGTACCCAGGGAGGCTTAAATGTTAGTTGGATGCTCAATAAACCTTTAGACAACAGATAATTCAGATGTCATAGATGTAAGATAAATATGAGATAAATTCTAACCAAAATAAGCAGGCGACGAGAGGCAACAAAGGGCCAGGCAGTTTATTTGAGCGCAATTCCCAGGCGAGGTTCACCGGTCTGCGCTAATACAGGCTGGGGAAGTTGCATCCAGGAGGAGAGGCGGGGAGTTTTGAGAACAGGGAAGGGAGGGGGAAGTGGGCCGCGCTTGGGGTATGTGGGGAATTTTTATTGGCTCAGGGTCACGTGATGGACAGCCAGCGGTCTCCTCCTTCCGAATGGAGGGAGTCTGCATCCAGGGTTTGTCGGTATGTCATGGGACTGGAATCCAGGAGGAGCTGTTCGTTCCTTCCCCATACGGCACAGAGCTACTTGGTGCTGCCTCTGCTCTGCCTGCATTGTCCTCGCCCTTCTCCCTCCGGTATCTCCAGCCTTACAATAGATAAGCAGAATTCCTATTACTTTAATTCCCTTCACTTACAAATACAATTTTTATGGGTTTAAAAAATACTGTATACTATGATGGGCTTTTCTTAAATGTTGACCCCTCTCCCTTCCAGGGAAGATGGCATGAAGGAGAACACAATCACTGTACAGTAATCAATAAACAATAATATCCCTGCCTCAGTTCCCAAGCACTGGCTGCTTCCCTACATTTGTGGTGCTTGTGATTTCTCTGGGTAAGAGGCTAAGGGCACGCTGTGGGTGCCCACTATCGAGTGCAGAGACCTAGGTACAAACACCAGTGAAGGTTTCTGCCAGTTCTGAAGTCAGCAAACAAGCTCACTGAAGTATTTCCCCTTCTATGTGACTCATACAACAGGAAAACCGATATGCATACTGAAAAATCATAGCTTATCAGAGGTTATGACTGCAAATGTCAAAATAGACTATCACGCTAACAGTTATACCCAATAGGATTTAAAGCCAAAAATTATTTTGACTCCTGCTGCCATGATCACTAGTAATACCCAGGGAGATTTTAAAAGGCAGTTAAATGTATTTTACTGTGGTTCACAACACAATGACAGCAAAACAATTTAATCACATCATATATGATTGCCCAGAGTGACTTTCTTTATGATCAGTGGGAAAATCATAGCTGTCTAGTTATATTATTGTTAATATGGATGTGAATGGAATTTGATGAGTATCTAGAAATAAAATGGATACTGAATAATAATAAAGCATGTGTATGCTGGCAGTTGTGTTTTTACAAATTATTTTCAAAGCAAATAGGCTGGGATATGGTGTCCTAGAAGATTGGGTCAGATTTGACTCCTCTTGAGGCAAGCTTTCAAGAGTCATTTGTCTGAGCAGGGTGGCTGGGCATGGAACTCAGAAAGCTGAGAAAGTGAGAGGCAGCCTCCTTGGGGGGTCCATTTGGAAACATAGTGATCAGTTCATGGGTTTGGGGAGACATTGAACCTGGATGTGTGCTAACAACATGAAAACTGGGACATCTTAGGGGAGAGAAGACTCCAAGAGGAGGTGCTGAGAGTAATTCACTGAACTGACTCAAACACACCAGGACAGTGTTTTACATGGTCCCTCCAGGGACTAGTACAGTCATGCCCTGTGGGACTTTTGGTGTACCCAGGGCAACAGAGTTAATGTGAGACATAAAGAGACTCCATGGAAGGGTGGGGCTCCTCTGGGAGGTTTCTCTGTTTGGTGGGAGGGAGGTTGGTTGGTATAAGTTCTTGTAGAATGCCAGAGTACATTTCTTTAAGTAACAAAGTCTACATTGCAAAAAAAAAAAAAAATCTGCTCTTTGCTTTATTTAATCTATAGAGAGTTTTTTCACTTCATAACTAATCATTTATCCATGTGCTGGTGCACTTTGACAAGGCAAAAAGTCCTAACATTTTGCAATATGAATGCATCCAGAGAAATAATGGAAGATTAGGTGCATCCATTCTCTGAAGCATATTCTAATAGAGACACGATAAAATTAGCCTAAATAGCCAGCAAAATGGGTTCACTAAATTTGGTAACTTACATTCTTATGAGGGACTATTATGCATCCATAAAAAAGATGTTATAAAAAGTTATGAAATTGTATGAAAATGTATTTCCAGTAGAAGTAAAAACAGCAAGCTCAAAAAGTATGTTATATAAATCAATTTTATTAAAAAATGCATTATATAGAAGGCTAGAAAAATGTAGGCAATTATGAAGTGACTAATGATCAGCAGATCTTTTTAATTCTCTTCCTAATCTTACAAAGAACCATAAAAAAAACCCTAAAAAATAAGTGAGACCAAAATTTCAAGCTCTTCAGTTTTTTGATAGTGGCTTCTGTCAATGACAAATAAATTATTTGTGGAGATTTACTGTAGTCCTGCATTCTCAATGAAGTTGACTTCACCCCCCACCAGGAGGAGAAAGTTGGTTCTTAGGGTGCAAAGAAATCCTAGCTATCACAATGGTTTGTGGCCTGCCAAAGTACCACAGTCTGTAACCAGATGCACAGTATATCTGTTGTACCAAAATTTTAAAGAGGAGGAAAGGCAACAAGTTGAAAAAAACAAAACTATAAAGGCTCCTTTCTGGGGCAGATATGGAAAAAAGTTTGAGAAACATTGGCCTGGCATGGCCTAACATTTTTAGAAATAGGGTTGGTAAACTGAGGTATAGCTAGGGTTTTTGTCTCCCCTTAAATAGACTAAAGTAATTGGAAGACCAAGTAAATTATTTTTTATAAGAGGCTCCTGGGGCCAAGTGTCCCAAGCTGACCATAAGGTAGCATGTCATCTGTTACTCCACCTGGTCTCCAAGAGTGAGGGACACCAGGATGCGGGCAGGCTGGTCTCTGTACCAAGGCTGCATGCCCCTCTCTCTGCCCTTTTCAGAAGGCCCTTGCAAATACAAAGCAGTCAGTTCCTCTCATCAGCCCTGCCAGGACACACAGAAGTGTATTAAAAAGAATGTCGTGTGCCCTGTTGGGACATCCAGTCGGAGTCAGAGAATCTCCCTGATAGGTATCTCTGAGCAAAATGCTGTCCTGGGGCTGTGCCAATGGCGCCTGGCTGTCTCATTTGCAAGGCGGCAATTGAGTGATAATTGCAGGATCCTATTTTGAGCAACACTACAGCAGAGCTTGATAAAGTTTGTAACTATTTAGATAGAAATCTGAGAACTCTAAACAATTTATTTACAAAGAAAGACACAGAGAGGTTTTAACTACCTCATAAATCAGCTCTCCTTGACCACAGAGACAGCAGATAGGGGGTTCTTAGGGGAGTCAATTAGCCCCGGACAGGGATTTTTCTCTGGGATGGATGCTCTTTGGCATACGGCTTTCATAATCACCAGACTGGGCCAGTTACCAGCACTAAACTTAACAAGAAAAAGCCCTGGGGCTTCACTTTGAGGGTGGGGGTAGGAGTTCCTAGGGAATATTAGAGATAAGCAAGAAGCGTGCTGAGCAGAGAAACTGGGTAAGTACCAGAAGAGAGTACTTAGCCCAGGAATTCTCAGCCTCGCCACTATTAACATTTGGGGCCCCTTTTTGTTGTGGGGACTGTCCTGTGCATTCTAGAATTTTTAGCAGCATCCCTAGTACCTCCTCCCCACTAACTGCCAATAATCCCTCTCTGCCTCCCAGTTGTGAGACCGAAATTGTCTCCAGATGTTGTTCAATGTCCCTTGAGATGGAGTCAGAATTCACCCCCACTCCTTTGAGAATCACTCTTAGACAATGACATTCCTTGGGTTTTCAATGTAGTTTTTCACAGGTTAATTTTTTTTTTCTAAGTGTAGATGGATATTCGGATATCATTGCCTTCTCTCCTCTCAGACCTGAGTGCCCCGCTATACGATTACATATTGGCTAATTCTTCCATCTTTAACTTGAAGCTTTGAAAGGAAACAGCTTTTATCTTCTCTGTTACATGGAGCGGGGGTGGGATGGGTTTGAAGATCTATTGCTTTGCATGCAAATTTTAATCCCTCAATCACCATCCCACAGTTTCAGGGGAGATGCTGAGAATCCACCAGGCTTTCCAGTCTTGACCTTAGGGCTGTAAACAGACTGGAGGAAACCTGGAAAGGTCATTTCCTTTCCCTTAGACATAATATCCAGGTTTTAGTGCAAGATAATTTCAGGGTTTTCTCAGCCTTTTAGCTCAGAGGAAGTAAAGAATGCTCTCAACTGTAGTTCTGTCCACCCTGCCTGGGTCCATAATGCAAAGGATCTTTTCCATTAATCTACCATTAGCATATTGTTGTCCATGTTCGGATTTCTTCTTTGTCTTGGAAAAAAAAAAAAGGAAAAGACAAGAAATGAAAAAGTTTTGCTGCCAGCTTATTTTTAAGTCAGGGCAAAATGAAAAAGCTCAGTATTTTGGTAAAGTTCACAGCAAAATATAGCAAAAGTATTCTTTCATTTTGAGTAGCAGTCATTAAAAGGAACTCAGACATTTGCTTTTCCTCTGTGAGCTCTTAATTGTCTAATGACAAAAGAGAATGTGGTCTCCATCCATGCCCTGTTATGTCTATGATTTGTGCAAGGTCCGTTTCCAAAGTAACTTCTTATCTGGCGGAGATGGCTTTGCGTGTCGACTCCACTCACTGTTAACACAGTGCCATAAATTATATGGCTCCAGCTTTTTCTCATAGTCTAATCATTTCCCTGGGAAAAGCAGTGCCCTGCTGGGTCTTGCCCTTCACAGAATGTGTAAAAACACATGCCAAGCTCCAGCACAACAGGAGGACGGTAAGCTCTTCCATTCATCTCAGATGATGCATCCTACATCACACAAAGCTGTTTTCCACTGTTCAATCTCCATATAAACTATTTCCTTACCTGTTAGGAAGCAAAATCGTAATAGGCAAATATAGGCTGAAATGTCAAACTGCAGTCATCGAAAGTAAAGTCGGCGTTCTTCCACCTTGGGAAGGGTAAGGTATGAGAGATGGCCAGGACCTAAAGGAATCATTTCTTCACCACCATTGTTATTTGGATTAAGAAACTGACAGAGAAAGAGGAGGAAGCAAGGGTTCCCCTTGAAGCAGCTGGCTAATGGCAGGGTTGGGACAAGAACGTACCACAGCTCCCTCCAACTCTCAAGCTCTTTTCTGTGCAATTTACTGCCTGTGCCTGGCAAGGAGACTCCATGCTCCTGCCTCAGGGCCTTGGCACCGTCGGCGATTCATGTCTGCAACCATCTTTCCCCAAACAAACAGTGTCCTCATTCATTCACCCACTTTATGTAGGTCTCTCTCTGTTCAGATGTCCTCTTCTCAGAGACCACCCTGTCTGCAATAGCAGCCCCAGCCTGTCCTCTTTGTCTCGATTAGCTTGCTTTTTATCATAACACTTACCTCTGCTTGGCATTGTATTTATCTGCCAGATGGGGCACCAAGATGATCTGCCAAAAGCAGATCATAAACATTTGGGTCAGGAAAGAAAGGCTCTGTTACATACCTACAAAACCGCAGTTATCAATAACTTAGAAATGGGTAAGGATTACAAAAAAATGGAGATCTCCCAGTGATCAAACAAATACAAATAAAATGATAAGATCCTGTGTTCCCCAGGACTTATATCAGGGTCACCAGCGAGCTTCAGCTGCCAAGTCAATTCTTGGTTGCCTTAAAACGTTCTCCTCTGTATTCCTGGGACACCCACACATCCCTCGTATATTAGTCAGAGAAACACCCCAATAGAATATATAATGAGAGAAAGTGTTATTTTAAAGAATTGACTCATGTGATTATGGAGGCTGGCAGGTCCGAAATCTGCAGGGTGGGAGGGAGGCTGGAGATCCAGAGAAGAGCAGCTCAAGTCCCAAGGTCCTCGGAGGCAGAATTCCTTCTTACTAAGGAGGGCAGTCTTTTTTTTTTTCTACTCAGGTCATCGATGAATTGGAAGAGGCCCACCACATTATGGAGAATGATTTGCTGTACTCAAAGTCCTCCAATCCATTGTTAATCTTATCCAAAAACATCCTCACAGAAACGTCTAGAATAATGTTTGACTAAATATCTGGGCACCATACCCCAGCCAAGTTGGCACATAAAAATTAACCACTTTTAATCTTAAAGATAAAACAGTAATTTTACCAGCAAAAACGGGTTTATTGGGGAATAGCAGAGCATTGGAACTTGGGATATGCAAGCTACAGCAAGTCAGGGAACAAAGCAGAGGTCTGCGGTCTTATAAAGCAAGGGGCCGAGTTGCGAGGGCTAAGCAAAAAGTCCACTGGAGTAAATTGGGAGTCCTGTGCATCATGGCTTCTCATTGGCTGAGTTGTGACCGTCTCTTATTGGCTGCGCTGTTGCAGGGAGGTGGGAGGCAGAAAACGTCTTTTCTTACCTAGTAGTAAATAGCTGAAACAGTATCAACCTGTAAAGTGTCTCTTCTGGTGAGGTCTGCAATTGAGAAGTGGTGGGATGTGAGAGCTTGCCCTGCTGGCCTCCCAACACCGTGTCAGTGAGGTTTCCCTTTATTAATTTTCATACCATCACACCTGGTTTCTTCCTCTCATACCAAATGCTTCATCTCAGTCTCCTAAACTTAATCGTCCTCCACCAAAATTATTGGAATGTCCCACGTTGGGGTGGCAGAAACAGCAAATAAAAATACAGGACATCCTGTTAAATTTTAATTTCAGATAAACAACACATTTTAAAAATATAGCTATGTCACAAATATTGCATGGGAAATACTTATACTAAAAAATTATTCATTGTTCATTGGCATTTCAAATTCAGTGAGTTTTCTTAGCCATCTTAACTGCTCAACATAGAGTCATTTTCAGAAATATAATTTCCCTTAGTCTACACCATGTGCCAGAGAAAATACATGAAAATTCACTGGATCATGTTCTGTTTAACAAAATTCTTCAGAAGTGGTTAATTGTAATTAAAATCGAAAACCTCCACAAGTCTTTGTGCCTTCTGCCACTGCCTTGAGGCCTCATGGGCATTCTTTAGCTTAGGTTTTCTCTATCCCAAGCTCACCAACTCCCGCTGGCCTTAGGCTTTGGCACATCCTCTTCCTTCTGCATAAGAAACTCTTCCTTGGGCTAAGACTGCCCTTTGCCCTCTAGCTGCAGCTCCGGTGCTGCCTTCCCAGAGAGGACCTCCCCAGCCACTCCAGGACACCGAACTGTACCTTCTTCCTTCATCTGCAAGGCATCGGCAGCACCAGTGGTTCCCCCACTGGAATCTAGGCTTCCTGAGGGCACAGATTCTTCACAGTTCTCCCTTCTGCCCATTCCCACACCTTCATTTCTTCCAATGTGTTGATCAACTCTTGATTTTCAATTTATATTATCAGAAAAAAATTCAGCATAATCAGAAATGACTTATACTAGGCACTCTGAAAAACTGTTGGTAAGAACTTTAATTGGGAAGAGCCTCTCCAAAGCAGTTTGCCAGTATATTTTAAAGGTCTTAAAATGTTCATGTCTTTGTCTTACTGATTAGAAATTTAGAAATCTGTTCTCAGGACATGACCCACAAGATGGGCAAGGATTTATCTTAAGGATGTTCTTTGTGGAGAAAATATATCAAGAAATTCAAAGTCTAGCAATAGAGAAATGAATAAAAATAACAGGACGTGTCTGTAGAATGGAACGTCCAGGTTTTACAAATGATATTTCCCTTTTCGGATTGAGTCAGGGCCTTCTCTGTCTTTCTCCTGGCACATTAAAACTTTTATTAACACAAAAAAAAATATACAAAAAGATTTCAATGTGAGAACAGATTAGGACACTGTATGACTGTTTGCCAGATCTAAATGGAATTTCTACCTTTATATCTGTAAAGAATATCACATCATGAAGGTGAGAGTTTCTCCCACTGTCAGGACCTGGTTCTGCTAGGAAAATTGATACCTTGAGATTACACTAAGCTAACTTATACTACAGTGTTAGCTTCTTCCTGGACCTGCTTTCTTCTTAACTAATGGTGAGTAATGGAGCTTTTTCTTCTGTAGCGAAAGGAGGGCACTTGAAGAAGCACAGAAAAGGGGTCTCAGGACCTTCATGAGACAGAAATGGGAAAGCCAGCTCATTCTAGTCAGGAGCTGCTTTTTGAGATATCCTAAGAGTTATGTTGCCTACTTAGAGACACACCATTCCAATCATCTCTAAATTTTAAATATTCCAAGACTGTAGTTCCTGGTAATATAGGAAGGCTTGGAGCAGATTTGAAAAGTGGTGTGAGTGGCATCCTGAGGTATGGAGTTGAGAAGAGAAAGGGCCAGGGACAGAAGACATCTCAGGAGCTGCCTGTTCTCAATTGTGCTGTCATGCATTGGGTTAGAAAGGGCCTAATGACAGATCAGAGCAAAGTATTCCAGAATATCAGCAGTTTCAGATGATCAGGCCACCAAACAGACAAAAAACATTCTCAACAAAGCACAGACAGAAGAGATAAAGGGACTAGTGAACCTAAGTTTGTGGGGCAGGGGACATGGACACCGGTTCGTCCTTTGACCTTAGGTCAGAGAAGATGGACAGTAATATCACAGTCAGGCAGGCAGTCAGAACAGCAACCACCACCACAAAATCCAGTCTGCCTGCACCACCCTGGGCAGAACCTTGAGGCCCAATAATGAGTATGAACAAAATAAAGCACTAGATACATAAAGAAATTCTTAAATATAAAAGATGATGCAGAATGTATTAGCCTGCTAGGGCTGCTGTAACAAAGTATCACACATTGAGTCAAACTACAGAACTGCATTGCCTAGCAGTTCTAGAAGCTATGGAGGCTGGAAGTCCAAGATCAAGGTGCCAGCAGGGCCGTACTTCCTCTGAAGGAGCTGGAGAAGGATGGTTCAGGTCTCTCTCCTAGCTTTTAGAAGTTCTTCAGCTGTGGAAGCATAACTCCAGTCTTCACATGGAGTTCCCCTTGTGTGCATGTATGTGTCCAAATTTCCTCTTTTTATAAGAATGCCAGTCGTATTAGATTAGGAGCCCTCCCTGCTTTAATATGACTTCATTTCACCTAATTACATCTGCAATGACTCTTATTTCCAATAAAGTCACAATCAAAGGTTTTGGGGGTTAGCACTTCAACACATGAATTTGAAAAGGACACATGCATAACACAGAGGTAAAGCATATTAAAATAAAAGGTTTTACTTCCAGGAAGAGAAGAAAACTTAAAAAGCGTCTGGTTTTTTTTTTTCTCTCAATATAATGCAAGACAGCACGAATTTCATGACATAAAATCAAAAAGAGAGTTGAGAACATAACAGACTGAGATGAAAAAGAAATATTGGGTTGAGCTGTGGGCAGAACTGAAAGGAGAAAATGAATAAGATTTGCAAGAAAACTTAAAATTGCAAAAAGTTGATTAAACCATATTAAAAATAAAAAGATACAGAATCAACACTAAAGAAACCTGAATTGATAGCATAAAATTTGAGACACTTTTTTAGATTATCAGGGAAATATAGGAGAAGAAATAATGAAAATAATGAAATAGGTGTAGATGAATGAATAAATAGGTATAAAAGATAGATTCATAGATACTAAAGAGATAGATATCAAATGTAGATGATAAGTAGGTGGATGCTAGAAATAGATATAGATCCACTGATCAAATGATTGATAAGGAACTTAGATGGAATGGAAGACAACATATAAACGCAAACTATACAATACAATACAAAACCATATAGAACAGTACAAAAGAGAGTGAATAAAGACAGAGGAAAGAGAGGGGGACAGATGTGGGGAAGGAAGATAAATACTGAGAATACAGTTTTTCTACATTCCAACTTCAAGCAGGGAGAAGACTGATTATTTTTTGGTCACAGGATGGCCAATCAGCAGAACCAGGTTTAAATAACCCCAACCAATCTTGGACCACACTGTATGAGTTTCCCTGCTTCTATAGGCTTGCAAATCAGTGACAGGTCTATGTTTCCAAAATTCAGTCAGCAACAGCCATGTTCTGATAACTTTGCATCTATGGCTAATCGTCAACTGAGTTTCCAAATTCTGGTTTCTGAAATTCTGACAGTCCTTGAACTCCACTTCTCTAAACCCTCTGCAAAACCATTTCAAAAGTGGCATAAGAAAACAGCAGTGAATGTCCAGCGAATGGATGAGGAAAGACTCTTCTAAGCATAAATTAGATTTTCAAATTACCAAAAAGTAGATAGCAATAAAAAAATCAAAGACATTTGAATGTCAAAGATACCATCAACAGCTCTATCAGGCAGACAAACTAGAAAAATTATGTGCATCAAATGTAATAGACAAATCAAATCAAATCACAAATAGCAATCATCCTATTTAAGAAACTTATACCAGTTAGTAAAAAAGGTATGGAAACCCCAATAGCAAAGTAGGCAAGAGATATAGCAATTCACGAAAAAATACAAATGGTATAAGCAAATGAAAAAAAGCATTTCCCAAGCACTTGTAAATCAAAATCAAGGCAATCAAATCAAAGATATTCAAATTAAAATCATAATATAATTTGTATATCAAATTAGCAAAGATCAGCTGTGGTTAAGCCAGTTTTAGCCAAGAGTGTGATGATGTGGACAAACTCAGATATTGCCAAGGGAAGGGTGAGTTGGAATCATCTTTCTGTAAGTTTCGCTGAGTTCATAGCAAGAGCCTTAAAACAAAGAACACATCCTTCACCCACGATTCCCCTCCTAGAAATTTATTCCTTGGAAGTAATGAGATGCTTAAACCAAGTTTTTGGTACAGATATTCATTACTGAGATATTTGTAATTGTACAAAATTTGGAAAGCTGTCCCACAACCATGAACAGGATGACACAAATTGTGGTGCATCCACATGATGGAGTATTTTGCAGTCATTATAATGGAGTTTGCAAGAAATTTTTTAATTTTTTTTTATTGAGCATGCAATACTATATTAGTTTAAGGTATACAACATAGTGATTTGACAGTTATACATACTACAAAATGCTCACCACAGTAAGTGTAGTTACCCTCTGTCACCATACAATGTTACTACATTGTTATTGATTATATTCCCCATGCTGTACTTTTCACCCCATGATTTATTTATTTCATAACTAGAAGTTTGTACCTCTTTATCCCCTTCACTTACTTATTCCACCCCATACCCCTCTGGCAACCACCACTTTGTTCTCTGTATTTATGAGTCTTTCTTTTTTATTTGTTTGTTCATTTGTTTTGTGTTTTAGATTCCACATATAAGTGAAATCATGGTGCTTGTCTTTCTGACTTATTTCACTTTGCATAATGTCCTCTAGGTCCATCCATGCTGTGTTGAATGGCAAGATTTCATTCTTTCTTATGGCTGAGTAATATGCCATTGCCTATATATCACATCTTGTTTATCCATACACTTCTGGGTATTTACCCAAAGAAAACAAAAACAATAATTCAAAAAGAAATATATGCACTCTTATGTTTATTGCAGTATCCTTTATAAGAAATCCTTAATCACGTGTCAAAATGCTTATGAATAGAGCAAAATAAAAAGTAGGATATAAAATTATATAAGCTTTGTGATTCCAATTTTGTTAAAATGTTTATCATTCCAATTTTATTAAAATGTGTGTAGAAAAATAGAATGAAAATCCGTCTGTTTTTTCCCCCAGTTATCTTTAAATAATTTGATTAGAGGTGATTATTATTTTCCAAATTCTAAGCATTTTCTCCCCCTGGCTGTTTATAAAGTTGTTGTTTATTCAGAAGACTTCCAGCGCCTTTCAGGTCTAGTGTTCTTTGCTTTTTGTTTTTTCTTAAACATAATTATGTCTTCCACTAAAAGTGAAACAGAACTGTGTGTGTCATGGATGCAGCAAGAACACTGTCTCAGCTGTACCCCAGGCAATGCAGCCTCCTAAGGGACTGCATGGCTCTTCTGGAATTCTCCTTTTTTTGCAGCCACAGCTCAGTGAATCAGATTTCAGACCTTCCTAGTTGGCATTTATGTAACCCTTAGTACACTTGCCATATGGCTTCTTCCAGAAGGTTCTCTTAAGTCCAGTTTTATAACTGTTCCTATTTTATAACTCCATGGTTGAGGGGAAGGAGAACGGCCCTTCCCCATAGTCACGGACTGGTTTGGGCATCTGTAAGTGCTCCTGTTCTTGTCATAAGACAAGAAGGAGGTTATGGGCTAGATTCCAGGCTATGTGCGTTAGTTTTATAAATTCCACACATACATGCAAATCGCAAATACCATTACAAGCAAAAACACCTCTACTGATAGGAGCAAATTGTCATAATAAAGTGATATGCAAAGATAATAACCTAAAAGTTAAATAAATAATATGAGCCTAAATATTAAAAATCAAGTTAAAAGGAACTTGGAAGTAAGACAATTTCAGTGGTGCTTCCTTGGGCTTATTAGTGTAGATTATTGTTTCTTCTTCATACTCCTCCTGTATGTCTCAGCTTATCTCTCCTGAGTAAGAAAAAGGGAGCCGATTATTTGCAGAATGGGATGGGGTGGGTGGGGTAGGGGTAACAGCAGCCAGAGAGAATTATGAAGTTAGGCTTGGGAAAAAAATGCCGCTAAATGAAGATTGGCTTATATATTCCTCTGGAGGCCAAGCATACCACATCGTCAGTGAGCAGGTTGTCCCTGAAGTACGTTTTATCCATTCCATTTTGCAAATGTGAACACTAAGACTTAGGTAGACCCTGCTGGGTTCCTGCGGCCACACATCTGGTACATGACGGAGTGGAGACATTGCTATTAGCCACTCTTCGTTCATCTCCTGGGAGAGGTAAATAGACCACCACTGTGCTTAGGGAGTCGATGGAGAAACAGCATGTGCTGGAGTACTTGCAGGAAATTTCCCCAGGGATCAATTCTGAACCAGCACTTTTGTGAACCATAGGGACCTACATTTTTCCTGCCCTGGAAAATGATCGGAACCTACCGTGCACGTCAAAACATTGTCAAGGGTCTCAATTTATTTATTTCTCCTTTTTTGCCACATGCAATCATAAAATCAGCTGGGGTGTGGGTTTTTCTCCTCTTTGCCTTCTCTGTTTCCAGATACCCTTACCCCCTCTCCGACTGGCTCTTCTGCTCTCCACAAGCTGGGATGCTGACAGAGGGACAGAAGGGTCTGGGAGGAGGTCACGTGGCCTGGTTGATATTGACAGCATTACAACATCATTCCCCAAAGCTGAATTTCCTGGAAGGATGCAGAATCCTCCTGGCAGCCCCATGGCGGGCAGCGTCCCAGTGCCTCTCAGGCAGGCCTGCTGGACACCACATTCTGCAGACCCCAGCATCCTTTGTTCTCCTGGAGAATGTAGCTCATTGGTTCTCAAAAAAACGTTATAGGAAATCTTGTGTTACGGAGAGCTTAGGAATACCACTTCATTTGGCTTTGAGTGTAGTGTTGTGCTAAGAGTGAAATGCCTTTTTTGGGTTATGCCTTTCTCCCTTTTGCATGTCCTACGTAGATGGCATAGGACATGAGCCTGCGCACACACACACGCGGTGAAGTAAGTTGTACTTTATTTATGTGATTCGTGCTGAAGTTTTTCTCTTGCCAATTGGGAAGAGGGATTTTGAGGTTTCCATTCAGCCAGTGCTTGAACTATCTAGGAAATTGTTTCATTTCCTAAATTTTTATGAGGAGAGTGTCCCAGATGAATTGCACTGATTAATGTTGGGAAGACAGAGCAGGTATCTTAATTATTAGTAGAACTAAGTTGACAGCTTTGTCCAAAAGAGGTGACCTAAATAGGGAAAAACCTGAGTGAGGCTTGTTGAAGGACAAGCTCTGGGAAAGCTAGCAGACTTCTCCAAGTCTAGGAGAGGCCACTGACAGGAGGTGGAGCTGCTCAGGGAGGTACGGACCCCTCCTCCAGGGCATGTTTGCCTGTCCTCATTGCTCCGATATCTAGAGGGAGGG
Source organism: Manis pentadactyla (assembly GCF_030020395.1). Classification (NCBI taxonomy): domain Eukaryota; kingdom Metazoa; phylum Chordata; class Mammalia; order Pholidota; family Manidae; genus Manis; species Manis pentadactyla. The sequence goes on along the minus strand of NC_080019.1, from coordinate 187,918,758 downwards.
TTTGGGTAACTGTTTTGAAATAGAGCCACTTGTGTCCACATACTTCCAGAAAGCCAGGCACTGAGCTCTTCATGGCTTACCTCATTACTTCTCACAAGTCTAGGCAGTACGAGGGATCATCCCCAGTCTGCGGATGGGAAGCTGATGGTCAGGAGCACTGATCGGACCTGCCAAAGGCTCATGGCTACATGGTGGAGTGGGATTTGAACTCAGGACTGATTATGTCCAAAAACTATTATTTTTTTCTGAATTCTTACACTCGTTTTGAGTTCTGTAGCTGGGATAAGAGGATCTGTGGGTCCAGTATCTGTTAATTCTACCCTGGCTCTTTCCGTGTCTTCACTTCTGGAGAAAGTGTGAGGGAAGACAGGAAACATCAGCCTTTACAAATGCCCTCCTGCACTGTCTGAGTCTGCACGTGCAGCTCTGTGAGGCTTGTACAACCTCCACACAGTGCAGTCCTGGGGGCAATATGTGTGGTCATTAGGAGTACTTTGTGACTTGGCAAAAGAGCTTTGAGAAAATACACCCATTTTTTTGTACACTGCTACACACACACACACATACACACATACCCCTCACACACCATTTCTACCTCCTGTTAGATTGTGGTTGGGACCTCTTGAACTATTCCTAGAAGCTGGACGTGGTTTAGTTGCCAGTAATTTCTGGAAGAGCGGTGTGAAGGATGAAAGGGTCTTGAAAAAAGGGGAAAATTGCACCTGTGACCGTTATTTGTTTTTTGTAGCAGCTGAGAGAGGCCTCATCAACTTTGTTTCCCCTGTGTTTAAGTTGGAACCCTCTCAAAATAGCTGTTTTGATTTCTATTGCTGTTCAGGGTCACTATATCTTGATTCAAGTTCAGAAGTCTGATGACTTGTGTTTGAACAATGGGTTTCTGACTCTCAGCATTGGGGAAAACTTTAACAGCCATTGAGGGCTGTTACTCTCACCTGTTTTAAAACGGAAAGGCCTGCTGGAAGGCAGAGCCAGCTATGCTTGAACATCTATAACAGGCCCTCAGGGCTCCCGAGTCAACCAGTTTCATCTTCAATAGCTTACTCTTTCAAAAACATCTTCCTCACAGTAAGTTGTCATCTGTCTCACTGCTTACTTTATATAAAGAGTCAGCTGGCCTCAGGACCAACCCATCCAGCTATGCAGGCTGTGCACTGCACAGCTCCAGGGGGCACCATTCGTCTAGACTCTGATATGACAAGTCCTGGCGGGTGGCTTGAGCTGTGTAAGGCCATGGCTCTGGTTTGCCACAGTGACTTTTGTGTTTCATTCTGACTCAACTTCAGTATCTGCCTCCAGATGGAGATAGACTCTACAGAGTAGTTCAGATAGCGTTAAGGAGCTTTCAAAGTCCCTCCATGACCTGAGCTCCTATAGCGTCAGAGCCGGCCACTCCTTATTTACACGCTATGGAACGTAGTTTCATGCAAGCGTAAGCATGCAAGTTAGATTTTTACCCTGAAGGCAACACATCTTGTTGGTTGGAGGAGGGATGGGAGTGTGGTGTTCTCTTTTGACTTTTTCTTTGAGGGTCCATTATATTTCAGAATATGATTTGGTCTTCTAAGAATTTTTAAGTATCAATTTTGCAGCATCATTAGTAATAAGAATGTCATTCTACTTGTTTTTAAGAATTGTGGGACACTGAAAAAGAAAAAGAGGAAATGGTAAATGCTCGCTTTCTGACCAATTTTTAACTTTATAATAAATATACCATGATTTCCTAAGTCAGTAATAATCTATATCACCTGGTCAAGGACTGAAACTTGGAAAACAAAATCAAGTATATGTCCAGGAAATGTTCAACTTACTTAATTTCTCCACCTCTTAAAAGAAAAATATCTATATTATGGACCCATTTTAATTTCTCCTCATCCTTTCTGTGGAAGGACATTTGTTAGGAACTGAATTGGTACATGCAAGGTTAACATTTCTCCAAATGAAGAATACACTTATGAAACAAAAATAATGCAGCCTGTATGTAAAAGGCTACATAGTTATCTTCTAATTTAATATTGACTTTCTCCCCAAAAAATCCAAATTTTTGAAGATTTATCATAAGCTGGAAATTCTGCATTCCTGAGGAAGCTGATTGTTGCAAAAAAATATAATAATTTGGTCTTCTGGTGTTTGGAGTAAGCAGTGCTTTCTCTGCCTGGTTGTATTTTGGTGAAGTGGTGATTTAAGTCGAGCACTTGGGCACTGTGGCAACGGATAGGCCCGGATGAAAAGATAGCTCTGGTTTTATGCTCAAGGCTTCATTCTCACCACAAGATGAGGTATTTATTAACTAAGGATCCTACCCATTTCACTTTTATTATTAAGTGTTTGCCAAAGCCTTCCTGAAAAAAATAATGTGTTCAGAATTTGGGCTAGGAAGATTTCACTATCTCATAAAACTGGCCCTGTAACACTTCTTACCAAAGACTCAGGGGCGGGGGACTCAAAGAGCCAGAGGAAACTCCCAACCCTCCCCTCCCCCAAAGCTATATATCTTGCTTAAAAGCAGGGTTTCACCTCTGATGAGTTACGAGGTCGAAAGCAAGATGAATTCTCTGCCTCTGGACGCAGGCAGTGGAAAAGAACAATAGCAGGCAACTGTGTGTGTGCAAAACACATTTAAAACACATTTACTCTCCCTTGATTCCAAACACTTAAAAACAGACTTGACTTTGCTGGCATGAAAAGATAGGGAGATTGAAAGGCTCAGCAGTTTTTATGAATAGCGATGCTGAAATGCTAAAACAAAAGAACTCAAGGTGTTTCCCCACTGTATTCCCCTCCCCAGGGGAGTCTGTGGGTTAATGGATTAATCAAAACCGGGTGTGGACTGCAGTTGAAACTCCAGAGGGCTGGCATCTCCGGGGATCCAGCTGTATAGACTGATGTCAGAACGGTAAAAGCATCCCAAAGTGACCTCCGGCTAAAATGAAACTTGGGCCCATTATTTTGAAACAACACTAATGAAGGAAATGAACTATGACTTTGGGACAGTCTAGGACGATAGTTATGAAATACTGATGTGGGCAACCGTTGCTCATCATAAGAGATAAAAACGAATGAAGCAATTGCTCCGATTCTTGTGTTCAAGCTGCCCTTTCTGTCCTGCTGGCCATATCCATAATCCATATCTATACATGTGTAACCCTTCACCTCTCTCACCCCCCATCTCCCCTACACACACTTGTCTTTTCCCTGGAGACCCAGTGACAAGCCACAGGACATCTATTAGCACGCACCAACAGAAAAAACATCACCTGGAATCTCCACTTTAGTTGGGGCCAGTCCAGCATCCTTGGGAAGCCAGAATCTGCCAAGTTTCTCTCTCTCTCCTGGAATTCAGACATTTAATCAATGGCACTTGCTTTGCCAACATTGTAAAAATAAAACAGTTCTCAAAGTGCTAAGTTATTTTGGTCCATAAACAAATTCAAAGGATTTGATTGTTGATCAATACAAAAAGACTCAGACTCTATAGAATAGAAAATAATTGCATGCTTGTGCATGAGTGGGCAACAAACAGTAGTGTGAAAAAACATGGAAAATAGGTACTATGCTCAAAGTCTAATATGCCCCAGGTTACAGCAAAGTTTTCATTTCTGATTATTTCCAGAGTCTCATCTTACCTAAGACTTCTGGCTCCACATTTACTTCTGGTTCCATATAAATTTACCTAAAAACAGTTGGATTTTCTATATTTTGTACTTATACAAAGTAAACTGTGAAGATGTTATTACACGTGTACATACATGTATCAAAATTCTTGTACAGGGCAAATTTGTTTTGTTTCCCAACATTTACATGTTATTTAACATAACATTCATAGCATAGGCACACAAGATATCCTCCCAGAAATGAAAAGGCATTGCAGTGTCTTGTATTTAAAAGCTATCCATCATCATGATCTGCTCTTGGTGGACAGTCACGACAATTTGCCTATATGTCATGCTGAGCGTGCGTAAGTACAAAGGGACTCTGCTTATGGGACCTTGAATCCATCCATCTTAATAGTCTAGGCAGACTTTCTATCATAATCTTTTATTTTGTGGAATAGGCTGTTCATTTTATTAGAATATGACACGGCTTTATGAAAGCAGAGAAAGGAAGATGGAGCGCTTGGATACATGTGCTGTGCCAGCTGTATATCAGGTTTTACAGCCCCACTAGACATAAGAGAGTCCATTGGGAGCTGACCCAGTGCCGGAAAGGCCTGAGCGGGAACTGCCGGGTTAACAGACTCTGCAGCGCGCTCCGCCTGTGGGTCTGGGAGGTGGCTCAGCTCAGGGATCTCAGCCTCCAGAGCCAGGACGGTGGGACCCAGAAACAGCACTTCTCTATCTCCCACCAGCTGAGCTTAAACGAAAGCAGGAGGTGCCGATGCATTATTCATGATTTTCTTTGTAATGGAATCCAGAGTACTTCTGAAGGCTCTACTTCCAGACTGGCTCTAGGCAAAAAAAAAGAAAAATGTGCTGGGAGAAAATGTGGCGTGGAAGTGCTTACCTGCTGGGTTTGCAGCAAAGATTCTGTCTGATGGTAGCAGCTAGTGGCTTGCCACCCAAGAAGGCCTGTTGTGACATAAAAAAGTGGAGGCATTCTTGTAAGCCCAGAGGACTTTTTCCAGATTAAAAAAATGGGAGCGGGGGGGAGCATATTTTAACTCTAATAACTCTAGCTGATATGAAGGATAGCCTTCTATCCTAAGACAGCTATTGACTGAAAAAATAAAACTAACTTTTCAGTTTGTGATAAGCTTAAGGGGAACCCTTAGGGAAATTCCTTTGCAAAAGGGAAGACAACTGAACCTCAGTCCTTGATTTCTGTCTCTGAATTGCCAGGCATTTTACTTTCGCAAAAGCCGGCTGCAGATCCCAGGCCCAGGTTCCCAGGTCTCTAGTACTGACTTACGCTGCACAGAGGTGTCACTTGCAAATTGGTCTTAGGTTGACAACGTCTATGTGCAGTGTCACCCCACTGGCTTTAGGAAGGAGCCTTCCCAAGACATGAAACAGCAGCTTTTGTACCAAAACACCCACACCACACAGACATGCCGATGGCTGAGAGCTGCGGCATCCCAGAGGTTTTGCACTGTTTCCACGGAGGGACTCTGGATTCGTGGGAGTGAAACAAAAGGAAGGGAGGATGTGTGGGAATTTTGTGTTGGAAGAAGTTTGTCTAGCCTGGTGGTGATTAAAAGATTATCAACTGTGTTTTGTCTGAGTGTCTCACATGTTTTCCAGGTTGTTCCCGTTTGAGGTTGGCTGCTGACTGCGGTGGCGGGAGGAGGGGGAGGTGAGAGAAGCCCTAGAAGTCACTAAGATTAAGTGGTAAATGGCCCAGGTCCGGCGTCCTTCAGCCCACGTCGCTCACTGCCACAGGCTCTGCTCTGCTTGCGCTTTGCCCAAGACTGTGGAGGGAAGGAGCTTTCAGGAGATTTCAGGAGCTGCTGCCCTGGCTGAATTTCACAGTTTTGGCATTGACAATGATGCTCGGCTCTCTGCCTGTGATGAGGAACAGACGGGGGCTCACACCCACCTGTTACATGTGTGGCAAGCAAGACATAGACGAAGATGCTCCTTGCAGCATTCATGCTGGGTCCAAAGGGGCTGCACGCTCACATCTCCTTCAGACCCACCTGGGTGGAGTCAAATTTATGTAAAGGTGTTTCTGCAGCTCAGAGGCTCCCTGCTGTGCTCAGGAGTGGCCGGCGTGCTGGCAGCGCTTGAAGAGACCCGCAGTGTGTGGCCTGTAACACCGCAGAGAAGACGGGAAACTCTCACTCTTAACAAACGAGCTGTGGCGGAAGCTCACACACTCGAACGCAGTGTCTTTCTTTTTTCAGCCACTGCTCTTTCTGCTCTAAACCTTCATTTTTGTGGCTATAACAAGACTAGTGTGGGTTGGATGAACTCTCAACATGATTATCCAAAAAAAAAAAAAAAGAGGTAAGGTGATAATGGCAATCAAAAAACATTTTGCAGTTCGGCAGTTTCTTACAAAGCTGAACATAGTCTTACCTTGTGATCTGCAGTGGTGCATTTGGTATTTATTTATTCAAAGAACTGAAAATCTGTGTGCACGTGAAAACCTGCGCACAAATATTTACAGACGTGTTATTCACAGCTACCAACCTTGTAAGCATGTCTTTCGATAGGTAAATGGATAAATGAATTCTATTATACTGTAAACAGAATAGTCTTTAGCAGTAAAAAGAAATGGACTATGAAGCCACAAAACAGATAGGGAGGAAACTAAAGTGCATATTGCCAAGGAAAGAGGCCGATCTGAAAAGGTTAATAATAATTATATGATTCCAACTCGATGACATCCTGGAGAAGGCAGAGCTATAGAGAGAGCAAAAGTGTCAGCCTTGCTAGAGGTTGGCGGAAAGGGGATGAATAAATGGAGCTGGGATATTTTGAGGACAGGGGAACTAATTCTGTCCGATACTGTCATGGTGGGTATATGACATCATGCATTTGTCAAAATCATAGTATGTACAATTCGAGGAGTCAACCCTAATGTAAACTATGGACCTCAGTAAATAAAAATGCATCAATATGATTTATTGTAACAAATATGCTGCACGAATACAAAATACTGATAGCATGGGAGACTTGAAGTGGGGGAGTGAGCCTATGGGAACTCTCTGTACTTCCTGCTCAGTTTTGCTGTAAACGTAAAACTACTCTAAAAAAAGGTAAAGCCTACTAATTAAAAATATTAGTTTTTGGTTGGGGGGAGGTGGTAAATACCCTGGGTCTTTGCTGTGTGGGGTGAGGGCAGAGGGTTCTGGGCTCGAGGATGTTACGCAGCAGGCAGGGCCCAGACCTCACAGAATACAGATTCTCTGCAGTCACAGTAGATAGGTTTTGGTTGTGGTTACAAGAAATTCCACTCAAGTCAAGAATCAAGTGGCCATGATTTAATCTGTGAGACCCATTCTCCCCCACTTCTTTTTCCTTTTTGCTCATATCTCATTGTAATATCAAGATGGGTGAGGAAATAGAAAAATGATCATAGTTAACCTTTAACACTCTTTGTTTATTTATAGTCCCCTGAGCATTGTAGGAGAAGAAAAAAGCCTTTTTTCTCTACCCACATTAGGTTTCTTGGGTGATAGTATTAAATTCGACTAACAAAAGACAGATAAACAAGTGAAAACCACTAGTTCAGTAGTTCAGGCAGGGCAGGCCTTCACACCAGACAGCAGACAACTGCTCTTATATCTGCTTCTCAATCGCCTTCAGTTCACAGTAATCCATATGCCAAAGTGACGTATTTTGGGGCTGCCTATTCTGCTACTATACAGCCTCTACTGTAATTGGTGAATAATTTTCTGTGCTGGGAGAAATACAAATAAATTTAACCTGAGGTCATCTTTCCTGGGTTTTTAAGTTCTAATGGAAGAGATCAGAAACTCACACATGAATAGAACTACCATCTGATTCAGCGATCCAATTCCGGGTATATATGCAAAAGAAATAAAATCACTATCTCAAGGAGCTAGCCGAATCCCACATTCATTGCAGCATTATTCACGATAATTTCCAAGATAAGAAACAAAATTTCCAAGATAAGAGTTTCTGTTGATGGACAACTACGTAAGGAAATGTATATATATGAAATATTTTTCAGTCTTGTAAAAAGAAGGAAATCCGGCCATTTGCAATATGTGGATGAACCTGGAGAACATTATGCCCAGTGAAATAAGCTGAACACAGAAAGGCGAGTACTGCCTGTTCTCACATGTAGGTGGAATCTGAAAAAATTGAACTCATAGAGAGTTGAAGTGTGGTTATCAGGGGATGAGGGGTGAGGGAAATGGGAAGATGTGGGTTAAAGTATACAGACTTTCATTTATAAGATGAATAAATTCTGGACACCTAAAACACAACATGGTGACTACAGTTAATAATACTGCTTTGTATACTGAAAGTCTGCTGAAGGAGTAGATCTTAAAAGTTCTCACCACACAACACAGGAAAGGTAACAATACGAGGTGATGGATGTGTTAATCAGATTGATTATGGCACTCATTTTACAATGTTTATGTACATTATAACATCATGTACACTTTAAATATATACAACTTTTGCCAGTCATGCCTCAGTAAAGCTAAAAAAAAAAAAAGGAAACTCCTATGTGGAAAAACCATTATTATACACAATGTAGTACAGACCATCTATCAAATATACAATCTAGGTTAAATGCAGTAGTTACATAGCTATCTCTTTTGCTAGAGAAGGTCAAGCTCATTTATTCATCATTTATTCACTCCTGCCCTCAAGAAGTATGTATCAATGTCTCCTTTGGTTTTTGCTCTGGTAGAGATTAAACTTTCTGGAAAAGATAAACATAAAAGTACAGATACTATCACACAAGTGGTGTCAACTTGGTTGGTCAGTGTCTCCACTCTACTTTCCAGCTTGTACTTGTACTGGGTTTGAGTGGGATGATGCAGAACTTGAAGAAACGGAAAGGCCAGGCTGCGTGTCCAGAGGGGATTCTCAGTGGTGGCAGTGGAGGCCCCTAAATCACTGCTATTTGAGGACAGGACCTCATGGAATACAGACTCCTCGGGCATTGACTCCTGGGAGCATGACTCGGCCCTGGTACGTTGTCTATGTGATTATGGGCATCTGCTGCACGACCTCCTTAGGCCACACTTGTCTCTCATAGGTTGACAGGGGTGCAACAGGCCTGGCTTCATCTGGCCTCCCCGTCTTTGTGAAGAACAGGCAAGCATAGTCAAGGGAGCCATATCCCAGGAAGAAACCTGAGACTTAGCAAGGATGAGTTGAAGTCATGAGGAGCCTGTGTCAGCACAGCGCCCACAGACTAAGGACCGACCAGAGCAGTAAGCACAGATACGGTCTCTGGGGAGGGCAGATTGGCTGCTTCAGACCGAGGCCTGCTTTTCTGCCCATATAACAGCTCAGGCTCCCTGGGGCCAAGAATCTGCAAGTCCCCATTCTGCTCAGGCAGTAACTGGGGTCACCTGTGAAAAAAAACAAGGAAAGAGGGAGGCACTCAGTTTCTAAAGCCTGCCCAGCCATAGGCCCTAGTGCACAAGGTCCATTTCTCAGGGGGTATCAATAGGAGATGACCTTGTTGAACTCTGGCTGCAGAGTGAATTCACTGGGATGGCCCTTCCCTTGCAGGTAATTCACAGAACAGTGCCATCCACTAGAAATATAATCCAAGCTATAAATGCAAGCCATAGTTGCAGTTTTAAAGTTTTCAGTAGCCAAATGTTATGGGATGAATCGTATCTCCCCAAAATTCATAGGTTGAAGCCCTAACCCCCAGGTCTTCAATGTGGCAGAAATAAGGCTGTTAGGGTGGGCCCTAATCCTATCAGACCGGTGTCCTTACAAAAAGACATTAGATAGAAATGAAGAGCCTGCTATTGGACGCTGGAGGAAAGGTGATCCTTGTAAAGTGGCTGGATTGTGTTCTAGTGTTGTGTGGAAGGTGAAATTTGTAAGTGATCAACTTGGATATTTAGCTGAGAATATTTCTAAGCAAAGTGTTAAAAGGGTGGCCTGGTTTTTCCTTACTGCTTACAGTAAAATGCTAGAAGAGAGATAAATTGGAGAAGGAATTGTTAAGCAAAAAGGAATCAGAACTTACACGTTTGGAAAATTCTCAGCCTATCCATACTGCAAAAAAATGAGAAAGCGTTCTGGAGAGAGTAGAAGGATGTGGCTGGACAATCATGTGATAAAGAGATTACAGGTATGACTCATGGATGCAATCAGCCATTTCAGCAGAAGTCAGGATTAGAGATGGGATTATACCAGAAGAAACACAGCCAATTTAGACAAAAGAGGCCAGGGAAGACAGAATGAAGGAAACCGGTGGGATTTCTGTGATTTTAGGGAGAGAACAATAGAGGTATCCAGCTGTGAACATATCTTTTTGGGGGACCCAATTCAACCCACTACAGTATGTAAGGCAAAGATGGAGGGTTAGCGAACAAAGAATTTAGGGAGATTCTAAAGTCAGGCTAATGAACTTGGATATTGCTTTTTATACAGTACGCATTTCTAGCAGGGGATCCCTGTAATAGCTAGAGATGACCCCTTTCTTAGGATCCTAACCCTGGCAACAGAATGTAAGATGGGAAGATCGAGAAAGCCTACAGGCTGGTTAGCTGTTGGGAGGTTAGCTCAAAATCTAAAAATAAAAAGATCCGTGAGTCTGGCAGATAGAATCATGGCCTGCCAACAGGAATGTAAATGACAAACTTATAGGGGAGGTATTATGTAGGTGTAATCAAACCCCTGGATACTGATAGCATGCTAGGTGAAAGAGAGAGATGAAGGAAAGAGAGAGAGAGAGAGAGAGAGAGAGAGAAGCTGATTAAGCAATCCAATCAACAGAGATGGGAGAAAAAAAGAAGAGATACAATAGTTTTCAACATTTGGACTCTCAGATGCTGGAAACTAATCCACAAAGACAGATTCAACAGAAGGTTGTAGATGTGCATATAAAACCTGAGCAGAAAACACAGATTATAAAATAGTTTGCAACAAGAAAAAGAAAAAAATTACAGTTTATTAAAAGTTCTCTGGGTCTTGGTCTTCATTTTGGATGGAGGGATGAAAGAGATGTGGGGACAAGAGAGGGATAAACATGTCAGATTACTTTTTAAAAATCTAGGGAATCCAAGATGATGGGAGAATTTGGGACTATAAAGCTACAAGCCATCGTAATCTCAGCAGCAATGAGACTATTGAAATACTTCCTTAGGAACTGATACAGCTGCAAAAAAGGGAGTGCCTGTTTCCTCTTGAATTTATTCAGTGCCACTTCCATTTAATGTTGAGGAGAATTAATAATCCTGGTGAGGCTCAGTTATCAATCTGTTTAGTTTAGTGTGAATTAGGTAGATAGATAGATAAATGATAGATAGATAGATAGATAGATAGATAGATAGATATCAGGAAAGAGAATTTTCCTCTATGTATTTCTCAAAATAGAAAGTTTCAGTGGAGCAACATTCATTGGTATTGACCTACATTTTGAGGCTGATGAATTTGAAGTATTTCAGGGGTGACTGTGCAAAAGTTCAGTTACCGTTTCTGGAAACACTAGCAGTCCACCAGTAAAAATATATAAGGGGGGCTGGTCAGGAGGACGGGCTGACCAGAAAATGTAGGTGTGAATGCTTTTCACTTCCATTTTCATCCTGGCCATCTACTTCATGACATGGGGAGATGAGCTGCGTTTGAATTGACTGTGAAATTACTTCTGAAGGAGAACATTGAGAAATGAAGGGGAGACAATAAGAGTATAGAGCAGTGATGGCGAACTTTGAGGAAAAAATGTATTTCAACTAAAAAAAGTAACTGTAAAAATGTTCTATTTGTATTCATGATAAAGTGCATTATTTATTGTTCATTAAGGGTGGCCTCTGCTCTGAATTTCTTAGCTTTTATACAAATATTAATAGAGGCTCCATGTTCATCTTCCAAACATGATTACATTCATGTGTATGGAATAAGAGGTGACTTCTCTCTTGAAAGTATTTCTTGTTCTCAATATTTGGACAAATTTTGTTTTTTTCAGTGCACTGCTTTTGGACTATGAACAGAACTCAATTTTCTGAGTAATTAAAAAATGTTTACGAATGAAAATTTGTAAACATAAATGAGACACAGTCTCTGTTTTCAGGAGCTCAAAATCTAAAAATAAAAATATCCTGACATGTTTGCAGATAATTATGATCAGGACTACTGCCTTTGTCCATTTGGGCTGCTATAGCAAAATACCGCAGACAGGGTAGCTTACAAACAGCAGAAATTTATTTCTGACAGTCCTGGGGGCTGGAAGTCTGAGATCCACTGCTCCATGGGGTTTCATTTACAAAAGCACTGATCTCATCCATGTGGGCCTTGCCTCATGACTTAAGCACCTCCCCAAAGCCCCACATCCTAGTACTACCACATTGGGCATTAGAATCTTGGCATATGTATTTTGGGGGGACACAAACATAGCAACCAGTTATATCATTTGCAGGGCCCAGTGCAAAGTAAAAATACAGGGTCTCTTGTTCAAAAATTAAATATTTCAAGATGATAAGCCCTTAGGATTAACCCAAGAGGTAAACTGTTCTGAATGTGGGATGCTGTATGACTACACAAATTGCCCATCCATGAAGCAGGCCTTAATTACAATATGAGCCAGATGTTGAAAGAAAAGATGGTGGTGAAGAAGTACGTGTACAAACTGGGCTCTGGCTACCTATGATCTCATTTCCAGCCATTCCTTCTCTTCACCACTGACTTTGTTTCTGTGCATCTAAGGTATGAAGCATGATGACTTACTGTTTCTGTTTCCTCTGGCTGGAACACATTTCCCTGGATTGTCACCTGGCTTATATTCATTCATCCCAGATCTCTGCTCAAATATCACGTCTTCAGAAAGACCTTTCCTGACAGTCCTACCTAACTAGCCCCTTCCTATCTCAGTCTTCTTACCTTGTTTTACTTGTCTTAATAACTGCCTCCCTAGTTGACCAGCTGTCTCTGGTATTAATATTTTTTGGTGGTCTTCCGTAGGCAGAATGGAAAATCATGTGTGAGCTGGGCTTTCAGCAAGAATGAGGTTTGGCACAAAAAAGGAACTCAAGAAATGAATGAATGAATGAATGAAGAGATGTTGTTGCAGGATCCACTATTTCTGCCTAGAGGAACAGAGCACTTTCCGGGTGGTTCTGGTCTTTGATGAAAGAGCAGGTGGTGTGTGAAGGGTGATCCAATTACAGGAGGAAAGACATGATGGATCATGGCATGTGCACAAATGTCTCTGTCCAGTCCACCCTCCTAGGAACAGTATTTACCAAATCCTAATTGTATTTCTTGAATGTATTTTGCGAGTTCTCTTCAGTTTATATACATTACCCAGTGTGCCTACAAGTTCATATTTATACATATCTGGCAACATGTTTCAGAGCGTCTGTGACTCACAGACCTGTTTTCAAAGGACTTCTGCCCACAATCTCTGCTGAAGAGATAGATCAAGGAGGCCACACTTAGCTCTATGATCTCATCATATTTTCCATCTATGATTGGAGCAAAAGTGGAAATCTGTCCCAAAGCCAGCCAATCAGCTTCTGGACAGTGACCAATCAGCTTCTTCAAAAAATTTGAACAGAGACTCTGGCCACTGGTAATGGGTGTCACACCTAATAGACTCAGGGCTGATGGCTACTTTGCATCCAGTGAAGAGACCACAGAGGCAGAGAGGAAAAAAAGACAAGAGACACTGAGAAACAGAGTAAGAAGTAAGACCATTGGGCTTCTGAGAAAATGAGAGACATTTGTTCTAAGTTTTCTGGTTGAACAGACCAGCTGTATTTTGGGTTCCTGTCTTTCTATGAGATCACTTTCTTGTCCTTATAATAACCCACTGTGGGCACCTGACACCTTCACCCTCTGAAAGTGAGCCAGAAATCAACCAGAACAATACAACTCCTGGGACATGCCTCCTTCTAGCTATTCTAATACTGATTTCAACAAAATTTAATGTGATGCAATCTAATATATAACTATGAACCACCATAGATGCTGTGGGGGATAAAAAAGTGGGAAGAAACAAAATTCATTCTCTTGATGAAGGATATGCATTTTGTTAGGAAAATAGACAATACACATATGACATAGCATGGCTGAGTTCCCAGGGAGTGGAGAGAGAGTGTAAACAGTGTTGGGTAAAGCTTGGAGCCTTGGTGGGACTCAAGCCAGTTCTGGAAGGACAGGTAAGATACAGGAGTTTCTTTCAGTTAAGATGAATTGGACAAAGGTATGAAGGACGTGTCTGTGGGGCCCCGAGACAGCCCTGTTTACAGAACAGAGTTTGTGTGTGTGAATAAAAGAGCTATGGCTATTTGGGTAAAAATTCATCTGAAATGTTGAAGTCTTTAATATTCTGTCTGAGGAATCTGGGCTTTCACTCAGAAGACAGTGGGGGGTGACTGAAGAGTTTGGAGGAAAGTAGTAACATTGAAAAATGTTGCGCTGACAGGATTAGTATGTGGATCAATAGATCAGAGGATGTCACAAATGCTTTTGGAGCCCTGTGACACGCGCTGTCGGTGCCTCTCTGATTTTAGCTGCAGCTGGGACAGACAGCTCCCAGGCACTGACAGGGTGCAGCCTGCAGTCTCTCTGGACTTTGCTTCTTCAAGCCTTCTCTGAAGCCAGGAGCGCCATAATGCTGCACAGAGCTGCCCAGATATGGGAGGGGTTATACTTTCTGAGGTCATGTCAACTACTGGGGATTGGGTGATAAATGCCCATCCGCTGTCCTTCAGAGGCTGGGAGGAACCCAAGGGCTCAGGTAGGATCAGGTCTCAGCAGCCCAGGGCTGTCAGGTCCATCGTGTCTCCAGACTGGCCCTTCCCCCTTCTCTGTCTCATTGTCCTCCCCTCACTCCTGCTCCCTAAGATCCACCCCCCCAAGTAAGCTACCAGCACCCACACACTCATCTCAAGCCCTACTTTTCTGGAGTGGGAGATACTTGAGGCATTACATATATTTTAAAAAACTACATAATTACTCAGTTTTTGCTATCAATTTTCAAAGACTCCTTCCATCTCCATCTGCTTATTTCCCCCAGAAAGTTGACAGGACAAGAATGACAACGGCTCTACTTGTTGAGCCTCCACAACTTATGGGCACAAACCTAAGCACATTGCAGGAGTTCATTTATTTTTCATACCAACCTTTGAAAGTAGATAAAATTATTCATTCCATTGTGTAGAGAAGGAGCCTGAAGTAAAGGGAGATGAGCGACTAGAGTCACAGCTTCTCTGTCCGTGGTGGCGCCTGCATGGGACCCTAGTCAATCTGATTCCCAGCACAGCAGCCACCGTTCTCCACTAGGTGTCCCCAGCTGGGAGGAACCCAGGTTCCTAATTAATTCTTCCTTCAGGAGCCAAGAGTGGATTTGGGAGAAAAAGATGGGATCATGCCCATAGTGCTTCATATTCCAGCCGGGAATTCAACTCCCGAGATGAGAAGGAGAGCCAAGGAAGGGAACTGGCCCCAAAGCAGAGAGGTCGCCCTTCAGAAACTGTCACGGACCTCGGCTCTGTGGTCCACAGCACCTTGACTGGGGGGCATAGGTGAGAAAGCAGCTCTCCCCCAGCCAGAGGCCGATGGGGGGTCCCTCCAGAGAGGCAGCAGCAATTACAACGCACTGTGATAATAATCACACTCACTGGCTCATGTTGCAGAGGCCTCAGAGCACATTTATCACTGCCCCAGGGTTCCCTGCCTCTGCCTGGCCTCCTTCCCCCCTCACCTGGGCCCCCTGGGGATGCCAAATGGCTGTCCCACATCTGGAGACATCTTCCTCCCAGCCTGCCTTGCAGAAGGGCTCTGCTTTGAGCCCATGTTCTTGCTTTCTGGTAGGATCAACTACATAATATTTAGAGGCTGTATTAGTCAGCTCCGGCTGCCGTAAGAAAATCCCATGGACTGGGGCTTGAACACAGAAATTTATTTCTCCCAGTTCTGGAGGCTAGGAGGTCCAAGACCAGGGGGCTGGCCGAGTTGGTTCCCGGTGAGGGCCCTCTTCCTGGCTTGTGGATGGTGCCTTCCTGCTATGTCCTTAAAGGGCAGAGAGGGAGAGAAAGAGACAGAGAGGAGAGAGAGAGAGAAAGAAAGGGGAAGGGAAAGAGAGAACATTCTGCTGTCTCATAAGGACACTAGTCCTCTGGGAACACAGCCCAACCCTCCTGATATGATGTAAGCTTCATGACTCCCTTCCTCCAAACACAGCCGCACTAGGCTTCCGCTTATGAATTTGGGGGTGACACATACCTTCAGTCCACAACAAGGGCCATGTGAAAAATAAAAGTGCAGGGCCCTTATTCAAAAATTATTAAGCATTTTAGCACAGCAACTCTAGAGCATTCAACCAGCACAAGGTTCTTCTGGATGTAGGGTGCCTCAGCCCCGTAGTTTGCACACCTGCTTTCTGGTTCCCTCTTCTGATATAAAGGGATTCGGACTCCCTGGGATGGAATCCTGTCTCCATGTCTTACAGGCCATGTGAACCTGGACATGTTTCTTCACCTTTCTGAGCTTCATTTCTTTATCTACAAAATGGGTGTGATACACTACATACCTTGTAAGTGCATTGCCGGGACTAAATCAAGTGAAATGACATGTAAAGTGCCCAACTGGTGCTCACATTTGGAGTAAGCAGTTGCTTACCCCAAGGCTGTTGAAATCCCTCCTCCCGGGTTTCTTGACCTGCTAAGTAACCCACCAAGTAAAGCATCCACATGCTTCTAAATGCCCAGTTTGACATATATCCCTGGCAACATGTCTATGGCATGTGGTAGTGGCTCGACTTGGAGTGTGTTGGGAGAATAATCCATTAAAGAGGGGAAAAATCAATAGCGCAATTAGAAACCATTTCATCCTATAATGACGCCAGCTGCCGCGAAGGCCACGGGTACTGTGTACTACCTCTGATGGTGCGTGCTGTTTGCCCCTCGAGTCAGCCGCTCTCCCTTCCCAGGAAGCGACATCCTCTTAGGACACCGACAATACTGAAAATGCAGCAGATGCAAGACATCCATACACTGTCTTAATCAACAACACAGCGTAACAATTTTAAGAGACCAAAAACATCCTTCCCCCATCAGCTAACCTTCATCAGCAATGCAGTTTCGCTTCTGTGCATGTCTTCTATTCGGTTTTCTTCTTTTCTTCTTCTCCTTTCCCATAGAAAAAATTAAAATATCAGGACAGCTGATTTTCTGATGTCAAGGAAGCCAGAAGACCTGCAAGAAAATTCCCTGAGAAATTTTGCCTTCCGAGTGACTTGCATGCCATGTCCATCATTCTCATGTCTAGAAAGGTTTCGTTTACCACCTTTGCCCTTGAAAATCACTGTCCTTTGGTCATTCTTTGATTGATTGTAGAAACACGCCTTCAGTGCCTCCTGTATGCTAGACATTGTGTGGGGGCCTGTGGAGTTCATTACAAATAAAGGTTATTGACAGTTCCCCAAATGGAAGGTCAATCTTAAGATCAATCCTGAGCCCATCTTTTTAAAGTCACTTGAAACTTAAGAAGTTATTTTAGCTGTGTTTGGAGGTAAAGTGATAAAACTAAAAAAGAATCCAAGCTTTTGGCAATAGAAATGTTCTTTATTAATATAGTGTAATTACAATGTGTGTATTTTACAGTTGAAAAGTGGGGGGGAACCCCAAGAAGATACAGTGGAGGTGGAAAAGCAGTTTGAGAATCCTGGTTTGGTTCTTTAATTAAGCGTCCGGCAGCCTCCCTCCCACACCTGGGAAAGTCCCACACGCAGGTCTGGTTTGGCATTGGGTGTTGAGTTCGCCCTTAGGCTTTCCTGCTGTTTCCCTAAGGTCACTTAGAAGCCCAGGAGACTAGCAATCATTTTTTAAATGGCTCCTGGAGGCTGACCACCCCACCCCTGCCTGCAACACAGTACGCTTCTCTCTTCCTCTGCATCTCACGTCTTCCAGGGGAAAAAGCACTTAAAAGTTGGTCTTTCAGGGGTTCAATCCGTATGTCCTTTTCGCATTTTCTAATACTTGGGAGGAACAGGAAGCACTTGGCTGGCCCATCATGTCGGGGCTCCCCTCTCACTTCTTTGCTTGTTTCTGCCTCTGGGGCTCTTGGGCAGGTGCCTGTCTGCCCTCCGCGGGGGACCCCAAACACCTCCTGTTCCCTGATCTTCACGGAGGGAGCAAGGCAGTGGGGTGCATTTTAAAAGGTGGAGCAACCCTGCCGTTTATCACCAGGGCAGTGTCAGATCAGCTCTCAGTGGTGCTGTCAGACTGGAGACACCTCCAACCCGCTTTTTGAGTCATTTTTCCAATGGCGGGCCATCCACCTGCTGTTGCCATGTGTTGAGAAGGGTCCGACATGACCAAGAAGACTAGGTCAGCAAATAAATAAGGGTGATTAAATCTAATGCTTGACAGATGACAGAGCGCTCATCACTGAGGGCAGGAAAGCATATTGGTTCTCACATCACAATTACATTATTGCGAGTGGAATGGTTTGGGATTTCTCCCCTCCCAGTCTTCCTGTGTTACCTGTCGCTAGAGACAGGATACAGGTTGCTGCGAGTGTCTGTTACTGCCCAGGACCCTGAATTGTATTTCGTTTAATAGTTTCGCTCGCATTTTCATAGTGCTTATTCAAATTGTTGCTTTGGATGAAGCTTTCTTTCCTGACGAGATCTTGAAAGAAGAGGGACACTTCTGTTTATTTTTCAGTGGCAGGGAGTGAGCACCACGTGTTACCATCTTCCAGACCACTTGCTACTTATGGTAAAGATGTTAACTATGCTTACATGGAAATTGCTTCTCATTTCAGGATTTAAAAATATCTCAAATTGCAAAACTACTGTAATGTTTACATATACAGTGAGTAAGTCTAGTAACTACTTACTTTCAGTTCATCTTATTTTTTAACTGCAGTTATAATCTATTTGAATTGATAACCAATAATAAATGTTTCATAAAAGCGTCACCTTGTTGTCTTCCCTCCCCATACCCTTCTTATCCTGCCTTCTTGAAATCAATGAAAGCTCAAAGAATTATCCATTTCTGGACTTACCACTGGCTTTGAACTCTTCGGGTATGGTTAAGTCAGCTGTCCCTCCACCGTGCTGTTTGAGATGCTGTCCCTCCAAAGTATTGCTGTTTTTTGACAGCACCTCCCAGGACAGCTGAGACCCCATGGGAACTGCTTTTCTTTCACAAGTTCCAGAGCCCTGGCTTGGCCCCAAACATCCTGGCTTTCTAAGTGTAAGCTTTACAAGTTGCTTTGAAGTGCTGTATTATATGATTTTTGCCTGGACAGCCATGGCTTGGTCTTATCATCTGAAATTTGTTTTGCCCTGAATCCAAGTGAAGAACAATTAACCCTGAAGAAGGAAGGAGTTGCTCTTTTACAAGGTCCAGGGAGATGAGTTGTTCAAATATTATATTTATATATATATTTTTTACTATTCATTTTTGGACAGAACTTTTGGACAGACTTTGCTCATGCAAAGGGAAAAGAATTTTCTGTTTAGGAAAGAGACATGAGTAATTAATAACATTTGCTGCTGGCTGCCAAATATATATGCATGGTCAAAGTGCAAAGTTCTTCTGTCAACGCTTCTGTTTGGGTCCTTCTATATTTGTGTATTTTTACACACTCACATGCACATCCTGGTGACATGTATACTTTTTCACAAGAGAAAATACTACGTATTTTTCCTCCTGTGCTTTGCACTTTAACACATATTGTGAGTATTTTCTCCTGAAGCAAGTATAATCGTGCCCTCGTGTCTCTTCTCATGATGTGTCAGAACTGGCTTCACCAATGCCCTCTTGTTGAAAATTAATCTGTTTTCTTTCTTTAGGCATTGTAGACATGGTTATCTCATGACAATCTTCGCATTGAACTTCAACGACTTCTTTAAGATTAATTCCCAAAAATGGAACTGCAGGATGGAATGTTATGCCCATTCTTTAAAGCTGTTAATACCTGTTGCTCCGTTGCCCCCAAAAAAGATACTATTTTGTACTCACAAAAACAAGTGAAGCACCTGTGTCTATAGCCTCATGGTAACCAGCACAAAATGTGCCAAGCACTGTGTTAAGGGTTTTATATACATTTTTTCCCACTTAATTATCATACTATCCTCTAAGGTAGTAGAGCTGCATTTTACAGATGCGTAAGCTAAAGTTTAGAGAGCATAAGTAAATTTAACCAGATTCCAAAGACTTTTTTGACTCCAAAGCCCTATTCTTAGCTGTCACTGTATAGACTGACATATTGCATCATATTTATTGAGCATCAATATTTATTGAGCTTCAATATTTATTGAACACCTATTAAGTGCAAGGCATTGTGCTGGGCCCTGTAAGGGCCAAGTTACATAACAATGACAGCAAGGAAAATGATGTGAAATGCAAAGGGTGGAGAGATTTACAACCAGATGAGAGGATTAGGAACTACTTTGAAGCTAAAGGAATTATTTGAGCTGATCTTTAAGGACATGAAGGATTTACATGTGGGTGATGGAGAATGAGCATTTCCAGCAGAAGGACTGTGGTAAAGTCATGGCCTTGGGGGACCCCAGTGTGGCCATGAGGAGTTTGACAGTAGTGAAGGGGATTATGGAAATAAAACAGCAAGGTGTGTTTGGAAGGCAAATCATGGAGATCTTTGCTAAGTTAAGGAGATTGGATTTGATCCTATAAACGATTGGAGTGTCATTAAACATTTTTAGTAAAGAGGCATGCTTTACTAAGAGATTAGTCAGAGAGTCATTTGACATGTGATCAGAGCAGAAAACACTGAAAATGGAAACAGGTGTGTCAAGAAGAGGATATATAATGTTGAAGTAGAAGCGAGATTTGACATTTGATTGGATATAGGAGCTGAAGAACTAAAGATTTCTTCAAGGTTTTGGCCCTGGATGAGTGGGATGCCTGGATGCCATTATCAAAAGGAGGATGGACATTAACAGCAGGAGCTGGTTAGGGAGAAGAAAGAAGTAAGATTCGAACTGATTAAGCCTGAAGTGTTAATGAATCCTGGAGACACCAGCTGAAAATCTGCCCTTGACCTTGGGAGAGGGTGTAGGACTTTGGAAATAAATGTAAGCAGTAGCCAGAGGGAAGCAATACTTGAAGCCAAGACATTGAATATTACTTTCAAGGGACAAAGAATAGAGAAAAGAGGAGGCCAGGTGAGGCCCTTGAACTCTTTTGAATTGGAAATGAGAAATAAGCCAAAGAAAGTGAGGGGCAGTGGTCAGAGAGATAGGAGGACAGGTTAGATGTTCTGAGCTTAGAAAACCAAAGAAGAAAGTTTCCAGAACACGAGTTGATAAACAGTGGGAAGACAACGGCCTTGCAAAGTTTGGGAGTAAGGATCCCCGAGGGGTCTCTGGCAAACGATGACTGGAAATGGGCCTTGAGCTTCGGCAAGTCATGTCACAGGTGGTCTCTTAGAGAGTCACCTCAACAGAATGCTAGAGAAGGGGGCCAAGACAGGAAGGGATTTGGACAGAGTTGGAGCATGTGGAAGCAACAAGGAGAGAAGAAGAACCCTGAGGGTGAATACACACACACAGTCACACTCACACATACACACTCACACACACACACGCACATCATACATCTAAAACTACATGCACGATGGGGAGAAGACCAATGATGCTTTCAGCTGAAGACAAGGAGCTAGAAGAAACCTCAGGCATTTGGAGCCACAGGACTGGAGGGAGTGATTGCTGGAACAGGACCCAGGGAGGAGGGACAGGGAATATCAGGGGCCCACATCAAAGGTTCATCTACTGAAATGGTATGTTTTATGGAGGAGGAGAAGAGTGACTAAGATCAGTTTAGAGGTAGAGAGAAAAGCAAATGAGGGAATGTCCCTTGATGTCCTCTGGGTTTTAGTAGAGAGGGAGGTGAGGTCACCTAGGAGCTGGGAGGCCAGGGAGAGGGTGGAGGAGGGCCTGGGGTGGAGGACACGGGGCAGATAGAGTGACAAACGTGTTATACTCTGCCTTTGGTTTATTCCTGGCAAAACCCTCAATGGGAAATGCCCTTCCGCTGAGAATCCTAGCTCGACTTTTTTCCTATAGAGAACATTTTGTTGTGGAGGACTAAAGAAGGCAGAGAAGAAGGGGCAGAGTCAAAGATGGGACACAGGTGTTTTCCCACATGCACTGACTGTTGAAGGGTTTAGGGTGCATTGAGGGTCCCTCCCCACCTCCACTCCCTGGCAATGAGAAAGCAGTAGGATATTCTGCTTTGAAAATGGTACATAAGGATATGCCTGTTATGTGTTTTGCATTCTAAATCTGCGTAAGACTAGATTTGCATTTAGACTGAAACTGGAAGGAACATACCCAGTTAAAAAGAATTATATGGGAATCGTAATTATTTAACTAACTTCTTTTCTGTATTTACAAACCATATGTAATCACTGTTTCTATAGCTGTTTAAATGTAGAGAAGCTCCAAATTACTCTTTTAATTAAAATGTTTGTTACCTCTTTCTGAACATTTGAGGTTTAATTTTGACATTTTCATTTAAATACTTTGAGTCTCATGGTAGCATAGTGACCCTTTTCTATCAGAGCTGACCTAATTCTGTAGAAGCTTTTGACTCAACTACTCATGGCCTATTCCAGGAAACGCATTACGAAGGAGCCAGCAGATAACAAATCTCCAACTTAGGAAGAATTGCTTCTGGAAACTACAGGGCAAAAGATAAGGTTTATTCCATGGGAGCTGACTTTATCCAGTCCCACAGTCGAATGATGTAGTGGGCTCTGAGTAAGCTGTGTACACAGAACTGATAAACTCTGCACTAAATTAATTAAGAATTCTATTGCTTTAATAGCTTGTCTTCAAAGACCAATGACTAATCCCAGGATTTATTATGCAAACAACAAAAATGGGCTATGTAAATTTTATAATGGAAGCTCTAGGGCCACATTAAATCATCCCCAGATTTGTTGTTTCTGATATCCAAGCTGTGCTATACAGAATTACTGGATCATAGAGAATCAAGGATCCTCTCATAAGAAGAATGGAAAATCTTGCCACTGAATTTAGAGTTTATAAGGTGTTGTAGCAAAAATGGTGTCATATGAGTCTAACAACATCCCTGAAAGGAGATATGACTATTCCAATTTACAGATGTAGATGCTTGCTCACTAAGATTCTGCTTCCCATCCCAGGACGCTCAGCTGCCTTAGTGGCAGAGCTGGGATTCCAACTCAAGACTTTAAACTTCAAGTCAATTCATTCCTTTTGCTAGGCCCTAAATGCATTGAGATCTTGCTAGATTTTCTTCTGTTCCTTCCTTCTTTTCCCTTCCCTCTCCTTCCCTTCTCTTCTCTTTTTATCCCATATGGAAACAGACTCAGACAGGCTACGTGGCTGCTCTGCTAGTTACTGGGGGAACCAGAGTTAAATCTGGACCTATTACCCTGGCTTGGGATGTCCTACCATGTGCCTTAGAGTAAAGGATAGGTTTAAAGGCAGAGCTTCCAAGTGCCACTACCATGCCTGGGTTATCTGTCTTTTTGTACCAGTGAAAAAACTACATGCACAGCGAGGTTAGGGCAGGGTGGGTGCGTAAGCACTGTGGGACAGGAACAACCATCCTGTCACCATCAATCTCATCTTGCCTGCTTGTCAGCTCTGCTTCCCATGCTGGGTCTTGGTGTCTCTGCTACCATCATATTTCATACTCTTCCTCCTGACTCTGGTAGATGTTTCCAGTAGCATTCTGGATAATACATGTTTCATTCAGTTCCCACTCCATATTCTTCTATGGGTCGGACTGAGTCCTCTGCTCCATTAATGGAATGGTATCCTCAAAGTTGGGTGCTTCTTAGCTGAGATGCTGGACTAGCACCTTTTACTGTACTGTTCTGTACCACTCTGTGCCCTCTCAGGAGCTGGGCAGTTTTTGCAATTAGAAAATGATGCCGCAGTGAAAATACTTGCCTTTGCCTTCTAATGCCTATGTACTGACCAGTCTCTGTTATGTACCTACAAGCGGAGTCCATTGTTATAATTGTATTGACATCTGCAAGTTGACAAGAGAATTGACAAATGGTTCTCTGTATCTTGGTAACACCAACTTAACTAGAACTGCCTGAGACTTCTGGTTTCTCATGGTGGTGGTCACCAAGATTTTATCGTAACTTTTATTTACTGCTTCCACTGGTGGACTCGACTCTAGGCATGTTACAGGTATTAACCCAATCCTCACAACAATCCTAGGAAAAAAACCATTTTGCTGATAAGGAAATTGAGGCACACAAGGGAATATTAATTTGCCCAAGGCCGTGCAGTTTGTGAATGCAGCTTGAATTAGATGCCTAGTAGTCTGGCCCCAGAGCCTGCCCTCTCAACCATTATTGTAGGTTGTTTCTCTCAATATTTGGTATTAAAAGAGTTTTAAGTTTTGACTAAAAGATGAGTGTAAGTGTTCTTACATTATTGTTTTTGTTTGTATACACGTGATTTCTGGTACATATAAAAGAGGATGAGCATCATTTTTGCGTGTGTATTTGTATACACAAACCGAAGTTTCCTGTACCCTTCATTGCTTGTTTATAATCTTTGCCAATTTTCCTACTGGGTTGTCTTTTACTTTTTGATTTTGGATAGTGTGTCAGTTATGTATTGCCACATAGGAATCACTCCAGACTTGATAGCTTGAAACAGTACCCATAACTGTATTATAATCTCTCATGGTTCTGTGAGCTGACTGCACTGAATCAAGTAATGCTCACCTGGGGTCTTCCATGGGGTGGCAGTGAGATGGTGGCAGGACCTGGAGTCCACTGAATGTTACTGCCTCACTCATGTACAGTGGCTACTGCTGGCTGTTGATTGGGATCAGCTGGGGATGTCAGTTGGGACGTCTACCCACAGCCTCCTCATGTGGCCTGGACTTCCTCAAAGCACAGTGATGCGGTTCCAAGAATAAGCCTCACGAAAGGTCAAAGCAGAAGTGCGTGATGTTTTTTTATGACCGCCTCAGACCTGGCACAGCCTCATTTCCCGCATACGCTACTGGTCAAGGCAGGCAGACTTCCACCCAGCTTCCAAAGGAGGGGTCCCAAACTCTGCCACTCTGCAGGACGAGAGTCAGTGCCATTGCAAATAGGATGCTTTGAGATGGGAAATACCGTAGCAGCCGTCTTTGGAAAACTCCCTCAGACAGAGAGTCATAATAATGCCTGCGAGTCTTGGTCTCATGTTTCAAATGTTTAATAGGGTCTTTTAGGTACACAGCAGTTTTAATTACAATAGGTAGTTTTATCAATCTTTTTCTTTTTGGTCTGTGTTCTTTTTTTGCTTTTTCTAAAGTATCATTATCCTTAGCCCCTCATATTTTAGTCATATATATATATATATATCTTCTTTAATTTATAAGAGACATATTTCTATACTTGGCCTAAGTATAGAAAGTGAAGTATATAGAAAGTGACGATAGGTGTCTAACTTTCTCTCTCCTTATCAACAGCTGTTGAAACTTGTGATACTTATTATACTTTTCTTTTTTTAAGTTATTTTCCCTACTTCTATTTGATTGAGTTTTCTTTATTTCTTGATACCTCCCCCATCATTTAATCCATTTGTTGCTTTGGAAAGCATGTGTTTTATTTTCATTTTTAACAAACTTGACATAACAAAGTCTAAATTTACCTGCATCTTTATCCTTCTCTCCCAAAACATAAGGACCTTAGACGGTTTTAACTGTAAAAAACACCAATAGTCTATGTTGTTGTGTTGTACTATTTTTTCTTGCTTTTATATAAATAAAAATTAGTCACTATCGTTATTGTATTTATAGCCTGTGTTTATTAGAGATATCTGTATACTTGTATATATTTTCCATTCCCTTCTTGTCTCTATTTGCAAATGTTTTTGTTCATTATTTTATTATCCTCCCACATCCTTCTGCATTCAACTTCCTTTTTCAAACAGAGCATGTTTTAATAGTTCTTTCAGTGCAGATCTAGGTGTATAAGCCCTCTCAATGTTTTTGTCTGAAAATTTCTCAGCTTTATGAAAACATTATTCCAGCCTCTTCTTGTCTCTGTTGTTGCTTATCAGAAGTTCTTTGTAATCTAACTGGTGTTAGTTTGTAGGTATTTTGTTTATACTCTCTTTGTCCTTGAAGTTCTCCAGTTTCCCTCTGTTTATTCTAGGTGGGGGTATCCTTTTCATTTGTGTTGGGTTTATTTAATCTAAGGACCCCTATGTTGTATCAACTCTGAAAAATTATTCATCATTTTCTCTTCAAATACTGTTCCCAATAGATTCATGCTAACTGTTCTCATCTACCAACCACATCTCTTAACTTTTTCATTTTCTATCTCATTATTTCTCTGTGATTCATTCTGTATAGTTTCTCAGTATTGACTTTCAGTTCACTAATTCTTTCTTCAGCTTTGTCTAATTTCTTGATGAAACTGTCTGTTGAGGTTCAATAGCAATGTCTTATTTCATCATTTCTTTAAGTCCTACTGGGTTATTATTAAAATTTATTTATTTTTTTGGCCCATGGAATCTTGTTTTTATCAATTGAGTTATTTCTGGCTTTCATATCTTTAACATTTTGAATTTATGTTTTTTTCAGACTTTTTCTTTTAATGTCTTTAGGTGTCAAATATTGCTGCATGTTGAGTCATCTACTTTGTTTAGAGTGGAGCATTTACTGGTGTGTTTTAAAATTTCTTACTGTGTACTCATTTTCAGTGAGAACTATATCCCATGTGGCCTGGGTTAAGGAAGATCCCCCTGGAGTGCTTACCCTGGGTACCTCACAATCCCACCAGGCTAGGGCAAACTTTATGTTAAATTCTCATTATGAGGATTTGCATACCACAGAAGAGGTGTAATGCATTCTCTCAAGCTGTGCACGATGCTGGTTTAAGGTTCTGATTTTTTGTGAAGTTCTTTTTCCCCCCACAGAAATCTTTGTGAATAGATAATCTTTGTGCAATTTTGACTAATCAGGTAAAGGACATTTGGGATGGGATCATCCAAAATTTCTGATTTTATGCAAATGTCTTAGTGTCAACATCCTGCCTCAAGTGAGCCAAACACCTGCTTCCTAAATTCTGGGGGACACAATTTCCAAGTCATCAGAGTCTCCCTCTTCCAAAGCCCCTTTCTCTTATTCTGTCAGAGCAGGCCGTGGTTTCAGTTCCAGTGTTTGCAGACATTGCTTTCAGTTCCTTTTCCATTTCTGGAAACTGATTTTTTTTTTTCTTGCTTGCTTGCTTTCTTGTTATTCAGTTACATATTTAACTTCATATTATTTTTTTTTTGCTTGGTCTACTCTGTTGCCACTATCTGGGAGGATTCAATGAAACTTGGGTGAAGTCTGGGATTAGTTTGCCCATGTTCCTGGCAGCCAATCCAGCCAGCTAAAAGGGTCCAATTCCCTGGATTGCTTATAGGTGATAAAACCTCTTGAAATGGTGTTAGCTTTTGTTGGTATCCAAGAGCATCTTAACTTTCACCGCATTCTGTGTTCTAGGAGAATGTTTCCTGTGATGTGTTTGCAAGATAGTAACACTTTAAAAAAATGTTTTGTATAAGTCTTGAAAATGATGGGTTAAACCAATTTAAACAGGGTTTTGTACTTTTGTATTGAGGTCTGTTTCGGAAAGGAAGAGGGAAGCAACTGCCTTGTGCATCACTCCTGACTATAAAAGGCAGTAGAAAAGGATCATGTCTAAGCATAAGCAGTGGATGGAGACATGGGATGAGATCTAGAAGGTCAGAGCATCTCTGAATCCAATGTCAGAAAGCAGCAGAGATTCCTTTTTAAAGGGCAGCCTCATTGATTTAGTTCCAAGCATGTGTCTGTCTGTTTATCATGGACTCTCTTTAATTTAGTATGATTTAAAGAAAACACTCCTATGATCTACATGATAGTGACTTACTGACATCATCAACCCACTTTTTGAATTTTGGATTCATCTCAGGTCAGCTCTCCTATGAGAGAAGAGATGCAAAATAAATGTTTCCTTTTGTAATTGTCAGAATCATCTTATTTGTAGTAAGAGCTAACATCTATTGAGCACTGCCTGCCTGCCAGGTGCAGTGTCCAGCACCCTAGGGGGTGTATAAATCTCACAGGCCTGTGAAGTTGGATCTATATTTGGCCCCATTTTACAGATGAGAAAATAGAGACACAGAGATACCAAGGACCACCTCCCTTTCTGCTGCTTCGTTTCAATATAAACAAAGATTTGGCAAGATAAATGCTGGTTTCCTAGGCTCTGAATCTAAGGCATTTTTGGTATCTGTCTTGAGTGAGAGCAAGATGGAAGCTGTCAGCTAACCACAGTTTGTTAGTAAGATCCCCACTGTCCTGAGGTTTCGACATCCTAGGTTCTAGACCTTGGGCTGCCACATGGCTTTGGCCAAAAGCTTCACCTTCTTAGGTTCACTTTCCTCATCTACTGAGGAGGGATTAATAATAAAATTTGACATGTAACCTCATAGGACTGATGGGGTGATTAGTGAAACACTGTATATGTAAGTTCTTTGTAAACTGTAAAGTTCTATGGGGCAAGTAAGCCATGGCTGTTGTTAATGGGACAGAGTTTTATTTCCTTTTTACTTCTGATGTGAATCTGAGTGAACACCATGATTCTGGCAGAGGACAGCGCAGCCTGGTATCTGGGTGAAAGGTGTGGGGTGGCTGGTGACTCACAGGGGCTCCGAGGCATCAGCAATGGTGGCAGAACATTCTATTCCTGCTTCAGTCCGAGGACCAGAACTGGGAGATTTCTGCAGCTTAAACCCAACTCTAGCCTGTATTTGCTGGTTATACTTTAAAAGTCAATACTACTATCTTTTATTCTAACATGTTTTAATGAGAATGTCTGCATCTTTTGTTAACAGAAAGATGAATTTTCAAGGAATGTTACATATTTTTATTGTTTTCCCCCACCAAAGAATCTCAAGATTCTTTACAATTAAAAAAATATTTTTAAAGAAGCACATTGTACTTAACTCTGTTTATAAAAGGGGACCCAAACAAGTCTGCTTGTCCTAAATCTGCCTAACAACTTGGGCAATAAATACTTCTGTATTTGTTTTTGGAGTCCATCTGAGTGGTCAGACATGTTTGATTTAGGCTTAGTTCCCTTGGAACAGATGCATTTCCTTTTCCTCTTAGTACTATCATGTTTTTCCAAGAACATTAACTCCCTTCCCTAAGGCCCCCCAGCTCCCATATTGACTTACCTCCTTTGCTGGGAAGCATTATATACCACACTGACAAAATAGATAGGAAAATCTGGGGTTATGAGGAAAGGAATTCTGTCCCAAGTAGTGTTTGCCCATTCATTCATTCACTCAGTGATCCAGCCATTCAGGATTTACCACAGACCAGCTCTGAATGAGACAGGCAGGGTCTCTCTGCTTTTATGGACCTTATTTCCAGCAGAAAGGAAGATGTGGAGCAGACAGTCATTGTATCATTTATTCCTTTATTTGGAAACTTTCTTATGCCATTTGTAATCAATTGCACACAACTCCATGGAGAGAAATGGAGTACATACTGAATATTTGCTATTGTTAATGGAACAGTTTTCTTTTTCTTCTGCTGTGATTCAGAATGATACATCAAACATAACGAAATACTGAATAATGCTGAATCCTTCTTACCGTGGGAGTCGGTGTGTGAGGAAAAGGATCCCGTACTATTTGAAGAGTTATTTTACTAACAGAGACTGAAGAGTTGTAGATTTTTCATGGGGAGGAAAGTAAATCAGCTAGATTGCATTTGAGTTTGGAGAAGAGAAATGCAAGCGGTAAGGACGTGTGCTTTTCTGTTGACAGGTAAGAAAGAGCAGATCCTTCCTTTTCAGAAAGAATTGAGCTTATCCCTGTGGAAAGAATCTCTAGAAATTGTGAAAAATTTTAGAACTCTTCCAGGAGGTGTGGGCATAATGCTACAGTGACAGTGGGTCAAGGGATTTGGGGCACAGGGTATGACTGTGGTCACAGAGTGTGGTCTCAAACCCTGGTTCTCTGACTTTCTTGGGTCACTCTTCTTAGTTCCCACTGTTCTGCCATTAGAACATATTTAAATATGTTGTCTTGAGCTTTAACTAGTTTCAACACTCACTTCCTTTAACATTCACCACAGCTGAATGTTGCGTTTTGTCTTTCTTAGAAATATTTGATTTTTTTCACAACATTTTCCATTTTTATCTATTATGATCTATCTCTTCCTGTCACAGCCGGAAACATGATACCAGGATTAGGCAACTCTCCAGTCTCTTTCTCTTGGGTGAAGTCTGAAACAAAATAATCCCAATTCATCTGTTATCGCTGCAAAATGTTCTCATTGCCTCTGCATCACTTTCTAATTCTGTGGGCAAGAAATAATCCACTTACTCTTAAACTTAATGTATTTATCTAAAGTCTTCTTTGCATCACACCAATTCCTCTTGGTCTTCACAGGTATTGTGGCTTTAATTCTGGCTAATTAGTTTGGGTATTCTTTAATTCTTTTTGGGGGGAGGGGTACAATTACCAGTTTTGTTTATTCTAAAGTTCTGCTTATTTCAGTAACATTGATTTCCTGTTTAAAGTAGTAAACAAACAAACAAAAAACAACAAAAAGGGAGTGAATTTAGATTTTATTTTTAAGAGCCTGGAAAGTATAATGAACTGTCTGGAGAGTGGAAGATGTTTACTGAAGCTACACCTAACAGTATGTATAACAGAGGCACCACTGCCCATGTTCTAAAGAAGAAAGACCAGCTTGGGGCAGTTCCTTTTCAGAAAGCAACAGACCAGACCAGGGCTTTGGAAAGCATGCATTTAGGGCAGTACAGCTATTGTCACATCCCTGATGCTAATGTGGTGACTAAGATGGAGAATTAGGGGAACTCATCACATGTCACTTAAATCATTGACCAGCCTGACTTCCTCAATGTGCTTGGGAAATGCTCTTCATTTCAGAAATAAAAAAAACAACTGAAAACAGGCCCTGCTTGGATATGAAAAGCCAATCCTTTGCATTCTCACTGACCAACCCCCAGCACCTCTAACTTGGTTTGGGGCTTTGCAATACACAGAGGAGGATTTGAGGGGCTAATACATGAGAAGGGTTTTGATGACCAGCCATTCAATTTTTGAGTCACAAAGTGAAACAAAAATCTACTATTTTCAGTGCAGAGTGTCCTGGCAATAGAAGTCAATAAACTATTAAATTAATACATTCATTAATAGAGCTATTAAAGTTCTAGAGGTTTCTAAAAGGAAATTGTTGTGGAAACCAACAAGAAAATAAATCTCTCCTTATGTTGCATTTTATTCCTTTCAAGTAAGTTCTTCATTTTTAATTCAGGTGTAACCCATTTTTAACTCAAGCTTCCATTGTGAGCCCTTCTTTATGGGTGTTATATGCACTTCAGAAAAAAAAACAATTTAAATGTGTAGGTGTGAATATGGTTGTGATTTACTAGGCAAACCATTATATTTGGGTTGTTCCTTTTGGAAAGTCTACTTGTAGAAAAGTAATAAAAATATTTTATACCTGCATCTGAGTCTTGATATATAACATTGGAAAGCACAAACAAAATTTCTTCTGCATGAATTCATAATCTCAGGTCTTATTTTTTCTTTAATTCTAGAGATTAACATTGTAGAACAACAGCTTTTAAGGAGATTTTGATTAAGCAAAGATTATTCTGCATCTGAGATACCCTCATTTTCCAGAAAGCCTGGCCATCGTGCAGTTCTTATGGGAAAACAGTGCCATGAACCTTGGGCAATAACCAGTCTGACTCAGGGAAGCAGACCCGGTCGTCTTATGAATCCAGAGGCCAGATGGATATAGTTTAAGAAATAAGAAGTTCGTTTTAACCACCTGCATGTCTTTAGAAGTTGTGAAATGCTAGAACCTGTAAAAACTGACTTTCCATCCTGATTTCTGGGAAATGTTTTTGTCTCATCAGAATAGGACTTTATGATCTCAGCCCATCTCTCTTCTACTTTCTCTTCCTCAACTGCCTTCTTTGCCCCAAAAAGTCCACTGGGTCCTAAAGCTACCAAGTCTGCTCACGGTAACTTTAAATGACTTCAGTATTCTATCCTTGAAAGTTATTGGGAGAGTTATCACCAGATAGGAAAAGTGGTCGTTAGGTGAAGGGATGGAGATGTTAACTAACCTTATCATGGTCATAATTTTGCAACATATTCATCTATCAAATCATCAGGTTATACACCTTAAACTTACATGTTATGTGTCAAGAATATCTCAGCAAAGCTAAGAAAAAAAGATTCCTTCGGCAGCATCACTCTTGATTCCATCATATGGGGTTTTGAGGTTCCATCTGGATGTGTACTGCTTACAGGTACAGCCCCTGTGAAAGGATTTGGGGCTTTCCAACTTTCCTTCTCTGTCCTAAAGGGCAAGAAACTGAAGGAGCTATGCCAAGTGACGATCATTAGCTCATTTGACCCAACATTGGTTCCAAAGTATTTTATAACAACTGAGATGCAGAGAAAACATTGCTTCTCTGTGGATAAATCTATTTATTCATTTATTTTCCAGGACATTCAGCCTTACGTGTATCTGCCACATAGCTGGGGGGAGAGAAAGGGGAAGGAAGGAAGAAGAGAATTTTAGGGATACGCTGTTGCAAGCACATTTCTAGTCACTTAACTTAGCAGGGTTGTATAGTTTCTCATTCTGTTCACATTGGGTTGGGGGAGTAGAGGAACCATAGGAAGTAAAATGGAAATGTTTATGTTAGGAAATTAGACAGTTGGCTATTTTCTCCTTGATTCTCTTCTCCTGTTTTAGGATGGTGTGTGTGTGTGTGTGTGTGTGTGTGTGTGTGTGTGTGTGTGTGTGAGAGACAATGCCAAAGAAAAGAAGAAAGACATAGGGTAGCAGACTCAGAGAAGACAGACAGACAGACAAAGAGAGAGAAGAATGAATCTTTGTTTCATTTCAGGGAAAGAAATTACTTTCAAAGTTGTAGCAAAGTATAGCTAATTAATCAAGTTAGATTTAAAAGGTATAGGGAAACAGGGTCTTATTCAGACACTGCATATATGCACATGATTCAGGAAAGAGAAGAGAGATTGGTATCACTTAGCATAGCCAGTGGGCAGACAGAGCAGACAACTGGCTATAGATGCTCTGTATTTAGTGGGGTGCAAAAAGACTATTACGCCTGTCCATGGAATAGTTGGGGGGTATCTGTGGACATTCTTTTCTTCTGGTGGTGATGATTAATACTCAATGATCACTTAATACATACCTTATACTAAGGCACTTGATAACAATTGACTTGTTTAAACCTTGCAGCATCCTAGCAGATGCCTTCTCTTTGCTCCTCATTTCCTATACTGGATTTTTCTTTCATTTAAAGATGAGAAAACAGGCCCAACAACAGTCAGCTGAACCAGGATTCAAACCCAAGCAGTCAGGCTCTGGAGCTGAGCTGCTGTCACCAAGCCATGCTACCGTGAGCTCTGATTTCTTAGCTCAGTTTTGCTCAGTTTTGTAGGAAGCCGAGACTTTTATTGTTCTAGGAAACATTTTTTATCTGCATCATAGCATGATCTGCATCCTAAATGAAGTCATGCTGAGAGGACTCCAGGTAACTGTCAAGACATTGTGGCTATTTCAAGGTAAAAGCAGTTTATCACGTCACTAAGTGAGTAAGGAATGGAAATTACATTGAGTATCTTAGGTCACTTCTCTAAGTCAGACAAGAGGAGCGGTAGAAAAACTGTTATTGTGGGAAGTCTCTGAGGTAAAGGACTGTGTTCAAATGCAAAGGAGGATTCTGTGGCATTACTAATGTTGCTTCTGAGTCTGGACCAAGCCACTTGGTGCTGGTGGTGGGAGGCGTGGAGCCTGCCTGCGTGCATCCTTACTCAACCCTTTTGCAGAGGCAGCCTTTCAAGCTTCACTTTTCCCCCATTTCAGGGGGAAGCCAGGCATTGCAGAGGATGAGAAGGCGCTCTCGACAGCTCATTGTACCTGAGGCGTCTTTCGGAGGTCTGATCTTTACTTCCGCTTTTCCCTCTAACCCTGAATAAAGTTCTGTTGAGATTGGAAATCTGTGGGCCAACCCTGATGTTGTTCCTACGGTTTTGTCCACGTCTTTATAGACCTATGCGTGGCTTATAGAGGGTACAACACAGTACTTCAAGAGTGTGCAAAGCGTGTTCAGAGAAATGCTGTCATTCAGCTCAGACAGGGTGGCGGTGGAAATGCAGGATCCAGGCCCTACCTCCACCCGCTGCTCAGTAGAGCAGAGAAATGGACTCTGGAAGGGTCTGCTCTAAACTGGGCACCTCAGAGGATGCTTTGCACAGGGAAGTTTGCAAACTATCCTTTGACAGGTTTTTCTGGTTCATAGAGACAAACCTCTCAGATAACAATTAGTCGATGCATTTCTGCTCAAGTGCTGCTGTGCTGGGTCCATGTCAGGGCTACGCACAGTGATAACTGTTCCTGCCCTGGCTAGGGACCAAGCTTAGCAAATGAAATTCACATATGCATAAAACAAAGAGATAACAGATTTAAAACCATTCGCCTTCTCCAGCTGTTCCTGAGAACTGTTGGAGATGGGATTTTTGAAAAAGATTTTCCCGAATCAGAAAAATCCTCCTTTTCCTATTTCCCAGAGAACTTGACTCATAAGACACTTATTGAAAAGACCTTTCAAAACAGTCTTTAATACAGATCTGGGGGTTCCAAACTCTTCAAGAAATCACAATGCTTAAAAAACCTTAAATACTTGTAATTCTTTGCAGATCATATGGGTAATTTTTGATAGTGCAAACTAAAACAGGACTGAATTTGAGGGAAATTTCCACTAGGTCTAGGAGTTCTCTCACATGGGGATGGAGTGATTAAAAACATAAATTGAAGTGTTGTTATTCACTTAGAAGAAAGAAATATAAGTCCTCTAAATATCTGGCATTTTAATGGGAATACTATACTGAGAATTAAAAAAGAAACCTAGACATATTTCAGAGGCATTTCGCATGAGTAGATTGAGAGATATTTTCATTGCCACTAAGGGTAAATTACAAATAATTGTAATGTTTAATGTTGTTTTGTTCCTCAGTAGGATGGATGAAACTTTCTTTGATTTGGTGTTGTGCGTATCATCCTTGATCAACCATGCCTAACAGGCATGTCTGTGGTGGTCAAACCGGGAAACCATCTATGGAAATCAGTGTTGCCCATAGAAAGGATTACCAAACACTGCATAGGTCAGACTCAGTAAACATCTATTCATTGTTTAACTAAAATTCAAATTTAACTGCCCATACTTTTCTTTGGATTAATTTAGTTTTTATTTGCTGAACTGTCAACCGCACTCACTGAACAAAGGAAATAGTAGCACTTCAAGCGAACCAGGGTTCTGAGAACACTCGTTTCTCACTGCATCACCGGCATCGCCGTCTACTGAAGGGCTCTATGTTGTTATCTCTGCCATCAGATGCTGCCGTCCTCCCAGCTGTTGCTGGGAGATGGTTTTCCAGTTTATTAGTGGCTGGGAATTGGCCCTTCTGAGAAAATCAGGATTAAGCACTTGCAGGTGAGCCTGTATCTCCAGGGTCAAATCAGCTCAGGGTTCCCAACTCTAGATCTCTTAAGGGCTTCTGCACGCGAAGGCTCAGATTAACATCAGGCCGACTATAGCTCCAGGGGGAAAAATCCCTGGGGAAAAAATACCTTTGAAACTGAACTCAAAGGGAGAAATAAAAGAAACCCGCTTATTTCTTACAAGTAATCATCCCATCTCTCTCTTGACCAGGCTGCAGCAGAAGAGGAAGCGAGCTCCACCCAACCTCTCTGGTCGAGATAAACCCTTTCATGCCCTTGTAATTACCTACTGATATGTAGAAGAACTAAATCTCTACACCCCTTGGAAACACCTATTGATATGCAGATGAACTAAAGCCAGGAGAGAGATTCTGGAAATACTGCAATTTTACCCACACTGACATATACTTTCACATGCCTGCACACATGCAATGCACACACTCACTCACTCCCCTCTGCCTAGTTTCATAGATAATGTGTTTACTTATCACTTGTTGATTAGACACAGAGCTAATACATTTCTAATATATTGTCTTATTTAATCCTACATCAGCCTTATAAGGCCAATACTATTTTCTCCATATTTTTTGAATGAGACAATTAAGGCTTAGGTTGATAGTTTTACTTCTTCTATACAGTGTGTCTCTCATGCCCATTCTTCCTACATGTCCTCCCCATTCTGTACCTCATGCAAATAAAAAAGGAATTATTAAGGATTTACTATGAAATAAAGAGCCACCCTGGATTTTGGGGTCAGGCTACCTTCATGAACTGTATTATCAGGGAGCAAGTTACTGAATCTCTCTAAGATTAAGTTTCCATAATCTTTAAAGTTGGAATATAAATATTGACTGCATAAGTTTCTTGGGATGTTGAGATGGAGAAAGAACAAAAAGAGAGAATAGAAAAGAAAACACAGAAGACTGTGAGGTTGGGGGTGGAAGTAGGCTCATTGTCCCCGGGCCCTGGGATGAGGACATGGTATCCCTGAGCCAGGCTTTTCAGTGCGAATTTTTTGGAAGCCAAGTCAATGAAGCTGAGCCCAAGAAACAGTCCTACCTGTAAGACATACATGCGTGATCCTCAGATTTTCACATATGGAAGCTGTGGACACTTTAAAATTTTTTTCTGAAAAGCAGAACAAAACAAGAAAATCAGAGCCAATACTTAAAGACCAAGATTTCTGGACTGGAATAAAGTGTTAGGTTATTACAATTCTTTGAGTAGCCTGGGCTGAGCTGCGCCACCTCTCTGAGCCTCTCTCCCATCTCTGTACAGGAAATGGGTTAGTTAGGAATGCCATGAGTTTATCTTAAGCACCTGCCTCATGCCTTGTCTTGTGCTGGACCCCTGTCCATGGGACTGCCAGGTCCTCCCTGTTACATGAGGACAAGGTGAACGTGGGGACAGGAATCATATAATCCAGTACACAGGAGATAGTGTTCTATCAGAAGTCCAGGTGCTACAAAGAAAATAATGCTGGGTGGTGGAAGAGGGGGTTCACGGGGGCTGGGCAGCCAGGAAGGAGGCAAGGCCAGACACATCACAGGAGGCTTCTGGGAGGAGGTGACGTATGAGTGGATATTTGTATACAGTGAAGGAAGCAGTCAGAAAACTTGGCAAGAATCATGTTATAGGTGGGGTCAAAGAAAGCTTAATAGAGTGCCAGGGAAGGAAGTCAAGGCAGGCAGGAATTTGGACTTTGTTGGGAAATGTGGAAGCAACAAAACAATGCCTCTGTAGGGACTTTGTCTTCAGCTTACAGACACCTTTCATTTCTTCCACATTCTATATGCATTATGTATGTATATGTATGTAGTGTGTGCTACTGTATTCTTTTATGAGATGGTCAGTCAGGCACAGCAGCTATAGGAGATAGAGGAGAGGCTCAGGAAAAAACAAAACCAAGTTTATTATATTCACAGGTCTTAGGGACAGGAGGATCAGCACACCATGTGGGGCCACATGAGAAAGACCCCCGTGTGGTCAGAAAGCGAAAGGGGGGCCAGGGGTGTGCAGTGCTTAGACCACAGCCTTTATTGGGGTTTCTTGGGAAAGGCAAGGCAGGCCAGGGTGAATGGCCTAGGAGTGGCCAGTTTGAATAATTTCCACAAGATCTGGGCCATTGGGGTGGTCCCTAGGGGTTGTCTTCAAGGTGCAAGGGCAGGACAGAGGAGGCGTGGCTCTGGATTGGTCAGTTTGCATATAAAAGACATGCTCCTGACCAGGCCCTTGCTATCCCTAAGAACTGGAGCCAGAGACATTTTGTTTCGTTTTCTTACAATGTCAAAACATCATAATAAGCAGAAATTAAAAAAAAAATTTGCAACCTTTTTTCTATATATCTTTAACTGCATGTCAGGTATACAGACAGGAGCACATGCCCTGGAGTTTCCTCTACTGTGGGAAAGCCCTTTATGACTAGTGTTGGCTGGGTAAGCAGATACCAGATGCTTCTCTGTCACTACTGCCTCTCCTGCACTGATGCCTAACCTGTCAGGCCTACTGGTGGGAGGACCAGCAGGAGGCTGAACCTGGCTGGCTATGTGGTCCAGGGCTGTGGGCTCTCTGATAGTCTCATCATCCATGTTTTGTGAATTTGGGCAAGATAGTTAAATGGACCTAGCAAATGAGAACAGAGGTGGCATCAAAAGATTTTGGTCAGAGGGGTGACAATTTTCATGGGACATTAGGAAACAAATAGTGCATATAAATGGGCATGGATGTGTGAGAGAGAGAGAGAGAAACAAGGGGCATCGAGGGTGGGAAGATGAGAATATAGTCCCCAATGAAGGAACTGGCTCAAGTAGGGCCTGGCTGCTCAGAGACTTCAAAGGAAGAGTGATATGAAATAAAATCAAGCGTTGAGGGCCTGACAAGAGTTAGAAATGGGGTTTAAAAAAATACTTTTCCAGATGAATATAACAGGACCCCCTGTAGGGAAAATGAAAGTTCCACAGCCAGGACCCTCACCTGATCCTAATCTACTCATCCATTGCATATGTGCAATGATGTAATACTTAGCCTACCACAGGCGCATACTTGTATGCCTGTTGGCAATAAGCCATTACTGCTGGTATTGCTATAGAAAGAGGTTCCCTGGTGCTAAGAGCAGAGCCTAGAGAAGAGAACAAGGGAGCAGGAGAGAGGGGAGCAGAGGCTAGAAGTGAGGGCAGAGCCCAGGACAGAGGCTGAGCCAGAGGCAGAGACAGAGGTGATGGGATGGGATTCTAGCACTCGACCTCCCACAGTGAGAATAAAGCTTGGTATGAGCCACTTTTTAGCCATGACATACCATTGTCATTATTTGGTTTCCCCCAATCCAAAGTGAGCTTGCCTGGGGCTGAAACCCTCAGGCAAGACACTCCTTCATTCCCTGTTTCAAATCCAGCAGTTTCAGTTATCTGTGAACAGCCTTCTGGAAACAGAC
The DNA here is from genome assembly GCF_030020395.1 of Manis pentadactyla. NCBI lineage: Eukaryota > Metazoa > Chordata > Mammalia > Pholidota > Manidae > Manis > Manis pentadactyla. The sequence goes on along the minus strand of NC_080019.1, from coordinate 187,880,155 downwards.
CTCTTCCTTCTGACTCATTGTTAGAAGGTCAATAGCAGCCTAGTGCCAGGTCACAGTGCCTACGTCATTCATCCCATTTCCTCTCATCACATAGGCATTTGATCATCTCACATCAACACAAGAAGGAGGAGTACAGAACAATAAGATATTTTGGGAGGGAGACCATATTTGCATAACTTTTATTATAGTCTATTGTAATTGTCCTATTTTATTATTAGCGTTGTTGTTAATCTCTTACTTGGCCTACTTTATAAATTAAGCTTTATCATAGGTATATATGTAGAGGGAAAAACCCCATATATATGGGATTTTGACTCTCCATGGTCTCCCCTCAAATAAGGGAAGATGACTGTGGTAGAACCCATTTACCCACCCCCCATGGCCTACATAACCTTCCCATGTGTTCTGTGTGCACAGGAACATGGCACACAACTTGAGGCAGGAATGGGTACATTTCCTTGGGTGTTTATCTTACCTGCTACTGCAGCATTTACTCCAAGGTATGTTCTGGGCCCTTCCCTGAGGGGTCTTAGCCCTGGCAGCTAGTACAGATTGCAGAAGGGCTTTTGCTGAGAGGGGTCTACCCAGAGCACACCACTGCTTCATGCCTTTGCAAAAATCTGCACTGAATACCTGAAGATCAAGAGTTTAGAACAGATGATGGAAGAACTCTTTCCTAATTAATAAAGGCACTGCCTCAGTGTGGTTCACCCATGGAATCCCACAGAATACACAGCAGGGTACATGGTAAAGTGGTACACAGGGTACATGGAAAGGGCAACAGAAACAGCCCAATTCACACCTACACAAAGTGCATGAGTCACTTGTCAGATTTTGGGTGTTCCTGCACTATTTTTAATTGAATTCCCTATGCTGTGATAAAAGTACCAAAGTACTGCTTTAAGGGATGGAAGAGGGTGAGGTTAATTCAAATCAATTGAGACTGACAAGATTATTCATGGGAATCCAAGCGATATTGCACAGTGATTTGTCAGAGGTCACGCTGGTAAAGTCATTTCCTTAATCGCAATGACCTTTAAGTTGGGTGTATTTTTTTCTTTCATCTGTGAAGAGTATGGTTTCAGTAAAGTTGTAAAGTTAGGCTTTCACTAGCTGAATCTAAGGAAGGAGAATAAACAGGGCGAAGTTTGAATGTGGCACTTTCTCTTTTCTGATACAGACATAAGAAAATAGACAGTATCATGATGCTGGGCTTGTCAAAGTCACCTCCATCCACTCTCCTCACCCATCCCTGCTCCCAGTTCTCCTGAAATGATCTACCCAGCAACCTAGTGTGTGAGTTTCCATGTTTTCCATGCTGACATAATTCAATGAGAAAATCATATGATCTCCATATACAGGAGGGTGTACATGTTGGGCCAGGTGATTCTTTGTTGTGGGGCTGTGTTGTGGGACAATGAGCAGCCTCTCTGGGCTCAACCGCTACATGCTGGTAGCATCCCTCCCCCAGTTTTGACAGCAAAATGTATCTCCAGACCTCACCAAATGTCTCACAGTGGGCACAGTCACTCCTGGTTGAAGTCACTGATATGAAGGCTAGTTTTACAACTTTTTTTTTGTCACAAAAGGAATCATTTTGTATACTGTTCTGTATCTTGCTTTTCCCAATTGAAAATCAATGAAAAAATCTCTTCTAAGTCATCTGGTATAATGCTATTTAATGATTTCTAATGATTGCTTAATATTCTGTGATACAGCATTGTCCTATAGGCCTATTCCACCACTCTTTTTCAATGGTTATTAATATGGTTTCCAGTTCTTGGCCTCCTAAAAACAAAGCTGCATTGAACACCATGGTCCATGTGCTTCCACAGATTCCCAGAAATAGAATTGTGGCAAATGCATTTTTTTTGTATCATTAATATAAAATCACATGAGCAACATTGTGGTTAGTAGATTCCCCCCATTATCAAGTCCCCACCACATACCCCATTACAGTCACTGTCCATCAGTGTAGTAAGATGCTGTAGAGTCACTACGTGTCTTGTCTGTGCTATACCGCCTTCCCCGTGCCACGCCTACGTTAGGTGTGCTAATCGTAATGGCATATGCATTTTTAATTGTAATAGGTATTACCAGATTATCTGATGATGGCATCTGCAGAAAACTTTAAAAACTATAAATATCATATAAGATCCATATTCTAAAACTTTAGTGGATGGATCTAGGTAGAAGGGATTATGTGATTTTTCTTAACATGAAAAGAAATAGGGGTAAATTGGAAAGTTCACTTTTTTCCAGTCCTCAAAATTAAAACTGTCTGTTCAGAAGAAAGTTCAGATTATCAGTTTAATTACATGACCTCTCAAATGTCTTATTTGTTAAGGTTTTTGAGGGAAGACATCAATTAAAATAAACAAACCATGAAGGAAAACTTGTATGCCAAGAGTATTACTTTTTTCCATAATCAGTATAACCTGTGTTAAGCATTTCAAGGCCAGAAATGAAATGGAATCGGGGGACTAGGTCAAAGTTGTATTAAGTGATACAATAATAAAATATACCCAATGAGTTTCTTAGCATTAATGTTTATCTGACACTTTTCAACTAACCTGATTAATCAAGTCAGCACAGTCTGAATGTTATCACTATTAAATGATTGATGAAAATAGTTCTCTTTTGGGTACTTTGGACATTTTAATATACTATTTTATTCTCAAGTCAACCTGTCAGGATAGCTTTTAAGCAACATTAGTTCATTTGTTTCACTTTCCCCACTTTAGAGAGTTACCTGCTGAAAGAAAAACGTGAAACCTGGCTTGTGAATTCCAAGATCTCACTGCCCAGAGGTAAGGAAATGATGCTGTGTTTTGGAATAGTGGAGGGACTCACCTCTCTGGCATTTCTTTTGTTCTGATGGGTATTGTTCTGTAAGCAGATACTGTCTTCTGTAAGTCGATGCAACTGGTACTGGGTCCTTCCCAGGACGATGTAGGATGTTAGGGGGGAAGGATACAACTAACTTAAAATTAAGCAAAGTGTTTTCTCTTCATCAATTTTTTCTTTTAAATTGTTTCCTATTCTTTATTTACTTAAAAAAAATAAAGGAATGCATATATGTTGCAAACTTTGTGTTGAGCTTCTTAGTTATAACGTATCAAAGAGTGTTAGATCTGTAGCTCCAAGTCTCTGCTGAGCCTTTGGGCTTTTGCTTGAAGACTTGAGATTAAAGGAAGGTCTTGTTTTTTTCAGTTTCAATGGTGTGATGTGCTTGCACTTCTCTAATTCTTCTTTTCTTTTAGATGGGTACTCCTATTGAGTAAGGTTCTTTTTATACTCTCTTATTTTTTGGTTACATGACAAGTTGCAATGGAATAATTGCATTTGTTGTATTTTTGTGTTCCCTAACATGACATTGGTAAATAATTCCAGTTTAAAATGACTACTTATATCACAGAATCATAGAATATTTAGAGGAAAAAGAAATTTAAAAATTAGCCCCCAATTATTTAGAGATACCAGTTACTGTTTTGCTACCAATTTCTATGCTTCCTTTTCATATTATATATACAATTTGAAATTGCAACTTTAAATTACTTACCTTTTAATATATAATACATGCAAATTTTAAAAAACACTAGAAGTGATAAAATGAAATATATATAGCTCCTTTCCCCCATGACAACTAAATTAATTCGCTTTGGAGGAGACTGATGTTTCTGGTTTTCTAATTTACTGAATCTTTTGATTATTTACATTGTTTATAATCCATTTCCATATTCAAAAGAACTTTAATGACTATCCTTAGGCATATGTTGTTTTTTCATATATGTGAATATTTGGACTAATGGAAAACGCTATCGCTTAATATCTAAAGCAAAAACTGATTTTATTGTTTGCTAAACAAAAGGGAAAAGGGTGCTTGGAGAACATAGTTCTATTAAAACAAAGCAAAAGCTGATATCAAATAGGATTTGTGTAAACAGTGAGCCCAGCGATGACAGACTTTCAGAAGCAAGAGTGTTTAGGGATTGGTTGACCTTTAGCTGTAGAACCTTAGCAGTTTGTGTGTGTCTGTTCCTCGTGGTCAGCTTTAGAAGTGCAGTTACTAAACCAAATTTTCAGAGATTGATTGGCATGTTTCTGAGAAAGGTTGCAGTGGTGACTTGTTTATGCCTTGGGATATGGCCAAAGACCAGTGATCTTTTTCCTTTCTTGGATTTGAAGTAGAGGAACTTTAAACTCTCATCAGCATAAGAAATTCATGGGGATGGCATTGCTGGGTCAAACAGTGTGTGCCTTCTGTATGTTGACTGACTTCCCTAGAGGTTTACCAATTTATACTCCAACCAGCAATGAACGATGTTGTTATTAGTTTTCCCACAACTTGGTGTGTCATCAAGATTTGACTTTGTTAATTAACCTGATATGTGTAATTCAGTATCTTCTCGAAGTTTTAACTTGTCTGTTTCTTAGTATAAGTGAAGTTGAGAAACTTTGTGTATAATTAAAATGTTGTATTTTATTTTCTCTAAATTTTTCCTAGCATTTGCTCATTTTCAATGGAGTTTATTATATTGACTTTAAAGAACTCTATATATTAATTGACCCTTTATATTAAGAGTTGTAAACACTTTCCCCATATGTTCTTTGTCCTTTGGTGTTGTTTTTGATGTTTATTTCAGGGAGAAGGGCATATAAAAGACATACTTTCACATAGTCTGATCAATTTTTAATTGTCTTCTAGGTTTTTGTATTACAGTTGGGAAAGCTTTTCTATATTGAGATTACATTTTTCTATGCTTTCTCTTAATGCTTTCATGGTTTGATTTTCATCCATTCTTCTGGACTTCACATTGGTGTAAGCATGAGGAAGGAATGTACTCTTTTAGAAAGCTACTTAGTTGCTCTAATACTATTCTTTGGATAATACATTATTTCCCCACTAATTTGAATTATCATCTTTGCTCAAAACTAAATTTCCATAAATACGTTGATTTATTTCTGACTTTTACCATCTGTTCCATTGATTTATGTGTCGGCTTTTTCATTTAACATGATACCGTACCTGTGTTTTTGCTTGTTAACTGGGCTTCTTGCTTATCACTGAGCTATTTATGTCAAGTAAACATTCTACAATTTGCTCAATAGCTCGCCTTCTTGCTGCCATCCCTTCAACATTGGCAGAATTTTGGTTCCAAATGAACAAATTGATTTTAAAAATTTTACCTCTGTTTATTTCATAAACAACCACTTGTAAGGGCTGATCTCCTAGCCTGCCCTTGCCTGGCCATCATTTTCTACTTGCTAATGGATCTCAAATGTCCAGCTTCCTATCTTCCATATACCAGGTGGACTTTTTTTTGTCCAAATAACATTTAGGCCCTAAGTGAGTTCATGAGGAAAGGCTGACAAAAATTCTTCACAACCAGGCCTTTGTCATGAAATGGAAAAAGAACAATCTTTGGATGTTTAAAAATTTCCATTGAACTGGGGCATCTAAAACTTAAAAAGAGATAATATACCAAGTGCTGGTTGAAAATAGGTGGCTATATGACTTCATTTTCTTAAGAATGTACTTTCACTAAAATCAGTTATTTTTTTTGCATGTGATTCAGAAACATTCACTGGGCCATCAAGGTGCCAAATTTGTAAGTGTGTGTGTGTGTGTATTTTGTGTTCCTTAGAGTATAGCACTAACATGCATGCATGTGTTTCCCCAGGGCTGTTCTATTTTCATTCATCATACAAGAGATTCTGTTGATTTACATTGAGAGAAAATATTAGCTATTCCTTTGTGTGGCCACTGAAATAAAGTTCCAGGTCGGTCAGTAACAAATTCCTTTTTTCTGGACCTCAGTTTATTTCACTGCTTAGGAAATGGACACATGCTTTAACAATGCAGTTTAAGCAACTTGCTCTCAATGTGCATATATTGTAAAGGAAAACTTCCTCTATAGGCATTGAGTAGTTTGTCAAATTTCTTTGAAAATACAATGATCAACACATTTCTTGGAGATTATTTCTTACTTAAACAAAATTAGGGTTCTTCTTATGAGCCCCAAAGTCCTCACAGGCTATAACTCATGACTTTTCTTACACTGGGATGGATAGGAGTGTTTGGCCTTAGATAGGCAAAACTACTCACCCAAGGTCGCATGGCAAGTCACTGATGAAAAAAGGAAGTGATGGGTTAGTAAAGTAAACGTCACCACTCAAATGAAAAGTCTTAAGCTGTGTGAGGTAACTGTTGTGAATCACAGCACAGAAAGTAAACTCCAGCAAATATTATTGCATATGGCTGCTGAAGTTATTTTCATTGTAGAATTAAAACAAAAAAGCAAGAATAAAGACTAAAGAATGACTGGCTAGATGGAGATCTTCTCCCACTTTGTTTCTGCTTCAGGCAAGTATTGTCATTACTGCTAAACTCAGAAAACATTCACTGCCTGCTTTATTTCCATAAGTACCCTGTGTTCTCCTTCCAAAGGGTTCATGGGAGGAGACCAACTGAGGCTTATGGAAATCCAGAAAATACTTACAGACCCTGTGCAAAGTTCATAGTCATCACAGTTAATCTTTTTATGACACCAGAACATCACTTGTAGGCTAGTCAACAATATCTCGAGCTGGAGAGTCTCTTTCAATCTCATGAGATATGATGTTAGCAAAACTCACCTCAGGGAGGTGAAATGAATGGTGATCACTTTTGTTGTTGTTGTGGGGAAAGGAGGATACACAGTAGATCCTAAATAGAGCTGCCTTAAACCCACCATTTTGTTCCATCACAGAAAAGACTCCAGGGGGCCTGAGGTCCTTCAGGATCCAACTTCTGAGGCTGAGATATGAAGTCATGTTGTGTCTAGCAGCTGCCATCTGGATGTAGGCTGACGTTGTCTAGGTGGGAACTTGTCTCTTTTGGGGACCCTCTGGGAAAACATTAGATTCCCCAGTAAGGTAATTCAGGAACCAGGCAGAACCAGCGCTCCATGCAATGCTTTCTCAAAGTTTTCTAAGGACTCATAATTCTATGCCCCATCTCCAGACTCTGACTTGGTAGTCCTGGGTGAGTTTGGGTAAACTATTTTCACAATCTCCCTCCGTGATTCCAGTGAAGGTGGGAGCTCTGTGGCATCCCGCTCTTTAGTGCTCAATCTGATCACACCTCGATAACAGGATGATCTGACCCAGTTAGTGATGATAAGTGATTCATTTTCAGGTGCATGTTTGACTTTTGTCAACTTCACACATTATAGATTTATACATCAATTCACCTATGTACACGCGAGCAAATAAGAAATGCATTATGCTGTGGGAGGGAGGATTTATTTGGTATGATATTTTTAGGAAAAAAAACAGTTCTTGAGGTTTGATGAGGCCCTTTACAATTCCCAGTGTTCCTAGAGAAACTGGAGGGGGGGGCTACTGAATGATCCACCTTAAGACCAAAAAGGGCAAAAGTAGAGAATGAAGGCCCAACAATGATTTCATTATACAAATGAAATGGGAAAACGCAGTAAAATTCTATCCATCCCTGAGGACTGACTCCACTTAGAGGTTAGAAGAGCAGCCTGCAGTGATCTCACACTTATGGGCTCTGTCATCATCACCCTGAAGCCATTGTAGAAGGGTTATGACCAAGGAAGAAAGAATCATCACATAAAGTTTTGAGCTTTAACTACTCTTCTGTTGGGTACATAAGAAATAAAACAGATAATCAATCCAGATGGCCCCATCCCCTGGTGAACAGTGAACAAAGGGTAGCTAAATAGGTGAGTCAGTCAGCAGCAAAAACCAAGAAAGCATTAGTAATGAGTTTCGGTTCAGTTTTAGGGAAGGACTGTTAAGTACATTAGGTGATGTCACAGTGTATCTGAGATAAAGATGTCAGAAGGAACTGGCTCAGGAAAGTCACAAGTGTGATGAACAATGATTCTTTCTGTTCATGACCTATTGCAGTGCAGGGGGATTTTTCACGTTCAAAGAATCTTTCTGATGTCCAGATTACTGATGAGGAAACTGAGTCTCATCGAAGTGAAATGACACCCTGCTTTTGGTGTGTGGCAGCTTTGTTGTCCCCGTCTGCTTTAATTGTCTCTTCCATCAATTTCGGGAGATGTTAAAGTTTCAGGGGTGAGTCAGGACTCAAGCACTGATTTTGTATGTTTGACAACATCCTATTGTTCATTTAATAAGCTAAGCTGTGCAATTAATAAATGCTTAGTACAAAGGCAAGAAAACATGGCTGTTGTGGCTTCTGTCCCTACTAGCTGTGTGCTCTTAACCTCCTGACACTCAATTTACTCATCATTAAAATGGCAAAAAATAGTAGCTATTCTGTTACAAAACTTTGGTGAAGGTTTATTGAAATAATGCATGAGGAATTGCTTTAACATTTGTACACAATTTGTTCATCGCCTGGAGTCCTGGAATGGATTTCAATGGGTCTATAAGACCTTTACCTTTATGTAAAATGTGGTACTTATTTGCATATATATATATATATATATATATATATATATATATATAATGTGGTTTTCTGTGAAAAGCGCTGACAATTTTATAAGGCATTCAGAGATTTCTGTGATTAAAAAACGAATGAGAAGTATTGGCACAAAACATTATGCAAGGAACTTGTGTTATGCATACATTATGTGTTCTCTGATCTTACAGTGGATTCTTTCAAGAAAATGTGGGAACTACAGAAAGAGCACAAAGAAGAAAATATTAGCCATCTAAAAATATGCCATTTAGAAAGAATCCTAAACCCATGTTACTATTTTGGCCAATATGATATCTAAATATATAGATACATATTTTTTTATGTGCATATATGTATATATTAGCACTTTAAGGATCATCTAAATAAGTGAACATGACCTTGTGGTGTAATATTTTTCCTCATGATGTTTAATGCCTGACTTGAAACCTCTTCATGGCTTTTCAGTAATTTCTGTGCTTAATACTCTAATGTACTTTCAGATGATAGCATTTCTGTCATTTTTACTTTATTTCAATATATGTATTTCTGCATATAAATTATTGCATATTCATGAATTTTATATATTAGAAAAAATCAGCATGTATGCCTCGATATTTGAACTAAATGGTCAGTCATTAAACATTTATTTCTCCCAGATGTGTTTTAGCGTTTCATTGCCATGTTTTCCATGTTTTCAAACATCTCCTGGGATTTCAAAAAAAATTAATATGCTTATTGATTATTTGGGGGAGAATTTTCTTCTTTATGCTTTTATTCCAGAATATGATTCATCTCTTCCTTTACTCAGGTCTCCTTCTATATACCCCTCAGTTAAGTTTTTATTATTTTCTTTACTATTTCTATTCACTTGCCTCTTTAACCATATTTGTAGGCTGTCATTTGTCTTTAAAAAGATTTTTGCATTCCTAGAACTTTCAGAAAAATTTTTGGAAACAGTGGCTGTAGAAAGTATCATGCCTTTTTCAAACATTAATGTGTGTTTCAAATACTAATACCTGTAATGTATCAGCATTAAAGATGCATGGTTGAAAGTGAGCCATAGGGTTTATCATCTTAAGGAATATTGATGCCTACTAGTTAATTAAGAGACTGAGAAAGTCAATATTAAATGTTGAATATTATCAAATATACTTTGGGCCCTAATATGTTAATATCCTTTTGAGCCTTCTCTTTTGACTTTATGCAGTAAGTTGTCTTGTGGCTTCTATAGTAAATCATTCTTGCATCATCAGAGTAAATTCTTCTAATCATGGGGCAATATTTTTAGAATACATTTCCAAATTAAATTCTCAATATTTTACTTACAATTTTTCACCTATAATCATAAAGGAAACTGGCCTTTAGTTTTATTTTTATGAGCTTATTCACCTTTTCAAATATCAATATTAAGGGCTGGCATAAAAATCTGAAAAGTCTTTCATCTTTCTTGTCAGGAAAGTTTAGATGACCATAAAATTTTCTGTACAAGTATCAAATTATTGTGTTATACCTCTGAAAATAATAGGATGTTATTTGTCAATAATACCTCAATAAAGATATAAATGAAAACCAAAAAAATAATTTCTTTGTTAGTTTTCATTCAGGTTTTCTCCATCTTTTATATATTTTTAAAAAGTCATATAATTTTTCAGTTTTCTAATTTGCCAGAATAGGATTTTACACAGTTTTTACTTATATCTTTGGTTATGTTTATTTTTTATTCCCAATTTTATATATTTTCTCTCTTTTCTATTAGATTAGATCTACTAAATGTTTGATCAGTATTGTTTTCTACACAGAACCAGATCTTAGATGTGTTTATTCTATTATTTATTTTCTAATTTATTAATTCTACTGTCATTTTTTCTCTGTTTTACTTAAGTGTTTTTTTTTTTAATTGAACACTAAGTTTAGTAATTTTTATTCTTTCTGGTGTCCTAATAAAAGGTTTACAGGTTATGGATTTGTTGTAGTTTATGACTTTGTCAGCATCCCAGATATTTTGACAGATTACCTTTTTACTCTCACTATTGTCTGAATTATCCTTAATGGTGCATTTGAGTGTCCTGGCAATCATTTTTCAGAGATCATTTCTGGTATGAGAATTTTGGCCTCTATTTTTCCGACTTTTGAATTTTATAATTACTAGTTACTAATATTCTTTTTAAACTTGACAGGAAATATATCTTCCTGCTCTCCTTTAGACACAACGTGTGCTGTATCTCAATCAATCAATCTTACTACTATTTGGAAAATCTCTCTTTCTGCCCCATCTATGGGGCATAGATATTTGCATATGATCAACTGTAAGAGTCTGAGGAAGTTAAGTTTCTCTCCCAGTCTCCAGAATTTTTGAAGGCAGTCAAAACAAAGAGGTAATCTCATTTATTGGATTAGCATTAAAATCAATTTTTAAAATTGATCTGTCTCTTTTCTGAGTTAGAGAAAAAAACAAAAGTCTATGACAGAAACTACTAGAACTAAGCATGCACTTTACATATTGTGGTAGGCAGAATGATGGCTCCCCAAAGATGTCCTCATCCCAATCCCCAGAACCTGAGAATATATCAGTTCATATGGCAAAGGCAAATGAAGGCTGCAGATGGAATTTAGGTTGCTAATCAGTTGACCTCGATAGTACAATTTTCCTGGGTGGTCCTGGTGGGCCCAGTGTGATCAAACCCATCCTCCAGTGGAGGACAGAGGTGAAAGAGATCAGTGTGATGCAATGTGAGAAGCTCTGGACCCACCATTATTGAGTTAGAGGTGGAGGAAGGGGCTGCAAACCAGGGAATGAAAGCAGCTTCTAGAAGATGAAAAGTCAAGGAAACACGTCCTCCTTGGGAGACCCCCAAAAGTAATGCAGCCCTGCCCAAACGTTTATTCTAGCCCAGCAACACCTACGGCAGATTCTGACCTCCAGAATTATAATACATTTGTGTTGTTTGAAGCCACTAAGTGTGTGGCAATTTTGTATAGCAGCAACTAGAAACTCACAGGCATACATTACTTTGTCAGCCTTACAGCAACCCTTTGTTGTAGACACTGTTGCCTCACACTACAGATGTAAAAAATGGAGAACTGGAAAGTTCGAGTAACTTTTTCAAGGTTTCCCAATAAGGCAGGATTCATTCAGGATTTAACCAGAGAGTTAACCACTAAAATCCACGGTAGTATTTCTACATATTTCCTAGACAATTATTTGGGAAAACCAGCAAACGATTTAGCAAGAATGTCCCCTCGTAACTCCCTAGTAAAGGTACATCTTCCAGTGTACTCAGTCCAGAGTGTAATGCTCTGGGTGTTCTTAAGCATGTGATTCATTATTAACTCATTATTGGTATCAGATATTGGAAGGAAGTACTTAGGTTAGAAATGCCTACACTCTGTTCTGTTTCTCAGGGTTGGGAGACCAGCAATCTTAGGCTACTGAGAAGCCTCTGAGGTTGGTCTCCTCCACAGCAGTCAGTGATCTCTCTGAAATATGGATTTGATTCCTCCTCCTCCTCGCTTCAACACCTTTACCTGCTTCCCAGCTCATGTGCTGTCATGGCCTGGTGGACCCAGACCTCCCAGGGACAGCCCTTCTTTCCCAGCATCAAAATCACTCTTCCTTTTCTCTATCCCCCACTAGATAGAAGGTCTTTGGGGGGCACTCTTGGGCTTCTGGAGCTCAGCATCCCTTCTGGCACACAGTACATGCTCAATAAATGCCTATTTAACAAGTGGAACATTTACTCTGATGGTCTCTCAGATCCTATTTAAATGAATTTCAGCACTTGGGATTTCAACTTCTGACTTAATTTCATTTTGTCATCATGCCTCATTTCCCAGAATTACACTTTTTTGTGTATCAGAGGAAAAGATTGTCCAGCAACTTAGTCCTGAAAGTCAGACAGCATTGGTCAGATGGCCTCTCATGTCGCACTCAAGAAAGAAACCAGGCTGAGGCCCTTCCATGCGTGAGAGTACAGCTGAGGAAAGCACAATAAGGAGTCATGCAAAATAGAACAAGTTTCAGAATTTGCCGAGTTTCTGCCAGGTAACTTGGTGACAGGGCCAGGGAAGCTGTTTACCTTTGCTCAGCTTTAGTATCCCTGCTTTAAAGTGGGGGTAGCACCCCACTTGGGAATTTGCTTTTCAGAGTAGATGTTGCATGTAGGGTGTGAGTCCTGGTGCCCAGGGGGCTCCTTCACTCATTAGACTTGGAGTCACTCTGGCAGCACCCAGTAGGACTGTTGGCTTTTAGACGTAAGAAGACTGAGGGCACATGGGGGAAGAGGAATACAAAATCCCCAGGAAAGGCACCAGCTTTTCCCAAAATGCAGGGAGAACACTTGTTCACGGAAACATCAGGGCACGGGACGTGAGCATCCTCTGGAGGGATCCCGACGTGCATGTTAAGCTCTTGGTGACTTGCAGCTAGCAAACGTGACTCTGCGTGCTGCGTGTCTGGAGGAGGAGGTGAGGCCGTGTTGAATACAGTGTAAGGACGGAGTGAGAGCGTGTGCTCAACCAGGGGAAAAGATCTCGCTTTTTACATTTTTTTATTTGTAATAACTATTAGGGAAGAAATTGACTCTAGAAATGTTAAATGAAGCTGATTTTAGAACATTTCCATTTTAGTGCTCTGCTGACATTAAAAAGCCCCAGGTGTGGCTTCTGCCTTCCCATAAGGTGTTAGGAAAGAAGAGAAGCGGTCCTCATTCCCCCCGATGCCTGTGAGGATGCAGAGGAGAACCGGGGGGCCCCAGCTATGACTGTTTCCACTCTTGCTGAGTTTATAGTCTTTATAGGCTCAGTGAGTCAAGGCCACTAATTCTCAGGACTTGAGAGTGGGGTATCCTGGTGCTAGGGTCGTTAGGGCTCAGAGAATTGGGGGCCTGAATCCCAAGTCTGTTTCTGCTGAAAACCAGCTGTGTGAATGCCTTTAAGCCCCCTGTCCCCATCTGTCAAGTGAGAAATGGTAAACTAAATGCACACTAATACTTCATTAGTTATAAAAATAGAAATAAATGCATGATATGACTGTAAACAAGCAGTGGATAACAGATGCCCAGGGAGTAAAGTATTGACAGAAATTAAAAAGGAAAAATAATGAAAGCAGTTAACATTTGCCAAACACAGTGTGAATATGGTCGTAGTTTCTCTGTCACAGGGATGAGGAAACTGAGGCTTAAGAGCTTATGTCCTTAACCAAGTCCTGCATCACTAGTTCCTGGCAGAGCCTGGTTTCAAACCATGGTCCTCCTGAACCCCGTGTCACAATGCTCAAGCACCCTGCTTTCCATGACCCCATCCCCAACCCCCAGGGCAATCATCAGGAATATGAAAATATGGGGTAAAGTGATGGGTACCTAGGCTCCTAGCATAGACTCAACAAGTAAGCATGAGAATGTTCAAGAGCAAACTGGAATGACTTCCTGAATTCCAGGGTGCAGTGAATCTGAATTAAACGACAACATAAGATGGGATGACAGCAGGAGATGAGGACCATTGGCCCAGTGCGTTCATTTGGTAAGGCCACCGGGCAGCAAGGTGCTCCTGGCCACATATATCCCTCGTCACTAGATTTACATGGATCATCTGAAAATGAATAACATTTATAATTTTCCCAGTGTTTTAACAATGCCATACTACATATAGTGGAATGTATGAAAACATATCATCAGGATTTGATACATTTTTATGTGTCTATCACAGGAGACTGAGAAAAATAACATGCACTCACTTGCTCAGAGTGCCCACCACAGATGAGGGCTGAATATTATGGAACCAGATTTACCTTCCTAGTTTCAAAGGCTCTTAAATTCTCCATTTGCAAATAAACTTAAATGACATGTTAAATACTACGCCCTTTATTGTGGAAAGAGGGGTTCACTGTAAAGCCAAGAGAAGGAAAATATTCTTAGTTTTAGTTCCCTTTTTCAGTTTTCCTTCATTCATACTTTAATAGATACTATTCTGTAGTTTAGAAATTTCCATTATAAAAAGTTCTTGTTTCTCAGATCTGAGACATTCGTTAGTGTGCACATGCAATTACGAAACTGGGAACCTTTTATATCCTTGTTTTAAAATTGAAGTAGTAAGATTGAGTACAATCAGCACTGGCTTTAAATAGATTAACCAAATCAAGGAGGCTGTAACCTTTAGCTGGTGTATTTTAGATACGTGATTCCCCAAGTAGTGGCCAGGGTGGCAGAAGCTACTGCCCTGAAGGGAAATTCCCCATTACTTTTTGGGTTTCTGATCATAAGATTCGTAGTTGTTTTTTTTTTGTTTTTTTTTTTTTAATATATATTTTCACATTTGCATTGTTCCCTACATTTTTGACACCAAAATTGGGACTGACCTTTAAGCCATAAAAACCTTAGTTTAAAGGCAATAGGCAAAATACCTTTTTGGGAGGATAACTCATGTTAAAAACATGTGGAGAAAAATTAGAGAAAGAAGCCTTTGTTACTGTGACATTAGTGGGATGGGACAAATGCCATGACAGATTGTGTTGGATTTTGACATAATATTGCATAATTCACACAGGACTTAGTTTTGCATGTAGCTTGCCTGTTCCGTGTGATAACTTACGTAAAGGACAAAAGAATGCTTTATATAACAGAGTTCAAGCTAGGCAGGTTTCGTGCTCAGCTTTGGGTGAACATCCCACCACTCATCCCGCCATTCCATGATGAGAGGGGCCGGGACCCGCCTTCTCCATACGTTCTGCGTGGCAGGGGACCAAGTTAAGGTGAAGTCATTAGAGTTGGCCCTAATCCAATATGACTGTGTCCTAATAAGAAAAGAGGCATTTGGACACAGAGATACACAGACGGAAGACGGTGTGAAGACATGGAGACAACGTCCTGTACAAGTTTAGGGTTGCCTGAGGCCCCCAGAAGATGGCGGAGGTCCGGGCAAAGTCTCCCTCCAATGCAGCAACAAACCCTGCCGATGCCTTGACCTCAGACTTCTAGACTCCAGACTGTGAGACAATAAATTTCTATTGTTTGAGCCGCTCAGTATGCGGTTCTTGTTACGGCAGCCCCAGCAAACTGATACAGCTGTTTAATCCCCAGTTCAGCCATTTGGGTTGAACATTGTAACAATGGTAATTACCAGTTACGTTTTCCAGCCAGACAATTGAGTCACTTGTCTCAGCAGCAGCCGCTCTAGGGAAATGCTGCCAGACTGTGCTGCTGAGTTAACTCTTGAGCCAAAATACTAAGAATTCTGCAGGCCAGTTCCTACAGAGGTAACTCCACAAGGTTGCCTGTGCAAATAGAGATTGATTAGCCAAGGATTTTGTCTCTTCATTTCATTCCATTCTAGATTTTGGCTTGCCCTACAGGCTTCATTGTGAAATGAAACAGCACCCTCACTGCCCCACAGACACGTGACATAATGTTGAGTTTCCCGTAGCATTGTGCATTATGTATTAAAATCAACAGAGGAATTTTGCCTTGTGGTCTACTTAACAAAAGAACAGTATGCTATGTTTAATTATACTCTGTCCAGACAGGTTTCTCTTTCAAAATAATTTGAAGCTTATGGAAAAGTCTGCTTTGTTGTAAGCGGATGGGTTCCAACCAGCCCTGCCGCCGATGAGAGCGTTTCCAAGCCCGGATTTCACAGTTGACATCCGAACCCCAGGGGAGATCACCCAGTTTCTCTGGTGATTTGCTGGACTCCTGGCTATTTTCCTTGTGGTCAAATCAAGCACCCCAAATTAAAAGGGTGGATGGGAGAAAGAATAAGGAAAAGGAAGGGAGGGCAGGAAAGGAGGAATGGGGGAAGAGAGAGAAGAGAAGAGTATGTTTGAAAGGGAGAAAAGCAGAAAGGGGAAAAGAGAAAAGTAAAAGAGATCAAGTGTGCAATTCCAGAGGACTCTCAGTAGTCTTCCTGTGTGTTTGTAATAGTCTGTGATACCTATCTGAGACCGCACTAACCCCATGCTCTTTACTGGGAGACTAAGATTATATACCACTGTGGATATTTCAGTTTTAAAAGTACGATGAGACCTGATAGCGATACCACATTAAACACAGCTCCTATTGATTCTTTCTAACCTTGCTAAATGAGCTGCACATGTTAAGTACCTTTTGCTCCAGCCTGGCTGATGGGACCACGGATGTTCACTGTACGGCTGAATTTCCTGGGAGGTCAGCAGACCGGGTGAGTGGGAGGTGGCCGAGGGGACATCTGGCCGAGCAACTATTTACCCTCACTGCCCTCAAATACAGATTGAGAACACATGTCTGGACAAATCTGAATCATGGAGAAATTAAACCAGGCTTTACTACCTCTCCACCCACTGCCTGACCAGCCACATGAATGTGTATGGCTCAACTAAAATGAGAGGTCTGTAACGGAACGGAACTCGTGGTTCACAAGGCTCAAGTTACCTTTTTAAAGCTGATTTAGTCTAAGTTAATGGTTTCATTTCAGATAATTTTAGGAAATGAAAATGCCACTGTTATTTCATCTACTCACTTCAGATGTCTGCTTTACACTTCTGTCCTTACAATTCTGTTCTCCCCATGTGCTGAGAGTGGACATGGAATAGGAGGGGACAGACAAGACACTTGCTAGTTCTGGGAATGGCATCGATGCTGTCTTCAGATCCCGACAGTCAAGCAAAGCGCAAAAGCAGCCGCCACTCAAGCCTGGATTGAAACCCGTTTGCAAGAGCTCAGGCTCATGTTTCGGGAGCTCTGTTTTTTTTCATCTGGGAAATGGGATGATCATACCTGGAGTTAGAATTAGCAGTTAAGTGGTATAGCACATAACATAGCCTCACTAAAAGGTGGCCTTTTTTCTGTTATTATTATTATTGATAATATGATAATAATTTTAGTTTTGATCTACTAGTCTGGATGGTTTCTCCATTTGTGGAGAACAATTTGCAGTTGAAATGGGAGCAGATTTCATCTCAGATGAGGCAGGGGGAGCCTGCTGCCCCCTCCATGGGGCTTGCAGAGTGCTGGGAAGAAGCTGCTTGAATACCTCCCATCACGCTGGCTTCCCTTGGTGCCTGGAATCCCTCTCACTATCCTTCCGGTTAGCCCGGAAGTGACCTGCTTTCCTCTAGGACCCGGGTCTGGGGAGGAGGTCAGCATCACCAGACTGTAAAATGTGAGACAGCACGGGGCATGTCTGTCTTGTATTCATTGCTCACCTGATACCCAGCTTATGCACTGAATGAACGAAGGTCAAGGTTACCTTCAGCATCCCTTTTCCTCCCCAACACAGCTAGTCTAAGACATTGCACAGAAAGTGATCTGTAACTGCTTGCTGCATTTATTTCAGTTGAATGGAAAATGCCTGCACAGGAATTTAAAGTATAATTCATAAGAACTTGGTTCACAAAGAATAAGTAAGTCAGATGGAGGTGGGGAAGAAAATAGAGATGGCGAGGTCATGGGGGATCTTTTGGATGAACACTTTGGGAATGGTGTTTGGTCCAGCCATGGAGGAAAAGGGGCAAATAGCAGGGTGGGTGAAGCAAGGTGGTAGCTGCAGGCAGCTTGGAATCTGCAGCAGGGTAGTTCTGGCGCATTCGTGTGGGTGGGACTTGTGTGTGTGTGTGCATGGACGTGTGCAGTGCAGCTGTGAGGAGTGTGTGTGCTGCTGATGGACAATGCAGGTGTGTGGTGTGCATGTGAGTGCCTTTGCAACAAGTGGATGAGTGTTACCTGGGAGAGATGCACTACCTGGGTGTCAGGTGCATGTTGTGGTGCAGATGTGTGTGTGTGTGTGTGTGTGTGTGTGAGGATGTGTGCATGTGAGCATGGAGATGAGGTGTGTGGTGTTTGTGTGCCTGACACCAGTGTGTATTACTTTGTGTAGTGCAGGTGGTTAGTGTGTTTCTGGGGGACCTGTTTTCCAGGTGTGTGCATGAATGTGTATGCATGTATGGTGGTGTACATGCGGTGCCTGGGTGAGGTGCATGTGTGTGGGACAGGTGGTCAGTGTGCAGGTGTGGCGACATGTGCTAGATATGGGTGTGTGCAGATGTGTCCCATTTGGGGGACAGCAGGCAGGAGTTGGAAACATTGTACACCAGATGTCATGGGCCAGGAGTTCTCTAAGTGTGGCCCCTGTACCAGCATCAGCATCATCGGAAACTTGGCAGAAATGCAAAACATCATTTCCACCCAGGCCCATTGAGTCAGAGATGCTGGGCTTGGGCCTGCGCCCTGGGGTTTACAAGCCTTCTAGTGGACTCTGATCCCAGCTCAAGTCTGAGCACCACTGCCATATATCCATTTCCGGCTTTGAGATTTCTCTTCATTATCATAGAGGGTGTATTTCTCTTCCCCTCTCGTGCTGAGATCTTGGCAGTTACTCCCAACCTGATAGAGGAAGACTGGAAGTGGGGAGGCTGGAAATCGGATGCTCTGTGCTAGTGGCATGCTCGGCCATATCATCTTTCCTTTAAAATGGAATATCCATCACTTTTGAACTGAGAGCACCAAACTTTACTTAATTGGATGATAATGGAAGATTTCTTCAGATAGCTTTCAGACTTAGAAGATAGCTAATTTCTTTGTCTGTCAGAATTTTCCCAACAAATCACTGTTTCTGAGAATTTGAGTTCAGTCGTAATGCAGGGAAAGTGTGCCGCACTATAGGATTATGAAGTGTGTCTGTGCACGATCTGTATACTGCAAAGCACTTATGCAAAGTGGCCGAATTCCTGTGAGTTCTGCAGCCCCCCGCCCGGGTTGGATCCTGCCCATGTGGCATTGGGCCAGTTTTTAACCTTTCTGTCCTTTACCTTCCTAGCTGTTAACAAGAGAACCACAGTACTACCCCCCGTAAAGTCCTAGAGTAGTCAATTGAAATAGTGCGTGCAAAGTAACGTAGACTGTGTGCCACTGTTTGGGGTTTGGGAATATGCATTTTGTGCATTATTGAATGGAAGTATTTGTAGAGGATGATTTTGCATTTCTATCAAGCAAGTTACAGTTAAGTAAAACTAAAAATGTGTGTGAATGGAGTGTGTGCCAACAGCTTTGCCCCCAGCCAGGTTTCTCTGTGCTTCCTCACTGACTTGGCCACAGGACTGGCTTTTACAGGGCTGTCGTTCTCCAGCAAGCACGGACTGTTTGCTTTTGACAGACACTGATTTGAATTTGAAGCCTTCTCATTGGGCTTCTTTTTAAACCTTGGATCCTTTTATGACACTCCGGCCCCCATTCTGTCCCTGACCACTCATCCCCTTGCTGACTGATTGCTCAGGGATTTCTGTGACTAGGGTTAAATTGCCTTACATAAAAATTGCAATGAAGTATCTGTGTATGATAGAGTATTATTCAACCTTGTAAAGGAATTAAATTCTGACACATGCTGGACCATGGATGAGCTCTGAAGACATTATGCTAAGTGAAAGAAGCCAGACACAAAAGATCACATACTGTATGATTCCACTTATGTGAGTCCCTGGAGTATCAAATTCATAGAGACAAAGAGCAGACCAGTGGTTACCAAAGCCTAGGGAGAAGGGGGGAATGGAGAGTTGGTGTTTAATGTATACAGAATTTCAGTTTGGGATGATGCAAAAGTTCTGGAGCTGGATGGCAGTGATGGTTGCTCAACAATGAGGAACATAATACCACTGAGTTTGGACCCTTAAAAATAATGAAAATGATAAATTTTATGTTATGTGTTTTACTCCAGTAAAAATTATTGCAATGAGGTCCATTCTTTTTATAGTAAAGAGCCTCATAATTGTTAATATCTCCTACCTGATGTTCGATTTCATTAATATGCATCTGTGGTTATAGAGAAGGCTCAGCCCTGTAAGCTCTGTCCCTAGAGACTGCAAGTTGAATTTGACAAAAGACAAATTAAAAGGAGAAAAGGCATACACATTTTATTGATGTTCTGTTTTTACATACACAGGGGCTTCACAAAAAAATAAGTGAAAACCCAGAACAGTGGTTAGACTAGGGGAGTTTGTATACCATTTTAACAAAAGCTGATAAACTATGGAGAAGTGAATACCAAAGAATAAGGGGTGTGAACTCCCGGGGGTGGTAACTGGGCAATGTGTGGTGCATTAGAGTTGTGGAGTAAGTTTGTTATGCAGGCTCACCTCAGTGCTTCTGGTGACAAAAGAGCTCCTGGTACTGGAGGGGTGTGTGCATTTGTAAATGGAAACTTATGTCACCTTTACAAAGACAAATTTTAGGCAGAAAAGGTGAGGCCAGAGAGCTTCTCCTGAATCTGCCATCTCAATTGTCTTCAGCTTGAAGTAACCCTTATGCCAAGATGTCTTGTTCTGGGGTGGCAGGATCTGATCCCCTTCATGATTAAATGGACCAAAAATAAAAAGAGAGGCAATAACGTGTTGTTTCTGTCTAATCTTTGTTTTCAACATCTGGTATTTCCATCCATTAATCTAGGTTTATGTGGTATATACTTGTTACTTTGGTCTCAAATTGGGATTTTCTCTTAATGCCTATGATAGATGAAGTGTGTCTGTTCCAGAACATCTCTCCAAGAAGAATCTTCCAGATCTCACCCCAGGGGTGGGGCTCCTGAAGCTGGAAGGGACAAGAGAGGGAGGGAGTGTGTGTGTGCCAGGAGCCGAATGAGACTTTGGGGAAACATCAGTGAACAAGGCAGGCTGTCCTGTTTCTTATCATTGTAGAACTTCTAGGAAAGATGAACATTAAAACCAAATATTTCTGCCAGAGAGATCTGACCTGGTCTAGTGGCCAGGGCATCTTTTCTGAGGATGAGATGGTTACGCTGGTCCACAGAGGATAATGGGACTGACCCAGGAAATGAGGTGGCGGTGGGAGAGGAGCGCAGAGTTCTCGGCAGAAGGAACTCTGTGCCCAAGGGTCTAAGAAGGCATGATATGATCTTTTGGAAAAACAGGGAGTTAGCTCCCCAATAGCTGGAGTGTATGGGTGGGAGTGACATGCTGGCAAGGCAGGGACTAGGCAGGTACAGCCTGGTGGCTGTGCTGAGGATGCAGACAGCGATAAGATGTGGGAAGGCTTTAGAGAGCAGCCATTTCAATGCACTCCTTTTGTAGGGGAGTGAACTGAATTCCAGAGTTGTGAAGTGATGTGCCCAGGGTACACAGCTGGTTATGGGGAAAGCCAGGCCAGGACTGTCCTGATCCCTGCCCACGCAAGGTTTCCTTTGATCCTGGGGTGTTG
Source organism: Manis pentadactyla (assembly GCF_030020395.1). Lineage (NCBI taxonomy): Eukaryota > Metazoa > Chordata > Mammalia > Pholidota > Manidae > Manis > Manis pentadactyla. Next base: position 187,858,540 of record NC_080019.1, on the reverse strand, counting down.
GCATAATACATTTTGGGGAATTGAAAGTGGGCTTTGGAATAATAAAGTGCCTTGACAAAATCACGGTCCTGCCACTACTCAGTGTGAGAACTTGGGATATTGATTTCTATCTCTGGGCCTCCATTACTTTATCTGTAAAATGAGAAGACTAATCTTACCTGTAGGGTTGTTAGGAAGATTAGATTAGATAGTATATGTAAATCACCTGGTACAAAGCTCATTGCACCATCATTGATGAATTAAGTATAGATTTCTCTTTTGAACAGCTCTTTTATTGGCCAAATATTTGATAACAAATGAATTTCTTCTGGCTTTAGATTGATGGGAGCATTGTTATGGCTTTCTAATTCCTTGTCAGTCCTGGGAGACATTTCAAAGAAAACTGGAAGTTCTCTATCACATTCAGAGGTTCTGATTTTGTGCAGGGTTTAGCTAATAGTGTTCAATATGAGTTCTATGTCTTAGTGTTCAATATGAGTTTTATGTCTTCTGTGAGAGAAATGCTGTTATTTTCTGCATCAATGCAGAGCCCCCAGATACACAGAATAGCAAGACTATAAGCCCAGCTCTGCAGCCAGCGGTATGATTTGGGACAAATCACTTAACCTCTCTGAGACCCTGTTTCTTCCCTTGTAAGAACAGCTTTGCAGTGGTGATAAGAGGTCACGGTGAATGTAGTGCACTTAGAAATGCCCAGTCCACACCAGGAGCTTGAGCAATGCTGACGACGACTCCTTACTGCCCAACCTTGGCACAAGGTCCCAGGAGCACTGAAGCCTTTGGAGACAGAGCCTGGCGTGGGAGTGACTAGGGCTGCTCTGATCTGGGTTTGGCCTAATGTGGAAGTGGCTTTCCCCAGCCCTTCCCACCCAGGTGTGATGGCTCCAGGCAGCGTTTCCTTAGCCTCATGAATGCAGATTAGAGCCCTGGAAGGCAACTGTGAACCTGTTACCCAACCCCCTGGTTTTGCAGTGGAGGGAATTGAAACCCAGAGAGGCAACTGGCATATGCAGATTCGCTCCTGCTTGGCTGCAGGGCTGAGATAAGGTTCCATTTCTCCAGTATTTTTAGCCAATGGCTCTCTACTTTATTCTGCCACTGGCCTCCATGGAAATATAAAAAATGTTTTATTGAGTTTAAGTCTCCGGGTGGTCCTGCCTTGAGCGAGCCACTGCTTCTCCCTGAGGTTTTGTGTCCTTACCTATAAAATGTGGATGACCCCAATCCATGAACAGTTGAGGCTCCGGGAAAATGAGGATAAGGCATTGCTATTCCGATCATTGGTTCTAGTGTCCAATAAGCTAAAGAGATTCTCTTTAGTCTAGTTCTGTCTTTCTAGTTCTTCTACTGCTCTGTTATTTCCAAGGCAAATTCTTAGATCTAAATGCCTGAGAAGTATCTATCAAAGATTTTAAAATTTTTTGTGGAGGCTCAAGTACTGATAGCTTTATTTTGAGTCCCTTAATAAATGTCTTTCTTGATAGGTGTTATGATGGTTTTGAAATTTGAAAATATTCTCTGTTGTAAAGGCTGTGGGGAAGCATGCTGTTTTATATATTGCTAGTGGGAATGCATAATGATGCAGCCTCTATGGAGCTAGTTTAGCAATATTATGATTCTGCATCTTTTAACCAAACAATCCCACGTCTAGGAATCTATCCCAAGAATAAACTAGCAAAATAGGAAAAAAATCAACACAAAAGCCTATTCATGTGGCACTAATTGTAGTAGAAAAAGACTTGCAGTAACCTAAATGTTCATCAGGAGGGGACTGGTTGAATAAACCATGCCACAGTCACACAATAGAGTTTTTATTCTATAGCTGCTGAAAGAGATGGAAGACTACCTTATATACTGTGATGGTGTGAGCCATAAGGTATAATGTTAAGAGCAAAGAGCAAGGTGAAGATCAAAATGTATGAATTGATAGCTTTTATCTAAGAAAAGCACATACAGATTTTCTTGGAATTACAATGTCTTTATATCCTCAATAAACCCATCAAAAGTGAAAATACTGTAAGTGGAAAATGAGTTTAGTGCATCTAACATACTGAACCTCATAGCTTAGCCTAGCCTATCTTAAACATGCTCAGAACAATTACATTAGCCTAAAGTTGGGCAAAATCATCTAACACAAAACCTATTTCATAATCAAGGGTTGAATATCTCATGTACTTTATCGAATACTACATGCAAAGTCAGAAACAGAATGGTTGCCCGTGTATCGGTTGTTGACCCTCATGATCTTGTGGCCAATGGGAGCTGTGACTGCCTGCCCAGCATCACAAGAGAATATCTAGCCTATCCCCTAGCACAGAAAAAAATCCAAAATCAAAATTTGAAGTATGGTTTCCACAGAGTTCATATTGCTTTTGCACTACCATAAAGTAAAAAAATCATTATGTTGAACCATTATAAGTCAGGGACGATCTGTATTTACTTAATATTTAATGGATTGAAAAAACAATAGGACAAGAAACAAACTTCAATAAAAATGGTTATTTATAAAAGAAGGGGGAACAGAGAGGAAGCAATGGGTTTCGAAGCTGCATTTTTCTTAATGTGCCTTGTTTTGTACATTTAGAAATACAAAAATATTTTACAAAATTGCAAGACAAAAGATAAAGAAAGCAATCCCTTAATTCAAAAGCAAAATTAAATAAATCAACCTGAAAGGAATTATTGCAAATGATTTTAACCTTCACTTATTTGGCTATCTGTAGTGAGATGTATCCTAAGGACAAGAAGAGCCACAAAGAAATCTTAAACCTTAAACTATTTTCAGTAATTATATTGTTGGTAATATGTTAGTCGGGTTATTCTGAAAACTTTTAAACATAAATTGGGATAAAACACATAATATTATATTAACGTCATAAGGATCCAATTTTCTTAACATAAGAGAAAAAGAGAAGCAAATAGAAAAATCCAAGAAATTAAAACCCTCTAATCCCAAACTTGAACTGGAAATATCAATGTGAACTCCTGATATATTTTCCTTGAAAATAATTTCTGACCCTGTCTGCTAAAAAGGCCCAATAACCAATACTGAGGCAGGGCGCTCTTAGCATCCATACTGTAGTCTCTAAATACCTTTCCTGTTGAAAGGAACCAGGGCACCTCGGAAAGATTGGTTGATTCCAAGTTGGGGTTGGAAATGTTCCAGATGAACCTGTAATATCTTGTCTCACAGGAAAGCAGGGAGCTACCACAGACCATTAGGCTGTGACCAGATTCAAACCAACATGCAGAGGCTCCCACTGGCCAAAGATGGAACAAACCTATCCAGAGGTGGTTATAAAAGAGCAATATCTGCAACATATCAAAACATAGAGGATCTGTTAGGATCCATGCATTCATAACAGTATTTAAAAACCCTATCTGCACCCTTTGTAGGATGCTAGGGAACCAACTAATTGACCTGAAAACTGGCAAATAAAGGAAAAGAATCAAGCATTTATCCTCCCTTTCTAGATAGGACTGTGTCTCAGGAGAAGGGAATAGTTGAGGAAGTTGAGTTCTTTCTTAGAAGAATTCCAATTGTAAATGTAGATAAAACAAAGTTAACATTGACAATGAGAGCAAACTAAAATGGGGGGGGGGGTGCAGAAAATAAGGAAATAAGGTCTACTGGCTTAGTCCTCTTCCTGAAACTGACTGTTATGGGAAGAACATTGCACTGTATATTCTGTCAATACATGAAATGGTAAACATCCTGGACAAACATCTGTTGTTTGCCAGGAAGTGCAATTTTCTCCTGGTGAATAGCCTTAGCAACCAATAATGTACAGCTAAATGTAGGTGACAATAGCTTGAGCCAATCCTAATTCTTTCAAAACAGTCGGGTAAGTCCTTCAGAGTTCCCCCTTTTTGCCTTTTAAAAACCCTAAGCCCTTTCACCTCCTGAAAGCCTACATTTCAGTTTCCTTCCAAATATATGGTCCCAGATTGCAATCCATAAAACTCCAGATAAATGGAACTGATCATTTTAAAGCTTTACCTTTTTTTTCCTTTTATGACACAATTAACAAATAAAGAAATGATTAGGAATTAGCTTACCACCACTTTGCAACCCCCAATGAAATAAGGGATCTATGTAACAAGTGTGGGATTCTTAATGTTAGTGTAACCTTTTTCACCAGCATCAGTTTTGTGGTTGCTGTCAATCACTGTGAAGGGAAAAGCTGTTATCTTCTCTTATGGAAATTACAGAGAGCAGGAGGAGGCTGGAGGTTTGGGACTGAGAGACCTGCCCACTGCATCCACTTAGCTCCTGCAACTATTCATGAAGCTGTAGCTCATGCCAAGTCACAGGTGAAGAAATTCTAAGACTGTCCCTGGCTTCTGGGAATGCAACAGTCGCGGGTGGTTGTCTAACATTTCTACCTATGATAAGGTGCTAATTCCTGGGTACTTCCTCAGATGTTTCACAGCTGCATCTAGGTCGTCACAGAAGGAAGGGTTCCAAGGCTGACTGTGGTCCTAAATAAAAACACTCATTAAGTTTTAAAACAGATTAAATCAACTTGGACATATTTTACGACCTTGTGTCGCAGATCAGGAAACAGACATGGTTGTCTAGTATTGTAGGAAAGACTCTTTTCTCTGAAAAACTCAGTTCCTTTGATGGTACAGTTGACCAAACTAAGACAGTACTGAGTTTTCAGTGTCCCTCCACGTGTCTTTCCACCTTATTCGCTGCTCTGCAAGAAATCCTCTGAACCATTATCTCAAGAGTGCGTGGAATACATCAGGAAGATGGAAGCTGACACAGGCCCAGCACATCTGGCCCCAAGAAAGCTGACCCGACAGTCGCCATCAGCTCTGCTACCCTGCACTTGATGCTCTTTTTAGATGAATCAGTGCAAACATGGTATTATAATCATCTTACTTTCTCTCAAAACTTTGGCAACAAATTGGTTACATGGTTTTCCCACCCGCAGTCCTCAATAAACATCCTTTTTTTTTCTCATTTTTCAGAGATTTCTAGGAGACTTTTTTTCTTAAACTTGATCTGAGTAGCAGATGGGAAAAAAATAAGTAGATGTTGGTTGTGAGTATGGTAACCGTTTCGTTCTCTGCCAGGGTTTATTTCTGTTGTCATAGAAGAAAATTAGCAGTCCACTTGTTTCAGTGATTTCAGAATGTTGCATGAGAACTTTCCACAAGAAAGGCTGGGTCTTTCAAGAATATTTTCTTTTGACTGTAAAATAATTGTTTTTAACTGTAAATAACTTGTTTTGTAGATCACAGTTGATAGATGGCATTATCATTTTGTTAATACAAAAATAAACATCGAAAGAAAGACTTTTTTGGCTGAGTATTCTTTTACATTCTTTTTCAATTTTATTTTATTGCTCTTTGAACACATGCTTTTTCTATGAGTGTTATGTGCATTTTACTTGAGTCATTGGCGCTAGTCATTTACTATCTGTTTCCCATTTGAGTGACATCCTTGGGTCTAAGGGTTTTTGTTTGTTCCCATTTTGTTCTTAGAAGGTAAAAGCTCATTTTTGAAATGTGCAGTATTTTCTACACTTCATTAATTTGTTTTCTTGTACATGTCATTAATAATTAGGTACTTCAGAATATTGGAAGATAGCTACTTGGATGTTATAGTCTTAGATGGTTCATTACAGGTAATGGGGAGAGAGCCTGCCTTGTTACAGGTGTGTTCACACAGCGGTATGAGCTGTGGAAAGGTACGTGAAAAAGTCTCACCAGTGGCTGCAGTGATGTACTACAGGGTGGAGATTTATTTGAAAGGATTCAGAATGGTTAAAAATGGAAGGATCTTGGAAATCTGATGATCACTTGAGCGATTCCGTGAGATGAGTTTGTCTGTTATGATGTGGGGAGACGGACCGAGTGTCATGGAGCCAGGACTCAGTGTTGTAGGTGCGTCACCTGCTGGCTATAGGGTGCGTTAGCTCTCTGGGCCTCAGATTCTTCATCAGTAAAATGGGGCAGAAATGGAGCCCACCTCACTGGGTTATTATTCTAGTAAGTGAGTCAGCAGTTAATCATCTGCCTGTGCCTGGAACATGGTGCTATCTAAGTGTCTGCTGAATATATTAAAATTCAGAAATGGAATGCCCAGTCGATCATAAACCTTAGGTGGTCTGTGTTTAAGACACAAAACAAGCAAACAAAAGAATCATCTTACCTCGGAAAAAAGTATAATCAGAACTGCCAGGTTATTAGAATGTCGGATTGAATAATGTCATAAACCACTTGACCTCCTTGCAGAGAAGCCTGGAGTGAAGATGAAGGTGGGGATGAAGAGAGCCCCAGAGACAGCAACTACTCATCGTGCTGGTCTCCGACACTGGGGAGAGTCAAGGGTCACTAATTGACTGACAGTGGGTGGGGCTGCACATTAGCCCAGAGGCTCCCCCACCTCCTTGAGTAAATTACAAAACTTGAATCTGGTTGCGAGCAGTTGGCATGTCATAGGAAATAGGACTGTTCCAATGTAGCAGTAACTGCCTGGGTGCTGGTGAAATAAAATAGGTTAGCTACAAACTCAGGCCCCGGGAGCACTGGATGAACTTCAGGCAAAAAAATAAGAAGGGTAGGAAAGAAGAAGAGAAGGAAAGACAAAGAAAGAAAAGAAGAAAAGACAAGATGAACAAAAGAGCAAAGGGAAAAAAAAGGAGAAAACAACCAAATACAAATCACTCAGGGAGGAAAAGGTTATTGTTTTATTAGTCAATTCATCAGAGTCTATTAGGAAAATCACTTTCAGAAAGGCTATTTTTGTCTTTAGAAATCATTTTTCAGGGCATGGAGGCAAAGGGCAGTAATGCTGGCTTCATGTGGCTTTCCTGGGCTGAGATGTTTCTTATTTCCAGTTGCTGTGAAGAGTTAACTCTGAAAAGAGGCAGAAGGGACAAGTGGGGACAATTGAGTGTGGGTTTTGTTTCTGACATGCAGAGTTAAGAAGGAAACCAGACAGGTAGGGGCGGTGGCTTAGCCTCTGGTACAATTTTGAGGCCATAGAACCATAAGCTGTGATTGTTCCCAGAAACAGAATCTGCAGTTTCTAACCAGCAAACAAACTATAAACTAGACCTGGGAAAGCAAAGATGCTGCCAACCCTGGAGGCCGTCTTGGTGGCTGTGTCTACACCAGAATTAGGAAGTGATCGTGTCTGCGCTGAAAAGGAGACTGGATGAAATGATCATCCTCGGTTCTGCTGAAAAGGAGTAATTTATAAGTAAAGGTATTAGAACCAGTTATTGGAATTGTAGGCTGTCATTGCCTTTAAAAGTTTTGAGCGTGTTTATGTAGCTAAAGATCTTTTCAAGTATTTTGGAAATTATCAGCAACTATTGTTGACATATTGTCTCTGGATACCTTTGTCGTTGTCTTGGTTTACAAAGAAGCCGTATGGAGGCATCATATAATACATTTTTTAAAGTCTGGAGATAAAATATCAGAGGTCCAGTTAAACTAGGGTTTCTGATAAACAACAAATAATTTTTTAGACTGAGTATGTCCAAATATTGTATGAGATACACTAAAACATTATCCATTATTGATCTGTAATTTAAATGTAGCTGACTGCCCTGTATTTTTATTTGCTAAATCTGGCAAACCTGTTCTGGAAAAGTCAAGTAGGATATTAGTTATTTAGTCCTTTGGCGATTACTTTGTTTTAATTTTCTGTGCTCCCACCTCTTCCATTAACCCTGTTTTTGCAAGTTAACCAATAATAATAACTTCCTTTAGCCTCCTAACCATCCCTGCCTGAGCAGCTCACTTGCATATGAAACTGCTTCTCAGATATTTTGATGTGCCTGCAAATCACTCAGGTATCTTGTTAAAACCCAAATTCCAGTTCAGCAGGTCTGGGGTGGGGCCTGAGATTCTGCATTTTAACAACTCCCAGGTAATGCTGGGGCTCATCTTTGATCAGACTTTGAGTACAAAGTGTCCAGACCTGAGTCCTCATTTTCAATTAAACATAAGTCAGATTATCATTAAAATGTTTTCCTCACATTTATTTCTTCCATTTTTGTGGATTCCTTATTCTGTTGTATTTTTTTTTTAAGCCAGAAAATGCTCAATGTTATGCCTTTTGTTAATGGAAGAAAACTGTATTAGGCTGTGAGAAAGTTCTGGAAATGCACATGTTCCGGGAATTGGTCATTAGGTTGTTCATCCGTTCATATTTCTGGAAGGATCAGAAGTGTCATTAGAAAATCACATGATTGTACTTGGTTAACAGGCCATTCCAGGAGCCAAGTCCCAAAACGTATCTGTTACTAAGCATGAAAACCCTGCTCGAAGGAATGTTTTTTATAACACTGAACTCTGTTAGGGAAAAGCATGTTGAAATGATTTCAACATCTGCATATAAAGGCTCAAACATTCTTTTAAAATGAAAACCCAGATTAACAGCTGAAGATTTTTGTTGCCAGGTATTTTGAGCCTTAGAATGGCACAACCCAGATTCAGGAGGGATGATGTTTGTCAATCAGGAAGCATTTATTAGCAGTGCTCATGCCCACTTCCCATCACCTGGCCTTTGAGCAGTGGGCTTTGTGCCTTGGCTAGATGCAAAGAGTGCGGGATTAAGTCACCACAGTGTGCGACAGGTCTTGTCTGCTCCTGACCCCTGCAACCACTGTGTGGAGAGTCAGGCAGCAAAAAATCTGTTGACAGGCTGTGTGTCTGCTTCTTCTCTCTGTGTCTGATGTGGCTTCTGTGTCAGACACTGGGCAGACAGGGAGCAGGAGGAAGCTGGCTGGGAGGGGCGGGGGACGAGAAAAACTTCTAGAAAAACTTTTCTGGCAGGAGCTTAACTGTTTAAACTTTTGCTGTCAGAGGGAATTTTTAAAAATGGAGTTGGCTAAAGAATTAGTTGAGAATGTTTCCTTTGAGAGAGGTGAATGTTATCGCATTAGACTCTTTAGACTAGAGGCTTAATTTGATTCTCTCTTTTAAGAATTCCCCAAAAACTTAAGAATGAGGGTTTTGTATCCTTCTGAATGCACAGAGACCCATAGAATAGGAGGAAATGTGCAAAAGGAGAAGTTAAATGTCATCTCCAAAGTTAGATAACAGTGTTGCATCAGTGATCGGCTTCTGATTTTGACGATTGTACTCATGTTGTGTAAGAGAATATCCTTCTTCTCAGGAAAGACACACTGAGGTATTTGATAAAGACGTATCTTGTCTGCAATTTACTCTCCAATGATTCATAAGACAGAAAATGACAAAGCAGAAATGATAAAAATGTTAATAGTTGGGAAATCTGGTGACAGTAGAAAGGCATCTTTATACTACTTTTGTAATTTTCTCTGTATGTTTGAAATTATTTCAAAATAAAAACTTATAAAAAGAAAAGTAATGATCTTTAGTAAGATCGTTCATAACAAAAGTAACTTAGGCTGGTGTTCACTGGCCCCTATCTCTGTCCTTTGCTCTGTGTCCTCCCTTGAATCCTGCAGATCTTGTGCTTCTTGTCTTCACAGTTAATGCTGAGGCTGGTTGTCTGGTAGGGACACCCCTAGGGGTTTTGTCATTGTTCCCTTGCTGGCTTCTAAGACCCACGGTTAGGGGCTTTCTCTTGGAGTCTCAGAACTGGACACAAAGAAAGCAGTCAATAAACATCCATTGCTTGAATGATGTTCACCAACCTTTCTTTTAGTTGCGATTTGTTTATAGAAAAGGGAAACCTCTAGGCAACATACGGCTCATGGAATCACATAAATTCACGCGAGCATGTGCGCTGCAGGCCAGCATCCTCCATTGCAGAGTAGGGTTAATCCGCGTAACTGAGTGGGGGGCTCACTGCTAGAACGTACACAATCTTCCTGCACTGAGAATCCAGCATTTCAAAGCAGTTTGATTATACAAACCACAGAGGAGACAGCGACTTGTTGATTTGAAGCATAAGGGAGCAGAAAAGGAATTAACATTCAGTTTTTACCGGTTTGATGCCTTTCTGTGAGTCTAAGCAAGATACCTCAAATCTCCTTCTCTCAGTATAAGAAAATTCTAAAAAATTATTGGTTTCAGCATACCAGAGAGCATATTAATTTTTTTCCTTTAAATGCTAAGAAGAAACTTAAAGTTTTTAAAATCTGTAATATTAATTACTAAAGATAGTCTTTGAAGGGATTTTAGTGCCAGAAAATATGATCCAAGCCCATGTACTTGGATACCCCAAGCAATAAACAAAGTCTTCCCTTCTCATCAAAATTGTTGAAAGAAATCAGTCATTTTTGGGAATCTTTAACCTCCAAGACCTCTAAAAGCATGTAAACTCTCTGAAATTAATGGGCATCCATTAATCAAAAAAAAAATGAAAATTTTAATTCATTTTAGAAGTGATTATTTATTTATTTATTTATTTATTTTAGCTGGAGAATTTGCTCAGAGATTTCACTTTTTTTCTTTAAAACTTTTTTTCCTTAAGAATAGTGGCTCATACTTCTGCTTTAGAGCTTAATAACTTTCTGCCACTCCTATCTGTATTGAATTATTGTAGGCCGATTGTTTTTTCAGGTTCTTTGCCTCCACGTCCAGGGATTTGCCACAAAGTCTTGGTCCATCTTGTTTCCCATTAGGAAAGAGCCATTTGTTGCTCAGAGCCCCATCTGCAGTTCCACATCCCCATTTAGGAGATGGGAGGGTAGGGATGCTTTTTACCACTGCCTGCTGCCGAGCCTTCCTATTAGAAGGCAAGATGGACACTGGAAGGCAGGGGAGGGGCGGCGCAGAGGATCTGGGAGCACTAAATAGCTCTCTAAGTGAGAACAATTAGTGACGTAAGTGTATTCTTGAAAATGAACTGCTTTGGGGCAAGATTACTTACAAGCGCCATCATCTCAGCTAAAATCTCCATCAAGAGTTCTGCAGTTCTGAGAAGTCATCTTTGGAGACAGTGCTTATTGGAATTCATAGATAGTGTTTCATTTCATGCTCTCTGAAATTAGCTAATGTTCTGGTCACTCCAGAGCCTTTAAAAATGGCCCCAGTCCCCAGGGCTTTAGACCGAGGGGAAGTCTGGCCACGCATGGGCTACGAGTGTGTGGCTACCTGCCGTTATTTCTTTATTTTAAGTCAGCATCCCCATCAGACTCTTTCCTTTTCTTTACATGCCAAACATAACATTTGCCTTCCCTTCATTGTCAAGAAACAGCAATGCTTTCAACATACCAAAAGTACTCACATAGACAACACAATTGTTTAGTCCTGACTTTAAAATACATAATTTAACTCTTTTACAAAAGCATTTTTCTCCCCATCTGATTTATTGAATTTATCAAATTTCATTGAATGAGCGTGTGAGGGTAGAAAGAGACAGGTGTTTTGTAATTGCATATTGACGCAGCAGTCACCCCGGTATCAATATTACTTTTACTTGCTTACATTCAGAATATGTGCCAGATAGTCCAAGGACAAGAAATTGAGAGGGACAGATTCTGGGGTTTTGAAAAAAAAATTGCAGAAATACTGACACCTGCAGCTTTAATGTAGTTTTGACATTTTATTTTAATTATATTTAAATTAGGTATTTTATAAAATAAAATGAAGCTTGACACATTGTTCAAAATAATATGATCTAGAAAGTGCTTCCAGGGCTTTCAGTAACTAGAGGTGCATGACTGTTGATTCTATCTACTCACTTTTCAGTGCCCTTTCAAGAGCTGAAGTAGCTCTATGATTCATGTGGTGCTTCAGTAAATATATTGGATCTCCAATCTGTATAAATCAGTTCATAAGGTTCTACATTCAAAGCATTTGTAAAATTCTGTTTTAAACCCTTCCAAGTCACCGATACAATATTTTTGAATATCACTATATTCATTTCATTTTTAATATCATTACATTAATTCATATTTATGGGTAATTCAATACTTTATTATAAACTGACTGGCAGATGAAGAGGGCATTTGAATGCCCTGAACAGCATTGCATCTTCCAAAAAAAGTCTTGGCTCCATATAGACAAAACTAGGCCAGTTCTTAAACCCATCATTGTGGCCTAAGGCACAGAATACCCTGCCAGGCTGCTGTCAGGGGCCGGCGTGAGGGCCAGGATGAGTGAGGTGAGTCTCAGCCGATGTGCTCTGTCTGGGAGTGGGGAAGAGATGGCTTCTAAAGGAAAATAGGTGCATTATAACAGCCACAGGGAAATGGATGCTCCTATGAAAAGTTTGTGTCTCTCTAAAATTCATATGGTGCAGCCCTAATCCCCAGTGTGATGGCATTAGGAGGTGGGGCCCTTGGGAGATGCTAGGTCATGAGGGTGGAGCTCTTATAAATGTGCGTAGTAGTGTCTTTCAGGAAGAGACATGAGGGAGATGAGCTCTCTCTCCCTCCACCATGTGAGGATACTGCAAGAAAGCAGCCATCTGCGAAGCAAGAAGAGGCCTCCCACCAGACACTGGATCTGCCTGCAGTTTGATGTACTTCTCAGCCTCTAGAACAGTGAACAATAAATGTTGTGAAGGCCCCCAGCCTAGGGGATTTGTTACGGCAGCCTGAGCAGACTAAGCAAGTGCTGAGTAGGCAAAGCCACCTGACCACTTGGTCAGGAAACATTTTGTCATGATTTACCTAACATTTGCTGACCACCAAATAAATGCACTTGTTTTAAAGATTTTTTTGTGCATTTCTCATGAGGGCACTTTGGAATATCAATGACATTTTCTCTTTGCTGAACTAGAAACCCAACATGGAAAGGAGTTGTCTGAGGCAAACTGAATCTGCAGCCAAAACAAGACTAGTTGGGAAGGTCACTTTGGGGTCTCCATCTCCAAGGATCGTACACTTTCTTTGAGATCTTAGTCTTACAAAATTCAACAGCTCGCCTTATTCAGCCATTATTGCTTCTTGCCTTAACATGTTGCCCTGCTTATCAAGAAACACAGAAACCACATATTGAGTTTCTTTATCCCCCACTACACATTGCTTGGTGTACAAAAGACAACAAATAAATTCTTGGTTACATAATTTTTGAAAATTGCAATAACATTCTTTAATACACTATGAAAGCTACACTGCAAGAGATGGGACTGTACAATTTTCTCATGTATCTAAAAGGAGCCCAAACCAATGTTGTCAGGCCAGTAAGTGTTCCAGTGACAAGTTTAAAACTTTTCATTTTTTAATTTGTATAAGACATTTTAAATATCTTGTGTCTGCTTACAAATACTGTACTGGTCTCTGGATATAAATTTTATGAATGAGTTTGGAAGATGGATAAGGAGACAAGAGCAACTTCCAGTGGAAGATGTCAGGGCTCCACCTGCCTTCCACAGTGAAGTGCAGATGATTGGAGAAATGGCTCATTTCTATCATCACTGTGATTACTCTCATAATCTCATCACCATCCTTAATAATACATCATTTTGAGTGCCTACCATGTACTGACTTTATAAAGAGGTATAAATCTGTGATTGAGAAGTTGGCAATCTAAGGGAGAAAAGGGACAGGCCAAGGGGCACTGGTTGTGTCCAAAGTTTGAAGAATGAGAATTTCTTCCTTGGTTGTGAAAAATGTGTGTCCCCAGGGGAAAAAACCAGTTTAACAGGAAAATCCCAGGTCTTCAAAATTGGATTATATTACTGCTTATAGAAGTAGCCTTCTTGCTTTGGTGAAACAGAAAACTGTTATTCCTATTCCTGGCAGGATACTCAGCTGACTACTTGTTATTGTATTATGATCAGTCTCTGGAGATGAGATTAGGATCTTGGATTTTCAAGGTAGACTTAGAACTGCAGATGTTGGTTGATTCAGGCCGCATCAGCCTGTGTGTACCCATGATGCTGTGGCATAGTTGTGTGAGTTTCCTGGCACTGCTGTAATGAAATCCCAGAAACTGTGCAGCTTAAAGAAACAAAATTTACTGAGGTCAGAAGCCCAAGATCAAGATGTTGGTAGGGCTGATCCTTACTGTGGCTGTGAGGAAGACTGTTCCAGGCCCCTCCCCTAACTTCTGGTGGTTTGATGGCAGTCTCTGATTTTCCTAACTTTGTAGAAGTGTCACTTCAGTCTCTTACACATTCTCCCCATATGTATGTTTGCGTCTGAATTTCCCCCTTTTATAAGGACACCAGTCATATTGGATCGGGGCCCCCCTTACTCTAATGACCTCATCTCAACTGATTACATCTGTAATGGCTCTATTTCTAAATAAGGTCACATTCTGAAGTCCTGGGGGTTAGGACTTCAACATATGGAATTTGGGGGACACAGTTCAACTCATAACAATGGCAGAACCCCTTATTTTGCCATCACCAAACCCCACCAGAGGTGAGATTTTCTGGTGCCCTTGTCTCTGGGCACCTGCTAAAACCCCTCCAAGTCCTTCCAAGTGGACGGTGGTGTTCTCAGATACACCTGTCAAGGTGCTTATTCTCTGCTGTCATCCACATGTCCTCTCCCAATTGCCCTGGGCACAGCTGACTCTCTGGGCATCAGCACCTGTACCGTGCCTCCCTCAGTCCACACTGCTTGGCAGGTGGAACACTACAGCAGCGTGGGTCTCACAATGGTGAGGCTGCTGTGTGTTTTCTGGAACCCTCTCCACCCACAGAGCCTTCAGAAGTGCAGACAAGCTCCTCTCCCCTTGTTCATTACATTTGCTTGGTGTACAAAAGACACTAAATGAACTCTTGGTTACATTATTTTTTAAAATGTCAATAACATTCTTTAATACACTATAGAGGTTACACTGCAAGAGATGGGACTGTACAGTTTACATGCCATAAGAGGGCCACTGAAGCAGGTAGAGAGCATGCCCATTAGCTCACAAAGCCTTTAGGGAAAATAGACACCATGCTACATGCTGTGGCTGCTGACTGAGGCCCTGGGTCAAGCCAGCCTTGTCTACTTGACTTGGTGTCCCCTGCACATGTCCCCAGGTCCTGCATGCAGATCCACTTTAGGCAGCCCCCCTAGCCCACTGTGGTGCTGGAATCCTCAGACAAGTCTCCACACTGCAGAAAGTGTAAGATTTGTCTTTGCAGCTTCCTCTGCTGCTCCATTTGTCTCTTAGCAGCCTCCCGCCTGTGCTCACCAAGCACCTTCAGGTGCCTTCTTCTTGACAAAACTGACAGCTGAGCTTGAATCTGATCATCTTCTTCTTACAAACCGGATAAGCTGATCACTGCTTTACCCCGACAAGGTGGGGTACTTGTGTTTTAAAAGAAGAAAAAGCAACACTGACCAGAACTGAATCTCTAAGGGAAGGCTCGGGATGGCCTGGCAGTCGGTGTGGGGAGAGTGCGTGTGCCCACGTGCACATGTGGGTGCAAGTGTGTACAGCACACTCACAGTGTTTTCTTGGCGCTTTTCCTCAAATTCCTTGTCTGATGGTGTTACTTCTGGCCTCACATAATATAGTAGTTTTCATATATTTTTGGCCATTGAATTCTTTCTTCAGATGAAACCTTCTTCCACTGTGAGTGGACAGCTGAAGACGAGCCCTGGGGCAAACCATCTAGGTTTCAATTCTGCCTTCTCCATTTATCGGCTGTGTGAATACGTTCAATCTGTCTATACCTCAGCTTCCTCATCTCTAAAATGGGGAAAACATATAATGACCACACCGTGTTGTTGTAAGGGCTAGTAGGTTAGTACATGCGGGGTATCTTGGACAATGACTGTCACATGGAGCTTCTGGCTGCCGGGTCGGTGACTGATCACTTCCCAGCTCTTCAGACAGGTTCCCTTCCTCCTTCAGAGATGCCCAAGCTCCTCCCTCTAGAAACCTTACAGGCTCAGCACAATTCAGTCCAGAATCTACCAAGAAGTGAGTAATTCCATGCCTGCTCCCAGCTAAACAAAAAATGTAGCAAATATTCTCCATATTCATCTATTTCAAAAATAGGAACAATGATAACATATTTGGCTTCAATCAGATAATTAAATGCACTGTTTGGACTTCAGGAAGCTTTGGAAAGTTGTGCAAACTCTGTTCCTATTTGATTTCATACTGATCAAAGGATTCCTGAAGCAAATATCAACCTTCCAGTTCCCAGTAGGGGGACGATGATGTACTGTAGCTAGCAGTCCTCACTTTGTGGGCATCTGAATTCCTTGGGGGGTTTGTTAAAGCACAGATTGCTGTTCCTGTGTCTGCAGGTCTGAGGTGAGGCCTGAGAACTTGATTTCTAACAATTCGCAGGGGATGAAGATGCTGTTGATCCAGGGGGCTCACTTGGGGGATGACTGCCGTGTGCCTTTCAGAGATCATTTTGTCCTTTAGAATATCCCCTGGATCTTGAGCGGATGAGTGGCTGGGTGTTCAGCCATGAACCATGGGCGTTTTGAATTTTTATTGATTCTGAGGTACTTGGAGATGGCAGGTGAGAGTGAAGTTTTCTGTTCTAAACCAGGTATTTAGATAAGAAATGTATGTATGAATCAAGAAATGTTTCCTTTAGGTTTATATTCTTCTAGGCCAGCTTGTTGACCTTTCTGTTATTAGTATTTGCTGAAAACTTCAGCACTACCAAGACAAAATATTCAGTAACCATGGGGCCAAGCATCAAGACACAAGTGGCCTTCCATGTGACTCTGGGCAGTGCCATTTGAGTGGCTGCTTTAGTAATTATTTGGATTACTAAGTACTAAATTTAGAGATACTGACATTCAAATATCATGAGTGCCTAGGATTTAACCAATTCATGAAGACTTCAAGTACAGAATAAGATCAGATGTTCTCTTCCTTGAAGAATGGCTAGAACTCTTTGGTTGGAAGGAAAAGCATGTCCACATTATTTCTATAATATCATGCAGGCCCAGGAGGCAGTTAGAGGTAAGGTTTCAAGGTTAGGTAACTTTCCTGCTTACGAAACCATCTTTACCTCAACCTTGAAGATGTTTCAGATAGGTGTGATGAGATGGACACGTCGCTAAGACGAAACCAAGGTAATATCTCTCTTCAATGCAGAAATATGGTTTGATAAAAAAGAAGGAACAAACAGGAAAGGTGACCTGGGGCACTCAGAGTCACAGAGATGTCTACAAGGACAACAAGAGCTTCTGGTGGGGTTGGTTTATTTACTCGTGAAGCACAGAAGTTAGGATCATAGCTCAGATCTGATTCCAGGAGAGTTAGGAGCTGAGGTGGAATGGACATGATGTGTGTGGTAATCAGGAGGACAGTTGCTGCAGGAGGGCTGGGGTAGAGATGCTAATAATAAGGTGTCCTGGACTCAGGTCCTACCTGGCCACGTCAGATGTGCTGTGGATATGCCGTTGGCAGCCCCTGGCAGAGGGATGGTCTTTAGGAAGGAACAGGCAGAGCATGAATGTGAGGGACTGACTCCATTGAGATACTATTTCACAAACACAAACACATGGATACAATGTAAGAAAATGTTGCTCATAAATGCACACATGCATGGAGGCTTCTTTTTTCAGTGTTTGCAAAATAGAAATTCCTTGGCTCATCTCAGACCTTCTAGGTCAGATTTTTTGGGGGTGGGTCCCTGGAATTTGCAATATTTATAAGCATCCCAGGGAATTCTGAAGCAGCCCATTAGAAGGCAGCATTTGGATATCAAAGCTCTGGGTGGAACTAAAATGTGTCCTGAAACATCAGAAATGATATATTAATATACATGTTTTTATTAATAAGGGTTTTTAGCAACTTGCTGGGCTATTTCATTGTAGTCATTTATAGATACACTCAAACTACACAAGAATTATTTTCAAACTTTTTTGAAAATCATTTTAATCTTGAAGACAAGTTGCAGAAATGAAATTAATACAAAAAGACCATACAGTATACTGCACACCTTTTCACCATTTGCTTTATGATTTGTGTTTCTTTGTCTTTCTCCACACACATACACATGCACACACATGCATGCATGTGGGCACATACACTCAAACATTTTTTCTGAACTACCTGAGGGTAAGTTGCATGCATCATGACTTCACTGAACTTCTGCACCATGTATTTTCTAAGAATAAGGATATTCTCTTATATAACCATCCCACAGTCACTAACTTCAGTAATTTTAACATTGATAAAAGGGTTTATCTAATCTACCATTCGTGTTCCATTTTGTCAGTTGACCCAATAATGTCCTGAAGAGCACCTCCCCTCTAGCAAGGGCCCCTCTAGGGTCAGGTACTGCCCTTAGCTGACCTGTCTCTTTAGCCTCCTGATTGAGTCTGGAATATTTCTGAAGGCTTTTGTGTGTGTTTTAGGACACTGATGACTCTAGCTGTATCCAGTCTTTACTATGAGGTTGCCAAATGCTGATTTCTCATCTCCTGTATTTCCTTTGCACCCACCAGTCAATCTACTGTGAGTAAGACCCATCCATTCTCCCCATTTATTATTATCTATTTACGATTAGCATGCATCATCAATTCCTAATTTATCAACAGTGAATTACTCTACACCATTATTTTGGTGTCCAAACTGTCCCAGATTTGGCCAGTAGGAACCCCTATAGATGACTCTTACGTCCTTGTGAGATGCCCCCCACCATGATTTTTTGAGTGCTTTCTTACTTTCTAGCTCATCTTGAACCTTTCCTGCCCCAGCACTGGAATTAGCTGTTTTTTTGAGTACTCTTGGCTCATTTTAGGAAATTAATCTAGGAAACGGTATTAGAAATCAAGATCTGAGTACTAGATGTGCTCATTGCTATGGAGGTGTCATGGTTTCTTAGCATTCTCAGTGGGCAGTGATAGGAAATAAATGCATGTATGCACACCTGTATGGACTCATTTAAGCAAATATACATATAAATAGACCTGTATAAGCGCATATTTCTAGAAATCACGAGTTTATGCCAATACTGTTGATCCTAATCTATTCCCACAGAGTCCTTTCTTGCCTTATCCCATTACATATTATAAATTCCTTTCTACATACAGAGAATCCTGGCTCCCATCAACATGTGTACATCTACACACTTGCTTAATCCTTTAATTCATCTAAAATAGCCACAGGATTTCAGAATAGTGTTACAAGAAACTAACCTACTAAAAATTGCCCCCATCCCACCTTAAGCAAAACTGATGTTCTGTAATCAAATATTGTGCCCCTAAGTTACTTGGACTCCCTCCCTCCCTCCCTCCCTCCTTCCTTCCTTCCTTCCTTCCTTCCCTACCTCCCTCCTTCCTTCCTACCCACTTTCTTACCTTCTTTCTTCTTTGTCCCTCTTCATCACGGTATGGTATGTATTTGAAACTGTCTTCATTTTTTTCAGTTTGTTTTTGATATTGTTTTTCTCCCTCTTACTCTTACCAATTCTGTTTTATTTTTTGAATATGTAGATAATTTGCAGGTCTTCAAAAGTAAAATATATACCCGGAAATTGCTCATAAAAGATCACCTCCTCCTGGACACCTCCTTCCTCTCACCTCTCCCTCCTTGGAAGAAACCCAGTTTTAACATTTTCTGGTTTCTGCTTCCCGTGTTTCTTTCATAAAAATAAGCTGATATACATATTTGCTTATTTGCCTTCCATCCTACACAATAGGCAGCAGACTAATTAGGCTCCTTTGCACTTTGCTGGAGTTCATGCAGCGTGTATTTTAGCCAATGTTTCTTCTCAAATGCCCCGTGTGACCTACACCAAGGATTATATTTCTCAGAACTCAGTTTCTTCATCTGCTGAATGTGAGCATTTTTAAAATCCTGTATTTCTCTTATCTCTTACCACAAAAAGCTTGCTATAAAATAAATTTTGCTTTTCTCTTCTTAGCCATTTTTAATTTAGAAATGTGTATTCAGTGAGGAAAAAAAAAAGCGTCCCAAGCAGGTGCTTTGGACGGAGCTGAGCCGGGCTGAGGGACGCCCTTCCGCAGCACAGGACGAAGCCTTTCCAGCACTTCCCATGCCTGCACCTGCCTCAGCTGCGGCCACGCTTTGTCATTTCAAAGAGGTTCCTTCTAGGAGGAGAGGCTGTACCCAGCCGTGTCCCCGCTGTCTTCTGCCCTCTGACGGAGGCTGCAAGGCCCTCCTGAGCTGTGTCTTCATCCGGTGTGTAATTGTCCTGAATCCGGTAAGCGCAAGATTCTGCCACAGCGTCCAGCCCTCCCCCCAAACCCCCATCATGCGTGGAGGAAACACCCCGGCATGGGTGGGCTTACATACATGTGACCAGCCAGGGTGATCTCTGCCCTCCATCAGGTTTAGGGGCCTGAGAATTCCTCCTGAAGTTAATTCACAACTGACAAGTGGGAAAACCTCATGGGAATGTACGGTAAAAGCAGATTGGCCATTGAAAGGCCCTAAAACTTGCTGCCCTCCATAAAATAATAAAGCTTCTGCATCATGTATACAGTATATTAAACACAATATTAATGACATTTTATACATGCTAAGTTAGTTCATCTTCATTCATGATTCCTTGTTCTAATGAATCTTTTCACGTCTGCTTTTTTCTGATGTTTCAGTGAGATGACTGCAAGTAAGCTTTACTTGTTGCCTGGAGGATGACCCCTCAGGGCAGTTAGCATCCCAGGTCAGGCCTCCCAACCCACTGCGGTCACTGCCTTCGGTCTTCATGACCCAGAGCTGGTCACTGCTGGTTCAACCGTGAATGCAAACAGCTAGTGTAGCTCGGATTTACCTTTAAAATAAAGAAGGGAAATGAGATGAGAGTGACATCTTGTTAGCCCACATGGGGTAGCTGATAGGTATTTCTTAAGCACCCGGAAACCCCCGAGCTGCTGTTGTCCCATCACTGCCGCCAGCATCTCCTTCCGCTCAGTGGCCACGCCCCCTGATGGATGACGCTAGATGCACGTCTCACCTTCCGCAGCCTCACCCCTCTGTTTCCTTTCTTTTCCCTAAAGCTCCCTTTGGCCCTGACTTCTTCATTCCCTCTGGCCCTGACTTCCACACCACTTCTCTTTCTGTTCCCATCATTCCTTCTTTTCCTCGTAATTCCCAGCAGTGGGTGCTTAGAACTCACTGGCACTGGAAACCAAAAGCTCAAGATCAGCAAATGGCAAAAGAAGCCAATCTGTTTGCTGTAATCTTGACCCGGTTGGGGTGCAAAAACCCTTGCTCCCTTTTTGTTGTTTTTATCGGTATAAAGCCCAAGTGAGGCACCTCAGCCACCATCCTGTGTATTAGATGCAAGAGGAGGACGTTAGGCATCAAGTGGAAAAAACAGGTCTTGGGGTGGACAAAGGTAACCAGTAGGGAGCCGTGGAGAGAGCCTGCATGATGGGCTTAACTTCTTGGCCTCAGATTCCTCAACTGTAAGATGGATAAAAGCAGTAACCTCATTCATGGGGTAGTTAATAAATTCAGTAACTTAAATATGGCGCAAGGTAAGGAATGAGCAAGATACAGCTGGTCGAATCCCCACTCTGTCCCTTACTCTCTAACCTCCAGGTCCCTCTCCTCAGTCAACCTGGGATTCTCTCTATAAAATGGAGAGAAAAATGTGTCTTCCAGGGTTACACAAGATCACGTGAAAACTCCAGCAACGTGCCTGCTGCAGAGCATGACCTCCCTTCATTGCAAACATCGGGGTTCGTGCGGTTTCACTGCACAGAGACCTAACAATACACATATTTTTGGCTTTCTTTCTCCACCCCACACTAGCTCTAAGGTTTATTTTGCATTTACCAGGCATGATTTCCATCCCATCCTGCAGCAACGTATGATAGAATTGGCAACAGAAACAAGTTCTGTGAATACAAAAGAGTGAAGCAGGCAGCAGAGGCTGACACAAATGTAGCAGCAATGGGAGTGTCAAGTGTCCAGAGTAACAGCAGCACTAATGGTGCTGGTGACCATCCGTAGACCCCAGGACCCAGCATTAAATAAAGTGAATAACATTCAACAGCAGCTGACGTTTTTGAGCATCAGCCCTGTGCCCAGCCCTGGACTGGGTGCTTTGTATGCACCGCTGCCTTTAATTCCACCAGGAATATTTTGGAGTGGGCACAATGGATTAATTCACATACTACAGCTGAGGAAATGGAGCTTGGGAAGATTTACTCATCTGGACATGTGGTGTTGGACTCTATTGAAATAGAATTAGGTGATTCTTCAGGGAGGTCTTGGGTGGGGTGCAGTCGTGTACCATTCAGGAAGTCTGATTAGGGGTTTAGGGTCTCTATGAGTTTGATTCCTGGGGAATTCTACTGAGAGGTTTTCAGTTTAACAGAGATGTACTCCAGGTATTTGTGACGTTCACAGGCTCTCAGTGAGATTTAGGGGTGTTTGGTACTTTAAAATATTTACAATGTTTTAAAATAGTTACAGGTATTGGGATAGGCCACAACTCCCTTTGTAATTTCTGTGTATGTGTGAATTTTCGTAGTTATTTACAGAGTCAACTATAAAAGTGCATCTTTTCTTTTTATTAAATGTTTGTATTTTTAGAAACAAGATTGGGAAGATTGAACCATACACTTTAAAGATCGCTGCCTTGTATATATATATATATATATATATATATATATATTTTTTTTTTTAAATCACAGACTCCATTGCTAAACTCAAGTTTCTAATGAATCTTAAATTCAGCATTTAGATAGGGAACTTTGAGGTTTATCCAGAGGCATGAAAGAGTCTAGACATCCAAAGAAGGAAGAGAGGAAGAGAGAAAAGGAAGGGGGAAGAGGAGGAGAAAGGAAGGAAGGGAGGGAGGGAGGGAAGGAGGGAGGGAGGAAGGACAGAAGGAAGGAAGGACAAACTCTCCTCCCTACCCAGGGCCCTCTGGCTGTTAATGGCAAAGTGCGCTTCACACCTGCGTGTGTGATCCGCTGTCAGTAAGGGACTGACTCCCGCAAACCCTCACAGGCTACATTGATAAAACCACGAATTCAAGTTCCTGGGGGGTGACAAGGAGCCTTCAGTGATGGATGGTGGGTGACCGATGCAAAAGCTGGTTAAACTGTCTCAGGAGATCCCTTCAGAGTCTCATGAGTTGGGAGCAAGCATTTGGTTGTGGCTGCCTTTATGATTACTTTAAGATCAACTGTTTTTTTCCTTTTCTTTTTGGTTTCTGATGAGGTATCCAGAATGTATAGGACTAGTGAATAGATCCTTTTTGATAAAAAATAAATATGCCTCAGTTACATGCCTTTGTGGGGAATGTAGCTCATGTGTGTGCATATGGCATCTTTATTCCACTGGTTCTCAGCTGGAGCAATTTTCCTCCCAGAAGACATTCAGAAAAAATAAAAAACAAACCTGTTTTTGGAGGGAAGGAGGCTACTGCTATACTGCTGGAGCCAAGTGGGTAGAGGCCAGGGAGGCTGCCAAAGCCCGGATAATGCACAGGCCAGTTCCCACAGCACAGAAGGATCTGGCCTAAAAAAGCCCACAGTGCTGGCTTGCGAAAGATCGCTGTATGCTAACACCTTCCTGATGTCTGTCTTGTTTAATCAGAACAGACATTCATCAGATAGGGGTGATGTTTAGAAGTAAACTCTTCGAGAGCTGAGATGAGTACTGTGTCCCAAGCCCTGAGTCACAGCACAGCAAAGGAAAGGTCCCAGCCTGCAAGTAAATGTGGCCTGATCCCAAGCAAACATGCTAAAGTCTTATGGGTGCACAAAGGGAGGGACAGCAACTGAATCTTAATTTTAGTCCAGAAAAAAATAGATGTAAATTAGGAAACAAGCGTAGACAATGCACATTGATTTGTGCCAGTTGCCCCCACCTCCCTCCTTGGAGGATTTATTTACTTATGTATAAAAATTGTGTATATTTAAGGGGTGCAACATGATGATTTGATATACGCATACATTGTGGAATGATGACTGCCATGCATCTCTAGATAAATACTTGCTGGGTTGAGAGAATACAAGGTTTTTGTTTTCATTTATGTCAGCTTTTCAACACGTTGGTGTAGCCCCGTCCACTTCTTGCCAGCGACTGCTGGAGGCAGCATTTGATTGGATGCTTCTGTCTTGTCCTCTAGGATCTGAGCATTGCTACAGCTGCTCCTAGCAATTAGAATGCGTTGTGTGCAAAGACAGGAGTGTTGACTGAACCAATTAAAAGATCAATTAGCACAGTGCAAGTGCTTAGAGAAGTAGTTTTCGATGACACGGAGCAGATTTTCCATCAGTGCACAGAGCTACAAGTGAGACAGCATTCAGGAAGATGTGATCTTTGTTCTTAACAATTTGTTTTTTAAAGTGTTCTGTATATTGTTGAACATTCAATGGAGACTTTTGGCCAATAGGCCAATGTGATGAAATGGCTTCTCTTGCCATAGTATTTTCATTTCTGGTAATTAAATCAATCAAGAGTAATTCATAGAATGCAAGTAAATGATCCTAATTAAGTAAAAATAGTAAAATGACATGGAATTTATGCAAATGCTTTATTTTATTTTTGGATCTGATGCAGTTGCAGTTCATTCAGAAAACTTGTTTCTCCATCAGTTATTTATATATGGTTTGGAATTCTTTTCATTGCTTTTATAATAACAACAACATGCTGGAATCTCAGCATGTATAACACTAACTATATGCAAAACTTTGACTGTAACAGACATAGTCTGTATCTTGTGACATAGTCCTTACAGACCACAGGATGGAGTGCAGATGAACTCCCAGATTGTTCAAAAGTGCAGAACTTCAGGAGGGGTCTTACCAGCAGGTGAGAAATAAAAACTGACTCCAAGAGAATTATTCAAGGTGTAAAGTCTTGCATGCTTTTTATTTGGTAAATATTTAGACAATTAGTGGATAACAGAAGGTGATATAACTGAAGCCCAGGACGTATATCCTGCCCTTTGCGGGTTTATACTTCAGTTGGAGAGGTAATGGCCAGTTATGTTAGTTATGACTGTGACCAGGAGCAGAATCTTCAAAGCCTTCACCCACTACTCTGCTTCCTACAGTCTTTTGAGGTCCCCAGAGAGAGAGGCAAGGAGAAGAGATGCGGGGAAATTGCTGGTGTGTTATGCCCAGGGCTTTGGGGGTCCGCCTCTCTAAGGAAGGTCTATCGTTGGTGAATTAACTGGACTGCAGGTGACATGGGAGAGTTCTCCCATCTAGACAGAGGCAGGTCCTAGGGCCTCCCTTGGGTAGCCTCTCACCTGGGTCCTGTCCCAGTTTCTATTTGGCTCTTTCTCTGGAAACTGCTACAACTGGAAGGCATCTCGATGTCCTTCTCATTCCCTGGCCACATAGGTTGCCAAGGGAGATAATTCAGGAGGGAATCCAAAAAAGAAACTAACAAGCAGACTCCTGGGAGAGAATTCCAGGTGGCTGTCCCAGTATTGACTCTTTCCTTCACCAAAATCTCTGCCTTAGCCACCGTGGCCCTCTAGTAACCTTGGCATGGGAAGATTCTGGCGTTTCTCCTTGTGGACATGGAGGCAGCCAGCACTACAAACATCTCCTGGGGCTGGAGTGTCTGACCAACAGACTCGCATGAATGAGTCATGCTGGAAGGTGGTATTGTATGGAGCATCAAAATGAGGCGACATTGTAGCACATGGCCCAGAGTTCTTGGTTAGGGACAACAGAATTTAGTCCAGCTGATTTTAGCTGCATATGATACATGATACTGTGTAGTTTGTGGAAATTCTAAGAGGTTCAGAGAACCATGCGCCGCCACATGCCAGAAGAAGCCCACCCCCACCCCAGGACTGTTCTAGCAGAAAGCTCACCGCCAACACCACTCCTGCTCCAGCTGACCAAGAAGATTCACGTCCCCACGTGCGGGTGCTCCTGGGTGCTCACTTTGGAGTCCTCCGGGTGCATCTGCTGTGCAGGGCATACCTCACCAACAGAGAGAACCCGAGCTGCGGGAAAGTCTGGGGAATGCAAATTGTAGCTTTGCAGATAAGAAATATGCTGGAAGAGAGTGGGTCCATTTGTATCTGCAAATATGTACCAGGACTTGGTTGAAGGGGGACATAAATGGGGACTGGAGTTGTTGGGTGAGACCTCGTGAGGAAGTAGACCTCAAATGAACAGAGGAGGGACAGGGACAGTCCAGTCAAAGGAAAGCAAAGACTTGACATTGAGAATGAGTGTGACTTTTCCTATGGAGACACTCTAACAATGCTGTGGCAGACATGCACTGAGCATTCGCATTCAGAAGTCATAATGGGTGAAGCCAAACAGAGAAGACTGGGCAAGATTTGAATAACCAGGAGGAGATTCGGGACTCTATCCTGTGTGTGGTGAGCAGTGACTGGAGGTTCGTAACAGAGAGTGGACGTGACAGGATCAGGGTTTCAGAAGAAGTCTTGAGTTCTAGTGTGTAGGTGAATGCCTACAGCCCAGGCAGAGAGAAGCCAGCTAGGAGTCAAATTGTCTACATGGCCAGTAGACACAGCTTAGTCTAGGGAGGCAGCAGTGAACAACACATACAAAGAACGGACATCAGAATCTTTCCAAACGAAGCAGCCATGTGGGGAAGGGGACCCAAGTTCAAGTGAGGGAATTCACCACTCACTAACAGTGTGACCTCCACCAGGCTCTCAGTATCACTCAGTCGGCTTTTACATCTGTAAAATACAGATAATCCTCCTTCACGAGCCCACCGCCCTGGGTTGCTAGGAAACTGTAATAATGAAGGCTTAGGAGAGTGCTTGTAACTGAGGAGGCATCAAGTAACATGAGCCATTGTTCTTATGAGAGGAACAATCATTGTGATTAGGAATCATTTGGAGAATAACTGTTGGCTTTCTCCTGAGAGCAGGACAGGTGAGCTCCAGCTGAGGAGGGACTGGAGGAAATCTGGGGAGGTGTAAGCCTGGATTTGAACGTGGTGAAGACAGGCAGAAGAATGTTGCAGAATCAGGGCTGAAGGTTTAGCAAGGTCCAGGGGGATAAAATGAGAACATTATTGTTGCTCCTTCTTGTTTTCTTTCAAGAAAAGCTGTAAGAAGAAATGACTAGTTAATTTTCTGTGTAGTTCATTTTTGTTTGTTTGTTTTAGGGATACTAGGGATACTACCATTTTAAATTCTGCTGTAGCTACAAGCCAAAACTATTTTATATTTTGGAATATATTATATTGTCATGTTATGTTATGCTATATATTAAATTGTATAGTGAATTATATACTATATATAGTATATATAGTAATATATACTACATATTGTGCTATGTGATTCTATGTATTAAATTATATAGTAAATTATAAAGTAAATTAGCAGTAGGAAACTGGCCAGGTTTGCCTGGGGCTGGACTGTTTTCCAGGACATGGGGTTTTCAGTGCTTCAACTGGGACGGTCCAGGGCAGGCAGGAGGAGAGAGAGGGGGCCCCCTAATAGCCTGAAGAAAAGCAGGAGGAGGCAGATGGTGACCCCCAGGTAATCAGGGGGTCACCAAGAGAGACTCAGGTGCAGGGATACAGCTGGAATAGAGTTTAGTTTGTAGAGAAAACTCCAGAAGGCTACAGTCATGCTGTCTTCAGGAAAGAGCCAGAAAAGTCTCTCCAGGGAAGAAAGGCTGCCATCCTCTGAACTGCAGACATGGTGGGGTTTATCCTGCCAAGTGAAGGAGGAAGCCTGTGAGAAAGACGTGGAGATGATTGAAGTTCCTTCCGCTGACCAATAAGGTGACGTGCACACTTGAGGAGTTTCATGTGTTTGTAAAGTTACTCCGAAGAAGTATTTTTTTCCTGTGTGTTTAATATGAGTTTACATCCACCCGCCTCAAGGCAGAGCCATCTTTTTTATTTTGAATGAAGACCTGGAAATGAAAAAAAGACACTGATGCAGGGCAAGAGAAGCTCAGCGTGTCTCCTTCTTGCTTCTCAGGGGGAAAGCACTGGCTGGCCTCCTGGAGATGGAGGTGGCCTCACCAAGAGACAGCTGAGCTGCACCGGAGGAGCAGGTGCATGCGGTACCATGGCCCTGGGTCCCATACTGGCTGGTTGAAGCAGCTCGGAGACGCTGAAACTTCTGCCACTGCAGACTTCCTTGCATGGCCCTGAGCTTTGACCCAGAAGTCAGAGGCTTCTGAGACCTCAGGGAGGCAAGAGTCACAAGGAAGCCACCAGTTCAAACTGGTTATTTTTCAAAAAGTAGGCATACCCTTAAAAATAGCCACCTGATTGTTACAGGTTGAATTGTGTCCTCCCTAAATTTTTATCTTAAGTTCTAACCCCCAGTGCCTCGGAATGTGACCTTGTTTGGGGCCATTGCAAGTGTATTTAGTTAAATGAAGTTATTAGAGCAGGCTCCTAATGAAATATGACAGGTGTCCTGATAAAAAGGGGGAAATCTGGACACAGACCTGCAAACATGGAGAATGTCATGTGAAGCTGAAGACAGAGGTTGAAGGCGTGTCTCTACAAGGCAAGGGACACCAAAGATTGCCCAAGCCACCAGGGCCCAGGACACCCTCCCATGCAGCCCTCAGGAGGAAGGAACACTGCCAAAACCTTGGTCTTGGATTCCAGCCTCCAGGACACTGAGACAATCAATTGCTGTTTTTTAAGCCAGCCAGTCTGTGGTACTTAGTAACAGCAGGCCCAGGACACTAACAATATGATAAAATTTTATTTGTACATTTCTCAACTGAAAAAATGAAATGCCACCTTACCACTGTTTGTTTACCATTAGGTTAAGTAAGATAAGCAATGGTTTGAGAGATGACTTCTAAACAAACTGAAAACCATCATACAAACTAAGAGGCACTGGAAATGTTTTTATTCAATTGCATTAAGCAGCAGTTTTCAAACATCATGATTGACAACAGCTCACTTGTTTACATAGGATTTTCGACCCTCTAGCACTCACCATTTATGAAACAAAATATTAGTTGAGGGCCCCAGAAGGTTGCCAATAAAACTGCTAGAAGATTCTTTTGATCTCTAGGCAGCACTGAGGACAGATACTTCCTTCTGGAAAATGCTTTGTTCTTTTGACTCCACTTAAGGAGGCAATAGAAAAAGCATATAATACATCAGGCTTTCCTTTTTTGTAGAACAAAGTTAATCCAGGTCCTTATCATATGAAACTGCACAGGGATATAATCTTTGAGAAGACATAAATAATTCCCCATAATACATTTGGAAATACTTTGATCTTTCTGTATACTTCTCCGTGGCAAGATGGCTCTGCAAACTTCAGTTCACATGTTTAGAGGTTAGTGAAATAAAGTTAGGGTAGTAATATTAGAGCTTTAAAATTGTGTTTTAAATACAAGCTACCCAAAGGATAAAGATAATTTTACTAGGTCTGGAAAAATTCTAAAGTACGTGCCACACTGCCCCCTCCCATTCCAATGTCAACACCATGGATTTACTTCCCATGTAGTAATTTTTCTCCTGCTGTATTAACTCTGGTAAGAGACTCTAAAAGATTCTTTAAAATCCCATCGTCCCTTGAGAATTTTAATATTCAAGTGAAAGGTGCTGTCTTTGAGCATTCCTATTCTACCAGTTCTAATGGTTCTGATCTTCCCTGCAGCCCACTCCCACTGTGGATTGGGCTGAGTAGGGATTGGTGGGAAAGGACGATGCCGAGGAAGGTAGTATTTTAGAAGGACACATATTCACTCCATGTTAAAGATCTGAGGTTCCTTTGATACGGATTGGGGAGCTGCTGGAGAATTTGAAAAAAGGGGATGATAGGGGCAGGTCTGTGTCTGCAAAAACCACTCTGGAGCCGCACAGGGTATGGGTGGGTGGCCTTGGAGTGGGGCTATGAGGCTGGAATCAGAGAGACTTGGTTGAGAGGCCATTGAAGTAGTCAGACATGTAGCACTGTGGGTAGGGAGGGGATGTAGGAGGTAGACAGACCCACTAAGTCTTTGTCAAGGGTCCAGTGCTACGTTAGTCACTTCACTGCTAAAAACAGGTAATGTTGATTATGTGACCCATCTTTCTGCAGGAAAATGAAATTTAGTAGCTAGTGCTGAGTAGTACGTGACAAAAGACAACCAAGAGTCATCATATGGCCTTAGATAGTTCCATCCCAACTACATTAGCCTCATTCTAAGGAATTCAGAGTGTTGCAGGTCAAGAACCTTGGCTGCACTGAGCTCTCGCACGTTTGCAGAATTCCCTGGGCTAGGCCAAGTGGCCAGCTAAATTACTCTATTTCTTTGATGTATTAGTCCTCCAAACGACTGGGGTGGCATCGCTTTCTGATGTGCTCAGGACAGGGATGGAGAGCTAGAGATGAAGTCAGCCTGCATTCCCAGCTGTGCCAAGGTGAGGCCTGCAAGCATTTGATGACAGCCAATGGCTCCTGTGTCCCTTTTATAGTCATTGAGGGAAGTGGTTCCCCTGCTATGGGACTAGAGGGGGCCCTGCCCTTTGCCTTAGGGAGTACCCTGTCTTGGTCGGAGGCCCAGACAGAACCAGGCAGGACTGCTTACAGTCTGTTGGGGTTAATACCTTCTCCAGGTCCAGGGGGCAGGTAAAGCCTCGCTCGCAGGTGTCATCAAATCTATTTCACGCAGAAGGCCAATAGGTGGCAGAGCAATCTTTCCTACGTGCTGTGCTGGAGTGAAAACATATAGAGAAATCATCACAATCAGAGCTCTTTACCAAGCTTCAGTAGTTAGGTACTTGGATAATTCAGTATGCGATAACTGTAGAATTTTTACGTGTTTTACATGTTACATGTGCTGATGCTGAATGTTGTACAAAATGTTTCCAATTAATTAAGATTTCAAGCCCTGGAACAATTAGCTCAAGTATTTATAGGTACAATTTATTTACTTAAACCTTCTCTTCTGGTGGCTAAAAATTTTTTTCTCATTTTATGGGATATTTCCCCTTTTCTAGTGTGTAGGAACAAAGGTGCAAGTAGTGCTGACTTTAGGCCATTTAAACCAATTACTCTTTGTTGATTAGAAAGCAGACTATAGAGCGAGGGTTTGTCTCTGTGATTTCGGTAAGTCAAGCGCCTAATAAGAGATGCACAGACATACTACTATTTTGGAATCTGAGAAATAAAAAAAGCTGCCTTTTTGAAGAATTGAACCTTTGCTTTTGAAATAGAGGTTGAGTTACTGCCTTGGAAATCCTGCCCAATGTAATTCTAACTGTATGCGTTTTGCTGGTGGTTTTGTTTTGCTTTCCTGCATTGAAAAAAAATCAGTATGTGGAGCTAATTTAGGAACACCCAGATGAGAAGATTTTTGAAATAGGCACAGAATGTTCTGGTGGCCGTTTCATACTGGACATTACCTTGGCTCTAATATAAAGTACTCTCCAGGGTTCTGTCTGCCTTGGACACACAAGCCTGGGGGCTTCCTCTCAGTCTCACCCTCTTTATCCCCTTGTTATAAGGTCAGAGCCAGGACTCAGGTGAAGTCAGTGTGACACTGGTCTGGGCCACATCATTTAAGAGGGCCCCAAAAACCTCACTTATCAAGATAAATAGAAACAAAATCTAACTAAATATAGACAAATTCATGATGAGCAAAATATCTAAAGTGTAAATGAGGACAGGATTAGTTAACAGTGCTCTGTCAATTCCTATTCAAGCCTGAGGCAAAAGGAACAATCAGGGATACTGATCCTGCCTTTATTTAAGACGGTGCTTATTCATCATGAGTTTGGGCATTAATTTTGTTCAAAATACTGCATTGAGGCATTATTTATCTTGTTCCCTGAGTTTTTTTTTTTTTTTTGGTGCTTCCTTAAATGTTATACCCTAGGCAAGTGTCTCCCTCTCCTTACTCTGATCCTGAGGTTTGCCCCCTCCCACAGTCAGCCTCCCTGCTTTCTGAGCCTGCTGTTTGTAAAACAGCCCGAGGCCCTTCTCATAAAGGATCATGGTCCCCCTACGGCCATTCGTAATCCACAAGAAAAACACTGAACTGAAAGTGTAAGTACGCATGCCCAGCAAATTGCTGATAATTCCTACGATGGCTTTAGTCTCTGAAAAAAAGATTATATTCTCATAGTATATTATTATACAATATGTGTTATCTTATTAAACAATTTCTTTTGCTTCTTTTCTTTTTCCTTTTCTCTGCTCTGCTCATGGCACATGCACACCTTCAGTCTGCGTGGTGGGTAACCGGCTCTGTTTCGGTAACGTGCTCAGGTATTTCTGAAAGCGTGTCCTTTCCAGAAGTCTTCAGAACCCAAATCACGCCACTGCTTCTTCAATAGGATCTCCACCTGAAGAAATGGCTATGAACTGCAACTTACCATTTTCACCCTCTTGGGTATCTAAATAAAGGTCAGGTTGAATCCAAATCTCCATATAGATTACTCCAAATGCCCACTGCCCAGGGGTGTAGGGGAGCATCTGGCTTGCTGTTGGCACCTTTTTGACTTTCTTCTAGGAGTTTCATTCTCCCTCTAGTTTCTACCCCCATACCTGTAGAAACAACGCTGTCTTCTCCCAATAAAGCCAACCAAATGGGTCACTCTCTGCCCCACTGCCAAGCAGTTCTTAGTCTGTTCATAGACAGCTATGAACCACCTCAACACTTTTCTTTGGAATTTGCTTTGCAGCGTGCCACAGGAAACATTTTTGTAGCGATGGAGGTAAGTATCTTTTAAAGAACAAAGTGGAATTAGTGGAATTACCCATTCTATACTATTTCTTCTTCCTCTCCGTCCACCCATGACAAGTATGGCATCTCCAATCCAGAAGAGCTGAAACTTGGGAGTGGGTCAGACATCAGTGAAACTCCAGAGAGTCTGACACAATGCCTGTGCACTAGAGGAGAAAGGTCATCTCTCCTTTCAGGTAAAGAAATACTTGACTTCCCAGTCTTGCTTTTGATTAGAAACAGAGAACAGGAAAGGAAAAGGCTGGGCATGGATACAGATTGGGCAAGTCCAAATCCAGGGCCCAATGTCTTTAGAGAGATGTGACGGGAAAAGGAGACAAATAAACATCAGTTAGAAAAAGCACGATCCTTTGAGAACCTTCTGTGAGTGAGTAATTTAAGTCTCACTTGAGTCAGTAACATCTATGTGTATTTAGGATGTACATTTTGAAAGTCAGATTTTAGAAAGATTTAAATTAAAACATTTCAAAGAAAAAAGAGATTAGAATCAGAGTTCTGTTCTTAAAAAATTTTAATTTCACACTGAAGCACTCTAAAGAAAATGGATTTTTTCTTTTTTTTGCTCAGAATCAGGCTTTAGTTATTTAAACATTATCTTTTCTATAATAACTCCTTCTCTGAAAATTCCAGACATAGGAAATGTCATTCTTAATATGTCAGTTCCCAATTAGTTTATTATTTTTTAAGAAATAACCCAATGTTTTTACTTTCATAATTATTTCATAGTTTACATTTTTTGGGTTCTATTTTCCCCATCATTAAGTAATTCTGGACAATAAGAGCAAAACAAAATTTCATATTTAATAATTTAGTTGAGTTATTTTTCTTCTCCCAAACATGTTTAAACTCATGTTGGAAAAAAAAAAAGTTGGATGACTTACTTCTTAAGGATATAAATGTATATCCTGTCTTTTCCTGAATACACAAGAAAACTGGGTTAAGCCATTTTTTTCTTTAAAATTATTCTTGGCAACTCTTTGGGAAAATCTGTTAGCTTGTCAAGATAAATTTTACAAGCAGTATCCCAGGTTATGGAAACCATTGCAAAATATCTGAGAGATAAAGGACCTTTGCAGAACTAGGGTTACAAATGTGTTTATATATTTTATATATATTTTGGTACTGTGAGTACTCAAAACATTTGGATGTTGTGTAAGCTAGAGACAGCTTTCATTATTTTGTTTTATTTTTAAAGTAAGAGATACAGTAGGGAAAGAAGATTTGAATTTTAAAGGAGTACCTGGTGAGAATGAGCACTCTCAAATTCTCTGAGAGGCAATGCTCTGCTTTTTTCAGAGTATTTCCTGTGGGCCACTGTCTAGTATGTTGTTTTTGTTCCCAAATGCTTGTTGAGTGTTATCAGTGAGGACAAGAACTCACACCAACCAAGTGAGCTGGGCACTGAGATTTTGAATTTGTCTATCATGTTGGCCATAAGGCCTTTGATCTTTTGCTTTGTCTGAATATGGGTATGAATGTATATGCTTTTTTTCAAATTTCTGTGGGCTGTCAAGTGCCCACCTCAGGTTATTCCTCTGACACACAGATGCCTGCTTTCCCTCTAACCCTGACAGAAGGCAAGGTTTTCAGCCTTTCGGAAAGAAAGGCCATATAAGGAGACTGTGGTCCACCCACTGTGACATTCATGTCCTAAGATTGCAGCTATTAGAGAGTTGGGATTTTCTAAATTGAGAGCAAGAACCAGTCAGACAAGCCTGAGTTCAAGCCCCACAATCCACTCACTGGCTACAGATACGTTAACAACCTCTCTCAGCTCTTTCCTCTTCTGTCTCACTAAGCTGCTGTGAGAAATAAATAGGGCAATATGCACAAAGTGCCAAGTGTGGCATCAACACAGCAAGGATGGTTAATAAAGCACATTGGTTTTTATTGTTGTCATTATTATTATTATCGTCGTTATTTTTGTTATCACTAATATCGATTACAGGGTCCCACATAGAGCCAAGGGGTACATCAGACGGGAGAAGAAAGCAAGAAACAGAGTAGGTTGGGGGAAGGGGGTAATGAGGATAGGAGGTTACAAAAGGAAGCAAGAACAACAGGCGGAGTTGGTCAGGACTCTGTCCGGACTACAGCATGAGTTTTATTTATGTGCCTTCTGAGAGCAATTCCAGTTCTTCCTCCATCCCACTGGCCTGTGCTGAGATGACCCAGTTGGCAGGAGCAGGTGAAGGAGAGATGCCGTGTTTACCACACTCTACAATGCCTGGAGGAACCAGGTTATAAAGTTGGACTCTTAAACATACTCTCTCACTGAAAAGGCACAACTGAGAGGCGGCTTCTAGCTCAGTCCTGAGCCTGCCAGCCCTCCCGAGCCCAGCTTAGCTCTATTCCCAAGGCTCTGTCCACTGGCTTCAACAGGGCCAACCACAGGGCCTTCCTCTGGGAAGGCCCTGGGTTATTAGCCTTGAACAAAATCTTTCTCACCTTCTCTTGGCTTTTCCCTCTCCTGTCCTTGGTTGAGCTGGTGTTTTCTGCCTCCTATCTAGGTCCTGCCTCCCACCCCCATGGTGGTCGGTTTGTCCTGTTGGGGTCTGCCGCAAGAGCCATGGGGCTTAGGGAAAATGCCGGAGGATCTCTGGCTTACCTTATGAGCACCGCTCGTTTGACCTGACCCACTCCTATCCTCAGTGCATATAACTCTCTTCTTATCTTACCTCTCAAAGCTCAAGATGATTAATAGAATTTGGGCTATTTTTTTGTCCTTACTAATTTATAATGATTAATCTCCACGAATCAGCAAGACTCTGTACTTATTTGACAGAGAATTTATTTTAGCATGTTTTAAAATATTTTGAAATAAAAGAGAATTTACTTTTGAATTGAAGGATAGTTTGAATTATTTTGAATTAATTAGAATTAATTTTTAATAGAGCTGAGCTTAAGCATCTGCAAAGAATGTCCTAAAGAAGCAGAGTGATCCAATATTCTTTTTAACTTATGTATTCATCTTCTTCCCCCTTTTAAAAATTGTGATACAATGCATATGACATACTATTTATCATTTTAACCATTAGGAATTGTACAACTCAGTGGCATAAAATACACTCACACTGCTGTGTAGCCATCAGCACTATCCACACCCAAAACGTTTTAATCATACCCAACAAAAGGTCTGTACCATTAAATGATAACTCCCTTCCCTGTTGTCACTCCCCCAGCCTCTGACAACTTTTATTTATGCATCTTTTTAACAATTAACAACTGAACTCAGTTCGCCAACCATATATATTCATTTCTATTGCTGCACAGCAAATTATCACTAACTGAGTGACTTAAAAAACACAAATTGATTATCCTTGTTTCTGTAGGAAAGCAGTCCAGGAGCGGTGTGCTTGGTCCTGCACTCAGAGTTGCACAAGCTGCAGTGAAGTTGTTGAGAGTTCTATGGTCCTTTCTGTGGCTCACGGCTCTCTTCCAGGCTTGCTGTTAGCGCATCTCATTTCCTTGTAGTTGTATGACTGAGGCCTTCATTTCCTTGCTACATGTTGGCCTATGGCCTCTCTCAGCTGCTAAAGACTGACTTTTGTTCTTTTCTATAAGGCCCTATTGGTGATTCACAGCATGGCAGTTGCTTCTTCTAGGCCAGCAGGAACCTACCTCTGACTTCTTCCTCAGCCAGAGAAACACTCACTTTTAAAGACTTCACCTGATGAGGCCAGGCCCACCCCCAGATAAATATCCCCTTTGCTGTATAACAGAACATAATCCCAGGACTGATAATCTCATCATATTCACAGGTTCTGCCTCCATTCAGAAGAAGAGATGATAGAGGGCATATGCACACCAAAAGAGGAAACCTTGAGGACCATCTTAGAATTCTGCCAGCACACCTTAACAGGGCCATGAACCCAAGTTGTCCATCACAGTCCTCCTGTTCTTGATTCCCACCAAACTGCTTCTGTTGCTGTACTTCAATTAAGGCTGTGCAGATTGCATATTGGGCAGGGAATGTAAGTCCCCACCTCCAATTCATACGACTCTGATCAAGTTTTTTTTATTTCCTGGACATCTAATCCTCATCTGCACATCAGGGCCCTCAGAAAAAGGGCTATGGATCTGTGATGTGATGGACAATCATGTATTCAGTCAACAAACACTCCCTAGACATCTTCTATGTGCCAGTCCCTGGCAGGACTGTGACTGCTGCCCATTTTGGACATCTCTTTAGGAGATCCCCTTAGTCATTTGCCAAAGAAAAAGTATTCATTGAATGCCTACTGTATACTAGATATTGTTCCAGTCACTGAGGATACATCAACAATCAAAGCAGCTAAGTCTGCCTTCCTGGAGCTGACATTATGCTTAAGCAAAACAGAAAGTAAGCACTATACACATATAAAGTGTGTAACATGCCAGAGTATGATAAACACTACAGATAAAAAATGTCCTGGGTAAGGCTGCACAGAAATGCTGGGTGGTGAGATAGGAAAAGAGTGGGAGTTTCTAGGTGGTCTTTAATAATACAAAACGTCTTAGGAATACCAGCCAGATGGTATTCTGAAGTCACCTCTTGAAATACTCCTTGATGGAGAGAGGCCTTTATAAAACATCTGGCTGCCTGAGATGATGGCTGGGCGAACTGTTGAAAGAGAATTTCCTTGTATGAACCTCCCCACCCAAGTAAGGAGTGAACAGTTTCAGTCTCCTGCACAGCCACAGGCTAAAACCAAATAAGCAAATGAAGCCAATAGACAATGCGATGTTTGCAACCTAGACATGGTGAAAGCCAGCCCCCTGCAAACTTCCAAAAGCACTTGGAGTATGTTTTGGAAACGTCCCATTCCTGCTGGGGCCTCATCAGCTTTAGCAGGCTCACTGCAGTGGGTGCAGAGCCAGGTGAATAGGAGAGGTAGAGAGACTTAGAGATCGTTTGTAGCTGGATTCATCTGCTAGGGTTGCTGTAATGAAATCCCACACACTGAGTAGCTATAAACAACAGAAATTTATTGTCTGGAGGCTAGAAGTCCAAAATCAAGATGTCAGTAAGGTTGGTTCCTTCTAAGGGCTGTGAGGGACAATCTGTCCCATGCCTTTTCCCTGGTTTCTGGTGGTTTGCTGAAAAGCTTTGACATTCCTTGGCCCAGATCTCAGCTTTCCTCTTCACATTATGATCTCCTAATGTGCAGGTCTGTATCCAAATTTTCCCTCTGTATAAGGAAACCAGTCATATTGGATTAGGGGCCTCACACCTCATCTTAACTAATTACATCTTTAATGGCCCTATTTCCAAATAAGGTCACATTCTGAAGTCCTGGGGGCTAGGGCTTCAATGTATCAATTTTGGAGGGGACACAGTTCAACCCATAACAGATGCTATAGCCCCAGAACACAGCATAGAAGAGGCACTTCATAAAATGTGATAGATAAATAAAAGAGTGGGCCTTGTCTCCCTAGTTTCTACATTCCATGATTAGCCCCCCTGATGATTTACATTTCCAATCTCTTAGCACCTCTTGGGCCACTATCCATTAGCTATGCGATTTAGTCTGGGGATATGAACCAGTGAGAAAGATCTAGATTCCCAGAGGTAGTACCCAAAGAAGACAGTGATTGGTGGACATTCTGACCATAGGGATGACAGGAAGAAAAGCCTGCCGTCAGGTGGATGTTTTCGAGGTGGCCTCTGAGATGACACAAAATAAGGCCAAGAGTGATTCCATCTTCATAAATTCCAAACTCCAGTTTGCTTGTGGAGTGTCTTGGCTAGATTCTTCCATGCACATTTTTTTAAGTTAAATTTCACCATAAATATTTCATAGCTGCAGAAACAGAGGGAGATTCCAGGAAGTCTATTTCAAGGCTCAGCACTAATCCTACTTCTTCCTTGAAGCATTCCAGGATTTTTTAATCAGAAAGGATATCTCTCTCCTCTGAATGCCTGAAGCATCTACCATCTCACATCATGCATAAGTGTCTTGTCCCAGAAGTTATTATAACTTACAGTCTTGTGTTAGCAGGATAAGTTTTCAAATTCAGGGATGCTGGGGAATTCCTCTCCTATCTTAACTCTTTTGACTCTGATACCAGAAATTTCCTTTAATGGAGGAAGAAGATGTTCATCAAAATTACTAAATAAGACATTTACTTCAGTTTATACTAAGATGTGAGTGACTGATATAACATCCTGGGTTTTGATAGAAGAAAGGAAGCATGGAAATTCAGAGGTTTATTGAAGGGAGGTGAGAGGAGGTAGTAGGGAAAGTGAACCTAAGTATGAGAAGGGCATAGAAAGAGACAGGAGCCACTGGAGATCAATTTTACTCACTCTGTAATTATTTTTTATAGCCATGTTTGAAGGAGAAAAGATGTGTAAGCCTCTTAGTTCCTCGGTTTCCAAGAGAAACTTTTTATTCTCCACCTATCAGGCTGCTGTCTTTCCTCTTGAATGTGAAGATTTTTGTTACAAAGAAATGTGAATAAGTAGATGTGTAAGAATATACTGCAAACTGATCTACTTTATCTTTGAACTTGATCTAATGCTACAATTAACAGCATGCTTACAGATATCCACCTAATACGAGAAAATCATAACCTAAACATTAGTATTTTTGTGAAATAACCATGAAAAAAGTAAGTTAGTTTACTGGAACCTTTCTAGAAAGCTGTGAGTTTAGTAAGTTTTGTGTTACTTAGGAATCAGATAGAGATCCTCAGGACAGCTCTCTGATAGATGGAGGCCCCTTGTCTTGTGTAATTTAAAATACGTCCCATCAGGCCAATAAACGTGCTACCAAGAGCTGAAGCTCCACTGAACATTCGTGGGAGAGGCAAGTTTGTTATATCCGACCAACTGATAGTTAGGTCCTGATGAAAGATGTGTCTCAAATTATGTCTAAGTATTCTTTGTAAAGCATGCCAGAAAGTTTGAAGGGAAAGCTCAGCCATAGACAAGCCAAAGATCTGTCTTGCATCTATAAGGCAGAACTTAAGCCCAATTATTGGAACATGCACACATTCATAGTATTTTAAAAAAAGGTCAGCCATAGCGACCGCCAGGAAGAAACGCCAGACACTCTGCTGGCTTGGCTCTACCCTGACGTATGTTCATTCACGGGCATGGAGCCTAGACGGGGCTGTTCTCAGCCCAGGCCAGACTTAATGCCTCATTACCTTGCCCACCTCAACACAGGATATAATGTTGAACATTGAGCAGTAATAGCCGGCAATAGAAATCAACATAAATTACTGAATGTTTAAATACTTGGATGTTTTTCCATCTTACTCTCACAGTCTGTATTCTGAAAATAATTTGCTAGAGTACTTAACAAGCCATAGATCTTTGATCTTAAGTGAATTAAATCTAGTAAATATTTTCTTATTGTGAAGGTCAATTTCTGTACAGCAGGCAAAATACAAGTAAAACAAAGCTGTAATTTTCCTTATTGAGCATATGTCTTTTCCAGGAACTGGGTTTTAAAACTAAAGAGCAAAAGGCCAATTTTATATGCATTTATTAAGTATTTATTTTATGTTTGGTGTTCCCTATATTAGGTGATAAGTAAGATCATTGTACATATGCTTGTACACTTTGAATCTTACAATTATTAAAAATATCATGTAATTGAAAAATGCTGCTAAGATCCTTTCTTTTTTAAACCCCTTTATTGAAGAATGCTTGACATACAAAAAACTGCACATATTTAATATATATGATTTGACATGTTTGGTGATAAGTATGAGACTGTGAACCTGTCACCACATTCTATGCCATAAACATCTCTATCACTTCTGAAAGTTTCCTGCCATTTTCTTTACTTGTTATTATTTCTTCAAATATGAACACATATGATATATCACTTAGCAAAGTTTTAAGTATACAACACAATATTAATTCTTGGCTTTATGCTGTACTGTTGATCTCAAAGATTTATTCCTCTTGCATATCTCAAACTTTGTACCCTTTAGCTAATATAAATTGATACCTTCAAATTTCAAAAGTGAATCTGTCCATACCACAAAGCTAATCCATCCAGAAAGGAAGGAAGAAATCTGCATGTTGTGTGGAAGGAATAGGAATTTTTGAGCAAATACTTTAAAGCTTAGAAGGTAATAATCTTTGACTGATCAAAGCTGAACTCTTCTGCAACCTGTTGCATGACATTTTGCCTTTTTCCGTCTGTTCATGATACCTTTAGAAAGTGTTAACAAATTTTGACAAAAATCACACACTATTAAATAATTGAATCTGTTTTAACTTTGATCTACCTTCTTGACATCAAATAAAATGTGCCAAATGATATATCTCACTGGATTTCAATGAAATCGATTTGAGGTTACAGAACTATGTGATCACACTGAATGGAAATCTGTGTTTCATAGAGTTTATTATGCCAAATAGTTTCTGTGGGTAAATTTGCCTATGTGAAATTCATTCAGTAAGTGCTTTCAATGGTTGTGAGGGATTTTAAGATAATTTGTAAACTCTTAAAGTATCAATATAGTCTTACTATTTGTTGGTTTTTCTGACATTTTGTGATGAAAGAGTGGTTAAAAAGATTTCTAAAAAATATATTAAGTTTATATACCTTTAATTATTGTGCTAAGTGGAGTCTTTATACTTACACAGTTATAACTAAAAAGTCAGCACAGTTTTGAATGTTAGAATTTAAGGAATCTTAAAGAACATCTTGGCCAATCCCTTTAATGCAAAAAAATGGATCTGAAGCCCAAAATGGTCTGGTGTGTTGCTAGAGTCTTATTAGTCATCTTCTAGAACTCTGTGTCTAGTCCATGTCCATGTCGAGGGCACCATCTTTTCTGATGTTAGTATGAGCTCAGAGAACTAAAATATACCACAGTATTCCAGGAAATCCAGAATCTGTCTGAGAAGTGATGTCCTCCATGTCTGTTCTCACTTCCACTCAGTGGCTAATACTCCTGGTCTGTGATACGGATGAAGGGAGACATTTTTCCTGGGCCTCTCTCATTCATAGCGTGGCTCCACAATGGAACTTTGACAATGTCTTTCTAACTGATGGGATTCATTTGTGTGCATATAATAAAACATTAATTCATTTAACATAAAAAATTTAAATATGCCATAATTCTATAACCAATTTTGCTATTTCACTTTTGCAACACAATATTGAAATACTTAAGAATAGAAATGACTGAGGTATTTCAACACTAAAGGGTCCTGTTACTACTTGTGACTCAAAGAATGCATGAACTCCCTCTTTCTTTTAGAATTGTTGGAGGAAATATCTGTTTTCTTCTAGCCAAAAAAAATGTGATGAAATCCTGGCTGTATCTCAACCTGTTCAAATTCCACAGTTTGGAAATTTAAGAAAATGTTCCTTA
Source organism: Manis pentadactyla (assembly GCF_030020395.1). Taxonomy (NCBI): domain Eukaryota; kingdom Metazoa; phylum Chordata; class Mammalia; order Pholidota; family Manidae; genus Manis; species Manis pentadactyla. Next base: position 187,816,793 of record NC_080019.1, on the reverse strand, counting down.
ATTTCCTGAGATAAGAGTCATCTTTGTCTTTTCAACTCCCACAACATTAAAACTTTGTGTTTATTTATTTTGGGTCTTACCCACCTGATACACGGTAAGGCCCTTGATGGCAGTGCTAAGGTCTCACTCATCTTTGCATTCTCTGCCCAGAGGAGTGACATGGTAGTAAAGTGTCTGCCCTATTTGGTGAATGGTGAGGTGTCTAATCTAATCTCATGTGTATGGTCCGAATGTTTATGACCTTCCAAAATTCATATCTAAAATCCTAATCCTCATGGTGATGGTATTAGGAGTGTCAGGTCTTTGGGAGGCAATTAAATCATGAGGGTAGAGTCATCATAAACAGGATTAGTACCATTGTGAGAAGAAACTGAAGAGAGCTTGCTGTCTTTTCTCTCTGCCATGTGAGGCTATGATGAGAAGATGGCCATCTGCAAACCAGAAAGCAGGCTTTCCTGAGACACCAGATCTGCTCGCACCTTCTTGATCTTGGACGTCCCAGCCTCCAGAGCTGTGAGAAATAAATTCTTATTATCTAAGCCTCTCAGTATGTGGTAATTTGTCATAAAAGCCCAGTCTGACTCAGACACCATGATAGGCATATAGAGAAGAGTAGGGAGAGGCTAGTGAATGGAGGCTGGGACTTGGTTTTGTATGGCTAAAGAGGTCTGATGCTTTATTCTTAAGATAATGGGGATCATCAAGAAATGCTTGTCTAGGAGGAATGTCAAGAGTAGAACATACCTCTGAAAACTTATGTGATCAATTCACATGTGGAAGATTGGAGGGAGGTCTTTGTAACATTTCAGCCACCTGGGAATATTGGTTTGATCTTGTTGGTTATAGAAAGAAGGGTAAAATCTGGAGTTATGGTGGAAGTAGAATTGATTTGAAATTGGCTAGGAATTGATTGAATCACAGAACTACATTAAAAATGACCTTGTAGAGCAGATTGCCCAGCCATGTCTTGCCTCTGAATCCCCTGGGAAAACAGGTGACAGGCAGGCAGTTAACCAGAATCTGATACCCTAACAGCAATCTCACCATCTCTTAATGTATCTGTTGCCATCTTTGGACAATATAAATCTTTTTCCTTAGAGTAAATAAAATTGTTCCTCATCACTTCCATCCATGGGTCCTGGTTCTGCCCTCTGGGAGAGTGTTAAATAAAGCTACATGGTAGGTCTCTACTAGTTGAAGATAGCTGTCCTGTGCCTTTATGGTAAACCTTCTCATCATACACCCCTATACCAGCTTTTCATCATTGACACGACTTCAAGTTTTGTTGCCGTCCTTGTTGTTTTCCCTTGGATGACCTCTAGTTTGTTTGTGTTCCACATGAAGAGCAGCATATTCAGCAGACATTCTTGAGCCAGGGCTTCAGCTGCCAACTCAAGGGGAAAGGAAGGAAATCACACAGCCATCTGTCAATAAAGAAAGAGAAAGGCACTGAGCCAGGGACATTGGAGTAGGCAGCTTCTAAAATGGTTCTCAATGATCCCCGCCTCCTGATATTCATGTCCTTTCGTAACCACCTCTCTCTAAGTGTAGATTGGACCTGGCGATTTGCTTCTAATAAATAGGATATGGCAAAAGTGATGGGATGTCACTTCTGAGATTACGTTATCACAGGAAGACTTGGCTTGTATGTTCTCTGGTTCTTCTCATTTGCCCACTCAGAAGAAGCAAACTTCCGTGGTGTGAGCTGCCCATTGGAGAGGCCAGTGGACAGAGAGCTGAGGATGGTCTTTGTTTAACAGTCCGAAAGAAGCTGAAACCCTCAGTCCAAGAGCCCAAGAGGACTGAATCCTGCCAGCGGTCATGTAGGTGAACATAGAAGTTGATCATTCACTAACCGAGTCTTGACCTATAAGCTGTACAACAAACATAATTATTATTTTAAGCCACTGAGTTTTGGGGAAATTTGTTATGCATCAGTAGATAATTAACTCAAATAACTTTTGCTGCATTGAACCCACACTAACAGAGGTAGAGACGAGGGAATGTTTTCCGGCTCAGTATGGTGATTTTTGAAGCAGAGTCTGGGGCTGTGGCACTGTGAATGGCTGAGGATTTCAGACAGCCACAGAAATCCCACAAAGCCAAGGAGTAACAAGGAGGGCATTGCCTCAGGGAAGGAGGAAAGTCTTGGTGGCCTACGAACTCTCATGAGATTCCCTAGAAACCTCTAAACTAAAAGCATGGCCTGGAAGAGATGTTGTGGGTTCTGGTGGTTTTGCCATTCCAAGTGATTTAGACTGTATTTGTATTGCTTTTACTGGCCTCTTTATGTCTCTAGCCTGGGGGACTCCATGTGTTTTGGCCTTTCATCTTTATCTCAACTTCTACCAAGAGAAACAGAACAGAAATGGATTAAACTAAGGAGAGAGCAAACCTCAAAATGCTGATTAAGTTGGCTATTAATGAAAGGTGGAAAGCTTTTAGAAATAAGAAACCAAATTTACATTTACTTTCATTCATTTATTTACTCTGTAACTATTTGATAAACATTTGTTCTATTGTCTTCTGAAGAACAAATATCAAATCCTCCACAATTCAAGGAATGGTGAAATAGAATACATACAGATGCAATATACTGTTTTCATCTCAATGGGTGAATAAAAAACACTTGGCAAATGAGAATAGAACAAAATTTCTCAGGCTGATAAAGGGCATCTACAAAAATCTATAACTGACATAACAGTAATGAAAGAATGAATGCTTTTAAGACTGAAAATAAGGAAATGGTGTCCACTCTCACTGTTTCAATAAACTTTGTACTGGAATTCCTAGTGTATGCCATAAAACTAGAAAAGAAGACACCAGGCTGTCTGTATTTCATAGATAATATGACTGTGAATTCAAAAAGCCTAGGAAATCTACAAGCCACATACTAGAGACAAAAAAGTGAATTTAGCAAGGCTGTGGGATACAAAGTCAATGTATTAAAAAGAAATCCATTGCATTTCTATATAGTAACAACAAGTGGAAAATGAAATTTGACCTGTATCATTTATAATAGCATAAAAAATTACATGAAAGATCTCCATAGTGAATATTCAAGATGTTGCTGAGGGAAATTAAGGAAGACCTAAGTGAAATAAAGAGATCTATTATGTTCATAGGTGTATGGCTTGATATTGTTACAACATTTATTCTCCCCAAAGTGATCTATATATTCAATGCAGTCTCCATTCAAACCTCACACGGCCTTTTTATAGAACGTGCAAGAGGATTTAAATATTTATATGGAAATGAAAAGGATCTAGAATACTCAACTCTACAAAAATAAAAAATTGGAGAACATACACTTCCTGATTGTAAGACTATCTATAAAGTAGTAATCAGGAAAGAGTGGGTTGGGGATAAGATAGACAAATGGAGCAAAATAGAGAGCCCAGAAATTGACCCATACTTAAGCCAGTGACAAATAAATCATGGTTTATGCTTATAATGGAATACAATATGGAACTTAAAATAAATTAATGAGAATAGTAATTTCTAGCCCTTATCATTTCATGGAACACTGAAGTATTTTGAGAAGCCTATTCATGGAACCTTCCCTGGGGCTTTAACCATCCCACATTGTTCCCTTTGTACCTGGGAATCTAATTTTTGGCATTTCTCTAGCTCATTTATAGCAACTGAATGAGAAACAATGAACTAGAATATCTGTATCAACATGGATAAATATCAAAAACAGAAAATACAAGTTGAAGAATATATACTATCTCACATTTATATATAAGTTATAAGTTGGAAAACAGTTTCAAATATTTTTAGATGTATTACCATACATCTCTATGAGTGATACATACTTAATCCATGATAGGGGTCATCTTTGGAGAGTTATTAGTTTGCTAGGACTGCCTTAACAAAATACCACAAGCTAGAAAGCTTAAACATTAGAATTTTATTGCCTCACAGTTCTAGAAGCTAGAAGTCCCTACTCCAGTATGCCATCATCTTAACTAATGAAATCTGCAGTGACCCTATTTCCAAATAAGGTAACAATCTAAGGTCCTGGTAATTAAGACCTCCACATAATGAATTTTGGGAGACACAATTCAACCTATAACGGGGAAGGAGAGAAGTAAATACCAATGGGGAACAATAAATAGGTTTGCACATGTCTGTAATGATTTTTAAAAAGAGAACTGAAACAAATATGATAGAATATTGTGAAATGATAAAGTTGAGTGGCAGAGCAAGTATTCTGTAATCTGTTCAAATGATGGAACAATTTCACACTCTAAAAAGGTGTGATTTGAGGGTGGCATAATGAAATGGTTAATTCCTTGGCTTTCAGAGCCCATAGTGTACAGATCTTGCTAAGCCCTTCCATAGCTGAGTGTCACTCTTCAGTAGTATCCGGTAGAGTGTCAGTTCCCTCATCTATAAACCTAACTTTCTAGCTCAGGGAATGGCTATGAGGATATAAGAACTCATATGGCCCACAGGAAGCACCCAATGAATATCAACTACCCCCATCTCTAGCTCAGCCATCAGCTTTATTATAGCACAAAGTCTTCCCAGGCCAAAGCAGATTCTTTGCAGAAGAGATGGATGTCAAACAGGAACTGAGGTAGTTCCAATTTCTTTCCATTTTGTGACACACATTGATTTCTTTCTCAGGACAGTGCAATACTGCAATGTACCTCTTCCTTTTTGTCATTGGGAATTTTTTAAAGACTTCAGCTTTTGGACTTCAGAATTTACAGTAATCTCTATGATGCTGGTGCTACTAGATATGAGTCCTCTTTTTATTCTGCAACCCATGTCTCAGAGTAGCCAGAGCTCACTGGGTGACCTCCTCAACAGGTCTTCTCATCTATTGTTTTTTGGTTATCTTCCCAAGGATATTCCAAGCTTATCATCAGAATTTCATTTTTGCAAGATTTCCTTCTTTCTTGGAATAATATATTTTCCTTTGTTGTATAGGAGGAATAAAAAACACCCAGTACAGTTTTTGGAATATGGTAGGTATCAAATGAAACTTTGGTTTTCCTTAATTCTTTTGTGGCCATTACAACCTCTAAAAACATATTCTTCCAAAATTAGTCCTTTCTTCTTATTCCAACTATCTATTTGGATTCAGAGTAACAATTCTCAGTATGTTGTTGAGAGATGAAATTAACTTTGAGAGTAAATGAGGAGTTGGAGATGGCTCTTAGTTTCATAACCTGGGGCCTGGGAATCGGTAATGGTTTTCACAGAAATAAGCAAGAGTGGAATAGTCTTTATGGGAAAGAGAGGGAAAAGATGTTTGGCTTTTAATATGTTTAGTGTACAGGTGGAAAATGCTGGTGTATTAGGATCTGTTCAGCAGATTGTGCATGGGAGAGACTGACCCTGACACTCCACGTTTGGGAGAGACCTACAGACAACACAGGGCGATATGAGTCTGGGTCATGGGGAAATTGCAAGGGAGAATAGCTTTGTGGGGGGTTGGGATCAGCTAACAACAAACTCCTAAAGACCATTTACATCCTGGTGGGGGAGGACTGGGATCCACTGAAGACAGAAAAGAAACCATCAGAGATAAGAGCAGACTTAGATGAGTATTTTACCATGGGAGAGAAGTGAAGAGAACATTGAAACAATTAAAGCCATTTTGAAGCAGATGGTGCAATCAAGTTAAAGAAGATGAAAGCCAAAAAGATTTGGCCACTCACCATGATAACAACAAAAACAGCACACAACATCCAGCGCTACTGATCGCTCAGTGTGGGACTGCTACAGTGTGAAGAGCACAGTCACAATCATTACGTCATCTCTACCAGACACTGGTATTTCTTATAACCCTATTTTAAGATGATGAAAAAGAAATTATGTAGATTGGCTAAAAAGACTCAACAGCATTAGCCCTTGGAAGAATTGGGGTTCCAATTCTTGGTATCTGATTCCAAAGCAGGAGTTCCTTAACATTAACTTTCGACAGAAAACTTTTCTCTAGTGTAGGACTTAGATTATAAAGGGCAAGGAAAGTCTGAGAGATGAAGAAGTAATGGCCGGGGGTGTCAACTACTTTTTCAAGGAATTTAGCAAGGATGAGAAACAGAGAGAGAACAAGAGTGTGGTTGAGAAAGTTTAGAGTTTTACTCTTTTATCCTGAGTATTTGTTCTGATGGGGAAGATAGGATATAGGTAAAAGAGATGGAGAAATGGACATTAAAAGAGAAGGAAGGGTTTTACAACTTAGCCATAAGCTTATGGTAAAATGAGGATTACTAAGGTAGGTGCAAAATAGGCCAAGATGGTAAAAACAAACAAACTCCAAGTTATTAGCAGGGAGGTCAGGGAAAGGTGTCTTGGGGCACAGTGGAGGATGGAGGGGAGGAGAGAAGAGACTTGTTCCAAAAGAGAAGGGAATGCTGAGAGGGCACGGAGAGTGATTGAGAGAGGCTACTCCAGTTAAGGGAGGCTGAACAGAACAGAGGTGTGGTTCTCCTGTTGGGAAAATTCTGCACAAAATATGTCATCAGGTATTACATTTTATATTTGTCATTCTATAATATAATCAACTCCAGGGAGCGGGAGCTGGAACTGGTATCTTTCCAATACAGGTTCACCTCAGAGGTATTCCAAGATTGGTTCCAGGCCATCACAATAAAGCGAATATCGCAATAAACGAGTCCAGTGAAATTTTTGGTTTCCCAGGGCATGTAAAAGTTATGTTTACACTATAATGTAATCTATTAAGAGTGACATAATAGTGTTGTTTTTTTTTAAAAAAGTACATATCTTAATTAAAAAAATATTTTATTGTTAAAAAATGCAAACCCTTATCTGAGTGTTCGGTACATCATAATCATGCATCATAAATCACCACAGCAAGCACAATAATAATGAAAGATTTGAAATATTGGGAGAAGTCCCAAAGTGTGACACAGAGACACAAAGTGCACAAATGCTGTTGGAAAAATGGTGCCATAGATTTGTTCAATGTGGGGTTGCTACAAACCTTCAGTTTGTTAAAAAATGCCAAATCTTCAGTGCATAATAAAGTGAAGTGCAACAAAATGAGCTATGCTTGTCTATTTATTGGGCTATTGGACATTTTGTCAACTTTAAGGTGCCTGATTTGAGTTTTACTTGGTGTTATTATATGGAATGTGCAGGTCAAACCAATTTCAATTTCAGATATTAACATAACTAGAAGTTCCTGGTGTCTTAATTAGAGGTCATCAACTCCCTTGTAAAGTGGTCCCTGACAGGACTGCCTGTGGGTAATTTAGGGAGTTCAGTGAAGCTTAAAATGAAGGATTTGAGTGTCAGGGTTTTTTTTTTTAAGTCATATTGTTTTGTTCCTCTTCAAATAATGGGTAGCCCAGGCTCCAATTAAAGCAGTATTCATATAATTTTAGATTTGCATATTTGAATTGGCCGTCTTTGGGAAGGAGAGGCCAGGCCATGCAGTTCTCCAATTACTTAGAGCAATTAGAGGAGATGATCAGACACTTCTGAGGTCTCATTAGCAGGCATGTTGCCTACTCAGACATCTATGAAGATCACAGCGGCGACTGGGCCTGGACGCCCACATTCCCTTTTGGGAGAGTTGTGCAGACAGTGACTCACTTTGAGTTAAACAAAGGTAGCTATTTTCACAGCCTAATTTTACTTTCCCTCTGAAAAGTCACTCATTGCTGCCATTTCTCTAAAATACACATTGTAAATACCAGTGTCTTTTTCTACTTAAAAGCTATCTAATTTTTGTTTTAGATCTAAACCCATCATCATCTTGGCACTTAATACCAGGCCACAGTAATTTCTCAGCAATGGAACTTGGTGCTTGGAAAACTAACTTTTGGGAAATCAAGTATCCAGCATCCTAAATTTTGGTGTGTTCAACTCTCATCACCTTTTGACTGATGATGAGCCCCTTCAGAACAGAGCAGAGTTTGGGTAGTAAACGCTCCCAGTTGGCAGAAGCATGATCTTAACTCTCTGTTTATTACTGCACTGGGTATCACACTTTCCAAATTAGGGATTTCCTCTGTAATGATGCCCAAGCCTCGTACTTTGGCATATCCTCCAAGCCACCCTCAAACCACTTAGTAAAGTGGGGAGATGATTTCCCTTTCTTTGCATACTGCTTCACCAAGCAGAGACCTGCCTCTATCTTCTGGTAATCCCAGGTTTAAGGATGCCTGCATTCCAATGTCCAGATTTTAAATTACAGAAAAATAACAGTTCTCAGCATTTTCTAGGTTCCATTTTAACTTCTGCAGTAAGCACAGGTAGGGTGGAGAGAGAACTGGATTGAATTAGAGGACATGGTATTTACTAATTTACCAATTTTGGGTGATGATGCATCTGCTCTCTATCCTTAATCTCTTCATCTGCAAAAGTGGCAATTTAATGCTCTAATACTAGTCCTTTCACCTGTGTTAGTTGCCCTAAGATCCAATTGAGATAATGGTAGCAAAATAGTCTTGGAAATGATGAATGTAGGTATACCTTGTTTTATTGTGCTTTGTAGACATTGTGTTTTTTTTACAAATTGAAGGCATGTGGTGTCCCTGCATCAAACAAATCTATTAACAACATGTTCTTACTTCATGGCTCTGTGTCACATTTTGGTATTTCTCAGAATATTTCAAACTTTTCCATTATTATTATATTCATTATGGTGATCTGTGGTCAATGATCATCGATGTTACTATTGCAATTGTTTTGGGGTGCCACAAACTGCACCCAGATGAGACGGTGAACTTAATTGATAAATGTGTGTATTCTGACTGCTCCACTGACTGTTCCCCTGTCTCTCTCCCCCTCCTTAGGCCTCCCTATTCCCTGAGACACAATATTGAAATTCGGTCAATTAATAACCCTACAGTGGCCTCTAGGTGTTCAAGTAAAAGGAAGAGTTGAATGTCTCTCACTTTAAATTAAAAGCTAAAGAGGAGGAAGCTTAGTGAGGAAGGCATGTTGAAAATCAAGGTAGACTGAAGGCCAGGCCTCCTGTGCCAGTCAAGTTGTGAAGGCAAAGGGAAAGCTCTTGAAGGAAATTGAAAGTGCTCCTCATGTGAACATATGGGTGATAAGAAAGCAAAATAGCTTTGTTGCTGAAGAGTAAGTGTTAGTGGTCTGGATAGAAGATCAAACCAGCCACAACATGCCCTTAAGTCAAAACCTAATCCACAGTAAGATCCTAACTCTCTTCAAATCTGTGAAAGCTGAGAGAAGTGAGGAGCTGCAGAAGAAAAGCTGGAAACTAGCAGAGATTAGTTCATGAGGTTGAAGGAAAGAAGCCATCTCCAAAACATAAAAAAAGTGCAGGTGGAGCAGCAAGTGCTGATATAGAAGCTGCAGCAAGTTATCCAGAAGATCTAGCTAATATCATTAATGAAGGTGGCTACACTAAACAAGATTTTCAAAGTGGACAAAAAAGCTGTCTATTGGAAGAAGATACCACCTTGGACTTTCATAGCTTGAGAGGAGAAATCAATGGACAGGCTAATTCTCTTGTTAGGGACTAATGCAGCTGGTGACTTTAAGTGAAGCCAATGCTATTTACCATTCTGAAAATTTTAGGGCTCTTAAAAATTACACTAAATCTACTCTACCTGGGCTTTATAAAGGGAACAATCAAGCCTGGATAACAGCACATCTGTTTACAACATTGTTTACTGAGCACTTTTAGTCCACTGTTGAGACCTACTGCTCAGAAAAAAGGTGTCTTTCAAAATATGACTGCTCATTGACAACGCTCTTAGTCACCCAAGAACTCTGATGGAGATGTCCATGGAGTTTAGTGTTGTTTACAGGTCAGCTAACACAATCCATTCTGCAGTCCATGGACAAGGAGCCGTTTCAACTTTTGAGTCTTATTCTTTAAGAAATACCTGTCATAAGGCTCTAGCTGCCATAGGTAGTGATTCCTCTGTTGGATCTGGACAAAGTAAATCGAAAACCTTCTGGAAGAGAGTCACCATTCTAGATGCCATTAAGAACATTTGTGACTCATAGGAAGAGGTCAAAACATCAACATTGACAGGAGTTTGAAGAAATTGACTCCAACCCTCATAGATGACTTTAAGGGGTTTAGGACTCCAGGACAGGAAGTGACTGCTGTTGTGGTGATAATGGCCGATGTGGTAGAATCAGGAGTGGAGCCTGAAGATGTGACTGCATTGCTGGAATCTCATGATCAAACATGAATGAATGAGGAGCTGCTTCTTATGGAAGAGCAAAGAAAGTGTTTTCATGAAATGGAATTTACTCCTGGTAAAGATGCTGTGAAAGGTGCTGAAATGACAATAAAGGATTTAGAATATTACATAAACTTAGTTGATAAAGCAGTGGCAGGGTTTGAGATTATTGACTCCAATTTTGAAAGAAGTCCTACTGTGGGCAAAATGCTACAGCATCGCATGCTACAGAGAAACCATTTATGAAAGGTAGAGTCCAAAGTGGCAAACTTCATAACAAATTGCCACAGCCACCCCAGTCACCATACTGATCAGTCAGCAGACATCAATGTTGAGGCAAGACCTTTCACCAACAAAACTATTATGACTCAGTGAAATCTCAGGTGATGGTTAGCATTTTTTTAGTAATAACGTATCTTTTAATTAAAGTGTGTACATTGTCTTTTTAGACATAATGTTATTGCACACTTTAAACTATAGTATAGTATAAATATAACCGGGAAACCAAAAAATTCATTCAACTTGATATATTGCAATATTTTTCTTATTGGGATGGTCTGAAACTGAGTATGCAGTATTGCTGAGGATGCCTGGGTATTATGTGCTTTTTCACATGTGCAGAGAATTCTTAATCTGTTTCTAAAATTCTACAAGAGGTATAATTCAAGGTGGCATTGCTTAGTAATTTAGAGCATGGGTTCCTGGACCAAATCAGCCTGCCTTGGTTTGAATTCTTACTTTTCCATTTACTAGCTGTATGACCTTGGGATGTTATTTAATCCCTCTACCCCAATAATAATAACAGGACCTGTATCATGAGGTTTTTATTTTATGCATTATAATTTTTTTAACTAAAAGATTAATTGACATACAATATTACATTAGTTTCAGGTGTACAACATAGTGATTTGACAATTATGTACATTACAAAATGTTCACCATGATAACTGTAGTTACTATCACCAAAGTTATTGTAATATTATTGATTGTATTCCCAGTGCTGTGCTTTTCATCCTCGTGACTTATTTATTTTATAATTGTAAGTTTGTATCTCTTTATCCCCTCCACCTATCTCATCCATTGCCAAAAAATCCTCCTCTCTGGTCACCACTAGTTTTTTTCTCTGTATCTGAGCCTATTTCTGTTTTGTTTGTTTGTTCACTTGTTTTATCTTTTAGATTCCACATATAAGTGAAATCATATGGTGTTTGCCTTTCTTCGTCTAGCTTGTTTCATTCAGCATAATACCCTCTAGGATCATTTATGTTTCTGTGAATGGCAAGATTTCACTCTTTTTTATGGATGAGTAATATTTCATTGTAGATATGTGTGTGTGTGTATATATATACCTCACATCTTTATCTATTCTTCTATGAACACTTGGGTGCTTCCTAAGTGGCTTCCATATCTTGGCTATTATAAATAAAGCTGCAATAAACATAGGGGTGTGTATAACTTTTCAGATTAGTGTTGTTTTCTTCATGTAAATACCCAGAAGTGAAATTACTATGTTGTATGGTATTTCTAGTTTTAATTTTTTGAGGAAACTTCATATTATTTTCCATAGTGACTGCACCATTTTACATTCCCACTAACTGTACACAAGGGATCCCTTTTCCCCACTTCCTCTCTAACACTTGTTATTTCTCATCTTTTTATAATAGGAATCCTAACTGGCATGAGGTACTATCTCATTGTGGTTTTGATTTGCATTTCCCTAATGATTAGTCACGTTGTTGGACATTGGCTTTAGCAACTGTTTTCCTGGATGTGTCTCCCCAGGCAAGGGAAACAGGCAAAAACAAAACAAGTGGGACCACATCAAACTAAAAAGGTTCTGCACAGTGAAGGGAACCATCCACAAAATGAAAAGGCAGCCCACTAAATAGGAGAAAATATTTGCAAGTGATATGTTGGTTAAGGGGTCAATATACAAAATAAAGAAAGAACTCATACAAGCTACCTTAGAAATGTCTCAGGGCTTTCCTGAAGCTTGGCTTAACCCAGATTATATAATTCTTTGGGCACAACCAAGTAATGCCTGAGAAGAGAAGAGCTTCACCAAGATTCTCATACCCAAATTAATCATCTTTGTATTTTAGACAAATGGCAAATAATGTTTTTTGTACAGCTGTATCTCAAATATTGCATGGTACATACTTACACTAAAAAAATTGTTTACCTGAAATTCAAATTTAACTGGGAATCTCATATTTTTATTTGCTAAATCTGCTAACCCTTGATAATAGTATTTGCCTCAGAGGCTCTCATGCTTGAAGTTATATGGATAGAATGTCCAGCAAATTCTTAAAATGTTATATGTATTTAGTCAATAGAGGTATATCTTAAAGTAAATGGAAAACAATTCTCTAGTTCCTTAACAACTGTTGGATGGTAACCATTCTTGATTTTTACATATTAAAAATAATTAAATATTCAGCCAAACATTCCCCTACTTCTTTGGGTCTTTATAATTAGAGCTTATCTGGTCTTTTGGTCCCTTAAGAATACTTCCAATTTCATTTCTGCACCTTGTTGTGGATGTTTAGTAACTTTTTAAAAAGGCCTGTGTTAAGCTTTGGAGAAACAATCATGCAATTCAAAAATGTTACCCTCTTTTTGTACTGAAATCGTGGCTCATCAAATTATTGAGAGGTTTCTCTTTTCTAATCAGTAGCTTCTATCTCTCGGTTCCTTCCAGAATGACATGATTCAGTTTCTCATACCACCAGGTGCACTATAAGCAACGACCTTGATTCCAGATAACCAGGAACGCAATCATGCAGTGAATGCAAGATGGTAGTCATGGCCTGGCTCTGCTCCGGAGGCAAAATAGTTATGACTTGGGTTTTCACTGGGGAAGATCTTTTCATCAAAAGACCGAAGCCTAAGTGAAAAGAATCAGCAGGTTCTCTATGCCTCTTTGTGAGGACTAAGAAGCTCATGGAAATGACCAGGGACTGCTGTATCAAACAGCCAACCCCATCCTAGGAGAAAGTATGTGTAAGATCCTGATCTACTGTGTGACTCCATCCTGTGCTCAGGGTCTTTGTAAAGAAGAATAAACAAGGTCAAGAGCAATAAACGTGGCTGCTATGTCTTGCCCTGGTCCTCTGCTTCCATTATGAATTCTTTCTTGCCCACTCACCACCATCCTTTCGTACCTGTGTGCTCTCTAATGTGCTCCTTCTTATTCTCTCCCCCCTTTATCCCCCATGCAAAATGTCCAAAAGTGACAGTGTTTTCTGTGAAAGGAACTCACTTGAGGCAAATTTCAGGACCTTAGGAAATAATCTCTGCCATATATATAACACAGTTGTTAATATTAGACAAGCAACTCCTACAATATCACTTTAACTAAGCTGGCTCTCAATACATCAACTGCAAATTCCAGAAGTTTCATGAAGGTTTAATTATTCCTGCACTGCTTCCTGCTGCCAAAGACTTTCTTATGATTTTACTCATTTATTCTTTAACCAGAGAAAAGGCAATTCGATAACAAAAAATATTTAATTTTAAGTAAATGTGGTCTTTTGGAAGAAGTTCAAAGGCTTTTTAGAATATAATAAAACATAATAAAAATCTTTAAAGTTTTGAAGCCATAAGGATTCTGGCTTTTTGCTGTTTTTTCTCCTTGCCTGCCTCCTGTTATTCCACTTCCCCGCCACAGTCCTCTTCCAAGAAAGACTTCCCAAAGCCATGCTTAGCAACCCAGCCCCAGACACCATCCAAATTTGTGGATATGAGTGAGAACACAGCCTTTCAAGTCGTAAGTACATTAGTTCCTGCAACCTATGGGGAAAAATGTGTAAAAAAAAAGTCTTGCAAATTGATGACCTTTTCCTATTTATGGTAGTTGGCAATGAATGGAAATTAATGATTAGAGTACAGTTCTTCCAGTTTCATTTGTATGGGTCCTCAGGCAAGCCCTCTGTTTTATGCTGAGTACTTCTCTGAAATGTTTGCGTGAGACAAGACCAATAAACAAAATATTTATTTCTGATCCCAACTTGATGGTTCTGTACAGGATTAAAATGTGAGAGATTCATTGTCAAAGGTCATATATTTTTATTTATTGGTGTCAGTTGTAGGAGCAGTAATGATTTTAAGCATCCATGTCACAGGAAACTCCTTGGGTTGTGAGAAAGATGCGAGAGGAGGCGTAGAGAGCATTCAGGCTGCGCACTGCATCTCGAGGGAACTGAGGACTGGACTGAAGTTAAAGTAGCACAGCAAGCTGTGGCAGCAAGAGAGCAGAGCCAGGCCTGTGCTTCTGTTCTCCTGGGCCCATGCTGTCCCTGCTTGGCTCTACAAAAATTGTGTGTTCTGTTTCCACCGAGTTGTGTGTCTCAATGAGCTCTATCTCATTTGTAAACAATGCCCAAACAAATGTTTACGCCATTTTTTAAATACCCGGAAATAGGAAATAAAGATGTGTGTTGCAAAGAGGGAGACCCTTATAAGAAAATATTTATCAAGCAGCCTCTTAAGAAGACCTTTAAAGAATTAATGAGTGAGTTTCATATGAATCATACTATCACAAATGATAGAATTATATTTTAAATTGAATATCTTTGCAACCCAACCATAATTTAAGCCACCGACTGTAATCATAAGTTTGTATTCCTTCTGACATTGGCCTCAATATGCTGACTTAGATGTATTTGTTGTACTGTGCAATATTGTGATTTTATTAAAGAATGAATCTTCTGGTTAAAATAAATGCTCAAATCCCCATATATAAAATGAAAGTATACTATTTATTATTTAATGATAATAAAACTAAAACAATAAGATAAATAAACACTGAAAGATTGAGATTCCCAAACTTGACTTTCATGTTGTTCTAGCTGGTTAGGAAAGCTGTTGTTTATAAAATGTGGCCTCTAAATAACCCTTCCTCTGAAGTTTGATGTTACCTTTCAGAGTTCAGTTATTTGCCTTCCCTCTGAAGTCATTGCTGACAGTTACAGAGCAATTTCCACTCTATCCACCAGCAAGTCAAGAAATATTAATTTTTAAAAAGAATATTTATTTACAAAATTGTCAGAAAATACAGAAATTGAGTGACATTGGGAGCAGGAGGGTAGGTGGACATGCTAAGTGAAATAAACCAATCACAGAAGGACAGACATTGCACGATTCCCTGTCTAAAATAGTCAAACCCGCTGAAGCAAAGAGTGGGATGATGGTTGCCAGGGATTTGGGGGAAGAAATGGGGAGATGTTGTTCATTGGGTATAAAGTTTCAGTTATACAAGAGGAACAAGTTCTAGACGTCTGCTGTACAACAGAGTGTCTATGGTGAACAATGCTGTATTGTGTATTTCAAAACTTGTTAGGTGGGTAAATCTCATGTTAAGTGTTCTTACCACAATAAAATATTTAAAGAAAGAAGAAGGAGAAGGAGAGGCCTGGAGGGCTCAACGTACATAGGACACTGATCACGTATGAGCCATTGGAGATCCCAAGAATACTTCCCTGATATATGTCTTCTACAATAAGGAAGGTGAACTCCAGAAATGTTAAGTACTTTGTTCCAAATCACAAAACTAGAAGCATTAAACTTCACCATAATGTGAGCTCATGATGAGGTCACTTGTGGAGTTGAAAGGTAAGGGGACAGTTAATCATTTGCATTTTCTACCCAGTCTCTCAAAGCTAGAGGCCACAGCCAAAGCCTGTCCCAGTGAAAAAAGAAGGTTCTTAGATCCATCCATACTGTGGTAAGTAACTTCAGATATATAATGCAGCTCTTACATGGGGAAGTAGGCAGAAGCAACAGCCTGAGGCCAGAAGGCATGCAGGAAGAGACGGTACTGTCCGAACCAAAGATGAGCTATCCCTTACGTGAATATGGATCAGAGTCCACAAAATTTAGCTTGTCCAGCAAACCAGGCATCTGTTGATCAGAAGGGAAGTCTTTCTCCAATCCTAAAATAGCAGTTTCTATCATGAGTTCTGAGGTCCGTTAAAGTGTTCCTGTCATCTGTCCAATCTACAGGAATCAGGAGCATAGCCCTGAGTAGAAGAGGCCTGTGTAGACAGTGTAGAGCTCTCTCCCATACTTTGTATAAACTGGCCTAATCCCTAGAGCTTCCATATATGACATAAGGCTTATTTTTTCCAATGTACCAAGGGAAGATCATAATGTTAATTGCCTCTTCAAAAAAAAGTTCTGACTTTGAAACTTGATAAACTTCACAAATAATGATTTGCTTATGTTTACCTAATTCTTATTCATCAGTGAGTGTCTAAAAGAAATCATTATTAAACCTAGCTGCCTGATTGCTTTCACTAAGTGTTAAATAATAAATAATGCATTTCTACTTCAATTAATCTACTTAGACATCTCACAGGCCAAATGCTTTGGTGGAAATGTTCTAATCTACAGAATCAATCCGCACTATGACTCTGTCTCTTGACATTTTGAGCTCCCTAACAACGAGCTTTTAATTCCAGTTACAAGGTAAATGGACAATTTAGATGACCATGTTCTGCTGTTGCGCTCAGACAAATAAGTAAGATGAGGTACTGTAATGCCAACTCACAAGTCTACTCAAGACAGAATGAATGTACCCTCCACCCAAAATTGAGAATTTTTTCCTCAATTTGATATGCTTATATATTTTTATATCTTGATATGAGGGTCTGCAAGTACCCAGGATTTTTTTTTAAGTGCTATGTGTGCTCCTGATTTATTTCATAAACCACCCATTACTGTGTGGTTTATGAAATAACCCAACTTCAACCTTTTTATTTGCATTCTTAAAAAAATTATTAGCAGAAAGTCTGAAGATCAAGATAACCAAAAACTCTTCACATAATATTAGCTATTATATTTGTGTGTTCTCTTCTCATTCTTCTCTACATACACAAAAATATTTTATGTGGTTGAAATCATAGTGTAAATGCCATTTTCTAACCGTTTATAGGAGTCCTTATATTGAAAATGTTTCTATGTGGCAAGAGGATTCATAATTATAAATTTTGATGTTAATTGCAATGCTAAAACCCTTCTAAAGAATAAAGCATGATATAACTCTCCCATTAACCTTGGAAATTCAGTTTGCTGCAATATTTTAATTATTATAATTAATGCTAAGTGAGCATCTTTGTTCATAGAGGTTTATCTCACCTTTCGTTTGGGGTCAAGGGCCTAAAGATATAAAGACCAATTTCCTGCCACATGTGAGCATATAGGTTCACCAGAGTTCCCCCCAGTTTAACTGTTTGTAAAATGTATGATAATAGAGTAAAAAGAAAGTTACTATTTCTTATGTGTATACTTTTAATTACTAATGAGATTGAGATGTTCCTGTGTCCATGTTCATTAACTGAATTTCATCTGTATTTCTGCCTATCATTTGGCTATCGGAAAATTGTTTTATCATTTTTAGGAGATTCCTCCAGTGTTTTGCAGGATCTGTAACCAAATCAACCAGAGTAGTAGAGGATTAAAGGTAATAAATTGAAAAATAGCAGATTACCAAAATAAATTAAAGGTAATCAGTATATACTTCAGATGCTGTCCTTCCCAAAGAACTAAAAACATATCGCTTTTGAAGTAAGAGCCAGAAAGTTCCCTGGAGGCAGCACCTCCCTTCATTTGGTTCACACTGTGCCCTGTGCTCTTCCTGGGGACTCCCCCATAAGCTGTCATGAATTTGACGTGAAAAGTATCTTGTCCACGTTACCTCTGCTGTCTCTGGCACACTTCTTAACCAAATTTTGTGTTCTTTGTCATCCTGGAGAACTTTCTATATCACTTGTCCTAGGTTGGGTTTTCAGGCCCTCGTCTTTGCTGCCTTCTTTTCCGCACAGACCTCTGCTGGGGCTCCCATCAGGCTGGGGTTGCTATTTACCCCTCAGTCTGCCAGGGAGACTGTGAGCCCCTGTGAAAGGACAGGGCTGGCTGTGCATTTTTATCTCTGCACCCTTAGCATATTGAATGGTGCCAGGAAGAGTTTGGGTGCCTAATAAATGCTTTCAGAAGCTTCACAAGTGTTTGTAGGACTCGACAAATGCTTGAAAGTGCCCAGTGAGGGCTGAAGGGATTCAATTTCAAATCCGTATTATTTCTATGGAATTAGAAGCCCATCACAGCATCTTCTTTACAGGGTCTAACCAGCAACATAGTTATAATGGTCCTGAAGCCAGGCTCTTCCCCAGGCTTCTGGCTGTTTCCAGGGGATGCCCACAGAACTCCCTGATCCCCGTCTGTGTGGGGTGAGTCCGGGCTCCACATCTCCTCCCAGGCCCTCAGCCTGTGGCCCACTCCACCTAAGCGTGATAGAGTGACTGATGGTGCCAAAATGTGAACTCTTTTGATGTAAACAAAGTGGCTTCTGCTATACTTTTTCTCTCTGACGTTTTGTCACACAAGATTTTTTATAAAATCTGGCTTACCCTATGTACCGTTAGTCTTATAAAGTAACGTCACTGTGCTGTGAAACACTTGGAAATATTTATGTACATTGTATATAACAGTCCAGCTTTGGAAAGAAAAGATATATACACCCCTGTCTCTGTGGAAGAACGAAGTTAGAGATGCAAACATACTCATTCTTTGCCCCCGATACAAACATCTGTCAGACCCAAATAGGCACTAGAGAGAATCAAGTCCAGGCCACTGGTACAAAGGCTGAGATGCGCTCATAAGGTTCTTAAAGACTGAGCTTTTCCATTCAGTTGTCTAGAGAAAACTAGACTGAATGCTTTGAAGGAATTTAAGATGTTCTTGTTTAAATTTTTCTTTGATTTTGTAAGTGATGAAAGAAAATGGTTTTTAGACAGGATTTTTAATAGACATATAAAATGACTCTACTGAGCATTTACTTAAATGATGATGGAGATTTGAAGAGCAAAAGCAGCCTATCACTTATTTTTAAAAATTACATAACAGTAGCACTTAGATGTATTCATGCTGGGAAATGCTTATAATCAACACCTGATGATGTGACTGTGAACTCGACAGTAAGGCAAATAACAAAAGTTAACATTGCCCCGGCCAAGTAATCGGTAGAAGTAAGCCACTTTGTCTTTCTATCTACGAGCCTTGCCCTGTATTCGGATCAGTAAGCAGTGATGTCAAGTCTTATCCCAACTTACCTCCCACGGCTATTAGGATACAAGCATTTGAAAACTGAAGATGCAGGATAAACACAGTGAATTTCTCCATATCTTTTAACATCTTCATGGGAGTAGCTAGAATTTCCAGCTGGCTTCTCACAAACACTTCTCACCGAGTAAGGGGGAAATGGTTACTTGAATATGAGGATGTTGACTTTGCTCCAAATACAGTATATGCTTGAGCTACAGATTCTTACTAATACATGGTAGTTCATTAAATGTGTGACTTTTACAGCAGGAGAGCTACAGTATCTCTGAGGAAACCACAAGTAGATTGAATGTACTAACATGACTATTCGGTACATTCTGTAATTGCATACCAAGAGGCCATCCCTGACAGATAAAAATGCCACTGCTTGTGGTGGCAGTGGGTAGCCACACTGGAATTTAAAAAAAAAAAATTCTTTTTGCAAAGTAAGCACTTCTATTTTAAAAAAGAGGACTTAGCTTTAGATTCATGCTTGCGAGAATCAAATGTATGTGTCAACAACAGAAGAAATTTGCCTTTTGTTTTTCTTAATTTTTCTTGTTACCCAGATGGGCAAAAAATAAATTCTGGGTCATCAGCTGATGTTTCCAAGTATCCCCCGTGAAGCAGGGCTTCTGAACTGCAGCACTAGTGACCTGTTGGTCCGGATCGTTCTTTGTTGTGGGACTAAACACACTGTCAGCTGCTTGGCAGGATGCCTGGGCTCCACCCACTAGGCACAGTGCACTCCTTTCCCCAAGTCAAGACAATCAAAAATGCCTCCAGACTTTTCCCACTGTTCCCTGGGGGACCCAAATGGCCCCTCACTGAGAATCACTGCCCCAAACCAAACCAAAACAAACTAAGTAAAAACTGGACAAGACATCTGGGAACCTGCCATTAACTCTGTTGCTAATTGTTGCTTCTTCACGGCAAGTCCCTAAACCTTTTACTGTCCCCTCCAGAGCTGTGACAATGGCACAATGCCATTTGCTTCATTCACCCCAAGAAGTATGGCAGAATCATTGAAGTGGCCCCTGGAGCATTAGAGGTACTCAGTCAATATTTGTGGACTGGATGACAAGTGAACAAGTGGATGAAGGGAATGGAAGTGCACAATTAGTAGATCCCTAAGGGAAAGGGTGTCCTCCTCTCCTGGGCTCGCCCTGCAACTCCCAGTAGTGGTTTGTGTCTGGGTTCCCACGGTGTGGATGGAAGCAGGAACCTTGCCCAAGTCCTGTGTGTCTGCTTTCCTTAAGTCCTAGATCCATATTGCACAATTTAACAGCTCTAACCCTTACCAGAGTAATCCCAGTAGTGTGCGCATGGGTTTTTGTTGGTGTTGGTTTATTTGTTTTTGTTTTCGATTGTCAAAAATGTCAAATGTCAAACTAGACTCAAACTATGGGGCGAAGCTCATGCAAAAACATCAGAATACAATTTTATTGCTCAGTTTTACCATACCCTTCTTTAAAAGTTTGCATCATTTTCTCTGGATTCTAGTGGCATTCACCCTGTTTTCTACTTCAAAGCTTCCTCCTATCTCTCCCTATTCTCCACCCCAACCAAGGCTTAATGTGCATATAAACATATGTGCACATATAAAACAAAAAGCCCTCCTTAGACTGTTTAGTTTATTGTAAGTGACTAAGTTAAACCACAAAACAAACCATTGTAAAAAAAAAAAAGAATAAATACTAACAGCTTTACATGCATGTCTTCTGTAGTATAAGAAAACACAGTCATTACTAGTAAATAATAAAACTAGCTCACATTGGATTAACAACTAGCCTTAGGAAATCATTGACGTTTTCTGCACACTTTCCAAAAATATCTTTGAATTATAGAAATTCCTTTTTACTGCTCCAAACTCTTCCTATAAAGTCTTTATAAACATATTTATTTTTAATATGAAATGGGAAAGCTATTGTGGTCTAGATTCATTAATGTACGAGGTGAACATCATCATAATAAATGATGCAACTATGGAGGTGACAAAAATTAGGGCCCTCATAAGTTTTTCAGGCTTTCCAGTTTATTTTTGTAGGTTAGCTTTATTTTGTGATTTTGAAAAATCTGACATGCAGCTACTTAAAGACAGTAGTTGGTATAAATAAGTAAACACCATCTTCCTTGATAATTTCTTTGATAATAGATGAACTCACCACACAGTTCAGTTATATATATCCTCACACAGCTAAGGATGCAGAATCATATTATTGAAATCAAAAGGAAATATTGCTGGAAATAGCAGCAGTGATATGAGGGACACAGAAAAGTTGAGGAATTGATAATAACAACATGAAATCTGATTTCTAACTTCAAAATGTCATTTAGCATATTGAATATTGACTAAATTTAGTGAAAGAAGCGAAGTTCATGAACTCCAAACACAGACATCTTAAGAAGTTAAGATTCTGGGCCCAGTAGTAATTCAATGCTTTGGGCCCTGAAGAGTAATTCCCTCCTGGGCTGTCCAATCCACTCTCCATCTGACAACCCAAGTGACTTTTTTCAAACTACAATGTGACCACATCACCACCTCTTCACCTCTCAAAAAGGAAAACACCTATAATGACTCCCATTGTTCCTGAGATGAAGACAAAATTTCTAAACATGACCTAATAGGCCTTCCTGGTCTGCCTTTTTGTACTTTCTAATTCTTCTGGTTCCTTCTCTGGAATATCTTCCGCCCTGTCCCCAGACCTAGCTTACTTCTTGTCCAGCTTTGATTGCTTCTCAAGTGTTTCTTTCTCAGGGAGGCTCCTGAGAACTCCAGACTAGGTCAGGTCCACATCCGCACACCATCCTGCCACAGGGCTTACTGGACTGTGGCTTCCCATTTATGTGTGGTGGCCCCAGCCACATCTGCCACCCCGCACACTCCCAATCCATGATGGCTGACACCATGCCTGTCTGTTCTCAACTTTGCATCTCCAGCATCCTGCAGAGTGCCCATGCATAGTAAGTGCTTAGGAAACATGTTTGGAAGTAATGAATATGTAGCCATTACACCCACACCTTTTCTTCCTTTCTATTCCCACCCAGGCAGCCCCATTGGATATCATGACCTTGGCTTTGTCCCTGGGAACTGACACGTCCCCGAGCTGGTTTCCTCATCCTGGCTCCAGCTCCAGCTTTTCAGGACGGTACCAGTGGACCTTCACCCTTTTCTACCTCGTGGCCCTCTACACACTTGACAGTTGTCATGCTTCTTGGAGTCCTGTTTACCTTATTTTTCATTTCCTTCAGTCACTCCTCATACGGTTCTTCATGTAATTCCTACGAGAACATTACCAGCTGTCCTATCAACCTGTTCAGGGTTGTCTGTCTCTCTTAAGGGAAAATGATGAAGACTGGAGCTGGGCAGCCCTCTGATAAGTTTCCTCCTCTATTCCTGTTTCCATCTTGGTGCAAGGGGCGCTATTCGTCATTATATAGATGCCAGCAGGATAGGCATATTCACGGCAGGCTGGTACAATTAAGATTTCTTTAATATTGTAGCAGGGTCTGTGACAGTTATGGCCTGTCAAAATTGATGATGACATATAATAATTTATAAACTATCATTCCATTTGAAATTCTACTGCCAATGCTAGATTTTTTTAGAAAGAGCTTGCCATTCTTTCTTTTTTCCTCAAATATGGGGAGAAAACTCTACTGCCTTTAATTGAGAAATAAAGCATATAAATTTCAGCCAATATGTTTGGACTGTACAAGCCCTAAACCTCTCAGCTCCATAAATATCTCAGGAAAACTAAGGCTTAAGAGAGAGACTCGCTGGAAGCGTGGTCTGCACTCTGCCAGCCTCCCTCCTCCGCAGAGGCCCTCCTGCCCAGGGCATCTGGGTGCACACAGTGTGAGATCGGTTCCGCAAGCAGGACGAAAGCCATTCCAGCGCAATGATGAACGGGATGTTGAGTCGGATTCCCCCTGGAAGTAGGTACTTCAGGCCCAGGCTGTCAAGGAGCCTGGAGATAATTTAATACATATCTTTTTAGGTCCACTGATGAAAAATGCTACATAAGTGCAACATAGGAATCATGACGGTTATTTATTATTGTTCCTGAAAGTGCGGTTGGTCGTCTTGATAGTGAGATCTCACATTAGATGGGTATTGACGAGCCATCATCTGATTTAATCATCTTTCTGGCCATTTTTATTTAAAAATGAATCTTCTGTCAACATCAAATTCTCATTAGCATCATTAACATTCTACACTCTCCTTGGTGGGATCATGTAAAATTGATGGGTTCAAATTTCTATTAAATGCAGTGCACGCTGCAGGGTTGTTATTTATACTGAGCATTCTGGAAGCCTGGGATCATACTATCTTGTAAATAAACATTACATTCAATGATATCACCTTTCATTTTAAAAGGGTCTTTAGAAAGCTTTTAAAATGGTGCAGGGATGGAGCACTCATTATTAAGACTGGAAGGAATGGAGCAATCATTTTATGTGTATGGAATTTCTGAGTAATAAGTGCAAATTAACATTACAGAGAAATTAATGTGAACAGAGTACATCTAAATTGAGATAGGATTCTCAGATCAAGAGCAAAAAAATTTTTTCTTGTATTTGCTTGCCCAGAGGTTTTCTAATCATTATAAAAACCAGCGTTTTCCACTTTGGCCCTCAGTTATAATGGGACATAACACTGGATACCGAACACTGGTCAAATGATGAAGCATTTTTTCAAAAACCAAGGAACAGCTGCTGCTTATTGAGTTAGCAACGCCACTTCCTGAAGAATGTGATTTTGTTTCAAAGATAGCCAAGTCCTGACCAGGCTGTCTCAGCTTAGCTTGAGCTATGATAACGTGGCATGTTGTTGTCATATTATTAGGTACATTTCATAAAGTGATTCCAGATCCTTCTCCTCTTTACTTGGGGAGGGGAAGCTTTATTGATTTGGGAGACTGTAAATTGAGAAGGCACTTTTATGATTGAGAGATATATAACAGTTAGGGGGTTTGTATGATGTTTCAGGAACATTAGAAAATTTCATAAAGTCAGAAGGAAGAAAGATTCATTGGGTAGAATCTGGATTGCAAAATGCATGGAAGCTTACTGGAATCTGTGAACTTCTTAGGGTTACAAGAAAGATGGTCACTTGCTTGCCAAGCCTCCCTCCCCATGGGATTAAGTTTAAGGCCGACTTTCAAAGTATTTCTTGTGCTGTAAGATTTTGGAATGTCTTTTCAGTGAGACAGCTAAAATACCATTGGCACTTTTAACTCCTTCAACTTGTCTCCAGTCTAAATTTTCAAGCTATTTTTCTGCTAAACAAAGTAAACAGAGAGAGAGAATTCTTGTATTTAAGATGCAACATCATCACCATAATCCTCCTTATTGGTAAAAATAAACATTTTGTCATCAGAAAGACTCTTGATCTGCAATGAAATAATCTTTCAAACTGTATTGTGAAAATTAGAAAAGAATGAAAAATAATCTGTACAAGTCCAGACAAGAGGACCATTATGGTCAGTCAGTAAATATTTGTTATTATCTTCAAAGTTTCTAAAAATATACAGAATATTTAAAACAAGATAATTCCAAAATGTAATTTTACTTGAAAAACCCCACTTTCAAGGATTTATTCTAAAGGAATAAATAAGGATATAAAAAAATTGGGGTAAAATGACATTCTTCATGGAATATTTATAATAATAAAAATTGTTCATACAGTAAAATATTAATAGATACTAGTCATTCTTTTGGAGGAGTACAGTAATACATAATATTTCAGTATTTCTGTTCCTTATTGACTTAGTAGAGAAGTATTCCACAAGGCTATATCATCATTTTTCAGGAAAATGTTCTTTAATTATTTTCTACTTACATGCTATTGATTAAAGGGGGGGATTTAGAGTAACTTTCGATATGAAGGCTATACTTAATAAAAATAATAAGCAACAACATTCAAAACAACTTTCAGATCAAGTGTGGTTTTCTGAGGGACTTGATGAAGCTCAAATTTTGACTCTTAGGAAAGTACTTTGTCAGTATGCCGAGAGTCATGGTTTACTTTTGGTGTATTTGTTCAGTTAAACAGGTATTTCACAGGACACTTTGAAAGTCATGTTATCTGGGGGCCTTTGGCTCCTTAGTCAAGGAGGACTTAAAAGCTGCTCCCAAGAGAACAGGACCTGGTATGTAGCCATCCATGGATGGATGTTGAGTAAATGGATGGATGAGCGCATTTATATAAAGGTAACCCTGAAGAGATTTGGCAATTTTCTTATCATCTGTTCATTTAAGAACATTAACTGAGCACCAACTATACATGAAGTGCTGGGGATACAAGTATGAGAAAACACTGTCCCAAAGGAGTTTGTCGTCTAGCATGGGTCTGATCAGATCACATCATTCTAATTTAAATCAGATCATCCTAATACAAGTATAGGAAGAAGTATTATAGAAAAATGCACATGGGAATTATGGAGACACTGAGAAAGGTAGAGTGACCAACTTAAGTATGGGACCCCCTTCAGTCCCAAACAGAGATGGATGGTCATCTTAGAAAAGGCATCTAATGCAGCTAAGTCCTGATGGAGGAGGGGACCTGTACTTCTGGGCTAGGTTCATGAGTCAAGAAGCGTGGGGATGATAGGTGGCACATGGAAGGACAGAGTGAGGGGAAGGGGCAGATTCTGGGAGAGGAGGCCGTGGTAGCAGTGGGGCAGCACCACGTGTGTGAGGGCCATGAGGCAGTCCTGATGCTCGTCCAGCATTAGTCAGAATGGATCTGGGGAAGGAGGAGCCGCAGGTGACCTCAGCCTGATCGCAGAGAACAGTGGACGGGCTTAGGTGACTGTATCAGTCAGTTAGGGCTGCTATAACAAAGAACCACAGCCTGGGCTGTTTAAACAACAGACATTTATAGTCTCATGGTTCTGGCCGGAAGTCTGAGATCAGTGTGTGAGCAGGGCTGGTTCCCCCTGAGGTCGTGAGGGAAAATCTGCTTGAGGCCGACTTCCCAGCTGCTGATGGTTGCTGGCAGTTTGTAGTGCTCTTTGGCTTGTGGACACATCATGCTGATCTCTGCCCCATCATCACATGGTGTTCACCCGATGTATGAGTGCATGAGTGTGTGTGTCTGTGTGTGTGTGTTCAAATTTCCCCTTGTTATAAATTGTAATGGATTTGGGCCCAACCTAATGACCTTATTTTTTTTGCACAATAATAATAATAATTTTTAATCTTAAGTCATTCATTTTCAAGGTGGTTTGTTACACAACAATATTTAATAATGGGAGCAGCAGGAAATTAAGCAAAGACATGGACAGAAAGGTGACCCCTTTTCCAATTTTTAAAAATTGAGATGTAATTGACATATAATATTAGTTTCAGGTATACAACATAATGGTTCAATATTTGTATGTATTGCAAAATGGTTTCCCATAGTAAACATAGTTAACATCTATCACCATACATAGTTACAAGATTTTTTTGTGTGATGAAAACTTTTATGATTCACCCTCTTAGTAATTTTCAAATATGCAATACAGTATTGTTAACTATAGTCACCATGCTGTATGTTATATTCCTCTGACTTTTTAATTTTATAACTGCAAGTTTGTACCTTTTCACCTCCTTCACCCATTTCACCCACCCTCCCCAAGTTCCCACCTCTGGCAACTAAGATCTGTTCTCCATATCTATGGGATCTTTTTTTAGATTCCACATATAAGTGAGTTTATATGGTATTTGTCTCTCTCTGATTTATTTCATTTAGCATAATGCTTTCATATTCCATCCATGTTTATGCAAATGCCATTTTATGGCTGAATAATATCCCATTGTATTCTTTATCCATTCATTGATTGAGAGACACTTATGTTGTTTCCTTGTCTTGGCTATTTTAAATAAAGCTGCATGGGGTGCATGTATCTTTTCAAGTTAGTGTTTTCATTTTCTTTGAATAAATACCAAAAAGTAGAATTGCTGGATCATACTATTTTCCATAGTGGCTTCACCAATTTACATTTCCTCCAACAGTGCATGAGGGTTTCCTTTTCTCCACATCCTCACCAACATTTGTTATTTCTTGTCTTTGATAATAGCCACCCTAATGATATTATCTTATTTTAACTAATTACATCTGCAATGACCCTATTTCCAAATAAGGTCACATTCTAAGACACTTGAGGGTTAGAACTTCAACACATGACTTCCTGGTGGATGCAGTTCAACCTATTACAGTGGGGATGGGGTGAAAGAGATTTAATGGGAGCGCTAAGAGGCCTGGGGGTCTTGAGGCCTGGGGAGTCTGTAGTCCTCATAGGTTCATGTTGGTAGAGACCCAGCAGTGTAAAAGAAGATCCTACTAAATACAACAGATGAACAATAAGGGAACACAGCTGAGCACTGGGAAAGGGGCTTGAAGTTCTCCAGTTCTCTGGCTATGGATCTGAGAGGGGGCTGACCACCCCGACGGGCACAGTGAGAGGAACAAGGGGTGAGAGCCACCCCCTCTGGTCAGCAAACACTAGGTCTGTTGAGATCTCTCTTCAGTTAGGAATAAAGTGGATAAAATAGAACCTATTAAAAAACTATGCTAGGTTCAGAAAGAACAGACATTATTCCAAGGAATGTATTCAGAGGAAACCTTCTAAATAATATTTTCCAATGTAACCAGAAGAACGTAACTTGGTAATTAGGATATAAAAATATATGGTGTCTCTGAAACAGCCGCTGAAAGCTGTGGAGAGATGACAGTGACAGAAACAGACAGAAATGGAATAGGAAGGATTACAAAGAAAACAAACAGGAAGTAGGACCAAAACGTCATTGCACATTGGTAACAGCAGAATTGACACTGCAGAAAATCGTGTGGAGTGTTCACTCAAGAACACAGAAGTAGAGGACACAAGGATGAGAAGAATGGAGGCAAAAATGAAGGGTAAAGGGCCAAAAAGCAGATTTCACATGTAGTTATGGACATTTATGAAAAAGGAGCCAGACTCATTGGAAAAGAAAGAAAACACTCTTGATATGAAAATATATATATATATACAACTCTAAACATATTTAGGCATGTGTTTTTGTATATTATGGTTGTATATTTAATATTCATTACAATGAGATCCTCTTTTATATTTATATAGTTTTATTTCTTTTTGCACCTTTACCATTATATTGAGAGCATTTCCCATGTCATTAGATAAATTACACAATAAATGTTTAATTGCCACATGTTATTTTATCATGTGACTATATCATAATTTAAGTATTCCATTATTTTATTTTGAAATTTTGCTTTTCTACAAATAATGCTGCATCATATATTTTTGCTTATAATTTTCTCCTTATATCACACTTTATTTCTGGAGGATCATTTCCTAGAATTTGAATTACTGGGTCAAAGGACATGTAAACCAGAGTTTCCCAGACTTCAGGATTCCACAGAACAAGAAATTAAAAAAATAAATAAAGGACCAAAATAGAATTGTCTGCTTTTTCTTTTGTCGAATAAGTACATTAAAGAAAAAGGTATACAGCATAGCATGATTATTCAAAACAAAAGCATATTTTATACCAAAAACTTGAGAGGAAGTACTCTCGCCATAAAGGGTTTTCCTTTATTTCAATTAAAACATTTTTATGAAGTATAGATGATGTACAATATTATATTAGTTTCAGTTATATAACATAATGATTCAATAATTATATACATTACAAAATGCACACCATAATAATTGTAGTTACCATACAAAATTATTATAATATTATTGACTCCATTCCCTCTGCTGTAATTTTCATTCCAGTGACTTTTTTATTTTATAACTGGAAGTGTGTACCTTCTAATCCCCTTCACCTGTTTAGCTGAACAACTTAGTTTCATATAAAACTTGGTACATTGTCTTTATTATTTTTTATTTTGCTCTATACTGATGATAATTTTTCAGGAGCGGGCAGTGGCCCTTTGCTGAGCACTTGGGACCACTGAGACCACTTCACCTCTGCAAACTGGCAATGCACTGTTCCCTATTTTGTATACATAACTTTCTTTAACTTTTCACTTTTGCATTGTTCCATATTCTGTAAATAGGTGGATTCAAGTTGAACATGTCATTTTAAGTTCTACTTCATAGTCCTGAAGGTAACAATCACTTTGTTGGCAATCCTAACGCAGACTGGCTCTCTCTGATTGCCAAAGAACATCCACGCCCTTGGAGTGAAGCGTGGGAGAGCACCATGAACTCCGGAGTTTGTGGTTTGTGCTCAGTCTGTGTATCAGAGAGATACGGAATCAAATCCTGCTTCTGGCCTCCTTTCTGTGGCTTGCGAGTCGGAGGGGGCACGGCGTGGGCAAGCCTGACTTTCCTCATCTGCAAAATGGGGGCTGTTATTACGAGCTACTTCACGAGGTGATTGTATTTAAAAAAAATCAGCCACACCTGGCACATTCTAAGTGCTTTAATAAATGTCATCTAGTCTTTCTGCAAATTACTACTTGCTTTCAAAAACTAGAAATCAAGGGGTAGGAAATATTTTCCCTGTAGGGTTATAGACAATTCACTATTCAAGCTGTGGGCCCTATAGTTCTTGGTACAACTACTCGACTTGACCATTCTTAGCATGAAAGCAACCGCAGTCAACAGAAGCAAGTGAGTGCAGTTGTGTTCCAATAAAACTTTATTTATGGATGCTGAAATTTGTATTTCCTATAATTTTCATATTATGAAATATCCCCCACCCCCACCATTCATTTAAACACATAAAAGCTAGTCTTAGCTCAAGGGCTTTATAAAGACAGTTGGCCTTGGAAGCTGTAGTTTGCCAGCCCCTGCTATAAACCATAAGGAAATTGCAGAAAAATTATATCTGGTCCTACTTTTGTGAATCACACATTTTTTTTGTATCCAAGATGAAAAGTACTTATTCTGAAAGGAAGATTGAAAAACATTGCCTTGCTATATGGCAAGGAAAATTGGGAGATTGTTATAGGTTAAAAAACATTCTGAGTTCTACCTCTTTCTCCTTGGAGCAGGGAGCCAGGGCCCAGCAGGCTAAGTGAGCTCCTCAAGTTCGCCCTGGACAGAGGGGGGACTGATGTAGACTGTTCCTGACTCCCGCCTGGAGTTCTTTCCGTGGCACCGAATCCCATGATTTTCAAATGCGTACTTCATAGTTAACTAGACAGTGAGATTTTTATTCATCAATGAAAAGCTTATTCAAAACTTTGTTCCCCCGAGAAGAAAAGATAAACAATAATTTCACGTGGTAATTTTCCAAATTTCTGTACCGTATCTACATATCCAAACACAGCTGTATGAAGGCATAAATTGGCTCCAGGCAAAGAATAAACCTGCTTACCCTTGTTTTCAGAGGCAATGTATGTTATGTGCTTAGTGAAATGTACTGCCTGGCCCCACCCCAGCTAAAGGAAAACAAAAAACAAAAACAAGAATTAAAAAAAAGACCATTGTTAAGAATGTCCCTCTTGGCTCTCTGTTTGAACGGTAAGAAGGGCGAGAGAGGAAGAGGGAAAGATTTCACATTTCAAACAAAAAATGTACATTCGCTGTTGGTTTTGTGAAGATCTTTTATTCACAATAAGAATTTTAACGGCATGAAAACCTGGGTAGCATTTTCAACCTATGAGTATTTGATAAAAATTTATTTATATTATACTTAGTCCTGGAGGCTCTGAACTACTCTTATACCTGGTATGAAAACATGAAAATAGGATTATAGATTATTTAAAATTTTTGTCTTGTATTTTCTAGTTTTTCTATAATGGGTATACTTCTATGTATGTAACTGTGTAACAATGTTTAAAAGAGAAGATGAACAATGTGTATTGTATCAGATATGAGTTTTATTTTAAAAATTGTTCTTACTTCCCACCTCCTGTTTTCTTTTTTTTTTTAAAAGAAAGATTCTTACACTTTATGGAACCCTGCTGCTCAGTATAGTGACCACTGTCCATGTTGAAATTTGTCTGGTCCAAGTTAAGATGTTGTATGCGTGTGCATCACACACTGGATTTCAGAGGCTTAGCAGGAAAAAAGAATGTAAAATATTTCATTAATATTTCTATATTGTTTACAAGTTGAAACACATTCTTGCATATATTACTAAAAAGAAAATATTAATATTAATGTTACCAGTTTGTTTTTACTTTTTAAAAATAGCTACTAGAAAATACTCAGTTGCCTCTCCTGGTTGCATTTGGTTTCCACCGGGCATTGCTGTAGGAGCTACTGAGCTCTTGCAGAACATGCCTGGGGCAGTTCTTAGACACCATTAAGAGTACTTAACTCTGGAGAAGGGAATGGAGGATGCTTGGAGGGCCACTCAACTTTCACAGTCTTTCTTCCTCTTATTCCCTTTATATTTTTTCCACATGTATAGATTATCAACTGAGAGTTAAATAATTTTTAAAATAACAAAAATTACTATAAAATGTAGGAAACTCTATAATCAAATTATTGTTGGTCAGAATATTGGATGGTTTTACAGTTTTTTTTCCTTTGCTGTCTCAAAAAAATAACTATCAAGGGTCCTATTTCTGTTTTGAGTGTGTGTGTGTGTGTGTGTGTGTGTGTACATGTATGTGTACATGGGGGTGTATGTGTATTTAACATTTTTTCTTATGGACAGAATTAGACTTGATTGTCTCAGGGCCCTACTCTTCTAGTTTAAAGAAAGTGAATTTCACTTGGAGAATGGAATAGTATTTTTTGTGGGGAAAATTAAAATACATTCCCATATCTTACATTAAGAGGAAGACAGTAAATAGAGTTTAAAACCCTGGCTTGGGACCCATCTTCCACAGAGGATGTAATTTAATGATACTGTGGTCATTTAAAACAACAAATATTTTTTCCACTGACATAAAAATTCAATTGTTTCCTTTTAATATAAATTCAGTTTACTTTTGACTTAAAAAGGAAATCAATTGGAAGGAAATAATCTTTAAATTAAACACTTTCTCTCAACTAACATTTAATTTTCTTTTATAAGAAATTATTTACTGAATTAAAGCCAAAGATCAAATTCTGTTAATTTCATAATTATCAGTTTTCTTACTAGTCATCCAGTTTATCACAGTTTTAAAAACAATTAAAATTTAAAAAGCTACTTAGGGACTAATGTGTATTCAGTTAATAGCTTCTTTTTCTAACACTATAAAATATGATAAATCATATTAAAACTCACATGTTAAGACTGATTACAACAACATCACTATTTAGAATTAGACTAAACTGTATGTGTGATATTATAATTTATAATAAGAAATATATATTTGGTCCTCACCCCCTTTCCTGGCACAGAGCTCCTAAAACCTTTAGAATTTCCTAAGTGATGAGAACAATAAAGTTGAAATGGATATCTTTTGTTATTCATCACAAGCCCCTTCAATCACAACTGAATTTATGTTAATGAGATTTTTGCAAAACCTTTAGGTAACCTAGTGATGGGAGCTGGTGGCCCCAGGAGCCAAATAGTGACTAGAGGATTAGAACTTTCAGCCCAACCCCCTCTCCACCCGACCCTCCAGGAGGGGGCGGGCTTGGAGATTGAGTTCAGTTGTCAATGGCCAATGATTCAGTCAATCATGCCTATGGAATTGAAGGCTCCATAAAAATCCTTGAATACAGGGTTCAGAGAGCTTCCAGGTTTGTGAGCCACAACACATCCATATGCGGGGAGGGTGGTACGTCCCAAACTCTACATGGACAGAAGCTACTGGTTTCGGGATCCTTGTAGACCTTTCCCTACATATCTCTTAATCTAGCTGTTGATTCATATTCTTTGATATCTTTTCTAATAAGCCAGTAATTGAGTAAGTAAACTAATTTCCTGAGTTTAGTGGGCTGTTGTAGCAAATTAGTTGAACCCAAGGAGGGAGTTATTGGATCCTCTGATTTGCAGCTGGTTGGTCACCAGCACAGGGGGCAACTTGGATTTGTGATTGGCAGCTGAAATGGGGGGAGGTGCAGTCTTGGGGACTAAGCCCTTAACCTGTGGGATCTGATGTTATTTATCTCCAGGAGGATGGTGTCAGAATTGACCTGAACTTCTATCTGGTGTCCCAGGTTGATGTGTAGAGAACCCACACATCTGGCTTCAGAAGTGAAGTGTGGTAGCAGTTTGAGAGTCACAGAGACACACCAGAGGCGACTTTCTATGAAAATATGAAACTACCCTTATGAAATCGGCTTTGTCTAGCAAATTGGCATTTTTACCATGATCAGCTCAATACTTACTAGAGCATCACCACTTTCCCTTTACTGTCTTTTAGAAAAAAGCCTGTGTTCTAAAGGTGTGGGTCATTGTTTCCTCATATATTTTAGTTTATTTAGCCACATTTCTCAAGCACCTGCTTTATATAATTAAACAAAACTTGGCACTCTATTTTAGGAAGTTCATTCTTCCTATAAAGTATTACATAAGTTATATAAATCCAAGCTGTTAAACAATGGTCTCCTGCCTTCTGGCCCCCAGAAGAGTCATAGATACAGCTGTTGAAATATTTTAGCTATCTAGCAACTCTGCTTCTTAAATCCTCAGTCTAAAACTTAGTGTTAGCAGTTTCCAAATGATATTTTAAAAAACAGCCACCATGGTCTTAGTCTGCTTGGGCTGCCATAACAAAATGCCATTGATTGAAAAAAAAGACTTGAAGAAAAAAAATATATTTCTCACAATTCTGGAGCCCAGATGCCCAAGATCAAGGGGCCAGCCAATCGGGTTCCTGGTGAGAGCTCTTTCCTGGCTTGTAGATGGCTGCTTTCTCCCTGTGTCCTCACATGGTAGTGGGAAGGAGGGTAAGGACAGAGAGCAAGCTCTCGGGTGTCCCTTCTTACCCGGTGCTTGTCCCATCATGAGGGTCTACCCTCACGGCCTCATCTAAACCAAATGACCTCTCTAGGCCCTGCCATCAAATACCATCACACTTGGGGGCAGGGCTTCAAATATGGGTTTGGGAAGGGGAGGGACAATTTGATCCATAGCACCTCTACCCCCCAAAATTAGCTATTTCTTTTATACTACTAAAAATTGCTTTCTAAATACTTCCAAGGTGGGGGTATGGCGGGGGAGAATAATTTTTAAAGGAAGAATTCATTCATCTTCCATTTACTGAAGAAATACTTAATGAAGCTGCGATCTGCCTCCTCTCCACCTTCTCTGGAATGCATTGTCTTTCTCCTTACTCACTGCATCCTTAGCTCTAATCACAGAAGCTTATGTACTCTTCTTTGAGGAGTCCAAGCATTAAACATCTGGATGTTCCATCAGGATGTGTGAAATGTTCTGCATTCCCTCTGCCACCACTCACCTTATTTACTAACTGCCTTCTTGATGGTCTTTTAAAGCCTAAGTTCAAGGGCATCTCTTCTAGGATGTGCTTACCTCCTCCCTGGGGAACACCAGCTCCCTGTGGTTCACTCTGAACGTTGTTTCACTGTCTCTTCTATTGCTCTGTGGATGTATTGTCATTTCTTCTTCCTACCATACACTGTGTTGGGTAAAGGATTTTGTCCGGCATAGTGGCTTACACATAATTGGAGCTCAGTGAAGGCAATGGATGAGTGGTTTTCATAATTATTGTTGCTACTGGGGACCATGGGCTCAGTCGTGTGGGTCGAGGGGCTCATCAGAGAGAATGTAAATGTTTCTTAAATGTACTGTGACTCTTGGGTAATGGCAGACTAAAGCCTTCTGGGATTTTGAGAGGACCCCATCCTAAGAATTTGTAGCTTTAATTAAGCTCACAGATTTCAGGAAGGAAGGCAGGCTCCAATATAAGGCCAGCCTATAGGCCATTGCTGAGTCTAGATTTAAGAAGACATAGAAATCGCTGCTCCAGGCCAAGGGTCCTGATACCCAGAGGTAAACAGCTCACCTGTGTCTCGGCATTTATACATTTCCCTACCCAGGCCCTCCCCACCTCTCCATTTGCCTTTTTCTTCTATTGGTCCAACACCTTCCAGAATTGCATCAGTCTTATAACTTAATGAACTTTCCTGGAAAAGAATGTCTACTCAGAATGTAAGGATTTCTTTCCCTTCTACTCCACTATGGTTACATATATATAAAGTTATGATTTAGGGGATCGATTGATATTGTTTGATATTACTTTTTTCAAAACTAGCCTTGCTTGATTGCATATATTTATTATGTTATGGTTAAAAAAGAACATTCATGTTGAAAGGGAAATGAAGACTTCATGCTTAACACTGGAAAATCATCAAATACAGAAATAAAATGTACACGTCTGCCATGGGTAAAAAGGGAACATCTGATAGGAGGCAGAAGGAAAATGAATATTTACTAAAATGCAGTGCTAATGGTAATTCAGGCCTGCTTACCAATTTGAGGTTGGGAAGCTTTGAAGGGTATGATTTAGGGATAAAAAGATTGTGAACTCCCTCCTTTTGCTTTGTGGAAAAAAATCTCATGCTTCCTTTATGTTTAACTTCTAGGATTTGCAGGCTACATCAAAATGATAGTTTTTTATGCATTAATGTTTACATAACTGCTATTTTTGCAGGCATTTAAATTATAGAGAACAGCAATTGTTGAGGGAGAAAAAAAAAGCAGTGTAAATAAATAGAAGCTAGAATTTTCCCCCTTCAGAGGTAAGCTTTTGCTATTCCTAACAGGGAATACTTGTGCTTTTTGTGTGAGGTTTTCTTCAGGCCAGCGAAAACTAGTTTCTCCCAAAATAAAAAATGCTGCATGTGGAAGAACATACAACAGGCTAATAAATCAAGTTTTGACTCTCCACCAGTGATATAATGAACAGTACGTTTTTGGTTTTTGGAGGTATAGCGGCTCACATTAGTCTTCTCTGTCATTTTCAGGAAAAAAATCAGGAAGAATGAATAAGCAAAATGAAGTTCACATTGTACATCTTTAGCTGTGATGCCATGTATATCCCATACTATCGGCTAGCTTGGGATTTTCTATCACAAAAAATAGTCTGGAGATAGTGTCTGGAGATGGTGTCTTCTGTCTGTGACTCCGTGGGTGGGAGTGGCCAAGGTGCTGTGGGTCCTGAGGGCAGGGTGAGCAGGTGAGCAGGCTCAAGGGGGTGCTGTGGACTGAGTCTCCTCAAGGCGACCTCACATCCCTCTGCTAAGATTATCCCCAATTTGGGCCAGGTGTCTTTGGGGTAACTGCTCCTGTCCTCCCTTTTACTCTCAAAAGTGGGTGATGTGCGTTATAGTCACCATTAACTTAGGATAAACACCAAGGATGGAGGGGAGGTACACAGTTTATGGCTCCATAAGATTTGTCCAGTCACCTCAAAGAAAGAAATAATTTTCCCTGATATGGAAGATTAATGCTTTCTTGGTCTCACATGTAATATAAACAGTAGCCCTTTTTAACAGACTTAACTATTTTAATTGATCTGTAACTTGTAAGTGTGCTGTCTATACAAATTCAGCATCAACAAAGTCTTCTGATTACTACCCCTCCGCTGTCACCTCCACCAGCCACCAGATTCTGCACCTGAATCCCACTTAAATGTCTCCATGGAAACCCTGGGTCCTCACTGCCAAGAATGAGCCTGATAAGGGCATTACAGAGGAAAAGGGAGCCTGGCCCAGTGATCACTCCAGTTAGAAGGAAGGAAGGATGAAGGAGTTCAAGGGTCAGGACAAAGAACAGGTAACGTATTTTGAGGATGAGCAGATATTTGCACACCCATGTTTACCAAAGCATTATTCACAAGAGCCAAAAAGGGGAAACAGCCCAAGGGGTCATCAGCAAATATATGTAAGGGACTATTATTCAGTCTTAAAAAGAAGTGAAGTACTGAATAGCTCTGACATGACATGAATGAACCTTGAGGTTATTACATGTAGTGGAAAGAAGTCAGACCTAGAAGGGCAATATCATAATGTCACATACATGCTGCACCTAGAATAGTCAAATTCAGAGACAGGAAGTAGATTGGTGGTTACTAGGAACTGGGGTAGAGGGTAATGGGGAGTTAGTGTTTAATGATGGTCAAGAGTTCTGCTAGGGAAGATGAAAACGTCCTAGAGCTGGATGGTGGTGACGGCCACCCGACACAGTTGTCTTGACAGATGCCTGAGCTCAGAACCTGCAGAGATGAATTTTAAATTCACTTGTTGGGTGTCTTGTTTCCATTTCACATGAGAGCAAGCAGGCTGATATCACAAGAGTGGGGAAGATCCCATTTACCCCGTCCAGCCATGTGGGCCTTCTTTAGGTGACAGATTGACTGCAAGGGTGATTATAAGGGTAGAAATAGTGTGTGAAACTGTAGAGCAGAGGCTTTACACTGTCCTCAGAGTCATGCTATATCCACACACCCCCTTTGCCAAGCCCATGTGTCTGCCTGTTACTCCCCGTCTGTGCCTTTTCCTTGGCCAAACAAACTCCTTCCAGATCCCTTCGATCATTTTCTCTTTCCATGCCAAATATAAGCCTTGTTATCCACTGTGTCTGGAACATCCTCCCACTTGCCAAACCATATTGTTTTTCATTTCTGCATTGATTTCAAAGTCATCCTCTTTCAGGTGGGTTTAAGTGATGTCATGATATCATGGCCCTTATTCTTCATTGAGACAGTGGTTTTTAAAAATAAATGTTTCATTTTGAATATCTGTAAGAGCCAAGTCATTGTCTGTTTTACTGCTACCTTGCATGGGACCAGGAAGGCTGTGAGGGCACGTGAAGCTAGATTACAAAGCCTAATTCTGGGTAAATAAAAGCTGTCTTCAGAAATTCCTGGGTCTTCTTTATCAGAATTGCTTTGGTTAAGCCAACCCATCTAGGTGGAAATGATTTGTAGTAAGCATGTTTAAGGGACCCATACAAGATCTATTGCTAGTGAATGAAGCAAGAAAAATATCAAAGGGTTGATTGCCCCAGCACACAGAAAGGTATGAGGCACACTAACATTATACTTTTTTTTAGCTACAAGACTCTCATATTTCATTTGAATTATTAAAAAAAAATCTCAGTTCACTGGAAGGTTTGACTAAATAAGCGTTCTATGCTTAAATGGTGAAAATAAATATCAAGACAATAATCACACATGCCAAGTGTGTTCAGTGAAGCAATATGTGTAGGCAGCATTGGAAACAGTGACACACTGATAATCTGTGCATAACTTGGCCATAATATCATCACTGTCTAGACTGCTAGACAATTAGCATCCAGACATACTATAGCTCAGATTGAGGAAGGTCATTAAAAAATGAAAGAGAAAATAGGCCTATTTGGGAAAGACCCAGGTGATCTTTTCTAGAAAAGTATATATTAGAATACAACTTTGGATTGAGATATGCTTTTAGGTTCAGCTCCCTTTCATGAGTCCCTGCTTGGTCCTTGTTTCCATACACATAGATAATGAAAGCTATTTCTTTCAATCATCTGGTTTAATAATTTTATATGTATTTAGTGCAAGGCACATTTGTTGCATGTGATAACTTACTCCAGTTTCCACCTCTTCACTCTTCTCCCTCTGTATTGCATTCAGCACAGATTTCAGCATTTAAGTAAATGTCAGTGTTACAATGGAAGTCCCTGTGCAGAGGACACCCTGACCCAAAACATCCTCAGCACAGTATAAACAAGGATATCTGTAAGAATAGAACAGCATGCATCTTCCAAGCCATTGGATTCCTTTATATCTACTAGAAATTTTAGGTGACATAAATTCATAGGATGTCAAAGGCTGTTTTGTTATGTGTTCACGAATCCCCAATTCTCTTCATCCTATTGCTTCTAGCTACACTACATCTCCCAGGCTCCTTGGAAGTTGGGTGGGGTCAGTGCCTGAGTTCTGGCTGGTGAAATGTGGGCAAGGAGTAATGCACGGCGCTTCTAAGTCTGGCCCCTAACCTCCCACCTAATTCTCCATACTCTCTCCTTTCTCCTGTCCACTAACTAATATGTCTACCAGGAAAGCCCTAGGGAATGGCAGATTCAGGACAAGGAAGCTTGAATGGCAAGAGGATGCCCACTAGAAGAAGTACAACCCTACCCAGAAATTCTGAGTTTACCTAAGGCATGAGTGAGAAGTGTAATTTGGTTTTGTTGTGTCACTAAAAATTTAGGGTTGTTTATTACAGCAGATAGCTGTACTGAACAATATACTGAACAATATAAACAGCTGGCAATACAGCTACTTATTTGGTGTTCTAAATTGGGGAACTTTCAGATATACGTAAGACAGCTGAAGTATATTTTGCATGAGAGTATAAGGAACCGCATCCAGTGTAGTTTACTATGAGTTAATCTTTGCATGGCTGTGTCTCATGAGATCAACATGCCTCTGGTAGACCATCTATTGGTTTTCAACACCCATAACTTCTTAGAACATGCATATTTTTCAATGCAACATTTATACTTATATCCTCAAAGGTAAATACAACACCCAGTCTAGAAATGAGAGAAAAGCTCAGACAAAGCCAAATTGAGGGATATCCTGCAAAATATCTGACGACAAAACTGTTAAGACCGCCCGAAATAAGGAGACATATGTGACATGTCTCATGGCCAAGAGGGACCTCAGGAGACATGATGAGCACATGTATGGTGGTGTGTTGGGTGGGATCCTGGAGCAGAAAGAGGACATTAGGCAAAAGGGGGAAGTCTGAAAAAATATGGACTTCAGTTCATAAGAATGTATCGGTATTGATTCATTAGTCGTGACAAATGTACAAAGCAATGTAAGATGTTAAATGGAGGAAACTGGGTATGGGGTATACAGAAACTATCTGAGCATTCCAATTTCTTCGTTAATCTAAAACTACCCTTAAAAAGTCACCAATTTTTTAAAAAGGTAAATACAACAGTTTTCACCAATTGACTTGTAGGAAAAATATCAGATTACTTCCCATGTACAATTGGGTGACAGAGGGTGTGAAAAGCATGCTCAGGGTCAAGGAGAGCCGTGTGTGCCTGGGATGTAGTGGGCACTGAGAGAGACCAGGCCCTGCTCAAACAGCAGCTGTTGTTAACAACTGTAGCCATTTCTTTGGGGACTGGGAAACATAGTTGCAAGCGTTTATCAAGTTGGTCTGACCTTGATGAACAAAAGTCAGCAGAAGGTGGAAGGGCCTGACGTTTGGAATCCAGACACATGGGGCGGCCTTACACCCTGATGGTCCTCTGAAAGCCAGTCAGTCCTAACTTCCTTGGCTTGCGATTTCACTTTTCATCTGTTCTGCCTCGTCTCAGCATTGAAATGATAAATTCCTAGAATGACTGATTGAGTTTTATTGATCTCCCCCTCTCCCCATCTCCCATTGCTCACATGCACATGCCCACATGCAGACCCACACTTGAACACACACATGTATACACACCCCTGCACACACAGAGTCCTTAGCATGCAGAAGACCCTCATGAACTCTGCAAGCATGGGGAAGAGGCATCGTTGCTGGGCAGATGGAACAAGGCGGACATCGCAGCAAGAGGGCCTTACGTCTTCTGCTTAGAACAGAATTCTTCGTTTAATACCCATCCAGGATGGTTTGTGGAAACTCTAATACAGAACCGAGAAAACAGAGAGGGATGCATTTTTCTTGACTCAATTTTTTCTTAAACATCTGTTTACTCTCAAACCATTGCAAGAGTCAATGTTTTATATTTTTTTTCTATGCAATGAAAACATAACACCAGAGATGCAGAAAGCCAGCTTTCAAAGGCAGATGCTGAAATAACAAACTTGCTTTTAAAATGATTACTTAGGAAA
This sequence comes from Manis pentadactyla, assembly GCF_030020395.1. Taxonomy (NCBI): domain Eukaryota; kingdom Metazoa; phylum Chordata; class Mammalia; order Pholidota; family Manidae; genus Manis; species Manis pentadactyla. The sequence continues at coordinate 187,775,837 of NC_080019.1, read as the reverse complement.
GTGGCCATTTTAAGTGGCATGGCACCAACAGGGTCACTCCAGCATTTGTTTTGCTATGGAACATGTGCGTATCTTGTGGGTTGCAAGAGGAACTCAAGCCAATCCCGGGCGGGCAGGCATAAAGGAATCATTTAGGGCCCTTCAAAATCATTAGGACTATTAGTCCTGACTTGAAAAGAGTGAGAAGCACAAACCCCTGCCATAGAGGGAAGAAGATCTGCTACTTTTCAAAGCCATCAAAGCAAGCTTCTCCTCAATGAACTTTTCCAGAGCAGGGCACCTTCCTGTACAACTGTGAGTGACGTATAGCGTACATGCTGGGCTGTGGCTTTGCTGGCCTCAGAGCCCTCCACAAGGGTGCATGGGGAAGCTGTCCTTGGCCACCCTCCTCGTGTCCAGCAAGTGTCTTTCACAAGGCAGCATGAACACCTGGCTTTATATGGGGGTGGAGGAGGGGTGCTCACATCACTTATCTCAGGCAGCTGCCCCAGTATGGGGGGTCATGGCCTCAACCCTCTGCTTCTGCAAAGTTCTCCAACTTGCAGCAAAACCAAGACTCTGTTTATTTTGCTGATTGTTAAATTGAGGTGTCACCTGATACCACCACAACTAAAAATCTTTCAAAACATGCTGATATGCATGTGGGTTGGAAGAGAACATTTGGATGCATGAAATGAGTGATTATTTTCTGTAAGTGTACACGTCCACATCACTCCAGTCACATGTGCTAGGAACTGGGACAAGCCTTTTCACCTCACAAAATCCTAGAAATTTTACTTTTTAAAGGGAGAGATTGGCCTTGACCAGAGACTTACAGTCTCTGGGCTGTGAAATCAATTTAGTGGGTTGCAGCCAGCATTGAAACATAAAGAACAGAATGGAATAGAGTAGAATAAAGTGGGTTTTTGTTTGTTTGTTTGTTTTGCAGGTGGTAAGTATAAGTACTTGTTTTAAAAAGCATGTTATTAAAAATCCGTAAAGTATCTGGGCATACAGCCACTATGCTATGGTGTAAAAGGTATTCCGAAGGCTGAAAGCCACGGGCAGGGTTGATGCTCTGACCTCTTTACTGTGGATCAAGACTCTTTTCAGTGTGTGGTCACTTTCCCTTGTCTGTCCGTCTTTCTCCATGCTGTTCCATGCTCTTGGAGGATGCACTCTGAGGCTTGCCTCAGTGGGCCCTGTTGTTCTCTGGTCCTGGTTGGGTTCAGCGAAAAGGGAGCCGAGTGGAACGTGGAGGGAAAGAAAAGAAATGAAGGCAGGTTTCTAGCCCCATTCTGCAGGGTTTCAATGGGAAAACACACGTTACCTGTCCTACTGTATCCTCAGCTCATCTTGACTTGAGCATGTCTTTTGTTTCTTCTGGAATTGGGACAAATACAATGAAATCTTCGTAAGTTATAGTTGTGTATAACATTTATTTATCCAAAGTAGATTTATATGTGAATTAAAGTTTATAGGAAGGAAGTAAAGGATCCTGTGTTCTATGAAGTGCTCATTGGTAGTAGGGAGGCTATTATATTTAAAACATCTGGGAGGTAGCAGTGTGGTTCTTTGAAGTAATCAGTGCGCATATATTTTAGGGATTAGCTGGAGTCCTGTTCTCTTGACTGAGCGCATTCCCAGATAATTGCTAGACAATTCAGAAGAAGGATCATAGGAAAAAATCATCAAGATAAGCGCATTTCAGTTCACCATTCTCAACTAAAATTTATTGTTCCATTTGATTTCCAAGTCATGTGATCATGAGATTAAATTTCACTCGAATGCTCTTATTTACCTGGCACTGTTTCTAAGTGTTTGGGATATATCAGAACAAACAAAAATGCCTGCCCTTATGGAGTTTCCATTCTAGCAGAAGACAGAAATTAAATGGCATGTATTAAAAATGATTGCATTTATATTAAAGGTCCTACATGCTATAAAAAAAAAAGCAGATTGGGGTAAGGAGTTTATAAAGTTCAACCCTAACTTCCTGTTTTCCCATTTCGATTATTTCACCAACTTTTTTTGGAACTTCTCATTTACACAGGTCAGATCATGCAAAGTGACTCTGGAAGATTCTTGAATGAGCCAGATTGCGAGTTGGTTTCAAACCAAGGGTGGGTGAACAGCACCCTATTAAAGTAACGTTTTGTATCTTACTTCCATGCATATGTTGCGTTGTTCCACATGCAGGCAATTAACCACTGATGGATGGATGTTTGTTCCAGCTTGTGCTAAAAAAAGACACATTCTGTGAATTACTTTTTAAAATTTGAACGCTTTATCGTGCTGATTGGGCAGTGAATGTAGAAAAAGGAATGGATATGAAAAGGCTGCCGAGCACTGTTATTACTCCCAGAGAGAGACTCGTTAACATAGTCAAGATAACCGAAATTCTTCATAAGGCATAGGATTTATAGCCAGATGGGTTATGTAAATCATAAACCTCAACCACCAGCATTACACAGAGGAAAATGAAGCCCGTCATACTAAGTGGCTGAGCCAAGAGCACAGAACTAGTTCACAGAAGAAACCCAGACTAGAACTTGGGCCAGTGGATTGCAGGCTGGTGTTCTTGTCACCACCCAGCCCGTTTCCCTTCTCTCTACCCATGTAAAAGTGAGATTTAATGGGCTGTCTCCCAGGGGTTGATAGAATGCCCACAAAACATGAAGACCCAGGTTTCTGGGGCAGTGAGACCCATCATAACAGCCCTGATCAGTTTCACAGGGATGTTTCTCTTCTCTCAGTTTCTGCCTTGTTTCCATCCTGAAATCACAGAGGACCCATTTCCAAGCTCTGAGGGCCATATTTTTGTGAAACCAGCCCCCCAGTCCCAGCCTGCCCTGGCTCAAGGGTCTTCTGCTGGGCTCCACACTTTCCTGTCTCCCTCCTCCACAGTGGTGTTCGTTTAAGATCTCCACAAAGACTTTGACCTAAAGCAATTGCTGTCTATTATAGAGAAAGGAGCACTAGAATTAGGAGAGCACAGGTCTGGGGAAGAGGAATAATCATGTCTTGCCCTGTGGGCTTGTCCTGCAGAGTCGCTGTTAACAGCAAACGAATAAATGTGAGCGTAGGCTCTTTGTAAGCAAGCAAACACTAAGCAGGGGGGTGTTTAAGAAAAGCAGGGGGTGTTTGGGATGAGTTTAAGAAAAAGCTATACTGCCTTTCACTTATGGATTATTTCATGAATGTGCCAGATCTTTTTCATTTGTTTTTCATTCATTCAACATTCAATAACTATCTTTCAGATACTTGTGGGAGGCATAATCTAACATGACTCTGGAGATTTCTCTTGCTTGTGTCTCTTGCTTGTGTACAAACAAGTGATATTTTAGGTTGGCTGTGAAGACATTTTGCAGATACAGTTAGAGTCCAAAATCAGTTTGCTTCAAGAAAGAGAAATTATTCTTGGTGGGCCTGACCTAATCATGTGAATCTTTAAGTAAGACTTCTCTTCCCAATGAGAGAGATTCTAGAGTGAGAGAGATTCATTGTGAGGGAGATTCTTTATCACTGGCTTTGGAAATAGAGTGGCCCCATGGTAGGAATGTGGGTGGCTTCCAGGTGCTGAGTGTGATCCCTAGCTGACAGCCAGAAAGAATATGGGGACCTCAGTCCTACAACCACAAATAAATGAGTAAGTATGGATACAAGAAAAATCCTGAATAAGTATGGAAACAGAGGTCTTTCTCCAGTCTTCAGATGAGAACCTAGCCAGCCAACACTTTAATTTTAGTCTTGTAAAACCCAGAGCAGAGAACCCAGTGAGAGATTTCTGTCATACAGAAGTGTGATCAAATAACGCATATTGTTTAAAGTTGCTACGTTAGTGGAAATTTGTTACAAAGCAACAGGAAACTGGTACAAAGTTCCTATAGGCAAGAGGTATGATAGCAAGAGTCTTATATCCTCCCAGAGTCAATACAGTAGCTTGTAGGTACTTAAGTAGTAAACCTGTCTTAAATGAATCAGGTGAAGGCATCACATGCTTTTCCCAAAGGTAGCATAGATCTCTCTGGCACCGTGTGTTATTACCAAGCCTCAATCAAGTCTGACAGGTTTAATCAATCAACAATTGATGGGGAGATTTCTCTTTTTTTTTTCTGGAGTCAGGAGCAAAGTTTTCAAGTATCACCTTTAGTCATGGCCTATGCGAACCAGCTGAAGCACCTAGCGGATGAGGTTCCTGAACTTGGGCTGTTTGTGAAATATCCTGGCCAGTCAGCTGGTCATCAGTGCTGGGACATCCACTAGATTTTTAATCCAATGAGCTTCCTGCCATCTATGCTTTCCTCCTAGTGACTTTTAAGTTCTAGGAAGTTCAGCAATTAGGGGAGCGTGTGTGTGTGTGTGTGCATGTGTGTGTGTGTGTTTTCTTAAAACCATTTTCTTCTTAGGCTATTGGATCATGTTTTTCAAAGTTTGCACAGTAAAATAAACAATAGCATGGGCTATTATTATACAGTGGTTCTATTTTTATCCAACTTTATATATTTTTCCCTTTATTATGAGTATAGTACATGAAAGCGCCAGAATGGATGTTTTCTAATTTCCTCCCATCACTATAATCCTCTTGAGTTTTTGTTTCTTGCTGTTACTCACCTCCTTTGTTTGCTTTATCGATTTATTAAAATGTTCCATGAATAGTTGGATTTCAGCCTGAGAGGAAAAAGTTAGAATGGGGAGCCTTCTACTTGTTCTGAAAAATGGAGCAAATGAGGGCCTTGCGTTTAGGAGTCTTTCAGTCGGTCATACTGAAGGTGCCGAGGTGAGAGCTACGCCACTTACTCTACCCTCCACCCAAAATGAACACCTGCCTTTCCTTCAGGCCTGCCTGTTACAGCATAATCTCCCTGCTCCTCAGTTTCTCCACCTATGAAAAGAGGCTACAATTGTGCCTGCATCATAGCGGTATCAGGATAATACATTGCTGTGAAGATCAGAATATGCCAACAAAATATTTGCCACTTTGGTCTAAGGATGAGCTAAAGGCAATTTAAAATCAGCTGACGTAGAAAGAGTTCTTAAGCTCAAAAGTAAGGCATAAATTTCCCTTTGTGAAAGTTGTCCCTTCTGCGCTCTGCTAGGAAGAAAAGAGTGACTCTTACCATTGAAGACAGGACATGAGTCTTCATAAACAGACCTTACGAAAATAGCCCTTATCTTCCATTGGTTCCCCCATATATTCCCTATTTACTTCTCCCAGATTTATCATCCCTCGAAGTTCAAGCCCTTTCCTTTGTTGAAAGGGTATGTAAACACCCAAGTCTAACCACTTTTTTATGAACTTCTAATATACACAAATATTAATAAATTTCTCTTGTTAATCCATTGTTTGTTCATTTAATTCACATACCTCTAGGCTTAGAAAATAAGAGGTTGCAGGAAAAGATATTACTCCCCAAAATTGATTTTTAAAAATTGTTTTTCAGCTCAGTGTCTGGCATATGGCTAGATAAATGTTAACTATTACCATTATCATTTTTCCACCTCTATTCCTTCCAATTTTTCAAAAACTTGTCATTCACATTCCCTTCTTCTCACAGTCTCCTCTGCCCTGCAATCTCTGCCCGCCATGCTCTCCCACCTCTAATTTTGGAGGCCTTGATTTGTGCCTCCTGAACATTGATAGCATAACGCTTTGTATCAATACTGTTTATCCTTACCTTTCATACTGAACTACAAGCCCTTGAGAACAAGAAATCTATTTAAAATATATGTATCTCCTACTATATCTAACTTAGAAACTAACACACAAATAGGAACCAGGTGGGGACTTCCTGTTCTGGGTCTTTCCTTCCTTCTTTGGAAATGTAGCCAGACTCCTCATCTGCAGTGGATCACTGAGTCGTCTACTTCACCACTCACCTTTCAGAAAATTGACAAGTAATGCTTATTTTAATTCCGGTTTTTAATGGTATATGCTATCATTGGGAATAAACCTTTCTCCTAACAGTTAAGTCCTTTCAGAACATCGACCTACATTTACCTAGGAAATAGTTACTTTGTTCTTGCACATCATGTTCACATCCTACCCCTTTTTGTACAGTTAGAAACATCTGCTAGGCATTCTTGTAAACGATGACAGCACTGCCTTTGTTTATGATATTTCATTAAATCCTTATCTCTGAGTACGGAATGCCTGCATTGAATCATGTTTCCCAAGGAGCTCATCCTAATTACTTAAGTCTATCTCTCTTTTCTTAAGAATTTTCCCCTACCACCTATACTATTTTCCGTACTATCCAACCTCATATTTGATAAAATCAAGATTATTGCATGTTTATGTTTTTTAATATATCTTAAGTCTTGAACATTGAACAGAATTTTTAAAACTGTAAAGGGCAAAAACAGATTTTATGTTGGCATTTTTGGTTTTTCATTTCTGTTTTGGCTCCTGGGCGAAAACACTGCCATAAAGGCATATGCACAGTAAGAATTCACAAATATTTTGTTTGTTTAAATCTGAGATAAATTGAATTGAAACTGAAATAAATTGCCCTTGTTAAAGTTATTATCAGATATGCTAAGAAAAAAATGGAGAAGGAGAAGGAAAGAAAATATCTTTTACTATTTGGGAGGGCAGCAGATAAAATAATGCCTCCCTCCCCGCCAGAGATATCAGGTCTGATCCCTGGTACATGTAAATGTTACCTTAAGAGGAAAAGGAGACTTTGCAGATGTGATTAAGTTAATGATTTTGACAGGGGGATATTATTCTGTTTATCTGGATGGCACCTAAATCTAATCACAAGGGTCCTTGTAAATAGAGTGGCCTAGGGAGATCAGACACACAGGGAAGAAGAAAAAGATATGGAAACAGAGGCAGAGATTGGAGCGAAGGGGCCACGGCCAGGGAATGCCAGCCCCCAGCAGGAGCTGGAAGAGGCAAGGAAGGATCCTCTCTGAGTGTCTCTGAGGGAGCCCGGCCCTGTGGACACCTTGACTTTAGGCCAGTGAGAGTGTGTTGGACTTCTGGCCTCCAAAACCGAGAGAATAAATTTCTATTGTTTTCAGCTGCCCTGTTTGTGGTAATTTGCTACAGCAGCCCTAGGAAACAAAAATGCATAAACTTTTCCCATTGTGTGTGTTTATATTTCTAATAAAAATATCATTATACCATGCATATTATGCTGGTGACATGCCTTTAAATATTCTAAATAACTTCTCGTAGAGTCATTGAATTCCTTCAGGGAATTTATTGAATGATTGATACAATTCATTTAACCAATGTCCAACTGTTGAGGATTTTGAAAGTTGTTGCCAATTCCTTACCATTATAAATTATATTCAATAACAATCTTTTTAATGAATCAGGGTACATATTTACATTTTTTAGGATAAAAATCCTAAAAGTAGAACTTCTAGTATAAAGATATATACAGTACAGAAACTTTCAAATATTCATGTCTAGGCATTACGTTTATTTTAATATCTAAATTTCAATAATTTAAGGTTCCCATCATCATGATACTTTTCAAACTCCTATCCATACTCCCAGCACACACAGAGTAGGTTCTGGGGCCTCACCTTTCCTGCTCTTCTTTCCATCTGGCTACCACATGGCTGCATGAACCCCCACGACTCCACTTTGAGAGGTTCACTCTACTTCTCTTGCATGCACCCATTATCAGTTGGCAGTCCTCCCTTCTAGTGTACTGCTTCCAGAAACTTCCAAAGATACAATGCTCCAAGCTCTTGAGCCCTTTCTCTGCAGGGAAGAATAGTCTCCTCCTCTAGAGGACCTGGAGGCTGCCTTAGTCTTGCCCATACCCAGAGACCCAGAGACTGTCTCAGTTATGTCCACAGCTGGTCAGCTTTTCTCTAACACATGGCTTCTAAGGCCAAATGTGTACCAGACTGGGCCTGTGGATGCAAGAGGCGGCACAAGACCGCAGGGAGGTGGGACTGAGGCCAACTGGAGAGGTTTCCTCCTTTTCTCCTCTATCTGTGGTTATTGACTTGTGGGAATGCAAGCCTGGTATTGCCAGACACTCAGATTTTTCAAAAGGATTCTTAAATCTCTGTCTCCATGTAAAATATCTATATTCTTAAGTGTTGAGAAGTTATTCAATACATATTAATAGTGGAGGGCATAACAAAACACACCAGCAGTGGGACCCAGCTCTGTGTTGGGGGTAGGAAGGCTGCCCAAGCTAAGGGGCCAGGCCCTGCCTTCCATGGATTTTCTCCTCCTCCAGTTCTCCCCACCCTGAAGCTATCTCCTCAAAGACCTCTTTTTTAGCTCTTTGGAACTAAATCATCAAACATCTCTGTATCACCAGGCCCTGATCTTTACCTCTGCATGACCAAAAACCTCTCTGTAGTATTTTGATTTTGAAGAGGTTTTTCTCTCTCATATGCTCACAGTCCCCCAAATCAGGAACCATCTGCTTTAAACCCAAATTCAAGCACTGATATGCCATAAATGCAGAAAAGCACAAAACTTTGAGAACACTGAGATTTGTTCTTTCTAGCTTCTTTCTAGAAGCTCCAGAGGCATCGGCAGCAACTGTTATGCAGAAGGTGAGCTCTGTGGGTCCTGTGTTTCTGTGTCTCCTAAACTCTCTGTTGGGAGGAGCAGACACTTGCCTGCTGCAGGCCCCCGCCTATCCCCATGCCCGCTGTAGAATGAGGTCTCTTGTTCAGTCACTCCACCAGCATGCTTTATTCCTGCTCATCTTCTTCCCCCCGACCCCAGCTGGCTGCCCCCACCCACAGCCAATCATCCCTATGCCTTCTGTTGCTTCGCTCTATTTGAGCTTCAAGGAGGCACACCTGTAATGTGGTTAGTGATGCCTCATGGCTGCCTAAAGTCCTCTTGTTTCTTACGTAGGTTTCTAAAAACCTTTTGCCTCAGGAAAGAACTTATTTAAATAATTTCTTTAAAGATTTTGCTTCTGGAAGAAAATGAGTATGATGGGACATACAACTTCTAGAATATACTCCTTAGTTAGGGTCCTGACGCATTTGATTGTTGGAGCCTTCGAATTCCTGAATTGCTTAATTCCCATAAGTATCTGGGATATTATCTCATAATCATGTTCTTTGAACACAACCCAAAATTTTTAGAGGAAACCTCTTGAAAGCATCAAAGGGATTTGATTATTTCCAATTTAAATGATCTCGGAAATCTTATTTAGTGAGGCACCCTTGTTTCCTCTCCAGATTATTCTCTACATCCGATTGGTCTTCCTGTCCTCAGTACTAATGTTTTATTATCCTTTGAAGCTTTTCTTTCTTTGTTCCTGTGGCTACTGTGGCTTTGGTCCTGTCGTTGGTCAGCTCTCAGAGGCCTCTACAACCACCTCTTACCCCTGGACAGCTCCTATCAACTTCAGTCCTGCTTCCTCATGGCCACAAACGTCTCATCATGTCACCCCCAAGAAACATCTTTCCCTGGATCTTCACGTCCATCTGTGTTAGGGACAACCCACAGATGAGGGCACTGCAAGATCTCTGTGAAACAGCTCCCATCTCTGTTTGAAGCCTCACCTCTTGCCTTTTTCCAGTGTTCTCTCCACTCCAGAAAATTAGATATTTTCAAGGATACAGAAATAAGACCACTCTCTGAGTGTTAAGCTATAAAACATAAAGGATGAAGCCAGCAATATTCCAAGTTACCCTGAGGGAATGGACTGGGTCTCCAGCTAGAGCTTCATCTATGAAATGATTGAACATAGCAACACAGGGAGAGCAATGGTCAATCAGGAAAGAGTCGGTCACTCTCAATTTAAAAATAAAGATTAAGATGAGGGTTATGGGAATAAATTGGCTCATAGCTAATGGACTTCCAAATGTTCTAAATGCACCACCAGCAAGCATATTTTTATTGTGATCATGAATGAATCAGGCCATCTTAACCCAGAGATACTAACTTTTCACATGGTCTTCCCATCTGTGTCCCTGTTTCTCAAATCTCCCTCCCTTTTCCTTTTGAAGGACACTTGTCATTGGATGTAGGGTTCATCTTAATCCAGGATGATCTCATCTTGAGATCCTTAATTATATCTGTAAAACTCCTGTTTCTGAATAAGGTCACATTCATGAGCACAAAGGTTAGCACATGGACATATATTATTGAGGGACCCTAGTTAACCCACTACACTGGGTGTTGTGGTTATACACCCAGGGAGCCATAGAAGCATCTCCTCCCCTGAATGACTTGGTTCCGGATTCATAATCTATACCTATAGAACATGAATCATTCATGGCAAATGTGTTTCCTAAAAGTAAAGCTTTAGAACAAATGTGTGGATGGAGAATATGAGTCCCAATTAAGCTCTCTTTTGTGACAACCCTCTTAGAAAAGCATTATGTCTAATCTTCAGTGAAAAGCATTGTAAAATCAAGATTAGATGGGAAGATGGTGTTTGAAATGGCCTGGGTTTCCTTTAATGGAATGAAGAGAGGCAGAATTTACTGTGATTATGATGTGCTGTTAGCCACAGGAGGAGTCAGGGTCAGAGAATTAAGTGAAACCAACAAAACTGTGGCCAACTGTGGTTTTGTCTTTGGGAGACTTTGTGAATTATCAGCAGCCTGAGAGACGGAAATGTTCCCTTTCCATTCATGATACCTTCAGATTTTTTGTGAACCAGGCTCTATCTGGTCTTCAGAATAGCTGTTTCCTTTTCCACCTGCATTTTTAATTTTATTCTTTTGTTGTTAGAGTAGTGAGCAAAAGATGAGAAATTATACCCTTGGTTTGTACTGGTGACAAGAACTGTCTTTGGTTAAACTAAGAAATTAGCACATAATTAATTTGATTATAAAAACAGTAATAATGTTCCCCAGATCCTCCCATGGCTTTCTCTACCTGTCCGTCAGGGCTGGGCTCAAAGTTTACTTCCTGATAGAAACCTTCCCTGTATCTGAAGTGTCTTCCCTGCCATTTTCCACTCATGCCCTCCTGCCAACTACTGATGCTGTCACTCTCCATTCCCTGCTTTATTTTTCTTCATGGCACTAGTGATGCTATACTGAGCTGACTGTGGTCAATCTTTCCTAGACTCCAGGCTCTGGGAAGGCAGGGGCTCTGATGATCTTTACCCAGGACCTAGAACAGTGCTAACTCATTAGGGCTCCATCAGTGCTCGGCGTTCATTGAATGGATGAAACCGTGTGTGTGTGAATGCCTCTGCTATGTGCTGTGTGTCCTGACTCGTTTTCTCTTCAGAGCGATAATGCAGCACAGATGCTGACGTGAGTCAGAAAAGATCCCTGGTGAGAAGCACAGTGGTTCATAAATTAAAGAGAGAGGCAGTCTAAGACACTTGTGCAAGCAGAAGCTCCAGGCACCAATACCTGCTCTGCCGCTTGCCTCCTGGGCGTTGGCCTTTTGTTTCCTTATCTGTAAAATGGCATGATAATGGTGCCTGCCCGGAGGCTGTTATTAGGACTATTAAATGACATTGCATTTGGTGGCAACAGAACCTGGCATACTGTAGGCACTCAGTAAATATTAGCTAGTATAGGGCCCCTTCTCCAGATGAATGAGGTGATGTGAGCAAGAGCACAGTTGTTAGGGTGCAGAGGCAGGATCTGAACCCAGGTCTGACTTCCTCTGGAGTCTGAGTGAAGTCTTGGCCACAACATTGATTAACCTGATGCATTTGAGGTAAGCTTGAAGGAAATAGGCAGATGTCAAGCTGCCTGAAGGGTGGAGCATTCAGTACTACAAGTGACACTGCTATCAGTGGGTGACCACAAGGACATTGGTCAATATGGGGAAATAATATTGGCCAATGTGGGAAAATACTTCATTGCTGTTGGCTTTTGTTTCGACTTCTTAGAGACATGATGCAACAGGAGGCCAACATATGCAATTTACCAATAAGCACATTTCATTAGACACCGTTCAAAAGAACAAAGAATAGTTTGGTTGAAGCCATGGTGTTGCATGACAAAAAGCAGAGGTCAGATGGATGGCTCAGAGCATGGCCAATACCACTTAGCTACATACAACTGCTGTAGCCCCAGATTCCTACCTTGTCTTAGCACAACACCCATGTGTCTGCTAAAGCCCTTAGTGCAGTTACTTCTCGATTATCTGCTTCTTAGTCTTTTGATCTGCTGAGTCCATGGATAATCAAAATACAGACACATTGTTCTGTCTCTACAACCTTGTCTTACCTTCTTAGCTATGTTTCATACAGATAATTCTTGTAATTTGTATTGGTGCATAAACCAGTTCAGTTTTGGAATATTGGTAGGCATATGCTGGAAAAAAGAGATGAGGTTTCACATTTTTTGGCATAGACAATTTCCAATGCACTGTGACTCAGAACTAAGAGTTCAAAGCCTTATAGTGGTAATGCATTTGTTAAGTATCCTGGCCATCAAAGCTTAAGGATACCTGGAATATTGCCACCAAGGTCTTGAAATCCAATCTGAGAGGCTGGATCCTTTTTATCTTCTTGACCTTCTTTTCTTATTTGTGGCTTTTAGAAATAAAATCTATTGGAGACAATTGACTGGCTACTTAGCTATAAGAGACAGAGATAAAAGTAAGTTGCTTACATACTTATTTATTTAGCTATTCACCAACAGTGCTGAAAATACCAAACAGAGAAATTTACCATTTTCCTTTCATTGGTGACACACCCAAATAAGCGCTCTGACACAAAGTATTAAAAATAATTTGAATGTGTTAGTTTCTCAAGTGCTGATTTTCTGATGTTCTGCAGAAATGTTAATGGGTTGCCAAACTGATTTATTTTTATACAATTTCTCTTTAGTGTCTCCAAAGAATAGTCACAAATTTTTCTTATGAACTTTGTTCACTATAAAAAAATAATCACTCCTTCCTTTCTACCCTGGTTTTTGGAATTAGTGTAACACTCTAAAACTCAATGAAATTCCATGTTAATAAAACACCAATTTACATTTTCCCAACTTATGCATCTTTTCCACACACATTGCATGTCCTATGTTGTGAATATTTTAAATGAATACAATTTGCACTGTATTTAGAATTTGTTTTTTAATCTAGTAAATTATTGACTATTTCATTAGTATTATATTAATATTGTGCTGTGCCTTAGATACCATAGTAGACAAAAGTTCTTCTGCAAATTCCTACTGACTCTATACCTTTACAAGAGGAAACATATGGCCAGGGCCTCCTGGACTAAGTGTTAAATGCTTAACATCTTTAGACAGACCTGCTAGGCTTCTGCTCAAACCAACAGTGAGTACTGAGCTGAAAGAATCTCCTCTGTAGAGAGCCCTTGGTTGCCAGGAATTAAAATATTCATATTGACTGCTGTATTCTGCTCTTTTGATATGTTTTGTTATTGCTGGTGGCAATGTGCAGGAAGCTGCCATTTATTAATTTTTAAAAATCTCTTTCCCAGAATCTGTAGCATGTTCCTCTTGGTGAAGAGAATGCTGACTCAGATGATTATTTTGTGAGCTGGATTTTGTTAGGAAGAAGGTTGTCCATTTTCAAGTCTGTGGAAGGGAAAAGGAGAGTTAGTTTTGAAGGGAATTAAGAGAAGCCAAGACTAAAAATAATTGCCCTCACAAAAAATAATAAATAAGAGGGTGTGTTATATCCACATTACTTCAGAATTTTAAAATAGCTTTCCAGATTGTTTATTAAAGATGAACTCTCCTCAATCCATATAAAGTCACTGTGATGAGGACTAAGGGACTTCCTATCTAAGATGTTTGCATCTTAATAGTTGAGTCCTGTAAGTCTGGGGAGAGGAAATCCTGGGGCAAAATACCTCTAAAACCAAAATCAGTCAAAGGCAGAAATAAAGCTTAAAACCCATTTATTGCTCACAAACCGCAGTCCAGGGCCATCCCTTTCCTGCTCTGGCCAAGCAAACCGGCACTCCCCCTCACCTCTCAGGTCCAGATAAGCCCTCTTGCCCAGGTAATTACCCATTTACATGGAGATGAATGGCTATCCACCCCTGAGGAACGCCTATTGATATGCAAATGCACTAAAGCCATACTTCTCTCCACCCCTGAGGATTCAGATGCACTAAGGCCAGGTAAGATATTCTGGAAATAATACAATTTTACTCACAGTCCATATGACCTCAAAACTTTCAAGACCATAGGTTATGTCTCCTTAGTGCAATATTTCTCAGTCGTGGTATAACAGACCTTTGGAGCTGGAAAAGTCTTTGTTGAGAGACACCATCCTGTGCATTGTAGGATTTTATCAGCATCCTTGGTTTCTACCATTAGATGCCAATAGCACTCCCCTTCCCACATCTGTGACAACAAAAATTTCTCCACACATTGCCAAATGTCTCTGGGGTTGGGGGCAAAATTAACCCCAATAGAGAACCACTGCTTTAATGTGAGGATAGCAAGATGTATGACCTTGCAGCCTGATTCTCACCAGCTGACCATAGTTATCTCGAGGACTAAGTTGGAGAAGATCCTGAGGGCTCAGCTGAAAAGGATGTCCTGTCCCCGTCAATCAGCAAGGTCTCCCATGGTTTTGGAGTAGGGAGAGGTTCTGTATTAGTCAGTGTTCCCAAGAGAAACGGAACCAACAGGATATGTGTGTCTATCTCTATATATCTACATATATCTATATCTGTATCTGTACCTATATCTACATTTATATCTCTCAGAGAGAAAGATTAATTTTAAGGAGTTGACTGACATAATTGTGGAGGCTAGCAAGTCCAAAATCTGCAAGCTGGGAACCCAAGGAAGAGTTTCAGTTCAAGTACAAATGTCTGTTGGCAGAATTCCTTTTTGCTTGGGGGAGGTTAGTCTTTGTTCTATTACAGCCTTCAGTGAGATTGAATGAGACCCACGCACATTACGGAGGTAGTCTGCTTTATTCAAAGCCTACTGATTTAAATGTTAACCTTGTCTGAAAAATAACTTCACAGAAACATGTAGATTAATGTTTGACAAAATATCTGGGTTACTGAGGCCCAGCCAAGGTGACACATACAATTTACCATCACAGGTGCCTACTACCTGTCTAGTGCAAGTACTTCAACTGGGCCCTTGAAGTCTCACACTTCACCTGCCTGCGTGGTCAGCATAAGCTGTGTCCACTGGCTGGATTCTGGAAGAGAGGCATCAGCCAGCTATCCCTGGGGTAGCATGCTGTGTGTGTGTTGTTCTAGTCAGACCACCATTCTGACCTGACAAAGGGAAGAAAGCAGAAGATGGTGATGAAATCTAACACACCAATTAGAAAAGAAGGAATACCAACTAGGAAGATGGAGGTAAATCTACCCAAAATGGAGGAATTAGATTTTAAAATGCAAAGAAAAAATATGCTGCAATAGATGAATTTCACTGATAGAAGCTGGAGTGAAAGGAGCCAGAAACAAAAGCTATATACCAGACGTTTCCAGGTCTTTCGGGCAAAATCCATCTATGATGTTAGAAGTCAGGATGACGGCTGCCCAGGTGGACTTTGGGGGTGTCAGTCATGCTCTTTTCTTGAGCTGAGGGTTGGTTACCTGAGTGAGTTCTGTTTGGAAAATTCATCAAGCTGTATTTATTACGTATACACTTACCTGTACATATGTTACACATGATTAAAAATAAATATTAAAATGGCATGAATAGCAAGGAAATGAGAGTGGGAGTGGGAAGAAAGATGGAGGTAGAAGTAATGATTATCTTGTCAAATCACAGTCACACTATTTGTTGTATCTACTCTACAGTATTTTGATACTAATTATTCTAACATTACTGATTTAGTATTTTTAATTAAGAAAATGAGAAGACTTTTAAAAGACTGACAATATCCAGTTTTGGCAACTGATTAGTTGCCAGGACCACGGGACCCAGCTGGTCCTGGACTACAAACGTTTTGGCTTTCAAAGCCACTGGCAAACCAGAGGTTTATTCTGTGACAGGTGAATGAATGCCTCACAAAATTCCAGAACAACTCTGGTAAGCTAGATAGATTTCTTTTTAAGTGGAAAAATGGCATTTTTCAACATGAGCAGAGGCACTATGCTAGCAAGAATAAAAAGTGCACTGGGCTCAACAACATTCTACATAGTTATTGTCTGTTGCTTCCTGGGGTTGACCAGATGTCCTCAAAGGTCTTTTTGGCTCCTTGTATTTTATAACTTCTCTATTCCACCATAATGTATGAAGTATCAACTCAAATCATTCCTATAATACAGCTTTATAACTTAGTACTTTTCTTCCTTTCTTAGCTTCTCCTTTAAAAACGAAAACAGAGACCTCAATGCTTATAAGCAAATCACTGTTTTGTTTGGTCAGAAGTCAGATGGGAGGCCTCCAAGGAGAACTCCCTTTTAGCATTTTCCAATTAGAAAGTGCTGCACACTGCACTGAGAAACCATGTTCTTTCCCACTTTCCATTTACTTTTATTGCCATTATTTATCTGAGAGGATCATATTTCAAGAAAGACTTTTTCCCTAACCAAAGGGAAAAAATACATTTCTTTTTAAAAAAAAAATAATATCTAGCAAACCCAGATACAGTAGAATGTCTATCATTTTCAAACTGTGACATTTTTTAAGGACTTTTGAATAAGTGGATATTAGGCAGAGTGGTAGCTTATAAAAGCAGCTTGCTAGATAAAAACCTATTTGGAAAGGCTTTTTTAAAAGTGCATTATTTACCCACTGGAGCTGTCAGGTTACCAAGTTTATTCAAGGGAGGGCAGATTTTCTTTTTTTAAATCTGGCCTAAGCCTTTCTTAAAACAGGCTGTTGACCAGAATCAATGCAGAGTGGCCCAAACAGACACAGGATGGCCTGGCCTTGCTGGTACCTAAATAAATTGTCAGCCCAATGTCATGCCTTCCATTGGTATTGGAAGCTACTTTTGAGTGGCTTATATGGAATGTGAACTGCTAGAGGCCCAAAGTATGGATACAAAGACATCTTTGAGATGGGAAGCCACTCCAAGCCCCTGAATTCATCAGGTTTCCCTCCAATACTTAGAGAAACAAAAGCACATTTTGAATGTCCAGTGTCATAGACTTTATTGTTAAAACTATTTGTAATTGAAATTTTTTTTATGTAACCAATTGTTCATGTAATTTAAGAAAATTTGAATATAAAATAAAATGAATTTATTATCTTCTTTTCTCCTTCTTAGCTGGGTAGACCGATTCTCTAACCTGCAACTTGCTCTTCTGACAAAAGTGTTCAGAGAAGGTTCCAGAGAGCTCAGATGGAACTTTGGACCTTATTCCTCAGTAGATGTACCCATCAGTTACTAGAGCATCATAAGCACAAGTTTGGCATGCTGCTGTAACAAACAAGCCCACAGTCTCATTGTCTTAATACCACAAAGATTTATTTCTCACTCAAGCAGAGTCCACAGCAGCCTTGGGAAACTCCTCAAGGCAAGTGACTTCCATGTAGCTACCTGCAATCCAGACTGCTTCAATCCCAGGGTTGGCCACGTCATCTCAAGGCCTTTTTCAGAGCTGCAGTGGCAGTCAGTCCCCTAGACACAGCACCCTGCTTTAACCTGTTGAGCAGAATGAGCCACATGGGTCCAACTAAATGGAAATGGCAGGAAAGTAGAATAGCCATGTGCCTGAAATAGAGAGTCAGATAAAGAAGAAGCCCCAGAACTTTTACTCCAGAGGAGGACAAAGAAGCCATCTCATCACCCACCTTTTAGATAGGAAGTTGCCAGATGTGTGTGCATGATGGTGAGAAAGAGAGTGTTTGAGAGAGAGTAAGTGAATGAAGAGGGCAGTGTGATGGTGGTAGGTATTCCTTTGATCTGAAAATGAACTTTATTTAAGTGGTCTGGTGCCTAGATAATGCATGAAGATGGATGAATAGTGTTACTAGAACACAAAAATAAGCCAATTGAGATGTTTATATTCTTATAGTTTTTGTTGATTGATTAATTGAATAGGAGGTTTGCAAAGATATTTAAAACTAGAAGTCTTTAAAAGAAAAATAACTTTACATAGGGAGAGAAAAATAATATCTGGGAAGGCTCTCCCATACAATTCTAAAACTGGTTTTCAACAGCATGATTTGCCCCCTTGACAACCTTTAGCAGTGTCTGAAGACATTTTCACCATCACAAATGGTAGTGGGGGGTGTAACTGGTATCCAGTGGGTAGAGGCCAAGGACTTTACCAAATACCCTACAACTCACAGGAGAACCCTAACAAGAGAGAATAATCCAGCCCAAAACATCAATAATATTAAGGTTAAGAATCCTTAACCTTAAGTTCAAGGTTGTGAACTTACTTATCTCATTGTGGACAGATTCTTCCTGGATTAAGTTTTTCTATTTATTAAACCAATAAGTTATTCTCATACCTCATATAAAGATTGATAAATAAATTACAGATACTGGAATAATAAGGGGTCCCACAAAAGAAGAATTCCCATAACTGAAAACATTTTAAACTTTGAGAGGTACCTGGTGATGTCGCTTATTCATTCAACAGACTAATAGACATCCCTTGAGCACCTGTTATGCTCTAGGCACCCTATTAAGCACTAGCTGTGTGGTGTTGAACAAGACACAGAAACCATACCCAGGGCCAAGTCTGAAATAAACACACGAACAGATAATCCAATCACATTTGGTGGATATTACGGGGTAGGTTGATCCCAGGGACAATGATCACTTTACTCAGGTTTATGAGTATGAGTATAAAGTGTACACATGTAAATGAAGCCCAATACATACTGATTGAATGAAGGAGAGGAGACTGTATGGCTCAAAGTCTGAGGAGGTAAAGAGCATCTTTCAGGCCTGCGAGGAGAGGCATGGTAGGGAGGAGAGGCAGATCATGAGGAATGGCTACCCTTCTGGCTGAAGTGGATTATCAGGCTACTGCTTCCTGGAAGTATGGAAGAGGGGATGACTTTCACAATCCCAGAGGTCTCTAAAGACTGGAGTGCTGAGTGGCTAGAAGGGCATGGAGAGGACTGAAGATTATATGGGCTGTGACAAAATAGGCGACCACTTGGAGTGAGATTGTACCTCTAGCTTCTGATAAAGCTCAGGAGCTTCAATAAACAATGACTGGCTCAGACTAGGGTCTCTGATGTCCCTTCAACCTCCTCAGCTCCCACTAACAGTTGAGCAGGACTTTGAATCTGGCTTTGCAATACCCAAGGATATAGGTTATTCTCAGGAAAAAGACACTGATTTAAATCTGCTTCAGTTTGAGTGCTAACTCTGACATAAAAATCATTAGAAGGTGTTTTGGAAAATTTACTAGACCCGGTGTTCCTCCCGGTGAGCCCCCCCACATGGGAAGCAGAACCATCACATGTATTTTGATTTAATGAGACACAATTTATGTAGCATAAGTGTAGGCTTTTACTGTATCCAGTTTATTGGGTTTTAATGTATATTCAAAGTTGTATGAACATCACAGCCATCGAATTTCAGAATATTTTAATCCCAGATCCCTTACCCATTAGCAGTCAGATCCCACTCTCCCTTACTCTCACCCTCTAGAAACCATTATTCTATTTTCTATCCCTATAGACTTGCCTGTTCTGGACATTTCTCGCCAACGGAATCCTACATTACGTGACCCTTTGTGTCTGGCTTCTTGCACTTGGCAAAATATTTTCAAGGTTCATCCATATTGCAGTAAGCATTCAGTACTCATTCCTTTTAATTGTCAAGTGATATTCCATTGCATAGATACACCACTGCTATGGACTGATTATTTCCCCTAAAATTCATATATTGAAGTTCTGACTCTCAGTACTGAGGAATGTAATAGTACTTGGAGGTAAGATCTTTAAAGAAGTAATTAAGCTAAAAGGAGGTCTTTATGCAGGGCCTTAATCCTATGATTGGTGTCCCTATAAGGAGAAGAAATTTGTATACAGACATGCGCACATACAGAGGAAAGACCATGTGAGGGCCCAGGGATAAGGCAGCCTCCTGGAAGCCATGGAGAGAGGCCTCAAGAGAAACCAGTCCTGCCAGCACTTTGATCTAGGACTTCCAGCCTCCGGAATGGTGGAAAAATAAGCTTCCGTTGTTTAAGCCATGCAGTCTGTGGAATTCTGTTATTTAACAAACTTACACAATCCCACTTTGTTTAACCATTCATTAACTGATGGACATGGGGGATTGAATGCTTTTTTCAGGCATATTCCATCTGGCTCTGACATGCTGGGCCCATTTCAGCCCTGCCAGGCTGGTCAAAATGGGATAAGACAGAGAATTGATCTGGGGGAGGTCATGGTACTCAGAGGCAGGGGCTCAGGCTCAGGGCAGCTGAAATGGGCGCATGAGGCCCTGTGTGCATGAGGGCCGCCCAGTCAGCTCGAAGTGGTCAGGAGTGCCAAGCAAGAAGCTACAACACTGTGTTCAATTCTCATCAGGGCTTTATAACCACACACTTACTCTGTCTACATGCATGCAAGAATATGTATATATATGCACATAACTAGTAAATATTACGTGCACTCTCAATTTAAAGAGGCTAAGGATATAAAAGCATCCCAGATGTAAAGGGATTTTTTCTTGTCCCCTTGACCTGAAGTAAAAATCCAGTTCTCCAGGCTTAATAGTCATTGATGATGACAGCTGCATACTTTCCTTATATTGTCAAATGTGTCTCTTTAGGAAGCCCTCCCAGGCAGCCAAGTGGTGGAAAAGTGGAAATGTCTCTGTCTGAGGGTGCAGCTCTTTACTTATTGGCATGCCAGCCTGGACTTAGTGTCCTAGGGAAGGTGAAGGGCGGTGGGCCATGAGCAAGGTGACCAGTCGCCTGGTGAGGGTGGAAACCCCACATGTACCACTGATGAACTGATGCTGCTCTTCTACCCCAGCCATCCTTTTATGGGCTCTTGGATACTCAGGGCTGTTTGTGTAATTGCTTCTTGTAAATGAGCTCCTACTCTGCAACCCTTTACAGTAAACCACTCTCCTTTGCCATCTGGTATCCAGTTGTTTTAACCGAGTTTCCAGGATTTGCATCAGTCATTTACAAGAACCTTTTTAACCTTCACAAAATGAAATAATTGAAGCCTATCCTTTCAACTTCACATTTGTTTGAGAAAGCCTTTGAAATCAAGGGATTGAGAGGCTGAAAGAGGGGATGAGATTAAAAGCACAGGGCCAGCTCTTCTGCCTCTGAGATGATCAGCAATGCTGCCTCCGAGGTGAGGGGTCGCCAGGCTGATGTGGGTAATCACCTCGGCTAAGGGCTCGTCCACATGGAGAAATGCTCCTGAGATGGTGAAATGGAGAGGCCAAGAAGGCAGGGGAAAGGAGTGCTCCTCCTCTGACCCAGCTCTAGAGATCCTCTCTTGGTGCAAATTGTTGTCTCCCTGCCCCTGCTTGCCCGGAACTTGCCCTATTCTCTCCCCGGCTTAAACGTGAGTTCCCCACCTTGCTCAGAGGGAGAGGGAAGGAAAGAGATATCCAAGAGTGTGCACCGTGCTGCTTCTCTTCAGCAGTGCCTGTCTCCCTACTCAGCAGCAGGGGATTAGGACTACTGGATACAATGGGTGTATTTTACCTACATTGGCCAAGCAACACGGTCATTGCAGGTAAGAATATAGTTCAGAAGTGTTAGGCTCTTGGACTATTGGCCTTCTTGTGTCTTTTGCATTTCTAGTCCTACTCCCAATAGATGGCACAGAAGCCTCTAGAGGCCTAAGTAAAGGGAAGCTTTAATTAAAATTAACTCTCCACCTTTCCTGAGAAAAGCTCTTTCGAAGCACCTGTGACTTAAATCTTAATCCCATAATGACCTGCTCGCCCTTTGGGCAGTAACAAAAATTCATTTCTGACTCAAACAAACCACAACTGGCAGGAGTTATTCTGATTATTTTCTTATTAATAATTCTCATAGTTTCCCCAAAAACTGAGTTTGAAAGCTACTCTTTTTACATTCATCACAAGGTCTTGAGAGTTTTGAATGCTTCCCTCAGGAAAGGTTCTCATTCTCATGTATCTTCCTGTCTCTCACATTCTGGGTTCTGGTTGTTGAGAACCCTGCCTTGTGGGGGAAAGCACGGAACACAGGAATGAGAATGGGGCAATCGACGGGATCTGGTTACATCTGGGTCCTTACCACCCATCTTAACTGGGGTATGCATCTGGAAGAAACATGTGACCTCCGCAGGTGAACTGAGCAGCCACGCAGTTATTTACTCTGTCCACCTTCGGGAAAACGGAATTTTCACCAGACTGCCCGAAAGTGTCCCTAGAAGTGTCCATGCTCCTCCCTCTATAGTCCCTCCTTGTAACATTTGCTCCCACCACTGCTCGCTCCCTCAGCAGGTTCTCCAACCTCTCTCTCCACCTGTCTGCTGGTTTTTCTCACCCAGCCCTCCCCTCACCCTGCCTTCTTTCTCACTGGAAGCCACTTGGTGAGCTCTGCAACAGACCCCCTCCCCACTTTCCATGACAAAGGGCTGGTGGCTGGTCAGCAGATCAAGGACCTCAGCTCTTTCCAAGGATGGGGTAGGGATAATGATGTGGAACTGAATGGTCTCTCCCTCAGTGGAAGCAGGCAGGACCAACATAAAGGTCTGCCTGCTCTAAGGAGCCAGGGCCTTGTGAGTTGCTGCCAGTAGTTTCAACGCACTTATGATCATGTCCTCGCATGTTTGGAACTTCAGTTCAGAGCTGCGTCTGCAGGTGGCCCGGGGCCTTCATGGGTCACTTGTGAAACTGCTTTCTATCAGATGAGAGATGAGGCTCCTAGGAAATCTTGCTTTCAGTTTCTTTCTTCATTTCTTGGTTCTCAGTTTCTTTCATTTTATTCATTTTCCTGGGTTTTTAAAATCACACAAGAAAACATATCTTTGTACCCAAAGAGAAACTTCAGAACGCAAAATGCTGATAGGTTTGAGTAAGAGTTTATATTGTTTTCTGTTAGCTCCATCAAACAAGGCTTTGCTATCAGTATTTCCTTAATAGTGTTTCCTAAGCTGGGAGGGCACAGACTGGTTCTTCGGTTTGAAACCATGGCTATCTGTGGATGGAGCCCTCCCGACTGTAAAACCCTACAGGATTTTATTTTAAGGGAAATGTGGGTGTTGTGGAGGAAGCAGATCCTATCACTGAAGGCATCATGAAAAAGATCCTCCCAAGAGGACTGGGTGGCCTTGGGGACTCTGCCTTTAAGCGAGTGGTCTATGCCATGGGCATTGAGTTCCACCCGTATGCGCTCCTGACACTCAGGCTAGTCCGAGACGTGGGCAGTGGAGTCCTGCAGAGAGGGTATATAGCTTTTATCCACTCACCAAAGAAGTCCATGAGGTCTACTGTACCAAGGAGCTTCCTTAGGTCTCTGATACACTTAATTAGAAAGGGGCATCACACAAAACTAGTGTTTTCAGCGCTGATGGCACAAGCTGGTTTAGAAAAACTGTTCTGTTTAAGGAAAGTTATGGGATTCAACAGTATATTCTTCTGGCACTTTTATTGGATGGGATGCCTTTATTCAGCTGGGCACCAAGTATATTATGGCCACTCGCTTATTTGAGGAAACTACTTTCTGCGGGGTGCTTGGCGGCTTACTGGGTGTGACCCCCCTTTCAGGAGGGAACAGATCCGTCATGAATCAGAGCCTGTGCTGAAGCCCACGTCCAGGGTAAGCAGAGCAGGCCTGGATTTTTACTGCTTGGTGTTCCAAGTCAAGGTTTTGCTGAGAAATATGAAGTGTAACCAAATATTACAGGGAACACACTGTTCCTGCTCTATTTCCAGGGCATCTGATCAATGGGAAAAATGAGGAGTAGAAATAAACAGAGAGGACAGAGAACTGAGCAGGCAACCGGGCTCAAAGGAAAACCGAGTAAAGTAGAGGAAATGATTTTCAAAGTAATGCAGATAACTGGGGAAAGAAAGCCCTGTGCAATGCGGAGAAGAGATGTCTGCCTGGCTTGCTGTGGGTCTGGGTCAAGCCAGGGAGCATGGTGAGGCCGGACTGAACACTTTCCTCTGGGCCTGGTCTCTCAATAAGTCCAGCTGTCAGAAGCAATGCCAGGAGCTGGCGAGATGCAACACAGCCAGGGAAAGAAGGCTGACCCTCCCAGAGAAAACAGCCCAGCAAAATGGGAGCTCCTGAACTGCTGCCAGCCGGCCAGGAAGCTGTGGGCCCTGCAGGATTTTACTCTGAAGAAAACATGGGGTTCATGGAGAAAGTGGATCCTCCCAAATGGGAAGATCCACCCAAGAGAACTGGGTGTTCTTGAGGGCCCTTCTGTTGAGCCAGTGGTCTCTGCCTTGGGAGCCGCACCTACATTAGCTCCCAGAACACTCAAAATATTATGTGATGCAGGCTGTGCATGGAGCCATGCAGAGCAGGGCTCTCCTCTGTGGTGGGGCCACCCTATGCCCTGCAGGACCTTGAGCATCACCCGAGCATCACCCTTGACCTCTGCTCACTAAATGGCAGTAGCACCTCCCCAACAGTGAAACAACCAAACACGTCCCCAGACTTTGCCAAATATCTCTGGTAGGCACAGCCACTCTGCTGGAGAACCACGCTACAGAAGAAGAGCTGAGACCCACAAAGTCTCTGTGGCACATCTGGGATTGCACAAGAAGTTGATGCAAAGCCAGACCTGGAACCTGCTAACTCGACCTTTGAAGGCATTCTCAGCCTTCTTTGTGACTTGGTGTCACCTGAAGCAGGACAGCTGTGTAGAGCTCAGCCCTGGGTTCAAACTGGGGCTCTGCACTTGACTTACTGTCTGTGAGCATGGCTACATTGCCCCGTTTCATTGTGTCTCAGCATCTTCATCTGTAGACAGCGGTGATGGCACAATATCCCCCTTACAGGGTAATAGGCAACAGATAAGATCGGCCAAGCAAAGAGTATAGAACAGACTTGCTACGTGGCAAGTTCTCAATACCAGCTAGTCCTGGCCCTTCTCTACTAACCTACTGTATATTCTAATAAACTGCTTTTGGTTTCCTTTATCTAGAATACCCTTCCACCAGCTTCATCATATGACTCATTCCTTCCTGCTCATCGAGACAGAGTTCAAGTTTCTTCTCTGCAAAGTGGGTTGTAGGTCCCTAGGCAATGCCCCTGTAGCAACCCCCAAAGCACTAGGCTTACTACATCATATGTGTTGAAATGCCTGTGTTTGTGTCTGTCTTCCTAGCTAGACCTACTATGAGCAAGTAGGTCAGTGACCCTGTATGATTCATTCATATACCCTGTGGCACTCAGAAAATGGGTGGGATTTTGCTGGGTAGAAATGGGAATAGTGGGTAGCCTGCTGGATGGGAAGAGCCTTAGGAGGAGAAATGGTTCACATGTCAGGGAGCACAGAGGGTGAAGGCTGTTCTGCCAGTGAGGGTTGTTGCATAGAAGAACAGGGTGGAAAAGAAAGTTCTGGAGTCTTCTCTGAAGATCTTTAAAAAAATAGAGATGGCCCTTCCCAGTCAGGGGTGGTCAAGTGCCCTGAACGAATTTAGGGAATGGGCCAGCAGGGTGGGGGGAAAGGAAGATTGGAAGAGACTGGATGGATCTTGGTGTCTTCATTCAAGTAATCAGAGCTGTTTCCCACAAGTTGAATTAGAAATCCCAAATAATTTCTCAGATTAGTTGGGTCTTCTTTTTAGGGAGAAATATTGAACACAGTGACCTCTGTAAGGGAGAGATATTTAAGGACTGAGTGAAGAAGTCAGACTCAACTGTAGAACAAACAACAATACCAGAGATAAAGCACCTCGACCATTTCAGAAAGAAGAGGGTTTGAATACCTGCTTACATAGATCGCTACAGCTGTGAAACTGACCCACACCCCAGAGGTAAGAGCGCATTTTGCCTCCTTCTAGACCCCGTATATAAAGCCCAGCTTAGGCAGGGTTAGCCTCTCTTAAGTCATGGCCACACTTTCATCTTAGAATCTCATATATATACATATATCTGTAAAATCAAAGAATGAGTACAAAGCTCCCTTACCTGGACTGCTGTAGGAAGCCTGGGTCTGAGTCTGGAAGGAGCCTTCCCTGGGTAGCAGGCTGCTGCTCAGAAGGCACCAAGGGGCCTCCACCCCAGGTGTGGCCTCTGACATTCTCATAGATTAAGGAAAGCCGGTAAATAGCTAAGGAAAGGAAACAACAGCGGAGCTCAGCTCCAAAGTCAGTGCTACCGTGTTCTCTCCAAGTGCAGCTGTGGTCTGGCCAGCCAGGAGCCTCGGGGGGGTCTCTGCGGAGTCTTGTAGGAGAGAGCAAATGAGCTCAGGGCCTGGGCTAGGCCCTCTGCCCTCACCTGGGCTTTCAGAGAGAGCGCCGGTGTCCTGCATTATTCATACCTGCCTAAGTGAAGGGTTGCAGAAAATAGGAGGAACCCCCTCCCCTCCCTTCACCACCAGGAACAGAGGAGGGGGGAGGCACTTCATTCAGGGATGGTACAGAGTTCACCGGAACACTCAGGGCAGAACTGGGCCAGGGGCAGCCCCCAAAGTGGAGCCTCCTTCCCAGCTTCCTGTATAGAGACCCTCTCAATTTTGCTTCTGAAATTGAGAATGTGACTAATGGGCTGGAAGATACCACAAATTAAGACGCTCTTGAGCCAGCAAAGAAATAGACATGATGCTAATATTTGCAAATGAAATGTACTAAAAAAAAAAAAAAACCTTTCAGAGTGAAAAGAAAGAAAGGAAACAGACAATTCAAGGTTTCCTTATTTTGCCTGATTCAGTGGGTGAGGGAAGGGAGCCCTCGGCCAGGATCTCTGCCAAACAGACTGAAACAGGACATGGAAGGACAAACGAACTGGGAGAGAGAAAATGATATGACAGTAAGTTGCAGCAGGTGACAGGTAAGATGGGAAATGGTTGATTACATTTGTCAGTACATTCTCACCTACTTGCTGCACACTCTTAACATCTCAACTGCACAAGAGTAGATAGTAGAAAAGATGTAGGGCCCCCATCACAAGGATGGTGAGGCTGCCTCTCCCTGGCCTCTCCCCAACTACTGAGTTTCCACCATGGAGCTCCTTCCAAGTGGGCTGTCAGAAGGCTCAGTGTTTGTATGATTCTTTGCATATTGGACCAACATACCCAGAGAGCCTACTGTGCACCAGGCTTACACAGTCCTGCCTGTGCTGAGATGAATAAACCCTGTTTAAGGAGTTCACAGTTTAGTCATAGGAGCAATTGAGAATATATGACTGTTGGCTTATGCACCTCCATTTACTTTGAGTAACGGGAGTTAATTGAACACATTCTGCGCTTCCCCACAGCTCTTACCAAGCCTTTGGAGATTTCAGACTGTTGTTGCTGCCAAATGCAGCCCACCAGGGACAGATACTATGTGTAAAATAATAGTTTTGTATTCCCTTCATGGAATTGGTTAGGAAATGACACTCAAAGAAGTGGGCTTATGCAAATAAAAATAAGATGTTTAACACAGAGAAAGATGCACATCAAAAAGATACAGAAAGACACAGTCAATCATTTGTTCCTTCAACAAATATGATGGAGTGCTCATGTCTAAGATACTGGACAAGGTGTTAACTCTGAAATAAGGTAAAGGAAGATGTTTAAGAGCTGCTCAGGTCATCCAGCGGTTTTCAGAGCAGTATGGAAGATCAAACTAAAAAAATCAGAATACAAGACAGCGTGCTGAACACCATATATGTGAATGGCACAGATACGTAGCATTGTCATGTTTCCAAGCAATAAAGGATAAATTCTTCAAGGGAAAGATCAGTCTGAGTTCTTAAAGGATAGGCAGAATTTTGAAAGCAGAACTAGAAGAGAAGCAAGTGCATCCTAGGCTGGGGAGGGAGGTGGGGAGGGGGTGGGAAGCCAAGCAAGGCCAATCTGACTGACACACGGCAGGTGTGTGCTCCTCACTGATGACCCGCTCCCAGGGTGGGCCAACCAGCACCATCGCATCTACTCACTGAAGTCCCCGCTTCTGCTTGTGCTGCCTGCCCCCCACCCCATCCCAGTCACCACAGAGTGGCCAGAGTGGTCTTATTTAAAGATAAATTAGATGACATCATGCACCCCTGAAGAAGAGGCCCGCAAACTTCTTTAAATCCCCCTCAACTCTCTCTCCTACCTGCCGAGTGGTCTTCTGCTCTTAGCACTGACCAAGCCCGTGTCCCCATTAAGGGCTTCAGACTCCACTTGCCAAGGACGGTCTGGCCCTGGCCCCTTGCCTATCTGCACCCTCACGTTTGTATCCATCCACAACCACTTGCGGCTTTCCTGTAGCACCATTGGGGCAGATGCTGGGGCTTCAGACTCAGGGAGCTTCTGGCTGGGGCTGGAATGCAGCCTCCTCAGAGAAACCTTGTCGTCTCGCCTGAGGCTTCCAGCCTTGGGCAAGTTCACTCTGAATTTGGTGATATACCAAAGAACAGTGGAATGTTTTGGGGGTAAAGGTCTTACACCAATCTTCATTCTCCTGCTGGCCGGTTGAGCACTAGAATCCCATCCTCCTCAGGATAAGTCTGCATGCAGCAGCAGGTCCATCTCTGCCTCCCTGCCTCTCTGCCACCTTGCAGCCCCACAGCTGGGAAGAGCTCTTTATATAGAATCAGTAATAGCTCATTGCCCACAGGTGTGCAAGCCTGTACCTGCGAGCATTGCATGTGCTCAGTGGGCAAGCAGACCAGGGTCAGGTGAGGATCCTGGCCACAGTAGCCTCCGTTCTGCCTGTTCTCATCTGCCGCTTTGCATGAAGCAGCTGCCTCCAGCTCTTTCTGCCATGTTTGCTTCCTTCCTTCCTGGTATTTCTCAGCTGAGTGGTGAGTGCATCTATTTTGTTTGCTGTTTTTGGTTTTCCCTGGTAGAAAGTGAGCTCTGTTAGAGCAGGAATTATGTCTTGTCTTTCGGTCCTCAGCATCTCGCTGATCACCAGCACATCTAAGGCCCTCAATAACTAGATGTTTAATGAATGAATGAATGATGAGAGACAAAGTCTGGAGAGGTTTATTAGGACCAACTTGTGGGGTGCTCTACTTTGGGGAATATCATGACCATATTCATTTAGGTGCTGCGCTCTCTCTACATGCCTAAGAACACAGTTGGGAATAAGATAGAGGAGAGATGTGGCGGCCTGGGGCTTATGGTTTAGCCCAGTGCTGTCCAGGGGAACTTCTGAGATGACAGAAGAGCTTTCAATCTGCTGTCCAGTATGGTAGCTGGTAGCTACAGGTGGCTACTGAGCACTTGAAATGTAAATGGTGGGGCTGGGGAACTGGATCTTTGGTTTCATTTAGTTTCAGTTCATTTAAATCTCAATTGCCACATGAAGCTAGTGGTTGCTATATTGGACAGTATAATTCAAAGCAAATGCCTCAGCAACTGCCTGATTTGTTGTACCTCTGTGTCTTACATTAAAGAATAGTTATGTCTTACTTAGTCTTATTACTAGTTATTTCTAGTCTTATTAATAGTATAGGTAATGGAATAGTATAAATAACAGTCTTACTTTGGATTAATGCCACTGCTTTTGGCCAAGTGCTAGTTCTTTCAAGGTTTTTCTTCCACTCCCCTCCCTATGCCCTCCAGCCAGCATCTCTCAGGTGGCATCTGGATGGAGTGGGTATGAGTCCTCATGGCAGTGGTGGGGTGAGGGCTTCACACCTGGATACAGGCTCTTCTTTTGTCTGGGTCCTCTTCGCTCCTCAGAAACATCCTTATCCTACCTGGTCACAGATGCTCTGCTGACACTAATTGCTGAGGCCCACAGCTACAAAGCCCACGGCCAGGCCTCCAAGCATAGACAAGACACACTGACCCTTCTTGAAATACCCTGGATCTCAGTGGTGCTGCAGACCTGCTGCTCCTCAGCCCCATCACCACCCTGTCCTTCCCTTGGACTTTGTGCCTCCCCCAAAGCAGGCCATTGCCTTAACGTGGTGCCCCCTTCCAAGCCCCCCACTGGGAACCTAGGTACATGAGGCAGGAACCAAGAGTCACTTGGGAGCCTGTGCACCCCAGGCCTTAACTGGGATTTCCATGCCTATTCTGCTTACCATCTGCATTCTCCCACAGAGCAGGGTGATGGTCCAGGTCCCCATTTGGCACAGGCAGGTTTATGCCCTGAGCAAGTTCTCACTTATAACACAGCAAGTTCAAACCACTGACTATTCCTGAAGAAGCCCAGGTGCTCTGTGTGTTCACTTCAGAGCACTATCACGCCTCTGCTTCAGGAAGTTCACAAGTGTTTGAACAGTTTGGCCAAAGGTGGGATGTCTGCAGGGGTAAATTTATATGGGGCTCAGCAATTCTCACAGCATGGGTGGGCATTGCTTCTCCTGGGAGACACAGACAGGCCATGCAGCATGTCCCCAGGGGATGGCTTTCCCTGGCAGTGCCTCTGGGCCACTGTGGTGTGAATGGTCTGAAGGAGTCTCACATGAGTTTTGGCTGCATGGAGCAACTGATGTCCTAAAAAGATAAATTTCAATAAGATTTGTTAATTGGCTTGCTTATAATCATCTATTAATTACCCTTGTAGTCTGTTAGCCCTGCTAGAATTTGCTTCTTAAACATGAATTCTGAAGAAAGCAGGAATGGATTTCCTGTACCAACATATGATCCACAAACTTTAGTAACTGAAGGAAGAATGGAACAGGAGGGGTCCAGAGGCCAAAGGCACACAGAGGTGTAGGTCTTCTGTGGTCACATGTTATTAAACGACTAGAAGCCAAGAGCCTTGCGCTGAGAGGTGGCGGAAGCTGAGGACCACAGAGACAATCCGGGGTCAGGGGTAAAAGGCTCACCTATGCTCCCAGAGCCATGACAGCAAAGGTGCATTTGGGGGCAGAGACTGACGTAAGACAGCTGAGCAGTGGGCTACAGCAACATCTGTCATTTCACCATAGAACCATGGTCTCAGACTGGGAAACACCCCAGATTCCATCTAATCTACACTCTCACTGCCCTTTGGCGTATACTTCTCTGAGTCATCTGGGTAGATAAGATAACAAAATATCCTTCTAGGGAGTCAGCTTAGATGGTCGTCAATACTGTTGTTCTGCTGAATCTCAAAATGTTGAGGGTGGGCAGCAGGAACCAATATATTTTGGAAATTGGCATCCCAAAGACACTACGATGGCGCTGCTCTTCCCGAAGTCTCTGCTGCTTTCAGCCCATCATCCTTCCCTGACACCACATGGCGACGGCTTGGCCCTAACTGCATCCCAGTCATGGCGCCATGGGAGCAGAGCCCCCGTAAAACCCAGGACGCCCCCATCATGCCTCCTGCTGACACATCCATACCCTTACTGACCACTCGCACCCCTGGGATGCACCCAGGCCTCTGGGCTCCTAGGCGCAGTGCCTACATGAACCAGCTCTGGTTTTCTTATGCTCACCATGCCCTCCCCCGGAAGTAATTCTCTGACCTGACTTTTAGAGGTACAAGCTAAAGCAAAGGAAATGAACACACCCACAGCTATTTATTCCACTCTGGAACTTCATGTGGTAAGTGCAGAGTGCATCTTCCTTAATTCTCCTGAACAATTTGAGAGGCAAAGATTTCTGGGGTTACAGGCTCTAAGTCACAGAGAACAGGATCCATGCCCACTTTGGCAAGTCCTGCAGGGTCTTTGAGCCTCAGCTTCCTCAACTATAAAGTCACAATGATAATATGTCCATTCTGGGGGCTCTGCTGAGGACACGTGCCCCTTAGTGAGGGGCCTGTGCCAGGATAAGTGCTAACAAATGGGTGTTGTGATGGGTTTGCTGGGAGATGGACCCAACTCTGCACCCCTGGAAGGCTGTAAAGAGCATGGCCCAAGAATCCCTCCCTTTAGCACTCTACCACAAAGTTATCAGAAAAGAAGCTGAAAACATCAAAGAACACACAATGGAAAACCCATGAATGGAAATGAGGTAGCTGAGAGGCCCACTCTCTCGGCTGTCTTCCAACTGTCCCTGACAGCAGAAGTGGTGGAGCTCTTTGGAGGCAGCTTTCTCACTGGTGTCTGGGGCATGTGACAAGTGTCCATGGCTCTGACCTCCCCATATCCTGAAGATATGGCCAATATCTTCAGACCTTCTGAAAGCCCTACCTTCTGGCTGTGTCTCAATTTCCTGGTTTCATTTCATATCTGCTCCTCATACTCACAGCCTCAACCTACGGGAAGGCAGAAACAGTCACTGTTAGGAAAAATCATCTCTATGTGTTCTTTCACTCAATGTCAACTCCCCCTCCTTGTCTCTTTCTACGTATTTCTCCAGAAATACTCTCAACATCTTTCTCCCTAATCAGTTTGTGGTTCTTCCCTTTCACTGGTGTTGCTTCTGTCATCCTCGCTTGTGACAAGCTAAGGATATGCTGTCAGATTTTATATATTAACAATTTCACTGAAGCCACCATATCCTTGCTATCATCCTCTGTCATCCGGCCCCAGAAATTCAATGGAATTACTTACTGAAAATGACAGTTCGTTTATGTCATTGGGAAGGGAGTGCTGAGTGTGTTAGGAATCAACAGCTCATACTCTTCTGAGAGATAAACAGCTTCTGCTGATTGGCCCAGAATGTGGTGAAGCAATTCAGCCAGGGAATTGGAGGAGATTTGGACTGAGAGCTAAAGTATAAAATAATTCAAACAGGGAGCTTGAGAGTAAACCCAAGGGATGGCCGAGGCTTAAAACAGAGTAGTTCAGCATTAAGACACCATCAGTGCTTTGCAAATACTGCATGATTCATGCTACCTAAAAGTAATGTGATGGATATCTAACAAATTGTTCCTGTCTCTGTGTCAAGGCCAGGAGGAAAATGCCAACGGTTCAGCCAAAGAGTTGTCCTTGTTCCTGAGTTGGTTCAATAGCACACGACTAAAATTTAATGATGATACAGTGATAGATTTTGCCTCATCAGCTTAGAGCTATGATGTTTTAATAATTCAGATAAAATTCCAAGGGATAAAAATTTTAAATATAGTCTTAATTATAATAGGTAACTAGAGAGGACTTCCATTAAATATACATTTTTTTTTTAATTGACGGGCAGGTGATAAAAATAATGGACTAATCACAAAAGAAAATGTGAAGCTTTGGTCACAACAACACATCCTAGTGAGTTAAGAGTTCTATCTATTCCCACTAATGTTCCTAGGGACAACTTTGGGCATCCCGCTCCAGTCCATGAGAACTGATCAGTATTATGCAAAGTGCCCCACCCCTTAGCCTCAGCTTATTGGACCAGGGAGTAAATTTGGCCCAGCCTGAGCCAATCGTCTTCCCTGAGAGGGTTCCTAGGGCTACCTGACTAGGTGTGGGAGAAGCAGAGAAAGCCAGCTGGTAGACAGAAAGAAATGAATGAAGAGCATGAAAAAAGAACCTGACTTAAGATACCATGCACCACCAGGGAGATGGAAGAATAACTTGTGTTGATAGCTTTATGGCTCATGGTTTCTGTTTCTTACAGAGCCTGCCTATACGTCCTTCCTGGGATTCTTGTGGTACTTCCATATGCTTCCAATTATATAGCCTTAGTCTTCAGTAATTCAAGTGAGGTTCCTTTAAAATTTGTCTTTGATGTCTGTATTAGTTAGGGTATGTTATCACTTGCTGCTCTAATAAATAATCCCCAACATCTCGGTGATTTAACATAATAAAAATATTCCTTGCTCATACAGCAGATGTAGAGGCTCAGTGAGTGGCCTTCACATGCTCACACAGAGGCCCAGGCCCCTTCCACCTTGTGGCTCACCATCCTTTAGGGGCTCTTGGTCCTCCTTAGGGTTTCTGCACCCATGTGGAACACTACGGACAGAGTTGTGGAGGACTGTGGACATGTTTTTATGTGTCAGGGCTATAAGTAGCTTGTATCACTTTTGCCCAGAGGCCAGAAGCCAGTCACAGGGTCCCATCTGACCACATGGGAGGAGGAAAAACAAATATTTTAGATTTAATGATAAGAATAACAATTTAAAAATAATAACAACAACAATGACTGTAGTACCTAATGGTTTCTGAGACTTTCCATTTGCCAAGCATTGTGTTAAGAACTTTTTAATCCTGCTTTTACCATCACAAAAAAGTTCACAACAGTTAAATTACTTGCCCTGAAGCATACGCCTCTATGGTCTGAAACCAGAGACCAGGGCTCCCACCACTGAATAGCAGCAAATTCGAAATTTAACTGTGTATTGGGAGCAAGAAGCCCAAGCTAGCCTCCTTGAGGATGAGAGACAGCATGGAGAAAGGAGCCTAGTTATAGGCAGAACCAACCACCAGGCATGTGGGTGAGGTGACACTGCACCACCAGTTGCCACCAGGTTGCCAGTTGACTGCTGTCACGTGGCTGAGCCCAGCAGAACCAGGCAGAGAAGCCTACCAGCTGGGCCCTGACCAAACTGTCAACATACAGAACCATGAACCAATAAGTGATTGCTGTTTTCAATCATAAATTATATGCATAAGTACCATATATGTAATATAATAAACCTAAATATTTATATAATCTATATAAATTTGTAGATAATTATATAAACACAAATCTATAAACTATATAAATATATATATATATAAAATATAATCACACTTCTCACATTTCACCAAGATCATTCAAGATCCATGTTATTTCTCTGGTGGTTGCCTTTTAGGTTGAGACTCTTCTTT
The DNA here is from genome assembly GCF_030020395.1 of Manis pentadactyla. Classification (NCBI taxonomy): domain Eukaryota; kingdom Metazoa; phylum Chordata; class Mammalia; order Pholidota; family Manidae; genus Manis; species Manis pentadactyla. Next base: position 187,741,341 of record NC_080019.1, on the reverse strand, counting down.
AGTCCGAGGACAGAATATCTAACCTCACACACATATCAATAAGAAGGCTTTGGCTAAAATGTTGTCAGTAAAAAGATCCGAGGCTGCAATAAATGGTTCATTTGATCCAGGTCCTAAATTTAAACATCTCTTACCCTATCTGATGGAGCTAATGCCTCTTCAAAAAATTTGTTACCCAGAATAGACTCTTTACTGATCTCTCACTTAAAAACTGTGAACACAGGTGATATTTTCAGACATCTATAAATTTGTTCATCTTTAGGCTAAAAGAAATAATTTTCTTTAATCTCTGAAAAAGATGAGAGGAAATGATAGCTTCTAGGGCTGGGATGGAAAAACAAGATGAGTCTGAGCATCTTGTACCGACAGAAAGTAAGGAAGTGCTGGAAAAACAGGGGGATGAGGGCATGTCATGGAGACACAAGCACCGACCTGAGTGAGTTCCCTGTGGCCGAAGCTGGAACAATTTGAGCAACAAAATACATCCTGTAGTACTAGGTTATAACCCAAAGTATAAAATAAATATCCATGGGTCCATACTGATATAAATGAATAGTTGAATAAGTAAATTAAAAAATACATAAACAAAGGAGGAGGGGGAGATGAATCTTCCTTAAAGAATTACAAATACTGTACTCTACTATACTACTCCAGCACCCATAATCCCAGTCTCACCATGAGAAAAACATCAGGCAAACCAAATAAAGGGACGTTCTACAAAACACCTGACCATAGTGATTTTACAGCATCTTACTACGCAGATGGACAGTGACTGTGAAGGGGTATGTGGGGAGGACTTGGTGAAGGGGGGAACCTAGTAAACATAATGTTCTTTCTGTAATTGTAGATTAATGATACCAAAAAAACCCACCTGACCAGCACTCCTCAGAACCTCCAAGGTCATGAACAACAAGGAATACCCGGGAACATTTACAGACCAGAGGACACTAAGGAGAGATGATGGCCAAATGTAATGTGGGGTGAGATTCTGGATCAGAAAGAGGGCATTAGGGGGAGAACAAGGGAAGCTTATTAATACATAGAGTTCAGTTCATAGCGAAGAACCGAAGTTGGGTTCTTAGTTAACAAATGTATGATGGCTGTGTAAGACATGAACTACAGGGAGAGCTGGGTGAAGCATGCACTGAAATTCTCTGTGCATTCTTTGCAACTTTTCTGTATGTCTAAAACTATTCTAAAATAGAAAGTTTATTAGTGTATTTTGAAAAAAAAAACACACTCTCATGGTCATTAATGAGCAGAGTGTGGGCCATTTGAGGCTTTGGAATAATCTAAGTTGACATAGTTTGATTTTTCTGTCTGATTCTGTTACTCTCAGCCTGTCCATGGCATATGGCAAATGGTGACTTATTCTCTGTTATTGGGCCATTTGTGCTATTGCTCAACTTGAAGTTATTTGCAGCATTGCTTTGAAAGCACTTACATTTGAGTGATCTGGGCTTGAAATTAATATTTATAGTCTCTATATACCTTCATGTTGCATATAAAAGGATTTTGCTGGCTTCTTTTTAGATGGTTTATTTCTTCCCAAATGAGGTAGTACATTTTTCCAGTTTTCACCTAGCATGACCTGAAAACATGTATAGTAAAAATGTAATTTAGAAGATGAATGAAACCTAATTTGATGTTCACTAATTAGTCCTTTTTTTATTTCAAACATGATTCTGTATGTTGAAAGCTCATAGATTTTAGGCTTTACAAATAATCTGTGATATATTTATTAAGTGCTATTTAAGTAATTGCATCATCTTATTAAGTGATGGCAATGGTTTCTCTTCTAATCTTTAATTCAGGGCTCTAAAAAAAATAGAAAGCTTCTATATGATTATTTCATGGATCTTGGGATTCTTCAGGGTCTGAAGAGTTTGATAAGCTGACGAATAATATCTATACTGCCTGAATACAATGATCTTCTAGAGTTTCAGCTCTAGAGACAGCTTTATCAATTTATTACAAGAGACTGTTTAATCAGACTTGTTGTTTTAATCTCAGTGTGTAATCGGGGTCCTCTAGAGAACCCATAGATTCTGTGTGTGTGAGTGGGTGTGCATGGATGTGAGTGGGTGTGTGTGTGTATATATATATATACACATATATATATATATATATATATAAAATCAGGGTAGACCAGCAGACTGGAGACGCAGGAGAGCTGTGCATGTTACCTTACACAGCAAGATGGACTTGGTAGATACAACTAAACTTGTAGGCATTGAGGTGGAAATTATCAGGATTACCTGGATAGGCCCAACCTAATCACAAAAATCCTTAAAAACATTTCCCAGCTGAGTCAAAAGAGATGTAACTACAGGAGAAGAGTCAGGGAGAAGTGAGTTGACCTGCTATGGCTGGCTTTGAAGATGAAGGAAGAGGCCATGAGCCAAGGAATGCAGGTGTCTTCTAGAAGCTGGATAACTCAAGATCCTCCCCTGGGACCTCCAGAAGAAACTCAGCCCTATAGATGCCTTGATTTTAGCTTGCTGGTCTTCTGACTTCCAGAACTATAAGACGATAAATTTGTATTGTTTAAGACACCAAGTTTGTGATCATTTGTTGCAGCTGCAATGGAAAAGTAATACCACCACTTCTGAGACCATCCAGCTGGGAAATTAGCGATGGAGGAAGCATGAGGAATTTGCAGCGCTCCAGAACACCAGGGTTCATGTTCCCTTTTGCCAGATGAACCGAGACACTTCAAGTGAAGGCAGAACTCCTGGGGAGTATGGGGGAGCCGTGGATATTTGGTGAGCACCAGTGGTCTCTGCCAAAAGCACCTAACACCTTTGACACTTGGTAGACACACGTTAATACTGAATGAAGCTATCAACAAGTATACAGTGAACTGGGCTTCAGTTGCTTAAATAAACCTGGAGAAGCATATCTGGATTTGAAATAGTGCACACACAATGGGTGGATTAGACCTCTTTGGGCTTTCATTCCTTTCTTCTGTCCCAGGTCCAGAATAACTATGCGAAGAAAGCATAATTAGGTTTACAGCCATGTGCCATTTCTCAAACATGGCGTGTTTTGGCCCAAACTTTTTCCCACCCTCTGAAGCCAAATTTAAACTTCCCAGTATTCAAACCCTGTAATTTAGATACATGATGATTCCAGAATGTGATTATTTGAAGGATATATGTATATATTGCTAGTTTAGATCTGGTCTGAAAGAGAGCTAATAATTGGTTATACAATTGAATTTCCTTGAAATTGACTTTGCATTAAGTAAAATGGGAAAATGAAAATGTAATTGCCCTAATAGATTAGATTAAAGAAGTCCATTTGAAAGTTTCAGGGGAAGGTATAAGAATCCAATTTGGAAAAATATTTTCCAGCATCTAGGAGGTGCTTGGTAATGTTCACACATAACTCATATATTCTATTGATCTGCTATAACTACAGGTTCCAGATCTAGTCATACAAACATCTACAAGTTGCTATTTACTGTTATTCATTTAAAAAAATTGAGTGACAAAGAGCACTCTAAGTAAACACATAAAAATTAAGTTTTTCTCTTATGTTTTAAATTGGTAAGCCTTAAATTTCCCACTTTTACATCTCAAAACCTCATTACATCATTTAGTATTTCACTTCCTTTAACTTTCTCAAATTTTTGTGTCTGTTAGAAGCTGGCCAGTGCAATATCTGATTTGTGTTCATTTCATAGAATCTGTTGCTGTTATATTTTGAAATATTGATTTGCTCATCACTCCAAATTTGAAATCTATAAAGTACCAGTTTGTCTTTGGTTCTTAAACATGTCCCAGGATATTTGCTAAAGAAAAAAAATAAGACCTTGTTGTTAAGAGGAATTTAGTAACAGATTCAGGTTTTTTGGAACCCAAAGCTAAAATTGCTAAAGGGCATTATTATTATTTCATAGTCTGGGCAGAGAAGGACCTTGCCAACATCAGAATGGGCCTGAGAATGGAGGATTCCATCCTTCGAGCCACATTGAAAACTTTCTGTTCAAGTTCATTTATTCTTGGCAAAAGTCATCTTCCTGTTTTTAACAAAAATGGAATTGACAGATGCAGAAGTCTTATGAATATCAAGTAACTCGCTACAAAACAGCATTTTGCTGAGTAAAGTGAAAATAAATTATAAATGCATGGATTTTGTAAGGATAAATGAACATAAGAATCTAAGGGAAGAAATGTTTTATAAAAAGCTTTAAGTTTTAATCACGTATTTGGAGATGAGTGTGATGGGGACAACTGTTCACCCATAGTTTTATTCTGATTTTGGTTGTGATCAGCTTTGGGGTGGTTTTGGTTTGGTCTTCAAATGAATGACAATCCCCTATTTTCAAATTTGTAGGAATTGTGCTTATTGGGTAGATGCTTAAACAAAAAAAGGCTCTATAAAGAGTAACCACTATTCACATTTTCAACACAAGCTCCACGTGCACAGTATGAAAAGTTTTGGCCACAGCTCAATATATTCCCCCAGCTGCGATTTTCCACCTAGAAGGGAAATTGCATTAAGTATATAGGACACATTTACATTGGCAGATTAAATCTATTTACCGATTTAAAATAAAGATTGTTATTAACAGACATCCGGCAGCACCTAAAACATTTCTGTTGCTTTCTTCTTTCATTAATTCACCTTCCTTGGATCAATCCACAAAAATACATAGAGCATTTGCTATGTGCCTGACCATGGTCCACAAGATAAGTGTTTTTAAAAAGAATACTTACTCCCATGTCTTTTCTATGAGCCTTGTGGCAGATTAAAGATGGCCAGAAACTCTCTAATCTGTCCCCAGCAGAGAATATTGTGCACCCAACCCTCAGATGTGGGTGGGCTCTGTGACCTGTTGGACCAACAGAGGATGGGGAGAGGGACATGGTGTATCACTCATGTGAGGTTACAAAAGCCTTGAAGCTTCTGCCGTGGTGTCTCAGAAAATGTGCCCTTAGAATCCTGAGGCGCCGCAGAAGGAGTCCCTGCACGCTGTGAGCTGAGGCTGCCCTGCATCCTGTGAGGAGCGCAAGCCTCAATGAGAGGTTTTTGAGGATGAGATGTCACCTAGCAAGAGAGAAAGGCCAAGGAGCACCACGGGCCAGATGCATGAGGGAAAAGGGTCTCAGGGCAGTGGCTCTCCCAGAACTGGTGGCCCCACAGCTGAAGCCACACAGAGCAGAAATGGATCATCCAGGCAAGACGTTCCCTGGTTGTGGACTCCCAGAACTGTGAAGGAAATTAAAGATTGTTTTAAGCTACAGAACTATGGGATAATTTGTTCCATAGTAATAGGTAACTTGAGAAAGGCTATTACAGTAGCTTCCTAATGTAATAATGTTTTGCTAACCAAGGAAACCATTTTCCTTGGGAATTAAAAAAGAAATCTGAGTGCAGTTTAAAAGTTGTATTATACCATGAGGCCATCCTTCAGAACTCTGGATCCTATATGTAATCAGGTTTGGATTATTGATAAATCTAGTTTACCCTTTGTTTGTTTTCTGAACACTTGATCCGCACTTATTAGATTAGGTACTTTATGAATGATTGGGGGCTCAACGGTGAAAAATCAGTCACGGTTCCTGCCTTTAAGGGATGAACAGTTGAGGGAAGAAAACAGATATTTGAAAAGTGAGTTGTGGTCCAAGATGGTAGGAGCAAGCATAATGGCATTTGGAGGATTTGAGGGGACCCCATCCGGGGGGTGCAAAGATGTAGATGTAGGTAAAGAAGAGGGTGTAAATGTAGATATAAATGTATTCAGCACTCTTTTAATATAAAACAATGCTTCATGTGCATTACTGATATTATATACATACACACTCAAGTACATGAGTGTATATAGATACTTGGGGATTCATTCCCCCAAAACCATTTCTTTGACATTATGTATTATTATTTAAATATAATACACTAGTCATCCAATGCTGAATTTTTAGTCATTCTTGGAAGTGATTACATTGTAATATAATATTGAATGCCAAGGATGTACTTTTAAAAAATTTCTTGACCTACATTGTCTGATAAAGTGACACACAAAGATTTTTCCTGTCAGAAACTATATTATACCCCTCAGTCCTAACACGTCGTATATCCCCGATTTTCTTTTTGGATGTAGAAAAGAACAATGAAGTTTTCATGAAGGGGACTTGAGAACAAATCCGTACTCTTCTTCCGCACACCTGCCCCAGCTCCTCCCCCCTGCCCCCCCACCCCCCGGGATGCTGAGAAGATGACCTGGGGAACCACCCCAGCTGCAGACGCTGCTCCCTCTGCTCTGCCGCCTCATCCAGAGCATTTCCGTCTGTTAATTGTTAAGTGGGTTGAACTCACTTTAGACTTTATTACATACTGATTTAAGAAATACCTCTGATGAAATTGCCCTTACTAATAATACGTAGGAAGATTTTTAAATGATTTGAATGTTAACTTCCATTTGTGTGTAGTGTGTGTTTTACAATATCAAAGACTGGAAATGTGTTAAAACTGGGGTTCCTAAATGCTTTTTCCAGCTGATGAAATTGTAAGTTTCCATAATTTTCTTTTGGTGTTTTCCCCATAACAATGTTCTTGTGAATAGCCACACAGGCATGTAAAACCTTACACACACACACACACACACACACACACACACACAATTTTGGAGGCTGTGTATATTGTTATATGTGTAGGGTAATTAAAGAAAGTGGGGAAAAGGGGTGACAAAAATAAAAACAGGCAACCCAGACAGAAGTTGAGTTTGGGGTGAAGAAAGGAATTGTGGAAAAGAAATGGCAAGAGTTATCCTGTTACCTGACCATGTGCCTGGGCTTACTCTGGGGGTTGACTCCCAAGGAGTCACCTGGAAGGGACAAACTTAGAAACTAGAGGAGATGGTGTTCACCTTCCTATAGACTTTTTGTGCCTCTTGAGTAGGAATCCCTTCCGGACACAGACTGAAAAATCTCCTGGACTAATGATGACGTTTTTTTCATTCATTGCACAAGCATTTATTACGAATGTACCTGTTCCATAGGCAAAGCAGTGAAAGGTGTCTATCCCATTTTTCTCCATGCTCTGCTGAGCTACCAGTTGTGAACATCAGCTAGCCATGGCCAAGTTCTTGAGGTCTCGGGTTCTGAAAGCAGGCAGTCCATGGACAAGTAATGTGTCCCAGTCCCCTTCTGGGGGCTATCTCAACACCCCATATGGTATCAGAAGACTGATCAAAACGGAGGCCCAGCTTGGTTGCTGGGTCAATATCTGCAGGTGATTTGTTCCATTTAACTCAGTCACCAGGCTGCTTTCCCGACCTCTAGTTAGCCAGCCTGTTGTTGATGCTTTCATTCTTTCTTTCACTGGACTTGGGGACCATTGACTAGAGGAGTCTAGTTCTGTTTTACTAGGCCAGCCAGGAGATAGAGACATCATTTACTCACTGTTTTCTCTTTGGTGAAGGCAAAAAGGCAACTCATTTTCTTTTTGCTGGTCAGTTAAATGCAATGGCACTGTAGGAATAGTTATGGGAAATATTTTCCTGCAGAGATTTTTTTTTTCTTACATCCCAATTCTCTGTTCAGACTTAGAGATGAAGAAAATAAACACCACAAGTTCTGAGAAAACTGGGGGAGGATGTACTCTCATAACCTCCCGGGGTGGCTGTTAGTGGGAGAACATAGCAGGAGGTTGCTTGTTCTTAAGAGTCCAAAGTGACAGAAACAACCAGATCATCAGCTTTGTGAATCTATATGTTATTTTGTGGGTACTTTAAAATAGTTAACTGAAAGATTTGTGTCTTCCCTTAAAATTCTGTTTCTCACTTACCTAGATTACCCAAGGAATAAATAGTTGACAGTTTGGCCTCTTGTGACAATGCACAGATATTGTGGCTGTATGATTTAAACGTAACAAAGAATTGAGCTGTGTTCTTTTATTTCTTAATTCAACAAAACCAAAAACACTCACAGGAATTTGTTATAGTTTGACCACCTCTTTCAAAATTGCTTATAATTATTATTCTTATTTACATAAAAATAAACTATTTGACCACTGGGACAATAGCTGTTTCACAATCACATTCTTCCTTTTTTTTTTTTTTTTTCCCAGCTACAGACATGGGGGAGATGTGAATTTAAAGATATCAGTGGGCTCTGGCATGCATGTTTTGGTTGGCAAGGCGACTCCCCAGCTGCTCCTGTGCAGCAGTTGGCTGTCATTTTCCATGTATCTCTTCACATTGTTTTGGTCATTCAGGACCGTAGGCCTTCTCAGAAGCCATCGCAGCCTGAAGATGTGACCTGCAGAGGCCTCCACATTTGGTCGCTACCCACGTGAGAGCCCCGAGGGAAAGGGCAGTTTCTGAGAGAACTTCCACAGGGATGTGGGTTCTGTTGGGTGGGGGTGTGAGTTGAGGCCCAGTGTGGTGGGTTACTTACTTGTGGGGAAAGAAAGCATCTCCCCTAGTGTCTAGCTAGGCTTCCATAGAATATAGGAGTGAGGGGAATCTTGGTAGGGAATAACAAACTTTTATTTGAAAGTGTATTTGTATGTGTTTAACAAAAAAGGAATGTAACTGTTGCTCATGGACACAGTTAAAGTAAAATTAGTAGAGAATGGGTACAGGAAACTCTACAGGTCCACATTCTTTATACATTGCTACCTAACAAATTACATCAAAACCGAGTGTCTTACAATGGCAATGTTCATTATCTCAGAGTTTCCCTAAGTCAGGAATCTGGGAGGGCCTTAGTCAGGTGCCTTTGGCTCGGGGTCTCCCACAAGGCTGCAGTCAGGGTATCAGCTGGGGCTGCAGTCATCTGAAGGTTCAACCGGGAGAGGATGTTGTTTCAAGCTTGCAGACTGAAAAGGGGCCACCCTCAGGTCCTTCTCTGCCTGGCAGCTGGCTTCCACCAGAATAAGCCAGAGAGGGAGCACAAGATGGAAGCCACAGCATTTTTGTAACCTAATCTCAGTGTGAACACCTATCACTTTGGCTGTGTTCCGTCCATTAGAAGCAAGTCTCTACGTCCAGCCCACACTCAAGGGGAGAGAATTATAGAAGGATGTGAACATCAGAAGGCAGAGATCACTGGAGACAATTTGGAAGCTGTCTTCCTCCACATGATTCAATTAAAAACAATTCAGATGACATTACCTACAAAACTGGTATACTGTGTTTTCTCTTGCACTTATGGCCATTTATCTGAAAGTCATGAGAGATGTAAAGGGAGAAAAAGCAGGAGGCTAGAAATGTACATCATGAAAGACCCCTGAGATAGATGTTCATATGATATCTAATCTCCAGGGAGGATGGAGAGGTTGGGCCTTATTGCTGCCATTTTCAAATAAGGAAACTGGGGCTCACAGAAACAGATTCTAGACACAGGGTTTTGTGGCTTGATATTATATTCCTACAAATACACTTGGAAGTAAAACTATGATTTTCCCATTATATTTTTCTTTGTATCAATTTCTACTCAACTTGACTTTAGAACTGAATGTGAAAAAGAACTTACCTAATTTATTTTTTCAATTGCTGAAATAACATGTTTACTCTCTAAAATTAAGAAATTATAGAGAATTGGAAGTCTGGGAAGGGATACATTATAGTGTCTCAATTAAATATGTCACCCTAGTGTTGTCAGCACAAGTTTTATCCAGGAGCAGCAAGGCAAAGTCGATCTTCAGGGTTCTAAAACCCAAAGAAACAGGAGGGAAGCAGATATTATAAGAGACTAACAAGGTCTTACTGATTGAGGAAGACTCCATGTAACAGATCTCTGGGCAGTCTGAGGAAGTAATATGGATGATGAGGACATCAAGGTGGCCAGTGGCTAAAGGTTAATGGCTCATTCCTTATGATGAATTTGTTCCTGCAATTTTTTAAGGAAAGTTTCTTCTTAAAGGTTTGGGGTCTTAACCAACAAATACCTAATCAACATCAATAGTATAATTAGAAATATTAAGATAGATATGTTCTAGGATGATTGACATACTTAGATTAATCAGAGACCTAAAATTACAGACACCTGGAGTGCAAGGACCACAGCTATTTATGTCTGATAATAGTTAACATTTGTTAATAAAACCATCATCTATGGAGCATCTGGTATGTGCCAGACACTGCAAAGAATTTGGTGTATATCTGTTCATTGATCCTCAAAATAAACTGAAGAGCGATGTACTATCACCAGTATTATTATTCTCATTTCATGCAGAGGGAGATTGAAAAGTTTCGAGGGTCAGAAACCTGTTTAAGGTCACGGTATTATTACCTGGGGCTGCTTCATCATGGGACAAACTGGGTTTCATGGTATCTCCAAATACCACAAACTGGCTGACTGGAAATAACAGAAATGTACTCTCGCACTTTGGGGGTCCAGCTGTCTGAAATCAAGGTGGCAGCAGGGCCATGCTCCTTTGAGACTCTTGGTAGACTCTTTCCTCACCCCTTCCTGGCTCTGGGAGTGGCCCTCACTCCATGGCATTCCGTGGTTTGAGGCTGCATTCTCTGGTCTCTGCCTTTGTGTTCACAGGGCAGTCCTCTCTCTGTATGTCTGTGTCCAAATGTCCCTCTGCTTACAAGGACATCCAGCGTATTGGATAAAGGCCTGCCCGAATGACCTGTCTTGACTTGTTCACATCTTAGTGCTGTAGGACGGCGTTTGAATGTGGGACGGGCGCCCTCATGTGCCCATGTGGTTTGGGGGCTGCCTACAGAGAGGGCCAAGCAATCGTCACACTAGATCCCAGGGACAAACTAGCAATGCGTCAGCTACCGATCACGTCTAGCCACCTGCAGGCTGATACTGCTGTCTGGCCAAGTTCTCCAATTGCTTGAAACATCTGGTGAAATAGTGGAGACCCAACAGCCCAGGGTGTTCGTGCTCATCCGGAAGAGTAAAGCAGAGGAGCCTGCTCAGGGTATTCTCAGGGAGAGTGCTAGACCCTGACCCATATGCATTCTGTCCTGACATGTTTTTGTTGCTGTTGGGGGCACTGGTTCTCCTTGAACAGCCCCGTGGAGGTGACAGAGTCCCATGATAGCAGAGCGGTGGGCAGGCTGAGTTTTGGTGTAAAACTGACCTACCTGCTGACGCTCTTTCTTGGCCAGTTGTGATGATAATCTCACCAAGCTTCCAGATCTTCTATAACACGGAATTAACAGTACTACCTTGTAGAGACTGTCCTTGGAAACTCACGAGACAGTGTATATAATGTGCTTAAGACAACGTCTGGCATGCAGGGGGTGTTTTCCAAATATTGGTTATAATTATTAGCATTGACTACAAATAAAAGCGTTCTGGGGGATATTTGTAACCATTTCACAGTAGACACCTCTTCCCCAGGCAAGAGATACCACTCCATGGCTGGAATTTACTGCCATTCACTTGTGATTTGTTTGTGTTTCCTTGATAAATCTTGGCTGAGCTAATGGAGAGGGCCACTGGGGAGTTCTCAGATGTCACTCAAAGGTAAAAGCCACATCACTGTCCTCATTTCTTGGTCCTTACAATCACCCTCCCTCATCCAGACCAATCATGATAAAAACACTTTGGGCTTGGTGGGTGAAATGGAAACCCTGGGAATCCAGCTCACTTTCACTGTATCTGCAGTGCCCTTGCTTATTAGCACTGATAAGGAGATATAAATATAATCAGACACTGAGTTGGGAGAGAGTGAAAGACAACAGAACCCAGGTTCAAAACTGAACTAGCTGCCTTGTGCTGATATGAGGGCTCAGGGCCAGTGTCTGGCAGCATGACAGTAAAGGCTTAAAAAAAAAAAGGAAAACAGCGTTTCAGCCGTTTACCATGCAGTAATTGGACACAAGGGGACTTACCACTGGCACCTGGCCTTTGAGGTGATTATCCTGCTTCTCCCAGGAGCATAATAGCCTCATTGTTCGCCTAGTGCGTGGCGTAAAGGTGCAATCAGAAAGGGAGCGAAGTTAGAGAGCATGAAAAGAAGGTAAGGTGGGGCCTTTGATGTGCTTCCAGGCCCAGGCTGGGGACCTGCGCTGTAGAAATAAGCATGTCAGTGATTGTCTTCTCACCTGCGAAGACACTTCTAACATTGCAAATCCTAGCCTTTATCTGCACAGAGCCCATTAAATCAACTTGGCACAGCTGTCATCAGCTGGGGCTCGAAACCAAAGCACATACTTGGGTTTGACTTTGCTGACACGCCTCACTAGCAGGAGCAAGATTGGATGACTGTGGGCTGAGATAATTCAGGTAGGTACAGGAGTAGAAGATGGTTCTTACCATGTCTCATCAGGTGTGTTCCAGACACGTTCTTTTGGTGCAAGTGAAACAATGCTGAAGTTCAAGAACACTTCTCAACGTGGAGGGTATCAAGGAGGCTGTGCTCAGAGGCCTGAGCTCCAGAAAAAAGTGGCTTTCACTCATTCATCCATCCCACCAGGGCTACAGTGAGCCTCTTGGGCACAAGAATGCTGAGACTGCCCAGGCAGTGGACTTGGGTGGAAGGCAACGTCTGGTCTGGAAAGGGAATCATGTACATACAGTACTGTGACTGTGGTTGTAAGAGTGCATGCCATAAAATAAGTAAAAGTCAAGTGTGCATAATGGGGATTTGGTTTCTGTCCTAGATGGGGATGGAAAAAGATCAAACAAGTCATTAGAAAGGGACTATGGGTTTTACAATTCTGACAGAGGTAAAAGCCACTAATGATGATGGTATACAACTTTTATCTGTTTTTCCTTAGTTATGCAACAGTTCACATTTATTATTTGTATTGTGATGGTGCATTCTAAATTACAAGTGTAGAATACAGAAAGATTTCATATTTAGAGGATAAGAAAAAATTCCTTTTCACTTATCTATTTAGTCATTAGTGTTCATAGTCATAAATACCAATTAACATGTAAGATTAGTTTTAAATTTTAAAATGATTACTTATTTATTATGCTATTACCTTTCAAGTACCAAGTGCTGCATTAGGTATTGAGAGATGGACAGAATAGTATGTAAGTAAGATGCAAAGCATTACATAATTAGTAGGTATCTGAAAAAATATTATGTGTTCATTTTGATGCTCTTTAGAATTAGGTGGAGGGGAGGAAATTTTAATTTGCAATTGAAATTTCCAAGGCCACAGGTTTTCTTCATTTCCAAGTTACTTTTGAGTTCTTTGTTATATTCTCCACTGCCTGTTTTACACAATATTCTGAACTCATTTTGTCACTGAATAGAGTCCACTTATCAGGCAGGTTTATTTGTACGCCAATTTAATGTAGAAACTAGAATCTCCTGTCTAGGCCACAGAAAGCCATATTACTTTTGTCTTAATTGTTTTGTATTCACACACAATTAAGTTCAACAGACATCAGTGCACTGATTAAAGGTCTCTTTAAAGTCATTATAATATAGCTTTACAATTGATTCTGTAATCTGAAGGCGAGCTTTTATGCTCAGTCATTGTGCATTAAATACACCACTCTGGTTTCATCACTTTCAATTGCTTTCACTGAACAGGTGGCAGGGAGCAAAGCCCAAATGCTGCCATTTTGGTGACCAGTTGGTCACACAAAAAAATAAAATGAGTAATAGTTGGTGACCGTGCTGCTATAATAACTATGGAAGTTGAATGAGTCCATTCAACAGGTCCTTTTTTAAAAATAAACTTTTAAATTTGGAAAAATTTTAAATTTTGCAAAAGTTTCAAGAGATAGCTCAGATGGTCTATGTACACTCCTCACCCAGTCTGCCCCGTTGCTAAGAAACCAACACTGGCGGATTGAACTAAACGATAAGGGCTAAACTCCAGTTCTTATTTGGATGCCACCAGTTCTCCTGTTTTGCCCTCTTTCTGTTCCAGGATCTGCTCCAGGGCACCGTACTGCATTTAGTTGTCAGGTCTCCTCTAGTCTGTAACAGTCTCTCTGCTTTTCCATGTTTTTCCTGACCTTGAGAGTCTTAGGGAGGACTAGCCAGGCATCCAAGTGGGTCTGTCTGTTGTTTTCTTCATGGAGTCACAGAATTTTGGAAAGCATGGGACAGAGGTGAAGTGCCTTCTCATCACATTCAGTTATAAGGTACTTGGTATCTGTGGGGAAGTTGGGGTGCCTTTGGCCAGGATCCTCACTGAACTGAAACCACCTGATGATGTAACAGGCCTGTTGCTGGGCTGCTGCTTCCACACCTTAGGCAATAAGCTATTATTGTGCTATATAGAGAGCTCGGCCCAGTGCTCTGGGCGGAGGTGGAGACGCTAGTGCTCGACCGACCACAGGAGAACAAGCCCGGTAATAAACCCTTTCACCCCAAGAACATTCTACTGTCATTTCTTTGGACATACTGAATCCATAGTGAGCTTGCTGGGAGCTGAAACCCACTGGCGAGACAGTATCCATGGGGCGTTATGGGTGATTTTCATTGTTCACTCTGTTCAAGAAGCGTTTCTTAGCTTTCTCTACTGTAAAGGTCACATTGCCCTTTTCCATCCTCTATCCTTTGGAAGTGAGTTACTAAGTCTAATCCACCCTCAAGGTTAGACGAAGGGAGGGCAACTGAGTCCTACCTTCTGGAAGGGGAGGTTATCTACATCTATTACTTGAAATTTTTCTGAGAGGAAGATTTGATCCTTTTCCTCCATTCATTTACTTATTCAGCACTTATTTATGTTAGTATGGACTCAGGGATAACTTTGGGTTATAATCCAATAATATGTTATTTATTTTGTTGCTCAAACTGTAACAGATGCAACCACTGGGAGCTCTTCCACGTTGCTCCTGTCCCTCTGATGTGTCTATCCTGTATGTATGTAAATAATGCCTTATCTTTTGGTTCTCCAAGGTGCTCCAGGCACACCTTGTACCTTCCTCAGCTCAAAAATCAGTAATTTCCTCAAGGACTTCTGACTAATAGATTCCTTTAACGTATTAATGAAAAGAAAAACAAGTTTTGCTTTCAGTAAAGATGGTATCATTTGATAGGCTGTCTTGCCAATGGGTTTCAGCCCCAGGCAAGTTCGCTATGGATTCAGTGTGACCAAAGAAATGACAGTAGAACGTTCTTGTAGTGAAAGGGTTATACCCAACTTTATTCCAATGGTAGCAGGTCAGTTACTAGAATCCCATTCACTCAGAGTGAGTCTGCAGGCAGCAAGCTGGTCTCTGTCTCTGGGCCTCTCTACCTGCACAGCCGTCCTCTGGGCCTTTGTCCTCAGCGCTGCCACCATTCCAGCCTCTGCTCTGCTCTCCTGCAGCCTTGCAGCCCTGCCACGGTGTCGCCCACAGCACTGGGCGGAGCTCTTTATATAGAGTCAGTAACAACATATTGCCCACACGTGTGTAGTGAGCTAGCCAACCAGGGCCAGGTGAGAATTCTGGCCACAGGAATTTCATTTTATCCACATAGGCACATTATTTTAAAACTTTATTGTCTGAACAACTTCCAAAAATGTGTAGTTTTCTTTGCATTTTCTGAGATACTATAAAATTTCATTAATTCCTATTTTATTAGGCCATGATATGAGCCAAAATATAGAATATCTCTTAACAATTTTTAAACAATGAATTCTCCTAAAGAATTTCTAAAAGAGTGTAAGTAATGTATTTGATTTAGCACATTTCAGTTTTTATGCAATTTATCTTTCATGCATTTTCCTCAAAAGGTTAATGCATCAGCCAGGATGTATCAGGTTATGCTGCAGTAACAGAAAAGCCCAAATCTCAGTGGCTTTAGACAACAAGGGTTTATTCACACTGAGAATCCCTATCCACCCTGGGTAAGTAAGAAGCTCTGCTCCATTGTGTCCCCAGTCAAGGCTCCAAGCTGAGCAAGTCTCTACTGTCTGCATTGAGAGGTGACACCTTGACAGGAGGAGAAAAACATGCTTGTGACCAGAGGTGAAAAAAGTTACTTCTCATATGTCAATGGCCAGAGCGAGCCACAGGGCCATGCCTGGAATCATGGGTTGCAATCCTGCCACGTGTCCTGAAGGATGAGAACAAGAAATATGAATGGTCAGCTCTAATGATTACTGTACCTGGGCATGTGTCTACTGCCAGGTGACATAAATCTACAGAAACTTTCTAAGCTTCAGAGCGAACGCTTTCCTTGAACATACATAAGAGGTTAATTGAGTTCCCATACCACAAGATGGAAAGGAGTCCTCTATCTTTCTCTAGTATTTCTAAGAACACCCAAATGGCCTGTACTTTCTTCGTTGTTTCTCCATTATAACTCCCATGTCTGGTTTTGAAATTTTTCTACTACCAATACAAAGGTTTCCAGGAGGAGTGCAGCTCAGAGAAGGCTGTGCTACCCTCATTAATTCATCCTAGACATAGATGTTGGCCACACCCTGATTCCTTACAGCAAATCTACAAGTGGGCTATGATGACTATTAAGGTTTACTGACCAACTGTGGCACCAACTTGATAGAAGGTAACATTAGATATCCATCACTTTTAATTAACCATAACCTTTTTCAGAGACAAACACAATTAACATGCTAATAGTTCCTTTACATATATCTTCCATAGTTACCTATTTTAATAATATAGTTTCAGATGCTGCTTTATCTCCTAACATCAAAACGTTTTATGTCATTATATAATTTTTAAAAATTTTGCTTTAATAATGGCATAATATTCTATCATATGCAGATTCCACAATTTACTTAAGTATTTTCTATAATGGACATATCCCTATGATGTCAACTTCTATTTTCACACTAAAATAAAGTACTCTGAGATGGACAATTTTGTACATATCTTTATGCATATCTCTGGGTAATCCATATCATAAATTCCTGGAAGAGGATCTACTGAATCAGAGCATCAACTGTTTTATGCTCTTAATACTGCTTGTTAAACTGCTACCAAAGAGGCTGCTTTCAGTTTATTCTCTCACCAACAGAGAATGTGACTGATTCTTCATCAACATTAAATAATCTTGGGAAAGTAATTTTTCTTTTTCTTTTGAAAAACAGACTAAAAATCCTTATCAGGAGAAATAAAAATAGAAATAGGCATGGATAGATTTTGAGTGAACATGGTATCATCCTATATTTTAATTGGAGAGCAGTAGAACATCCATTTAGCTGACAAATAGCAGTAATCAAAGATTAAACAATATTTTGGTTCTTACAGACCCAGTGTCAAAACAGCAACCTTTAGTTGTAAAGTCTTGTGATCTCATTACTTGGACACTGACATGCTAGTTTTAATAAACTGCTTTCTTACATGCAAAAAAGAAAGCTTTATTTGTATGGCTTTATTTGTTTTTAGGGGAAACTACACTTTTCTGTAATTAAAAACCAGAACACATATTACAAAGTATTTAAGAACATAAATCGGTAATTTAAAATATGGCAAAAGTTTAAGATTTGGGAAAATAATAAAATTCAAGATAAAGGAAATGTACTTAATCAGTTTCCTAAAAATTTGTTCTCATGAATGAACTAAAAACATCAGAATTAATGTAGAAGAATTAAATTTTACACTTTCTGTAAAGGAGGAGATTTGCATTCAACAGTTGCCATCATGGAAATCATCTCCAAAAATTAATAATAAGGATTTACTCTGTTTATAAGCCTTGGAAGCAATTTCAAGTTCCTATGAATTGTTATGAATCAAAGGACAAGATTTAAGTCAAAAGTAGATAGGACAGACATATGATTCCCACATACAGGCTAGTTTCATAGATTTCTGTGGCTTAGTTACAATGACATGTGACTTGTGTGAAAATCACATACAAATACATTCACACATGTACTTACACACAAGGCTGTTAAAACAAAACTAGATAACTTAACCACAAAATCCACAGTTCCTAAAAACCAAGACATCTCCAAGGATTTAACCACAGAAATACAGAATAATTTAACAACAGTATACAGTGGATATAACCAGAAATATTAATTTAATAGTTACATCCAGAATAGTTCTTATCATAAAAAGATGGTAATATTTGTTATCTTCCCAACCCAGCTATCTGGAAGATTGCCTACTACATTGACCCCAGCCTTGATGGACAACATAATTTACTGTAGTAGCATATGTTTAGCCAACCTGGTTTGTCCTTATGCTTGTCCTTCTGTGACATGACATTTTTTTAAGGTCTTTCAGAAACTCTAAGATGTCAATAGTTTTATTAAAATATGATAATTCAGTTAAATGCAATAGTGTTACCAAATATGTTCACTTTGTCATAGACATTCTTGCCTAAAGGGAACTAGTTTATAGGGAAAATAACATTGAATAAGATAAATGGCACCAGTGCTGTGCTATCTCAGATCATCTCTCTGTCATTATTTTGGTGTCTAAATACAGAATGGACAATGGCTTACAAGTTGCTCATATTTGGGTTTAATGATAACCAAGGAATGCCCTGTATCTAGTGCCTGGGATCATGTTAGGTGGTATGCTCTTACTATATGCTTGTTAAATGGGTGACAAAATGGATGATGTATTAGCAATCTATTGCTGTGGGACAATATTACCATAAACTTAATGGCTTAAAATCATACACATTTATCATCACAGTGTCTGTAGGTCAGGAGGCTGGGCACAATTTTCCTGTGTTCTCTGCTTTGAGGTCTCACAAGCTGACTTGGTATTGATTGGGGCTTCAGTGTGGACTTTATGTCAGATGCGAGCCCAGTACATGCATGTGCTACTCAGGACAAATGCTAGAGTTCCTGCTATAGGCTCAGTCCTACAAGGTCCTGCACAGAAGTGGTCTCGGGGTGACCGTATGACGCTAACCCTCAACCGCACTTGATTGGCCTGGGGTGGTTACAAGCCCAGGAGACCCATGTGTGTCTTCCCACAACACTCTGGGAAGTGACTGAAAAGGGTGGGCTGCTTCCTCACAGCCCCTCTGGACTTTTTAGTACCACAAATGAGAACTGATGTTTAAAAGACACCACAAAGAGACATGACAAGCTGGAGCCACAAGGAAACAGACTTTTAAGTGCCATGAGGAAACAGAAACTGAAGGAACCGAATCTAATACTTGTTAGTTCAACAAATATTGACTAAGAGCTTAAAAATGTGCCAGGTGTTAGGAGTTTAAAAGGAGGCAGGCTAGGCAGGTCTTAGCCCTCACAGAGGGCTAATTCTATTAGGGAAGAAAAAACATTAAAATAAAAAATACAAATAAAGCTATTGATAGAATCTGTGCAAGTGGCACATATGCCTCCCCTATGACCAGACCAGCAATTCTGTATCTAGGCAACTACCCAATGACAGAAGTAAGTTCTTATGTCCACTAGAAGGTATGTGAAGTTTCATTCGTAACAGCTACAGATTGGAAACAACCTGTCACCAAGAAAAGAATGAATAAATAAGCACACAGTGGAATATTACATTGTCATAAGAGAAAAGAACAAACTATTTGACACACAATTTCATGATGAACCTTAAAGCATTCTGTAGAGTGAAAGAAGCTACAGTGAGAATGCAAGCTGGGTGATGACATTTCCTTGCAGTTCAAGAATGGGCAAAACCAGTCAATGGTTGAGAGAAGTCGGAATAGTGGTTACCTCTGGGAATGGCAGGGAAGTGCTCTGGGGATGACTTGCAAAGGATACTGGGATCTCAGAGACTGGACTAATGTTCCATTTCTTGATCTGGGCAGTGGCAACACAAGTACAGATACATAAAAATTCTTCAAGCTATACACTCAAAGTTAGTGCCCTTTGCTATATGTTATACTGCAACAAAAGGATGAAACAGATAAAAATAATCACGAACTGCTTTCTGAAGGAACAGTGGGAACAGTGACCAGCTTTTAGTAGAACGGTGTGCGTGGGAGTCTATGGGGGTGCATGTCTGCTGAGTCCTGTGGGATTTGAAGGGGCTCACCAGGGGAAGGTCAGCTGGGAGAGCCGTCCAGGCAGAGGACGCTGCAAGTGCAAAGGTCCCGAGGCAGAGACAAATTACACGTGAAGTGTAGCTCAAAATTAGTGCATGAGAGACGGCCTGAGATGAGGTGGAGAAGTAAACAGGGACAGGGATATGCAGGGCCTTGGAAGCTGTTGTAAGTTTAGGTTTTACCCTAAGTGCACTGGGAAATCCCTGGAGGGTCTTAAGCAGGCAAGTGGAACGAGCTCATTTATAGCTTGAGCAGCAGTCACTCTGGCTGCAGGGTGCATTGAAGGAGGCCCAGGGTGAAAAATAAAGAGACCAGGGGTGGGAGGCAAGAGTCTTGGGTAGGTGGAGGAAAAATGAAGGACTTGGGATGGACTCTTGATGTGGTATCAGCAAAACTTGCTGGTGAATTGAGTTTGGGGGGATGGTTCTGGCTGGACTGAAACATCACCATTTTCTGTACTGTGGAAGACCAAGGAAATAGGGGTGGATGTAAGCGGGAGGCGATAAAGCTTCTTTGGACATTTTACTCTTGAGACACCTCTGCTCCAAGCAGAGGGGGAATTGAGTGCATTAGCCCGGGCTCAGCAGAGCCATCACATTAAGGTGTTGTGTTCATCCTTGGGGATGGAGGCGCTCACCTAGGGGCGAGTGCAGAGAGAGGGAGATAGGAAAGGAGGGGCACATGCAGGGGAGGAGGAACATTTGTGACAGCATGAACCTGTGCCATCCAAAGGGGAGCAGGGCAAACCCCCCTCTGCTCCCTCAGGGATGGTCCTGGGGTCTAACTCCTCATCTGAGATGCCCCCTCCTTGCTCTGGGGGTAGCCCACCACTCCCACCCCTCTAAAAATGCTAGTGTGACTGCGTCTCTCATTCTTATAATAAAAGAGGCTAACTTTTTAAAAACTAACCTCATTTGATGCTTACTAAAGCTCTGAGATATTAACATGCCCATCTGACAGGTGAGGAAACTTAATTTAGAGGTTGAGAAATGTATCCCATGTCAAGCAGCTATTAAATATCGCAGCTAGCACTTGACATCTGGTTACTTCCAAAGGGTGTGCACTACACCACAGAGTGAAGGCGGCATCTGGTTATAGTGCACACACACCATAAATAAAAAACGACTGTCTTCCCAAAATGGAAAGGCAAAAATGACTCTTGATTGACACAGCTGGCAAAGCAGAACACCAGCCTCTCAGGGCACACGGGCCAGGTTTGCTCCAGCTAGAAGGGTCCTGTCCTTCCTGGCATCAGAAGGACAGGAGAGTCTTTGAGCTCCAGCAGAAGCAAAGACAAAGCCCAGTTCAAGGTGTCCCAGGGGAAAACAGATCAACTGCCTGGCTGAAGGACAAAATGGAGCGGATGGCAGAGGCCCAGGCCAGTGTTCCACCAAGATGGTTGTGCAGGTCACCCTGGAAAATCATCTGTCCCATTCCTTCCTGGGGACAAAATAGTGCCTCATCTCAGAGCTCACCTCATGCCCTATATAAACCTTTTTATGTAAATCCATAAGGTGAGTAATACACCCCTCCTCTTGTGGTGCATCCAGTAATAACAATCCAATTGTTCTGTGAGCTTCATACATTTCTGAGTTCAAGAGCTCTGAGGGCTGTTTTATCGACACCTGAATTGAAAGCAGTATTGTCGATGTGTGAGACCCCGAGTAGGGGACAAATCCAATGCGAAATTCTCTAAAATGTGTTCTTTATTAATGAGGCTCCATACTTTTGAATGTACCACATGACACACACACACATGCATTCATGCATGTGATATTCTTTCTAGTAAGTGTGAGAAATGGTTCCATTTCATGATTTATACTATCCACCTGATTAAACCTTACATATCTCTAAGGTGAGTTTTTAGGGTGGCTTTCCTCAGGTATGTCTGTGATACCCGATTCACATGCAGTCTTTTTCTGAGCATTTTGAATTCTGAGAAAATCAAAACAAGAAAGTAGGTGCATCAAAACTTCCTCTTTTTCCAGCACACATCAGTGCCTTCCCATGTCATTGCTACTTCTCTTCACCTTTCCTCCAGAGCGTGATCATTCTTTTCTTCCCACAGTGCCCTTCCTTTCCTGCCTGAGCCTGTGTGTAGTTGTCTCCTAGGCCACCATGACAAAATACCACAAACTAGTGGCTTCAAACAACAGAAATCTATTCTCATCGATCTAGGGACCAGAAGTCCAAAATCCAGGTGTCAGCAGGGCCACACTCCCTCTGAGACTGGAGAGAATCCTCTGCCATTTCCAGGTTCAGGTGCTTGGGGGCAGTTCTTAGTCTTCTTTGACTTGCAGCTCTGTCCCCTCCAATCTCTGCCTCTGTTGTCACATGGAGTCCTCTCTGTGTTCTGGTGTCCAAATTTTCCTCTTATTTTAAGGACACCAGTCACATTTGGATGAAGTCCCACCTTAATGATTTCATCTTAACTTGACTACATCCATGAAGACCCCATGGATGTAGTCAAGTTCTAATCTTAAGACTAGAACTTTGTCAGACCCAATATTTTGTTGGCAGAATGGTGTGTTGGTTGAGATTGTGAGCTTTGGAGGCCAGGAGAAGAAATCAGAGTTGGACTTTCACTGACACATGGTATGTTTTGGGTTCCATTATTTAGCCACCCTCAAGGGGTGGTTGTAAACATAGAATGAAATGATATGTGGAAAGGTCTTAGCCCAGGGCCTGGCACCTAGTAGATGCTCAATTAATACTGGCTGCTTATTAAGCAACCTAAACAGAATGTGCTAACTGATTACCAGCTATAACTTTCAAAATACTACCTTTAAAAAATATTATCTATAAGTGTTATAGAAGAAATTCTATAATTACATTTAAAACATATTTTTTGAAAAACATATTTTAAATTTTGCATAGGAAAGAGGATAGGGAGCTTTTATTCAAAGAGTTTCTGAAAATTAAAAGTTCTGTTTTATTTTGTTTTGTTGTATAAGCCCTCAAAACTATAGTCCTTGAGGGTGAAATGGTCTAGTACATGTCCCTTCCTGGTTAGAATTTATGAAAAGCATCTAACTTTGATATTAATCTTACTAGCAAGAAACTGCCTTTGCCTCAGAGAACACAGAATTTAGAAGCAAACAGATTTGAATTTGCATGTGCTATTGGGCAACCACTGAACTTTTTAAGCCTCAGTTTCTTCATCTTGAAACTGGAATTGTTAAGAGCTGAGAAGACTGGAGCTTAAATGCTATGACTCAGATTTTCAGAAAAATAGGATGTTCCTTATTTTCCATAACTGATCTCATTCAGTTTTGGGGCTTCCCTATTCCCCCATGAAAGGGGAAGGAGAAAAATCTCAAACTGGTCAGTATGAGTATCTTAGTCCCATCTGGTTGAAAACATCTCTTTCAGATTAACTCAGTCACTTCTACACAAATGGTCTTTTGAGGATTTGAGTTCTATCAATTTGGGGTTTCTCCCCAAACTTGTCAAAATCCTTGGTGGACTGACACATGAGCCAGCCATCAGGGTGGCAGTGGCCAGTGCTGGAACCCTGCTGGGTCCTTGCACTGCCCCTTGAGTTCATTCTGGTCTACAAAGAAGCCTGGTACTAAAAGCTACATATTGGATGATTCCATCACATGAAATGCCCACAATAGCTAAATCTGTAGAGAGAAAGTAAATTGGTGGTTGATAGAAGTTAGGAGAAAGGAAGTGGGGAGTGACTGCTAATGGATATGGGATTTCTTTTGGCATGATAGAAATGTTTTACAATTAGTAGTGGTGACAGTTGCAAAACTTCATGCATATGCCAAACATCATTGAATTATATACTTCAGGAGGGTAAATTTTTTGTTATGTGAATTAATCTCAATTTTTTAAAATCACTCATGGTCAAGATTACAATTGCTGTATTTTACTAGTTATTTTTCCTTGTGTACATGTTTTATTACAACTGGAATTCACTTTCTATAGAAAAAAATCAGTTGCCCACATTTATGTAGGTTTATTTCTAGGTTTTTCTATTCTGTAATTGTCCCTCAGTGTTCTGATACCACACTGTCTTGATTACTGCATCTATGTAATAAGCTTTACAATCAAGTATGGATTCCTCTCACTCTATTTTTCTCTGTCAAGATTATTTCAGCTATTGTAGGGCCTATATCTTCCCATATAAACTCCAGAATAAGTTTGTCTGTACCTACAAAAATACATGGATTTTGACAGGAATTACTTTAAATCTATAGATTAGCTTGAGAATAAATGACATCTTTACTATGTTGCATCTTCCATTGTTGAATAGAATTCTGGAAGTTCTATTCCATGGACGCAGTTTGTCCTCCATTATTTTAAGTAGCTTGATTTCTTTTATCAGTATTTTATAATGTTCAGCATGCAAATCCTATGCATGTTTTGTCAAGTTTGTATCTAAGTATTTCATTTTCTTTAAAGTGATTGTAAATGGCACTGTTTTAAATTTTAGTTTCTACGTTGCCATTTTTAATACACAGAATATGCAGTTGAGTTTTGTATCAATTAGGTATCCAGGAACCTTGCTTAATTCACTTGTTAGTCCTAGAAGTTTTCTCTTTCTCTGTCTCTCTCTTTCATCCTTTCTTTTTCACTTACAGATACCTTGAATTTTTCTGGACATTTATGTCATTTGCAAATAGATTTCTTTCTTTCTTTCTAGTCTACATGCCTTTTCTTGCCCTATTGTTGTGGCTGGAACTTTCAGAATTCTATTCAACAAGAGTGGTGGGAGCACCTTGTTCCTAGTCTTGGATAAAAAGCAATTAGTGCTTTATCACCATTATGTATTATGCATGAGCCATATTTAACAATATCTTGGACAGGCACTATTGTGGTTCCATGCAATGTGGAATATCAGACTTTTCTCAGGAGATTGCTGTTTCTCTGGGATATGCCCTGAAAAGTAGAAACAAGCTTTATTCTTTGGGAAAATTCCCTCAAATCTTTTTGGTTTTTTTAAACACCATGAATGCCTCTGCCCTATGTCTCCATCCTGAGAAGTAGGAAGAGATGGACTAACTGCCAGTTATTTCCTCTTCTCTTGTTCCATATAGAAGGGACCAGAAGACCTTCCTTCCTTCCTGAAAACTATAGGGAATGTGGCTTCTTTTACATCTCATCTTTCCGATTAATCTAGGACAATAGTCTTCAAAGTGTGGTATATGGACCCCTGAAGGTTCTGAGACCTTTTCAGACAAGTCCATGAAGCATAAAACTATTTTAATAAATACTCAGCATGACTTGCCTCTTAAAAATGTATTGACTTATTCACTGATGTTGCGAAAACAGTTGTGGATAAAATTGCTAGCACTTTAGCAACAATCAAGGCAGTGGCCCCAAACACTACTGGTATTCATTGTATTATTCACCACCATCCACTCACAGTAAAAAAATGTCAATTTAATTAACAAATTTCCTTCATGGAGCAGTAAAAACTATTAATGCTGTTAAATCTTAACCCTTGAGTACACATGCTTTTAATATTTTATGTAACAGGACAGGAACTATGTGTAAAGCCCTTCTGCTACTTTCTGGACCATGTAGGTGTCTCAGGAGCAGCAATGGACTGTGAGCATTCTGAACTAGCCTCTTTTTTCATGGACTATGACTGTTACTTGAGTGAATAACAGGTAAACCATGGCTATTCAGACCTGGGTATTTGGAAGACATGTTCTCTAAATCAACAAAGTGAGTCATTTGAAGACAAACAATTGAGCATTTATTGCCATTGATAAAATTTGAGCTTTCTTGTATCCATCCATGTGAATTTCTCAATATCTAAAAGCATTTCTGATGTGATGGGTGGTGATATTAACAAATATGACTTTTTAATATCAAGGAAGGAAATGAGTCATCATTTGGAAGATCTGCATAACTTAGTGAAAAGAGGCTAGTTCAGAATATTTTCCAAATGACCAATGTATTGTGTTATAAAAGTACACAAGAGTAAAAGATCTATTCAAAGTATAAGATGGATCAATTAATGTTAATATAACAGAGAATTAAAATTCATTGATATGGTTTCAGGTTTCATATTCCCACTAAACTTTTAAGATTAAGCTATGGTATCAAAGAAGAATTCTACAATAATCTGAGATGATTATTCATATACTCTTACCTTTTGAACTATACATGTGTGTGAAGTGAGACTTTGTTCATGTACTTCAATCAAAACAATGGATTGAAACAGACTGAATGCAAAAGCAGATATGAAAATCCAGCTCTATTTTACTAAACTGGACATTAAAGAGATCTGTGAAAATGTAAAAGGACTCACTTTTTGTTTTGGACAATGTAATTATTTTCATAAAAGTATTTATGTTAAAGTGTAGAGGAATAACATTGCTATTTTAAGTGAATTAATAAATATTTTTAAACTTCTCAATTTTAATTTATAAATATGATAACTATTGATAAAGACATCATAAACAAAAGCTCTTTAGGAGTCACATTAATTTTTAATGACGCAAAGGGGATCCTGAGACCAAAAAGTTTGAGAACCTGCCAATCATTCTGACATGCTTTCTCATTTCTATTAAAAGGAAGTTTTGGGTATTTATCAAATTCCCTTCTTTTTCTACAAGCCTAGCTTCAAGACCGTTGTCTCATCTGAGCTTAACAAGTCTATTTTGCTCTACAAAGCTGAACAAAATTGTCTTTGTTTTAGGCATTATCTGCCTTGACCTAAAGTACTAAATGCCTTTGATTCACTCTGTGGGGAGCCATGGGGAAAAATGATTTGCAAGAATAAAATAATACAGCAGTTCATCATATCCAAAACATTATCCTGGTTACCTGAGTATTAAATGGGGTTTGTGTCTCTAGTACTCGGCGGAGTACCTTGTAGAGAGCAGCAAGCAACTCAAGTTCTTGTGTTTCTGCTCTCCAGCCATCTTTCTCTAAACAAGAGAGATTTAAATCCAACCAAGCAGAATAGTATTGAGGTTTCCCCACTGCACAAACCATTCCATGCACTAAAAGTGGCATTTCCTGAATCACTGTTCAAGAAGTATTTATTAAGTAATTAAAATGTACAAGGTACTTAGCTAGTGAGGTGCTAGCTACGAACACAAACACCATTAGAACACAAACATCATTTTATTTTCTCTGGAACAATGGCTCTTAACTTTGGTTACACATTGGAAACATCTAGGGAGTTTTTAAAAAGTACTAGTAACTGGGCTCCACCCCAAGAGATTCTGATTTACATGACCTAGGGTGTGGTCTGGACATCAGGAATCTTTAAAATTCCCTGCTGGATTTTAATGGGCAGCCTAGGTAGAGAACCATGGACTCAAGCTTTGGGGTTTCACATATCCTCCCTGTACAATTATTCATTTGTTTCTTTATTCAGTGATAGTTATTGAGCACCTCCTATATTCCAAATACTTATCAAGGTGCTGGGCATATAGCTGAGAACAAAACATGGCATCTGCTCCCAGGAGGCTAATGTTCTAGTAAAGGACAGACAGCAACTACAAAAGAAAGCATATAAATGTATTGTGTCATTGGTGATGAGAGCTCTGGAGAAGAGCAAAGCAAAGCAAGGAAGAAAGAAAGTGTGTGGATGAGGGTGCTTTCAGAGACAGGGCTATTCAGAAGTCCTCTCCGACAAAGTGGCCTAGAGGCACGGAAAGAATGGAGGGAGGTGAGGAAGGGACCCTAGGGAGGACCATGCCAGGCGGAGGGAGAGGAGGTTCCTGCTTTGGGGAGTGAGAAAGAGGAGACGGAGAGCAAAGCAGAGGTGGGCTGAGATAAGTGGTGGGGGTGAGGACTCTGTCTTTCGTTCCAAGTGAGTCCCCAGGGCCCTGGGGAGCTCTGAGCAGAGCACAGAGAGGCTCTGGCTTATGCTTTAGACGGTCCCTTGGAAAGAGCCGGGAGAGAGCACCAGGTGAGGTGGAAGCAGGGAGTTGAGTTGGGAGGCAGTTGCAGTGATCCAGCGGAGATATGGCTGGGCCTGGGCCAACGTGGGAGTGTTGAAGGTGATGGGAAGTGGTTTCATCCAAGACATTTCACAGAGGGGGAGCCTGCAGAGCTGGATTTGGGAGTGAAAGGTAGTGGGGAGTCCGGGTGACTCTGGGCTCCCTGCCGGAGCACACATCCGCTCCTTGCAATGACTCTGCAAGGGAGATGGAAAGCATCTTCTCAATTTATGAATGAGAAACTGAGGCCCAAAGGAGGGTAGATGATAATAATAATAACAATAATCATAATCATAATCACAAAAGGCTTAGAGCAGATAAAGGATAACTACAACTACCAAGCACCTGCCAGCTCTTTGGACTCCAGGTCTAGTGCTCCCACTTGATCAAGCTGTGATGGCACAGTGATATACATATAAGAACAAATCCCACCTTTTGAAGTTTATAATCTAGCTGTGGAGTCAGGATCTAGAGATAAACAGATAAACACTTAGTCTTAACTTACCTAGTACTGACTGCCATGTGCTAAGTACTATATGAGTGGGAGGGGCTGTCGTGCTTCTCCAGAGCTGAGAACAGAGTAAGCATGGTGAAGATTGTAGGAACGGGCAGGATATAGTGAAAGGAAGTTCCTGATGAAAGCCATCACCGCCCAGAGAGTGTGTGCCCATCATGTGTAGACAGCAAAGTGTGAAGTTATTTGGTTGGATCAGAGGGTTTGGGTATGTGCATTGGGGGTGGGGTAGGGTGGAGGAGTAGGGGAATCATGTTGTTGAACATGAGATTAAAAATCTGGGACTAGATTGTAAGGAGACATTAATGCCCATCTAGTAATGAGCGAGCCCATAGTCTCTTAACAGAGATGACAGATTAGAAAAATACGAATGTGATTTCAAAGTGATAATTATGCCTATTAAGAGGACAGTAATAAAATCTTCATTAAAATAGGTCAGGAATATGGTTCTAATTTTAATAACAAGCTGGATTAATCGGCTAGTCCTCAGAAGAAGTTTCATAATCGGGAGAGCCTTTGAACTTGATGGGTAATTACCGTCAATAAGAACAGAGATCCCTTTGAAATAATAGGACATTAAAATAAGTGTAAAAGCAGTTGAGTGGCTTCCATTTGTACAAAACAGCAAAACAGCTTCAGGCTAAATGTGTGCCTGACTCGGGAGAGGCTGGAAGCGGAGCCGTATTTGCCCACCCAGCCGGCTCTAGGACATTTTCATTTGTTTTCTGGGTGTGACTGAGACAGAGCAACTGGGAAAATATTTGAATGGCAAAACTCTCTCAATAAGACCTAACTGGTTTGGGGAGTTTGGAGGGTGTGGACTCAGTATAAGTTGGGGGTGTTTAGTGGGTCATCAGCCCATCATAATATTAGATAGGGTATTGTGCAAAGAGAATGGGCTAGGAAAATGGTCTCGATATTTCAGTATATTTTTGTTCCAAGAGAGAGAAAACATTTTAAATAACAACTGGGGACTACTTGAGAAAACTGTGGCCATACTGAATATGTTTACAAAAGGAAAAGTATTCAACAGATCCTCTTTGGCCTTTTAAAATACATGAAATCTACTTGATATCCTTTGTGCTGCTTTAGTAGAATAGTCGACGTGAGTAGCAAGGATTAGAACTGGAAATATCCTTGGCAGTTTAGAAGTGCTCTGGCATGAAGAACATGAAGTTCAATGAGGTAAAGAGTAGGTGTAGAGTGAAAAAACTGTTCCAACAATTTGACATCTGCTTTTTCCAATACACTTGGGTAATGCTGCATGTTAAAGACGAGTGTACCTTTGGTTATCCAGGGACAGGCTTGGCATTTTGCAAAAATGACCTGAAATTACATAGGTGTGGAAACATCAGAAAGCAAAACAAAACAAACACAGAAAAAGAAAGGAAAATGATAATAAATGAACTAAATAAACATGATTTTCTGCATAGATGTCTAGATGTTGGTGTGTGAGATGAAGTGAGGAACCGAAGTGGACCGATTGCATACTTCCTGTGAACCCAGACTCTGTAGGTCAAAGGAAGGGGCAGGAGTATTTGGAACCAACGACAATGCGTGGGGATGGGAGTGGATTACTTTGTTCTTCACCTCAATGTATGCGGCGCAGCCTTTCTGGATGGGTTTGAGAAGAGTGAGCGATCAAACAATGTGTTTCTCTTCTGCAAACACATTCCATTGGGGCTGGTCAGGGGAAAATGGACTGGATTGCTGCTGTGATGGAGGAGGAAGCCTGAGCAGGAGGAGGAGGAAGGTGCAGACCCGCCCCCTCACCTTGTGGCTGCTGTGAAATCAGGATTGCTAGATGTGGGAGAGCATTTTATTTCTAATCCAACTCTGCCACTTACTTGTGAGGTGTTGGTGGGCAAATTACTAAATCTTCCTTTTCCTTCAGCTGCATTTCGGAATGTGAATGATGAATACCCCACACTTGTGTGTGTTTTGCTTTTGTTTTATTTTGTCAGCATATAAGGATGCGAGAGCTTTAAGCAAAGGTACATGAATTAATTTTACTGAAAATCAAAACACTACATGTGTGGGAGGTACTGTTATTATTAATTTTATTGGTAGTGGTTTTGGTGGGTAGAAGGGAGGGTTGCCCATGTGATCCCAGGACTGGTTTGGCCCTGGCTGGCAGAGCTCTCTCCTTTCCTCATGCCCACCACACCCTTGCAGTGGTTGTGAGAAGGTGAATAGGTTTTGTTCTCTGATTTTTATTGCAAAGGTCAAGAGGCTGAAGGATGCCAGAGAAATGGAAAGCTGTGAGGAATGTTTTTAGGTGAGCTTCAAAATTGTCTGGCTTACTGATCTGCTAGCCAAGACGAAAAAATAATTTTTGTTTATGTCCAATGGAGAAAATGGTCTACTTAATAAGTCTCAAAACCACAAATTACTGTCATATTTCATATTCTTAGAACTCATAGTGTTATTATGATAGAAGAAAATGCATATTGTTTCCTTGCATTCATAGCAAATAAAATGATGAACTTACATTCCATATGAAGAATTTTACCTTGACACAGGGAGTAATTTCCTGTTTTATTTTATTGTCATATAAATGTAGGGTCTTGGTTGAAGACCCGACAATGGGTTTCTAAGAAAGATGGTGCATTTGTCCAGGATATTGAAAAGCAGGTCAAATTCCTGCCTAATGTTAAGAAGATAGAATCCACTTCATTTATGCTAGTTTATTATTTTTGGTTTGTCAATCAGAATAATCAGCACTTTTTTCTGATATAAATGGTACATCATTAACTTGCATCCTCACTAGAACAACACCAGAGTTAGACTTGGAAAATGCAATCCAAGGTCATGGGTCATACATATGGTGTGGTGGAATACTATAGGCCAACCAAGTGGTTTTGAGGTCACCAGACCTCCATGTGCTGTGGTTGAAGGAGGAAATCCAGCCTGCTCTCCACTTGCAACATTCACTAAAAGGAGAATTCACAGAAATTTATCAAGCAGACTTATAGCTTCCCTAGAAGCTTCCAGATTGCCACAAATATCTCAAATTTTGTATCATAATTGCTGTTCTTTATCATAACCCATAATAGTAAAACAAATGATAATTTTGGTCATAATCCATCTTTCTCTCTACAAAAAAGGCTTTACCTGATTTATATTCCAAAGAAGTAATTGGCTCTGAGTGAAACCAACTTACTTAAAAAAATTGAAATTACTTTCATGACCTCATTTATCTCCAAGCATTTTATGATAGAAACTGTGATGGTTAACTTTATAGGTCAACTTGAAGTGTGTTTTTGGATGAGATTAGCATTTAAATTGGTGACTTTTGAATGCGCACTATAATGAGGGTGGGCCTCATCTGATCAGTTGAAAGCTTGAAGAGCACAAAAAGCTCAGTCTTCCTGAGCAAGAGGAGCTTCTTCAGCAGACTGCCTTCAGAATTGATCTCCATGATTGACTTTCCTGGATCTCCAGCCTGCTGGCCTTCAGACTGGGGCACTAGGTACTTCCAGGAAGCAGGCCAGTGTCACTCTGGTTGCAGAGAAGGCATCTGGGCTCCCAATGTGTGTCAGTTCTGATACCCATGGTGCCTCGTGGGTGGTCCATTCACCTTTCTCGGGGTTATCATCTGTAGAATGGGGTTAATAGCACCCCCTATCATCTCAGTGATAAATTGTGAGCATTTACTAGGCAAAGCTTGTAAAGTACTTTGAAGATGAGATTGTTGCACGCGTGCTGTTTTATTGTCACATCTTACACTTGATTATATTCCTCCTAAAACATCTCCACAGGGATTGATGTACTCTTTGCATTTTAATGGGTGATTTCTGTGGTAGATTCTGTGTCTCAATTAAAAAATATATATAATGTTTTAAATTGTTTGGGAAATTTTTCCTAGACATCGAAGACATGATTTCTAAAACCTCTAAACCAGTTTCTTTTGCTTTCTTTTACAACATGTTAATGTGGAAGTCAGGTTCAAAGACATAAAGAAGGAAGGAGCACTAGCAGGCTATTTAAAATATCTTTTGTATAAGCTAAGACACACTCCTTGTCCAGGGATGCTCTACATATCTCATATGTATACTTCTGGACCAATTGAAAGTAAAGTATAGCTGGCTCTTCACTCTGTTACAAGAGATGACTCAAGGTGACAGGTCTGTTACCGGCTATCCTTGGCTGTTTAGTTTTTCTGAACTATGAATAACTTTCTTCCTCACTCCAGAACCTGATGCATAGCTGAGAAGCTTAAAGGGACATAGACCTGAGACCCTTAAACATATATGCCAAAATTATTCACTTTCCCAAATACAGTTTAACAATCTGAATATGTGTTTGGCAACCTTTGTTTTCCCGTTGCATATTAATTCTTGCATTTCCTTTCAAAGGGTGCCAGTAAAAGGAATAGGGTGCCAAATGAGTGTTTCTCTTTATGATAATGAAGATGACAGGGGTATGAAAACATTTCCCAAACTGTTCCCAGATTTCCACGTTCCCAGGACAAGAATCAATGAAATTTTGGATCACACAGTCCCAGGGAGCTTCCCTAATCCCAGCATTAGCCAGATCCAGCCTCAAAGTCCTCCCTCATGATCTTCCTATTGTTCTTTACCTGACACCATGAATTCGAAATCTTTGTGTTCTGACCCTGGAAAATTTGTCAAAAGAAAGGCTTATTAGAGTCAACAAGCAAACATTAATAAGTGTATTAATCATACGATCATGCCTCTGAATGTTGATTTGGCTTTAGGTAAAGGTAGAAGGTCACCTGAGAGGATTTGTTTCTAGGCTGAATTCTTTCAAATAATTGCTAATTACACATCACCTTATTTGATGCCAAAGACAGTTCCACTTTAATTTAAAAATGAAGAAGGCACAATGTCACTTTTCTAAATGACATAGAATCAAAAAGGAAAGTTACTCTGGTAGATGACAGAATCTGGATTTTGGAATGTCTCAACTGGCTGTGATGATGGGCGAAGACCAATGAGATGAAATCTATCAGGGATTAACTAGGAAAGTCTGCATTAAGGTTAAGAAAATCACCCACACAGATATAAAATAAAATGACCTATTTAAATTGAAATTCCTTGTATAAAGGGACCTGATTGACTCCAAACCCAATTCGGGTCATTGTGACAGGACTGACAAAAAAACCCCTAATGTATCACAGATTACATTGTAAGTTTTATAGTGTTCATATCAGCAGATGTAATGCTGTAATCTGTTTGCCTGCTTTTGTAATTCAGCGGTTAGTAGTCAGGGAGTGGTAGAGGTTAGATAATCAGTAAATGTCCAGCATAGAGAGTAATTACTTAGCTTAAGCCAATGGTGCTGTTGTAGGAATTCAGGATATATATTCCAGATCTTCACTTTTTCTCAAGAGAATCTGGAAATTTGGATTTTAATAGAAAAAGAAATCCAATTTTCCAAACACCCTGAAATTTTTTAAAATGGCTATATCTAACCAACAGGCCTCCCATTTTTACATCTTTGTTAGATATATTGTCTGGATCTCAGAAGAGACATGTGGACTAGAGATGGAGGTTAAGACTGTCATTTTGTAGTTCATCTTACAGGTGGCCGCTGAATCAGTGGAGGTGAACAGTCACCAGGAAGTGCAGGCAGAGGAAGACGTTAAAGTTTTACACCTGCTTTATTGTGTGCTAGCTTTGTATCTTTTAGAATTGATTTTAATCTATCTATTGCCTTTTCCTACACATCTCTGCACTACTTTTATACTTGTTGCTCTGAGGACTGCTATTCATTCTTAAATTTTCAGTCTACTTACAGTTAATATCATACCACTTCCCTCTTGATAGGTCCATTTATCCATTCCCCCATCCTTTATGCTATAGTTGTTATGTGTATTATTACATTCATGATTTATAAATATAAGGACATCATTTTTTTGCCTTTAAATAGTGTTTATTTACCCACATCTTAACTACTTCAAGTATTCTTTATTCTTTACTGAAGACTCAATTTGTATGGAGTATCAAGTCCCATTAGTCTGAAGAACTTCTTAAAACATATCTTGTCATATAGATCTGCCAGTAATAAATTAACTTAGTTATTATTTATCTTAAAATTTCCTTATTTTACCTTTATTGCTGAATATTAATTTCATTAGATATAGACTTCTAACTTTTCAAACTAACTTTTAAGGTTTTTTTTGTTTCTTTTATTATTTCAACTGTATTGATCTATTGTCTTCTGGCTTCTGGTTTCTGATGAGAAGTTATCGTTTGTTTTACATTGCTGTTCCCTTGCAAATAATGTAGCATTTGTCTCTGGCTGCTTTAAGAATTTTGTTTGGTTATCTTCGGTTTTCTGTAGATTAATCACGGTGGGCATCACTGTGTTTTTCTTTGAATCTTGATTCAATTTTCTGAGCTTGTTGAATCTATAAATATCTTTCACCAAATTTGGAATTTTCACGTATTACTATTTCAGATATTTTTAAATGCCCTATTCTCCTTCTCTTCTCTTTGTAGAACTTAAATTACACGTATGTTAAGGCTTTTGATATTATCCCACAGGCCATTCTCTTTTCTCCCTATTCTTCAAATTTTATAACTATATCTGTCTTCAGCTTTGCTGGCTTTTTCTTGTGTCATCTCCTTAACCCCATGGTTAATTTTTTTATTTCAAGTGCTGTACTTTTCAGTTCTAGATTTTTTATTTTATTATTATTTATGTAGCACTTTTTATGTAGCACTTTTCCATTTGTTATACACATATTTCCTTTGTATTTTGAATCATGGTCGAAATATTTATTTTAAAATCCTTGTCTGTTCATTACAATGTTTAGGGGCCAGATTCCATTAAGTCTTTTATCTTGGGTTTATGCCATGTTTTCTTGTTTGTTCAATGAGGTTCATTTGCATTGTGAACGATGTGTTTAGAGACACTGGATTCTGTTATACTCTCCTGAAGAGTATTGGTTCTTTTGGTTAAGCAGGCAGTTCCCTTGGCTAAAATTGTCATTCCTGTGGGCAGCAGCTGAAATCTATGTTTACTTTCTTTAGCCTCAGCTGAACTGCTTGGCATCTGCCCTGTGCATGCGTAGTACCAGAGTCATTTAGAGATTTGGGCAGGGTTTTATATATAGTTCTCTGACAGTGTTGTGTCTTGTTTGGTCTCCCCTAGATGTGTCTTCTGATTCTTCAAGCCTGTATGATTGTTACTTCCTATCCAAGACTTAAATGCCCAGTGTGTCCCTGACTAGGACCTACTGTCAGGCAAAAAGCTGTAAAAATAAAAATTTGCCAGTGTTATTTCCTCCTTCCAAATATTCACTGCCTCTCCGTCTCTACCTGTTTCTGGTCTCTTTCCAGTGCCTTCAGTAATTGATTTTTATATTTTGTGCAGGGTTCATAGCTGGGACCCATTGCATATTAATTCTTGCATTTCCTTTCAAAGGGTGCCAGTAAAAGGAATAGGCTGACAGACAGGAGCTGTTCTGCTGTTTCCAGAAGCAGAATGTGAAGTTGGGAGCAACCCCTCAATTCAGGACCTCTAGGCAAGTTGACCTCAAATGGTCTAACTGTTTATAAAGGTCTAGGATTCCTTCTCTCTAGAGCTCAGAATACCAGATATACTGTAGCCTACACACAGTCTTTCAAAAACTGGTAGCACCCAAGCAACTAACTTCCCAACTGTTACTCCCTGAATCCAGAGTTTTTCACCCAACATCCACTTTCTGTATTGCCATGAAAGTGATATATATAAAAACACTTCATATGATATCACTTCTCTGCTTAAATTCTTTCATAGCTCCTGATTTGCCCATAGAAGAACATCCAAGCTCTTAACAAAGCTTATAGGAGACTTGAAATCTGAACATTCTATGTCTTCTACAGTCATTTTCTTACCCCTTTCCTACCTCCACTCCCACTGGGCTTGAATGACCTCAGATCTTGCCGATTCAACAAAATTATCTGCATTTTTAGATCTCTATGAGCATGCAATGAACAGCCTCTTACAACACACTATTTTTCTCTCTAGCCATTTGACACCATATTTTATAGTTAAATGGTACACTTACATTATAGACATTATATTATAATATCTATTTGATGTTATAATAGAGATGTGTATTTCATTTTATTATTTTATTATTACATGTCTTCCATATTGGAATGTAGGCATCATGCGGTCAGAGAGTTAGTTTGGTTCTCCATGGTATCTTCGCTATTCAGAATAGCGCCAGGCCCATGACCGCCACTTCAATAAATACTTGTTGAGTATTGCTCTTGTTAGCTTGAATTCCCTGTCACCCCCTGCCCAAGATGGCCTGACAAAGGTACATTGAGCCAGCAAAATGTTACCTTCTCTTTGGACTTCCTCTCAATATTCCCTCACACATATAGAATAAATTACTAAGTCCTCATACATTTTTTTATAGACTCCATTCTCCTCATTTCTCTTTCTTGTTTCTCTGCCTGCTTCTGTGTTTACCACTGGACCATGGTATTAAAGCAAGATCGCTCATGAATTGACTCGTAGTCTCATCCATAATAACTACACACCACACGTATCTTAGTTCTCTGCCGAGTGGCTTCCCTCTGTCTTAGATTCCCCATTTGGAAAAAAGCTCTTTTGTTCCCATCAAGTCCCAAGACAGACTGATCATACCAAATTCTTGATATGTCACACTTGTAATTAAGTGTAATTTTGGGGGCATTGTGGGAAAACTGATTGTGGTTTATAAATTATTCTAACAGTCTTAGATATGAATTGGGAAGTAGTAGGACAAACTGCTCCTTGGTTTTAGAATCCCAAATCAGAGCATTCTTTTGGATTTAGTATTTGCAAGCCTCCTCAGGATTAAAACTATAGGCTTATCTTCTTCAAAGTAAATATGTGGCCAAATCTCAGTCAATGACTTTAAGATTAGTTAAGTATACTCACTCATTCAGTAAACAAACATT
Source organism: Manis pentadactyla (assembly GCF_030020395.1). Taxonomy (NCBI): domain Eukaryota; kingdom Metazoa; phylum Chordata; class Mammalia; order Pholidota; family Manidae; genus Manis; species Manis pentadactyla. Next base: position 187,704,187 of record NC_080019.1, on the reverse strand, counting down.
ATTCTAGAATTTGAAGAGCAAGCTCTCTTCAACCCAAATCTGCAATGAATTGGAATAAATAACATAGTAGGAGGTAAGTTAACCTAAAGCAGCAATGGTCATGGAGTCACAGTTCTATGCTTACTATGCTGGAAAAATATTTGTCTGTGCTGAAATTTTGTTGAATATCTAACTTTATAGTTACATTATTTTCATTACAAAAGAAGGTAAGAAGCTGTCTGTAGTCTCCACTAAAATTCCTTTTAAGAAATAAAAATAGTGAGATAGAACTTCCAAAATGGAAGAACTCTTCCCCCCACCCACCCCTGTTAACTATTTTCTACCTTTGGTAAGCCCCATAAACCTTGATACTTGTTCAGTGTCCACAAGATGGTAGATAAATATCCTACTAAGTGCACAGTCACCTCCTCAGTGCCTCTGTTACCTAAGAGTTTTTTTTTCAATGTATGCATGTGCCTGTGAGCACAACAATGCACATATAAATCATGGACTTCCTCTGAAATGAAATACTAAGGTCATGTGAGCATAGTTCAGCCTTTAACTTAGACACTTAGGCTGTATGCCCAGCTATGACACATAGCCCATGTTTATAAAGTCAATTTAATTTCAGTTGTTAGTATCAGTTACCATCATTCCAGATTTAAAACCACCAGAGCCCTTCTCTGAGTTCGGGCAGCCCCTAGTAGCTATACCAGGCATTTGGCACTTTTATTCATATTCCTCCTTATGGTTCCTGGACCATCTATTTAAACAGGCTTTTTCTCTTCATTTTATTACAAATTCTTGAATCCAGGGATCATGTCTGATATTTCTCAGAATCCTCATTAATGTCTCATCCAGAAGCCTGTTCTAGCAAATGCTCCAAAAAAAGTTGTTGATTGATTCAAAATGGATTTTCAATTTTTAGGGTACAGGAAATCCTCACTTTTGTGTTTGGCAAATAAGGTGGATATGTTTTTTAAAAAGTGGAAATGGGGTGACATCTAAAGGGTCACAAATTTCCCACCTCAGCACATAACTTCAATATAAAATCCAACTTCATGAGAAAAATAGTAAGAGACAAAATAGACTATTTGAAACTGGGTCTAGTATTTCCACTTCTTCAAAATTGGTTTCTACCATAATTAATGGAAAAAAACAGAGTTGTCGGTCTTCTTTGAGAAGAGGCATGTGTGTTTTCTCTTTCCCTCTCCTTCCCTCTCCCTCCCTCTTCCCCCACTTCTGAAACTGAGTCAGCCCAGGCCATATTTCCAGTTAGAAGTTGGCACTGGAGCCAAGCAGCTGTTCAGAAACGTCCAAGTGGACAGCAACTGGCGCGGATGGAGTTAACGACAGTGACTCACTTGGGACATTCACAGCAGGTCAGCTGAATCCACCCCTTGCTGTAAAGACAATTTAGTCCCGTTGGGCAATCGCCCAAGAATAGGAGCTGAGCTTGATAACAGCACAGTGCCTCTTCGTTGCCACTGGTTGCTTTGAGTTCTCAGTTTTCACTATTTTTTCCAAGGTGGATTTTTTTTCTAGTGCAATCATGCACAGTGATGGGAAGAACAGGCTGAGCAGCTGTTGACTGTTTGAAATAACAGAGAAGAGGTTTGGTATCTGGCAATGCGCAACACAAGTTGTCTTGCAAGCTTTGATGATGACTTTCACGTATAAAATTATGGGTCAGAAGCAGGAAGCTGAGCACTCTTTACGCCAGTAAGTCGAGCTTGGCAAATGGAAGATTTGGGGGATTTCAGCAAGATTTTATTCATCTAGGAATACTTTTCTACAAAACATTATGATAGTTTCAAATTTACTCAACCAAGCAACAATAAAACCAAAGCAAAGCCATCCAAACAAAAAAACATATGAGAGAGAGAGCATGCTCATATTTTGTGAGCTTATACAACTTTTTCCTTAACACAGAAGGGAATGTATAAAAATATGATGAAAAGCTGTTGTGTGTTTTTGCATTATAAAACATTATGTTAAAGACTAGTAAGGATTTTTTTAGAGAAAAATAAATATAATTACCTGAAATAATACAACCTTAACATAAGATCTATTTTTATTGTTTTCTTTTTTTTAATTATTATTTTTTAACTTTTTAAGGGAAAAAATCAGATTTTTTCCTTACAGGTAGAAATTTTAACAAATAAGGAATAATAGTTCCGAATATTAATGGTTATTAGACTGAAAACTAATTCCCTAAAATTCTAGCATGAGATCATGGTTTCCATATTTAGATGATATATTGTTTCCATTGCACTTATTTGGTAGAAAAATCTGATTTGGTCATTTGTGTTCACTGTAGTCATGTTCCTTTTTGTGATTAGACCCAGAAACCAATTCTGACAGTTTCAGACTAAGCTGAAGACAGAATTAAAAAGTGAATACACTTCTTTTCCCAAGTATGAAATCTTTGCATTAAACAGATTGTTTTATTTTATTGGTAAAATAACTATTCATCAACCAGTACAGTTCGCTAGGTACTTTAATGCATTAAACAATTTTAAACTGCATGGTTTTTAAGTGTATTAAACCAGTTTTTCAACTCAGCTCCTTTGAGAGTATATATTCTAAGTTAAAAGGGGAATAGTTGTGCTGTCTGTACTTTGAGAGAGGACTATGTGTGGGGGGGAGTTTTATAAGTGCAGCAATTGAGTTGCTGTTGCTTGTCCACTGTTTATCTCATAGTAGATGCTTAATAAATGCTGGTTGAATTAATTGATTTTGGCCACAGGAACTGGAGGGATAACAAGGAGTGTCATCTTTTCTTGGCAGAAGAACAGATTAGTCATTAGGATCAAGTAGAAGAGAAGATGGGATTTAGCATGATTTAAATCAAGATTACGGGAGCCATTAGAAGTCAAGGCTGGTAGGTGGGAGCTGGGAAAGCAGAAGACTGTTGTGTGAATAAGTGTATAGGTCTGTGCTGAACTGCCTGTCTTCACATGGCATCAAAGGCCAACTGAAATCCCACAGCTGGAAAAATGAAAATGAAACAGGGCCTCAGGGTATCAATAGGGTAAAGAGAGGGGGATGACACTAACTGCAGTGATGACATAGTTGGACTTCGAGAATTTGTCACTTTGTTCCTGTTGCCTCTGTCCTGTTAGTATTCCTGTCTTGGTGTCTTCTCTCATCTGTCCTTCATTTTCATCTGCAACAGGACTGCCGAAGAAAAATAACTGGTTAAATGTTAGAAACTCTTCAGCATTCTCATGAGGGTGCATATTTTCTCCCCTTTGATCCTTCTCATCTTTTAGACCCATTTCTGCCTCTAAACCTAATCATATTATAATTAGGCGTTGCTCTTTTGGGGTGAGAAAGAATTGCCACATATATGGTGATTATTTCCTATTTTTAAAAAAACTCACTTCTATTTCTCTTGCTAATATATCTATATATATGAGATATAGGTATTATATATATATACACATATGATACACATATGAGATATATATCATATGTATGACAGAGAGAGAAATACAACTGATTTTTTAAATAGATTAGAAAATAAACTGGTGAAGTTTTTACCTTATAACTATTTGGTGTATGATTTCATTTTTTCTTCAGGCATATTTTTAATTGCTACCATTTGATATGTGCCTTTTAAGATTTCTAATTTGGGTTAATAATTCAACATCAAATGATACAGGCTTTAATTCTACTATGGCAAATCACTCTATACCAACAACCACTGACTAGGTCTTCTTAACTTAAGAAATCCAAGTTCTATGTTAACGTGCAGAAAGGCATCTCTCTCAACAGACAGATGATAGATAGGTAGATAGGTATATACATACCTACACAGGCACACACACAAACAATGCATAAAAAATGACCCCACTGTAGGGAGTAGTTATTATAGGTATCAGTATGTTTATATTGTTTAAAAAGCTGAAAACACAGTCCTATCGCTCCTTTTGTCTTGTTACATTAACTTCCTATCTCATAAAATGAGACCAGAGCCTCCTACATGAAAACAGCTTGGTACTTGTCATGTCTATATCAAGTGTCTGAACTCATTTTTACTAGAGCCTGTTCCCCATTGCACTTCCTGTGTTTGGTAATGCAAACAAGCAGAACATTGTGTCACTGTGCTGGTGACACTCCTTGTGAAAGCCAGGGAGTATCGAAAGCTGGAGCTGGAGTTAATGGGACTTATTAAGAAAAGGAAAAAAAAATGTTTTGATACCACTCTGATCTGGAGGGTCTGCTGATCTCGAGGTATGAGGTAATTCCGACTCCACGGCACACAGCTTTCTCTCGGGCATCTGATATTTCAAGAATGCCCTGTCCTGGGTGTCACATCTTGTGTAATATGCAGTCAGACTATTTAGCTATTTGTGAACTATCTGTGAGAGGTTGGAAATATGCTGGAAGAGTTCTCCTTTTCAATGTGAGAGGCCAATGAAATGATACAGCTTGGAAACTTGTAATCTAATCTGACTTCAAGTCCTTCTTTCTGAAACTGTCCTTATTTTCAAATTGTGGCCTTGTAGCTGTGATGCGTCTTTTGAAGACCTCAAAATGAGTTTGAAGAGAAGAGGTCAAAGAGGTTAAACCAAGGCTTAAGCAACAATAGAGAGTCGTTTGTGGGTATATGCAGTATACTTAACATTTTAGCCTGGACAAGGTCTTTCCAGCTACTGTGGTTAGTGTCAGAATCCAGAGTTCTCATGTACACTAGATACCAGCTTCATCTTTCAGCTCTGTGCCTCAGTTACATCGGGAGAGTGTTTACAGTGAGGTTCTGGCTGTCATTGTGAAACACTTCTACAAGTTTGTCTTCTAAAGAAAAGAGTTAGTTTTTTCTAAAGACGATTTGATGTATTGATTATGATTATTATTTTAACCAGGCGTGTTTAGCTTTAGAGCCTGCCTGAATGCCTGTCCTTATGCTGAAACACATTATCTGAGGTCACACGGCTGAAATCTGTACGTTGCCAGGGCTTAGACCCCCCACACTGAGAAGGCAGTGGTACGGGACAAGCCTGTGGGGAGAACTGGGCAGAAGATGTTGCCCCGAAGTTTACTCCATCAATAGGAGTCATAAAATTAAGTCTCGTTAAGGGTTAGGGCTTAAAGAACCCAGTTAGACTGTTTACATCAGCACCACTTAAACTAGAGAAGGTGAGCCAGCGGTTGGCTCCCAGGGTTGAATCTCTGCTGTCATTTGCCAGCTGTGCTTTGGGGCAATGTCTGTATTTAAATCCTGGCTTCACTTTCTAAGTTGATGCCCTAGAGCTCTGGATGACTAGGGGCCACAAAATCACCTGAGGGTTTTATTTAAACAGGGATTTCCGGGTCCTATTCCCTGAGGTTCTGATTCAATAGGTCCAGGGTGGGGCTGTACTGCTCGCATTTCTAGTAAGCTCCCAGGAAATACTGATGTTGCCAGTCTAGTGACCACACTTTGAGAACCACCAACCTGGAGCACCTAACTTCATGTTTTTGTTCTTGAGTTTTCTTCTCTGTCATGTGAGAATCATAACAACACCCACTTCACAGAGCAGTTTTGAGATTAAATAGCCATACAGGGGAAGATTGTAGAATCTCACACATCATATTGTGTTCATTAAGCATTGTCACTGATGATAAAAATGACTGAAAATTCTGACCCTCAGACTGTTTTATCTTCATAGACCTAGGTTACCTCTACACTGGAAAAACCCATATCAAACATATTAAATTAAATTAAACTATCCAACCATACCGAGTATATAAGCTTAGGAAAAAACACTGCGCCTTTTGGGTTTCTAATAAACACTCTTTGTTGTTGTAAAGTATTCAACATAGTGATTTGACAGTCATCTACATTATTAAGTGCTCAATCCAACTAGTGTCCTTACTACCAGCCCACACACAATGACGTTATACAGCAGCAAAAGCCTGTTTACTTCCAGGCCTTTGCACATGCTCTTTGGGAACCAGAGACCCTTTGAAAACTATGGATGTGCATTTGGGGTTGCAGTAGGCCTCCCCACAAAGATGCTCACACACACGTGTACATGAACTTGTATTCCTACAGGTGCTGCTTTTGATGCCCAGCTGAAGGGCACTGACGTAAGAGCTACCCCAGTCAGAGGGGCAGTGGGCCGTACAAAAAGCAGTCAGCTATGCCTTTTCTTCATTATCTTTTAGCATTTAAATTATGCAAAATAATTCTCTTTAATGACTTAACCTCTTAGTGGTACAGAATAAGAAAGAATCCTGGGATCAACCACACTGTATCTTAGGGCCAGCATGGTGCCATCGGGCAGCTGCTAGAAACTTGGGCAAGCCACTGACCCTCCCTGAGGCTTAGATTCTTTGAATAAGCAAAAGGACTACAGTAGATAATACCTATTCCACTTTTAGAATGGATGGTGGCAATTATCTTAGCAGCTAAACATGTTGCCTGATCTTAACAACAGGGACTTCTTTCTCATCCATTTTCTGTAATAAGCTTCTCTCGCATCACTGCTGAATTATACTGAATTTTATGCCTTTTTCCTATTGTTGAACTCCTATGAATTCAGGTTCTATAAACTCAGTGTGTTCTCTTTCCATTTCCAGATCTCCTAACATGTTAATTTTGAAACTTTGCCATTTCTCCCTGAGCCGGGTGGGTGGGGACACCTCACATTCATTCTCACCTAGATTAACATTGCTATTTCTTTTTCTTTTTTATTGAAGTATAGCTGATATACAATATTATATTGGTTTCAAGTAGACAACATAGTGATTTGACAGTTATCTACATAATTAAATGCTCACCCTAACTAGCGTAGTTACTATCTGTCAACATAGAATGATACTAAACATCAGCATATAACATTTCACCTCCAGGCCTTTGCACATGCTATTCCCCCTACCTGGAACACTTTCCTTCCTACTTTGTCCCCTTTCTGGCAGCTCTCTCCCTCCCTCAGCACCCTTCCCTGGACTTACCCACCTGGCTTCACCTTATCCTCCAAGTCACAGCTCAGATTCCCTTCCTCTGAGAAGCTAGGATTGGCCTAGCGCTCCCCACCTCTTGCAAGCCCACAGCACTCAACGTCTTTATTACATTCCTATTGATGTAGTGACTTGGTATCTCTGTTCTGTTACTTATGGATTGTATGGCCATGAGCAAGTTTCTTCACTGAATTCCCAATTTTTAATCCATAGAATGAAGATAGCAAACAACTACCTCACTGGGCTGCTATGAGGATTGAATAAGAAAACACACAACACTTGGTTCAATGGTTGTAAATGGTGGCTTCTATCATGACCAATTCATCATCACTGTTGGACAGTCTTTCTGAAATGTCAGGTCTCTAGTGTAAACATTTGAAAAGTCATGGATTTGCTGTCAGATTATGGTTGAAGCCTTGAACATAATGTTGATCCAAAAAGGGGCTCCATGTGCTTTCTGTCAATAGTTCTCAACCCTTTCATGCTTCAAAATCACCTAAGAAGTTATAGTTCGCCCTCTCCCCCAAACTCTGAGAGTCAGTCAACTAACCTGGGGCTAAGTATAGCCTTTGATGCCTACAAAAGCTCCCAGATGTTTCTAATGAGTGGCAAAGCTGAGAGCCACTGCTTAGAGCAATCCATAGGCAGGTGCAGCAGAGGCTGACCTTTGACGGAAGTCTGATTTGCATGTTGGAAAGTGCACTTTATCCCCTTCATTCAGAAGTGGACCCTGGCAGTACTTCCGGAGAACTTGTGATGCGGGGTGAGAAAAAGCCACAGCTTTTCATTATACTCTTGTGCATGTACATAAGCTGCAAATATGGGAGAGACTAACTTGGTCTGAAATTTTTTAGTGACAAGAGTTTCCAACTGGCCCTTTTTTCAGTTACGTAAGTGTGGTCAATATGAGGCCAAATGTGCCTATGGAGGAAAGTCAGATGTAAATCATATATTCTCATGTGGCCTAAGGATTTGAGTGATTGGGTAAGGTTAGTTTTCAGTTTTCTTTCGATGTCAAAAATTGTCAACCCAATACAATGACTTTGTTTTGGCATGATTGATGCTGAGCTGGTGTTCCTGAGCATAATTACCCAACAGGTTCAGCGACTTCTTCAGGATGGTTCTAGTTCTTAATAATGAAAGTGAATGCACAACTTAGTGGAGAACAGAGGTCTTTTTGTTGATTACAGTGTCTTTTAGCTGTGTCAAATTAGTGAAATATGTTTTATATCCCTATGGTACACGACTTAATGTTGGAAATTAACTGTCAAAAATCAGCTCCAGGTTTGAATTAGGATAATGAAAAGGACTATAGAAAATTTTTCACTGGAGGAACATTTGGTAGGGAAAAAAAAAATCAGCTCCAATCCACTGTGAATCTGACAGCAGTATTAAGATAACAGGTTTGGGACAACATCAGAAACTTGATATATTTACTATATTTCTACCAAATAATCCACAGAGCTAACTGGAAGTGAGGATATTTGCAATAAAGCGACATCATTCCCTACTTTCATTCATGAGTACTGAACAGAATTAGGCACAATGAGCAGTGGGAAAAAACCTCAATGTAGCATAAATTTTTTTATTCCCCAAATTCATTATTGAAAAATTCATTGTTCAGTTGTGATATTTTATAAAAAATTTATTTTAACCGTGGCAAAGAAAGAGAAGTTTCATCTAATATTAATTCTGACCCCTTGATAATAACAGTAAGTCAGGTTATCCCTAACTTCTCAGGGGCCATCTATAAGGAGACTATGACAGTAAGTGAATTTTGACCAGGTATTTTCCCCTTTTTGTGGAGCTATTCCTAGAGAAATGCCCCACAAAGAAACCCCATTGTCCAACCGAGTTGCCTATAGTACAATCATTATCAATCTTGGCAGTCAAGACTCTTCCAACTAAGATAGCTAATCAGTGCTTGCACTAGATAAGTACAGGATACTGGTCCAAATTAAGCATCCTGGGGATCAGGATGCAAAATGGTGGAAGAAACACATGACTCATTGGTACCAAGGAAAGTGGCTCAGGAAGGAGAGCATTTAATCTTTCTGTGCATGTCTGTAGCTCAGAAGTTACACATTTTCCATGACCCTAGATCTGAGCCTAGCCCAGGGTTGCTTGAAGGCTATCTGAAAAGAAAGACTAGCACTTTGTTTTCTAAAATCCAAGTTTCTGTAGACAGATAAGGTCAAAGTAACTGTCCCTTAAACACTGTTTTGGCATATGGTTCTCTACTCTACCCTCTGTTCTTTTCATTCTACTAATTTCTCCTGGGTGACCCCATCTCACATCATAACCTCATCTCCGCTTTCAATGCTTAAAGCCTCTTCTCCATCCAGCCCATGATTCAGAGGTTCCATACTCACCCTTAACTCAATGTACCTGAAAGAGGCTTCAGTGCAGTCATCTCGGACACTCATTCATCCTCCTCTGTCCCATGCCTCCCCCCATGCCACACTAATGGGCGCTGCACTCCCCCTCATGGCCTTTGCACATCTGCCTAGAATGCTTTTCCCTAGACATCTTCAGTTGTCATTTCCTCAGGCAAGCTTCTGCTATCTGATATCTGAAACCTGTGAATATGTTACCTTCTACAGCAAAGGCTTTGCAGATGTGACTAAATTAAGGATTTTGAGATGGGGAGATTATCCTGGATTGTCTAGGTGGGCCCTTATTGTAACCACAAGTACCCTTTAAAAGGGAAGCAGGGGAGATTTCATAGAAGAGGAGAAGACAGTGTGACCCTGAAGGCAGAGACTGCAGGGATGCAGCCACAAGCCAGACAATGCTGGCAGCCACCACAAGCTGGAAGAGGTAAGGAATTCTCTCCCAGAGATCTCAGAGGGAGCTCGGCCCTGCTGACACTTTGATTTTGGTCCAGTGATACTGATTCAGGAATCTGGCCTCCAGAACTGCGTGAAAACACATGTCTGTTGTTCTATGCCATGTAGTTTGGACTAATTTTGTTAAGGGAGCCAGAGGTGATGAATGCACATACTCACTGTCACCTCCTACCACACAATAAAAACTCTTCATCATGCTTATCATGCACGTTGTTGGTCTCTCTTCACTTAAATAAAAGCTCCAGAGGACACAGATGTTTGTCTGCTTTGTCCCTGAGATATCTCAAGTGCCCAGAACTGTACCTGCATATAATGGGCACTGAAACACTTATTGGGTAGATGGTGAATGAGTTTCCTCCTGCCCACATCCCCTCATCTCGCCCCCCATAAATGAACTCTTTTGTGAGTGTCATCCCCATTTCTCCTCACATCGCCCTTTGCCCTTGCCCCCTCCATCTAGCCAGTGGCCACATCTGTCCACTCTACATCCTCACTGTCTCTCAGTTCCCTCCTCTGATATAAGTTCCCAGCCACAGCCTTGGTTCAGTCACTTACCATTTCTCTTCTGAATTGCAATATACTCTTAACCATTCGTGGTTATCTCCGCCCTTAGCTCCTGCTGCCAGGTACCTCGTCCTGAGTCCTGCTTACTTTCCCAGCCTCCTGCCCCTGCGCATTGCAGACTGGGCACCAGAGGGTCCTCGCACCCCTCTGAGCACCCTTTTGCTTACCTGGGAGCTGTGGGGGCACATTCTGCCTGGTCTACCTGCAGGCTCTCGCATCAGGTGGTCCCCATTGTCAGTGCTGATTCCGCAGTTTACTCAGCCATCAAATGAGTTCACTGATATTACCTCTGCCAGAGGTTGTTATGAGGCTTAAACCAATGTGTGCTCTGTTCAGCTGCTAACAGGAATATTTCCAATTTTCCACCCTCCCTGTGTCCATGTCCCCTTGCATTGTGCCTGTGGTTTTTCCCATCAAAAGGTGGAATCTATGTTCTTTCAAATCTTTTGCTCTTGGTTCCCCTTGAATTTCCTGTGTCTTGCTCTGCCCAGTAGAAAACAGAAGTAGTACCAGGCAGATTTTCCACCTCTCAAGGACCCTGCCACCTCTGTATGTATAAGCCTGGGCTAGTATACTGGAGAATAGAGTCCATGTGAGAGAGACTGAGGCAGCCAGGCTTTAGCCACTGACCCCCAACATGGGAGGGACCAGCCTGCATCTGCTGAGTCTGAGTTGAGCCCAGATGCATGACTGAGTCCAGCCCATTCTGGGAGAAACATCTGGATTACCCATATGTTGAGTGAGTGGCTGGTGAGTGTACACAAGTGCTTATTATTTTAAGCCATTAAGTTTCAGTGTTATGCAGCAATAACTAACTGATACATGGGCAAGAAGCAAATGTTAACTATTATTATTCATTCATATTAAGATAGAACGTTGTCATTCCTGCAAGCATTTTCCATCCATTTCAAAAGAGACTATCATTTTGATGTCTCCTAGTGCTCTGTGCATAACATGTCCTCTCTCTCATCTCTACTTTGACTTATAACCTCGGCATCAATACTATTTGTATATTATTTGTTTGTGGTTTGGTGTGTCATAATAATGCCACAGGCTCTGGAGCCATGCTGTATGGGATTTTATCTTGATGCCACCATTTATGATCACATGACCTTAGCAAACTCTTCATTTACCTGTGTTTCAGTTTTCTCACCAGTAAGATATGGATAATGATAATATTACTACTTCCCCCTAGAATTGCTGAAGAAGCAATTAAATTTGTATGTACAGACTTCCAGGTGTGTACATTTTGCTTAGTGTATGGGGGTGGGGGAAGAGGAAGAAGAGGAATTTGTTGCTCCTCTATAGACAGCTGACTTCTTTGGAGGAGCCTTCTGTTCTTTGCATCTCAGTACTAAGTTTAACGCAGTATCTAGCATCCAGTAAGTTCTGAAAAGACTGCAAACGTCTTTTATTTTTTAAACATCATTTATTTCTCACAAACGTTTTTCTTGAACGAATGACTATATACACTTAAGCCAAGTCCAGCTTAAGCCAAGTCCACAAGAAGGATGTGGGATTTTCTACTAGTGTTTTGTCTTGTTTTCTTTTACATGTAAAGAGCAACTCACTAAAGAATGGCTACCATACTGCTAAACAGTCTATAGACCTTGTTACAGGTGAAGTATTGGTTTTCTATTGCTGCTATAACAAATCACCACAAACTTAGTGGCTTAAAACCGGTTGGATTTGTTATCTTACAATCTGGAGGTTGAAAACCCAGTGTAGAGCCTCCTGGGCAAAATTAGGGCATGGACAGGCTGCATATTTTTTTCAGGAGGCTCTGGGGAAGAGTCTGCTCCTTTTCTTTGTCCAGATTCTAGAGGCCACCTGCACCCTTAGCTCAAGGCTCCTTCCTTCTTCTTCAAAACCAGCACTGTGACATCTCTCTGACTATTCTAATAGTCCTAAAATAGTCATATTTCCTATCACAATCAGGAAAAAAATTCTCTGCTTTTAATGGCTCAGGTGATTGGGTTGGACCCACCTGGATAATCCAGGACCATCTCCTCATCTTTTGGTCCTTAATGTCATCATACCTGCGAAGTCCTTTTTGCCATGTTTAAGGAAACAGATTCCCTTATTAACAGGTTGTAGAAATTAGGATGTGGACATCTTTGAGGGGCCGTTGCTCTGCCTACCACAAGAGACAGCAACATTGATCACATCTCCATGGATAACCGTGGAATCCCCAGTGAAGCAGCTGAAAGAATTCTCGAAGACCATTTTGTTCAACCACCTTGGGGCACTGTTTGCACCGATGCAACATGAATGGAGCCCGCTGGAGCTCTACGAACTCAGCAGGGCCACCAGGTATAGGAACCTAACTCGGAGGAGACGGGTCCCTCTTCCGTGGCATGATCTTAAGCTTTAATTTTGAATTTATAGTTCTCGAAATAAGCTTTCATTGCAGCCCAAATGAGAATTGTTTAAAAACTCCATTTAATAAGCCTTTCTAAGACCTGCCTTGATGGCAGGAAAGATAAGTTTGATCAGCTAGCATCCAAAGCATGGGTTCTCAATCTGTGTTCTAAAAAAAAGTCATTCAGGATTTTCATATTTACTTCAATTTTCATGTAAAAATATTTCAACAAGCATTTAGAATTCTGTAGTAATGATGAGTACTCAGATACAATATCTGCTGAATTTTATATACTTGTTATAACTTTATTCTGAGATGTTCACTGGTTTGGGGCTGGCCTCAGACTGAAGTATCTCCTCCATCTTGGTTTAATGGGAAAGTTCCTGACTATACAAAGCAGATCGTTTAAAAAAAAGAATGGAGAGAGAGAAATTCTCTTTCATGGCTATTTCTATCATAAGAAAAGAATTTTTTCCATATTGTACAACACTGACATCAACAAAAAGGAGACATAAATAGTAATATTAGCAAGCACCCAAGATTTATTTTTACATACCCAAAACTATTGTGAACATTTTGCTCATGCAAAAATATCAGTTCTTGTAAAGTTTGCAGTAATCCTATGAGAAAGGTCCCCTTTTTACAGATGAAGGAGCCTTGGTCTGGGAACATCAGTGGTTTTCCTGAGGTCGAACAGCTAATAAATGGCAGAGACCATGAGGTTCCACTCTATGCTTTTAACCATGACATTGCCGATATGTAGTTACAATTCTGATTTATCACAACGGCCAGCATCATTTTTACAAATTAACCTTGTAGTAGGCAAATATAGCTGTTCAGGATGGAGGAGGGTGAGGAAATTTTCTTGTTTTTCCTGCCTAATTAAGTCAGCGAGAAGAACAGGACTCAGATCAATGGAGACGGAAGGGCAGCGTCATTCATTTCTGATGGACAAAAGCTTGGTTGAAGGAGGAGGCTGAAGCTTGTTGCTGTAACAATGAACTTAAGAGTGTACCTCAGAAGTGGATTTACGTACACATCAGAGAAGGCATGGGGCAGTGGGGGACAGGCGTTGGGCTGAGTTGATGACAAGCCAGAGAGGTAGGCAGATCCCGTAGACAGGTTGATGTTGTCATGCCAGCTCCGCGGCACCTCCTCTCCTTCCCAACCTCGCCCACTCCTCGACCTGTGAGGTTGGAAAAGAACCTTAACACGGAGGGTTAGGGACATCTGTCTTTGTTACGACAAGTGGGAGAAGAACAGTCCTCCAAACAATTCCAAACTAGAGCTGATTAGATACCATTTTAATAAAAATCCCACCTTTGTGTAGTATGTCTCAGATATGTTCCGGGTAACATTTTTGTTTGAAAGAAAATTATGGTTTCACTACTAAATGCATTTGTAAGCCATTCTTCTGAAAATAGGAAAATTAGTTATATTCATTTCAAAATGCTTTTCCCAAAGGATGATTTAGAAATCTTAAAAACCTTGTTTTTTCGGAAAACATAACTACTACTGATTGATTCAAAGCACCGTCCTTAAAGTCTGACTCTGCCTGGTCTCTTTCCAGCCCATGGTACTGTCTCTGATCTCCGCACCAAGGAGTAACTCATACATATTTATGTTCTTAATAAATATTGGAGTTACAAATAACTGATGAGGGTGCTTGCCCAGCACCAGGTAATTACATAACTTGAAGACAAGGTTTTCCTATTCTTTGAGACTAAAGGACTCAGTCAGTGGTTGTGAAACTCAGCAGCCTCTGAGATCACCCTGGCTGTTTTCGAATTAATAAGGAAGTCTGGGGCCCAGCCCAGACTCACCTAATAATCAGAACCTCTGGACATAAGGCTGAGTTCATACTTTTAAATACTTCCAGAAATCAAGGGAAATGAAATAAATTAGGATAAAAGATATTAAGGCAGAATGAAATAGGTCTTGAAAAATGTTTCTAGATTTAAGAGAAACATCACTAAGGTTAAGACAGCCTAAAGTATTTTATCAAAACCTCTGTGCTTGTGGGGCAAAAAAACCAACACAGGTGAACACGATTTAAGCTTCAGGGGCTGTGCCAGAGACAGAGCTCCCTACAGAGGCCCAGACCCAGGAGTCCCTGCCTAGGTGCGCCCCTGCTCGGGGATGCTTGCCTGGGGGGACAGCCCACTGTCAATGCAAGTCGGAAAGGTCATCTGCAGCCTGCCAGGCTACCCAGGCAAAGTCCTGTGTCAAGAAACCGACTGTGTCCTTTTTCAAACTCCTATCACTCTCAAACACCTGTTATCTGATTTTGTATGTCCAGCCTTGGCCTGGGAACCATGTGGACATACAGGAGTTTCCATCGTTCCTGTTTGTATCCTGAGTGGAGGGCTCAGGGTGAAGGATATGAGCTAAACATGAGGGACTCCAAGGTACAGTTCTGGTCCTTTCAGAACTCAGAATACAGTGAATGATTTTATCTAGCTGGAGAGGAAAAAGATATGTATTTGAAAAGAGTGTATTTACAAAACCACCTATAAACAAATATGTGACACCAGGCAGTGAATTACTTATTTGGCAAGAGGAAAAGGGACATTTCACTAATCAAGATTTTTCATAACTACCACATGTGAATTACTAATTAGAAGAGAATTAGAATACAATGCAGTTATTTGATGAGCATAATTTAGTCTTTTGATGCATCAGGAGTTATGTGTTTGTTTCTAAGCCATCGATAAGACATTCATTAGCATTATAGCACTGAAGCTCTGACAAGCTTATTAATTATTTAGCAGGTCAATCTAATTAATCTATCAGTCTAATGATAAAATATACTTTATCAGCATGTGATCTATAGTTTCATGTTCTCACTATGTGCTGGTGGATATATTGTATAAAATATTTTAAACCAATGCATTCATTAGTAAATTGAGTCAGACCTCCAGTAAAGTATGAGAGAGTAAGGACTGAACCTCAGATGAACCTAGCAAATTCTGGGCGGGGATTGAGAAGAAAGAAGGATGTGTAGAGATTCACAGGGAAATAGTCCCTTGATAGTGATCTTATTTTCATGTTAATGCCAGTTTTCCAAGGTGAATGACTCAGTCTTACTCTGAGCAAACCAAGAACAAGTTTTTTGAGTCAGATGATTGGTATATTGGGACATTGGTAAATTGAGCCCTTTGACAACATGCAGAAAGAGAGAACATGTCCTCAGATTTCTGGCAAGTTGTTTATTGCTCAGATGATCCTAGGGTTTCAGCACATCTTCCTCAATCCATCCCAAGGCAAGACAGCAAAAATCTTTTGTGTCAATAGAGTGGAAATACACCCTGAGTCAGCTAATTATTGCATGCTGTTATAGCAAGTAGCACACCCAGAGTAAATTTGGTAAGGTAGGAGCTACCCACGTTTATGCTCAAACTGGGAACTGGAATCTAATTTCCTCAAAATGAAAATATCTTTACTGTTTTTTTAGATAGCAAAAATAATACATCATTCAGGACTTATAAAATCCTGAATGATACATAGAATATATAGAAGGAAATATCTCTGGAGACTTCATTACTTAGAGATGAGTTAAAAACATGGTAAATATCTGTCTAGGCACATCTCTATGCTTCTATAATTTTACATAAATGGAATTGTATAGTTTATTCACTTGCTTTGTTACTTAACAATATTGTAGTCATCTTTCTATGTTAATAAGTACACATTTACACCATAGTTTTTGGTAACTTCCTGGTATTCCATTTTATGGCTGTATTAAAATCTTCACTATTTCCCAATTAATCAATTTAAAGATTGTCTCCAATGTTATTAACAAAGTTTCAATAACCATCCTTGTATGTACATCTTTGTGAATGCATTTGCTTTTCTACTTAAGATCAATTATTAAAAGTGGACTTGCTGGGTCAAAGGACATATGCATTTTTAAGACTTTGGTTCCTATTGTCAAATTGCCCTCCTCCAAAAAGGTCACCCCAATTTACTTCTCCACTAACAGTGTTTGAAAAACACGAGAACATTATTTCTCATAATCAGGCATAGTCCTCCTAATCTGGGTGATACTTTAACAAACTGAGAATTGTTGAATGCCAGCCTTCATGAAACTAACAGTGTTTTATTGAGACTGGCTGAATTTGAACTCAGAAAAGAGATCTGCATACCCTCTACCAACTATAAGGAGTATAGAAACTCAAGGTGGGGTATCCAAGTTGTCCTTACTGAGAAGCTGACTCTATCTTTATTCAGTCAGTCCAAGAGATTTCTCCTGTGGTCCCACCTCTAGCCACATCCACCCTGCCCTGGGCTTCCTGCTTCTTGCTCTCAGCTCCTATTTCTGATTCCCTATCTTTGTGTATCAACTGCAGGATGCCTCTTTCCTGGCCATGATCCTTCTACCAATCTTTGTGGCCAGGATAATATAGGAGTTTAAAAGCAGTGTTGATTCAAAAGGATTTCTTCTTGTTTGAAGTTCCACAAATAGATCTGCCACGTGCATAGTACTGTGGTTCATCCTTTGCAGGCCTTTAAGGATGCACCAAGTATGTAAAATTGGAACCCTTTTTACCAGACACCTCTTACAACTTCATTTGACCTCAGCCATTTATTGACAACTTAACCAACTTAACCATTGACAGAAGATGCACCAAGCAGCAATTCTTAAAGCACAAAGTTGGTATTGACTTGTCATGTAAAGACAATAGACATTCTAGAGTTAAAAACCCAAGGCTGTATTGAGAAACCTCATGACAAAATTGAACAAGAACTATAATTCAACTTTGAGAAAATAGAGGTGGAATGATCTCTCTAAAAATTATTTCAGTGAACTTATACTTAAGAAGTTGGTGTCTTAGAATATGTAACAGAGGACCACATTATCTGTACATATATAATAGCAAATTTTCAATTAGTTACTTTGGCTAGGTAGATTTGAATCCTTGATGCTTTTTAAGAAAGTAAAATTTTATTAAAAGTTTTTTGTTTATATTCTTTTTTTCAAGACATTTACCAAGGACAGAAGATTTTCCATTTTCACAAAGGTATTCAGTCTTGAATTAAAGGGCTCCAAAATAGACTCACAATGCAAAGGAAAATACTCCTCAACAAATCATCAATGCGCTAGTCTAAAAAAATAAAACAAAAGGGCTTCCCACCAACAAACCATAGTCTAAGTTTCTTTGACAAGTTTACTCACTCTGATTTCTAAAGAACAGGAAGAGAAAGATGTAGGTTGATGTTCTGAGATCATTTTGAGTCCAACTTACAGGCCCCAGACAATTCCTTTCCCTCCAGTTTAACTGTCACTCTTTTAACACTTGCCAACTCTAAGCTATATTCGATATCTAAAAACTCTTTAATCAAAAGGCTTTCTAGAAATGTCTGGAATAGGCAAATCCATAGAGTCAGAAAATAAAGCAGTAGTTGCCAGGGACTTGAGGGCAGGGAGGAACTGGTGTGACTGCTAACAGGTAAGGGGTTTCTTTGTGGGGCGATGAAAATGTCCTAAAATTAGGCAATGGTGATGGTTGCACAACTTTGTGAATATATAGACTAAAACCACTGAATTGTACACTTTGAAAGGATGAATTTATTGTGTATGAGTTATATCTCAAAAGAGAAAAAACCCTTAAAAACAAAAAACCTTCCCAGGAGTAGTTGATATTTTTCCCTAGGGAAATATTTTTTGAACACCTGTGATCACTCTTTTTCTGTTACTTTTTCTTCTAGAGAAAGGAAGGGAGCAGCAGGGGGCTTGCACCTGATGTCACCGAGGTCCAGGACAATTCTGGCCCTTGGCTATGTCATATTACAAGAGGGCAGAGCATCTTCTCAGCCCCAAGTCTGAAGTTTAAACCCCCTGATCTCACCCAGTTGGAAACCTCTATGGTACATGTACCTCTTATCAATCTGACTACCAGGAAGCTTGGTCACATTATTCCCTTGATTAGGACTGTCTGTTTCCTGCTGCCATAGATGGCAGGGCCACCAAGCTTTAAGAATGGCTGCGACCTGATCTCTCCCGGAGCTGCCTTGCACAGAGCCCCAAGTTAATAGTCAGCCGAGAAATCCTGGAGGCTTGGCTTCTTACTCACAGGGAAAAAAACCAGTCCCTATTGGCAGCTGAAGAGACAGCCTCTCCGGGGACCAATTATTCTATTTTGTGCTGTACATACAGCAGCAAGCTGCTGCCAGCCCCCCTGGGAGCTGCTCTGCTGGGCTTCCCTAACGGAGGCCAGGCTGGTGTTTCAGACTCAAGTTGTTCTTCATGTCAAAACTGCCACTAATGACACAATTAAGTAACGGGGGACCACAGAGAAGCTCTTAATTAGGTAAACAGCTCTTTGAGAAATGATTGCCCAGTTTTAGGCTAGCCATTGCTGTCGGATTGCTAGAGGATATACGCTCTTGTAGAAGAAGCTCTGAAAGGACCCAATTTCTCCCTGATTATTTCTTCTTATTCCATCGTAGAGGATACTTACTGTTTTATTAGAAATAATGCAGGTGGCTTCATTTTAAGAGAGTATATCCTTCATGTTTGCAAGAAGGAAAGGGATTGCACGGGGAGGAAAGAACTGCTAAGCATTCTCCCAGGTACCAAACAATTTGACTCCACATGACCATCTTCTGGCATCTCTAAACAGCAGGTGTAATCTTACATTAGCCAAACTAAATTCACACACTTTGAATTTCTTGTTCAGAACCTCTCTGGCCCTCTTACTCCCACTATGAATCATACACTTCAGTATCTTTTCCTAATTATCCTTATTTGGATTGTCTTAAACATCAGATGTTTAAGGCTGTTAAAGATATGCAGCAGACATTTTTCTACCATCCACTGATTATATTTTTATAAGCTCCATTTTAGCTTCCAAGATGAAAGTGGATGCACAACTTAGTAGAGAAACAGAGGTCTTTTTGTTGATTACAGTGTCTTTTATTTTGCAGAAAGACATTTCCGCTGAGTACACATCCCACCAGCAAGTCGGACCAGGAAGATCATACGCGATTTGGCAAAGCAGTTCTCGCTTACACTCCTGTTCTTGTACATTGTTTGGACTTCAGTATTTTTTATATATTTTTAATATGGAAACAATTTCTCTCACTTTAAGAAACTCAGTCAACATTTCCTAAGGCCTCCACTCATTCTCAACGATGTCTTCTTTAATGAACAAACCTGGAAGTTCAGTCAATTTATCTTTTCTTATTACAAAATGATAAACTAAAGCAGCCTTTAGTTTGAGAAATATTTATTGACCCCATTATTTATTATTCCCAAATGTTTATTGCTATGTAATAATATGTAGAGGAATAATACACATGACCATTTTCATCATTTTTCACCATCTTAGTTCATTTGAATATCGGATTAGTTGAGTCCATCCTGACACTGGTTCCGATAGTCATATTGAACAAGTGAAGAAGTCAGCACAATCAGATTGCTTGTGGATTGAAAAATTAGGTGGTGAAGACCATATTGTGTGGTGTAGACATGAGAGTGGCCATTCTATCAGGGTACTCATGGTAGAGTTCTCACTGTCTGCAGTTACTCAGTCTTAGGGCTCATTCTTCGTACTTGTATTGATCTCATCTCTTAGCTACAAAGTTAAGACTTTTGGTAGAAGAGAGAAAGAGTACCCTGCCTTTTGTTGCTTCCTGTTGGTCTTACCCTTTCTAAGTGGACCCGTCCGCCACTCCCCACAGTGCCCTGCCACCTGGCCAGCTCCTCTCCTGATCAGCACACTCTTCAGTGACAACCTCTGTGGATGGAAATGCAGCTTTCTTTGCTACAGTCTATATCACTCAACTGATATCCATCTTTATGCTCAGTCACCTCCCAGTTCAGCTCCCACCCTGCCGTCCATGCGCTCTGTCCCCAGTGGGGCCTCTGCTATCTCCTTGTTCACATCATCTTCCCCACTGATGCTCCTCAGGCCTGTTCAGCTGACAGTCTGTGGTCAGACAGTTCAACTTTGCTCTCACGCTCAACCAGGAGCCTTGAGGCCCCTCTGACCTACTCTTGGCCCTGCCAAAACCCCAGATCACTCCCAATGTTGGCTTCTCAGTTCCTTATCTCAGATGTCAGTGTCACTGAAGAAAGTCACATACATTTGCAGACCCTTGGGTGTTGCGATCTTGGTGCTAATCCGTAATCTTTCACTCCTCTGGGCTGTAGAGTTTATGGATGCTCCCCAGAGGAGCTGCATGGTGCCGATCCTCTTCTGAAACCCAATCTTAATACTACTGCTTGCCTTTTACTCAGTTAGCAAATATTTTTTGGCCCTCTTCTCTGAATGATTATGTAGGTGCTGAAGATACTACAGTAAAGAAAGCAGGCTCTGCTCCTGCCTTCCAAGAGTTTATATGCCAGTGGTGGTGGTGGGAAGATTGTGGAGACACAGGTAAGTACTTAGGCCATTGTGAAAGAGCAATGTGGGACAGCACGAAGAACGGAAAACAAAGTGAGCCTTGGGGCCAGGAAAGGATCCAGCAGGTCATTTCAGCTGTATTTACTGACATCAACACCACCTACATGAGCTACTTTAGCTAATTTCCTCCAAACATCAAAGAATTTCAGTCTCCCTGATTCCACCTTTAATTCCATTTGTGCCTCAGAGAAAATGCTCCCATTCTTCCTTACAGGCCACCCCTTCCATCTGTTCTCTTAATGCCATCCTCTTCTCTGTGCAAATGGGACCCCACCATGCAAATAAACACGCTTCATAGAACATTAAATCACTCTTTTCCCTTTGCCTTTAGAACTTCTCAGATCACCTCAGTCATGATGAAATTCTTCTGCTCACCTTTACAATAGGTTGCTTTCTCTACCAAGTATCTAGAAAGGATCTGTCTCTGTGTTTTAGCCAATTTATGTAGAATTTTTATTCTACATTTTAAAAGAGTATTTAGTATTTCACATGTACAGAAAGGAATAAGGAATGGTATAATAAAATACAGTTAATTAATTAATTAAAATAGTATACTGACCCTTATGCTTACTATCCAATAAAGTACTAGAAATTAAATATTGCCCAGTCAGTGATATCTCCTGATATCATTCTCCTCCCAGTCTCATGGAAAGAACTACTTTCTGGATTTGGCATTTCTCATTCCCATGCATTTATTTATGCCTTTACTACACTACTCTAAGCCATAAGGAAGTATAAATTTGCATATAAATTCCAAATAAATGTTGCCTTTCCTATATATCCTACTAAAAATTATTTTCATTCAATACTTTGCATCCTGAACTAGATCTGTGCTCATACATATATCTCACTCCTGAATTGTATTCCATTGTTTTTTTGTGTGTGTGTCCTCACACACACAAACACACATCCCATTTATAATCCATTCTCTGGGTGTTAGAAATTAAGGGTTTCTTTTGAAATGTTTACAGTTTTTGGCTATGAATATTCTTGGTCATGTCTTCTTGTGCACATGTGCAGGAGTTACTTGGGGTTGAGAGTTGGAGTAGAATTTCTGGGTTGTTTGAATGAACGAATGAGTGGAAACAACATTATTGCTGCCACCTTGATTGCACATTGTCTTGAAAACATGGAGCCTGCTTTGTGATTACAGAAAATTAACTAAAAGGAATTAACTTGTCATGATGGGTGTAATTATGGTGGGACACAAAACACAAGTGCTGATTCCAAAGCTGTGTGCAATAACCACCATACTTAGTTTCCATAAGTAGGTTGAAAGACATTGAAACCCAAAAGCTAGACTTCAAAATTTGGTTTTCCAGTTAAGGTATTTTCCATAAGAAAACATTGCTCATGCATTAGATTTTTAAATGCCTGTTCTCACCTCTCTATCTTTTTTACTTAAAAAAAACAAAGCAGCCTTTTCTTACTGACCTAACAAAGACAAGCTTGGCCAAATAATTCCAGAAGGCATGTGTGACTCTCATGGATTGGAGTCCAAGTTAGTCTAAATTAACCTGCTGTGGCAGCTTGCAAATTCCTTTCCGTACCCTGAGCAGTTTTTCCTCTGCTTAAGTATGGTAACTAACAACTGTGTGATGGTTCTGAAACCAAAACCATAATTGCAGTGCTTAAATTTAGGCCATTGCCTTGTGTTGCCAGTTTAGAGACGATGTGGTTTAAACCAACAGTCACTTTGACTGCTGACATTTCTGATGTTTTGAATTAAAGACAAAAGTCACTTTTTCTTCTATTACAAAATTAATTTGTCATTGACATAAAAGCTAATGACACATTCATCAAGATATTTCTCACCCACATAATAAATGGAGCATCTCAACCCAAAAGTCTAAGGGGATAGTAATTTGCCAATATTTAGTACTTATTCTATTTTGGTGCTTCCAGTAACTATAAAGAAACTTTTTATATTTTTTAAATATGCTGTTTGTGATATTACTTGTAAAACTGGCATTATTAATATATGACAATTTGTATCTGTACTGATGACACTCATAGGAGAGAAGCCAAAACTCACTGAGAAGACTAAGCTGGGGAAGATTTCCTATGGAAACAACAGCATCGCTTTATTTTCTTCTTGTCTTGCAATATGGGTTAGTGGGCAGTATATGAGTAGAAATGATGGTAGACCCATAGAAAAAGATATTGAGGCTCTCTCCTATTTAAAGAAGAATGGACAAATGTGTTTTTATTCTCAGAAAGTACATAGAAACATTGAAAATGCCAATTTTCCTCAAAATCATTTCTGATGTGGCTTTTAGAAGATTCCAATCTGTGTTTGGAGATCCATAATCTCTTCCACAACCTAAACTATATTGGAAATTTAATATGTTCTAGGTTGGGGAGTATAAAGAAACAGTATACATATAGATAGTTGTTGGTGGAAAATAACAGCAAATGATTTACAGAAAGAAAAAGGGGGTCTTTTTAAAAGAAATTCTTGCTGTGCACTAAGGAACATAGCCAAGTAGTAGAGAAAATATTTTTTCTCAAGATCTGTACAGGTCACCTTGTATTGTGAGCAGCATCTTGATTCTGATTTAGTTATGAGGGTTAAATGCACAATCCTTCATGTCAGGGGGAGTAATTGTGAAACCAACCCAAAATTTGATTCATCAGCATTGGGTTCTGGCCCAAAACTCCATTCCTTCTTATTGACCTCAAAGTCATGTACTAATTTTAAGTCTTCTTTAGCCTGTCTTATTCTTTCCATGGTAGCAGATGGCATAATTAGTTACAGATCTTGAATAATTAGGAGCAGATATAACAAAATCTATTGAAGACCTTCTCTACCTCCAATATTATCAATAAAAAATAGGTAATTGGTCCTACAGGCAATAGGGTAAATTCTCACATTATTTTGGCTTTGTTTGCTCGTTTAATTTTTTTATAAAAGGTGGGTACAGTAGCAGACAAATATCTATGTATATTCTCAGCAGCAGATTTTCCTTTGAAGCTTTAGACAATGGACACATATTTTTAAGAGGCCTGGAATTGAGTGATTGAAAATAAGAGCGATGAATTGAACAAAAAAACAAATCTTGGTAAATAGTATTTCAGATTCAGTAGAACGCAGAAGCTATAAAAGATTAAATTAAAAGGACATAAATTAATTAGGAGAGGTTTTGCTTTTAGATTAAGTTACTGAGAAAGACTTAGTTTACGTAATGACCATCATCATGGTCATTTTTTAAGAGTTGAAGTATACGGAAGGATTAACAAGTTTAAAAACAAGAGTGCATATGTAAAAAAAAGGGTCACTCTCAACATCCTTGAACCACAATGAGTGCAGAAACCCATATCCTAAATAAATTTGCCTTGGTAAGAAGAGTATTTGGGTAGGAGAATAATCAATGCGTGCTGTTAAATGATTTGATAGATGCCATTCCCTTTGTTACTGCTAGAGAAGGGTCTCAGTTAAATCTTAGGAAACAGTGGCCCTTTGAAGTGGTCTTTTATCCGAGATTTAAAACCATTGCCTTGACCTGGTTGAGTCATTTGAGAAAATGCCTTTAAAGCCTTAGATGTGCAGGAGCTCTGAAACTGATGTCCTGGCCACTTCCTAACCGAGAAAATTACATTCTGATTATCAATACTCTCTTCTTGTGGCTCTATTTTTAAAAGATGAATGACTCTGGTTGGAATCTAATTTCCTCTTAGAATTAATGCCGCAAAATTAATGGGCCAGCTGGTCACGTTTCAAAGGGCAAATAAATGGCTAGTCCTGTTATGGTCAGGGTCAAAGTTATGACTCCTCAGTGATTCAGAAGTCACAGATGATTGGACACGTGGGCCAGGAAGCCACCGACAGTAGTGAGGGTGCCCAGCAGGAGTAGCTGGAGAACATGCTCATCATCTACCTGTCTTCCAGCCTATTCAATAGTTGGGTTTTTCCAGGAATCTTGAGTGTTGAAGTTGCTATGGGAAGGAAGCACCTGTGGCCTTTTCCTTTCTCAGGATGCATACGTGCACACATAGACACACAACCCACTCTTTAAGTTCTGTGAAGGTAGGTGCTGTATTTCTCAAACCTAGCACAATGCCTAGCACATAGTATGTGCTCAGTACATGCTATGGAAGGAAGGAAGAAAGGAAGGAGGGAAGGAACTGGAAGTAAATGTAGCAGCGTAAATTGGAAAGCATTCCTTCTGATTTAATTTCCCTTTCCACCAGTACAATCTTGAAGGCTGTCTTCAGCCTCATGTACCTGTTTGGAGTTGAGTAACCCATGGCCATGTTCTACATATATTTGTCGTGGGAGCAGAGAACAGTTTGTGCATGCTCATGCTCGCTGGTGGACCAGGAAACATACACTCACATCCTCATAGGCGTAATGATAGCTATCAGAAGTGTTGATCAGCAGGACAAACACTGATCTCCTCCTTTTGGAAAGATTTTCCCATCTGAAACCTCCAGGGCATTCTATCATGCCACATTTCTCATGGCTCTTGGCCTTTCCTCATAATGTAGTTACTATTTAAGGGTCACATACCTTGGGGGCCTAGTGTCTCTGACACTTTTTTTTTGACAAAGTTATTTTCAGTAATAACCACATAATAATCTGTAATAATCATGAGTTTCTGGATTCATTTGCTTGTTTTAAACCAAACAACATTTGTAAGTGAATTCATTTCAATTTTAAAGATGCTACTTAAATTCTATAAAGTAGTTCATGGAGGGATGAAAATTTGCACTTTCCCAACAAAATGATTTCACCTTGCAATCTGTACTCTGTTTCATTGTTTTAAGTTTTAAACATGAACAAGAAAATCTAAGTGCACACACAGAACAAAAAAAAAAGGAATAATTCAAGTTTTGTTTCTTCTACTTTACAAGCAGTGCTAGCATCATTTCTTTTGAATATACTCTGTAAAGGCAAGAATATTATAAGGGTTCTGTGCTAATTGAAGTTGGTATATATGCTACCAAAACCTAACAGTTACTGCAGCAGTGGTTTATAGCTTATACCAGGGGATGGCAAACTTTGAGTAAGGGCCAAATAATACATATTTTATTCTTTGCAGTTTTCTGGTCTCTGTCACAACTACTCAACTCTGCCATTGCAGCATGAGAGGAAACAGCCATAGAAAATACATATATGACTGAATGTGGCTGTGTTCCAATAAAACTTTATTTACAATAACAGCCAGCCAGCTGGATTTAGCCCACAGGCTGTAGTTTGCCAAATCCTGATTTAGACCAATGAAAGACCTTCTCGGGAGGAGTATTTTATCCCTGACGTTGTTTAGAGTGACTGGTTTTTAGTCAGTTTAACTATTATTTTTAAATTTTAGGAAAAGTGTACCCCATTTTTGACAAAGTTGGGTTGTACCCCACTGCCTGCCCTTAGCACACCATTGTCTCCTTGTAACTATGGTGTAGGCCCCTGAAGGCCAATTTCACTTCCAGATTTTCTTGGTGGCCGTGGGATCGGCCTCAGGGTCTTATACATTGAGTGTGCTTAATAACTATTTCTGAAATAGATTGATCCTGATGTTTCTTTGATTTAAACCAAACTTTACATACGAATTACTTTCCTGTAACTTATTCAATATACTCCTAGCAAATTTTTAAAAAATAATAAAGTATTATATATACTGATCATGTTTCTAATTTTTTTCCCACCACCAAACAAGCTTCTCCTGATATTCCTCAAGAAAAAGTCTGTCTTTCTCACAAATATTGTTTATTTATATACACCTGGGTAGCTTGGGTTCAACAGATGGATTTTAAATGTCCATTCCTTTTTCTTCTTTTGCTTCCATTTCACCTTCTTCTACTAGACTCATTGTTTCCCAACGTTTCTCTTCCTCATTTCATTTGCAAACTTAATGGCTTCAACATTTCTGCTGCAGCTGCAGTTGTTTTAGGCCCAGAATTCTGTGTTCTTTCTTATTTATCCACCCTGCAGACTCCACTCACTCTCTGAGCCAGGGCTGGCCCCTCCTGCCTTATAGTCTTCGCCAACTGTCCCGAAGCCATTGGCCATGGCACATTAAGAGAACAGGTGTTGCTGCGTCACCCACTCCTCGCCCTCCATGTTCCCCCAAGGGCAGGTGCTGCTTCTCCTAAAACAGACACCTGTTGGCTTTTGCCATCAGCTTGTTTTTACAACGTCCCAGATGACATCTCCTCTTGGTCTTAAATCTTGCATTTTCTGGAGTCTGTTACTTTCTTTTCCTTGGCTGTGTTTCTTCTTGTCCGCTGTCTCTAGCCGTGTGTGTGTGTGTGCGTGTGTGTGTGTGTGTGTGTGTGCGTGTGTGTGTGTGTGTGTCCCTTTCATAGGTTTTCCTGAGGCCTGGAGGAGTGCGGGTTAGCAGCAGGCCCCTGAGAACAAGCATAATGGGTTGGATGCCGGCTTCTCCTTATTAGCTGGGTGGCCTTGAGGACATGTCTTTGTTAAGTCACAATTGACCTTGTCTTTAAAATGAAGGAACTAATCAGTATTTCAGAGTTGACATGGAGGTTCAATGACACAACATATGCAAAACACCTGATCCAGCACCTGGCCCAGCAGGAGCTCAGTGTGTGGTATTTTAATGTTATTTTTTGGTCCACCATGTCTGGTCATGCAGTTTGTGTACTGCCCAAAGGTGCCCAGCAGCTCCAAGGGGCGTGCACAAGGGCTGCAAGCATCATTTTCTGCCATTTTTCTTTCTAGAGTATTCACCTTGTTTGAATTTGTGGCCTAGGTGTCAGTCTTTTGATCGATTAATCTGTCAGGAGGGGGTCCTTTGTGGCGAGCATCCTTGTACCTCTGCTCTCACTCACAGGCTGCTCCTTTCTATTCTCTGAGGCTCCTTTTGAAGGCCTTCTGCCTTCCAGGGGGCCAAACACCTACGCAGGGTGGCTACACCCCTTCTCTGTTGGGGGGAGAGAAGCTGATTTTCCTTCCAGTGCAGGCAGGTGACTGCTGCTGACCTTGCCAGCTCTGGACTGGGGAGGGGAAGCTGATGCCTCTCCTCCTGGGCCAGGGCGTGTAAGGAGTGAAAAGGAACAATGTCCCTGAGGTGGGGAGTGTGGGAAGCGGGGTACTCAGAGCAGCAGGAGGACCCCCCCAGGCTGAGATGCACAGAAACCTTTCTAGAGGAAGCCAGACCTGTTTGACTCTCAAAAGACAAGAGGAATTGCCCAGGTGTTGTCAGTAAACAAAAGCATTTCAGATTGAAAGAATTTTGGATACAAATAAAAGTTCACACTAGCAGAGTTATGCACCTTGCTGAGCATCAGGCCCCACAAACGGTTCTACTAAACTTTTGATCCCATTCTCAAGCCTTCTTAGTTTTCCATGTTCCCTGGAAGTGGGCAGGGCAGTTGTCACAGCCCTCTGAGAGGTGAGGACAGTGGCCTCTGAGGCCTGTCCCACTTGGCTGAAGGTTTTGGGGTGACTGGTTCCCGGACAGTTCTCAGGCCTTGCTTGACCCCAGGGCTGGCCTTTCCTCCAGCTCAGCAAGGCTGTAACCAGATCTGCATGGTTGCTGGCAGAAGAGCCAAAACCCTGTTCCCAGAAGACAGATGCCAGAGCCTCACTCCTGTCAGTACCTTTGACCCAGTTCACCCAGGAAAGCACATCTGAGGTCACTTTCCCCCAGCTTTCTCCAGGAGCTGGGATGGGGAGGCCATTACATTTTTGCTAAGGGTTGTTTTTTTCTGCAAAGAAGAGGCCCCAAGAAGGCCAGGGGACACTCCCTTAGTCCTCCCATCACTGCACTGCAGGCCCATGCAGAGAATCAGCACAGGGCAGCAGGCAGGGAATAAAACACAGTGCAGAGGGACACCGTGTCTATTGCAAAAGCTGTACCCCTCCTCTTTCTGGGACAAATCAGATCTGCTAGTCCCCATTCAGATCCTTTAATGGCTCCCTGTAGACCTTCCAACACAGGTGGCCCCATAGAAGGAATCCCAGTGAGGTGGCAAGAGCATGGATCTCCTTGCCCGGATCCTGAGTCAGGTCTCTGTGTGGCCCTCACTAGCTGTGCGACCTCGGGCAGGTTAGTTGGTCTTCCTGATTTTCACTTTCCTCGGTTGTAAGGTGAGATGATGCCATTGCCTCCCCCACAGGGCCTTGCGAGTAGCCACCGGATTGTGCATGTAACACATTTAGCATTCTGCCTGGTATAGAGCAAACTCCCCAGACATGTTGGTTATTTCTTCCTTCTTTTTATTGACATTTTAAGTTATGAAAGCACTACTTGTGCAATGCAAAACCTTAAAAATATTGGACTGTGTACAGAAAGAAAGAAAAAAAAGAAAGAAGAGATAGAAGGATGTGGGGGAAGAAAAATCTTTCCTCCCAAGATGTGAAAATCATCTAAATTTGGTATACTGTTTTCCAGTCTGTTATTCATGCACACACAGTCTTTTAAGTATATGTTATCCACATGCCCTTTAATTTTTCTTCTTTACAAAAATAAAAACCCAACATAAAAACAATATCCTAATACACAAACAAGATTTCAATAGTGTGTAATTTTCTACTTTATGTCTGATAGAGATAAGTCCATAGTAGTACATGCAGACCTACCTCTTTTTCTCTAGCCACTGAACAGAATTCTACTCTGTAACTGCATGACCATTTCTCCAACCCATTGCTCACTGACTGACATTCAGGTTGTTGATAATTGTTTATTTTTATGAACAATGCTGAGACAGGCATCAGTGGACATACCTCTCTGTGCTCATCTGACAGTATCTCCTTATGATAAATTCCTAGAGGAGGAATTGCTGGGTCCAAAGATAGGCGTATTTAAGTTTTTAGAGAAACTGCTAAAGTTTGCCTTCCAAAATACTGAATTGTTTTCATACCAAACAGCAGTGCATGAGAGGACATTTTCCCCACACCTGCATGAAATGGGGTAAAATTTTATAACCTATAGAATCATCACACAGATGGAGCACATTTTAAAGTGTATTTGCCAGTTAGTAGTAGGAGTTGATAGTTAATCAGCACAGGCCCTAACCAAATACTTTTCTAGATGCAAATGCCTTAGCCATAGCCTATCCAAGGTGGGTCTACCTTCTCTGCTCTCCTACATGACAATGAGATACTTACCAATCGGACATACACTCATTTTTATGGAGGGAAATAAAGAAGGAAGATATATGACTTCTTGGGCTTATAAACTTCTTGGGCTTGAAAAGATCACACTGGATCACTAGCAATAAAAGTTCTCTTATACATGAAGTCACCCAAGTCTCAGAAGCATTTTGCTTCCAAAAGGACCCAGCGTCCTTCACTCTGGCGGGAAGGAGCAACAGGATTTAGGATTTCCCGGATCGTGGTTTCATGACAGCTTTTGAGTAGAGTCTCTTCTATCTAAATCTAGACAGCATAGCTGTCTTTCCAGAACACGAGGTGCTTCTCTAACTGATGGGCTGACCCCCTGGAAAGCAGAGACTTGAATTGACTGCCCAAGAGACTATGTAGAAAGGAAAGCCACTTCCTTTCTCACAGTTCAGAAATATACAAAAGATACTTTTTTATGTTATAATCCAGAATTTCTCATGTTTTCAACTTTCAGAGATGTCCACCCATCCAAATAATGAATAGCAAACTTTTTTGAGAAAGAGAGAGTACTTGGGGAAAAACTGTCAGTGAGCATATTATCAGTACCCTGTAACAGCAACATGGCTAAATCCCCAACCAACAGCCCTGACAGAGATGTGCCAGAAACAAATTGCTAGTGTGAAAAGAAGCCCTGGATTTTTAGTCATGATTCCTCTACTTAGTAGCTGTGTGATCTGGAGCAAATTACTTAGCCTCTCTGAGCTTAAGGTTCCTCATCTATACAGTGGGCATAAGTCCCGCCTATACAGTAGTGGTGAAAATAAATGCAGGAACATGTGTTAAAAAATGTGCTGTCCACTGGGAAACACTTAAAGATGAAAGGTATGGTTAATACTTGGTTTTAAAATCTAGCCTTCATTTTATGGTGTCTGATTTTCTTGGCATTCAAACATTTAGAAACCAATAATAAAGCTCGGCTGTCAAGAGTACAATTAAGGACAAATTGGAAAACTGCCCAGTTCTTGTGCATTTGATCTCAGTGAAGCATAGCACATTTGAAAGGGCTGTTGATGTAAGAGCCAGACTTCTGGGGCCGTCCCTCCATGTAGCCCTATTCTTCCCACCCATCCCACCTCCCATCCTTCTCCCGACTGGTCAACAATTTGCTCTGCTCCGTCCCCTCTGAACTTAAGAGTCTACGATCCCAAGATCAAGATTTGTCCTGGGTAGGTAGGTTCCGGGCAGGCTCTACTTTTCATTTCTTGCTTTCCTGCCCAACTAACTTACTTATTCAAGTAAATGTTAAGGAAAGCCTTGAAGGAGGTCTGAGGTGGCTAAGAGGGTGTCTGATTTAGACAGGTGTACGAGAAGGGGAGGGCTGTTCATGAGAACATCAGATTCTTCTCGGCTGTCCCTGGGAGTCCCATTGCCCCACTCCCCGTCTCTCCAGAGCTAGTAGAGGGGATCTCCTAGACACGCTGAGTCTATTTCAGTGGACACAGCATCCATCGGTACCTTCTTCTGGACTTACATGCAGGCTGAATGATCTTTCATCCACTGTTTAAATCCCAAACAAATTAGGAAACAAACCACAGATGGAGATATAATTTCACAGGTAATTCAGCAGCTTTCTGAGCCTGCCCAGCCTACAGGGCTAACCCAGTGTAGCCATCTCCACACTCCTGTGTCCCAGTGGTCAGATAAACTTCCCTGGTGATGGTGACTCAAGAACAGGTCACCTGGAAGCTCCATAGCGAGGAGACATCTCACTTTGCCGAGGCTGAATCACAGGCTTGCTGTCACCACAGGTGGTTGCAGTGCCACTTCCTGTCAGTCCCCGACTGCAGGGTCTCAGGCTCCTTTCCCCACTTTTGGGGTCCCCGAATATATCCACTGCCACAAGCTGTTCTGGTTTGTTCTGAAATAAAGGAATTTAGGTCAGAGGTGCTGCCAGAAGCAGGGAACACCA
This sequence comes from Manis pentadactyla, assembly GCF_030020395.1. NCBI lineage: Eukaryota > Metazoa > Chordata > Mammalia > Pholidota > Manidae > Manis > Manis pentadactyla. Next base: position 187,672,080 of record NC_080019.1, on the reverse strand, counting down.
CCTGGGGAGCACAGGGCCCGGGAGGTGAGGTAGTTCTGGTGAAAGGAAGGAAGACCTTTCCAGAAAGGTCCTTCTCAGAAATGGTGCTCTCTACATCCCTAGAAGTCTGTGACAGCCAAGCAGAGTGGTCCCTGAGTTGCCCATGCACAGCACCCGAGCCTGGCCGGCCATTAACTTTGCTTTCCCATTGGCAGCCACCTCAGCTCTCTGTTGCTTATTCACTTCCAATATTTTATTTTTTATGAACTCATATTCTAGAAGCATGTGCAAAATAATTTAAAATGTTTCATTTGATATTCTCTTTAGAATTCTCAAATGGGGGCAGGAAAGCATTGTGGAAATTTTCTTATAAATCATGAGTGTGTGGTGTGTGCATGTGGTGTGGTATGTGTGGTGTCCTGTGTGTGTGTGTGTGTGTGTGTGTGTGTGTGTGCAGTACATGATATGTATGTGGTATGTGTGAGTTATGTGTATGTGGCTTATATGTGTTGTGTGTATGATGTCTGTGTGGTATCTGTGTATGTGTTAGGTGGTATGTATGTGGATGTGGGTATATGTGCTGTGTGAGGTGTATGTGTGTTTGTATGTATTATGTGCATGGTGTGTGAAGGAGCATATATAGTTGTGATATGTGTGTGTTTGGTGTGTGTGGTATGTATGTAGCAGGTGTGTGGCATGCGTGCAGGTGTATGTAGTATGTGATATGTGTGTGATGTGTGCTATGGGTGTATTGTGTGGTGTGTATGGTATGTATGTATCATGTGTATGGCATGCATGTGTACACATCGTGGTACACACATGTCCATGTGTGTGCACATGCTTGTGAGGAGACATTCTGTACACTGAGCAGTGGGATAGGAATAGATCAAAGACAACACGTGGCCTCACAATTTAATGCAAGACAAGAGATGTACTTACATATTAATTTATTCATCAACAAACCACTTACAAAAGGTTCAAATACTCAAAATACATCCTGCCTTGGAATGTACACAGGAAGAAATCTACAAGGAAAGCCAGGATTGTCTGGTCCATGATGTGTCACTTATTCATTCACTTGATACTTATTACTGAACTCCGACTGTAGGTCACCCAGTGGCTGTGCCTGTACCACTGGGAATATGGTGAAGAACAACAGGGACAGGGACACCTTCAGGGAGCTTGCAGTCTCATGGGAAAGAAAAGTCATGACATGCAGCCTGGAAAGTGCCTTGATAGAAGGACAGGGAGCCCTTTACTGCCCCTTTCCCTTCTCTTTGATACCCCTTCCTGCTTTGCTCTCCAAAGCTAGATTCCCTTTGCTCCCCAAAGCTAGCAGGCTCAAATCCGGGCCAGCTTTGGGATGCCATGAGGAACATCAGGAGAGGAAAGCAATGCTAGGCCCCCACTGTGAGCAAAGTCTGAGCACCTGAACACAAACTGGGAACTGAGCTTCCTGTGGGCCACAACAAAGAAGGAAACACAAAAGACCACATGACCAATTTCTATCAAGAAATAATCTGGCAGATTATACCATTGGAAGGTAAAATTTCCCTAATATCATTTATCTGTTATCTAATGGCTGATTTCAAGAGCTGTTAAATAGTGCAGTCTTCTTTAATTGCCATGTTCTAGCCCTTGCCATTCTTATCATCCTAACTGTTGCAGGAACTATTAAATATTAGAATAAGGTGGATTTTGAATTTTTTGTTCAGAATGTGTTATTATCTGCAATTTTCTAGGTGGAATTTGAAAAATTTTTAAATCTGTTATTTTAAGAAAGATCTCAAATATACCAAAGAATATATGTGCATGTATTTTACATTCAAAGTATACCGAACATAAAATAAGCATTCATGTGCTCAGCACTAAGCTCCAGAAGTAGAACATAAAAATACACTGAAACTCTCTTTGCTTCCTTCCTCTACCAGGTAAACATTCACTCTCTTAAACTTTGTGTTTATCACTGCCTGATTTTCTTTATAGATGTCCTGTTATGTATGTGCCAAGACAAAGTACATTTTGAGTATTTGAACCATTTATAAATGGTTCTCCAATGAATGAATTAATCTGTAAGTGCACCTCTTGCTTCAAATTGTATCTGTGAGGCCCACATGTTTGCATCACTTATCGGGACTTCATCTGTATCCAACCTTCTTTCTTTTTCTTCCTTCTGGAGTATACTCTGCAAAGAAGTTCCATTAGTGAGAATCTGGTAATAGATTCTCTCATTGTTATTCACTGGAAAAATTTTTATTTTGCAGAAAGACATTTCCACTGGGTACACATTTCTAGCTTGACAGTTATCTTCTCCCAGCCCTCTGAAGATGTGATTCCACTTCACCTCAGTGCCCACTGCCCCTGTTGAGGAATCAGCTGTTTGTCTAATTGTGGCTTATTTACATCATTTGTCTATTCTGGATACTTTACAGAGAGCCCCCTTTATCTTTGCTGTTCACTCGTTTCAATACAAAAAATCTAATGTAGATTCCTTTTATCTTGCTTATGATTCATTGATATTCCTAAATCCAAATTTTCAAGGATTTCACGAACTCAAGAGAATTCTCCACTACCATCCCTTCAGTGCTGGGACTCCACTATTCTATTCTCTTTTTCTCTTTTCCCAAGACTGACTGAATGTGTGCTATACCTTTTTACTTTATGGAAATGTTTCCCACCTTCCTTTCATTGTTTCTACCCCCTTGTCACTGCATTCGGCATAATTTCTTAAGATTAACTTGCATTTCATCAGTTCTCCCCTCATCTGTCTTATCTGCCTTTAGTCCCTGCACTGAGTTTCAAATTTTGTTATAGATTTGTGTCTGAAACATGTATTTGTTGTTTTTTCAAATCTGACTCACCATTTTTTCATAGTCTCTTTTTCTTTTCTCATGTTTTCAAGACACCCATTTCTTTTTTTAAAAAATATATTAAATATATTTATTTTACATTTGTATCCAGTCATTTCAACATCTGATATTCTTTGGCTTCATTTTGCTGTGTATTGTTTCTGCAGACTCTCAATCATGGGACCTTGTTTACTTATGTACCGTATGATTTTTTTTTAAGATTCATGAATGTTGGAACTTTCTTTGAAGCCTGGGTTGAAGGTGTTTTACTGTTGAGAAGACCTGCACTTACTTCTGCCAAGTGCCTGGGGCTACTACCAATCTGGCACCAGAATGCCACATTCTCAGCTTGATGTTTTACAGACCCCATGCGTACTATACATTGGAACCTCAAACTTGTGTGAAGGATGGCAAACAAATTCTCCAAGAACACTTCTAGCCCTTTTCCCAGAATCAAGGCAGATACTAAATTCCCTGGCCATTTGCATGTGTGGGAGGAGATATTTTGGTTCATCTTTTCACTTAGGGCACAGACCTTCAAAGACCCTAGTTTTTAATGGGGTCACCTAACCCAGCAGTTCATCATTAAGTTAAATCCAGAGCTCTAGTTTACTGGAATGAGCAGGCCACTCTGGGCGGCTGGCAATTTCAGCACTTGTCTCTCTGGATTTGTCCTCCTGCTTAGCTTTTTTGGCCTCTGATCATTTCCCCAAGCCATGAACTGAAAAAGCATTTCATATTTTTATCCGGCATTGTTGTATATTTTGAAGAGGGAGGTTTTAGGATATTGCCAGAAAAGTCTTCTTTCTCATAGACCTTCTGCAGTTAGCAGTTAGATCTTCAATGTAAGAAAACACATTTTATACAAATCCAGTGTTTTGAAGTACAGCAAAAGGGAAATGATTTTGAGAAAGAACTGATATTTGCAGTGTCTACCACAGGCCAGACATTAGAAAGTGTCATCCTCACCCATCCCTTTAAAACAGATACTTTCGCCCTCAGTAACAGAGCCTTCAGTAAGTTAAGAAACCTATCCAATAGTTGCACAGGAGTGAAACTCGAATTCAGAACCCAATTTTTCTATACTTCACAGATTCAGTTCTTTCCTCGTGTCTCTTTTTTACCCCAAGAGTTTTTCTCTGATGCTTAGAAAGCTATCCAGTGTCTCCTTACTTAGCAAGCAACGAAGACTTCTCTTTCATCAACTGATGCCAGACAACCTCATGAAAATCCTAGGATTCTAACCAATTTTTTGAAAACTATTACCAACTTCTTTGTAACTTAGAAAATGTGTGTATGTGCATGTGTGCACACTTTGAAAAATGGTGATTAAACATTTAAAGAAATGAAGGGACAGAGAAAGTCCTTGTACTTCTTCATAGGCTTCACAAGTCCCAGCACAATGCCCTAAAATGATATATTCAATAAATTCTTGAATGAACAATTGCTATTATTCGCTACTGCAGAACTAAAATGTGTCTGCAAGCATCAATGCCATGAATGATTCCAAATGTGTCGAGGCAAAGTCTTTCATCCCTACAAAGGCACATGTCTCCAAGATTAGGCTCTGGACATTTCAATCCACCCCATGCTGCTGTCAACTAAATTTCTGCTCCCTGACTCAGTGTGCATCAGCAAATCGTGCTTTGTCATTATTTTAGCACCTCACACCCTCCTCTGGTATGTGGGAGAATTTGATCACACTCTGAGTCTGAAATCAGTCCACTCAAAACGTCTCCCTCAGGTGACATCATTGGTCCAGGTGAGCAGGCTTACCTCCAGCCCAGCGGATGCACCTGTCCCTGAGGGCACGGTGTACCCTGGACACCCCCTGTGCTGAGCTACTGTCAAGTGAGTCACTGCTATCTTGAAGATGTGTGGTGTTTCCTGCTGCATTGTCCTATTTCTTAGTAAAGGACTCTGGAGTTATGGCTAGCCCCCTTTAACGTGCTCATGTAAGAAGGACAACATCTTGCTTCTCTGTAGTTGCTAGAGTCTTCTAGTCTCATTTCAAGGGTTACTGGCCATTAGTGGCAGTCTTTTACCCTGGCTAGTTCATCTTTGGAAAGAGGTTACCCTTAAAAAATTGAACCAACCGGGTGGAGGCTTCAGCTTTACTTCTCCACCCTAAAGAGAAGAGAAAGCAAATAACTCTTTCAATCTCACTTTAAACTGAAGTGTAACACTGGCTCTTTGAACTGGGAAATGTTTATTTGTGAACGCAGAGCTCCTGGCAGGTTTGCATCAAAAGGCCCTATGTAGAGGGAAGGAGGTGGAGACAGGTTAATTGCCTTTGAGAGAAACAGCTTGTAACATGAGCCTCTTTCCATCTACCTTTCCTCCAGCAGTAAATAGGAGAGCAGCGCTCAGCTCAGGACTGTGGGTGCTTGCCTGAATGTTTGGAAGCTTTCATTTGACTTTGTGTCCATGTTCTAGAGAGAGTGATCTCTAAGTGTTTTGAATATCAAGAAGCAGCTTTTCATAGAGCCTGGCCTAGATTATTAAAGGATTTTGTGAAAGAAAAAAAATGAATGCACTTTTATTTAACCTCCTTCTGTAGTAGCTACTAACCACAGTGTTTAGACCCAACTGATTTAGTATCTCAGAATATTAAGCATTCTCCAAAAGGTAGTTTCAGTCAAATGTTTCTTAATTATAAGAAAAGTTAAGCTTGCATCAGCTGAGCAATGGGCAATTTAAGTAAACTCAGATTAGAAAAATAAAATGTATTTTTCAAATTGGTATCAGACACAATTGAAAATACCTGGCTAAATTTAAAATAATAAATGATATCTTCAATTAAGTGACCAATACCCACAAGTGAGCTCCAATAAATCTGGATTTATGGTGATGAATGAAATCAGATTTTTATCTTGGAAGGAAAGACACTTCAACTTCTCCAAATTGCTGTGTATGATCTTGGAAAAGTAGCCAAAAATGAGACACACTGGGATGAAAGAACTGATTCATTCAATTCTGTGCCCTTTTCTCATAAAAAAGACACCCTAATTTGCCCCCTACTCTTCAACCTTACCCTTTTACACTATCATCCTGCTTGAAACTCTACTCACTCCTGTAGGTGAACACAAGTTCTATTTCTGGGAATCCTTTCCCTTCCACGCAGTCCAGGCTGACCCCTCTCCCACCTCTGGGGGCACTTGCTGCTCTTGTCAGTCATGTGACTCCAGTTCCTTCTACAAATAAGGAGTCCCCAGTCCAATGTGTTTCCCAGGCTCTGTGCGGGGTCCTGGGGATGCCATGGGAAATGTGATCCAGTTCTCATCATCCAAGAGGAGGGAGTAATTAAAATATCATTAGTGCCACACAGGGACAAGTTCAGAGTTCCCTGGAACCAAGGCCTGGGCATTGCTGAGGCAGCGAGGGATGCACCCAGGGGAGCAATGCAGGCCTATTGACCCTGTAGCTTAGCTGCTCTGGGATCCCGTCTTCATCTGCAAAGAACAATTTCCTCCAGGGTGCTATCAGGATTAAAGGAGGTAACCTATGTAAAATGCCCGTCCTAGTGGCCAGAACCTGTGCTCACTCAAGCACCCCTTCTAGGAGGGGTCTGTCCTAAAGAGCGTCTGCCCCATCCAGGGGAGAGAAGGAAGGCTGACTTCCCAAACCAAAAGTTTTAGAATAAGAATGTGTTGCTCACATTAAGTAACTTTTGCTCCAGATAATATTAAAAAGTCAGCATTACACCAAAAAAAATCTAAATAAGTCTACTCATGAAATGAAAGGTTGTCATTTCTATTTCCACCAATTCAAGAGCTAACATCTGCCGCATCTTTCCAGAGGTGCACATATTGCTTAAATTCTATCCATTCAGCTCATTTCTCAAAAATGTTTGAAACTGAGCTGAAACATAAATAGATCCTCTGTATACATACCAGCATTACAGTGGAGAAGTTATTTTTATAGAGAAATTTTTAAGTGATAATGTGGCACCTGGCAGTAAACTCAACAAACATTTCTGTTAAACTGGGTATAAAATAGTGATCATTTAAAGACATTTATTTGCTAATTGGGAGCTATCAGCTTATGATTTGGGAACATTTAGTAGCTTTTACTTGACACAAGACTACTGAGTGCGTCTTTCAGGTCCAGTGGTGACAAACATCTAAGGGGACACGAAGCTGACCCTCCCTAGGTTATATAAGCAGCCAGAACATTCCTACATGCCTAGGGCCTGATGGAAGTAAAGTTTAGCTTGCTCACACTGCTGCCATGGTGAGCCTTATCTCCAAACCTCTCTATTTCTTGGGGCTTCTATCTGCATTCTACCCCCTAGACCAATAAATACAGCAGAGCCAGGTTCTCAAAACTTAGATACAATATAATTTAAATTTTGGTTTAAAAATTTTTTGAAAGATTTTATATATCCAATTGAGCATGGGATGGTTCAGATTATAATTTTTTTTTAACTAAAACTGGCACTATCCTTGATTTATCATCTATCTTTTTGATTCTCCAAATTAGCCATTTGCAGAGTTCCAATCTACCCTCTAAGAACCAAAGTTCAGGGTACTGAACATACATTTTTTTAAATTAGAGCACAGTGTCCAAAGTTAATGTGAGTATAAACTTATTTCTATGCAAAGTAAAAGAGGCCATATTGAAAAAAAATCCTTAGAAACCAAAAACAATGTAAATTTTACCCCATTTAAATATTTTTCTTTTTATAAATTCAGAAAATCTTTTCTAAATAATTTCCCTACATAGTGACTGGAGGAACAGCTTTACTGAATGAGGAAAACCAAATAAATATAGAAACACAAGCAAATGCTTCAGCCTGGATGAAGAATGAAGATTCTAGTTCATTGTATGTATGTAGACTGTCCACAGGGAATATCGCCCATTTCTCCCTAATGAGGTTGTTGATTCCAAAACTCTTGTGTTTCTCTAGACACAACTTAAAGGGCCTCCCTGAGCTTCACAACATACTGTTCCTTCAGCCTGGAATAGTTTACCATCCCTTGTCTGTTTGTATTATGCAGACAGGAATTTGTGCTTCAAAACCTAGATCTGTGATTCACTCTTTTAGGACAACTATCCAATTCCCCCTGAAGAATTACTTACTTCCTCCCTGCACCCCTTTGGAAACTTATGAAAGTGTCTCTTGTGGCACATGCCCTGTTTTCATACTAATTCTTTCTGTAGCTGGATCTCAGAGTACACTGAAGCTACTCTACTCTTCTTTGTGTTTACAGCACTGCACATAGCAACCAGGGCATGTCGTTGCCTCACAGATATTTCTTAAACTGAATTGCACTGACCCTGAACTTAACTGAACTGAACTTATTATATAGTTTATTTTCCTCCCCTTACCTCTTCTTTAGGTTGACCCCAATTCTACCTGCCTTTGAATTCCACTCACTGCCCTTATTTCACCTCTTATTTCAACACAGAGTAAGTCTTCCAAATAAAACCCCATGCAAGATGGAAAGCACCATTCATAACACCCATCATGAAATACCCTTCAGTCTTCTTCCACATGACAGACTTCTAGGGCCCCTCACCTGTGCATGGACATGTACGCTGGTGGGTCCCTTCCTCCACAAGGGTGGTGACCCGAAAAAGAGCCCCAGGGGGCAGATGTAGACTGATGGGTGGGCAGCATGAAGCATCACACCTCTGCTGGAGCAACCTATGATTACCTTGGGGTTTTTTTTTTAGCATATCATAGTGCACTGCTGATTCCAACGAAATTCAGTTTAGTCTAAAATAATCTGGCATTTATGGTACTATAATCTCTTGTATGCACATGTTAACAATTTGAATGATTTTTTTTTTTTGTAATGATCTTAAATTGTTCTCCAGGCATGGGCAAAGGCCATCTGGCTATAGGCAAATAGGGATGTCTTTGTGACATTGACAGGTATCCGATTGTGGGACCATCACATAAGCAAGGTTGATAAATACCACAAGGAGAGATAAATAAGATCATTGTTAAAAGTTGACGCTGTGGATTCTCAGCAGAAACATGCAGGAATAGACTTGCCTATTGTTAAGACGTGGAGATATGTCCCATGCCAGTTGGCACATAGCTGCTTCCCTGAGCCCCAAGATTCTGTGACAAGGCGCTTCTAGAAGCCTGTTCAAGCTCTGTGGCCAGCATCTATTCTGACTGGACAATGCTGTGGCCTTAACAGTTGTTAAATATTGTGAAAGGGGATTTCACTAATGGCCTCAAAGTATACAAATGACTATTTCAGTGAATCATAGCTGGTTAAATCTCTGAATCCACAGGGAAGAAAAGAAAAGGAAATGAGTACAACTACAGCAAGAAGGGAGTGTGGACGCCAGCGTGTGGGGGAAGAACACTGAACATTCCCACCCTCCCATTTGCTGGGGAATTTGTCAACCAGATGGGGCCCCAAGGGTCTTGAGGATAAAAGCCCAGCCTGCCTGAGAATGGCTCTGCACGGTTTCTCAGAGTCTGGGATTCTCTAGGCTAAAAGCCAGAGAAAAGGAGCACGTGTGGGAGGAACCATTATCTAATATTAGTCTCTTGATGCTTATAAGAACTGAAACAAATGATCGTTTACTGGTATCTTGCACCAAACCTGCCTGGAGAAGAGAAACTATCAGATGTTTCAACTCAACAGCTGCACATCAAAAATAGTAGTCTTTTAGACACCAGAAGCTTTGTGACATGAATGCCAAAGGCAGGTCTGGTATGTTGGAAGCACTATCGTTTCTTGTTCCTGAATGAAAGGAGACAGTATTGCTGCCACAGGTCCGACTCAATGAACTTGTGGTTGGAGTCACACTGCTTTTATGTATGTTTGTGTAAGTGTTATACATGTGTGTGTGTGTGTGTGTGTGTGTGTACATATGCATACACATAAGCACTCACTTAAAATACAAACATTAGTTAAGAAAACTGTATGTTAAAGAGCCAGTTAACATTAGTTAAGAAAACTGTATGTTAAAGAGCCAGTTAATCACCTTTCAAAAACCTATCCAAAACAATTGATGGCTCTCATTTTTCTTCTAAACCAACCCATTAAGAAACTCATAAAGAAAGATGAGCTCCGTCTATGGATCTGGGGATTTTGCACATGATATAGGCATTTCTCCCATGTGTTGTGTCAGGGAATAGACAGAACGTGACCGTGATTTCCATCCACAGACTTATATAGCTGTCATTTAACTGATACCACATCAACGTGACTCAAGATGGATATACTAGTTGTTCTATAGCCAGCATCTGTTCTGATTGGTCAGTATTCAGGCTGGACAGACTGATAAGTATTTTGAATATTGTTCCCACTTATCATGGGCTTGTGATTGAGAAACAGAACCACAAACATAAGAAGAAAGGGTGTTGTGTTCTCTGCTTTGGAAAACACAGCTGGTCTCTGGAGTGACTGCCTGCCCAGTTTACATTATATTCTTCTGTTCACCAGCGGCAGTTTGAAATGTTCTGTTATCTGTTTTGAATCTAAAAATCCATTGATTTCAGTCTGGTTTTTCATGATATTTAAAACCTGCTTATTTATGTTTGGGTTTTTAAAAAATCATTTATTTGGGGAGGGGCGGAAGATGGCGGCGTGAGTAGAGCAGTGGAAATCTCCTCCCAAAACAACATATATCTATGAAAATATAACAAAGACAACCCTTCCTAGAATAAAGACCAGAGGACACAGGACAATATCCAGACCACATCCGCACCTGAGAGAACCCAGCGCCTCGCGAAGGGGGTAAGATACAAGCCCCGGCCCCGCGGGAGCCGAGCGCCCCTCCCCCCAGCTTCCGGCGGGAGAAGAGCAGGCAGAGCGGGAGGGAGACGGAGCCCAGGACTGCCGAACACCCAGCCCCAGCCATCCGGGCCAGAGTGCAGGGCGCTCGATACTAGGAAAACAGGGCAGCAAGAACAGTGAGCGGGCACTGGAGGCTGGGCGACAGAGGACATAAGAAAAGCACGCGACCATTTTTTTTTTGCTTTTTTGCTGTTTTGTTTTGGCGAGCGCTTTTTGGAAGTCTTAAAGGGATAGGGACCCCAATACTAGGAAAACAGGGCAGAAAGACCGGTGAGCAGAGGCCTGAGGCTGGCACCAGAGAATAAAGAAAAACGAACGACCACCTTTTTTTTTTCTTTTTTCTTTTTTTTTTTAATTAAAAACTTTTTTTTTTTTTTTAATTTAAAAAATTTTTTTTCTTTTTTTTTTTTGGTGGGCGTTGTTTTGTTTTGGCGGGTGCTTTTTGGCAGTCTTAAAGGGGCAGGGCGGGTCACTTAATCCAGAGGTAGGGAATCCGGGATCTCTGGGCACCCTAACCCCTGGGCTGCAGGGAGCAGGGAGGCCCCTTACGGAGATAAATAGCCTCCCAGCAGCTCCTGCTCCAACGCGACTCCACCATTTTGGAGTAGCTGCCCGAGCTAGGCCACGCCCACAGCAACAGCGGAGATTAACTCCATAGCAGCCGGGCAGGAAGCAGAAACCCTGTCTGCGCGCAGCTGCGCAGCAAAAGCCACTAGAGGCCGCTGTTCTCCCAGGAGAGGAGGGCCACAAACCAACAAGAAAGGAAGTCCTTCCAGCCGTCACTCGTCCTAGTTCTGCAGACTATTCCTATCACCATGAAAAGGCAAAGCTACAGGCAGACAAAGATCACAGAGACAACACCAGAGAAGGAGACAGACCTAACCAGTCTCCCTGAAAAAGAATTCAAAATAAGAATCATAAACATGCTGACAGAGATGCAGAGAAATACGCAAGAGAAATGGGATGAAGTCCGGAGGGAGATCACAGATGCCAGAAAGGAGATCGCAGAAATGAAACAAACTCTGGAAGGGTTTATAAGCAGAATGGATAGAATGCAAGAGGCCATTGATGGAATTGAAATCAGAGAATAGGAACGCATAGAAGCTGACATAGAGAGAGACAAAAGGATTTCCAGGAATGAAACAATATTAAGAGAACTGTGTGACCAATCCAAAAGGAACAATATCCATATTATAGGGGTCCCAGAAGAAGAAGAGAGAGGAAAAGGGATGGAAAGTATCTTAGAAGAAATAATTGCTGAAAACTTCCCCACACTGGGGGAGGAAGTAATCGAACAGACCACGGAAATACACAGAACCCCCAACAGAAAGGATCCAAGAAGGGCAACACCAATACACATAATAATTAAAATGGCAAAGATCAAGGACAAGGAAAGAGTGTTAAAGGCAGCTAGAGAGAAAAAGGTCACCTATAAAGGGAAACCCATCAGGCTAACGTCAGATTTCTCAACAGAAACCCTACAGGCCAGAAGAGAATGGCATGATATATTTAATACAATGAAACAGAAGGGCCTTGAACCAAGGATACTGTATCCAGCACGACTATCATTCAAATATGACGGTGGGATTAAACAATTCCCAGACAAACAAAAGCTGAGGGAATTTGCTTTCCACAAACCACCTCTACAGAACATCTTACAGGGACTGCTCTAGATGGGAGCACTCCTAAAAAGAGCACAGCACAAAACACTCAACATATGAAGAATCGAGGAGGAGGAACAAGAAGGGAGAGAAGAAAAGAATCTCCAGACAGTGTATATAACAGCTCAATAAGCGAGCTAAGTTAGGCAGTAAGATACTAAAGAGGCTAACCTTGAACCTTTGGTAACCACGAATTTAAAGCCTGCAATGGCAATAAGTACATATCTTTCAATAGTCACCCTAAATGTTAATGGGTTGAATGCACCAATCAAAAGACACAGAGTAATAGAATGGATAAAAAAGCAAGACCCATCTATATGCTGCTTACAAGAAACTCACCTCAAACCCAAAGACATGTACAGACTAAAAGTCAAGGGATGGAAAAACATATTTCAAGCAAACAACAGTGAGAAGAAAGCAGGGGTTGCAGTACTAATATCAGACAAAATAGACTTCAAAACAAAGAAAGTAACAAGAGATAAAGAAGGACACTACATAATGATAAAGGGCTCAGTCAAACAAGAGGATATAACCATTCTAAATATATATGCACCCAACACAGGAGCACCAGCATATGTGAAACAAATACTAACAGAACTAAAGGGGGATATAGACTGCAATGCATTCATTCTAGGAGACTTCAACACACCACTCACCGCAAAGGGTAGATCCACCGGGCAGAAAATAAGTAAGGACACGGAAGCACTGAACAACACAGTAGAAGAGATGGACCTAATAGACATCTATAGAACTCTACATCCAAAAGCAGCGGGATATACATTCTTCTCAAGTGCACATGGAACATTCTCCAGAATAGACCACATACTAGGCCACAAAAAGAGCCTCAGAAAATTCCAAAAGATTGAAATCCTACCAACCAACTTTTCAGACCACAAAGGCATAAAACTAGAAATAAATTCTACAAAGAAAGCAAAGAGGCTCACAAACACATGGAGGCTTAACAACACGCTCCTAAATAATCAATGGATCAATGACCAAATCAAAATGGAGATCCAGCAATATATGGAAACAAATGACAACAACAACACTAAGCCCCAACTTCTGTGGGACACAGCAAAAGCAGTCTTAAGAGGAAAGTATATAGCAATCCAAGCATATTTAAAAAAGGAAGAGCAATCCCAAATGAATGGTCTAATGTCACAATTATCGAAATTGGAAAAAGAAGAACAGATGAGGCCTAAGGTCAGCAGAAGGAGGGACATAATAAAGATCAGAGAAGAAATAAATAAAATTGAGAAGAATAAAACAATAGCAAAAATCAATGAAACCAAGAGCTGGTTCTTCGAGAAAATAAACAAAATAGATAAGCCTCTAGCCAGACTTATTAAGAAGAAAAGAGAGTCAACACAAATCAACAGTATCAGAAACGAGAAAGGAAAAATCACGACGGACCCCACAGAAATGCAAAGAATTATTGGAGAATACTATGAAAACCTATATGCTAACAAGCTGGGAAACCTAGGAGAAATGGACAACTTCCTAGAAAAATATAACCTTCCAAGATTGACCCAGGAAGAAACAGAAAATCTAAACAGACCAATTACCAGCAACGAAATTGAAGCAGTAATCAAAAAACTACCAAAGAACAAAACCCCCGGGCCAGATGGATTTACCTCGGAATTTTATCAGACATACAGGGAAGACATAATACCCATTCTCCTTAAAGTTTTCCAAAAAATAGAGGAGGAGGGGATACTCCCAAACTCATTCTATGAAGCTAACATCACCCTAATACCAAAACCAGGCAAAGACCCCACCAAAAAAGAAAACTACAGACCAATATCCCTGATGAACGTAGATGCAAAAATACTCAACAAAATATTAGCAAACCGAATTCAAAACTACATCAAAAGGATCATACACCATGACCAAGTGGGATTCATCCCAGGGATGCAAGGATGGTACAACATTCGAAAGTCCATCAACATCATCCACCACATCAACAAAAGGAAAGACAAAAACCACATGATCATCTCCATAGATGCTGAAAAAGCATTTGACAAAGTTCAACATCCATTCATGTTAAAAACTCTCAGCAAAATGGGAATAGAGGGCAAGTACCTCAACATAATAAAGGCCATCTATGAAAAACCCACAGCCAACATTATATTGAACAGCGAGAAGCTGAAAGCATTTCCGCTGAGATCGGGAACTAGACAGGGATGCCCACTGTCTCCACTGTTATTTAACATAGTACTGGAGGTCCTAGCCACGGCAATCAGACAAAATAAAGAAATACAAGGAATCCAGATTGGTAAAGAAGAAGTTAAACTGTCACTATTTGCAGATGACATGATACTGTACATAAAAAACCCTAAAGACTCCACCCCAAAACTACTAGAACTGATATCGGAATACAGCAAAGTTGCAGGATACAAAATCAACACACAGAAATCTGTGGCTTTCCTATATACTAACAATGAACCAACAGAAAGAGAAATCAGGAAAACAACTCCATTCACAATTGCATCAAAAAAAATAACATACCTAGGAATAAACCTAACCAAAGAAGTGAAAGACTTATACTCTGAAAACTACAAGTCACTCTTAAGAGAAATTAAAGGGGACACTAACAGATGGAAACTCATCCCATGCTCGTGGCTAGGAAGAATTAATATCGTTAAAATGGCCATCCTGCCCAAAGCAATATACAGATTTGATGCAATCCCTATGAAACTACCAGCAACATTCTTCAATGAACTGGAACAAATAATTCTAAAATTCATATGGAAACACCAAAGACCCCGAATAGCCAAAGCAATCCTGAGAAAGAAGAATAAAGTAGGGGGGATCTCACTCCCCAACTTCAAGCTCTACTATAAAGCCATAGTAATCAAGACAATTTGGTACTGGCACAAGAGCAGAGCCACAGACCAATGGAACAGACTAGAGAATCCAGACATTAACCCAGACATATATGGTCAATTAATATTTGATAAAGGAGCCATGGACATACAATGGCGAAATGACAGTCTCTTCAACAGGTGGTGCTGGCAAAACTGGATAGCTACATGTAGGAGAATGAAACTGGACCATTGTCTAACCCCATATACAAAAGTAAACTCAAAATGGATCAAAGACCTGAATGTAAGCCATGAAACCATTAAACTCTTGGAAGAAAACATAGGCGAAAACCTCTTAGACATAAACATGAGTGACCTCTTCTTGAACATATCTCCCCGGGCAAGGAAAACAACAGCAAAAATGAGTAAGTGGGACTATATTAAGCTGAAAAGCTTCTGTACAGCAAAAGACACCATCAATAAAACAAGAAGGAACCCTACAGTATGGGAGAATATATTTGAAAATGACACATCCGATAAAGGCTTGACGTCCAGAATATATAAGGAGCTCACACGCCTCAACAAACAAAAAACAAATAACCCAATTAAAAAATGGGCAGAGGAACTGAACAGACAGTTCTCCAAAAAAGAAATACAGATGGCCAACAGACACATGAAAAGATGCTCCACATCGCTAATTATCAGAGAAATGCAAATTAAAACTACAATGAGGTATCACCTCACACCAGTAAGGATGGCTGCCATCCAAAAGACAAACAACAACAAATGTTGGCGAGGCTGTGGAGAAAGGGGAACCCTCCTACACTGCTGGTGGGAATGTAAGTTAGTTCAACCATTGTGGAAAGCAGTATGGAGGTACATCAAAATGCTCAAAACAGACTTACCATTTGACCCAGGAATTGCACTCCTAGGAATTTACCCTAAGAACGCAGCAATCAAGTATGAGAAAGACAGATGCACCCCTATGTTTATTGCAGCACTATTTACAATAGCCAAGAATTGGAAGCAACCTAAATGTCCATCAATAGATGAATGGATAAAGAAGATGTGGTACATATACACAATGGAATACTACTCAGCCATAAGAAAAGGGCAAATCCAATCATTTGCAGCAACATGGATGGAGCTGGAGGGTATTATGCTCAGTGAAACAAGCCAAGCGGAGAAAGAGAAATACCAAATGATTTCACTTATCTGTGGAATATAAGAACAAAGGAAAAACTGAAGGAACAAAACAGCAGCAGAATCACAGAACTCAAGAATGGACTAACAGGTACCAAAGGGAAAGGGACTGGGGAGGATGGGTGGGTAGGGAGGGATAAGGGGGGGAGAAGTAGGGGGGTATTAAGATTAACATGCATGGGGGGGTAGGAGAAAAGGGAGGGCTGTACAACACAGAGAAGGCAAGTAGTGATTCTACAACATTTTGCTATGCTGATGGACAGTGACTGTAAAGGGGTTTATAGGGGGGACCTGGTATAGGGGAGAGCCTAGTAAACATAATATTCGTCATGTAAGTGTAGATTAGTGATACCAAAAACAAAGCAAAAAAAAAAAAAAAAAGGGCAGTTCCTGTGTGGTAACCTCCAACGAGTTCTACACAAGGGTATAAAGGGCATATAAAAGTGTAGGCAAAGGGTCTGTTTGTGTTTATACAGAGGATCAAAGCCTAATTGGGCTACCCCGAAAATGAACTAAGATACGATATGAAAAAGAACTTCCAACATCAGCACTCTCGGGAAGACTCATGCCAGAAGATGATCAGCAAAAAACCCCAACAACGATCCACGCACTGCTACAGCTGTAGATGCACTCATCCCACCAGCTCCTGGACTTGCCATGGGAATGAAGAAGGAGATATGTAAGCTGGCCTGTGCATACAGGAAAACAACAAATTTGACTGGATCTATACTGTTGGAACTCAACCAAGAATTTGGAGAAGTGCAAATTGTAGCGCTCCAAAGTCTTACAACTACAGACTATTTACTGTTAAAAGAACATATGGCATGTGAACAGTCCCCAGGAATGGGTTGGTTTAATTTGTCTGATTTCTCTCAGACTGTTCAAGTTCAGTTGGACAATATCCACCATATCATAGATAAGTTTTCACAAATGCCTAAGGTGCCTAACTGGTTTTCTTGGTTTCACTGGAGATGGCTGGTAATTACAGATATGCTTTGGTTATGTAACTATACTCCTATTATGTTAATGTGTGTGCGCAATTTAAGTAGTAGCTTAAAACCTATCCATGCTGAAGTTACTCTACAAGAAGATATGTCAAAGAAATAATCAATCTTCCCATGTTTTCTTCTGCCTGCTACTTCTATAGCTTTTCTTCTTCCTTCCTAATTACAACCCTTAAATAGAATTTGTGCCTCATATCAAATTTACCGAGTATCATAATTCTTCCAAGTGGTAAAGATACCTCAAGACAAATGCTGGGCATAGAAGCCACAGGGCATAAATATGCAAAGAAGTAAAAAGCTAACCTTTTCAAACAATAAGGCTTCCCTCTCACTTACCAACTTCACATTACCCTGTATGGCCCCGGAAGATGACTGGTTAGCCAGAGACGGGTAAGATTCCTCAAGGGAGGAACAACCTAAGACAGGCACAGTCGCAGGGGGGCCATCAGGTGAGAAATTGGGGATCAACAGAGGTGAGGCTTAGAACCTCACCCCCCCGTTCTGAGAGAAATCTTTTGCATACGTGGATGTTTTATTGCCCTTGTCTAGCTTGGATTAACACATAGTCTACAGGCACACACCTGATCATCTACATTTGCTCTCTTACAACACTAAACTATGTTTTCTACCTTTATCTTGTATCTACCTACCACTTCAGCATTTTATTAAAAATAATAATAATAAAGAGAGAAATGTGGTATCCACATATAAATCAAGTATAAAAACCAAATGAGTATTCATATTTGAACTGACTGTTTAGAGTTCATAATGCATGAGCAAAACCGAAAGTTTCTGTGATGACTGCCCTTGTAATGTTCACCATGTAACTTATTCATTATGTAAGAATTTGTTCTACATGTAAGAACTTGTTTGTTATGCCTCAGAAGATTGGAGACTGACGAAAATTAGGCTTGGGGTGGATTAATGATTGTGCATTGAGCATTGACTCCCCTATACAGAAAGAGATGTCCTCACAAAAAAAAAAACAAAAAAAAGGACAGACTTCCAATGGTAAAATAAATAAGTAACCGGGATGTAATGTATAGCATAAGGAATATAGTCAAGATATTGTAACAGCTTGGTAGGGTGATAGCTGGAACCTAGAATTATGTATATAAATGTTCTACCACTGTGTTGTACACTTGAAACTAATGTAATGTAATACTGTGCGTCAACTACCCTTCAATAAAAAATAATTATTTAAAAAAAAAAAAATCATTTATTTAACATCAGTAAAATGCATTATTGCTATTAAAATTCTATTATGAAAAGTCTTCAAGAAAAATAACTTTGAAACTTCATTCATTAGTTTATTCATTCATTTATTCAATTCCTTTTTTTCCACCAAAATAATTGTTTTTGTAATGCAATTCTTTGAATCGCAACTGTGATTAACAGAGCATAAAAATAACAATTGTTAAACAAATGAGAAGATCAAGTAGTGTAGAGCTGGTATAGTAATTATATTCTCTAAAATATTCAGGGACCCAGCTCCTTCCAGCACTAAAGTACATACAGTCTTGTTCCTCAAGGTCCAGTATGACAGCCAGAGCTCCAACCATCATGTTTTTATCCCAGGTATCAGAGTAGAGAAAGAGCGAAAAAAGAATACAACAAAGAATGCATTCCAACTGTCATTCAAGGTCAGATTTCGGAATTTGCTATACAACACAGAGTTAGCAGGTGACAGAGTCTGATGACTTTGATTATAGTCTTATAAGCTTGGATTGTATAGAGAATGGATTGAAGAGGAGTGACATTTAGCCTACATTTCATTGGTCAGAAGTTATCCAAAACCTGGTCATATCTAACTGCAAAGGATGTTGGGAAATGTAGGTGTTTTGTTTGTTTTTTGTGACTCTGGGCTCAACTAAAAAAATCAAGACTTCTGTTACAATGGGAGAATAGGAAAGCACATATAGCAGAGACAACTAGTCATTTATTCAACAAAAGCCATTCCTTTAAAGCAGATCAGATTATGCCCTATCCACTTCTGCACTGGATATTCACTTCCTATTCCTATTCTATTCAGAGGTCCATTTACTTCTGAATTGAGCTATCTAGGGTGATGATGTTAATAAGTTTGATCCCCTAAGCAGTTTCATAACTTCATTCATTCATTCGTTCATTCACTCATTCATTCATTCAATAAATATTGATGGAACCTATTATGGGATAAACTCTCTAGGGTTTAGGTATCTTGTTAGATAATTGAAGCATGGCCCCTGATTTCATAAAGCTAATAGTCACATGGAGAAGACTGGTACTGGATGTGAATATAATAAGGCATCTACTCCAGAAAGCATGTGGCAGGGAGGCCAAACTCGGGCTGAACCAGATAGGGCATTTAAGCTAATACGTGGATGATGAGTCAGAGTTGCTAATGGAGTAATTCCAAGGCAAGGTAGCACATGTCCCCAGGCCTGGGTCTTAACCGGACTCTTGAGGAACTGAATGATTTTCAGTGTCTCTGAAGTATGGAATTCAGAAGGGAGAGTATTGAGAAATAAGGCTGGTGAGTGGCAGGGCCCCAAATAGGGAGGGTCTCCCAGCATGTTAGATCCCATACAGTTTTAATGTGTAACAGGCAGCCATCGAAAAGAAAGTTCATTGTGATTGCTGTATAATAACCATAACTAGCTTCTACTGAGTGTTGAATACGTGCTTGACATCGTGAGAAGCGTATTCCATGAATCATTCTCATTGAATATTCATAATATCTCTAAGGGACAGATAATAGTTTATTGTTTCCATTCTATAAATGAGAAAAGTGAAGGCCAAGCATTTATGAAACTTGCTCAAGATCACTCGGTTGATAAGAGATTGAGCCAAGACCAACCAGGAACAGTCTGATGCCATACTCATTCTATAGCCTAGACTCCATGGAGACTGGACTGGGTCTAGTCTGGAAGCAAACAATTAGAAGTGACTAGGTATATAAACTTTTCTATTTTTTTAAATTAAAGCCTCCATTTTTACTACAAATCATTTCGGAGGTTCTGGCTCTGAACCTGTTTCCTCCGGCTGACTCTGTGACAGTTTAACCTCTCCTTTGGACCCCACTTGTTCATTTTAAAATGAAGGTTGCTCCTACCCTCTACCAAACAGCCTTCCCATCAGGCCCTAGGGACTTGAGTTGTGTAACCTGCACATCACAGATGCTCTGACTGATTTTAGGAGCTCATGGTCACTCTCAGCACCAGCTCACTTCTGTTCTCCTGAGCATGTATGACATCCAATAGTCTAGAAATGAAGGGGAGCTGGTTATAGGAAGATGCAGAAAAATCCCTTTGCTTTTGTTTAAGGTGTTTTAGTATTCATTTGCCTCCCTTGGCACAACTAACATTACTACTGACTGCCATGGGTCAAAGATGAGTGGCCCTCCAGGTCAGGTGGATCCTTGGATCAATATGCACTGGTTATCTTTGCTGCGGGGTAAACGGCAACAGGGCTGGCCCTTGATGCACAGTTTGAGTCAGAACTCCAGGGACTCCCGCGCCTCCCCGCACATGCGTGCAGCCTCCTCTCCCTTGGCTACTGTGTGGATAGCTTAGCCAGCATCAGGTAGCGCTGTGTCCAGATACCGGATCCTGTTGTTGCTATTTTTGACAGCAGTGGTAACTTACCACCAAACCTTGGAACTGGAGGGCCAGGAAGGCCCATGTTCTCATCCACATCTGGTGCCGCTGCTAAAACCAGCTCTGTTTTGTCTGCACTGACAGCATACTGAAAATATCCAAGCCTCCATGAAACAGAAAATCTGACAAGTAAAAATACCTCAGTAATGTACAGGGAGCTGAGGTAATGGGTTTATTCATTGTAAAAGCAGCTGCTTTTCCTTGTTAATGTTTGTTGGGTTTAAAACAAGGGAAGATCCCAGTTGCCAAAGGAATGGATGGAATACACTGTAGCCCCTCCTCTGAGCTCTCTCTTCTGATGCAGGCAGACAGTCTCTGACTCTGCCAAAGCTCTAACCTCCTTTGTCCGGATAATTTATTAGGTGAAGTTTAAATTTCTAGGTTATAACTTTTTTCTTTTTTAATCCTATGCTTCTCTTTGTGGATGAAGCATCCCTCTACCATCACAATATGAATTCTATAATGGCATAAAAAACAAAAACAAACCCAAAACACAAGAGTTTATTCTGTTGGAATACTGTATTGTGCTAAATGGTATCTTCTTTCTGGAGGGCATCAGTCTATTTTAAATTCCTTTAATATTCACTGGACCATAAAATATTCTCAGTGAGAGTGCAGTGTTGACACCCATCTAAACTATAGCACAAAACAGGAATTAGTCACATGGGGAGGAGCAAAGAGTACCGGTTTGGTTCTTCCCACTAAACCAGTGGGAAAGGAGGCATTCGGCAGCCTTTGTTGTTTTCTTTGCAAGTTGTTGTACATTCACAAGACACAAATGTATCGCTGTGGAAATGCATGGTGTGGTTCACACTCTAAGGAGGGAATCAGATTTATTGCTCTTTCTAGGTTGGTTGTAATATCATCATTGGTGTTTGTGTTTGGCAGTGGGTATCCTGAGAAAGAAGATAGACAGAGAGTGAATACAGGGAGAGAAGGCCCCCAAGGTCCCCAGGGCAGAGGTGAGTCCCACAGGACAAAAACTTCATTATCTCAGACAGCCTTTCCAAAGATAACACAACTTCATTTTTGATCTACACTTTCCATATTTCGCAGAACCGTGGGCTGCTGACAGAGTCAGGAAAATTTGTGCTTTGACGTAAAGTAATCCTGTCCTTTGGGAGCCCCCACAAGTTAGCCAAGGTTTAAGAAAGTTCCAGAAACCACATTTCCAGTCCGCTGTGGGTTTGTTTGCTTTACTGTTGTGGGTGCTTACATTGCAGAAGCTGAACAACACTGCTCATACTTTTAGAGCCTTGCTCTACGGGGATCTTTTTTTCTTCCTTATAAAATCAGTTGCATTGTGAAAATCATGAAACTACTTCAAAATGTTCTTCGCTGTCATCAAAATTAGCTTGACTCAAAATATTATGACATTTAAAATTAATTATACATCAGCAATTTATTTCAAGATCATCTGGGGCTGAAGAAAACACATTAGATCTCAAAAGAAAAAAAATCTGAAATAATTCCGTAAAGCAGATTGTTTTTATTAAATGTATCTGTTTCTATTCAAATCACTTAACTCCCTGTAGTGCAACAGTTTCTAATGAGCATCCTTTCAGCTGAAGACTGCATAAACTAAGGAAGTTTATTACTGAGTTCTGTGCTAGCAGATTGACGGCTGTACAAGGTTCCAGAGGGTTCCAGCTCTCCAGGCGGAGGGGTCATGTTAGAAGTGAATGTTGGCCTGGTCCCACCGAGGTCTATTGGGATTCTCATCCTTTCTCTGAGATGGACAGTAGTGACCCTTCTTCTCACATGACAATATGCCAGGTCAGTTAACCAGAGGAGGGCCGTCAGGGGGCAAGGGAAGCTGAAGCTACATCAGGGACACCTTTGGGGCTCTGGACACACTGGCTGCCTGGACATGTCATGCAGCAAACCCCACTTCCTGACAGGATCATATGAATGGCAAAGCAGGTGGGAGGTTGCATATGACCCTTTGGGGAGCAACTCTGGGTTTCCAGGCTGTGCCGTGTCCTGAACTGAGGCTAAGGGGAGGGAGTCTGGACACAGAGAGCCCACAGCGGTGGAGTGTCCTCACAGTGCTCCCCGTGGTGTGTCCATAAGGGGAGGTGCCCACTGCAGTGCTCTGAGCTGGGCCTAAGGCAACAAGTAGGCATAGTGCCCCAGCCCCGGAAGCCCACAGTCAGCCGGAAGACAGACCCACAGACAACTACTCACGAAACAGGGCTTCTGGGTGCTCTGAGTGTCCTGAGTCGGGCCTACGTTCCTCCCCTCCCAGTTAATGTATTTGACTCTTTATTTCGGGAGCTGTTCTTTTCCTTGGGGTGCTTTATTCACTTTTCTCTTTTTCAGTTACAGAACCACACAATGGTATGAATTATTTCACCCGGAGAAGGAAGAGAAAGTATTTTCACAATTTCAGTGCACTGTGGTGTGGTTATTGACAGCACACAATGGAATGGCAGAGGCAGACCCCCAAAAGGGTTGTGCCCCTTGTGAGGTTTCTGAGGGCCAGGACTTTCTCGGCCTTCTTTGCCTTTGTATTGCCGGAGCCTGGAGGGAACGAAGAGGGAGAGGGAGATGATCTGCATGGGGACGCTGAGCAGAACCACCTGCATCTCCTCAGGCCACTGGTCAGTCTGAAGTATCATCCGCAGGCTCACTATTACCCCTTCTCCTGCTTTCCTTCTCACACTCACCTGGGATTGCTAATGTCTCTCAGCTGACAGATAATGCAGGGCAAGGCCATTGTTCATATTTTCCAGCGCCTTCGATGGCACGTGGCCGCATTTTCTGCACATCTCGGACCCTCATATACACCAGTGGATAGGGATCCCTGCCTCCAGGCAGGCAGCAGAGCCCTCCCATCCTGGGTGACCCCTCCTCTCCGTCCCCAAGGCAAATGGAAAGCCAGGTGTGTATATGAATCCCAGCAAGGCACGGGAAGCAGAGAGCAACTGAGATGTTGAGTTTAAAAATAGGAAAAACAGGAACTGAGAAGTCTGGGTTTCTATTTCTTCTCTGGTTGACTTTGTCTTCACGTTTCCCCTGGTGAACTGCTCTAGGTGTAGTTGCTCACAGTTTTGTAGTCATTTGTAGTGTGGGATAAGCAAACAAGACGTCTTGGCCCCCTCCATGCGGAGCTCCCCACCCTCATCCTCTGGACTGTTCATCTCCAGCTCTTAGGAGAACAGCCCCCAAGAGGGAAAGGAAGCAACGTCGGGCTCTGTCCAGAAATGCTCACACTGTGCCCTTCCAGGTCCTCTGTGGGCCCCAATTGCAATTGTCATAAATGTCAGAATAGCTATGCACCCCAAGCAGCCGACAAGCCTCGCTTTGATTTTGCACTATTTGGGCTCAGCCCTGAGGTGAGTTGCTGTAAAATGAGCAAGGGCTGCTGGCACCACCGCCCTGGACCAGATTTTAAGGTAGAGCCACGCTGGTTGTCTGGAATCTTCTTTAGGCCTTGCTGTGTGCGTAGAGATGGCAGCCAGAGCTTCATTTATCATGGCTTTGCTTCCTGCAATGTTAAGTACAGGCACGTAAAGCTCTTCGTAAATCAAAAGACCCCAGAGCCTCCGCAAGCCCAGAGCATAGAGCCAGTGGGAGCTGCCTGTGTTGTCTGAACAGAACGCCCACTCAGCCAGCTGCAGGCTATCTAAAGCAAATATCCCTGCCAGGGCCACTTGCCCAGAGCCCACAGCATTGCTTGCCTCCCTGGGCAGGAGGGAAGGACAGCCAAGCTCTGAGCAGCAAGCTGCCCCTGGATGGCGGCAGCAATGGGGACCTCACTCAGGGCCCCGTGTTGCATTGCCACAAATCACAGTGCGGGCTGCAGAATGAGTGACACGCAAATAGGGCCCATCTAACTGCTAGTCCGTGTTTATCATACGCTGAGGAGCCGTGACTCTTCCCCACTTCCTGTGATCAAAAACGCTTGTTAATCGTTCTTATTAAAAGCCAGATCTCCTGACATACAACTGTTGCACATGGACTGAATTAAAAGCAGGAGATTGGTTTCATCTCCAGAATTCAGCTAATGCCAAAACAAATGTACATTAAAATGCTAGACTTTTTTTTTTCTCTTTATCTCTTCCTTCATTTTCCCCTATAGGAGGCAGTGAAACATAGGAAAGAAAAATGAGGAAACTGGAACCTGTACCTCAGGATTACTGGCAGGGAGTTTGGATTCTGTGTGAATGGAAATGTTAGGTCACCACAGGATTCATTAAACTGTCATGTTGCTTTTACTCCCCCTCCCCTCAGCCCCTGGCCACTGGCTTTCCTGGTGTAGTTTACACTATGTGTCAATGACTAGGAAAAGCCCCTCCACAGGGGTTATCTTCTTACCTTTATTAAATGTTTTTGATGTATTTCTTCTAGATTCTTCCATTCTTGCAGGAAAATCTTCAGAATGTGTTTTTGAAAAAATGCATCTCAGAAAAGATCTTGCATTTCATAGGATTCCTAAATAAAACATTAGTTAGATTAAAATTTCCCATTAACAATGAGTAATTTTTTAATATTCAGGTAAACTATGAATGATGAAATGTTGCATGGGTCATATGTCTACTAAAATGTCATTTGTGTTCATCTGAAATTCAAATTTAGCTGTGTGACCTGTGTTTTTACTTGTTAAATTTTGCAACCCAGAATAAGCTCATTCAACCATAGGGTCTTCTGAGCATATAGAAGTTGAACACATTCTAGATAGTAACTGTTTTCTGTAATAACTGTTCCATTTCTATACTGTTACTCATACCAGATGCCCCCAAATGGTTGAGTCAACTAATCTAATATTGCCAATTTGTTATCAGGTCATATGAGATCATCATTGGTAAGCGACTATAAGAATCTGGAGGCTATATTCCAGCCATGGTTCCTAAAAAGCTCAAACCTTTTAGACGTGATTTGGAAAAAGAAAAAAATTTTTTAGGCATGTTAGAAAAAGCTCTAGTAATGAATTATCAGTCAGAAAATCTTGAGTATGGAAAAAGGTGGCCATGTTTCTATGTGTGAAGCTAAGGTTCAAGACCAGGAGTGCCTGCAATTTACAAGACAGTTTCAATAGAAGATTTTTCCTAATTGGTTTTAAATTCACAATTTTCTGGAGTGTGAGGAATTGAGGAGTATGTAGGTAGTCTAGGACTTAGGAGCTTCCTTTCAAAACTCAAGTGCCAAAGTCAACAGAACCTGCTCTGAATTTGAAAACATTCTCAGGTTCAGCATGCAAGAGCTAAAATTAAATGTAATTATAATACTTCATGATGCTCTATTGGAGGAAAGTCTGTGGGTCGACATGAGGCATCCCGTTAAACCTCTGATCATCACCTACAAAGTGGTCCAGCCAAGAGCGGCTTATGATGCCATCACCCACACGTGGACTAGAGCACTGTATGTACAGTCTGATAGCCTCACGTGAGACATACATTTTCTTAAACATTGAAAGCAACAGAATTAGTTTTTCAACCAACCTTTGGATGCACCTTTTCATATTTTAAAAATGTCCTTACCACACTCACAGAGATCCTACTCCTTACTCAAAGCACCTCATGGGAAACTCTGAGAAATGCTTTATTTAGAAGCAATTAAGCCTGTGAGTCATGCAACTTTTGCTTGTGTTTTGCTTCTCCAGTTCTCCTGCTACTGTAAACATTTACATGAAGACAGGATATTTCACTGCATTTCAAAGGTCCATCTGCCACAGCTGCTTATTCCCCACCTGAAGTCATCAACTTTCATGAAAAGAAAATATCTGGTTTTCTTTCAAATGCTGATAAAGACAAAAAGGAAAAAGAAAAAAGAGAGAGAGCAAGAGAGAGAGATGACCCTTGAGCAGAATTACCTCTGTACTGAGCATTTCTGAGGATTCCCTGTAAAGCACTGGTACTTGATTCACATTGGAATCGGCCTTGTGGTCAGAGGGGCAGGTGTATAAGATGAACAGTATTTGAAGGCAAAGGAATCACCAAAGCCTTTGGCCCCTTCATAAGGCAATGGAAAGATTATTCCTTTTCTTTCTGGGGGGCACTGCAAGGGGAGAGGAGAATGGTGGGTAGTGTAAAAAGCACACTTGGACTTCCTGACCACATCCTCCTTTCAAATTCTTCACAGGATTCTCTCAAGCCCGAAAGGAGCCGCTTGCTGACAATAACACGTTTTCTAGATCTAAGAATTCTGACATGATTGAGTCTATTCCTTCTTGGTTCCAGGACCGCCTTACAGGTTTGTAGCCATTTGATGAAAAGGCAGATTTCACTGGCAAGCCAGAATCTCTCTCCCTTTGTGCCAACATCAGTCCTTTCTCAATTGCAGTTTCCCAATACTTTATTGCTTTAAAAAAACAAACAGCAAAATAGTCTTTGTTTTTGTTTCTCCTGCACAAATAACTTGCTTTCTTTTTGGATACTTCTGCTCTCACATTTTGGTCCCCCCTTGTCTCCAGGGCATTAATGGTGCTGCCAGATTGCCTCTGGATGCTGCTGAGACCCCAAAAGAGCTGGGTTTAAGAGTTCACTTTCTCTCCTATGTCAATACGAAGTCAGTGCTTGTGATACCGCATCGCAGAGTGGATGGAAGACACCCTGGGCATCCTTCCCTGGGCCTAGAACCCGAATCTCAAGAGCCAAGAAGGCGGCATGATGCAGCGATGGAGAGCAGAGGCCCCAGAGCCAGCCCACTTCTAGGTTCAAATCTCACCTTCATCACTTACTCGCTTTGTGAGCTTCAGAAAGTGACTTAATTGTGTGGATCCTCAGTTTCTCTATCTGTAAAATGGGGGTGAGAGTACCTACCCCTGGTGGTTGGGGATTTTAAAGAAGTTGGTATTAGAACTTAGAAGAGTACTTGTCACATGGTAAATGCTACGAAAATGTCACTATTGTTAGAATCAAAAGGTTAGCCTATTGGAGATACTCAAAGGGCTGGATAAATAAAGGCATGTACAATTATTATTGAAAGGTATTTGTTCAGTAAATATTTATTGGATGCTTACTCTGAGCTAGCTACTGTGCTAGCTGCAAGGAGATAAAAATCCAAAGATACAAAATGATCTCTAGGTAGCTTAGCCTTGAGAGAAAGCTGTGGAATAGTGGCCAGAGGAGAGCCTGGGGTCAGTCAGGGAGCTCTGAGTCGGAGTCCACATCCATTAGTGGAAGGGGTCTGGGCAAGTGACTTTCCTCCCTTGGAAAATTAGGGGCTAATATCACCTCATTAGGTTGTTATGAGAAGTAGGATAGAATATAGAGCATGTTCATAAGAAGACTCAATCAATAAGAGTCTTTATATACCATGTACACGTTTATGTCTGTATCTATGAATCTATTGAAGGAAAGAGAAGAATTGTAGTACAAGATGACAGTTGCCCTGCAAAATTTATTCCAATTGCAGCTGAAGGTCAAATGGAGAGTCCTAAGCCCACCTGGAGAGTCCCAGAGAGGAGGCGGGGTGGGTGAGGCCGGTGCAGCAAGGATAACCCAGTGTGCCTCTGCAGGAGAGTGGATGTCCTGCCGAAAGTCAACAATACATGCAGTGGTTTAAAGGCTAGAAGACTGGTGGATTTGGGGGTGGATAAAGGTTCAGTATTGCAGGACATCAAATGTGAAGCAGAGAGGTGGTAAGGTATGATGCTGCATACACAGAGAGAGAGGAACCGATTCATATCTTTATCAGAATATCTCTGTCTCAATGAAGCTTTCCTCAATCACTCTAGTTAAAATGGTCCCTTCCCCAGCATTCCCTAGAATCCAGGCCTGCCTTGTTTTTCTCCAAGTTAACTTCTATAGCTTTTCTCCAAGTCACCTTCTAAATATAAATATAGGTATACATAAGTGTGTATGGCACATACATGTATACACATGCCCCATACATGTATATGACTTCTTTGTCTATCCC
Source organism: Manis pentadactyla (assembly GCF_030020395.1). Taxonomy (NCBI): domain Eukaryota; kingdom Metazoa; phylum Chordata; class Mammalia; order Pholidota; family Manidae; genus Manis; species Manis pentadactyla. Next base: position 187,643,310 of record NC_080019.1, on the reverse strand, counting down.
ACCTCAGTAGAACAGCAGCTCCAAGAGAGCATGGACTTTGTTCACAACTGTTTCCCTAGCACCTAGCTAGGTGTCTCTGGTGCACAGTAAACTCTCTTAAACGTACATTCGACTGAATGTATGTACAGCCTCCCCTGACAGGCAAAGAAGGTGAGCTTATCCTTTGGTCAGAGGAACCTTGAACAATTCTAAACAAGGGAGGATGTGGTCGTATCTCTCTGTTAGAAAGAGTGCTCTGGACGCATTGCTGAGGATGCGCTGTGAGGAGCCCTTTCAAGAATCTGGATGGACTGGGCAAGGACCAGATGCAGGGAGCGGAGGTGGGTGGGAATCCAGGTGAGAGGCTTGGAAGGCACACCAGGTGGGACTGGGTGGCAGACTGCAGGGTTGGGAGGGGGAGGCAAAGGGATGATGGATGGTTAAGATTCCCTTAGGTGTGTGGCTTGAGCAAATGAGCGTTATTCACTTAAAAAGGACAAGATATGAATCAATTAAGTAAAGAAAAAAACCAAGAAGGATCAAGGACATCTTAGGTGCTCCATGGTTGAAGACTGATGGATTAAAAACAAAACAAAAAAAATGGGTTGGTAGGATCCTATTAATTATTAAACCTATAGCTTCCTGAATTACTTGTGACCTAAGAACAATCATGAAACTTGAGAACATGTCTTACTTAACAGGAATGGGAAGAAACCAGCAGAAATATCTCTGAAGAGCAAATAACTTGCTGAAAGACAGTATTTCACTTTATGTTATCATTTGCTGCTTCAACAGTGTGTGCTTTTCATGCACATGACTTTTCTTCACAGTTTTGAGCACAGCATTCAGCCTGTATTAATTGGCATCCACAAGACAAGCTGGAGAACCAGGGAAGCACAGAAATAAAACCCAAAGCGTTTCCATCAGAATTCCCCTCAAAATGTCCTCAAAGGCAGACACAGCATTCAGGAGTTGCCAAACCTACAGGACGACCCAACTACACACACGTTTACTGATCAGCTTGAACACATAATCTACAGAGAAGTTATCATCACTCATCCTGGTCTGTACTAAATTACAGGCCAGGTTGCTGAGCTACTTGTATTTCTTATCAGAGGTAAAGTCCCAGGAAATCACGCATTTGGTGTGGCTTGACAAGGTCTTTCAATGGCTTTCCAAAAAATGGGATCCAATGGCTCTAGACAATGGCAGGGCCAACAGTGATCTACCCTAGGCTGGCCTGGCAGACTGATGGGATGGCCCAGTGTGTGGCATTGTCCTCTGGTGGATGGGCTGTCTTAAAGTCCAGCTGATGCAGAGGGCAAAGGGGGCCCTCTCCACTGGGGAGAGTGCAGACACTCTGGTCTTTACTTTCTCATTCCTTAAATGAGGATGAGAACACCCTTTGTGCATTGCGTTGGGAGAATGAAATGGAATAAGCCCATCCAGGGCTCTTCACATGCTTGAATAGGCAGGTGAACATTGAATGGCGATTCATTTTGCAGCCTGTTGGTGTTCAACCCTATGTCTACCTCAGGATACTGAAACGGGTACAGGTGTCTAAGGGGTCTGTGTAGAAATGGGTTCCAAAATAAACAAAGTGGAAAAAAGTGAAAAATTGCTATGATGAACATGAAGACAGTCTGAACTTAGTGAAATGATTTGGCTAATTTCAGTTAAAATCAACATCTTTTACTGAAATGTATAAATAACTTTAAGTCAATTCAACATTTTTATGACTTAATATGTAATATTATTAATACTTTGAAAAATGGTATTTCATTGGGAGTGGGTTTTTTTCCCTCTATGTTGTGTTCTCAAATGTTTACTGTTCTTAAGTACACTTTTACATATACAGGAGAACTGTGGTTCCTAAAAAAATACATCCCTGATTCTTCATTGGGAAGTAATGAAAAATCTTGTCATACTTTTCAGAAATTCACTTTATGGCAAAATTTGGGCAACTCCAAATTTAGTGGGAATTTTCACTAAAACAAGACATATCAACATATAGAGTTACTATGACTTTTCTCTCAACTCAACCTGGCCAAGACTCAATATTTTGAAATAATTCATATATATGTATCCCCATTTATAGATTTAAAAAGCCTGACTTATTTAGTTTATTAACTGATCACTTCCAAGGCTTATCTTTCCTCCCATCAGTTTCTCAGGGTTGTTGTTTTTTTTATGTCACTTCTCTTTTCCTTTATAATTTGGTTTTATAATTAAATTTAAAATCACTCATCAAACACTATGTATTATCATGTCAAGTAAGTCTCGAATCTACTGTAGTCAACATTCTATTCCTCTTCCTCTTTTCTACAACTCCCAGAAGAATCCAGAAGATTGATGCTTGCCAGAAATTTTTGATTGGAGACCAAACTGTTGGAAAACACTCTTCTCCTCTTATTTCATCCCATTTGAATCTATGACTGCAGAAGTTTTCCACGTTCTTATACTGAGTCAACAAATGTCCCCTGGGGTAATTCCATCCTCTAACCATTAGTTCATTTTCTTTGCTTATTCATTTCCAGTTGCTTCATGAACTGAGCCAGGGTATCAGTGATTAATGACACAGTGCTATTTCAGGAATCCCCAGCATTTTCCATATGCTGACTCACCTAACAGTTTTCTATGTTCACCTGTTGGGAGCATGGCTGTGGCATAGCACATGTGGCTTTGGGTGGCCAGAAAGCTCCTGAAACTTATATGCAATTACAAAACTGTGATCTGAATAAAGTCTTTTGCCTCTCTTTCCTTTGGCATCATTCTATCCTTGAGAACAAGAAAAGGGTTTATCATAGTCATCTTTGAATCACCAGTGACTACTGTAACACCTGGAACACAAAAAAAATCTGTATTCAACAAATATTTATTGAATGATGGAATAATACAATCTGGAAGGATGTTAAACACTGTTTATTTGAATTTTGTGAATTGTTATGATTGTAAATATGGTTAAAACCGTTTTAGGAAGATAATTAGGTCAATATACAGAAATGTGCTTAACTGCCTAAATGCTTGGGGTTACCTGTAAGGAATGAGTTTGATCAGAGAACCATAAGAATGCGAAAAAGGGTTAAAGCAGCTGAATAAAACCTGCCTAGGGTTCCATCACCATGCAATCTTCTTATGATCATTCTCTTAAGTCCATCTTTCCTGTACCCATCCTTTCTTCTTCCCGCCTTTAGCATTCAACCTAATTCTTCAAACTTCTTTTTCCAAATTTGTGACATGAATTCTATGAAATAATATGTGTGTTGTATCAGGGGTCCCCAAGACCATCCCAAATGCTATAATTCACCAGAAAGACTCACAGAACTCACTTTATTGTCATACTTACAATTTATTGTAGTGAAAGGATATCAAGAAAAATCAGCAAAGGGAAAATACACATGAACTGAAGTCTAGTCAAGGGCCAACCTTGCAAGAAGGCCTTTCTAAGGACAGCAGTCTCAGGTCTGCTATATTACCTCTCTTCTGGCCACATGCGTACACCAAGCTCATTCTCTCTCCCTGTTTTGGAGCATTCTGCCCTCCCAGCACCAACTCTCTGCATGGCTGATTTTCTTATTTAACCTTACAAAAATGACACCTCTTGAGAATACCTCCCTGACCATCCTAATGGAAGTAGTCCCCCACCAGCTTACTCTCTGCCATATTTTAAAATAATCTCTGACGACTGTAATCTCTGGAGCCTATAAACTCCATGTTGCCAGGGATCTTTAGTTGTTTGTTTGTTTGTTTGTTTGTTCTTACTACTCTGTGCCCAGGACTAGAAAAGTGTCTGGTCCTTAAGCAGGAGCTCCATAAATATTTATTTGTTAATCAACAGACAGCACTGTCTGAAGTTCTCTTGTTCATTAATGCACTGACTTTTATATTACATGACTAGTTTGCCTCCTGGAATGTAAGCTCCCCTGGACCAGAGACTTCACCCGTCCCTCACATTGAGTACACCCCTGAACACATGGTGACTTCTCCATAAATATTCACTATTAGAATGAATGTGCATGCGCACACACACACGCACACAGACACACACACACACACACACACACACACATTCAAATTGTGCTTTTTCCAGAACAGTTACTATTAGAGAGACTGTACTATAATTTTTCCTGAATTAATTCAGGAAATATTAATAAATATTATTGAAATGCAGATTCTTCTTTGTCCATTTGCAATGGTACTCACTGGAGGTTCATAGATTACTTAACAAGTCCATTACTGGATTTAAGGTGTTTACAGTGAACAGAGGCAGCTTTGCAAACAAATCATTGTAAAGCAAATGTAATAATATATAAAGTATATATTTGTATATGATATATATACATATATATGTATGTATATGTGTGATATATACATATATACATGCATTCATATATGTATGTATATATACATTTATATCACACAGAAGTATATGTTATAAAGTAAATTAAATAATAGATGTGAGCATAAGATTTTGTTCATAGAGAAGGGAGATGGCTTAGCCTAATCTAGGGTGTTATAAGAGGAACTCAGAAAGAGATAATCCCTAAGCTAAATCAAAAACCCTGCAAGGAGCATCTAGGCAAGGTGGGGCTGAGGAGAAGTGGGGCATAGTCAGAAACTTCAGGAGTTCTGTACTGATGGAGCATGTGAGCCAGGAAGAGTGAGAGAATCACCTAGGGAGATAGACAAAAGACCAAAGGTCTTGCTGAGGAACTTGGGCTTGACTTCACATGTGATGGTACCCCTGAAGAGCTCAATCAAGGACACCATGTTGGGGTTTGACTTAAGACTCCAGGAAATGGCTTTCTGAGGACCAACATCAATCGCAGAAAGAGTTGTTTAGAGGCTCTTGCACTAACCCATGTAGGTATTAGTAGAGCAGGAATGCATGGGGCTTGGGGAAGGAGAGTTGAGAAATAACTAGAAATTATATCAAAAGAACTTGGAGACTTACTGGCTGAGGGTGAAGGTGACGGCAGGCAAAATGATGTCTGCCCAATTTAGTCTCTGGTTTATATGAATGAATTTATAGAGAAAGCATCACAAAATAGAAGCCTGAAAGAAAGATCATGAGGTCAGTATTGGACAAATAAAGTTTGACCATGGGTTATATGCTCTGTACTAAACAGCGAGGTATGTGAATCTGAAGCCCACTGCACGGGGCCAGGGCTAAAGGTGTCACAGCGGAATCAATGTCCTATAGTGAGCACTTGAAAGCATGAGTAGATGAGATCACCAGGGGCAACTACCTTCTGGGCAACAGCACTCATTGGAAACTGGAAGAAAATGTGTCTAAGAGAGAGATAAACAGGGTTAAAAGAGAACCAGGAGAGTGCAAAATCATGAAAGCTTTATGGCAGTGAAATTGGAGGAACTCTTCAGAATTTCAGTGGAAAAAATCCAGGCCCCTCCATTTGCCATACAAACTGGCTTTGGGGGTGTCTCTTTCATCTCTTCTCTCACTGCTCCCTAACCAGCAAAATCAAGAGCTTCAGAGAGCCTCAGAATTAATAACTGAACATTTTATTAGAATTTTCAATCAATTTTCAATGGTTACCACCTGAGAAAATTATTACAGTAGAGTATGATGATAGAAGCGAGATTGAAAAGGACCAAAGAAGGAATGAGACAGGAGGAAAGACATATAAGAAACAAATATTGCTGTTCTGAAGAGGTGGAGGCAAGATGGGAATAGAACAAATTAGTAGCTAGAGAAAAGCCTGCTTTAGGAAGAGAGGTTTATATCGGGGAAGTTTTGAACCCATTAGTAGTCTGAAGCTGTGTTAGGAACAACTCGATTCTCCTCTCTTGTTTCTCCTTTACTTTCACACTACTGCCACACACACAACACTTCTGACACCAGTTGTGTGGTGGGTTTTCCCAGACCAAGCAATTCTCTGTGATGCCAGCTGGGAGTCCTATGTTCTAACTCAGTTCTGTCCCCAAGTTACCCACAACTTCTGTCTGACCTGCTACAAATAACAGGCTCCCATGAACTCCTTCTCCTTTGGATTCGATTATTTGCTAGAACAGCTCACAGAACTCACCTGCATTTACCAGTTTGTTGAAGGACACAATTAAGGGTACAGACAAATAGCCAGATGGAGAGATTCATAGGACGAGGTCTGACAGGGTCCTAAGTGCAGGAGCTCTGCCCCATGGAGTTGGGGTACATCACCTTCCTGGTACATAGATATTGTGTTCACCAATCTGGAAGTTCTCCAAACCCCCAACTTCTGGGATTTTTAGGGTGGTTTCATTATGTAGCCATGATTGATCATTGACTCTATTTCTAGTTTCTCTACTCTCCCTGGAGAATTGGGGTTGGAGCTAAAAATCTTAAGCTTCTATTCATAGCTTGGTGTTTCTGTTAACCAGCCCCCATCCAGGAGCCCATCAAAAGTCACTTCATTAGAACAAAAGGCACTGTTCTCATCTAGGAAATTCCAAGGGATTTAGGAATTCTGCACCAGGAACTGGGGTCGAAGACCAAATATTAGAGCAAAAGATGCTCCAGTGCTCTTATCACCCAGGAAATTACATGGGTTTTAGGAGGTATGTGCCAGATAGATATCTATATAATCTTGTATTATCTCACCAAAATGCCTGATCCAACTGAGAAAAAGAGGTTGAAAATATGGGAGAGAGTAAGGGTGACGAATGTAAAGGACTTGAGGGAAGAAGAGATGCCACTGAAGACATGGTCTGTGGACTTCCCACAAGGGAGAGATGGGGATCATAGATACCAGGGTCAGTGCACATAGACACATGTGCGACCAGGCTGCAGAATGAACTGCTGAAACACGAAATCATAAAATTTCTCCAACAGTCCTCAACAACCTAGGAATCGGAGCCCAGCAGGTGGCTTGCAGCACTGTTCCAACAGTGCAGTTGCGTTGCGTGGCCTTATAGAAGGCTAGACGGTGAGGGGATCGAGGGTCTTAGTGATATTAATGATAGGATCCAAGGGATAAAAGAGATCAAAAGAAGGTAATCCTGAAAGAAAGGGAGGTAGTAAAACACATGGTCAGTCTAAAGACCAGGAAGTGTAGGAAAGTGATGAAACTAAATGAGTTTACATGTTGATCAAAGAGTAGAATATTTGTGCCCGAGAATTCAAGGATTGAGAAAGCATCCCTGAAAGGGAATAGAGACTAAAGCCACTGAAGGCCAGGGAGTCAGGAAGCAGAGAGGAGGTCGGAGGGCCATCCACCCGAGCCCCACCGTCACTGAGGGGAAAGGTGGGTCAGTGGAATTTAGATAAAGCCGTACCGGATTCTTCAATACTTGTGTAGAATTGGCTTAGAAGAGGGCAAGCAATTAGACAAAAAAAAAATAGTGGAAAAGGATAATGTGAGCAGAAGTTGCCTCAGCGGAGCAATGATATTTAGAGGGCTTTGGAATAATGGTTTGGAAGCTTCCCTGGGAAGAAAGAGAGCCCTTAATCCCACGTCTGACACATCCTGGAATAATGATCAGCATTCTCTCCAGGGGCTGCAGAGAAGGGGCGCTATGTTCAAAGAGAAAATGCAACACCTGACCAAACTGAAGTCATATTTTACCCTTAAAATCCTTATCATTTGTCTTCATTACCATATGAACTAACCATTTACAGATATCTCGTCCTCTCTTCAGCAGGTTTAGTAATTACATCACACTTTGAACGACCATCAGTGTATAATTGTATTTAAGCCAACACAATATAGACAAACTCACATTTATGAAATCTATTCATTTTTAAAGAATTATAAGATTCCTTTACCTGATTCTGCCAATTAATTTCAAACAAATATTCAAAAAAATTTTTTTGCAAAAATAAAGATTTCATAAAGTTTTGCAAAAGGTTTTGTCATGGTTTTGAGGTAAGCAGTTTGGTGTGTAGACCAATGTATTGGAAAAACTTACAGATACTATAAATAACATAATGCCTGTTGTCAACAATAGCACACTAATACATATTAAAATCTGGTTGTCACATAAGATTAATGAGTGATTATTTAGGATTGAACACATGTTAAAACATTTGGCCACAAAGCAGGCCATTAAAGTAGTGATGATATAAAGCCAGATATAATCCAGAAGCAGTTAAAACATGGAAATACTTACTCTGTCCATCATTTAAAAAATCATTTTTCAATATTCGTAATTCAAAATTCTCATGTTTTATGCAGAAATCACCAATTTGGCAGATCCTATGTGAGAGAACTGAACAGTTTCAAATGCTATACAGGTGTCTTTCTCAAAATTACTCCCTGAAATATTTTTAAAAGATATTGTTCTAGAAAAGTAATGGTTAGTGCAAGACATGTAGTAAGCGGCAAGGATTTTCTCCTGCCAGCATTGTTATTTCTATTGAACATATGGAGCCATTTAGAAGCTATTTCAATTTCTCCAGAAGCATAGTACCATACAATCATGAGATAATTTCAAAAATCATACTAGCTAATTTTTTTTGCATTTATTATGTCCTTGGCATTTTTTTGTATTTATCAATGTTCCCTTAAAATGGCTTTATTTGCATTATTTTACTTAATCATCACCAAAAAGAAAACCCATATGACAAATGCCATTATTCTTTCCACTTTAAAATGAAGAAACTCAGAGGTTTGAGTAACCCGATTCATAAAGCTATAGAAGCTCAGCTGGGATTCGAACCAGAGCCTGCCTCTATACTGTATGCCTGTCCATTGACATGAGCTCGGAAGTCTAATTGCCATGGACAGACCCTCAAACGAGGAGTAACAGACTCTCTGGCCCTCCTTGTCTTTCAAGTCTTATCCATGAACTCATGCTGTAGATTAACCTTCCTTTAGAGGCAGAGAACATGAGGAAAATTTTAATTCATTAAGGGATTACTTTTTTAGGCATATCCTTAATAATTTGTGTTTCTAAACATCGGGTGATGTGAAAAGTAGTAGAAGAAAGAGTTCTGGAGCCTCGCCTCCCATTGGTGCAAGATCTTCTTGGCTATTAAAAGTTGAAAACCTGGCTTTGGATGAATATTACCTATTCCTAAACAGGGGTGCGCTAGTTCCTTCCTTCTGTATACTGCCCAGTTGCCTCAGCCCAATACCAGTTCCTGACTTCGCCCCTCCCTTTAAGCTTCCCATTCCTTGTAGCTGGTCCTGACGCTCTTAGTTCCCGGGAGCTGTTGTCTTCTGTGAACATTAAGACCACTGCTGTGGCTCTGTGGGCCCAACGGGACTGTAAAAGAAATCGAAATTTTTTATTCAGTCCTCTCTGTTTCGGCTGAGATAGCCTCAGGTGCATGCTAAATTCACACTGTGAGACATTCAGAGGTTGGTGGGTCCAGGGTCAGTTTGGCGGCTCACTGAAGTCATCAAAGACCGAGGCTCTTTCTTTCTGCATGCCTTCCTCAGGTCACAAAATGGATGTGGCTGCTCCGGAGTTCACTGACAGACACAGCAACATCTGGCTGGAGAAGAGGGACATGTCCTTCTGGGCACTGTTTTGTAATAAGGGAGAAAATCCTTTCCCATGAGTCCCACAGATGACTTCCCCTCAAATCCCCCTCTACAGTCAATGCTCAAGACCTCGCTGCAAGGGGGACTGGCACATCTCAAATCTGGTATTTTCAGACATCCTAGTGAAGGGGAGCTCTGTGAGTAAGGAGGAGTGTAGAGGGAGGAAGGAGCTGAACGTAGACACCAGCTTAGGTGCCTCTCTGCTCACTGCCCATGCTTGCACAGCCTAGCAAACAGAAACGAGAGCTTCATGACTACTTCTATTCAACCAGCCACAATTTCTAAGGCAAACAGAGCAAATGTTGGGCTCTAGTTTGAATGGATTAGACGTGGACAAAGTTATGTATTCATCCATCTCAAAATGGGCAGTCTCAAAGAATTTTAATTAAGAGATTGATTAAACTAAGAAGTAACCAGAGAACAACCAGGCATAAGACCAACAAGGAAACAGAGGATTTGAACAACACTATAAAATACAAAACTGTTATGAGCAAGAGGAACCTTTTACAAGTCCTTAGGAGAAGAGACGGACCTTGGATGATTAATGAAATTGTTTCTAAACTTTGAAGAAAAAAAAAGTACCCAGAGTCAGAGCAAAGCCAAATATTTTTCATATTTGGCATAACCAACTGGCATTAAGAAATTTGCCTTTACTACCAATAAAGTTAATTTTCATTGTTGTTCGTCTGTTAGTACTGTGCTTGGACTTTGAGAGTAATCCTAAGGTCACCACTTTGCTCACCTTCCTGCTGTTCAACAGTGCATGGGTGTCCGTTGAAAGTTTAACGTGACACAGATGAATATGTCAGCAGTGTTGCTCGGCTCTCTCAAATCAAATGAAATAAAAGCATCCCCAGTGATGCTAAAAACTCAGCACAGAACATCTTTATGTGAACCAGACTGTCATTTGCCCTTAACCACGTTAAGATAAGCAACAGCAGTCAGGACACAGTGACTCATCTCTGAATAAGCAAGGATAATTTTCACACTTGCCTTTGAAAAACTTTGCCCCAGGAGTCTAGAGTCCCAGCAAAAAGACAGTCTGTCTAATTCTGAAAGCCCTTCAAAGGACAAGGTCATGCTTGCAGGCTGAGGGGCATTAGTTCCATTGAAAGAAAGGGAATTAAAACATGGTGTCACCTTTTTATCCTACCCTGTTTGTTTCAGTTAAGATAGCCTCAAGGGGAATGCTAAATACACATTGTAAGATGTTCAGAGGTAGGTGGGTCCACCGTCACTTTGGTGGCTCGTTGATGTCATCAAAGACATAGGCTCTTTCCCTCTCTCTGCATACCCTCCTCAGGTCACAGAGCAGATGCAGTTCATCTGAAACATACATCCCCTACTGATAATAGATGAGACAGTCTTGAAACAGATCTTAAAAAATGAAATCTGACCTGAAATATAAATTGAAACACTGAATCTGTTCAACTATGTATCATCTACCTATCTATCTAAACTACATATCTGTATATACTTATATACATAGATTTATTAATATATAGCCAATGGCTGCTAAGAAAGGTACTGTGTTTATAAAATATTTAATACCCCAAAATTTAGGGTATGGATAAATATACAGGCAGGGTTTTTAAAATACATTTGTAATGCCAGTTTGTCTTTAGAGAATGTGAATAATGATTCCTTTTAAAGTTGCTTTGGTATTTGGAGATAAATAGCTTAGCTATTTTTGGTTAATGATCAAGTGTCTGTCAAATTCAAGGATGAAACGTTTTATGTGTTTGTGAGCAATTTTCCTGAAGCCACCTTCTATATTAGCAAACATTTAAATATATTCCACCCTGTGGAGTTTTCAACTGCAAAATGAACCTATCCCCAACCTCATTTGAGTAAGACCAGGTGTTTCGTACTTCTCTTCTCTCCCCACAGCAAGATCCCTTAGGAAAGAAGGGAGGAAGTGAGACTTCTGACTTGTGTGCAGTAAAACAGTGTCAATAGACAAATCAAAAATGACCAGAGACATTCTGTCAAAAGCCATTGAAAATGATCTAATAAACTCTAACTTTCTAAATGTAATACAAGACTCATCTCCCTTTCTTGCTTAAAACAAAAAGCACCCTCCTTTCTCATATTTAAGCAACAGCTATCAAAGATTTAACGATTGTACCATTGGACACAGTTCAAACAATACAGGCAGGAAAGAATGTACAGCTGTCAAGGAACCAGCCCAGTCAGAAGTGCCCCAGACAAATCGCTGTACATCATCGGCTGGTTTTAATTAGCAGCGGACTCTGAGCTGTTTTTTTCTTCCCCCACTTTCTTTGGTAACTTTAAACAAAGTGATTTGTAGGGTCCTGTCTTATATACTATCTACCCCAGTGGAAATGGAGGATGTTCATGGAAATAACTTGAACCAAAGTTCAAAGCCGATTACAGCATCTAAAGGATACCTTGAGATTTTTATCTTGGCCATTGAAATAGAATGAGTTAAGTTTATTCATTTTTCTTCCTGAAAGGCTGAGTCTGTCTTGTGAAGTGAGGTTACACAGTTATTATTTTACTAGATAGTTATTAATGCTGATCTAATTTTAAGGACATTTTCATTCTGTACTTAGTGAAAAAATATTTTATGTTGCAGGCAGCCACAGTCAAGATAGATTTTTAAAGCTTTGTTTAATGGAAGACTTCCATTAGTAAATAAAGACATTCTTCAGCAAGGAAAGACTTCTCTCAAAGAGCAAATACTACTGTAGTCATTAAATAATAAAAATATTATTGATGGTAGATACCTTAGAGGTTTGGCAGCCTGACCTTTTTATTTTGTAGATGACACAACATGGTTGCTTTATATTAATATTTGTGGAATAAATGAATGAGACTGTTGCCCAGAGATAGAACTGCCCTTGAGGTTACAGGGCCTGGTGCTGAGAACATCCCAGGCTGTGTGCATCTGACTCCCAAAGGAGGAAGGGGGCTTAAAGTGGTTAGAAACCCTTTAACACATCGACATAAAAGATCCTTTTAAGAATAACAATCCTCTTTTATGCAATAAAATTGCCAGCATAGCTCTCAGCACCCCAGTGACCAATCAGATGATTAGGAGACACAGAATTAGAACCCAGTACCACCCAATTGGCTTGAATAACTGGAACCACTTGATTTAATGCACTTTATTCATGAATTAAGTACTCTTCCTCATACAGGTTTCCCCCCTTAGGCTTGAGCATTTTCTGCCTCATGGAGAGACACTGCAATAACATGGCCAAGACCACAAGCTCCTAAGCCAGGCTACCTGCATCCAAATCTCGAACCTACCACTTACTTGCTGAGTAAACGCACATGAATTGCATGGTTCTCTGTGTCTTGGTTTCCCCATCTGAAAAGTGGGGACAAACTATTATCTCTCTAATCCTGTGAGGATTAAATAAGCTACACATAAGACTCAAAACTGTGCCCAGTGCACAGCAGCTTCTATACAAACACTGCCCATTATTAGTAACATTGGCCTTCATCTTCCGCGACCTGATTTCCAACAGTATTGACACTGAAGATCCAGGGCGTCCTCCGTGGCCATGTAGTTGTTCTGTACATGATTTGGCTCCAATATTTTCTGTTGTGGTTTTTCCGTCTTTTGGGAAAAAAAAAAAAGGAGGCTTGGAAATAGTCTTTCAATTTCAACAAAACTCACTGGTATGTTTAACTCATGTTGTCAAGAACAATGACACACATATTTTCAAAGTATCGCGGGGTGGCATTTTCAGGAGCAGACAGGGGCTGAGCTGGGCACTACCCCCACTCCAAGGTGGCTTTTGGATCCTCAAGGTCAGCCTGGTTCCCCACGGAGGCTACGGAAGAGCACAGGTTTGCGGACAGTAGTCAGCACACCCCCAAACTCACGTTCAAGTGTGAGGAGATTCCTGCTGCTTCAGAACATGTGTAAAGGGGATATTCCAGTTAATCACAGAATCGACAGAGATCACACACATCTCACACCTACTGTATCAAGCTTTGAGGAGTTCCCAGGGCTTCACAAACTATGGCCTGTGGGTCAAATCTGGAAACACCTTGTTTGAGCTAATGATGTTTTTACATTTCTAAGGCATTGTAAAAATAACAAAGAATATGCGACAGAAGCTGTTTGTAGCCCACCGAGTCTAAAATATTTACTACCTGGCCCTATGGAGAAAAAAATGTGTTGACCGCTGACCTAGGCAACAACACAATGCATTTAACATAAAAACCTCCCAGAGCATAATCTAACCTCTTATGATTCCGAAGGCACTTCTGACTCTTGAAATATCCTGGGTTCAAGATCATTAACATCAGTTACGATTGGACTGTATAATGGTTAAAAGGGTGAATTCTGAAATCAGATTGTCTTGGAGCAAAACTAGGCTTTACACTTGTTAAATGTGTGATCTTTTTTTTCAAGTTACTTAATCTTCCTAAGCCTTGGTCTCCTCATCTGTAAAAAAATGAGCATGAGAGCAGCTGCCCCGCCGGCTGATGGGAGGGGATAAATGGAGAGGAGGCATGCGACGCACCTCGCACCCGGCGCACATTCCTCACGTGGTAGCTGTTGCTGTCACGCTGCCCAGCAAAGAGTCTGGTTCTTTGAGCTTCTTGGTGATTAGCGTGTGGAAGCTGACAACACTGTCATCCTGGCCAGGATGATCCCTTCAGTTTCCTGACTCTAATTGCTGGCACATCCATTATAATATATTAGAATTAGATGTGACACATGTGGCTGTCCCAAGTCACTGAAGTACAAGGAGGATGGCCCCTGCCAAAGCTCTGCTCTCACATTTACACCCTCCTGTCATGCATCCGTTCTTGCATGGGTCGCTACATGTGAGATGCACCCACTTCTGCACCTTCCCTGATTCTTATTGTCCTTCGTGGCCTCAAATACACGGTCTTGCTCCTATGAATTAGCCTGATTGTGGCGATCATTTAGCAAGGCATATGCATATGAAAACGCCAAGCTGTACATTTTAAATATATACATTTTTTTCAATTATACTTCAATAAAGCTGAAAGAAAAGAAACACTATCCACCATCAAAAGGCTACTTCAAAGAGGTTTTGAAATGATACTTAAATAATGAAGTGAAAAAGACAAGAAAATAAAAGTGTAGGTTAGAGTTTCAGCAAAAACAGAAGAGAGAGACAGAGAGAGAGACAAGAATTAGCTTGTCGTAGAAACAGCATAGGTCCAAATATGCACCCACTGAAGTTCTTGACTGAGGCTCTCAGCAAAGGCCTGCTTCTGTAGTTCAGATGCTGAAATGGAGGGGACGTGCAACATGGAATGTGAGTGAAATATGATCTTTCATTTTTAGAAGCCTCTCAGATTTGGGAGGTCATTTATTATTACAACAGAGCCTTGCAAAATCTGATTCATGCAATGACCTAACCGGAAAAGCTTACTTCTGTAGGATTTTCTGATAAATCTAGATTCTTTTAAGTGAGGGTCATCACTTGTCCCATTTCTAAATATAAAAGGAAAGAAGAAAAAGAAAAGAAAGGAAAGGCGGGAGGGAGGGGTAGAGAAAGAGAAAGAGAAAGAGAGAGAGAAGGAAAGGAAGGAAGGAAGGAAGGAAGGAAGGAAGGAAGGAAGGAAGGAAGGAAGGAAGGAAGGAAGGAAGGAAGGAAGGAAGGAAGGAAGGAAAGAAGGAAGGAAGGAAGGAAGGAAGGAAGGAAACAAAGTAAGAAAGAAAAAGAAAATCCTTGAGATTTCTGATGAGAAAGGCATGGGGTCAATGAAGAAAATATAAAATCACAGATTCTAAATTGTACTGAAAGCGTTCCTTTATCCATGTGTAAGTGATCTTACATGCTTACTCGAATGTTTCTTTAAGAGTCAAAAAAGTCTGAATTTTCCTTTAGGCTTACATGACAAGAATTTCCTTTTAACACTTCAATAAAAAATATATAGAAATTTTCCATAGATCTAAAAGGCTGACAAGCAAGACAAAATTTCCACCCAATATTGGAAGCCGGCCTCCCAGATGGAACAGTCGGAGTGAAGAAAGCAGTTCTCTTTTACAAGGTCTGGAAGCCCCATGAAATTTCTCCATCTTTCTAAACAGTCGCTGACCAAGGCTAAAACTGCCCCTGTGCTGTAGAGAAAAATGCAAGCCACGACTCAGAGGAATATTGAAATAAACTATTTAAGCCTCGTGCATCCTTAAATACAACATCAAAGGGCTTTTCTATTTGGGGGAAGATAAAGCAGCATTCCCTTCTGCTTGGTTCATCAGACAACAGAAGTATATTCTGAAATGTTTCTACTGTGCAATGTTAGTTAATATGTAAAATCTTAGTGGGAAATTGCCTTTACAAGATTTTCTCCTTAACTGAAAGCTGTCATTTTATGAACTGATTTAAATCACCCAGATTATCACCTTTGATATCTGAGAGCCCTGGGGTTAGATAACAAATGCTCACTTTCTTAAGAGTTTTCTGTCCTATTTCTTTCTTAGCAAGATTCCCCACTAGCAGCATTTTTCTTCATGAAGCCCTAGAAAGACATTAAAAGGGGGTTTTGTTGTACATTACATGCTGTTTAATATGCAATAAAAAGCTTATTTTCTACTTATTCAGGAAGTCACTTTAACTTGCAACACTGCCCTATTACTGCCATTCAAAGATCTCACCTTTGTGCATGGAATAAGTTAATAAAATGGGTCTGAGTTTGATCTGTTATTAGAAGCAACTCTCCATGCTCAACTTGAAAACCACTATTCTAGGAGAATCTGCAGTTTTCACCAGAATTCCAGCCTGATTTGACGGTCTCCATACACTTCATCAAATACATGTGTTAGCACTGCTGCTGTTTTTCTGGAAATGTTGTTCTTTGACCTAACAGTTACATACATTCAGAATCTTCATCTCTACTCTTTCATCCTCTAGTCAGAATTAGATATGAGAAGCAATTAACAACAAGGGGAATAAAAATATTTATTAAATAACCAATGCTTAATAATCAGGGACAAATAGTGGCTTGCCTGGAAAGAGCATTTCCTTACGGGGTTTCTGGGATTGCTGGCATTCCATCTGACTCATGATGATCACTGCGAACTCACAGTTTTGTGCATCTCCATGTTCCCCAGGACTGGGGTCGACCCTCTTCAAAGATCTTTCCCTAACAGGATTATTCCCAAGAAATTTCTAGACACTGTGCCCAGTTTCTCCTTTCCGCTCAGTAGTCCCTGTGCTGCCTTCTGAGACCCCAACAACTGTGACCCTCGATCCCAACAGGAACTGGGATATTTTTCTCCTTTTCATTTGTAAGCTGGTCTAACAGGATGGGCCAGCAGGTGGATTTTCTTATTCGTCTTCCTTTGGTTCCTCTGGGTCTCCTATAAGTACTTGTCAGAAACTGTACATCTTTTTAAATATATGCAATTCTCACAATGATTCTAAAGGTAATTGTTATTATTGTTACTGTTTTGAACAGATAAAGAAACTAAAGCACACAATTGTGTGAAAGTCATGCAACCAGCAGACAGAGAGCAGCTGTAGGATTCCAAAGTCATTACAGTACATGGCTATGTCCTTCGGACTCTTTGTGAATTAATCATTTTATCCATTTTAATGTCTTCCTTTGCATTATTTTGATTCCTATTAGATCTTCTTTCTGTTTCATTGAATCATATCTCTTCCCTCTCTTTAAAAGATCTCTGATAAATTTCAATCTCCTTCTGGCAGTCCTTTTTCCCTAGCCAACATTTATTAAATGCCTACTTTGCTCAAGGTACTCTCTACAACAGTCCTTCACATTAAAGCCAGATGTTGACAGACTCATCCTGTTGATATCCACTCCAAAGATAGTCAAGATGACACTTGTGAAACTGAAGACTTTACACCAAAAGTGAAGAGCTGAAGGGCTCAGGTGTTTAACCATGTTCTGAAGAAAGTGAAGATAGGTGTCTGTGTAAATTTCTCCAGTCTACTCTGCAGATTCCCAGCAGTTGCTCATAATCCATGAATGGGTCACACTTCTAGACCATCTGTGACCTCTGTGAAGTTAGTGTTTTAAACATTAGGAAAGAGAGTGGGTAGAAAGTGGGTTTGCCAGCAATAGGGACTGAATCAATCTTCAGCCCTAATATGCTTTTTTAGAAATACCCTCTTTAAAGTCATGTACTTCTTGCAATCTTGTACCCTCATGCATCTTCCCACCTAATCCCTTTTCATCTCCCTAGGGATCTGTTTTTAAGACAAGGTTTAGTTTGGAAGAATTTGATTTTATGTTGCATAACCAGTATCTTATCCTATGGGGCATATTTCATTTCTAAAAGCAATATTTTGATTATTGGACAGCCTTGTGCCCTTGTGTTGAAATATCCTCAACTCTGTGAGAAATCCTGGGATTTCTCTTTTCAGTTTCTTTTTCCAACATTTTTAAAATGAAATGTTCAAACATGAAGATTTGGAAGGACTGTACAGAAAACACCCATATCCACCACTTAGATTCTACAACCAATAGTTTGCTATATTTGCTTTACTATATATCCGTTTAACTGTTCTTCTCTCTATGCATCAGTCCATATTATTTTTGATGCATTTTGAAGCAAGTTGCAGACCTTAGTATACCTCTTCTATAAACATTTCAATGTGGTATGTTATTAGCAAGAGCTAAATATTTGTTTATTACCTGCAGTGAAATGCATAAATCTTATATGTACCTTTCTAAATGTTTTGACAAATGCATACAGGTGTATAATACAACACTGATAGGGGTAAAGAACAAGACTGGCACCCCACATGGTTCTCTCGCCCATTCCTTGTCAATCCCAGTCAAACTCAGAAACAACCATGTCTTCCTTTTAATTTAATTGTACATGGAATGATGTTTTCCCTGAAAATTAATTCAGAGTTTACTTCACTGTTGGCATTTGAAGACAAGTCATCTATCAGTAACTAGAGTGTAGAATTCTCATAAATAGGGGTCTCTTGTCACACCTAACTCCATTTGTCCTTTCTTTGACCAAGTGTTTTTTTCTGCCATTGGCCAATGGTTCATCGATCTTTCTGTGACTTTCAAAGCTGCATGAACATTCAGGAAGTTAAGAATGGTACTCTGTGCTTCCTGTTTGGCTTTTACAGCTTCCATTTTGCAACTGAAGTTCTATTTGCCTTTGGACCTGGTCTTGTTATTGGGCACTGAGTGTGTACTGTGCATAGTGATCACTCGTAGCAGGCTGACCCTGGGGACTTCTGTATTCATTCATGAGGTTTCTTGGCACCACTGGGCATTGCTCATTAGACACGGGATATTGTGGAGTAGAAGAGGCACCTGCTGAAACTATACTGCACAATGCTCCATTCAGGTCCAGTCGTTAGTCATATGGCACATGCTTCTGACTAAGCTGATTTTGTGTGTCACAGGATGCCAGGCAGTGGAGTGACCTTTTCCAACATGAGCTGGTACATTCCATTGTAATCAGTGAGTTTTTGTTGGATTTTCTTTTTCAGGACTCTGCCAAAGAAAAGTTGTAAGAGTAAGAAAAGTAAATCCATAATGGAGTACTCCCAACTCAGCAAGGAAAGAGCTGGCTGAGAAGCTACAGTCATGGGTCAAGTTGTGCAGTCGCCATTGAGATGGCTTTGAACAAAAGCAGGAGAAAGGGGGAGGGCACTAAAAACACCTCCTATTCATTGGGCAAAGACCAGAGATGCTGCCTCAAAAGAAGGTGTGAGTATTTCCTCAGCAGATGTAGGAGATCCTGAAAAATAAAAGACATAACACCAAGCAAGGTGTTGTCAGAATTCTCAGCACCTTTGGAGGTACATGTTCCATGGTGGTAGTGCACAGAAGAAGGCTGATCCTACAGTTCTCACTTGACAGGTCAAGATAGGCTCTGAATCCCACCTGGATAATCCAGAGCCGTAGGCCGAGGAAAACATAGCAATGATAAAAACAATTGTTAATGTTTCTTGGTGCTTACCATAACCGTTAGACTCATAGCAGGAAAACAGATGGCCCACCACAAATCATAGGAACTGGGGAGAATATAATGCCAGTAACTATTTATAGGTGTGTACGCCAGAGAAACTGATAAGGAATAGTAAAACACCCAGGGATTACCGCCAGATCTGAAAGAGCCAGGGGCAAGTGTGGTGTCAAGCCTATTAAGAGCTGGAGCTCTGCAGAAGAGAGGCCATCGAACCACTCCCTGGTGGAACTACAGCAAGGCAGGAAGGTGGGAAGAGCAAGAAGTACTCTGGCCTCTCTCTTCCCTCTTCCTGCATCTCCTGCCAGAGAGAAAGGCAGCCATGTCCCACAGAGGATAGCTATGGGGTGAGAGGGGGGCACCCCAAGAAGAACCAGCACCCAAATCACAGCCCCCTATGGTTGGTCCCAGGCTGCAGGCAGGCCATTCTTGTATCTGGAGAAAATAGCCCTCCAAGAACATTCCAAAGAGGGATGGAACCATCAGACCCAGCAAATTTACTGTCATCCACACCTAGTAGGGGTATCGCCACATCTGCCTGAGACAAGCACCAAGAACTCCTTTTTGCTGTTCTGAGTGCATCATTCCAGATGCTTTCATGTTAGTGTGAAGAATCTAGAAGGACCTTTCAGGAGTCTGCATACTCTAGGACACCACAGGGCATATTTCCAGATAAAATCAAAATCACAGGTACCGGGGCTTAAGCCCTCAACATGTCTTTATGCAGGACACAATTGAACCTACAGCAAAAAGCAATGAGTGTGGAGGTTCCAGTAAGCGTGTCCAGAATTGGTGTTGCCCCTAGAGGGTGGCTCTGAATGACTCACCTCTCCATACTTGCCCTGGTGGGAGCCCCACTGAGAACAGTCTACTGCCAGCCTCTTGGGGGTCCCAACAACTGCAGGAAGGTCAGAGCAGAAAGGCAGTTGCAGCCGGTGGGGAGCTGGATGGGGGAGAGTCCTCCCTGCCTACATCTGCCCACACAGGCCCAGGACGGACCACATGCCCGAGGCTTCCACAGCCCATCTTTTTGGCAGGCAAGTCCTCCCATGTGGGCTCAAGCTGCTGCCCCTGGCCTAAGGCGCTGGGGGCGTCCACCACTCTTTCTTCTACTGCTCAGATACCTTCCACATGTTGTACACATGGTGGGGGGCGGGGGACCGAATCATTTCCTTCTCTGTATGCTGATTGGTTGCATATGCTCATTCTGTGGGGGTCTGTACTATCTGAGGCATCTGACATGCCCACCGCCAATCTGAGCAAGTTTAGAAAGGCCAGAGACCTGGACTCAGATGTGGGCAGGACCACACTGGCCTCTCTGCTCCCTAGGCAGGAAATGCCTTCAACTGGTATGCCCGTGTTTCAATGAGAGGCAGGACTGTGAAACGACCAGGTGTCGGAAAGACCAGCTTTTCAGTCATGGTACTATATGACCCAAGGCCAGTAGCTTGAGCCTCACCTTCCTCGTCTGTAAAATGGGGCTAATCCCAGCACTTACCACAAAGGATGTTATGAGCACCAAATGAGATGAGGAATTTAAAGCGCTCTGTGTATTGTGCTCAGTACTGGTTAGTGATTCATTGTGCTGTGATTAACAATAACACTTATCATTTTGTTCTTCACACATGCCTCATAATATGTAACAGCAAAGCATGTTACTGGGCATCCAGTGAAGAAAAGAAGCAAGGAAAGGGGGGCACATGAGCTACTTGCCCAGTTGGCGCGAAGCCCCCCTATTCCCACCAGCTCTGCTGCCCACCAGGGCGCTCGGCAAGCTGGGGCGTGGAGAAAGCCACATCAGCTCCTGGGGCCATGTCAAGTCCCTCTACCACCCAGGCAGCCCCATCCTGTGTTGACTTTGGGAATGTCTTTAATGTGGCCTCCACAATCTTTAAACCCTTTACAGAGCAGATTTATTCAAGTCACTGCTCTCAAGCCTCTTTTAACTCCAAGCTCAACTTTTATTTGTTGCCCTGGACTTGCCGACTGAGCTCTGTGATCAGGAAGGAAGCGCCTCCTGAAGTGAGCTTCGTGGTGTAAAAGGAGCCCGCTGGTTACTTGTGTGACACAGCTGTGCGACCAGAACAGAGCGCAACCCTCAGTACCTAATTACACCTCTGGGATAGTTTCACCTACATTATCAATTTGTTATGAAAAGTGTTACTATCACTTCTAATTCATATAAAAGCTTATACATTGAGAAAAGGTAGGTACCTAGATTTGCTTCTCATAAGTGACAAACTGATGGTCATATAGATGTAATGACACTGAAGCTGGCAAATAGGGGCTTAAATAACTTATCCACCTGCCTATTCACAGTATGACTTTAACAAGCTAGTTATTTTATCAGAACTTCCATTTCCTGACCTGGGGACAACTATATACAAATATAAATATAAACATAAAAATGTATGTATATATGTATGCATATATGTGTATATTTTAAGGACATCACAAAGAAGTTAGGTAACATATACACACACAGTGCTCGGTACACAGTAGATGATCTTGTCTAAAGCAATAGAAGTGACGCTGCAGAATAGGTGTTCAATATGGGTCCCTGTCCTTCCTAATCCCAGGACCTAGACATGGGTTGGAAATTTTTTTCTAAGAGCCAGATGGTGTTTTCAACTTTATAAGCCATATGGACTCTGTTGGCAATTATTCAACCCTGTTGTTTTGTCACGTTAGCATCCATAGGCATTACTTAAATGAATGATGATGACTGTGGGGCCCAACAAAACTTTATTTATAAAAACAGACTGCAGGCCTGATTTGACCCATGACCTATATCTGATGACCCTGACCTAGCATAAAAAGCTGTACATAATATCATAAATGATGACAATTTGTACATAAACCCTACTCACCCTTCAGCAATTTAAAAAGGGAGGTTCAGCCCTTCCTATTCTGTGAAATTTTTCCTCCGTGACAATGTTGGGCAAACTTAAGGCTCCTGTGGCCTCTGCCCTTTACATACATCCCAAGACACTCACCTTCCCATGAGAATAAAGGTGCCATTTCCCAGTGATCTGTGAGGTTCTAGAAGCCAGTGGCTGTGTCTGTCCATCTTTCTCAATATTTAAAAAGCAAACAGTAATACTTACTTCCCCAGGGAAATAAGAAAAAGTTACAGTGAAATGGCCTAAATTGAAGCTGGGGAATTTAGGCTAATCAGTGGTTCTCCACTGCGGGTGACTTTGCCCCCAGGGGACATTTGACAATGATAGGGTGTCGGGACTGTTTGCCATGCGAGCACTGGGCAAAGACCAGAGATGCTGCTAAATATCTTACAAGATTCAGGATAGTTTCTCCCAGGAAAGAATCATCTGGCCTCAAATGTCATTAGTGCTGAGGTTGAGACCCCTGGATTAATAAAAATAAAGCATTTTATCGGATACTAGTGTAAATCATACACACAGCACTTTACAATTTATATGTTATCTGCCCTGTCCCCTGTAGGGTGAATCAAATGAGATTATGTGCATAACAGAAGTCTGCATAAATCATTAAATTTGTCTAAAAGTAAGTCTTTTCTGTCATTAACCAATCCTGTGCCAACAGCATGTAGGCTAATTTGGAGCATTCTTCAGTTTATCCTGCCCAATCTGCCCCTCCCCCATCTGTTTAAGCCCTTTTCCCATCACTCTCTTCTAAGCAGGAATAGGAGTGCCTTTGGCCAACTTTCAAAAGCGGGGGAACAGGAAAGCCACACCTCAGTCTGCTTTTCTGTAGGCAAAATTATCAAATTCCTTTTAACTTTTTCTCTAGGTCTTATTTTTGAAGGCTTCAGTTATTTTAATTTTTACAAAGATTCCCCTGTATATTTTCTCCTAGTTTGCTATATACCTCCCTCAATAGTAAGGCTTAGCCTAAAAGGGCTTCCAATTCATCTTCCCCTTGAACAGTTACCCAGGTTTCTGGAAGCCACATTGGATGGCATCTCACACTCATGTATGCATGTAACTCCGGTGATGGTCCATCTTCCCACTGAAAGAGTTTGTCCCACTTTCTTCTTTCATGTGAGCACGTGAAGAGAAAAATTGCAGAGGCTCTTGCTTGGGGAACTGTCCTAAAACACCTGGGTAGACGAGGGTTTAGCTCCCTGTTCAGTTTTTGCCCACTTGAGGAGATTGAATGGGAGATGGGTGATATTTCATTTCATTTGGTCTTGTTACAGATTGAATTTTGTCCCCCTAAAAAAGACATGTTGAAGTCCTGACCCCCAGTGTCTCAGAATGTGACCTGATTTGAGATAGGTAATTTACAGAGGTAATCAAGCTCCATTGAGTTCAGTAGGCCCTAATCCAGGGTAACCAGTGTCCTTATAAAAGAAGAAATCTGGACACAGGCAGGCACTCACACGGAGGAAAGACGATGTAAAGATGCACAGGGAGCAAATGGCCATCTACAAGCCGAGGAGCAAGTTGAGAGGCCTGCAACAGGTCCTTCCCTGGAGACTGCAGAGGGAGCGTGGACCTGCAGACACCTGGACGTCGGACTTAATGGCCCCCAGAGCTGGGAGACGATATCAGCTCATGGTACTTTGTTACAGCAGTTCAGGAACTAGTTGCCATAGTTTCTGCCACTGATGCTCTAGGTGGAGTTCATGATCATCTCAGAACGTTGCTGCCAAGCATCGTTCATCACCATGACTGTGTAACAGATGTCATGAGCCATCTACCCATTTCCCCTCGGCCTGCCCCAGAGGCTACATGCAGCCATGCAGATGGCTTCCTGCCTCTCCTGACTAACAGCATTCTCTGACCATGGGCACAGACATCCACAGACAGAACAAGTTAGAAGAGCCGGAGAGTCCCCAGGGTGGCCCTCCACTGAGGAGAGACAGCAGTGGTGAATAAATAGCCCAGCTTCTTCACCCCGGCCAGATCAGCTGGTGTTCAGCACAACTTTTCAGAAGGTCTCCAGCAGCCTGAGCCCAGGTTGGCCGGCATGCAACCTGCTAATGAAGGCATCCCCTCTTAGCTTCCGTCCTCCACTTTCTCAAGTCCCCACTCCCTCACAGGGCCAACAAAATACTGGGCCCAAATCCTTGTCTTGCAGTCTGCTTTAGAAGACACCTTCACTCAACTCACCCTGCAATGGGAATGGGAATGACTGGACTTGGCATCTGAGAGCCAGCACCACCCCTAGGGCTTAAAACCAAAGAAGGGGAGAGAGGACTTAGGTACTACGAGTCCAAGAAAAGACTTAGCCACATACCAACCAGGGGCAAGGTCAGGAATCAAAGCCAGAACCTGAACAGATACTCAGAGAAATTCAGGGGTCCCAGCCAGAGTCACATCTGAGAAAGAATGCTTCAGGATGGCTGCGATCCAGGTAGGTGGCTATTCCTGTGGTTACTCTGCACCACCCATGTGCCAGACACTGGGCTAGGCCATCAAGGCACAGGAGGAGATGAGACACATCCCCCGAACTCAAAGAGCTCACCTTTTTGTGAAGAGAGACCAAGGTATAAAAAAAATGTGATTTAAGAGCTATGGAACAAATGGTGATGGGAACTCTGGGGAACCCAGGATGGATGAGACAAGGTCACATTCTGAAGCACCTTGTATGCTGCGCTAAGGAATTTGCATGTCTCGTGGTAGGTAATAAATAGGGCTGGGTTCACGAATGCGTGGCCTGGGCAGTCAAACAAGGTCCTCTCCTTAGAAGGAGCCCATACTTGGGTTAATGTTCTCCTCTCTCTGTCTTGAGAGTCTTACTACCTTTTTAACAAGAAGCCTTGATTTTGTACTGGGCCTGAAAATTATGTATCCAGTCCTGACAATAAGGAACCAAGAAATTAATACCCTAAAGAGTTGCTGTAAGCCAGAACTAAGGTACATGAGCTGTAGATTTCTAAGGAAGGTGGAGTACTGACGGGGGAGAAGGGGCGAACTAAAAACCAACGGGGGTTTCTCCATTTGAGGAGCTTCCTGCCCAGTCAGAACCTCTGCTTCCAATAAAGGGTGCAGAGGCACTGAGGCATTTCAATGCTTTTTCTGTTCACTCATTCAACATAAATGAATTAATGCAAGCCCTTTAATATGTTAGACACACTACCACAATATTAATTATAAAATGAGAATCTATGTGCATGGGGCCTGACAGTCAAGAGAATTTAGTCCAGGCCCTCTATATCCACCATAAATTATGCAGCAGTTTTTCACCCTCGAGTACAATTCTTTCAACAGTTCTGTGCGGAAGGTATTGCGATCCTTGGTTCACAGATGATACACCTGAAGCTCAGAGAGGCTTCAGTGTACTCAGGATGAATCCAGACCTGACTAGATAACCTCCATGGGAGGGGCTGTGAGCCGAGGCGTGTGTCTGGGTCTTTCTTTGCATAGGCCCCCTGTACCACCCTACTGCTGCCTCCCCACATCGCCATCCACTCTGGGGGCCTCTGTAAAGCTGCCTCCAAATACGAAGGCTTCTTTGAGCAGTCACTGTATGTCACAGGTGTTTAAGCCCTTTTGATTTGTAAAGTAGTTCTGAGTCTCTGCAGGGCAGCTCAGCTTTTCCTACGGCGCATGTGCAGGCACAGGTACGGGATCATTCATACTGACCATGACTCCAGCTCTTGTCACACGGGAGTTGCTAAGAGTTGCCTAAGTGGTAAGTGGTATCCTTATGCCTCTATCTGGCCCTAGAGAACCGTTCTCAAGGGCAGCTCACCCAACTCCAGGTTCAAGGTGGGCCTGCTTGGTGGAAGGAGAGCCCCCTCCTCTTGCCATGGTACAGGCATGTCACCCAGTCCTGACCAATGAGACATGAAGGGAAGTTGGAGGAGGGATCCCTTCAGAGACAAGTTTTTCTCTCTCCTAAGATTCACTAGAAGTTTTGGACTGGCTCTGACCTCTCTATGTAGCTTTTTACCCACCTCAGTGACCTGGGTACATCACAGAAACAATATATGGAGTATTTTTATATACACAGGTCTCCTGTTTGCTTTCTGAGGTAAAATTCACACACGTAGAATCTCCCCAACCCAAACTCTGTGCCCACTAAGCACCACTCCCCATTCCCTCTCATCCCAGCCTCTGGCACACACTAATCTGCTTTCTGTTTCTGTGGATTTAACTCTTCTGAGCATTTATAGAGGTAGAATCATACAGTGAGAGATCTTTGGTGTCTGGCTTTCACTTAACATGAGGCTTTTGGGGTGTGTCCGTGTTGTGCGTGTTCAGTTCCTCTTGGCTGGGAAATGCTCTGTTGTCTGTATACACTGCAGGTTTCAGCCACTGGTGAACATTTGGGCTGTTTCCACCTTTAGCTGTTGTGAATAATACTGCCCTGAACATGCATTTGCATGTATTTGTCTTGAGTACCCATTTTCGATTCTTTTGATATCTACGTAAGCTGGAATTGCTGACTCATGTGGTCATTTTCACTTTTGAAGAGACAGCCAAACTGTTCTCTGCAAGATTATACAGTCCCACCTGCTATCTTGCTTTGCCCTTGATGCTAACCTGGTCAGGTCAGGTTATTTTATAAGGAAGGATCCCAGACTCAAAGGCCTAGAATCATTTGCCCATCTCAGTTGATCAAGTGTCAGAATTTGACTCCATGCTTTTGACTTTAAGTCCCATTCCTTTCCATCCTTTCCTTTTCAAGCCTTTAGCTTCCACTTCTAGAGAGAAAAGTCCACAGATCTATGATACATAAACTTGTCCAGATATTGATGACGGATCATGGGAAAATCCCAGTCTGGAGGGCCAGGTGCTTAATATTATGTTAACACAAACATACATACATTTGCTTTCCAAATCCAAATGATACCTAGCCCATACTAAATGCTCAGAAAATATTTGATGAAAGAGCCTCTTGGATTCATCTGGGGGCATTGGTGGCTGTGGTAGCTAACAATCCATATGCTTGCTTTTCTTCAACAGCCTTCTTTGCCAGCATAGCCCTGCCAGAAGAAGAAGGGACTGGATTCACCTGATGTGACATAATTCCAGGGATGAAACATCTCTCTAACCCTCTGACTTATCAGGTCTATCAGTATCCTTCTTTAAATTGGGTGGTAATACCTTTCTCAACTTACTGTTGTCTAATTATTTAATGTATAAACATATTATCCATGGTGTATTTTAATCAGCATGTTTGCTATTTATTTATGAATCAGTTTTCATCTTTCAGGACTTTGATGTTTTCCTGCCAAGAAATAACTAGTACCAACTCCGAATAATGATTATGTTTCATAGTTCATAAAAGTCTTCTGAGATCAATAAGGTTAATAAGTGATACTGTCACTTGGGCATGTTGATAAATTTTTAAAAATTTAAAAATGTGGCTGAGCCAACTGAAAAGCTGGAACTGGAAATAGATTATAGCATTTTGCCCCAAGGCTCTGGCAGTGATTGAAACAAAGTGTTTTGAAACAGCGAATTGGCAATTCTCTGACTTCTCATGTTCGCTCTCTCCAAGAAGGACACCTGGCTCAACTATACAAAACAGCCATTCAGAATTATAGTCTGGGCTTTTGTTATGCAAAAGGTAAATGAGGGCAGCCTGAACTCTTCCAGGAAAGGCTGTTTTTACTTTTTCCCTAGGGAGAGCTCTCATCAAGTAAACAAGAAAAAAAAAAGGAAAAGGAAAGAAAAAAGCAAAATAAAACTGGTTTGACAGGAAACTCAGAGTCTTGAATATGAGTGGGTTCTGAGATTATTTTGTAGAAGTTCAGACAATGTTGTTAAGTGTCTCCACTGTAAATGAATTGAACCTCCAACCTCCCCTGTTTGGGAACACTAAGTCATCACAGCACATTTTCAAGAGCTTCTGGCTGGTTCTCTTTCCCTAACTCTCAATTGGCAGAGACTTGCTTTGATTTTAGTTGTATTTATGTTCTTCTAGAAATGATTTGACCAACACTGTGGTTGGCCCATGAAAAGGGAACCTGTGCCCCAAATGATGACAAGCCTGTGAACATTCGCACACATCCGGGGTTTGCATATTGTGATGCAAACAGTGCTGGAAACTGCACTTGAATTTAATGTTCGAGGTTGCTGGCCAGGGTACCTGGCCTGTTATTGTAAAAGCCTGAAGTCCAGAAGGAAAGAATGAAATGAAAGCCACTTCACCACACCAGGCACATCCAAGATGCCTGCCACTTGCATTTATGACTTTCAACCCTTCAGATCTGATGGCCATCCCTGGTGTGTCCCTCAGTATGTTAGGTGGGCATTAGGCACATGTGAAGCCAGGCAGCTTCAAAGACTTATTGAAGAGTTTTCACACAATGAGTATTGAGACAGGGAAGAGACCACACATCGGTGTACCCCAGGAACTTTTTTTTACCTCTCAGGGCAGAAGCTGACCCCTCCTTAGCTTACCTGGCAGCTGTTTACTGAGTTTTGACTGTGTGCTGGGCCTCACTTTGAGGATTGGATACACAGCAAGAACGGGACCCAGCCTGTGCTATCCTGGAGGTCACCCCCCGGCAAATAAGAGAGATGAAAAAGGTCATTAAGTGCTGTAAATGCAGATAATCAGAAGTGCTACAAAAAATCAAGGAGAGTGGTGCAAGACAGGGAGATATTTTAGTTGGCAAGATCAGAGAAAGGCTTAGAAAGGAGAAAGCCCTGCACACGTTTAGGGGATTCACCAGGAGAGCAGTGGATACCAGTGTCCTAAAGGAGCAACGATGTGTCTGAGAAAATCAAGACTGACTCAGGAGAAATACCGGAAGGGTGGGCAGGGCAGGCAGGGCCAGAGCACGAGGCTCTATAAACCCGCGCCTCTCAACGGCAGAACTATCGACATTATGAGATGGATAATTCTTTGTTGTTATGGAGGGAGGTGGTGGGTCAGAGTCTTGATAGTGGGACGTCCAGCAGCACCCTTTGCCCCCCAGATGCCATTAGCACTTTATGTTGTGAGAACCCTAAATGTTTCCAGACATTGCCAAGTGTCCTCTGGGGAGGGGATCATTCCCATTGGTCCTATGGCAAGAACAGATCTCAACAATGACCTTGGGTTTTATTTTAAGTGCGATGGAAACCTGTTGGATTGTTTAAGCAGGGGAGTTCTGCAATCTAATTTACATTTCAAAGAGAACACTGGCTGTTGGGCAGCAAGAGTGACAGCAGGGACAGAGTGGTTCAAGAAAGAGATGAGAACAGGACCCTTCAGAAGGGTTTCTACAGATCTAGCTTAAGAAGAGAGACCCATCTTCAAGCAGGTCCCTAGGTATCTACCTGACCATGGCATAAAATGACCCTTCTCAGCTGTCCAGCACCAATTCCAAAGTTGCTTGGTCAGCAGGCATAGGGGCCAACAGTAGACCTTGAAAGACGTCTAGAAAAAATGGCTTCTTAGGTGACCGAGGGCTCAGTGGTATGTTCATAAGACTGGGTGGGCTCCTACATAGCCAAGTGGGCGTGTACACACTGTACCTTGGGAGCATGTCCCATCGCTGGCTCTGACATCCCTCAGCCTCAAAGAGCACCAACTGACAGGACCACTAGAAAACAGATCACAAAACGTTCATTTTGAGGGGCTCCTCTTTTCTCACATTGCCAATCCTACATGGAAGAAAGGAAGATGCTCTTCCCACTGGTGTGTCAGCATCTGAAGGTCAGTGACATGTCTTCTCATCCATGTACTCCTCTCAAGCAACACATAAGTCCTTATAAGTATCTTTCCAGAGAAGCTGGTTCACTCCCTAACCCTGAAGTACTAGATCTTTTCCACTCCATTCCATGTCACCATTTCCCACCACAGCTCCTGGTAAGGGCTGAATTGTTCCCTGCCTCCAACACTGCACAAAGTCACATATGGAAGTCCTAATCCCCAAGGTGACTGCATTAAGAGCTAAGACCTTTAAGGAGGTGATTACGATTAAATCAGGTCATAAGGATAGGAGCCTAATCCAACAGGACCTATGTCTTTATAAGAAGAGCAAGAGACACTGAGAAAAGCCAGGTGAGGACAGAATGAGAAGGTGGTCGTCAGCAACCAGGGGGAGGTCTCCGGGGAAACCAGACCTGGTGACACCCTGATCCTGGACGTCAGCCTCTAGAACAGCAGCAAGATACAGTTGTGCTGTTCAAGCCTCCCAGGTGCTGTTGTTCTGTTCTAAGCCCTAGCAGACTAAAACAGAACTGCCATCCTGTTTTAATGGGACATGACAGCATGTCCCATCGCTGGCTCTGACATCCCTCAGCCTCAAGGAGCACCAACTGACAGGACCACTAGAAAATAGATCACACACATTCATGTGATCCCGATGTCATCCTCACGTGAACGATGTCATTTCACCTAGGGGATAGTCATCTCTGGCTTTAGTCTCTGTGGCTACTTTGGAAATTCTTTTTGAAATTCCCCCCACGCACCCCCTGCCCTGAGTTTGCCTTATATGGCACTTCTTGAGGATTCTCCGATTCCTTCCCCTTAGTATTCTTCTCTGACTCATCTTTCCTGGCTCCACTCTTACACGTTAGTGGTCCCCGGGGTTTTGTCCTCAAAGCTCTTCACATCTCAAGTCTAGACACTCCTAGGAAAGCTCATGTATTCCCAGAGCTTGAACCATCACTTCCATGTGGATGACTCATACATATATTTTCCCAGACTCAATATCTCTCTTGAGCCCCAGACCTTTAATTTCTGCCTCTAACTTGACCTTTTCCCTATTAAGGATGCCACCACCAAACCTCTCACCTAAGCAAGAAATTTGAAAGGCACCTTTGATTCTTTCTTTTCTCTTTTTCTCCAAATTTGGACAGAGTTAAATGCACTAATATTGAAATATAATTATCAAAATCATTTTAAAAATACAATTGTGAATAGTAATAGTTATGCTGCCTTATTAACTTATTAAATAATGAGACCTATTACCCAGATGAATGACTATGATTTCAGGGTAGTGATGAGCTGCACAAGATTTTGATACAGTTGCAACACCTGTAATGTGGTTTGAAGATATCTGTGATTTCTGCTGGCAAGAAAGTTGTAAGTACTTCTAATGCTACTGCAATGGGTTGTCTATATTCATGATTGAAGAAAATGTGGGATTTGAGTACAAGTTGGTAAAAATAAAGATTTTTGTCTTAACCCATTTCACAAAAATCCTAACCATGGAAGAACTCCTGAGATGCAAAAAGACTAGTTTCTCTCTACTTCTTCCTGGATAAACAACCCTCTAAGTATCTACTATTAGAGGCACATCAATAGCCAGTGGGCCCTTTGATGTCAAGATAACTAGCCCTGGATTCCTAGAGCAATTGCAGAGATTAATGTTACCATCGAGGACTCAAGAGACACAGGGACAGAGATTCCTACCACACCACCATTCAACTTCCCTATATGGACAGTGAAGAAGGCAGATGGGCGTTAGAGAATGGCAATGGGTTATCCTATGCTTAAGCAGGTGGTGACTCCAATTGCAGCTGCAATACCGGATGTGTTTCCATTGCTTGAGCAGATTAACACGTATCTTGATACATGGTATGCTGCTATTGACCTGGCAGATGCTTTTTCACAAAGTATATTAGTAAAGACAACCAAAAACATGTTCCTTTCAACTGGCAAGGCCAGCAACACACCTTCACTGTCCTTCCTCAAGGGTATATCAACTCTCCAGCCCTATGTTATAATTTAGTTGGTGGCCATCTTGACTGCCTTTCCCTAGATAGGATATTATACTGGTCCATTATGTTGGTGACATGCTGGTTGGACCTAGTGAGCAAGAAGTAGCAACTACTTTAGACTTAAAGATAAGACACTTGCTTGTCAGTGGGTTGGAAAACTTCAGGGACCTTCTACTCAGTAAAATTTCTAGGTGCCTAGTGGTATGGGGCACGTTCAGACACCCTTGCTAAGGTAAGGAATAAATTGCTGAATCTGGGCCCTTCTACAACCAAAAGGGATCATAATGCCTAGTGGGCATCTTTGTATTTTGGAGGAAACCTGTTCCTTATTGGATTATGATACTTGAGCCCCTTTACTAAGTGACTCAAAAAGCTGCTAGTTTTCAGAAGGACCCCAAAGAAGGGAAGACTCTGCAACAGGTCTGGGCTGCTGTGATACCACTCTGCCACTTAGGCCACGTGGTCCAGCAGAAGCAGTGGTGCTTGATGTGTCAGTGGCAGACAAGGAAGCTACTTTGAGCCTTTGGCAGGTCCCTAGGGTTGTACACAGTGCAGGCCCTTTGGATTTGGGGAGCAAAATCCTACCATCCTATGCAAATAACTACTCTCCTCTTGAGAAATAGCTCCTGAGCTGTTACTGAGCCTTAGTAGGGACTGAACACTTACCCGAGAACCACGAAGTTTTCATGTGACATGAGCTGCCCACCGTGAACTAGGTGTTTTCTGACCCACCAAGCCATCAAGTTGGACACATACAGCAACTCTGTCATCAAATGGAAGTGATACCTATGTGACTGGCTTGTCTGAGCAGGGCCTGAAGGCACAGGTAAGTTACACAAGAAGCACCCCAAAGGCCCATGAGCCCCACTCCTGCTTCACCATCTTCTCTCTCCAAGACTGCATGGACAGCCTCATGGGAAATTCCTTACAGGTAGCTGACAGAGGAAGCAGACTTGTGCCTGGTTCTGCAGGATTATATAAGCACTAGCTGAAAGTGACAGCCACAGCCACAGCATGGCAGCCCCTCCCTGGGACATCTCTGAAGGACAGTGGTGGAGGAAATACCTCCCAGTGGGTAGAAATTTGGCAGGTGCACCTCCTTGTGCACTTTGCTTAGAAGGAGAAATGGCCAGATGTGTGATTCTATATTGCTTCATGAGTTGTGGCCAATTGGCAGGATGGTCAGGGGCTTGGAAAGAGCATGATTATAAAATTGATGATGACAGGAAATCTGGGAAAAAATTATGTGGCTAGACCCCTCTGAATGGGCCAAAAATATGACTGTAATTGGGTCCCATGTGACTGCTCACCAAAAGGCTATCTCAGCAGAGAGGTATTTTAATAATCCAGTGCATAGGATGGCCTGTTCTGTGGATACTAGTCAATGTCTTTCCACAGCCTCCCCCATCATCACCCAGTGAGCTCATGAACAAAGTGGCCGTGGTGGCAGGGATGGAGGTTATGTGTGGGCTCAGCAACGTGGACTGCTACATACCAAGGCCAACATGGTTCTGGCCACTGCCAAGTGCCTGTCTTCTAGCAGCAGAAACCAGCAGTGGGCCCCTGATATGACACCATTACTGGGATGATCAGCTGTCTGCCTGGTGGCAGGTTGATCACATTAGATCACTTCCCTCATGTTTCATTATTATTAGAATAGACACTATATGTATGGCTTTGCCTACCCTGTATGTAGTGCTTCTGGAAAACGACCTTCCATGGATAGGCAGAAAGCCTTATCCACCAACATGCTATGCCACACAGCCTTGCTTCCAGTCCAGGATCTCACTTCACATCAAATGAGCTGCAGCAATAGGCCCATGCTTATGGAATTCACTGGAATTTTCTAATCATGCTCTCCACCATCCTAAAGCAGCTGGCTTGATAGAATGGTGGAGTGGCCTTTTGGAGACCATTATAATACCAGGTGGTACTGACTAGGTGGCCGTACCTTCTAGGGCTGGGGAGAGGTTCCCCAACAGGCTGTACATGTTCTGAATCAGCATTCATGGAGCTGTTTCTCCCATAGCCAGGCCTCATGACTTGAGCAATCAAGGGGTGGAAATGGAGTGGCACCACTCACTATTATTACCTCTAGTGGCCCACTGACAAAACTTTTGCTTTCTGTTCCTATGGCCTTATGCATTGCTGGCCTAGAGGTCTTAGTTCCAAAGGGCAGAAAGTCCTAGGAGACACACAATGATTTCATTAAACCGGGAGTTCAGACTGCCACTCAGCCCCTCTGGGTTCCTCGCGCCTTTGAATGAGCAGGCAAAGAAGGGAATTACTGTCCTGGTGGGGGTGATTGATCCTGACTACCAAGGGGGGAAGCAACTTCACCTGGGCCTCCAGCTTGCTGACCACGGATCTCAGGACTCATCAGCTTCCACAATTATATGAGCCAATTCCTTTGGCTTTCTATAATAAACCTCATATATATGTGTATATACATACATGTATGCATGTAAATATATATACACACACATCTTACTGGTTATGTTTTTCTGAAAAATCCGAATTAAGATTAAAATAATTATCAAAATACCTCTTTTTAATTATTGGTAGAAAGAGTTGTGCTTCTCTATTAACTCATTAGACAGCAACACCTATTGCCAAGCTGAATGAATGGAATTTCAAGCTAGTAATGAGTATACACAATATTTGAGTACATATGCAACCCCCATAGTTTGAAAATAAGTGATTTCTATTGTTGAGAAAGTCATATGTCCTACTGATATTGCCTCCATTTGTTCTCTGTGTTCATGATGGAAGAAAATGAGGCATTTGAGTTACAGGTTAGTAAAAATAAAGATTTGTTTTGTCCTAACCAAGTTCATAAGAATCCGAATCATAGATCCCTCAGGGTCCATATAGCCCAAGAAAAGAACCCTCAGGATGAAGAAAGACTATTGTCCTTCTACTCCTTCCTGAATACCCTCTAAGAAGCTACCTTTAAAGGGACATAGGAAATAGCCAACGGGCTCTTTGATTCTCGGGACAACCAGACATCTAAAAGATTATCATGTGTGCCACAGACAAGAAAAACTGAAGTGGGACTTGGTTTTAAAATAA
The DNA here is from genome assembly GCF_030020395.1 of Manis pentadactyla. Classification (NCBI taxonomy): domain Eukaryota; kingdom Metazoa; phylum Chordata; class Mammalia; order Pholidota; family Manidae; genus Manis; species Manis pentadactyla. The sequence goes on along the minus strand of NC_080019.1, from coordinate 187,608,256 downwards.
AAGAGAGTGAAGTCTCTTTCCGTGATTGGTCTTTGGGACAACAACTGATCTCTTACTCAAACTGATTTTGACCCCTCTGGGCCCCTCACATAGTGCTCCCACGGAGCAGACACGCAGTAATTACTTGCTGAATAAATGATCAGAGAAGGACTGATCATGCTACAAAAGTATCACTTTAAATTGCCAAGAGCTCACTGGATTCACACAGGTTATTTTATTATGTGTTTCTCTCCAATGTCCTCTTCCTTCTCTTCCCATGCCGTGTGTAAAGCATGACCAGGTATCAGGCATCATCTTTCCTTAGAGCAGCTGGCTCTGGGCACTGCTGGGCATCATCAGCCAGAAGCTATGGGGCCTTACATTTAGTTCATTCCATGCCAAAGCACAGGGGGTGGGCGAGATGAGTAAGTCCAACCCACTTGGTATTCACTGTTGGTCTTTCCATGGAAGAAAGCAAGGTTACATCCCGTCAGGAACTCTGCCTTCTTTGGTTAACAGACCCTTATCTAAATGCGCTCAGGGAGAACACAGGTGCACCCGCATCAGATAAGAGAAGGTTTCACCATTTTGACAACCATACACAAGTCCCCCCTTATCCGCAGTTTCTGGCATCCACCGGGGATCTTGGAACATATCCCCTATGGATACTACATTTTGTTAATACAGTAATGAATTTAATGAACTTATATGTTACTGAATTTACGTATTAATCCTTATGCGTGCCCCAAGGAGAACTGGAGAATACAAAAAGAGGAACAAATATATATCTAATCTTTCAACCCGAATATACATACTCCTCATATTTTAGCTAATTTGCTTCAAGACAAGGTTACCTTTTGCAGAGTTCTTTTTTTCTTGTAGGATTTTTGTCCAGGAGAATGGGAAAGGGGGATTGTAATTGTATATATTTGTGATGATTCTAGCATATACCATCTTGTTTCCTTTCCCTGTCACTTTCTGTAATAGCTTTTTATATAATACATATAAATTTTATGTATTACATGTATTTTATGTAATTATACATAAAATGTGTATATATTTAATAAAAATGCTTTTGTTTATCAATATCCTTTTAATGGCCAGCTATTACCTCACTCATTAAATGTGTCATCATTAATGATGCACTCACACTGTTTCCTCTTTTCTCTACCACAGATAAGGCTCCTGTGGGCATCTCTGCCCATCCATTTTTCCCTATACTCACTTTGTCTTTGGAATGGTTTCCTAGAAGTGAAAACACTGCAACAAAGAATGAAGTTTCTGAAGACTCTTAATATAGATGGCAATCAAGCTGCTCTCAATGTGGTTTTTTATTTTAAGTTTTAACACATTGGTGTCTTCATTATCTAACTCGGGAGAAATAGCTGTAGTCTCAAATAATTTCTTTTCTTTCATGCCAGACAATAAGTTCAGAGCTTTCTCAGTGCTACCGTGTGAGAAGAAGAATCATCTAGCACGAGATAGCATGATGGTCAACACACAGGCCTAGAGTGAAATGCATGGTTTCCAACCCCAGTTCCACCCCTATCTGCTGGGTGATCCTGGGCCAGTTATTCACCTTCTCTGTGCCTAAATTTCCTCATTTTTAAAGTGGGAGGAAATAATTGTACTTACTACATATGGAGTCCATGAGGATTAAATGAGTTGCTTCATGTTAAGTAGTTTAACATATAGTATGGCTTCAGTAATTTAACTACTATTTTTATTGTTAGTCATGAGAGCAGTTTGCAATCACTGTGGTATTATAAACACTAATATCCAAGGCAAAATTTACCATCCTATTATTTGCTTCTATTTGTCCTACCTGTTTCTATATTACTTTTCCTTCACTCTTGGGCAATGTTGGCTTGACAGAGAGTTCACGATGTGTCCTAGTCTTACCCTCTGTGAGCGTGAGGCCAGCACTGTGCCACCGCCCTTCACAGCTACTCACCCGCCTTCTAGACTCACCCAAATCTAAACCGTTTTACTTCATTCAGACAGCGCAGGAGCAGCTTTTCCCTCCCTTCCAACTTATTTATTATTGTCATTTATTTTAATTGTGTACGTATTTTATATTTTATTCACAGATTATTATGATAGATTTGTACAGTCAAAATTTATTTCAATCTACAGACATAATCATCCTTTCTTGCTTTTCAAATCTTCTTGCCTCTCCAAGCCTCCATCCGGGATTTTTTTCCTTCCTCCTGAAGAAAGCCTTTACTATTCCCTCTGCTACAAGTTTACTGGTGACGAAGTCTCTCTGTTCTTTGCGTAAGAATGTCTTTACTTTGCCTCCATCCTTGATGGATACTTTTCACACAACATAGAATTCTAGGTTGAAAATGAAACTTGCAGCATTTTAAAAACTTCCTTTTATTACTTTCTGTCTTCCTCTATTTTTTTGAAATTTTATGTCATTATTTTTTATTTGAATTTAATTTTATTTTGAGGTGGCAACTGTCTATTCAATATTCCTTTTTTGAAATGAATGTGTCTTTCTCTGGCCACTTTCCAGATTTTCTCTTTGTCTTTGGTTTTCTGCCATTTTCTCTGATGTGATTTTCTCTAGATTAATCCTGTTTCTTGAATCTCTACCAGTTTGGAAAGTTATCAGCAATGCCTCTGTACATACTGTGTCTGCTCCATTCTCTTCCTTTTATTCTTCTGGAAGGAACGTCATTACATGCATGACAGAACTTCTCAGTCTATTTCTATTATCTCATTCTTTCTTCTGTGTTTCTTCATTCTTTTTTCTCTCTGTTTCTTTCTGGATATTTTCTTCAAATTTGTCTTTTGATCTGCTGATGCTCTCTTATTCTTCAATATGCTTCAGTCCTTCCACTGTTTCCAATTTCAGTCATTACACTTTTCAGTTCTAAAATTTCTCTTTGGTTATCCTGATAGTTCCCAATGCTTGCCAGAATTCTTCATCTTTCCTTGTGTCTCCTGGACCATTTAAGCATTACTTTAAATTCTATTGTTGGTAACTATTATCTGGAGCCCTTTGGGGTCTATGGTATTTTTTTTTTATTCCCATCTATGTCTTGATAAATTTGATTGGCTTCCTCATGTACATGACAAATTATACAATTTATTTAAGACTTTATCTTCCTAGAAAGATGATTTAGTTTTGTTTTCAGTAAGCAGCCAGAAGCACCAGCATTCTAGGATTTGCTTCAAGGATTGGGATAATCCTAAGACAGGCTTCAATTCCCATAGGGCTATTCTTCCATCAACCCTGATTCCTAGGATATAGTGAGATAGAGCAGGGACATGGGTCAAGGGTCATGACATTGTAAAATCTAGTTAGCTTGCAAAAAAGGCCCAGCTTACTATTTAACTTAGTCTATATACTGTTCTTCCTCTTCTTCCAGCCCCTTAATCAATTAAGTAACTTTATAACCAGGATGAGAGACAGACCTTCAGAGTGTAAGAACCTATGTGGGTAAGGAATGCCAAGATCTGGATCAACACAGTCACCTAAGTAACCCTATTCTTAAGACAAATCCACAAAGGAATTATGAATCACCTGTATACATCATGCCTTATGCCAACCCTTACCCAAAAGGCCCTATAAAACCCCAAACCCTGAGCCCTTAAGTGCTCCTACTCTCTGAGGGCACCTGAGCTCCCATCTGAGTATGTATTATCTTATATCAAACAAACTTTCTCATTGCATAAGCCCCTTGCACTTGTCTGAACTCTTCTCCATGATAAAGACAAGAACTCTCCAACCTCCACCTCTAGTTGTAAATGCTTTTGTCATTTTACTACTTCATTCAGCTTTCCAGTCTTAACACAATCCTTTTCTCTCTCTCTCAATTTTATTTCAGACCAGTAGGGAAGTGGAAGTTCTCAGCATAAACTAACTCCATCCAGTTCTCCACAGCTCTCTCCAATTCTGGGGTGTTAGGGATATACTTCCCATACTGTGCAGATCAACAAGACACTGGACACCAGGTCACCCTGGCTTTAGGAGTTGGCAGGGGATGTGCCCTATTGCAAACAAGAGTTCAGTGAACTTCCCTTTCCTCCTTCTGTTCTTCCTCACTCTCCACTGTCTCCATGGTGGCTGACATTAGCTTCTACTTTAGCTTTAGTGAATTGCTTCCTTGCTGGCACTTGTCCTACCTGATAGAGAATTCTTTCCCGATCAGACTCAAGGACCCTCCCTGTCCAGGTTGAGGTCTCACCTAATGCACAGGGAGAGACCCCCCCTGGCTGTAGCTACCCAGCAACAGTAGGACTCAGTCATCTCAACCCAAAGCACAGGAGGTTTACCAGGACCAGCTTCTTGGTGGGACATGAACTCCTGTACTTTTCCCACTTACCTTGTGAAGTTATCAAAAGCTCCAAATATTTTTTTAAGTTCTTAGCTTCCTCTTCCAGAATCCTAATCACCTTTATGGTAAAAAAGACCCCAAATGCTGGGACGATCTATTTGTGTTTCTCTCTTCTTCTGAATCTTGGCCTCGTAATTCTTCGCTGTATTCACAGTTCTCCAATGCCTTCTACCAGGTGATATGTGTGCGTACATAACATTTTTATTGTTATTCCAGTGAATAACAATGCCAGGTGAATAACATTTTTATTCAACCTAACATCTTTTCTACTACATCCTTGGAAGATGTCATTTTTCTCTTTCTTCTTTTTTTTTTTTAACAGAATGAGAATCTAAGATACAGAGAAGACAAGAAACTGTTCAAAACTATAAATTAAATTAATGACAGATTTCTTACTCTGTGTATGTGTGTGTGTGTGTGTGTCTATGTGTGTATTTTATCCAACTTGCTACTTGTCTTTAGCTGGAAGTTGGTCCAAACCATGGGGATCATGTAGTCCATTATTTCAGGAAGTAGAAGTCTAGAGTCTATTTTTTTCAAAATCTTGTTTGTTAAAAATGTATTATTATGAAAAGAGATCCAGGAAAAAAAAGGTTTAATTTCAATATTTCCAAACTTATTTTACTACAGATTCCTTTGTTTTCATGAAACAGCCCGTGAAACAAATGTTTCATGGCATCTCAATTTACAAAAGGCTTAGATTTCAAAAGACCGTCCCTAAGAACTTTGCTTTTAAGTTCAAAGTGGTGTTAAACAAGGAACCATTGTATTCACGTTTATGCAAAGAAGAGCTCTGTTTGATGGCTTTGTCATGACTCATCCCATTTCATGTAACAATCTTCATTCTTTCACCACTTTTTAGAAAATTATTTCTACTTTTATTTTCTTTGTAATTGTACATGCAGGGAACATGGGATTGGTTGGGACAGGCATGTAATGACATTTTTATGCATGTTTTATTTTGAAATAAGTAGATTCACAGGAAGTTACAAAATTAATATACAGAGTATACCCTTCATCCACCTCTTGCCAATGATGACATTTCCACAGCCAAATGCAATACCAAGACTCAGAAGTTGACATCACTACAATACTATAAAATTGCCTGTTAACATGTTCAGTTTGCACCATTTTTAAACACGCAATCATGTGTGCGTGTAATTTTCTATGTAACTTTACCTAGTGTATAGGTCATGTACCTACCAACACAATCAAGAAACAGAACGGCTGGAACACATCCTCACACTTCTCTTTTACATCCATACCCACCGTCCTTGTCCCCTGGGAACCACCAAACTGTTCTCGATCTCTACAATTTTGCCCTTTCAGTATGTTGCATAAATGGAATCAAAGAGTGTGTAACTTTTTGAGGTTTACTTTTTTTACGAAGTATAATGCCTTTGAAGTGTCTATCCAGTAATAGCATTTTTATTCAACCTAACATCTTTTCTACTACATCCTTGGAAGATGTCATTTTTCTATTTCTTTTTTTTTTTAACAGAATGAGAACCTAAGATAGAGAAAAGACAAGAAACTGTCCAAAATTATAAATCAAATTGACAGATTTTTTTGACACTTTGGTTCAGAAACTTACAATAGACTTTGTTTCCTCTAAGGCCCCTTCTTCTTTCTTCCTGACTAGTTTAGAACAATAGGTCAGCTGAGGGCCATGGTCGATAATCAAAACTGACAGATTATTTAACCAGAAGTTCATTATATGAAAATCGAATGCTTGATTTTGCCTGGAGCAATGACTGCATTATTCTACTTAGTAAGAGTTGTAGAGTGGATAATTCAGAAATCATTCACATACTTCCTGTTGAAAGAATGTCTAAATCTGAATAGAATTTCTAAACTCAGCTCAAGAGTTGATAACTTCAAAAACAAGAAATGAATGCATTGACTGTGTCTACAAATGACATTTCCTAGTTTTCTTCATCTTCTCTCATCTTTGCCTAAAGGTCATCAAGTTTTGAGTGAACTTAGTAAGTATTCAACAGCATTTTGTAGTAGCAGATAATGTTTCTGGAGGGGGCAAGAATATTTTATGACATCCCAAAACAGACATGAACAATCTGAGGTTTGTACAATCCCATAAATACTCTTGAAGAATCTTTGAAAAAAAACTGCTGGGTAAAAAGTGGCCTAACATATCTCTGCAACCATGTTTTCTCAAGTGACATCACAGGGCCATCCAGTGTAGATCAGAGGAGCCTTAACTTCAGTCTGTCTGCTTTTGATTTTCCTTGCATGAAGCCCAGGAGAAGACCCTTATAAGTTCCACCTGAGTGCTGATTAGCTTGTGTCAAGTGGAGAGGCACTTGGAATGGGTAGAATTTAGGGACAAGAGAGAAAAAGACATCATTGCACAGTGTCTTACATGACTATCTTCCTCAACCAAACATCCCAGTGGAATTGTGTTGTTTGGGAGAGTAGGAAACTCTCTTTTTGGCATAGAAATTATAACAAAGCAACTGTAACCTAAGGAACAACATCCAGGGTTTTAAAATTTTTAATGTCTCGGGCACTTTCTCTCCCAAACCACCTGAATAGGCATCTTCAGAGCTGCATTAGATTCTGAGGCTGGGACTGTGGTTTCAGTTAGTACAGATAACAAGGTTGGATTTTTTATTTGGATAATTAACTCAGATGTATTTGCATCTATATGACAGGTGAACTGCTGTCCACTTAGAGCTTTTGAAAGGTAGTCCTTTTCCTCTGATGGTTTTTCATCATCACTGGATTTTTAAAATTTTGGCTCACAGGAGATTTACCTTGTAAGGTGTTTCTCTCAGTTTTGAACCTGGTGAACATTACAGTGGCTTGGAGCACATTTGGGAGTTGGAAGGTGCTCAGGTAAACACGCAGCCCAGAGAGCTTGCCATTCTCCCGTCCATGCTTGGTGTTTTCCTTCATCCAATGACGGAGACTGTGTTCACTTCCCTGAACTCAGAGAATCAGCTACTAGGAAGGGAGGTCTTCCTAACTACCAATTTGCAGTTTGGAGAACCGAGAAACTTTAAGATGTGGAAACTTCAAGTTGCAGTTAATAGACTAAAAATGCTAGATAATGTGCCCTTGGCAAAAGCAACATCAATTTTTTAGGAAAAGAGCTTAAACAAGCCTTAATAATAATAATCATAAAAAGCAAGCACACAGGGTACACTGGGCATTCAGTACCTTTTAAATAATATTTGGGTGAGTTAACTGTAAAGGTACCAATTGTGTGTTAAATTTTTCTCTAAATAAAAAACTCATGGGTATAAAAAAATAAGGGAGGAGATTCACAGTTTTTTCCTCACACCTAAGGTAGAGGCCACCCACCCAGACTTGGGGGTCCTGTACCCTTCACATTCAAAGTAGATCAAAGAGCTTGAAAACCAAAAGCTAACAACCTAGGGATATTTTTATAACCCAAGGAAAAAAAAATCATTTTGCAGTTTCCATTCCACAGAGAAAAATGATTAATTATATTGGGAGGGGGGACCTTATAATATTCAGAGCAACCACATTAAGTTCACATCATTCCTTGTTGCATATGGCACAGAGGCCAAAGAGCTTCATGGCAGTGCCTGGGAAGGACGTTGAATGGAAAATGAACATTTTCAAGAATATGTTATTGAAGTTTATAACTTGTAGATGTTTCCTGACTTCTCAATGGTGGCAAAGTCTCTAAAGGTAAATGAATATTGCTGTTATTTACACCAAATGACCACCCATCAATTTCAGAAAGACCACAGGGTAAAATAAAAAGTGTTGCCTTAGAAGACCATCAACAATGAGTCTATTTTGCAAAAACCCCACCCGTCTAACAATGCGATCATTTTATCGGCATTTTTCTTAGACTATGCCTTCCAAAGAAGGGGCTGTCCTAACTTGTAGAAACAATAAACAATCTTAAGAGATTAAAATAAATGACTTCAGGCTTCTTTTAATTTTCTGCAAACCCTTTGTGAGAATAAAAGAATCACTATCCTTAAATAACTGTAGAATTACATCATTGATTAACCACGTCCCTAGTGGATAAGAATTCAAGGTGAGACATGGTGTGTGAAAGGAATTACTTCTTTGGTAAAACCCCTCAGCAATGAAAAACTCCAGACAAAGGGCCTTCTCTCTCCAACCCCTGCACCATCCAGCCCCACCCATCCTTCCCCATCCCAAAGGGGAATGTCCAGAAGTTCGGTTATGGGAATGTGACATAGTTCTGGTTATAATTTCCCTCTCTGTAAGGTTAATCATAAAAACATTATGAGTTGTGGGTTGGAAGTGGTTTTGGAGAAAGTGTTTTCAGGCATTACAAATGTTGAATATTTTGACAAAAACTCACTGTGCGGAACTGAAAATTCATTCAAGTGGCAGTTTTCCTCCTGCTGTTCTACAGTGAGTTTTGATTCATCTTGGAGACACTACTCAGGGTGGTTCTGGGTTCAAGTCCCTACCCACCACTGCAAAGTCACTATTTAATGGGAAAGAAAGCAAGCTGTTCAAGGCAGGCTCTGCTCAGTGGACAATGATCTTCATGGGGATCTGAGGTGATGGTTGGGAGTCTGGACAGCTCTCCTCTACTGAGTGAAACATGTGCAACAACCAATGAATCAGATTCCTCAAGATCTGCTTTGGGCAAAAATGGTTCAAAAGTGTGCTTTTGGACTCATTTATTACACATGTCACTTGGGAGGATGATAGGACTATTTTCAAGTCATAATGCTTTCACCCTCCTGTACCTAGCCTGGGACTGATAATGACAATGATGATGATATTAATGGTGGCTAAAAGTGAGTGCTTATTCTGTGCCAGGTCCCTCGCCAAGCATTTTATGTGCAAATTCCCAGTTAAATTTGTCAATAATTATCTGAGATATACAATTATTCCCACAGAGAAACAGGTTAAGCAATCTTATACCACGTTCAGGGTCACACAGCCAGAAGGGGACACAGCGGAGAGGGGCTGTCCTTTACTCACTCTGTGATGGTCTTTCACACCAGAAATGCTTTTCAATTATTCTATGAAAACACATTTCCATCTTAAAAGCAAGTGATGTTCAGATTCTGCCAGCTCTTGCAACCCAAATAAAGAATTAACATTTACTCAAGCAGTTGTTGCTATGGACTAAATTTTGCCCCCACACCAATCATATGTTGAAGCCCTAACTCCCAGTGTGACTATAATTTGGCAATGGGGCCGATAAGGAGGTAATTCAGGTTGTGAGGTCATAAGGGTGGGGTCCTGATCCCACAAAATTAGCGTCCTTATAGGAGACACCAGAGTTCCCCATGTCTCTCTCTCTCTCTCTCAATATCTCTCTGCCATGAGAGGACACAGTGAGAGGTGCTTCCTGCAAGCCAGGTGAGTGTCACCAGGAGCCAAATCAGCTGGTACCCTGGCCTTGGACTTCCAGCCTCTAGAACTGTGAGAAATAAATGTAAGCTGCCAAGTCTGTGGTATTTTGTTACCCATGCAGACTAATAAAATTGTCTACAAAAACAAAAGGAAGGAAGAATGGTAAGAAAAGAATAAGCAAGAAGCAAAAGAAAGAAATCAAGTCACCCACAAACACATGAGGTTTTAGAAAAGTGACACCCTGACATCCACTGTCAGCCACTTCATGGCAGACTTAAGACCATGATCGAGATCAGGGTTTAATTGAGTCTGATAATTAAAAGATTTGGTTGAGAAGGGACTGGAGGGTTGGTTCATTTCTGTAATTTTTTGACATAGCTATATTTTGACAAACTAAGTTGGTAAGACAGTAAAATTAGTGGAAAGCTTCCAGTATATACCCAAGCATTCTGTTCAGTACTCTATTCCCAAATGATTATTATTCCATAGAAATGCTTAAGGGAATGACATTTGGATGAGTAAGTCATTTTCTAGAGCATCCAGAGAAAATACATGCAGTGCCTTTACTTGTCCCTATTCAGAAATGCAGTTTGTGTTTTCATCTTTCTGGGTGAAAAGTGTATCTTAGCTAGAACGACTCGAACTGTACATTAGCCTGGGAGAGCTGCTTTTCCAGCAGCCCAGCCTGGAATTTGCTGCAGCCGCAGTTTAGCACCCACCCCCAGCCCCAGTGAGGAGGGGACTATGAATCTGTAGAGGGAAATTTTGCAAATCATTTTTGCTTAGTTAAAATAAACTTGGAGAAATGCATTTAGATAAGGAGGCATATATTGATAATAGTATTTGCTAAACTTATCACTCTCCCCACAGAACGATTAGTAAAACTGCAGGAGGAATAGTCATGCAGAAACCTGTCTGGAATCCTGGCCAGTGAATCAAACCAGGCACCCTCATCAGACTTCCTCATCAAAAGCAGTGAAGGATGTTTTGGAATCCAGGTGTAGCTTCCAGACACCAGAAGGAAGCAAAGAGTTTTCAAAGGCCGAATGGTCCGTGACTTTGACACTGCATTTGCCCTTTTTCCTGAAATGAAGAGCAGAAACATAGAGTAAGAAGTTGGGAAAGAATTTTCAGAAGTTATAGCATTAAAAACTGCATCTAGTATTCAGGGGTTGGTTTAGGGGCATGCGCCAGGATTCTGTTAGGAAATGGTAACCAGGTCTTTGCAGGGCACAGCCTGTAGATTCTCTTGGGGTCTTCAGACTCCGCCAACTTCTACAGCTGAGGAAAGACAGGTGACAATTAGCAGAGACACTTGCTCTAGAGGAAGTCAGGACTTTTGAAGTGTTAAAGGCACCAGAATTAGCCTTCCATTTCATGCACTCCAAAATGTATCATTCTGACATTTCTAAGAGTGTGTTTCATTTCTACCTGCCTGCCAAGCCTTTGCTTATGCCATGGGGCATGTGACAGCTTCTCCTTGCCCATCACCATCACTAAGCAAACCAAACAAATTTTAGACGTGGCCCAAATGAAGCTTTTTCTGGAAACTTCCTCCTAAGGGATTTCTAGACTGACTGCTTCACTGGCCCAAATGAAGCTTTTTCTGGAAACTTCCTCCTAAGGGATTTCTAGACTGACTGCTTCACTGGTCAGTTGAGTTTTTCTTTTGGCAAACTAATACCATCAACACAAGACTCTTTGAAAGGCATCGCTATTTGGCCTTACAAAGCAATGTAAAAATTATAAACATTGAAACTTTTGATGTGAATGTTTTCATACAAAATGTACTCGCTTTGGAAATTATTCATAAGCTATATCCTTATTTAGGTAACAAAATAATTAAATCATCCTAGATTTAAATCTAATACACATTGAATCCATACCAGAGGATTACTGCTATTCTCAAAAAAACAGGGGGTAAATTTTTGTTTATTCACCTATCATTTCTGGTCTGAGAAGATGTGGTCATGGAGCAATTGTCTGTGTTTCCCTTTGTTCTTGAATCTGTAGTTCTCAGCTCATGTTCTGTAGTAAACGTCTGTGATTGACATTCTATGGAAGCACTTCTTTGCAATCATTTTCCATTCTCTCTGTACTGAAGGTAGATCCCAACTGATGCATGAGATTATTGTTAAAATAAACAACTTTATTGTTTTTTATATTATGAAAATTATGGATATGCACTCTAAAGAAATATCGAAGAAATTTTAAAATGCCTCTACTGTCACCACCTAAATAGAAATGTGGTTAATATACATGGAAGTACAAGTTTTCCAGCCATTGCTACTTCAAATCCATTATTTTAAGAAAGGAATATGTAACACAAAGATGAAAAACCACTTCCAAAGTTATACAGACGAGAGCATCAATCATCCTGTTTTGCTCAGAGTTATCCCAGGTTTAAAATGGAAAGTCCCACATCCTGGGAAACCCCGCAGCTCCCTGAAAACCTGGGCCTGAGGGAAAACCAGGACTGGCCTCTAAACCTGACTCTGTGTGATCACTGCCTACATGCTCATTTGTGCATGTTAACACATGAGCGCCTGTAAGATGTAGTTTGGTAACTTTATTCACTATATTTATCTATACAGGGAGCATATTTCTCTGTCAATAGATGCAATTCTGCAATGTGACTTTTAATAGCTGCCCATTGTTACATTATGTGGTTCTACCAAAATTTATTTCACCAACTCTCTGATTTCATCCATTGATGACTGTATTATTTCCAAATGTTTGATATTATAAACAATCCTATGATGAAAAAGATCCTTGCACATACATCTTAATGAACTTATCTGCTATGACAATTTATTTAAAGAAGAATTATCAGGTCGAAGAGCATATACCTATATTAAGGCTTTTGATATACATTACTAAATTGCTCTGAGAAAGTTTATGTCAATTTACCTTATCACTAGCCATCACTTCCTCCCCAATAATGGATATTATATTATCAATCATTTAATCATTCATAATTTGATGAGTGGGTATGAATAATTCACTCATATTTTAATGTATATTTCTTTAATTAAGGAGGTCAAATATACTACATTTTTATTGGTCATTTGAATTTCTGTGTTAATTTTCTATTCATAAATTTTGATCATTCTTCTATTGGATTATTCATCTTGCTGATTTCTAAATATTCTTCCTACACCCCTTTGTCATTTATGTTGTAAGTATTTTTCGAAGCTTATGTGTTTTTTAACTATCTTCATATTGTTGGTAGTGATGGGGGCCATACAGAAAATTTTGATTTCTAAATAATCAGATGTTTTATTAAATCCCAAATCTTTCATTTGAAAATATTTTTCTTTCTTGAGCTAATGTAATTAAAACCTTTTCCTGCATATTTAAAAGAAACCTTTTATATTCAGGCGCTATAAACATCGAGATAATGTGGTGGACAGAGCAAGAGGGTAGAGTCAGAAGCCTGGGGTCCAGACCTGTATTGCCCAGAGTCAGCGGGTGGCTTTGGACACAGTTTTTACACGTGTGAGGTCGGCTTCCTCAAGCATCTTTCATTTCTTCTGCACCATGTCAAAGCTTGCTCTAGATCAGTGGGCAGTTTTTAACCTTGGCTGCCCTTTGTAGTCACCTGTGGAGATATTAAACCCGTGGCCACTCAGGACACATCCTACCCATTTAAATCAAAATCTCTACAGTGGGACTCAGGCATCCCCCCTTTTTCTAAGGTGACTCCAAGTTCCCTCCAAGCTTGAGATCATTGATCTGGATGGATATTGTGTTTACCAGGCTTCCCTGATGATTTTTTCAATTGGTTACCAGGCCTCTGGCCTGGGAATTTGGATACAGTAAGTTTGGGTGCAAGAATCTGTGTCATTAACAAGCATCTCAACAATTCCCGTTTGTAGGCATTTTGGGACACACTCAGCAGGGCCCTCCTAATGTAGCATTCAGCTATTTTAATCGTCTTTCTGGATGGTCTTCTTGCAGAAATGTTATTGTGAGGCTGAGGTTATCAGTGAAGATTTGAATTACATCCTGGGAATTAGCCCTGACACTTGTGCAGCTTCCTTGACACCACCACAGATCATTGAACTATACGGGACATTGGGGATCAGCCATTCCACCCCCCTTAAAACAACTGAGGCAGGCACATAAAGTCACACAGCTATTGAGTGGCAAAGCCAGAGATGGGACTCAGACCCCTGGCCCTTAATCCAAGACCATTCTCACCTCCTCCTGTCTCAGTCTCTTCATCTATGAAATGGGGCAAGAGTTTCTCTTTCCTCCTTTTTTGGGAGTGTTCTGGAAACAGGCGACGTAATGTGTATGGGGCTTATGAACAACATAGATGAAAGAAATAATAATAAGTATAAAGTACTATATTTCATAGTATACTTTAAAGGTCTGTAAATGTTGAAAGGACTTTTTTTAAACATGCAGCAACAATAGTAAAAAGGAAATACCTCTTTTATCCCCCATTTTATATTCCCAGACTTCTTTTACCTATTAAGTTTTTCAGTGTTGCATCAACAGTGCATTTACCTGGTTGGGAGTACAGATGCAAAGCATTATTCTAAATCACCTTCTCTTGTTTTACTCTCTCTTGCCATGCCACACTCGGCTTTCACAGCACTGATTTCAACTTGCACTAAAATACTTACCTGCATGGGCATTTGCTTCATGTCTGATTACCCCACCAGGCCTGGATCTGTAGAAGGACTCAAGTTGCATGTCCCCAGCACCTGCTACAGGGTCGGCCCCAGCTATTCTTTGAATAAATGCATACATGAACCTGGGAGTTAATGCTCCCAGTCAAAAGGCAAGGCTAATCACTGAGTGAGGCCAATGGGATCACTTTACAAGTGACGGGGTGGTTTGTACTTGAATTTGGGAACTTCCTCTTTTCCTGGGCACATTATCCCTTTACTGTCCACAAAATATGTGTGTGATGCTGGCTCTAATACTCATGTTACTGGGGAATATGTAAGGTATGGAGCATGTGGGAGGTAAGTTCTAGGAGCTGGAATATTCGGTGTTTTTATTTATTTTGACCAAGTAATAGATGTATAAGGGTTCCACACTGAGAGCCTACGGTGGAATATACGCATTATCCCATTCATCGTCACTGAAACCTGGGAAGCAGGTATTATTAGCCCCATTTTGAAGATCAATAAATAAAGACTCAGAGAGGTTAAGCAACTACTACAAAATCACACAGTAAAACTTTAATCAAGTCATCAGGTTCCTAAATCCCTGTTCTTTCTTTCTGCAATATCACACTGCCTTCCTGCTATATGAATTTAAGCTTATTTTTTTCTAGACTATTTCTCTTGGTCATAGATAAGTAGACTTCTCAAAAGACAAAGTGGTCCTGTGTTTGCAGGGTAGTCATGGTCAAAATATTTAACAACTCCCGTGGCACAGCCCAGACTGCAGTCATAATACTGGTTGTGGAGGAAAACTGCCACTTCCCTCTGTAGGGTTCCCAGGTAAAATACAGAATCTCACAGTAACTCTGAATTTCAGATAAACAACAGATAAAATTTCAATATGAGCAATAGTTAGAACAGACTTATACCAAAAAAAAATTAAGAGCAGGCCTGGAAGACCTGGGCTTCTAGCCTCACCTCACATACATAATTAGAGCACAACTAGAAGCAGCTCACTCAACCTTACTAGTCTTGGGGGTTGATTTCCAGGGAAAATGCAAAAGTCAGTTTAATGGGACAGTACTGGCTTAATGCTTAAAAATGACTTGTTTTATTTTCAAAGGTTGAACAGTCATGGTAGGGGCAAGAATTTCTAGTCTACACCTTGTCCTGCATCCTATTGTGATTTCACTGTAGTCTGTTATGGGTTATTTTCATGCCTAATGAATTTGCGTTAGCTGAAGGGAGAAGCAGTGAAAGTTTGAAAACTAAGATAAAACAACCGAATTATTAAAACAAACGTTAATGTTAAAACTAATCCTGCATGAAGGTCATCATTGTATTATTTATATCAAATGCTAATATAGTATTGTTTAATGTTAATTACATATTAAAACCATCTAAATGCTCAACGAAAAGGATTGCTCAATAAAGTTCATAATTGTTTTTCCCTGGATGGTGGGCCTGTGGTTTATTTTTCTTTTCTTCATTCATATCTACAGTTTGAAGATTTCTACAGTAAGCAAGCTTTTATAATCAGAAAAAAAAAAGGAAAGAACTTCTAAAGTTTAATCGTGATCCAAGAACTTGACAATCTACAAGATCAGAAAGACAGAGAATGAGGGGCAGGAAGGTTAAAAATGAATCTCCTCATTAGGAGCAGTTACATTCATGGAAAAATGTGGCAGTTAAATTCAGAGTGAAAATGCCAACGGTGGTTCACTATAGAGTGGAAATAATCAGTCAACCAACCCTGGGTTTTGTCTATATGACATAAATAACTGTTTGGGCTGTTGTTTTTTTTTTTCCATTGCCAATTTAAGTATACTGTGAACAGAATATTTGATTCCTTTAGGCTGTTTGCAAAACTCCAATTTAGTGCAATGCGTGGCTTAAAATTTACTGCTTACATTCTTGAACCCCCATCTGTAATGGTACCCAGAGGAACAAGCACACCACCTAATTACTGTCCCTCCCAAGTGTGTTCTTTGCTCACGGAGCTCACCTAGTAGGTAAAATACCGCTGTGTTTTCTCTCTCAGAGCAAGGGTGTGTTGTCTCCCCCTTGGGAACATTTGTTTATAAAGGGGTAAGCGTTTTTAATATATATGCAAAGAATGATAATGAAATGTGCCTGGCCGGAACAGAATCAAGAGAGATTCCATCTAGTTTCAACAACTCAGAGTGCCAGGACTGAAGCCATTTTTACCGTAACTCATATTTTCAGCCTTGTGAAGTTGCCGCCCACACAGGAAATGACTTGGAACAGGTGGTCCTCGGAGCTTGCTGGTCTTGTCTGGCTCCACGGGTAATGCTTGTGGGCTACTGAGTCACTGAATAATTATGAGCCTGAACAAAAGGTTCTCAGATAAGCTCTAAGTCAAGACACAGAAGAAGGCAAGGTGTAGCAAATGACTGTCTCGGCATGCTGTTCCAAAGGAGTTGATGAATGAGGGCTCCTTAGGAAACAATGTGCCCTTGGCCTGTCCTCCTCCTTGCTCCCCAGGCTTCTGGTGGCAGCTGGCTGCAAGATGAGAAAGAACAGGTGAAGCAGGAGCAGTTGCACACCTCAGATGTTAATGAATGTAAATGCCTTAGAACATATCTCACAGAGACAAAGAGCTGTTGTTTCTCAGCTCTTTGTCTCTTTCTCAGCTCATGTATCAGCGATCATACACATCTATGTGTGTGTGTGCTGGGCACATACATACTTTCATCTCTCCATCCCTTCCTTGATTGGGAGGTAGTGACGCAATTCTTCCCATTTTGCAGATGAAGAAACTGATGCTTAGAAGCACTCATACCTAACTTTAGCTTTCAGAAAGGGGAAATGGATGGTGTTATGGATTGAACTGTGTCCCCTCACCTGTCCTAACCACAGGTACTTTAGAATGTGACCTTTGGAGATAGGGTTGGTGCATATGTATGCCTAAGGTCAGTCAGGTCAGCACGAAGTAGGATGGGCCCCTAATCCAATAGGACTGGCGTCCCTATAAAAAGAACTCCAAGTGAAGAGACAGACAGACACAGGGAGAAACCACATGAAGAAGGAGGCTTGGAGTGATGCAGTTAAAGTCAAGGAACACCAAAGATTGTCAGCAAACCAAAGGTGCTAGGGGAGAGGCAAAGAAGGACCCCCCTACAGGGTGCAGAGTGAGCGTGGCCCTGCTGGCACTTTGATTTCAGATCCCTACCTCCATAACTATAAGACAATGAATTTTTATTATTTGTAAGCCACCCCATTTGCAGTACTTTATTAAGGCAGCCCTGGAAACTCATATGGATGAGAACTAATTTTTATTAAGAGCTCTTTATGCTATTTCATGTAATTTTCACCATCCCCAGAGATTCATATATTGTGCATCAAGTTTGCAGGGTAGGAAACAGGCTTACGAATTCTTCAAAGTGTAGAAATTTTCCATTCACCTGTGTATGTAAGACTTAATAAGGATCATTAAAAAGGACTTTATCAGCTGAACATAAATAGTAATTGCTAGTTTTAATATTAAGTGATTCAAATGAAAATAACGTAAGTGCATAAGGTGCAGCTGAGAGGTGCGAAGAACAGGTGGCTCTGTTAGCAAGTGGAGAAATGAGAAAGAAAACAGTTACTGCGCAAATCTTCGAATTCTCCCTCACGACAATAAGTTAGGCCTTGCTTCAGGAAGAAGACCCCCTACCTTCTGAAGTTAGGGGATGGTGTCTGTAAGGTCACCTTCACTTCTGACACCAATTGCAAGGTCAGGAGTTCTGAAGGCATCGCCGGTTTTGATAATTCACTGGAAGGATGGGCAGGACTCACCGAGAACATACTCACTTCCAGCTCCTGATTTATTTCAGAGACGGGCTACAGAGGAAAATCAGCCAAAGGAAGAGAAGCCTGGTGGAGTCAGGAGGGTACTGGATGCTGAGAGCTTGTAGCAGGCTTGCCCCCTTGCAGTCAGGCCAGTGTTTCCCTCCCAGCAGCCACATAGGACGGGACTCATGGAGCATTGCCAGCCAAAGATCTAACAGTGCTAATCGCTCAGGCAACTTTTTGCTGACTCTATCAAATCTTTGTCTAGATTTGGTGGCTCAGTCCCCACCCTGAACTACACTGCTGCTATCAGGCTGCTCCAAGGCCCTGAGACAAAGACTCTCCTATCAGCATAACCTTCAAGGACTTAGTGATTCTATCCCAGAAACCAAGGGCAAAGACTCTTTGGGTGTTTTTGAATTTAAAAAGGAACTTTGAATTCTTTAAAACACTCTGACCTAGACACAGACTTGTATCTTTCGATAAAACCTCACCCTGGGGGACCATCTCTGCATCCCCAGCTCTGGGACCAAGCTTACCTCCACGTAGCCCCTCGGGATGGGAAGAGACCAGGCCACCCCACCCTCAGACCCCATTGTGTGCCTGGAGCAAAGCCTGCTCTGAGCCTTCTTCCCAGTGGGGGTCTTTGGGCAGCTGGGTCCTTCTGATGCCCACTCACTGTGCTCACCAGGCCTGCTGTGTTTAGGAATGAGATGGGGCTGGGGCTGGGAGGGGTAAAAAAGGCCAAGACATGGGACAGTGAGACTTGAGCCACTGAGTATGAGAGAGGACGGCAGCCCCAAGCAGAAGGTCACCCCAAAGCCAAGGTCAGATCCTGCTATTCTCTGCAACTATCCCTGTGCCTGGAGGAAGAGGCATCCCACAACTCAAGATAGTGAGGGCTGGGGGTGGGCAGGAGGGATGTCCCCCTCTTCCTTATGATTTTGTTTTTATGCCAAAATACAATGCATGTGACCCTCCTCAGAAGCTGCCTTCCACAACCAAGTCTATCAGAGAGAGTAGCAGGAGTGCACCTCCTGAAGGCAATGGTACCCTGCCTTTAGGGTCTAGCAGTAGCTTCTGTGCTTTTCTGAAAGAGCAGCGTGTCTCTACAATGCAGGTGGCTCTCTTCTGCACATATGGGTATTCACACATTTATGTAATTTCTTACTGAAAGGGTATCTCACCACGACCCTCCTTATCTCAGAACGACTCAGGAGACACAGGCCCACACAAGAGATTTTATTATCTGAAAGAGAAATGGCTGCCCCCAGAGTGAGGGAGCTCGTGGGTGAGGAAGCGCATTTTTAAGGAGTAGGGGTAGGGTGTGTTCTGCATTGGTGATTGGATCGTAAGGGGTGGGCAACCATCTGGTCATTGGTGATTGGATCTTAAGGTGTGGGTGACCATCTGGTCATTGGTGATAGGATCTTAAGGGGTGGGTGACCATCTGGTCATTGGTGATAGGATCTTAAGGTGTGGGTGACCATCTGGTCATTGGTGATAGGATCTTAAGGTGTGGGTGACCATCTGGTCATTGGTGATTGGATCTTAAGGGGTGGGGGTCTTAGTGCGCCAGAATTTGTCTTCATTCCTATCTTTTCTTACTTGGACCTCTGGGGAACTGGCCATAGAATCTCATTCTCTAGCTACTTCCTGCTGGAAGGGGGTGCAGATTCTTGGGTTAGTGAGGCCATTCCTGTAGAGTTGGGGAAGGGCGGGCATCCTGAGATGATTTGTGATGTCATCTAGCTGGTTTTGTTATTCTTCGTGAGAAGGCCTTGATAGCCCTGGAGGAGTAACTGGTTCACAGTATGGTTAGAAATTTTCAAAATTTGATTTTGAATTAATTTTTGGAATAGGTTAATGAAGCAGGGAAGGAAAAGGAGAATAATAATAATAAAGGAAATAGGGGCTAGGAGGGGCAGGAGCCAATTGAAGGGGAAAGGGAAGGAATTGTTAGGGGAGTTTTCTAGAAGTTTGGAGGCTTGTTCACAGAGGTATTTTGCACCATCCCGGACAAGACCAGATTTGCTGGTGTAGAAGCAGCATTGTTCTTGGAGTAGGGCACATATGCCGCCTTATGCAGCTGTGAGGAGGTTCTGTTTGGGTTGTAGAGTAGATTACTGGAGGATTTGTGGTCTGTGGAGTTGAAGGTGTAAGTGGTCCCACTGGGATGGAGGAGAATTGTGAAGAATGAATTTTTGAGGTCAAGGATGGAGAAGTAAGTAGCAGAGGTGGGGATAGTGGATAATAAAGTATAGGGGTTAGGGACTCCTGGATGGATTGGAGTAACAGCTGCACTGATAATTCTTAAATCTTGAACTAGCCTATAAGAGCCATTAGGTTTTTTGATAGCCAGTATCAGGGTGTTGTAAGGGAAATTGGCTGATCATATTAGCCATTTGTATAAAAGTTCCTGGATAATTGGCTGCAGGCCCAGTAAACTCTTGAGGGGCAGCGGGTACTGAGGTTGAGAGGGAAAAGAGGCGGGGTCTTTACGTCTGATAATTACTGGGGGGCAGGTGGCAATAGAGGGGGTGAGGGTATCCCAGACTACAGGGTTGACCAGGTGGGGTGGCAGAGGAAAAGGAGAGGGAGGTGGGTCTGGAATGGTTTGGAGAGCAAGTAGAAAAGTGATCGAAGGCGAGTCGGGGCTGAGGCGTGGGCCCAAGGTAAAGGAGATAAGAGCCCCTAGCTTGGATAGAAGGCCTCTTCCCATAAGGGGAACCGGACAATGCGGAATCATTAAAAAGGAATGAGAGAGAGTAATGCCCTTAAAGAGGCAGTGAAGCATGGGAGATTGTAAAGGTTGATGAGGTGTGCTCTCTACCCCGACTATAGAGGACTGTGAGAGGGAGGTAGGTCCCTAAAACTCCTTCAGGACTGAGTAGGTGGCCCCAGTGTCCAAAAGGAAAGAGATGGGCCTACCCTCTACCACAATGGCTACCCTGGGCTTCTGTACAGTGATGGTGGTGGTTGGGTGGAGGAGTCCCGGGCCCCCTCAATCATCAGTTGCCAGACCCAGAAGGTCTATGTGTGGAGCGTTAGAGCTGGATGGCCTGGCACCTCTCGGTGTGCGAGGGCAGTCAACAGCCCACTGTCCCTCCTGATGGCACTTAGGGCATGGACCGGGGGACTTCCGGGGATTTGGGCAGGCTCTAGCCCAATGACCCGTTTGACCACATTTGAAGCATGGACCAGGAGGTCCTCCTGGCTGCTTCTTAGGAAGTGAGGATACCCGAGCACCAGTGGTTGGGGTAGGTTGAAAGGCCTTAGCCAGCATTTGATAATTTTGTTTATGGGCCTTTTCATCTCTTCCATTATATACTTTGAAGGCCACTGCCAGGACTTCTGCCTGAGGAGTTAAGGGTCCCTTCTCCAGATGTTTAAGTTTAGCCTTAATGTTGGGGAAACTCTGGGTGAAAAAGTAGGTCAATTAGATGAATGGATAAAGAAGATGTGGTACATGTACACAATGGAATACTATTCAGCCATAAGAAAGAAACAAATCCTACCATTTGCGACAACATGGATGGAGCTGGAGGACATTATGCTCAGTGAAATAAGCCAGGTGGCGAAAGACAAATGCCAAATGATTTCCCTCATTTGTGGAGTATAACAATAAGGCAAAACTGAAGGAACAAAATGGCAGCAGACTCACAGACTCTAAGAATGAACTAGTGGTTACCAAAGGGGTGGGTGGGTGAAGAGGGAGGGAGAAGGAGACTGAGGGGTATTATGTTTAGTACACATGGTGTGGGGGATCACGGGGAGAACAGTGTATCACAGAAAAGGGACATAGTGGATCTCTGGCAACGTGCTGCACTGATGGACAGTGACTGCATTGGGGTATGGGTGGGGACTTGATAATATGGGTAAATGTAGTAACCACATTGTTTTTTCATGTGAAACCTTCATAAGAATGTATATCAATCATAACTTAATAAAAAAAAGAAGTAGGTTATTAATAATTGTCTCCCATCTGGGGTCTCAGGGTCTAGGTTTGTATATTGTAAAAGAGCTTTGGTGAGGTGGTCTAGGAACATAGAGGGATTCTCAGTTTTATCCTGAATAACCTCTTGGAGTTTTTCATAGTTAATGGCTTTATTGACTGACTTCCTGAGACCTGCCATGAGGCAGGTGATGAATTTATCTTGACTGGTGACTCCCCCTGCCATATTATAGTCCCAGTTAGGGTCTCAGTCAGGAACCGCCTCAGCACCAATTGGATGAGCTGGAGTAGTTTGGTGAACCTCATTGGCATGAGTTCTAGCCTGTTCCCAGACTCGCCTACGCTCCTCGGGCAAAAGTGTGTTGGATAGCATCATGTGAATATCATGAAAGGTAAGATGAAAGGCTGAGTTAGGTACTGGAACTCTTTTTTGTGTAAGTAGCTGGGTTGGAGGTGAAAGAGCCTAATCTTTTCTCAGTTTGAGATAGGTCGGAAAGAGAGAAAGGGACATGGACCCGGACGACGCCCTCTGTACCGGCTACTTCCAGTAGTGGGGCTAGGATCTGGGTTCGAGAGTGAGTGACTGGAGGGCTTGGCATGGGACTGGGTGAGGGGAGGGGAACTGGTTGTGGAGGAGGAGGAGGAGGTGCTGCGGCTCCTGCAACAGCACTAGGGGAGCTGGGAGGGCTGGGATTTTGATCTTGCAGAGAAAGAGGTTGGGGTGGGAGAGGAACTGGTGGTTGAGGGGGAACTGTAGGGGTTTGAGATCGGTAGGGAGGAGGTTCATCAGCAGGGTCAAAGTAAGAGGACATGGTGGGAATTGGTGGGTGGTGGGATGAAGTGTTTTAGAGTGAGGAGAAGATGTTTAGGATTGCAAGGGAGACAGAGAGCGGGCTTGGCTCAGAGGTAGGAGGAAGCCTGGATATATGGGATCTCTTTCCATTTGCCCGAGCGCTCACAGAAGTTGTATAAGTCACGGAGAATTTTAGGATCTAAAGAGCCATTGGGAGGCCATTTAGACTAATTGTCCAAGGAATACTGTGGCCAGATCTCATTACAGTAATGAATAAGCTTAAAAGGTTTGAGGTCTGGAGTGACGTGGAGGGGCTTTAGATTATGGAGTAAGCACCCTAGTGGTGAATCTGCGGGAACGGAGGGGCCAGATCCCATGGTGAGAGTGAGACCATTCACAAGTCACTGAGGCATCCCAGGGTGATTGAGAAGGTCATGGAGAAGACCAGACACAGTTAGGGGGTCGTCACCACTACTAACTGAGCGGTCAAGGTGAAAACGCTGAGGAGGCTGGGTACCTGGTACCAGGAGTTTACGAGTAGATGAAGGGAGACCGGGACTCAGTGGATGAGGATTCTCACCATGAGGAGGCAGAGAAGGGTCAACTATGGGGATCAATTGTGACTCTGAAAGTCGTAGTTGAGGGTACCTCTGTCCTGGAGGAGCCCTTGGGGGTGCTGGACACTCAACGGTCACTTCCCAGGTTCCAAAGGGACATTTAAGTCAACCATGAAGGGGAGACTCACCAAATCGAAGGCCAGTGTTGAGTGAGAAGACGAGTGACAGGAGAAATGGGTGGTGAGCCCGTGGAGGAGGATCGGGCAGTGAGGGTTCCCAGAGCAGCTCAGGTTCCCGGAGGAAGAGCAAAGTCAATGGGAGAGCCTCATCCAAAGTCACAGCACCAATGAAAGGGTATCTCGCCACGACTCTCCTTACCTCAGAAAGACTCAGGAGACACTGGCCCAGGCAAGAGAATTTACTATCTGAAAGAGAAAATGACTGCCCCCAGAGACAGGGAGCAGTAGCCTGTGGGTGAGGAAGCTCATTTTTAAGGAGTAGGGGTAGGGTGTGTTCTGCGTTGGTGATTGGATCTTAAGGGGTGGGCAACCATCTGGTCTGTGGGGATTGGATCTTGAGGGGTGGGGGTCTTAGTGCATCAGAATTTGCCTTCACTTACATTTACTACCAAAACAGTATACATTATTCCCATGTTTTCCTTTAGCACACAAACATGTGTTGAGCATTTGAAATATTTTTACAGTGTAGACAAAAATGACAGAGTGAGTGAAAACATTGCCTGAGTGACAGCCCTGTTCCAGGTGTCACCTAATGTGCCACCTTTTTGATGCAAAATATGCCACAGGCAAAAGGGACAATTTTAGAAGGCAAAAGAGAAAAGATATGGAAAGAAAACAGTTAATTAGTATAATTGTTGACAGTCAAGTTGAACTTTTTCATGACTTTACAGGACTTAAAAAGATCCACTGCATGGTAAATGACTGAAATGACAATATATATTTTTAGTAGAACTCTATGAACAACATACCAGCAACTGGAAATGGAGTTAAAGTTATCAAAATCGTTTCCATGGATGTTATCAAAATCATTTCCATGGACGCATGAGACCTACAGGATGGAAGAAATGTGTTTCAAATCTTGAGCTTTGACCCATCATTTGAAAGTCATTTTCTCTGACTTTTCCATAAGCCATGCCAAAGAAAATAAAGGAGGCAGCTCTGGCCCCATCCCTCAGCCTCCCCCTCGCCCACCAGGACTGCTGGCTTTCCCATACTGCCGTGTGGCAACTCAGAGTCCTGGGGATTCAGATGAATACAGAGTAGGTCATCCTGATATCTGTTTCTCATTGACAAGAGCAGAAATTAGCATCACCTTCAGCCAGATCCTGCATTGTGTTCCATAATGCATTAGGGGCCCCTTTTTTATTTTATTTCGTATTCTGGTTTGATAGCATAGTTCCTCTTAACTTCAAAGGTTGTTCTCTGCCTGAATAACTCCTTGAGCTCTGGAGATAAAAAAAAAAAAAATACATGGGCCTCTATTCTACATGGGAATTTCCCCCCTCTCACCACAATTTATAAGGGATCCAAAAGGCAAAAAGTCCTTAATAATGAGTAAAATAAAATAAAACCTTAATAAGACCTTGGATGAGAAAATGCTTCCTTTAATTTAGACAAATCCAGGTTTGGCCACACGGTGAGATGGTGACTAGTTGTTGTATGCCTCCCGCCACAAGGCACTGCAAACCCTAATACTCAAAGCCGGCTGTGAATTTTTGCTTCTAATCCATGAGGGGCATTCATGACTCGGGCTTTGCACGGTGTGCTTGTGCTTGTCCAGCTTTACACAGATCCTGTATAGTATATTAATATCATGCGTAATGTCAACATTTGGAAAAGGTTTGTGACTGATGGGCTGAAAAGGCGTATTTCTTCAACAGCCTGTTTCTATAATCAAAGTCATTCTTCTTTAAGACTCAGACCACCATATGCTTCCACTTTTTGTTTTTTTCTTTTTATCAGGGGACCTCAGCATACTGGATTTCAGTATAAATTTCAAATATATCTAGACAGTTCCAAAAACGGAACCCAGCACCCCCTCAGCTCCCCGTCGTCTCCCTCATGAGGATTTATCAAGGCCTTAGAAGCTTCCCATCCGTCATTAGGGTCAGCCCTAATAATAGTAATGGCTGATGTTTATTGAGTGTTTACTGTATGCCAGGCACTGTGCTAAGTGTTTTATGTGTGTTGGGCTATTTAGTCCTCTCAAGAACTCTGTGAAGGGCAGATGAGAAGATGGCAGCACTGAAACAAGGTAGAGAACTTGCTCAATGCCTCAGGGCCAGTGTAAAATGCAGGCTTCCACACCCAAACCCACCCTCGTCATATGCACTGTATCATCCCCTTGTTGACCAAGACTGGCACCTGCTCATGACAACACACTCACAGATGCATGGCCACATGCCCCGCATGGCACCCCTTCCCCAGTGTCTCCTCTAGGAGCTTTCACCTCTACTGCTCAGGCAGCAGTTCTGATTTCCACTCCCTGGTTCACTCTAAGCCCTCCTGGGGGGCAGGAGGTCCCTCTCCTGGCCTGAGGGCCATCACTGAAAAATTCATCTTACCCACAACTAATTCTTTCCCAGAGCCACCCATCCACATTATAGGGAAATAATCCAATGCAATAAATATTTAACAAAGCACATATTATTTATAATACTCATGTTACTATCATGAGGGCAAGAATGTTCATGGAATCCTGCCGTAATCCACTCCGCACACTCGCCTCCCATCCCCACCCCAACACACACATACACGCCACTGACAGGTTTGGCCTTCGGCACTCCTGAGCCTCTGTGGGGTACTCGGGCATCACGAGGTGGAGGAGGAGGAGAAAAAGCCCAGACTGGACCTGGTGAAGGCTCTGAGTCATTCACAGGAGAAAAGAACAAGTCCAGAAAGCACAGGAAGCCCTCCCGACAGTGATGAAGGGGAGACTGAGAACACAGAGGTGGGGCCCAGGGACCTGAGAGTCGTGTCTAAGCAGTAGGCTGGTGGGCTTCACCCCGTCTTTCTGTGGAGCATGATGCCTCCTTGTCTGCCTCTTCAGGGCACTTCCATGGGGCCTGGCCTGGCCCTCCATCCTCCCATGGCCGGCCGGAATGGCAAATCCTTTGAGGTGGGCATATGGGCCTGGGAGGCGGTTAGACTAGGTACTCTTAGGGACATAAGGATCACCACTGCCCTCAGAGAGCGTGCAGCCTGATGCAATTTGAAGCAAAGGCCAGACCACATGAAAAATCAGAAGAAAAAAATTGTCAGCACAAGGTTAAAACAGAAAGGAAAAAACATCCAAACCAGTGTAAGGAATCAAAGCTGGAGACAGCTTCTGCCCGTGCCCTGGACAGACGGGGGTGGGGCAGGGGAGGGGTTTGGAGAGGCACGCCCCTCTGTGTGGAGGGGAGGCCCAGCTCCCTGTCCTGCAGAGATCCCATCTAGGATGACCCAGGGCCTGAGAACCCGTCAGTCTTGGGCAAACCGGGAGGGTTGGTCAACCGACTCCATAACTATGAGCTGCAGGTCCTGCTGTGCGGATGTCCCCTGGCCACTGTGCTCCTTCTCTTGCCACGGCCTCTATCTGGGAAGGCTTCCAGACCTCCCCTTCCTACATGAAGCAGTGGAAGACCTCACACAAATAATTGGAATTCCAGAAGGAAAAAACAGTATTCATTGAGGGAGAATTTAAAAGCAATTAGCAAAATAAGAGAATTAAGATGTCTCTGTGAAGTAAATAAATGGGTTAGCCTGCGTCTCTGGCCCATATTGCTTGCATGGGCTTGCAGATTGTTGTATAGAATGATGATTTTCTCACTGTTTGCAAAGGTAAGCCTGCATCACTGTGAATAGGGGGCAGAGCTTCCTCTGGGCAGAAAGACCATTTTTTAGTTTAGTCCCTGAGGGGTGACATGGAAACAGACCCAAGGCAGGTCTCCAGGAGACAGGAGGTGGTGCGGTGGATCCTTGTTGGTATGACAGCCCATAGGGGGTGACTCCCTCCATTGTGTTGCAGCATAAAGACAGCAGGAGGACCACCAGCCAGTTGCACAAACACCAGGAAGCTGGAGTTTTGGCCTGCAGTGTGCCCCACCTTCTGTCACATTTCCTTCGCTTGCAGTGTTCTCTGTTCACTTCCCTGGTCCGGCCTCACCAATTTTAGTGACGCCATCTTGAATACTGCAAACTTTTCTCAGATACTTTAGAATATTTTAGGAGTACCAGCAGCCCTTTGAATCGACATGGACATGGCAGAACTAATCAGGAGCTTTCCCATCACCAGCCCCAAGGCAAGCCAATGGGATATTAAAAGGAGATTCTCAGTTTAGCATCTAACTGGGTGGTTGCTGGTATAATTTTTCACTAAGGAAATTGTCATTTCCTTTTATATTTACTAACTACTGCCCAGTTTCTGGATAACATATCTTTGGATATTTATTTCCTCTGTGGCAGGTGTTTAGCAATTGGCTTACCTTAAGCTGCTGCATTTGGAAAAGGGCCTGTGAAGATTACTGTCTAAGGCAGATGTAGGTGACCCATGTATGGCTCATGTGCTTCCCCTGGGAGGAAGGCCAACATCCCTTCATAGACTGACCTACTGCTTATCCCAACTCCTCCTTGAGACAGGCTTCTGATCTGGGCTAGAGCTGCTGACAACTGCATGCCCTCGAGGGAGGCTAATTGGACATGCAAGAGCTCTTCCAAGGGACTCGCCTCAGTGGACCGTCCTGTGTGCATGGGCTTTGCCCTCCACCTCCTTCCTAACCAGGCACTCACAGCATAATCACTAGAATTATGCTGAGGCTCCAACGCAAGAGGATAAAAAACAGAAAAGTCAGACAGTCATTTGAATGTTATCAAGTGGACCACCAGGTGTTCAGTGTCCTGAGGATGAAGACACTGTTATCCACAAAGCACAAGTTGTTTCTGGGTTCTTTTACATAAGCATCTGAAAGCCTTACCTCAAAGAAGAGGGTGGAATAGTAATACATTCTGTGTCTCACATCTGCGGCACCACAGGATATTCCAGAACAATCTTACTAGGACTCCTGATAGAAACATGAGCTGCTGCCCTATGCTCCAGAACCAAAATAACTCCAGCGTCTTCCAAATCTCTCTCTTTTCTCCCCTTGTTAAGGAACCCTAACTGATGTCTTGACCTGAAGTTTCCAGAAGCATCTGGAAATCCTTAGCCAGCAGGCATATGGACGTGGCTTCCCAGCAGTGCACGGTCTGTTTTCCCTGGGAGGCTGAGGGTCTGAGTCCCTCACTTGGCTAGTGTGCTTAAGCCAGGGAGATAGGTTCCTGCCTCGATCAGTGCCTATCACAGAGGTGAACTGAGCAGCTTCGAGCATTTGGAATTGTCTTAATCATTCTCTGCTAAAGTCAGGGCGCTGATGTGTGCTGCAAGGAATCTTGGAGAATGCTATATCATGTGTAAACACAACTCCTTACTTGTGCTGTCAGGATTCCCATGAAAACGCCAAGGCTGAACATAAATCACAGCAGAAGGACTTGAGTTGAACATTAGGCCAGGGCGTGAATTACCCTCCAAAGGCCCGTTCAACTCCTGGACTAAAAGTTTGATAAGACTCTAGGCAAAAAACATACCAAAAGATTAAATTTCATTTAATTAGACAAAGAAACGTAGGATAAGCATCGATAGCGATAAATCATTCTGAAATTTTAGAAATCAGACTTTGGCATCTGCAGCTGTTCATTTTCACAGCCCTCTTAAGATTTATACCCTTGGTTTTATTGTAATCATTAATCTAGATGATCTAAGATTATGTTATTGCATTAAAGGCTAATGTGATGAAAAGATCAAGGCGTTTAATGAAGTGCAAAATTCATCCCACTTAAGAAAAGCAATGTTTAGCTCCCAAGGGAAAACCAGACAGAAAATGAGGCTTTTTTTTATGAAAGTTATTTGTTTTTGTTTAAAATTCTGGATGGCAGGATAAATCTGTGTTATTTTCACACATAAATAGCAACAAGTGGCAATGAAGCAATTGAATTCCTTGGCCGTCAGCCTCAGGTTCCAGCAGGGTACCTCCTCAGTCTAGTGAAATACCTCAGTAGAAGATGACTTATATACCTGAGGGACAGAGAGAAAGAATTTTTAAGACCTCCCAGGGTTGGTTTAGGAAGTAAAACACCTTTTGAGGGCTTAGAATCTCAGACCCACCACAGTTTTGGCTGAAATATCCTTCATCTCACACTTAACGTTAAGCTGCTGCTGAAATTCTGCTTGTTAAACAAACAAAAAAATCACTTCCTATCTGAAACAATGTATTATTTTATATTGTAGTAAAATACATAACATAAAATTGACCATTTTAACCACATTAAAGTGTACAGTTAAAGGACATCAAGCACATTCACACATCTCTCCATAAAGATTTGGGAAAGTGTTCAGAAAGGAAATTAAGAAAGAAAATACACATAGTATGGATGCTACAGAGGCACCTGACCACATCCATTCAGGTGGTATGCCCAGGGGAAGGAATTGTGATACAGTAATTGATTTTTGGTTGCCACTGATCATTAAAATGTTCAGAGAAGCAGCAGAAACAAAAAGACAAAAGGAAAAGCTGTAGACAACATTCATGATCGATTCTGAATAGAGAAACAGATGACTATTGGGGTGGATCCACGACCTTTCCAAAGTAGGAATCTTGAAACATTTCCTATATGATCAAAAGCACAAAAGTCCTGACTACGTTACAGGCTGGCAACAGAGAGACGTCACTCACGGATGACAGGCACTCACATGGTGATAAGCAGCTACTGGGAAGACAGGAGATGGTACGGAATGTGCTCAAGAAGCAGTAGTTCATTTATTTTATTTTTTAAAAATATCTTTCTGAAATAAAGTTGCTTTACAACAGATTGGTTTCAGGTATACAACATTGTTCATTTAAATGGGAGCCGACCAAAATATTAAATGGACTCTTCTCCGTAGCCTGAAAATTCAAAATCATCTGTGAACAAGCACTGGAAATTTTCTAAAAATAAGTGCACACATGACCTTCTGTTAAAACATCATTTTCCTTGTTCTTAAGCCTTTTCAGAAGTGCCAGCATATTTTTTATCTTTCTCATTAGCTGACTGAGGGCAAGATGAGTGCCATGTCCACGCTCACAGTGAGCGTCAAAAAGTAGAAATGACTGACTAATCCCGAAAACTTTGGGGGTTTGTAAAAGCCACAATGGTGTGTTCTTACCACTACTTGTAAAGACAATGGACAGCAAAGCTGGGACTAGGAACAACGGTCTCAAAGAAGGTGAGCTGTGTGAGTCCTACGTTCATCTCTAGCTGTAAACATGGGCCCGGGAGAAGAACCTGAGCCTTTGTTTCTGCCCTTTTCCCCAAAAGCGGAGTAGGAAATGAAATCTCCCATTTGGGGTCGGTGGTGTTGAAGGATGGATTGAGGCGGGCACATGGAAGCATTACACGAGGTTTGAGTTAAAGCGAAGTCGGAAATGAAGACTCGCTGGTGCAAAGTGAAGGATGACAATGGATTCCAGTTTTTAGAGTACTTGATGCTGAAAACGTCATGTCACTCTTCACGCTCAAATGCTTCTGAGCAGATGTCTCTGCGGGAAGCGACCCACCCAGTGTGGGGGGAGGATCCCAGGAGTAAGAACTAGTAATTGCCCGATCAAGGCTTGCCTCCGACGCTAATTGGTTGTGGAGGCTCGAACAAGAACATAAATTTCAGTGGCTCTCAACTCACCCGTAAAACGTAAAACAGGCCATGTAAGTGCAGAAGGCTGACTCCAGCTCCTACAGACACTGGGATGTAAATCACAAAGGAAAAACTGGCTCAGTGACTTGTTCCTTTTTCTGACTTTACTCATCCACATTAGTTATAGCCTAAAATCCTTCCAATTGAAAACTTCCTTCCCAAGGCTGCAGGGATGAGAGATGGGCTTCACCTGTCCAGAGCTCCCACCTGTCAGCAAAGCCCCAGTGTTCCTGGGTGTCCTGAGCATTATTCAAATCACAATGGGAATAAGAACTTACTTACAGTTCTCTTAAACTATATATAAGATATATTTAACTTACACATTTAACTCAATTCTATTCCCTAAGGCCACATCCACTTTCTAGGCGACCAGTATGAACCAAGCCAGAATCAGCAGTGAAGTCATCACCCACGATCAAGAGCCACCTGGTTCAGCCAAATTTGCCTCGTCCCTTTATAAGAAGCAGAATAACAGCAGAAAAGCTTGTGAGGGGAAGAAAAAAGTCTGCAAGGAAAAACAAGTTTTTTTCTTATTTTGGCAGTTGGTGAAATGTGTAAATACCTCTCTGCATGTAACAGACGCCTTCCCTGTGCATGTTCATCCTTTAGAAGACCTTTTAAAAACAAATCTCAGTGTGTTTTCTCTTTATTGTTTGATACCCTGGGTATAGGAGCTAGTGGCAATGCCGTATTTTGGGTGCAGAAGTGTGCTCTGTTGAGTACTTGGATAAGCTGTCCTGATCTGTACGTGGTATCCTTGTACTGTGTCAATGCCGTTCACGCCCTCTGTCTTGTAAATCCCTGCCTGGCTTGCACTTTTGGGGATGTTCTGGAAGCACCACATTTTTGTGACCAGTTCCTAAAAGTGGTATGGGAAGGCAGACTGGACTTTGGATGTCTGAGCTAAGCAATTTCAGCACAGTGCTTTTATATTCCTGGAGAAAAAATAACATGCCCTCCATGTTACTCTGGGGCAGCTTTGCCCCTGAAACACCCCGGCCACAGCCCTCTCTTTGCACTGCCCCCTGCAAATATGTGCAACTGACCCCTGCTCTCTCAGCCCCCAGAATCTGGAAGTGGGGAGAAATCTGGAAAGAGGACATTGTGAAGCAGTCCACAGTGGAGAACCACTGAGCTGGATTTTGACCTTAATCCCTGCCATCTTGACTGCTGAGCACTTCCCCAGCCCAGTGCCCTGCCTCTGTCTGCCTCACCCTCCATGCTGGACCTAACTTCCTGTGAACAGGTGTCCCTGGTGACCACAGTCTCACACTCCCATCCTGAGCCCCATTTGACACCTATATCAGCGATCTACCCTCAGATTGAAAAACCAGGGCTTAGCACTTCCAGAGTTGACGAGATTGCTGGACCCCTAAACACTGGGTCCACCCTGTTGACTGGCATCTCTGGAGTCTTGTTCCAGAGCCAAGTCCCTTCTCCCAAACCTTGAGTGCAGATGTCACCCCTGGTCACAATTTTGCCTTGGGAGAGCCACCATCCTTCAAACTTAGGTCTTGAGCTAACATAGAATCTTTGATTCAGGAACAATCAACCCCACACCTTGGCATTGTTTTCTTGGTGCCAAAATTGCCAGGGTGTCCACCCCAGAACTCATATGCTGACATCGTAACCCTCAATGTGATGATATTAGGAAGCGGGGCCTTCTGGAGGTGATTAGGTCATGTGTGTGGAGCCCTGGTGAACAGGATCAGGGTCTTACCTAAGAGACGCCGAGTAACGCATTTGCCCCTTGCACGGTGTGAGGATTCAGCAAGAAGATGAGTATCTATGAGACAGACAGGAAGCGGGTCCTCAGCATATCTGCAGGCCTTGACCTTGGATTCCCAGCCTGAGAACAGGGAGAAATAAATGTTTATTGTTGAAGCTGCCCAGTCCATGGTATTCTGTTACAGAAGCTTGAATGGATTAAGACACAATCAACCGAAGAGAAGACCGGAATAGAACAACAGGGCTGATAAGAGGAACTCCATCCCGCCTTACTGCTGAGCTAGGTCTTTGGTCTTATCCTGTCTTCAGACTCAAACTGAAAAACTGGCTCTTCTTGGCTCTCAAGCCTGCCAGCTTTTGGATGGGAACTCCAGCCCCAGGTCCCCGGGGGTCTCCAGCTTGCTGAGTGCAGCCCTTGGGACTTCTCAGCCTCTGTAACCACATGACCCAAATCCTTGGAATAGAGGTTCTGTTTCTCTGGAGAACCCTGCCCGATACAGATAAGGGGCACAGTACCAATGCTGCCACGGTATAGTGCATGAGAAGTGAAGCTACAGTTCAATCAAGCTGTAATCATTCACTCTCTCTGGACACGGTAGCATGTAATATAATACCCAAGCTTCCAAGAACCTAAGATGAACAGCTTTGCATGTCCTCTGAGCTTGGGTTAAGGCAAACTGCATCAAAGAAAGAAAGAGCAAAAAGAGATGAAATAAGAGAGTTCTTGGTGCTTTTAGCAAATATTGGTGCTAGATTTAATAATCAAATAACTCAGGAGAACTAGATGCCAAATTAAAATAAAGATAATGACCACGATAATATCACAGGTCTTAAGACCTAGTAAATCTTTATTAAAAATGCTTATTATTCTAATGCTTATTATTCTATGATCCCATGACCCAAAGTTAACTATTTAGTGTATATCATTCAAGTCCTGCCATGTCTCATTTGTGTGTGCATGTATACATGTGTATGTATATGTGTGTATACATATGTATGCATACATACCATACATATACATGCATATAAACACGTATACATATGGGATCATACTATATATGTTGTATTTATGTTTTCTATTTGTCAGTAATATATGTCATGCACATCTTTCCATGTCATTAGATATACATATACCATACCCACTGTCACCATGTTCGCATGACAATCAGTCCCAGGCCTGGGGCCCTCAGTGGTAGCTCCCAGGTGCCACACTGCCCCCAACACCCAGCTCTCCTCCCGATCCAGTCCCTCTGCTGTCCCCCGAGGCAGATACCTGAGCTGCTGAGAACACTCTTACGCACATGTCTCCCCACTTTTGACTGGACTGTTTCAGAAAGATAAACTCCTAGAAGAAGAATTACAGCATCACAGACTGCGGAGAGTTTGGAGACGTTCTGCCAGATCGACCTCTAGAGGGTTCTACCAATCAGAAGCCTTCCAGCAACATATGCCCTTGTGGATTAAATTCCAATATTTCCAGAATCTCTCGCCTGTCTTTAATTCATCTGCATATCAATAGGTGTTCCCAAGGGGTGGAGAGTACATTTACATATCGATAGGTAATTACAAGGGCGTCGGAGGTTGGGTGGAGCTCCCTCTGCTGCAGCCTGGTCAAGGGAAACCGCCTGCTTGTAAGAAACAAATGGGTTTCTTAACTTTATTTCTCCCTTCAACTGATTTCGTTTTTAGAGGTATTTTGCCCCGGAATTTTCCCTCTGGAGTTACACCCCCCCTCCCACCATTGTGTGGGCAGTAAGCGCTTGTCTCCATGCATTAAAGGGTGCTCCCCACAGCTGTGCATTTAACATGTTGGAACCAATTAGAGGTATTTTACTCAGAATTTGTTTTTTCTGAGAGATCTGTGTCTTCCTCATCTTGCAGATTTGGCAGCAATGACCATCTTTTCAATCAGACTGAGCTAAAGAAGCAAGCGAATGAGGTACACGGATAGGAAAAGCTTCCCCCTGGTATTTTCTCCATGCATGTATGGTGCCCATGGAGTCAGTCCTAACGTTTTTTGTTTAGAGTGTTTATGTTAAGTTTCCAGGAGAACTACCTTAATTTTTGCCATCTCTATTTTTTTAAGCATACATATGAGCTCTTAGGATCCATCACAAGACAGCATAAAGTAAAAGGTAGGAAATCTTGGAAGCCAGCCACAGATCTGCCCCCAACAGGGGGTTACTGGTCAAGGTCCTTATGAGCTTGTCTTTCTTCATCTTTTAAGTTGGAGTAGAGTACCTAACCTCTATGAAATTAGGAAAATGATTCCTGCTTTGCACTATTAATGCTGGAATTCAGTAAGATCACTGTAAGTCCAGGGAAAGGAAATCCTAGGGCAAAATACCTCTAAAAACCAAAATCAGTCAAAGAGAGAAGTAAAGTTTGAAATCTGTTTACTGCTTACAAACTGCAGTCTGGGGACTTCTCTCTTTCCTGCTCCAGCAGAAGCAAAACCTGCCCTCCCCTCACCTCTCAGGTACAGATAAGCCCTCCATTGCCCAAGTAATTACCCATTGATATGGAGATGAACTTCTCTCCACCCCTGAGGAATGATGCAAATGCACTAAAGCCATACTTCTCTCCACCCTTGAGCACCTGTTGATATGCAGATATACTAAAGCCAGGTGAGGTATTCAATTATTACAATTTTACCCACAATCACATATATGTAAACATTTACAAAAATGTTTTTCATTAGTATTAAATTTGTTATGACATAATTAAACAGTCGAATCATAGAACTCTATATTAGTTTGTTAGGGCTTCTGTAACAGAACCACAGACTGGGTGGCTGAGACACCAGCTATTTATTCTCTCCCACTACTGGAGGCTGGAGAGTCTGAGGTCAAGCTATCAGCCGGGTTGGTTCATTCAGAGGCCTCTCTCCTTGGCTTGTAGATGACCATCTTCTCCCTGTGTCTTTGCATGGTCTTTCCCTTCATGTATGTCTCTGTGTAAATGTTCTCTTTTTTTAAAAAATATGATTATGTAAACACATAAATCATATTGGATTAGGACTCACCCTCATGGTCTCATTTATCTTGGTCACCTCTGCAAAGACCCTATCTTCTTATTCTAAGGAACTAGAGATTAGGACTTGAACATATGAATTTTACGTGGACATAATTCAGCCCATAACAATCTCTGTAGCTGAAAGGGAAACAAGAGTTCCTCCACAATAATAACCTTTAATCACTAAAGAGGCGGGTTCAGGGGATCACATGCTCCACCACGGACCCTGAGGAAAGCAGTAGAATGTGAATCAACCTTTCAGATGATGAAATAAATTGTTAACTCAGCTCCTCCTGCACTCAAGTATACGCAATTTCTAAACACAGGTTGCAAACACAATGAGTGCAGATGAGAGGGCTGAGCTCACACCCTTCCTCTCATGAAGATTACCAGCCCTCAGACAAAGTAAAAGAAAGTTTCATAGCACCTCACCTGGAAAGAGAAAATCACATCTGGCTCAAGTCAGAAAACCATACAGTCACATTATTGTGTTTAAACTCAAGTGTAGGAAAATACCATGTCTAAATATTAATTTAAAAATCCACACTCAAATCAAGATTGAGACAGGAGGAAGTTAAATTTCATAAATTGTGTTCTACATAGCAGATATAGTGTCAGCACTTTCATGTAACTTATTTCAGTTCAATATATGTGCATTTTAAACCATTTAACATTTTGAATAATCTTCTTCAATGGCTGTGCTCACTACAGGAAAGCCGAAGGCTGTGTCACTGTGTCCTTATATTAGTGGTGAAAGGATCAATAGTTTTTCCCCCAGCCTGGGCCTGGATACCAGCTCTTGGGCAACCCAGTCAAGTCTTCTGATTTCTTTAGCTCTCAGTATTTTTATCCCAAAAAATGGGGAAAATTTGTTCTGCATTCCTTTATCTCCTATTAAGGGAGGAGATAAGACTACCTAGAGTTCTGAGTCAACTAGAGAATTCCTGACATAAACAGGGCCAGCAAAATTATGAGGATCATTATGCATCATTTCCTGCATGCCCAGTCTCAAGGGAAACTTTGTAGAAAGTTTAGTGTGGGTAAAAAATGGGGAGCGAAAATCAGAAGTCAAAAAATGTGAAGAAAATGAAGATAAACTATTTCTCAATGCTGCTATAGTATGTTTTAAATGAGGAGGCTTGGGAAATTTTTCCTTGAGCTTCATGTAAGCTGTTTCTTGATGGGGATTTGAGAATGAAATGGATTAGGTAGTAATTTAACAACCTTGTCTTTCTGGAAATGAATGTACTGGAGTCCAAGGATGCACAATCTCCAACCAGGTTACCAGAATCAAAGGGATGACCTCAGCTTCCAACACTGTCCTTTACTTCTTCCACCTGGAGGTTTAGCAAGTCAGCAACTAACAGAAAAATCCAGTGTGTCTGTCTCTACACCAGCAACTTAGGTAGATGGAGATGGGACCACAGGAGTGGTTAAAACATTATGTCTAAATCTAGGCAAGACTGGAATGGAGCATTCCCACCATCATTTCTCAAGCACTCTTGATGTTCATCCTCCAAACAGAAGCAACTATGTTCTCCGGAAGTCTTCTAGTCTTTATGGCATGAACTGGGTATTTTCCCAGAGACATGTTCTTGCCAGGGATTTGTAGAGGCTGGAAATACACTTTCTACTTTGGGTTTGATGAGTAGATGAGTGAGTGTGTTGGGCTAGAGATGAGGTTTACAAATTATAAAGAAATAAAACTATAGTTTCATCGATTCCTGTGTCTCTATAGCTCGGGTATTGCCCATCTTTTTCAGATCACCTTCTACTTATTCATTCAATGTCAAGATCACAGAGTCTCTTGTTTCCCAGATTCAAGGTTGCTCTTATCCTTGCTCATGGATCCTCTTGTGCTCATAATTATAGTTTCCAAGATCTCTGCAAAATTGCTTATACTTTATGCCTTTTTTTTTACTTAAGACCCTATGCCATGTATTTGTTAAATCTATTGTTCACATTGCTGTTACTCATATATGTATGTATATACGAAAGCATCCTTAACTGATATACTACCTGTTATAACTTTCCCATTAA
Source organism: Manis pentadactyla (assembly GCF_030020395.1). Lineage (NCBI taxonomy): Eukaryota > Metazoa > Chordata > Mammalia > Pholidota > Manidae > Manis > Manis pentadactyla. The sequence continues at coordinate 187,570,316 of NC_080019.1, read as the reverse complement.
ATCTAATGTTCACATTGCTTACTCAACTACAGATTTGATCACAAACTTCCCAATTGCCTTCCCAATAATGTCTAAATTCCATACCATGGTATTCACGGCCTATCATGTTATGGTCCAACCTCATCTACTGTTCTTCTATTTAGTTCCTGCACTGTTCTGTACACAGCCTTATGCTTTGGTGAAACTGGAATTGATCCTGTTTTTGAACATACCTCTCTTTGTCTTTATTTCTAAGCCTGGAAAGTCCTATCATAATCTCAGTGTCAGCTACCAATGAAACAACAGAGAAATATACGAAATACAAGTCAGCACCACCATAACTGGGAACAATCTAGATGTCCAGTCATCAGGGAGTGACTCCATTTACAATAGAACACATCTATATGATGGAACCTGTAGAGTTTTAAACATGTTATAAAAGCATAACATTTTATGACATTATGCACAATGTTCACTATTTAGATTTTTGGATGAAACAAAAATGAGATTAAAAGACTAAAAAATTCATAAAAGTTTGTTGTCTGTGGCTATTTCTAAATGGTAGTATTTGGGTAATTTTATTCTCCCTTTTTATACTGCTCTGCATCTCCCAGTTTTCCTACAAGTATACATTACCATTATAAGAAGAACTATATTTTTGAAATCTTAAGGATTCTTCAGGGTCCAGTTTGACCTCTTCTGAAAACCTTCTCTCTATTTCACTGCAAGATCATCTCTTCTTCATTTGTTTTTCCAAAAATCATGTTTGTCTTCCCCCTTAGCCTGTGAATCACACTCTCGCTTGAAGCATTATTAGTGTATTTATTTCCCTCACTGCATTTTAAGCTTCAGTGCAGAATATGCCCTGGTCATCTTTGTCTTGCTTGTGGAGAATAAACAAAACACTCACTCAGTATTGGTGAAGTAGTGACAACTGGCATGTATTGAACACTTGATAGAGCAGAAAAAAAATATATCATTTAGTCCAATCCATTCACTACGCAGATATGGAGACTGAGCTCCTGAGAGGTTAACTGGACCCAAGAAGGAACTCTAAGCATCCTCGAATCCTCATTCCACTTTACTTTGCTTCCAATCCCATTTACTGCTTCATTTGAAATGGTTTCCCATCTCCTTTTCTCTCCATCTGTCCTGTTGCCCAGGCCACCTTCCTCTCAATTATCTCATTAATAATCTCCTACATCCAGTTTCCTGGCCCATCCAATTTAATCTCCATTTCATCATCAATTTCCTTTGAAAAGAACTCTTCATATCACAGCATTATGTTCAGTCCCTTTTTTTCCTGCTATGTATTTGGAAGATTCTATTTCAAATTTATAATTTGAAATTTCAAATTAACTAAAATTTTTAATTGAACAAAATGTATTTATGTTTTTCATTTTGAAAAATATTAATTTCATAATAATATTTCCCCTATTCTCCTGAAAAATAAAGAAAAAAAATCAAGAATACTCTAATTCTTATCACCCTACTTCCTGTCTTTCATATTATCATTTTCCACAATGTCCTCTATGTTAAAATTCATCACTATTACTACTGCTGGTATATACGTCAAAGTATGTTCAGTTTAACCAATTTCTTTGCTCACATTCCTGAAATTGGAGGTATTCCTTCTATGTTTATTTTGTTCTTTCTCTCTGAAGTATATGTTTTGGAAGTTCCCTTTCTGAGGATTTCCCAGAGGGACGATTTCTTACATCTTATTATATGAAAATGTGTTTACCCCCACTTCTTGAAAGATAGTTTAGCTAGGTAAAGTTATTTTCTCTTAGCACTGTTCTTTCTCTGTCTTTGGGCATTCATTACTACTGAGAATTCTGCTGTCATCTGATTACTGGTCTCTTACATATTTTCCTTTCCTCTATGGCAACTTCTACGTTGTTTTCATCAGAATTTCACTTTGGAAATCCTATAATATGCATGGGCACTAATGTTCATTTTTAAAAAATTTCACCGTAGATGTAGTTTGCTCTCTGAATCCAAAGAGTCTGCCTTTCAGAATGTCTGAAAAATCACTAGCCTTTATATATTCAAGCATTTCTTCTCTCTCAAGACTCTCTTTGAAATTCTGACTGGTCCTTCTCAGTCTTAATTGCCCTTTCATGTGTTCCATTTGTTTCTTTGTGCAACATTCCATCTTCTAATTTGCTGGTTTTATATTCAGCTGCTCTGGGAAAGTAGGAGCAATGTGTTTCTTCTTTGCTCTCTGCTATGCCTGGAACCCAGAAGGGACTCAAACACATCTTTTGACTGAATGGTGTCACATTTGATAGGATACTGAGGCTGAACAACACCAGAAAGACTTGCCCAACAGCACACATCAAGGGCATGAAAGGATGGATCCAGTCCTGGCCTATCTGACTCCAAAGGCTGCAACTTAATGAATAAGTGAATAAACAAATAGAAGTAAGAGAACTTGGTCCGCAGATGGAAAACAAGTCACAAAACTTTTCCGTACTTTCTTGTGATTAACAAAATAGAAAATATATCCCAAACCTTTCATCTTTCTCCATTCTCAAAATTTACATTTAGTCTCTCAGAAGGGCATCTCCAGGACATCTATAGGATCACTGCAAGATGACTTTCAAATATATGTCAGTGGATGACAGGATGTGGTGGCATATAGATCTTCCATTCAGGTTAATGCTTTAAAAAAAAAACTGACTATCTTGGGCAAGTTGGCAATTTAGAGACCACAGAGAAATTATGATGGGACCTGTCTTTCCAGAGCCTAAGCTATGCATTGGAATATTCAATGTGATTCAAATTAAGAGACCAATAAACTAGAATTGGAATATCCCACGGAATTTGTAGGCCCTTTCTGAGCAGTAGAAGGGCCACTTATATATTAATGCTTTAAAGGGAGTAGGCAGAAAATGAAGAAGCAGCAAAACACACGGTCTATACCTGCTTAATTTCCCCGCAGCAGCAGCCCGCTAGATCTACCACATCTCTGGAAAGGGTTGCCGTAGCCTTCTCCAAAAGCCTTGGCTCATGGCACCTGCTTGGCCTCCTGGGCAGGGCTGGGCTGGCTCCAGGAAGTGGCTATCTGAGCACAGGCTCCTTCCTGCTGTGCTGACAGCAGCTGGAAACTGCTTTCAGTGCCACAACCCACACAACAACTGTTGGAGGTTGATCTTGGGAATAGTTTCTTCTCTGGCAGATACTTAAGGGTTAAAAGAACAAACATGTTGAAAACCCTTATCCAAGGAAAGTTGTAAGAAGTGTGAACAATGCTGATAATAACAGTGCTTTTCTCAGAAGACCACTTAGAAGAGCATCGTTGCTCACATTTATTTAAGGCTGCGGGAGCCTTATCTTGTGCACACCATGTGCCCCCACTTACCTTCCAGCAGTCACTCCACTAAGTCTGCAGCGAAGTCCGGTCCAGCACAGCTGACCACCAGATGAAGATCAGGTCTTGGAGCAGAAGACTTTCTCCCCTATGTTTATTCTCAGCAGAATTGTGTGTGTGACTTAACAGGAGTAAGAAAAAACACCTTTCTAAAATGATCACAGTTACATTTGTACTTAGATTTTGAGTGTTGTCAGGTGTCTGAAATAGCATTAGGTCTTTGTCTGCAAGAGCAGTTGGAGATAGGAATAACCGAATGTCTTGAATACTAGGATCGTGTATAATTTCAGTAATTCCTCCTTCCCATGAACAAGACTAGTTTTCCCAGAATCATCTATGCTTTTGATCAAATGGTGCCCATAGTCAATAAATACAGATGTCCACTGAGATGAACCCATAGGATAAGGCAGGATTAGATTTACAGCATTAAATTAAGACTGATGTTGATCTAAGTGAGATAACAGAACTTCGTACACACACACACACACACACAGATCTGTACACACAGAGGTATAATATGAGAAAATATACATGTAGGAAACCCGGTGCCACGGTTTGGTTAAGAGCATTAACCCTGAAGCTGCTCTGCTTGGACTTGTATCTCAACTTCTTCTCTTAAGAGGTGTGTGACCTTAAACTAAATATCCAACCCCTTTGCTCCTTGGTTTCTTCATCTGTAAAAGGAGGATACTAATAGTATGTACCTCAAAGGGATTTTGATTGGATAAAATGTGCTAGTATGTGGGAGGGGCTCAGAAGAGTGGCTAACACTCAGAGTGCTATCTAAATGCTTATTAAATCAAGGCTCCCTTTCTATTAGGAGGAGAATGTGGTTTCTGTGTGTCTGGATGAACAGCCATGAGTCCAGCTGATTCACAAGCTCTACCACCAAAGGCCTAGAGAGGGGTTGGAGGGTGCTGAGTGGCCACAGTCCCCATCATACCGCTGTCACAGAGCTAATTTATATTTTGGTTTGTGTGAATATTTGATTAATATTTATATCCCTCACTAGACAGCAAGGCTCCCTGGGGCCAGGCCAGTCAGAGAATGTCTTACAGTGTTCTCCCCAGCATATAGCATGCTGCATATTAAGCATATAGTAGATGCTTAATAAATATTTGTTGAATGAAAGATGACTTCTACTTCTATGACAACTTCTACTGTTATTAGAACCACTACAACCACTATTACTTTCAGAACAGAATGAGGTTTACTGTATCATAATTATGCTGAAATATGGATTCTCAGCTAGAAATTACATCTCATGAAGATAAGCAAAATTTTCTAATAATAATAAATAACTCTGTTCTGCAAAAAAAAAGAAAACAAAACATTTAAAAACTAAAACATGAAAAATAAGGAAGAAAAATAACCAAGGCTTTTTTCTGCAGAAAGTGTAACATCAAATAAATACTTGGAAAATTTATGTGGAGGACAGAGAAAATAATATTACCAGGTCATGCCAAAGTAATTATAGTCAAGAATAACTTTCAAGAAGCCTACAATTAGTGCTATATCCATATACTAAATTGGTAGGCATAAAAAATAGTTAGCAAGTGTCCATTAGTAGATGAGTGGATAAAGAAGATGTGATACACATACACAATGGAATATTATTCACCCATAAAAAAATCCTGCCATTTGCAACAACATGGATGGACCTAGAGGACACTGAGTTAAGTGAAATAAGCCAGAGAGAGAGAAACAAATACCATATGATTTCACTTATTTGTGAAATATAAAAACAAAACAAAATGAATAAAATAGCAGCAGACTCATAGACCCTGAGAAGTGACTGGTGGTTACCATGGAGGAGGGGTTCGGGTGGGTGGGTGGGGAGGCTGAGGGGGATAAAGGGACACAAAAATCCTCAATCGTAATGTAAGTTGGTCACAGGGATAGCAGTACAGCATGGAGAATATAGTCAGTGATTCTGGAACGTCTTTCTCTGTTGACAGTAACTGCACTAGTGGGAGTGAGGATTTAACAATATGGGTAACCATTGAACCACTGTGTTATATACTTGAAGCCAATATAAGATTGTACATCAATAATACTTCAATAAAAATGTGTATAGGTAGAAAATAAAATAAGAAAATGTTAGATTTAAACCCGGAAAGATTAAGCACTGTGCTTTGCCATCACCAGGATTTAAAGAAACAGGTTCTTGACTGGGCCTTTGATGCCAAAGTCAAGGAAATGTTTTGTTTAAGAGAACCAGGTTCAATAGCTAAGCCTGTCAAAGCCATGTAGACCTGAATAAAATACGTGACTACGATGATAGGATTGTGCAGGAAAGAGTTTGGTTGAAGATGAAGGGAAAAAGGCAGAGTGGGAATGTGCTGGAGACCACCCACCCAGACGGAGGAAGTGGTGATGTATTCCAGGCCTGGATCAAACAGCAGGCACAGACATGGCGAAGGGGCCGGGTGATGGCAGAGGGGAGGCGCTGCGGGGGGGAGACCGAGGGGCATCTGCTGGAAATTAACTTCAGCCAAAAGAGGAAGTGATGTAGAGCTGCTTCTCTGGATCTATTCTAACCAACAAGGAAGTGTCAGGGGCCTGGGAGGGAACAGCAGGTCGCTCCAGAGTCCGTGACAGCAAGGATGGGTGAGCCTGGTATTGCCAGACGGATGGCCTAGTTTTGAGAAGGCAGAGTTCTGAAGGTTTAGAGCAAAGACCAGGGCAATTCTAAGACTTGAGTAACACAGCAGGTTGCCTCAGGAGGAATCGAGTCATTATTAATAGCTTAATCCCAACTGGGAAGAAAAATGGGGAAGTATCTACAGAAGTAGCCAACAGGAAATTCTCTGATAAAGTCAGATGTAACAACGCTTGTACACACACACAAAATAAAGGAAGATGAATATAAACAAGAGTAAAATATAGTGTCAGGAAGCCTTGTGCTTTGAGGAGGTTTGAAAAATTTGCCAACGTCTAAAATGATATTCAAGAAAAAGAATAAGGACAGGATAGATCTTCAGTAAAGGGCAGGTGGCATATCATATGAGCACACAACAGAAAGGAAATATAACAACTCGACATAGTCAAATAAACAAGTATTTGCTGACTGTCTTTTCTGTAAGCTACTATGAGGCATGGGACCATGACCTGGCTCAGGAGGAACTCACAGGACAGATAAAGAAAGTACATGAATAACTAAATCATTCATCAGGCTGGTAAGTTTCCACAGTGCTATACATCTTGAGAAGAGAGTTCAATCTGTTGGGGCCTTCAGTTGGGAAATGCTTCACCAAGAAAAAGAATGTAGAGGTAGGTTGCAAAGGATGCTGAAAGGGACTGTGGATTGGGAAACCCTAATGCTTTAGGAGAAGCAGAGCAAGAGGGGCCTGCCAAGGAGACTGAGAAGAAATGTTCAGAGAAGGAGAAGAGCTGGGAGACAATGATCACGGCGATCTGGGGAGGAGAGAGTCTCCAAGAGCAAAGTCCCTGCCGAGGTTGGTTGATATGAATGGTCATGCATGCAGAGAGGAAGGTCCTAGTGAGGTAAGGATGGTTTTGGTGGAGTATTGGCACAAAAACAAAGTCCCTGGAAGGTCTGTGAACTAGAAGAGGCCATTATTGCCACATGTTTGCCTGTGATGGGAGAAAAAGGGAAGGTGGACACTGTGGGAAGCTATAAGATCAAGAACGAATTGTGCACCTTTTTCTTATTTTTAATTTTTATTTGTGTGTGCATGGGAGTATACTGCAACATAGCTATATGCGTAGAGGAAAGAGAGGGTAGAAGAAAAGCTGCTGGAAATTAAAGATAGTGAGGAGGTAATTGATACGGAAAGACCCTGCAGGAAGCAGATACGGACAGGAGTTGAAAGTCAGGCGAGGACATTGACTGTGAAGAATGGATGTGTGCTTCTCCCTGGAAATGCCAGTGCTCTGAAGACAGATGCACCCTAGTGAGTGCTTGGGGAAGAATATGAAGCTGTTAGTTCACGTGGTCTTTGTTTCCAAGAGAATTAAGAAGATATGGCACCTCATAAAAGGAAGAAGGGAGATAGTCTCAAGGGGGATTTGAAGACTGTAGAGAAGCAACTCTTTAGGGGAATGGAAAAGAGAGCTATCATGGGATTTGTGGGAGAGCTGGGTAGTGTTGAGTTCCCAGCTCAAGCTGAAGGCTATGGCTGTGTAGGGCACCCATTTACACGGTATCTGAGCTTCACCAGTAGTCTGGATGCAGGGAAGGGTTGCTTATATTGACACAAGGATGGGGTTTACTAGGCAAGTGCAGCAGAAAAATAAGAATGACTGGGAATGGAAGACTGAGGCAAGATAGAGATTGAAGTAGTGGGTCATGAGATCTAGGCTACTTCATACTAGAAGGGAGAATAACAAGGGATTAAGAGCAAACAAATCCTCCAGGAGATAAAAGAACAAGTATACTAGGCATGGGAATCGTGAGAGCAAGATTTATGCTAGCTATATTGTGGGCAGAGAAAGGGAACTCTGGGTATAAGTTTTCATAGCAGGAAGAATTCCAGGTTATCTCAAGGTCTAGGGTGTGGCCCCGGGAGTGTGTGTCTGGAGTGGGGAAAGGTGGGAATCAATGGAACTGAGGATGTCAAGAGAAGAGTGTTGAATGGAAATACTTATAAAAATCATTGCTGTGTTTATTTGCTCTTGTGCTGGGAAGCAACCTAACCCTGCTTCTGTGCTAAAGGGAGAGAGATGTGGGGGTACAGCAGAAGGAGGAGATGGTTGAGGAAACAAGGTCTCAAAAAAGAAGGAAAAAATACAATCCGGAGCACAGCTGGTGGGACTGGTTGCCGATAGTGGAAACAAAGACCGGAATTACAGATGAGTGTGGGCACAATGCGTTCCTTTGGGCATTTCGGGCAGGACGTCCAGCGATGGTTGTCCTCAGGGGCCAAGCCGTTTGCTGGGAGGCAGGGAGGCAGTGAGGCAGAGGCATGAAGGAGAGGTGGGGGTCTGGAAGAGCTGTGTGAGTTTCTGCTGTGACTGGTTGAAGGATCTCAGAGATTTTCTCCAGCCATGCTCAGTCACCCAGGCCTGAGGATGGAGAAGACCAGTGAGGGACTCACAGTCCGCATCCGGCTGGCTCTGGATGACAAGAAGATGCAGGGGATCGATCGCCAGTGAAAACCAGCATGTCCTGAAAACCAAGAGCCTGGGGTAGTCGAAGGAGGGAAGTAAAGCCAAGTGGGTCTTGATGGATTGAAAGATAATGGAGGAACCGAAGGACTGGAAGACTTCAGGACACAGAGTAGGAGTGGCGAGAGTACAGCTCTGAGGGAGTGTAAAGCAAGAGGGGCAGCTGCGGCTTAACGGAATTTGTGCGGAGGATGTGAGCATTAGACTTAACTGGAAGGATCTATGAGTCAGCACTGAGATGAAATGGCTGTGATGGGAGGCGACCTCATTACACTCGAACTGAGACAGTCACAAGCATCTTTCTCTTGTTTAGCGAAGCTAAGGAGCTGAGCGACCACTTAGTTCCGCTTCAACTCTTGAGAGTCTGTAAAACCCCACCCCATGCACATTGAAGTACAAAGGAGTCAACAAACATTTCCTATAAGCTCTTACATAAACTGTCGACCTCTCAGGGATCTGTGTATAATTCTTTCTTATGCTCTGCACACTCTGCACGTGGTTGATGCTGTTTCAGAACAGGCTACATTTGGGGGAAAGGTGGAGCTGGTCTATGTCATCATTGGTCTTATGCTTTGTGACCTGTAGGGATTAAAAGGCCTAAATAAACATTTTCGTCACGTGCATCCTGCAGAGGCAAATGATTTAATCCCTGGAATCAAGCTTCTGGAGAAAGGAGGCTATACAAATAAGGTATTATTTGTGACATTGGACTATTTAATTTAATAATACCATTAAAAAATAGAAAAATTACAATGAATGTACTTTTTAATTTAATTTAACCCAAGCATATTGGCTAAATTTTTTCTTTGTATCCTGTTACTGAGTTCAATGTTTACATTCCTGTAGGGTAGGTTTATTTGCAGAGCAATGTGTCTAATGGAAAAATACCCCAGTGGAAATCTGATTTCTTTTTAACCCTTCATATTTTAAAGTTTTACCTGCAGCAAGCAAAAATGCATGTTATCTGTAAGAGACCAGTTTGAGTCAATAGGACCCTGATGGTGACTAGCTATGAGTAGCAAGATGAAATATCAAAAAGAGACAGTGTATATAACCGTCCTCTCTCCCTCTCTCCATGGCCACATGGACACTGTATAAGCCAAGATCCCAGCATAAACCACAGTCCTCAAAGACAAAAAGTCATCCTGAGGACTCCATTTAAAAACATCAGAAGATTTACTCTGCCTTGGCTAAATCCATTACCGATTTGAGGGATTACCTCAAATGAGATAGATGATACAGATAAAGATAGATAGATAGATGATAGATGATAGATAGATAGATAGATAGATAGATAGATAGATAGATAGATAGATAGATAGATAGATAGATAGAGGCTATGGGCAGACAAATGAATATAGCCTAAAACTCCCCAGGGGTCCAGCCCTTAGCCAAAAACATGTAGAGTCACCCAGAAGAGTTTCCATTTGCTGTCTATCTCCAGAAATTATCAACTCCCGTTGCCTTTCTTCCTAGACCTAAATCTCTCTGGCGTTAGGCAGTCCCACCACAGGCATTAAGTCTTTATAACTCCGGAGTTGATATTTTTGGACTGGAATCAGGTATTGTTGGGTTTGTAAGCGGCAAGAGCGGAGAACATTTCAGAGTCCTGCCTTTCAACTCTTAAACTCTCACAGGTTGAATTGTGTACTGGCTGCATATGGAGGGATAGCTTTGTTGGTCTTATACTTCAAATTAAGGTCTAAAAACCTCCAGCCATGAAGGCAGCATCAATGGATTTGCATTGTACCTCCTCTGTTAAGTCTCCATGCCTGAGGCTAATGTCAGCTCATCATGGGATACTCAATTTGGACAATAAATTATGAACGTGGGTGGGGGGGAAATAATATCAAACTCCCATCACCATGACCCCAATTGCCAAAATGGTCTTTGAGGCCAAAAGTCACAATGTCACAGTGTATTTTACTAATGCTATAAAAATAGTATCTATAGAGCATCTGAATAAAACAGTATATAGTTTACTTTACTCAATTTAGCAGTTGTTCCTATGGACTACACACGTTGAAATTTAGAGATTACCTTGGGATCGCTCTCTTCGGACCCTGGGGAGGAGGGGAGCAGAGTGAGCAGCCCACACTGTCAACTTTTTCAGAAAATCAGAAATAAGATCCTCTTGGTGCTCAGCTTGCCCAACGGCCTCCTCCAAGTAGGTAGACAGGTGGCATAGCAAGGAACAAACTGTGAGTCTGCTCTGCAGCCAGCCTCCCTGGGTCTGAATCCCGGCCCTACCTCCGGATAGCTGTTTGAACATGGGCAAGTTATTTAGCACCTCTAAACCTGAGTGTCCTTATCAGTTAAATAGTGACACTAACAACATTTACCTGGTGCGGCTGTGGTAAGGATTAACTGAAGAGATGTAACCTGTGGTCATAAATTAAGCACTCAAGAAATGTTTGTGATTATTATAAACCTTTACCAAACCTTGTCACCTTTAAAATTGTTCAGAAATCTTCTAGGAGATCAATAATCAGAATCAATGTCACTTCACTGAATTCTCTGTAATATCTATGGGGTGCCCACAATATGCCTGCACTCTGCTAGGCCCAGGGACTCAAAGATGAAGACTGCTCTGTGCTGCGGGGGGTCGGTCTTGCTGAAAGCACAAAGGGGAGTCACTGAAATTCAAGGGGACAACATCTATCCCTTTCTTTCTGTCTATTTTCATTTTAAACAGTGGTGTGGATAGAGAGACCAAAATGACTAAGTCTGCCTGGGGAGTCCCATCAGGGAAACATTTAATGGATGGGATCACATTTGATCTTGACCTTCACAATGAATTATGAATTGGAAAAAAGAGAAGGTAAAAATGGATATCGGAGGAGGGTTTATAAGTGGGAAAACCTTTGGGGTAAGAAATATGGACAATATGAAAGGACAGTGTGTTTCCAGAGAATGGTAAATAAGACATCAGATGTGACTTTCTCAAAATTTCTCAACAATTTTAATGGTGAAAAAGGTCTAAGTGCTTATGAGGAATGATGCTTAAGATGGGGTCAGGGGGAGGGTAAGTGAACCTAGGAGGCCTCCTCCAGTGGCTGCGAATGCCCTAGAATGCTGTACTAAGGAATTTGGCTTTTATGTCATCTGAGTGTGGACAAAGCATTCACCAACCAAACCTTCTCACCTTCTATGTAAGGATTTGACCTTTGATTAGCTCTCTTCTCCTGACACCTGATAAAATGTCAACTATTTCTTAGGCAACACTCATTAGGATAAAAACGACCCTGATAGGCAGCTGATATTTGGACTGGTAGAAATGATCAATGACCCCAGCTAGGGTGTCCTGTTTTGGGTCTTCCCTGGGTGTGTTAACACTTATAATTAGCCATGGCCTTTAAAGGGACCCTGGAAGGAAGCTCTATCTCTGTAGTTGTTACAAGATATACTGGTGCACTTTGGGGGCATGAGGCTCTGAAGCCAGGGCAGAGGCCATTTGTGCCCCACGTGGATTCAGCTCCCTGCCACGTGCACAGCAGCAATAGGACTTCCTGAGGGGAAGGCTAGCCACTGCTTTGCTGGCAGGCTGTGACTCCTGCTCCATATCCTCCAAGTAGATGGTGTCAAATGTATCCTATAACTTGTGAGTTTGAAGGTCTAGTTGAACCTAAGAACTTTGATGGGCGTTGCAATAGGTAACGGAGAACCAAAGGAAACAGTTAAGAGAGATGGTAAGTAAAGTAAGAGTCATCAGATAACACTATTCAGAATTGTTTTTTATCATAACCATGGGGAAGTTTCCTAGAATATAGAATTTCTAAATGAAAGCATTTTTAGATGACAATACAAAGCTCTAGAAAAAAAAAAATTCCTCAACAGAAAATTTGGAAGGCTGTGATCATAACAACAGGACAAGCTGCTGTCCCCAGTCCAGAAGGTGAGCTGAAATGGGCTACTGTGACCTGGTTCACCTCACACTTCTGCAGAAACTAGATAAAAATCAGCACAGACCAAATAAACATTCTAAGCATTCATTTCTTTTTTCCACCATAACATCTCTTAATCAAACTGAGGGGGTTGTGTTTGACTCAGTGAGTGTATGCTGAGAGTTCTCTGTGCCAGGCTGTGGGTCAGTTCTGAGGATGAAAAAGGGCATGATTGAGTCCCATCCCTAACAAAACTGAGTGTCTGTCCAGTGAGGGAGACAGACACACAAACAGTACTTGCATTCAGTGTGCTAGTGCTTATGAGGAATGTGCCCACATTCTTACAGGAGCCCAGAAGAAGGAACCATTAATTCAGCTGTTCAGTTGGATTGGGCTACAGAAGGCTTCTCAGGAGGAAAAACCTAGGCAGAGAGGAGAATGAGAAAGTGTGTGTGTGTGTGTGTGTGTGTGTGTGTGTGTGTGTGTGTGTGTGTACAGCAGAGGTATGAGGGGGAAAATGGGACAGGACGGTAGATAAAGCAAGAATAGCAAAGTTTCATATTGCATCACACTGCACACCAAACTCTGAGCTTTGGGCTCTGGGTGATGTTTCTGCCAACATCAGGATCCCCTGAGCTCCGCTGGTCCAGGACCACTCTAACCACCTCATCTTGGAAGGGCCATTGGCTGGCTGAGGCCTAGTCTAAAAATGGCCTTTCTCCACTTAGGCATACCTGGACATTTCTTACACTGTCATTGCAAAACATTCCCTCTGGTGAGCAGTAGTCTCCTGTTGCATGATTAAAATCACATATACTGGGCATGGAGTTGCTATCTGTAGATAAAAACTGTGAATGGCACATGGTGCATGCTCACAGTCTAGAAGAAAGTGTGCCATTAAATAACGGTGGGATATACACTGCACTAAAGGTGAGAGTATTCATAGTAGGAGACGGTGTATAAATAGCAATACATCAGTTTTTCTAGAGTCAGATTATTGAAAGCCTTTGGAGTCTAACAAAAGAATTTAGACAATATGAAAAGAGCAATGCTATTCTATCAAGGCACCAAAAGAGTGTTTTAAGGTATTATGTCTGGTAGCAGTGTTGTTTAGTAATAATATAATGAGAAAAACAGGGCCCATAGTCAGGTAGTTTTAATATGGGAACTTAACTACAGAGGTGTTAGGCGAAGTGAATATCCAAGGGGATGACCAGGCCCCCCAAAGATGAGCAAAAAGAAGTCACTCCCACTCCTAGGGTTGGAGGGAGACAGGGAAGCAGAGGCAAGCAGTGGAGCTACCAGAGCCAGGGGCTGGAATCCCTGCTGGAATTACCCCCGGAGTGGAGAGAGAAACACACTGCGTTTTCTAACTGGAGCCCTCCCTCCAATCAAAATTAAAAGTTTTTTTGCTTAAAAAGATGAAAACAGTAATCATGCCATAGCAGATTGGGAGAATATATTTGTAAATCACTTATCTGATAAAAGATGTATATGTAAAATATATAAGGAAGCTTTGAAACTCATACTAAGAAGACAAATGATTCAATTTATAAATGGGCAAGAGATTTGAATGGACATTCCCCCAAAGAGGGTGTGCAAATGGCTAACAAAGACGTAAAAAGATGCTCAAGATCATTCGAGAAATGCAAAATAAGCCGCAGTGAAATACCATGCCGCATCCACTAGGACGGGAATAAAAAACAAGTGTTGGCAAAGATGTGGAGAAACCCAAATCCTCATAATTATTAGTGGGAATGTAAAGTGAAATACCCAGTTTGCAATCATTTTGTCATTTTCTTGAAAAGGCAAATATAACCTTACCATATGACCCAGCAATTCCACTACTGGTTATGTATCCAAGAGAAATGAAAACATATGGCAACACAAAGCCTTGCTCGTGAATGTTCATAGCAGCCAGATTATTCATATAATTCATATACAGCAGCCAAATTATTCACAACAACCCCAAACTGGAAGCAGTGCAAATGTCCATCAGCTGGCGAATGGGTAAACAAATCGTGATACATCCATAAAATGGGATATTAACTCAATAATGAAAGGAAATACCTACTGATTCACACAACAACGTGGATGAATCTCACAAGTGTTAGCATGAAAAAAGCTAAAATCAAAAGGCTACTTGCTATATTATTTCCCTTATATAACATTATAGAAAAGGCAAAACTATGGGAACAGAGATCGTATCAGTGGCTTCCAAGGGCTGGAGACATCCAGAGAGGACTGACTCCAAAGAAGCAGACTGAGCCGAAAGAAGACTTTGAGTCTCATGTAGATGTTCTATACCTAGTTGGTGGTAGTGATTTCACAGTTACTTTGCAAAAAAACTCATTAAAGTGTCCCCCCTAAAAATGGTGAATTTTAGTATAGTTAAAATATACCTCAATAGACCTGACTTTAAAAAAATAAGAGACATTTGACTTGTGGCAGGGAAGCCAGCTGGTAGAACACTGCCGAGGGGCAAGAGTGGTGGAGAGAGGGAAAGGATTTGATGAGGGGAAGCCTGTGAAAGAAGAAGGAACATGATAGAGACCAGCTTCCTGGAAGCTGGAGAGTTTATAACTATAAATAGAGAAGGCAGAATGATAACCTACATGATGAGTTGTGACAACGGAACTCAAAGTCACCACTTTTAGAGGCAAATACCAGGATGAAGAGGAAGGTTCTGGTAAGTCTGTCATGCATAAGGGAGAAAGGCATGCACGCACTCACTCATTCATGTACTCATTCGCGTGTTCATTCATCCATGCATGACACATGTTTATTTTGCACTGACCTTGGGCAGTAGTCAGGGCAAAGGAGAAGACTGAGAGCTGAAGCCCTCTTCTGGGAGCCGAGCACCTGGGTGCAAAGCCCACCCTCAGACTGGGTGCTCATGTTTCCGTGTTTATCCCATAGTTGTTCCCTCCCAATTTTGTTTCAAAATGTTCAACAGAGGTGCCTTCAACCTTAGGAAGGGAGCTCCATCCTGAATTTAGAATGAATCCTGACTGGCATGAGGCAGCCATAGAAATCCCAATCCCCTTTACCAGCAATCAGTTAGAGATGGGGAGGTGTGTTAATTTTCCACCGTGAGACATAAAGGGAAGCATATTGAGTACCTTCACATTATGAATCAAAAGACAACTTTTTTGTGCAGAATGCTTTAATACCATTCCCTTCCTTCCTGTGTGGGTGGCTGGAATGAGAGTGTATCATCTGGAGCTACATCAGCCATCTTATGACCATGAGGCATCAGTCTGAAGATAAAAAGCCAACTGGCCAAAGATCCCTGAGAAGGAAGAGAGAGTAGAAAGATCTTCTGTCCTTGAGGAAAACCAAAGGTGGAACCATCTACCTCCAAACATAATGGACAATAATCAAATGGCTGTATTGCTTGAGCCACCATCAATTTCTTCCGTTCCTTGCCATCATAGCTAATACAGGCTGTGTGACTCTGGCCAAAGAAGATTCCAGTGTGAGGTCTCAGAGTGAAAACCTAACAACCTGCATGGTTGTGCATGCAGCCCCGACTCCCAAGGGTATTCAGAGAGGTGGAGATAGGACAGGAGCATGTAAGAATATGGAGGAAGGAAACACCCTACTGGGCTCCAGGGGAGGATTCCCATTTATGAGATGGGAACAACTGTGGACATGGAAGGTGTCAGAGATAGGACAGAAAGTCAGTTCTAGTCCCTGGGGTAAATGAGTGATGCTGAGAACCAAAGAATAGACAGAGGAAGAACCTACTGGGTAGAGAGGAGAAGAGAGGCCTGACTGGTCAAAGTGTTTTCCGCACCCATGGAGAACGAATTCAAAATATCTCAAAAATAAATGCAAAGTATCCAGACCAGTTCATCTTGGGGTCAGCAAGTCCATGGATGCAAGGGAGATAATGGGACTGAAAGCCATGTCATTTCCTCTCTGGTTTATGGGGTAGGCAGAGATTGGGAGTTCAGATCTGTGTAAGATAGTGAGTCAAGGCCCTTTGAGAATAGCCACTGCGGTCAGGCGGTTGAAGGTCTGAGAGATCTTTGCTGGCTCTCTTGGACTTCAATGCCGAGTTGACCTCACGTGATCTGCTCCTGCTCCCCAGGAAACACAGAAGTTTCACAATGCAACTCTGCAAGTAATTCCCAGAAGAATAGGCCTAGAAGGGAGGTAGGGAGGTTTTAGAAGATTATGTTTTTGCTTTGTAAAACTGTCAAACTTTTTAAGAAGCAGATGCATTGTCTAGAGACTGCAATTTCAGTATCTTGTTCTACATATCTTCCTTATTCTAGGTTTTTAAAAAATCAATAAAAACTGTGGTACAGTGATCACCACTTTTCTATTTCTTGACTTACAGTTTGGTATGGAAACTGGGGTCCAATCTTGCTCTCCAGCTATCTCAGCTCAATTATGACCTAGTACACAACTTTCCCTTTTATCACTGTTCCATCTCTCTCAGGCCTGACCTGGATCTGGTGATAACTCAGCTTTCTTAACCTAAATCAAGGCAGAGAGGAGGAAAATGTGAATTTGGTGGAAAAACATTGGCATCCATCAATGTCATAGTACTTACATCTGGTCTCTTGGTCTGTGCTGGGCTCCTGGTCTGTGCTAGACTAGAGATGTGATCCTGGACAAGTAGGTTAAACTCGGCAGTGTCACAGTTTTCTCATCTCTGAGAGGAAGTAGAGTCATTCTTTCCCATCTTACTTTACAGAGTTTCTATGAAGATGAATCAACACTGAATTGCCTCATTTTTTTCAATAAAGTGGGGCAAAATAAACTGAGACTATGTGCTTTAAGTGTTAAAGTGTTAAAGAATAATTATTATTACTCTACAAAGTACAAATGCACAATGAAAAAATATTTTAATAAATTGATTCTACTGTTCAAATAAAAGTTTTCCTTTAAAGCCCCAAAACCAAAGGTAGAAAACATGTCTTCTCTAGCTTCTGTGTTTATACCCCACAAAGAGCCAAATCAAAATAAAAATGTAAAAGAACCACAAGCATTTTTTGGTCACTTTACAGCTCACTATGTGAATTCTGTATGTTATTGTTAGCTGCATCACAGAAGACATTCAAATAAGCATCCAGTACTCTTCTACTTTGCAGAAGGACCAAATTATAAGATATTAAAATTGAAACTACACTCAATACCCAGCATTGTAAGGATTCTTTGACAAGAATGACTCTTTTCAATAACCAGATGCATTTGTCCTAGAGGGTTCTTAGTGTTTTTAAATGAACATATTTTACTGACATATAACACACATTCAGATGATAACTGCAAATCTTGATGCATTTTCACAAAATGGTAAAACCCATGTTACCTCCACATTAACCAGGAAATGGAACAGTATTAGCACCCCCAAAACTTCCCCTGTGCCCTCCCCAGCCACCTCCCTTCCCAATGACAACTACCTGACTACCCTCACGATGAATTAAGTTTGCCTTTTGTTCAACTTTATATAAATGGAATCAGAGTTTGTGTTTTTTTATTGTATCTATGCTTTTCTTTCAATATTCAATTTGTGAGATTCACAAATGTGTGTGTGTGTGTGCATAGTAGTGATTCACATATTCATTTTCATTACTATGTATATAAACATCCAATTTATTTCACTGTTGATAGACATTTGACACTATCAGTATGAATATTCTTATACATGGCATTTACTGCACTTTTTTCTGGAATTCAGGTACATATAAACTAAGAGTGTGATCTCTACTCAAAAGGTATGTATACACTTAATTTAGAAATTACTCCCAAATATTTTCCCAAAGTGATAGTACTAATTCACACTCCCACTAGCAGTGTGGGAAAATGGGATTCCAATAACTCTTCATCAATAACACTTCATATTCTCAGTTTTGTTTTTTTGCTTCATTTTAGTCAAACTGGTGGATGAGTAGTGCTTTCCCACCTTTACCTTAATTTGCATTTGCCCAGCTAGACTAGGATTAAGAATCTTTGTATAGGATTATTGGGCAATAGAGAGAGGCTTTTATGAAGTGTTTGTTCAAATCTGCTGCCCATTTTTCTATTTGGTTGCCTTTTCTTTTTAATTGATTTGTCAATGTTTCCCTTGTCAAACACATGTCTTTACAAATATCTTCTGCTATTTGGCATGTACTTTCTCTACTTAATAGTGTCCTGTGAGGAACAGAAGTTCTGAATGTTAATGCTATCCTATTTGTCAATAATTTTCTTAATGGTTAATATTTTTTATGTCCTACTTTAGAAATTTTTGCCTAGGTCGTAAACGTAATAAAGATATTATCTTATGTAATCCTCCAGAAACTTTACAATTTAATCTTTCACATTTAGATCTAGAATTTGTCTGCAGTTAATTTGTGTGTATGGAGTAAGGTAGGGGCTGAAATGCATTTTTTTCAGTGTGGATATCCTTATAGTATTTAAAAGACCCTCCTTTTGCCTTGGATGTGTTTGCTTCTGTTTTCTTTTTTTTTCTCATTCATTTGTTATTCCAAAAGGGGTTGTACCAATTTAGACTATATGCCTTTGCACTGATACTGCATCATGTCAATTACTGCAGCTTTATGATAAATCTTTAAATCTAGTCATGTAAGTCTTCCCAGTTTGTTTTTCTTGAAGACAGACTCAGCTATTCTTGGCCTTTGGCATTTCTGCATACATCTTGGTATCAGCCGGTCAATGTCCACACACATAAATACAAACTTGTGATTTCATTTAATAATACTGACTTAAAAGTTCAATTTGGGGGAAACTATCATTTTTTGTAATATTGAGTCTTCTAATCCATGAAAATTATCAATTGCTTTATTCTATTTTCATTTACTTATCTCCATTTTAATTTCTCACAAAAACATTTTATAGCCTGTAGTCTTTTCTTTCTGCCTTAATTTAGATTTTCTACTGACATGTATTCCAGATAACCAGTCTTCCCTTCAGCTGTGTAATCTGCTAATGGTTACACCCATTGCAAAATTAATTTCAGATATTATATTTTTTACTATTCTGATTTTCTGTTTAATTCCATTTCTAGTGAGTTTATATATTCCGGTTCTATGGTAAATGTCTTCATTTTTGTTATCTATTTTATTTCACATATTAATCATAGCTTTCTAAAATATCCCAATATTGTTTATTCTATTTCTTTTCCTCTCTCTTGATCCTATTCTTTGGTATGCCTGGAATTTTATTGACTCCTAAACATTGTTCATGAAAAAAATATAAAGTGTCTGGGTGATCTTATCTTATTTCAAAAAGAATTTTCTTTGCCTCCTTGAAGATGGTTAACATAGAAGCAAGTCCCATTAATCTAATCAGGGATTGAGCTGGTTTGAAATTGGGTTTTAGTTTTTACACGGTTTTATCTAATTTCTGACTTGCCCTTCCTCCTAAAATATAGTGCTTAGGGTCACACTGTAGTGTTAACTAGGCTTTTCTCCTTTGGCAGGGCTTGAACTTCTCCAATATATCATGGCATATCCAATAGTTCTGCAAGGAGTTTTTAGCCTCTTAGCAACCAACTTCCATTCATCTTCTCTATCTCTTAGCCTATCTCTTACAGAAAAACTTTGCTATAAGTATCAGCAAAAACCTTTAGAAGAAAAGCAGTTTGGAGTACAGGTCTCACTTCTCTGAGCTTACCTTTCCTTGGGAATTTTGGCCCTGTAAGTCCTGATTGCCTTAGTGGGGCTGCACATCAGTTTTTAATCTCCCAGGCCCATGACACAAGCCATAGCTCTTCTCAGATCTCTTTCTCTTTGCCACAGAGTGCAGCCTGCCTTGTTTTCCCAGGATATGAGTAGAAAAGCAAGTACCTTAAGAGAAAATCAGCATAGAATGTCAGAATATTATAGATAGTCACAGACACAAGCATGGGCACACTCTAGTCAGTTTTTCTTTGTTCTGGACAACAGGATTGGTCTGTCTCAAGCTTGTCCTTCAGAGCTGTTAGCTGAAGACCTATCCTAAAGATTGAAAAATCAAAGAATAAGCAACTCAGAGTAACTTTCCCATGAAACATCTTTCTCCCCCCTCCTTTTAGGAGCTCCTGGAAGAAGGGATTTAGAGAAAAGTCTTTAAATTACCAAATTTCTCAACAGGATTCTATGACACTAATATAGCACTAACACATGTCAGACACAAAACGTGTTGTTCTTAAAGTACTTTCACTTATTAAGCTAAGAATTCTTAAATTACTGTAAATGTGGTAGTCATTAGTACTGTTTTCCAAAAGCTCTAATTCTTCACCCTCCTGGGTACCTCCCCTTTTTGGAGGATTGCTAGTCCTGGCTTCCCTGTGGTAGGGATTGACCAGCTCCAGCCAATGTGTTATGAGTATAAGTAAAGTTTGTCACTCTCTGGCTAGAGCATTTCCTTGCCCCACTGGGATCCTCCAGAGCTCTCCTTATCTTCTGCCACAGTGACCATATATGTTCCAGATGGTGCTGAGCCTCAGAGTGAAAATGACAACAATATGAAACAGAGTCCCCACCTGAGCCACAGGGGATGAATAGCATGGGCCAGAAATTAACTTTGTTTTAAACCACTGAGACCTGGGATTGTTTGTTACTGCATTATAACCCAGCCTACACTGACTGATACATTAAGAAAGGTAAGAAATATCTATAGGCCCATTTCACTTAAAAAATCAAATGGGACTCCAAGTCTTGCCCAGAAAGCTTCCTGTGAACATGAAGAATGTCCTATTTACTTCTATTAGCCTCTTACCTAGTATGTTTTAAGTAAACTACTCAGTACCAAAGATGTCTGAAGAACTTTTGAGATGACTTGATGAATGGCAAAATTAACCCCTTTGTACAAACTAGTGTATATAACAAGACAGGAAGGCAGGATACTATGATCTTATAGATGTGGAATAAAAAAAGTATGGATTCAAATTCTTGTTCTATCACTATATGAATGACCCTGAGCAAGTATCTGAATTTCTCTAAGTCTCTGTTTCCCAAACAGTAACCTGACAAAAATAAAACTAACCTCTAGGGGTTGTTATGGTAGTTAAGCAACATGTTATATCATTAGCAGAGTATCTGGCATATACTTATAATAAAAAATGGCAGCCATAATTATTATTACCCCTCAAAAACTAGTGCGAAGGAAGAAATATTGAATAAAAGCAATAGAGGTGAGGGATGTCAATATTTCAGAACTCATTCATATATTCCCACCAGTTTTACATCAAAGCCAAATAAAATGAATCTGGAGAACAAAGCAAATCTAGTTTCCTGAAAAATAAATCAAAAGCTAAAATAACCCACTAATCCATTCAAGGACACTATGAAATTAAAATATGAGGTATTAATGTGTGTATGTGTGTATTAAATATGTATGAAACAGACTTGAAATTTGAAATTTGTGATGCATGGGTGGTAGATAGATAGTAGCTAGATATTACATGTAAGGGTCATACTCAAAGGTACTGGCAAAGCTCTCTTGCATAGGGTCATCTTGATGCAAAGGAGAAGGGCTTCTGGGGAGGCAATAATTTTACTTGGACATGGAATAATTAAAACAAAAAGTTTCACCACCTGGAAAAGATGTACATCATTTATACATGCCAGTGATGGCATGAAACTTATAAAGATTCATCTTAAGACACCATGGTGTAAGCAAATACTTCTGGCCACTAATGTTAACAGAAGATTTTCAGAAAAGCAATTCTTTGACTCCAAAGGAGGTGATAAAATGCTAATGCAATCTTGATATCTGAAGGCTTGAGTGGGCACACCCTCAGGGCTGGCAGCTGCTGCTAACTGTCATCTGGGAACATAGCTGGAGCTGGTGGCTGGGTCTACACATGGCCTCAGCATAGCAACTAGGTTCTAGAGGCCAAAGCAGAAGGTGCCAATACTCCTAAAGGCAGGTTCAGAACTGGCCTGGTGTCATTTCCACCAAACTGCATTGGCCAGAGTAGCCACATGCCACATCGTATTCAAGAGGATAGGCCCAGCTCTTAATGGGGAAGGTTCAGAAGAATTTGCATCCATCTTTATTTTGGCACAGACACACATTTTTTTCATTGTACAAATTTGTGGTTTCAAGTCTACACTTTGCAAAATATGATTTCCCTTTTCCTAATTAAAAAAAAAAGACTGAAAAGATCTGTAAATCACAGAGGCATCACTGAGTAACGTCTTGATGACTTAAGTGTAAATGGATAAGAAACATATGGATTCCATTCCACACAAAGCACACATATTGAAATGAGCGGGGGGAGCATCTGGCAAAACACGTTTCTGGTTGGGTAGAATTCGGACGGCTTGGGAGGTGTAGTTCAGGACATTAGCCACCCAAATGCCAAATGTGGGCTGAGTTCATTTCATCCTGTTGCCAAGGGAGAGCTGGGGTTTCACTCATGTTCAAATGCACCTCACTTAGATTTTTTTCTTCTCATCATAGACTTGGCAAAATTTGAAGATTCCTTCCACTTTGGGTTCACATGAGCTTTATGTCCTGGCATGAGGAAAGTAATCTAACACAAAATGACATAAAGTTTAGGAAAACTGAAAATTTGATCTTAGGTTCACTTTAATATGGAAAGCTTGAATGACATTCAATTACTATTCACTCCAATTTCCATCTTCTCAAGGAAAGGCAAGGGGCTAGCGAAGAGGGGTGAACTGGGAAGATGTCAGCATCTGGGGAGGGGTGGAGGTGGGAAGGGGTTTTCTGAGAGTGTGAACAGCCCTGCAAACATTTGAGGATGTAGCACACTTCATATTGACATGATTATCTACCTCTTTTCCCCTTTGGAGATAAGTTAATTCACAAGATATACTTAAAAAAAAGGAACCACTTTAATTTGAACTAGACATCAAACATTTGAGAAAGGAAGTTCACTATCTAATTCTAATCACATGAATCAAGGATGAGGAGAAGAGACGGAAGGCTGGCAGAAAGATATCAGAGATACTAAACTACATGTAAGGCTGTCGAATCCTGCCCTGCATAAGATAACACATTTGAAAATGTGTTTCTGCCTGATGACCCACCTCAGCCCCAACAGCCACCTGTAAATGGAACAGACATCATCTTGGGTGACTCCTAAGCATTTGGCACTCTTGCAAACCCTTTGTGCTGTCCGTTCCGTGTCACTACCCTAGCTTTGGCCATTCCCACATTTCTCAGGGATCCTTCAACTACCCAGGTTTGACACCCCCCCACCTCCAGTTCACCTACACCCAACAGCCAGAGCTCTCTTCTCAAAAGGTAAGTCAGCCCATGCTACTCCTCAGCTCAACACCCTTCGGTGGCTCCCCAGGGCTCTTAACCTAAAGTGTGACTCTGACAGCATCTCAGAGGAGGTGTGGGATGGTCATCCCTTCTCTGGTCTCATCTGTCCATGACCATAAGACTCATGTTCTATTTTCTAGCCATAATGAACTTATTTCAGTTTCTCAAACTACCTCTGTTTTTCTTTTACTCTAAGTTTCTCTCTGCCTGGGATGCTTCTCCATCCTCTGCATTCCTTATTTACTCTGGTTCACACTTATTTTCCTCACCAGCCATCAGTCAAGGCCCCTTAAGGTGTTCTCTTGACTGCTTCTACACACCTCTAGACATTGTCGCTGCCGCGTTGGCTTGATCTAGCTTGATGGGTTGAATTTGGTCTCAATGAATGGTCTAGACTGACTGTAAACTCTGTGATAGCATTGGCTACAGCTGTCTTGTCCACTCTCATATCTCCAGCACATAGCATAATGCCTGGCATTTTTTAGGTGCTCACATGTTTGAGAAACAAGTCTGAATTTCAAGTCCATGCACTCCAGTGTGTTAATGTGATAGTTAATTTTATGTGTCAACTTAGCTTAGCTATAGCTTAGCTCAGCATAGTTGTTTGGTCAAACACCAAGTTAGATGTTACTGTGAAGGTATTTTTTTAGCTGTAATTAACACTTAAAAGAGTAGACTTGAATAAAGTAGATTATCATCCATAATGTGGGTGGATGTCATTTAATCAGTTAAAGGCCTTAAGAGCAAAGACTGAGTTTCCCTAAAGAGTAATTCTCCTTAAAATTGCAGCATGGAAGCTCTGCCTGAGCTTTCAGCCCATTCATCTGCACAATTTAGACTCACCTCGCCTTTTACCTGGATCTCCAGCTTGCTGGCCTGCCTTCCAGGTTTCAGACATGCCAGGCCTATAATCACATGAGCCAATTCCTTAAAATAAATCTCTCTCTCCTAATGGTTTTATTTTTGTAGAGAACCCTAATGAGTAAGAAAAGCCCATCTTCAATTTCTGTTTTGACTCTGTTCACTCAGTGGGAGAGAAAGCTCACACTCCCCCATTCAGTAGTGCCCTCTCGGCCACAGTCAAAGCTTGGGGCTAAGCTAGGCCAAGACACAGGGTGAGAAAGCAGGATTTGGGTCTTAGGTGATCTTCTGTGTCCGGGCCTGGATCTGCTGAGGTGGCCATCACCTCTTCTGGCTCTGTCTCCTTTGCCACCCAATTAGGCTGGTTCCTTCCAGCATGGTTTCCTGTCCCTCAACTGTCCCCATGCTCCTCTGGGGCCCATAGGCACTATTTCGCCAACTCTAGAACTCCAGAACTCACAGACAGCTGGAGACGCCTCTGCCTCAGGGACTCAGACAGCTCTTTGGCTCTGAGCCCTTCAGCTCTGAGTTCTTCATTTCTTCCCAGAGCTTATCTAGGGAAGAAGGCCTTACCCCAAGTCCAAACCCAAGAGGGCTCAGCAGCTTTCTCAGGGACACATCAGCACCTAAGCTTCTCTCCCTGCAGAGGGTTGAATGGTGATCCCCCGCAAAATATACATCCATGAGCTGATCCTCAGAACCTGTGAGTGTGGCCTTATTTGGAACAAGAATCTTTGCAGATGTACTTAAGATCTCCAGATAAGCTCATCCTGGATTGTCCTGGGCCCTAAATTCAATGATGTGTCCTTATAAAAAACAAAAGTGGAGAAGACACAGACAGGAGAAGGCCACATGAAGACAGAGGCAGAGACTGGAGGGACACAGCCACAAGCCAGAGGATGCCAGAAGCCACCAGAAGCTGGACGAGACAAGAAAGAATCCTTCCCTAGAGGCTTTGGAGGGAGGGTGACTCTGCTAACATCCTAATTTTGTTTTTCTGGCCTCCACAACTATGAGGAGAATAAATTTCTATTGCTTGAAGGCATCCAGTTAGTGTTAACATGTTACAGCAGCTACAAGAAACTAATACACTGATTACGTTCTCTTCTAGGGGATCCTTTGGTGGTCAAGATATGGGGTAGTAGGGCTATTATTACTCATCATGAAATTCTCATCTAATGTGTATGACAGGAATCTTTCCCATTCCCCTCTAGGATTAAGTTCCTGGAACTCAAAATGTCAGTAAGAAACTAGCTGACTAAACCAGAGGGGGCTGAGTAAAGAGGGTGAACAATAATGGACCACAGAAATCATTTTCAAGTGATCTCTCCTGAGAACTTTAAAGAATGGCTTTTTTTTTCCAGAAATTGTCCTGAATTCTCTCTTAAAGAGTAAACACATGGTCTATGAGATACGTGGCTTAAGAATTCATTTCAAATATTGTTTTCTTAAAGATGGAAACCAACCCATTCCCCTTTCCTACATTTGCTTTTTATAACCATACAACCATCTTTGCTAGATCTTCTTAATGTGTGAATCTGACTACCTGTGACCAGAATGCCTTGAGCTAGGCGATGCGTTATGGAGCAGCGTTCCTCTGGTACAGAGGTCGCTCCTGACTGTTACTTGTCATCTCTATTTGTCGGGGTCTCTGGGCCACTCTCACCATTCCATGGACTCTCCCAGCTGCTTTTTCCCAATAACAGAGGAACTGCTACACCTCGAAAATCTCCAAGGCTCTAAATGATGTGCTTATCTGAGGCCTTCCTTTAGGATAAAATAATAAATTCTGTGTCACTGGCATTGCACTTGTTTGAGTATAAGCTTTGCCTTCATGAAGCCCTGGGTACAAACTGCAGCTTTGTTTAGTCAGTGTGTGACTTGTAGCAAGTTATTTAAACACCTGGACTCTTAGTTTCTTGATCTGTGAAGTGGAGATAATAACAACTAGTTTATAAGCCAGTTGTGAGGAATAAGAGTATTATAATATGAAAAGGAATTATCCGTAATTATGTCATCTTTTCTCTGTTTACTGTTTCATTCATTCCAGAGTGGATTATCAACCATGATGGAACACAATGCAGCTATTAAAAATAATGTTTCCTAAGAGTGTTAATAAGGTGGAAAGGCCTGTGTCATATTACCAAGTGAAAGACACTGCTGAGCAGTGTAATAGGATCCCAACTTAGGTAAGAAGATATACAAGAATATATACAAATACTTATATAAAAATGTATAGAAAAGTAGACTGAAGAATACATACCAACATACCATTTAACACATTTAATAATTTATTATACATACCATTTAATAATAGTTATCTTTAATTGGTGGTATTTTATGAGTAATAAATATTTTCTTTTTCCCCATATTTTTCAAATTTTCTATATAGTAAACTTGTAATTAGAAAAAACAAAATTAGTGTGACCTTGGATAAGTGACTTTGCCTATTTGTTTTTGGCAAACTGGGGGTCACAAGAAATTCTTAAGCTCAAAGGAGAAAAAATACATATAAAAGTATTTTGCAAGCTATGGAAATCTTAATTTAAGAAAGCAGTGCTTTTTTGCTAACATATTATGCCTGAATTATGAATAATTGGTGTTGGTGTTGGACTGGTAGGAAAGTTCTAGCACAAAATAAAAGAGCAACTGCTCAATGCATAGTCTTTGCTGTGTACTTGAGATGCATGTGTGTGAGCATGACTATTAACACAGTCAAGGCTGGCTTCATGAGCACATGACCTATGTGCTCTGACAGGTCCCTGAACTCAGGAGGGCTTCACACTAGGGTTAATGCTCTATTGTCCCATCTTGAAATTCTCAATGAATTTTGAACAAAGGACCCACATTTTTACTTTATACTGGGCCTGGCAGATTATATAGCCTATCCTGAATATAGGTGACTATGTGCGTGTACAAGTGTGTGAGGCCTTGTGCATATTTAAAGAAATTGCAGATTCTACAATAAGGATAGATGGTGGATGAGAGGAAGTATTTATCTTTGAGTGTGAACAGAGCTACAGACAGAAATGAAAGAATCAAAACCTATTGGGAACTAACCAAGCAGGAATGACAGCTAGTTGCCTGTTTGAAATATGTAACCTGCTGGCAATCAAAGCCAGTTAATTGAACTCTGATTAGTGGACTTTCTCCTCTTGGTTCATATTAACGTTTGTAAGTTTGTTCATACTTTAGGTAAGATTCTAAGTAAAATGGAAGACATGCCTATAAAAATAGAAAATGCTCATTCTAAAATAAATCAGTTGGCTCTCTCTACAAAGGAAAAAATTTTAGCTATAAAGATATCGAAGTCGTGCTTCCTATAGGATCCATTTCTGCCACAGGAATCCTTAACATGATCTATTTACCTGGAGATCTCAGAGATTTTTATAAGACTTGGCTGGCTGCCTCCGGCTTCGCTCACCCTGACTTCTAAAGGCTGAGATAAGGAGGCTGGATGATGGAGGCTGGGTGCTGGTGGTTGGCTGTGGCCATTTCATCCCAGCAACATGATTGGCTCTTTTTAAATTGCATTTAGTATACTCTCTTGGACCTTCGAGGTGACATCATCTTTCTCACTGGGAGGAAGTTGGTTGCTAAGAGTTTCTGAATTAATCAGTTCCCCACTTAGTAAAGTAACAGATTTCACATCAAGCAATTGAAGAGCTAAACTTTTGAAATCAGGATCACCACAAACATTACTCAAATCATCTCTTTTGGGCCAAAGACTCCCCTTCTCAGACCTTTCGTAAGTATTAATGGCATATTTTTTCAATCATAGTGGTTAATTTTTAATTACAGAAAGATAATACAAAATGTGGAAAACTGCCACACCTGTATTTGTCTTTTGCAAACTGTCCCAACCTTCCAAAGGAATTTTAGATATCTTAAAAAATGTGCTCTGATATTTGAGATGTACATCCTGCTTACTTTTAGAAACTGGACATCTCCAAATTTCACAGTTAAAAATGGGAATTTATAAAAATACCAGGGAAGTCTATTGGATACTCATTGGTCACCTTTGTCCCTTGCTCCCTCCAGAAAAGATATCTGTGTCTATGTCTATATCACAGAAACATTCAGTGTTTTAATTTTTATTCAGATTCCATGCTTATGAATGCTCATTTCATGCCCTGGCCTGTGCAAATGTAAAATCTTTAGTCCCTTGTAGGTAAAGCAACTATCCCCCTTAATATGAAGAGTTCAGTAACTCTGAGGTCAGAATTTTAACAACTCTAGAAGAGACCAAGAATTTTCTATAGCTAACAACTATAAAATAAAGAGCATGTTATTCTAGGACAGTGGCTTCTATACTACAACTATGATTTTAATTTTCTTAAAAGTGGATATAGGTGTATTCTGAAAAGTCTCTCTCCTTCAAGCTCTTCTACACCTTGTTATGTGGGTCCAGGAAGTAAGACTCTTTCCCTTCAGAGCCTGCTTTGAAAAAAGCAATTACAACCCTGCCTGTTTAAATAAGGAACCAGCTATAAAGTATTCTATTAATTCACTTTTTAAAATTCTTACATCTATTGGAGAAGTAAAAGTCCCTTCCTGCTCCAGTATTCACATTAATTCCTTGAAAGGTGATGATTAGCAAAGAAGGAAATCTTTTTTTTTTTTAACCCACTGAGGGTCTTAAATCCTCATGCCTATAAACAGGTCTATAGTACAGACCATAAGGCAGAGAGATAACCAGAAGTGAGCAAAACCCTCCTGCGGTTTAGGCCCCATAAACTTTCCAAATTAATGTTGGAATTGTAAAGCAAAACACCTGAGTTCTGTAGCTGTCCAAAGACACCCATCTACAGAAGGAATCAGTCATCTGCTTTCTGTATTTTTCTCACGGGCAGGTCAGCCTCGCTCCCCTACCTAATCTGTATGGCCTGTCTTCGCACAATCACTAGGAGCTTATAATAGAAACCGTTTTGTCTGTGTGTAGTGGAAAACCCCAGTTTAAACAGGATGTTGGAGATCACGATGCCTGACCCAGAACCCGGGCCAGGGCAGACTTGAAAGTCCGAGCTTTTCATTCACAAAGGTTTTCTGGGACCAGCTCTTTCTCAGCCTAAACAGAGTCACGCACAGGCTGGCCCCAACGCTCCCACACTGCTTCCAGAGTGAAGGCGACTGCTTGGAAAGCTCTGCAGAGCTGCAGCCTCCGTGGATGGCAGCCATGGGCAGGACTGGGAGTGATTACCAGCTGAAGAGCGTGTTCCTCTGCGAAGCGAGCCCGTCTGGCAGCTACTACCCTTGGAAAGCTCGGGGGAAGGAGCACAGGCTGTCCCACGCCTACTTGTTTTCTTTCTCTTCAGTGGGACAGTTTCAACTGATTTTGATTACTCTGGCGCCAAATAAATGAAAACATTTCATAGACATATAATCATCCATCACTGTGAAGAAAGGAAAAATGTTTCATGTTCAGTATGTTTATAAATACACTTAATGAAGAAAGGACAGTGCTCTCTCCTCCACTACACTGCTGCCGCTGTTGGCCAGATAGTCCTTCACTTGGATGGCCCCAGACCCCTGCCATCTTGCCTGCAGACATTTATCCCTGACAGCACGGTGGTGCTCAGAATGAGTCAGGAGGAAAGACCTACCCTTGCAAGGCCACTCTCTAATCTCTGGCTCTCTCCCAAGACAGAAGAGGGACATGAAGCCCAGAAAAGGTAAATGGTTTGTGCATTAGGAAGGCAGAAGCCAGCCATTTTTTCCATCTGGCTTAAGGCAACACAAGTGAATGAAGCCTCACCATTTCAAAGGAGCAGATTAGTGCAGCCCTTGCTTCGGGTTTGGTTTTAAATGAATGACAGCCTGAGCTTTATACACCGTGTGGGTTATGTCAATGCCAAGAAGTGGGGAGCAAGGTCAGGGGGAGGAATCCTACGTTGCTGGTTTGCATGGCCTATTGGTGTACATACGATGTATAATGCCATCTAAGGTAATTTGGGGTTTAAATGTATACATGCAGTAATAAATTGTTTGCAGACTAGAATGTGAAACAAGAAATTCTCTCTAACCTCTCTCATCCTGGCTAGATCTTTCATTTGGGATCCCATTTGCTGTGAGACAGTATAAATGCTCATGGATTGCTTCAAAGGCCTCAGTGGCTAACTAAGAGTTCTTCAAGTGTGGGAAAACAATGTGGGCTGTCCCCTCCACATTTTAAATCAGTTTTGGTCCTCTTCTTAAATGTCATTTATTGCAATGTGTTAAATATGTGCATTCACATTTGACTCGTAAACAGAGCCAGACCATTAGGGTATATTAGAGACTTCTTGCAAGTCATTTCAGCAAAACACATCTCCATTTTAATCACATGGAGAACCACAAGATGGGAAAACCCATCCATTCAAATACCCGAGGGTACACTGCTACCAATATCCTCAGAGATGATGCCTCACTTCAGCAAGGGCCATGAAACCATCCAGGCAGCAGTAAAGTAGGGAGGCCCCACCATGCTGTGACATCACAAAATCTGCAGGAGGAAAATCTGTGATTTTATTTATTATAAGAGCTTGTTAATCTTTCAAGCAGAAACAAATGCATTGTCGGATGGTCTGCGGGTCACCCTCTTTTGGTGTGAGAGCCACCCACAGCAGGAACCAGTGTCTGTTCTTCCAGAGTGTGAGGGTTACAGTAGTGTGTTTAAAACTGCTCTGCATTTCAAGTCGGCCCCTGTGATGTTTTATATACCCTGTAAGACTTTCTCTGGTTCTCAGGATGCATCAAATAAAATCCAGACTTGGAGTAAAGTGAGAAAAATGTTGTTTATAGGGATTTTTACATTCTCTGTGAGTACTGTTCAGACTCTGTCAATAACTGGAACTGCAGGAAAGGTCTCCAAATCTTGAATGAAATAACAGCAATGCCAGTGCACACATGTACTGAGATTTATGATTAACAAAGTAATTCAGTGTGTATTATCCCATCAGATTTTCTCAACCATCTTGGGAAGATGAGAAACTATGATTAAGAGCATGACATGACTCGTTTGTGGTCATGTAGCTGGGAAAGGTAGGGACCCCCTGAACCAGCCGCACCACTCTTCCCTCTCTTCCCTCCTGATAACATCCCTTCTAATTCATCTTTATTTACGTATTCTACTTGTAGCAGATCAGCTTCAATTCTCACCCTTCCTTGGATACTTATCCTTTATAATGTGACTTTGCAGCTCTTCCCATCAAAGATGCAGTCCATTTTCCTGCCCCTTGAATCAGGGTTGGCCACGTGACTTGCTTTGGCCAATAAAATGCAGTAGCTCTAAGGTTGGCCCTCAAAAGGCTATATGGGTTTCTGCTGCTTTCTCTGTCACCTCCACCTTCATAAAAACCTGTCTGGGCTGGCCTCCTGGAGGATGAGAGACCATGTGGAAGAGAGCACGCTGTCCCAGCTGAGGTTATCCTAGACTAGCCAACCCCAGCATGGGAGAGAGCACAGCCAAGATCAGCAGAGTGCCCACCCAACTTGCAGCTGACAGAAGATTTGGGATGTTTTAATTCAGCCTGATTATGGTAATAGATAACTGGTGTACCAATCAACAAAAAGGTGGTGGGTCCACTTTCTAAGTTCTCAAGATACCATAGCAATGAATGAGACATGCCCTTTGCACTGCAGATTTTACAGAAAAGATAAGGAGTAAGCATTGATAGCTATAATCTGGGGTGGTACACAACTCTTCCATGCATAGGTGGTTAAAATTGTCCAGAGTTCTTGGAGGAAGGACAGATTTAATGGTCATTTTGAATTACATACACAGAGGTACTCCTTAACTGCTAAATCATCCTTCCCCTTGTTGAGTAAGACCTACAATAACCTAAATGCATCCTACATTTTATAGAGACATGGACAAATGTAGGCCCAGGCATAGTCAATTTGTATAACCCTCAAAATGCTATTTAAGTCCCCAAAAGGAACATATGACACCTTTGTGGTATAATTGAACACCTTATAAACAGTGCATATTGTGGAAACAAGACAAAAAAATTGGATACTGCCTCCAATGGACCCTTTGAATGTTTGTGAAAATATTCCTACTCACCTCAAAAAACTGATCCCAGTGCTAATCTACAAAGCATGTGAAACTTGACTTGCTGTTGAAACAAATCTCTTCTTTCCCATCTTAGCTGATTCTTGGGTTAAGAATAAAAGCAAAAAGTAAAGTTAAAGATGTGGAATATTCCAGGCCCTATTATGTAGTGATGGCCTATGCAGAATTGGAAGCCAGTCTTCCCAGGCTTGAAATGCTGGCTCCTGCACTTTCTACCTGTGCAGCCTTGGAAATTACTTAGTTTCTTTATGCCTCAGTTTTCTCATCTGAAAAGTGGGAATAAATATGGATTTGTGAAAGTTAAATGAGTTTAAGGCACTGGTTGGGGATCAACCAATGACAGTTACCAGTATAATTCATAAACTTCCAAAGAATTCCATTAATGAAGCTAACATTAAGTGTTTTCCTATCATTTCTTCATTATTTTAAATTTTCTTTTAAAAGGGGGAGTATTTTTAAAGTGCCAAAGATAATTAATTTGAAAAGGAAAACAAATAGAATCATTCTTTCCTTTTTTGTTCATATCAAGAAACATCTTTTCAAGTGAAAATATCAACAAAGCAGGAAGAAATATTTCTTATTATTATGATCATTTTATATCATCATAGGCTTTGTAGGCATTGTATTACTTTGGTTGATATTCACACCTCTGTATGTGTCTACATGAAATGTTGTGTTTATTTGTTTTAGAGTTTAGAGCAATTACACAACTTTAAAACTTATGAAAATGGAGTCACTTGGCATTTAATAAGATTTGTGATGTACCCAAGATCCTGGAAAAAGTGATAACATGCTCATGTTTTAGGAATTTTACTCCCCTACTCCTGGACATCAGTGTATAGAAAATCCAAAGTACAAGTGGATGACAAGGTAAAAGAGGTAGAACCCATTTTCTAGAAAGTTCTGGCCAGACAATAATGTAAATCAGAAATACATTTGCAGTGTTTATCACCTAGATATTTTTTGGAAGGAAAACAACAGCAAAAATATTATCTTCCTCTCCAACAAAGTAATGGGGTGTCAAATCCAGAGAGAGTTTGATTGTTTAGGTATCTGCCCCAAAGAGAAAAACTACTAAGATGTAAATAGCTAATAAGAGGTACCTAATATTATTAAGGGAACAAGGGGACATTTGGTGAGAGATTAATTTGATTAAAGGCACAAGTTGGGCCTGGAAAGCCAGGGATGTGATTTAAGTTTTAACCCTCATAGAGATTATAAATTAGGATAGCACTAAGTCAATAGCAACTCATAAAATATAACTGGAGGACAGGTCTTGAAGGTGGAAGTGGGTGGTAGACACAGGACACAATATTACTTTGCACTGCATTTGGTAAATACCTAGACCTCTATTATGTCTCAAAGCAAATTTTCCACTCCTTTGATAAGGCACCCAGAGGATAGGAACCCTGTTTTATGCACATCTGAACACCCCACCTGCTTCCCACAGCACACAACCCAGAGAGAAACATAGTCTAGGCACTTTAAAGGTCTGTTAAGTGAATAAATCAAAGAATGGTAAACTTAGATAAATGCATGGATTGTGGATCCATAATAATTTAATACAGAAATGAGGGTTGTTTCATGTACATATATTCTTTCTATAATAATCACCCAACTAACAAAAAAAACAATAGTTGGCATCAGAGA
Organism: Manis pentadactyla; assembly: GCF_030020395.1. NCBI lineage: Eukaryota > Metazoa > Chordata > Mammalia > Pholidota > Manidae > Manis > Manis pentadactyla. Next base: position 187,536,145 of record NC_080019.1, on the reverse strand, counting down.
AAGAGAGAGGACAATGACTAGGCAGATATTGGTTGGAACCAATGTGTCAATCAGGATGGGCTAGATTATGGCCACAAACTACCCAAATCTCAATGGTTTACAACCACAGAGATTGATTTCTTCCTTGTACTGCCTGCCAGCTACACATTGTCTGTGACTCTGCTCTTTGTCTGCCGAATGCGTAGCCTTAACCGAGACATTGCCAGTCTTATGAGAGAAGAAAAAGTGAAGGCATGGGACATGGGATGGTGAGGCACAGGGGAACACAAAGAATATTCTGGCCAATCAGTCCAACCATCCCATAAGATCATTCTGATTTTTCTAGTTCAGTAATAATAAGCATGCTTTCTACATGTTCCAACAGATGGCTCAGATTATTATTGATGCCCTGACAGTTTTTAAACAGTTGCTTAAAGGAAGAAATGTTTTTGACAATTGGGGACCAAACTAGAAGGTAGCAAATAAAAACAGTTTCTTAAGTCATTTACTGTCTGTGGGGAGAAGCATGAACCTACAAGTACATTTGCCCAGTTTTCCACTAATAGGTTCAAGAGGTAATATTTTTTCCCTTTCTCCATCATTTATGCAAAAGGGCCTACAGATTGCAAGTGCATGAGTGTTAAAGAGCAAAACGACGTCACCGCCAAGTAAGAGCTTATGTGCATTTAGTCCTTGGTATGCGCCAAGAGTCTTTCTAAGTGCTTCATGGGCATCATCCAATTCAATCCTCACAGCAAGCCTATGAGGTAAGGAATATTATTATGCCATTTCATAGCAACCCCATGCAGGGAATAATAATATTATCCCCCTTTCTCAGGGGAGGAAACCATGTCACAGGTAAGTTATTGTCTTATCCTGAGGACACAAAGCTAGTATGTGGCTGAGCTGGCATTCCAGCTCAGTTAGTGTGGCCCCAAAGTTCATGTTCATGCCTTCTATTCTAGACTGACTTTCCCCAGAACTTAAATGGGACAGGAATTTTTGTCAGCTTTGCTCACTAAAATGGTGTCTGTTAGAAAGAATGTTCTCAGTAAACATGTTGAATGAATGAAAAGTTCAGCCTCTAAGGTATGAAATGGTGGTGTTTTCAAATGTCTTTCTCTACCCCTACTCCTAAGCCTCCACTCTTGAATGTCCCTTGGGGATTTTTCCAGCAAAACCATACGTGAGAGAGAAGAAAAAGAGATCCACTTTTTCTCTTAAGAATTTTGTAATAAAATGTCTCACAGATGACAAACAAACTAGGTAAGTCCGGCCTCTCTTCCCCTTTATTATAGTTTTCCCAGCACTGTGCATGACTTGTACCAGTGGTTTAACCCAAATAAATCAGGAGAGAAACTTCCAAGGTTCCCCATCTTTTGGCAGTACAGAAATCGGCCGGCCCAGGACAGAAGTGGGAGGGTGTCCTAGACTCAGATCTGGATTCTGGGCACTGAAAGGGGCCCCCAGCGCCTGAGGGAAGGTCAAGGCTGGCAGCCGCCCCACGCCCGGTGATTTGTTCTCCGCAGCGGTCCCCGCCTGCCCGCTGTCGCTGGTAATTGCTGGGTTCATTGTGTGCCTTTGGGTTCTCAGGTGTAATTCGTAACCCAACATGAAAAGAAAATGATAAGGGCAAGAGCATGGAGGTGTTTGTGTTTGCAGCTCTAGCCAATGGCTTGAGAGCTAAAACAAAGTGAATGCAGATGGAAGGGAGCAAGATTAGGGAGCTGCCAGCAAGGGAAACCCACCCGTCTCCTTGCAGAATGAGCCTGCTCCCAGCTGTCGACCCGCTTCCACTCAGTGCGGCTGCCACCCGGCAATTAGCACGCCCGGGGTTCTCCTTTGGAAAAGGAGCGCAGGAGAACAATACCACAGCGAGTCCTCCTGGCCAGGAAAGCAGGTGAGTCCATGGAAAAAGCAAGGTAAATGATCCCTTTCGCCATTGTTTCTTACTGTTGGACAAACCACTAGCAAGGTGAGCCGAGTATTAAACACTCCTCCAGAGCCCTAAAAGGATTGCAAAAGCCAAGCGGGGAAGAAAAGAAAGCCACTGCAGTCTGCAGTGGTTGAAGTCTGCTGGCATACTCTGTTATATAATCCTGTATACTTAGATTTGCCCCAAAGCTTCCTGCTTCTTAGGCGATACGTGCACATATACATATCTCATATTCTGGCCATCAGTGAAGATGCTAGATAAAATACAGGGCACCCGGATAAATTTGAATTTCATTTAAACAGTGACTAATTCTTCACATGCAATATTTGAGATATACTAAAAACTTATTTAGTTTTTCTCTATATTTCAAAGTCCATGGTGCATCCTTTTTTATTGAGTTTTGCTAAGTCTGGCATCCTTACCCTCACTGCATCACAGAAACATAATCTTGGTAGATATAAACTTGCACTTGAGAATAAGCCATCAACCAAAAATATGTTACTTCATTCAGGTGGGGGCCAAAGTCCAGTGAAAAACCTGATTGTCCCAATGTCTTTAGTCTACTCTAAAAGAGAGAATGAGCTAAATCATTATTCATTGAGTGACTGATGTACACAACAATGGAAATCTTGGAGTTAAAAGATTGGCGTTAATAGATGAAGCGTTCTGAACCTAAAAGACCTCATCACCTACTTCTTACTGCCTTACCTAGCAACCAGGTCTTGGGTAGTCCAGAGACAGCACTGTCATGGAAAGAGCACAGCACAGGGGACATAACTGTCAACACAGTGTCATATCCCCGTTTCTTATTATTTTGAATTTCTCTTGGAATCTCTGAAAAAGATGCCCTGGGAGGCATGCCATTCTAAAAGGGGTAAAGTAATTCCAACAGCGTAACTCCATGATTTCCTGTGACTGACCTGGGAGCTAGAATCCTAAAGGCCTCCAGTGAACACTTGAGTAGATTCCAAGAAAAGATAGGTTTTGTGCAGGATCAAATATGAGTGGCAGCATATTTATAGCTCAGGCATCAGACGAGATCATCTCTGTATATTAAGATACTACAGAAAAAGGACTAATCATTTGACTTACCATGAAATCAATTATTTCCTCTAGGCCTGCCCTTTGTGGGTTGACTAACTACAGGAAAGGCAACCCAGAAAGATAGTATGTTTCAGCTTGCTTGTTCACTGGTGCCAAGTGAAGGCTGAGCATAAAGTGAAATCAATATCCTGGATTCAAGTGTGTGCCTTTGTGTGCATGAACATCTGAATGTATGGGTCTATATAGTTTTTGGAGTGAAATTCAATGCAAGTTAATTTATCTACTGGAAAAAATTATCTTGTTAAGTTTCATTTTTCTCAACCTACTAACATTCAACTCCAGAGCCAAAGGTATAGACGGCCCTTCAAGGTGCAGCCATGGTCAGAAATTTCTAAAGAATCATTCTTCTGGCCAGCCTTCTGACTTTTTCCAGTTAACATAAAAATGATAAAGATTTAGTAAAAGCCTATCAGTAATAAGTACTTTATTAACAGTGTCACACACTCAATGAAACAAACCTTTTCAAGAGTCTCAAGCCATAAGGTAGACTACACTGACCCAATTACCTAAAGCAGGTACCAGATCTTGGTGTGTATTTTAAACTGGCCAACCCAGGCTTGCTAAGGTGGGTAAACAACAATAAATAATTAAATCCTGCTGCTGTCACCCTGGCACCCGGGAACCAATACACAAAAGAGTCCCACCATGGATACAATCAGGAATTTTCAACACAAAGACTTCATGGGATCTAATCATAAAAGTCACAATATTTTTTATGGTGGTAAAGTATACATAGTTTTCATTTTAATCATTTGTAAGTGTACAATTCAATGGCATTAAAAATCCATTCATAATGCTGTACAGCCATCACCACTATCCCTCTCCAGAGTTTTGTATCCTCCCAAACTGAAACTTTGCACATTAAACAATGACTCCCCATTCCTCCCCGCCTCCAGTCTCTGGTAACCTCTATTTTACCTTTCTCTGCATGAATTTTCTATTCTAGGTACCTCATGGAATTAGAATCACACGCTTCGTCTTTCTGAGCCTGGCCTATTGCTTTCAAGGTCCCTCCTGTTGTAATACAGAGCATAATGTTCCTTTTTATAGCAGACTAATACCCCACTGTGTGGCTCACGGCGTTTTGTGTATACACTCACCCCCTGATACATAGTATGGGTTGTTTCCGCCTTTTGAAATGCCACTTGAGTTTTGTCTTCTGCCTTTTTAAATCTATTTGTTATGAATGATCCTTCTCCAGACCCTCGCTTAAATAAGGAAAGTCATAGAGTCACTAAATCATAGCTTCAAATAATCAGAACTGCAGACGTGGTTTGATGCCCGTCACTGCAGCTGGAGTCTGCGGCGCTGGCGTTTGGGCGGCTGTGCGGACCGCGGCCTGGCTCCTCTCTGCCCCGGCCCACCCCGCCTTGCTAAGGGCGCTCCTCACGTGGTTATGCTAGAGTTGGCGTGGGGAGGGATTAGGAGGAGCTTACTTATCAGTCGTTGTTCTCAGTGTTTTGGCTGTGTCTGGCCTCATAGGTGTTTAGTGCAGACTGTTTCTCTCCTGTGTATTCTTCAGGGATTCTGCACAGGCTCTCTCATCAGGCACCTTCTGAGGTAGCACCCCACACAGGGACTATGCCCCTCTCTAGGCTTTTAGCCCCCAGTCCCATCACAACTCCTGCTCTCAGTGGTCTACACCACAGTTTCTTTGGACTAAAATCTTCTTGCTTGGGAAAAATCCCTCCCAGTGGGCAGAATCCTTTTAAAACAATGCCAAGCCAACATCCTACTTGGGGACTCAGTATCTGAGCACCACGACCATGGAGGGAGTGGGGGCGGTATTGTAGGTTCCGAAAGCAAACCGCATCCAACCTTACAAGAGGCCACCTGCTGTCCCAGAGCTGGTAAAGCCCCATGTTGAGTGATACATGCTCTCGGCATAGTCAGCTTCATTTGACGTGAGTGACACACTCTTCCCTATGCCTCAGCCACAGGTCTTGCGGGAGAGGAGTGAGGCCACCCACACTTCAAACTCTCTCTCCTACACGCCTCCTCCTCAGTACTCACTCTTGACCCCTTATAACTTCACTGAGGATCGGCTGGCTCTTGAACACCTATTTGGAAGTTTCTTCCTGGCGCCTGTCTCACCCCCGCTCCTTTATGTCTTGGTGGTACCAGTGGCCACTGTAGCGTCCACTAAGGCTCAACACCTTGGCAGAGTTTTGGAAGAGATAGATGGAAGGCTTTCCGTCTCTTTGAAGAGTCACTTCCTTTCGCCCTACATCAGCCTGTCTCAAACACACCCTCAGAATCCAGCTGCTTTGTGGACTGGAGCAACAAAGACCACTCAAATCTTCCTTTCTTAGATTAATTTCTCTCCATCCTATCACAGTAGATGCTCTGTAAATATATTTTGAATTGAATTGAACTAGAAAAAGCACACAACCAACTTAGATAAACATATACATATGATAATCAATTTCGTATTAACTTCCTATCCAAGCAAAGGAGATACTGCTTGTCTGCATACCGGCAAAACTGGGTGTCACTCTTCTGTTTAGTCTGAGCTGGTGACACGAAGAAACAGATCTCAAATGCCTCTTTCGTGTCCAGTCTGTTGACTTTTCCGTAGTCTTTGTTTTGCTTGTTTCTCTTTTCAGCAACTAACACCATTTCTCCTCCATCCCTTGAAATTTCTTCATCCTTTGGCTAGTACCATGTTTCCTGTCTCTCTATCTTATTTCTCTGGCCACCCTCCCCTGACTCCTGGCAACTCCCATCCCCTCTTCTAGGCAGTCCCCATCTTCAGTTTTCTACTTTCTTTCACTTTGAAAATCAACTGATTCTGTCTCGTTGCCTTAGCCTGTAGCTCAGTGTTGGCATTTTCTGCACCTCTGTATCTTCCCCCCAAAAAATTACCTCCACAATAATGCAATGTTACAGCCCCCACACAAAAACTCTGTGGCTTAAAACAACCACCATTTCTTACTGCTCACACCCCCTGGGAAGGCAGTTCTTCTGGGTTAGGCTGGGGCTCCCCTAAGTGTCAGTTCAGTACCTGATTCAGGATGGCTGGCTCTTTCCCGTGTCCTGCCTTCCAGTTCAGCAGCCCAGCCACATTTAAATAAGCAAGCACTTTTTCAAGCTTCTGTTCCCATCACGTTTGTTACTGTCCCATTGGCCAAAGGAAGCCCTAAGGCTGAGCTCAGGGTCAGAGTGCAGAGGGCCACAATTATAGGGCTGAAGGTAGGACTACAGGAGTTATGAAAAACTGAGGCTGTTATCATAGTCCACAGCACCTGATTCCCACTACTCCTATCCTTAGTCAAGCTGCTGGCTACCACGGAGCTGAAGTATTGCAGCCTCTGATTCCCCAGCCACATACCTTAATAAAGCATCAATCCATCCAGCCTTCCATCTATCCATCCATCCATCTATCAATTCTTTCACTGAAAGAATGTGCACATACCAAGCAAAGTGATAGATGCTGAAAGTACAATAATGACCAAAAATAGTCAAGAACCCTGCTCTCAAGAGGCACCAGGTTAACCAAATAATCATTGGTGCTGTTGCCACATCAGTCAACCAAAAGCTCCGGTTTCATCCCATCGCTGTCTTAGTCCAAAGCATTTAATGGCTCCCACTGTACGCAGAATGAAAACAAACTCATCCTGGCCTTTGAGGTCCTCCTTGGCTTGGTCTGAGCTCTCCCTCCCTAAACGGGACTTCTCTTGTCTCCCTCATTAGCTCCTCCCTCCCTGCTGGCTGGACTCCTCACTGGCTCCCAAGCAGGCTGAGCTTATTTCCCATCTGCCTTTGGCCTCAGAGCTTTGCCCCATGGCCTCACTGCTCTCTCCATCCTTTAATCTATCAAAAAGTGTTCATGTCTAGTGCCAACAATATGAAATTCACGTATCTGCCAGGGTCCGGCTCAGGACTCCTATATACCATAGCTATAAGCTTTCCAGCCACACAGTTACTCCCTGCCGCAGACTCCACCCCTCTGCAGCCCACGGTCTCTGTTCAGTTTTGTGAGCCATTCACAGGGCCCAGGGTCAGGACTAGGGTGAGGCAAGGGAGGCACCTAGGGTGCAAGTTTTAGGGAAGCACTCACTCTTAAGGTTCAGGGTTGGCACTGAGAGTCTGTGCTTCCTTAAATTTTGCATCCACAGAGCCTCACTGACCTCTCTCAAGTCCCAACTTGGCCATACCTGTTATTTTGGTATCTGCTACTCATTTCTTATACAAATGATTCATAAGACCATAAATTTTCTTCTGAGCAGGACTGCGTCTGTCTAGCCCAAGATTAGGAAATAAATACTCAGTGAAATAATTGAGTACTCAGTAAGTACTCAGCAAGAACTCATTAAAGTACAATTGCAGGGAAACTGAGGCGTTCCTGATATTTGGTAAATCCTAGGGGAAAGATCAGAAGAGACCAAAAATATAGGGGTAAGGGGGGAAATTGAATAATTCTGCTAAAGATTAATACAAACGAATTCATGTCATGATAACAGCAGAATTCAAGGAAGGCAACGCTGCTATGTTATAGAGCATCCTTGAGAGGCATTGCTGCACACGTGAGGTGGAGAACATAAAACTCATGAGCCCAATACAGGAGTAGGAGAGAACAAGATGTACACTCACAGGGTGGGGGAGTGGAAGAAGAGGGCTCTTGGACTTGGGTGATTCCACGAGGGTAAAGCTGAATGCACACACATACAGGAATGGCTACAGCCACAGCCAGGACAAAGGAGTACGGGGAAAGGAGACCCACTGACTGTAGAAATGCTGTGATTTTAAGCGAGACCTGTCAAATGATGGGCTCCTATTTAAAGACAAAGACATGGCAGGAAGAGGTTAAAGATCACCTGTAAAATTTGGGCAAGTGCATGTTCCCTGAACATCTTTTCATTGACAATGACATTAATGTGGACATAAGAAACAATATTTTCAAGGGGCTCAGAAATTTTTTTAAGCATCCCAGATGATTTGCATACAATTTCAGGCCTTTTAGCATTTATTAGGCTGAGTTTCTGAAACCCTCTAACATCTATTAAACAACTACCCTAAGTTTGAGAAAGGTCTCCAGTACCAGTCACACCATGCGGTCCAGGTGGGCTAAGTGGATGTCATTTCAATATGAATTTCAGTGAGCAATGGTAAAATATGAAAAAGCATAGGAAAACAAATTAAAAATAATACCTCCATAATAGTCAGAGGCCAAACTGATGTGTCCTGTCAGCAAAGGCCATTGCCCTCTCATGATGGAGAACTGAAAGAGCTGTCTTTCATTCTACCTCCCAGAAATGCTTTAGTTCCACTAAAGATAGCCATCCCTCCAAATTTCCTTATCCTCAGAGGACTATCACCTCAGATATAAGTCCTGTGTGGGAAACAGTATCTTCAACTAAATGCATTTATGTATATATCTCTCCAAAAATTCCAAGTCCTATGATGTTACTGTATGACTGGCCATTTACAAGCAGCCTCAGTGGCTGAGAGGTCATGTTCTGATACTTGGTTGTAGCATAGGTGGCATGAAACATCTCAGTTTCTTCTCCCTGCTTTGAATAAACTAAAAACTTGAGAAGATGAGATCAGACCCAGAACATGGGCAAGGCCTTCCTTTCCACTCTCCTTCCAGAAACCTAGCCAGTTTCTGAACTGGCAACGGAAGGGGAAGGGAATTTACAGAGGAGGAAATTAAAATACACACTGCAGACTTTTAAGTGTGATATTTTGTTTTCTCAGTAGAGTTGATGTTTAATGTTGACATTTTGAGGTTCTGTAAGAATTTGCAGCCAGCATCAGTAGGGCTGAATGATATGCTTCCCAAAGGACATTTAATTCAAAAATTAAGCAATGAACATCAAAGATTTCTCCAGCATTGACGGCAGAGAATATTTTCAACTTGTGCTTACCCAGACCTCTAATTTAGGGCCCTGATGCCGTGTGTTTAGGATATCTAGCAAGTGCAAGTATTAAAATTCACATATTACAGGTTTCCATATTGAAACGTCAACCACAAGTCTCTTTTTTTATTCCATTCAAAGCCACTTTGCATAGTTCAAAAATTACTGATCCTCACTGCACCTCCGTGAGAAAGGTAGCATTATACTTCGGTTTGTAAGAGTCATGTGGAGATCTGTTAATTTGCCTACCACCAGGCAAATGGGGAGCAATTACAATAAAAGTCCAAAGTTCCTGAAGCCAGGTGCTTTGATCAGACAGGGGACACTCATTATTTGCCACATAAACTGAATTATCGACTCCTACACTATCTAACCTATGAATTCTGGCTTCTCCAACTCAGAGTAATTTTACTTTCCTCATTTGCCTTAGCTTTTCCAGCCTGGATCTCATGCTAAAATTAGCTTCAAGGTTGGGGGAACTGGCTGGAAAGTTCAGTACCAACGCGGAATGTTTTCCATCATTTGACCAAACCTCGAATGCTGAACATTTCTAACATTCAAAGAGGGTTTGTTTAAGTTTTCCAGTGTTACCCTTCTGGTTTCAAATGGCTCCAGAAGCAGAAGAGCCAAAATTCTGTAAGGAGAAACTATTCCAAACAAGATTCCTGGCCCAAGGTGGACCTGAAAGGCTCCAGATGCATCTCAAAGAAGCAGCCAAACTCCTGTATGTTCGTGTAAATGGGACCTCTGGACTCCAGGAGGCTTGGCTGTTGCAAATGGGGACGATGTAAGGCTGGGTCCTTTCTTCTGGAGCAAAGCACAGGGGATGACATCTGCCAGGCCTTGGTGGTAGAACAGAGGCAGGTAAACCCTCAGGGAGGACAGCTCGTGGTGGGACTCCTGGGGCCACCTGCAGCGCTGCTGGATGAACACATGGTGCGCGTCTGGAAGGACTCACAGGATGAATGTGTTTCCAAACTGCAAACTAGGTGAAAATTGAGAGGCTGATGGTCCTGGAGGAAAAATGCCTTCTGTTTATATACATGTGGCCACCAGCTTGGTAGACGGAGCACATGGGAGCCTCCCTATGTTGTGTGTCAAACCTCAAACTGTAAACTTGACCCAAACCCAGCACTTGAGATGAGAGGTCCAAGTGACAATCAAGACAGCTCGGTCTTGGAGGACATAAGCCATGCCTCTTGAGGATTTCTGCTGTCTAGAAACATCCAGGGCTTACAAAACTATGCCAAAGCAACAAGGTGGGAGAGTTAGACCTTCCAGAGAGCCTTGAGGGAAAAAGAGATCTCAAAGAATATAGAAAATTATCATATCATATTCTTTACCAAATTCCTACATGTGTCAGGCATTGCTCAGAGTCAGTACTTCTCAAACCTTGATGGGTATAGGAGTCACTGGAGGAGCTTGGAAAACACAGGTTCTAATTCAGTAAGTCTAGGGTAGAGCCCAAGATTTTGATTCCCAACTAGTTCCCCCATGTTATGTCAATGTTGCTGACCCACAGGCCACCCTCTGAGTAGTGAAGCACTTGAAACTTTTATATTTGAAAAATGATCACTAAACAGCTTTTCATATTATTAGACAGCTTCCATTGGATGGGTTGATTTCAATACCTGCCTCTTTTTTAAAATCCCATTTCCCCATAGAGCAGTAGGCCTTCATCCACAGAAGGTTAAGAAATAAATACCAAAACTCTTGTCTGGCTATGAAATAAAGTCTTGTGGGGACTTAAGTTTGAATTGTACTTTTACCCAAAAGAATGAGACTTGTGCAAAAAGACTGATGTGCCCTCTGTGGCACCATCATGAGGGTCCAGGAAGGAAGATCTTCAATAGTAGGACCTTCAGGACTCTCCAGTTATTTCAAACCATTGGATTTGCCAAAAAACAGGTGATATTCACTCCATAAAGCTCTGACATCCATGAACCAGTTTAAAAATAATCACTGAGGTCACTGTCAGCATGGCATGGAATTTTCTGGATAACGCCTCTGTTGGAACACAAAGATTTAGGAAAAAAGGGAAATGGATGCTTACAGAGAGAATTTACAGCATTGTCCTCCTGGTATTACAGACGACATCCAGTTTTTTAGGATTCTTCTTTGCCTCCATTTTCTGGCCAGAGGATCTGCTTTACAATAAACATGTTCAGGGACAGTGTGCAGTAATCATGTAATGAAAAAAACCAAACAGAGAATGTTTTAATTGGATTGGACTGCACACAGAAGTCTATACCTTAATTACAGGGTTATGCAACTATGCATCTTTCTGCCTTTGCTGGTATTTTTATAGAACCATTAAAAAAGGACACCTGAGCATATTTCCCCCCAATAGTGGCATGTAGAAGCCGTAGCCAATCAGAGTGAGGTTGAAAACTGCCATCCAATTACTTGGCAAAGCCACACACAGCTGCAGCCGCTAGGGTACAGTTCCCAAGCCAGCAGCCCAGCGTCTGAGTCACTTGCAGGAAGTAGCTCAGAGGGGGTGGGTCAATGCACAAACTTAAAGAATCCTAAATAGGTCCAGCTAAGATAGGCTTGAGTATTCCTCTAGGCCGTTCATGGATGACATACATATCTTTTTGTCTTGGACTCCCTAGAAAGTGGTAAGGCCAAGTTCAACAGTGGCTGGCTGAGTCTTTCCTTATTGTCATGACTTGGAGGGTGCCCAATAAAGCCCCAACTGTTGCCTCACCGAGCTGTGAAGTTCTCCGGCGGCTGCTGGGGCAGATAACCCAGAGGAAGGCAGCACAGGGCTGGCATGCTGGCCTTCAGACTCTGCCCCCTGGTGCCCCACCGAAACCCCAGCTCTGCCCATTACAAATGATTTCAGTGTAAGGTGAGGCCTCAGCAAACCCCAGCTTACAGCTGTCTTTAAACTTGACCTGCCTACAAAGAACCCACTGGGAAAGATACATGTCTGGCTCTAGCTAAGCCCTCTGGGAAAAGCCAAGAATCCGGGCAGTTAGCTGACACATCCAAAACCTCCTCTCAAGCATCTGGACACCTAAAGCTGAAACTATCTGGGGAGTTCCTAAAAGGAAATATTGAAAGGATTTATCTGCTCCACCACTTGAATTTCTAAGTCATTGTTAACTCGGAGCTGACACTGAAGTGGCAGCTGCATGGTACAGCATTCAGCTCTTAGGACCCTTCCAGGGAATATACATACAGAAGAGAGAAAATAACCTTTTGCGGGGTTGAACCCAGTCTTGACTTTATTAGGGAGCTCAGAAAATTTAATTATCTTAGCAAGGGATTTGTACTGAAACACAATATTAAACATGCCTTACATTTGGATATTAATATACTTCATAAAAGAAATACACACATTATTATTCTTTTAAATATTAATAAGGTGTCAGTATTTGGCAAGCTAACTTTGCACAAGGTCTGGGAGAAAGCAGTCTCTTTCTTGAGTTTCAATTCTTGTACTAGGCAAAAGAGGAGTAAGTAGAAATCATGTCTATACCTTTTTTAAGACCTGCGGCATTTGCCCTTGAACTAGGGATGTGGGCAAACTGGAGTGCATGAGGACATTTGTGTTGAAAATTCGTGTGTACAGATTGCCATGAGGATGTATGTGGAGCAGAGCAGGACAAATAAAGGAATTAATTAGGAAAGTCTCTATCTTGAAACTTCACAAAGAGCGATATTTTATTTGTTAGCAGGTAAAACCAACAGCTAGGAAAAAGAAAGAAATGTATATGCCCAAATGGCTTGCCCACATGCAGAATTATCCTATGTTTAGCACCTCCAAATAGGCATGTCTTCCTAAGAAAAAGTCTAAGTGATACACATACTTTAGGCCGTCCCCTGAGGAGGGGGGACTCAGCTCTGGTGAACCACCTCTTCTGGTTCTGCTATCTATTGTAAAGTCTTCCTCGTGCACCTAAAGTGTAGTCACAATAGTGCTGGGCTGGATTTTACCTACAGGTGTGAATTAGCCTATTGATTACTGAACTAGGGAAAAGCAGGACAGTGAACTTGCACAGGTGAAATAAGCAATAAACAGGTGAAGGGCAGCCACTGTTTTGGCCCATACTATAGAACCTGTCTTAGATTTGCTTCCCTTTAGCTTCCAATTTGAGTGTGTGTGTGTGTGTGTGTGTGTGTGTGTGTGTGTGTGTGTGTGTGTGTGTGTGTGTGTGTGTACTATGATTTAGGAGGAATAAAACCACATAATTTTGGTTTTATTAAAATGGTCATCACCGAATTAAAATGTTTCTATTTTTTTCTTTCAGGCTTTAAAAGACCAGCAATTTGCTACACCCTTTTAGGTCTCAGACTCTCACCCAAACATTTCCTTTTATTTTTATTTTCTCCTTTCAAAATTTCACCTGTGTTGCTGTAGCTTCTACTGGGGGCTGAATTCTCCTGAGCTGATACCCAGTCTCCTGAATGATGAGATCCACATTATTTGAGCAGCAGCCTGATGCCAGGATTGAATTACTATTGAATAAGCAGCAATGAACTCTTATTAAAAATAATCAGTAGTTCCAAAAACCACAAATAACAACAATAGGACCCAAGTTGTACCAAATCAGCAGAGACCATTGATATAATAAGAGATTGAGTCACCCTTTTCTACAGTCCCTCTCTTGTAAAGTCTCCCCATCTATTTTCTTGCACAGACTGGGGGGAGGGCAGGTGGAGGGAAGGAAGGGCCTTGCTCAGAAAGTAAAAAAAAAAAAATTGACATCACTTAAGTCACATGATTGGCAAGAACCAATTAAGATAGACTGTGGAAAGGGGAACAGTTAAATTTGTAATTTGGGTTGTGTGAAAACTTCTTTGGGCCTCATAAACAACCACAGAACCACAAGTTGGGTAGCCTGGCAGTGTCAGAAGTCTGAGCCCGGCATAGTGGTCAGCAGGCAGGACGAATCACACTGACTGCAAACCACAGGGTTTCGTAGAGCGGTGAGCATCACCAACCCACAGCCAAGACGCCGCTTTTTTTTTTAAATCTTTTAACAATTTGAATATTTGTTTTCACAAAGGTACATTTTTCACTGGGCTCGGGGAGCCCCAGGGGTGTCGAGGGCAAAAAAAAAAAGAGAGAGAGGTATAGGGAGCCATGGTAGGGGGTGAGTACAACAGTGACCTTTCTTGGTTTTCGCTCCTAAGGTAAAAGGAATCATTGAATCCCCCGCCTTCAGAAGAGGGTGCATTTGCAGGAGGAAGCGATGGCTTCAGACAGCATATTTGAGTCATTTCCTTCATACCCACAGTGCTTCATGAGAGGTGAGTACACGCTGGTCTTTTCATACCTACTTTTGCTCAGCTCTGCAGATAATGAAATTGCAGCCTGGTGGAACTCGGGGCAGTTAGCCCCTGCCGGTTCCGTCTGTTTCGTGGAAGGAATTCAAACTCAGGCGCATGATTACAAGGCTATTGGATTACTTATTCATCAGGTGGCAGCCCTTCAGAGATGTTTTAATAAATAGTTAAGCTGCCGAAGCGTTCAGCCAATGTGTGAGAACTTTGTCAAGCGCAAGGACGCTGGGCTGCTCCTGATTAAAGTCCTAGAGATTATCAATTTTGCATAAAGCTCTCTGGATTTTCTTTTGCTGCTCCTTGCCTGGAGTGACGGTGGCTGAATTATCCTGAACTCAGCATGCCCTGTGGCCCACACTCCAGCCTGCCCGGGCTCAGCAGGCGCTGAGGGCTAGTGCCCCGCGGGGCGGAGGCGGAGGGAGGCTCGCAGACGGGCGTTAAACCACCGGGATGTCAGGGGCAAAACAGCAACTCCGTGGTTTCCAAAAGGCAGAGAGCACAAGCACAAGAGCCAGGCAGCTTTGTCTAGGGTAAAATCACCAGGATGGGGCGACGTTACATTATCCCTCAGCGCAAAGAGGCTGCTGCCATGTTTCAGGAGAGAAAAGAAGCAACTTGTTGCAGACAGAGGTCTCTCTAGCAGAGCAGTGAAGAACTTTCCTAAATCGAGCCTTGTTGCTGCTCAAGTCATTAAATTGCCTGCGTCCTGGTAGGAACAGCTAGTGTAGAGAACCTGTCTGCAGTTTTGCAACCAGCTTCTTGAAATGTGCAAAGCTGTGGCTGCACTGAGTGTGAGTGTGTGTGAGAGCATGTGCAGTTTGTGTATCTTTAGTGGGAAAAGAGGGCCGTGCTTAAACAAACAGAAATAATAACATAAAAATGTCACGAAGGCATTGCTGTGCATCAGGGCATGCACTTCGACCAAAGCCTGCAGAACGTGGCTGAATGGTTTGGCAGAGTTGCAACGGAGTGGGATGGCACAGGGGAATAATTAATTTTCTGGCTACAAACTCGCGCGCACCCAAATAGTATCTGTGACTCATTATTTATTCATACAGCCAAGTGAGCAGGGGAATGCAGAGGGCTGCCAGCCAGTTTGTCTCAACAAACACTATTGTGAGTGCCACAGAACCTCTATGTTTCCCGACCCCTGAAACTTAAAAACTTAACAAAGATGTGTGTGTGGTGGGGGGAGGATTTCAGGAGAAGGCAAAGAAAGCAAGTCATTAATTGATTCAAAGCTTCAAATTAAAGGGTTTTCAAGGGCTTCTTTACTGGCAGCTGAGGAAATTTTAGTGAAGTTGAATCATGCGGCGTGTATGAGTCACACATCCTTGCAGCTGGGGCTCCTGCGGCAGCAACGCAGGCCGCTGCTCAGAAGCTGCAAACGGCCCCCTCGCTGCATTTCCTCTGGGCCGCTGACAAGCAAAGGAAGCAATATTTGTAGAATGAAAGAAAAAAGATCTTCCTGCTTTTCCTCTGCTTTCAATAATCCTCCAAACGATTATTGTTTCCTACCCTGTCAACTCAGGAAGGCAGATCCAGGAAATTTTAAAGCATCCCACTGGGCAGTAGGTTGGATTGCAGTGTGTGCGTGTGCCGGGCTATCCTTACTGGCCGGACAGTAAATGTTGTAAAGGGACTTGGTGACCTCAGACAGCAAAGTCCAGAAGGAGCCCAGACCCTAACACAGCCCCACAGCTCCTGTGTCCAGGGCACGGTCACCCACCCACCCCAGGGGAGGCACAAGGGGCCGGTGTGGAGAGAGCCCTAGGAATGGAACAGAGCCTCAGAAGGGCTAGTGGGAAAAATTATTTTCCCTCCTTCCGGTAAAAGCAACTCAGGGCCTTTGATGATTCCCAACTCAATAATCCAATACTGAGGTTTCATTTCAGAGAACCGAGTGAAATCTTGGCAATTTCCCAGGTAATTTTATGTTGTCTGGACTGGTGGGCCACACCACTCAGCTGGAGAGGAGGTCAAGTGTCCTTGCTTTTGGTACCATTTGGGCATCGCCTTAGAATATGACAATCAGAATCGCCATCCTCTCTGAAGAACGTTCTCTCTCAGAGTCCCTGCCCAGGTTTCCCAGGCTGACCACCGGCAGTGCTCAACACCGTGGTCATTTCTTGCTGCCTCTAATGTAGAGCAGGCGTGCCCTCCCCCACAGTAGCCACGAGCGAGAGGGGGAAACAGCAATGTTGCTTTCTTCCCGGGATGGTCCTTTATCAGTACAGGCGATTCTCACAGAAGGAAATCCAGAATTCATTTTTAGCAAGATACTCGTGAGGAAACTGGGGGGAAGGAGAGGTATGGGGCCAAGCCAACCACGGTTGCCACCTCGGTGAGAGGCAAGTGAGAGTCTGGAAGGCTGGCATGCAAACGGAGTGTGGTCTACCACAGAGAACGCCGCTCTTTTTCTCCCACACCGCACCAGCTTCTCACTTAATTTGCTTAGGTGAGAAGATAAGATGTGACTGCGATTCCCTGGAATTATCATGGTTCCCAAGTGAAACTCTGGCTGAATGAGACCCGTGTCCCCTGTCTCAAGGTGCAACGAACCAGCCCCAAGAGGTGCAGTAGGTGTGGAGAGGAAAAGAGGCAGCACATACGTGTTTTTGCAAAATGCCTCAGGTAGCCTTGTTCTTAGAAGTGGCTTAGTGGTCTATGCAAAGCTTGAGAGCTAATATGCCTCTGAGTTCCTAGAACCACAGGTAAAAATCTCAGCGAGGCTGACTTGCTGCTGCCTTCTCAGAAGGCATCTTTCGAAGGGGTATGCAGAGTGCAAGGCTGAAAGAATGAAGTGCACTTCTCCGTTGGCATCGTTTTGCCACTATTTTCAGAAAAATATGTACAAAGTCACCCTTTCTGGTTTGATTGGAGATTTAAGATCACAGAAAGCCATAGATGAAATGGCACAGTGGGAAAGCTGTATTATTTTTCTAGGGTGGCCATAACAAAGTGCCACAGCCTGGGTGGCTTAAACAACGGAAACCTATTGTCTCATGGTTTTAGAGGCCAAAAGTCTCATTGAGAGTGGCTTTACTTTTTCGAAGACTTCAAGGTATCAGAAGAGCTGATTTCTTCTGAGGCCTCTCTCCTTGGCTTCTAGATGGCCAGCCACTCCCTGGGTCCTCACACAGTCTTCCCTCTGTGTGTCTGTGTCCTAATGTCCCCTTCTTATAAGGACACCAGTCATACTGCATGAGGGCCTGCCCTAATGGTCTTGTGTAATTATAATTACCTCTGTAAAGACCCAACCTCCAAATATAGTCACATTCTGAAGTGCTAGGAGTTAGGACTTCAACATACATGTTTTGAGAGGGCCATGATTCAGTCCCTAATTAAGAATTGTGTCTCCACAAATCTGACTCTCCCTGCCCACAGGGAAACTGTACTTTTCCCAGGTGCCCTCCTGGGTCTTGAAGAATCAGACCCTAGTTCCTTCTGTGTGAGATGGAGCTTTGTATTCTGAAGCTACCTACACATTTTGAAAGTGAGAAAGAAAAAAAGGTGTTAAAAATCTATCTAAACCCTTTGCCATTTAGTCCCTTTGCAGGCTAAGAAGTCACTGAAAATGACAAAGCAATGTCAAAATGTTTAAGTTTTAAAAGAGCAAAAAGCGGCCCCCCAAGGAAGCCACCCTTCCGCCAGTAGGATGGTCCCTGTATTTCAGAATCTTCCAGACACACTTTACCAATGGGAGCAGGGAAGTGGGCCCCAGGAGGCCCGGACCTGCTCACATGCCAAGTGCCGGCACAATGAGCAGCCAGTGGCTGGAGAATCTTCCGAAATGGCAGGTGATCCATCATATCAACAACAAGAAGTCTTTGCGAGCTTCAGGAAACAAATTAGTAGCCAGGAAATTTCTCTGTTCTTTTGAAATAGATCTAAAAAGTGTGCTCAGAAAAGTTCTGCCCCTTTACTGAGAAAGCAAGGCAGGTCTGGTGCTGGTGCAGAGGCATCTCCAAGAACACTGACACCAGAGTCATTGCTGGGAAAGCCAGGACTTGGCTGGGAGTCGGTCTGGAGGAGGGAGCCCAGGAGCTGCTAAGAGAAGCCACTACCCAAGACAGGCAGGGCAGGACGACTGGAGCACAGCACAGGGAGGGTCTTCTCTTTCATTTCTATTTTTCTAGTTTTTGTCAAATAGAAGAAAGCATTGGTTTCCTCATCCATAAATTAATGGTAGTAGTAGTAGTACCTGTGGTTAAAGTAGCTGTGTAGACTACATTAAAGTGCTATGCACAGTCATTCAAGATGGACAGTAAATGTTAGCCGTGGTTATCGATGTTCAGTCATCTCAGATGACACTCGGTCCAAAGGTGTCCACTCTAGGAAGGGAGGGTCTTCAGTGCTCTGGAAGACACCAGGGAAGGCTTCCTGGAGAAAGTGACACAGGTGTTGGTGGAGGGGAAGGTGTGGAATGGAAGGTGGGCCCCAAGAGGAGAGGGAAGGGAGGTCCAGGCAGAGGGGAATAGTCTGGACAAAGACAGAGCTGCAGGGCTGCAGGGCAGTGAGCCCAGCGAGACGTGGGAGGTAGTAAGTAAATCAGTCCAGCTAATGGCTCTTTCAACATCATGTCAACCTTTTTCTACTTGTAAGTACCCATAAAGGGACAGAGAAAGAGCAAGGGCCCTTTACATAATTCAACTTAACAAGTTAAGCTTTTAAATATCAAGGCTAATTGGGGCATGTTGTAACATAAATCTTGACAGATGTTTCTCCTCCTTGAGCGTCCGGGTGTAGCTTGATTTTCATGAAGGCCCTTTTTCATGAAAAAGCCATTTTGCCCGATGAACCACGTGCAGATTCTCTGGAACTCTGAGAGATTGTGCTTCTCAGTGACATTTCTGATCAGGCGCTTTGACAACACCCAGAGATGAAGGCTGCCTCGGCTCCTTGTCTCGTTGGGGGTGGAGCAGAGGCCAGCACAGGAAACTCAAGCAAATTTTCAGTTTCTCAGGTAACTTCCTACTGACCTAGATGAGTCATTAAATGTCTTGGTGTCTCATTTGAGTTCTGTAAAAGGGGCTAATAATGTTCTAGACAAGCTTGCCTCCGATTACTGAGTTCCTGTTTGAAATCTTTGAACGTATGGTACCTCACATACCATAAAGCACTTCATGAATTGTCTTAGTGTAACCGCGTGAGGCAACCATCTTTTAAATTATTATATTTTTCTGATAGGAAATAGCTATCCTAACATTTCACACATGCAAAGCATTGTCCCACATTATCTCAAATAAATTTTCTTTCCCCATTTCTCATTCTTTGGGGAACTCTCCAGACAATTCTCTGGTACCTGAAGAGATATTAAACTCTGCAAAACACTGCCCTGCAACTCCCGTTCCTTGCGTCCCCTCATTCTTTCTCCTTGGTGCGACTGATCCCTGGCTTTAGCTGTTTCGCTGGGCAAACCAAGCCTCAATCGGTGTGTCTTTCTTGGCCTATTTTCCCCCTAAAAATATAATAATTATGATGTCCTGGATTGGTGGAGACGGAGCATTTCCTTTAAGAACTCTGCAGTCCACGAACATAATCAGAGAGTACTTTCAGAGAACTAAGGATGGTTCCTGAACACAAAACAGAATTCAAGACCTCATGTAACCTCTGACACACTGGAAAAGCAGGCCCTGGACACGCCTCTGGATTTCAGACTTCCCTCTGTGTTGGAGAGACATGCTCTCACAGCTTTCTGAATCTCCTTTCCCCTTCCCCTGTATCCTCAGAATAGCACCGAAGATGCAGAGATGGAACAAAGAAGCTAAGATGGAGAAATAGGCCACGTATCCAAAAGATGATTGAAATGATGCATTTTGTTACAGTGATATAAAGATTGCTAGGGCTTATCAGTGAGAATTATGTCTGACTTACGGTTGCATTTCCACATAAGGAAAATCATACCCCAGTGTCTTAGGCGGTCACATGGGTCTGTTTTGTGTGACAGGTGCTTCAGGAGTGAGCAGCCCAGGGCTAGATGGGGGACCAGGATGCTCCAGTGTTCTGATCCCACGGTGCAGTGAGATGGCCGCATCCCAGATCTGTCCAGACAGGAAGGAGATGGGAGGCCTCAGACCCTTCTCCTTGTGGGACTCAGTCTTTTTGTTCAGGAAAGGAAGCCCTTTCCGTAAACGTCCCTTTACATAGCTCATAGGCCAGAACCCTGTCACAAGGCCTCTGGCTGGAAGGTGCCTAGGACCTAGCAGTTGTTGCTTTCCAGGAGTGGAGTGGAAGAAAGCAGAGGGGAAGGTGTTTGAGACTGGGTGTCAAGTGAACCCAGCTCAGCACCTGCTGTGACAGCAAGGACAGGTTCCCAGGCGGACTGTGCTCTCCCAGTGCTGGCTCCTCTCTCTTGCTTTCCATGCCAGTGGCACTTTGAAAACACATGCAAAGAAACCCCAAGCTCTTCCTTCAGTCTCTCTCAGAATCTGTGGATGGATGCTGGTGTGTGGGGACAGTGATATTTATCTTTAATTTACTGAAAGCAAAACAAGCAGGAGACGGGACTGGGCAGGGCACTGGTTAAGTGGGAGTCAAGGTCACACCTATTTTCAGTGTAAAAGCCCAGAATCGCACTTGACTCTCATGGTGTTAGAGCCTGCTGTCAACAGGAGCGCTGCTTATTGAAGAGCCACTGCACCTGGCTGTGGGGCTGACGTATCTGTCAGTAACTGGAAATAGTTTCCCTTTCTCTCTTCCTCACTCTTTTGAAACCCTTGGCCCAACACCCTAAAACATTTTTTCAAAGAGAATTCTCTCCTATAGAATTTCTTGAGGGAAACTTTAAGTTGTCCTCTTTAAATGTACCTACAGATGTTTGTATCTTTGGTAGAAATATGCCAAACAGGAAATAACCCTCTATCTAGGACATAGAAGAGTCACTCATACCTTGCATTTCCACAAGTTACAGATGACTTTTGCTTCATAATTGCTGGCCCTGTGTATTTCATGAACCTGGATGGATATCTCTCTCCCTGCAAGTCAGTGCCATGTTTTTTTAAAAAAGTCTTTATTTAGTTTTTCCCTGAAATAAGAAATCATGTAAAAATTTCATTTTGTTTTGCTTGCTGCAAGATCAATGTTCATGTACAGAATCATTGCTTTTCTCTAAGACACTTTCCTCATGGCCCATAGTCCGTATGTCTATTTTCAGGTGGACTTTTTTTTTTTAACAATGAGCTCCTCCAGATGTTTCAGGGGCCCCAAATGTAAAAGGCCACCAAAAATACAAATCTTAGCTGGCTAGTTGGATTTGTTCAACAGCTCTGCTGATTGCAAGACTGATGCTTCTTTGTGTAAACTTGCAGCCTGTCTTAAATTGATTCTAAGTCAAGGACTCAACTTGTCACATCTTGAAAACATGTTCATCTGGAGAGAGAAACATGAGGCTCTGACATTTTCCAAAGCTTCTACTTTCCCTTCCTTGCCGACTGCTTATCTTTTACTCCTGGTGTTTTGGATGTCCTCTGTGAAGACTGTGACTCCTAAAAAAGAACCCTCTGAACTCTGATGGAGACTGAAGTTACCAGATATGAGCAGTAAGCCAGTATAGCTTGAGAACATCAGAAACAAACCTCTGTCTCTACCGCCTCCTGAGCGCTAAATGGTCCTGATCAGCACTTAAACATTCTTCTGAAAATCTGCAGGATTTCAGATTTTATTTTTCATTATTAGTAGATCCCAAAGAAATACCTAGAAAATATTTCTGTAGTTAGCTTGCCAGATAGGGGTATGTTTGAAAGAATAAACAGAAGTCACGTACACCCTGCATGATATGCCATGATCTCATGCCATCCTTGCATGAGGTCTAAGGGAGGCTAAACATGTCACGGCTGCTCTCTCATTGCTCAGTGTAGGAGCAGTTTCCTTTTTCTCCAAAAAAAGTGTTTAGCATGTATATAGCCTTCAATGTTTTTTTTGTATAGCCTCAAAATGTGCAAAAGAGAACACAGATTAACTAAAATACATTGGTTCAGGTGTTCTTTTTTCCAGGAGCAGTTGTAATACCAGCCACAGTTTGCTGCTCTTTCTTACACAGCTTCTGTTTGCACTTTGAACTCCATGCACTGAGTCCTCTTCCCACACCATCTGCAGGCTGCATCTGTGCAGCCTCATCCACTTCACTAACAGCCACAGCTGAACTTGACATTAACCCACTTTGAAAGCATATAATTTATAAAATCTGAAACTGCATATATGTGTAAAACCCATGCAAGCTTGTGGAGGAACTTTGAGGAGGGGAAAAAGAGTTTTCTCTCTTATCTCTGCCCTTTTCAGGCTGGTGTATATGTACCATGGTGGGAATGGGTGAAAATGAAATCTCAAGTTGCTATTTTATTACTATTGAATCTACTGTGCATAAAGATCAGAATGGCTACTGCTCCCCAAGTTCTAGAGGAGAGGAACAATTATTAAGCAACCTTGAACAAATATTAGGACTGTCAAGGCTGTGAGGTCATGTAAAGAAGCAAAATGGCAACAGTGGAAATTCTGTTTTCCTGCCAATCATCCTACATCATTACTTCATGTTAAGAAAAAAGAAAGCTCTGCTTCCCATAAGCCTCCCTCTAGGTCACGTTCAAAACAAAAAGATAATTGTATCATAGAGGTGGGTGAATCTGTTTAAATAACAAATGAACTGTGAGACATTGTCCTGTATGATGCTTTCTAAGTTATACATGTGTGTATATATGTATGTGTGTGTGTGCAGATGGGCATATAATCATAGGTGCAGTTTTATATAGTTTCAGTTGGCATTCAAAACTATGTAACTGTATGACTCTATATATACAACTATATATATATATATATATATAATATGTAGAGTTTAAATGACTTATATCTTATATAGATGGTTTTTTTTGGCTGGTGTGATTTTACGTATCTCTCTGCCTTAGGGCACCAGAAACATTTACTTTTCCAACATCCCACAGCTGGTCGGCACCTGAGTCAGAGCCAGGACCTGGGTCTGCTCAGCTCCTGTCCACTGGAGTTCTACAGACACTGGACTTTGGTGGCCATTTCCACTTGCAAATCTACATAATTAGCAGACACCCCTCCTAATCCTCCTTAATTACTCTTGCACTGGTCAGACACCATAGCCCTTTATAGGCTGAATTCCTTTCACTGTGTGGAAATACTAAGTTGAGCAATTTATGTGGAGTCCACAGCCCTTAAGAACTCCCTTAAGCATGTTAGGGATGAAGTTGCCTGCAGAGAAGCCTCTGCTGCCCGGCTGCCTTGTGTTTATTCTCTCTTACCCACCCATAAATCAAGCACTGCCTGAGCTAAGTACCCACCATGTGCCTACTGCCCCCTTAGGCAATTTTACAGTCAACCAGGTTGGTTTTAATGTGAATCTAGTGAAATCTGAACAAACAGAACAGCAAATGAACATGTCCATGCACAGGGGTGCAGAAATGGCCTTGGCCCAGGTTGCCAGCTTCCAGCTCCCAAAGGAACCTTGGAAAATAGGAGGATGCTGTCTTCTTACAAGATTTGAACCCAGGCTACAATTCCCATCAGGGCGTGTGTCCTCACAGCACTCCCAATTCAAAGCTCGTGCACTTAGAAGTAACTTACTCTGTCAAGAGAAATAAAGGCGATTCTCTTTCCCTCTGTCTCTCTCCCTCTCTGAGTCTCTCTTTTCCTCTCTCTCCCTCTTCCTCTCCCTCCTTCTCTCTCTCTCTTTCACACATACACACAAAATCTAGCATTCAAAATTCACATACCTTAGAGAATCCATTGAGACTTCTTCCCAGGACGTACTGAATTTGACAAAGCTTTTTCTAGGTGGAGCAGGAACTGCTGAGAGTCAGGAGCCGTTTCCAAAATCTTCTGATCATGTCATAGATAAATAACACTTACTTAGCATGCCCCCAAAGCTCTGTATAGTTATTTATAGATTGCATGCCTGTACTACTGTGCTGATATAATTATAGCATGTGCATTCTACTACACATGCCAAAAAGAGAAATTAAAATAAGACAAATACTGAAAATGCAAGCTCTGATGTTTTTCCCTTTCCCTCTGTGAATAATTCAATTTGACTCAAAAAGTCCCAAACACTTAACAAATGTTTTGTCTTGCTAATTGTCTCAACTTCTGCCAATAGACCTATATTTCTTTACCTGAAAGCTTCAATCAATGTTCAGGTATAAATTCCTTCCACTCCAGAAGGAATTGTGTGTTCTTGACCACCAGGTTCTTTGCAATGAGCTGTCTTTTCCGGGTAGACCAGGAGAAGGACAGGCCTGACCAGGGACAGGAGGGGGTGGGGGTGGGGCAGGCAGTCCAGGGTTTGAGGGTCAGGTGGTTGGTCACTATGCCAGCACCAGCATTTCCTGCCCCTGTGAACTTGAGCCATTTCCCCAAACTTGCAGAGCCCAGGTTTCTCATCTGTAAAGTTGGGGCAAAGATCCGAACTTCAGAGGTTTGTCAAGAGAATTTGAGATAATATATGCAAAGCAATGGACATACAGAGGAAGCCACTAAGTAAAAGGTAACCCTGAAAGTGCCAGTGAAGGCATATGGAGTAGAGGCTGGGGCAGGGAAGTAACCTTTGCTAAGCCCACAACTTGGTGCTATGGCCCCGCCAAGAACCAGGTGTGGATTAGGATGAAAAATCGGATCTACTCCTCTCACATGTAGCAGGGAATAAACAATCTTGGGGCTCCTTGGCAGAAAGTTGAGCTCACAAATATTAAAACTGATCATAGTAAGAGCTGGTATTTATTGAGTGTAAACTCTGTGCCAGCATTGGAGTCGTGCCAAACATTTTATTGTGTTACCTCATTAAATCCTTTGCCCAAGCCTGCGAGTAGGCACTCATTACTAATCGTATCTTACTGAACTAAGTGTGGCGTGCAGAGGTTAGGTAGCCTGCTCGAAGTTAGGCGGCTAGTAAACAAGGGAGCCAGGTCTAAATGGAGGCGCTCCTGCGGCAGAGGCCATCGCCTGCCTGTAGGGAGGACAGTGGGCCTTACCGTTCCCTAGGATGGACACACAAGAGAGCCGAGCCTAACGGGATCAGAGACTCACCGGGGTCCCTGGACGGGAGGTGATGCTGTGCAGGGAGAAGGCCTGAACCTCAGTCAGCTTCAAGTCAGGATGTCGTCCACTGTCCTAGGCGGGTTGCACACCTCCAGACCCTTTTGTCAGAACTGCCCCCCAAAGGTCTGTTCAGATGGCTCCAGGGTGGTCCACAAGGGGCACATCTCTCAGCCAGTGGTGCCCAAAAACATGTTTTCAAAGTGATAATGAGATCCTGGCTTGCAGGGAGAAATCACTGCTAAGTTTTTTTCCCAAGCAGCCAGTTGCCTCAATTTACCCATCTGGGTTCCATCTGGGGTGACACTAGATGAGACAGTGAGGCACTTACTCTCTCAGGGTCATGTAAGGCTGGCCTTGACCTTGTGCTCATATGACCTTGAGAGACAGCACCTCCTTAAATTTTGTGTCCTAGGTGTTCTCTTGCCCTGTCTTGGTCTGCGTCCTGGGACCCACATACAGAATGATCTGCCCAATAATTAGGGGGCCTCCCACTTGAGCCCATCCTTCCAGAAGCCAAGGGGTTCCCTGGAGCCAGTGCTGTCATGACCGTGTCCCTGGCCAGGGTTATCAGTGAGGCTCGCAGCAAAAGCTCACATCCAGTTATCCCTGTGACTGAATTTAAAATTCTACCAGAGCAATCGATTCACTTGCGCCAGCAGGAAGTGGCCTCTTCCTGTCCTGCAAGCAGGACTCTTGCTGTACCAGGTACAGTTGCAAGGTGGGACCCAGGCCCTGCTGAGCCTTTGAACATGCTCTGTCCATCCTTCTGTAGAAACATTTGTAATTTCAGAAGTCCACGTCACCAGTCCTCTGACATCACTCCAAATCCTTTTTTCAAGTAGGTGGGTTTGAGGTTTTATTTTTTTTTCTTTTTAACCTTATTTGTATGAAAGGCATTTGTCATCTGATTCTTCTACAACCAGTTACCACAGAGTCACAGAAAGTTCCTTCCTTTACTCCTCGGGCTCCATGTGGCAAAAGATGCAATAATTAATTACATTTCCCTCAAAGCCAGCCCACAGCAATGAGAGTCCCTGCTTGCTAAGAACACAGGGAGCCCCGCCAGCCTCTAATTGTTGCTTTGCAAACATCTTAATGGGAACAAATTAAAAGGAGCTCAAGCTAATTATCCTTCACAATAAATAATAATAATAAACTAATGTAGCTCCTTTGCAAAGGTGATTCTGTGTTACTCAAAAGAGTTGCTTTCCTTATACAGAGCATGCAATTGTCAGGGAAATAAAATCTCCATGGTATAAACTGGAGATTATATTTTGAAAATCTCTGTGACTCAGAAAATGCCCTTTTCATGTTTACTTAGTGACCTCTGTTCATGCACCAGGGCCTGGCTCGCCCAGCCCCACTTCCCTCAGTGATCTCGACTTGACCTTCAGTAGGCTCCGGTTCTTTCTGGGAAGCCCCAGCCCTGGCCCTGCCAGCACCCCCACAGCAGCCTCTGTCTGAGGCCCAGGCTCCCCTCATTTTGTGTAACTGGTTTCACCTCAACCACGTCAGGTTAGGATGAAATACATCACTTACACAGAAGCAGCTGGGCTTATTTCAAACAGCCACAGCTCTACTGTGCTTTTAAAAAAGAGCCTCAGCCTGAAGGAGAAGAAAGCAGAGAAGGACCCTTGGCTCCCAGCACAGTGGGTAAGCTGGACAACTGCTGCCTGGGCCCCAGGCCGGGTTCTCGGCCGGAAGTCCACACCCGAGACTGAGAGGGCCCCCATTGCCAGGCTCAGTAATGCCAAGTGTCCTTTGCATTGTTTTCAGTAAGGATTCTGATTTGAATCTTAAAGTGAGGTAATAATTAAGTGGTGTGTTGCGTATCAATCATGAGAAGAGCAACTATCATAGACCAAGTGCCTACAGTATGTCAGGAATGTCACCTTCATCACCTCTTTTAATAAAAACCTTATGAAGTAGATATAGCTCTTAGTCCCCATTGATAAAAATGGAAAAGCAATTCGAACCAAAGATGGATGGAGCAAGCAGCCTGGGCCACGCAGCTTGTGAGAGGCAGAGACCGCAGGTCTCCAGATTCTCTCTGGTTACCCACTCCCATCCTCGGCCATGGTGGGAGGGGTGGTGAGGGACACAGCCCATGGGGCCAGGGTGCCTGTGTGCGAATGCCAGCTCTGCCCTTCCCGCTCAGTCGCCTTGGTGGACTGCTCAGCCTCTCTGGGCCTCCCCTTCCCGTCCGTACAGTGCAGTGGTGACGCTCCCCTCACGGGCCCTGGTGAGGACTGGGTTAGGAATACCGCAGTGCTGCCTGACACATGTAAGCCTCTGGTTGACCTTGCCTCCTATAATGGGCTTTTCCTTCCCACCCAATCTGCCTTTTTCATCAGCTACTGTTCTGCTTGATTTTCCCATTTTCCTCTGTACCCTCGGCAAATCCAAAAAGTGAACCCCAATTCTGTCATTCAGGTAACCCCACATAGGCATCTAATGTATCTCTGAGGACTGGGTCTTGCACTGTGGACAGCAAGTGGCAGATGTATGGGCTAAGGCACAGAGTGTAGTGGAGGAGCCCAGGTGGGCCGGGGTCTCAGCTCCGGCTGTGTGTGCCTGTACACTGCGACCCTCCCCTCCACACTCCGCCTGTCAAAGGAAAGGGCAGATGCTTGAGATTCTTCAGCTCTGGTGTCCTAAGTGAAAGGCTTGGTGCAGGCTGAGAAGTTGCCCTCTGTTAACTCTATGCAAGGTTCTTGACCTTGCTGCAGTTGACTTGGGGGACCAGATCCTTATCTGCTAGAGGAGCTGTCCTGTGTATTACAGCATGTGTAATGTGTAGCAGCTTCCCTACTGTACACTTACTAGATGCCAGTGGCACCACCTCCCCAAGATGTGACAACCAAAAAGGTCTCCATTCGTGGCCAAAGTTCCCCTGAAGATAAAGTCACCCCTGTTTGAGAACCAGTGCTCCAGAGAAATCTCACCTACAAGTGCACTCTTGTTGCTTGCCATTCATTTGTGGGCCAGGGAAATAGAAATCAATGATTTTGACCTTGTCCAACATGTGTGCATCTCCCACACCTAGTCTGACCCCCCACTCCTGTCACTGTTCCTTAAGGCTGATTCAAGCTGTCCATAAAAACTGATTGTCCATGAACAGGGTCCTTGAAATTAGGGGAGTCAGACATATTCCCCATTGTTAAGAGCTACAAATAAAAGCAATCCATGATTCCAGTCTGCTGAGAAGAAGCAAGAAAGAACTGATACACTGGGATTACTTTCTAGAGGAAGCCAGACCTGTTAAACTGATCTTTAATAGTTTTTCCAGGGCAAGGAAGGAAAATTAGGTATTTCTGGAATAACATCTCCAGGTTGCTTTGGGTGATGTGCACAATGATTAAAACTCAGAAAAAAAAGAAGTCATTCCATAGGAAGTAAAGAGAAAGCATTATGGGGTATGTCAGGTTTTATTGAGCAAGCATTATTACGTAGCATTTACCATGGGCCAGGCCTTGTTTTAAGTGCCTTACAAATAGTAGCTCATGTCATCATTTTCACATATTCAATGGAGACAATAAGTCTCCTCATTTCATATACAGGGACTGGGTTGCTTAGTGACCAAGAGACTTATCCAAGGTCCCACAGCTGGGAAATGGCATGGTTGGAATAAACCCTAGTCTCATTTTGGAGCCTGGGTGCTTAACCACTAAAGTATGCATATTTAAGAGGACATCTTGTAGAGAGGGTGTGACCTGGGTACTCAGGTCCTTTGGAATAAATTCAAAATGAATGATCTTAGCCTCTAATTACAGGTATCAAAGGAAATAGGACCATGATTTGATGATGAAAGAGCATTTAACTCTTTTAAAAATGTATCTGAAGCATATAGTGCCATAATTCTGAATCCCTACATTTCCTGATTTTGAATAACTCATTTTCCTCCCCTTTTCATAATGGATTGTCAGCAAGTCTTTGATGAAAACTCTTGATATCTAGAAGGGAGGTAATAAAAAGACTGCATAATAATAATTTTAAGGCCCTATAGATCTTTGAAGATTTAGTCAAAAGCTTCAGAAATCCCAAAGCTAATTTAATTTTGCTCTTGTACATGCTATTTCAGATCCTCTCTAGGAGGATAATCCTCTCTGCTCCTTTACACAATTTCCATTGCTCCCATAATTTCTGGTAGTAGGTTCATTAAAGCCACCCAACAGGGATGTTGTTCAGTGTAAGAAAGTCATTGTGCATATTGTAAGTGCTGGGACATGTGTCCATGAAGAATCTTGGGGGAACAGAGAGCAGCCCCCTCACACACACATCCCCCTTGTAGACAAGGATGGGCACAATCTGTATTTGCTCCCTGAAGCAGTGGGGCCCCCGCAGCAATGTGCTGATGACCAGGTCTTCTAGGATGTCCACTGGGAGCTCATGTAAAAGACCACAGTCTTGTGCTGAATGTAGTTTATTCAGTTCATATGTCTGTTCATAAGTGTTGCAGCACGTAACACTATGTAATTCAAGGTTTCTGTTTATAAATGCATTCTTCCAGAGACTCTGAACTCTTTGAGAAACAAATTCATTTCTCCTTTTTCTCTTTATTCATAGCAACTGGCCGGGTATGGGCCCTAGAAAAATGTTGGATGGATGGTTGTTGGATGGATGTTTGGAAGAATAGACAGATGGACAGGTGAACAGATAAATTGATGAATCTCCTTACTAATAAGGTGTTGGAACCCCAACGGGAATGAGCAGAAGAGGTCACAGTAGTCTCTCCACCACAGAAGGTGGCAAGAAATTAGGGCCTCCACCCAGACTTGGTTCCCCCCTTAACTTCTGTGATTAACTAAGAATAAGAAGGAGTATGTGTGGATATCAGGGTGAGGAGGAGCAGGCAGCATGGAGCTGGTTCCACCTTTGTTCAAACGGTGTCAGGCTCGAAGTTCTGTGGGCACGCACCCCGCCATGGCAGTAAGTGTGCAAGGAGAAGCATGTGAGAAACTTCAAGGGGTCAAGGGGCTTCTTTCTGTTCCCAAGGTGGTTGGTTTATGCTTTAAAAAAAAATGAACACCTATGTGGAAAGATGAATGACTGTGGCCCAGAAAGTATATAATCCCAGGACTATGATGAGGTCCAGTTCATTTCTCATGGGAAATGACTCTAAGACAAGAAACAATGAAGAACAGAAAGGATGCCCTCTATTCTTCTGTTAACTGCTGAAAGAGACCTTTTTTATGGAAAGACCTAGCCATTTTTTTCTTATTCAAGAAAGAGAATGAGTGGAAAACCAGAAGAGGTTTGGTAAATATCTTACAGTAGATGCATCATTAAGTTCTCAGTCTTGCCCAACTCACTGAAGTCACAGGGGGCTGAATGGACATGCACCATCCTCATGGGCACTGGTCCATTGTGCTCAGCAACCTTTCTCCACATCTCTGTTTAGAGGGAGATTTTCTTCCATGGAATATTGGGCAGGTGATGTTACATATGTGTGTTCCCCGTTCCATTCCAAGACCATCAGCATCTGCTAAGTAATTACAGTAACTGTGCTCCTAACCAGCCTCGCCATTTTCCAGAAGCCCCTCTGCACCTAAATCCCTCTCAGCCAGGCCTGGACTTCTGTCATCTAGAAGTACCCACCTTTGCCCAGGGACACATCTGTAACTAAGAAGGTCAAAGTTGGGTCTCATTCTTTTTTCCACTCAGGAATATTGCCTAGTGGGTCTTTGGTACAAATAAATGCCTTCCTATCTTTGCAATTTTCATATTTTTCCTTAAGATTTGGTCTTCTGGCTCCTTTCCCATGGATTTTCTTGTTCAGCGTCTTTATTCACTTACTTAGGTCATACACTGGGAACTTCTTGCCGGAGCAGTCTCTTCTCATTACTTTGCCCATCTTCTCCGTTTCTTCTCCTTAAGTCAGTGGTTCTTAACTGGAGGGGAAGGGTGAGAGGTGAGGGATAATTTTGCCCCTAGGGCACATTTGGCAACATCTAGAGACATTTTTAGTTGTCACTACTGGGGTGGGGGGGGTAGGAGAGGTGGACTGGCATCTAGAGGATAGATGCAATAGATGCTACTGGGCACCCTGCAATACACAGGGCAGCTGCTACAGCAAAAGTTATCAGGCCCAAAATGTGAATACTGACCAAGTTGAAAAGGCCAACTGTGTATTATCAACAGGGTTACAGTTAGAGAGATGGATTTCTGCCCTTTATTCCCTCTTGATGTTTTACTTTCTGGAGAATGCAACTCCAAAATCAGGGAAACGATTGTTCATGGCTTCAGAGAACAAGCCCCTGTCAAGAGTAGATGGAGACCTGAAAGGTCTTAGAAATTATGGTGGCAGTGGTCACTTAGAGATCTCCAAGGCCTCTCAGGGTTCAGTATCTGTTGTAGGCACCTTCATATTATAAAAGAAGATTGTAATCTCTGTATATTATGTAGAAGCAGCAGCTATCACCTTGAACAGATGGTCTGAAGACTATCATAAGGACTGAATATCAAAGGAAAAGGAAGAAGACAGATAAAAGATAAGAGAGCCCGGCATAAAGAGTCAAGTCTAGAGGCAGCATCTAGAGACACCAGATCACAGGCCGGAGAAAGAAGACAAGGAGAAGAGCACAGTCAGGGGACAGCACAGAGCTGGTGAGGAAGGTGACCAAACTGCCAACAGGGATATGCCTGAAGCCCCAGAAGGAATGATTCCTACAGAGGCCAAAAGATTCCCTTAAGAGAGAAGCTAAAGGTTGGAGGGTCCCAGGGGGGCGTTAGATAGAGCAGTGGACATGTGGCTGGGACTGTAGAAAGGGTGCCCGAAGCAAGGAAGAGCCTGGGACACCAGGAAGCGTTCCTGCAGGAAGGACACCTGAGCAAAGGGGGAGGGAGCCATGGGTAGTAGCACCTACTGTGTGCCAGCCTCTCAGGTGTTCTCCACTTCCCCACCCAATGCCTTATGTGCTAATGTTGTCATGCTGACTTTGAAAGTGAAAACGTAGAAGCTCGGAGTTTAGGTAAAAAAAAAAAAAAACAAGAATTTTGAGGTTTAGAAAGGTTAAGAAAGAAAACCAAGGTTGCATGGCCAATAATTCTAGCTGAGTCAGGATTAAAACCGAGGTATGCTTTATTGCTTTCCACTAAATCAGTACTGTACTATCATTCTGTTAATCTGCATAGCTATAGGCAATACATGAAATTTCCTCTAACTTGAGCCTGGAGTGGGCTTTTGAGCTGACTACTGATTAGGCAGAAAGGAAGGAGGGAGGCCGCTGGAGCAGGGGAGACAGGTGAGAGGCAACCATCACTGTGGGGTGAGCATGAAAAGCAAACATCCATCCTTTGGTTCGTAGATTTCATAATTGGGACTTGAAACAGAATGGAAACTATATTGAACAAAAGAAATTCCCTCCCTGATTCATACAGCAGTCAGAGGAACTGCAGATCCACGCTCCTTTTTTCCCACTTGCTCTGTATCTTTCATGACCATATAGCCAGATTCTCATCCCTGTTACCACCACTCCCATTTCCTGCCCCTGCTTCTCCTGATTGGAAAGCCCTAGTGGGCCTCGTGAATCCCACTCTGTATAACATGTTAGTGATGAACCGTTGGTGATTTCACTGAATGGTGAGGTGTGCATGAACTTGTGTGAGGAAATAGCCTGGAATACAAAGATTTTATGGCTTCAAATGGCCCTCAAGGAGCTTACTATCAAGTAGGGGAGGCAAAGCCCAAGCAGAAGAAATAGCGAACAAAATGGTAACTGAAGAGAACCGCACAGACAAAATAGCCATCACAGACCAGGAAAATAGCTGCTGATCTGAGGAAGGCTGGGAGAGAAGAAGACATTAGGCTGGTTCAGAGGATGCTCATGGGCAATGGAGAAGACACGTCAGCTCACTGGTGAAGAGCAAAACCGAAGCCAGATCTCTGAATGCTGCCGCACAGCAAAAGGGCTGCACTTGAGCTTGCAGACCATGGAGCCCGAAACTTAGTGGTACAGAAGAATCCCCTGGAGTGTGTTTGATAAAATGCAGATTCCTGGAGATGCCCCTGAGAGACCATAAGAGACCCGAGGGCCCAAGAATCTATCTTTGGGCAGCCCTGTAATCTTAGTTGTACTTGCTGTGAAACACCCAGTAACAAGAAGCCTTTGACCGTTTTGACCAAGTCAGAATGGAATCTTCATGGAATTTCAGGGCTTAGCAAAATGGAGCAGAACTCATTTCTCCCTCTGACAGCACCTTATCTGGCAGGCCCCGTATTTTCTAGGGGGTGGGCCCTCTCCTGTGATTTTACTCACATACTGTGAATTTGCTCAGGCTAGTCTCTCAGATCCCAAATCATCCTTGCTTCTTATTAAATTTGACTCAAAAACATATATTTTAAAATGTATGCCACAAGATTTTCAAGGCTGTCTGAGATCAAGTTGTGTCTAGAATACTCAAATATGGGCTCCAAATTCTGTACCACTACCCAGAACTACACAAATCTTGAAAAATGTGGACAGGCATGAATTCCAACTGTGAGTTTCAAATGTTTTCAGCAATAGGAAAGACCCTCATTGGGCTGAGTTTTGTGTGTGTGTGTCTTTTTATTTCTTGATCACATCTCACCCCTCCCGCACTATCTCTGGGCTCACAACCTAATCTAGACTCCCCTGAATCCCTGAACGGGCTCCCAATTGGGATTTTTAAAATCGCTTAACTCTTTCAAACTTTCCTTCCCTCTGGAGTATAAAGGAATTTCCTTTTCCATTAGCAAGGTGGCTGGTGTTAAACCAGAGTCATGATGGGAATAAGTACAGCTGCTTGGAAATACCCGTAGGCTGTCAGGATTCACTCCATGGTGAAACCCTCAGTACGTGGCTGTAGCCTATACAGAGACTCACAACAAGAAATCTATGGAGCATGATGGCCCAGGAGTCTCCCAAAGCCTTGCCGCTCAAAGTGTGGTTTTTGGACCCACTGCATTAGCATCAACTAGGAACTTCGTAGAAGGGCAGAATCTCAGGCCTTAGCTCAGACCTGCGGAATCAAACTGCTTTTCATAAGAGCCCCAGGTGATGTGTGGAGCACTGAAGTGTGAGGAGCGTTGTCCTAAATCTCCCACCTGTCCCCCATGATTTGGACCTCTCTGTGTTGGGACTCTTGCAGAGAAGCAGTGGAGAGTCAGTTGCAGGGGGCGGGGTGGGGTGAGGGACCGAGTTTCACTCCCTCCTGCCTCCTGGCCCCTCTTGATGCTTTCCCAGGGGCTGCACCTGCTGTCGCTTCTCTGGGAAGCCTCTTGAAACAGCCCCCCCGCCTTGCCTCCTGGGTGGGGCCGCACTACCTCTTTTCTCTCTAAGAGCCTGGGATGCTGACAGCCTCAGATGGAGGCATCCTGTTTGTCGAAAAATAAACCGGCAGTTAAAGCAGGGTTGCGAGAGCGAGAAAACCACAGGCCTGCGCGCGGCTGATAACGTGGGCAGGCAGCTTTTGCAGAAGTTCCGTCGCTGCAGCGCGCTGCACGCCAGAGGCCGCGCCACCGCCTCCTTTCCTGTCTCCGCCGGTCGCGTCCCCGCCGTTTCTGGCTGTTGCTTTGTGCGTCCCCCTTTCAGTTACTTCACCCATTGTTTTTTCGGAAGGATTCCCTCTCGCTGGGCGAGGAGAATTGGACAGACGACTCCCTGGGCGGATACGCGCAGATATGGGGCCGAAATTTACGAGCTGTCCTGAAAATGACGCAGTTGAGAAGCTGAAGTTGCTTCCAGTTTGTAATGCTTTGACTTAGCGAAGGAAAGAAGGAAAGAAAAAGAAAGTGAGAAGGAAAGAAAGAGAAAAAACAATTCAGTTAAGACCCGTTAATACCAAAGTCTTCTGTAAAAGGAACCCCAAAGTCCACTATCCAGATTGTTTTCTTTCTCAGAGTAAGTTAACCTGGCCTGATTCCATGCGGTGAATAACTAATTACCAATCTTCCCCTTTTGGGGGATATTAAAAGCTCTTTCCCCATTTGCCTGTTATCAGATAAGCAAAGCAGATGAGAAGTCGGTGGGTAACCACAGGTACAACCACAGTGTTCTCTGGAAACCAAACGACTTGACCCTCCAAGGGAAAAGGTGTAATTGAGCATTAACCTGAAAATAGTTTTGCATGAGCTACAAACTCCGTGTTCTCAAATAAGTGATGCAGACTGCGGACTTCTCTGAGCATAAAGTGAACCACCCGACAACAGCAACAAAAATGCCCCTAGGTGTTGAGTCAGTTGAGCAGGAAGAGGCCACTATGCATCAAAGGGTCCTGATCACTGCTAGGGCCTCTCTAGCTACCCATACTAAGGTTCCCTTCCTGAAGTTTCAACTTTGCTTCTGTTCTTCTTTTTTGTCCAAAAACATAGGGTAGAAACAGACCACGTGCATTCCTTAATCATCCCTGTTCTTGATGTACTACCCTGGGTGAGTAAGAATCTACCTCATATTTAAAGATTTCCCGAGAGCCGTATCATTTTCCCATTTCCTCCCCTAGAACCTTCACATTTGCCGACTCTCCTGTTGAGCGGTTCCTCATGTGAAAACACTCCTCACACCTCCCATTTCTTCCCTGCCCTTTATTCTTTAATCTCATTATGGCCTTGGGCTGCACTGCCATATTCTCCTGGTTGAAGCTCCCTTGCTTGATCCAGATAGAGGGTCCCATACATTTGGCTGATCCAGGTATAGATTCTAATACTGAATAACTCAACTTTATGAAAAGCTGAATGGAATAAAGGGATGATGAAATAAAGGATGAAATGAAGGAGTGAGAACTCAAGTCCAGTGATGGTTAATTCCTTGGAAGGAGGCAGGGATAAGGCAGGGCTAGCATGAGCCAGGCATGGATGTAAAGGGTGCAGTCTACTGGGGTGCATGGCTGTCCCATAAGACTGACAAAGGGCATGGGAAGCATGGGGTGGGGGGGCTATGCTGCTGCTCAGGTTGTGGAGAGCAAGGCCATGGAGAGCTTTGAACATATTTAAGAAGGAATTTTCTGCAGCAGGCAGTTGTCCAAAATGACTATTTTCGTTATTTACTTGCAGACCTCACTGAAATGTCCTAAATGAACTTATTCCTCATTTAAACATTATCATAAATAAATTAATAAAAGGATTGTAAATAGAAAATAATAATCTTATTTTAACTAAATATTCTGGAACTTACTCTGTAGTTGTAATATCCTTCAAAATAGTTCCCAGGAAAAGTCCACCATGCTTCCAACAGCTCCATTGTTATCTGAAGCATTTTAGAAGCTGCTCTTAGGAAATGACTTTCAGGGTCAGTTTGTTGGTTAAACAAGTGAAACAGCTTTCTTCTGACTTATAGATCATTTTTAACCAAAATAAGTATTACAAGACATTACTAGTCTCCATCTTAAATGGCTCTGTTTCTGAAAATCAGATCTATTGCTGAGGGTCCAGATGTTGTTATTATTCCAGAGAACAATGAATAATGAATTCCACCCAATGAATGCTCTTTGGAAAAAGAAATTCTGATTGGAAGCTGAGAATTTCAGCATCAGTAGACTCTAGTATAAAGTTGCAAAGTATCAAGGTTGAAAGTATTATCAGCTGACAACATCCGTATAGGGTTTAAAAAGTCAACTTCAACTTGCAGCCACACCTGGTTAAAAAGAAAACAAAAGCCAAACTACAGCCAGCCAGATGCACTACTAATAATATACTACCCTTAGCTTTAGGTCAATGGCACTGGGTAGGAACTTAACCATATTACTGATCCTCGCTATTTTAAAAGTTAAAAGAATAAAATGCAGTCATTGAATTAAAATTTGGTGAAGTTTTTTTGGGAATGCTAAAAATCAGTTTTTATCCCAGACATGTATTAATAGCAGGCAGATAAGTATATTGTGTTGTATTAGAGTATTGGTTTGGCTGCTATAATGGAGAGATTCCCAATTATTGGGACTTAAGCAAAATAGAAGGGTGCTCCTCTGTCTTGTAGAGGTCTAGGTAGGTTGGTATGGCAGCTTCATAATTACAAGGAACCAGGCCTCTTCTACCCTAAGGTGCTGCCCTGTGCAATGCCTGGCTCTTACCTCATGGCTCAGAATAGCTGCTCCAGCCCCCAACATCACATCCACATGCCTGCCATCTGGAAGGGAGAATATGGAAGGGGAAGATCTGCTTCTTTCCTTTAAGAGCAGACTCTGAAATTTGTCCAGAACCCTCCTGCTCACAATCCTTTGACCATAACCAAAGCAAACACATGGGGACACCTAGCTATGAGGGAAGCTAGGAAATGTAGTTTTCCACTGTGCAACCATGTGTCAAGATAAACATATGTATTTATTTATTTATATCTATTTATATCTAATATAAATATATATAATATATAAAATACAGACATTTTACATATTATATATGATATAAATACTATAATATATAATTAAATATTTAATATATAGGTATTAGTATATCAATATATAAAATAGAATCATATTTATTAGCATAACTAGACAAATTTGTTACCATGTTATGTTAATCTATTATGATTATCAATATAACATATTAATACATGTCATATACTATAATATATAGTGTCTAATATATAAATATATAATTAACATATTTATATTTTAGATTTTGTATATATTATTTCTATGTCCAAAAGAAGCATGTGTGACAAATAGGAACCTCTGGCCCAGCAGAGGCGCACCTGTTCACCCTCCAACCATCCTCAGCTATGTGCATTCCCCAGCACCTACCGTGGGCCGGGCAGTGCTGCCCTGATTCCCGAGCAGCCCCCCGACCTCGTCCTCACACTCAGGCTCCTGTCCCAGTTATATCCAGATGCACTTGCACATGGGGGCAGCCAGGAGAGAGGGCAGGCTGCTCAGCTGGGACACAGTGTGCTGGGGAGCCCTGCCCTGGCCCACGTGCCCTCCAGGCAACTAGAACCATGTGAGAGCACGTGGCCTCTCTGTGGGAAGGGGAGGCAGTCATCGGCAGCCCACTCTTCTTGCCGGGCAGCTGACTGCTTCTGCTCACCAAACTGGGAGAGGGAATTAGAGAAGGAGAAGGGAAACCCTTTGTGGGTGAAGTCGGGCTCCTCCTCCTACAGCAAAGACATACAGGTTTCAAGCATTTCAAACTTGCATCATCTCACAAGAGTCCATAGTTAACTTTCAGGAATTTTTCAAGCTTGTCGTTAAACACAGCCATCATTCAAAATGGAATATATAAATTTGTAGTTCAAATTATTTTATGACAAGGGTAATAAACCGAGAAACTCATCCTTGCCTATTGACCTTCCAGTGCTTTACAATGGTCTGTGCTCTTGAGGTTATTTACACCTGTTGTCTCTGAATGGTGAAGCCCTATAACATAGAGCGCTTACGTATCACAGAGCACTACTGTGGTCGGGACACTCCTGGTCAGTAGTGAACGGTGGAATCTGCAAAGGAGGAGCCTCAAGGTCTTTCGCCCCCGAGAACTGCTCCTTAAACTTACCCAAACGCCCGGTGGTTTCGGGCTGGGAAGGAGCTGCAGGCTCTGCCCTGGTGCCTGTCCTTTGACATCAGATGAGACCCAGCCCACCCTGGGTGGGGCTGACAGGCTCCCTCAAAAGCAAGGCTGTGAAGGAGCCTCTTTCACCCCCACACCTCTCTCTTACCACCCCCACTGTGCACGGCTAATACAGACTCTGCAACTCTGTCCTATTGAAAGGCAAGCCACATCCCTTTCCTTTATGCTGCTGGTAAGCCACCAAGCCACCAAGAAGCTCCCGCAAGGAAAGTCACTGTTATCTCTGTTCCCTCTCAGCTTCCCGTTAACCTGTGCCCGGTCTGAAGTAGGCGGTGATCCCCCAGCAAACTGCTTTGGAGACTAAGGTTGATGGTGGTGTAAAATAAAAACAGGCATTTCTCTTTGATATGTGCCTTGGGGGCCATTTTTGTCTGCGCCTGGAGCTCTCACCAGCCTCTAAATGGAACTCTCCTTTCTTGGAAATACTGAGAAAATGTCATTAAGTTTCCTTTTACCTTTGTCCCCTCCACCCTGTGGGAGGAGAGCCATATTCAACTGGAGAGATTAGTCTACGCACTCTTGGGGCCAAGCTGACTTGAGATGGCACATCTCTCTCTGCCCCTGTCTCCTGCCTTCCAGAGCCTCTGCTCCTTCCCCAGCTCCCCCTGATGTCAGGGCTCAGCCAGAGCATAGCAGGGCAGGCCCCAGTTGGACTCTTCTGGCCTCAGAGCTAAACCATGTTCTCCAGCCACTCTATCAGCAAAATGCAGATACCTTATGTCTCCTTTGGTTCTAGGGTCTATTCCTCAGCTGCTTCAGGGTTTGTAGTGGGGAGGGAGGTTCCATTTGTGTCACTGTATTTCCATGTTGTATACACGCACAAACACGCGCAACATCCACAGTGCCCTATTTGAGTTGCTACGTTTAGAGTACTCCACAAATAGCAAACAAATGAAATTTCCCCAATAGGAAAAAAAAAATAGGAAAGTGAAGACCATCTCACTTCCTGATTATGTAGTTCACGAACACTTACATAGCCGTTGCTACGTGCCAGACATGGTTCTAAGTATTTTGCAAACAATAATTCATGTAGTCCTCCAAACAGTCTTTACATGGTAGATACTATTATTAGCCCCCCTTTTACAGGGGAAACTGAGGCACAGATTTGTCCAAGGTCTGAGTTCCAACTCAGACCATCTGGCTCTGGGATTCATTTCCACCTTACCTAAGCATAGTCCAAAACCCAGGGACAAGCTGGCTAGTGGGTTCAACCAGGCACGCGATTTTCTTTCCTGAAAGACTGAAGTTGCCTATGTTGCAAACTCCCATACATTCACTTCCCAGATGTCTCTGCTGCCAGCTTGGAGGTCAGCCAAGAATAATATGGGGCCTTGAATTCCCCTGGGACCTCATTCCAAACCTATCCAGATCTACTGGAGCTTTCTGATGTACCCCCACTCTGGGTGGGGGGTGAATGATGGAGGGAGAATGAGTGGCCTTCCCAGCAGCTCAAAGGCTGCTGAAAGAGACCTGCCTAGAACCTTCTGTGAGGTTCCATAGAAGCAAAGTGTTCTTTTTAAAGTGTAGATAAATTATATTTCTGTAAAATGAGTCCCTCTTTGAAGAGCATTCTTTAAGGGATCCACAGACTCGATTACTTGAGTCACTTAATTTTTTAAGTGACTCCATCTCCACCTCAGCCTAGCCTGTAGAGAATCGCTCCCAACTTAATTCTAAAAGAGACAGGTCGCGGGGTAAGAGGAAGAAGCAGGGGTAGGAGCAGTTGACATTTGCAGCTTCCTCTTCTGCATCCTTAAGACAGACCAAGGAATCCGCCAGGGCTGAGGATCTGCACTTTCTCTGGGAATGTGGAAGTTCTGTTGCACAACAAAAATGTCTCATTTTATGTCTTAACTTTTTTCTCTTCGTCCTCGCTTCTGAAACAAACTCCATGGTCTCTCTGCTTGCTTTGCCTTCTTGATAAATCACCTCAGGAGCATCCCTCAGAAATCAGGATTCACCCCATGTTTCTTTAGGGGTCACTTTCTAAATGAGAACAACCCAGGTCCAAACACTGACCACTGTGTCATCTATCTAGGTAGAACTGCAGCCCAGAATTCATCTCTGCTCTATTAAATGCATGACTCTGTGATGAGCCGTGCACAAGAGATGTGTTCATGGATCATGCACACATGAAGTTTCCAGGCTTTCTAGAGAGCAAGGACTGGGAGGAAATGACACAAACTTTCTATAAGCAGAGGCAAATGTATGTGATTTCTATTTTAAAACCATTTATAATTTTGAAGGATTGAGAGAATAATGCTTTTTCAGTTCTTTCTTTGATATATATACAGGGTTGAATCATTTAGGGAGAAAGCGTGACTGGTTTTGATAGTTTCAATGTTTGAAAATTTTTTAACTGGGAAGCCTAGCCTTAGGGTCCTTGATAAGCCCCAGTATGCCTGCGACTGTGCAACTGGCATTATCTGCTTACACTTCCCTACTTTGTCATGAAACTGACATCTTCCTGATGAGCAGCACTCTGCTTAGAATATTCTAGATGTGAGAGAAAGTTGGTGCTGTGTGCCAGCAAATCAGCAAATGGGTTTCCCAGTGCCTCGCATGTGCAAAGGGCAGTATTAACTGTCCCTTTGTTCTGGTGATGATGGTCTTGGCCTGTACAAATTTAGGTTTATGATTAACCAGGGGAGAGATTGTCTGTGGGTTACCCATTTCCCTTCCCTGGACAAATTCTGAGAATAAGATCTTACTCATCTTTCTAGGGCCTACAAAGGCCCTGGGGGCCTCGAGGAACTTCACTGCATTCACTTACTGTGATTCCAGAATGTTTCTCCCAAATGTAAATAATCTTGATATTTTCCTAAAAGACTTTAGGACTTTTAAAAACATGCTGAATCATCTGATATCCTAAACATTACTATTTTACATCCATTTGTTGCTAACTTGCTCTGTACATTGACAATATTATACTGGGTCTCTTATAGATACAAAAAAGGACTTGGAAGCTTGTGTCCCCATCACTGGGGACAAATGACATATGCATGTGGAATAACTGGGTAGTACCCTGAAACTACAGTGGGATTGAGCAGTACACACAGTAATGCTGTGGCAGCTCAAAGGACTGGCAGGTCACAAGGAGGCCATAGCCATTGCAGAGGCCTTGAGCAAAGTCAGGAGGACAGCAAGGAAAAGTAATCCAAGAAAGGGGAACAACATATACAAGGCAGGAATTACTTGAGTGCATAGCTAAATATGATGACTTGACCACTTTG
This sequence comes from Manis pentadactyla, assembly GCF_030020395.1. Lineage (NCBI taxonomy): Eukaryota > Metazoa > Chordata > Mammalia > Pholidota > Manidae > Manis > Manis pentadactyla. The sequence continues at coordinate 187,494,169 of NC_080019.1, read as the reverse complement.
ACTACAAGGAAAATGTGGTGCTGGGAAGTAATGATGGATTGTGTAGATCAGTCTAAGTTAGTACAGGCCAGGCTAAGCCAGGTGGTTGGACTTCATCCCCAAGGCAGTAAAGACCTATGGAGACTCTGGGTTGGGGGTGTCCTGGTAAAATTATTTCCTGCTCCCCTTCAAATCCTAAAGCAAATCAAACTGCTTTTATTCAAACAACAAAAATGGTTAAGGTCCTTGGAGAGCCAGTCCTAGACTAAGTCCTAGGGCCCCCCAAAATATTAAGACAAGTCCCCATCCTGGTCTCATATAGGTTCACTGCAGCCAGTTGAGCAGGTTGGGCACTGCACAAAGGCAACCAATTGAAGGGACAGTGGAGGCTGAAATCCAGCCTGGGCTCCACTTACCAAATCAATAGTCACAGCATGGGGCATGACTGCCCAAAGTAGGAGGTGCCTTTCTGAAAGAAATGGGCCTTCCATTTACCAAGCCATGTGCCATTGACCTCCATTATGTCTAGAGTGCCTTTATCTAGTCCCAAAATTGAGTAGTAATTAGGACGATACCACATCACCTTAATAATCCAATCACTCATCAAGCCTGCAGGGGGAAACTTATTTCATGGAAGGTTTGTATGACACATGTCTCACTTTGCTGGGATCTGCACGACAAAGCACCATAGACTGGGAGGCTCAAACGAGAGAAATCTATTGTCTCACAGCTCTGGAGGCCAGAAGTCCAAAATCAAGTTGCTGGTAGGATTGGTTCCTTCTGAGGCCTGTGAGGGTGGTTGTGTCCCAGTTCTGTCCTCTCCTTGGTGCACAGACGCCATCTTCTCCATGTCTTCCCATTGCCTTTCTTCTGTATGTGTCTGTCCAGATTTCCCCACTTTATAAGGATGCCAGTTGTATGGGATTAGAACGCACCCTAGTGACTTCATGTTAACTCAATCACCTCTGCAAAGACCCTGCCTTCAAATCAGGTCACATTATGAGGTACTTGGAGTTGAGACTTCAGCATATGATTTTAGGGGGTAGGGACACAATTCAGCCCATAATAAAACGCAATACTATCCATTTTATTCATTTGATTTAATATAACTTTTTCACGTCTGGCGGTCACCCCAGCCCCTAGTCCTCTCCTGAGGCCTCCTTTAAAGGGAAACAGCATGATAGGTGAGCAGAGATGCAGGATCTGGGCCTCCTACCTGTGTGAGCTCTGAAAGACAGGCTCTGTGTCTTAATCTTTGTGTGAAGGTGAAACCAGTTGCCAGGGTGTGACCTCAGAACCCAGGTGGGTCCTTGCTGCCCCAAAGCTACCAGTCTTCCCAGGTCAAGTGGACAGTTCCGCCGTGAAACTTCCATTCCTTAGCTAAAGACCAATTCTCTGGAAGGACCACTGGTCATTGGTACCCAGTGGGAAGGCTCGAAGATCCTTTCCTGAAAGCCAGCTATGGTAAAAGTGAATTGAAGAATTCAGAACTATAAGACTGAAAACACAGACTTCCCAGTGCCTGGGTCATCCTTCAAAACATGGATCCAGAGCAAGTCACAGCAGACTTCAGGAACCCCCTCATTCCCTGCCTCTTTTATACATCAGCACCTTCTGACCCAGAGAGGTTAAGTAAGTTATCCAAAGCTACACAGGACAGCATGGAAACTAGACTTCTGGCATCTCTTCACTTCTAATGCAGTATTCGTATACCTTTTCACAACAGGGCCTTTACATTCTTCATTCCTGACAATCTAGGCAGGTTCTGGGAAACACTCAAGATGAAATGCAGGTGTGAGAGTGTGTCAAAGGACCTTAGATTTTGCATATGAAGTCTCTATTTCACTGTGGAATGAAAGGCTTTACCCTTACCAAAGGCCTATCTCATCCTAAGCAAACAGGGATGGTCTGGGGAAAGGAAGGCTGACATGGACCCCCACCCACCTCGTGCCTCCCAAACCACAAATGAGCCCAGCTTAGTTCTGAGCTAGGCCACCTCTTCTCCACTTGAATTCCCTGTCCCATCCATCACCTGCTCTCCTGACCATCACTCAGCCCTTTCTGAGCTTCACTGTCTCCCTCTCCATCCCAAGGCCAAAGTGATCCAGTATCAGCCCCCCAGACATACATGCTGTAAGGCCCAGAGATTGTGGTGCAACAGACTCCACGGGCTGCTGACTTAGAGCCTCTCTGGATGACACGAAAGAGGCCTGGAGGCACGGGTGCCTGGAACAAGCACTGGGAAACCCCCAAGGGCTCCCGTCTTGACCCCGTAATGCCTGGACCACCATGGCCCCCAAAACGGGGTTCTGAAATGACCCCACTGGCCCTTGGTCCATGGACCAAGAAGGATAGGCCTGCTTTACTGAGACTGTCCATGTTGCCTCGTAGAAGCAACTTGCCCTTCTGACCTATAGTGAGATACAAAGATGGTGGTGGCAGAGGTGGCTCGGGCCCTGGTAGGAACCTCAAACACCGGCACTCATAACAAGTGCTAGAAAATGAATTGCAGGGTTTAACTGGATGAAAGTCAACTACCTCCCAGGCGTGCCTAATGAGGAAGGAGGATGCAGAGGAGCAACTACTGAGCACCTACTGTATTCCAAGCCTGGATGACAGAAGTGTTTTATTTGCATCATCTCCCACTCAACTCATAAGGACACAACAGTGTGGGTACCATCCCCATTTTAGAGGTGCCAAAACCAAGGTTCAGAGAGGTGGGCAGAGAGCCCAAGGTCAAAAGCTATTTAGTAACACAACAGAGAGTTAAGCCTCGGTCTTTATGACTCCAACACATAAGCTGTTTTACTCCACACTGTTTGGCCCAATAGCAATTACAGAAATCACTACAGGCGTATTAGGTTAAATGTGTTGTGAGTGTTACTTGATTACAGTAGTATGCTCTGTGCACAGTGGTCCAGGCTGCAGAACTGCTCAAGTAGCCTGGCAACCTAATCACAGCTTCAGAAACCTACAAAGAGCCTCTCAGTGGTGAGGAGCGAAACTGGGACCCTGGGCCTCCTGGGTCAATTCTGTGCTGCGGTTTTGCCCAGGACGGGCCTTGAGTAGAGTTAACTCACTCCCCATCACTGCATCTGCAGCCCATTGTGGCATCGTCTCCCGCAGCCTCCCTGCTTTGCTTGTGTGAGTCCAACCATAAGGTGCAGTGGCTGATCTGGAGCAAATGTTGCAAAATGTACAGGCTTCTTGTAAACAGCTTCTCTCCTGAAGAACACTGATGAGTCAGTTGTTTGGAGCTTAAATAAAGTTTTCTATTAAAATAAGGTTATATGTGGGAATTAGGTTTATGGGACAGCCCCCATCGTGTGCCAACTGCAGAGGTAATTGAAGATCTGGATCCTAAGATAAAGGACCCGTGTGCTGGACGGGGAAGGAGTAACAGCCACACCCTTTCTTAAACACAAGCACATTGCAAAGAAGGTTTACCGCTCCCTCTTTCTTTTTCCTGTACTTCTGTCGCTAGCTGTCCCCCTTTTCACTGCCTTCCAAGTATCCTCATATCTGCCCTGGGTCAGACTTCTCAGGCCACTCAAAGAAAGCCACATCCCAGTGTCCCACGGCCTTCTCCATGCCCAATCAAGAAATCACTTGCAGCCCAGATAAATGGGCAGCTTGGGACAAGCCTACACATACCTGGGGATATTTACCTGTTCAAAGTGGTCCCTCTGAAAACATACACATTCCTTCTAGTGAGGAAGTCTTTATGGCAAAGGGAAGCACACACCTCACAGGGGTTTTGCATTAAATGTTGGATCTACAACTAACTAGCTTTGTCTAAGTCACCTTACCTTCTTGGGATCATGTCTCGTCTGTGAGGTGAGGGGACTTCACCAAAGTGGCCTTTTCCAGAGAACAATTCGAGAGGTGCTTATGGGAAGATGTGTTTCTGCGGCCCTTAAAGCCTCCTCTGGAAGAGTTACAAGGCCCATTAGTACTTTCAAGGCGCTGAGAAGTTCTGCAGTAATGAAAACTTTCTATTTGTGTTTAACTCTGTTCCTTAAGCCTACCTAACAACAAACCATCCATTTTTTTTTCTTAGTAACATCTATTACTACCCCATGACACACACTCTCTCTCTCTCTCTCTCTCTCTCTCTCTCTCTCTCTCTCACACACACACACACACACACACACATTGGGGTTTGTTGAACAGATATGTGTGATCTGTTTTGTGATCTTCTCATTTGGAAATAAATATCTAGTGACCATCCTCAGAGAGGTGGGGAAGAAAATCTTCCTTCAAAAGGTGATTGGCTTTTAAAAGGGATCACAATTCACTGAGATCTGAGAATGGATAATGAAATGAGTTAAAGAAAACTGGGAGATACTGCTGGCAAATACTGTTGATGTCTTACGTAACATGCAGGCTGCCTCTGAAGAAAGACCAGGAGTCTCTCAGATGGTCTGCATGGCAGCAGCAAGGCTGGGAGCCCCACGGAGCCTCCTGCTGAAACTGCCTCCCCCAGGATCCCCCGCAGGGAAATCCACCCGGATGCCCATGTGTCCCAGCATGTATGAGCTCCTCCCATCAGTCAGACGGTTGCAGAATCCACTGCAGAAGGAAGCAGGAGGGACATGAAGGAAAATGAGAGGCTGACCTAATTAGGACAGCAGTCCAGAGTGAAACAGATGAAGCTTAAGGTCGCTCAGGAGGGATAAGGTCAGACTGAGGTTCTTGACTGAGGTTTGGTTTTTGAGGTCTGTGTTTTACCTTACACAGAAGTCAGGGAAGAGACAGATGTTCTCCTGGAATAGATGTTTTTTGTGTTTCCTGCATTTTAACCATCTGCCATGCTGTGTGGGTGGGAACGTGGGAAGCTGGTTTGCTTGTCTTGGTCGCCTACAGGATGCAGACCTAGTCCCGCATTCCACGTGCCGCTGGGATCTGCCCTCCCACGGCTGGCCTCCCGGCACTCCTCCAAGCCACTCTTGGACCTCTGCTGGCTGAGGTCTAGGAGGTCGTCCCGCATGTCCAGTGGGTCCCTTAGCACTCTTGTTCCCCACTGGTCTCCCTGCAACCCCGTGAGCATCTGTGCTTCCAGCCAGAGGCTCACACTACCAGTGCCCTTCACGGCTTTCAGTCCCGAAGCCTGGAGAGCACTGAGTCACCCAACTGGTAGTCACAGGTTCCAAGCTCATTTTGCTTGACCTTGAGGCAGCCCCTTCACCCCACACAGCTCTCCAGTGGCTGCTCGCCCCCCTCAGCCACCTGCCCTTCTCACCAGGAAGCCAGGCCTGTCTTCCTCACCTGCATTCTTGGCCCTCCACGCCCTTACTGCACCTCCTCATGTGACCCAAGCCCTCCCACCTGCACGTAGAAACTGTCCATCAGTCATTCCCGCCCTCTCAGCTCATAAATATGCTCAAGAGCCTCTCATGCTAAAAACAGAAACCCCAAAACCAAAAAATCTGCCTAAATATCCTCTTTTCAGACATTCCTCTGACAGCTACAGTAAGGAACCCTCTCATGAGGTACCTGTCCTGAGCTCTTCCCATATATTGACTCATTAATCCCCGCAGACACCTTTCGAGTCGTGTAGACATGATCTCTACCTTACAGGGGAGGAACCCCAAATACAAAGGGGTTCCGCATCCTAGGGTCTGCAGCCGAGGAGCCCAGAGGCACGTGCAAAGCTAATTCAGACCTTTCCTTATCTCCGTGGGGAGGGCTTGAGCCAATCCCTGCTCGCAAGGAGGAGCTCCAGGGATGCGCTCGCCATGCCTGCAGGAGGCTCCTATCTGCCGAAATGGACTGCTGTTAGCAAAAGTATGGATCTTAGAAAATACTGGGCAAGTGGTTTCTACCGGTTCTCCAGCCTTAGTACTTCAACATCCTGGGATTTTCAGTAGCACTTTGAGGACTGAGCCTGACTAGTTGTCAGGATTCCGAGGTGCAGGACGAGAAGTCGGTCAGGAACTGTGGAGCAGGCAGGAGGGGGAGCCCCAGCGACACGACGCCCCAAGCCTGGTGGGAGACCAGTGGGCGGGACTGACCCTCCATTTGCGGCTCCTTTCCTCCATCCTGGTGACTGAGGCAGCTCCATCAGCTTAGAGGATCTCTCTTTGACCCTCCCACCGAGTCTTGAAAGCTCCTCTGTGGTGAAATTTTAGGCAGGTTGTGACTGCCTGGGCTGGATTCTGGCCAGGAGATTGCATTTAACATTTTTACCGTTGCAGATGGGTTTGAGGACAATTTAACTCAAGTTCCTGGGAGAGAGTTCTGGTTTCCCGTTTTCCTCAGCACAAAAATGCCTCCCTTAAATAGAAAATTCAGGAAAAGAAGAATCTAGCAAATTGGATCATATGGCCGACTCGAAGTTGGCAAGAAAAATTCTTTTGTTTCTATCTTGTTTTTCACTATCTTTCTATCTTTACTGCCTAAATAATTATAAAATACAATGATATTTTTTAAATTTTGTGTCTTTTTTCATGTTCACATTCAAATCCTGTTTGGCTTTCCCAGCAACTCTTTGAAGGTAAACTGAGCAAAGGTGATTAACTCCTTTTCATAGGTGTGGAAACTGACTCAGTGAGTTACAAAATGTGCCCAAAGCTACAGAGCTGATAAGCATATTTGCCTGGACTAGAAGGAAGGCTGACTGATTCCTAATCAAGTCCATTTGCCTCGCACCACTGCACCTAAACAGTTTCATCACCTGAGCAGGATTGATCACTGTATAATTCAGTAACTGCAGGACATTAAAATACTAGACTGCTCTTGTATGGCACTCAAGGTGAAAACTGTACACTTGGATACCTGATGAAATTGTCCATTTTCCTTCAAAAAAATAACCCAGTTGATTAAAGTTCAGCTAACTATGGGTAATCAGGATATGGATTTTTAAATAGCATTTACTTTTTTCTTTCTTATTTCAAAAGTTCATAGGAGAAATTTTGAAAAATCAGAAAAGTATAAAAAAAAAGTTTCCATCATCCATAATGCTAATAATTATCCCAGTTCCTTGTTAACATTTTGTTGTCTTTTCTCCATGCCTTTAAAAGGTATTTTTTGTTGACATCATATTTCACATATTGTTTTGCAAACAACCCTTTACCTCTTAAAAACATTTACATGGAATTATAAACTCTTCTAATGTTTAGCTGTTGCATAGATTTTTTCATAACACAATAATTTCCTTAACCAATCTGAAATCTTCGGTGATTTAGATTGTTTCCAGTATTTCACTATAATGATTAATGCTGCCCTGAACATCTCTGAATGTAATCTTTGGGTGCATTTCTGATTATTGCCTTAGGATGGTTTTTAGAAACGGTTCAGAGGCTACAAGCATTTTTAAGTTTTGATACTCACATATGGTCCCCTGGAAAGGCTTCACCAATTTACATTCCAACATGCAGTGCGTGAAGGGGGTTGTTTTCCCCAAGCTCATACTATCACTGACCACTAACTTCACTTTGCCTTATTCCTTTTTGGTTATAACCCATCTCCAGTATGGGGGTGAGGGTAGCTTTTGCCTCTCGTTCCAGTTCTGAATTGTTTGACATCACTGAAAGTAGATTTAGATCCAGTTAAGTATCTTCAATGATTCAGAGCCAGAAACATCTTCAGAAATTCCGGAGAGTCATCGTATGAAAATATACTAATTTATTGTGCTCCAGAATTACAGGTATACGAAACTGAATCCCCACAGACCTTGTAACATCCCTTAAAAGTAACTTTAAGAAGAATAATTCCCACTGTTAAGTTTATTAATATTCCTCTTGGTTTTCTCTCATAATAACAGTAAAGGAAAAATAATGGAGATGTTTGAGCTTTTGCAATGCTTGTGTTGTGAGAAGTAGAAATTTCCTCATTACTGCTAAAATACAACTCTCAGAGTGAAGCACAGAGACCTATACACAAATAATAAATGCACATGCCATCAATTTTTTTAAACTTTGCTATTAAATTTGAACCTCATGTTGGATATGGGGGATTAAGCTAACGATCATATTTACTTCAGTAAACTATTAAAAAAAAACCCTAATTCAAAGTTTGTTTCTGACCAGCTACCTCCTTAATCCCATAGCACCTGCCAGAAGACATCCAATAACCCACCGTTTAGGTTAGAGAAAAACATACAAAAGAGAAAGCCTTGGCTGGAATGACTCATGTTACAAGCCAGCTGCTTTCCAGAATCCGTTAAGCTTTAGGGTCCAGATCTCCTTTTGTGGCTTTCTAAAGACTTTATTTGAACAGAGAAATTACAACAATCCTGCCCACATAAAAGCCAAGGAAAGAAGCTAGTTGGAGGAGAGAGAGTGCCCCAAATTTTACTATACTTTAAAACAAAATGGCAAGGGTGTTAGCAAGAATTCTCTTCTGTTTCACGGTAATAAATGCTCCTTTCCTTCCATCCACTATTGAAATGAAGACACTTATGTATGATAGATCCCATTTGATGATCACCAGAGAGGACTTTTCCCAAGGCAGTAACTCTCAAGGGCACTAAAGCCTCCTCTGGCTTTTTGGTTGACACAGGTTTATCACTCTTCCTTTGCTTCCTTTGACCAATGCTAAGTTGTTTTGGGTTCCTCTGTTCTGATTCAACCCACTGAGGGATCTACCTTACCCCAACACGTGAACATATGCTTGGCCCGTAAGAAGCAGTGTCTAGTGTAGGCATAGATTTTATCCCAAGTGATGATTCATGAGTCAGTGCGGGCTGTGTCAGAGCCTCAGAGCTGGAGGTGGAGAAGGATTCTCAGCAGGAAAGTCACCAGGTCCACTGGTCACCTGTGCTGTGGGCAGAGATGGGGACAAGGCCTGAGAAGGTGAAGCCGCTCCAACATTCCTTTATCCATTGGTTCATTTAACAAAATTTATTGACCAATACTCTCTACCAAGAAGTATTCTGGAGACTAGGAATAGAAAGAAATCCAAGACACAATCAGATAAAGACATTCTCATAAACAAAAGACATTCTAATAAACACTCCTTTATGTGACATGCAGACATGTTGCATGTACCAAGTACATGAGTTGGTGTTTTGGGACTCTGCTTACGTAAACACTGAGATAGAAACCCTGATGAAGAGATCAATGAACAGATTAAATTCTCAGCAGTGGTTCTCAGTACCCCCAAATCCATGGTATTGGGTATTTAAAAAAAAATAATTTTCCTAAAGTTTATGGAGCAATAATACCTTATCATTAGTCTAATAGGGGGAAAACTCTGAAATCAGAACAAGCAAAATAGTTTTCATATGCCCTGAAGCCAGAGATTAAACAAAATCTAACTTAGTATCACTAAAAAATATCCAGGCTACCACCCATTCAAATGATTTCCATGAACAAGTCTATTGTAGGACCTCTTTCTTGACACCATCTCTTCATACAACTCCGAGTAAGCGCTCAGGATAGACTTTCATTTAGAGTGCTTATACAAGGGTGTGGTCTGTCTAACATTGTTTCAGCATAAAGTGATAGGACTCTTCAGCTTGGAAGTGGCATATGCTCATATTTTCATTGTTTGACATGAGGAAACCGAAGCACAAAAATGTTAAGCCATGTGGTCACACTCTACTTTTCTTAGTTTAGTTCAACTGGAAAATAAGTGTCTAAAAAGAATCACCCTTGAAGCACTTGGCTTCCATTTTTCTACTAAATAACCTTGATTTCATCTAAATCACAAGCATAGAGTATTTCTGTTATCAGTGCAGGCTGGGAACAGGGATGAGCAGAGCCACCTGTGACCAGCCAGCTCAGGCTGCACTAAACAGGAGAGTGTCCCTTGCTCTCCAGCTGGCCTGACCCAGCAGGGCATGTGGACAGTCTTGCTCTCACTTACTTTTCACTGGTATGTGTTCGGTGTCAGGTATGCTCTATGTAAATGTGTCAGATCCCAGGAATATGGTGAAGTATAATTACTACTAAAATTGCATTGACCAGAGTGTCATTTTTGTCTTTGAAGAGTCAAACTCTATGGTCTTGCACCTCAAGGTCATTATGTTATCATCAAATAATAGGCAGTTAGTTCATGCAAAACTGTTGCTTCTCTTGTGGATAGACAGCTAGATGTCAGAAAAGACATTGAGTGGGGTGTATTTTGCTCTCCAAAATCACCCAACATTTTTACAGCCTAAGTGTGTGCCCTTCAAAACATGTGACCTGGGAGAGAAATTTATCCTACATCGACTTTCATCTAGAGAATAAAATATGTTACAGAAAGGCTCAACCCAGCAGCGTCGGCACAGGGTTAAAAGATGCAGCAGGATTTCCCTTCTGACAGATCAGATTCCCTTTGACGTGGATCTAAATTCTTCAGGGCCAACAGGGAGACCACCGATTATTGCCTGTAATTCAACACACACACAACCAGCGATCCTGAAAGCCAAGCACTGGTCTCTCTCGATTACACTCAGGGGCCTGAAGTTGTTTTTTGTTTTTCGTGTGCGGTTTTTTTTTTTTACTTACTATTTTATTTCCCTCCTTTGGATCAGTAGCTCTCTTCGTGCAAGCTCCTGTTTGATGTCCTAATGTAAGTGTAATTTCATCTTTCTCCAGAGGCCTTCCTTATTCAAGGCTTCTACTGATCAGTCCATAATCAGTGTGGTTAAAAGAGTTGAGTCCACCTCTAGACACCTGTCATATCTGTCATGGAGGTAAAAAGGGTATAAGTGTCAGAGTAAATCATGTTTGAAGCACATCTTGGGATCACCACTACTGAGATTTGATCTTGATATTAAATATTCTTGAAGTGCACATTCAAAAAATATTTTGATGTTGCATAATTAGAAAGCCTCCTTACAGAGATGGGCACAACCTGGTGTTTCCCTTTTTCTTCATAAATGCCACTTAGGTCTGACCCCTTCTCATCATTCCCCAAGGAATTCTCCCAGTGCAGAGCTGAGACGGGCTTGGGCAATGGTCCTTCCAAAGAACATGCGTAACTCACATTTGTCACTGACTCAACTTGCCCTCACGTATAAGCACCTTTCAAATGATTGTTGGGAATCAATAAAAAATTAGAGCTAGTTGTTATAGGTGAGGGAAGGTCAGAAGATGAATAAGTAACCACCAAATATTAAAGAAGTCCACCTCTAGGTGGGAAGAGAACTGCTCACATGCATGACTTTAACACAGAACCACCTTGAGTGTGCTAAGCGATGCTCCGTGGTGAGAGCGTCACTGGATACAGAAGGATAGATCCATTCTGTCTTGGGGAGGGCATAGGAAGATCTCTGGAGAATGTGGAGTTTGACTGGCCTTTGGTTACATAGACCTCCCCCAAATAGATGAGGAAGTGAAAAAGCATTGGTAGAAAGAAGCAATACTGATCAAAAATTAGAGGTGAGAGCATGTTGGGCATGTTCATGTACAACAGCATGGTCATAGGAGAGGTTGGTGGGGGCAGTGAAATTAATATGGGATAAAGCTGGATCCATAAAAGGGACTGGATTCTAAAGGGCTTTGAATGCCAGTATAAAGAGCTTGGATACACTGAGAGTCAACACCATTTTTCAGTCTGGGCCATAAAATAGTTCTGGACTGTATTAAGACCTTGCCGATACTGCTCGGAGAATGTTTGGGCAGTGGTACAGAGAGGCAAGAGGATGCTGAAACAATAAGTATGAAAGAATAAAAGTGCCTGCACAGAGTGACGGTGGCAAGAGCAAAGAGGTGTGACAGAGAAGCGACCCAGGGGATTGGCGGTTGATTTACTCCCAGGAGGGCCAGTGAGAAGTGATGTGAAGGTCTGGAGTCTGGTGACAGAAAGACTAGTTATCCAGGGCAAGAAGCCCTGCAGGAAGATCAAGAGTGGAATGAGGAAAGGGGGCATGACTTGTTGAATTTGGGTCCCAGTTGAACATCCATGTGATGTCATGTATTCAAGGTGTGATGGAAAGTCTGCGTCCTGGAGGGAAGTCAGGCTTAGAGGCAAGGATTTAGGAGTGGAGACCCATCCAACCAAGGGAATTAGGGTGCAGTTCTGTGAGGAGGCCATTTGCCCCCAAAGCCCAAGAGCAAACTGTAGTGGCAGACCACAGCATTTACCCAGCACACAGGTGTTCCAGAACTATCCACAGGGCTCAAATTCCAGAATAACGCTGTCCAGTAGAATACAACAAAAGCCCACACATTAAATTTAAATTTTCATATTTAATTTTCTAGTAGCCATAATCGAGTAACTAAAAAGAAACACATAAGATTAATTTCACTTATATTTTGACTTAGCCAATATAACCAAATATTATCATTTCAACATGTATCCCATATACAAATTATTGATGTGATAATTTACATTTTTCCATAAGTCTCTGAGATCTGGTGTGTATTTTACACTTGGAATACATCTCAGTTTGGACCAGCCACATTTCAGACATTCACTAGCCACATGTTGCTGGTAGCTAGGATATTGGATGGTGCTGTTCTAGAAGCTACTGGAAGTAACTCATGGATAGTGTGAACATATCACCTGTTCTCCTAAGCAGAGCATTTCCAAGGGTGGGAAGGGGTGAGGCACAGCAGCAAGGCAGGACCATCCTGGCCAACCAGGAAGGGTGGTCTCCTGCACAAGGCTCTTTTGTAATTCCTCATGCTCCTATGCTCTGTTATTCTAGAGCCTTCACTCTGGTGGAGAAAGGCTATGGGCGATGGATAAGCATGAATTCAGGCCTTCCCTGCAGCCTTTCTAAAGCACCAGGCTAAGACCTGGGATCAAAGGATTTGTTGACAGAGCGCCTTCTCCATGGTCTTATTCCCACCCACCCAGAAAAGGGAATGTTAACAATAACAACGTCATGAGCATGTACTGAACATGCATGGGTCCACTGCCTAAGCACATCATATGTGACACCCATGACATGTGTACCACTGTTATCTTTATGAGGTTCAGAGAGGGTACCTTACTTGCCCAATGCTGCCCAGCAGAACAAGGACTCAAATCCAGGTCTGGCTGTCTCGTTCTCAGCTCCTAGCATCTGAGCCACATGGATAATTTTGTTCCATGTTTGCTGGAGGGAGGAGGTTTTGGAAGGCTCGGAAGAGAGAGTAATGAAGCTTTATTTTGTTAACTACACTTCTGGTTAAGCTTCCTGAAAAGGATGTTGAATTCGGCCTGACTACTTGAGGCTTTTATGGAGGTTAAACAAATTTTCCAAAAAACATTAAGGTCATTTAATTTTTAAATCTCCAACCTTTAACGTGTGTGTATTTATCTCCTTCCATGTGTCCCCTCTCTCGAATACAACGCACCCAACTATGAAATACAGCACCTGGCTGCTAAGCGACAATTTAGCTCCTCAACATTTAAAGAACTTGTGGCAATAATTGATGAGACTTCTTGTCAGTCCTTAGAGCATGACTTCAGATTGGGATCAGCCTGCTAAGGATGATGTGAAGAACTTACTCATTATTGGAGGCCCTAGAGAGACTCTTCCCAGCTGTGAAACGCCGATCCAATATTCCAGCTGGAGGTGAGGGTTCTGGCCACCACACACTTCAGTTGAACAGGGAGTAACTTTAAACATATCAAAGCCACGTAGCAATCTTGGTGGTGCCCCAAGAAAATCACAGAACAGTGTCACCCCCCCACTCCGGGTACTGGCATGAAATTCAAAGGGAACGGAAAAGGTATAAGGTGGGTAGGAGGTCCCAGCTGTAGCCACGTGCCAAGTTCTTCCTCCCTGTACAACGTCTACAGCGGTGAGGAAAGCTGTGCAGCAGACAAGTGTTGATGGTTACCACGGAGTCCCAACCTCAGGAGACTGAGCTTCAAGAAGGAAGCTAAGGAGCAGCTAGAATAATGAGTGCCCTTTATGCGGATGACAATTAGCTACCAAGGATGAAGGTGGAATTGTGCAGACTGTTTTTTCAGTTACGTGGTAATGTTTGGAAAACTGATAGTTCCTAGGCTTAAAAATAGAATATATAATGTGGAGTTTCTCAGTTTAGATCAATTAACAATTGGTGGGACCTGGGTGGGGGTGGGGTTATCAGTCTGATCTGATTCCAATTTGTCTCAAGTCTGGAATTAAAAACAAGGTGCTCTGGAGGGCAGAAGAGGCTATTTTCTGAGATATAAAAGGAATTGCACAGAATGCTCATGGTGTTTATAGGAGTGTAGACGCACTGCAGGTTCTTTAACAAGTAAAGTCTGTGTGTGTGTGTGTGTGTGTGTGTGTGTGTGTGTGTGTGTGTGTGTGTGTGTGTGTGTGTGTGTGTCTGTCTGTGTCTCTCTCTCTGCCGTTTCTCTGTGTCTCTTTGTGTGTGTATTCTCCCTCTCTCTCTCTCTCTCACCCTCTCTCTCTGTCTCTGTCTCTCCCTCTCATTGCCATCTCTCCCATTTCTCCATCACTCTGTCAAATGAAATGAGCACGTTGGCATAAGGAAGAAACCCTCTCCTAAGAAACAGCATGATTTCTACCTCTGTATGGATCAGGAAAATCTACCTATGATTCTCATTCAACTACCAGGCAGTGACAGCATACTGAGAGGTTTATACTGCAGATGGGGAGAGGCAGGGATGAGATCATTCTAAAACACTTGAGGCATGGAAACTAAACCCAAAATAAGAATTCCCCAGTTCCATTTTAGAAAGAGCCAAATCCGAGTCCCTTGGTGATGGGAAAGTGATGTGAATTTGAAACCCGGGTACCACATCCAAGTTGTACACTTGGAGGCTGGTTTTGGTGTGGGGCCGAGCCTGAGCTGGAATCACAAGACAGACGCTCACCTCTCCAGGTGGCAGGTAACAAGCAAGGGCCTGGATCTGGAGCTGGCTTCTTTGTGAATCTGCAGGTTGAGTGTCTCCATTGGCCCAAGACCTGATCCCATCACATAATGAAATTTGCGGGTGCAGAAGCAACAGGATGAATTGGAGGTGAGGCGGAATCAGGCAAGACCCCATTTCAAGTGATCCCTGGTCCATTTGAGAAAATTAAATGATTAATTCTTGAATGGACAGGATAATAAAAACAGGGCCAAAATTTCTGGGATCTAGTCTGAATGTTCCTGCCTTTACTCATGATACACCCTCAGCTGCACCCTGAAATGCCCATGCTGTTCTCTATGGAGCACAGTGGGAAGCAGATTTTATGCAAAGTCCTTTGAGATTTGCCACAATGCCAAGGTCTGCAACTCAGATGCCATGACAGGAGCTACAATTACAGGGGTCTTTATTACTTCACATAAATAGGATGTCCCAGTTTGAGTTTCTGGGCCTCTGGTTTGGTATAATATGTGCTACAACTAAATTCTGGTGCAACCAAAGATGCTCTGCCACCGCTTGGAGTGTTACCACCATGGGTGTTGACTGGTGTCAGATTGGTCCCTTGGCCCAAGTTCGTGTAAGTAGTCAGTGGCTGACAGAACCAGATGAGCAGTTACAGCTCTGTTCTCAAGTTCCCCCCTCTTTGTGCCATTTCCTGAAGGCATAGCTTTCTTGTTCCTTCATTTTCTCAACAGAGTATATATGGATCATATTGAAGATATGTTGACTAAATAAATAAATACAAAGTTGTAAGGTACACATCTGTACTCTACCAAAAGGATGCATTTGAAAGAAAAATTCAAAACCATTTTTGTTTTATTTTCATTGGTTTTGTTTCATGAGGACTGCAGTGATGTTATTCTTCTGAATGGGGTCACATTGCTCACCTCAGGTACATCAACCCCTTGCATCTCAGGCAGGCAGTGTTCATTTCAGATCTCAGGGAGACAGCATATTGCTCCTCCTAAGGGCAGAAGCTGCCCCCCTCAGAGTAGAGCAGGAATTCAGTCTTGAAGAGGGGCCATCATGTTGTGTTGACCCTCTACATGAAGCATGGCTTTGTGCTATTTTTCCAGAGATTTCATGGATTCATGAGGTCAGTGATGTAATTTGGGAGAATGCTCCCAAGGTCTATTTAAAATAAGACATAGATGAGTCATCTTTAACAGGCAGCTTTTCTCTTTCTTGTTCATGCATCATCATCAAAGTGAATATCATAAGTATGCAAAGTTGTAAATCTGTTTGGCGTATAGTTGTATCTACAGTACTAAGTTTCCCACTTGTGGGAGTCTCCCATTACTGCTCTTCCCTTTTACTCACTTGCATGCAGACCTGTTATTTTCCTACCAGCTTCTTTAGTATCAACACTTTCTCTCACCCAGCCAAATTCAAGTTCTTGGCACCCTGCATAAAGTCATAACTAAATCTCTACTCACTCAGGTCCTTTGCCATTGAAGGTTAAGATGGATTAACCTTTCAGACTGGGAAGTGATTTCAAATATACTGGGATTTGGGGAGCAGTATCTTGGAAAGAGTATTGATGACTTGAAAACAGACCAAAGGGAACATGGTTTTCAAATAGGAAGAAATATATGAACCCACCACTTCTTTGGGTGTATAATGAAGCTGTATTGTTCTTGTACTAGCAAGTTTCACCATTATACTATGTTCGGTTAAGGAAAACGTGAGACAAATGCCATTAGTAGACACTTGTTGATCTTGTTTCATTAAAAAAATAATAGACATGAAGATATTTATTTTTCTTGCGTGTTTTACATTCATTCTTGCACTCAGTAAGTATCTATCTTCGTGCTTGATATGAACTATGTGCCTACATGCTGCAGGTGTTGGGAATATAGCACTGAAAACACAAAAATCCCTGAACTTGTGAATTTTATATTCAAAAAGGGAAGTCAACAAATAAAAAGGTAAAATAGACAGTTGCTTCATTAACAACAACAAAGAAAAAATAAGACAAATGAGAGACATTTGGGAGTGCAAGAATGGTAAGGAAGGGGATGACAGGTGACATGTGACCGAGGTGGTGACATCTTCACCTGAAGAAGGTGAGACAAGGAGCAAAGGAGATTTCTGGTGCCCAAGCAGGCCAGGCAAGAGGAACAGAAAGTGCAAAAGCCAACCAGGAATTTAGATGGGTTTTTCCATTTCTGTAAAAAATACCACTGGGATTCTGATAAGTATCAAGTTGAATCTGTAGATTGCTTTGAGTAGTATTGTCACCACAACAATATTATCTCTTCCAGTCCATAAAACATGGGATGTCTTTCCACTTATCTGGGTCTCCTTTAATTTCTTTGATTAATGTTTTATAGTTTGGGGTGTATAAGTCTTTTGCTTCCATGGTTAAATTTATTCATAAGTGTTTTTTTTGTTATTGTAAATGGAGTTGATTTTAATTTCTTAGGTTGTTCATTGCAAATTATAGAAATATAACTTATTTTTGCATGTCAATTTTATATCTTGTCACTTTGTTGAATCCATTTATTATATTTAACGGGGATTTTTTGTGCATTCTTTGAAGTTTTCTGCATATAAGATCATGTCATCTAAGAACAGAGATAATTTTACATCCTCCTTTCTGATTTGGATGCCTTTTCTTTTTCTTGCCTAATTTCTCTGACTAGAACAATCTGTACTGTGTTACACAGTAGTGGCAAACGTGGGCTTCCTTGTCTTGTTCCTGGTCTTAGGGGAAAAGCTTTCAGTTTTTCAGCATTGAGTGTGAAACTAGCTGTAGGTTTTTCACAGATGTCCTTTTTCATATTGAAAATGTTATTTTCTATTCCTAGTTTATTGAGGGTTTGTTTTAGTGACAAAATAATTTTAGTAATAGGTAGTGCTCATGATTACGCAACAACCCTTGTGAATATAAGTAATACCACTGAATTGTATAATTAATAATGATTGAAATGGAAAATTTTACATAGGACACATTTTACCACAGCTCAAAAAATGATGTAATAATTTTTATGCCAAGTATACATCAATAATGTAATATACAAAAAGCACTGAATTTTACACTTTAAATGGCTGAATTGTATGGGATGTGAATTCAATCTCAATAGAGATTTTAAAAAATCAAATAGGAAACTATTGCGAACTGAGGTCAGAAATGAGAGTGACTTGCAAGGACAATAAAGCAAAGTCGCTGTTTTAAAAGTAAAGCCAACATTATTTGACGGTGGGTTGGATGGAGGGTCTGAGCAAAGAAAAGGGGCGTGAAAAAGTCAAATGTCCTTTAGCATAAGTGAAAGGGAAACTGCAGTTGCCATAGAGGTGGGAGGACTAGGGGAGGAATGGGTTTGGAGGAAAAGAGCAGAGTTTGAGCTTAGACACATTCGGGGCTGCCTTATCCTCACCTCCCCCAAGCCCTGGATGAAGTGGCTCAGCAACATCCGGGAAACTAGTTGTTCTCTGTATGTAAGTGCAAAGCTGTTGTCAAGAGCGACCCCATCCCCAGCTCCCCCGGAACAGAACCCAAGCTAGGAGGCCACTTCAGAAGGCAGAGATGTGAGAGGCAGTTGAGAGAGAAAACAAAGAACTCCCAAAGCCTGAGAGAGGTTATTGCCATTTATGCACGTGCAGAGAGAGAGAACCACTTGACTAAGGGAGCATGCATGAAATAATTCCCTTTGTGAGCCCACAGAACCTGACACACAGTAGGGAAATGATAGCTGTTGGCTGGCTGGATGGTAAACACTAGTTCCTGATGAAAATGGTAGGTTCATCTTCCTAGATTTGAAAAATCAGTAGACTTGAGTTTCCATTTTTGGAATTGCTGAGGGCTCTATACTGAGGTAAAGAACCCTTAGGTATCTCTCAGTCTAGTGGTTTCTGATGTGGTTCAGTGTTTCATTTTGCCAGTTCTCACTCTGGAAATCATTTGCCTTCCTTGGAATTTACAAAGAAAGAATCACGTGTGTGAGTGTCAAATGTCACACGTGTGGTTCCAACGTCTTCGGTGAGATACTGTTCACATTCTGCCCCATGAAGATTAAGCTAGCCTGGCAGAGCCAACTGAAATGACGTGGAAAATATCCCTTGGCATTAGCCCAGAAAGTTCCTCTTTCTGCTGAAAAATATCAGTGGTGAGTTATTTAGAAAGTTTAGTCTAATGGGATAGTCACATTTATAAAAGGAGAAAGACCCAGCTCTGCACAGTCTTGTGCTTAATGGGAGAAAAGACCGCGGAGAGAAGAAGGGGCCAGGTCTTCCATTCATTTTCATATGCTCCCTGTGGGGTGAAGGCCTAGCCACATGTGGTCACAAACCCAGTCCTGAAACAGCCGTCCCCTTTCATCTACGTCCCCACATGTCAAACTCTACATTGTATGTGTGTTTTTAATACTTGTCTTCCAGGGAGTTCAGAACACATGTGTTCCTTTTAACTCTCACCAGACCCTGAGATCTGCAAGCCAGGAAGACCATTCTGGAAGGAGTTTGGAAAGGTTGGGGGGAGGCTGTTGTGCCATTGCCTGAGACTCAGGAAGCGTAGGTGTCCCAGGTCAGCCCCTAACCACTCACGCTCACATGGCAGAGCTCAAAGGCCTTGCTCTACCCTGGTTTTGTTACCCATAAAACACAGATAGTAACACTTGTGAAACAGACACTAAATGGAATGCGTTTTGTGATCTCTGGAGAAAAGCATCCTGGTAACATGTGCTGACAGTGTGTTCTCTGGGGCAGGCCCGGAGCCACAGCCTCACGTTGCCACCAGAGTCGTTTCTGGAGCCTGTGCCAAGAGCAGCCGGAGCACTCCAGCCTCCGAGGCCCGTCTCTGGTCCAGCTGGCATGAGATTAAGGGCCACTCTGCCCAGCTGTTTGTGCCCTGCTCACCCACAGGCCCAACGCTTGATGGCCACCGCAAGTCACCCACCCAACCTCCCAGCAGGTTGGCTTACTACCACGTGCCTGCCTCAGGTCAGGTCCATTAAACCTCGCGTTGGTGGGCACAGCAGTGGTGGCTGGTTCCTTCAGAGAGCCTGGCTTCCCTTTGGAATGCAGATTTCCTGACTGGGCTTCATGGATGGATATTTAGTGGGACAAGAGGGTTTGTGGTTTGTTGTGGTCTTGAGAGAAAGAAGCTGACCGGATGAGGCGAGGACTGGGCTCCGGAGGGTCTGGCCCCTTCCTCACGCTGCAAGGCTGAGGCTCACAGTGCCCAGAGCCAAGGAAAGAGCCTCTGAGGAAGAGGACGGGTGGTGGAGGCAGGGGAAGGGAGCCAACGTGCCAGGCCTGGACGCTGTTATCCTTGCGAGTCACACAGGGGTCCACAGATGTGGGGTGTCCCCCCAGGAAGCCACAGGGGATGTTCTCTGGGAAGGGTCCCCTTTTCCTAAACCCCTTTCTTCTCCCCATCCCCTCTCCCAGCCCATCTTGCTTCCCTAAATATTTTCTAGAGAGATAATCAGGGCAGCAGAGTTATTAATTTTAAGAGACTTAACCCTTTCCTCATGGACTCAAAGTGAAGCACAGGCAGGGTTACAACACTGCCCAAAAGCACAAATCTTGAGTTACTAACATTCTGATAACTGTCACCAGGGCAATGCCGGGGCAGAGGGAGATAAGGGGGAGACAGAGAAATTCCTGAGCCTCCCAGGTGACTATGCACTCAGCCCAAGTGTAAGGCTGGCCCCGACGCTTCCAGCCCTCTTCCCACATGCACCCCAAATGCACAGAGAAGGCCACAATGAAGCCAGCGTGACATCATCCCAGATGAAGGGGGTGGGCCAAACGATGGTCTCAGATTATAAAAACCATCTTAGAAAGCTAGGAGGAGAACAGTGCCTGGCCGCTCCCCTTCTGCACCAAGCCCCAAAGCAAGGGGAAATGGATTTAAATGTCAGCATGAAGAGTTTCGGGTAGACAGAGGGAAGATTCTCTGCACAGAAAGACATTCCTGCCTGTTGCATCAGCCCTTCTCTTTGAAGGTCTTGGAAGAAGTAAGGGCTCTATCATCCATGAGGCAGATGATCAGCGAGATCTCTTCCTGGGCTGAGACTACCTCACCCTCTAATTTTAGCAATCCCTCTTGGCAAAGGAAGGGTTCCCCCTTCCTCAGGCTATCTGCTGTTCCACACACCATCTCCTGCAGCTTCCTTTGATGTTGGCGGGGGCTCTGTGCACACAAGGCCAGATATGCCGCAGGAAGAGACACGCTCAAAGCCATTATACTTACTGCCCTATCTCACTGCAGCAATAAGAGGCCTGCCTATTTTTTCTTTTAATTGTGTAGTTGTGGCACTTAGTTTGAAATTAAATATGGGCTGTCAGGTTTGGAACTGATACTCAGAAATGATCGTTATGTCAATTGCCACCTGATATCCTCTCTTTGTTTGCAGGGGAGGATGTTTAAACCATGATTTTATTTTAACTAATTGAAAGATTTCATTCATATTTTTAACTCAGTCTAAATGAATGCAATTTAAGCCTATCATGTAATGACAGAAAGTGGCTGAAAGCCATGGGAATGTGTTTCTCATTGTGGAAACTGCAAGTCAGTCATTTTCTTCTCCCAAGTGAAGGGAATTTTTCTTTCTTTCTTTTTTTTTTTTTTTTTGGGAAAAGAGTCATAAGTTCCAAATTAGTTTTCATCTCAGAAGTTAGCCCTATGGAAAACGTGGCAATGCTTCTGAATTGTACAAAATATATCGATGATATCTATGTCCTATTGCTTGAGACCTAGACTCTTATTTTGCTTTGTTGTGGTGTTTTGTTGTTGTTATAGTTTTGTTTTTAACCTCCTGACCTCATGGTGTAAAGAAAAGTGGTAAGTTCAGGGGAACATGTACTGCAGAAATGCCTTTGGTTCTAGATAATTTACAGCACTGGTTTCTGTAAGGAGAATCTCTGTGAAACTGACTTTGTTCCCACTTAATTTTTAATAGAGAGGAGATGGGTTATGAAGTAAAGTGAGGAAGAAACAGAGAGAGAGAGGAAGCGTTTGTATTCTTTTCAAGCCCACAATTATTTAAGAAGTGTCAATAGTCTTCCAGGAACTCTGCTTTTAGGGCAAAGGTTCTGTCTTCATGTTCCCCTCAGCAGAGCACCTCCTACATCGTGCTGGGCGCTGCTGACCCATGCACTTGCCCTCGGGGTTTGAGAAAGAGGGGCCACAGCCAGAGGCACACCCTGGCAGGAGCAAGGGGAGAGAATCTCTGCAGCCTTCTCCCGGACCACAGCCCCACAGGGGTTCCCACCCCTCGTCTGCCTTCCCTCTGTTTCCTCTCCTGCCCTGACCGTGGGCGTTTCTCATTTTCCCCACAATTGAATTCCCTCTGCAATCTGAGCTCAGTCTGAACTCCTCAGCGGGGCTGAACCATGGAAGCAGAGATAGAGCCTGGTTAAGTCAGGCCTGACGTGTGGTGGGTGCTCTGAGGGGGTTGTGTTTGGAGAGAACTCCCATCCCTTGAGGCTGACAGTCCAAGTCCACAACTCCACAGTCTGCCCAAGTCGGAGGCCCCAGGATTCTACACACTCAGGGGCAGGCGGCAGACATATCACGTTCAAGGTCCAAGTGTCAGAAAAGAGGCCAGCAGCTTCAAATAATTCTCAACGTTCAAAATTCTAAAAAACAAATCTATACTAAAAGTGGGGTGGGGAGATTCTAAAGGGTGGACATGAGGGAGGGAAGAAACCAAGTGCACAGCACATGCCTACACACGGACACGCAGGTATTCTGAGAGGCAGAGAGCAAATGAAGAGGGGAAGAGAGAGGCTGTTCATTCCTAATGGCCTTTACTATAAATCACGTCCCACGTCAATATAGGACAATGAGTAAATTATAGCATGTATACATTTAAATCTCAAATCATCTCCCAGAAAGTTATAGTCTTTATTCCAAAGAGGTCAAGTTTCAAGCAGAATTGTAATACTTCTTTTTTTTCAATTAGGAAAAAGATGATTTTATAGCATTACTCAATCATTTTTAGTTTACCAAAACCAACAAGAAATTAATTCCCAGGTCATTAAATTCCACCCTTCGTGGTCAGAGCTGAAAGGGTCGGAAAGTGTCTGCTGGGAAGGGTGGAGCTTGGTGCCCGTCCACGGGGCCACACCACAAGGCCCTCCCCACTCAGACTCCCTAGCCAGCTCCTTGCCGCCCGCCTCACCCAGGCGGCCTTTCTGAACTCCCCACGGTTTGCTTTACACCCATTGTTGACTTCGGCTACTGGTCAAGTTTCCTTTCAAGCCCCAGCACCACGGTGCCAGCACTGAGCTGACTCATGCTTTCCCGGACTTCCTGACACCCTGCTCGTGGGCTTGTCTGGAGCTACAAGACTCTGCTGCAACCGTGTCGCAATTCCAGTCAGGAAACCAAATTAACCGCCCCAGAATTGGGCTGAGGTCTGTGAGGGTGGACGAGAACAGAGGTTCCCAGTCAATATTTAGGCTGGATGTCAGTGTCAACCTTTTTGTTTTTCCTTCCATATTTGCCCCCCAGCTTTATGGATATAATTGACATACAGCACTGTAAAGTCTAAGGTGTTCAGCATAATGACTTGACTTACATATATGGAAAAGTGATTCCCACTACCACCATCAGTTTGTCATCTCATGTATGCAAAAATAGGCCAATGCTGATTTTTTTAGGTCAGCCTATATATGCTGACCAATTTATCTAAAAGCAGAAAAATGTTGATATATATGGGCATGAGTTTAAAATACAAAAGCATTATGTCCTTACCAATGGAAAGAAACAATCAATCATTTCATTTAGATAGTTTACATCTTGGGTAAAAAGTCTTTCTCCAACGTGTATAAAATCTCTTCAAAGATTATTTTTAATTTTTTCAAGAACAATGTGCATAGTGATGGTCAGGAAAATCCTATTCCTCTGGGTGGCACTGGAACAATTAAGTAATTCAAGGGTTATTGAAAAGGGCTCCATATGTATTTGGTTAGAATCACAGCCTGTATTTTCCTTCTCCATTTACTGAGGGGAGGTGAACTTTCTTCTGGTGCTGAAGGGGCTCTTGGAGACAATTTGGCATGTCACTGGCCATCTCAGAGGGAACATGTCTCCCACTAAAGCCAGTTGCCTGCTTTCAAAGGTTATGAGAAAATCAGCTTGTGGGAAAATTAGTGACTGGGAAGTCTCAGTGATTGCTATGGAAAAACTTAGACCATTGCATTTATTCCAGGTCTTTCCCCCCATATTCCTCAGTTCCTGTGTGCGTGTGTGTGTGTGTGTGTGTGTGTGTGTTTCTCTAGAGACAAGCAAACAAATGAATATTCTCTTCTAACCCTGCTCTGGACCATAGTAACAGTGTTTGACCTGAGAAGGCACAAGAAGTGGGAAACTCTGGGTACACTTTAGTTTGTTTCCCAAATCACTCCTCTCTCCAAAATAGTTCTATTTTAAAATAATGGTTTCTAGTATCCAATCACTAACTGCACCTTGCATTTCATCCTATGCTATTCCACAGCTAAGGCATGTGCTTGCATTTAAAACTCAGTCATCTCTCTAAAGTGCACGTATTAGGTTTGGAAAGGCAGCCTTCTGTTCTCCCCTGAAGTTTTAAAAGCTCTTGAGGCAGGTGCCATGTGTGTTTCTCAAAGCAGCCACCTGAGAAGCTCCCCCCAGGGGTCATGGCCGCTGCCAAACCAAAAACATGTCAAACACCCCAGCCCCTCGCACGAGTGCAGCCCAAAGGCGCCCGACTCTGCCTGGCAGGGAAGGAGAGGGACCCTGTCAGGGAACTGCCAGCCTTGCTGCCGGCCCAGCCTGGGAAACGGGCCTGGGGAGTCTTGGCCCTTCCTCCTGCCAAGGTCTGGGCAGGCTGCCTGCCAGTCATCCCTTTTATTGCTGACCCCATGATGGCGAAACTAGACTTGGATGGCCAGTCTGGCCACAAGGTAGGCTGTCCCAAGAAGCCCGGCTGTGCCAGTCTGGGGGCCGTCTGAGCCTGTGCTCAAAGGGTATTGCCAGGACCGCCATGCAGACATCTGTGTAAATGCATGATCCTTTACCCAGGCAAAGGGCACCCCCGTTCAATCTGGTTTCCTGTTTTAATTTGTAATGTTTAATTGTGTGAGAAAGACCTCATTATCTTCTGAGATATCAGCATCTTCATATCCCTTACCTCTCTGTGAAATCAAGCCTTGGCTTAGTGGTTCACTCATGACCTGTCTCCCCTACCACATTAATTTCACGGACACAGTGGTCACTCTGGCTGCCTACTGCATCCCCAGTGCCTAGAGCAGTGCCAGGCTCCACTCACTAAAGAGGACAATTGAGGCAGCAGGTGGCTGCCTCCAGCCCGCCCAGGTCCCGCTGCCAGAATGTGCCCGGTGTCCTGCCTTGGGCTCCAGTTAGTGCTCGGTCCCTCCCCAAATACCATCTCAGGCAGGCCTGAGCAGTGTGTGAGCAGTCCGGGCACCCCTACCACACCCGTCACGGGGCAGAACTTCCAGGGAAAGCAGGCCGCCCGACCCGCTCGCCTGTCCTGGGAAAGGGTGGGGTTGCCAAGCCCCTGGAGAAACCACTCCTTTCATCCTCCGAGAGGTAGTTTATTACTTTCCTGAGGATGCCATAACAAATGACCACAGACTGGGTGACTGAAATCAACAGAAATGTTTCTCTGTCACAGTTCTGGAGGCCTGAAGTCTGAACTCCAGGCAGGGCCTACCCTGAAGGCTCTAGGGGAGAATCCTTCCTTGACTCCTGCCAGTTTCTGCTGACTGCCAGCAGCTGGCATCCCTTGGCTTCCGGTCTCCATCATAATGGATGCCTTCCCTCCCTCTATGTGTCTCTGTTTTCTCTTCTTATAAAGACACCAGTCATTAGATTTTCAGCCCACCCTAGTCCCGTGTGACTTCATCTTAACTAGTTACTTCTGAAAAGACCCCATATTTAAAGAAGGTCATGTTCTGAGGTTCTGGGTGGGCATGAATTTTGGGAGACATTACTTAACCCAGTTCAGGCCATAAGGACCTAGAAGCAATCCCACCCACTGTTTATTAGTTGTGTGACCTCAGGCAACTCCCATAACCTCTTGGGCATCCATTTCCTCACCTGTAAAATAGGAATGGGAGTAATCGCTGCCCCATTAGGTTAAGGGCATAGGTGTTTGGGATGATCTTGGAACAGTGACTGGCACATAATGAGAGCTATGTAGAGTTTTGGTAAGATAATGTCAGGCAAGGCCCATAGAAGTTTCACAGAGGTCAACTGGATAGACACATCATCAGGGACACTGATGGGGCTGATGAACAGGGGAACAGACCAACAGAGCCAGTGAGGAAACACAGGGCAGGACACCCAACATGTGCAAGGCAGTCATGGTAGAGGAAGATACTCTTTAACTGGGAGAATTTAACCAAGGAAAGAGAGGGAGAAAGGAGTTCTGGGTGGAGGAAAAGGCACGTTGAAGGACCTGGGGCTCAGAGGGACCTGGCAGGTTCAGAGCCTGCCCAGTCAGGATGGCCAGAGCCCAGGAGGGGGATAATGCTGGAGGCTTGAGAGACAGGCAGGTGCGGTGGAACCCAGGCCAGCCCCAGGGGGGCCTCCAGGGTCACTGCCGGCTTTCCAGTGTCTCGGTCCATGTGAGCTGCCATAACAAAAATACCATAGACTGGGTAGCATACGAACACCAGACATTTATTGCTCCCAGTTCTGGAAGCTGGAAAGTCCAAGATCAAGGTACTGGCAGACTCAGTGCCTACTGAGCATCATCTTCCTGATGCCTAGATGGCAGTCTTCTTGCTATATCTTTACATGGTGGGAGAGGCAGGGAGCTCCCTGGGGTCTCTTCTTATAAGGGCATTAATCTCATTCATGAGGCTCCACCCTCAAGACTTAAACACCTCCAAAGGTCCCACCTCCAAATACCATCACACTGTGTGTCAGGATTTAACCTGAAGGGGTGGAGGAGGGGGAGGGCTATGAAATCCATGGCATCAATAGTTCTCCAAACTCCTGGTTGGTCCGAATGACCCAGTGTTCCCTTGAACTGTCCAGGCCTCATAGCAAATATATGGGTCACCTATGGCTTTCCAATCACACATGAAAGCACAGTGCTAATGTTTGCTTTGACAAAGTTGCTGAGTTTTTGTCTATTTCTATAGAAAATGTCAGCAAAAATTCATTTCCTGTCTCCCAGTGTTGTATGTATTAATGGAGGCATCCCAAGCGTGTGTGTGTGTGTGTGTGTGTGTGTGTGTGTGGTGTGTGTGTGTGTGTGTGTGTGTGAGAGAGAGAGAGAGACCCTGGTTCATGATACAATAGCAGCAGGGAAATGAGGCTCACTGTCTTAAAAAGTTTCAACTAAAACTCATCCTTCTGGTCTGCCTTTATGCCTAGGCCTAGCGTATTTGCTCATTTTCCCCACTGTAGCACAGACCCACACCTGGTTCTCTTTGATGAAAGGCCTAGATTCACAGGTGACACACTCTCACACCTGCAGCTCCCCCATTCCAGGGATTCCTGATGAAGCCTGGGAGAGCTTCCAGAAGCTATCACCTTGTCTGCAAGACCTCTGTGTTAGGCGGGTCCAGCTGTTATTTGCATCACAACCAAACTCATTATAGTTTCTGGTTGAAAAAGGGTTCCTCCTATTTCCCCTGATCCAGCTGTGTCGACCCATCTGGTCCTTCCAAATGTTCTGGGGTTTCCAAGTGGAACTGATATAAAGAGTAATCCTGAAACAAGGGGGCCTGCAGTACAGCAGGAGAGAGAGAATCTCAGAGGTGTGGATCGGTCCATAAGCAGAAAGAGAAACCCTGGAGTCATGGATCCTCAGAGCAGAAAATGACCCTAGTTATCATGAAAATAGCTCATTTACTGTGCCTCCACCCCTGGTTGGATGCTCTATAGACATCATTTCTTTCCATCTTCATGCTCCGAGCAGCCACCCAATGATGAGAAGAAAGCAGAGGGCAGTTAAGTACCGTGGTGCCTGGAAGCACACCCAATGATCTCCCTCCCCCTATTCTGCAGATGC
This sequence comes from Manis pentadactyla, assembly GCF_030020395.1. Taxonomy (NCBI): domain Eukaryota; kingdom Metazoa; phylum Chordata; class Mammalia; order Pholidota; family Manidae; genus Manis; species Manis pentadactyla. The sequence continues at coordinate 187,466,492 of NC_080019.1, read as the reverse complement.
AGCAGGTGAGGCCCAGGGGCTGCAGAAGGGAATGCAACATTCTTACAACTTGCCCTGCAGTTTTCCCTTTGCACTGCTGCCTGTAGGAGCTGGACAGCAGCAATAAGAACTCATTTCAATTTTTATAGCAAAAAGACATTTAAATTATGCCAGAACAGACATGCTTGTGACCCACAGACTTTCCTAGTTTTTCCTGAAACTGCTTTGGGTAGATTTGGTGTCTTTCAAGCTAGGCTGGGTGCGGACAGTCCAAAGAAAAAGGGTTGCCTAAACAGCCTGGAATGAGAAAAACTATGTTAATCAGGGGTCACACCATGCCAGGCAGCTGCCCAAGGGGGTGATTTCAGAAGTCTTGGAAAGCCCTCATCCTTGACAATAACCTTCTCTCTCACTGGTCTTGAAGCACAACCACAGGCTTTCCACTTCAGACTTAGGTAATCTCTGAGAAGACAGCCCTTCCAGGGAAGGGTAAACTATTAATCACTCACACTTTAGTATGAATTAAGAGGCTCCCTCCACCACATATCCAAATAGGGTGGAGAATGACAAGAGTCAGTATAAAGAGATCTAGGGGCACCCAAAGCAGCTGTTCTGGGTCTCCTTACTTACCTGAGCCCACACTTGTTGGTACCAGTCTCTTTTGAGGATCTGGGAGCCCCAGGGCCTGGACAGACACCCCTACTCTCCTTCACAGGGGATTCAAGGCTACTACCTTCCTGCCTACTACCAGCTACTGGATCAGACTCTACCAACTGTTGACTGTCACTTGCAGGGTACTGCATCTGGTACAAGATTATGGGCATGGATAAATCCAAATAATAATCATAATAAGTCAAATGATCCGTGGCCCAGCTTTACAGTTAGGGGGTGTATAGTGGAGGACCAATCTGAGCAGTGAGCAGCACTAACAAGCTTCAGTGGTCCAGAAGATGTACAACGTGCTGAGCCATGTTCAGGGAAGGCTTCCTGTGGGAGGTGGCATCTCAAGGATTTTGGTGGATGGATATGAGACAGGCCCCCACAGCAGGAGGAAGAGGAGGAGCCAAGGAGGGTGACCAAAACTGTTTTTGAAAGAACCCAGTGACTCTGAGGCTCGGAGAAATGCCCCAGCCAGGGCCGCAGGCTGGTGGCTACGCCTCACCATCCCCTTCCCGGGGACCCACCCTGCCTGGGCCCAGCTGAGCTCATGCCCAGAAGGAACAGTCACCCTAGAAGTAAGAGGCTGAGGTTCCGAGAGTCTCTGTGACTCGCCAGGGCCACCTGTGCACCCAGGGCGGAAGCTGCACCTCTGCCCGGGGTCTCTGGGCATCACACAAGATTCCTCCCCTGGAGCAAGTCTGCACACAAAGGCAGGTGCTCCCTGGCCCTTTGAGAAATTTTGTCTGTTCTTTTCCTTTCTTCTTCCTAAGTGACTTCAGGTTCTGCAGAATTCCTGTTTCTGCAGAAAGCTGTTAGCTGTTTCTCAATTCCATATAATTTGGTGTGCTCCTAGCCAAGATGAGATGCTTTTTTTTTAATTTCTTCTTGGTTTTATGAGAATTTTCTTAGTGATGTCAGACATCAAAGGAAGCCTCCCACCATAAAGATCACGACCAGACTCACATTTGTGATTCTTTCTCATTCCTGTGGGAAAAGGATGGTGGTGCTAACACATGTCTCATCTCCCCCTGATGTGTAGTCTCTTTTAAGTGATTTAACAAAGCCCCTCACTTTCTCTTTCTGGTCCTAAAATAGCATGTCAGGAATCAGCAGCTGCCTTCCAAGCTGAGAAGCTGAGCTCCCAGGGACTCCATCCGTCACCGCCAGCTTGAGCCCTAATCTCCGTGCTCCCTGCCTTGTGTCAGCACTCCGCTCCCCTCACATGTCTGGCTTTCCTCAGTAACTCGCTAAATGCCCCTGTTCTCGCAAAGGCACTGAAACCCTGGCCACAGGGCGGGCGAAACAAGATTTAATTGAATCTTTGGGCAATGATTCACAGAACAAAGCCTGACTGTCTGACCTGGAAACCACACAGTGGGGAGTTTAGAAACCATCCTCGTAGTCAAAACAGTGTTCCTGGTTCAGCCGTTGATTGAAGTTCAAAGGAACAAAGGTGTAAGTCAGAATATTGTAATGACAAGGCGGCCCCAGGAAATACACTTACCTGGGCATGAAGCCTTCAGGGTGAGGCTTCCAGAGACTTTAAATCATACTGGGTACATAAGGGCTGGCTCCTGGGGCATCGTGGCCTCCTGGGAGAAGCCTCCCAGCTGGGCAGTGAAAGCTAAGTCATCAGGGTAGGGGACTGTGTTTGTTTCCTAGGGCTGCTGTAACAAATTTCCACAAATGGGGTAGTTTAAGACAGCAAAAATTTATCGTCTCACAGTTCTGGAGGCTAGAAGTCCAAAAGCAAGCTGTCAGCTGGCCAGGCTCCCTCCAAGGCTCTAGGGGAGAATCCTTGCTTGCTTCTGGGGGCTCCCAGTAATTCTGGCATCCTTGGATCGCAGCTGCAATACCCCAGTCTCTGCCTCTGTCTTCCCAGGACGTTCTCACTGTGTGTGTCTGTGTGTCTCCTCTTCTTACAAGGGCCCAGTCCACTGACTTACAGCCCACCCTAAACCAGTATGAGTCATCTTAACCTAAACTAGTCACATCTTCAAAGAGCTTATTTCCAAATAAGATCACATCCTGAGGCTCCAGGTAGACACGAATATTTGGGAGACACTGCAGGGACATGGCTCATTTGCTGTGCCCCACATGACACCCTCTCTACATCTGCTGGAGTCAGCAATTCCTATCCTTGATTTGGAACCTCCCCCGCACACACAAAGCTCTGTGCATAAGGTTGAATCTTGACCTTTCAACTTTCATATTTAAGAAAACAATCAGTGCCCACCTGTGACACATAATGGGGCATGGTTTGGTGGGGAAAGAGCATTGAAAGCCAGTGTGGGGCAGGCTGGAAGGTGGAACAGTAGACAGCATCAACTATTGGTCTAAAGAGCCTAGTCAAAGAGTTATATCCCAGAGAGAGAAGACACTGTTTCTTACACCTGAAGCCACATCCTTGGAGTAGGAAATGTTGATTGCAGAAACATGACTTTAATAATGTATTACAGAATAATAAAATATGATTGAATAAAGCAGGCATTTATCCCATAGATAATAGTCTCTGTCCATGTATGAAAAGAAAGATAAGCCCGCTGAAAAATACAGAAGAAATTCCCCCAACTTTTGGAGCAGGGAATCAAGATGGGGATGGGGCACAACTGGCCTTAGAATGTTCTAATGCTCACCATGGACTGATAGCGTTCAGAACAAAAATGGTACCATCGCCAAGATTTCACCTTCTGGAAGGGCCTCACCCCCAGCTTCCATTCCTAGTGGTCTACCTCTCTCGCTCCTCCCGGTTACCCTTATGCCTTCATGGTGACCCCAGATGCCTCTGGCCACCTCCGCTCCCAAACAAGCACCCTTGATAATGGTTGTCGCACCAAGATGGGCCTGACCCTGGGTTCTGCCAATCCCTGGGGATTTCAACAACCTATAGCTTCCCTGTTCCCATCAACCCTATTACCAGACGCTGTGATGGGATGGGGAGATGAGAGGCTTTCTTCCTAACATCCACATGCAATCCTTTCTGCCTTCTGGCAGAGTTCTGAGTTCCTTACTTTCATTATTTAGTCACACAAATGACTGTTGCAGGCAGCCCCTCTCACTCCCCTCATGGTAAGTCTTCTAAGCACCATTGGAATCACAAAACCACTTTGACCACAAGGATTTATTCTAACCCGGGCACTTAGTACCCAGTTTATCCACACCAAATGCCCTACCATGCTCCAACTTTAGGGGCTGTTCCAAAGCTGACTCTAGACTGCCAGCCTGGACCTTCATTCTAGGCAGCCTGCCCTCTGCGAAGGTCCTCTCACCCTGCGGTCCTGAGAAGGGCAGGGAGTGCTGAGGAAAGCCCCTGGTCACTGCCCTCCTTCCCTCAACACGGTCTGCCCGCCTCCTAGACACCTTCCTTCTGAGGAGTATTGTATTTGCTCTGCTCCTTTCCAGAGACACAGAAAGCAACTGTACTCACCCGCTTATGCCCTCCTGCTTCCTCTGGAACTGCTCCGTCAGCTTTTCATTCTTTTTTCTTCCTCTTCTGCTGTCCTCCTCTCTTGGTCTCTCTGCACCTGCTGGGCATGTCTCTTGTCTCAAAATGTCCTTCTGTTTTGCTCTGCCATCCCTGCAAGCCGCCACCTCCACTCTTCTCTTTCTGTTGCCCCCATTTCCTCTGAAACAGTGGCTGCAAACTATTTTTCCTCCTCAATGCACCAAGAGCTGTAGCCACCGTGACAGTGTCGTCCACAGACAAGTTATGTGGTGGACTGTGTGATTCTGGGGTTGTTAGCAGCTCCCTCCCTTTTCCCTGCCTTCACATGGGACACTGGTGCACACTGACATACTAAGATGGAGCCACTCTGTTAACGTATTTGATACACTAGGGCCTGCAGTCTAGGCCATCTCATCCTCTGAGGAAAAATCCCCCCCCCCCCCCACGCTTGGCCTTGCTCTCCCGACTGGAGACCTCCTGTCTATCTTATTACCCCTGCTCTTTCCACAGTTCCTTCTTGGGCTGCTCTTCTCTCCTCCTGACCCCAGAGGTGTCCCAGACTCTGTCCTAGACTGTCTCCTCTTTTCAGCCCACCTTTCCCCTTCAGGAATCTCCTCGCTCTCACCTAGAATAAGACAGGCCCGTGACTGGCAACCCTGGCTCTCCAGGAAGGCTGACTCTGAGCTCTGCCCTTGTGTGCAGCTGCCTTCTGAGCACATCCATCAGGATGTCACCTCAAGGAATCTCGAGGGAATGTGTCCCAGATCGAATTCATCTTCTTCTCAGACTTTCCAAATTCCTATTGCTGACAATGATGCCACCAGGGCTAAAACTTCAGAACTGACTTTGATGCCCTCACCCTTCAACCACTAGCTAAGTTCTATTTACTCACCTCCCTCATATTTCTAAAACCCATCCCTGGATATCCAAGAACCAAGTTTGTTGTAGGTCCAGAACAGAAGAGACTGTGTGAATGAAACCAGACAGTAAAAAGATTATGTATCATTATATTTCATATAATTTGCATTTATTTTACACCTAGAGGGCACGTGGCACACTAATGGATGTTTTGATAACCAGAGACTCCAACATGATAACAATTTAATGAAAAGTAAAAGTTATTTATTAGTAGTACTAGTAAATTTGTTTTAGTTTTTAGTAGTAATAGTAATATCAATTCAAGTAGCTTTTATTCTACCATTTCAAGTAGCTTTTATTCTACCGTTTGTAAAAGCCTAGCAAGAGTTTTAGAGAAATAAAGCCCACTGTTTCTGAAAAGAATGAGTCATTCAGTATTTAGTTGTAGCACTTCCTGTGACTCACATCACCCGTAGAGTCTCTAATGCTTGACCTTTTTAGGAGCCATATTGAAAGACAAGACAAGGGGTGTTGTTTGGGGTGTCCAATAAGGCCTTAGTCCTCCAAAAATTCTACTTCATTCACTTGCTAGTTGACAACATCTACATTTATTGTTTATCCCTTTGCAGCCTACCCAACACCTGTGAGGGGGGAAAGAACCACAGAGGACATAGAACTAGGTGCTTGGCTGTTCCTGAAGAGTCACTTGGGAAACAGTGTAGTGCAGTGGACTTGGGCCACAGGAGGACCTTGCTTCAGATCTTAATCCACCACTTCACGGTGGTGAGATTTTGGGGGGAATGGCTTACCTTGTCCAAGTTCTTTCCTATTTTTAAAATTGGAGATAGTATCACAATTTTTTTATAAGGCTAGATTTTTTTTAATCATAAAGGAGAAAAAATTGACAAGGCTAAGAGTCTAGAAGACACAAGATTTTCCAACCCAATCTCTTCCTCTCTCTCTCTCTCTCTCTCTTTCTTTCACACACACACACACACACACACACACAAACACACTAGCACACACTAGCATCTTCCAATTTCCTAACTGAGCCTTGGGCTGATGCTGGGCCCCTCAAAAGAACTATACCTCCAGCAACAGTAAATGTTCATTTTACTTAACATCTGATATCAATGGCAGTTCCATGGCAAAACTGGATTGAAAAGTCTGTCCCTAGAAGAATTCTCTATACCTAGTATGAGGGAAAAGAGATTTCTTAATTCCTTGATAGGAAAGGGGACAGCAGTTTATAGCTCCAATGACTCAAGGAGATAAGCACTAATGTACATGTGATAACAGAAATGGAACAAGGCACTTAGTGATTACTGGATAAAATGAAGCGCCTTCAGTCCCTCTGGCTGTCGTCGGCATTGGTGCTTACTGAGGAATGTACCCAGCTAACTGTGGGCATTGGACACTTCAGCCTCACTTTACAGCACTTGTTTAGCTGCTGTCCTAAGACCGGTCGTTGCAGTCTTTTGTTTAAGCACAGCCCCATGTAAAAAAGAGAAATCGGAGAATGGGGTTCCCACCGCACTGATGGCAGTGACCTACAGACACCAAACAAACAGGTCTCAGGGCCGCTTTGTTGCTAAGGAAATAGAAACAGCATTGTGAAACTTAAAGCCATATTGTTATGGTGAAAGGAAATTTTTAAAACACATGCATCAACATTTGGTGGTTTGAAATACCTAAATGATCAAGGCCAATGGATGAAATAACTTACCAAGTAAAATTTGTGAAAATTCACTTATTAATATAGAAGGTAGTAATATTCTTCTGAATCCCATGTCTCATATGGATCCAAATATTTGTAAAATCTAGTTTTATTAAATCCATAAATAATTTAAAGATAAGTATCGAAGGAACAACTAAGTCTTTTTTTAGATTCTCAAATAAACTTCCAGGAAGAAAATAAATCCATTTCTGAGTGAGCAAAGATGATCCACACAGAATCTAATTATTGGTGCCAGGTCCAAGGGTTCCAGAGGTTTGTATTTGTTTGTTGTTTATTGTTTAGTGGGCAGTTTGAACAGTACTGTTATAGACTTCACCTCCAACTTTCAGCGGGAAATCTGAAGAGCATTACACTGTCTCAGTTACCCTAAATAACCACACATTTGCCACCTGGTCATCACCAGAATGAAATGCGTGCCCCAGGTTTGTGTGGCCAGAACAAGGACTTCGAGAAGAAGCAAGTATATATATTTATTCACATCAGGTTGGTGTAGAAGTCAAGCAGTTCAAAACTCACTCCCTAAGAACTGTTTGTATAGCAACATTCTCATATTTAGACCCTCCACTGCTGTTGATCTTACAGGGACCTTTCCACAAACTTTTCATCTTCCTCTTTGATATTGTAGCCTCTTAGTCATTTTAAGTCAACAATCCATAACTGACAGTTCTGCTGATAAAGTACCTTTATAATGATAGACTTGGTGTTTAAATTTCCACCTACGTCTTCTCTAAGTTGGTGACCTAATCATAGCTGATTCTTCCAGTAGAAATGCTCACTTGTTAACCTCAAGTGATCATGGCTGAAATAAAACAAATTGCTTTTTAAGGTTACAATTCCAGATTCTGTGTCTTATTTTCCATTTCTTGCTGTCCATTTTTCCATGTAGGTTTTATCTGCTACTTATAAACCATGAAAAACAAATTATTCCATTCACATCTTTGGAAAAAGGGCTGTTTGCTGGCACAAAATCACATTGTCTGATACTTTTTCTCGTTTTGTATTTCTGGAAGGGAAATCCTCCTTACGAAGAGACTTAGTTTTTCTCAGTAATGGGGAAAACTGTTTCTCTCGGGTTAGTGGAGATAGCTTTACAAGAGAAAACTCAGCAGAAATAAAAATCCACACAATTGAGTTTTAATCCAGGTCTGTTTATGTAATAATGATGGTGTCTGTTCTGCCTTTGAGATGTGAATAAGTGAAAGGGGACACTGAAAAATGTGTGAAGCCCAACAGAACAGCGCATTTTGGAAATTATTGTTTTAATTGTGTGCTATTTAAATGCTACCCTTATAACTTAAAACAATACACCTACCACCTCATATCTTCAAAGGCAGAATCCCCCATCCGCAGCCTGTGTGTGGCTCGCGATGTTGCCTGCTGTACGAGGGATGACGTGCTGGCCTGGCTTATGCCCATTGTCCCAGTGTCCTTCTTAATTATTCATAGAATCTCTGTTTGAGCTGAAAAGTGTCCTGATTTGATGATAAATCATATGATTCCCTCCTTTGTGTGACTTCCCCTCATGCTTGCAAAGATGCCTAATTTAGAAATAAAACCACAAGGCTAAATGGCTTCAGAGAACTTAGTCCATTGTTCTTATGAAGAGACTGAGACCTCCGTGTCTTCAGTGATCTCCGTGACAAGGCCAGGATCTAAGCAGTGATAGCAGAGCTTTCTCTAGCACTTACTGGCAAACTAAGTTCTTTGTATCTATTAACTCTTTTAATCCTTACAACAACCTGTGAGGTAGGTGCTATGACTATCCTGTCTTACAGCAAATAGCTTGCCCCAGGCCGTGCACCAGCAAAGAGCAGAGCTGTGCGTGGAGACAGACAACCCCAGTCTAGAGCCTGGTGAGTTCAAGCATCACACTGCCTTGCAGAGCCAGCAGTTCTGACTCTTGGGCCGACCCTTTGCAATTCACTGCTTTTGAACCCAGGAGACAAGAGCTTATCAGTGAAAATTTAGCCCAATTCTTCAAAGCTGGTATTTTTATGTTACTGTGAATGTCATCCAAGTACTACCAAATGCCCCTCAAGATAGATGAGGCTTAAACACAGATATGGCATAGACTCACCAGATTATATATATATATAAAATGCATGCTTTCAAGAAAGATAATCAAAATATTGAGCAACAGGTACAGCACAGGTAAGCAGAACTCAGGAAGAAAGTAATAAAAAGACCAATATGACCATCCCCAGGTGGACTGGCAAAGTTATCAGTCTGCTTGTTTTTCTATCAGCATGTGTTGACGAGCCCTGCTTGAATGGGCCCATAAGCCCCTCCTAATGATGTACGTACCTGTGTAATTCTCTGCAGAGCACCTGGTAAAGCATCCCCAGAAAGCTTTTTCTTATGAAATACTGTTTGGTGATGATCATGAAGAGTGCTGCACTGACCTCCGAGGTGCCAACCTATGTTAAAAAAAAAAAAATCACTGACCATAAAAACAGTGACTTATAGGAAAAAACTTTAAGAGTGTTTAGAGCATATAAAGCTTGGAACATATGTTTAAGAGCAAAGCGAAACCCAGGAAGAATCTTTCTCTCCTTCCATGGGCTATGTGGGTCACAGGTGATATTCCAGCACCCGGCCATGGGAATATATGCAGCATCTTTGAACCTTCACCCTCGGGGCTCAGAGCCTATTGGGGAGAGTGGAAATCACAGTGGGTCTTCACTCTCTCCAACTTAATGGAGAACAAACAGTCTGACTCCTAAAAGAAACAGAGCCCACCTGGCCCAGGATGGATAAAAGTGTTGTTTTTGTCAGAGAACTCTGGCAGGGAAGACCCCACAACTACCTAAAAGCTCCTTTCTGCATCCAGGTGGCTTAGGAAGATGTGCCTCAGTATCAGGAAAAGGAGCTTCAAACATGCAGAGGTTAAATAATAAAGAATCCCAGAGCTTATCAGCAGAGCTGGCAGAAACATCAGACAATTTAATTACCCTCTACAGCTGTTCTTAAATATTGGAATTCCCTTGCCCTGATCTGGCTCACAAAATGAGCAGCGAATGTTGAAAGGTTAGTGCTTTTTAACCAGGAAACACACAGCTATGAAATATGTGAAGATGAGGTAGACAAGGCGGAAAGAAATCTTTCCAATTACAGTAATGTCCTAGTGACATCTTGTAATTCCAGTCAAAAATAGAATCCTCAAGTTCAACAATATTTTTTCCTTTTGGGAAACTACGAATAACAACACAATAAAACTAGGCTTTTTATCATAGACATGAGGGTGGTAAAAGGGGAAGAAATGCTCATTTCTTTTTTCCTTTGTGAAATAGCATTTCCATTCATTTCTCCCATGGGAACTACCAAATTTTGAGTCGTGTAGGAAACTGACCTAGAAGTGGCACCTTCATACTCATCAATGGAAAGTAAGTCCCTGTGGTAGTATTTTTTGGACAAATTGCTCATTGGGCCTAAAGCACTCTGTAATCTCAATTCAATGAAGCACTGGACATTCTTCAAACAATGGACATGTTCAATTTATCAATTTATTTATATACACATATATATATATACACACACACACACATATATATAATACAGGCTCAAGCACTCTATCCTTTTAAATTGTTGAGGTTTTTCTTTATTATTATTATTTTAATTAAGATTTCTCCAAAGAATATCCATTTAGTTGGTTAAAATGAATATTTTCACAAGAATCTCTTAAAGGAACATTGCTTTTATAAATGAGGCAGGTTGAAGAACCAGTACAGTTTCAAGGCTTCAAAGTGGATTACACTGGTGGTGCTTTTCATATTGTGTTTTGTAGGATGTACATACAGCATTTTATTGACTTTTCTACTGCCATCACCTGGCACATGCATGGTAAAAAAAAAAAAAGTTATTATTTAACAGGAAGACCTGGTAGCTAGAGGGAATATAATCAGCCAACATGATACTGACTGTGATAGTCTAATGAGGTTGCCCTCATCTTTGCATCTAACCTCTCAGGTGGCATTTCAGATTGTATCTGTTCTCCTTTCTGTGATACATACTTCAGCAGACATTAGAGCTTCCTTTGTGTTTATCAAAACCGTGTGCCAAAGCAAGCTTGGGTCTATATCACACACTCCCAAAGGCAGTGATATCATACCCAAGTGGGCAAAATTGGATCTCAGGGGGTGAAAAAATATCTTTGATATCACAATGGCTTGTGGCCTTCCAAAACTCAATCCTGGTTGACAAAACCTTATCCCTTAGTATTTCATTTATCTTATTAAGAAGAATTTAAACTTAATTTATTTTTTTCTCCTGGCTAGGGATATGTAGGGAATAATGAAAAAAAGAGCCCTTTGGAGAAGTTTTCCATTTGAGAAAGGAGAGACAGCTGATAGTATATTTGTGCATAATATATGCTAATAAGGTTTAACTTCAAAATTCAAGCAAGAACTTGCTATTATTTTGTAATTTCAAGTATATTTCATTGTTGACCTCAGACAGTATAGGGATGATTAGCTTTTTTACTACAGTGATTTTTAAAAAAATAGACCAATTTCTAAAATGATGCAAGAAAGAACTTTGTTAAATCCTAGGCTTTTGCCTGCATTTCACCCTGATTTTACTAATTCTCAACTCAAAAATATTTAATGGCTTCCCATGGCAGGAAAAATACAACTCCTTGGTCATACAACCAAGACCTTCCAAGATTTATTCCCAACCTCTCTCCAAAGTTACTTTCCTCAACCATTAAACCTCTGGTTTCTGGGATTTTGTCCACTCTGTTTCCCCACCATAACTATTTTTTCCTTTCTTCCCACTTACTCCACCCCCAACTGCTCTTCAGAGTTGTTTTCACCAAGATTTTTTGTCTGGACTTATTGACATGTAGTTGCCATATAATATTGTGGCAGTTTAAAGTGTACACCCCTGCCCCCACTGGAAGGGATCCCCCTGACCTTCAAACTCATATAACTTGCCATCTGCACAAATCTTTTGGCACTTTGCACTTTCCACTACATACTCTGGTTTTAAGTATATATTTTGACTCCTTCAAGCTAAAAGTTCTTGAAGGGCAGAACTTTTGGTCTGATTTCTAGGCAATGTGATATAATAGAAAGAACCAGAAAAAGACCTGGAAGCATCATTTCCCTTCTCCACTTGCTGGCTGGGTCCACCTACTATTATATTTGCTTGCTTTCCCTTTTTGTATACGGACAGGATATCCAATTGCCCTGAGCCTAATTTCTTCGTCTGCAAAATATTGTGATATAGTGTGAGAATTAGGAAGTTAAAGGAACGGAGAGTGGATGTGTCAAGCATGTTGAATACACTATGAATAAATAATGTCACATTCAGCTGTTCAAAATATTTTTCCCCAAAGTTTCAATGGCTGACCTGAAGAAACACATTCATCAATGGACCTATTAGAAAAAGAAAGAGCAAAATGGGCTTTGCTGTTTTTGTATGGTGTTAATAACTCTGCTCCTTTTTAGAAAAATCCCAGGGAACTATTTACTGTGTAGAAAATCCTTTCCAGAAGGAATGTTGAAAGAAAATAGGAGCAGACAGTAACCCAGGAGAGTGGTGTGGCCCTTATAAAGCTACTGCTGTCTTCATCTGCTCCAGATTTCATGCCGACTGCATTTTGCTCATTTTGTACCCCTCATGTGAACCCCAGATTCCAGGTTTGGGAAACAGAACCAAATGGCACATGAAACATAAAACAGGACCCCGCCAAACACAGTGAGCGCTCTCTGGCTCCAAGTCAAAACGTGGCCGAACCACAAAGCTTCACCTGGTTTTGAGTAAAAACCACACAGAACCACCATTTTTTTTCATGGTTTCGGTTTGAAAATGGGGTTTCATGCAAAGTTTGCCCTAGTTTCAGAAGAGCTTGTTGGCAGAGTGCAGACAAGACTTTTGCCAACGTGTGCGCTGCCTCCACAGCCCCACAGTCGGCCAGCATGGAGGCAGGTACTTCTCTGCTGCCCTCAGAAGGCCCAGGTTTTGAGCAATCTGGCTCATGTGATCATTACAAGACTAAAAAAGCATCAGGCATATCATTAAGAAATACAATTGATTAGTTCATCTCTTTGCACTTGGCTTTTACAAAAACAGAAAACTTCTGAAAAGCAATGAATCAAAAGAGGTGGGATGGCAGAAAGCATGATCTAATGCTTTATGTATATATCAGGACAAAGAGACTTGAAGCAGTTCTTAGGGTAATCTGGATGAAAACTCCATTCATTACAAATTCTGAGGTAATAAAGGTAAAGTGGACTATATGAGTATATGGAAGGATGAAGCCACTCAATGTCCCCCTCCTTAGAAGGGGATTAAAATCCCCCTCGGAAGTGTCACATAAGCCATGTGCCCTGGGTTGGTAATGACATCTGGAAACAGGGTCTGACATGACTGAGATCCAAGCTGAGTTTTCCACAACATTATAGGAACTCACCATTGCTCTCTTGGTAAATTCAATTAGCACTTGGATTTATAATAAGGTTATAATAATGAACCCATACAAGGATGAATTCAATCTGTAATAAAACATTTATTGCATCAATAAATGCAAGATGTAAAAGATTAACAATAAGAGAAAATAAATGGCTTGTTAAAAATAGCTTATATCTATGTAATACTGTAAAATTCACATGCAAAAATTTCCCACACATGACTACACTGGATCCCTGAGAGCCGCACCACAAGCCCCATGGTGAGGTGCTCAGTGCAGGTCCCTAGGAGGGGATGTGACTTGCCCAGTCCAGGTCCCAAAGCCAGTAAACTGAACTGCAGGGACTTGACCTTCCTTTCTTCATCTCCATCCACACATGAAAATATACCCTTGGCTTGACTATTGGACAGCAAGGGAGGTAATCAAATGTGCCAACCAGTACAACATAATGTCTCAGGAGCCAGGGTGGGAATATCTTCTAAGGAGCTAAGGGGCAGGAATGAAAGTCCCCCACACTTGCCTCCTCCTTTTGTACAATAATGGAATGCAGGGCTGAAAACTAGGAGATGCCCCCCAGAAGACAGATCTAAGGGGAAAGAGACTTATAACATGGTACCATCCAATGAGCTAGGGGATCCATAAATGGGATGGGCTGAGTTTGGGATATGTTAGTTTTGAGGGTCATGAAATATACTAGTAGAACTCTCAAGGGCCTCCAGAAACTTAGGTCTAGATGTTCAGGTAAGCAGTTCTGGGCTGGAGACGTGGGTGTGGGAATCACTAATGTAAAGGGAGTAGGCCAATGCTATCAGCCAGGGCAAGAGGTTGAGGAAGAAGAGGGTCAAAGGGAGCGTGATGGTTTCTGACCCCCACATCTTCTACATGCAACTGGATAACACGGGACATCAAAAGAGAACAGACCTGGCAAATGATGACTGTAGTAAAGGCCACACACCACCAACTGAAAGAGGGATTCTCACCATCCTACAGGGTTGATCAATGCAAAATCCCAAACTACTTTTTCCTTTAAGTAGAAAGTCACATCTCACTTACTTTCCTTTAAGTAGAAAGTCACATTTCACTTACCCACTATAGGATAGGCCACAGTAAATAAGCCTAACATATAAATACCTCATTTACATAAAAGATCGATCAAGGGTGATCATTTATTTTATGATAGGATTCACAATGGAACTCTATCAAATGGTAAGTGTCCTTAGTGATGATAGTTGTACCAATCACAAAACAAAATTTGCATTTGTTCACACCTTTTGGGAACACAGGTTGGCCTTCAGTTATTTTCATTCATTTACTTTATAGGCAATGCATACTATAAGTTTCTTTAAATAGATAACAAGCAAGTGGATAAATGAGACCAGCAAATATAATCAATTTTCACTTCCAAAGGATCTTTGGCACAGAGCCTAGTAAAAACTTCTATTTATTTAATTACCATGGAATTGTAAGATGTTTTGCTATAGAATATTGATGTAGAAGCAGAAATCGAATGAAAATTTCCCTCGATGAAAGGTATTAATTTCAGGCCCGGAGGTCATTGTTGGGCTCTCTAGTTCAGTATTTCATGAAATCACCTGGAAGGTGGAAGAGTGGGCAAGGAAATCTGCAGTTTTTCTTGTGAAAATGAGCTTATCCAGGTGCCATATAAATGGAAAAAAATGACATAAAGATCTGGGTAATGGATATTAAAATGCCACATAGAGTTAAATGTTGGTCTGGTATTGTGTTTAGGAGAAATTCTTCAAAACTACATTTAGAAAATTATCATCTCTGAGTGATCAGTTACAACCATCCAAAGGGTTATTAAAATTGTCTCATAGAATGTTCTTCCAGTAGAGACATCAGTGCAATGTACTGCTCCATCTAGGCAGGCCACAGAATCCTTCATAAGGAGCTGGTGAACCACACATCATGTTGTTATGCTTGTTCTATGAAATATGTGGTGCTTGAGGTTTGATTGTTGCAATTCATGGGCCTCATAGAAGAATCGTTTCTCCCTCTTCTGAATTGCTAGAGTCTACCACCTCATCTCCTCCTTTTACTAACCTTACTACTTCCTGCCTTCTAGTATGGTTACGCATGCATCTCCTTCTTCAACACAGTGAGGGGAAGATATACATCTCTGACAGAGACCTTGTTCATAGTATGTACACCATACATAATGGATGATGGATGGATGGATGGATGAATAGATGAATGGATAAGTGGGTGGATGGATGGATGGATGGATGGATAGATAGACGTGTGATAGGTAGAATGAAGGAAGTTTAACAAAAATTTAAATGTGCCTGGAAGGTGATTATAAAGTGGTCAATATAATAAGGTATTTTCTTAAGATAAGGTAAAGAATGATCATTCTTTATACTGTAATGATTACAAGGAAAGGATAAAATTAACAAACTTCCAAATGTTTAGCCTTTCCTAGATTCTCTTCATTGGCCTATTACCTAGAAATTAATTAAAAGAATTTGAACAATTTCAAGTTACATGCCACATCTTTTAAGGTCAGAGTCTTGATGGGAACCTACTATGTATTCCATAAAATTTTCTTTGGTGAAAGGAACTGACCCAACATTGTATTTTTTAGAGCTCCAGGGAGCTTAGCACTATGTAAGTCAGTCTATTTGAACTGTGGCTAACTCAGCATAGCCTTATATGGGCACAGGCTTTTTTGTTCTTCAAACTTGCTGAGCCTCGGTTTCCTCATGTGTATGGTTGGGATCCACATATATACCTACCTCGCCTTATAGGGTTATGAAGATAGAATAAGCTAATAGATGTAAAACCCTTAGTTTACAAACAGCCTTTAAGTGACTGAGCCAGTATTGAAATCCAGGATTACCTAACTCCTAAGACTTTTTTTTTTTAACTTTTTATTTTGAAATGAGCTGAACATACAGGAAAGTTGCAAGAGTAATACAAAGGATTGCTGTATACTCTTCACCCAGATTGGCCAATTGTTCACCTCTTGCTACATGAGCCCATGTTTTTTGTCAGTGTGCTTGGGGGTCTATAATAGTCTGTAAAATGGGCACAAGAATGGTGTCTACCACCAAGGGCCATTGTGAGGATTAAATGCACTTACAGGTGTAAAAAAACAAGACACATACATGAGTAGCTTCAGCAAAGCCTAACAGAACCTCTGACCAACTTGGAAGCACAGTACAGGGACAGAGCAGGAAGTGAGCCTTCCCCCTGGGTGAAGGGAAACGGGAGATGGAAAGGCCAGCAGAGATGACCTCTGAGGACAGCTTATAAATACGCTCAGCCATCCAGAGTCAGAACAAAACAGTGATTTCCACATTCCACCCCACTGTCTTCTCCCAGAGAAAGGTCTGCATTTGAATAATCTCTGAAGAATATTAGGCGATTTAATTTGGAAAAGCAAGTGCTGCTGGGCTCAGCTTAATTCCACCATCACTGATGGGGTGGAGGCCATCTGGGGTGCTTCCAAAACGAGTAGAACATCCTTCTGCACCATCTCCCCATGAGGCCCCAGCCCTGGGGTGGAGTCATGATTCCTCGTGACTCCCTGGTGCCTACCACGATCCTGGGGAACGAGAGGACCCTCCCAAAGTGTCCACTTCCTTTAGCTGTACAAAGTCAGAGCTCTGTTCAGAAGCAGAAAACCACTCAGATGCCACATGCAGCCCACAGAAACTACCTCCGTGTATAATAAAGCGTGTTCTTCAGGTCATTGTCTCAGAAGGCAAACCGTAGCGGCCGGAGGAAGTTCCCGTCTGCCAGCCAGGCCTTCAGCTGCACAGGGAACACACGTGGCCGCTGCAGGCGCCGTCACAATACCCAGAACAGATAGGCTCCGTACCTTGTAAAAAGGTCTGTATCACATAAAAACAACCCCGAAGATGATCGATTTTGCCAAGTGAGCGTGACACAGGCCTTTTGTCCTTCTTTTGGTTCTCATTCTGCTTTGGACTTATTTGTGGAAAGTTATAATGAGGCTGTGCTTTGCCTTTTTTCCCTTAACTGATAAAGTACTGCAAACTCTGGCCATCATCCAGGAGTGCAGCCCCTCATGAATTTTGCTATTTTTTGCACATCGCACCATATGCAGGCCCGGCAGAGAGGCATGGTTCCGTATTCCTGGCATGCAGGAGAGTCACTGAGAGATATCATATGGTCTCCTGGCAGAAGTACAAAGTGCCTCTCGCTGTTTGATCTACTGTCTTAAACTTAAATGCAAAATCTGATAATTGGGTCAGACAGGAGAAGAAACTGAGCAGTAAAGTTCTTTTCATTTCCTTCTGCTCTTTCTCCTCGTTTCATCTTTGCTTCCTTTCTTGCTCTTTCTCCCATCTCCCTCTCCCTTTTTCCCTCAGCCCCTGAAGGAGACAGACCGCCTTGTTCATAGAATGGTCTCTAAGGGGAGGTGGGCTTATGGCTGGAAAACCTGTCAAGAGAGCTTCCGGTCATGTCTGTCAGCTCCTCACTAGATGCACACTAGGTCTTTGCTCCATGAGCAACAGACCTGGATAACCATCTTGAGCTTTGCAAAAGCCAAAGTCATGGCTGGGTTTACTTGTTTAGAAATATTACTGCCTTTCCAGACTTGGATTTGTTTAATGTAAAAGGAATTCCTCACAGTCTCGCTGGTTTAGGGCATTAAGTAGACAGAGGCTTGTACTTCAAAGGGCACAAGAGATAAGTGAAAACTGAACTCTGTCTTCAGACAGAAGGAGTCTTCGATAGGAAATGTCTGAGTTATATGTCTCTGCCCAACAATTTCTAAATAGGGAAAGAGGACTTTTCGTTTGATTTCACCACTCTGAGACCTATTGCAGAATTGCCTGCATGGTAACCGAATTGTTTTAGCTGGATGTAAACCTAAATATGGCTTCCCAATGTACATGAATTTAGTAGTCGCCAAAGAGGGTACAAAGTTCACAAATGACAAAGCTTTCTGTCAACATCACATTTTCAAATCACGAACAGCAGCTACTCTTCGGCTTAGTCACAAGAGTTTTCTACAGATGAGGCTGCCCGCCCACTGTGGTAGATGCTTTATGGACATCCTACGGCGTTGTGGGAATGTTCCAGAAACCACCTGGGGCTTAGGAAGGGCATGCCTGGTAGCCAGTCACACTGTGTCTCTTCATCTGCATCTCCAAACCCACACTTGCTGGACTCGGGATAAAAGAACTTTCTGGACAGTCTTAGCCTTGATTTTAAAAAAGAATCACAGGGAGGCTGCCTGAAGACAGAATGAGGTCATGAAAGGATTTTGCCTCTCTGAGGTGTGTAGACAAACTCTTGGTAATGGCAGCAGAGCAGTTCCTTTCTCAGAGGCCCCTCCTTTAATTGCTCTGCAGGTCATTGTTTTCTGAGGGTCCTGTCTCAAATTTAGACTCTTTGGAGGGCTGTGTCAAAGGGTCATTTTAACTAGGACCTCAATTTCTAAGGTTGCCCAGTATCTTTCTGATTGTCCCATACTTCCTGGCAGGTCTTCAGATCTCTGTGGGGGAACAGGTTGCTTTGGAGGAATCACCAGACCAAAGCAATAAGCCAGCACTAGAGCCTTGCAGAGTGCTCAGAACCAACTGGCTTACTCAGACACTGATGACCAAACCTGGACACAGCCCTAGATCTAAGCAGCTCTGCAACCTGTCTCCTGATGACATTTGGGACCCCAGGAAGACTGCAGACAGCTGAACCCAGGGTGTGGGGCTAGGGAGGGAAAGTTGGCGGCCTAGAAATGCTAATTGGGGTTTTTTCTGGACATCAAGGGCCCAGGGGTGGGGGTAAGGGGCAGATTCTCTAGCTTGCTCAGACTTAGCAGCACCTACATTTAGGAAGCCTCTAAACTGATTTGACCTGAAAGAGAAAAGAAGCTGTTTCTCTGAAACAGATGATTATGTGACACAATGAATTGCGACTCTTTTGATGGAAGTGGCCTTGGAAGCAAAGGCCCATGGCCCTAGTAGAGCACCGCAAGGTTTTTCTGTCTTCAAATGGCAGTCCTTCAACCAGATGCTTAGGGCTGTGCTGAAGGTCTCAGTGGATCCCTGTACTAGCATCAGTCACCCTAGTAGTTACAGTCACAGCATGCCTTGACATTCGACTTAATGTCACTGTGTGTCACTTCTCACCAATATGGGGCTAGAGAATCCTCTTGTCCAAAACATGAAATTCAACCTTTTCAATGCAACACCAGAAATGACTCTTGAATGCCATGCGCACGCCTACAGAGAGGCTGATGTGTGACACCACTGGCCCAGGGACTCAGAGGTTTTGGGGCAGAGATCAACCTCCCCTGCTGACGCGAGTGCTGACACATTTATGAGAGCAACTGATGGCCTTGCAACCCGCAGCCTAAGTGGCTTGGTGAGGGGGCCACCAGTTATTATTTCAGTCCAATCAGAAGCTCCGTGAAAAGACAAAATGCTATTTTAAAGCACATGTTTGTTTTAATTACACCACTAAGATTTTTTTTCCACATTACTGAAGAAATTTGATTATTGTTCAAGTAATTCTTTTTGCCGTGCGCCCTTACCCGTAAGCAGGGGCCTGGCCAGTCACAGCTTCGCCTCACCCTGCATATTTCCACATCAGAACGATTTATGGTCACTGCAGCTGCCTTCTTTGCAGCCTCTATCACCATGAAAAGTGAAAATCGAAAACTCTTAGGTGGAAATTAACTTAGAAACAACATTATCACAATTCTTGCATGGCATATGTAACCATAATCACAATTTCAGCGGGAAAAGCAAAAATAAATAGAAAGGCAAATGACGTTAATTTCCATTTGCAGCAAGCCCATCATTGGATCAATGATCTGGTCCTTGGGGAGAAAGTAGGCTGTCATTGATTGCGGGGTGTGAGCCCCTCTGTGAATATACAGCATGGGGGAAATGCATGTGATGTAGCACATTGAAATCCTGGCTGGGAGGGGTGGCGGCCTCCAACCTTCCTGTGATGGCAGAATGGTTAGAACAAAGCACCCACTTCCCCATTCATTGGCATGGGGCTTGGGGCAAGTTCCTTGACCCTTTGGAACTCAATCTCTGCATTTGTTCACTGGGGATAATAAAAGTGCCCTCATAGGGTTCTAAGAATTACATAGCAGACCCATAAAATGCACTTAAAATGGTGCCAAGTACTTGGTAAACCTTTTAAACATGTCAGATGTTGATGATGATGATTTGGACTAGATTTGGGCTTAGACTATACAAGTCCAAGTTGAAGCTCTCCACTTTCTTGCCATGTCATCCTGGGTGAATCAGCCACTCTAAGCCTCAGTTTCCTTATCTGTAAAACAGGGCTCTGTCTAATTTGCATAAGCATGCCAATGAAATTGAGTAAGCCATAGGAAACCGTTTGGTAGCTGAACATGAGACCTCAGAATTTGCCTTTCCCTGGAGGACACTGGGATTGCAATGGAGGGGACAGTTCCAGGATGATGCCCTGGGATACAGTTGGCCAATCCATTTCTTGGTGTGCAGAAGTGGGGGTGCTCACTGTCTGCACGGCTTTACTGAACTGGTAGCCATGGGGTACACAGCTGTCCCCACGTGTGATTCCCTCCCCCTCCAGAAATGTCCTCCTTAGCTTTTCTCTGCAGTTCAGGAACCAGGTCAGAGCGTGGCCAGGAGCAAGGTAGATGCTTGATCCAGAAATGCCCTAGAACTCAGAGAGGACCCCCAGACCCGTGGGCCCCTCCTGCCCTAGTGTGCGTGTACACTTTCTATGTGTCAGACTTGCATCTGAAGAGCCACATAACGGGTGAGTATGACCACCAGGAATCTAGGGAGGAAATGGGGCTCCAGACAAAGTAAACAAGGACATGCAGTTCTGTATACAAATATTCTGAAAGAGCACTCCAGCACCCTTCCCCCTCCCTGCCCCCCATGGATCAGGGTGGGAGGGCTTCTTTCCTTTTACTTTCATTATACATTTCTTTGCTTAAGCTCTTTTCTCTTAATTCTTTGTTTTCCTGAAAGAGGTGGTTATGTAAAAACTGAAGTATCTGGCCCTATTAGCAGAGAAAAGGAACCAGACCTGATGCAGCGAGACCATCTGAAACACATAAAAACCCTCCAGATGATTTTTATTTTAGTTTCCAGCTGGTCTTTTTTGCTGCTTTCTGAAAATTTGAAAATAAGGTATAGAATATGGATGAAGTATGGACTACATACGCAGATCTGTGTGCATGTATGTGCATGAGAGACTGTAGGCACATGTGTGAGCTCACGAGTGTGTGTGCATGTGTGGGAGTGCATGTAAAAGTGTGTGTAGGCATGAGTATTTGTGTGTGTGAGCATATGAACAAGCATATGTGTGTGGGTGTATGTGTGCACTGCTTGTGAGAATGTGCATGTGAGTGTGTGCTTAGAGTACCCTGGAGGTTGGGACAGTTTGGTCACCATCCATCATGTCCTCAAGTGAAGCCAGAAGAGATGTTAGACATTTTGCATTCAATTCATAAATGTGGCCCTGAGGGGGACGTGACTTGCAGGGTCACCAAGCTGGTTTATGGAGGGTGCTGGACCAGAGAGCAGAATTCCCTCTTCCACTTTGCATCCCCTCATACTCCTTGTCCTTACTCTCGGCGGACCTCTGAGACCCCGTCACCTATGTGCTGGCTTCTCATCTCTCCCCACCCCAATTGTTTGTCTCTTCACCTCTGGCTATGAGGACCGTGCACTTGGGTCTAGACGGGTGTCTATAATCCTAAATTAGTACTGACACGTCCCTGTGTGTCATAGAGCACAACTTCCCTTCATGGTCGTTTCATCTTGGAGAGACAGCTTCCATTGTGTTCACATTAAATCACAGGTCCTGGGCCACACGGCTGAGTTAGTTGGTTCTTTCCGTGTTACCCCAGAGCCAGCAGGAATCCCAGTGTGCCAGACCCTCTACAGCAAGCTCAGCCAAAAGAGGGGTAGGACCTGGAATGAATGCACGAATGGGACAAATAAACTTTATGTATTTGAAGGTGAGCAAAGCAGGTTCCCAGAACATTCTGAGACCAAGAACCCTGCTTAGATATGCCGAACTCAGTGTTCCATGCAGCTGAGAGTCAGGCCCAGCTGAGTCCCTCAAAGCCTCCCTTATTGAGGATGCTGCTCTCGGCATCAGTTGCGTGCTCTGTGCTTCCCTGTTCTAGCTTCATGACAGAAACAGCTGTGCTAAATAATGTTCCATTGATCCACTGTCAAAATCCACATCTTGTCTGGCCTTCAGATCTGCCTCACTCTAATACTTCTTGGGGGTGGTCCAGAGCCTGAACAGCACATCATAGGGGCCCAAAATCAAAGGCCATCCCCAGCTGTCAAGGGTTCCCTTCTCAGGCCTTCTGTTTCTCCTCTCCCATGGTTGATGGGTTGGGCACTTTAGCACATGGAATGACAGATTTCTGACAGTGCACAGGGCCTCAGAGACCATCTGAGGGCACCCAGCTCACATGAGGACACTGAGGAACTGAGCCAGCCTAGAGCCAAGCTTGGGTGAAGGACCGGGCTCCCCTCTGGGCTTCTGTGTCCTCATCCAGCCGCTCCCCAGCCCTCACCCTAGCGCCTTCTCTCTGCTGGAGCTTTGACTGGTCACTGCTGCCCTGGAAAGCCGTGGACACTCAGGGAGTGTCCCTGGACAGTGTCAGGGAGCCAGGGAGGAAGTGTGTCCCAGGTAGGTGCTCAGTGCGCATCCCTTCCATGCTGCCCACTGGGCCACGAGCCAGAGACACAAGTGCCACTGTGACAAGGCTCTGCCCTCCCGGGGGCCACAGCCTGACCCACAGACATCAAATGCTCTGTAACTGAGGCTCTCAACCTTGACTGCACATTAGAATCACCACAAGAGCTTTTCAAAAATACTGAGAGCAAAGTGCTAGTGTCAACATGACTGTCTCATTCCTTTCCTCCATTTGCTCTGGGCTCTCTTAGGGGACCACAGGGCAGGCACATGTTTTGACTGGCAACGTACAAAAACCTATATTCAAATATGTCCCCACAGGCAGGCTCTCCAAGGCTGTCAGGAAAGGGACAACTGTTTAAGGCAGGGAAGTGGAATTTGGGGCTCAATTTACTCATTTGCTTCTCGGGAGAAGCACCCTGGTCACCGTCTCTTAACCACGCTTGGCAAAAATGTTGCAGTGAGGATGTGTACGTCTGTGGTTGAGGAAGTGCAGTGACGTGGGGCTAAAATCCGGATTTGGCCATTTGGTCAAGATCCTTTGGTTTAGTTCTTTGAATCCAAGCACAGCCTCAAAATGCCAGCATGGAGTGGTAAAGGAGGAACATAGAAACAATGACAACTCTAGCCAATAGTTGTTGAGAGCGCTCACCTATTTATATTTGAAGGAAGAGAGGGTCAAATGACCTGATTATGGCAAATTTCTGTAAGTCATCCCTTTTCTGACTGCCTAATGGAGTTTCTCTCAAATCCCATCAAAAGGGAAGAGTTAAAAGGAATGTGAAAAACAAGCAGAGAAGGAAATTTCTTTGGGTTAAAGAGAACATCCTGTTTTGAGTCCTAAGCAAACTTAGGGCATGGTGGGGAGGGGAGGTTGCTCAGCTCTTTGCCTTTGGCAAAACACAGTCTCTTCTTTCTAAATGTTTTTAAATGCTTAGGGGTGGCAAGAAGTGCATTGAACTGCTCAGACATCAAAAATCTATAAATTAATAAAACACATAAATAGAGCTTCCATTAAATTGGACAAGAACTTTGAAACACAGAAGAATGTGTATTTAGAGAAGTATGCTGGTTCTGAAACATAATTTACTGAGTGAAGAGCTAATCCTTCAAAACCAAATGTGCCTGCCCCCCCATTTCCCACAGAAAGTTTATTTGGGAAAGAATACTGGCTGTGCATCATGACTAAAACCATTGCTCACACTAAGAACTGTAATAACAGATGACTTAGAGTCCCAGATCACCATTAGTAAAACATAGGAGAGGCCAATGCTGTCCTTGAAGTCATTCTCCTCTGTCCTTCTAATACAATTGTCAAGGAAAGCCCCAGGGTCAGGGTACCAGAAATCTATTGCAGAAATGCTACTCAGATTTTTCTTCATGTATCACAATTTATCATCCTCTCACATGATCAGTCAAAACATTTAGGAAACATCTGAATATCCTTTTTTTCTTCAAACTTACTAGCTTCCTATGTCTGCCATAGCTTCTTATGCAGCAAGGGTGTTTTGTCTTCACAGTTGTCTGCTAATCTAGAAAGGAGTGGGCTTCCGATATGATTCCTTTACAAGGCAGCCCTCCAACTTTCCCCCACCTTCCCGTCACCCCTAACCTGGAGACATTTATGATGCACCTTTGTCCATGATTCACCCAGTACTGCTACTCCCACCTTCTCCGGTGTGTTCACAGACACATCTGTTCATCTGCCTATGGTCAATATCAGAGACTCCTAGAGTTAAAAATATACAGTCAATGAACAATAAACTCTCTCATGGAACTCAGCAACCTTGCAGAGTAATGACCAAGGACACTACAGTGCTCCACTGCTTCTCGGGGCTGGGCAGGTCTTAGAATGTCTTTGGCCTTGATCTTAGATGGACTCTGTCCATGACTGCCTTCTCGGGGCTGGGCAGGTCTTAGAATGTCTTTGGCCTTGATCTTAGATGGAATCTGTCCATGACTGCCTCAGTGTAGTGGTTTGGGTAACACCAGCTGATGTAACAAATAAATTCACAAATCTAAGTGGTTTATCATAATAAAGTCCAAAATAGGTGCTCCTGATCAGATTCAGAGACCAGGCTCCTTCTGCCTTGTGGCTCTGTCATCTTGTAAGGTTGCCACACTGGTCTGCACCCAGCTGGCAGGAGGAAACACGTACGGGGCATTGTGCAGGAGAGACTTCGGGCCAGGCCTGGGATGACATCTGCCCCTTCTGCTCATAGTCAGTCATAGGTCAGCTTCTAACCAGCAGGGAGGCTGGGACCTTTCTCTGACTGTGGGCTCAGGAAGAACAGGAGGTGGATTTGGGGGACACCTGGTATAATGCTTCTCTCTGGCACCTGATATCCCAGATCTGCTGCTGACCCCTGACCTTCCATGTCTTTGCCCAAGTCTGTGTCTGGCTCGGCTTTGCTCTGCATGCCCAGACTTGCTGACCTCCTTGTATGTGTGGCTCCCCCTCCTAGATTTCCCAGGGCCTCTCCATACAGAACGTCCCCTGCCAGCCCAGCTGTGCGACCCCTGGCCCTCACCCCCAGCTCTGGGTAGTGCCCTCCGCCTGTTAGGAGGCTGCCTGCCCTACCTGAGGCTCCCGCTGCCATCACTGCCATCCTGCTCATGGCGGATGGGCTCCGGCCTGGAGCAGCCTTTCTCCTGGGGAGCCTTGGCCTAGCAACACTAGCCATTTCTTCTCTGCATCTGCCTCAGCTCTAGGCTGAGCTTTCTCTCCCTTGGGCTCTCAGGCTCCTGACAAAATTTAACTCCCCCAACCACCACTCACCCAAACCCAGGCACATCAACCCCTTCTCGGCTTTTCTCAACAGCTGTCTGCCTTAATGCATTCAGAAAGTCTTTTTCTCTTCTCTTCTACTCTTATTTTCACTGCATGTGTGGCTGGTTCACAAGCCTTCAGCTCCCTTTGGCCCTCTCTAGCTGCCTCAGGAATCCACAGTTTAGTTTATTTATATTTATTAATAAATGTCCACACAGCACTGATTATGTGCTATGTACTGTGCTTCACAAATGTTAAGTCAATCTCAGAATCCTATGAGGTAGTGACAGTGTTATCCCCACTTTGAGGCTGAGAAAACTGAAGCACAAGGAGGCAAGTGACTTGCCCAAGGTCACACAGCCAGTAATTTCTCCCATGCAAGTGGTAATACTCTCTTTTCCCTTCCTCTGGCAATACCATTCTAGACCTAGCTCAAAGGATGTAGAGTCCTAGAGTCAGAAAGGAACTTAGAATCATAGTCCAGCTACACTTCATCTTGTAGATGTTCGTGCTGAGTCTTGGAAAGGTGAAGGGCTTCCCCACAGCCATGCAGCTCATTGCTGAACATGATCAGACATGGAGCCCACTGTTTTCTGTTTCCTCAATAAGAAAGCACCCCATCAGGTCACTTCTATCATAGCATGTCAGCTTCTAAGAAAAATCCCTTATCTAATATGAGGTAAACACACTGTAATTTCGATGAATGCCCCATATTCTACTGTCTTCTAAAACTGACATGTTTAGGAGGAGTTTTTATTTCATCCCCATTCTTTGCAAGGATGTGTTTGATTGGAGATTCGAGCACACAAACCCATGGCGGGATGGGTTCCCTTTGACAGGGAAGAGGGTTGAATATGGACACAGGCATCCTGCCCCAGCACGCAGCAGAGGAAGCCACAGAGTCACCTGCATGCAGCACATGGGCCATTAGTCAGATACAGCATGAGCCTGGTGGCTCCAGGTGCCCCGGTAAAGGTTAAAGATTTCTGAGACAAGAAAGCTCAAGTTGGAAGCACCACCAGATAGCCAAAGGAGGTAAGCTTCATTTTGGAAGCCGTGAATGGGTGACTATTCTAGAATGTGTCAATATCTGACTGATGCAAAGCTTTGTGACCCTCTTAGCTTCAGATATAGAGAAAGAATGAAGAGAAAGCCCAGGTCAAACCTCAACGGGGTACCTATGAGGCGATGCCATGCTCCACATGTGCTTCCTCTCAGGGGCACAGGGGCACACTCAGCCCAGAGCCCCAGGGGCTCTGAGACAGCTCTCCAACAGAGCCACCCCTCTACATCCCCAGGGTTACTGCTTTAGCTCAAGGAAGTGCTGACTTCCCAAGGACAAGTGAGTCCCTGGTTTGCCCCAGGTGGGGACTCTCTTCACATTTCACAAGCCACCCTGGTTCCTGGATTCCTGTCAAACATTCATATTTCTTGCCTGTTTAGCCCTAATTTTCCAGGGAGTTGTGCGACGTTTTATAATTGATAATTATTACACTCAGCACCCCATAATGCTTTCCATCTTCAAAGCAGTCAGCAAATATTAGAAAACACTCATAACACCGCCTTGGCCAAGTCAGCGTTTTTCTCCCAGTTTGGCATTTGGACACTGTGAGGCCCTGAGCAGGTGACCTGGGATGGAGGTCAGGGCAAGTGTAATGTCACAAAGCTCAGATGTGTGGTGGCCGGCTGCTTTCTGCTGTCTGTTGTCTTTCCCCAGCATTCTTTTATAGAGCAGCATTTCACACCAGAAAAAATGGGGACTCATGTCCTGGTGGCACACACCCTCTCTGTGCCCTGCCATGTGGAAGATGTTTATTTTTAAGTTCATTCTTCACAGCAAGCCCGGTGGGCAGATTCAAACCTGTGGGCAAAGAGCACATTTACCCCACAAATGGAAGTCAGTTTGTAAGTTGTGGGGGTTGAGGTGGACAGGGTAGCAATCTATCCTGGATCGTGTACATGGGTGAGAACAGGGAGGGGGCATATGAGAAAGCAAGGCCGGAACTTCCATCAGCTTGGACCCCCCTTGCTCAGCATCCAGGGGCCTTGGAAGCACAGTCCGTGAGAGAGATGGTCACCCCTCCTCACGTGAAAATGCACAAACTCACACGGTTGTGTCTAGTGTATGGCATAGAAACGACACTCATTATTAGCAATTCGGTGATAAACAGGACTGGCCAAGAATCGGGCATTGTGTGGACAAAATGGCCCAGTATCTGTAATTCTCTCTTAGTGGCTGTATCTTTATGAAAGTGTAGACATAAAATGGCTTTATGAAAGTGTAGACATAAAACCCTAGATCTTGAGAATGCATAATAGCAACTTCAACAAAAACTGACAGTTTTCTGTCTGCTTACATTATTGGTTTGCATGCTCACAAATGTGCCCCCATTTCATGTTTTAAATAAGAAACATTTTTGACTATGTATTTTCAGGCATATGCTGCCGATAGAAACCAACCATCATCACTAGAAAATGTCTCTCTCTGCTTGGGTTGTAGCAAAATATATGATGACTCTCCCTGCAGTTGAGGCTGGGCGCAAAGCTGCCCATCAGAAGTCACAGGAGAGTCCTCTTAGCCCAGCACTGTTCCTGCTATTTTCTGTGTCCAAACTCACACTTAATACTGTGTCCAAACCCACACCCCTGCCCCCAAGCCAAGAAAAAGAAAAGGCAAAAATACCTCTTTTGCTGAATTTCATTTCGGAAATGCAAGATTTATTACAAATGTACTGCTTTGTTTTGACTATTAGTTGGCTTTATTTTTATACTTTTGCTTTCATATGTATGAAGAAAAAAATATGTTATTTGAACTAAAATAAATTTGAGCCAAACCCCTCTTGACAGTTAACCTGGTTGGAGTACAGTTGACTTCCTGCCTATTCCAGAAAAGCAACCAAATGTTCCCAGTTGCTCCTTAATGCAATTATTTGATTAGAGAAAGGCATTTCACTTCCTAACCACTACAGGAATAAGCAATATAGCTGTCAATAATTTTTCAACAGAGCTTCAGGCGTGGTGGTCCCATCCAACCACATTTTTATATATTCATTAACACATTTCCATCAATGATTAAAAATTCACCTTCGAAAAGCTTGGGAGTCCTTAGGGATTTTGCTGATAGGCGAATGACCTTGTCCTTCATTTGTTTATAGGTTGTTATTTTGTTGCTGAATATACACCACATTGCAGCAATTTGCCTCAACCCATCCATTTAAGTCAAATCAGGTTATATTCAGTTTGCCTGCCCTCCTGGCTTCCTTTAAACCTAAGAAAGAGCAAAGCCACTTCCCTGTTTATCCTTCTGTACTTGCCCAGCTTCTCTAGGTAAATTACAGCTTGGTGCCCTAATGTTCTCTAAGGATAAACACAATTGCTCCCATTTATTGAGCACTTACCATGTGCCAGATTCCATGCTACAAGTTTTCATATTTTCCCATCTAATCTTCAGAACCTCTAAGAACATTCTCAAACTTTAGTAAGTATAAACCTGGAGAGCTTGTTTAAAACACAGACTTCCAAACCTCCCCCCAAACCCTACAAATATGGAGGTTTAGAAGTGTCTGAGCTGTACCCAAGGATTCACAATTTAACAACACTGTAGAGCATTTTAGATACAGGGGGTCTGTGAGACTACATTTTGCAAAACACTGCCCCAGCAAGTAGGTACAACTATTATTCCCATATTATAGGTAAAAATCTGGGGGTTGAAGAGGGTAAGAAACTTGCCCAAGCTAACCCAGGAATCAGCCTGTGTCACGCCAACTCCAAATCACAGGACCCTAACCAAAGGTGCACCTACTCTCACTTATTTTAGGAAGAACTGATACTGATTTTTCCCTGCCAAGAGTAATTAACACTAAATGACATTACAAATAATTCCCAAGTTCCAAAATTTTCATACAACTAAGGCTTACTTCTCTCAATAACAAACCACTGCTTTGAAGATAGCTCTTCTGCAAAGATCTTCTCCAGGCAACTCAGGGCAACCAGCCTATTTCTACCTTGTAGCTACATCGTGCGGATACAAGGCCCAGTGTCACCACAGTGGGGAGAGACAGGGCTGGACGATCACACAGGACGCTGCTGGGTCCCTGCCTGGAAGGATCTAGATCAGTTCTACTCACATCACATTGGTCATCATTCAGCCCACTGGCCCTAGTCTACCTGTGAGAGAGGCTGAGGAAGCATAGGATCATATCACATGGACTTTGAGCAACTGCCCCAGGTGAAAGACCTAGGCCTTGCATTCAGCTCCTGGAGGTCCCAGGGCTCCTTAGCCACTGTGATTAGGGTCCCGTCTCTTCATCCTCTGCCTCCTGCTCCCTTGGCTCCTGCCTTTCAGGCTCGCCGCCAGCCTGACTCCAGGAGTGACACTGTCAGTGAGTCATGCCTGCCACAGGTAGTAAGGTGTAAGAGGCATCCGGTTCAGTCAGCTCAGGCTGTTATGACAAAATGCCATTGTCTATGGGGCTTAAACAGCAGACATATTTCCCACAGCTCTGGAGGCTGGGCAGTCTGAGGTGAGGGGGCCAGCATGGGTGGGCTCTGATGAGGACCCTCTTCCTGACTTGCAGATGGCAGCCTTCTCACTACATCCTCACGGAGGGAAGGAGAGCAAGCACACATGTGCATGTGCCAGCCCGCTGGTCTCCCATCATGAGGAACCCTAACTGCCTGGGTGCATGGAACCCTGATCACTCCCCAAAGGCCCTGGCTCCTCATACTCTCACACTGGAGGGGTAGGGTTAAGGGCTTCAGCACAGGAATTGGGGGGGAGGGGAAACATCCACGCCATAGCTACACCCCAGAAGGGATCCAGTGTTTTCCCCTCTCATTTTCACTTCCCACCTCAAAGACAGCTTTCCAATCCAGACCAAAAATATGGGAACTGAGTTTTATAGCAGCTGCCTCTACTCGGTTATAGCCAAATACATAAATGTGGTGAACTACTCTTTCTATCGCTTAATATATTGCCACTTACATGGTAAGTTTGAAAAAAAGTGTCTTGAATGAGCCAGCGGACAGCATCCCAGAAGTCACACAGTGACTTGCTGTTTGGTTTAGATTTGGGTCCATAAGAGCAAGGTTCACAGCTCATGGTCAGTGCTTTGAAGAAAACTTCAAAAAAATCATTTCTGAAATAGCAATGCCATTTGACACAACAAATTCGCTATTACTTAAATTTGACTTCTTGGTCTCCAGGTTTTTGCTTGCTGAATTTTCTATTTATCTCCCTCCATCTAAAGGGCAAGAAACCTTTCTGGATACACTTCTCTTAGCAGAATGAATTTCTTCTTTCTCTGGGATGCTTCCCCAACTGGGTTTATGTTTCTATTCGACAAAGTCATGTTCAGATCATACTTTACTGAGTTGCGCATTTTTCTTTCCTAGAGACCAATAAACATATTTTATTCATCTCTCCTGTACTCCACCAGTGAGAAATTGCATTCAGAGACCAGAGGAAAGTAGTGGCTTAAACAAGATAAAAGTTTATTTCTTTCACATGGTAATTCCAGATGTGAATAGTCCAAAGCTGACCTAGCAGCCCTACCATGTCATCAGGAATCTAGACTCCTTTGTCTTTTTCCCACATCATCCTTAAAGCTCAGCTTCTATTCTCAAAGGATGCCTCATGACTCATAATGACTACCAGAGCTCCAACATCACATCCACATTCCAGTCAGAGGGAATAGGAAGGGACAAAATGCCCTTTCAAAGAGCTTTCCTGGAAGTCCCATCCAAAATATAAGAATATATTCACGTGACTGTCTAGCTGCAAGAAGACAGAAATGGCATCTTTTACCTAAACACATTGCTCTCCTCAAAAAAATTGGACTCTGTTTTTAAGGAGAAGAGAAGAATGGACATTGAGTACCACACAGAACTTGTCCAAAAGAGGCACTTGTCAAAGCTTGTTGGACTGAATTACATTCAGCTGGGCAGCAGCTGCACTGCATACATTTTTTTAAACTGCCAAAAACAGAGACTCTTCAACTGAGCTATGATAGTTTTAACCCTGCCTCAAGTCAGTGCCGTATGCCTTTCTGACTTTTAAAAATGAAAATAGTAATTGCCTTATTTTTTAATGGGAAGTGTAGCTGGGTTCTAGCAGGAAAATCACATGCTCTTGAGAGACCTCGGACTGGAAGCCAGCATGATCAGTCATAGCCAGTGTGATTCAGTCAAATTACATAATTTCATTGAGGATCTTGTCTGCAAAATAGAGACAAAAAGACCAATTTCATAGCATAAGGATGTAATTAATGAGGAATAAATGAGGTGAAAGAACGTACGTTAGGTGAAATCCTTACACCGGTGCCTAGGATGTTCAGTAAACAGAAACTTTGATTGGCAATGAGAATATGGCCCCTTGGACACTTTAAACCTCCCAAACCTCAGTTTCTTTTTCTATAAAATGGGGACATTCTTATTTAACCTTCCAGAGTAGTGAGGACTAGGTAATTAAATGAGATCATTTTAAACAAGAGAGCATAGCAGTTGTAAAGAAATTACAAATGTATAAAAGTTTCATTCCATCAGAAACTATAGAGTGAAAACTATAGAGTGACTCTCTGGACCAAACCAGACATTGTTAGGCATGAATAAAGAGGGTTTAAGTGGCCCTAAGTTGCAATCTCAGGCACCCGCCATGATGACAAGCCAATTCCACACTTTTTTCTTACAGGAATTCTCCTGTTGAAAAGAATTACAGTTCATTAAAGACCCCAAGGAAAGTCCATGCAGCTTCTCAAGTTTAAGTGACAGGGTCACTTTGGTGGGATTGCTGTCATTCTCCTTGCTGAATTGTAGTATTCCCTCTAGTGTGTCTTCAAAACATCTGAGCCACCTGTGTGAACTACCCTTTTGGCAAGATGAGCTGATGAAGACTCCCCACCTGCAAGGAGGTACTTAACAGTTGTCAACACTGTAAAATGTAAATACCTGCCACTTGATTTCCAGAGGCTGCAGACAAATTGCTTCTAATGTCCTAATGAACTTCATAATGAGCTATTAGAGAGCGAAGCAGCATGTAGCACTGTAAGCATTTACTAAATGTCAATAAAGGGTTTATAAACAGAACTTTAATGATATTCTCTGGGATTCTACAGGATGCTAGTGCTTCCCCTAAATCATGCTGGAAGTTAGCACAAAGATGGACACCTGTGAGAATTCGGGTGGGCAATCTCGGGAGGCTGGCTTAGGCTACTGTGTGCCACAGATCACTCTATAAAAATGCAAGTGTCACATTATCATATGCATAACTGATTATTACCTAAGCACATACGAGTGCCTGGACTTTTTTCTCTGTTTTTGCTTGTAAGCTATTCTCATTACCTATACTTTATATAATGCAAAACAAAACTGCATTTTCATGTATCCTCAATGCAGTTTCTCTCCCATAATTTCCATATGGCTCTTATTTATAATGTAGTTTTAAAAATAAGGCTATTCGTTTTGAGTACTAACCAAATACTAAAATATGAGGTGGCTATTAAACAGCATGGGTGAACATGCAGCCATTAGACCTTAGATGCCCACTTACCTTTGTGTCAGTCTTTCTCCTCCATAAACTGAGAGGCTTCAAGCAGATAATGATGTTTGTTTGGCTGTGGGAAGTTTACCAGGAACAGTAACATTTATATCATTTTATTTCAATTTGCTAAGAGATCTCTACAGTCCTTAGTGTTATAAAGTTCGGTGATCCTCTGACATCAGTGATTCTGTAAATCTGAGCCCAGTGTTGTTCACTGGTGTCCCTTCAGGTGGCAGCTCACTTGGCTTACCTGGGGGGACAACGAGCTCCTTGAAGAAGGGCCTCATATATCATTCATCATTGCACCCCTAGGGCACAGCTTAGTAATTTCCAGAAGGGATAGGACCAATAAACATTAGCTATTGGTTAGCTAAACAAAGCTGGGGACAACACTGAGATGCCTCCTCCCCATTCTGCGTGGGGCTATGACAGGGTCAGCATCTCAGGACAGGCTCACCGGCCTGTGGTCACTGCTGTGACCGTCTCCAGGGCTCAGGCGGCCTGCATGGCCTCACACTTCATCCAGGGGCACTCCTGGGGAGGCTGACCTGGCAGGCAAGCCAACTTCTCTTTTCCTCTTCCCATGGGTAAGTTACCTTCTTCAAAACATCACCTTAACCATTCCCTGGCCAAATCATTCAAGCCAGCCTCATTGAAACAAAGGTGATGTCTCTGCTTTTATTATGTAAAGTCATCTTAAAAACACACACACACATGACATGCTTTACAGAAATTCACTTTCCAGTTCAGCCCTGAAGAGCATGTATTTGAGAAAATAGAGCTGTTTTTAACCTGCCATTAGAAAACCCCCCAGGGGCCTCCAGACTAATTACTATCCTGATACTGGTTGTTCACAAAAAGGGTTTTGCTGTGATATTTAGCTCATTCATTCCTACACTTTTAGGTTAAACTTAACTAAAACATCACAAACATCTGTTCATTCCTGACTTCCACATCTCCAGACAAGCCCAATTTAGTTGTCCTGGGGGACGGGGCAGGAAAGTGACATATAAATAAGAGAACATCTTGAGGCGTGGAGCTGTGTGAGGCCCCCTGATGTCTGCACCCTTGAGACCGGCTGGAAGTGTCCTGCTCTGCATCAGCGCAGCCGCCCATCCTGTTGCTCGGTCACCCCGCCATCACAATAGTACTAGTCCCTGTACCCACCATGCCATATCAGTCCTCTGTGCATCCTGCCAGCCCAGCCCAGAAGCAAAAGTCTGTGCCCTGTGACGCCATCACCCTGAGTTTGGGCCTTGGACATTTAAGCAGAGTGCTCAGGACCTCTTTGAGAAAGTTTCCTCTAAGAGCCTATTTCTATCTAGAATGGAGACTTTTTATACTATTTTTGTGGTGGGCAATGCAGAGAGGTGAGTTCAGATGAAAGAAACGAAGGTGAGATGGAGCCCAGGTGGGCTGACTGTGCTGCTTGAGGCCCCAGGCCCCATGAGGCGAGATGAAGCCCACGGCAGCTCCAAGGCCTTTACTGAGGGGTCTTATTGTTCTGGTCTTTCTTGTAGTCCCCTTTTCCATTTATATGAAGAAACGAATTTCTCAAATAGATAGCTATTCTAAATTGAGGGCCAAAATACCAACCTTCATTTCAAAAGTGAAACAAAAAAGGATTTCTTTTCAATGAACATCCGGGTAGGAGTGGCGGCATGAGGCTAGTGGCCAGCTGAGAACGAGAAGCAACAGACGAAAATACTCGTGAGGAGATCTGACTGGACCTTGGGGTCCAGGCCTTTGACCTTGACTAAGGAGGTAAAATGTCCACAGAGGCCTGGGCGCCTAGGGCTCCCTCTCACGTGTACCACAGCGTGACAATTACTTTCCAGACATGAGCGAAGTGCCATGTTCTCCACAAGAACTTTTATAGACCTCAGAGGAAATGCTTCTGGGGAAGGTTTGAACATGAAAGTGTGTTTATGTACAGCCCAACTGTGAAGTCCCTTCAGACAGTGGGCAGGTCCCAGGGGAATGCTGGCAGAAAAAGGCTTCTGTGGAGAAAATTAAGTAGTGTATTATTTACTGCAATATACAGGGCTTCTGTGAAAAGCATTCATGCTACTATTTTCCTGTAGTTATGAATACATCAGGAAAAAAATTACAAAAATAAGACATGGGCTGCCTTGCTGATAAGGATTTTCACTTTCAGGATATATGTGAAGTTTCAGCATACTTACTTGTATTTATGTAAATAATAAAGTTTGAGATTACTCAATCATTCGTATGAAAATATGCATGTGATTATGTGTATTTATTCAAAAAGCTGCCCCATCTAGAAGCCCTATAAATGTCATCAATCTGAGTGGTAGGATGACAGATAAATGTTTATACAGGGCGCAGGTCAACATATCTGAGTGATGGTGGTCCACAGAACCTGAAACTTCAGCCTCCAATGGTTTTTCAACTAACATGTATTAAATCCTTGCTGTGAGCAAAAGACTCTGTTAGATGCTGTCATAATGAACAAAATTCAGTCCCCTGCTCAAATATGTCATTATTTATTTGGTGAGACGGCACATATAAAATAAGGGGGTATACTAACCAGGCCTGCTGAGGCACAGGTACATCACACCACTTGGTGTGGTCAGAAGAGCGAGACAGCAAGAGTTCAAGGAAGATATGGAGGAGGTGCCCCTTGAGCTGGTCTCTAGAGGAGCTGTCTTGCCCAGGTGGGGAGGCATCACTGATTATAGACCAAGGGAGGAGCAGGTGTGGTGCTTGTGGTGGATCTGAAGGTGGAGGGGCTTGCCTTTTCTCTGGAGCTCAGGAGGTAAAGTCCTGTAGGACTCATAGTCCCTTCGAGATGACTGGAGAGTCTGGGGACAGCTGAGTGTCATAGCCCAGGCTCATTATGACTGTTACCCCATGTCTCCACGTCACTAGGTGGTGACCCTGGCCAGGGAGGCTCTTACATACTCAGCTTGAGGAGCTGGACCCTTTGATGAATAAACCTCTGCTCTCAGAAGCCACTTCCTGCATTGATTCATCAACCACATATGATTGTATGTGAGACCCCCTATAGCCTTCCTATCTGCAGTGCAAGGCATTACTCTAATCCTCTGGAAAAGCGCAAAGCATTACTCTCTAATTCTCAGAGCATCACCAAAAGAGGAAGGCTTTGTGGAGCATGTGACAATAGAACTGGATCTGGAAGGACGACAAGGGCAGAGGTGTATGAAGGAGGATACCTCAAGCAGCTGGGAAAGCACAGATCCAGGGGCAGAGAGAGGAATTTCATGCGTGGTTTGGACCTACCACCAAGTCCATTAGGTTTGAAGTTTATGGTTTTGTGTTTGAGGAAGAGCAGAATAAACCCAGTGAGTTTAGGGATGAGAACACAATAAAGCATCTTTTGAAGCGAGAAATCTCATCGCGATGTCATTTCTTTGGAAAGATTCGCCTAGAGAACATGCAGGACATAAGATTATGGAACTGCTTTATTCTTGAAAAACTATAATGTTTTTCTTCTTGTATTTTATGTAATTATATTTTAGTCCACCTGAAACATTAGATTAAGTATGTTTATAACTAATGTCCATGACTGATCAATACATTTTCACCACTCAGTAGCTGGCTCAAAGCAGATACTCAACATTTTTTGGCAAATTACTCAACAAATATTTTTTGGCAAATTTGCCTTGATAATATCTATAATGGCATGCCTTTTCTCAATGAAATGATTTATTTCACAGTATTCAGTATTATTCTTAGGATTAAAAAAGGTAATTTAGAAAGTTAACATTGGAAACAAAAGATTACAGTCAAACACAATGCATCCATTTGCCAAGCCCCATAAGCCATGCTTTGATGTTTTAATGGCTCCCAAATCAGTCAGAAGCCATCTGTTAAATAAGCAATTCATTTACCAAAGGAAGTGTTAACACTGAAACTATCTATTACCTTGCTAGTGTAGTTAGTTATTATCTGATTAATGAATATTAGCTGGAGAAGATATTAGAGTTATAGATTTATTATCAAAATGTTCACTTAACCACTAACATGACTGAAAAATATAATAAGTATTTTTACATATGGCTGCAGCATGACAGTGATGGTTAGAATACTCTCTAGTCACAGAAATACAGACCTGATTCTCCCCACATCCATCTGACATTCCCAGGGCAATGTGTACCTTCTGATCTGGGAGGAGAGGGCAACCCCTCTTCTCCTTCCATATTGTGCATTTGAACTATGAAAATCCAGTCTGCCAAATGACATTCATGCTAGAGAAAGCATATCTGGACCAAATACTCAAAGAAATGTAATATTTTGCCACATATTTCATGTGCTGGCCTGCTTGTGCACCCAAATATTAACCAACCCAGAAGAACACTCTGCCTGCCTGGCTCTCAGGAGAACTGCTCAAGATAAGAAGAGTTATATGATCTGAGTCTACACAATTTTACCCTGATTAATAGGTAATTCAGGAAAGTGCTCTTTCTTTATTCAGTAAGGTTGAGAATCTCAAAGAATAAGAAAATTGCTGCAGGGATGTGGTAAGCATATGAAATGATTTCCTAAGTCTTCTTTCTTGCATCCTACTTTATTGAAAAGATGGGGAGAAAAAAGAAAAAGGGTTTTATATAAGCAAATGCTCTACCTAGGCAAATTTACCCCACCATCCACCACCATCTCTATCAAGTGATGGTAAGTGAAAATATTTGGCTCAATCATATTTGCACACAGTGGATTTGGATTTCTGCCCCCAGTTTTACTGGGCCCATTTGTCAATGTGCAGGTAATTTTTACTTGAGTGCCTAAGAACAAGCCCAAAGGACCATTGTATAAATCTCTGGGCCTTCTTTGAGGGGTGTCAACATAAACAGGCTATGGAAGGTCAGTCATGTGACCTAATAACTGAACCAACACTGGGACCCGGTTCCGTGTTCTTGCCCCATAACCCATTGGCGCTCTATAGCCATTTCTCTCTTCTGTATTAAGTACAATAGATTTTGATTAGTTGGTCCCTTTATCGCTCTTTGGAGTAACAACTGGAAAACTGGCAATTCATGTGAATTATTTGCCGAGAAGAGATTAAAGATGCTTTCTATTCTTTAAGAATCCATGTTTTAGTTCTTGTTTTAGGTGCTGGAAAGGGCCTGCGGTGCACTGTGTGGCTCTCGTTGGACGCGGCTTGGGGTACATCTGGTAAATACAGCAGAGGAGTCAAGGGGGAAAATGCTCCTCCAAACAGATTATTTTCTGTTTTTAGTTCCTGGGAAGTTCTTTGTATTTTTCCACACAATGTGAAAAACATGGCCATAAAACCAAAAACAATAGAACAGTCAGAGTGAAATTGGTCTATTTTCACTCCAACATTTGCGGTAGTTTGCTTCAGAAACTGATCTTGATGACATGGCTGATTGTCCCCCGTGGTCCCAAATATGCCAGCTACTTGGAGATATGCAATGTGCCAATCCAGCTGGAAGGAAAGAGGGTTAAACTTGGGGTTCTGAACTCAGCTATGGGGGCAGTGGTTATAACTTTGCTGAACTTCACACTTGATGCAGAACTCACACTTGATGTGGCCATCTGGCAGGGGGAGGAGGGGAATTTTCCTTCAGCCTCACCCAAGGCTGCCAGCCTACTTGCTGTCTCACCATTTTAATTTCAGCAACATACAATTGTGCCATCACTGCCTGGAACCTCTGAGATCCAAAACCAGTGTGATTTGCTCATTTTCCTTGAGGACAAACACAGACTTAAGCATGCACAGAGGGCCATCGGTGTCATCCCACTGCTGGAAAGAGTCCATTAACCCAGCTAATTGTCCTCACCACTCTGCCTTAAAAACCCTGCTCACCCTCCCATGTGAATGCAAAGGATGCCTCATATTCAACTGTGGCCAATCCTGGCATTTAATGCCATTTGTATTTATCAGACTAATGGAAGTATCAATTAAGCACAATCAAGAGTAGCTCTTAGAGCAATAATGGACACTTATCTGAACTTGGGGCATAGTGAAGAAAGCAAGCTGTGCCCTCCTCAAGGCATCTGGTGAGTGTCAAGCAACTATGAAACCTGTACAGCGAACCAATCCAGTGAAAGTATCTGCACAATCACATTTATATCCAGTCTTGCTAGACACAGTCATCAGTCTATAAGGCAATGAATATACAGGTTTTACTTGAATGCATTAGACCAGATCCAAAGAGTCACACATCTTGGAAAACTGCAATATAAATTACCTGTGGAAGATCACCTGGCCTGATAGTTGAACTGACACTGGGACCTGGTTCTGCGTTCTGTCCCCAGGAGCACAGTGGTTCACCCAACATAGACGGGTACCTCAAGGGAGTGATTTCTACACATCTCGCTACCATAACTTCTCTGGTATTTGAATCTCACTGATGCAATCCTGGATTGGGTTGCAGGAATGGGGTGCCGACGTCATAAAATTTGAAGGTACTTGTTTCTTCATTGTCTCCTAATTTTCCTTAAGGAATCAGACCATATTTTGCATGGTTCAGAGTGCCCTATGAAAGAAAATCCATGGTTTCAGGAGTTTTCTGCATTACTGAGATGAAGGCACCTTGCA
Source organism: Manis pentadactyla (assembly GCF_030020395.1). NCBI lineage: Eukaryota > Metazoa > Chordata > Mammalia > Pholidota > Manidae > Manis > Manis pentadactyla. The sequence goes on along the minus strand of NC_080019.1, from coordinate 187,426,883 downwards.
AGCTTTAACTTGCTGCATATGTCTCTCATTAAATAATCCTCCAAACTTCAAAAAAAAAAGAAAAAGAAATCATCATCTATAGCAATCCATCAAACAATAAAACTATTATTAGCTTTCCATACCATTAAGAAATTAGATTCTATACACCCATCCTTCAGATATCTGGCTTTAGTAAAATGACCCTCAAAAAGAATGTGGGTAAATACAGCTAAAACAGTTTTTGCAGATTATATGGGCCGACACCTAAGAGCATTCTTTAGTAAGAGTCTTAACATGTCATACATGAAAAGACAAGAGTTTTGAAAGACTAATTGGTAGATTATGTTAAGCATCACAAAATAAAGCATGTTTCTTTGGCTTATATTTGGGTAGGTCTTTGTGTCTCATATTCAGACTCCTCTGTGTTATGATGTCAGATACCTTGGTCAGGATGTGTTGAGCTGGGCATGAATCAGAACCCGTATGGAAAAGTAGATAGCTATTTTTATAGACTATTTAGGAGAAGCCCTGGGAGTTGCTACAGGAACAGAGGAGTTGAAATTCCAGGATGAAAGGGTAAGAGAAACTAAGTGTTTGTGGGAATAAGTCAGCATTAGGAAATAACCACCCACTCCCTCTTCTAGTACCACAGGCATCCCCCACAGTCAGCTTCAGCTTTCCTCATCAAACTGTGCAGACTGTGTTCAATTACCTATTTCTCTTACTCTTATTCTAAAACATATGGGGGTACACAATAATGTATGGCATAGGACTGCACTGAAAAAGAAAAGGTTAGTGGTAGGTGGTCCACAGTTCCATTTCATGCGTCTCGTTTGCTATCCTTCATTTTAAAGATATGGCAACTGAGCCCCAAAGAGGAAACTGCCTCACCTCCCACCCTCAGTTAGCAGCAGAGCTAGGAAGAAAAAGTAAGTCTCAACCCCCAACTCAATAATCATTCTCTCCTGCCATGTTTATTTAAACCAACGTCCCCTGAGCAGACCCGTCTCCCCCTGAGGCAGAATACTGCACCCTTGAGTAATGTGTCACTCCTGCCAGGGACCCCCTGGAGACACAGAGGCTAAAGGGAGTCAGATTGACTCCTGGACACTAAAATGGTCACAATTCTGGCTTAAAGCTTGTCAGAAGGGTATTTTAATAGTTCATACATTGAACAGACAATTAAGGCTGGAGAAAGGGACAGAATAACCCTCCTCTGATAACTTTAGAGTACAGGGGGCTGAGGAAGGGCCATTTCAGACTTCAGGCATCTCAGTGCCCTGGGAGCCACAATAGTCCCTCCATGGCTGTGACAGGATCAGGCATCTCCAGCTCTCTGTTCCACTGTGTGGATGGTGCTGGGTCACTGCTCTCTTCAAGAAAGCAAAGTATGTTTGCATTTATTTTATTTCAAGTTGAAGAGGCCAAATATATTTTGCCAGAGCCAGAAGCACAAATCAAAGGTTTCCAAGCCCAGTGGGAGAGACACCTACTAATTATTACTCTTTAGGACATCATAAAGTTCCTATATTTCCTTATGAAAGTCATAGGTAAAGCATCATCTTACTTCACTTGCAAAGGAGGACATTTCAAGGCTGAGTGACCTTGACTAATGGCAAGACTTCTGTAGGGCTCACAAGCCTCATGCTCCTTGAACAAAACTAAATGTAGTCGACCTCATTTCTTCCCTTAAATCTGATTTAAGATTCAATAAATTGGATGCAAACTGTTCTTTTTCATTTATGTCTGAGTTAGAGTATGTATATGTATTAGTGCATATTCTCCTGTATTATATAATGTGTGTGTGTGTGTGTGTGTGTGTGTGTGTGTATAGGAACATGGGCATTGTGCTATCAAAGAACTTAATTTTTGAAATCATGAGGATAATTATTCCTTTTATGTGTTGTTTATTATTTTCTGTGTGTTTAGAAGTTGGCTTGAGAAATTCTAGATTTTGATGTCTAACATAAAACATATTTAACAAGGACTCTAAGGAACAAACAAATACCAATCAGTAGACAGCAAACAACCCTCTACTTACAGCCTGAGAATTCTGGGCTGCCGCTTATGTGAAAGCTGCCATTATTAATTTACCTCATAAGTCATTAAAGTTTCTCCATCCCAGTGGCAGCTTCCATTCTGCAAGATGCTCTGTAGCCACTTTCTGGTATTATTTCTCAATTCATGCCACCGTGGGAAATGCAAAAACAGCAGGAGTTTGACTGTGTCCTGGGAAAAGGTAACACTTTTTTTTTTACACTGAAAAGAATTCAAAAAAGTTATAAAGTTGAAACACCCTCTTCTCTTCTTGCAGAACATTATATGGGTGGTGGCTACGGGGTTCTCTTTAAATTAAAAACAAAAGAAATATGAAGGGAGAGGCATACTTGGCTAAATACTGCGCAATTGTTGGGCTCACCTGGAAGGTTTTGTTAGAAAAGGAAGAAAAAAAAGTGGAAACAAAGTGATACAATGATTACAGAATTTGAAAAGTTCCAGAGTTTTCCAAACCACCCAGGCAGAAGCTGGTTGGGGTCCAGCATCCCCAGTAACATGTGCAGCTCTGCTTTTACAGTCTATTGTTTTTGCAGGTATGTTTAGACTCCCTGGATTTTGAAAGTTTTAGGCAGTCCCCAGTTAGCCCTGTTCATGCAGGGAAGATTCTCAGTATGTAAGCTCTGTACCTGCCTGGGAGGCTGGACCCCGGGGCCCCAGTGCTGTTTGCATAAGGTGCTCAAGACTGAGACTTGGAAGCTCCTGTTTCTTCTCTCATTCTGACATGGCAGGTGTACTTTGTCTTGCCAGGGCCAAGTCTCTCGTATGTGTTCTCTGCTGTGAATGTATATCCTTGCTCTACACCACACATGAGCATTATGATCTTCTCTGATGAAAGAACTCAGTCTGGTTTAGATGTACAAAAAGCCCTGGGAGACAGGATTGAAGCAAACCAATGCCATCAACAATTGGCAATCCGGCAGATGTGACCATTCCTGCCACAAAATATGAGTTCATGTTTTGTTGTTGTCTGCAGAAGCAGCTGTTTGAATAAGAAATTAAAGTCTAACAAAGTATTAAATTATGTTCCTTGAATTTGTTTGTCCCTGGGATAGATTTCTTCTTATAGAAAACACACCATTAGATCTGTTAAGATTCTCTGATAGGGAAATCACCTATTCGTATTAACCGTTTACTTGTTTTTTTAAAGTATCAAATGCTGACAAAATGTGCTCATTGATTAATCATTCAGTTTATAAATTTTATCTATAAAACTTTTGTGAAGAAGACATACAAACTGTGAAGTGTGCCTTTCTATGAGTTGAGTCTAGAACAATAGTAGTAAATATGAATTTTCCTTAGAAGACTTCAGTCCCTTTGGTCCCAACACTTTGCCAGATAAGCAATTAAGACCAAGATTACACTTTATTATCAGAATATTCTCGGGAGCCTATCTGACTAAAAGTTATGATCAGAAGGTTATTCCTTTTTGCTACTCTGTGTGCAAAGACATAAAAAAGGATTATTACAAATGATAATATCAGGCACAAAAAAAGTGTTGAGAAGAACGGCATTTGTTATAGAGATTTTAATGAAGGGCCAAGTTTCCAAACATTTTTTATTAGTTTACAATTATTTTATATTAAGACTTCCCTTCTTTAGAGCAGTTTTAAGTTCCCAGAAAAATCGAGAAGGTATAGAGATTTCTCATATACTCCTATCCCCACACATGCACAGCCTCCTACATTTTCAACATCCCCCACCAGAGGGGCACACTTTTTACAACTGATGAGTCTACATTGACATTAATTGACATCGTAATCACCTGAAGTCCCTAGTTTACATTATGCTTCATCCTTGGCATCGTACATTCTATGGGTTTGGACAAACATATACTGACATGGTATCACGCAGAGTATTTTCACTGGCTTAAACATTGTCTGTGCTCCACCTATCCATCCCTTCTTTCTACCCCTATCCCTGAAACGTCTTTTTATTGTTTCCATAGTTTTGCCTTTTCCAGAATGTCAGAGAGTTGGAATCACACAACATGTTATTTTTGAGATTGGCTTCTTTCACTTAATAATATGCATTTAAATTTCCTTCATGTCTTTTCATAGCCTGATAGCTCATTTCTCTTTAGCACTGAATAATATTCCATTCTCTGGACACACCACAGTTTATCCATTCAACTACAGAACACCTTGGTTGTTTTCAAGCTTTGGCAATTATGAATAAAGTTGCTATAAACATCTGTATGCAGGTTTTTCTGTGGACACAAATTTTCAACTCCTTTGGGTAAAAACCAAGGAGTGTGATTGCCGGATCATATGGTAACAGCATGTTTCGTTTTTTTAAGAAAATGCCAAACTGTCTTCCGAAGTGGCCGTACCATTTTGCATTCCCACCAACAATAATGAGAGTTCCTGTGGCTCCACATTCCCACAACCATTTGGTGTCAGTGTTCCAGAATCTGGCCAGTCTCATAGGTGTGTAGTATTATCTCATTGTCATTTTAACTTACATTTCCCTGATGACATACAATGTGAAGTATCTTTTCATTTGCCTATTTGCCCTCTGTATATTTTCTTCATAAGGTGTCTGTTAAGTTCTTTCACCCATTTCTTAATTGTTTTTTTTCTTTTTGTTGAGTTTTAAGAGTTCTTTGTATATTTGGGGTAACAGTGCTTTATCACATGTCTCTTTTGCAAATATTTTCTCCTAATCTGTGGCTTGTCTTCTCATTCTCCTGCCATTGTCTTTCACAGAATAGAAGTTTTGAATTTTAATGAAGTCCAGCTTATCAATTATTTCTCTCAGAGATCTTGCCTTTGGTGTTGCATCTAAAAAATCATCACCACATCCAAAATCATCTAGGTTTTCTTCCTATCTTCTAGGCACTTTATAGTTTTGCATTTTACATACAGGTCTATGATCCATTTGGAGGTAATTTTTGTGAAGGGTGTAAGGTCTGTGTCTAGATTCATTTTTTTGAATATGTATGTCTAGTTGTTCAAGCACCATTTGTTGAAACCCCTCCTTATTTTTAACGACTGCGTGTTTGGGATTTTGGCAGATGTGGCATTTGGTAGGTCAGAAAGATGCCCCATATAGAAAAGCATTAAGCTCCAAGAGAAAAAGAACAGCAAATATAGAGCAGGAAGAAGAGGGAGAGGAAGGAGAAAACCAAACATGTCTGCCTTGGGCCCTAGGAAGATGTCTGGCTAACAGCATTTAAGCTTAAGGGAGAAGAAAATCATTCCAATTTTTCATTCCAATGAGATCTTAGTTCTAAATTAGAAGCTGGAATAGTTGAGTTAAATATTATGTTCGGAGAGAAGATTCACTTACTTTTGGTTTGGAAAGCCACTACTTCTCAGGGAAAGAAGAAAAATACAATTTCAATTCTCTCAAAAACCACAGACATTAGACTACTTGGAAAAAAATCATGTATGATACATACAGGCATTTAATATCTCTGTCTCTTACTGGCACTGGGTTTTTCCACTGTGAATACTATGTAACTCATGGTTTATTAATTGTGCCTATTAATCAAAATGTAAACTTCAGACGCCATAAATTAGCATTCTGCAAATATAAAATGCAGCATTGCCAGCATGATAAAAGCCCTCAAAAGCCTGACTACTGAAGTTTGGCATCTTTGGGGAGAATGATGTAAAAAAAGGAGACAGTAAGGTTAATTCTCACTTCCTTGGAACCCAGAGGTCTTTTGCATTGCTACTAAATCCATGTGTCAAAGAGAAAGCAATTTTAGAAAAAGGAACTCAACTTTACCTGGTATTTTCTACCGAAAAACTCCAAACATACAGATGGAAGTGGGATTGCTGATACAGCTGGGGATTTTCCTTCCCACTCCCTTTCCCAGGAACAGAGGTATTGTTTCCTTTCTGTTTTTTCCCTATGAAACTTCCTCACTTTGTGGAAGGACATGTGGCATAAAAGAACCCCAGAAGCCCACACTGAGCCTTAAAACATTTTTTGACCCAATTTTTTAGTTGTTTTTTTTCTTCCTAACTGAAGGAATCCGTTCCTGGAATATTTAGTGATCTCATATAAAAAGGTGACTATAAGTGAAGCCATCCAACAAGTTACTTTTTGTTTATTTAATATATTGTTGATTTATCTAATGTGTTATTCATTTACTTGCAATTCATGTATTATTCATTTTATTTACTAATTTCAAAGGAGATGGAATGTGGAAACCAAGGAATGAAAGCAGAACTTGTCGATTAAGTTATTGGGATGATTTCAGACATATTACCCCAGAGTCTTTATGAGTCACCCAGGGTGCTCCAGCTCTCAACAATAGATTATTGTAGTTTATTGGCTGATGGCCACAGTGTTACAATGGCATTCTACCAGGTCCATCTGTGTTTTAGAATATTACAAGCAACAATAACAATAATAATAACTACAATTGCTTGAGTTTTAAGAAGAGACTGCATTGAAAAGGGGATGTTGCACTAGCCAGTCCGTCAGAATAAATGGTAACCTGGCCTTTGATTCAATGAGCCTTTATAAGGTGACAAAGATTGGACCCATCTGTGCATAATCTTCCATGCTTTGGGCCAGGCCCTCTGTCTGCACTCAGAGGAAAGAGACACTGCATGCCTAGGTCAGTGGTACAAAAGAATCCTTTGTCTCTCTCTGTTCTATGAAGAATTTTTCTAAATACTTTTTTTGAAGCCAAACAGAGAATCAGTTTTAGTTTTTAAATCAAATTAACCCCTATTCCCCCCCGAACAGCCATAAATAGTAGTCTGGATGAGAGAGAAAAATGGCTCTCAACTCATAAATGTTTACATAGAAATTACAGAAGATAGTATATGTTCTGCTAAAATCAGAGACTCATGCTTCAAAAGCCTTAATACAGAATGTTGCTCTTCCACCGGGCTGACAATTATTACCAAGTGAATTGTATTCTCATGGCAGCCTGCGGGCCAGGGTCCTGCTGAGCATCTATCTGTCTATACTTCTTGCCATGCTGATTTTTGTTCCTCAGTCCACTCCAGTGTTCTTGGGGTCTGATATCTGGACAGTTAGAGAGAGGAGGTGTCACACCTGTGTTGGACTCAGACATGTACACAGTTACCAGCTTTTTATCACCAATGCCTTCTATGCAGATGTCCATCCTGCTTCCATTTAAATTTGTGAACATCTGTTACACAGGAGATGGGTTAGCTACCAAGCACTACTGTTAGATTTCTCGCCAGCAAGTCTCATCCCTTCATGTGGTTTCTGTTTTCTTCTTTAAACAGTTAATTATGTTTTATTCTTTCTTCTATAAAAGCTAAATTTAGCCAAGTTTTATACTAATTTAAAACATTTTCTGGAAATGACAAAGTGCTATTGTTAAAAAAGCAGGGGGGCCGAATTTTCAATGGTTATCACAAATGAATATAGGAGAAAAATGAACATGGCAGCTTGTGTCTTTAAGTCTTGGGTTTTATTTGATGTATGTGGACAAATAGCATTTGGGCTATAAATCAATTCACAGTCAGTACTCACATATGCATCCTGATCCACAAGGGAGCTTCTGGGAGGGGAGTCTCCTGGCTTCTCTGCTCCTCGTGTTAGTCTCTTCTTAGTGTGGACTTAAAGTAAACTCTGAATTTCATATGCCACTGGCTAGGGCTAAGGAGAGCTATGTGCTCTGTACAAACATTGGCAAACACACTGTAGCGCATACCAACTGCATCCACACATGTTGCTATTTTGGGGGGTACATATTATATTTGCTTTCTAAATTTAATTCAAAACATTAATATAAGAGAGGGAAATGATGGCTGTACTGGCTATGCTGTATCCCAGTGTTTCTCAGCTGGCAGTGACATTGACCAACAGGGCACATTTGGCAATGTCTCAGATATTTTTGTTTATTATCCCATGGATGAGGGGTGCTACTGATAAACAGAGGCTAGGGTTGCAACTATAAATACTACAACACACAGAACAGCTCTGCACAAAAAAAATCATTCAGCCTAAAATGTCAATAGTCTGAGGCTCAGAAATCCTGCTTTACCCAATTTCAAAGAAAAAAAATCTCAAGCTTTTTCACTCAGGGGCTAATTCAATTTTTATCATCATTAGCACCAATCACATTATTACTACCAAAACTAATATTGTTGAACCCAGAGTGCCCTTGAAAACATTCAAAGTCCTATTTAGCCATTATTTCATTTATCTTCTTCTACTTTCATAACATGTATGTTTGTGAAGATACTGTCTGTGTAACAAAGGCAAACTAAGAAACCAAGTGCTTAACTTAAAGCCATATAATGTTTGAATATCAGAGCAGGATTTAAACTCAAGTTGAAGTCCAGCCTGTCCAAGTTAGAAAGCACCAACAAAATGATTCCACAAAGGAAACTCATGGCAGTAGAAGGAGAGCCACGGCTGTGAGATCTGTTCCTTGGCTCTCATAATGTTCCTCAAGAGCACAACAATTAGAATCAGTTAACATATGAGTAACACATTATTTTCATTATAGAAATGTATTTGGGTTTACTCTCTAATCTTCTAGTAACTTTTTCACTGTTTTTAAAAATGTCATTGGTTTAAGAATTCATTAAATGTAGAGATCGTATTTTGAATCATCAAATGTCAAAGGCAGAATCAAAAGTGTGAAAGAGAAAGCCTGTAAAGGAGAGAGAGAAAATGAATAAAGGAAAGTCAGAATAAAAGGAAAGAGGGAAAAAATGAAAGTAAATGCCTGCCATTTCCATGTGGGCAGCTGAAGTCTTCAATTTGTGACGCCTCCATGGAACCTCTGTGTCATCTCTCCACTCCTCAGCCCAGCTCCCGCCCTGCCTTCATCTTTCTTATGTAGTCCTGACTTATACCCACACAGCCTCCTTCCCTGATCGTCAAAGTCTGTCACAGCTTTAATCCAATGAGCTCATCATGCCCTCCTCTGTCACTGACAGACCTGCAGGGCCATCAGCCACAAAGTTGGCCCTGCATCCTATATAGTGCTTCTCTGGCATGACTTCCATGGCCCCTACGGCCCAGTGTGTCAGCCCACTTGTATGTTCACATCTTGGCATCCTCTTATTAGACCCTCTAAGGCCGTGCTTTCCCACATGTAACAACACATAGCAGGCTGGCCCATATAAGGGTGGCAAGTTGGACATGACATAAAGGTAAGAGTCAAACTGAACTGAGACATTAAAATCCCTTTGGCTGTCCTGCCAGACACTTTTCTTCATCAAACACAAGTTAAATATCTAGGCACTGTCAATAGAAAGATGAACGTGACATGGCTTCTGCCTTCCATAAGCTCAAAGTCTAGTAGAAGGGACAAGCATCTTATCCTAACATCCCAAGAAAATAGAAACTGAATCAAAAATTTATAAGCTAAAACTTTACTGGGGTGGGGCAACTGGGTATGTATTACCAAGAAATTGAGAGACAAGAAAAAGAGAAAAAATGGAAGGAGAAAGAGCAAATTCAAAAGGCTATATTCAGATCTGGCCCAGAGCTTTTAAGAAAGCCAGCTAAGTATTTAGTCTCTTCGGATATCCAAAAGGCTGAATGAAACTGCTGTGTCTTGGAACAAAGGTGGACAACTTACTGCTGGATCCTCCCCAGCTACTGTTTCTCATTGATCAAAAATCTACCCAATAGGTATTAATCCTCCTTCACTTGCATGTTGTTACCTGACACCTCCAGGCAGATACTGGGGGAGCAGAGAATCCGTAAGTCTAGTCCTGGAAGTGCGCAGGTGTGGCCAACTTCCTTTCTCAGTTAACATCACACATTGGAATTCTTTGGTCTATGGTGGCTATAGCAGCAGCTATAGCTCTATGATAGTGGCCACTGCCAAGGCCACTCAGACCCAGAAGCAAGACAAGCTTTGTGGCACAGAGACAAGAAGGTTCAGAGTAGTGCATGAACTTAGTCCATTACACCAGTCAGTGCAGTGTGGTGTACTGCATGCCCAACCAAACCAAAGACTAAGACAATTCATAGGAACTTTTTATTCAAAACAGAACACAGGTCTTGACAATTTTCTACTTTCACCTCAGTTCACATTGAACATAATAAAACAATAATATTTGTTCCCTTTTTAATGATTCTAGCTTGCTTAAAGTCATTAAGCACACACACATCTAAACTTGGTGAAGGATCTCATCAAATGTCAGATACTGGGTTCATTGTTAGTGACTTAAAATGTTAGATTCAATAAAAATAAATATAAAAGCACCAAAGAATCACAGTTTAGCTCTGGATGTACTTTGACCTGGTTACATGGATATTTGAAAAAACTGATTCCTACCTAAAGGGTTCTTTGTAGCATGTCACAGGCATACATCTCACAGTGCTCATGCACAGAAAGCTCTGTAGAATGCAGATAGGCACATGAGTTGGAGAAGAGCTGTTTCATTCTAAACAATTTCACCACTTTTATGCTCCCATCCACTAACTGTCCAAGGTGAACAGTTATGTAGTGTGTGTGTGCCTCTGCAATCCCTGGTTAAAGCCAGCAGCTTGGCTTGAACACAAACTACAATACATCTGTAGTTGTCCCACATTTTCTTATACAAATTCTCACAGACTACTCAAAATACTTGTAATCATTATGCACATACACACATGTGTACCTATAAAAGAAAAAGGAGTAGAAACTGAGAACATGAAACAGAACCCAGATGCAATGAGAACACAGATGGGTTTGGTGAGTAGGAAAGAGTAACTCATTGGTCAGGGAAGCAGAGATGAGGGAAATTGGTGAGTAAATGGGAAAGGGTAGAAAATGCAGTCAGTAAAATAGGGTAACCTCGTCATGATTAGTTAACATGAAACAAGCAGCCTGGAATGAGCATTTTCTAGAATACATCATCTACTAGTGAGAGGCAGTTGGGGGAAATGGAACAGGAGTAAAATTTGGAGGGAGAGGGATTTAGGTTTAAATCCCGGTTCTGCTACTTGAGTTAGTAACCATCTGTGTGGATTTTATCTAAACTCTCCATGGCGTGACTTCTGCTTCTGTGCAGTGGGGAGATAATATCCTCCCCAATATTAGAGTCATGAGATGTGAATGGCACATTATATCACAGTTATAATATATAATGCAGTCTTCAGTAAATGTTAATTGTTTTAGATAGGTTTCCTAAAGGAGTATCTTGGATTGGCTATAAGTGGTGTGTGTGTAGGAAGTAGTTGTTGATAGGGGAGAACCTATAATATGTCAGTAGTATAATGGTTGGTTTGGAGAGGCCTGGGGTCATCTTCTCTACAGAAGCTCTATCAATACACCAAACTCAAAATGTCTAAAAAAATGTTTTATCTTCTTTTCCTCAAAATCACCTCTTCTCAAGTTTTTTTCACTCACTCATTCACTCACTCATTCACCCATTCATCCACATATATATTATTCATTAACCATTTTTATAATGTCTATGGTATACTAAGCATTCTATTTGGGAATAGATGAAAAGAATAAGACTCTATAAGTCCATCATCCTAAATAGAAATCTCATGGTTATCCTTGGCTCCTGGGCAGGTCTGTTGTTTCTTATGTCTGTTGGGCCCTTATCTCTTGTTTGTTCTCCTACTTCATGGGTTACCTTGTCCTGCTTCAATTCATCTTACACACATGGCCAAGTTGGTTTCTTAAAAGTTCAAACATGATCACACTTTTATTATGCTCCAGACTCTTCCGTGACTCTCCACTGCCTAAGGAATGAAGTACAAATTTCAATATGAATCCAATCTTTCTGTGCTGCCTTATCTCCCACAATCTTTTCCAAATGCTTTCTCTAGTCCAGAAATTGGAAATGTCTGGTATGTACCCAACTTCATCTTTCCCTCTTGCCAATTGAAGACATCAATAATTGATCACAGCACTCCCTGCTGTGCCCAGGCATGGCCTCAGAACCTTCCTCCAGCCAAAGCTAATCAATCAGAGATTTGGACTCCAGATGAACCTTATTTGGCCATCCGTCCTTCAGTCATCTTGTCAGAAAAAAAGAACCAGAATCTAAACTATTCAATTGCTGTTGTTGGTTGTTTAAAAAAAAAAAAAAGACATGTGGATGAGCCTTTTTTTTTTTTTTGCAATTTGCAAAATAATATTTTATTTTTTGTTGAAGTAGAGTTGATATAGGGGTTTCAGGTATACAACATTGTAATTTAACAATTACATACATTACAAAATGCTCACCATATGTGTAGTTACCATGCAAAGGTAGTATAATGTTTTTTACTGTATTCCCTATGCTGTGCTTTTCATCCCCATGACTTATGTATTTTACAATTGGAAGCTTGTACCTCTTTTATCTTTTCCACCTACTTCATCCATTCCCCTACCTCCTTCCTAGTGGCAAGCACCAGTTGGTTCTCTGTATGCAAAACAGTATTTTTTTTTTTGAGAGGGCAGCTCTCATATTTATTGATCAGATGGTTGTTAACAACAATAAAATTCTGTATAGGGGACTCAATGCTCAATGCACAATCATTAATCCACCCCAAGCCTAATTCTCGTCAGTCTCCAATCTTCTGAAGCATAATGAACAAGTTCTTACATGGAGAACAAATTCTTACATAGTGAATAAGTTCTTACATGGTGAACAGTACAAGGGCAGTCATCACAGAAACTTTCAGTTTTGATCACGCATTATGAACTGTAAACAATCAGGTCAAATATGAATATTCGTTTGATTTTTATACTTGATTTATATGTGGATCCCACATTTCTCCCTTTATTATTATTATTATTATTTTTTTAATAAAATGCTGAAGTGGCAGGTAGATGCAAGATAAAGGTAGAAAACATAGTTTAGTGTTGTAAGAGAGCAAATGTAGATGATCAGGTGTGTGCCTGTAGACTATGTGTTAATCCAAGCTAGACAAGGGCAATAAAACATCCACGGATGCAGAAGATTTCTCTCAAAACAGGGGTGGTGAGGTTCTAAGCCTCACCTCTGTTGATCCCCAATTTCTCACCTGATGGCCCCCCTGTGACTGTGCCTGTCTTAGGTTGTTCCTCCCTTGAGGAATCTTACCCGTCTCTGGCTAACCAGTCATCTTCTGGGGCCATACAGGGAAATGTAAAGTTGGTAAGTGAGAGAGAAGCAATATTGTTTGAAAAGGTTAACTTTTTACTTCTTTGCAGATTTATGTCCTGTGGCTTCCAAGCCCAGCATTTGTCTTGAGGTATCTTTACCACTTGGAGGAATTATGATACTTGGTAAATTCGATATGAGGCACGAATTCTATTTAAGGGTTGTAATTAGGAAGGAAGAAGAAAAGCTATAGGAGTAGCAGACGGAAGAAAACATGGGAAGATTATTTCTTTGACATATCTTCTTGTAGAGTAACTTAAGCATGTATAGGTTTTAAACTACTAATTAAATTGCACACACACATTAACATAATAGGAATACAGTTACATAACCAAAGCAGATCTATAATTACCAGCCATCTCCAGTGAAGCCAAGAAAACCAGTTAGGCACCCTAGGCATTTGTGAAAATTTGTCTATGATATGATGGATATTGTCCAACTGTACTTGAACAGTCTGAGAGAAATCAGACAAATTAAAACAACCCATTCCTGGGAACTGTTCACATCCCATATGTTCTTTTAACAGTAGATAGTCTGTAGTTGTAAGATTTTGGAGCGCTACAACTTGCACTTCTCCTAATTCTTGGTTGAGTTCCGACAGTATAGATCCAGTCAAATTTGTTGTTTTACTGTATGCACAGGCCAGCTTAGTTATCGCCTTCTTCATACCAATGGCAAGTCCAGGAACCAGTAGGATGAATGCAGCTACAACTGCAGCATCACCTGGATCTTTGTTGAGGTTTTCTGATGATCATCTTCTAGTATGACTCTTCCAGAGAGTGCTGATATTAGAAGTTCTTCTTCATAACATATCTTAGTTGATTTTCTGGGTAGCCAAATTAGGCTTTGATCCTCTGTATAAACACAAACAGACCCTTTGCCCACACTTTGATATGCCCTTTATACCATTGTGTAGAACTCATTGGAGGTCACCACACAGGAACTGCTTTTTTTTTTTTTTAAGAGAAAGGAATATTATCAGAAAAGTGTACCTCCATAGCTGATCATCTGACACCCTTTGAGTGATCAAAATTAAGGATATTTAAAGCATGCATTAATCATTGATTTACAGTTAGTCTTATCCTATCAGGGAGTAATCCCCCTTTTCTTTCTTTCTTGTTTTTTTTTTGTTGTTGTTGTTATCTTTAATCTACACTTACATGAAGAATATTATGTTTACTAGGCTCTCCCCTATACCAGGCCCCCCCTATAAACCCCTTTACAGTCACTGTCCATCAGCATAGCAAAATGTTGTAGAATCACTACTTGTCTTCTCTGTGTTGTACAGCCCTCCCCTTTCTCCCACCCCCCCATGCATGCTAATCTTAATAACCCCCTTCTTCTTCCCTCCCCCTTATCCCTCCCTACCCACCCATCCTCCCCAGTCCATTTCCCTTTGGTACCTGTTAGTCCATTCTTGGGTTCTGTGATTCTGCTGCTGTTTTGATGAACCTGTTTTTAAATGTAAAAAATCTCTAGCACACAAAAAGGTTACCTTCCAGACACTTAGAAAAATAATAATATTATTGGAGAAATTTTAAAAGAGTGAATCACCTCTAGGCACAGGTGTGTAAGGACGACTACCACAAAGCATTTCAAAATCCTTTCATACACTGACCAGGATGCTGGAAGAATCACATAGAAAAACTCAGAGATAAATTAGACAATCCTTTTACTAGACTGAAAAACCCATGTGATTCCAACCAAAAGGGCAAGTGGATGACAGAGATGGGGCCTCTCTTAGTGGTTCCTGGCCAGCTTTATTCAGTGCCACAAAGATTGCTGGGACACTCTTAGGACAGTGGCCATGAGTTGCCTGGAAGATTCAGCCATGAAATTTCTTGGGGGAAAAACTGTCATTTTTTTCCTAAAAATCAATAAAGAAATCTGTATCACCTAGAACTGAGTAATTACCTCTATGTATGGGGCACACTTATCCTTAAAGAACAAAGAATTAAGTCTTATGCTTCTTTTGTGTCTGCTACAGTGATTAATACGTAAAAGGGGATATATGAGTACTTAAATATTAGAAAAGTTTCAAAATTTTCCAAAATGACAACAGTTTAAAGAATACTTAGGTAACACCATTCAGAGCTCTACAGAGCCCGTTGTAAAAAGCTTCCTACATGACATTCAAGTGCATGTGCATGCATGCATGTGTGTGTGTGTGTGTGTGTGTGTGTATGTGTGTGTGTTGGTGAAGGGGTGACTTGGCAAAGATTATTAAAGTCAGGCTTCCAGGTGGTTCTTAGCTTAATCTCTTGAAGAACCAATTTAGTGTTCACTTGTTTTTCTCAGATGAATGATGTTGAGCATCTCAAGAATTATTTCCTCATTGGTATTTTATCAAAACCAGCACATCTTTCCATTGATGGTCATGTTACTCGGCTAAAATGTCTTTCTATTGAGGGATTGATCTGAGCACCTTAGGAAACATGAAGCTCCGGGATAAGCTCTATAAGAAGCCAAAAATTTGAGAATCTGCCTTAAAGAACAGAGATCAACTCCCTGAATGCTCTTTTGTTGTCCTTCATCCCCCGCCCCAGCAAAAATAATATTTTTGTCAGTCACTCTATTTCTGTGAGTTCAAATTATCAAACTTATGTTATTTCCAAGTAAACCACTGAATTCCACTTTGAGATTTTCCCTGAGATGGCCACCCTGTAGTGTTGCTATAAGAACACTATGTGATCAAACCCCTAAATAAATATATTACTGTGAAGTCAGGCAGCTTGTTGAGAGCCCTAATTTATATATCTGATCTTTCCAAATAAGGACCACCTTTAATAACTCATATTACTAAGTTTGAGAGGAAATCTGCTTCTCACCTACTTTTTTATTGGCAAATTGCTTCAGACTGATGCACAGAATTAGGATTAAGGGGACACTTCTAGATGTTTCTTCACAGATTCAAGGATTCAAGGCAGAGAATGGAGAATTCTAGAAGGAATTTGTCTGCAATGTGAAAGCCCAAAGAGATCTAGAGAAATAAACTTGAAAGGCTGCAGGGGCCTGTCTGGGCCCCAGAACCCATCAGTGCATTCTGGTGAGACTATCTCTTCTAATGGGCTTGGCAACTAGTGTGCGCAGCAACCAAAGCCATAGGCTAAAAAAAAAAAAACACTCTACTGTTTTGGTCTGTATGTCAGATTCATTTCTCCCAAGAAGGATGTAGTTTTGGCTGGAAAAATGTAAATGCTTTTAATTAGCCTTCTAGTTGTAACTTGACCCTTTCAGAGATGGGTGCCAGAGAGAAAAACTATGGCAATGCACAAAATTATTTTATTTAAAACTTTTATTGATAGTGTGGTCCTTCAGCATTCAGTCAAGTTAAAAAATTAGACATAAATCAAGAACTTTAGATTCCACAGTAGTGTCATCCATTGGCAACTTCTGCAATGATGGGAATGTTCTGTAACTCTGCACCATCCAATATGGCAGCCACACATGGCTACTGAGCACTAGAAATTCAACTATTGCAACTGAGGGACTTTATGTAAGTGATTAAATTAGTTTAGTTGAAATTTCTACATGAGACTAGTGGCTATTTATGGATAGTTTGAAGTAGTAAAGGGTTCTCAAACTTGGCTACTTTTTGGAATGACCTGGGGAGTTTTTTAAAAATAACAATCAATAGCTAGGTCCCACACCTAAGGTTTGTGATTTCATTTGGTATGGAAGTAGCCTGGCACTAGGATTTTGTAAAACTCTCTAAGTAATCATAATGTACAGTAAAATTTGAGAATCACTGTTCTAGAAGAGACATTACCAGAGCTAGCTAGTGAATCCACTCATTAACTATGAATAGATTCAAACCCTAAAGATCACTAATGCAATATACAGTTTGTGTTGCCAAAGCAAGCTCCTCTCAGAAAACTTGTTCCAGGTCCCTGCTATGTGGCAGGCACTATGTTTAATCTATTCTACCACCCTTAACATGGTCTAAAATGTCCATGGCACGGTGCAACACTCTTACAAACTGCCTTCAGTGTCAAAGACAAATGGCAGAGGCAAGAGAACCTTGCTGAATTCAGAGTCCAAACAAACAAGTACGTCATCTAGAGTCAGTGGAAAAGCCTCAGGAGAAATGAGTCGCCCCTATCTACCCAAGGCCCAGAAGAAAGGAGAGACCATCTTTGGCACAGGGCCTTTGCATCCCAAACAAAGCATCATCTCTGGAAAACTAATTGCCTCACGGGCAAGAGTCACCAAGTAGGAAACTGATTAACAAATGAGTGGCAGCTTTCCCTACGCTTGTGTGCCCAAATAACACACACACGGCATTCTATGTTACGTGGTCATAGTAAGGAAGTAAAGAAAGCTGAAGCCCAGCCGGTTGTCATTAATCCTTTAGTGGTGCTTCCCAAGACTGAGTTCTTTTCCTGTGTCTGCATCCTATAAACTCTATTCTTTAATGTGCTCGCTGTCTTCATGAATTTTCTCCCTGTTCTTATAAAGTAGGAGTCAAGCCTTCTGAAATGCTTAAATCCACCCATTTTTGTCCTCTCCTAGTTGATTGACTCATTGTGCAGGTAACTGATTCTTCAGCAGTAAACCCCTCATTCTAGCAGCTGACCCTTCAACAGCACTTTAGCCAAAGGAAATGCCCCAGGACCCCTGGGGAAGAGATGGAGTGAAAGAAATACTCTAGTGCTACTGAACCACCCTTTACAGGCAATGTCTGCATCTCTCCCCATCCTTCTGTTTTCCTTTGAGTAGCTTTGATTTTCTGCATAGGTGCTGATGTCTTCACAGAACATCTGTTTTATCTGTCTGGCCAATAGAAAAGCTGAATGCTCTGTACAAAGAATGATAAACAACTACCTGATTTTTCCTATGCTTAGGAAAGAGATCCTCCATTAAATCTTCACTTCTTATTGCATTATATTAAATCCCACTTGGAGAGACTGTGTCACATACCTTAACCTGATATGTTCAAAACATTGGTTAAACAGCCTGCTTTAAAGAAACCCCAAAGGGCTTTAGAAAAACCCAAGCTTGTGTTTGCTGTAGATCAAAATGCTGACAGATTTAATCAATCAAGAATAACTATGTGCTGTCTTTTCATATTGGGCACATGAAACATTTGCCTTTTTAAAAATATATACCTTTTATTATTACAGGAATACATGTGCCCTTTATTTAAACTAAAACACTCAAGCCAAAAGTTAATCAAAATTACTCCATACATCACTTTCTAGAGATAACTTCTGTTAACAATTGTAAACATGTTCTGCCCTTATTTTTGCTTTTAATGACCATGTAAAAGGGAGGTTAAATCGCAGAGATGCACAGCTTTTCCATAGCAAATGAGACACATCAGGAAAGCCTACTACAGTGCTGGCATTTGGAGAACAGACATGACTCTATGTCCTTCTGCTATGGTAAACCTCATCCCCACCCACTTCATGCACCTATCCTACAATGAATCAGCAAATATTTCTTGAACACCCTTCTGAGCTGTGCTGTACTAACACTAAAATATTACAGCTGCTTTCAGTCTCTAAGGAACTTTCCATTTAGTTGGCTAAATTTGCTTTTCTGGGGCTGCCATTAACAAAGTAATGTTAGTGTGTCTTAGAACAACAAATACTTATTGTCTTACAGTTCTAAAGGAGAGAAATCCAAAATCAAGGTATCAGGTGGGCCATGCTCCCTCTGAAACCCGCAGGGGCTTCCCTGCCTCCTTCTAACTTCTAACGGTTGCCAGCAATCCTTGGAGTCCCTTGGCTTAGTGCTGCGTCACTCCAGGCTCTGCCTCTGACCCCGGTGGCATTCTCACTGCGTCTGAGTCATCCCATGGCATTTTCCTTTTCTTGTAAGGATAGTCGTATTGGATTAGGTCCACACTAATGACCTCATATTAACTTCATTATAACTGATAATGCCTTTATCTCCAAATAAGGTACATTCATAGATACCAGGAGTTAGGTCTTCAACATATTTTTGGGGGGACACAGTTCAACCCGTAACATTGGGGAAGCAAAAAACTTACATGATCCTGTTAGAGAACAATAAAATATCGGTGCAATTAATTTTTTAGATATATGACCCAAACTACATATGACCCAGTACTATGATAGTTCACAGAATTGTTCCAGAAAGTTGAGATCATCTGGAAGAGTCTGTGGATGTCATTGCACTTGGATGGATCTTGGTAGGAAAGGTGGGTGGGGGAAGAAGTGGATGTTCCAGGAAAAGGAACAAAACTGAGACTCTTTACCATATTAAACAAGGTACTTCTCCCTCTGGCTCCTGCCCTCCTCCAGGTTCTCATGTCCCAAGAGACTTGTTTGGTGATGCTAAACCACACAGGTGTCCCCAGTCACCTTCTTCTTTCACACCGCCACACCTGTGCATGTGTTGCTTGTTCTAGCTAGAATGTCTCCTCTTCAGTTCCTATCACTGCCACTTCTACCACCACCACCAATTCCCTATTCATTCTTCCATAAGCCCAACTTTGGCATCGGAATTCCAGGAAACCTGCCCACCCCTGCAAGAGAATTAGTCACCACCTGCCTTGTGGACACGGACTGTTACTCTGGTGTGCCTGAAGGACAGGAATGTGCCCTGCTCCTCTCTATATTTCCAACACATAGCACAGAGCTCAGCACCATAAGTGGCCCCCAAATGTTCACTGAAATTTAGTTAAACTGAATTAGTTTTGGAAAGGAAAGGAAGCAATGAGTCTAGTTAGGGCCCAGAAAAGGTTTGGGATCTACAGATAGACTGATGATTTTGAGCTGTTGTGAAAAGAAATGAGTCATCATAGGGGAAAGGGCAAACACCTTGTGGGTGGTCACCATATGGGTGAAGGTCGTTCCTGTGAAATAGCCTGACATGTTAGGAAAACAAAAAAGAGTCAATATAACAAGAGCATTAGATTCAAGAAGAGGCAGGAAGGCAACATGGACAGAGGCCCCAGAGAGTGGGGGCCTATCAAAAGATTTCACGCAGGGAAATACATTCAGATTTTAATCTGAGAGACATGGTTCAGCAGCAGCAGGGAAGATGGAAAGGTGGGGTCAAATCCAGATACAGGAAATATTCTAAGTAAAGTCTAGGGATGACATGGGCAGGAGAAAGAAACATTGGCAGTAGGAAGGAAGTAAAGGGCATGCTACCAATGATGAGGAAGAGCTTATTACCTCTTTGACAGTTTTGCGATGTTGGGAAAGAAAGATTTCTCCCTTGGGTGACTGGTGACAGAATTGCTGCCCATAGAAATGGGAAATATAGAAACATAGTAGGTATGGAGGTTGGCCACAAGTTCAGTTTTATATATGAGTACTTTGAATTCCCATGGGACATCTAGGTTTGGTAAAGTTAACAACTAAGTTGTCGGGGTTGGGTTTGTTTGGGGGTATTTTTAGTAACAACTATAATTAGAATTTTGTTTGAGATCAAGTTCTGACTTTATAGAATATGCCACAGGTTTTCATGACATCACAACTTAAAAATGTACATAACTGACACCCAGCATGAGCCGGACTCAGCTCATCATCTCTCAGTTTCTTCACAAGTCAGTGGTGAACTGGAAAGAAATGGAAACCACAGAAATAACGGACAGTGACAGCTCACCTCCTAAAGAACACAATTTAAATATAGACATTTCATCTTCACCATTGCACAAGATGAAAGTGTATCAACAGCCCCTGGGTGCTTGATAATCTTTACTTTTCTGAGCACACTGAGCTGTCCAGCCACCTGTCCTAACGGCCAAGGGTAAGCAGCCTCATAGAGGGTGAATCAAGAACCCCCCTCCACCATGCTGGGAGAAAGCTGACCTTTAGGGTCTGACGCATAAGCAGGACATTGATACCAACCACTTGTGATTTTCTGGACCTCCGTATCCTTCAAATTATGGCCCTGTCAATTCCTAAGTGTGTTACCATAAACAAATGCTTATCTTCCCTGGGATTCGTTATCTTCCTCTATAAAATGGAATGATCATGGAACCTACACCTTAGGGTTATGGTGAAGAGTTAGGACAGTAATACATGTGAAGTATTTAGAATAGTGTCTGGCTTGGAATAAACATTCAATCAATGGTAGATAC
Source organism: Manis pentadactyla (assembly GCF_030020395.1). Taxonomy (NCBI): domain Eukaryota; kingdom Metazoa; phylum Chordata; class Mammalia; order Pholidota; family Manidae; genus Manis; species Manis pentadactyla. The sequence continues at coordinate 187,405,763 of NC_080019.1, read as the reverse complement.
ACACTTACTCAGTAAAAAAGATTTTGATGTTTTCCATCTGTTTATGCCAGAAGATTCCAAGCAAGCTGGGGAGAAAATACCATGTAGTTTTCCAGTATCCAGTATCTCTGGATGCCTCTGATACCATCCTACTCAGGACAATGAGGGACAGATGAGAAAACAAGGGTCTCCTCTAGGCTAACTACTGGGGGAGTCTAGCAGGCAATTGTTATGACCCTCTTTTTAAGTCACCTGGAAAAGATGGTTTGCAGTTCTCCAAATTCCTCCATGCTCCTTCAGCAGACCATGTGTCCAGCTCACTGTCTTCTCTTTCCAGAATGCCCTCCGTTACCTTACCTTGTCAGTTCCTGTTTGGAACATCAGTATGAGAGTAGTTAGGGTCTGCAAAGTGATATGCCTCTTACTAAGTATCTGACCTTGGGCAAATTACTTAATCTCTCCAAGCCTTGATTCTTTATCTTTAATATGGGGATAATAAGTATGTACCTCAAAAGACTATTGACATAATTGCACAAAAGCACATATGCTAGGTACCTAGCCCAGGGTCATCACATCGTATGGGGTTCTTTAGTTGGAGAAACACCACTGCCCAAAACCTTCCCTACCCACCCAGGAGAGGTGAAACACAACTGCTCTCTCTTCCCTTCTAACCAATGTGTGCCTTGCTGAAGGCACGCGAGCAGCAGCCCAGAGCCCCTCACTTACAGCCCAGAGCCCCTCACTTACAGGTCTGTCTCCTTTAAAAGCAGCAACTGGTCCTGGTGCCTGTTGGAACATGCGAGATCCAGCAGAGGACTTGGTACACAGTGGGCATTCATCACATGCCTGTTGAACAGATGAATGAATCTAAAAGGTAAAAAGTAGTCATGGAAAATTAATTAAGACAATCTTATTCTGCCACTGGTTTTTCAAAAGCATGTGGTCATGTTGAACCTGTCACATTTTAGAAAATCTGTTCATATCAAGAGAGTGAATAAGAATGGTCACATTTGTACACTCATATTCACTGTAGCATTAATCACAGTAGGCAAAAGGTGGAAGCAACCCAAGTGTCCATCAGCAGGTAAATGGATAAACTAGATGTGTTCTAGCCTTACAATAAGATATTATTCAGCCTTAAAAGAGAAATAAAGTCTGACACATGCCACAACACATGCGAACTTTAAAGACATGCTAAATGAAATAAACCAGTCACAAAGGACAAAGTCACAAAGGACAAACATTATTTGAGTCACTATATGATGTTCCTAGGATAGTCAAATTCATAAAGAACTTAGAATGTGGTTGCCAAGGGCTGGGAGTGTGGAGGAATGGGGGCTAGTGCTTAATGGGTACAGAGTATCTATGTTTTCTGGAGGTGATTGGTGGTGATAGCTGCCCATCAAGGTAAATGTACTTAATCCCACAGAACTACACACTGTAAAATGGTTAAAATTGTTAAGTTTGATGTTATTGTCTATTTCATTACAATGAAAAATAGGGGGGAGAGTGTTTAAATAGCTGATATTTATACAGAAGGTCTTTTTAATGAATGTGCAACTTGTCCATGTGGATACATATATAACTGCTCCAACCCACCCCCCAACATTGCAGGGAGATTAAGGACAGCATCAGACCCCGGGTCTTTAATTCTAGTCCTTAGGTGAGGAACTGGACAGCCCCTTCACTCTGCTAAGAGCTAAGACCTTCTGTAGAGAGTCATACCTAAAGATGTTTTCCCATGTTCCCAGGAGTGTAATTATGTACAACTTAGAGAAGAGGAACAGAGGGGGAAATATGTTCATGTGGGTTTTTACAGACCATTCAGTTTAGTCTGAAATTGGTACATTTTTCTGTGTGTTTCTGGTTGAAAGTTGTCCTCCAGTCGATGGCACCAGGAGCCTCGAGTGCTTTTATTCTTGCCTCATCTATTTGGGCAGAAACTGGGGACCGTCACTGTCCATAATGACTTGGCCACAATTCCTATCAGGAAGTGGGCAGCCTGAGGTCTTGGGGAAGGCTTTGGTTGTGGAGTAAGAGAACACCAAAAGTTACAGACATTTATAAAAGAGGTTGGGGGTGAGATCATAAAATATGCCAAGATGCTAAGATATATCCTTGGAAGAAAATAGCTGAAAATGACAATTGATAGAACAGTGTGAAGGCAAGCTTATTAATATCAAGGGCCCTTTGTCTCTGACAATAGTCACTTTGCTTTGTCCTCACATCAAACATGGAGCATGAATTCATTCAGGTTTCTCCATCTACCGTCGAAGGTCAGCTTTCCAAAGAAGAGATTTTTGCTGTTTTGTTCACTGCTCTCATTCAGGTTCGTAAAACAATGCCAGGATCACCAGTTCATAACAGTGCATTGAGTGAACAAATGCTTCAATCTAGTTCTCAAGTGTGTTTCAAAAATATAACTTTACACTTTGATGCACATCTAAAAAGTTACATCTGCCATTGGTCTTTCCTAAAGGTCTACAGCGCTTGTTTAGGACAAGAATCTGAGTCTAATAATACTCACTTATCAAGCATCAGTTTCAAAACTACCTGCCACTTCCTGGGTCTAATTTTGTTTCAGTTCTATAAGGAGACCACCCAATTGAAGAAGGAAGTATTTGTATCTCCATGCTAAATTGGTAAATCATTTTTTTTTCCCGGAAGTCAGGCTCTGCTGGGCACATGCCAGATGTGTGATAAAGAGCAAGTCACGAAGGAGCAAGGACAGCCCAGCAGACTCATTAAAGCAAAGGATGTACCAGTGGTGCCTGGTGAAACCCCACATAGTGGGGGCTTCCATGAAAACTTGGCAAAATAGTGTAGTAGGTCAGAGGTCAAGAAGTCCAAAAATATTAGTAGGTCCCTTATCTGGTCTCCGACGAAAGAGCACAGGTGTCAAATGCAGTCATACATGACATTTGTTGTCTGGGTTCTCAATGGTCACTACATCAGAGGTTCCTTTCTATGGTCATCACTTTTCAAAGTCTGTACTTACAAGTTCATGCCAAGGGTTAGGTTTTGGTGTCAAGAGTGGGCTGTTTAGGAGACTGGTTAAAAGCATGCACTGTGCAACCAAGCTATCTTAAGATCAAATTCCAGCTCTGCTAGCTGTGTGACTTTAGGCAAATTAATCAGCAGTTCCATGCCTCAGTTTCCTCAAATATAAAATATGGATGATAATTATGATACCTACCTCACAGCAAAGATGTGAAAGGAATTGATACATGTTTATATCAGTAAATAAATATAGTATCTGGCATATACTAAGCATTATGGTATATCTCAAATTATACTATATTGCAATTTTATGCATATATTTCATATAAATTTTTTAATTTGTGAAAGATTTACAGTCCAGCCCTCATGAAAAATGTCATGATATTTCTTTCCAACAAAGAATAAAATCAAAACATGCATTAGAGGGGGGCCATCAGGTGAGAAATTGGGGATCAACAGAGGTGAGGCTTAGAACCTCACCCCCCCTTGTTTTGAGAGAAATCTTCTGCATCCGTGGATGTTTTGTTGCCCTTGTCTAGCTTGGATTAATACTTAGTCTATAGGCACACACCTGATCATCTACATTTGCCCTCTTACAGCACTAAACTATGTTTTCTACCTTTATCTTGCACCTACCTACCACTTCAGCATTTTATTAAAAATAATAATAATAATAATAATAAGGTAGAAATGTGGGATTCACATATAAATCAAGTATAAAAATCAAACGAATAATCATATTTGACCTGATTGTTTATAGTTCATAATGCGTGATCAAAACCGAAAGTTTCTGTGATGACTGCCCTTGCACTGTTCACCATGTAAGAACTTATTCACTATGTAAGAATTTGTTCACCATGTAAGAACTTGTTCATTATGCTTCAGAAGATTGGAGACTGTTGAGAATTAGGCTTGGGGTTGATTAATGATTGTGCATTGAGTCCCCTATACAGAATTTTATTGTTAACAACCATTTGATCAATAAATATGAGAGATGCCCTCTAAAAAAAAAAAATCCATTAGAGAGCACAACATATAAAATAAGCTAATTTTTTAATTACTCTGATAATCATAGATCCTGCCACGTACCCCTCACAGCTGGGGATAACCGCTTCACTGAGTGCAAATGTTAATGGCAATGCTGGTGATCAACTGGATTTCTTTCAGCTCGTAGACCAGAGGACAGTTGTCATAAAGCTAGGCTAAGAAATCTCCCCAGGAGGTTTTCAGGGTGAGAGGTGTCACCATCCCACTGGGTTTCGCATCTCATGAACACCCTCAAAGGGAAAACTCAGATTATTGCACAGTGATTCTCTGATCAACCTGACCTTAACATAGCACCGTAACTTGGGTAAAAGCCAAGGGTTTTATAACCATCTCTTAGACTTCTGTTTATGCATCTGGGGTGCAGTTGAGCCATCTTACAAATTGATTCCAAGTTCCAGAGGTGATAATTGGCTTGCCTTTTGTACCCACCAAGATCCACATTCATTTCAGCACTTACATGGCGGCTAACCATTCCAGGCTTACTCTTTCATTTTTCTCTGTGTCTGCACACCTTTCCATCTATCGTCTTTGAGATCTTTCTGCCAAAAAAAAAAGAGGTAACTATCAAGGGATACCATCATTTCATTACATTTCTCACCCAGTGCAGGCATCCTTGATTTGATTTAAAATTACAACTCTGTCCAACATCTTCTACTGCCTAAGAATCAAACACACATACAGCCAGAATTAGAATGTAGAATTCTAATGCAGAATTCTAATTCTCCCCCAGGCCAGCATGCAATGCAGCTGTATCCTACAGCCATCACTCACCATTCTGTGATGCCCTCTGCACTTCCCTTCTTCCTTTGCTTATGTCTTGGGAACTACATGAAATTCTCTTCCCAAACCCTACACTCCTCCAGAGACAATCTTCCCACCACCTCCTCCTCAGAGCTTCCCCAGCCCTTCCAGATGGCACTCATTTCTCCCCTTGTCTGTGCTCCCATAACATGGTTTATAGCTACATTAGCACATTCACTGCATACTACAGCAGACTGGCAGTATTTGGTGACCAATCTACCACCCCACTAAGCTGTGCCTTTGTTGAGAGCTGGGGGCCATGCTTTCATGAGCTCTTACTCCCCAAGAACGACCCGGATAGGTCTTTATGCAGGGAGGTGTTTGCATTACATTAACTGAATATGGAGTTCATATTTTGTTGACAGCTTCAAGAACTTTATAGGATGTATTGATTATAAGGCAGCAGAAATCACCATCCTTTCTCCCCACCCCTAAGATACAAACTTCTAGCTCCTGAAATGCAGCTCCACATTTAAGAGATCTTGTGTCTGCCATGCAGCACAACTGGCCACTTGAGTTTCATTTCACTTTGTTGTGTCAGAAAATCAATCAGTGACTTCAGTAAAATCTTGGGACTTTCTTCCATCTCTAGAGCCATGGTAAATAATTCATGTCCTTTTCCCCCCGTTCCCCCCCCAAAAATCCTCTATTCTTAACCAAATTACTTTCAGAATATGTGTTATTGAATCTGACTTGGATCTCTTGTCACCATAGTTTTAAAGAGTGAAAAAATCTACAGCTCTGGGTAAAAGCTTTTCACTTCCCAAGATTAAGAATGCAAAGAGGCAGTTGATAATCAGCACATCAGACCCCTGAGCATACTTTTCTTTGTATTTTTATAATGTTAACTATTTTTCTCTGTGTCAGCAAAATAACACTAACATGGAAAAATGGAATTTGCAAGTGTTAAAATTTGAAGACAATTCTAAAATGAGTCACCCAAACAATATTGATCTCCTGTGCTTACTTCTCTTGTCTGACAATACTTTCCACTCTGCCCAGAAACAACAATGGTCATAGACATAGAGTCATATGAATATCAATAAGAAAATTTTACATTTGCATATAATGCTTCTCTGCTGATTTGAAAATGTTTTTCTCCTTTGCTGCTTGCCACACTATTCTGTGCACTCAAAGCAGGTGCTATGATCTTGAGTCTTTATACCCACTTGGGTTGGGCTAAGCAAGGAGGAAGGAATGGTAACTCAGCTGCCAAGAGGATTGTCAAGAACTCTTCTCAACAGGACCAGATCAGCAAAGAGCTTGGACTTCCCTATGAGGTGTTTCTACATCTCTTTTTCCCCTTAAAGGGCACAGTCCCTTCTCTCCCGGTGGCCTTTCATTCTTCTGTGAAACTGTCCTCTTTGTAAGATGTTCTCAAACCAGTAAAAAGTATAAGAGCACTATATGTAAATGTTTTAAGGTTTGAAATCCTCTTATATGAGTTTCTTCTGGTACTTTGCAACAGAAAATAGTTTAAGTCCCATTAATTGGCAATAGATATGCTAAACATAGTCTAAGAGTGGTCTAATAGGATATCTCATCAAATCCCCATAACAGAGCTGTAACGGAGGACCTATCCCTATTCTATAATTCAGAAAATAGATTAATTGATGCAGCCAGGAAGCCAGGCTCAGCTGTCTATCAAGTTCAAGTCGGCTTGTTCTCTTATTACCATGTGTTCAGGTTAATGCCCAGATCTCTTTGTGGACACTGAAGATTGAAGCACGCCCAATAAACGGCAGCCTCCATGAATTCTGAGTCCATTAACAAACAGTCAAAAAGGAGTGGGCATATGCAGGTCAAAGGGCCTGCTCTACAGCGGCTCAGAGCCAGATTGCAGACTGGGGCTTAGGCATGCAGCAACGGCGGGCTTCCCGACACCAAACTCCAAAGTTAGATAAACTCACTCGTCTGTCTCAGGCATCTTAGCACCAGGGCTGGGCCTGCAAAACATACCACACAAATGTGTGCCTCCTGCAGCCACTAACCCCCACCCAGGACGAGGGAAGGAGAGAGTCAGGTTCCCATAGCTGCCGCTTCCTCCTCCCAGACTCGCTAATGCAACAGCTTCCCAGGGTCCCCTCCACACGGCAGGCAGCATCAGGAGGGTGAAGAAACACTGCTCCCCTGAAAGTTTACTCCAAGGAGTTTTCTACTGTGGGCACAGTACATGTTTAAATATACATAGAAACTTCCTGGCAGGTGAATGCATCTCATATTGCACTACACTCATTGCAGAAGTTTGTCCCATGAATCCCTTCAGAGGCCAAGATGTCGGGAAGCCCTTGTTTCTAGCACTTCCCTGACTCACTGTCTGACCTGGGGCAAGCCACTTAACTAATCTGTATCTTGATGTCCCCATTCATAAAGCCTGCATGGTGGACAGGAATCCTCCTGACAAATAATTCTTCCATCACAGGCAACAGTGAATGGATCCGGCAAATTCAGCTACGTAAAGAGCTGGCCTGCCCTGAGGTGACCACTCCTAGCACAGCGCAATCTGCCTGCTTCTAAGAGTCCTTAGCAAACCATATTTTGATGGAGTTCCTCTCGTTACACTCTGACTGAGAGAGAATTCCCTTGGCATGGCCTGGGCAACTTTTCATCCAGTGTGTTGAGCATATTTAGTAACAGTAGGTTATTTCATGCCTCTTGAATGTTTGACGTCTGAGTAGCTACACACACTCGAGCCTGTATTTTACCCTATTGACAGGCCCGGAAAGGACATATGGTTTAGATTTTTAGACAACACTCCATGTAAAAAGCCTTTCCTTTTATAGAGGCATATTTTTAGTCTCCAAAGCTAAACTCTGGGCTGAATTTAATCCATACAGTTCTCTGGGCCAATCAAGAGCCTACACACGACTTTGTGTCAGTGTAATACATTGTTAACTGATATGTCAGAAAATCCATTAATTGCTTTTAAGAAGCAGTTAAGAGTACCCCCAATGCTGCCATGTAAATTATTAAAGAATACCATGTAAGGGTCCCCACACCCACCCCAGACTGAGGCCCTGTGTCACAGGGTGGTGTAAATCACGCTTGCTGCCCTGAATCCTCACTGAAAATAGTACAAAATGGAAGGGGCCAAACAAAAAATGAGAGAAAGTGAAAAGCTTAAGAAGCAGGGGGCCTAGCAGAAATAGGAGTTTGCTGATGTTTCTAAACATCACACCAGTAATGATGCTGCCTGCCCTGGGGTTTCCCACATGGGCACCCACCTCTCTAGACAACAGCTGCAGGAAATCTACTCCCATCCACACAGCTCCGTTCACTGGAGGCTGGGCAGCCCTGCATTAAAGCCCTGGAGGGTCTTCCCTCCCTGGAGCCCTGTTTATCCCAGAGGAAATCTCATGCAATGCCCATTGCTCCCTCCTGTACCTGCCAGGCCTATGCCTGTCTCATCCTAGATAAGGCCAGCTGGAGGCCCTGGACTGGGGGGCCAGGGCCTTCTCTGTACCCTGGTTTGCATCACCTTGGAATGTTTATCTCAGATCAAATCATATTCATCCACAATGTTCTAAATATCTGAGAGCAGTTCTAAGACTGACCTGGAGTCTCAAATATGCATCAGATGTGGGTTCCCTTCCCCTGCTCAGCATGCACCCCCAAAGACCGGGAAAGCTGGAAAAACAGTAGTCTTCCTTTGCTACCTGAGGGGGCAGTGTGTGGTCATGGGTCTGCGGAATATACCGATGAATCTTCTGTGTTGCATTCCTTTGGTTTTAATTTGGCCAGAAATGTTTACCAACTGAGTGAGAAAAACTGTACATTTGCATATCCAAAGCACCAGAAACTGTTAGAAAGAGGACGCCTCCAATAGCCAACCAGGTATAGTTACCACAGTGTCCCAAACTCTTAAGAAACCTAAGACAGTTTCTTAGGTTGTTGACAGTGTCAACTTCCAAAGCCCTCCAGGCACCAACAATCACAATACAGAGAGGAGGTTCCTCAGGCTTCTAGACTTACTGGAACCCAATGATTACAAGTTGTAAAGGGAGGGATTTTCTTCACTATTGGACACCTGGAAGCAGTTATCTCCTCTCTCTCAGATCTAGGCTGACTCGGGTATAGCAGGCAGGAGAGGTGGTGGCAGCTACAGCTCATTATTCATTCATTCACAGAAAGTGTTTATTCAGAATCTACTCAAATGCAGACTCTTTTCTTGATGCTGGGTGCCCCCCAGCAGTGAGCAGGACTCCCTGGAGGATGGAGTCAGACAATAAATAAGTAAAATAAGTAAACACAGAAATTAAATAAGACAAATGCAATGATGACAGTAACTCAGTGTGTGTGATATCCAAGTGACAGGGCACGGGTAGGGTGTGGGGTTACTTGAGTTGTTACTTTAATAGATGACATTTGGGCGGCTCTTGGGAAACCTTGGAGGGCCAGGTGATTCAGGCAGAAAGAAAGCATATGAAAAGGTCCTGAGGCAGGAAGAGCTTGTATATCTGAGGGACAGAACAGAGGCTGTGTCAGAACAAGCTGAGGGATACAGTTGCCCTGTGAGGTCAGAGTGGTGGCTGGGCCTGGGGTAGAGGACAGACATGATCCCATTTTACACTGGCCTCGGGCTTCTAGACTGCAGTGGGGCTAGCTGGAGGGGGGCTGCTGGCCTTTCTCCCTGCTGCACGCTCCAACACTGAGCAGACTACAGGCCATGCCTTTATCAGAGTGTGGGTTCAAACCTGATTATCAGGTATAGAACCTTGACAGATCCACCCATCTCTCTGTGCTTCACATATCTGAAAAAAAAAAAAAATTCCCCTCAACCCCAGGTTGCTGAATTCAAGGTATCTGATACTTCCTTCCTTATTTCATAGATACTGTTTGCTCCTATTGTTAGCAGCACCTTTATTCCCTGAAATAATCCCAAAAATGTATTTTTGATGTTGATTTTCACCAACTTCTCTTCAGCAGACACGTATTGAGAACCTACCTACTCTACCCGCCAGTCCTATACCACCTCGAGCAGCAGCTTTATGAGCCAAAATCAGGAAGCACCCGCTTCCCCCAATCAGATAGCTCCTATTACCCCCAGGAAACTCCAACAAAGGTGTTTTGTGCCCCCCTAGATTACACACAATTGAAGTTGTATGCAATATTTTTTAAAAGTGCCAACAGGAGCATTAGGAGTCCTGACAGGTGTGTGATTCACGCACAAACCCACCAGAAGGGCCCGGGGTGAGGATGCCGTGCACCCAGAGGGCAGAGTCTGAGCTCGGTCCCAGGCGCAGGGGACTCCAGCTGGAGCCAGGTCCCAATTGGTGAGGCTTTGCTCTCACATCGAGGGCTAGTGATGGAGAGGATGAAGGGCAAGAGAGATTTTTGCCTCTGCATTTAGCTTTCATTATGCAGTTCATGACTTCCTAAAGACAGTTCATTTGTTCTTAGTTCCCAGAAGCCTAAATGAATTCCCCCACCAGGAAAAAAGTTTTGAAAATTATCTCTGTCACTGATGATTCGATCAGGAAATTACAAAAAGGAGAAAAATAGGAGCTGGAGAGCCTGAGCACTGCAGCCAGCTGCAGGACGGTGGGGAAAGAAGGGAAGCGTAGCTTTTTGCTCACTTGCCAGACACCAGGGAGCCACGAGGCATGACTCAGGCCCTGAGATGCCAGCTCTGGTTTCCCAGGATGCAGGCAGTGGGTGAGTTGAAGTCTGAGCCCCCATGGGGAAGAGAGAGCTAAGTAAGCCAGGAACACGGCAAGCGTGCGGCTGGTTTACGGCAGCAGATTTCAGAGCCGGTTTATGCAGGTCTTGATTTGTGTCCATCTGAATGTTGGCTTGTTTCGATGTCCACGCTGGACTGTGTGTGCTCCCCCCATCACAGAACACTGCACGGTGGCCCACTCACAGCCTAGCAGGTAACAGTTTCAGAAAGGAGGAAGAGGAGGAGGAGAAGGAAAAGGGAGAGACCTGAGAAAATTTGATGAGGGGACCCACAACCCTACAGGTCAAGTTTAATCTTGCAGAGATGTATCTGCTCCTCCTCTCTACTTCCCAACCATGAGATGAGTTCATCTCCTCTCCCGAAGGATGGCCCTGCTGGAGCCAGAGAGCCTTGCGACCCTTTCTGACTCAGCTGAGCGGCTCCCTACCCTCTGCACCTCCTCTGGAGATGTGCAGGACAGCAAACAGAACATTATCTAGGTGTCTTTTTTTTTTTTAAGAAATGCAATGTATTCCACATCAGAGCAACATTCTGTGTTTTCAGCAGTGCATATGCAATGCTGAGAAGTCTCCTCTGCACCCAGAGAAGGGAGGAGCACCACCTTCCTCCTCTGTCCCCACCTCTCCTTTCTAGTCCGAGTTTCACAGTTGCAGGCTAGGGTTCAACATGAGACATGCAAAAGATGAAAAAAGAGGGACGAAGTCCTAAACCTATCTGATGTGACCCGAATGGATTCTATCTGTTTTCCACATAAAGGAAATATAAATAACAGGAGCAATCATCAATTCCTAGTGCAAGGATTAGTGCTAGGTTCCAGGGAGCACCAAATCAAATGAAAGCAAAGCAAGAGTCTTACTAAGTCTTATAACTCAGGCTGTCATCTGACCACAAACTGCCCAGGGAAAAGGACACAAAGTCAGCCAGGCATGATGTCCACGCAGGGAGTCCTGTGATTGGGACCCCAAGGTCAGCCCCACCCACAGTGCCTTCAGTACAATCCAAGACAAGCTAGCTGTTAGCATTTTTGCATTGCACAGGCTTCAGGTTTAATTTGTGTGTAAGCAAAAGGTATAAAATACTTGCAAAGGATAGCCTGTTGCATAATACCCTAAAGATAAACAACAAGATTATAACCCTGTCCCCGCTACACACATGCACACATGCGGCCCCAAGAAGATCTATTGTGGCAGAAAGATCGATGACTCTGTTCCTCTTTCTGTAGAGTTATAAGATAAGTCTTTCATATATTCTGAATCATTGGTTACATTCAATGTATATGCAAAAGAAGTTCAAAGGCTGACTTTGACAAAGGGCGTTTGGAGAAGGATGATAAAATGGGTCTGATAAAACACACACAAAAGACTTTAGCAATACAACCCTACAAGTTGGGAAAGCAAGACTTGGACAGCCAGTGTGAAACTGTGTTATCTACAACTTCAGCACAAAAGATAGTGGCTCCAAGCAGCAGGCTTTATCTGGCCTCCACAAGAATAGAGATTGTACCTCCCCTGAACCATCCTGTCTGCAAAGCCCAGGAAACACCTTGCAGAGATGTTGATGCAATATTTGCCATCCCAGCTCTCAGTGACAGTTAAAGTAGTGTTACAACATAGCATTGAGCAACAACCTCACCATATCGTCCAAGTGATGTTTTATACCACTTTTTACTCCCCTCCCCACCCCAGAGACAAAGAGGACATTTGGGGTGAGATTTTTTGGTTCTTCCCTTGCTTTCAGTTTTGATTATTAGAGATAGGAAAGAGATGTTCTTCCTTCATACCAATACAATTTAAAAATCCTTTTCCCGCTGACATTTCAGGTAGGAGACTGGTGATCTTCACATTTTGCATCTTACTGCCTTATGTCTTGAGTCTTTCAAAGGATTCTCCATATCTCTTCTTGCAGATTTATTATTCAGTCCCTCTAACTTCTTTGGGGCTGGAGTTTAATTTATGGGATTGCCATCAGGAAACCACTTTGAAAGGGAAGAAATCAATTTAGCTTTTCGTGAGCTGTTAAGTTTTCCGTAAATAAAATTTCACAAGACCCTCCTTCTTTTAAAGAAGTAACAACATGGCTGTTGGAACAGTGGCACAGTCGGGGGATGGAAGTTCATTAACAGGACACAAGGTCCCAGATGGGCCCCTGTTTGCGAGACTTGGAAAAACCACTCATTTTTTCGGAGCTGCTTCTTTCTCTTTTCTGATGAATGAATTGTACCAAGGGTTGCCTAAGACTCTTCTCAGCTGTCAAATGTCTTGATGTTATTCCACAGAAGGGTGGCCTTCAAAACAGTTCCTCTCTGATTTGTTTTATAATAACGCTTTACCTTTGATGACCGTGTTTGGCTACTCACAGCGCTTCAGCAGTTCTGATTTAATTTGGTCTTCTTGATAGCCTTTGACATTGGTAGAGCTCTAGACTTGGCCAGTGTGGAAACTGGGGTCTGGCATGGTGAGGAGACCTGCAGAGGGTCAGAGAATCACATACTGAGCCACCTAATAAGACAAGTCCTGTGAGAAAAAGACGTTATAGACCAGAGGCTTTCAAGCTTTTCTGAATAGCAAGGAACAGCTAGAAGTAAATTGTGGGCATGACTCAGGAGATGGATCTATCAATCAAAAAAATCAGGCTTCAGGAAGGTTATATTCTCAGGAAGTGATTTTCCATTTATTCTCTTTTATTTCTCTTTCTTCTTTTTCTGTGTTTTTTTTTTTACAATAATAACAACTGTTATTATTTTTAATCCCCAACTAATTAGTTACAATGTATGGTTTAGAAGTCACTGTGCAGGAACTTTTCATATGGCAGTGTCCAACTTTTTTCTAAATCAGAAGTCAAGATGTATTTCTCCAAGTTCTGGACCCATGGGGAAATGCTGAGCAGGGTCCTTCTGTTAGGGTTTCCTCCTTCTGTGAAGAGCCCCCCAAGTGTGTGCACTAAGGAAGCACTGTCCTCAGAGTCAAGCCTTCCACCCTAGGAGCTCCTACCCCTCCTGGCTCTGACTAACCATCAAGTCCTCATAAATAATAAATACTAATGACAATATCAAGACACCTATTTGTATTGTACTCCCAATAAAGTCATAAGGAGAACTGGGGCTGCTCCCTAAATATGGCATGTGACTCTCTAAATAAAGGGCTTTAATGCATTTTATATTTAACCATGAGGCCATGGGCTCAAACCCAAATTGAGATGGGCTCTGCTCCTTAAGTACCATTCTGGAAAAGCCGTTAAAATATTTATCCATCTATTTGGGTTCAGTGTTTCTAAAGCAGCTCATTTCCTCGTGCCACACTTCTAGAGGACCTGTGTGCAAGTCCCCTTAAACTGGGGAGGGCCTGCCTGTCAGAAGCAAAGGCAGCCCTTTTGAACAGTCACTGTCTGCGAAACCTCTTGAATGCAAAATATGAAGAATGACATTGTTTTTAAAAATACATGCAATTCAGACTGATTTTCCTGGGCACCTGGTCAAATTATTTCTCTGCTCCATTTCTATGTGACCGTGGCAAGTCGCGGAGCCCGTTTAAGCCTAAGGGGGTAACAGTTTCAAACTTCACAGGATTATCAAGAGGATTCGGTGAGATAATGTGGCCCTTACCACAATGCCTGGGGCTCAGAAACAGCTCACTTGATATTAGAGACCTTTATTATTTGTCCACTCAAGTTTGCTCAGTCATCATAACCCTATAGCACAAAGAAGCCTTTCACTTCTGATGAGTCAATTCCACAGCTTTCTCTGTTTTCACAGACTAAGATCACTTGATGGATCCCCAGAGGTCAAATGACCTAGTCTCTTGTCTTTAGGTAGATGATGCCCCAAACCTGTTAAAACCTAGCATAGCCCACATCCAATGCACTGGTGAGCTATCCAGGCTATTCCCGACGTGACAGATTATTTACCTGACCTACCAAGTCAATTATATATATAGGCTTATATATTAGCTGTCTTGAAAAATAGAAAAGAATCCTATTTACTTTTACAGACCCCAAATTTTAGGTCAGAGAGGAATTTAGTTTTTTTCAGGAAAGCTGACTTATCACTCAAATCGGAAGTAGCTCCTTCCTTTCTGTTAAAAGGAAACTCAACAGACCTCCAACAGAGGGAATATTCTTGTTCCACAGGTTGCTATTGAGGAGTTATTTGAAGTTGATATACTTTGGAATTTAACATGCCAAATTCTCAAAGATCAATAAAGAGGATATTTTTCTATAGGAGTTTTTGTTTTTAGATTTGGGTGTGGGGGAAGGTTGCAGGTGATCCAGTGATCCAGCAGTTTCTAGATATTTATCCATACTTTTCTTTTTTAGCTCTGAATATTTCAAGCTTAGTACAAACCAAGAAAGCATTCCACTTTTGCTGTACCCATTCCCTGCAGTATTAGGAAGCCGTGTGTGTTTGTTGCTTCACTATAACTTCCTGGGTTGTATGTGAATTTATCTTTCATTTTACTCCTAAGAATTCTGGCACACTTTTAAATATAAAGCTGACTAGTAACAGGATAACATTCTCATTAAGGAAGTGTTCCTTTTGCTGCTTTACCTTAAGGCAGTATCATGTTTTCACTAAAGGAATGTCTTTGGGGGAAAGTATGAGTCCATTTCTTTCTTTCTCATTCCTAGTAACCAAGGAGTTAACCTGCAGTCTTAATCCATTTCCACTCTAATTGAGAAGCGTAGGGGGGAAATCATTTCAGTAACGAAAAGAAAATTGCTAGCCTATATATGCCCGAGGCAAAAAGAAAAGAAATGCATTCTCCTGTGAGCTTGGTCGGTGAGGGAGAAAATAATCTGTATCTTGCACTTCACTTGAAGTCACGGATCAGTTTGCCAGTGTTAAATAATGATCTCCAGAACAGTGTGTGAATCAAGAGGAAGGGTCTGCCCAGGTCTCCCAGACTCAGTTTGCTGTGGAGGTTTGAACAGTCTGTCCTTCATTCAGCTAGACCTGGAGCCAGCTCCATCTGACACTCAGCCTGGTGTGTGCAGACAAAAACGGGAGCCCCGCTGGCATATATGGTAAAGTTTTCATCTCTCCTCCTGAGAAGTTCACTTCGTTATTTGGTGTCTTTGGCGGAAGTGAGTTCTTGGCTAAACAAATAGTTCCTGTTTTAGAAGCAGTAAGGAAATAGACAAGATCTGGGGTTTTTTTTTTTTCCCTCTAAAAGGTGAGATGTTCCCTAAGTCTAGAACTTGATCATTACAGAGCTTATGATTGAATGCCTTTTAAAAATCCCTAAAATCCATGTTTATATAAATACTTGCTGAATTCCCCTCTTCAAAATTTAACCTAGTACTGTACTTACCAATAATGCTTTTGAAATTCTCCTCAAGATGTGCATCTCCCTATGCATTTGAATTGTTAAAGTAACTAGACCATAGAGCAGCAAGAAAAATAGGAGTGTGTTATAGTCACTAAACACCAGTGCTCACCGGTCAGTAATTCAACTGGAAATGAACTGGAGTTCATTTGTCATTACAGTGGAAGAATCATCTGTTCCTTTGCTCTTGTTATTTGAAAAAATGACTTAACTCTGCAAAAAAACAAGTGACAAAAAAGGCTCCAAGTATTGTTTGTGTGCTTAATGATTTTGAATAATTTTTGGGTGATCTCTGTATATTTCTTCCATTTTATGTATAAGTAAGAAATAAGCTAACAGATACCTATTTTTTCAGATGTTTTTGTTTACTTTGTTAAAAATCATTTTTACTCTTTGCCTCTTTCAAGAAGAGGTGAACTCCAAAAAATTAGTCCTATTTCTTTATTCAAAAACAGTGACAATATTTGCTTCAACTTACTGAAAAAGTGATTTAAATTATATCATTTTTCTAGCAAGTGCAAAGCAATCACATCAGAAACTTTAATCTGTCTTAACCACTGTTTGAGTAGTAGACAGTGATATTTCCTAAGAAGTCTGTGCAAAAAATTTTAATATTCCATTTCAGTGTGTGTATGGCACATTATCCATACAAATGTGATTACTGCTAGAAATTCAGTAATATAATATTATTAATGTAATCTGAAAGTATGTAACTATTACATAAAGATTTTAGGAGTTTTATGAAACTTTGGAAATGTGATTATGTAATGAGCATGATCACTTCTATTGTTGCTGATATTTTTTTAGCTATTTTTTGATTCATACTAGAACATGAAATGTCAAAGCTTTTGTGGAGTATGATAATCCTATGACCTACAAGCAGGATAGTAAGAGTGTTAGCATACTGTTTCATACAAAATTCTATCTTCCAAATTGGAAAAGAGGGGGATTAATATGAAAGGATTTGCCTTCTTGTCTGAGTGCCTGGAAAACACTCTTAAGAACAATACTTGCAATTTATTATTTAATTGATCAATGTAGATATCTCAGCAATTCCTCTACACATAAATACATTGCTTACTTACTCTTGATTCTTGAATAGACTTCCCAGGTCCAGGACAGATGAGTGATCTGGCACTCAAGATTTATTTCAAGTTTCTACATTCCCTTTCTAAAGAGTTTTGCTGTATTTGGGAGAAATTTCTCTGCAGTCTATATGGGATCCTAGACAGGAAAGTTTTTATTTCAGTGAAAAAAAGGCAGCAATTAGACCCAATATTAGTTGTAATAACAACAATGAAGTTGTTTATTCTAAAGGAAAAAAACTATGTTGTACATCCCTTAAAGTAGTATTATATAATACAATACATGGTAAAAACATCACTAATTGGGTTGACATGGAAAAAACAGAATTAGTGAAAGGGCTGAATTTTAATATTTTTAAATAATTCTAATAACAAGTTGTTATCAGCAACATTTATGAGTAACTGTGCTTCCTGCTATCAGACCTATGGAAATTATAGAACAGAACAGTGATGTATTTCTGTTATTTTCTAGAAAATGCAGAATCTTAAAGTTGCTTATTTCTTTCATTTGTTTGAATCAGAGCAGCTTGGGCCTGCTTGAGTGAATAGACATGACTTATGTGAAATAGAGGAACCCAGTGTAAAATGTCTAAGTCTTTAAAATGTATTGCGTTGAGTTGATTCTATGTTTCCCGTTATCCTTTCTTCCCCCTCCCCATTCAAAACCCAGGTTAACTCTGGCCACATGCTGGTGTGGATCAGCACCAGACCAGGTCAGCTTCTCACAATTCCAGATGGCATTTATATCTAAATGGTCATGGAACTACAAAGCCCCCATTTCCAAGTTTCTCATTTTTGGAGGTGAAGAAACTGAGGTTAGGACAAGGTAGGGGGCTAATTGTCCCCTAGGCCACCTGGCTAGTAACACAGTGAGGTCTGCTTCCCAGTACTCCTCTGCCATCATGAGATGAGTCAAACATAGTGGGAATGAATGAATGAAATCAGTCATTCATTCAATCGTGTCATCAATAACTCTAAAACATAACTTTTGCTATAGGGATGGAGTGAATGATTACCCAGCCATCATTCCCTCATTTGGAGAGCTATATGTAAAAAATATGTAAATAATATATATAATTAATTATTATTAATTGTATTTATATATAGTCATATCTTTGCTCCAAGTGTTCAACAGTGAGTAGCCTATGTAGAAATATGATCTTTCAACCAGTTTTAGGGAATTTCCTTTGTCTGTCCTATTATCCACCATTGTCCACATTTTTCACATGGGCCCGCTCACTGCTCCGCCAGCTCACAGAGGGTCATTGGGCTCATTTTATCAAACTGACCTACAGTTAATCCCCAACCCTCCTCCCTATGTCTAGCAGTTCAAAAGCCAGTAAAATTGATTCATCTAGTTATTTTACACATAAATGTTGCATGAGGAAAAAGAATCATACCTTCCCATTTCATAACTCCTGCCCCCCCATCCAGTGAGAGTCAAGATAAATTATAAACATAAAGAAATAAACTGTTCACTTTGGGGAGGAGAGTTCACTGTGGAATGATGTGGGAAACAGAATAAGATTCCTTTTTATTCATTCATAATCTGTTCATTTGTTTTCTACTCAACTAAGAAAAACTGTGTTTTGTTTCTAATTCACTGTGGCAGAAGTGGTTTTAAGTACAATAACTAAGATGCCTAAAGTAAAGAGACTGTAAAACTAATGGCTGCTTTACTGTCCTTCTCCAGAAAACCTTATTGCTATAACATTCACCAATTAGGAGACTCAAAGCCATGGGAAAGTACATAAACTCACCTCCCTGATCCTCAAGTGCAGTTGGTTTGAATTGCTCCTTGACACTTGGGTACTTTCCCATAGCGCTTGGATAAGGGATATCATTCAGAAAAGAGACTAGTTTCATGCACAGAGAGGTCTGTCAGCCTGTCACTTAAAATGCATCTTCTGTCTATGGCTAAAGGAGTCAAAAGAATGTGGAGAAGATCCATGCCCCTTCTAGGGCCCACACATCCACTCCTTGACCTCTTCTCAGTCCACTAGACTAAGAGGTGGTGACTGGGTGTGTTTGCCTAAAGATATGTTCAGACCTGAAAAGGGTTCCCAGCAGCCCTTGAGGAACCAACTCTGTGAGGTAGGGCCAGTGGTTACTGTTATAGATCTGCCCCCCTATTTCCTCTTCTGTGCTGTTTCTTCTGAGGACTAGAAGAGAGCTAGATCCTCTCCATAACTTAGTCCAGGAGCTGCCTCGCCAATTCAAGCAGTCACTGTATTTTAACTGAAAGATTGGTAGCAAGTTGACCTATTGAGGGGTTTTTGAAAAACTCTCTAGGCTGTGTTTGAAAGTATATTTCAAAATGTTCATAGGAATTGCTATGTGAAAATGAGTAATTTAGCCACTTTGCAATTCTGTTTTAAAATCATGGCCTATTAAAAATAAAACTCCTTATTCTAAGCTACACGCTGATATGAATGTCAAAGAAATCTAGCTTTGCTGGAAAAGGAAGGGACAAGAGATGCTTTGGTAGTATTCTTTCAGAGCTCAAAGAAACCAAAGCGCTACTGCATAGGCTGAGCCATCAGGGGCTGATAAAGGCTAAGTGGAAGTGAACAATGCATGAGGTTGACTTGCAGCTCATCCATGGTTGGGAAAATGCATTAGTGGTGCTGACAGTGGTTAGTGGGCCTTTGCAGTTCAGTTGCTGTTGGTATGGATGTGTGTCCTCCTGCCTCTGAGTCAGTTAAGTGACTTTGTAATAAAAATTCTGAACTTGCTTCAGGACAGCTCAGAGGGAAAATACAAGTCAAAAAAGATACATTACTTAATGGCTTTCACTAATAGGTTGAAAACAGGGCTCACTTGAGCACTAGCAGACTAGCAGCAAAACTGCTGTTCAGAGTGAATTGTGTTCACTCTATATCTGCACTGTCCAATACAGGAGCCACTAGCCATAAGTTAGTCTTAACATAAGACTGTTAAGAACTTGAAATGGGGTAAGACCAAATTGGGATGTGCTATAAATATAAAATACATGCAGGATTTTAAAGATTTTTATTACCCCAAAAAAGGATATAAAATATCTCACTAATTTTTATTTTGGCTACATGTTAAAATAACAGTGCTTGGCATATATTGAGTTAAATACAATGTATTGTTAAAATCAATTTTACCTGTTTCTCTTTACTTTTTTAATGTGGCTACTAGAAAACTTAAATTTACATACATGACTCACATTGTATTTCTATTGGACAGTGCTGCTTTTGAAGAGAAAGCATGTCCATATAGTTTAAATGGAACTTATCCAGATCTAGTAAAGAAATTCGACCTATAATACCATAGTGATACAAACCATCTTGCAAGGTGGGTTAATTTGCTGGGTACAGCGAGACACTCCACAAGCAAACTTCATGGCTTCAAATTGGCCAGTTACTGAATCTCAGTTTCTTCATCTATAAAGTGAAAGGAATAATGATGGGCCATTTTTTTGCTAGAGGGTTAAATGGAATAATGCATGTGAAGTACTCAGTGTGAAGTCTTCTTATAAGGGCATGAATCCCATCATGAGAGCCCCACTCTCACGACCTGTCTAAACCTTATTATTCCCCAGCAACCCCACCTCCAAATACTACCACATTGAGGATTAAGGCTTCAACATATGATCTGGGGAGGACACACACACAGTCAATCCATTAAAAGAGTTTAAAAAGTACAATTCGATTTCACTTATATGTGGAAACTAAAAAAACAAAACAGATGAACAAAACAGAAATAAACTCATAGACACAGAGAAGAGATTGGTGGTTGCATGAGAGAGGGGGGTGGAAGGGGTGAAATAGGTGAAGGGGATAAAAAAGCCCCAAATTCTGATTATACAAATTAGTCACAGGGATGTAAGTACAGCATAGGGCATATAGTCAATAATATTGTGATGTCTTTGTATACATATTGACAGATGGTAGGTACACTTATTGGGGTCAGCATTTAATAATGTAGGTAATTGTCAAATCACTATGTTGTACACCTGAAACAAATATAATATTGTATATCAAAAATACTTCAATTTAAAAATTAAATAAGTAAATAAATAGTCCAATCAGAGATAGCTTTGATGTCAATTTGCACTTTGCAATGCTGTTTATGAAAACCTCTTAGACACTGCTGTCTAGTGTGTGCTGACAAAATTTTTGCCAGATACTGAGCAGATGCCCTTGCCAACTTGGGGTGTGTTCTTGAACCACCAGCAGTGACAGCACCTCTGGCAGCTTGTTGGAAATGCAGAATCTCAGGCCCCACCCAAACCTACTGAATCAGAATCCACACTTGACCACATACCCAGGGGCTTCAGAAAAACATTCAGTTTATGAAGTGCTGTCTAGGGATTGGAGGAGGACTAAGACAGCTTCACCAGCAAGGTGTTCAAACTCCAGCAGTTATGTGTTTTGTAGGGGTGAGGATGAATCAGAAGGGAGTAAGATATCTACACAGTTGGCCTTGAGGGAGCCCAATAAAAGCCACCAAGTGATCTGGGACTGACAGTGAGAGACAAAGGATGTCAAATTGACAGGGATGAAAATACCAGCTTTATTATTGATAGGACTTTTGGAGAACATGGCTTGAGTGTGTGGCTCCTACTACTGAACCACCAAAATACATAGCCTTGCTCATTAACACACAGTGTCTCCCCCAAATGGGGACATGGGGAGGATCATGATCAGAGTACTAATTTTCTATTGCTGCCAAGCTAGCAAGTTACCACAAATTTAGCAGCTTGAACCACACCCATTAATTAGCTCACAGTTCTGTAGGTCAGAAGTTTGGATGGGCTCAACTGGGTTCCTAGCTTAGGAAACTCATAGGCCCAAAATCAAGATGTCATCCAGGCTTAACTCTTATCTGGAAGCTTTAGGGAAAACTGCACTTCCAGGCTTCTGCAGATAATTGGCAGAATGCAGTTCCGTGAGGTTGTGTGACAGTGTCCTGTTTCCTTGATGGTTCTTGGCCAGGGGTCACCATAGAAACTGATTCTCCTCTCTTGCATTTAGCCCTCTCCATCTTCCAACCAGCAATGCAGGCACATTAGATCCTTCTCTGACTTCATTTCTACCTCAGCCTGAGAAAACTCTCTTAAAGTTTTCGTATGATTAGATCAGGCCTACCAGGATAGTCTCCCTTTTGGCTGACTCAAAGCCAACTGATTAGTAACCTTAATTACATTAGAAAAATCCCTTTCACCATATAGCATGACCAGGACATGATATCTTATCATATTTACAGGGATTAGGGTGGGAAATCTTGGGGGTTGATTTTAGGATTCTGCCTACTATACTTAGGTTCTTTTCCCAAAGTTACTAACCAAGCAATTCAGTGTTTTATGATCGAGAATGAATGAGGATATGGAAAGAGGTCAAGAGTTTTACACCAAGGAATGTCACTCCACATAGAAACCTGAAGACAGGGAACACTTGGTTCCATCCCTTAACTCTTACCCCCTCCACCCTTCAATATATTCAAATAGTTGCAACACAAAGTAAAATACAGTTCAAGGGTCTTGCAGAGGACCTAGAGACCATGAAAAAGCATATGCTTGGCCCTGGAGACGAAATTTCACCTGAGGCAGAAGGATCTGACACCCATCCAAGATAGGGACAGTGAAGGTAGCCCTTAACCTGCAGGACTGTGCTGAAGAGCTTGCTTTACAGTTGGGGTGCACAGGAGATGCATCCTGGGACAGAATCTGCAGAATTGTGGTAATATGGATAATTAATCTGAAAGTACTATATGCAATTAATGGAAACACCCTTTTTAGGAGACTTTTGCAAAAAAGCTGGTGAGAGGTCATGAGTGAGAACTTGAACCAGAATGATGGCAATGGGAAAATAAAACAGGGATAAATTAGAACAAAGAAATCGAAAAGACGATTTGGCAACAGATTGGATGAGGTCAAAGATAAAACCATGGATCCAACTCTGGAAACTGGGAGAACTACAGTGTAGTGGGGAGGGCAAGAAGAGCTGGTTTGAGGTGGGGGCTGGGCTTGGTGAGTGTCTTCAGAAAAACACACATGGCAAATGTTAATATCCTTGTGTGTCTTCCATCGTACACACACACATTTTAACTTTGGGCTTTCCCTCCCCCTGCCACCCCATCTATTTCCCTTCCACCTCCTACATCCCCTTCACTTTCCCAATCTCTGCTCCACTGAATCTCTACTAGCAAAGGTCACCATGGCTGCCTTATTAACAAATCCAATGTAATTGTTTCAGTCCTTGTCCTTCCCCTCCTTGGCTTTTGGGACATGCCTTTCCTTTGTTTTTTTAAGATCTTATTTTCTCCTCTTTCTCTTCCTAGCTCAAGTCTTTCCCAAGCCCACCAGGTGAGGCCGCCCTGTCTTCCTCCTGTGTCTCTTCCTACCACCTCCCTAGCCCCTACATGTGTGTCTCTCGGCAGCCATGACACTCCATTGCTCTCCTCTATTTGTCCTTTGTTATCAACTAGTCTAGCACTCTGCTTGGCACACTGAAAGCATTAGCAGAATGAAGTAAGGAAAATAAAATATCTCATATCTGGGAAAGTTTTCAAGATGCCATTTTGAATGAGTAGAGGCAGAAAAAGGCTAGAAAGCCGTTTTATGTTTATTATGAATTTAACAGCCTCTCAGCCAAATAGACCTTGACCTTCTCCTCAAACTCTGTGAATGGCCAGAAATAACATCAGGATGTGACTCCTAAATATTTGAAATTTGCATGGCAAAATATTTCAGGGATATTTTCTGATGCAGACCATGAAACAGGGAAAGATAAAAGTGAAAAATGAGATCAGAATTTAATTTTTCAGAACTCCACAAAATGACACCCACAAGTATATATAGTTGTGGTGAAAAAGAAACATAGCTCACCACACGTTCACACCCATATGTAGACATGCGTGTGTGTATATGTGCATAGAGATCAAAGGGAAAGTGACCTTGTCAAGATCCCTATACTCTCCAAGTGTGAGGGTCCTTGTCTATAAAATGGGGATGGTAATGGTGTTAGCGCAAGGATTAAATCTGGCAAGGTAAATAAAAGCATTTGGCCACTGGATGGTATATAGTAGCATTCAGTGAAAGGGAGAGAGAAAGGGAGGGAGGGAGCTGGAGAATAAGCTAGCCAGATTCAGCTCTCACTGCCATGAACATTCAAGATCTCTTCTCTCCTACAGTTCAGGTTCCAGCCCCTTTAACAACTCCTTGAACAAATCACTTCTAGGTGCTTCTTCACTTACAGATACCACGCCCCCACTCCCAGCTTACCTGTGTGTGCTATGTTCCCAAGGCTACTGACACAGGGCAAACTAAGAAAGCTCTCAATGGTCAACCTGCATACCTTTACACATTCACTTGCTTTTGCCTTTCTTTCTAGGTTAAAAAAAAAAAATCTTGACTTTTCTCTCAGAATAGCTGAAATATTAGGTGTGTAGAGGAAACACTTGCTTTTCTACCCTGCACCTCCTATTTCTCAGACTCAGACAACAGAGAGGCTTCTCAGGTACTCACAAGAGAATTTCCAGCATGGTTGATTCTGCTGGGTCTCTTTAGTAGTATAAATTCAGCTGTCTGGTCAATCTTACCATTGTGGATTTACCCCCACGCCTACAAAAACTGAACATACTACCTTCAGGGTAGATTTGTCATTTCTTACCTTATCATTCATAATTAGTGCAAATGATTCTTTCACTGCTCTATTTTTTTTTTAATCTTTATGGAATCATTTTATGTACATGTTAACCACAATCTTGATTTTTCTTTCAGGATGCTCCTTTGAGACTGCACATATTTAATTCCTTTAACCTTTCATCACAGGGCAGTCTTCAGAACCTTTTATTATTTTTGTTGCTTTTTTAGCTTTGGCAAAAAATATAAAACTAAGGAGCTGTAAATCTTGTTCTCCTGCCTATTTAAACAGCATCTGGAAATCTGAAGTAATTACCTCCTTTCTGAGTTTAAAAATTTTTTAAGCTATATCATGCAATATTGTGGAGTGGAGTTGAAAGCTTTAAGTCTGCAGCATTTGAAATGCTCAAATTCTAAGGCTTTGAAAAATGGCATTTACTCCATGTTAATTATTCAGTACAGACCATTATCAGTTTACAAGACTGATACAGTAATTTCAAATTCAGAACATGATATGGTACATAGATATTCAAGGGAAAGAGAAATAGCTTCATGTGGCTTTGCTTAATGGATTACCTATAACTGTACAGGCAGCAGTATACAGTAAGTGATTCATATTTGGAAATTATCATATGACAATTATTTTCAACAATAATTGATATCACCTGTTATTTCAAGAATAAGAAATTTCAATATAAATAATATACTCCCCCCAGCAAACGAAAGAAAGTAAAACAAGCATGGAGGGAATATTTCCAAAATGTCCTAGCATTGAAATGTTTACCTACCATAATGTTTACCTACCAGTTTGCTTCTTTCAGAAGCTGTATTCCAAATTGTTTACTTTCATTGTTTTAAAAATTCATATTTTTTACTTCATGCATTTAGCCTCTGCGGTATTACAGCTTTCTAAATGTTCTTGCATGAAGGTTTCATTTTAATTTCACCTTGAATTCTGATTCATTCTTCCTCCCTCCAGATGTATTTCCAATGTTCATTAAATAAATCACATTGCATCATACATAGAGCTTAAAAGAGGTGATTCTATAAAAGATAAAAATTCAGTATTTGTTAGCAATGGAAAACACTGGTTCAAGTCACATAAAATCATGTGCATATGTAACTTCATTTTTTATTTGCTGATTTACTGTTTTAAGCTATTTTGTGCCAAAGCTGGACAACGGGCTATAAAAATCTCCAGTGCTAAAAAACTGTTGAGAGGCAGTAAGCTAGCAAAAGTGAGAGGGAGGAATTTAGTTTTTATACTTGCATTTATTGCAATTAGAATGAAATTCATCAATGATCAGTAAATTTGGTGTTTGCTGTCAGTATATTCATACAGTTCTTATTTTCCTACTTTCTATCCTTTCAGAATGTGTACACGGAATGAATCCATCTAGAGACGTTCACGGTATGTTAGATTCCAAATTATACTTTTTATAAAATGTGCACATTCATATATGCATAATGATTTTTATCTATGTATCTCTATAAATAACTTATGATGTAAATTAACCAATAATTAAGGCTTTTTTTGCTGATTCAAAAATACTTAAAAGCTGTTCTCCATATTGTGAATGTCAAACCAAATAAAACATTCCAATGAAACCTTAAATGACACCCTCGGTTCTACAGCGTTTGCCACAGGTGCATTCTGCTGTTATTAAAAGACTCTCTATGACTCTCTAAAAATAAATAGAGCTTGGCTTCTATCTGTTATAACCTAGTTTATTACCTTTGTTATAGCACTGGCAATGCTAAATTTTTATGAGGGTAAAATGTTTACTAAGCATTCCTAAAACTTGAAAATGATTAAGATTTTTCACAAAAAAGAAGTTCGCTACTTGTGAGCTGCACAATTGACCTAGGAAGTTAGAGTGAAATAGTTACACATCAACCACAGAATCCCATGGAAACATTCAATAGGGAGAAAGGATGTAGTGAAAGAACTGGGGAATCTCATGCCCAAAGTAATTAGATTTTGAAAGTGTAATAATTTCTCCAGAGGGGAAAAAATGTGTTAAATTCCAAAGTTGAAAACTGGATGATGTGCATAGAGGGGTTATTTGTACATACGTTAAATTAATATGTTACTCTTCATCAAAATGTTCTTCTGTGTGACATTATATCTGCTGCAGCAATTTGGTCCTGAACCACTAGCAAAACACATTCGCTGATTTTAATTTTTATTGAAATGGTCGCTGAAAATATAAATAATCCTTTCTGGCATATTACATTTTTTAAGATGTAATTTTAGAAATGTGTTACAGAGAGGAATTTTGATTTAAGAGAATGATTCAGATTCTTATCCTATTTTTATGCGTACTTTATTTTTGAGAGGGCTTAAAAGAGCAAAAATGTAAAATACTCAATTATTTTCTGAGACCACCTATAGTTGTTATATTTACCTAAAGTGTAGAAGGAAAATGTCAATGAACTGTTTTCCAGTGAAACTATTGTTTATCTTCCAACTAATCAAACACTACTTTAAAAATTCACTGTGAAAACAACATTTCATTTCTGTTATAGGCCGTTTTGAAATTTCCCCTATGCAACAAATTTGGAAGAACCTATCATATAGCATCAGCCCGACATATTGCTTCGTTGTATTTTATTTTGTATTATGACAAGAGTAAATTTTAGTAGTATTCCAAGGGAACACTGGGAGTTAATGCGATAATGCTTCCTTCCCTTTCTCAGAGAGGCAGAGGAAGGAAAGTCCTATATTGCTGCTGCAATGAACGTTCTTGGTGGAAAGGAATTCTTCATTCGTATATGATGCTACCGAACTTCACAAGCTCTATAAAAAGCTTTTCAGACTAAGGGGTTACAGATATCCTTTAGTTAAGCCTCGTGCTACCTTCTTTCTATTCATTTTAGTTCCTCGATAAGGTGCACTAGGGTTTTTTTGTTGTTGTTAGTTTCTGGTTTTCAAGTGTGCACGGTGCACCTATAGCCCCGCAGGTCCCAGAACCCGGCGGCCGGAGTTAGAATAAATCAGCAAAAGCTTTCTTTGCTCTCACCGCCCCTGTCGGTGTTCGAACATGGGATTTATTGGTTGAAACTCATCTGAGCAGCGCCCACAGTGCTGCCCTTGAAAGGCTAAACTTGGAACATCTACAGCTGCACCTCTCACGGAGGAAGGGAACTTGACCTCCGCCCGGGCGACTGCGGAGGACACCCCGACCCGAAGCCCTTCGCAGGGCTCAGGGTTTCAAACCACCTGAGCCCTTAGGGGTACTTCTCTGACCTTCCCGAGGGGCGGATTCCGCAGTCTGTTAAATCCCCGAGTCAGAGGCCATTTTTGCCTCCTCCGCACTCCCGAGCCCCACCGCGCATCGCGGGAGTTCCCTGGGGAAGCACTTGGCGACGGCCCCCAGGAGCGCTTGGGGTGCTTTTAGGGCAATGCGTGTGAACCGAGGCAAAGGGATTCACTCGCCTGCCTGAGCAAGCCTCTAGAGCGGGCAGCATCTGCGCCCGGCCGCGAGAAGGCAGCCGGGGAGGTTTGGTGACTGCGCAGTATTTGGAATTGCTAGCCAAGGTGAAGAGCAGATGTGTGTGTTTGGGGGGAGGGGGGAGGAGTTTACACCTGAAATGGGGCTTCTTCAAAATCATTTTTCACCTAAAATACAAAGGAATTTCTATCCGAGACCCCAGACCATTAAAACGAAATTCCGCTGGGCGTTGGAAGTTCCCGGGAGCGTCTCGGGTTTTCTGGAGAGGAACGAGGGGTAGGGCCCACCTGGGAGGAAGCGCGTGAGGCAGGAGGGACAAGGGGCTCCCGGCCCAGCGAGGGCACCCGGAACGCCTGCAGCGCCGACGGCCTGGGGCGGGCCGACCGCGGAAATCAGGCAAAGCAGACAGACCCTACTAAGGGCCGGTAGGGGCAGCCAGGTTCCCTGGCGAGGGCTCCCAAGTCACCAGCCCGGCTGCTCCGCGGGTGGGACGTGGCTGCTCACACTGGCTCCGGCGGCCGTTTGCGGTCCTTTCTCCCCAAACTGATGCGTTTACAATAGAGACGCAAAGGTCGCAAGGAGGGCCGGCAGAGCCCAGCGCCGTCGGGGGCGTTCCCGGGCGCACTGCGCGGTCGCCGGGAGTCTAGGGCGGCAGCGAGGGCAGCTGCTGCCCCCTGGTGTCCACCCCAAGCCCGCCGCCCGCCGCCTGCCGCCCGCGGCGCCTCCCTTGGGGCCGGTGCCCGCCTCCCGGACGCTCCGCGCAGCCCGCCCGGCCTCTCTCCGCCCGGGGTGACCGGGAAATGCCTCTGCTGCCGGCCCACCGCGGACTCCGCCTCCGTCAGGCCCCAGCGGCAGGGTCCGAGGAGAGTCCGGCGCAGCGGCGGCGGCGGCGACGGCCCCTAGCAACCCACAGCGCGTCGGCAGGGGAAGGAGGTGGCGGGAGGGAAGGCCCCGCGGGGGCGGCTGAGGGGCTCCGTGCAAGGGAGGGTGCGCGCCCGCCTACGGGGCGAGGGGGCCCCGGCGGGGCAGGCGCGGGGGGCTCCGAGGGGAGAGGAGAGGGAACCCCGCCGCGAGGCACCGGCCGGGCGCGCGGGGAGGGGGCGGGGCCCCCTAAGCTCCGCGAAAATGCCGCCGGCGCCGCGGGGACGGGTGCAGAGGGAAGTTCCCGCCCGCGCGCACAGTCGGGGTGAGTTCAGCACCCCGGCCCGCTCGCGCGCGCGGGAGCAGGCGGAGGAGCCGGGGCTGTTTCCGGGGAGCTGGAGGTGGGTGGCGACCTGGGCCCAGCGGGGGACTCTCGCGCAGCCTCCGGGAGCCGCCGCTCCGAGGACGCGGAGCGAGCCGGGCGGAGGCTTTCAACTTTTTCCAGTCGCCGGTTCTTTAGGGTCTTTTCTGACAAGGCAACTCCGCTCGCCGCTAAGCACGCTCGGCCTGAGCGAAGCGCGCTGCCTAATTAAGCCACAGCCCAGACGCCGCAAAAAAACACCAATTAAAGAAAACAAACCGAGAACGAAAACTAAAATCACAAAAAGCATGTTGTGGAGACCGAGAACCGTCTGGTCGCATTAACTGAATCAGCGCCACTTCGCTGAAGCTGCCAACTGGGTCGTGGGGCTGTGCAGACGCTCGCCCTTTGCCTCCGGCCTCCTCGCGACCGAATCCCACCCACTCCAGAGAGAGGAAGGCTCGACCGCGGGCGGCCGCTCAGGGCCTGGGGCAGCCCGGGGGCTCCGAGCACGGTTCCAGGAGCCTCGCGGCGGCCGCTGCACCTCCAAGACGCGCAGGGCACCTCCCTCCGGCTGGTCTCCAGGCCCGGGCCCCTCCAAGCGCGGCGCGCGGCCAGAGCCCTCCCCGGGCCCGCTGGCCTCTCCACCTTTCCGGACCGCGGCCTCCTCTGACACCTCAGGGCACCGCAGCCCCCTGGCCGGCGGCCGCGCGCCCTTAAGTGTCTGCAAGGCCGCAGGGTCAGGGTCCGCACCAGGGCGGAGCCTCGGGCAAGCGTTTGTGCGTGGATGCGGATGCGTGAGGAGCGCGGAGTGGCCGCGGCGGCCGTGAATTCTCCACCCAGGCTGCGTACAGTAGCGCGCAGCGGCGGGGGCGCGCGGGCCAATTCCAGGAGCCCGCGGCCGAGAGCCGCGCCCTGGCTGATACCGGAAAGGCCTGTGATTGGCCAGCGTCCGCCCCTATGCAAACGAGCTGAGGGAATGGAATTCCTAGGGCCGGGCTTACAGTAAAAGCACGTTCATTTCCAGGCACTCTCATTCATAGAGCCAGCGGGCGCAGGCGGGACGGGCGCCCCGCGGCGGGACCCAGCCAGGGTACCACGCTGCCCGGCCCTGAGCCGGCAGGCACCTCTTCCCGGGGCTCCTGGGGACGCCGGAAGCAAGTCAACCGTTGCTGTTTCTCCTGTGCCTACGTTGGAACTTCGATTTTTTTTTTCTTTCTTGTGAATGAACTGGTTCCTTGGCTGGATGGTTCAACTTCTTTTCTGACTGTGAACTTTTGTTTCATTTGACAACTGCAAAAGAAAGTGCGCTGTGCTTCAAGGCAGACCGTGAAGTTGTGTGTGCGTGGCAGTGTGCGTGGGAGTGTGTGCCTGCGTGTGTAACTCGAGCCACCCGGTCTCTTTCGATCTGCGCTGCGGAGCCTCCTGCAAGGCCCGCTCCACCTGCTGCGGTCAGGTAGTGATCGTGGGTATTAGCGCGAAGGAGCAGTTAACCGGCCGGCTCCGGGGCGACGCTGGAGCAAGATCTCGTTCCTGCCCAAGACGGGGCTGACTCATGGAGTCGAAGTAGACAGTGGCTGGTATCGAAAGAGCGCGTGTCTGCGTGCGTGTGATTCCGCTGCTGCTCAACTCCCACCAAACCACAGGATCAGCCACAAACTTAACCAACATCCCCAAACCCGAGTTTTCAGATGTGTTGAGCTGTACTCTGTGTCATCAACTTGGACTTTTTTTAAATTGGCTTTTCTTTTGAAAAGCTGAATTTTCTGAATGATCATTTTGCCAGAATTTGAGAGAATAAGACAAGTATTTCTAGCCCAGCCCTTCTTCAACTACTGAAGCTGATTTTCAAGGCTACTTAAAAAAAAAAAAATCTGGAGCGAACATTAATGGATTTCTTTTGTGTTTAAATTCTCTACAGATCGTATTGTAAATATTTTATGAAGTAGAGCATATATGTGCACATACATTTGGAGCACGATCTTTGGAAGTCTCAGCTCTTGGTTTTGAGGACCGAAGCCAGTTTTGCATGGTAACAGTGGCGCTGTATATGGAACACACTCGTATATTTTGTGTTGTGTTGGAACTTTAGACAAAAACTCACCTGGAAAAAAAAACTGGCAGGCGATTGACTACTGGAACTTCCAAATTATGTATTTTCTGGTCCTTTTGCTCTCCGCATACATATTTTAGGAAGTGTATGGGAATTGTAACCTCCAAAGACTGAACTTAAAACTTTCAAAGCAAGATTCAGACGATGGTCTCCCTTGGCATTTGACTGTGGATTCTGGTCGCCCACTTTTAAAAGCACTAAGCGGTCGGTTGCTAGGAGCCCTGCCCTGGTCTGAGGCGAATCAGCTGAATAGAACTTTCCCCTTCCTGGACTGTTAGGAACTTAGCCCCCACACCTCCCCTAACCCTCTCCCTCTCCGCAGCAATAAAGGCCCCTGAACTTGTATGTTGGTCTCCCGGGAGCTGCTTGCTGAAGATTCGCGCCCCTGTCGCCGTGTGGTAGGAGCTGTTTGCAAGGTCCTAACTCAATCGGCTTGTTGTGATGCGTATCCCCGTAGATGCCAGCACGAGCCGCCGCTTCACGCCGCCTTCCACCGCGCTGAGCCCGGGCAAGATGAGCGAGGCGCTGCCGCTGGGCGCCCCGGACGCCGGCGCCGCCCTGGCCGGCAAGCTGAGGAGCGCCGACCGCAGCATGGTGGAGGTGCTGGCTGACCACCCCGGCGAGCTGGTGCGCACCGACAGCCCCAACTTCCTCTGTTCGGTGCTGCCCACGCACTGGCGCTGCAACAAGACCCTGCCCATCGCTTTCAAGGTACTCGGCCCAGAGAGGGTGGCGGGAGGACAGGCGGAGGCCGACCGAGGCCGGGGGCGACCTGGGAGGGCAGCTGCCGGGCGGGCAGGGCCAGGTTTCAGGAAGGGGCCGGCACGGCCCCCTGCACCCCTGGTCCATTCCCCTGCGCTAGGGAGTCGGGGGATGCTGCGTTGCCGTGGCGACCCTCGCGAGGCGGGTTGAGGGAGACTCGCCGGGGCTGTATCTAGGGAGGGCCGAAAAAACCAGGATGTCTCCCAACCGGCCACCGAGGGCTGGTCGGGACCTCTCTAGGAGGCTCCTTTGCTTTGCTACAAAGTAGGAAAAGTTATAACCCGGCAGGGACAAGCCGGTCTGCTCCCTTGCTTCCCTCCCCCACCTTTAGAGGCTTGACACCCAAACCATTCTGCCTCCCTCCGATGGAGGCTTTAGGAAATAAAATAGAGATACTTTTATACCTTCGGGTCAGTGAAAATAAACTCGCAAGGAAAACTGTCAGGGCTTCCCACCTCCACCCCTTTTTAACAGCCCTGTAGGAATTAGCATGTCCAAAGTCCACAGCGGGCGTAGTTAAGTTTGCAAAAGTTTTCTGAAGAGTTTTTGCGAGCTTCTAGCCTGCCCGAAGCCGCAAGTCGGGAATCCTGTTTCTTTTCCTGGAACCCTCCCGAGCGTCATCGCCCGCTCACCTAGATTAAGCCCGGGGCAGCGAAAGGTGACGAGGCTGTCTTCCTTGAGCCGGGGTCCGACCCGCCGGCAGTTCCGTTTGAAGAGGGGCGGCGTGGACCGAGCAATCTCCGTTGAGCAGCCCCAGGGGTCTCCGTCCACTTTCCCCCTGATCTTGCTCCATCAAGCTTTGAGCTGCCTTTAAAACCTTGGCCTTCGACGGGGTATGTAAACAACCCCGGGCGCTTTTAAACAACCACCCCTCCAGCCTGGCAGCAAATGTTAGAAATCTAACTTCGGCGGGGGGGGGGGGGGATTCTGTTCTTCTGTCCTGAGTGGGTTTAATAAGGCTCAGATTTTTAGTACGACCAGTGCGGTCATTTCCTAATGACCTTCTAAAGGGCTAAGGCAGGCAGGTGGAAAAAAACACTGAAGACCAGCTACTTTTTTTGAATAACTTGGTTTAATAATTGTCCCCTTTAAGGGAGGATTA
Organism: Manis pentadactyla; assembly: GCF_030020395.1. Lineage (NCBI taxonomy): Eukaryota > Metazoa > Chordata > Mammalia > Pholidota > Manidae > Manis > Manis pentadactyla. Next base: position 187,372,584 of record NC_080019.1, on the reverse strand, counting down.
ATATAAGCTTTTTTATAGTCCCAGGCCTCTGCTGTATCTTTCTTGATCTAGGTTACAATGAATAACGTTCACTTTTTTAAAAAGTGCTGTCAGAGTTCTTTATTTTTAAGCTTTACGCTGCTTGTAAACTTAGATTATGATTTGTAAAACTCAACTAACAAAAAGTGCAGTTGTCTGTGTCTACAGAACTGCCTACGTTTTCTGAAAGCAGTTTTTGAGGGGGTAGGAGATGAGGGTAAGGTTTGCAGCCGCTGGACTCCCCCTTCCCTTCCTCCATCTCTGTAGATTTGGGTTGGGAGCCCATTTCAATTTTAATTTATTCTAATCCCTTTACATAAACAGACTAACCTGGCAGAGAGGACTGAGTCCCTTAGTGAGAGGAAACCTCATAGGGCTGGGCCCTGGGGCCACTTCAGATAAGAGCAGAGGGAAGGAGACAGGCTGATAATCCACAGGGGCATTTAAACCCCAGTGCCCCAGACATACCAAGGGAGTGGGTTCCAAGGGATCTGTGGCTTCATCTGAGGTAAATCAGGATCTCCTGGATTCTCCCCTCCTCTGCCAGGGAACCCACACCCAAGTACATCAAAACACTAAGTGATTAATAAAGAATCTTCAGGAGTGGAAGTCATGTAATTTCTCAGGCTGCCACATGAAAGTATTATTTTTTTTTCTAAAAGAATGAAAAAAATCATATAAATTGCTGTTATGAGCCATCAGGGAATTCTTTTTAGCAGACATCTTAAGAACCATAGCGGTTTCCTTTTAAAGAGGACTTTCAACAATTCACTTTTTTTAAAAAACTAGTTTGTTTTACCGAGTGGTAGTTTGCAGGCTACCAAAAGATCAAGGTATAGGTCTCTTCAATAAAGCTCAAGCGGGTCTTAAGAACATTTGGGGGAAAGGCAAGACAGTGGAGAAATCAGACCACTTGAGTAATATCTGTCACCACTCCCGTCCCCACAAAGAGAGGCCTCTTCCGTAAGGAAACCTGCTCCCTGCTTCACAGAGAGAGCCGATGAAATTTTCAGTGAGGGAACAAACTCAAAAGGTTAAGGATAAAAGCAAGCTGAACTCAAAACGGGACTGCATCTGGGTCGGTACCCTGTGTGTCCCCGGCTCCACCTCTTACACTTTGCACCCACCTGCCTCCCAAGAAGTTTATACAGAAATTATTATTTAAAACTTTGAGTTTTTATGTTAAGCTTGAGACAATCTCTCTATGAAAATAATCAGTAAAGAGTTATTATATTATAAGAAGTAGAAAACGTGAAACAGTGATGAAGTCTGATGATATTGATGAAAAGAGCATTGGAGCGATTGTCTGTGACTATTGAATTTCTATGTGTAAATCCTTTGCTTTAAGCTTTGAAACTAGGGGGAGATTAAAAATTATAAATTGTCCTTAAAATAAATTAAACTCTTCCTAATTGCTTCTCTTGAACCCCAAATGTATCCCACTCCCTGACTTTTCCCATGCAGCACCTTTATTTTTTCAGCTAGGAGAGATACTTGTTTTCCTACTGAGAAAATCTTAAATTTACTGCATTACCCATTATTGACAGAAGCAGCCTAAAAAGCTGTTTGGATAATTTAGGATATATTTTATTATACTGTAATATCAGAGTTTGTTTAGGCCCTGGCACACCAGAGTCTGAAGCCTTCAGCAAGTTCAGAGGACTTAAATGCTGATGATAATATTATTTTCATCAGAAAGAAATAAGTAATATTTCTATCAGCCAGATCGAAATTCCTAGGCATGCGTTAAATGTCATCTCGGCTGAATTCTAAGATCCACTCCACAGCTTTCTTTGAAATACTGGAAAGTTAAGCAATTTGAAATAAATGAGTTGTAACTGTAATTTCAACCTAATTAGAGTTGGTTTAAAATGCCAGTTTGAATAGTGAGCAGGCTAGCCAAGACCAATATGGGGAGGTCCATGTAGTGTATAGGAGGGTTGATATTTTGCCCAACTTCCTGATACTTTAAAAACAGAGAACTAAAACAAAATATGAGATATCCTTTGGCCAGCAAGTCCCTTCTTGTCTGTTTGGTCTGTGTTAAAATGTAAATGTTTGTGTTCCCTTACCTATTGTTTATAGCTTTTCATTCCAGTTGCTTCTCTTTTTCTGTTTAAAGTTAGATATATTTTTAAGTTCCCTTCATATTACCTGTCAAGTGACAAAATCTGCATCCAGTTGGTAGACATGTTAATTTTAATTTTTAAAAAAATTTTCCAGCCTATGTATGCTTGTTAATAAGTAGATGGTATACATTATTAATATAATTTCCCTAGATTTCATATTCTCCCCTTTACTCCTGCCAAGAAAAATCCCTCCAAGATCAATAAAAGACCAAGTAAATGATCTTTGAGCTCCCAAGTATCTTTGATTCCTCCTTCATTTTTTAAAAAGGGAGGAGTAGGAGTTTAACTTTTTTAGTCTTAAATTCCAACATCAACAAGCTTTTCTTACTTAGCTACCATGATCATTTTACTCTCTATTTGTTTCTACTTGGCGAAGGTCTCATGAATTTGCCAAATTACTGATGAGGATAGTTGTAGAAAGAAAAGAGAGGCACAGTCATCGAGCACTGTGTGAAGAGCCAGTAGGCAAAAAATAATTTAGAATATGTTTGGGTAGTTATAAAAGATTTATTTATTTTCACCTCTTTACAGATTCTGTCCCAACAATGAATTCTTCGTTTGAAAGCCAATAGTCGATCCGGTCCCTGTACATTTACTGAATGTTGAATTAAAATAGAGAAGCAGGGACATCATTGGGAGATGGGGATGAGGAAGTAAAAATATGTGTTCAAGGAAGGCATTGCAACACTGTGAGCTAATTTTACAGAGGGAAGTGAAAATAATGAAAAAAAAGTGGAAAAAATTTTAAGAGCCTGAAAAGAGCAGAATAAAGCAAGCACATTTTGTGGGGATAGAAAGAAATGGTAAAATAACTTAATAACTGATCAGGCAGATTTATTTCAATGGTGTTTTTGAAACAAAAAATAATTGTCCTATTACTGTTCTTAATTAAAAGGCAACAAAGAGCCTTATAACGGGAACTAAATACCTAATTAGAGTGTCCTTGGGGAATAAATAGCTGTGTTTTAAAATCTCCTTTATAGAAAACAGGTCCCACATTTGGATAGAAAAGATTAGAAAGAAAGATGAAAGGCCCACATTTTGCTTAACAGTGCAAGTTGCATAAAATTAGTGAGAATAAATGCCTACCTATTGCCGGTAGAGTTGAATCTCTTGGTGTAGTCTTGGGGGCAGAAGTACGTCCTCCCCTCATGGTGAGTTGGTTCATTTTCCTTGTCATACTCCTAGAATCCAGGCATGGGAAGGAATAAAAACAATAGAGGACCATTGGGATGACACAGGGAAGCAGTAATGACTAAGCAGGCAAATGAAGATGGGGATTATGAGAAACATGGCTTTGCTGTCATACAAGTGAGCCCATAGCAGACTTATTTACAGACAGAAAAAGAGGACTGAAAATATGTAGTACTGCCAAGAACATTATGGGGCAATTATTAGGTAACATGGGGAGGTGGAAAGCTGAAGAAGGAATAATTACTGTAGAATGGCTTTACTGTCACAACTCAAAAACAAAACCAAAAAAAATTATATTCTATGATTGGAACGATTAGTGCAGATTTCACCACTGACTTAGAAAGTACCGTGAGAAATATCAGTATGATAGACACAAGTGCAACTTAGGGCATTTTGATTTCAAATTCTATGACCACTTTAAAAGAGAAGCAATGGAAATATAGCCAAGAATAATTGTTTAGACCAAAAAAATAATTTCCAGAAGGGTTGAATGATGACCCTGAAATGGATGCTACTGCACAGAGCATCTTCATGCTATGCTCTTCAGAGCATTCTACCTTGAAATTACTGCTTTTTTATTACCCGAGTATCAAAAATATTTATCAGTTTTCTTGAATAGCCCTGATAGGAAGTCTATTCGTCAATTACATGAAAGGAATTCTTCCTTAAGATCATGTGAGATTGGCAAAGAAAATCAGTCCTCTATTAGGATGTAGTTAGCACATCTCTAGGACTCACAGATTTTTTTTAAAAAGTCGAAGCAATTCCACTCCTGAATTCAAAGGAGCACATAAAAGAGGGCCCCTCTTCTCTGGGGTTCACTGATCATGTAATTAATAATAATCCAAGGGAAACAATTCTGGTTTTTTTCCTTGCATGCCAGAATACTGCTAGTGAAAGTCAAGCTAATAGAAGTGAATAGGGGGTACCAAAGATGAACTGAAAGGGACAGTTTAGGTCACTGAAGGATCATCAGCAATTCAGTCATAACAATCAAATTTAATTTTAGCAGAAATAAGTTTAAACACACAAGAGTAAAGTTGGCCTTATTAGACCTGTCGGTGGGAGTCTGGATAGTGAAAGATGGGTTAGGTTATAAACTGAGAAACAAGACATCTGTTTCTCAAATACGAAGAATTAAAAAGGGATTATTGTATTCACGAGAAGGAATGGCTTTGCAAAGTCCGTGCTGTAGTCTTGTTCCAACTGTGCTGTGTGACCTTACGTGGCTTTGTTAGGTGAATGCTTTATGATTTGAAAATTTGCATTTAGTTATGCATAATGGAATTAAAAATGAATCTTCCCATTAATAACTTTTCTTTTGCTCTGCTTAACTTCTGTAATCTTTGAAAGGATTGCTATTCCTGTGCAAATCAAAAAGGATCGCTTAATATACATTTAATTTTAGAACAATTATAATGCAACTGACATAAAGGTTTATAGCATTCCTGATGTCTGCGTTTGTTCCTTGACTGGTGCTTAGGTGGTGGCTCTGGGGGACGTTCCAGATGGTACCCTGGTCACTGTAATGGCAGGCAACGATGAAAACTACTCAGCCGAACTGAGAAACGCTACCGCGGCCATGAAAAACCAAGTCGCGAGATTCAATGACCTCAGGTTTGTCGGTCGGAGTGGAAGAGGTATGTATCTGTCAAAACTGAACTTGAAATGCAAAGTATTTACATGGCAACAAACCCAAATTTCAAGTTTCTGTGATGGGATTCCCAGATACACAGTTTTTCTTCTTACTATTGCTATGTCAAGCTGTTAAACCATTTATTCAAAATTTAATATTTTTAATGGAGTCTACTTTACATTACTGCTTTCTATTATTGAATTGGGTTAAGACTGATTTGGAACATGCAAAACATGAGTTTTGAATTTCACAGAAACCCCTCAAATCTTTACTAAAATGTAAACATATAAAATGTAACCATCATAGAAACTAAGATTATACAACCGGGGCTCTCTCTTTGATAATTATTAGAAATCTATTTAATGGAAGCCTTTGGCTTAGCATCAGTGCCATCTATGACAAGTGACAGAGTATCAAATGATCACTTCTAATAAATTTTAGGGGATATATAGTTGAAACATGTATTCAAGTAAGCTTACTTTTTTATGATAAAACACAAAGAAATATTGTCAATATCATCCTGGTTTGGAAAATTTGATGACTGTTGTGTTCTTCCTATTGTATATAATTTGGATGCTTTATGATTATTTGAGGGGATGGGCTGGGTCCAGCTAATGTTTTAGGTACTAATATTAAAGACTGGTTATTCACATGAACTGATGCATGAGTGCAGTTTCTAAATCACTGTAGTTTTATTTTTCTTTGCCCATTTTCAAAGTATTAGACCAGAGAGAGGAATCCTGGCTCATTGCAGTCTCCTCTAGTTTCCAGTTATTTTCCAAATATTGTGTCTTCTCTGTATTGCAACAACCTAATTCATATTTTATAAATAGCAATAAGTACTAGAAGTTTAACTGAAGGAAGGAGAACAGTTTGTTTTGAAAAACTCTTTTTGTAATAATGTATTGAATAAGTTTATGAATAAAATTTGTTTTCAGTAGAATAAAAAGACAGGATAAATACCTAAATAACAGTAGGTGACTCTCATGTTGAAAAAAATAAAAGTACAACCAATGGGCATTTAGACTTAAGACTAATCATTACTATTTATGAAAGCGTTCAAAAATATAAGAAAATCTATATTCCTAGGGAGTTTTATTAGTTGAAGAGGGGAAGGGTGCAAAAGGCTTTTGGGTTTTTTGGCTATTGTTTTTGCAGTCCCAGCTGTCGGGAACATTTTCAAAATAGAATCATAGGTGGAGAAAATAAAAAACTTACAACATGATTGAAAATATATGCTCATTGTACTATCCATGTATATAATAGAGTAATGCAAAGAAAATTATATGCACTTATTGAAAGCATGAGTGATGCTATGAAGTATAAAAGTGTAAGTCATTAAATGGGCTCACTTTTCATATTAAAAGTCCCCACCTTTCAGTAAATGGAATTCACATTATAATTCAGAGATGTGTGTTTAGAAAACATCTTAAAGGCTTCAGATGAGTAGCTAGCAGAGCGGGTGAGAAGCCAATAAAAAAACAGAGGCCTTCCCACCTGGTCCACAGTTTAACTCAGGTCTTTGGATTTCTACTATTAGGAATCAATAGCTGAGTATCATTTGGTTGCATTTCCAGACAAAGTAATATCTTTGGGTCTGTGTGTCAGGTTTTGCTTATAAAAGTTTTAGAAACTTTCAAATGGCCCATACTAGTGACATTTTTCAATAAGAAGTACAGTGGGGCTTCCTGGCAATGTGCAGTAATCAGTGATAGTAAAGAATGAGGTCTTGAATGCACCATGCTTCTTTTTCTGATGTTGACGGCTGGCCTCTCTTCCCTCACTGGGCATTTCTGTTTTGAGTGGGTGACTAATAGGTGCTCGTGTTTACCCGGGTAACAGTGAACTGTTTCCCCAAGGTGTGGATTGTTTGCGTTTGGCTGCCTGATTCTTGCCAGTATGCCCTTAAGTTTGCATGAAACCCACAGAGTAAAATAGCCGCAACCAAGGCTGGGCTGTCGTCTGATAACCGGGAATGAGAAAACCAACTGAAATGCCATAAATGGGCAATATCTGTCTTGCACAGGCTCAGCTTCTCACGAGTGACAATAAGCAATCCAAAACAGAAGACCCCCAATTGAACACTGGGCCCAGTTACAGTTACCATGTATACTGTTGGTGTCTTCAGTGAATTTTTTGTTTTGTTTTGCTCTGTCGTACAAGACATAATGAGCTGTCAAAAGGCCACATTTGACTCTGTCTCATAATTTCTCTCCATAGTCATAAAAATACAACTTGATTTTACTCTTTCAAGTGTGTCAACATCAATGCCTGCCAGGTTTGTGTGTGTGTGTATGTGTGTGTGCATGTGTGTGTATGTGTGTGTGCACGCAGTTTGCTTCCCATAATGAAGAGAACAGATGATTCTCACTAATGTCGACAATTAGTCTTAATCTTCCTCACTGAATCTTGTCCTTTTAAAGTTTCATTGCATTTTATAAAGTAATCGTAAGAGTATTTACTATTTCATTTTCTGTTTTTGAAAATGTGCCGGAAAACATGTCATTGGCATCCACACAGCACGCAGTGGCCGAGAAGGTCCTGGCTGTTGGCTCATCCAAACATTTCAGTGCCAATTTCACATTCTGTCAAAAGGCACTGGTCTGGTGGATTCTCAAAGCGGCCTGGTGCTCAGTTCCAAATGAAGGATAGAAAAAGAAACTCCCCCTTCTTTTACTAGCTGCCAGTCCGTGAGGATTATAAAACCTCATTGAAATTGCCAGAGGTTGAACATGGAAGGGTTTTTCTCTATTCTACAAAACTGATTCGTCTGGGCGCTGGCTGATGTCCAGGATCATAGCTCCTAACCTCAAGTTCAGCCTGCAACTGGGAAAACCTGCCTGTCCGGCTTTTACAGGCTTGCTGACAACACTGGCCCCTAAAAAATATTGGTGAAGGCTTTAGTAGTCTGGACCTTCTTCCTTTTCTTCCCTTCCCTCCTTCATTATTCTTGTCAATTTAAATCTTGTTCAGGGTATATATCCCACCCTGGAATTTTCTCTCTAATTTAGCCTCTCCATTTAATTGACCATCCCTTTACAATGAAAGAAGAGAGAGCAGCTCTCTTCTAGGAGGTGAGGGGTTATTTTGAGCACATAGGTTGTTGTTGAGAACCATTCATATGTTCTCAACCACATTTTCTAGGACTACCCCTTACCTCCAAAAATCCAAGCTCAGTATCAAAAGGAATTTTCTCTGGCGCAGTTAATGAATGGCAGTTTACATCAGCAGGTGAGGCAGGTACTATTAATATTTTCAATTATGAAAATGTGTGTCATGGCCACAGCCAAGAGATATTTAAAAATTCTTTAGCAGTGAGTGCTTCCGTCCCTTTTGGAGTACTTAATCAGTTGGAAAGGAATCGATCAATCAAGGGACACGGCTTTAGAATCAAAGAGGAAATCTACCAGACTGTATCATCAACCACATTGTTAATGGGGGAAGAGAATCCACTACAAATTTCCTATTAATTTTTCCAAGAATATGATTTTTAATCTTTCATGAACTTCATATAGGTAATTTTGAAAATCCTTTGAAAGCTTTCTCCCAGGAAAGAAAAAACGTACATGTGCACGTACATACAGAGTTTCACATACAATTTCAGTTTCCTGGGCCACTGAGGCTCACCTCTGGACCTTCCAGGGATCTTTGGACTCCCAAGCCCAGAATCTGAATTTGGAAATTCCCCTTGATCATAGAGGGCCAGCCTAGCACCGAGCTGCACATAGCAGATAACTGGAGTGGGAATAAATGAACTAATGAGGTAGACATTCTTGCACCTTGTGCTATTCTGGTAAGACCTGTTTTTATTATAGCCAGACCTTGTTTGCATAATTAGGAAATTAGATCTCATTCAATTGCTGGTCCAGAACTTTGGAAGCCATCAGGCATGTACGCATGTAGTATCTTGCAAAAAAGAAGGGGTCCATTTGCAACTGAAAGGACAGCTTATTCTCCAGTGAATGCCTGGGCCTCTGGCTGCATAGCTACAATGGGAATTCCTCACCCAGCCCTATGAGGCCATGTGGTCTCCAGTGTGTTAGAATGGAGCTTGATTTCTTGGTGGAATTTGTGTTTATGTTGACCTCCCTGGCAACTTTAATCTTGCCCACTTTCAAAATTGTATCCCTTTCCAGCACTTTCATGAAATGAAATTCCTTCATTATGTTCTTGCTGTGGTTATCCTCCCAGACATAATATTGACCCTGTCACAATCTGGGTGATTGCATATTTGTGCAATGTTTGTTACTTAAGGCATTTTCATTCTTAAGTTATTTTACATTATTTGAGGAGCTCTATGGGAGGTTGCCTTTCAGATGAGTGAAAGACAGTACATTGAGATGAAGAGAAGGTACACTTAGAAAAGGATGAACTGTACTGGTATTCTAAATGAAGGAGATGTCTTTATGGAGTGGTTGTTACTAATAAATGGTCTGAATGACTCACAGTATTATCATAGAATCCAAGTCATTCTCTGTTCCATCATGGACTCATATAATAGGGGCAGAAGAATTCATATGACAACCCCTGAGTTGTTTCATGGGCAACATTCAAAATAATAAGTTGGCAGTCAGATTTCCTTGAGAGAAAACAAGGGAAAAAGATGAGCTGTATTAAAATAAACTCTCCTATTGCATCCCTTTTTCTCAGTTTTTATTGATTCACACTGTAAACATAATACATATACTGAAATCGGTTTTCAGACTTCAGCACGGGCAAATACGGTTGAGAAAAGATTCAGCCTCTGATACACCACGCCCCAGGCGGCTCTAGCAAGCAATTCCTTTAGATGGCAGGTCCAAAGCTTGCGTCCGTGATCTGATCTGGAATTCATCTCTAGAGATCAGGTTTCTCATTCTGCTTCACATGTGCCAACAAAAGAGTAGCAATGTTTTCTTAAAGCAAGTTGCTCCCCACCCCCAGCCACCACCACCAGCAGTCCTTGTCCCACTTAATGCCACGACAAGGACCAAGGAGGAAAGCTTCCTTGAAAACTGTTTGTGCCTGGAACATGCAGCTTCACAATTTATCCCTTCGTGGTTTTCTTGCTGATTTTATGAAGTGCCAGGCATTGCTGATGGTGTCAGACAGCTTTCCTAAGTTGAGGTTATTTGTATGAACAATATTTCAGAGTTGATGGGCAAAAGTTAGACTTCTCTCGACCTACCCTCCACCCCTTCCTTGCCAGCCAGCTTGTGTTTGGTTGAGGCTGTTTTTTTTTTTTTTTGTGGGACGGAGGACTATCAATCAGAAAGTGCCTCAGAGAGAAATAATGGTTGAGTGATTTTTAGAGCTTCCTGTTTCAGCAGCGAGCATTGTAGACATAAACAGTGATCTAGCCAATGGCTACAGAGCTGCTCTGGTTCTAATAAATCAGTTTTGTATTTTCTTTTTTTGTGCTGGTTGGCAGGGAGCAAGAGGGTGGAGAAGATTGGTTATGGAAGAGCATATTCTGTAGTCCTTTATTTTATTTTTGAAGAAAAATTACTTATTGAAAAAGAGAGATAATGTACTGTTTGTGGACTGTTTTCTTTCTGTTGATTATTATAAAACAAGTTCAGATATAAGGGGATGTTTATAAATAACCATGCACTGTCAGTATAAGAAGGTTATGTGGTTTTGAAGGATCTGTTGGACTTTTAGCCAGTAGAGTACCTGTATGTGTACATGTATGTAAGTGTGTGTGTATATGCATCCACAGTTCCATTGAGAAGACTTGTCGGACCACATTATCTTTGGGGACTAAATCCATGCATGAATAACATCTCATCTAAAGCCCAAATGAAGCAATTAACAGAAATTAATAAATGAGCAGTGTGGATTTAATGAGCTGCCTATGAATTCGTTCAAATGTGTCAGTTTTATCAGCCTACTCTTAGGGCAGGGGACCAATTGCTGCTCTTCAAGATTTGCATTTAGAAAGCATTCATGGGCTTCAGGCAATGCCTACCTTCCATCATTGGCTCTGATGGGAGTCCTGCCTTCAACAGAGACAAGTTTTGTTCTGTGTTAAGAAGGGAGCTGTCCATGTGTGCCTTTTGCACTGGTCCCCAGATTCTGACTGGGGATTGCAGCACGTTGCCCAGCCTCTCTTAGCCTATATCAGGCAGTGTATCCCATTTAGGAAGTCCATTTTATGTCACAGAACTTCCTCCAACAAGGGTTTTGGGTAGCTGAGGACCCATAAACCATAAAGCAGTCCAGCAGCCTCTTTCAGGCTTGTGACTTTTCTTCTGCCAGATTCAAAATCTGTTCCCTCTGATTTCCTTAGTGAAGAAGCATTCATTTAGACACCACTTACACTGTGTTTTTCTCAAAGATGCAAGTAAATTTCCTGTTTATTTTTCAATTTAGATTAATCCCTGCTTTTACCTTGAGATTTAAGACCATCATTAAGAATGCTTGCTTGGTGCAAACTGCAGAACCACACCACTTCCCCGCCCCCCTGCCGGGTCTGGTATGGAACACTTGGCCAGCACCCTCACAGGTGCTGTGTGGCCCTAACTGAGTCATTTTATACAAACAAAGGAAACTTTACTTGGCTCAAACAAGGGCAATGCAAAGGTCTGAGCAGAGCTGTTATCTGTGTGCATATCAGATCTCAGCAGACAAGGTGAGGAGCAAGGGCCTGTTTGGAGGGGGAAACATTCCAGTTCACTCCTGGCATTGGTTTGGGATCTTTACAGATGTTTTCCCTTCATGTTCTTTAAAACCATTGTATAGAGTAAGTCAATATCTATCTATCTATCTATCTATCTATCTATCTATCTATCTATCTATCTATCATGAATGAGGACCTGATTTAAATTAATTTCATAATAAGGCACTTGTCTGCCTCTTTAAATGGTGTGTCTCCAGTACCTACACCACTGGGTTTTTCCATATATTTACCTTTATCATCCTATTTGAAACTTCAGAGTGATAGCCAGTATCTTTTTAGCTGCTTATCAGATTTGCTGATGATCTCACTCAATGATTCCTAACTGAGGTGACTTTGAACCCCAGGGGAAATTTGGCAATATCTGCAGACATTATTGGTTGTTACCAGAATGTGCCATCAGTATCCAGTGAGTAGAGGCCAAGGATGCTGCTCAATATGCTACAGGGAACAGGGCAGCCCTGTCACTGGCACCAGCAAAGGCCCTAACACTTTCTGCCTCTCTACAAAATGTATGGAAAACTTATATTAAAAAGTACACACAGAGTACAGATAAATAACTTAGAGAGCATCACTGAATATTAAAGTCTTTTTTAAAATATGAAATCACACCAGTGTTCTGTATGCAGAGATGCATCCAGACATGCTTGGGAGTGAAGGTCGCTGGGAAAAGAGCATGAGAACAGCTGTGGCATGCACAGGTACCCTGCAGTGGTAACTGAGACCCAAGCTCCATGGAAAAGACATGAAGATGTGCCCAGAAGCCCACAGAAGGTGGGCTCCCAAGAATTTTCAAGACCTTAAAGATCCAGCCCTTAACAAGAAAGGCACTGCGTGGTATCATCAGGAACTAGATCGGTGCCTGACACAGAGCAGGGACTCATTCAGTATCTTCACATGAGTGCCTCCTGCAGGACTTGGTTTGTGCTCAGCAGAAGGGCCCAGGGGTTAGCACATAGACTTCGTTGGATTCTCTGCTGAAAGAGCACTGCCTGGGCAATTAGAGCTGATTCTGCTTTGTTGTGGGGCTGTCCTGTGCATTATGGGAGAGTTGGCAACATCTCTGACCTCCACCCTGTAGCCAGTAGCATCCCTCTTCCCAGTTGTGAAAACTAGAAACATCTGCAGACATTGCCCAGTGTCCCAGGCACAGGGGGTGGGATCTCCCCTGGCTGAGACCTTGTGGCCTTGAGGAAGTTACTTGGCCTCTCTGAGCCAATTCTGCCTTTGCCCATGGGGGTGGGGGATGCAGTGAAGGTTACCTGAGATAAGACATATTTGAGGAATTCTTACCTCACGTGGAGAGATCTGCAGAGTAGAGGAAGGAAACCCTGTGAGCTTGTAACAACAGCAACCAGAATCTGCTTTTTTTGTCTGTCTAAATGGATGACCTTTCTGGAGAAAAACCTCAGCAGATATTCTTACTTCTCAGCTCCCTGGTGTTCTCAGGTCATGAAAGGGTTATATGCAAGCAGCAGCAGGCATTGAGATTTCAGATTAGCAATGGAGGAGACGAAATTAAATATGTACTGTAATTCGAAGCACTCTTTTTCATGGGAAAAGAAGTTCTCCCCACTCAGCCCTTCCAACTGGTTTGTCCAAACATTAATGGCATGCAAATATTTATGATTCATACATGCCCCTTTTATTCCCCGTCATATTTTAACAATAAACAGTGCATTTTAACAATGAGGCAGAATAATCCCTTTGTTCTGTCACTGAGCTCTTCAGGCCGGCACCCAGAAGCATCACATTCTTCCCGCGCAGTAATTGCTGGCTCCACCCGAGTTTAGGGGAGTTTTATGGTAGTGCCCCAGCAGTGTGCCGAAGACTGTCCTTAAGGATGCCTTGGCTGTTACGCTGGAAGCCATTTTAAGGTTGTGTCTCAGCCTTTTCACAAACCACAAGTGAACACTGGCACACGTTTCTTTTTTTGGCCACATATAAATGAAGAATTGATTCATCTGGCTGTTACTTGGAGAGGTATCTTGCTCCACAACTGTCTTGTACTTTGTCCAATCCATGGGCTCCAGATTATACTAGAGCCACTGTGTCCCATCTGATACTCCTCTGATTCATAATAGCCACACAGAAGCACATGCATTATTGGTGAAGTCTTTGGAAGACCACATCCCATAGTATGCCAAGTGGGCATGCCTGCAGCACTCACTGAGCTGTACTGGCCTCTGTCTCCTCACCTGTGCAGTAGGTATGACAGTGCCTTCGTCTGCGCCTCCTCAGAAGGTTGTTAGGATGATTAAAATGGGATGATGTGTGGGTGTAACAAGATTTACAGAGAGCTACAACTCACCTGGGCGTTGCTCTTCCTTCAACAGCGAGAATTGCTGAAGGCGGAGGGGAAAGAGTGGCAGGAGATGGCACATGTCTCGCTGAATCAGAAAGTCAGGAACAATGCCATTTACCACTGTCTGCTCCTCCCTGGCAACGCCTGTATATTCCTTTATCCTACAAGGGACCTCGTAAAATGAGAGTGCCTGAGACACAGCAGGAATTTCAATATTTGTAAAAAAATAAATGAATAATAATAATAATAATATAATCATTCCCGACAATCAGGCCCTGAATGTGCTGGACTGTGTGTTTTCTGTTTTGATTGGTGATTCTCAGGCTTTGAACACTTTCCAATCAGGGAAGTAGAGTGTCCAGTGCTATTTTATGAGAACTCTCCCGTTGGAGTTACAAAGGCCAATCCAAGAGAAGCCGCAGCCTCTGGGGCAAGTGAGGGGCCCGCAGTCGGGCAGGCCATTGGTATTCTGAGTGCTCAGTGCCATGGGCAGGTGTGACAGGAGCAGATGAGCAGCAGAGCATAACCCAGTGGAGAGGTTAGGGGTCTTCCTGGAGAAATTGTCATCTCTGTTGAGATGTTTCAGGGTGTGGAGGAGGCTATCCCTGTGAAGGCATCAGGTAGGGCATCCTAGCCGAGGAAGCCAAGTCGGGCAGGAACAGTTGGCCTGTTAAGGGGTCGAGAGGTGCTCCAGGCGCCAGCCTGGGGAGGGCTTGGAGTGGAATGAGACCTGGCAAGGGCCTTGACATCGAGAATTTGCTCTGGTACTAGTGAAATGGAGAAGCACCAACAGGTGGGAAACCGAGAACTGACCTCGCCAGATACAGATTGTAGAGAGACGCCCACATTACAGACTGAAGGATGGGAAGGGCATTGGGAGGGTGCCTGGGGGCTCAGAGGCCCATCCAGAGACCAAAGCCCCTGATTTCTTCCTGCAGGCCCTGAACATTTTTTATTTCTTTGGAACAGAAGATGCAAAGGTTAATAAAACACCATTCCTGTCCTCAAACAACTCATTTTTATAGAACATCTCCAGAGAAAATGCTTTGCACATTTTTGGTTTTCACTAAGGAAAAGAGCTATTTTTCAAACATTCCATCATTCCTACAAATGCTGTTTTTTATAGAAAACTCAGGCATGTGCATAGCCAGTTTGTAGATATGCCATTTGGCAAATGCCATGTACCTAGAAGTCAGCTCCTGCTAGGCCCTGCCTACCGCATCTCGCAGCCTTGCCTCCCTATTCCTCCCTCTCAACCTCCACACCCACCTGCCCTCATGGCCTCCCAAACAGCCGCTCTGAGAGCTAAAAGCTGGTGAGCAGGAACTGAGGACCTCGAGGCTGCCTTCCCTGCAAATGTCCTTCCCTTAGGCCTCTGCCCCAGAGCCATGTGTGTTTGAGGCCCTGGGCCATGGCATCAGCAGGATCAAGGCCAGGATGAGGTCAACCCTGAGAGGTCACTTTGATCTGTTGTCCTATGTTAGCCTCTAGCCCAATGAATGGAGACTGGGGGATCTGGGTGCACCGACCGGAGGCCCTTCTGGTAGCAGGCATGACCTTGGCCTCAGTGGACTGTGAACTCAGAGTCTTGGGGCTGCTTGGGCTAAAAGAATTAAAACCTGGTTCCTCAGCCAAATTACTCAGAAACTGTGATACCAAAGAAAAGGGAAGATCAGAAAGGGACTGAAATCCGGGGAAAGGAAGTGCAAAGTCACATGAGTATCGAGGTGCCTGCGGGTCCTGTCAGTACTCTTCATGAAGAAAAGCCTGGCCGGTCCATTCCTTCTGTAAAGCTGAGCTCACCCCGACACCATGAAAAAAGGAAAGCCAGGCTTTCAAAGTGAAATCCAACCTCATAAAAAACCAGCTGTCAAAAATGAAACTTTATAGAATAATTCACTGATACATTTATCGAACATTTTTTATTTCTTTGGAACAGAAGATGCAAAGGTTAATAAACATCATTCCTGTCCTGAAACAACTCATTTTTATAGAACATCTCCAGAGAAAATGCTTTGCATGTTCTTGGTTTTCGCTAAGGAAAAGAGCTATTTTTCAAACACTCCATCATTCCTACAAATGCTGTTTTTTATAGAAAACTGGGTTCTGTATATTCCACACCTGACTTTGTCAACTCTTGGAGATGGCCCTTGTGCCAATAGCTTGGGCCTCCTGTCTGCATTGTGTCCGAGTGGACACAGGTGCACCTGGGTAAAGACATCAAGTGGATGTACACTGACATCAAGTGGATGTACACTGACATCTTAATTTCAGTTCAATTTAGAGAAACCAGAAAATTCTGTACCGGATCTGTACCTCATTCAGAAACCCCCAGATAATCATCCAGTTCCACTGTCAAAACTAGTAGTAAGTGTTGGATTAAGGAAATGGATGCAGAGTGAAAGCATGAACTTGGTTATTAGGAAAAGTGAGGAAGAGAAATTTAAAACACTTTGTGGAAAATACCTCTGCTTCAGATTTCCCCGGGAACCTGAGGGTGCGTTAATTTTAATACTTAGTTATTACCCCTCAGTCAAAATTAGACTGAGCACAATCTATACAGTAAAGGGAGAGATTGTTCCACGTTTCAGAATCCTCTGAGATTTCCAGAATTTGCAAAGAGTAAAACTTGAGCCTTCCCTGGCCGTCTTGGTTTTCAAATGCTGCCTTTTTCTTTTTTTTTCCTTTGATTTCCTTTCTCACTCTTTTGGGTGTTTAAAGTGTGTGAGTAGAGCAGGCTCTCCTACAGAAATGCACAAGTGAGTGAAAAATGTTGCACCGCCTTTCCCAAGCTGTGTGACCCCCACAGCAGATGGTCCTCCGTGAGGACAGCCTTCCCTTGCGTGACAAAGGGCAAGTTTCATATCCCACTGAAACTGCCTCAAAAAAGAGAAGATGACTTGTGGGTCCAAACACACACCAAGGAGACTGGCGGAAACAGAGCCCAGTGGTCAAGGAGCCAAGGCAGGTAGACCTGCTCCCCACGAGCCACACCTTGCAGGTAATCTCAGCGAGACGGGAGCCAAGGATGGCCCCAGAGACACCGCTGGCCCAGCAGGATGTTTGTGCTGTGACGGCACCAATTGCTACATGTGTTGTTCCACCCTTGGGCAAGTAGTGGTTTGGGGTCACCTCCTCACCTTCTATTCCTGTTCCTCAGCCCTTTGGGGAGCAGTGTGCACTCTAGCAGCAATCCTGAGGTTGAACCACTCCCCAGATGTGGTGAGGAAGTGGAGGGTACACCGACCGGCATGGAACTGCACTGTCCAGCCGCGGGTTTATTAGACCACAGCCGGCTGTCAGAGTTCACCAGCCACAGGGCAGGAAGCACACAGGCTAATAAAGCCCAGACCTGGGCCTCATCGCTGCCTCCACTTGGAGAGTATGTCACAGCAGCAGGTGTCCAGGAAGACTCACCCGTGACCTTCCCAACTAAATAAAGCAATTAGCATTTTGCCCTGGCATTTGGATGAACGAGCTGGCTTTGAGGGACGACACATGCTCCACTGGGGAGCATTTGGCCTTGCCTGTTTATAAAGTGGATCAGCCAGTCACAGTTGTGCCTTACAGAGGTCACCAGCTGGCAGGGCAGGAGTGGACTTGAAGTTCAAACCGAACATGCAGTTTTCCTGGTGGGTCTTCAGACCCCATTCCTCCACCTGCCTGCTGCCCTCTGTGCAACACCGGGGTTGGCTGGAATTCCTGGAAATGAGAGGATGGGCCTGGTGGAGCTCTTCTACACCTCCTGCTCAGCACTAACATGCACACACCCACCTGCCAGCCCTCATCAGACCTCAGCACTGCTTGGTCACTCGCTCTTCCACACAGGATGGCCCAGAACTCTATGGAATCACACATTCATCACGTCTATAATCATTATTACACCGATATTTGCTGACTCATTATGTAATTTAATTTGCATGACAACACTGAGAGGGAAGGACTAGTATCACCCCCATTCGACAGATGGCAAAGCAGAGGCCCCAGAGAGGTTCAGTAACTGCCCACAGTCACACAGCTAGCAAGTGGAAGAGCTGGGATTTGAATACAGATAAGTCAGCTCCGGAGTCCACACTGCTAACTAGCACATTACGCATTTCCACTTCCATAGGATTGTGATCAATCCCTTATCTTTTGCTGCTTCCAGGTATAAGTGAAGATAGCCCTTCTCTCTCCGGGCACTTCTTCCCACTTTATTTAGTCCTAATGTTTGTGTTTGTATATAGCATTGCTCCGGGTCCCCACCATTGGCCATGACGGAGGCTGCTGTTGAGGTTAGGTTTCCGAGAGCCAGAGACAGAAGGTCTTGGTGACCCCCTGCCAGAGCTCCCTCCCTCCCTGCCAGCCCCCACAGCACACCCAGAACCCTGCAGCCTGCTCCCTCGGGAGCCAGGAGCTGTGGCCTCTCAGTGGCATGCCCCAGTTGCCATGCTCTGGCCGGGGCCTCTGCTTGTCGCATCCCACGGGGGCCAGAACCAGGGCTGCGGGGAGGCTTCAGGGCTCCCCTGCAAGGACTCATGTCAGGCTGCAGAAATGAACATCAGCTGCCTCTCTCCAGGGCAGCCCCATCCACCCACCGATTTGGGGGTTGCTGTTATTCAGCTGATCCGTCTTCCTTAGCTTTCCTCTGACTTACTCGTCTGGCTCCAACTTGCTGAGAAAAACACTTGAGAGGCTTTCGCTCTCCACACCCACGCACTTAAAATACCAAGCCCATAGGTCATTTGAATGAGGGAAATTGGCTAATAACACCGTGTGCTAGGGTGCAGCTGCCACTTCTGCAGGTGCTGGCCAAGAAGGGCTGTGTCCCAGCAGGGATGGGCGTGGATGGGGCAGAGGGCTGTGCTCGCTGGGTCCTGAAGCTCAGAACGTCAGTTGGATGTGGCACTGGCTGACTGTCCCCAGTTGTCAAGCACGGTGCCAGGTCTGGTCGGAAGAACACAAGGAAGTGGAAGGCAGAGTTTTCCTGGGGTTGAAAAATGTCACACACACCTGTGAGTGCAGTGTCATCACTTATTACCCCTGTCTATGAGGTAATGAGCAGATGTCCTGGTGCTCAAAGCTGCAAACACGAGCCCATTGTGAGGGCCAAAACCGGAATGTCTCCACCTTCATGAGCTGCATTTTTGGGGCCCAAATGCCCCATCTAGTAACTTTTGCTGGACAGACATTTCTTGTAACTGCACATAAAACGATGGGCATAACATAATGGAGTTATAGTTATGAGCAACAATTTCACAAATATTCACTTGGGTTGACTTTCATTCCCACTTGAGTAGGCCAGTCTGTGGTTAACCAGGGGGCGGCCCTAAGGGCTCGACTGCCAGGAGCCCAAATTTGGCTTAGTAAGGAACTGCTTTTGAACTATAACCCAGACATAACAGTCAGCTGAGCACAGTGAAGGTCCATTAGAGTCACTAGGACTATGTGCACTTTCCTGGGCAGTGGTAGAGCATGGGAAAAGTGCCCAGAGTCTGGATTCCTGGTGCTGGTGTCACTGGGTTTGCAGGTAGAGATTTAGGACCTCATGACCATAATGTGAAGAACAGTGAGCATAAAGCTGGGAAATCTGGGTTCTGTGGTATATGTAAGCTGTGTGACTTTGGGCACATTACCTAACCTCTCTGAGCCTTAGGTTTGCTAGCTACTAACTGAGGACAATAAAATGTATCTTGTTTATTTCATGAGAATGTGGTAAGGACCAAATGAAACAGTATATGGGAAAGTGTTTGAAAAGTTGTAAGTTCTACGCAGACCTAAAAATGTCAGTTATCACGAAGACAATGCTTCTTTGTTTGTCATTTAGGAAGTCAAGAATAGGATGATTGTGGCATGGCTGCCACAAGAGTGGAACCATGTCAGGGAACAAAACATACAGGTGCCTATAGAACAGTTGTCACTCCTAGTGCCAAGTGGTAACTCTTATGTTTGGTGCTTATGACTTATGACTAGGTTGAATAGTGTTCCCTAAAATTTCATGTCTGCCAGTAACCTCAGAATGTGACCGTATTAGAAGCAGGGGCCTTGCAGATGTCATCCAGTTAAATGAAGAAGTCATCCCGGATAGGGTAGGCCCTGCGTCCAGTGACTGGTGTCCTTACAAGGGGAGGGAGATTCGGAGACAGAAGAGACACAGCAGGAAGACAGGCCTGTGGCCACGGAGGCCGCACTGGAGCGCTGCTACCGCCTGCCAAGGACTGCCGGCATGTGCAGAAGCTGGGGCACAGCGAGGAAGGAAGGGCTCCCCGTGAAGCTGTGAGAGGAAGCGTGGCCCTGCCTACGCCTTGATTTTGGACTTCTGGCCTCCAGAGCTGGGAGACAACGAAGTTCAGTTTTAAGTCATGTGGTTTGTCAAACAACCCTAGAAAACTAACATGGTATTTTCATGGAGTCTCTGAAATGCTGAGGTTGCAGACATCAGAGGAAGTGCAGAGGGACAAGTCCATGCCTGCACATGGAGACAGGCACCCTGTGGGCTATGTTCTCAGAAGGCTGTCAGAGTTGAAAGTGACACTGTCTGTATGTGTCCCACAAACCTCCTTGTTTTGCAGACCAGGAAGCTGACATCTGGAGAGGTCAGATCATCTGCACAGGAACTCAAACCTTATACCTCTCTTGCAGGAAGCGCCACACCCCCACATACACACATGCACACACACACCTGCACATATACACAGACCTGCTCTGTCACTGGGGCAACATTGGCATTCATTGCTTGTGTCTTCAAGGTACTGTTTTGTTTTTTCATTTCAGTGCCCCCTCTGCCCTGAAGCTACCCCTTGCCCACTGCTCTCCTTTCCTACCTCCCAAGGGATAGTTGGTGGGTACAGAACATGATCCCGGCCCTTAGGCCTTTACAGCCACAAACCCCACTCAATGCAACATCCTGATGGATGGAAGGCGCAGAAGCAGCCACAAGAGCCAACTGCAGTCATCCAGGAAGGCTACCTGAAGGATGGGCACCTGGCACCTGACTCTGAAGCCAGAGACTGAGGCAGCGGGCTGAGCAAGGAGGCCTCGGGGGCTGGCAGAGCAGCTAGAGGGAGAAAGACCCCAAAGCAGAAGCTTGGCAGCTTGTGGGTAGAGCTTGCTTGGGGGAGCCTGGCGGGGAGAGGAGTGAGAGAGAAATAGCCTGAAGGCGGG
Source organism: Manis pentadactyla (assembly GCF_030020395.1). Lineage (NCBI taxonomy): Eukaryota > Metazoa > Chordata > Mammalia > Pholidota > Manidae > Manis > Manis pentadactyla. The sequence goes on along the minus strand of NC_080019.1, from coordinate 187,351,501 downwards.
GTCTGAGGAGTGAGGTTGGCTGTAGGTTCAGTCCTGATGATGCTGGTAATACCCGCTGTAGGTCCCTGCCAGAGGAGGGGCAGCTTGACTGAATGCTCAGAGGACCACCCGCACGGGGCTGTTCCTGGGGCTGTGGCCACCTTGCTCCTTTGCCCAGTTCTTAGATGGGCAGTGGACCCGGGTGCCCGGCTACATTGCTAGACACCCTCACTGGGCCTGGCCTGCAGCCTCTCCTGCCCATTCCTCTACTTTGGCTAGATGCCAGGGTAGAAAACAATTCAGGGTGTGTCTGGTAACATATGCAGGGTGTCCAAAAGATGGCGAATCCCTAAAGCCCGAAAGGAATCTTCGCCAGGTTCCAGGGAAGAGGACTGGTTGGTGGGGAAGGTGAATGAGGGGCAGGGCCCCATGGGCTCCTCCAGTGCTCTGGCCCCCTGGCGCACTCCACCCGACGGCATCTTCGCCTCGCCCGTTAGACCGGCCAGCCATAACTTTGGTTATAAAGCCATGCCTGGCAAGGCAGATTTCATCATCTGATCGTCACTTGTAATTGTTCTTATCATAGACTCATCCAGACAGGATACAGATCCCTGGGGAATGTCCGGAGGGAGTTTTTCATGATTAAGGAACCATTGTTGTGCTGTGGCCAAAGATTCTATTTTCATTGAGCATTTTTCCATGGCTTTCTTTTGTATTAATACGTGCATGACAGTTGAAAATATTCTGCTTTCTAACTTTGGGGAGGAAGACAATTTGATTTTGAAAATGGTTTTGGGAGCAAAGAGAAGAATGGGTGGGCAAATTTTACTTTTCTTGTTTTCATCTCATGCTACACAACTAAGAGGAGAAACTGTTAAGGGGAGAACGACTGTATTGAGGCAGGAGGTCTGAACATCAGGCTTAGTCAGACCTTAGGATCTTCTTGTGGAGTTGTGAGAAACAGAGAAGAGAAATAGTAAAAGTGAACACAGCACACACCCCTTCGAATACCATGTGCCAGATACCATTTTAACGGTTTTACTCATATTAACTCATTTTATTTCCCATGACATTCTGTAAGGGAGGAAGTTATATGAGCCCACCTTCCAGGTTAAGGGCCCTGAAGCACAGAGCAGTCAAGGGCCATGCCAGATTCACACCTAGAGTCAAATTCTCTGAACCACCTAGCCAAGAAGAAATGCTTTACATTATTAATATACCTATGTAATAATAACTGCATCATTAATATTAATTATTAATATATACTGTATTGTTTATGTACTTATATATTGGTAACTGTATTGCTAATTATAAATCTATTTTTAAATAATTTTTAAGGTTATTAAAAGCACTGCATTAGACATGTAATGAAGACAAGGTCACATTTCATAAGTGTATGTAAAATGGTTAGATGGAAATCCAGGTCCATACATAGGTTTATAGTACTTATTGAATTTCGGTCTATTGGTTACATATCCTTAAGTCCATTTATTAACCACACAGTTTGTCTGACCAATCCCATGTGTGCCTCTAATAAGATCTAATAAGATCTACCATTTAAAAATAATATTTCAAGTCAACCAGCAAATTCCTATTTTTGAAATACAGAAAGAATAATTTTAATTTAGTCTATCCTCAAACTTAGGAATTCTATATTCCTAGTCCTTGGAGGTACCAACACCACTAGAGGGGAAAGATAGATATGGTTTCTCTTACTCCTCAAGGAGCGTGTGGGGGGAGGTGGATAGCTGCCAATCTGATGCTGTGTTCCCTGGGGTCTCAGCCAAAGAACACGATTCTGAATCTCTCGTGATCCTGTGGTGTTTATTGACAGCCCAACAAAAGCCATGTAACCATGTGCAGTGTTAGATCTAGACAAACACCCGGTGTGCATTCCAGAATTTAAGCACAGCCAAACTCAAGGGATGTTGGCAAAGCCAGTAAGTCATGCTACAGTGCTGCCCGCTTTCCAGTCTGAGGGCTGGGAAGTTTGAGTTAGTGGCCAGTCATCCAGCAGGTATGTTCAGGCCATTGCATCATCCTCTGTACTCTCTTTTGTGTTCCCACAGGGAAAAGCTTCACTCTGACGATCACCGTCTTCACAAACCCACCACAAGTTGCCACTTATCACAGAGCCATCAAAATCACAGTGGATGGACCCCGAGAACCTCGAAGTAAGTGGGCCCCCTCGGGGCTGGCACATCCTCTGAGCTGGTATGCCCTGAATCCTTGGGTTTGACCGGCATTGCTCAAATGGGGCTAAAAACCCCTGCCAGAGGGGGATGTCAGGCCCCTGCAGGGAGAAAGAATGTCATTGTTGACACTCCGACTTCTCAAAAGATTGTCTCTGAACACTGGGCTCTTTTTGATGCATCCTCTTAAGGGCAGAAGGAAATCATGCTGATTTAAGTGCATGTTAGAAACATTCTGGGGCTGCATGAGACTAAGGATTAGTCCCTCAAACACATGGTGAAATTCAACAGGATCAGAAACTAACAGTGTCTGGAAGATTGGCCAGGCACAGACGCAGCAGAAAAAAGCCAGAGTGGACCACAAAGGACTGATTACCATCCATGCTGGTCTTTTAATCATTTGTGAAGTCTGGAGATGAAAACTATGAAAATGACCCTTTTCTTTCTGTGGCATAGATCAAAATCTTATTACAGGTCTGATTAAAATAGAGAATGGCAGAGTAGAATAGTTGGCCAGGGAAAACCAGTAAATATAGAAAGATGGTACCAAAAAAACACCTCCTGTGAGGAAAGCTTTTAAAAAAAAGAGTGGGGTTGTTTAGTCTGGAGAAAGATGTCTTTGCAGTGACTTAATGACTATCTTTGAGTAAACACAAGAGTAACGCTCTTTTCCAGAACCACACCCTTCCCTGGGATGGAGGTCAGGTTACAGCCCAGACCTGTGCAGCTGACTGGAGCCCCCACTGAGCATCTGCATGCCTCCACACCTTATCCAGTCTCCCATGGAAAATTAATATCCTCCCTCCTCAGGGATAGGGAAGAAATTCAAAACCAGGGCTTCTTAATATGCCCAGAAGTTGACATGCAGAAAGGTCAGGAGTGGTTTATAAGTTGGGTTTTGGGGGGAAAAAGTAGAGTTCTGGTTCAGGCACATAAGCCTTCAGTTAGCTACAGAACCTCTCTGACCCTCAATTTCCTCATCAGCAAAATCAGGATAAGAATGCGAGCTTCTTTGTAAGATTGAATGAGCCTGGCAGAGAGAGTGAACTCCTGTCTGAGGTCATCAGAGAGTCCCTTGGCCTGTGTCTCTGGCTGCTGTGTCCTACCCATGGGGGCTTTAAGGTCATCCTGTGATCCCTATAGCTCGTGGCAGTCCTGGCCACAGCCTCGTAGCATCTCTGTCATGTGTAGAGCCATCCCAGGAGTCACCTCCATTTTCTCCATGCCCCAGAGGGGGCAGAGCCCCACAGAGCACTACCGTGCCCCCCAGGACATAGTATTTCATTCATGGTGCCCCTGCCACCTTTCCCTGCTTTGTGACTCCCCTTATGTCTGACCCCATTTTTCCCCCATCTCAGGTTTTTATCTTTAAGCCCATGGAGATTTCTGGCCACACCTATTCTCGGGAAAGTCTGGGACTTGGTAGCTGATTCTAATGTATGTGTAAAAGCAAGCCGCAGCACAGGACCACACAGTTACAACCAAACCCAGCTTCTTAGGTGTATCCACAGGGGAAATAGCAAGCTAAAGACTAATAGTGACCCTACAGGAAACATAATGGAAACACCAAGCAGGTGTCTTGGTGCCCCACAGAGGACCAGAGAGGAAGCAGGCTTAGTTCACAGCAAGGCATAGGGTGGAGGGCCAAGCAGTTGTGAGGTGTAAAGAAATTGCCTTTGAGGGTAAACTTCGAGAAAGATTCACTCAAGTGGCTGTAAAATCTCTTATCTTTAAAAACAGAAGCAACAGCCATCTCTCAGACAGTTCAAATGCCGACCTGCCTGAAGGAAGAAGCTTAAGACAGTGACCCCTTGATATACCTCTCCTTCTGTTACTCTATTGTGCCTAAAAAAGGGCAGTTTTTGTCCCACTGCCAGTATGCCCTGCAGTAATCAAAGAACGAAGGATGTGGTTGAGCTTCAGAAAGCAAACGGTGGCCGCTCTGACTTTTGTAAGAATCGGCAGTCGGAGAACATATGTTACTGTAATGGCCCGCCTGTATATACAGTTTACTCTTCCTGCCATTTTATCACGAATGAAAACAGTTATTATTGAGAAGGGCTCTTTGAACAGACAGTGGGGATTGGCTCCAAAGAGGCATGCATTTTTACAGGAATCTTTCCTGCCAAATGGAATTTGGGATCTTTGGAGAAATTAAATGAGAGGTAGTCAACACACTGTAAAGAGGTGTGACAGCCCCAGGTAGATAGTGTCGCATTTCACAAGGGACTTCAAGAAAAATAGCACACAGACTTCCAGGGTGACTTGAGTAATGCTGACTTTTCTGTTCACCCTGTGTAGTAAGGCTGGGACACCACAGCTAATTTTAGTATGCAGTGTTCTTATTATTTGAACATCTAGATTCAAGGTGAGAACTACATTCTGATGAAGCTCTGCTCACAGCCAGTTTTTTTTTTTCAAGAGAAAGTTAACAGAATTTTTTTTCAGCTTTACTGAAAGATAATTGACATACAACATTATGTAAGTTTAAGGTTTACAACATGATTTGATACGTGTCTCTGTTGTGAAATGATTACCACAATAATTTTAGTTAACACATCCATCCCCAGATAGTTGCAATGCATGTGTGTATGCGTGTGTGCTGAGAACTTTTAAGATCTGCCCTCTTAGCAACTTTCAAATACAAAACAGTATTGTTAACTGTAGTCACCATGCTGTACATCACACCCCCAGCACTTAGTCATCTCATACCTGGAAGCTTGTACCCTTTGACCCATGTCACTCATTTCTCTACTCTCCCTCTCCACTCCCCCACCCCTGGCTCTGGCAACTACCTATCTAGTCTCCGTTCCTATGGGTTCACATTTTTAGATGCCATGTGTAAGTGGGATTATACAGAATCTGTCTTTCTCTGTCTGACTTCTTTCATTTAGCACAGTGTCCTCAAGGTTTATCCATATTGTTGTAAACTGCAGGATTTCCTTCCATATGAAAGCTGAATAATATTCCATTGTGTATATATACATATACCACAATTTCTTTATCCATTGACTTATCAATTGACACTTACGATGGGCACTTAGGGTGTTTCTGTGTTTTGGCTATTGTGACTAATTCACAGCTACTTTCTAAAGTAATGTTAAGAGAGGTCATTGCATGTAAATCAGGATGCCTGGACAGTGTCAAATCTATGGATTAATGAGATCTCTCAAGTCCCTTCTACCATTATGGTGCTGTGAATTCTGCACAATCCTGGCAAAATGGACCTGGCATTGCCAAGTTGAATAGTTTAAAAAAGTTCAATTGTTTCATGAAATTAAAGACTACGAGAGCTGGAAGAGAGAGCCTTCAGGCCTAACTGCCTCATAGGAAAGGGAAAGGAGCCCCAGAGAAATGAGATGGTTTTCCCAAGTTGAAAGGAACTTGTTGGTGGTAGACCGGTGAAGCCAGAAATACAATGAGGAGCTCCTGACTCCCAGCTGTGTACCCCCGTCTGTCCGTCCACTCGCCTCCCCGTCCGTCCCACACTGTCTGGCCATCATCTCTTCCCAACTCTGTGACCCTGGCCTCAGTATCCTCAGGTTTGAAGTGAGGAGTTGTCTTCTGTGACTGCTCACATCCAGCCCAACCCGAGATTGTCCAGCGAGGGTAGGTGGTAGTGCCTCGTCACAGGCACAGAGACTTCAGGTGGCAGCTTTCATGCTAACACCCAGAAGGAAAGCTTACCTCATTCAACCTGCCTCTCGTGTAATTAAGGAAACAACTAAGGATCAGAGAACATGCCTCAGCTATCTGTTGCCCAGGCCAATGGGATATCACCTTCCTGGTGATATTGTAGCAAAAAGTATATTCCAAAGAGAACTGGAAATGTTTTTTATTTCAGACAGTCACTTGCTCTTTCACAGTAATAGATGTGCCACTTAATGAGTCATAACGTGTCCCTACATTCTATGTTTGTTTGTTTTACATCTCAAGATCAATGGAAAAATTATTGTTGAAAATTAAATTAATTGTGGAGAAAGGGCGCCATCAGAAAGTATCCTGTGCTGAGATCCGTTCTTGCAAGCTGCAATGGCAGGGTGCCGGGGGGCAGTCTGTTTTCAGTTTATAGGGAGAACACTTAGGAGCTTGTTAACATACTGAAAGATGGGCTTCTCATTAAGAATGAAAGGTGGAGTGAAAGAAGGTTTCAAGAAAAGGATATTTGAGAGTTGTTTTTGTGTACTTTTTTATATTTCAGGAGATGTAATGAAAACCTGTAGCTGTCAGCCATGTGTCCATAATTTAGTCCATGTGTCTGTAATATGATAATGTTGAGATACCAAAGCATATTATCTGCAGATATTCCACTAAATAATGTGAATATGTGAATTAGCCCAGTGCTGTGGGGAAAGATAGCTTGCTAAAGAGAGACTGAGAAGAGTGAGCAGTTGGGACCGCAACTGTCCCAGTGGTGGTGGGCGTGGGCATGGGGGTCCCAGCGGTGCAGATTGGACAGTCATTCTGATGTCATAGCCGTCACCTGTCTGGCCAGGTGTCTGTTACATCTGGAACACTGAGAAACCTCATTAAAAATTGAAAAGATTAATAAAACAAATATTGGCCATTTCTGGGACAACTTCTGACCTCACATTAAAGGAATCTGTTGCAGTAACTGTGTGGTGCTTCAGAGTCAGATTAACAGATAGCTAGGCAGAGCTATTCCTTAAAAACTTTAGAATATGCTATTTTCTGGGGCACTAGCCTTCCTACCAACTAACCTTTTTCCTTGGAGGGAGTTATACTTAAAATAGTCGATTGAGGGGCCTTACTCCCTGTCATTCAATTGCTTGGTTAAGGACTTTGTTGAGATTATGTCACGTGAATATTATTTTCTTCCGTGATTTTGAACGTAAATAGCAAATATATATATAGAGAGAGAAGAAACACAATCTTTATATATGGCAAGTACACTTCAAGTGAAAAGAAAGAATGGATGAAACGTAGCTGTAAACCTATGGACCTAAAAATATTTGAAATTGAGCTTATCCAGAAAAGTGTGGGATGAGCAGAAATGCTTATGGGTTGCTCTTGTGATTGACTACCATGCAGTTCTTTTTTAAATAAGTTATTTTCTCTTAATTAATAAAGGCACCTAGTAATAATAACAGCTAACACTTCATGCTGACTGCCCAACACTGTTCAAGTGTTCTACCTGTATTCATTGAAACAGTCTTTACAAGAACAGGTAAGGAAGTTGAAGCAAAGAGGGATTAGGTCCCTTGCCCAAGGTCGCATGGTTAATAAGCCAGAATTGAAACAGAGCAGGCAGCCCAGACACTGCAATCCACAGATGCCAATGTCTGTGTTAGGAGCTGTAACAATTGCTTTTTGGGTTGCATTGTATTGAAATTTCTGTTTCAGAAATTTTCTATTAGGAGAGTTTATCAGTACAATTCTGGTTCAAATGCAGTTTTCTTTGAGAAAGCAGAGCCTCACAGCCTTGGCAGCTTTCAGTTTTGTACAGACAGGAAGGGAATGAGCCTTTTCCCTAAATCAGGGCTGCAGTGAACTACACCGTGGGGGCAGGGGTCATGCTGTCACCTGTGTCTGTCCCCAGGGTCTGCTTGGGGGCCTGGTATCATTTGGTGGTGGGGAGGGGTGCGGAGGCTGGAGCAGGGATGGTGCATGAAGTCAGCCTCCCCCTCCACACAGGGAAGATAAAAATGTGACAAAAATGACCACCAAGTGCACAGTCCAAGTCCAGTGCCCCCTTTGGCAAAGTGTTTTCTAGAGTCCTTTGCACAAGGCTGGTAGCCCACTGGGATGATAAAAATCTGTCGTTCTTTGCTGCTGACTGGTTAGTGGAATGCCAAGCAGTTTTATAGACCTGTGACCTTAGGATTTAATTGTCAGTCCACAGCCACTTGGTTCGCTGGGGATTGCTTTAAGCTCATCTTCCAGCTAATGAACAGTGATCTACTTAATCCTTCTGCTTTCCTCGGATTCTTCACATACTGCACTTGAACTTGAGTTCTTTCTAGATCTTGAGCCACAAAAGAAAGAGGAAATAATTCTTCCGTCCCACTGAAATGTAAAGTAGGAGACAGACAGAGGGTCAAAGAGGAGAAAATGTTCTACTTACTTATATCAGTCCCTATTTTGAAAGGCATTTCAGCACTAGGATGGACATTTTGTTCCCACTGTGCTAAGCATCCCAAGTACCTGAAGATGTGGCAAAAGGCAGGTTTTAAAGCATTAATAATAATCCTGACTAAATGTTTCCAATGAATATTAGAATCCCTTTCTATTTATTATTCTTAGTAGTATAAACTAAACCAAGAAGAATCGTACATACATAAAGATTTCCCTGACCCTTGAGGTTTCAGCAGATTTAATTTGGACTGACATCTGGAAGGGTCCCTTGGGTGAATGGGGATGTGAGAGGGCCCTGGAGGGAGTCTGCTTGTGCCCCTGAAGTAGTGATGAACCACCTCATCAGTGCGCCAGGCCTGTGACCTCTTGGTAACTAGCCCTGTCTTATACAGCAGTCACTAGGATTTTTAGATGGCATTTGTGTTGCTGCAGAAAAGAAAGAAAAAAGGTCCTTCTGGGTACCAGTGACAACCCAAAGAAATGATCTCAAGTACCTTCTCAGTCTAATGTAGAGGCTGGGGGGTGGGGGTGGGGGAGAGAAGAAACATGCATGAACCTTAAACCATTATCTTGGATTTCTCTTTCCATTGGACTGTTGCAACCTCTTATCACTCTCTTGAACGCCACACCAGTGAGGTCACGATCTAAGCTAATACATACAGTCCTTGTGAGAGTTTAGTATATGAAGTGCTAAGAGAGAAAAAAAAAAACCTGTCGGCATTTAGGCTTGTGTTTCTTAATCCTAAAACATGTAGAGAGGTCTCTGCATCCTGACCTAGGGGACCTGGGTTTCCCACCAGCGCCACCAGGCCAGTGGGTGTGAACTGGGGCAATTATCTTAAGTACTTTGGGCCTTCGCTTTCCTCTTCTAAGCAGGTGGTGGGATGAGATAATCTCTAAATTAGTTCCCACTCAGAAGGGATAACAAAATATTGTCAGAAAAACAGAGCCATGGGTTCTGCACAAACAGCCCGAGAGACCAAACCCCACCAGCCTCCTTCCCTGGGCGATGCTTCCCTGTCACATCAGACATATCCACACACACCCAGGTCATATGTTAGGTAGCATTTCTTTGTTGTACATTTTCGAAAGGGCTTTCATCATTTACTTTTGAAATCATCTGGCTATTATAACTCATTAATCACCGGCCTCTTTGGGAGCAAGAGTTGTAGCAAGACCTATGGGCCTCTGGTCAGACTAAGACTGTTAGCACATATCATGTGACTGACCATTTGCCTTTAGTATCCCCAGGGAACAATGAAGCAGACACATTGGCCCAGGTGTGCTGTCTAGAAGAAGCCTACCTCTGATGTGGCCCAATGGTTACATCGGTGTTTGTTGCACGTGGGGCAAAACACAATGTGGGCTGTAGCCCGTTGGTGGGGCTTGCTGTTGACCTTTGAAGAAGTCAGCAGAGCCAGGGAGGAGTGCCTTGTGTACTCTAAGAAGGACTTACGCAGCAATACAGGACAATAGTAAAAGGGCCGATACCCCTTGTCAGGTGGCAGATAGACTATACTGGGCCTCTGCCCATTTCAGAAGGATATCGGTATGCCATGACTTGTGTGGGCACAGCTATTGGACTGTTGGTCTCTTTTCCTACATGCCGCACAGAGCAGCAAACGACCAAAAGGGGCCTGGAACACCTCTTTGCATCCTACGGCCTTTTTACAGCCTATTAATTTCCTGTAGCCCTGATTTTTGCTGCTGTCAAGATATGATTACAGTTCGAATTTGGCAGTTGCTAAGTGTGTGAATGACCATACCTGGGGACAGCAGGCAGGCAGTCTGGCTGAGTCTCCATAAAACAATGACAGTCAACAGCTATACTAACCTCAAGAGCCTGGGAGGCTGAGAGCCATTGTAGACAGTTTAGAACCATGCCTGGCACACAGTGTTCAGAAGATGGAGCAGTTATTTACAGTTAGCTTTGGAATCCTCGAGCTATAAGAAAACTCTAAACAAAAAAAGATTTGTGAATACTAAGTTTAAAAATTCATGAAGTTGCCATAATGTTGCAATTTTTTAGACATTTAGTCAAAAATTTATAAATTTTTGTTATTTTAAATCAGTTTTCCTTTTGTACTTAGACCCAGTAAAATTTATTTTCAGGAATGTTTATGGACCTTTGAGACACTCTGGGCAATGTTCCTAATCCCTCATGGGTAAAATGGCTTTGCCCCCAAATGTTGAACTTTGTGAAAATGCCAGGGGGAAAACTCCTGTCTAAGTAACATTGAAAGTTGGTACTTAAGATCTAACATGTGGTTCCTCTCCAATATCAGCATGGTGCAACTGTAGGAGACACTGACAGGAAAAGTGCCAGTCTCTCAGCATCCGAATTCTTGCACCAGACACATGCGGCTCACCTCCCCAGGTGCCTGCACCTGCTAGCCACAGCCTAACTTGGCAGGCATAGGAAACACTCAGGCACCCACTGAGTTCCCTAAACTAATGTCTCTCTAGATTTGTTTTGAATTTTTTTTTCATCTGTTTGGTAGGGCGTTACTTTATTTCCCTGCAAAGACAGCTAGTGGCACGTTCCGAGGACGCGGCGCTCTCGCTGTGCAGCATCGGAGACACTCTGTGCATGTGCATGCCCCATTTGCTATCCGCATACCTCGTGGCCTGAGGAAGCACCCCCACTTGGGGTGGCTGGGGAGCGACCCCGTTGGTATCTCCGCGTGCCTTCTGGCTGCACCAGGACGTGCTTAAGCCACCGTGTCTGCGATGGTGGGTGCTGCGGGAGCAGGTGGCCCCTAACTGCGTGCAACTCCCGCGTTCACAGATGGATTACATTTGGCAGGGCCAACAGCACATTATAATATGAAGGCTCCTTGGCTTTGGGGGTGAATTGGAATTTTTTTCACACACCAGCCACTTTCCATTTTTCATTTTGAAAAAAAAACAAAAAAACAAAACTCTCCTTCAGCTTTCCCAAAGCTTGGGTTTTTTTTTTCCTCTCAGCTCTGTATCTAAAAATTGCATCCAGTGGATTTCATAGAACTCCACCCACCTCCATCCCCACCATCACCAAAAACAAAAAAAATCCAGATTTCAGCTTAAATAATGAAATAAAAGCTGTCCCTTCTCACTAGGTAGGTGCTTAAGTTCATTTGTGCTGACTTGGAATTTTTGTTCTCCTATTCTTTCCATGTTCTTTTCCTTCATAAACAATTTGTTTTAAAGGTTTACTTTTTGTCTATGAAGAGCTGACAATAAAGAAGGGGTAGATTAGTTATAATCTATTTCTGGGCATTACAGCTGTATTGTCAGACACATCCAAGACACTTCGGTGGGATGTGCAATGCCTTTTTCATTGTGTGACTTATATATGGTGAATTTATATCAAGTTGTATGTGCAAGTCATGAAGTGACATGAGGAAAATTCTCTATAGGTGATAGCCAAATATTCCAAATTTATAGATGAAAATCAAGGTAAAAAAAAATTAAATACCCAAAGCAAAGTTCTTTTCTTTTTCCCTTTTTTAAAGGAACACAATTGAATTAATCTGCCAACTCCCTAGACCCCTATAAGTTAATGGCAATACATTAGTTTGGTATTCCCATGATTTACATATACTCAGGTTCCATTAAAGCAAGTATTGACTAAAACCCAGACTGTTACTGAAATCTTTCAGTGTACTTTCCTATACCAAGTGTCAAACACTTAGGATTCCATTTGTTTATTTGGTTTTGTTTTCTGTTTTTGCTCACCATGGCTTAGAAGTCAGTCTTCTGGTCATTTGAGATATAAAATAAATACTTCAAATTAGTTCTTAAGTTCAAACTATATATATTTATGGCCCTTTTTGGATTGGTACCTGGGCTCCCTTTATTTTTCCTTAACTTTGATTCCTTAAATTTGTTTTTATGATATTTATAATTCACTCATTTTAAGGAGCTAAGTAGACATATGCATAGCCATGTCTTCTTGTTTGTCTACAACGTTGCTAACAGGGCATAGCCCTGGGGCTCAGAAGTGAAGCAGAGTGCTTTGAGCCTGGGGAGCAAGAGGAGTTTGGAGTTGGACAGACCTGGCCTCAGGTCTGATCCCTGCCACTTAGGAGCTGAGGCCATCTGTAGAAGGGGCTTAGTGACACCCACCTTGCTGGGGGATGTGAAGCTGTGAGGATTACAGCAGAGAGCCTTCCAGGCAGGCTGGAGTGGTGGTCGCCTGATTCACCTGCCTCTCCTCTGTGATCAGATTAGCCTCCCCAAGTTCAGCCTCCCCAAGTGCAAAGCCAGGAAGATGGTAACCCTGTCTTGGGGGATTCTCATTCTGATTGAATAAAGTAACACATGTGATGGTGGCACAGAGTTTCTCTTAAATAATAGCTGTTATTAAAGCACATACCTTGACACAGGAGATCCCTTCCCCTCATCCCACAGTGCTTACCAGGGAAATTAGTGGAATTCTGCCCAAATGGTGGCCAAAGTAATTTCTTTTTCTAATCCTGGAAAATTGGGCCCTCAGAATACAATAAAGTAAGGGCTTTTTTTTCTTTTTCCTCCCACCCTACCTATTATTAACTCCAAATACTGAATCACTGAACCAACTTCAGCAACTTACTCCTCACTAAAGCAAACCCATGTGAACCATGTTGCCCCGCTCCCTTGGAGACAGGTAGTCTTCACAGATCTTATCAAAATATAGTTGTTTCTTCACTGAGCATTAGCGCTCATGCTGCATGACCTGCCAAGACTCTTAGCATCTAGAGGCTTCCACTGGGTCATCTATAAGATGGGAATATGAGCTCTGTCTACAGTATAGGGTTGTTGTGGATGAACTGAGATGATATGTATTAAGATGCTTTGTAAATAGTTTATCAATTAAATAATAGAAATACAATAGATACGTAATTCGAGAATAGAAAAACAACAGAAAATGTATTATTTGAGTGTTTTATACAAAAATCTTGGGGATCTTAAATAAAATAATTATTGGTTTGTTAAAGGTAGATTTCATCTTATCATGTCTTCCAGGACTGATGAGAAGAAAATTGTAGAGAAAAAAAATAGAGACCTTTAAATCAGCCCCTACTAACAGTAAATTCATACTGTTGGGAATTTTACCTTTTACCATTAGACTATCTTAGTATGTTCTTGGTCTACTACTATACAACCTTTAAAAATGTTGGAAATAAGAAGAAGCAACCATGACAGTTAAGAGAGCTGAGTTTTCTTTTAATATATATTTCTTTTCCAAATCCAAATCCAGTTTTCCCTTTACAACTCTTCTTATTCCATTTTCTTTCAATGAAAGGCTTAGGAAGAGTTGAGAAGCATGTAAGGTCATAGTGCAACTTGTTGAGTCCTTACTCCCTTCTTTTGCCCGTGGCTTTTTATATATGCTGCTTGCCTGATATTTCTGGATTAGATTTCAGGGAGGTGAAATGTTACACCCGGAGCCGCCTTGCCAGTTTCCCAGGGCGAGTCAAAACTGCAGCTGTTCGGAGGTGAGAATCTTTCAAGGCTCCAGAGGCCGGCTTGCTGTCCTGTTCACTTGCCAGGAGCAGGTTGGGAGAAACTCATTCTCTTCCTTGGATGATTCAGCCAGTCTCAAAATAAATAGGTAGCCGAGTGCAGGGAGAAAGAACTGGAAACTGCTGAAATTTGAGTCTTCAGGGCTGGGCTTTTCTCTGGAGCTGCTATTAAACTGTAAAAGGAATCCTGAGCCCTGGGCAAGGGAGGGACTGGCCTAGTGGAAAAGTCTCTGGCCTGGGAGTCGGAGTCTGGCCCAGCTGGGCTCTGTGACTCTCAGCAGCCTGGAACCTCATCTAACCTGGAGAAGGAGAGCCCAGGGCTCTGCAGCCAGCCAGCCAAGCTGGGGAGACGGAGACCCAGACCTGAGAACACGGGGGAGGCTTACACGGAGGAGGAGAGGGGAGGTGCATCTAAGTGCTCACCAGGCTGGGCAAAGAAATGAATACAGGTCCACTCCAGAGTGACAGGCCGTAAGTAGGGGAAATCATCCTAACTAGATTTCCCATGGCTTTGACGTCGTTTTAAAAAAAAAAAAAAAAAAAGTCATCCCATACCCACAAAGTGGTCAATTGTGCAGGCCAGAGTCCCAACATGGCCAGCTTCCTGACCTCGGCATTAATTCCTCAGCCAATTCAAAAAGATGATTTGAGTCCTGTTGACTTAATTGTTGGATGTTTCTGAGTGAGGCTGCCTTCCTCCTTTGCCTGCTCACAGTATTATGGGCTGTTCTTCATTACCTGCCCTACCTATCTTCACAATCTAGCCGCAAACAGCTTTGGTTGACCACACCACTTCCCTGTTGAAAGTTAATACTGTTTGACTCATTCTGTGTTACTAACCTGAAGCCAAAGAAAACAAACCAGAGAATGAGCAGCTTGTATGGAGCTTGGGAAGCTTTCAGAGGCCCTGCTTTCAAAATCCTATACAGTAGCTTTACTATATCTCTGTGCTGCAGCTGCAAAGCAAATGAAGGAAGCAGAAGTGGTTAAAAAAAAAAAGTTGAGGGTGAGGAAGAGACAGGGAGGGGTGGGGTGGGGGCCCCCTCAGGCTGGGAAGAGACTCTGTGGGATCCACAGCCGTTTATGGGGGCCCTCTCCCTGAGCTGAGATTAGGCTTCACACCCCAGCATATTCACACAGAAGAGGGACTGTTGACGGAGTTGAAGAGAGAAAGTTCAAAACGTTTGTTGAAAAGGCTGTTCTCCTATTGCATTGGTAGCTGAGAGGAGCCGGGAAGCTGGTCCCACCAAGCTAGCCGTCCACAGGCAGAGTCCCAAGGTAAAGACAGTGAAAGGGGAAGGTCTGTTCCTGTCAAATCTGGAAAGGATTTGGATGGGAGAACGTTGCCAGTTTGCTAGTGAAGTATGGGCAGCCTTCTCATCCTTGGTTCCCTAACTGTTCAGACATGGTCACCAGAGTGAACAGGGGGCACCTGTGTCCTGAAATAGATAGAACTTCGCTTCCCAATGTCACCTGGCAAGCAGCGAGGCCAGCGTTTGCATCATATGTTGTGGCTCTTTGGGAGCCCCAGGCAAATAGCCACTTAGCTGCCCATTCAGGTAACTGGGATCAGGGGACCCCCTTCCCTACAAATACTCCTCAGCTGTGCATTGGCAATGAAAGTCCGCCTCAGCGATCAGCGAGGCCGTCGTCCTTCCGGCAACCGGAAAGCTTTTGCTCTGGATGGTGTGAGGCAGGGCTAACATCCTGTTAAAAGCAGCTACGAATTACTATTGGCCTTGTGACCTGTGAGTGGCCTTCTGTGAGAGCCAGGGCCTGCTCAGCCATCCCTTAGAGGGCTTTGACTGGCCCCTCAGTCTCTTGCTTGCCTGTGGCCAGCCCTGCGTTCAGTTGGCATTTATCACCTCCGAAGGGGTGGGACTCAGATGCAGCCCCCCAGCTGCTGGGAAAGCCCCCAGGCCCAGTGGGAAGGGCTTTTAGGAATGGGAGGGAGGTTTCCTTACCACTTCTCAAAAGTACAGTGGAGAGAGCTCATTCTACACGGTTGCTGGGGACACATCCCAGAATAGAGCTAACCCAGGAGTTTGTTCGCTCATTCACTCATTCATTCATTCACTCACCTAGCATTCACTGGGGTACCACTCAACCATGAAAGGGCCCTCAGTTTACCCGGTCCTGCCAGAACACCCCTGGGCCAGGGCAGGAGGGGAGTGGAGACCTGTGGGGAGGTAGGAGGCCTGTGTGAGGAACAGGAATGCCCAGGTCCACAATGTGGACCCCTGGGATCACTTTCTCCTTTTCCCTAGGCTCCACACCAGGGCCCCCTCTACTGGACACCCAAACCCCAAAGTCAATTCAAAAGCTCCAGGCAGCATTTCAAGAGTCAATACTCACCTCTCAAACTTACCCCCAACCCGCCACCAAAGCTTACCCTTCTGGAGTCACCTTCCATTCGCAGCCCATCCATGGGGACAGGAGATACTCAGATCAATGAATCCACATCATAGTAGTTCCTACTCTCAGGTGACTTTTTAATGACTCTCTAACGGGGGTTTTCTGGAGACAGTCCCTCAGTAGAAGGACAGTTTATAATATTTGGAATGACAGGCTGTAGAGGAGACTCTTGAACTTGTGCACTGTCTGCACCCCAATATGGAGGTTGCCTCCGCCGCCCCCACAGAGGGCTACCTCTGGTCAAGAGGAAAAGAAACTAGGCAGGTCTCACCCTAAGCTACAATTACCTCCTTAGTCACCCAACAGAAACGGAAGGTAACCAATGGTGACGAATGACTACAGATTTTGACTACTCTGTCTTCAGAGAGGTCCCAGGTCTCAGAAAGCTCTTGCAAGTCAGCTAACGCTCGGCTGTCTGCTTCTATGAGCCTTGAACTTCGGGGGACTCAGTTTTGGTTTTGATTTTGTCCCGTGAATCTTAGGGGCATGACTCAGGGAGGAGAGAAGAAGGAGCAGGCCCATGTCGGTAGTTCGTGATTGGCTCTGGCCCCAACTAGCTTAGTGTCTCTACTGTACTGTCACTTTCTGTGCCTTTCCTCGTAGGCTTCTCTCAATCAGGCATGTGTTAGCCCATGACTTGAGGGTGACTGTGGGACACTGTGTGCGTGTTGCATATGTGCATGTGCACACGTGTGCATGTGTGTATATGTGTGTGAAGATACTATAAAAAACAACGGAAGCTATACCAGCTCTTTGCTTACATGAAGGTGCTACATTCAGCTCAGTCCAAGGGCCTTTTATCTTGCAGTATGATGAAAGAAAAGTGAGAAAATACAAGCTCTGCAGACTATTTAACTTCTAATGAGATAGTGTTCCATGAAAGTTTCCATGTTCCGTTGTATTTTTCCTCAAAAGCTACTTTTCCTGAGCCCTCCACAGCTCCATCTCAGCTGAAAACTTCAGTTCAAACTTCCTTTGCCCCAAATGAATTCTGCTTCCCTATAGTCTAATGGAGGACTGTTAGATGGCATAGTCAGGAAGGATCTGAGCATTCGTTCAGTCAACGTTTAGCGAGGCTGTTATGTCCCAGGTGCTCTTACAGGTGCTAGAGATGCAGCCATGGAGAAAAGAGACAAAATCCCACCCTCATGGAGCTCACAGCCCAGTAGGCACAGACGATAAGTAATATTAATAAGTGCTATGGAGAACACCTAAGCTAAAAGACTGGGGACTGGCAGGGTTGGGGAGAACTGGCAACTTAAACTGACGTTGAGGAATTCCCCCGGGAGAAGATGAAACAGAAGCAGAGACAAGAAGGACAGGAGGAATCCTATCCACAGGTAGCTGGTGAAAGCTGTGCAGAGGAACAGGAGTACCAAGGCCCTTAAGGCAGGCGTGCAGGAGCAACAGCAAGGTCTTCGGTGTGGCTGAGCAGAGTGGGGGATTCACAGTGTGTGCCTGCTGGCTTCGAGTAAGGAGTCGTTACCTGAGAGAGCAAGCTCCGCAAAGTGCCACTCTGACCTCTGAAATGTGTGCTTTAAGCCAATGTGAGGAGCCACTGTAAGACGGGGGTTTGGGAAGCCCCAGGATAGGGAAGCTCCTTGCACAGGCAGACTCAGTGGTCGCTCGGTCATCTCTACAAGAGAACCAAAGCTCTTCCCGGCCAAAGGCATCGCCGTCCCTGTTGGTGATTCTCCTGCGGCAAAGTATCATGTCTGTAGGATCCCTAAGTATGTAGAAACACATTACCAGGAAGGGGTGGCATGTAATGCACTTTTCCCCACCCCACTGGCTCAGTATAATGTATCTGCTTGGAGGAAGTAGGAGGAACATGATCAAGGGGAACAGAAGCCTGTACAGGGTACATGGGGCAAGGGCAGGGGTCAGTTGTACGAGCAGGGTCAAGGGCATTAACCTCAGGCCTGCGTTCCTCTTGCCATTTATGGGAAGGGATGAGCCAGGAACCAAAAAGTATCATTATTTTCTAACCAATAAGAGATGCAGAGAAATGAGACCCCGGATTAAGTTTTGGCAGAGTGGCTTTCTTCCCAGCTGAAGCCCCCAACAACTTACTTGCAGGTGTTAAAGTGAGTTTCACAGCCTGCTCCCTCTGGATGTGGCCTTTGGGTGACGATGGAGAAGGGCAAAAACAGAATGGGTTGTCCCAGGTGGTAGGGTTAATAGGAAAGACTCAGGGAAGGCCTGATGGGGGAGGAGAGGACCATGAAAACTGCTGTCCGAGGTCACTAATACTTGTCTGAAAGGCTGCTGGTGACACAGCAGGAGGCGGAGGGAAAGCAAATTCTCAGGATGTGTTGTGCAAGGCTTCTGAGCACAAGCACACAGAACAGTAGGGAGGCCGGGTCGCAGCCCAGACTCAAGGTAGAGCTCTGAAGACCAGCGTGACTGCTGGACTTGGGACTGGCTCCCAAAGGCCAGGTATCTGCCTGAAAAAAGAGAAAACTTTGGAAGTCCTAACATCATATGAAGTTATTCAAAACACCCATGCTTAAAGTTGTCCGACGAGAACCAGTTGAGTAGCTAATTGCTGCAGATGTAATTGCTCCGAATGCTTTTAGAGCCCCTCAGAGTAATCCATCTTAGTCCTTTAATTCCAGGCTTCCAGTTAAGGAGGCTGGGTGATGAAGAGACTTGCTCTTGTCCACAGGGATGATGGGTAGAAAAGCAGATTTAGAATGGAGGTTCTTAACATGCAGACTGGCAGCCCCGTTCCCCTGGTGCCATGCTTTTCTCTAGGGGAGGGAAGGATTATAGCGTCCACATGAACACCCCCATCCTTGGGGGCACCCAGAGGTCTCAACTGCAGCATTTCTGGAGCGGAACAATAGGCTCCATGTAACCCTTTCCTGCTCTTCCCCAAAGTCCTTCCTTAGCTGGCAGGGCAGGAATTACTTCCCACTTGAGAATTCTGGGTTCCCCCTACAGATCAACTGATCGTGACAGTGACTGATTCGCCTCAGTGATGGTGGGAGAGAAACGGTCACACACCTTCCTGTCTGCAGGGCAGGCTTTTCATTTTCAGGCTGCTCTTTATACATCAGAGAATTTAAAAATTAAGAAAAAGACTACCAAATAGCTATCACCAAAGCAAGCAGCCACTCAGTGCTCATGGACGTGTAGTCTAAACACAGGTCCGGGAAACTTGGTGTTTTAGTGTCCAGTCCAGGGCAGATAAAAAGCACACTGAAAACATGAGCACCGTTGGGAGGCACTCCTGTCACACTCACACTCCCAGAAGGCCCCTGGACCAGCAGCAGCAGCACAGGGAACTTACTAGGAACCCAGATTCTCAAGCCATACTCCACACCTACCAAGCCAGAATGTCTGGTGTTTCCCATGCCCACTCAGGGTGTGAGACACAGCTCTGTCTCTGAGCAAGCTGGGAACAGACACAGGGTTGTAAAAGCAGAGAGTGCAAGTCATTAAAGTGCTCTACTGACTCCGTGATCTACAGATCTATAACCCTGTAGGCCTCTCCTCTCTGTTCACTGGGGGTTCACAGACATCAGTCTTCCTAGGCGCACTGAGCATGACTGGGGTGGGGGGGTAGAGGGAGTAGATGGGCTTTCAGACCTGTCCTCTTTATCTAACTGGCTGTGTGAGATTGGGTAAATGGCATAACCTCTCTGAACTTCACTTCCCACACGTGGGTTAAAAAAACAAGGCTGATTGCTCTGGCCCTTCTCCAGTTCTGAAGTATTGTTTGTGCTAGTCTCTTGGTGTAACAATATGGGAAGGAGTTGGGGGGAAAAGTCAGGCCACTCAGGTTTACATAACATTAGATAATATATAAACATGGATATATAATACATATTCCAGTATACTAACATATATGTCATTTTTATTTGCATTACATATTGTGTGTATGACATATACAGTATATATAATATGGATCAACCATTGAATTAGTGCCCACCATTGAATCAGCCAGCAGATGACTACGTCTGCAGTTAGAAAGGTTTATTGTTCCACCTGCGAGGTGCTTCAAGGAAGAATCACATTCATATTCAGTGCAATTGCTTTAAAGCCCTGATGATTCTAATGCCCCTGGAACCTAGAGGTTAGACTGCAATTAAGAAGTAGTTGTAAAGTAGTTATAAAGTCATAACATAGTTATAAAGAAGTAGCAAATAAGGGGGGGAAACGCCATGTTTTTATATCCAGATCCATGTTGCTAGTATCACCTTGCTTGGTTTTAGAAGAATCACAACATGATAGATAGATAGATAGATAGATAGATAGATAGATAGATAGATAGATAGATAGATAGATAGATAGATAGATAGAGTAGATGTATACATACACACACTAGACAGCTATCTCCTTGATATTATCATTTTGCATATCTTTTTCTCGACCGCTAATCATGGTATTATTTCGAGAGTACACCTTCCCAATTTTTTCTGCTGAAAATCAAGAAAACTACTAAACCCATATCAGAAACAGGTACTAACATGATGACTGCCAGAAAATTATTCTCTCTAGCCAAAATTTTCCAAGAAAAGGTGACAATTTAGACTTATGTGTTTTCTTTGATAGAAAAATCATATACTTTGTCACAGATCAGCAGTGGTTTCTTAAAAAGGCAGTTCAGGAATGAATGAGAGATACATACCTACTCAGTCTAGTTTTTATAGCAGAAAACTGAAAGCTGGTCTCATCCATCACAAACATCATAACATCTAGGGATATCTTATGAGCAGCCATCCCAGAAAACTACAGGATGTATGTCTTTGGAGTGAAGAAGTAAAATTTAACACCTGAGATTAACTTATTTTTATATTTTATTTTATAATTGTATCATTTATTTTATATTATATATTTTCTTTTGGCTTTTTATGATTCTGCCTATATAATAAAATTCTAATCAAGTACTTTTTTTCAGAATCATGAGAATGGTAATAGAGAAACAAAATTTAATATCTTCTCAACTCTGCTTAAGATTCAGTAAGCTGTCCTAGTATGAAATCTTGACATAGCCACTATTTTAAGGGCCACCATGTAAACATCACAGTTAACTTCCAACATGCTCAAAAAGCCAGGCTGCCAACATGCATATGTTTGGGGTTGCATCATAATTCTACCAGAAGGTTTGATCCAGGGTTGAATTCCCTGTTGCCTTCTGAAGCCCGGTACTCAGGAAAGAAAGAAGAAAAGTGAATTTGATAGTGGACATTTTCCATACTCCTATATTTAAAAGTCAGGGGCAAATTGACATTTTAATTGCACACAGATACAGGAAGCTGGAGACATAAAGCATTCATTTTCCCCAGCTTGAAAGTTTATGTTGGAAGCTTCTATATTTCACACAATATTATTTTTTGGCACATGAAATCTGCTGGTTTCAGAAACAAAGAATTAGGTATTCCCTTGATCTAGTTTATAAATGCATCTGAACCACACCTTTAATATGATAATGCTTTTTATTTCCCCCCGGTGCCTTGGTGGTACAACTCTCTAACACACTTGTGAGGAAGGGGCCCGAGATTCCCTGCAAAAGCAGTAATGCCCTTACTTACTCCCAGATCGCAAATGGGGAGGGTGTTGGAATGAACCCTTCTCCCTCTCCTCCTGCATAAAACCCAGGCTTGCAACTCTCAGGGCTTAGGAAATAGCTTAGAGTGAAGAATTGTTTTATCTGAGAGTTATGCCCGAACATTCCTGCTAAAGCAGACAGTCATCAGTTAATCTCTGTAAATGACTACACTTCTGGCAGGTGACAGCTGGTACAGAAATTGCTCACTAGTTAAAACTTTTTTTCTTTTTAAGCAGAGGGCAGTGGAAGGGAACTAATAAAAAATAATAATAATCTCACATCGCACCTGGCCCCAGTAGTGGCTTACCTGAGATGACGTACTTCTCTTTGGTTTCTTGGTGGCATGTGGTCCCCAAACTGGGTGGCTGAGCCAGATACCTGACAGCCTTTCTTCAAAGGCCAGCTGGAGACTCCAAAACACTGAATGCCATGTATTTACAGTATGTCGTACACATCATTCCCCTAGATCACCCCCTGTCCTTGACACAGCATTCTTCAAAAATGCCACTGAGTGCCCAAGGAATGTGAAATTTTCAAATGGGTACAAAATCTGCTGGAAGCCTCTGAACCATCACTTTGGCAACTGGCATTCTTTCTGAGGCAGTAGAATGCTCCAGAATCATTTTTCCTGCCTCCTTCTCTCCTTAGCTCCCCATACCAGGTGTTAGGTCATGGTAGGCATTTTATGCTTTGAATGGCTTTTGAATTGGAATTATTTGTTTCTTTACAAGAAAATTTCAGATTTTTCAGTCTGACCATCAGGATGCTGAGAATCTGTCACAAAGATGAGAGGAAGGAGGAATCCAGGAAAGTCCCATCTAGAGTTAGTGAATGATACCATGATTGCCTGAAGTAGACTGTTCTAGAAAAAGACATTTTCATACTTCTGAGGGAAAAGGATGACAGGGGTTGTTCTGGGACCTGCCCCATGGCCTATCGCCCACAAGTCCAGTGCTTAAAATACGCAGCCGGTATGAGGCCTCTCGCATGTGTGCTGGGCCTGTGTGACTCAGGCTGTTTGTGCTCAGGCCGAGTGTTGTGGGCTACAGGGCTGAATCAGAGTCCAGATTCGCCCTGGTGACACATGAAAAGAGGGAGCGTTGCATTGGAACTACACAAATATTATGCTTAAGTATTTTTCCTCATTTTGGAGCCAAACAGGTCTTGTTCATGATACAATCACTGAAGTATAGTGGGTCCTTTTTCTGGTCTGGAATTTGAGACAGTGTTGACTGTGCCAAGGGGCCTGGCAGCAGGAAGAAACGGCCAGCCATAGAGATTTGGAGCCATAATACAAGTTATAAAACTTACCTTTCTAATTGTAGCAATTGGGAGCTGGGCTAAAATGCACTTCTCCCACCCCCACCTCCACCCGGCTGGGGCAGAGGAATGAGGCGACCCTCTTTCTCGCTGAGGATTTCAGGGCATTCAAAAGAGCACTCAATTGTGGCGCCAAGCAGATTGCTTCTCCAGTCTTATTTTGAGGTTACTTGACCATCAGGGGAGGTGGCAGAATTGGTCAGCGATTCTTTATTGGAACTGCAGGGCGAGGAAAGGGGTGGCGGCGCATCCCCTTCTAAACAGGAATGACTCCCCCGGCCGCTTGTGGCCGCATGGGTATGTCATGGATGCCTCAGTTCTGCTCGGTAGGCTTGTGCCTCTGGTTTGATGACATTCTGGGGTGGGGGTGGGGTGGGGTGAGAGAAAATAGGAAGCCCACCCTCCCAGCCTGTCCTATGTGCATAGCCTCTGTTCCTGCATCCTGGTGACAGTGATTTTGACAAGGAGCGAAGTGAAGACACTTACTGTCTGTATAGACACTGAGGGGCTCATAATGGATTCCTGACCCCCTTGGGGAGCTCCTCCAATTAGCTGGCAGCGTCCTTCAGGCTCTAGTGGGGCTGACCTGCTGGGAATACTGGACCTGAGAGGCCTGGCCTGCACCTTCTGTCAGCTCTTTCTTAGATGGTGCACCTGAGAAAATCAGCTTCAGGGAAGAAAGAATGCTTGTGAAAAGCTTAGGAGGAGAGAGAGAACAGGAGGGGCCGAGGGTCTGCTGATGCCCCTCATTTAACAGGAAACCTGACCTTCCCAGGGGCTGTGGGTTTGCAGCCTTACCTTGTTTCCTGTTGGAAGGGGCAGGCCTGGAAATTCCAGGCCCCTCTCTGCTGCCTCTAAAACCTGCCCATGGTTGGGTTTGCAGCAAGGAGTGGCTGTTCTGATGCCACTGGGAGGGCACCTTTCCCGGCTGCCATAGCTCAGCCCGCAGTGAGTGGCCACGTTCCAACCGTTAATGCACCTCCTCCCTCCCTCCATCACTACTGCCTCCAAGCCCTGCATGCCTACTCCATCCTGCCTGGTGGAGGTAGGCACAGAGGGCTGGGGCAGGTGCTGAGGCCCAGACTCGGGGAGCAGCCAGGGTCCAACAAGATGGAAGGGGCCCCAAATTTCCACTGGGAGCCAGCCAAATGTGCAGATTTCCAGCAAATCCACACTGGGGGTGAGGGGAGAGGGAGGGGAAGGACAAGAAGACCCCAAATTTCAGAAAATCCACAATACATTTTCTGATCTCTTCCCTCCCTCCTTCCCTGCCTCCCTCTCCCCTTCCCACCCCCTCCCCACAATAGGACATCGTCAGAAACTAGATGATCAGACCAAGCCTGGGAGCTTGTCCTTTTCCGAGCGGCTCAGTGAACTGGAGCACCTGCGTCGCACAGCCATGAGGGTCAGCCCACACCACCCAGCCCCCACACCCACCCCTCGGGCCTCTTTGAACCACTCCACTGCCTTTAACCCTCAGCCTCAGAGTCAGATGCAGGGTAAGTACTGGACAGAGCCTGCTTCCCCCTCTCGGCCTTGGGCAGAACCCACCCAGACAGGTCCTGGCTTCTCCTCCATGCTTAAAGGGTGGTCTGCAAACTAGCAGCCTGGGAGCTTGCTAACACTCAGTGTCTCTGGCCCACCTGGGACCTACTAAGTCAGTCCTACATTGAAACTAGATCCACAGGCATAGCTACATAGACTATGGAGAGTTCTGTATATATATGTAGATAATATCTTAAGAGTAAGCTTTGGCTGTGCTACTTTCTTACCTAACCATTAGGCTCGAAGACACACACACACACACACACACACACACATCAGGCAAGGTGGAAGTCAGGATGTTTCGAGTTCTTATTGTCTTCTTGGGGTTTATAGCTAATACATGTTCTTTTGAAGATAATAAAGAAATAGTGGGAATGTCTGGATGCCATCACATTAAAGATATTATTTACAATAAATAAATTTGCCATCAATAAAGAATGCAGGTTACCACTCTCACCATGGGGCTAGTTGGCAGTTGCAAACACTGTAAAATGCAATAACTGCGGAAAACCCACTGTGCCAAGTGAGATAATACACAAAGTTCCTTTATACTCTAGCAACCGCTGATGTCAGTGATTATTTGCTCTATGATACCATTTCAAATTTCTGAAATGCAGCCATTTCCTCACTGCCATGCAGAACACAGCTGTATATGATATGGTCACAGTAAGATTCCTTTCTCAAAGTAGCAAGCTTGTTTAACTCAAAGGGAAAGATAAGCAGTGCATCTGGGGGAAAGGGCAGGTGGCCAGCAAGGGACATGATCCTGGCCCTTCTGGGACAGAAATGAACTTCCACACGTTTTCTCAGTTTGAGTTGTATTGTGAGACATGCAAGTGTCAGAAGTTCTTTAAGGTTTCTGGGCCAGTAGGTCTCTTTGGGGGCTAGAACATGTGGGGCTCTCTAAAGGCAGGCCCATTCTCTTGACAGAGCCTGGTAGCCCCTGGCATTAGCTCTCTCAATTATGTTTCTGGCAGCGGTTCTTTCATTTGAGTAGAAAATTCCCCCAACAGACCTTCCCATGAAATTCTATGCACAGAGCTGTTCAGTGGCCTATTTGTAGAGTGGCCCTGTTGTATTCAAACAAAACCCTAAAGCTTGACTTGGGAGGCCACCTCTCATCAGTGGTCTCAGGTGTATTTAGGTCCCATGAAACTGTCAGCTACCTGGTGCTTAAAATCATGAATACTTGATTCAAAATATGCATATTGATTTTTTAAAGTTCCAAAGTGCAAGTGCGTACAGTAAATTAGATCAAATGACACATTAAGTGAGATGGGTTTGGGGGTGAAATGATACTTTTCTTCTAAATAAAATAAGATTCTTGAGGCAATTCCTGGATTGTGTGATTAGGGCCATTTAAACGAATTTATATCATCTCCAGGTCTCCACTGGTTTCTTACTTTCTCATTGCATAACTACCCATTCATATGACTAGACTGATACAGGGATTTGCCTCTTTTTACTGAAACTAGAACAAAAATATGAAGCATTTTTAAAGGCAGTGGAAATTCAGCCACACAGGGCCAGTTGAAGTTGTCACCATTAAATCAGCTTTGTTGTGGACAGTTTTGGTGAGGAGTGAATAGCACCTGATTTCCCTCCCATCTAGTTTGCTCTAGAAGGGATGTGAGCTGAATTGAATTCTTGTCCTCAGCGGGCAGCAGTTCTTCGGTGGAGGTATTACTGTGGACAGGCACTCTTCAGCTCTTTGGAATACTGTATGCTTAGCAGGATATCAGATTTAACACAGAGCATCACCTCTTCCTTGGCCCTTTTAAAAACTTTTTACTTCTGCAACATCTAAGTAACAGTAACTCACTTTTAGAGTGCCCTAGAGGCTTAGTTGCTACTCTAAAGAAATGTGTTAACTGTATGGCTAGTGTTCTTTCTTTCCAAAATACGATTTGCTACTTATTCAGTACTTCACTTGTAAAATTGTGGGAACAACTTAAAAAAAAATAAGTATCCAGGATATTTTCATGGAAAATGACTTTTCCTTTTTCTTTCCTATTTTTCTATAAGAAAATGCTTTTTTACCCTAGTCATGTTTTGAGTAGACTCTTGGGATTTTGTTCTGAAATTAGAAAGTTAACAGGGATACCAGTAAAGTCTCTTTCAGCCATAACCTTCATTTTCTTCTTGACAGGTAGGAAAATGGTTATTTTCCTGGCTTAGCTCTAGAGTTTTTATGTTATACTTAAGACGATGCTTTCTATAAAAATTCAGCATGTGTTTATGGCTCTCTTTGAAATGGCAGCAGTTGTTTTAAGAAAAATATCCCAAAGGTAGTCAGAGCAGTTCTACAGTGGTGCTGTACAGATGTGTGCGTGTTCTCAGCACTGCAGAAATGTCAGCAGCGGGGGGCTTGGAGAGATTATGGGTGGACAGAGAGGCTGAGAAACCGTCTTGCTAGGTAGGACTTCATCTGGGGAGCTATGCCTGCCCCTTTAACTCTGTCCATAGGAAATCACAGACACAGAATAACGCCTGTATTTATCTAGAACCAGATGTGCTTGAGAATCACTCAATACAGACATCTCAAATTATCTGGAGCAGGGTGCAGATGGAAAAGGGGAGCAGGTTGCCATGCCACCAACCCATTGTGTATATGTGCTGAGGTTTTAACTGTGAGGTCTGAAGTTAATTTCAACTTCCTATTTTTCTAAGTCTTAAAATTGAATAGAAAGCCATTTTGCCATGGCTATACATTTTTGTAAGTGAAGACATCATCTTAAACTTCTACAGCCGAGTTTCAGAGTTCTTTTACAGTCATAGGAAGAAAAAAAGACATGTGTCCTTTTAAAAGATGGACTGGGGAAGCTTCGAGAGAGACAAGGTGCTGATACGAATCAGTCATACCTCCTCCTTAAGAGATGGCTTCAGGCGACCTGAGCAAGTAATTTTAAGAATTTGACTCCTGGTTTACCAAAAATGATGCACCACACTTAAAGCAGCATAATGCCCTCCTGTCTGGGAAGATGGAAACAGAATGCTATCTGCTGGTGCAGACAACTATCAAAACCAGACACTCTTAAAAGGCCAGTTTTGTTGTTCTTGTGTGTGATGCCTGAGGTTTAACTCTTTAACTGGACCAGTTATGATATAGTTTGGCATAGGTCAGACCTTCTGCATATATTATTCGGTTCTCACCACAATCCTGTAGTGTGGTTAACAGAGAAACTGAACCTCAGAGGTTAACAATTGCCCAACATTTCCAAGATAGTGACAGACTTGGGCTCAAACCCAGACCTTTCTGGCTCTAAAGCTGGTGCTGACGGGTGGCAGTTTCTCCTGGGCTCTCGCTATTAGATCAGAGATTGATTAGATGCAGCACTGACCAGTGTCAAGAAGAATCCGTCGCCAAGGGGGAGGAGGGAACTGTGCTGGCTGGTCATTCATTTGGCTGGCCTGTGTTGACTGTGTCTATTATCATGACATGTTCATAAAATAGTAACTTTAGGTCTGGACTCTGTGGTGGGCACCTTAATACACTGTCTCCTTTTGTGATGTGTACTTTTTTGCTTTTAAAGATGGGAGAAAAGAAAACTTCACTTAGAAAAATGACTCTCTAAGCATGAGTGAATGGAAAATGAGTGGATTGGACCACTTTCTGTTTACTTCACTGGGGCAACAGCCAGGTCTTCCTACATGTAAGAGTCTCTCCTATAGACCCACCAGGACTAAAGCCTTCTTAACATCAAGCCCAGGCAATATCCCATCAGCCTTTAGGAGTGTAGGTACCTTGCTTTGAGGAACCCTTATGGCCAGAGAGGGCAGATGGGGCCAACCCTTCAAATCATCTCTGATTTTTAATATTCCAAATGATTTTTGTTTTGATAGTGATCTTCCCCAAGAGTTAAAGTTACTCTGGAAAGACCATATTCTGGTGCTACTGTCTGAAGCTTTTTGAGATGCTGAATTGACCTCGTTTCTCAGCTTACAGGGTTACTTATGTCAATCTTTATCAGCTGGATTGACAAATGGAAGAAAAAAAAATACCTTTCCACTTTCCTGTAGAAGGAAAGATAAATCCCCTGGCCAGCTTGGGAGCTAAAATATCAAACTGCAGAGCATTTCTTCTCTTTCCTTCTCCATCTCTCTGTCTCTTCCTCCTTTCTTTCTCTCCTAGTAATTCTACAAGATCAAAAACAAAGTCAGGGTGGGGGCTGCTTGATTACCTTGGAAGAAGAGGTTACAGTCAAACACCAGAAATTCTTGTATGTAAATCTATAAATGGCCACCTAATGGTTACACAAAATATTCAGGGTCCTAGAAATCAACTTATGAGATGTGCTGTAAACATGAAAAGTGAGTGATTTACAAATAACTCTTTTATGTAGGTGTGGTAGAGTTCAAGAGCCTTTCAAGGTCTATGACATAAGAGTCTTACACTGAAAAAGCCTGAATCAGATGTTCCAAATAAATAAAAATAAATAATTGTAGGAAGAAGGAAGGAGGGCAGGTGGGGGAGGGAGAGAAGAAAATAAAAACAGTGATATGAATGCAAAAGGAAGGACTGGGTGTTAAGTGAGATGACAGGTGCTCCAGCCATATCCTGTCCCTCCTTCTGACAGTGGGCAGAGAGGTTACAAGTTAGCAGAACTAGAAGCTCTCTCAGGGCAGGACTTGAGAATTCAGTTACCATTTTCCATGTTCTTGGCTGGTGTAACATAAAGTCAAAGTTTAAGGCAGGTTTGTAAAGTTCATGCCAATGAATTGCTTAGTAGACGTTCAGGAAGGGGGAAAGGAGAATGGGGAGGAAGATAAGTCTGTTTTTTCCTTTAAAAAGCCCCTACAGCCTTTCCTAGTCAGCCTCTGTTGCTTGAGTCTGATGTGGCTGCAGCCTGTCTCTTGTTCTTGCCTTCCACGCACTCCCACCAGGTACACTGTGGGGCTTAGCGTGGTAGCCAGCCTCACTTTGCTGAGATACCAACACAAGGACTCCCTTGAACAGCTCTGTTCAGATGCCTCTGCTCTATTCACAAGCACCTCACAGCTAAGTGCTTAATAAACCAGCCCTTCAAAGGTGCTGCCAACTTGGCGAGCTGTCAGCACCCTAGTAATCATAAACCACATTTTAGTGGGGCTGCGTTTCCAGACCAAATGTTTTCATGGGTGTCATTCATGGCGATCAGCTAGTTTTCCGGAGCATGTTGTTAATGCCTCGTGGACATCTTTTCTAATTAAAAGAAGCGTTCACTTTAGGGCTTGATCTTGATAAAATATCCCTTTCGTGGATTTGATGTGTTCTGAACTTTCCTCTTATTCTTGTGTTCTATGGGCCAACACACACACACACACACACAGGTTTTGTTCAGAAGAGTAAGTTCTTAACAAAGCTGTAGTTGGAGCACTTACTTGGTACGGAGGGTTAAACAGCAGGAGGGTTAAACTGAAAATCTAACAGCCAGAAAGACAGCCGAGCATAGTGGCTAAGAATGAAGGCTTATCTGGCAGATCACCATGGTCCAATACCACCACGTATTCCTGTATGACTTTTGGTAAGTTACTGATCCCCTTAAAGCATCAGCTTCCCTATCTGCAAATGGGAGTAATAATTACACTTGGAGATCCTAGGACCTTTGTGAAACATGAAGCAGTGGACATTAGAGCCAGCCCATGGGTGATACTTAATAACTTAGCTATTAGGATCAACATCACCAAACTAAGTGTATGAGCATCCTGGGGCTGCTGTAACACATCTCCACAAATTTGGTGGCTTAAAATGACAAAAATTCATTCTCTCACAGCTCTGGAGGCCAAGTTTCAAAATCAAGGTGTCAGCAGGTCCACACTCCCTCTGAAGACACGAGGGGAGGACCTTTGCTGCCTCTTCCTATCTGTGGCGGTGCCAGGCATGGCTGGGCAGCCTCCCTGCAGGCCCTGCCCCCTCTTCACATGACCTTCTTCTCTGTGCCATCCACAATTCTCTCGTATAAGGACACTCACCATTGGATATAGGCCCCAACCATATAACCTAGGATGATTTCATCTCTTAATTACAGCTGCAAAGGCCCTTTTTCCAAATAAGGTCACATTCAGTGTTCCGTGGGTCAGAGCATGGACTTATCTTTTGGGAGGCCACCATTCTATCCATTATGCCACAGCACAAAGGATAGGGAGCATCTCGTGAGCTCAGAGATAACTTCCTATGTCCGTCCTGCAGAGCAGGTATTACAGGCAGGCAGGTGTGAACTTGGTGTCTCATATCTGCATGCCTCTATCATGTCCTCTGGCTACTATCATTTCGGCCCATCGTTTGCTTCTACTCAGTATCATGAAGCTTTTATTTCCCAGCCAGGAGAATGATCTTTTTTTCTAGAAGAGATCAGATATTCCTTAATATTTTCTAGAGCACCTATTCAGAATGGAACCAGAGGGTCCAACAGTGCTACACAGAGAAGGGGGGCTCTGTCCTGTGTCACAGGAGCAATGCAGACCAGGAGACAGGAGGCAGGTGCCTCCTGCCCTAGCCTCAGAAAGCTCATGACATCATCAATGGTGCTAAGCATAGCGGCAGAAGATGACAAAAACACCACAACCACCCAGCTGGGATGGACTCAAGAATTTGACCTCCCTGAACTAGGCATCTCTCTGTTGTTTTGAACAAGCTGCCTTTTTAAAAGTGGCATTGTTATTGAAAGGCATTGTGGACCAGACACCCATTTCAGAAGGCGGGTGACTCACTTTGCATATCTCATAATCCCAAATGTACAAATCACCAGAAGACAGCCTTTCAAATTTGGATATTTAAAAAAGAAACTTTGACTGCGGGCCATGAAGCTGTATCCAAGCTTACCAAAAGTTTGTACCAAGAGAGGTACAAACAATATATGCTGAGATGAAAAAAAACACAAAAGGCTCTGGATAGAAAGCTGCTCGGTTTTCTTGTCAGGAGGGGTTCTCCGTACTGAGTTGGTTTTGCTCATTTGCATTATTTTTCCCCACATCACGAAACAGAAATGCAGGCCCACTGCAATTCAGTTGTTTTAGGGCATGTATAATTTAAACAATGCTGAAGAACTGTAGGGCTGTGTTTCCTTCCCTCTGGTTCTCAGAGCGCCACCACCAGACCTTTTAGGGGAAATGTCCAGAGGCAGAGGGGTTCTCTGGCCTCCATTGTCAAGAGCCTCCTTGGTGTAGATTTGTATTATATTTTCACATTTTACTTTCAAAGCCTTAGCCCCACATGGGTTTTCTTGTTATTGAACAATTGCCTTCAAAGCAGTAGAACAGCCCAATTGTTATGGAGATTAAAGATACAGATTGCAAAACGCTGTAAATAAAATCTTCACTGACAAACCCAGTTTCTTTCCATAGACCTTTCTTCCATAATCTCTTCCTGGCAGAACATTGTATGTTTTGATACTAGAGATTCAGTTACCAGCCATGGTAAATAAAACAAAATAATTATTTTAAAAAATAGTATAGAACTCACCCTAAAAACAAACATTGGCCAATCATATTTATTTTCTGTTTCTTTGTGCACTCCTGAGGATAAATAGGGGAAAAAAGGAATGTAGGACTTCATATCCTGTTGGTTTTTGATTATCAAACTATGGAAAGTCTTCAGATGGAGTGTTAGCCAGTTCAGACTCTCGTAAATGGCATAGAATATGATATTTATGTTAAAAAGGAGAAAAAGGCATTTTCAAGAGAAAACAGAAGCATGGCACCGAGAGAGGCTGGGCACAGAAGAGTCATTTTCTCTGGACACAGGCTCAAGTGCCCCAATCTTGGGCACCGTCATTATTTCACACCACCTCAAGGTCATGTGGAGGGTTTAGGAGATTCTCAATAGAGTTTCAAGATTTTGAAAAACATCTTCCAATTGTAATCAAGGGCAAGAATTAGCTACCCCTTTTGTAGAGGTGATTCTCCAGAGGATGAAACCCCTGCTTTTTTGTGGACAAAAGGGAGGAGGAGGTGGCCCAGGACTCTGACCTGTGCACCTCACATCACCTAACAGCTGCTGGGTGGCCGTGACACCTGAGCTTGAAAGCACCCACCACCAACCGGAATGGTGCTTCTTTCTGCACACCATCTTGGTTCTCCCACCCAGTGCTACTGAATCTGAGCCTGTGTCCCTCTGGAATGTAGAGGAGGACTGCTGTGAGCCTGCAGCTCTGGGGCTTGGGCGTGGCCGTGCTGTAAAAGCAGAGCGCTCCTAGGGAAGGCAGGTGAGTCGGGCCTCTAAGGGGCCTGGATGAGTCAGCAGCACCCTGGGTGTCACCGGCTCACCTGTCCATCAGAGCAGTTAAGTCTCCCGCATCTGTCACCTGCCAGTTTTCATGGTGAAAGAAGTCCTCTATGCAACAGCTTTATGTGTTCAACCCGAGTCATCCCAAGGTCAGATCTGGGACCCAGGAGCTTACACTGTGCCGATTACTCCTCCCATTTTTGGAAGGGCCACATACAAACACTTACCTGGGGGAATTTAAAAGACCATCTGGAGGTTAAAAGGGAGGAAGAAATAAATCTAACTAGTGATTGCACTTCTTGGAGCTGCAGGTTATCCAAGGGAAGCGAACATGGTTGTTTTATTAAGTCTCATGGGGTTACTGCACCATTGTGGCCACTCACACTCCATTAGTGCATCTCGCTGTACATATCAGATGGCAAATTATATAATGATAAAGTTATTAAAATATCTGTAAAAGTCAGCACAAGCTCAAGGGCTTGACTTGGCAGTGCTGCCCATTAAGTGATGTATTTAGATCGCTTCTCTCCAGGTCTGTTAATCTTCATCTGTACATTGCTGTAAATTGGCCGCTACATGGAACAAAAATAATTGCCTTAGGTTTAAGGCATGCTTCTGCTGGTCACCAAGAGGGCTGGTACCTTAAGGCTGAATGCAGAATTTTTTGAAGCGGGCAGTTATTCCCACCCCTCAGTTTTGAAACTGCAGCATCTGTTTATGATGGTGTCTATACCCAGGTTGTTATTGAAGCAGTTGCCACAGCGCAGTTATGACAAGGACATTGCCCAGTTCACATGCTTATCATAGGCAAAAACACAAAAACAAAATATCTCGCATTATAGAATGAGCTGCTGGTGGTTCATTTAATCCCCACCCCCAGCCACCCAAGAGGTGCATGACTGGGTGCTGCCTGCTGGGTCTCCTCGATTGCTGGGCAGCCATGTGACCTGTCACTGCTTTCCTTACCACCAAGTGCCAGGCCCCTCATCTATCATGTAAGCAATTAGCAAGGTGGTCTTAAACTCTAATATTCTGTAAATTCTAGATACTGCAGCTCCCGGGGAATAACAAGTTGTGCCTAATATTCTCAGAGAAGCCAGTAAGAATGGCCCAGAGCACCTCTGCTCTGCTGCCCCTGATTAAAAGACTTGTTTTTTTTGGCAATATTTTTGCTGTTTGATCGGGCTTTGTGAGCCACCATATGTTGCTAAATGAGAGAAGTCATTGCCCAGACGTGGATCTGTTTAATTTAATATGATTTTCCACAAATTACAAAGCATGACTTCAAAATTGAATTTGTGCAGAATTACAGATGGCCAATTCAGGTGGAAGGAAGAGGAAATCTCGTTACTCTTATTCCAGAATCTCTTCCCGATTTCCTCATTTGATTCTTTCACGCCTTGGGGGAGGGGTAGAGAAAGAGGCATTAGAGGGTCTATAAGGAATTCCTCTTATTTTTCAAACTTTTTCCCTGGCCATTCATGGCTCCCTCAGAGGGAGACACAGCATTGTGGAGATGTCAAGACAGAATGCCAGTTCTTCTGTCCATCCATCCCATCAGTCAGAATAGAGCTGTCCCTGCCATCTTATCATCAGAAGGGACTCTGAAAAAAAACATGGATGTACCCAGAATGCACTTTATGAGGAGAGCAGAATCTGGATCTATATAAATTAACATTAAAACCTATACAGTGGATAATGGATATGGCCTTTGGGCTTCCATCCCCAGGTCAGCTGCTTTCTAGGTATGTGACCTTGCACGAATCACTTAAGTGCCCTGCATCACTGTTCCCCATCTGTAAAATGGGTGAGGTAATTAACAGCACCTAATATGTACAGAGTTGTGAGCATTAAATGAGTTAATACGCATAAAGCCCTGGGCGCCTGGTTCACAGTAAGCACTGCACGCACCATGAACTCGAGCAAGGACTGAGATACACTTTTGTCAAGTATTTAGTGTAGAGCCTGGAAACACTAAACAAACGGCCAGTATTATTCTTTGTCTGTCACTGCTATTACTGTGCCCTTGGTGGCACTGGTGTGTCATATCCGTCCTCTCATCTGAACTACACAGTTGCCCGTGATAACTACCTTTGGGGTGTCCTTGTTCCCCAGGAGTGAGGACAGCCCTTGGGCGATCTGGGCCCTAGTGGTTTTAGTCTTCATTCAAGTTTGGTTTCCTGGGTAAACTCTGACAGGAGAACCCGCGGGCCCTGCTCCACAGGGTCAAAAGGAAATGGAAAACTGTTGCAGTTGAAAGTGACCTTCAGAGCCCTTTATTTTACTCATGAGACCCCAAGGCCCGGGAGTGTCCATGGTGGGCCGTGGCAGAGGCTGACCGGAACGCCAAGCCCAGGGTGTCCTGGTCGAGCTGGCCAGGCTTGCCTCCGCCTCGAAGGCAGCCCCAAAATGTAGCCTCTGCTGTCGGCATGGCATGCTCTGCTTTCCGCTGCCTTGCCGAGAAGTGTGTTGTTTCCTGAGGAGATGAGTCCTGAGACAGGTCCCTGCTGTTGTCCCTGCTGTTGATTCTGTATCCTGTGCTCCTTTGCGCCCCCACTGTTAAAATGTTGAGGAGTAGGGATTTTCAGAGAGGTGAGGATAGAAGGCCCATCTCAAGGCCACCCTCGGTCCCTCTCAGTCCCACCAGGCGCCCCCAGCCCTGCTTCTTGGTGGGGTGTGGGAGGAAGCAAACAGCTGCAGGGAGGCCGACAGGACATTCCCTGACCACAGGCCCACGTGGGCAGCAATCTGGGACGAACCCTGACCAGTCCCCTTCCTTGCATGAATTGGACACACTCAGAGAACGTGAATGGTCAGCCTCTTCGGCATTTTTAATGAACCATCTACAAAAGGATTTCTTTGAACCGAGTTTCACCCTCCTGTGTGATTTTAAGTAAATACCTCCCTGTGCCGATTCCGCCCACAAGCCTGGGCCTTAAAAGCTGCCTTGCGGCTTGGGCTGGCGGACCAGAAGAGGGCCAGCAAACAGGTGTGCGAGTGAGACAGGGCAGAGGCCAGGAGCCGCAGCTGTGGAAGCGGGGCGAGGCAGCTCTGTCAGGCTGGGGCTGGGAGGACTGGTGCTGAGTGACAATCCCCTCATCCCAGTTAAGGACACCACTGCCGTCCTCATGCCATTTACTCCCTAATAGTGCATGGCACTGAGTGAGGGAGCTAGGGCCAAATATGGTGTGCCTCCAAGGGCCACTCCCTTGTCCTTGAATTCAGGGTCAGGGTCATGCAGGCAAGGCCAGAGCTACCCCACAAATGTGACAAGAACCCCAGGAGTGGACAGCAAATGCCATCTGTCAGAAGCACTACAGCAGTGGCTGGCTTCTGGGATCCCTTCCTTTGCAAAGACTTGGTGACGTGGTAGTTGCATCCCCAAAATGAAACTTAGTCAAGAGTTAATCAGGAGAAACTGACTGGAGGTCCCCTAACTAGAGGTGTGGACCTGTCATTGTCTCTTGAACTGTCATGATCACACCCCCAGGGGCTTGAGCACCAGGCTGTGCGCTGTCCTGGGGTTGCCTTCTAGGTCTGAGAGCCACAAGTTTCTAAAGAACAGATGAGAGGAGGTGGCCAGTGAAGGAGAATGCTGTGTCACAAATGGTCTTTTCTTGCTCAAAGAAACAGACCCACTCAGAAACATAGCATGCAGTGGTGTGCCAGTTTTCCCCCAAGGGTAATGATTTCCCCTGATCCAGGCAGCTTCACAATGACTTTGAACATCTAACTACTGGAGATGAGTGAATCATAGAAAGCCTGACCAGAATGCGATGGTCGTCCCCCTCATTAGATAGATGAGAAATTGGGGGCCCAGAGAGGGTAAGTGACTTGCCAAAGCACACACGCCCAGTGCCCATATTCCATTGCTCAGCTTTCCTCTGCCTGTCCTTCCCAGCTTGAACACATTCCTAGAACTTTGATACAGCAGAGTGAACCTTTCTGAGAAGTCTCTTCGAAACAGCACGTATGTGAAAGAGGGGCTGTTGGAACAAGATAGGGCAAACACCAGTGTGTCTTTGCACACTGCTCCACCCAGGTTCTCATCTTTGTATTACAAAAAAAAAAAAGGGCTCAAATAACCCAAACAGGCAGGGTCTGATCTGCAGACAGTCTGCAGGCATCCGCCCAAGAAGCTGCCGGCCGGCTGGTCCATCCTCCTCTGATTTATGTTGTGTGTGTTAAGCCTTAAATTGTTGAGACTCTGGCTGGCTGCAGTGGTATTACTGGAGGCCTGGTGCATGTTTTCAGCTCAGAGAGCT
The DNA here is from genome assembly GCF_030020395.1 of Manis pentadactyla. Classification (NCBI taxonomy): domain Eukaryota; kingdom Metazoa; phylum Chordata; class Mammalia; order Pholidota; family Manidae; genus Manis; species Manis pentadactyla. The sequence goes on along the minus strand of NC_080019.1, from coordinate 187,314,443 downwards.
GGCTCCAGTACTGAAGGTGTTGGCCCCGAATCAAGACCAATCTCACACCTGTCTGAGACAATGAGCGCCTTGTTAGACACATCTCCAGTCACGGCGGCTCCGGCTGCTTATTTTTCACATTCAGAACAGGGAGGGGGAGTTTGGGGGGCGCCGGGAGAAGCCATGGCAAGACTGGGAAATGCTGGGGTCAGCTGCCTCCCCTGCCCTCTCCTGCTGCCTCCTCTACCCACCATTTTATAAACTTGTCCTTATTTTTGGAAATTAAAAACAAACAAATAATACCAACAGTAGCCCTCTTATGAAAGAGAATTTCCTACTGCAAAACAAGGAGTTTGAGGCCTCTTAGAGAACAAATTCACAGTCATCAAGGGGTGAGCAACGCAGTGAGAAGGCGGGGCAGAGGTGGGGGCCCAGCCCGTACACCGGTGCCGAAACCCGAGCTCCTTCCACACAGCTGGGTCTGTCAAGGAAAGGTTTTCTCTTTTTTTTGTCCCTTCCACTGCAACATTTCAGTGACTGGAGCAGTAAGCAGACGGGAACTTTTTCCCAGCTCTGTATTCTTCACTAATGAAACGGCAAATGGTTCTGTCCCAGTCTGTCCCCTCTTACCAACAGAGAGAACAGAGATGGCCACCAGCACTTAAGTCTGCAGACCCTCTGCAAATCCAGCTCTCCAAAGACCCTGATGCTAGCAGCCGCAGGGCAGGACCTCTTATAGGCCCAGGCTAGCACGAATGGCTCCAAATGATCATTATTCACTCAAAGCCACCATGAAATGACTTGCCTTTCATAGGCCTGCACTATGTGGAGGTCCTTAGGATAAAGCCACCCTTTGCTGCAGACCCCACAATGCACCCCACCCAGTAGCACCCAGGGGTTCCTCCCCTGTAGCTGTCCTGTCCTGTGGGCTCGAGTAGCTCAACAAATCTCCCAGCTCGTTCTCAATAAGCAGGGCTCTTACCTGAGCTGGGAGGCATTGGGGTGTCAGTAGTCACTCCATTCTGTTTGTTCTCCTACCAGAAACAGGCAGCCCTCATCCTTCTTACCTACAACTACTAAGCCCCATGGCTAACTCATAACTTCAGCCTTGGGGACATGACAGGGAAAACGTGCAAGCTGTTTATTTCATCTGAGACCTAGGATGTCAGCAGTGCAATGGAGCCGGTCTGTTTTTCTTACTGTAAATCACTTTAATTCAGCCACCCTGGTATCTCTCTATGCATATCAACCAACACTTCCAGAGCAAAATGAGGACAAGTTTCAGAGGCAGCGGAGTGAGGTGTGGTCAACAGCAATGAGTGACAGAGGATCTGGGGACTTCTGACTCCTCTCTAACCTGGTATGAATCCCTGCTATGTGACCTTGTAGTGACAACAGGTGGGAAAGCCCCTGTGCAGTGTGAGTGGGCATCACTGTCGAGACCTGCACTCCTTCACTCTGTGTAAGCACATCACCAACAGAGGAACATGGCCGAGGAAGCAGACGTTGCCTTTCTAGCCATCTGATGCCCAGGGAGGGCCTGCTGCAGAAATCAAAGACGCTTCCCATGGAGGTTACCTCAACCGCTGCTCTTCCAGCTCCTGGTCCAGTCGTGCCCCTGCCTTTCTCTGGCCCATAAGATTTCTCCCCTGAGCCATCTGTGCTCTGAAACGACCACAAGGCCCGCAGACCAACTGGAGGCCACGAGGCCCTGAGGTCACTGGGAACTGCTGTCTCCTTACCTGCCTCTCCTCTGACCTCCATGCCACACACACCCCCGTTCCCATCCTGCCATTCTTCAGGGCACCTCACTTGCACATCTCCTTTAGGACATCTGTGTCCCAGCTGAGGCCAGGTTGAGCCCCCTTCTCCGCTCCTGGACCCACCCATCAGTGCCTGCGCTTGGCTCTCCACTGTTGGCTGACTGGCTGCATGAGGGCTGCTTCCCCAGCTGTCACGGGCCCCTGGGGAGCAGCGCCTGAGATTTCCTTCTGTGCTGCCAGATCATCAAAATTTCAAAATGAACTGAAGAGATGCCTTCTAGGCAGCCCCGAGCCCCATGCACCGGTGCCCTCTCCTCCCCAGCTCCAGCCACTGTTCCGAGGAGAATTGCAGGTTCTCCTCAGAGCCCGAGCAGGCTGGAGCTCTCTCCCCTACTTCTCCACAACCTTAGCCCAGATCTCCAGGGTAAGAGGTCACTGGGAGTCACTGAGGAAGCTGTTTTCCCTGCTCTCAGGGCAGCAGGTCAAAATTGGTTATTTGCAGGTTTTAGTCCCAATTTCAAAATTTCCTGTCCCAAATGATTTCTTTCCTACCAAAGGACCAATTCTAGGGGAGGCCCCTTTGCTTCTTACTCCTGGGATTTGGTCTTTCTCTACCTCCCAGGACCCAGCCGGGAGCCTGGGGGAGGGAGCCCAGGTGGCCCCACCCAGGTGATGGCATGCCCACCCAGCCACCCCCTCCCTGGGCCCTTCCCTTCACTTTTGTGAAAAGGAGGAAGACTGCAAGTGGCTGTGCTGCTCGACCTTCTGACCCCATTACCTTCTCCAGCCTCTGGTAACTAAGGCTAGGGAGCTGCCCTTCCCTCTGCCATCCTCCCATCCCCAGGCCACACTTTCTCCTTCCCATTGGCCTCACTCCGCAGACAGCTCACCTGAAGCTGTCTTCCAAATGCCTGAAGCTGGTTTTGCACATTTAATTAGCAACCTGGACCCCAAAGTAAGCCTAGGCTGTTCGTCCACTACCTCCTTGTGACCCCACCCTGCCTCCCTGCTAGCTCCTGGTCCTGCCACCCGCCCCGCCCCCTGGCTCCACTGTGACCCTGGGTGCTGGCTGCCCTAAGAGCCTTCCTAGATTCTGCTCGGTTTTGGCAATTTCCAAATCTGTCCTTCCAAAGTCATTCTTTATCTTGCTTGCCCTCCTGCCCGCCCACCCCTAACCTCTTTCCTTAACTAACCCACTGACCTCAGGGCCTCAGGCCCCCTACACTGAGACATTTCACGGCCACGGCCTCAGTGGCTTCACTCAGTCCTAATACGGACGCCAGAAGCCAAGGAGCCCCTGTGCCCTTCTCCTCCGTGTCATCACATGACAGTCTTCAGCTGGTGGACGAAGGACCCGTGCCAACCCATGCATGCCGGCCCCACTGGCCTCTGTCTGGAAAAAATAACGAGGTGCAGCATAGCAGAGGGGAGGCTATTTGTCACCCTCCTTGTCAGTCTTCCCTTTAGCTTCCTGCCTCCTCTTCCCTCGGTTCCTCCAAAGCCTCTTTTCTTCCAGTCAAGGGGGAAAGGACTTTAGACGTGTTGTTGAGACTGGTTTGCTCTTTTTTCAAAGAAGACAGGAAGTTGCTGTTTATTGGAAAGGTTGTTTGCTTCCAAAGACTTTACAGTGCCTGGATAGGATGATTTCTTGCTGCCTTTTTTCGGGGTGGTACACAATACAAAGAGTAAACCAATGACAGAGAGAGTCAGTGAACACAAAAGGACACGTTATAATAGGCTTTTGTCGGTACTTGCATTTTCTTATTGAAAAACAGAGCAAAGCCCCTGAGGTGCTGAGGTGCGGACAGAAGCCTGATGTTATCCGGCCCCTAGAAATCCTGCCTGGAGTCCAGTGGCAGGCAGGATCCAGAACTCAAAAAGACAGAGGCAACTGGTCCTGCTCAGTACAAACGGTGCATTTAGTCTTTCGTAAACAGCCTGTGCCCCAGGGCTCAAATCCTTCAAAAGTTTGCCTAGGTAATTGCGTTTCATCGCTGTCTGGCATGTGCTCATCAGTCTAATCTGGAGGTTCAGACAGCCAGGCCAAAGCTTGCGAGACTGGAGGAGAACAAGCCCATGAATTTAATCCACTTGAAAGACAGACTAATACAAGCACGACTAACTCATTATTTTAAGTGATGTGAGCAGAAAAGGGTATGGCACTTTCCATAAAAGGGTTTATTGAAAATCAGCACGTTGCAGCCACTTGGCAGTTTAAGGCTTTTAGAGGGAAAGACAGAAGCAGGGTGGCTGTGTGATCCTGCCACCTCCTTGTTTCTGGAAGCTGCTTCCTCCCCAGGACCATCCCAAAACACAGACAAGGGTGGGGGTACAGAGTGGTACTCCTGGCCCCAGCCCTTTTATTTGAGATTTGGAGCTGTTTGGCCTCAGATTCAGGGCAGAAGAGAGGCGTCAATGGAGGAAGGGCCTCCCAACCAGCCCTTACAAAGCGCAGAATCCCAGACCTGGAGAAGGGAAAGGGGCCCCTCCCAGCTCCTCAACACCAGCCAGGCTCTGTGCTTGGTGAAGACTTCTCTCTTCTTTTTTGAGGTTTAGTCCTTTTTGTTTTGTCGGCAAATGGTAACTAGGTAGGGAGGAAGATGGCTTCACTCATCATAAAAACAGCACTCTACGAAGAATGAAAAGGTCAGTGCCTGGCCTGCCACTGACCTGCCATGGGGGACACAATGACTTCACCTCTCCATTCCTCAGCTTCCTCCCAGGTGGTGCTGGCTCACAAAGTCTCTGAGGTTGCTCCCTGTCCTGTCATTCCATGAGATGCTGGAATGAAACCTTAGAAATGTTGATGCTGATTTGCATCATTATCTGGTTACAGTGACTCATGCCCAGGAAGCTCGGGAGAGGCAAGCACTAGCCTGTCCCTTCCCAGGTGGCAAAGCCGCCGGTCAGCTCAGGAGTGATCTTGTTGGTCGTTTACACCTGCAGCTCACCCAGGGCTCTGCCTGCCAGCTGCAAGTCTGGGTGCCAGGCCACAAGACTCTGAGAAAATGGTCATCCCAAACCTGGCATGGGAACAGGCCTCTCCCCGGGTGCAGGCAGGTGAATGGCCTCCAGCCACCCCTGGGTTCCCACAAGGCCCACATCACACCCTTTACCTCCTCACACCCTTGTTTCATTTGTACTCCATCCAGGATGCAATGCTGTGTTACATTTTTCTGAGTCTAGGGGCATCTCTAAAAGTCATGTTACTGGCTTGTCATCCTGTTACTGGCATGCAACATGGTGACTAAAGCCCACTGTGCCTACACAGTGGTTGTTTTTTCCTAAGACACCTTTGGCATTTAGGGCCGGGCCACTCTCTGCTGTGGTGCCATTCTGTGCCCAAGAGACTGCTGAGCAGCCCTCCTGGCCTCCAGCCCCTACATGCCAGCAGCCCCCGCCCCACCCCAAGTCCAACAACCAAAAATGTCTCCACGCATTGTCAAATGTCCCCAGGAGGAGAAATCGACCCTGTTGAGACCAGTCTGGGAAATACACAGGGATGTTGTCAGTCACATAGGATCTCAACTCCTGCAACAAATACGAGTCATTTGATTGTCTGTACTCGCTACAAATCAGTTCTGACTCATGCCTTCTTTAGGTCGCTAGGGTCTCTGTTCCCCACAGGTTATCCCTTTTGTTGAGCGAGAGTTTCCTAGTTGTTTGCTATCTCAAACTCTACTCTGGGTTTTTGTTTAAAAATTCTTTCATTTTAGTCCAAGTCACTAAAAACCTATTGCTTCTCTGAGAAAGCCTTCCTTGACCTTGTAAATCAAAGCAGTTCTCTGGAGGGAGGTTTCCCACTGCTGGGCTCAGAATCATCTTTGTCAGGGTGACCTCATCTATTAAAGTATGAAGGTTGTATTTGAAATGCCATTTACTTTCTCTAAGTCAATAAATGAAGCTGTGGATCTTTAGATCATCAGAGGTCTGCTTATTACCAAGAGTTTTGTGTGTGTGTGTCATTTTTTAAATCCAGATCTGTGTTGGAGTTTAAAAGAATTCCGGCAGCTTTCCATTTGCCTTTGCCTTTCTGAATGAGAGTTTGGAGTGATAGTCCTCTGCGGGTGTAGATTGCCCCTAGATGAATCTGACTTTATTAGTTTATAGCCTTTGTTCAGAGCACCAGGGATGAGCCCATGAAAGCGCACATGGCTCTTATCTTCAAAGGTCTCCTTTATGCAGCAAAACTCCACCTCAGCACCCTGTTATTAATCTACTGCAATCCCAATTAGTTCACACCAAGGTCAGTTCTTTGGGGTGTGCGAAATGACTGCAGACTTAAGTGAACAAATTTCTCTTGCACAGATCTCACATGAAGGTGGGGGAGCAGTCTGCAGCCAAGGAATTAGACCACAGAGGGAGTTGTCTGACACCACAGGAGAAATTGATAGTGATTCCCCCTGGCTTACAAGCCAAAGAAATCCAATTATTCCAAAAAACTTAAACCTAGCATGAGAACCTGCCACTGAATGAAGAAACCATCTAGCCTCTTCTTCATGCTGTTGATCCCATGGCAATTACCTGGGTAACTGAGCAAGCTTCCAAAAATAAAGAGAAGTTATTATAAGGGAGCCATTTGTTGGGATCCTTTATGTATGGAGACGAAGCCTTGAGTTTAAGAAGTATAATAAACACAAGTCTTCCAAAAATAGGCCTATGAAAAAGAAGCCAGAGCTGGGGGGGTCTATAGGGTGTCAAGTTTAGGAATGAAAGACGATGCTGTGTGTCCCAACTGCCTGTCCTTCTGTCTCTCTGAGCCCACCCACAGAAAAGGTAGTGCATCTGTCAATCACTTAGATCTCGCATCTCCTGTGAGGGCATAATGCCCCTCTTCTGTGAAAAGAATAGGCTTCTGTGATCTGTCATTTCTGGCCTAGCAGAATGGGAGCAATAAAAGGGTCAAAGGCCCACTAGAATGACAATGCCCTTTAAGAGCAAGAAATTCATTGTTATGTACAGGAGTTCTTTGTCTTATTGTGCTTGAAAGATGTTGCTTTTTTTTTTACAAATGGAAGGTGTGTGGCAACCTGGTGTCAAGCAAGTCTATCAGAGCCATTTTCCAACAGCATTTGCTCATGTGGTGTCTCTGTATCACATCTGAGTAATTCTCGCAGTACTTCAAACTTTCTTAGAATTATTACAGTGGTTAGGGTGACCTGTGATCAGTGAGTGTGACTCGCTGAAAGCTCAGGTGAAGGTTAGCCATAAAGTATGTTTTAATGGAGGTATATACATAGCTTTTTAGACATAATGCTGTTTTGTACACTTAACAGACTGCAGTATAGTGTGAACATAACTTTTATATGCACTGGGGAACCATAAACTTGATGTGACTCGCTTTCTTGCAGTGGTCTGGACCCAAACATGCAATATCCCCAAGGAATGCCTGTACATTCAGGGACTTTCCCCAGTCTCTAAACTGGTTTTATGGAAGTTTGATGCTGGAGGGGAAGGGACAGCAAAGAATCATACAGTGCTTGCCGCTCCCTTGCGGCAGGCAGGAGCTACCGTGTGTCTGTGCAGAACAAAATGCTCGCAGGGTGCAGTGAGACAATTCTTTCAGGGGTCTGGGTTCCTGGCTCCTGCTGCTGGGAGCTGGGCCTGCTGTGCAGGGAAGGAAAAGCAAGAAGAGGGCACAGGTAGGGACAGAAGAGCTGTGACAGGACAGCGTGGACAGGTGTGATGCATGAGGCAAACAGGATGCAGAGGCAGAGGCTGGGTGGCTAGCAGGCCCTTATGGAAGGGGGCCAGCACCTTAGGAGCAAGGGCATTCTGCTTCCCTTGCCAGAATACTCTCCTTCAAGTTGGGAGCTGGCAGTGGAAGCTCTTAAAGAAAGAGCTGTCATCACCCAATGGCAGCCCCACCTGCAAATGTAAAGCACAAACAGTGCATCCTGCACTCACAGGTCTCAGCTTTCCAGTGGTGCTGGGAGGCCAGGCCTCCGGGCCGCAGTGCGGCTGTCTTCTGCCTCCCCGAGGGAGGCTGGAGCGCTGCAGGAGGAAGGCCGTCTGTGTCCAGCCCTGCTGGAACAGCACACACGTTGATTGTGCAACTGCGTTTTCCCTGGTGAGGGGCTCTGGAGCATTTTGCACTTTGGAACTCTAGTTGGCTCAGGAAGGACCTGGTGGCCCCATGGGGCTGAGCCTCCCCCTCCCTCCTCACTGTCCTGCATGTGTGAGAAGTCTCTGCCTCGCAGCACCAAGCAGACACTCTCTGGACACAGGCTCTTTTTCTGAACGGACAAGAGAGAGAACACTTGCCTACTAGGCATGGTGTTGCACAAATGCTGATCAAGGTCTAGATCACATTTCATCTTCCCAGTAACCTCTCACAGGTGGGGAAACTGAGTCCAGGGGGTTAAGGCACAGTGAGGGCAGGGCAGGGCAGGGGGCTCAGCCCTGATCTCTCCGACTGCCATACTGTGCCCTTGCTGTACCCTTGCTCAAGTCCTTCTAGCTCCTGAGGGACAGGGATCCCCAGTCCTGGCAATGTTCGGAGCCAGCACCAACCAAAGGCCAGCTCAGTGTCTTGTGCATCTCTTTCAGTCCTCCCCGGATTGCCTTGTATTGCATTCTCATTTTCCCCATTCCTATGAGTTTTTCTGATTTTTATCAGAATGCCATGCTTCAGAGTTTGCTGCTTAACACTTCAGAGTGTCTGGCTAATATCCAGTAAGGCTGCATTAGGGCCCGTGTCACATGGGAGCAGAAGACATGGAGGCTACCTTTAGAATCTGTAAAACAGATTAAACTGTCAAGCCACTTTAAAATCTGTAAAACAATTCCAACTTTTTACAGAACCACAAAGTGCTAAAGTAAAAACTGAGATTGCAGCAGGGAAAATGCACAGTGGGAAAGCCATGGCCAGGTGGGTGGGAGGGTGGCCTCATGGTCACCGTGCCCCACACCATCTCTGTGTCACCCCCCCAAGGTCTGCCTGAGGCCAGATGTTGGCTGGAGGGCAGCATACTAACACAGAGGGCTGGGAGCTACCGAGCTGGCTGGGGTGGCCTCCAGGGAAGCCAGGCTGCAAGTGGCATGGCACATCCCTGTTGTGTCCCAGATCTTGTGCTGGGTCAGCTCAGAAGCAAATTCTCTAATACTGACAACTCATGGAGTAGGGTGGGTCATCCTATAGTCTCTGCGATCCCAAAGATAAAATCACTCCTTTGTTCCTGCCTGCCGCCACCCTCATGCATCACAAGGACTGTGGCAAGGCCTCCACCAAGTTACTTAATGGGATCTTCCCAAGGGACGGACAGCTTTTACTGTATCTACTTGGTGGAGAGATTGTTGGTACCTGTCTGAGAAGTCCTGTGGGCTCCCCTCATCAGCACATGGCCTTCTGAGGCCAGTCTGGACTGTGGTTTAGCTCTGACAGTCTCCTACCCTGGGCCACGGAACAGACCTGCAGTCCTCTGTAGGATGTGCTCTCCTCAGTGGAATGTTCCTGCTGAAAATTCCATGTCTGTAGCCGTGGACAGTCCTGGGCCAGACGTACCTCTCCTGCATGCAGCAGCTTCCTTTGAGGTGTCTTGTTCCCTATGAGTGTGGATTCTTAATCTATGCATCATTTTATGCTCGGTCCCAAACTAGAGGCTGCTTGAGGTTCCCCACCTATCGACACAGTATTTCTGGCTTGTAGTTTTCAAGGAACCAAAGAAGAGGGCAGAAGTGCTAGAGAATGGGTGATGGGAGAAAGAAGCCATTGTTACCCTCCATATTTTGAGATTTTTCTTGGAGAAAGAAATGGAGACACGAAAAGAAATTAACAGGGCAGCCATGGGATGATGTGAGCATGTGCCATTAGGCTAAGGCCTGCCTTCCAGGGATTTTACCCAACCTGCCCATAGAATCAGTTCCAGCCTGGGAAGTGTGTACCGGGCAGGGGTGCAGGAATCCTTCACGGGAAAGGTGTCTGGTATGGATGTTTGTTTAGCAAAGCACAGGGAAACAATCTGTCAGGACACAGAGCAGAGACCAGAGGTGCCTTCCACCTCCTGGAAGCCGTGTCCCCTCCATCCGGTGTGAACTGAAGGCTTCTCTCCCTCTGCCTCAGGAGACAGGGCCGGCAGGCAACAGGAGCTGTTATCCACACACACATCTTTTCTAGAAGCCAGTGACTGATCCCCAAACACTCCCTCAGAGACAACCTGCCTAGTCCAGAGCCCTTTTCCAGACTGTCTAGACTGATCTGGCTGAGGGAAGAGGCTTTGTGGTGAGGGCTGAGCTGTCTCCCCTGGGAAGTGTCTGGCAACTCTAATGAGGAATATCACTCTGCATTTATGGAGCACCTTTCATCTGGGGCTCTCAGAGCTGCTCCACAAACACTAATTAACTCTCACACCTGTGAGACAGGTGAGTCTGGTTGCCCCCATTTTTAGAAATGAGGAAACAGGTTTGAGAGGAAAAGACCTGTGGTGAGCCACAGGGCTGGGGACAGCTCTGATGTTAGGGACCAGCGTTCCAGATCCCAGTGCCCTGACCACACAGCCACAGCACCCTCCCAGGCCCCATGTGGAATACGGGTCCTGGGGCAGTGTGTGGTGGCTACATGGCCACATAGCTGCTGTCTTCTCTCCCACAGGCAGCCTGCCACCTCCCATGCCCCTTGGTGGGCTGTGAAGATGGGATACCTCAAAACCCCAAAAGCCTTGAGAACACAGCATCCCTAGGCAGGTCTCTGCCCAGGCTTGGTGCTAGATGCTTCCCTTCAAAGTCACTGCTGGAACAATGAGTGCATCTTAGCTGTACATGACTAACCAAGATGTCTGCAGCCGGCAGAGACGACGGTTAGCAAATACCAGAGCAATTTCACAACCTCGTTTTTTCCAGGACCCAGAGCTGGTGGGAGCTGACTCACATTACCATGGGATCTCACTGATAGCAGCCACACAGTAAAGTAGTGTCTGCTACCTGGGCACTGGCAGGCGACTGCTATTTCTCCTCGTGCCGGGCTGTGCCTTTACTCCCTACTCTGCACAGGCAAGAGAAGCAGTGCTTCTGCAAGACGGTGGGCCTTGGGAACAGCCTCTTTCCTAGCAGAGCATTACTCAGCGCCCAGGATCATGAAAAACGATATCACACGGCTCTGAAGGCAGCTGCAAAGCATCTGGGGGCACCCTTCTCATTTGCAGGGGAACCTGGATCTTTCTTCCCAGGGGTCCCAGACGGGGAGCCACAAGCCCCCACCGGAGCTCGCCCTGACACATCACCCTGGAAACTGACTCACATCTCTGAGTCCTGAGTCACATCCTGTTGTGTGTTCTGAGGCACAAGAGGGCATTACACCAGCTACCCTGACTGAGGTGAACTTGAAGGGCACCCTGGGAACTACCCTGCTGTCTTCCAACTGAAAGAGGGTTAGAAATCCTCTCAGGAAAAAGCCAGGGCGGCCCTGAGGATTTATATGTTCACCAAGCAGGTTTGGCTCTTTTAAAAATAGATGCTAGGGCCCTGCGGTAGACATAACTGTCTGGTCTTTGCTTTTAAATGGCTCTGAAAGGTGACTCAAAGATGAAGTCTTTTAAAGCTGTCAGCCTAAAAGCCAAAGGAAGGGCCTTCTAACTATACCCACCCATCCACTACCACCTTCTCCTGGCCCTGGGGTTGAGGGAAGATGTCCCAGGTCAGGTGGCGCTGGTGGGGGCCCCAGGTTTTAAGCTTGGGAATTAAAAAGCCCACAGAGGTGGTAGTCAGAGTAGAACCAGGAGGCATCTCTGGCCACACTTTCCTATGGTCTGGCCAGAGCTTGAGGACAAAGAAAGACATTTTAAACTTTTCCTAGAACAGCTTTTGCTTTCATTGATTTTGTCACTTTCTTATAGCAGATTTCATTGATTTCTACTCTAAATTTTCTTATTTCTTTTCTTCTATTAGCTGTGGGTTGATTTTGCTCTTTTCTCTCTGGTTTCCTACTGTGAAAGCTTGGATTATCGATTCTGCACCATTCTTCTTTTCTAATATATGTATTCCATGCTATGAATTTCCCTTTAAGCACTGCATGCAGCATCCTACCATTGTGATGTTGGATTTTTATTAAGTTCAAAATACATTTTATTTTCTCTTGAGACTTCTCACTTGACCTATGGGTTATTTAGAAGTGTGCTGTTGAAGCTCCAAGTATTTGGAAATTTCCAGCTATCTTTCTGTTAATTTTTTTAGTTTAAGTCCATGTGACCTGAGAATATACTTTGTATGATTTGTGGTCTTTTAAGTCTGTTAGGGTGTGTTTTACGGGCCAGAATGTAGTCTATCCTGGCGAATGTTCCCTGCGAACTTGAGAAGAATGTGTATTGTCCTATCATTGGACAGAATTTTCCATAAATGTTAATTAGATAAGCTGGTTGTTAGTGCTGTTCGGGTCAACCATGCCCTGATTTTCTGCCTGCTTGATGTATCAGTTACTGAAAGAAGGGTGCTAAGTCTTCAAATGTAACAGTGTATTTTCCTGTTCCTCCTTGTAATTCTGTAAGTTTTTCGCCTTATGTGTTTTGATACTCTTTTGTTAGGTGCATACACTTTAAGGACTGGCATGTCTTCTTAGAAAATTCACTCCTTCATGGTCATGTAATTCTCTTTATCACTGAAATTTTTCCTTCTTCTGAAGTCAGCTTTGTATAAAATTAATCGGGCTACTCAGGCTTTCTTTTTTTTTTTGGATAATTATTTTTTATTGAAGGGTAGTTGATGCACAGTATTACATTACATTAGTTTCAAGTGTACAACACAGTGATAAAACATTTATATACATAATTCTAGGTTCCAGCTATCACCCTACCAAGCTGTTACAATATCTTGACTATATCCCTTACGCTATACATTACATCCCGGTTACTTATTTATTTTACCATTGGAAGTCTGTCCTTTTTTTTTTTTTCTTTTTTTGTGAGGGCATCTCTCATATTTATTGATCAAATGGTTGTTAACAACAATAAAATTCTGTATAGGGGAGTCAGTGCTCAATGCACAATTATTAATCCACCCCAAGCCTAATTTTCGTCAGTCTCCAATCTTCTGAGGCATAACAAACAAGTTCTTACATGGAGAACAAATTCTTACATAATGAATAAGTTACATAGTGAACCGTACAAGGGCAGTCATCACAGAAACCTTCGGTTTTGCTCCTGCGTTATGAACTATAAACAGTTCAAATATGAATACTCATTTGGTTTTAATACTTGATTTATATGTGGATACCACATTTCTCTCTTTATTATTATTATTTTTAATAAAATGCTGAAGTGGTAGGTAGATACAAGATAAAGGTAGAAAACATAGTTTAGTGTTGTAAGAGAGCAAATGTAGATGATCAGGTGTGTGCCTGTAGACTATGTGTTAATCCAAGCTAGACCAGGGCAATAAAACATCCACGTATGCAGAAGATTTCTCTCAGAACGGGGGGGTGAGGTTCTAAGCCTCACCTCTGTTGATCCCCAATTTCTCACCTGATGATCCCCCTGCAACTGTGCCTGTCTTAGGTTGTTCCTCCCTTGAGGAATCTTACCCGTCTCTGGCTAACCAGTCATCTTCCGGGGCCATACAGGGAAATGTGAAGTTGGTAAGTGAGAGAGAAGCCTTGTTGTTTGAAATGGTTAGCTTTTTATTTCTTTGCATATTTATGCCCTGTAGCTTCTATGCCCAGCATTTGTCTTGAGGTATCTTTACCACTTGGAAGAATTATGATACTCGGTAAATTTGATATGAGGCACGAATTCTATTTAAGGGTTGTAATTAGGAAGGAAGAAGAAAAGCTATAGAAGTAGCAGGCGGAAGAAAACATGGGGAGATTGATTATTTCTTTGACATATCTTCTTGTAGAGTAACTTCAGCATGTATAGGTTTTAAGCTACTACTTAAATTGTGCACACACATTAACATAATAGGAGTATAGTTACATAACCAAAGCATATCTGTAATTACCAGCCATCTCCAGTGAAACCAAGAAAACCAGTTAGGCACCTTAGGCATTTGTGAAAACTTATCTATGATATGGTGGATATTGTCCAACTGACCTTGAACAGTCTGAGAGAAATCAGACAAATTAAAACAACCCATTCCTGGGGAATGTTCACATCCCTTATGTTCTTTTAACAGTAAATAGTCTGTAGTTGTAAGATTTTGGAGCGCTACAATTTGCACTTCTCCTAATTCTTGGTTGAGTTCCAACAGTATAGATCCAGTCAAATTTGTTGTTTTACTGTATGCACAGGCCAGCTTAGATATCTCCTTCTTCATTCCCATGGCAAGTCCAGGAACTGGTGGGATGAGTGCATCTACAGCTGTAGCATTGCATGGATCTTTGTTGGGGTTTTTTGATGATCATCTTCTGGCATGAGTCTTCCAGAGAGAGCTGATGTTGGAAGTTCTCTTTCATATCGTATCTTAGTTCATTTTCGGGGTAGCCGAATTAGGCTTTGATCTTCTGTATAAACGCAAACAGACCCTTTGCCTACACTTTTATATGCCCTTTATACCCTTGTGTAGAACTCATTGGAGGTTACCACACAGGAACTGCCCTTTTTTGTTTTGTTTTGTTTTGTTTTTGGTATCACTAATCTACACTTACATGACGAATATTATGTTTACTAGGCTCTCCCCTATACCAGGTCTCCCCTATAAACCCCTTTACAGTCACTGTCCATCAGCAGAGCAAAATGTTGTAGAATCACTACTTGCCTTCTCTGTGTTGTACAGCCCTCCCTTTTCTCCTACCCCCCCATGCATGCTAATCTTAATACCCCCCTACTTCTCCCCCCACCTTATCCCTCCCTACCCACCCATCCTCCCCAGTCCCTTTCCCTTTGGTACCTGTTAGTCCATTCTTGAGTTCTGTGATTCTGGTGCTGTTTTGTTCCTTCAGTTTTTCCTTTGTTCTTATATTCCACAGATAAGTGAAATCATTTGGTATTTCTCTTTCTCCGCTTGGCTTGTTTCACTGAGCATAATACCCTCCAGCTCCATCCATGTTGCTGCAAATGGTTGGATTTGCCCTTTTCTTATGGCTGAGTAGTATTCCATTGTGTATATGTACCACATCTTCTTTATCCATTCATCCATCGATGGACATTTAGGTTGCTTCCAATTCTTGGCTATTGTAAATAGTGCTGCGATAAACATAGGGGTGCACTGATCTTTCTCATACTTGATTGCTGCATTCTTAGGGTAAATTCCTAGGAGTGCAATTCCTGGGTCAAATGGTAAGTCTGTTTTGAGCATTTTGATGTACCTCCATACTGCTTTCCACAATGGTTGAACTAAC
The DNA here is from genome assembly GCF_030020395.1 of Manis pentadactyla. NCBI lineage: Eukaryota > Metazoa > Chordata > Mammalia > Pholidota > Manidae > Manis > Manis pentadactyla. The sequence goes on along the minus strand of NC_080019.1, from coordinate 187,299,437 downwards.
TTACATTCCCACCAGCAGTGTAGGAGGGTTCCCCTTTCTCCACAGCCTCGCCAACATTTGTTGTTGTTTGTCTTTTGGATGGCAGCCATCCTTACTGGTGTGAGGTGATACCTCATTGTAGTTTTAATTTGCATTTCTCTGATAATTAGTGATGTGGAGCATCTTTTCATGTGTCTGTTGGCCATCTGTATTTCTTTTTTGGAGAACTGTCTGTTCAGTTCCTCTGACCATTTTTTAATTGGGTTATTTGTTTTTTGTTTGTTGAGGCATGTGAGCTCTTTATATATTCTGGACATCAAGCCGTTATCGGATGTGTCATTTTCAAATATATTCTCCCATACTGTAGGGTTCCTTTTTGTTCTATTGATGGTGTCTTTTGCTGTACAGAAGCTTTTCAGCTTAATATAGTCCCACTTACTCATTTTTGCTGTTGTTTTCCTTGCCCGGGGAGATATGTTCAAGAAGAGGTCACTCATGTTTATGTCTAAGAGGTTTTTGCCTATGTTTTCTTCCAAGAGTTTAATGGTTTCATGGCTTACATTCAGGTCTTTGATCCATTTTGAGTTTACTTTTGTATATGGGGTTAGACAATGGTCCAGTTTCATTCTCCTACATGTAGCTGTCCAGTTTTGCCAGCACCACCTGTTGAAGAGACTGTCATTTCGCCATTGTATGTCCATGGCTCCTTTATCAAATATTAATTGACCATATATGTCTGGGTTAATGTCTGGATTCTCTAGTCTGTTCCATTGGTCTGTGGCTCTGCTCTTGTGCCAGTACCAAATTGTCTTGATTACTATGGCTTTATAGTAGAGCTTGAAGTTGGGGAGTGAGATCCCCCCTACTTTATTCTTCTTTCTCAGGATTGCTTTGGCTATTCGGGGTCTTTGGTATTTCCATATGAATTTTTGAATTATTTGTTCCAGTTCATTGAAGAATGTTGCTGGTAGTTTCATAGGGATTGCATCAAATCTGTATATTGCTTTGGGCAGGATGGCCATTTTGACAATACTAATTCTTCCTAGCCACGAGCATGGGATGAGTTTCCATCTGTTAGTGTCCCCTTTAATTTCTCTTAAGAGTGACTTGTAGTTTTCAGAGTATAAATCTTTCACTTCTTTGGTTAGGTTTATTCCTAGGTATGTTATTTTTTTTGATGCAATTGTGAATGGAGTTGTTTTCCTGATTTCTCTTTCTGTTGATTCATTGTTAGTATATAGGAAAGCCACAGATTTCTGTGTGTTGATTTTGTATCCTGCAACTTTGCTGTATTCTGATATCAGTTCTAGTAGTTTTGGGGTGGAGTCTTTAGGGTTTTTTATGTACAGTATCATGTCATCTGCAAATAGTGACAGTTTAACTTCTTCTTTACCAATCTAGATTCCTTGTATTTCTTTGTTTTGTCTGATTGCCGTGGCTAGGACCTCCAGTACTATGTTAAATAACAGTGGAGAGAGTGTGCATCCCTGTCTAGTTCCCGATCTCAGAGGAAATGCTTTCAGCTTCTCGCTGTTCAATATAATGTTGGCTGTGGGTTTATCATAGATGGCCTTTATTATGTTGAGGTACTTGCCCTCTATTCCCATTTTGCTGAGAGTTTTTATCATGAATGGATGTTGAACTTTGTCAAATGCTTTTTCAGCATCTATGGAGATGATCATGTGGTTTTTGTCTTTCTTTTTGTTGCTGTGGTGGATGATGTTGATGGACTTTCGAATGTTGTACCATCCTTGCATCCCTGGGATGAATCCCACTTGGTCATGGTGTATGATCCTTTTGATGTATTTTTGAATTCGGTTTGATAATATTTTGTTGAGTATTTTTGCATCTACGTTCATCAGGGATATTGGTCTGTAGTTTTCTTTTTTGGTGGGGTCTTTGCCTAGTTTTGGTATTAGGGTGATGTTAGCTTCATAGAATGAGTTTGGGAGTATCCCCTCCTCCTCTATTTTCTGGAAAACTTTAAGGAGAATGGGTATTATGTCTTCCCTGTATGTCTGATAAAATTCCGAGGTAAATCCATCTGGCCCGGGGGTTTTGTTCTTTGGTAGTTTTTTGATTACCGCTTCAATTTCGTTGCTGGTAATTGGTCTGTTTAGATTTTCTGTTTCTTTCTGGGTCAATCTTGGAAGGTTGTATTTTTCTAGGAAGTTGTCCATTTCTCCTAGGTTTCCCAGCTTGTTAGCATATAGGTTTTCATAGTATTCTCTAATAATTCTTTGTATTTCTGTGGGGTCCGTCGTGATTTTTCCTTTCTCGTTTCTGATACTGTTGATTTGTGTTGACTCTCTTTTCTTCTTAATAAGTCTGGCTAGAGGCTTATCTATTTTGTTTATTTTCTCGAAGAACCAGCTCTTGGTTTCATTGATTTTTGCTATTGTTTTATTCTTCTCAATTTTATTTATTTCTTCTCTGATCTTTATTATGTCCCTCCTTCTGCTGACCTTAGGCCTCATCTGTTCTTCTTTTTCCAATTTCGATAATTGTGACATTAGACCATTCATTTGGGATTGCTCTTCCTTTTTTAAATATGCTTGGATTGCTATATACTTTCCTCTTAAGACTGCTTTTGCTGTGTCCCACAGAAGTTGGGACTTAGTGTTGTTGTTGTCATTTGTTTCCATATATTGCTGGATCTCCATTTTGATTTGGTCATTGATCCATTGATTATTTAGGAGCGTGTTGTTAAGCCTCCATGTGTTTGTGAGCCTCTTTGCTTTCTTTGTACAGTTTATTTCTAGTTTTATGCCTTTGTGGTCTGAAAAGTTGGTTGGTAGGATTTCAAACTTTTGGAATTTTCTGAGGCTCTTTTTGTGGCCTAGTATGTGGTCTATTCTGGAGAATGTTCCATGTGCACTTGAGAAGAATGTATATTCTGTTGCTTTTGGATATAGAGTTCTATAGATGTCTATTAGGTCCATCTGCTCTACTGTGTTGTTCCGTGCTTCCATGTCCTTACTTATTTTCTGCCCAGTGGATCTATCCTTTGGGGTGAGTGGTGTGTTGAGGTCGCCTAGAATGAATACATTGCAGTCTATTTCCCCCTTTAGTTCTGTTAGTATTTGTTTCACATATGCTGGTGCTCCTGTGTTGGGTGCATATACATTTAGAATGGTTATGTCCTCTTGTTGGACTGAGCCCTTTATCATTATGTAGTGTCCTTCTTTATCTCTTGTTACTTTCTTTGTTTTGAAGTCTATTTTGTCTGATATTAGTACTGCAACCCCTGCTTTCTTCTCGCTGTTGTTTGCTTGAAATATGTTTTTCCATCCCTTGACTTTTAGTCTGTACATGTCTTTGGGTTTGAGGTGAGTTTCTTGTAAGCAGCATATAGATGGGTCTTGCTTTTTTATCCATTCTGTTACTCTGTGTCTTTTGATTGGTGCATTCAACCCATTAACATTTAGGGTGACTATTGAAAGATATGTACTTATTGCCATTGCAGGCTTTAAATTCGTGGTTACCAAAGGTTCAAGGTTAGCCTCTTTAGTATCTTACTGCCTAACTTAGCTCGCTTATTGAGCTGTTATACACACTGTCTGGAGATTCTTTTCTTCTCTCCCTTCTTGTTCCTCCTCCTCGATTCTTCATATGTTGGGTGTTTTGTGCTGTGCTCTTTCTAGGAGTGCTCCCATCTAGAGCAGTCCCTGTAAGATGTTCTGTAGAGGTGGTTTGTGGAAAGCAAATTCCCTCAGCTTTTGTTTGTCTGGGAATTGTTTAATCCCACCGTCATATTTGAATGATAGTTGTGCTGGATACAGTATCCTTGGTTCAAGGCCCTTCTGTTTCATTGTATTAAATATATTATGCCATTCTCTTCTGGCCTGTAGGGTTTCTGTTGAGAAATTCTGATGTTAGCCTGATGGGTTTCCCTTTATAGGTGACCTTTTTCTCTCTAGCTGCCTTTAAAACTCTTTCCTTGTCCTTGATCTTTGCCATTTTAATTATTATGTGTCTTGGTGTTGTCCTTCTTGGATCCTTTCTGTTGGGGGTTCTGTGTATTTCCGTGGTCTGTTCGATTATATCCTCCCCCAGTTTGGGAAAGTTTTCAGCAATTATTTCTTCTAAGATACTTTCCATCTCTTTTCCTCTCTCGTCTTCTTCTGGGACCCTTATAATACGGATATTGTTCCTTTTAGATTGGTCACACCATTCTCTTAATATTGTTTCATTCCTGGAGATCCTTTTGTCTCTATGTCAGCTTCTATGCGTTCCTGTTCTCTGATTTCAATTCCAGCAATGGCCTCTTGCATTCTATCCATTCTGCTTATAAACCCTTCCAGAGTTTGTTTCATTTCTGCGATCTCCTTTCTGGCATCTGTGATCTCCCTCCGGACTTCATCCCATTTCTCTTGCGTATTTCTCTGCATCTCTGTCAGCATGTTTATGATTCTTATTTTGAATTCTTTTTCAGGAAGACTGGTTAGGTCTGTCTCCTTCTCTGGTGTTGTCTCTGTAATCTTTGTCTGCCTGTAGCTTTGCCTTTTCATGGTGATAGGAATAGTTTGCAGAGCTGGGACGAGTGATGGCTGGAAGAACTTCCCTTCTTGTTGGTTTGTGGCCCTCCTCTCCTGGGAGAACAGCAACCTCTAGTGGCTTGTGCTGCGCAGCTGCGAGCAGACAGGGTTTCTGCTTCCTGCCGGGCTGCTATGGAGTTTATCTCCGCTGTTGCTGTGGGCGTGGCCTGGCTCGGGCCTCTGCTCCAAAGTGGTGGAGTCGCGTTGGAGCAGGAGCTGCTGGGAGGCTATTTATCTCCGTAAGGGGCCTCCCTGCTCCCTGCAGCCCAGGGGTTAGGGTGCCCAGAGATCCCCAGATTCCCTACCTCTGGATTAAGTGACCCGCCCTGCCCCTTTAAGACTTCCAAAAAGCACCCACTAAAACAAACAACCACAAAAAAAAAAAAAAAAAAAATTTAAATTAAAAAAAAAAATTTTTTTTTAATTAAAAAAAAAAAAGGTGGTCGCTCGTTTTTCTTTATTCTCCGGTGCCAGCCTCAGGCCTCTGCTCACCGGTCTTGCTGCCCTGTTTCCCTAGTATTGGGGTCTCTATCCCTTTAAGACTACCAAAAAGCGCTTGCCAAAACAAAACAGCAAAAAAAAAAAAAAATTAAAAAAATGGGCACTCGCTTTTCTGGTGTCCTCCTGCGCCAGGCCACCGGTGCCCGCTCACTGTTCTTGCTGCCCTGTTTCCCTGGTATTGGGGTCCCTATCCCTTTAAGACTTCCAAAAAGCGCTCGCCAAAACAAAACAGCATAAAAGCAAAAAAAAAATGGTCGCGCGCTTTTCTTATGTCCTCCGGCACCCGGCCTCCAGTGCCCGCTCACTGTTCTTGCTGCCCTGTTTCCCTAGCATCCAGGGCCCCCTGGGCATGTACTGTGTCTGGGCCCAGATGGCTGGGGCTGGGCGTTCTGCAGTCCTGGGCTCCGTCTCCCTCCCGCTCTGCCTATTCTTCTCCCGCTGGGAGTTGGGGGGAGGGGCGCTCGGCTCCCGCCGGGCCGGGGCTTGTATCTTACCCCCTTTGCGCGGCGCTGGGTTCTCTCAGGTGCGGATGTGGTCTGGATATTGTCCTGTGTCCTCTGGTCTTTATTCTAGGAAGGGTTGTCTTTGTTATATTTTCATAGATATATGTGGTTTTGGGAGGAGATTTCCGCTGCTCTACTCACGCCGCCATCTTCCACCCCTCCCCCTCAGGCTTTCTTTTGATTAGTGTTAGTATGTTCTTTCTTCATCTCTTTACTTTTAACCTGAGTCTTTATATTTGAAGTAGGTTCCCTGTAGACAACAGGTAGCTGAGTGTTCTTTTAACTCACTCTGACTCCCTGTATTTGAATTGGTCCACTTAGACCATTCCTGTTTAAAGTGATCATTGATTTAGTTGGATTACTATTTACCATGTTTGTAAGTATTTCATGTTTGTTTCATCTGTTCAATTTTTTCTCCTCTTTCTCTCCCTTCTCTGCTTTTAACTGAACATTTTATATAATTCCATTTTATCTCCTATCTTAGCATATATTAATTATATATTTCTAAAATGTTTTTAGCATTTGCCTTGAGTTTGTAAAAACACATATAACAAATCTAAGTTACCTTCAAATAACACTATTCCACTTCCCTCCCATTTCTGTCACCACTGTCATTCATTTCACTGATCCATGTTATAATCACCCAATGCATTATTATTTTAAACAGTTATCTCCTAGACCAATTAAGAACAGGGAAAACAAGAGTTTATTTCACCTTCATTTATTCTTTCTCTGATGCTCTTCCTTCCCTTACGTAGTCCAACTTTCTGACCTATATATTTTTTCTTTTCCCTAAAGAACTCCAGTTAAAATTTCTTGCAGGCAAGCCTGCTGAATAAATTATTTCAGTATTTGTTTGTCAAAGAATGTCTTTATTTCTACTTCACCTTTGAAGAATAAACATGCTGAATATAGAATTCTAGGTTGGTGGCTTTTTTTGTCTTTCAACACTAAATATTTACTGCCCTGCCTTTTCACTTGTGTGGTTTCTTTAGAAAAGTCTGAAGTAATTCTTATCCTATCCTCGTTCCTTTCCAGGTAAGAGGTTCCTTTCCCCTCCTCCCCCCACTTCTGTCTTCTTTCTAGAGTTTCTCCTTGTCTTTGGGTTTTCAGCAGTTTCAGTGATATGCATAAATAGATTATTTTGTATTTATCTTGCTTGTTGTTCACTGAGCTTCCTAGATCTGTGGTTTGGTTTCATTAATTTTTGGAAAACTCTCAGCCATTAATACTGCAAATATTTCTTCTACTCTGTTTTCTCTTCCTTTTCCTTCTAGTATTTCCACTATACATATGTTGCACCTCTTGAAATTATACCAAAGGTGGTAGATACTCTTTCATCTTTTCTTTTTTCTTTTTTTCTTTCCTTCTTTCTCTTTTCTCTTTATCTTTTTGCTTGGGAAGTTTCTATTCACATATTTTCAAGCCCTCTGTTTCTTTCCTCAGCCATGTCCAATCTATTGATGAGCCCATCAAAGGCATTTCTCCATTCTGCTACAGTAGTTTTCATTTCTAGAATTTTCTTTTAGAGTCTTAGAGTTTCCATTTCCCTCCTTACATTACCCATCTGTTCTTATATGCTGTTTTGTTTCTCTGGTAGAGCCCTTAACATAATAATCATAGTTAAATTCCCTGTCTGGTAACTCCAAGATGTATGTAATATCTGAATCTGGTTCTGATACTTGTTTTGTCTCTTCAGACTGTTTCTTCTTGCCTTTTGGCACTCCTTGTTATTTCTGATTTAAAAGCACGTGATGTATCAGGTAATAGGAACTGAGGTAAACAGAATTTAATTAAGAGATATTAAATTTGTCTCAGTTAGGAAATGGGCTATGTGAATGCTGGCTCTGGTTGCAGGTGCCAAAGGCTTCCTCTAATGTCCTTGTTTTTGTCTTTGTTGTATTTGGGCTTCCTTAAGAACTCTTCCTTAAATAGTCTATATCTTGTAGCTCTTTCATCTGTAATCCACTGTTTTTATACTAGATTCCATGATAACCTGGAGGAATTCCTGAAGGAAAACCCATGAAAAGTGCCCCCACTCATATATACACACAAGACTGCAGCCCCCAGGAGATCCTTACTCTCCTGTTAGTCGTCTGTACACGGCCTCCAACAGTTTGTGAAAATTACCATCTAATTGTTCCCACCAGTTTATGGTTCCAACAGCTTCTGCTCCCAGAAAACAGACCCCAATGTGATTTTCTGAATTCACCTGCATCTCAAAATTTCAGGGTTGCAGTTTGCCCTGTGACCTCAATTCTCTAACAGAGCCAGGAAAAGTCATAGATTATGTTTTTTAGTTTTTTTCTTCTTGTAAAGATGGGAATGATGACTTCCAAGATCTTTACATTTCAGGGCTGAAACTGGAAGCAGCAGAATATTTGGATGTGAATTATTTGATAGGGTCATTTTTTACTCTGGAGACTTTTTGATATTACTGCATCAAAAGGAAAAAAGCCCACTACTTTCTTATTGAGTGATATATGCCATGGCTCCTTCTGATCTCACCACTGGCCTCCCCCTCACCATATCCCTAACTTCCCCTCCTTCTCTGACCTCAGTTCAAATGGAAGGGAGTGGGGCTAAATCCCCTTATGGAATTGGGGAGAAGAGGCTCTATTTTACTATTTGATGATCAAAAAGCTTAAATAATCCATCACAAAATGGCCTCAGTAAAGACCAAACATCATATACTTTAGAAAAAACAGGATGCAGAAAAGCACAAATTTAATCCAGAAGTCTTTTTATTGGACACATGAACTGGTTGAGATTGATCCTCACCTTCTCCATCCTCACCTCAAATCTCCCATTTTATTGCCCCTTAACCATTTAATCACTTGAGTCCAGTGCCTCCCCAGTGCTAAGACTCTAGATATCAAGCCCTTTATTAGTTAACAGAACATTATTACCTGAGCCTCCTCCTGGAGCAGGTGTGTATGGCCTTATCAATACATATCAGAGAAATCCCTTGGTGGACTTCTTTACCTTTTTAGTAATGTAATCATAAAAATCACTCAGACTTATTGAGCATTTAATATGGCCAAAAACTGTGATACCTGCTTTATATATAGCTTAGCTCACTCATGCCTCACTATTATCCTTTGGAATTAGGAACACTATGTATTGCAGAAAATAAGTGATTTCCCAGGGTTATACAACTAGTTTATGGTAAAGGCAAGATTCAAACCAAAATATGTCTGTGATGTAAATTAGGTGCTTTCTCTAATCTGCTCCTCTTAAAGGCAGAACAGAAGCATGTAATAAATATGAGGAGAGTTCTAACATGGGAACAGCAGTTCACAAGTCCAGATTATACAGATAACCCAACAGTTCACCTGGCTGTAACTCCCTGAATGCAAGAACTGTAATCCATTCACCAATGAGCCCCCAAAACAGTAACCCTAGTAAAGCAAAAATGGTCAATGGCAACATGAATCAGTGAATATGTGAATAACTTAAGAAATCTATGAATGAATGAATGAAGTGAAGGAATGAAGCAACTCTCAGCATGATGATTAATGCAGCAGGAAAAGCCTTTCCAAGCACCAGAGTCCTGGGATCTTCACTAACATCAGACCAGACTATAATCTCCAATAGTGCAGGGATCATATTGGTCTTATTCACCAAGCTATTACGATACCAGACTAAATTAGCATACACCTCACACATGATAAATTTTCAATAAATTTTTTATCTTTTTGACGGATTGACTTATCAGAGGCACTCCCTTCAAGAACAAGTAGCCCTACTCTCTGAAAAATGCCAGACAGTGGTGTTCTTCTTCTGCATGAGGCTTCCTTTCTGGAAGGAAGGCCCATCTTAACCCTGATTAAGTCATCTTTATTATATTACCTCTTCTTCGCAGAATACACACATTTTCTATTACAAGCACCATTCTTCACCCCACATCTCCACCTGGTTCTTCCCTAACTCTGTTTAACATGCAAGTTGAGCAGAGAAATACTTTTTAGAATCTATTTGAATTAAGATCGTGCACTGTCACCATTGCAGGGGGCTTAGAGAGCACCTCCTTTCAGAGAGGAGAATAAGAAAGTGTAAGCAGGTAACCCAGGGTCACCACAAAGACAGGCCCAGAGGCCATAACCCTTGCCTATTGGTCTAGTGCTTAGGGTGGCCCACAGCACTGCCATTTCTACACTTGTCTTCATATGTTCATGTTGGCCCCATCATAGCAAGACTGTTAACTGACTAGTAAACTCAGCATATACCATATTATTGTTCCTTAGTTTTTTATTTATGAATTTTTTAAAAATAATAATACATGTAGAATTAGGAAACACCCAAAAACTGAACATGAGAAGCTCGCCATCACCACCTTCTGGCCCACCACTGGCAATGAACCCAAGCACGGTTCACTGTGGTCAAATGAATGAAACTGATCACAGAGTGGGGGGCCTTTGAGTTTTCAATCCCATCCTCCTCCCCCCACACTGAAAAGCTAAGTTAAAGTGTGAAGTAAGACATTGACTCTAAAGACCTGTGTTAAAAAAAAAGTCACAGAACTTGGACTTCAGTCATAAAGATCTTTTACCAAAGCATATTTTTAAAGGCTGTGAAACATTATGCAACGTTTGCATGGTTTAATTATGAGTTTAGAAAAGCCTAGCACAACTTTTTCACTACAGTAAAACATGACAGAGCATGAATCATGGCATAATACTTTATGCTTACTGTGGTTTTGGACATGGGGCTAGGGGTGCTGGGCTGTCTACACAACAAGGCATTGGTTACTAAAACACAATTCACACCCTGGAGGGCTTTATGATAATTACAAAACCTCTTTTGTTTGCTTTTTAAATGATTAAAATATTTGAATACTACATATCCACTGAGCAAATGTTTGTTTCTAGGACATACGCATGTCTTACAGAAAATATGAGTATATAATGTTTTTTTCACTTGGAGCAAAGAGAAGATTGAACAATCTGTGTTCAATCTGAACAATGTTCAATTTCAATTTCTTACACATTTTGCCTAAGAATGGAGGTGTTTTCTGCCTCCTCCTTTTCATCTGCAAACAGTGGATGCTTTCAGTTATTGGAAACACTGGTAGCTGTAAGATTATGTAGGATCTCTGACTATAGATGGACATTTATTTCCCACTGAGTTTAGAATGGACCAGCACTCTTATTCCCTGCCATCTCCTCAAATTCTCTAAAAGTCAGAATGAAATGAAGACCTTTCTTTGATAGTAGATTTCAAAGATTCTAAGCTAAAATATTTGCTCAGATTTTTCAAACTTAAAAAGTCAGTTATTTTAAAGAAAAGCAAAGAAAGAAACAGATCCCCATGAGGGAAAGAAGGAAGGGGCAATCAGGACAGGAGTGAGGCGGGAGACTTGGGTCTCTGAGTGCCCGACTCTCTTACCCACTATGACAGCTTCCAAGAGATAAACAGAAAAGGCAGACTTTACCTGCTGGAAATGAAAAACACCTGGAAGAGGGCAGATCTGAATGCTTTTAAGAGTAGAAACAACTCATTTCTTTATTTCGTGGCACATACGGAACTTACACATTTTCCTAAGGAATTTTACTCCTAGATTTACTCCCAGCCTCTTGAAGCCCTGGCTATGAAGCCCCTCCATAGTTAGCATAGATTGCTATCACCTTTGTCCACAAAGGTGGGACACAAAGAGAAATTTAATGTTTGACCCTAAAGAAATGTAAAGGTATCTTGTGGCAGGACAATGTTCAATTTCAATTTCTTACACATTTTGCCTAAGAATAGAGGTATTTTTTACCTCCTTTTCATCTGCAAACAGTGTGATGCTTTTGAAAACTAAGACTCCAATGAATGCTAAGAGTCAAATTTACAAAGTTCCTTTTACCTAAATGTTCTGAAGTCAGACTTTTGTCCATTTTCTGTCCCAGCCCTCTTTTAATGGTCATCTGTAAAATTCTTGCTCAGCATCCTGCCCTTTAAAAGTCGCAAACTTGAGGTCTTGAAAAGATGCAGGACACATCTGTCAGTCTGGGTTAACAGAGCCAGCTCTCCACTGCTGGCTTTGTGAACTAGTCATCATGCCTCACTGCCAGTTTATTAGCCAGACCTCCTTTACTATCATGCTTGGGAGAGAATCCACCTAAACAGAAAACATTTAAAAGGCCAAGGAATATTTTTGCCAGAGGTACAAGAAATACCAAACTACATTCTCTTTTGCTTACTGAGCACATATACACAGGTGACTTGAGTTTAGAAAACGTTTCTACTGATGGCAATTGTAATTATTGTTAAGCTCAGATTGGGGACACAGTATGTGCTGTGACTGAAAGTTTTGAACATTAACACTTCTACTTGGAAAACAGAATCAGCTCCTCTTGATGATGCTAAAACATAGGTCATTATTAGCATCATTAAATTAAATATTTGTAAGGAACTGTTATCAGAGAAAAATCTTCAAGAATCCAACATAAACCATATTTCAGTATCTTCTGGGGGGGAATCATCCAACAAAATCAAGTATTTGAACATAAGAAGGCTTGTAGGTCACAGACACATATGACGTATTTAAACAAAAGTGACAGGTTTTCTAGTAAAGAGTTTTTATTTTCTTGAGCCCCACCCCACTTTGCACACATAACTGACCTCCCTGATTTTCTACAGATACAAGGCAGATCCAGCCGTCCCCACCATGGTCCTATGATCAGTCCTACCAGTACCTGGGCTCCATCACCTCTCCTTCTGTGCACCCAGCAACACCCATCTCCCCCGGACGGGCCAGCGGCATGACAAGCCTCTCTGCAGAGCTTTCCAGCAGACTGACGAGTAAGCTGCTTGAAAACACATGCTGTGTAGTCAAACTAGAGTGGCAAGTTCGAGACTAGAGGAGATGCATGAAGGGATTGGCAGTCATTTTTAACTGGATAAAATATGGTGCAAGGACAAAGCTGTCTATCTCTAAGTCCCATGCCCATGCAATGATTTTCCTTGACGCCCAGGGGCAGAGATGATGGATGTCATAGGCAGAAGTGGCTGAGAGAAGTGGATTCCTTGGACATTCGGGGGTTGCTCATGTTTGGCAGGTGAAGGTGGCAGCTGAAAAGTTAATAGTATAAAAGGCTAAACAGTCAGCCTCTAGAACTCAGAAGGGATGGGCCCATCTGGTAGTGGCAAGCTTTCACCATCATGTGAAGGTCATACGAGGAGCACACTGGGGTACCTGTGGAATGGGAAGCAAATACACCCCAAACGAGACATTTCCAACTAAGAGCTCTTCATACCAGGTTAGAGGAACAGAGTGGAAAGCTTAGGTGTCATGCTTAGCATAATTGTTGTTAACACGAGCTCATTAAATATTAGTCATTTAACCTGTAAGACCTTTGGGCTTGGCACTCACCTTTGCTCGTGGGCAGGGAAATCAAGAGTTACAGAGAAAAATTCCTTTGTTGAAAGCAAAAAGAGAAACTCCCTGTTTGGGGCTTTGAAATTGGAGCTGGACCAAACTGTGGAAACACTTCAGAGAACTTCAGCATTAGGAAGCCTGCAAACACACTTCACGGGTGTTGGGGGAGGGCAGATGTTTTTGCTCTTCAGCTTTTGGAATCAAATTATAGCAGATTAGGGACAAAGGCATCACACCACCATTTTAAATGTTGCATAATGTTGTGTCTTCCAGACAATTGTGATCACTTCAGATTTGACCAAATGCTTTGGCTTCTTTGCAGAGCTTCTCAACAGCAGCACCATTGACATTTGGGGCCAGATAATTCTTTGTTGTAGGGGGTGGTCCTGTGCCTTGTAGGACATTTAGCAGCATCTCTGGCCTCTAGATGACAATAGCAATCCCCAGTCGTGACAGTCAGAAATGTCCCCAGACTTCGCCAAATGTCCAGAGGCCCAAAACTGCACCCCAGTTGAGAACCACTGCCTTCAGGTATTCTTGGTTGCGATCGTGAAATAGGAAAGCAGACATGCTTGTCCAGTTTTCACGTTATTTTTGGCTCTCATTGCCAACATTTTCATGGCACCTGCCAGGCTAAGGAGTTGAGGAAGTAACATAGGATTTATGACATCTATTCAGCTTGTTGTTTTAAAAGTTCTGTTCTCTCAAAACCAGTTTGATTCCAAAGGCATATGTCAACTTTTATTGATTCTTCTCAGTGGCACTGCTCTGCCCACTGGCTGTGGTCTACATCTGAAACAATTACTGTTTTCCTTGGAAATGTGCCTGCTGTGGGTCTGTCCATTGGAATTTATTACACAAGGCTTCTGACTTGGTCAGCACCCAAGCTCAGCACCTTATAGTCCAAGAACCCTAAGGGCCAGCTGCTCCAGTTGACCAGTGTTCAGACGTAGGGTGACTTTTTTTAAAGAAACATGCACACATGCACAGTCCCAAATCCCACATCACAGTTACACTTCTGAATAACTTGAATTTCAATTACCCAAGGAGTAAGGAAGGACATTTTATGGCACGAGGGTGTGAAGTAGATAAAAACCACATCCCATTTTAGTACCCAAGAATGATCCTCTGAGGTCTTGGAGGATGGACCAGAGAGAATTCCAGATGAGCATTCCCTGGTGGCCGAGTACAGCATGCGCGACTGCTCTTCAGCCTGGCAGATCTTCCTCTGAGAAATCACACCTGGAGCACAGGCCTGAAAAGTGCTGTCATATGCCTGGGGGCAGGAGGGGCTTGGAATACATAAAAGAAAAGTGGCTGCCTGGCCGCCAGCTTTGAGAACCCGACACTGCCCTGTGCCTGCTTTTCCTTTTAATCCCGCCCCACCCCCAAGCTCTGAGCTCTGCCCTTCCCTGCCTCCAGCCCAACCTGGGCTTCCTTCTGCACAAGGGCACTTGCACTCTGTCTCTCTCTCTCCTTCCTTTGCAGACAGACTCCACACCTTGTCTGAAAAGAGTTGTCATCTGGAGGTTTTCTTTTCTTTTCTTTAAAAAAAATTAATGTTTAGCTGCCAGCCTGGGCGACAGACAGCATGCATTAATCTGAGCCATGCGAAAGATCCTTTTAAGGCAGCCATTATCTGCTCAGGCTGTTTAATCCTTTGGGGGCAGGGGGAGGGGCTGGACTGGGGCTGCTTTCATCCATGTCAAGCTGCAGAACGAACACTTGAGCTGTCATGGCAAATATTTAGCCCTATCAGTGGGGAAACATTTCCAACTAAAATACCTGAACCTCTTAATCCCCAGATTTCCTACTCTTTAAAAGCTCCCTATTAATATCAGGGGTCCTCACCTCCACCCACTTTTGAATAAGAGGGCATCAGGCCAGTCAAAAGGACAGATGAGCTCCAGTCAGGTGGGTCAGTTATACATGGCTGGTGGGGATTGGTAGGGAATGTCAGACTGGACAGATGAAGACAAGCATTAGATTGTTTGAATCTGAACATATCTAGAGGGTTGAAGTTGTTTTATTGTCAAAGTGTGTATAAAAAGGATGGATACTTTGACCAAATGGAGGGTCTTTCGTAGTGTGACACTGGTATTGCACAGGTAGAAGAATAATCATGGACAATATTTAAGACATTTCAGATATTCTGCCCATAAGTGAAAAAACTATTTTCCCCTGACAGCTGAGACCATAGCATCATTCCATTACTTACGTCGGTGACAAACCACGGACTCACTTGGGATTCCAGTAACTGGGTACCACCACCAGGTCACCACACAGTAGCTGAAACAGAAGGCACAGCATGTCCAGACATCGCTGTGAAACCGGGTGACCTTTCATTCTTTTTCCAGTGGATTCACCTTTTTGTCTCAGGGCAAATGAAGCAAGAGGAATAATGGGCAGAGCCAATTATTTGTGTCTGGAGCATTGCATCAGATGCCAACAAATTGATTGTGTTTGCCTACTGCCTTTCCTCTTACCCCAGCTTCTCCCCAGCCTATTGAAATCTAACTGGAAAAGTGGAATAAAGTTTCCTGTTAACTCTCAAACATGTCACAGCTCTTCATGTGAGCACAAACAAGTGACACAGGGCTTGCTCACAGCTGGCCCCAGTGAGTGGGCAGGGACAAACTCTGTGGAATGAGGTGTGGCCTGGCTGCCAGATGAGCGAGAGAGTGGCCACGGAAGGGCAGCCCTGGAACCACTGTCAGTTTACAACTTTTTCCCTGCCCACATGTCTGACTCGCTTTGGAAAGATTAACAGGAGTGTTTGTTCGAAAGTCAGACTCCTGGTTTCCTCATTAGTGGAGAGATTTGCTGCAGACCTCAGTTGTTTCTGTACACTTTAATTACCTCCCTGATGAGGAGCATATCTGCTCATCGCATTCACCCCAAATTTACAGAGGAGTTCACTTGGAGGGGGAGAGAGAGGGAGAAGGGGAGAGAGGACAGAGGAAAGAGAGAGGGGATGAAGAACACTAGCTCTCCCTGCTGGAATAATAGGCTTGAAATATGAGGAAGTTAATCAACAGCCGATGCCTTCCAAAAACAGATTAATCCACCCCTGCAGCTTTCCTTTCAGAGCAAGCCTTTGGCTCTGTCAAGTTTTTCTATGGGCCTCAGCACAAAAGGACACAAGCCACATGCCATCTTGAGCTTGGAGTTATTTTGTGTGTTGGTTTGAGAACCTACAAATTTTAAAATATTTAATTCTTGGCCTCTGCTTTGTTTGTTGCCGTCTTTTGGGTTTGCTGATGGAAAAACTATCATCCTGGCCTCTTATTTAATGAATAATTCTGAGGAACAGAAACTCCCCCAGGGCACCATCCTCCATTTACAGTGGTGGTTCTCCGTGGGGGGTGATTTTATCCCCACCCCTACACCCAGGACAACTGGCAGTGTCTGGGGACGCTGTTGTCATAGTGCCAGGGCGGGGACACTGCCAGTGCCCACCCCATGTCTGCAGTGCCTGCGGACGCAGCCTAACATCCTGCAGTGCACAGAGAAGTCCCTGCCACCCCAGCAAGTAACTCTCTGGCCCAAAATATCGACGTTTTTGCCGCACTGAGAAACTCTGATATACAGGGCACAGGGAACCTTTCCTGGCACCCACACCCCTTAGCAGCTCCCAGGGGCAGCCTATGGCTAAGAAAAATGCAGATGAAGGTAATGAAGGACAGCCCAAGCCAGTTTGTGAAACTGTAAATGCATAATCCTAACAAAATGAGTTTTATAGACAAAGTTTTGCCATTCCTGGTCAAATTTCAACACGGACAAAAAATGGAGTATATAAACGCCATGCAGCGCTATTCATATTAACAAATCAGTGAAACACATATTAAGGGAACAGCAGGTAAAACTGAGGCTGTGTTGTTTCTAAACATGTGGAATTAGTCTGAAGGTAAATGTGGGGAAGAAAGAGTGGTATTGATGTTCACTGACATTCACTAACCATTACTATTGTGGCATGCCTTTGGTTGAATCAGGAAACTGCCTATTTTCAACTGTTTGAGGCCTACAAAAATGGCAATTTCCTGTGACTCACATTAAATGTTATATATAAAGCATTATAATGTTAGTTCATATTAACACTGTTATGATGCAATATATTTTGAATATTAATATTCTATTGATATTAATCTATTAATGCATCCATTAGTAATCATTATATAGTGTTATGTATCATATTCATATTGCTATCACAGATCAAATTTATATTAATATTGGCATAGTAATATGTTGATTATGCAGAGAGCTGGAAAACCCTTTTTCTATAAAGGGCCAAAAACTATTTTAGACTTTCTGAGCTCTGTGGTCTGTATCATGACCACTCAACTCTGCAATGGTAGCTCAAAAGCAGCCTTAGATCGTACATGAGAAAATGAGTGAGGCTCATCCCAATAAAACTTTATATATGGACATTGACATTTGAATTGCATATAATTTTCACATCAGGAAATAGTATTCCTTTGGTATTTTTTCAAACATTTAGAAAAGTATATAACTCATTCTTAGCATGTGGGCCATATAAGAACTGGTGGCAGCTGGATTTGGTGGGTGGGTTTGCCAACCCCAGAATTATAACAGTATTATAGCTACATTAAACATATCATATCTAGGCTGCATATATATGTATTATATATATTTCTATACTATGTAAAGAATTGGACATATATTTGCATATTACTTGTTATTACATGTATTTTTGATATTATATCAATGTTCTGTCATATACTATGTTACATTACACGATATATGTCTATAAATTATCATACCACTGCCCCAGGCAGCAGCATTCTGGGTAGCTCCCCATGTCCCCACCCCCCAGCAGTAGTATTCCGGGTAGCTCCCCACCTCCCCACCCCGGGCAGCAGCATTCTGGGTAGTCCTTCCATGGGCCCACGGCAGAGGAAGGGCTTGGCCTCCCTGGGCCCCCATCTCACGCACGGTCTTTTCTCACCCGCCCCGCAGCGGCGCCCGACCTGACGGCCTTCGGTGACCCACGCCAGTTTTCCGCGCTGCCCTCCATCTCAGACCCTCGCATGCACTACCCCGGCGCCTTCACCTACTCCCCGACGCCCGTCACGACGGGCATCGGCATCGGCATGTCGGCCATGAGCTCGGCCACGCGCTACCACACGTACCTGCCGCCGCCTTACCCAGGCTCGTCACAGGCGCAGGGTGGCCCCTTCCAGGCCAGCTCGCCCTCCTACCACCTCTACTACGGCGCCTCGGCTGGCTCCTACCAGTTCTCCATGGTGGGCGGCGAGCGCTCACCACCGCGCATCCTGCCGCCCTGCACCAACGCCTCCACCGGCTCGGCGCTGCTCAATCCCAGCCTCCCGAGCCAGAGCGACGTGGTGGAGGCCGAGGGCAGCCACAGCAACTCCCCCACCAATATGGCGCCGGCCGCGCGCCTCGAGGAGGCCGTGTGGCGACCCTACTGAGGCTGTGAGGCGGGCCAGCCGCCGGACCTCAGCCTGGGGCACGGCCGCGACCTGCACCTGCGCTCTCCCCAGGCCGGCCTCGCGCCGCCCGCGCCCCGCCGGCCCGCGCCCTGCGCAGCTGCCACTGGCCCGTCTCAGATTGTTCAAACCTGACACAACTTGAGGGTGTCCGCTTTGCCACCACGTGGACACGTTGTAAGGCAAACAGGAAGATTCCCACAGGGAAACTGTGAATGCTTCTGATTTAGCAATGCTGTGAATAAAAGAAAGATTTTATACCCTTGACTTCACTTTTTAGACAACTTGTTTATTCCAAAGAGTGTAGAATTGGGGTTTGGGTGGGGGCGAGGGGTGCAACTCATCCTGTTTGGCATCTAATTCATATTTTTAATTATTTTCTTTTCCAGCACCTTATAAATTGCAAAATGTGTACTTGCATTTGGGGTGATTTTTGTTTTTATATATATAAATTTGAGCTTGCTTCTTTCTTGCTTTGACAATTGAAAGAAAAATTCCCTTTTCTGCAAGTTTTATTTAACTTTTGGACTTTGTGTAGTTGTTTTTTGAGAAACAGCTACAGCTTTGGGTCATTTTCAACTACTGTATTCCCACAAGGAATCCCTAGATATTTATGTATCTTGATGTTTAGACACTTACTTATGTGTTGATACTTTTTTTTATTATTTAAATGTACTTATATTAAGAAGAAAAATACCAGTACTACATTTTTTGTTTTTGATAGTAGCCAAAGTTAAATGTATCACATTGAAGAAGGCTGGAAAAAAAAATGATGAGTAATGTGATCACTTGATTATCTAAATATTGTTTACATTAAACTCCCTTTCATGTTAATCAAACGAGTTGGTAGCTTAAAGCAGCAATGTTTTTAATAGGTTCTTTAGATACTGAGGGTCACTCCAAAGATCTGAAGTATGGAATTTTCTGCCAAGTTCAACAAAGGGTCTCATATCTGACTCCCTCCCTTCAGAGAAGGTCAAATCTGGTTCCACAGGGGTCAGGTAGATGCCAGTGATTGCACCTCTGGAGAGGATTTGTTTTCTGCCTAGAGGTTTGCTCACTCCATGGCATCTTGATAATTTCAAACATGCTTTGTAACAGAACAAATCCAAAGAAAGCCCTGTGGAGAAGCAGTATCCACACGGAAATGAATTAATTTAGGGGTTCCATAACTGCTCAATTCTGCAATAGGAAGATCATCTGAACCCAGAGTTCAGGGGTTTTTTCTAGCTCCAAGAAAAGATTCCTCTTTGATACAGTACCTGTTCACTGATGCAGAACAGAACTTATGGCTGTCACCCAAAGCTGGAAGGGAAGAAACTAGACCGGATGCCTTGGATGGCCAAAGGTCTCCAGCTGCATGGTCATAGGGCGGGTCCAGAAGCAGGCCTGAACAAGCCAGTTCCCCTCTGTGTGCCTCAGTGGAGTCACACGGGAGAGCACGGTCGCACCTGTGCAGGCCCCCGCCCCGTGCTGCTCATGTGTCACCCATCTTTGCCTTGCTGTCACCAGGCTGAGCCCCTACCCTGTGGGATATGTGCACTTTTCCCGTGCATCCATATGACAGGAAAGATTTATGTCAATGCTGCCCATGGCTACAGTTCAAAAGTATCCAATGTCACTGTACATTTTATGGCACTAGTTTTACTGGGGAATTTGGTCAGAATGCAGTTGTTGTACAACTCGTGAATACTAACTGCTGATTTTGACATATGTGCTCAAAATGATCTGGTTGTTATTTAATGTACCTCTTAAATTAGTTGAAACAATTTCAGGTCAACTCTGAAGAGTATTTGAAAGCAGGACTTCAGAACAGTGTTTGATTTTTATTTTATAAATTTAAGGATTCAGATTAGAAAGATCTTTGGCTGCAGGCAGCAAAACAGCTGGACTTAATTTAAAACAACTTGTGTTGAATTTTCTTATATATATATATATATATATATTGATTATTTGTTTTACACAGATGCAGTAGCACTTTGGTAAAAGTTAACGAGTAAAGCAGTTTGTGTTGTCAGGGTCATTCTTATCTAGGAAAGACCTAAAGCAGATCTTGGAAAAACTCAGAATATATTAGTTTTCATTTTGGACATAATTCTCCCTCCACAATTCAATTTCAGGTTTTATTCCGTATTACATTTGTGTGGCATAAATTACCCTTAAATGTCAGTAAGTTTAAACATTTGATTTCTGAAAAGGACCTCTAGCCCATTTACCCCAGTTGAACTGAAATGTTCTTTTCAGCACATGTTGCCATAGCTGACCTGACAAAAATGTTAGGGGAAGAAATGAAGGAAAAAAAACATGTATTTTTCAGTTTGATTCTGGTACCTGAAAATATTTCAACTCAAAACCAGCCTAATGCCCTGTAGGGGGAATCAGGTAATATCTCACATTGGATCTTCACTCTCAAATCCATGTTCGAGAAGAGCTTAGCTGCAGACCTACTGGTTTGGCCATTCAGTTTCCCTGACCCTTACTAGCATATATAGTATTTAGATGTTCCAGACCAAAAAAAAAGAAAAAGAAACTTTAGCTGTTATGGAGTTGGGTCTCACATCACATTTAATGCATTCTTTTTTCCTGAAGAATTGCATTCATTGCCTTCAGGTGAACTAAGGCAGTGCTTTCATCAGGGAGACCCTTAAGCTATCAATGTAATAACTGGACAGATCTGGGAACATTGATCCAAGAAAAGAAAGATTAAGCCATTTCTACTGCTTATTCATGCCCTTATTTATAATTTCAACATGGACACATATTTTAGTTTTTTGTTTTTCTTACTATATTTCTGCTATTTCTCTTCTGCTACTTATATTTCTTTTATCACTTATATTTCTTTCTCTCCACTCCCCTAATATCTTCCTTTTTCTCTCTTCCCTTCTCTCCTCTATTCTCCCGTTTTGTGTAAGGAGCTAGCACCCTAGCCACCCACCCACCCAACACCCAATATCCACAACATGAGGAGCTTGGCATCTCCTCCCTTTACAAAAGGAACATGGTGAGTCAGCCTTTCTCCTGCCTGTGGGTTTCTTCCAACTGAACAGACATTGCCAACCATTCTGGATCTGCTTGCTGTCCAAGTGCGGCAACAGAAGCCTTCCCAGGCAAATTACAATCCGTGAGTTAATAGACAGCCTTTCTGCTGCCTAAGGTTTCCATGCAGATAAACAGAAATACTCTGATTAAAGGAAATGAATGGTTTCACTCAAATGTCCTACAATTTAGGATTGCAAATTTCTGTCTCAAAATACCTGTTTCCTTGGGACCTTGCATCCTGGTGATTGTTTTGGTGGCTTTCGTTTTCTGGGAGCATGACATGTTTGGGGTCTTTTATACATGAAAAATCAGCTTAACAATAATCTCAGAAAACTTTTTTTTTACATCTGAACAAAATGCCTTTTTGTTTACCTACAGTATACAATTGTTTGGGTTTTTTGTTTGTCTGTGTGTTTATTTGGAGTTTTCCCCCTCCCTTTAGCCAGATTGATGAGGCTGATCATTTGGCATTTTTTTTTCCTTCCAGAAGAGTTGCATCAACGAAGTTAATTGTATTTATGTGTGTAAATAGATTTTAAGCTTCATTATAAAATATTGTTAATACCTGTAATAATGTTTTCTCAATTTTTGTGTTTCCAAGGACTTTTTCTTACGTTCGCTAAATACTGTAGACAAAAAAAAATGCTTCTTTCTACTTTGTTTATTTTAGACTTAAAATGAGCTACTTTTTATTCACTTTTGTAAAGCGCTAATAGCATGGTTCCCTTTTTTTTTTTTAAGTTCACTCTTTGTTTTAAGGGAAATGAATGTGCAAAAAAAAAAACTCTTGGTTATTTGTGCTATTCTGGATGTATAAAAATCAATGGAAAAAAATAAACTTCCAAAATTGAAATGACAGTATGACATATCTATTGAGAAAGTAACAATGGGAAACGTAGTGTTACTTGAAGGAGCCCCATCTAGTGTCTATTTGTGTAGTGGCTACTGGATCTGATCACAAAGCACCCTCGAAATTAGTCTGTTTTCTTTCTCCCTGGTCCTGATATATTGAACACTTCGTGAAAGGGAACTGAGTTTTAAACCAGATATGATCTGAGAGAATACCCCAGAAATGCCCCCCTAAGGTGTTTCTAGCTAATGCAGGAGAGCAGCCCATAGAGCGGCCACTGCCCCTCTGCTGGGCGCCTCTGGGGGGTCCAGCCTGTACAGACCAGCTGGCCTGCTGCTGCCCAGGAGCCACTGCAGCCTGATTTCTTTCATACCATGGTTTCTTCTGTAAATGCAATATTATAGCTAGAATAGCAAATAAAGAGTTTGGCAAGTGCATACACCACATCACATTGGTTTCGTCTTTCTCTGAGACAGCGGGCTACGAAGCCAAACGGAGCCCGCTGCAACATGGGAAAATACCCTCACCAAGCAGTGCCCCGCGGCCTTGCCAGGCTTCAAGCTGCGGTCTGGGCCTCATGCTTCCTCGCAGTGTCCCATCATAGCCTGGCTTCTGAGTGTGTGGTGGCCTGAGTAAGGCCCAGGCTCCCAGGGCTGCTGCTTTGGGTATGAAGAGCACTGAAGCATGCTTTAATACTTGTTTTTTAAAAAAAGAATTACGTGGGGTTTGCAAACAAAATGAAACTCATGTGTGTTCAACCTGAGGCCGGTTACCTCACCTGCCTCCATTTCTATAAATTTCACAAGAGTCAGCAGTACAGTGTTGGGGAGTAAGTTCTTCAGTTACCAGCCCTGGGCAAAGTATTATTTGTATTTCAGTCTCAAGACTCTGCAGGAGCCAAGTTACTTTCCAGCCACAAAGCACTGTTGAAAGCTCCTTCCCAGCTCTTGTCACTGTCATCTCATGGTCTTACATGGTCTGCACGGTGGCCATAGGAACGTCAGGAACCAAAGCAGCCAGGATCAAAGGAAATGACTGACGTAGGAAGTAATGGCTGCTGAGCGGAGGCAGGAAGTGGGTGGAAGGGCCAGGTCGTATCTGTTCAGAAAGGAAACCCTGGTGGAGCAGCTCAAAGTACATACTGCTCAGGACTCAGACTGCCTGGGTTCCAGTCCCAGTTCTGTCTCATGCTAGGAATGAATTAAGCTGGTGGCCTCATTTCCCACAAGTGTAGTATAGAGATAAATGCTTTAAGTTATAACATTTAAAGAAGTTAATAATATCCAATTAAAAATACTTGGCACATAATACCTACTCAATAAATGTTAAATAAATGTACACAAAGTGATACTGCTCATTATTAAAAACAAATAATATCAAATGAAAATGTCTTTCATTTCTCCCAATCCATGCCTTGCTGTTACTATTAAGTGTCCCAGGCTCAGCATTCCAGACTTTTTTCTATACCCATAATATACACCACATATTTGATCTACACCCATGCAAAGAGGCATCTTACAATTATGCATAAGCATTATATGTACAAAGGCATATCATTGTACAGCTTTTTCCACTTAATATGCAATGTCATCATTCTCACATCAGCACACTTAGATCTACTTCATTCTTTTTAATGAGTGCACTACATAAAATTTTATGGTTGTATTAATTTACCCCTCCCTTTATTGATGAGCACCTAGGTTGCTCCCAATGTCTTGCTATTACAACAGTTCCCTGAACATGTCTTGTGACCTTATGCTAGAATTTTTGTACATTTAAAAGGAATTGCTGGTTCAGAACAATTTTACATTTTGACAGCTGCCTCCTGATTGCTCTTTCAAAAGGCTTTATGGCATAGATTTCTAGGGTTTGAGCTGTGTGCTAGGAAAAGAGAAAAGGAAATTGATTACCACCATCTGTAGCAGGTTTTTAAACTGGACCTTTGTGTTGGAGAGATTTTGTACCTTCTGAAGTGCTCAGAGTATTCCAGAAGAGGAGTGTAGGTCTGAAGAAAAAAATAACAACACTGAAGTGC
Organism: Manis pentadactyla; assembly: GCF_030020395.1. NCBI lineage: Eukaryota > Metazoa > Chordata > Mammalia > Pholidota > Manidae > Manis > Manis pentadactyla. The sequence continues at coordinate 187,275,158 of NC_080019.1, read as the reverse complement.
TTCCTACAAGCTGGGCTTATTTAAGCACTTCGTATACTAGTTGCAGTTCTTACAATGGCTTTATGAGAGCTCCTGTTGTTATCCCCATTTTGCAGGTAAGGAAACTGAGATCCAGTGAGGCTGAGCAAATAGCCAGTGGCCCCACACCTTTTGGTAGAGGAGCAGTGATTAGAGCCCCAGCAGTTGGCCCAGTACTCCCTTCTTAACTGTTCTTTAGTACTGAAGCTCTGAGCAATGTTAGACATCCATTGATGACAAAAGAGTTGTCTAAACCCTCAAGGGTGGCCCATCTCTTCAAATTGTACCTACCTTTTGTTAGTCTGAAAAGCTGAAGAAAGAAATGACAGTGTGAGCGTTTCTGGAAAAGAGGGAGCCAAACAGGCTTCCAAAGAAACTGTTCACTCTTGCTCAGGGCTCAGGATCACGGAAGCGTCCATGCAGCCAGCTTCCCAGCATGACCGAGCATGTCCACAGACCACAGCACGTCTTCAGGGAAACCTTAGCTGGAGGCCTCTGCACCTACTCGATTCTGTCCTTCATTTATTCATTTTTCATTCATAAACTTTTTTTTAAGACAGTTTAATATTTACAGAGAAACTGAGCAGATAGTACAGAGAGTCCACATCCCCCAACCCCACATACACACACCTTGCCACGAGTTCACAATTTCCCCTCTTATAAGCATCTTAATCACTCATGTGGTGCATTTGCAACAATCAATTTTGATAATATAATTGATACCTTATCACTAACTAAAGTCCACCATTTATTCAGATTTCCTTAGTCTTCTCCTAATGTCTTTTTTCTGTTCCAGGCTCCCACCCAGGACAGATGTCCTGCCTCCTTAGGCTGGTCTTGGCTGTGCCACGTTCTCAGACTGTGTATGGGGATCTCGATAATTCTGAAGAGTCAGTTATACAGTAGGCTGCCCCTCCGTTGGAATTTGCCTGCTGTTTTTCTCAGAATTAGACCTGGGGTTATGGATTTGGGGGAGGAAGATCACAGAGGTAACATGCTGTTTTTATCATATCCTGTCAAGGACACGTGCTACCAGCATGATTTATGCCTATTGATGCTTACCTTGATCAGCTGGGGGAGTGGTGTTTGTCAGGGTCTCCTCTGCAAAGTTACCCTTCAATTTCCCCCCTTTCCATATGGAAGTCACTATACACAAGCCACTTTTAAGGGACTTGTGCTCTTGCCCTGTTCAGGGGGCTGGAGTCCTCAGCTGAGAACGCTGGGACAGCCCCCTCACAGGCTGCATGCCCTGTGCGAGGCAGAGGCCACATGGCCCCCGGCATGAAGCACTGTCCACTCCACAGGGGACGGGCTGCTCCTGCTAAGTACCTGAACACCGGTCTCTGCCCACCTCCAGCCTGCAGAATCCAAAGATTCAGGGTTCTAGAAGCAGCTCCATGTTGCCCGGTCACTCTGGGCCCACTGACCCACTGACTGTCTTTGTACAAGGCTGAATTTTCCTTCAACCCCAAGATTATGCTGATATAGTCCTCACCAAAGTAGCCAAATGTGGCTCAGGATACCAAGAGGTTACCACCACCAGCCCCCTTTTTTTTTAGGCTTGGGATCATGGGCTGAGCTTTATCGAATAACCTGAGAGAATTCCCTACATCTTTGTTCAAAAGCACCTACTATTGTCCCTGGCCCCCCCTTAGGTGGAGTCTCAGAAAACTAGACCCCAGGATCCTAAGGGAACTCTGTTGCAAGCAAATGCACCCCTCTCTCTGATGCATAAATGTCCTACCCCACCCCCTGGGGTTCCTCAGGGTTAGCTTCACGTCCTTCCTGACATTATATGGAACAAAGCTCCCTCATTTTTTCAGAGAGGAGATGGCATGGAATGTGTTTACTGCTCCAGCAGGAGGAGTATTAGTTGTGTGCCAAACTTTTATATTGGTAATTAAATTTTGCATACTTCAAATTCTCTCTTGTTTCCATTTCATTGATGCTGTTGTAAGGATTAATTAATGTTTTGAAAGTGTTTTAAAGATAAAAAGTCTTACACACATACAAAGTGTAATTATTTGTTATTACAAGTAATTGTATCTGGCCACTTTCTCCCCTCACCTCAGTGATTATGTGAAGGTTTCAGCAGATACTTAAAAGCTGCAGTGTCTTTCTTACAAAATGGCTGCCTTTCATCTAAATTTTCTTCTATGGCAGTGAACAGCAGCCTCCTTTCCCTCCCAATGGGGGAGACAGGCCCCAAACAAAACAACAAATAACACAATGTATATCAGGTGGTGTATTAATTTCCTAGGGTTGCTATAACAAAGGACTACAAACAACAGAAATTTATTGTCTTGCAATTCTGGAAGCCAGAAGTCTGAGATCAAGAGGTTGGGAAAGTTGATTCTGTCGGACGGATGCAGCCTTGGAGCAAAGCTCCCAGTTCAGTGAGTGGAGCAGGGCTGGATTTCAGCTCCTATCCATTCACCTGCTCGGCTGGGTGCTCCAGGGAGGCGATTATTGCCATAGAGGATGTAAGAAGTGGTAGGATTCTGAATCTGTCTTCAAAGTAGAGCCATTGGGGGTATGCTGATGGATTGGAGATGGTGCGTGAGAAGGAAAGGAGTCTAGGATACCTTCAGATTTGGGGCCTGAGAAACTAGAGAAATGGAGCAGCCATTCCCAGGAATGGAAACCTGGAGAGTCCTGAGTTCGCCTAGTGGTCTGTCTTACGGTGGGGCAGGGGAAGGGGAGACCAGAATACATGCTCTTGAAGCCTTCTTCCAGCAGTGGAGAACGCATCCACATGGCAACAGAAGCTATGACAGCTAAGAAGGACTGGTCTGGGAGCCCGGCCGCCGGGCCCAGCTCCGCGCCGCCTCCACAGCCCGGGTTGGGGGTGCCCCTGCCCACCAGGGAAGGGTGGCTGGCGGGGAAGGGCATTACAAATACCCTCGGGAACTTAGCTGGGAAGGTGTGGACACTGATGGACTGCAGCTGGGATGTAGTTTGCCCAGCCTGTCTTTGAAATCAATCAGTGAGTCTGTTCTCAAGGCACGTGCCCCCGTAACAGGGGAGGAGGAGGCGGTGGCCGCTGTGGTCCTCTCCAACATGGGCATTCCTGCTCCGATTGCCTAAGAAAGGAGCAAAATAGGACTCCGATACTTAAATGGAAGTTGCAGAGTACATAATAGGATGAAGGTAAAGTTACTGAACTACCACATCTCACTTTCAAGAAAGTAGTGGGAGAGATTGTGTCTTGAGAAGAAAGGCATTTTAGAGGTATTACAAGTGGATGAATAACGTGCACAGCTGTAAGCCCAAAGGTACACAGTGGACCTGGCCTCTCTGAGATGCATCAGTATAGCCGATGGCTGGCCAGTAGACATGAAGCTAATTTGCTCCCGATGGAAGAAGATCTGGCCTTGTCTTTAACCGATCTATTAGGAAGGGAGATTGTGGCAGAAACTTTTATGGAGAAATTGAATAATGGCACCTTGCTCTGTCAGCTTGCAAAAACTGTGCAGGAGACATTCACGGAGCGCGTGGCGGCTAGCAAGCCCACAAAGAATCCGCCCTTGAAGAAGATTCCATGCAAAACCAGTGTGCCCTCAGGCTCCTTCTTCGCCCGAGACAATACAGCTGAGATTTCGGGGTAGATGAAACATCTACTTGAATCAGAAGGTCTGGTCCCGCATAAGCAACCCAGAGAAGTGGTCTCTGTTTGCTGGAGCTTGGCCAGATTGCAGCCAGGTATGGTGTGGAGGCTCCTGGTTTGATACAATTGGAAAAAGAGATTGAACAAGAAGAAACATTTTCTGCCTTCTCCTTCACTTTCTCCTTCATCAAAGTCTTCTGGAAAAAAGAGTGCAGGAAACTTACTGGACGCTGCAGTGAAACGGATTTCTGAAGATCCTCCTTGCAAATGCCCAAACAAATTCTGTGTGGAGAGGCTCTCTCAAGGAAGATACCGAGTGGCGGAAAAGATCCTCTTCATTAGGATGCTGCACAACAAACTCGTCATGGTCCGAGTGGGAGGAGGATGGGAAACTTTTGCAGGGTATTTGTTGAAACACGACCCCTGCCGGATGCTGCAGATCTCCCGTGTGGATGGCAAAACACACCCCATCCAGAGCAAATCTCCAACTCTTAAGGACATGAATCCAGATAATTATCTGGTGGTCTCTGCCAATTATAAGGCTAAGAAGGAGATTAAATGAAACTAACTGGTCACTACAAGGGGACTCTTATAATGGCCTGTATCCACTTCTCCAGTGTAGTCAGTTTAGTCTATGTTCTGAAAATTACTTTGGTAAAAGACGGAACAGACAGAAACATGTCTTCCTATTGAAAATGTTCACCAAAGAGTAGCACTATTTATTTTAATACTTCAGTAGGAAATGACCTATTAAAAGAAATTCTAAACTCAGATTTAAAGTAGACAAATGGTAGATCAATGATTATTTCTCAGTATGTGAGCACAGTATTTAGAACAAAATATTGGAAATACAATTATAGAAAGAGATGAAAATTGTTATTAGGAGAAAATATTTAGGATTTACAGAGAAGTCAACAGGAAGTGCCTGCTTTCTGTCTACAGAGTAAAAGCACCCCAGACATTTTTATAATTGCAGGATTTTTAAGCAAATTTTTAAAAAGTGACAATTAGTGTGATAATGTGCTACTACAAATATCCAGCTACACCACAGAGTGTTCACAACAGTAATACTTAACTGGAAAACCCACTTCAAAAAAGTTTACATTCACTTGGAAAATTGCCTTAAGGTTTATCCCTATCAGTGTCCAAATATCTGGGGTACTTTGGGAAGTTTTCAGTACACCCTTTAGATAATCACTTATGAATTGTGTCACACATTCCTAAGCACATGGCTGTGTTGAGACTGATTTAGTGTAATTCACACACATAAGCTGACATATATTTATATTTTGACAGAGTAAATTGTTCAGTCAAATGTTCATTGACTTCATGTTATTTTAAAGCATTTTCTTATTGAAATATATCTTTAGTTAATCCTACTTTGCTATGCTGTCTAGTAAATAAAGTCACTGTAGCTAATGGCATTACAGACTTATGTATACCCTTGTATACCTAGGACAGGGCTGTTTTGTACTTAACAAATGGCAAAATATTGTCCTCTCTGATTCAAGAATTGAAAAGATACCTAAAAAATTTATCTGTCTTTATAACAATGCTTCATTCTGAAACAAAAATAATCTTCAAATGGAAAAAAAAAAGATTGGTCTGCCTTGCTTGTTAGGAATTCTGCTCGAGAGCCTCATACATGGGTTTCATAAGAAAGTAGTATTTCATTTTCCAACCAGTACTTTGTGATTGGGATCCAACTCTTTGCAAAACCAGAAGGACCCTTGAACTCTCCTTCCCATGTTTTCATTCTCCACTCTGATAGGTAGGGAATTTCCACTTCCTCCGGCCTTCTAGCCCCCAGGGGGCAGACACACAGTGAGGCCTAAGCGTTGGTCTCATCTTCTCCCTATAACAGCCAGCCAGCACTCAAGGATGGAGGAGGGATTTCACTAAGTCTGTGTGTGCCTGGATTTTGATTATCAGACAGAATGGCTTGCATGTTAAAACCTGCAAAAACAATAAGATTCCTATAGGTAAAGTACCTGTACCTTCCTTCTATTGATTTTAGAGAAACAAAACCTGTTGGTTGCCTATCCCAATATCTAGATTAATAATAGATTCCTCCTGGCCTCCCTTGCAACTTGGTGTCCCATGTGATGAATTTATCCATTGGAGGCAGCTTCCATAAAACCTCCTCAGTAGAGAGTTGTTATGCATACTTTGCCCTTTCTTCATCCCTTCCCAGCCTTGCTGCTTAGAATGAAGAGGTGATGGTTAGAAGGAGAAAGCCACACCCCAAGGAGGGCAGATGGCATTTAGAGTCTCATCCAATGTCTTCAGAGAGTCCCTGTCCCAGCCCTGGATTACCTACGTAGGGATGCATCTTCATGAGAGAAAACTAAGCACTTATCTCTCACTTAGGATACTTACATGTGGGCTTTCTATCCTTGCAGAAAAATTTAATTCTAAGTGACACACACACATAAATGGTTTCCATGGAATCATTCTGGCAGAAGCGCTGACTGGGGAAGAAAAGCTTTCTGATTCCTTCCAGTTTATGAAGAGCCTTCCAGAATGCTTGGGGACTTTGAGATAATGAGGGAATAAAAGGAGGTAGTAGGGAAGCTCCCGAATGTACCATAAGAACAGCCTGGTGCCTCCACAGAGTGCTCACCACTAACTCTGCCCTAAGGTTTGCAACAATCCAAAAATGTCCGGGCCAGTTTGTCAGAGCCCTCTTTGCCCATGAGCCATCTGCCTGAGAGTCAAGTTACCTTCAAAGCAGTCCTGCTTCAAAGTTTGTTGCATTCCTTCCCATGTCTCAGCCTCATTTGCCATGTTTTTTTTAACTTGAATGTGTACATTATTTCTGACTTTTTAAAAAAAATATTTGCTAAGCAGTCATCAAGCTTCAAATTTGCAGTGTTTTGTGGATAACCATTTTTTTTAAATTAGGGTGTCCTTTTCCCCTTGTGAATTAATGAGGGACTTCTTAGCTAGTTTTTCTAAAGATCCCTTTCAAGTTTTAAGCAATATGGGTTTTTTATTTATTTTTGTTTAGTTATATTCCTGTATTTAGTTTCACATTAAGAGCTTCCAAACAGATGCAAAACTTTCAAAGAAGTGAATTTGAAAAGAACTGCCCTTTAGATGCTTGACTATTAGGCAGGTTTTTCTATGAACTGGTTTTGGATGATATGATCTCCTCCCTATACATACCACATTTCCAGAATCTACGCTCCTTAAACCTAATCAGATGACTTGAAATCTCCAAGCCTCTGCTTCAGTACAGATTTAAATGCCCATTTCATTTAACTATTTTGAACAGTAAACCTGTTTGGAAAAAAAATAAAAAGGAAGACAGTAGACAGTGTTGGAGAGGATGAAGAACAGTTACAAGTCTAACACTTTGCAGGTTGGGAGTATAAATTGGATAACCACTTTAGAAAACAATTGGGCATGACTATCAAGAAACTGAACACATTACATACCCTAAATCTCAGCACTTCCACTACCTGAAAAATATTCCATAAACTCTCTGCATACACACCAATAGATGTGTACAAATGCTTACAGCAGCACTGACTGTAATAGCAAAAGCTGGAAACAACTCAAATGTCCACAACAGGTAAGTATATAAGTTGTGTTACATTCTTATGATGGGATAGTGCATAGAGATGAATGGGCTACCATTGCATATAGCAAGACAAATTGTAGGGGAAAAAATTGGAAGAATATAATGTACAGAGTATAATTCTATTTATATAAAGTTCAAAAGCAAGAAAACCTAAATAATTTTTCTTCAAGGGTGCACACACAGGTATTATAAGAAAATTAGGGGAATGACTAACAGAAAATTCAGGATACTTGGTTACATTGGCTGGGGGAGGGAGGGACCCAGAGGAGATTCTGGAATACGGTTATATTCTGTTTCTTGGCTTAGGTGGTGAATATTTGCATATTTCTTTTATCATTATTCATAGAACCTGGTTCAAATAGAATGCTAATGGCATCACAATTCAACTGTGGATCAAAGTAAGTTTGCTCTGGTCTGTGGTCCCCTTGGAATCCCATGAACCAACCTGTCATGTGACAAATACATACCTGTGGTCACCATGGGAACCAAGTGAAAGAACAAATGGCTGCTATTGGAACCACATCTCAGATCCCACATGCCAGTGCCTGTGGTTCTTCTATGCAGGGTGGAATTTATTTCTTCTCGAGAATTAGATCATTTGGGTCAAAGGAAGTAAAACCACCAACACGCTATTGAGACTGAAAGTATCCATGGATGTAAGCTTCAAAGTTATTTGACTTCACTTAAATGTCTTCTAACAACAACCACCCTCAAATCCCTGATAATGTCCCTGTGGTTATTTATGAACCCTCTCTGGTTGCTCCACGAAACAGAGGAAATACACATGTTGTTCATAGGTCAACTCTCCAGATGTGGTTAATGATTTCAATACTGAAGGAGAGGGTTGGCACTGAGGGGTAGGAGATAGTTGGGGACCCTTCATCAAAGTAAAAGAAGGTGGCAACAATCACAAATTTAATTCAGAAACAAAACAGTCATTTGGTTTCAGTTGTCCCTTTCTTTTTTCACAAATAGCTCATGTCTGTGTAATGATTGGTTCAAGCTCCACTTAAAAAACAAGCCCTTAGCAAGATTCCAATTCATTGGTTAGCAAAGAGGGAAGAAAGCTTGCTTCATGCTGTAAAAAGTTTGAAGTAATTGCCCTCTCCCTGGCCTCTTTTTGTCTAAACTGCAAACTCCCGCAGTCCTGAGACTCTGCTTGGATTTTCTCCCATTATTTGAATACATAAATATAGGTCTGCAAGTGCACTGCCCCTGTTTATGAGCCTTTTAAAGATCAAAGAGTCATTTTCAGCTCTTGGGCTTGTCACATTAAACATACTGTACTTTCCCATTTGATGGGTAGTTCTTTCAGAATGATCCATTAGGTCCTTCCTATCTCATCTTAACTCTGAATCCTATCGTTTGTGTAAAGAAATGCCTTTAATGGAGGATTCAACTCAATTTCCAACATGTTAAAAGGCTCAGCGCCTCCCTTCAATGGAGCTGAATTTTAAAGGATTCAAGTCAGAGCCTCTGTATGTGTCATTCTGAAAATGTTGTAAGTCTGATTCAAAATTGGTAGGTCACTGTAACAAAAGGGAGCATCCCAAAGTCAGGAAAAAAGTAAGAGCTCACAGGATGTCACTTCTCTTGGTGTTGCCAGAAGTGTAGAGAATGGCTCCAAAGTCATGTGCAGCTTGGAGACCAAGTCACATTGCCTCACAGTCATGGTCCCTACATGTTTTTTGTTTATTTTTTTTCTTGGTAACACTTTTAAATTTAACACTGAATTCAAATATAAACTTAGGGACAACTTTAGGATTTCTTACACAGACTAAGATGACTGTGGAACAAATAAAAGTAAACATAAAACCAGAGAATAAAGAAATAAAAATGCCAGAAACTTTGAGTTTAAATTGATGAATTCCTGTAATCATAATCATAATTGAGGTTTTCACAGATCTGATTCTCAGAAGTATATCAGCCTGCTTATCCCAAAATTAGGAAGAGTTATGCATTTGGTATATGTAAAGTATATTTTGAAAGATTTCTGCCTCCAGTAATGGTTGGAGTAGTGTGTTACAGATTAATACTCCCATAAGGAACAAGGAAAAGAAAACTTTTAAGGCGTGTGTATGTGGGGTGTGTGTGTCTGAAGACATCAAACCAAAGGAAGCAGGGACTTCAGGAGCCAATTTCCTAGAAAGAAAGGGAAGTGGAAAAGAAATGAGAAGTAAGGTGAATCTGACATCTGGCAATATTTTGCTTTTCCCATCCAGGCATTTTCTGTTTCTAAAGGATGCTAAGAAGCTAATAAAGAAACTTCAGTTAGTCTTACAAAGTACAGGGATGAAATTCAAGTTTAGGACCCTTTAAGGAATAGAGATGCTGATAAATAGCCCAAACACCCAGCTGGGGTGCTCAAAGACATGGACTTGGGAGTACAGCCTCACAAATACTGAAATACAGACTCTAATAATCTCAATATCTTCATGGATTAACATAAGTTAATAACAAAATCTATTAACATAAGTTCCTCTGAATAAAATTGCCTTCTAGAGCATACAGAACTTCAAATTATCTCAACAATTTTTATACGCAATGTTTGATGTTCAGTTGGGAATTAGTTGGCACATCAAATGACACTAACAAATATCTGAAAACCAGAGAAATCTCAGATGAAAGAAATAGTCCCACATGAGTTATCCAATACATACTTCAAAATACATGCGATTAATAAATGCAAGAAAATTAGATGGTTGTATGTAGACCTTCAGCAGAAAACTTGAAACTATAAGAAGAAAAAGGCAGACATTCTACAACTGAAAAATACTTGAAATGAAATTAAGAAGTTAACCAAAGAATTTAATAGTAAAGAAGAGACAGCTGAAGAAAGGATTAGTGAACTGGAAGATTGGTAGAAAGAAATAGCCAGACCAAAATACATAATTTTAAAAAAAAAGCAATACTTACAGAAGAGAGAATAAGAGACATAAAAGACATAAGATACTTGGTGAATTATAATCAAAATTCCAGGAGAGGGAAAGGAATAGGTAAGAACAAAGAGATAACAGCCAAGAACTTTCCACAACAGTATCATCAAGTCACAGATTCAAAAGTGTTAAAAAAAAAAAAAAAGCAGTGTAAATACTAACAAAACTACACCTAGGTACATACAGCATAGTAAAATTTTTGAAAAGCAAAATCAAAGAAAAGAGAACTCTTCAAATCAGCCAGAGACAGGAAAAAAAGACATATTACCTTCATAAGAGCACCCTTAAGATTGACAATTAACTTCTAACAAGAAATGGTAGAAGACAGGAAATAATGGAGTGGCATATTCCAAGTGCTAAAAGAAAATAAGTGTAAGCTTAAGACTCCGTGGTCAGTGAAAATACTTTTTTAAGTGAGGACAAAATAAAGATAGTTTCAGACAAACAGAAAAGGAGAATCTGTCACCAATAGGATACAGAGCAATTATAAACAGAGTTCTTTGGGTAGAAGAAAAATGAATCCATAAGGAAGCAATGGAATGAAGAGCAGCGGAAATGTATATGAAACACTGATAATGTCTTGGGAGGTTTACAAAGTAGAAAGAAAATTAAAATATGTGATAATAGTAACATGAAAGGCAGGAGGAAATAAAGTATCTTACGGTCTTGCATTGTAAAAATACCAATTTACAGTAGACTTTAATGTCAAAAATGTATGGTGTAATCTAGAACAACCATGTGTAAGTGTCTGACAGGTTTTTTTTAATATTGTAATTGAAGTATCTGATGGAAGCTTTTGATTGCTAAGGAATCCATGTCAGAGATGGCTATCTCAAATAAACATATTGCCAGTCACAGGACTAGATAAAGAACCAGGCTGCCCTCCCCTCAAGTTTCTTTTGTTTTAGAGATCTCTGGTTGACTTAGATAATGGGCCACCTGGCCACTTGTTTTTCCCTTCCTGCACATTAATTTCCATTCTTACACTTTAAATTTACCAATAAAGAGTGTATCTGCAAAACTCTAGGCCCCCATCCTCAACTCCTGTAAAAGAAGAACCCCATGCCTGCTCCCTCAGTCCCTCTCTACCTGTGACCTTGCTGTGTGGCCCCAGCAAGGGCCACATGTACATGATAGAACTTATGAGTGGTAAACTTTGTCTCTTTTTTCAAAATTTCCAAATAGCTATTGCTGAGGACATCTTGCTGAGGGCAATCATAAGAACCATAAGAGCTAGTCTGGCCACAAGATTGGTTCTAAAAGGGAAGATGTCTGTGGGGAGCTCACCACAGACCCAGGCAAATGTCCCCAGCCATCTCCAGCCCATAATCACTATCAATAGGTTGAGACCAGCATGAAGTAAACTGGAGTAAAAGAACAGTAAAAGAAATTATAACCAACAAATGTCCAACAGAGTAAAGGAAGAATGAGAAATAATTTCTCCAAATGAAGTACAAAATTAAAGAAAACTTAGTAGTTAAAGAAATAGCAGTTAAAGAAACTTAGAAGCTTAAAACAGCAAAATATCTAATGTTCTACAGTTTCTGTGGAACGGGAATTTGGAAGCTGCTTAGCTTGAGGGCTCTGACTCAGAGCTTCTAACGAGATTGTCATCAGGATGTCAGCTAGAGTCGCAGTCATCTGAAGGCTCGACTGGGTCCGAGAAAGCCTCTTTCGTAAGGCGACAGGCAGGAAGCCTCAATCCTTCACGAGGTATAATTGGTTATTTAAGTGTCCTCAGAACATGGCAGCCTCACATTTTCTATGATCTAGTCTTTAAAATCACTCACTGTCATATCTGAATCTTCTATTTGGTAGGAGTTTCAAGGAAAGAGAAATAGAGTTCCACATCATAAAAGATGAAATATTAAAGAATCTGTGGACATATTTTAATCCCACAAAAAAAAATGGAAGAAAATGAATCATAGAAGGTGGGACAAATGGAAAACAAAAGACAAAAAAGAAAAGTAGATTTAAAACTACATGTGTCAGAAACTGTTAAATATAACCACTAAATATCCCACTAAATAAGAAGATTTAATAAACTATTAAAGACTAAATACACCATTAAATAAGAAGATTAACAGACTGGATAAAAAATATACTGCTTATATGAAGCATACCTTACATATGAGAACACTGAAATATTTTTAATGAAAGGTGGAAATAGATATACCTCTATGCAAACACTAACCAAAAGCAAGTGTATGTAGCTGTATCAATATCAAGCAAAGTAGTCTGGAAGGCAAGAAGCATTAGATAAAGAGGAACATTTCATAATGCTAATGACATTTTATAATAAAAGGGTTAATCCATCAAGAAAATACAATAGAGATATTAAACAAATAAAACATATTAAGAATAAGTTTATATCAATTAGTGTGAAAATTTTAATGAATGGAAAAATTCTTGGAAAAACACAACTTACCAAAACTGACACAAGAAGAAATGGTGATTCTAAATAGACCTCATAGCTGTTGAAGTAATTGGATCCATGATTTAAAACCTTCCCATAAACAAAACTCCAAGCTCATGTTTCATTGGTAAAAAGTCTGTGTACAATTAGTGTTAGAATTAATAACATCAATTGTACACAAACTTTTTCAGAAGATATAAAGCTCATTTCCCATATCATTTTATAAAGCCAACATAAATAACCTCCATACCCAAAACTGGTAAGAATATTGCAAAAAAGGAAAAGTACAAAACAATCTTGCTCATAAGCTAATAGGGAAAAAGGTTAAACAAAATACTATCAAACTAAATTCAGCAATATATATATATATACACACACACATATATATAAATAACCCATCAGATCAAGTTGAATTTGTTCTAAAAATTCAAAATGACTTACCATTCAATAATCAGCAGTTTGTTAGAATAATATGAAGTGATTTTATTTATGCAATAAGATACTACCAGTAATGGAAATTAATAAACTACTGCTTCAGCAGCATGATCTTTTTCCAAACATAAAGTTGAGTTAAAAAGTTGAGCGAAAAAGGAACATGTGCTGTATGATTCATCTATATAATTTTCAAAAACAGGCAAAGTGAATATAAGGTTGCTGGGGTCAGGGTAGTAAACACTTCCTTCCTTTAGGAAGGAAGAAGGGGATTGTGATTGGAGGGAGTGTAAGAGGGGTGTCTAGGGTCCCAGAAATATTCTCTCTGATATGGGTGGTGGTTATATAGGAAGGTCCTCATTTTGTAATAATTCATCAAGCTAAATCACAAGTTATGATCTGTATATTTATCTTTACATATACCTCAAAACAAAAAGCTATATAGAGATTTGAATGTCAGGACTAAAAGCTCTCATTTAGACATACTAGACCTAATAATAAACCAAGTTACACTAAATCGAAATTGCATAACACTTTGCAATTCAAAAAAGTGCATTTAGACATCACTTTATGTGCTGTTTCCGTCAGTCATCAGAGGTAGCGTGGGGTGTGTAGGTGGTATTAATATTATTCCCAGTGCAGAGATGAAGAAACTGAAATATTTAGAAGTTCAGTGAGACATCCAAGGTAAGATAGTGATTATCACAATGCCGAGTCATCAAATAACAAGAGAACAATGAAGGGTTATTGAACCATTGACCATCCTTTCCCCTTGGAGTCCAATTCAGCACAGCTCATTTAAACCACCTCAGTGGAATTCATAAACATGGCTATATATGAACATGCCTATAAGATTCCTTTTTTACCATTGCTTTTCCAAGAATATAACACAACTAGATCATCCCGTGTGAAATGGTAGATGGGGCACAGACTTTGAAGTAACAAATCTGAGGGGCAAAAATCCACACCCTGTCATAAGTTAAATGTATAAATTTGCATGTGGTACTTATTGCTCTAAGCATCACTTTCCTAATCTACAAAATGGGATGAATAATATGTCTCACAATTGAGTTGTTGCAAGGAGTAAATTAGATGACTTGGGAAAACTGCCTCGAGTGGTGCCTAAAAGCAACTGGGCTCAGTTGTGTCAGTCCTCCCCTCCCCCTGCAGTCACCAGCTTCATAAAGGAAGTAAGTCATGTGCTCTATGGAGATCAACCCAAAAACCCTTCAAATAATTGTGGAATAAGGCACAGAGGGACCCCTGGGTTCATCTAGTCCTGCAGAGGTCCTTGCAGACGAACTGACTTATTCAAGGTCATTACTCAGGTACAAGCTTTTTGACTCAAAACCCAGCTCTAAAACCCACTTAGGGTCCCAAACTCAGATAGATCTATCCCCTGGCACCACCACTACCTATTTTCCTTTTCCCCTGGAAAGAGGAACTGTTCCTGCTTCATTCCAGCTAAAGGCAAGAGTGAGACCATCTGAAGCCCTCAGGATCAGGCTCGAAAACCGAGGGCTGGCTGCAGACGGGAGGCCGTCGGGCCCTCTCCGTTTCTCCCATTGCATGTGTCCGTAGCACACGGTCATTTCACTGGGAGACTTGACTACTTTACCCTTAGTCTTCTCTTAAGAAGTCAGAGAGGGCACTCTGTGTGTTCTTTATTTTTATATGCCCAGTGCAAAAAAAGGGAGTGGGGAGTAAGTCTCAAAAAAATTTACATAGAGGGAAGAAAGGGAGGAAGGAAATCAAATTATCTTAGGGGCAAAGGAAGCAAGGTCTGTCTTTAAGCCCCCAGTTTCTGTCTCCGTGCCCCGTCCTTCCCTCCCGCGGCTGCGACCACTGCATTGAGGCTTCCCAATTGTTCCATATTCTTTCTACCTTTCTTTCCAACGTCCTCTCATCCCAGCCAGTGCTCAGAAAAGGCCCCTGGGCCAATGATTTACAAGCTTCTGTGATTAGAAATCAGCGTGTGGTTTGTTTTTCGGGTGGGACATGCATTTTGAGTATCCCTTGGAAGTACTGATCCCTTGTTAAGGGAAAGCAGGCAAGGGAGAGGGGCGTTTGGAGGCAGGGATCCTCCTCAGTGGCCACAAAGTTGACCCTTGCTTAATCTCATGGAGAAAAGTAGACCTGGAGCTGCTGGCTGAGTCTTGAAGCTCTCGGACTTCATTCCCTTTAGTCTTCTCAGGCCTTACCCCTGACACACCCAGTTCCCCTCCGGGCCACCTGTTCCTTGGTGACTCTGATCAGGGGCCTCTCACCACAGGTGCCAGTGTGTGCTGGGTCAGTAGCCACCTGCTCTGGGTTCTGCTGCTGAATGAACCCATGTGGCTCAGCCATCACAAACATCAGTCAAACAGTATAATGCAATACTTGCTACTTAGTATTTGCTGCGTGTGGTTTATGTGGCATGGTCCTCCCTGCCTCTGCCACAGGGCCTGGGCATGAATACTTAGCTGTAACCTGGCTGCTGCTAGGCCTAATGATTACTTTTTGGTCCCTTTACATGCCTACATCCTTTCCCTTCAGCTAGAGGCAGATATATTTCTAGAGTGCATCTGGGACCATCTTTTGGCATCTTGCCTTTAGGAATGAGGTTGGTGGCACCTGTGGATGCACAGAATCAGCTAAGGTCAACCAAGCCACAGACTGAGGTAGCCTACAGGGGCATATGAGGTAGGACTCAAGGGTCCATTCCCTGCATTCGGGGGGATTCAGATAGAGGCCCTATAAGGGAAGCCTGTAAGGGGAGGGTAAGAGGTGCTCACATTTTCCCTTGAAGGCTCAGGTCTACCTAGTGGACACTACCTCCAATGGATGATTTAACTAAAGGGACCACACATGCCCTTCTGGTAAGGGAGATCTGCGCTCCCTAGAAAAGCGGCAACAGAACTTCTCTATTAAAGGTACAAGGGCAGGGCCATAGCCATCCATACTCTTCCTAAATTACGAGAACAGACACAGTGATGGTGCTGCTGGCAATCATAAGAAGTAGCATGTATTGAGTAATACATGCAATATATAATATAATAACATATATTGATTGCTAACTCTGTGCCTAGCCCTTATGAAGCACTCTACATGGATTTTCCCAATTAATCTTTAAAATAACTGCATGAGAGATGCATTATTATTTTTATTATTATTATTTTCACATTACAGATAAAGCACCTGAGCCTTAGAGAAGTTTCCTCAGGTCCCACAGTGTGCTCAGAAGCTTGCTCATGGTCACACAGACAGTGAGTACAACACCAGGGTTCCAACCCAAGTAATCTCTCTCCAGAGCAAATGTTCTTGTTCTGTATAATATACTGCCTTTCTACAGAACAGGCTCTTGTTTATTGAATGGGTAAATAAATAAGTGAGTAAAAAAATATTGATAGAGTGCTTACTATATGCTAGGACTACTGCTAACTTTCCTAATCTGCACAACCAGGTAGATGTTGCCATCAGGCCCTGAAACAAGAAACACAGAAGGTTGGACGGGAAAGTGATGGGCTGAATTCTGGCTGTGTGGAGTTGGGATATCTGTGCGGGGCTCTGGATAATGCTGAGAGGCTCTGCACAATGATCAATCTCCCTACATCACTCTCCTCCATGAGTTTCCAACCCCTGCTGAGGTGGACAAGGAGAATTGCATTTCCCTGGCATTGTTCATGTATCTGTAAACTGAGTGTGTCCACATCTCTCTAAGGAGTCTGCTTGCTTTTGGATGGGACAGAGCTTTCCTCACACATTTGCAGGTCCTGTTTCAACAGTGACTGATTGACTCAATGACTGAGTCATTGACTAAACATGACTCTCCTCAAATTTGGGTCATAGATTGCTTGGAGAAGCTGAAGTTTCAAGAGTCCACACATCAAACCTGCTTGATATGTATGTCTTTTGGTCAAACAGGAGAATTCCGGTAGCTTCCTTTGAGACACCCCTGACGTGCTGTCAGAGTTGAATTACGTGTTTTCAATTAGCTGTTGATGGGCTTATACCAGAAACAGCATCCTTCAAGGTTCAGTACAAATCCCATCTTCCCCATGGAGCACTCTTTGAGCATCCTGGCCCATAGCAATTCTCCATCCTCAAGAAAACCAGCAAAACTCATGTCTGGACCATAATTTGGCGCTGGGCACTTATCACTTTGTTCCGTTATATCTTATACCAACTGTAAGCTCCACAGGGGCAAAGACTATGCCCTCTACTTCTTTGAGTAGCAAGATATGATTTTTTAGATATGTACTAATTCCACAAATCTTTATTGTGCATCAGTGATATGCCAACTAGGAAGGCAGTAGGGACAAAATAGCAAAATGCCTTCCCCTGTGGAGGCACTCTCCCCCACACTGCCTTGTTCTCCCCACAATTCTCCTCGCTTATTCCTGCTGAAACACACATTCACTAGTGAGATCGGGTTATACAGAGTACAGAGGTCAGAGTCAAATTTTTTAGAGTAATCTCCAAAGAATGCCAAGCCCAGGTCAAACATAATATGTTGAAAAGAGCACAGCTAAGAGTAAAGAGACTGGAAAGGGCTGCCCAAGCTAGGGGCCGAAGCCTGAAGGGGAGAAAATGATGGGTGTCTAAGGACAGTCCCATGCCCTATCCTGCTGGTGAGCTTGGAACCCACTCATGCCAGCAAACAGTTGTTTGAAATTGGCCATGATGGGAGTTATCAAGCCTCTGAAACCAGCAAATGCTACGAAGTTGGGTCTTTCTGCACCCTTCACCCCCAACCCTAGAGCACAGATAAGCCTGCAACCTCACAGAGTTATGATTAATCCAATCCTGTACACTTGAGATCCAAAGAAGAAAAAGAGGAGGAGAATGACATAGCCATGCGCTGGTTGCCTGAAGATGGCCATATGGGATCACCAGCCTCTCCACAGAAGCCAAGGACAGTATAAGTCAGAGACCAGATGGCGTGATCTTAGGCAGATGCTGTCTTGGGAGATTTTGAGGTGGCACCAGGAAGACCCAAAGAGCAGGAACTTCTAAACTCACTGAATGCAGTCCCAAGGCAACCAAGGAAAACACCAAAATGAATGAGTTTACTCTGAAATAAATAAGATTTTTCTATCCAGATTAATCTGCTCAGGCTACCATAACAAATTACCACAGTCCAGGTGGCTTAAACAACAGGAATTTATTTCTTACAGTTCTGGAGGCTGGAAGTCCCAGATCAAGGTCCACCAGGCTCACTTGTGGGTGAGCACTTTGTCCTCACATGACCTCTCATGGGAGAAGAGTGACCTCTTTCTTCCTCTTCCTGTAAGGTCACCAGTCCTAAAGGACCAGGCCCCCAGCCTTATGATGCCACAACCTCAATTACCTCCTGCAGGCCCTATCTCCAAATGCAGTTACATGGGGATAAAGGCTTCCACCTTTGACTTTGGGGGGACATATTTCAGTGCATGGCACTGTCACTAGGTAAGATACTCATAGGGACTGAGTGGACTCTTTGTTGGTGGGGTTGTGACTAATGGGCACCCCCTCCTGGGCTGCTGCAAGTGTGAATTGCCACAACCCTGTGGATGGGAGTTGGGAAATAGCTGTAACTAAAGCATTTACCTTTATTCCAGTGATTCCACCTCTGGGAATTTTTCCTATTGACCTGCCTTCACCTATGCAATCTGACATACGCACAGCAATTAACCGTCTTGTCTACAAAGGAAGAAAGATTGGACACAGCCAAGTATCCCTCAGTAGGAGACAGGTTAAATCAATGATGAAATATTCTCAACTATAAAATAATGAAGAAGCTCTCTACATAATGATATGGGAAGGAAGAAAGAAAGCTGCAGAACAGTACAAATAATATGCTACGTTTTATGTAAAGGGGAGGAATAAAATGAACTCACATTTGGTCCTATTTTTAAAATATTTACAAGAAAGTAATACAATGGGAACAAGATACCATAAGTTATAGCTTTTTTATATTGTTTTACTTTAATATAGTATGATTGTATGATTGTGTGGTCTATTTAAAAATAAGAAAAAAATTTAAAGTTGCATTCCTCTATATCTGAACTTGACGCTTAGAGAAATTTCTACCTGCTCCATCTATATCCTGCACATTGAAATATTCAAGGAGTGTTTCCTGGTGGACTAATTCTGACCCTACGGAGCCAGGAAGATGACATTCATCAGTCCAGTGAGGAGGCGATGGGAATCAGCTCCGGCTGCCCCTGCCTGAGGAGCGTGGGTTGAGCCTGCCTATTAGCATATGACTTCAGGCAGGCCACTGTCCCTCTCATGGCTTCAATTCTTACTTTATAAGGGAAGTTAGCAGTTCAGTTCAGCAAATATTCACTGGGAAGTGACTCGCATCCTAGAGACTGAAATCCAGCGCCTGCCCTCAGAGCTCCTCACAGACTGGTTGGAGGAGGCAGGCAAGGCAGGGAAAAGGGTGGCAGAGTGTGGCAGGGACCAGGCCAGAGGTGTGTGCAGGGAGCTCCTGGACTGGAAGAGGGCTGCCCCTAGGAGACTTCTGCAGGACAGGCGGAGGGGCGAGGGTCCCCTCCAAAGAGAAGAGTGGGAGCAAAGGCTTAACTGGGACGCAGGAGGGCAGCCCAAGCAGCATGCGTCATTGAACGTCAGCGCGGGGTGGGAAGGGGTGGCGGCGGCGGCTGTGCGTGCGCTCCTCCCGAGCTCCAGCCCCTCTGATTCTCCAGGAGGCTGTGGTCTAACAGGGGCCCTCGGGGGAATCGCGTGGAAGTAGCCGTCAGCCTCTGTGATGGGGGCAGTAGCCAAGTCAGGGGCAGTAAAAGCACAACAAAGCCCCACAGAGGGCCAGGGCCAAGGAGGAGTCCCTTCACATCCCCCGGGGCCAACGCGAAGAAGGCAGGAGCCTCCCCTCCAGGCCCCCGCTCTCCAGGTTCTGCAGAAGCTGCCTCCACAGCTGCCGAGGACTTAGGGAGGGGGCCCCTGGCACGTGCAGTCCCCACCCCCAGCACCTCTTCCCCTTGGTGTCCCTGGGATCTTGAGCTCATTCTGTCCGCAGAGGACTGTGCCCACCCTGCATCTCTTTCCCTTTCCCCCGCCTCAGGGTGAGCCCTGCTTCTAGCTGCTGGCATGCCCAGCTGGTCAGTGGCCTGGCAGATCAGACCTGGGGTTATGTTGTACAGTATCGTCCTCATCTCATTTGACCTCCCCAATGATCATGGGAGGTTATAGTCCTATAGTCATTGTACAGATGAGACAATGAAGCTTAGGAGGGTTAATTTGCCCAACGTGTCAGGGATACTTAGTGGCAGAGCTAGGATTCAATTCCACATCCCTCTTTCCAAGCAGGGCAACTAAGGCTAGACACTAAGGTCTGTTCATTTGTTTGCTTGGCCAACATGGGAGCTGTACCAAGCTTTGCCCCAACCATCTGAGGTGAGCCTCTCCCATGACCAGCCCACCCCACTCATCCCCACATCCCAGGACAGCCCCGCCCCCTCCCCTGAGCATGGCTGGATCCGATTAGCAAAAGCAACCACACTCACAAGGGTGCCCCACTTGGCTCCGGAAGTTAATTAAGGACCGTCTGAAAGCCTCCAAAGGGCCTGCAAGCTCCAGCAAGACATGGCCCACATAGTTTAATCCAAACTATTTGCTGTGTTTTTCCCCTTCCTGGTGAACCAGTCCTTACCTGTTACTTGAACCTGATTAATTTTTTAAGCTGTTCGTTCTTGGTGCCAACCATGAGCCAGCCTGCTGGTCATATGGAGGGTGGGGAGGTGGCTGGAAGCCTGACAGTGATAATCACTGATCAATAAATATGCCATTGTTTACTGGCTGTACCATGAGGCACCTGGGTCTGTGCCAGGCTTGGCCGCCCAATCATGGTGATGATGCACACATGAGACTTGCAGGCTCAGCCAGGATGTGGTAGGAGCCCGAACTCTCCAGCCTAGAGTGTCTAAGGCAGGGCACTTTGGGGCTGTTGGCCCATTGGCCCTCACGGTCTTGGGAAGAGTCTTAGGATGGGACAGACAGCCCCATGTCCCACTGACCCCCTGCCTCCTGGTCTGTGTCCTGCCAGCATAAAGCCCCTTGTATCTGAATGCACTCGTAGTCCCCACCTCAGTGCCAGCACTTAGATCAGGGTTCAGCTAACTTTTCTGTAAGGAGCCAGACAGTACATATTTTAGGAGTCGCAAGCAAAGTAGCAGAGCTGAGGATATTGTACAGGTATTTATCTAACAAGCAAGAAAACATCCTGCCACACATTTTTACTGATGAAATTTAAAATACAACCATATTAATAATTAAGCACAATTTTAAAAATACAAGACAACTAATGAGAAAAATGGAATTCTTTGTGTGTGGGGGCAGATAACATTTCCCTTGATTGAGGTTCAGAGTTAGGGATCTCTGTCACCAAATCAGTTGAGAATGTTTGCCATTCTTACCTCAGAGACCAGACAAAACAGGTGCTGGGACGGATTTGGCCAAAGGACTGTAGTTAGCAGACCCTTGCCTCTGAAGGAAGTATCTCACCAAGGTACTGAAGCAGCCTCCCCACCGACCTCCCTGCCTCCATTCCTGTTCCCTGACCATCCATCCTCCAACTGGCACCAGACAGACCTTTGCGAAGACTGTATTTAGTCCTTAAGCCTTTGCTCAAAATCTTCTGTTGCCCTCCCATTGCCATTTTGGCCTAGAATGTTGGAGTCTGATTTGGAAAGCTCATACATCAGGAGAATGACGGCCTCCTCCCCCATGGCAACCCCATTTGGCCTCACTGAAGCTGAGAGCAGGACCCTGACAGCTGTGTCCCAGGACAGCAGGCAGAGGGCACTGCCATGGGTCCCCTGCTGGCAGCACTTCTCCACCTGATAGTCAAGGGGTGACATGGAGAAATAAGAGGGAACTGGTCTGCTAAGTGCAATATCAGCAAGGCATGACATTCTTAGAGCTCAGTTTTAGGCAGGCTGGCAGGTGCTCTGAGCAGCCTGGGTCAGTGTAATCTGCACCAGGCTGGGCCCGAGGTCTGGAACTCCACTTCCCTCTAGAACTTGGCCTCTGATTGGCTCTGTGGCCTCAGCCAAGTCACCAGCTTTTGGGGCCCCTGTGTCTTCATGAGTAAAAAGTAAGGGGCGGTTGTCCCCTAACTTCAGATAATCAGAATTAATGTGGAACTTCAAAAAAAAAACAGATTCCTGGGCCCCACCCAGAGTTTACTGAATCAGGAGGTACAAAATTAGGTGTGTGTGTGTGTGTGTGTGTGTGTGTGTGCGCGCCCATGTGCAAATACAAATAAATACATGCACATACATATAAATAAAACACATATGTGAATGTAGACATACATATATGCAATATATATTCATATGTAGTGTGCATGTATGTTTTATATGCCATATATGCATATAAATGCATGTGTGTGCATATACACATGTATATATACATATGTGCACATATAGATATATGTGCATACACACATATACCAGACTGTATATAAAGATTCATATATATTCCTATATATTGTGTATTTGTGCATGCATGTGTTTGTATACATATACATACACACATAAACCTGTATATATACACCTGTGCATACATACACACATACTACATATACATGTATGTGTATCCTTTTGGTGAGTTTGATGATCACCATTCAAAACACACTTTAAAGACACACTGTTCCTGGGCTTTAAGTGTCCATGTGATAAAGAAAGGTGGTGCCTATAAATTCTCTGTGTCATACAATCTAATGATAAACATAATTACAAATAATTGCTAAGCCCAGAAGTTGAAGCCACATGAAAGAATCTCATGTCTCCCAAGTTTAAGAAACACTAATGAACAACTAGACCTCCATTTTAAAGGAGACTGTAAACACTTACAAGCACTCTGCAGTTTCCATCCTGCTTTGTCCCCTTGACACCCACAAGAATCTGGAGATTATTGTTCCCATTTTACAGAAGATTCCAGAGGCTGCCACTTCCCAGCATAACTCAGTAAGAAGGTGCCAATCTGGGATTTGACACTAGGCTTCCAAACATCGAACTCAGGGTTTTTTCTACCAGGGAAAGAATGATTTTGAACACTTTTTCAGAAAGGCTCAGTTGGACAAGCACAAATTACTGCAAATTTCAATTCATAGAATCCAAAGTAATGACATTATAGTTATATCAGGACTGGCACATGAGAAATTATAGTTCTTTACAAATTCCCTGGCCCTACAAATTTTTACTGAGAAAAGTTTCCTTATTTACACTTGCTCAGAGTTATGCAGTTCCTGCTTGTTTACACAAGCAAAGTAAAATTTTACGGCTAGATTTCTCTTGACAATTACCTTAGAAGGAACACCAGGCGCTGGACCCAATGTGCCCTTCATCACCTGTGGGTGGAGAGGATGGCGTGGGGTGACACTGACACAATCCCACTCCCTCATTTGTTCATGTGATGGACATCTGAGTGTGGCAGCATCGTCTCTGGCAGATGACTTGCACCACCCTGTTTCCCACAACCAGATGAAGTGAGGAAGTCAGGAGACAGGCAGAACTCCTATAACCAAGGGGCAGGTGAAGGCCTCCGTGGCGAAATGAGCATGGCACTGTCCCTGGGCCTCCGGCACTGCCTGCCCATAGTCACCTCCCAACACTGAGGCCTCATGCTGAGTACTGAGAACAGGAGACTGGCATGGTCTGATGCTGATTTGGTTGAAGGCAATTGTTGGTAATGTCCCCCAAGGAATCCTGGGAAAGAATGATTTTGAACACAAGCATGATTGCCGTCTAAATTAATACTTGGTATGGCACATAAGACCCAAATCTTTATTCTTTTGTCATGTTGGCTTCCAATCACTCCCAACCCATTCACCCATCCATCTCTGCCTCTACCTGTGCAACCAGTCTGCAGAAGGTAGGCCTGCCTGGATGCCCACTAGCATCCTGGGACCTACTCCTTCTATCTTGCTAATGCATCTTGTCTCAACCTTGGATGGACACCCAAGGGCTTTGCAAAATACTGATACCTGGTGGCACTCCCAAAGATTTTGATTCATAGTCTGGTCTGTGGCCTGGCCATCAGGATTTCTAGAAGCTTCTGGGTAATGCTAACATGCAGCAGGGTCAGAAACCTTGTCTCCAAACTTCCCTGAGACTTGTCATTCTGGAGGCTCCAGCTCTATGTAAAGTGAAAGATTAAGGTTTTGATTGATGTAGGAAGGCAGCAAATATAGTAAATGACTGAGGTCCCTACATCTCTCCAGATGATCAGCGGCTCTCCACGGCTCTCTGGAGTTTGGCCATCCCTGAAGTTTCCCGTGTAATGTGGGCTGGAAGTGATGTATGCACCCAAACACACGCCCAACTATGAAAAATAATTAATGCTCCCCAACCGAATTTAATGAAAAGCTACTTTTAAAACATAATGGTTCTCTTGTTGGTCTGTAGACAATTATCAGGGTTATATTTTTTCAAATACCTGTGTAATACAGAGGCTGCTTGAAAGTGAACCATTCATTAAAAATGTACTAAAAAGTCTTAAGTCTTTCAAATAGATTTTAAAGGATTTGTCTTGCATTTGTTGCCTATGGCTATGGTTACAAATTATCATAGACTCTTACAGTTCTGGTGTTCAGAAGCCTAAAATGGGTCTCACTGTGCTAAAATCCAGGTATCAGCAGGGCCATATTCCTTTCTAGAATCCATTTTCTTTCCTTTTCCAGCTTCTAGAGGCATTCCATGTTCCATGGCTCACAGACCCTTCCTCCATCCTCAAGTCTGGCAAGTGCAGGTTGAGTCTCACAGCGCCATCTCTCTGGGTCTGACTCAACCCCCCCATTTAAGGTCCCTTGTGATTGCACTGGCCCCACCTTGTAGTCCAGGCTGAACTTTATCTTGCGGTCAGCTGACTAGCAGTTGCGGTTACATCTGCCACCTTTAATCCCCTTTGATGTGTAATAAACATAGTCAAACACTCTAAAGATTAGGACCTGGACATCTTTAAGGAGCCATTATGCCCACTTTGTGCCCAAATGAATTGATGACAAATTATTCTAAGGGCATAAATGGAGCTTTAAAACATGTCATAGCAGGGGAGGGAAATAAAAAAGCTTATCACCAAACTGGGACCCGTGTGTCATCCAAGTGTATCAGGAGTAGGGACGGCGCCCCTGACATCTGGCCTTTAGCTGAATCCCATCTACTCACGGTGAGTGCAGCAGCTGCAGTCACCACTCATGCTGTGGCTGTGAAAAAGCAACAAGATTTTTAGCCTTTTGAGGGATACTCTGGGAGAGCCCAGGTGGGAGCTGGTCCTTCCTGAAGAAGTCTTTGCTCCTTCCTACGTGCATGAGTGCCCCCCACCCTGTGTGTGTCTCTTCCTCTATTGGCCTCTGCCTCTGGGCATCCTGGTGCTTTATGAATGTACATCTGTCCCTTTTCCCCCATCAATCACCTTCCTCTCTCTCTTTCTACGTTTTCCTTCTCTGCCTGTCTCCTCTGCCTCTATGTGTCCACTGATCTCTATCATTTCTAGTTCTGTCCATTCTCACTCGCCTCCTCTGTCTCTTTCCTTAACAAACCTCAGTATTAAACCAAAATATATATTTTGTTATTTTTTTATTAAATGGAGTTTTCTGTTTCACGCTGTTCACCAAAAAAGTAGATAACATTGTGTGTATTCCTCTCTCAAAATGAAAACTTGGTACTTAATCATTTCCAAATCATGTAGTTCTTGGTTGATTTTTCCCCCTTTGTAGCACAAGGGCCCCACATAGGAAAAACTTACGTTGTAAGTGAATAGACAGCATTTTGAATGGAAGCGCAGAGGACTGACTTTACGTTGTCCTCCAAAGTCCTGTTGCCGGTGCAGCAGCAGGCCAGTTCAAGGGATGGGCAGTTAGGCCTTGAGTGCAGCCTTGAGTCTGGTTTTGTACTTGTAACTTTTTTTGTTTTTTAGATCCTGATGTGTCACAAGGTGGCTATGCACTGTCCCTCATATAGATGTTCTGGGCCCCATCATGATATCACTCAGGGACTTAGAGTGTCCAGAACCTTCCATGGCCCTGCCATCCACCTCCTCCTTCTCCACTGATAGGCAGGATCACAGCTCTTCAGAATTTGAGGGAAAGATGCCCCTTCAGGTGCAAGATGATGGCACGTGCTGAGAAGGCTCTGACTTGGGCCAGGCCCTTTGGGTGATCTGCATCCCTAAGCTACAGGCCAATGCAAAAGGGTTTCCCCCTCAATCTCCCAGCTCCACTGGGATGGGTAAACAGCTGCTGACTCTCTTAGGCTGCTCCTCATCCATCAGAATGCCTGCCTGAGACCTCTCTTTGTTCTTTTATTTTTCAAGAGGTAAATATTTACTTACAGGTTTTCCTTCTGATATAAACTTACATGCAAGTACAATGCAGCCAAGTAAGCTAAGTCCTTACTAAGATGGAGAACCTCGCCATCGCTCCAAAAAGTTCCCCTGTTTCCTTTCTTGGTTAATCCTTGCCCCTAGGGCATTCCTCTTATTTATTGTTAAATCAATAATTCTATAGGGTATGTAATAGGAAACTTGGAATTTATTTTATACTTTAAAAATATGTAATAAAATTGAGTGCATATACCAAATGCAAACTCCTGGATGTTCATTGAATGGGAGGTTAATCAAATACTGATATTTGGGGGGTTTTTCTTAGTTGTTTTTCATTGTGATAAAAAACACATAAAATTTACTGCCTTGCCCATTTTTAAGGGTACAGTTCAGTGGCATTAAATGCACCCATAATGTTATGCAACCATCACCACTCTTTGTCTCCATAATTCTTTTCATCTTATAGAATTGAACCTCCTTACACTGTGGTATCTTTTTGTCTGGGAATGAGAATCCTGATTTTGGGCAATCTCCCTGGCCTTCACCTCGTTGGTTTTCTGCTCTTTGCTGCTGGGAAACCATTTCTGGTCAGATTAGTAGAATATTTTTTTCTTTCCTTCCTTTTCTTTTTATCTCTCCCTTTTCTCTGCTTCTTATGTTTCCTGTCTTCTTTCTTTCCCCTTTTCATTTTTCTTCTTTTTTCCTCTACCTCCTCCCTTTCACTGTCTTTCTTCCTTTCTTCACTTCTACCCTTTCATTTTGCACGGGTCTGTCTTTTCCTCCCACTTTCTCCAGCCCATCTTCTCCGCCCCATTCATTTTCCTACTCTCTTGCCTCATTCTTTCTGACCTGTGAAGGATCCCTTAAGATATTCCAGACAAGAGACCAGGACCCACCTGCTCTGGGACAGACCAAGATGGAGACAGAGCTGAAGTCACCAGGCAGCGGAAGGAGGTCAGAGGATGAGCTGCCACCAGGCGCCTCCAGGGAGGGCGGCCCTGGCTCAGGGTGCCATACTCAGCCTGCAGCAAAGGAGGGAGGCTTGGGAGGCAGTTCTTGTGCCCCAAGACTGGATCTGGAGATGGAGAAACAAAGCGCAGCCACCTGGAAAGGCAGGGAGACAGGGCAGCCCAGGAGGGGCTCAGCCCAAGGACAGGCAGAGTCCCAAACATGGTCGGTCTCTCAGAACTCAGATGCCATGTGACACGTTCTCCGGTGACACTGGTATTCTGAGTAGAGGGGAGGCGGTTGGCTGGCTCATAAGCTGACCTGACCGTGAAGTATCTAAGTGCATCTCTCAGAACACCTTTTCAGGGGCACCAACGTACAGAGAGCTGCTTCCTTGGGCAGGACAGTTGGCTTCTGGATCCAACTTACTTCCAAAGACTAATTTCCTACCCCCACCCGGGGCTGCCAGAGGGTGGAGGTTTGGGGGAAGCAAGGCTTGGCTATTCTGGGCCACCAGTTACTTATCAGAGAGCTGAGTGTTTTTCCTCTGGCCAAGCACTGCAGTGCTGGTTTGAACTGGGACATGAACCACGGTGTGGTGGGGTGTTCATAAACTAAGCATTATGGAAGCAGAGCCCTCCCCCGTGACCCAGATGCCAGGTGTGAGGGGAGGGGAACAAGGGGTCAGGGTGTGTCAGGAAGGAGGCCTGGGGACCATGGGACAAGCAAGATGAGGTAGATAAGGGCACAACCCGGGGCAGGCAGGAAAGAGCATTGAGTGTCAGAAGCTGCTGAGCGTGGTGCCACTTGGGGAAATAAGCCATGAGTTCTTACACAGACTCGTGAAGAAAAGGTGCACAGATGGTGGGGGGGGAGTCAGGAGTGGGCAGTCTGGGAGTGGCAGGTTGGCAAAAACCTTGAGAACAAGGGTAAAGATTTTGAACTTTCCCTCTGAGTCAAAGTGTGCTCGCAACCCATTAAGAGGTATGAAATAAAGGCTTGGGGTGCCAGCAGCATTGATTCCAATAACATAGAATGGAATGCAATGGAAAATGTCAGAGAGGGTGTCACAAAGGAAAAGTAAACATTATATCATGAGTTTCGTCTTGTGTGTTTTTGTGGGGGGGCTGTATCCATTGATGCATGTGCATACAAGCATGTGTATATGCACATACGTATGGAGTGAGTCACAGTCTACACTGAATTCCTTCACTGTGGGCTTTTGAGTAATGACATGTTGACATGGATGTTTTAAGGTGAATCCAGAAGCGTCTGGGGGGATTGGTTTCAGGTAAGAGGGCTTGGCAGGGAGTGACCAAGAAAGGAAGCAATTAGAAGTTGGGGGACAGGAGTGGAAGTCTCAGATCTGGTGGTTACAAAGATGAGCGGTCACCAGCCCCACTGAGAGGAAGAGGCCCTGCCCCAGGGGGGTCTGAATAATGGGAGACAAGGACCCCATAACTCCCAGGATTCAACAGCCCGTGTCCAGGGTGGGGCCAGGGCCCTCTAACTCCTGGCCCAGGGGCCACCTCCAGGCTGCCGCAGTTCCCAGGGGAGGGGAGCATGTGTGTGTGCGTGTGTGTATTTGTATGTGTGTTTGGCCATAAAATTGTTTTTCTAGAACTCCCACTGTTTCTGTGTTTCATCTTAATTTCCTTTTTGGATTTTCAAATTTTTGTTTTAAAAGAAGCTTAAATTTTGAATACCAAGCTTTAATATTGAGCATTTTCACTTCATATCACGGTGCACAAGTGAGAAGGACAACCTGAGGTAGGTATACTACATGTTGAATATGACTGATCCCCTAGAAGCTGCTTTTATAGATGAGTTTTGCAGAGCTGCAAAGAATAAATGCAAGCCCAAATTAGGAGTGGGTGAAAACGCCACATCTGTCACTTGTTCTAGCTTCTTTCTTCTTTCATGGGAGGCAAAAAGAAAACGGGTGCTTTTTTTCAAACTTAGAGTCACATTCACAACCACCTAGAGATCTGGTGCTCTTGTTTAATAGCTTAAAACTCACCTTCATAAACAAATGCCTTGTTATCATCATGTCATTTGCTAAGTGCTATCAAAAAATTAAAGACACACATTTGCTCATATAGATGCTGTCTTTTGATGAGACTGTCCTCCCCGGTGGCAGGAGTAGCTGACTGCAATTTACTAAATTTGTGTACCAACAGATACACGTGCAAAAATCCTGTGCCAGCTGTGGGCCTACATATGCCACAGCGGAGAAGAGAATGGAGAAAGAGCAGAAGGGCTGCCCACCTCTCAGTGCCTAAGAGTATGAAACATGGGGACAGACTTCCTGCTCCGAGCGAAGGTCCTGCTTACACTTCAGCAGGTAAACTGCTCCTGGGAAGCAAATCCCGTGAAGATAAAATAAGTACAGTGGGATGAATATATTCAGTCAGCCAATGAAGAGAAAGATCACGAAACAGTGTGCTCATTATAAGCACATTTTATTAAAAGTATACATATACTTTAGGTGAAATGCATATTTTGTATATAGCTGATGGATATCACCTAAATATGACAATTGTTCATTCCCTGAATTGTGGGATAATCGACAATGTTAATTTCATTCTTGATAGTTTCCTCTATTTTCTGAACTTTCTATTAACAGGAACCTGGTAACCCTTGAAGAAAGTATGCTGTTCTGGTTGGAAATATGTAGAGGTAACTGAAGAAAATTCCAGAGAGATGTGCTCTTTCCTGCTCCATTTAGCATTCAGTATGAAAAAAGGATGGCCTCCTGGCAGGGTTTTGGTGAGACTGGACAAATAATGTATGAAAATGTATGACATGAAATAACTTGGAGGAGAGACTGGTTATCTAAGAATACACACACACACACACACACACACACGTACACATGCTCTGACCCTCCACCTACACCCCATCAATCTAATCAGGCTTGGGCTTCCGGGAATTTCAGGTTGAATTGGCAACACCCACTCACCAGGAGCCGAGGCCAGGCCAGATGAAGGTCAGATCTCCACAGAAAGAGAGGGGACATAGAAGGGACAACTGAGCATGCCAGCGCCACCTCTGAGCCCATGAAAACCCAGTCTTTTCGCAGTACATCCTCAACTTGAATTGCACTTCGATGAAACTGAGAAGCCAGAATCCGTTTCTGTGATTTGTAACCAAAAGGACCTCACCACCCACACAGCTGTTTTAATGAACTGGGGCCCCTTTCCTCTCCCTCCCATTCCTACAGCTGCAGGTCTAGGCTCCCAGCCAGTGCGCGGAAGACAGGTGGGGGAGGCAGGCCACTGCTTCCTGGGCTCTCCAGGGCGTAAGTCAAGGTCTTGCTCTTGAGCTTGCAAAAATCCAGCTAAAGAAGTTGTACAGGCTCTCAAAACTAAATGAAACAGACTCGTTGAGCATGTTAGGCCATGAGCTAGAAGGGAAGGAAACCAAGGTTTGGAAGAAAACGCCCCACACGGAAGGAACAGATTGCCCTGCATTTGGGGGCTCCTCTTTCCCCTCACAGCCTTTTACCACGAGTCTAGACTTGCTAGTTTTTTACGTGATTTCTCTTGGTCTTGGTCTCGAGGCAAAGGAGAACTCTTTGCAACATCTGCAAGGATTAGTTTGTGTGTGGAGTGTGTCAAACACCCTGATTTATAGGGATTAACTTTTAATTCTATTAACACGAAGGCTAATCTCTTAGGTTAGGTCACAGATTCAAGATATTTGCCTGCAGGATTTTAACTTTCTAACCACGTCAGCGTTCCCATGTAACCAGAAGCAGGGGAGGGAGGAGGGAGGGCCGGAGGAAAGGAGGTCCTGGCTTCCAGGACAGAGTCCTGGCTCCTGGACCTCACAGGCCCGCACTCTGCCTTCTCCTGCCCACTGAGCGCATGTCCTCAGCAACTTGAAGGGAGCCCTCCAGAGGTTCTGTGGGAGGGTGTTGGATGTGAAAGTTCTTTGGAAACAGAAGCATCAACTCTACATTCGGGGGTTTCTATTATTCCCTGTGACTCTGTTCCATTGTGCCCGGCTCCCTCATCTCGCCTCCCATCCCCACGAATAAAGACGAGCTGCAGACCCTGCTCGGACCCTGGGCAGAGCTGGCACGGTGCTTGGAGGTGCCGCTCAGCTGCACGGCCAACCCTCTGCCCTCGGCACGGCCACAAAGCCACCAGGGCACTTGTCTCAGCCAGAGTCTCTGATGCACCAGCACCCCGCACAGACTCTCAGCCGCCCCAGGGAGCCTGTGACAATATGACGGCGGTGTGGCAGGGACCTGCCACGGGTGGCTCAGTACTTTGCTGTGGGACCCTGTGGGCCTCCTGGTGTGGCTTGAGGTCAAGCAAGTGTTTGCGAGCGGGTCCCCTAGGATTCTCTTCCTCACCACACAGGGTGGGGAAGGTTTTCCTTTCTGCCGGAGAAGGACACCAGAGTGAACTCCATATGCTGAAAAAGACACTCCGAAGAGCCCTGATTAAGAGCTCCCCAGACTGGAAACAGGAGAGCGCGCCATTTACACAGCACTTTTCATCTTCAAAGCCCAGAACCACAATTAAGTAATTAATAGGTCTGGTCATGTTTGCAGCTCCCTAAAATGAGACTGGTGGAGCTCCAGCCTTCCCTCCAGGAGAAACGCGTTCGTGTCAAGCCCAGAGAAACTCCTGAGAAGGCAATCAGTAATCCAATAATCACTCCCCTCCTGAAGGAAAGTTCCAAAGGGCTCTGCTTTTGCTGGGGCCGCCCCGCAAACCCGACCAGACTCCGTGGTTTGGCTGCCCCCTGGAGGGTATTCTGAGCATAGTAGGTGCATGGAGCACAATGCGTCCAGCAACGGGAAGAAAACAGCCGTTTTTGTCTGTGATGGAGTGTCTGCTGCGCCCAGGACTTCTTAAAGAGAGGAAAATATTAACCCAGAGCATAATAAATCCTCTCTCTTTTTAGCCAAAACTTAGACGGACTGTGTTGATATTCCATGGACTAATACCTTCCGAATGAAATGTGAGGGTTCTTGAATTAATGGATGAAAACTATCCTTTGCACATCAGAGACTAAAGGAAGGTAATTGCTCTCAATATTTATTTTCGATTTGGAAAATCCAAAGCAAGAAAGCTTTGAAGAAGTCAAGATCTGATTATAATTCTAGGCTTGGTGCCAACAGGATAAATTGTCTGACAACTTTGTGCAGAGTTATCGACTCCAATCGCATCTGACGCCAATGGTACAAAGCCTCATAAAGCGCTCAGAGGAGGGTGTCATTCCTACATCACTGACAGAATGCAGAGTGCCGGGGCTTCTGGACAGCCTCCCATGGATCGTAACCCAGTCATCTCGGGGGGCTGCTGGCGCCTCAACCCGCTGCAAGACCCGTCAGTTGGATTCTCCCATGAGGAGTCCCCAGTCTCTACACACTTCAAAGCCTGTCTGGCCAGCATGGTCTCATAATTTAGCACTCTGAGATGGCATATCTAGGGACTTCCTCACATAGACGAAAATTTTTTAATAAATAAATAATAAAAAAACCCCGCACCTCCCCATACCCCCACATACACACACAAGCATGCACAAACTGTGTGCCCCTAGCTAAATATTCTTCATTCAAGGTTTAGAGTCACAGTATTTTCAACCTGGTCAGGCCTGGTGTCATGAGAATAGGCCTGTGGTGGATCCCAGGAGTGTGGAGAGAAGGTCACAGCACACTTCTGGAGAGCTGGGAAACAGCCAAGAACGGGCACCCCAGCCCAGCTAACCAACTCCCAGTCAGTGGAAGAGGCCTCATGGCGGGGGGCATCAGGACATGTGGCTAGAGGAGAGACATAGCTGGTTGGGACTCCCCACTACTGCATGCCCCAGAGCTCAAGCAGGTGGGTGTCAGGGGGCTTATGGCCAAGGGAGCATAACAATGATCACAAAAGAGCAGTCGAGTCCTAACCAGCGGGAGCAGCAATCCCAGTTGCCTGGTGATGGAGCAACAGCCACTGGAGCTGGGTGTCACCCAGTCTTTGATCAGCTGAGGATGCTCCTGGTATGGGCTGATGGCCTGGCCCATGAGCAGCCCTTTCCAGCTGATGCCTGGAGTGACCCAAATGCTCTCCCGGAAAGTCCAGGCTGAAGACGACGCAGCTGCCTGTCACCGAGCTGCCTGCCCAAAACCGCAGCGGGGAGAAAACCCAATAACCAAATCCCGGTGACCCCACCCTGTCTGCAGTTACTCAGAGCTTGCTGGCCAACATCCAGGGAGCAGACCCAGGCAGTTTAAAGTCTATCCAAATTTAATTTTCAATTGAAAATGGAAACCAGTCAAGCCAAGACAAACCCAGGGCCCGACTTAGCAGCAGCAACTACTGTGGCCAAGATGTTGTCATATGGGGACCAAAGGTCAGCCTCCACCCCCTGGGGGAACATCACATACAACCTCCTCTAGACATCAACCTAGCACCTTCCAACCAGAAACTCATTTACCCTCCATGACCTCGTGACTGCTCAGGACCTCATGCAGCAGGTGAGGAAGCAGAGGCTCCGAGAGGTTCCGTGACTCGCTAAGCTCTCCAAGGAGGTGGTGGGACAGGCCTGAACCCATTGGTCTGGCTCCAGACCAGCCTCCCTGGGCGGAGGTCTCCCTGCTCCAGCCCCTCACCCACCTGGGCACCCTCACCAGCTGCAGGCCCCACATGGGCACGTGGGGATTTGGCACCCCAGAGGGCTCCAGATTCCCACATCCCCCCTCAGATACTTATGGTGTTTGACTGTGGCCAACATGCTCCAGGGGTGAAGCTTCCTTCCAACGTCCAGTGTCCTGAGGACATGAGGTGGCATATCTGGGGATGCTCTCTCCTCCCTGCCTCAGGTTTGCTTCTGGGGGAGTCTTGTGCCCCCACTGCCCATGTCAGCCACCCACCCCAATCTGGGGCCGCCTGAGGCCCACACCACGGGGAGTTCTCAGTGGCCAATGAGCACACAGCACAGGTGTATGGGGGGCCCCATGGCAGCAGTGCCTGCATGAGGAGCTGGACTTCTCTGAGCATTTATTTCCTTCTCTGGAGGATGGTTGTCATGAGGCTGGGTGTCTGTGGAATTTTGAAAGACTGATTTAGAAAAAATATCATAACAAATAAAATCTATCACCTGTGGGAGTCACCAACCTCTTATGTCTAGAGAGTAAGAAAGTATCTGTCATCTATCATCTATCCATTTATCTACCTATCATTCCTCCTTTTATCTATTTTTCTTTCTTTCTATCAAGCTATCTAAATTACCTATTTATCAGTCTATCATCTATCAATATCTATCATATATCCATCTGTATCTTCTACCATCTCTCCATCTCTCATCCATCCACTTATCTACCTATCAGTCTATCTACATCATCTATTATCTACCTATTATCTATCTATTATCTCTCTGTCATCTATATGTCCATTTACATGCATACATATCTCAGACAAAGAAACTGCCATGTGATTTTTGATTACATGCTCTCAATAGCACCTGGGTTACAGTCCAATTTTGGAATGTTGTTAGTTATGTGACCTCAGATAAGTCATCTAACATCTCTGGGCCATTTTATTTTCATTTTTACTTTTATTCTGTAAAATGGGAAGCATAAGAATGTGTTTCTAATTGTATGGATGCAAGGACAAATTAGGAAATCTATTTAACAGCTTAGTCTGACAGTCTGGGTCTTGTTAGCTCTTAATCAATGGAAGGGAACCTACTTTGGCCTACAGCTGCAGTGACCCAACTTCTTTGTGCCCTAAAAGATCACAAGGCAGTCCTAGAGGCTTTTAAAGCAGTGTCAGCTGAACTGAGCTAATGTTTACAGTTTTCCTGGAGGGAGATAAGGCTCAGAGAAAAATCAAATTTGGCTACTAGAGAAGAGAAACTCAAGGGGCAAACACAACTGAGGCTGACATGAAGCTCTGCAGAATAGTTAACGGCCCATAAACAGAGTTCAGATGGGCCCTAGACAGAGGACCAGGTCAGGGAGCTGCAAATCTCCTGTGCAGCTGGTCAGCTCCTGTGTGTGGGGGGGGGTGGGGGGCCTGTGTGACTCACAGTCACTCCCCACAGAACACAGTGAGCCCTGAGTCTGGGGCATTTCTGGAAAAACATGCAGAACCCATGGCTGCTTCTGCTCCTTGAGGCTTACGGCCCTTTAGGACTGTCTGGCTCTCCCGGCCTCCCCCAGCAGGCCCGGCCACACCACCTGGCCCTGAGCACAGTAGGTGTCCTTTGAAGGGTAGACAGGGGCATCAGGGCTGTGGTCCCGAGTTGGCACTGCTCTTTAGGTGGGCTCAGGGTTTGCAGAGAGAGAGCAAGTTTTGGGGACTGTGTCAGTGTTGGGCATTAGAAGCGACAGCAGGCAGGGACCCAGTGCCCTAAAGGGTGAGCCAGGAGGTCCCCTTCAGAGTTTGCACCACGGTGCAAAGCAGGTGAAGGTGAGGTTGGCTTCTGCCTCTTGGGGACCCACCGTGGTGGCCAGTGCCCATGGTGTTTATGGAGCCACTCGCAGAGGCTGTCCAGCTCAGACCCAGGGACGAAGGCAGCAGCAGGAGTGGGCACCCAGCCAGAACTGTGTGTCGAGTGCCTGGCATATCAGGCCGCTTACTAGCCATGAATCTTCAAACGAATTCCCTCGCTCCCCGTCTGCAAAAGTGGGGACAAGGTCATGAATACCATCCTCAGATGACGGGGGTGAGGATCACATGAGAGAATGTGTGAAATGCCTGGCACACAATCTGTATCCCCCCACCCCCCCCCATCCCTTTCTCCTTGGCTTTTTGTCTCTTCTGGAAAGCTCTGTGCCAGCAGCTTGGCAGGACGAGCATGTGAGGAAGAGCCATCCCAGAATTCCACAGCGTCCAAGCCGGAAGGATGTGAGAAACATTTTGGCTCATTGCTTTTCGATTCTTTTGCGCGTAGGAATTACCTGGGAAGCTTTCTGTATTTTTTCCCTAGAGCTGCACTAACGCAGCACCCCGGCCGGTGGCTTACAGCAGAAGCGTGTCCTCTCACCATTCCGGAAGCTGGAAGTCAGAGGTAAGATGTCAGCAGGGTGGTTCCTTGGAAGAGTGTGTGTAGAGCCCCTCCTTGACTGCCCCCCACTCCTGGGAGAGCCTGGCGCTCTGCAGCACCACTTGGCCTGCAGCTGCAGGCATCTGGGCTCTGTCCTGGGCCTCAGGCCTTCTCCCTGAGCATCCCTGTTCTCACACAGCCATGTGCCTTCCTTCCGTGTGTCTCCGGGTCTCTTCTCTTCTTCTTAAGAGGACACCAGTCATATTGGGTTGGGGGTCCTCCTTACTCCAATATGACCTTATCTTAATTAATCACATCTACAACAGGCCTATTTCCAGAAAAGCTCACATTCGGAGGTGCTGGGGGTGAGAACTTCCAAGTACCTTTCTGAAGGACACAATTCAACCCATTACACCTGCTAAGAAAAGAGATTCCTGGTTCTCGCCCACAGAGACTATGATTTTAACAAGGCTACACAATGCATCCTCTCCACAAAGGGGCCCAAGGGCCATGCTCTGGGAAGATCTCGCTTTGCAGGCCCTGTGGGCTTGTTCCCAAGCTCCATCCTGCCTCCAACAGACCCAAGTGGGTGGGGGTTCACAGGTGGGCAAGGACCCTGCTGTGCCACCTACTAGCTGGGAGGAGGTCCTTTCTGGCTTCTTACATAAGACAAGGGTTCATATAGCTCCACCCCCATGTGTACAGAGGAAGGGCATGTGACCTGCTTGAAACAGTACTGGGCATACAGAAGCGTCCATAATGTGCCTACTGTGTGTCAGCTCCATGGGCTCTTCCCGGGCTGGGACATGGGGCAGTGGGCTGTCTTCTAGGAGTGGACCTGCAGAGAAGCGCTGGCCACTTCCTTCCCAAGAGTGGAACCCTGGACTCCACGTCACTCTGCCCCCTTCCTTCGGGAGTTGCCCTAACACTAGTCCATAGTCATAAAAGTAATGCATGTGTGTAAAGCTGTTCACAAATTGCTTCCACAAAAATGGTTTTATACAGTTGTCATAACTCCCTTCTGGTCCATGCAATTATGACCTTGACTTTTCAAATTAGAAAACTAGGACCACTAAAAGCAAGTGACTTGTTGCAGTCTCCCAGCTGATGACTGAATGTCAGTGGTAACCACCAGCTTTGGGAGAGTGGAGGGAAAGGATCGACAAGGAAAACAGGTGGTGGGGGCGGGGCAGCTGCGTGTGTGTCTGGGCTCCCACAAGTTCCTCTTCAGGGCTGGAGGGACTAAAGCCTACTGCTCTTCC
This sequence comes from Manis pentadactyla, assembly GCF_030020395.1. Taxonomy (NCBI): domain Eukaryota; kingdom Metazoa; phylum Chordata; class Mammalia; order Pholidota; family Manidae; genus Manis; species Manis pentadactyla. The sequence continues at coordinate 187,237,657 of NC_080019.1, read as the reverse complement.
TGGCTCCCAACCCAATTCCCAAGGAAGTGGGAACTCCAGAATCCCCCGAGGTCTGTGGTGCATGCTGGGAATGCTGGAAGGAGACCGCTGGCACAAAAACATCTGGCAAGAGCCAGGACCTTGCTTGGCACATGTCTTCAGCAGACCTACAGAGGACATGGCTCTCTTCATTCAAAGGGGTTGGGTGGTGGGGGTAGGGAGATGCAAGGTGGGCAGCATCATCTTAGCATCTGCCTGTCCTGGTCACCATGCTTTATAGAGTCAGAGAAAACTAAAGTGCTCAGACGCTACAAGAGCGGTCTTCAAGCATGTGATGAATGTTATCTGGTGATCAGCAGTTTTGCTCCTACTGAAAGAGGAGAAAGCTGAGCCCAGACAGTGGAAGGCACTTACCTGAGGTCACACAGCAGTTCGGGGGAAAAGCTGGAATCCTCCCACCTCTCAACCAGGCTGCAGCACATCCCCCCAACCATCCTGCCCCCACAGAGTGGCACAGGTGAGTGAGTGATGGTGTCAGAGAAGCAGACCGGCTGCACAGTTTTCCTCTGGGACCCCGCATTCCAACCCAGGACACTCGCCATCTTTATCCTTATCTGCAACGCAGGTATAACCATTCTGATTCATGGCTTCTAAGGAAAGAGCTGGAGGTCTCACAACTGGGAGTTGGAAGGTCTGTGTGCGTGCATGAGTGGAAAAGAAAGAGAGACAAAGACAATAAATGCAGGCCCTGCAGCCATGTTTCCTTGGTTATCCTTCATGCACAGCTGGAGCACAGCAGACACACAGGGCTCACCTTGCACTCTCTTTTCTGCTGCAAAAATAAAAGCAAGCAAAATAAGGTACTGCCACCAACTCATGGTCCCAAGCCTTTCTTCAGCCTTCAACCGTGAACTGGGATCTCTGCAGGTTTGAAATCAGTGGTGGTCCCTAAATCCTGAAAGGTCTGGGCCCCACAGCTTAGGGCAGGCAGGACCCTAAGGCACCAGCTTGACTTAGGGGCCCAATCCCACCTGAACCAGCCTGGGAAGTTCCCACAGTCGCTCCTTTCCTGTCCTGAGCTTTTTAGCCTGGGTCCTTGGACACCCTTTCAGGGACCCACATATGTTCAAGTGTGTGCATGTGTGTCCAAGAAGAACCTTTAAAGGAGGTTGAAACCTGAAGCGGGATTATAAGCCACTCTTCCCAAAGCAGCTCTTCCCCTGAGGATCAGCACAATGGGGGAGTGCTGAGTATATTCTGCATCTGAAGGCGGTGGTGTCTGTGACAGCATGGAGCGCACCACGTGGAGCTGAGCGCTGCCTACTGGCAATATGCATACCAGGCTGCCAGCCTTCCTGTGCATTACAGTATCCCACGCTGGGATGGCAGGTATTTTTATTAATCCCTATTTTGCTGGTGAAGGTCCCAACATTCACAGATTTTGTGGCCTGTCCAAGATTGCTCTGCTGGCTGCCTGGTGACCAGTTACCAGAACCTGGCCTCCACTTCCAGGTGGCCCTGGGACCCATGAGCACAGTGAGGGGACAGCTGTCTGACTACTCACTGGGCTGGTGGAGGTGGCAGAGGAGAGTCCCTGATAAGATCCTCCAACCTCCCTCCACCACTATGGCTGGGAGAGCACCTGATTTCTTCCAGATGCTTCACTATTGACTCTCCTTCTTGCCCTTTTATTAGGCCAAATACTGGCATCAGTGGGCTGTTAAAAAGTTGCTCCTTTTAAACAAAAAGCAAATAATCCAATTAAAAAATGGGCAGAGGAGCTGAATAGACAGTTCTCTAAAGAAGAAATCCAGATGACCAACAGGCACATGAAAAGATGCTCCACATCGCTAATCATCAGAGAAATGCACATTAAAACCACAATGCGATATCACCTCACACCAGTAAGGATCGCCATCATCGAAAAGACAAACAACAACAAATGTTGGTGAGGTTGTGGAGAAAGGGGAACCCTCCTACACTGCTGGTGGGAATGTAAATTAGTTCAACCATTGTGGAAAGCAGTATGGAGGTTCCTCAGAATGCTCAGAATAGAAATACCATTTGACCCAGGAATTCCACTTCTAGGAATTTACCCTAAGAATGCAGCACTCCAGTTTGAAAAAGACAGATGCACCCCTATGTTTATCTCTGCACTATTTACAATAGCCAAGATATGGAAGCAACCTAAGTGTCCATCAGTAGATGAATGGATAAAGAAGATGTAGTACATATACACAATGTAATATTACTCAGCCATAAGAAGAAAACAAATCCTACCATTTGCAACAACATGGATGGAGCTAGAGGGTATTATGCTCAGTGAAATAAGCCAGGCAGAGAAAGACAAGTACCAAATGATTTCATTCATATGTGGAGTATAAGAACAAAGGAAAACTGAAGGAACAAAATAGCAGTAGAATCACAGAACCCAAGAATGGACTAACAGTTACCAAAGGGAAAGGGACTGGGGAGGATGGGTGGGAAGGGAGGGATAAGGGTGGGGAAAAAGAAAGAGGGCATTACGATTAGCATGTATAGTGCGTGGGGGGCACGGGGAGGGCTGTGCAACACAGAGAAGACAAGTAGTGATTTTACAGCATCTTACTACACAGATGGACAGTGACTGTGAAGGGCTATGTGGGGGGACTTGGTGAAGGGGGGAGCCTAGTAAACATAATGTTCTTCATGTAATTGTAGGTTAATGATACCAAAATAAAAAAAATAAAAAGATAAATAATTCCTGGGGATGAAAGGTACAGCATGAGGTATACAGTCAATAATAATGTAATATCTCGGCATGGTGACAGATGGTAACTACATTTATCATGGTGAGCATTTTGTAATGTATATCACTATCAAGTCACTATGTTGTACACCTAAAACTACTATAACACTGTATCAGTTATAATGCAATAAAAAATCTTTACATAAAAAAAGAGGCATGCAATCAGAAAAAATAAATGTATAATTAAGTAAAAAAAAAAAGTTGCTCCTTTTGAATGGACATTCTGGATTCCTGGTCAGGAGGCAAACAGTACAAGCTTGGTAATGGACCAAGGGCCTGCCACCCTCCAGCCATTCCTGAGCCCTGACACCACACATCAGAGCCACTTCTACACAAGCAATGATAACAGAAAGCAATGAACTTGCACAAAGAAAGAAAGGCTCTCTGACATAAAGGACATTGAGATAAGCAGAACCATAAAAGGAACCCATCTCTGTGCCCCCAAGCCTAATGTGCTAGAATGGTGCAGAATGGAGAAAGGTGGGTTATCAGGACAAGGGAGAAGGGTGGAGAGGGAGGGGAGGGGAAAGAGTGGAGAGCAGCAGAGGTTTAAAAGTGGGTGCTCCCTGCTGGGCAAGCCTCCCAAGCCTGGAAGCAATGGGCAGGCATGTGTTGCTAAACCTGCTCTTCATGAGCTGCAGCCCCACAACTGAACTGCTGCTGATGGACTTTGAAAGGCTTCCACAGCAAGAGGCTGAGTGATGAGCACAGTTGGGCTATTTTAGGGACACAACTTAATTGGGCCTTTTTATGGAATTGAATCTAGTGGGTGCTGGACTAGGTAAGCCTCAGTGGGTAGAGACCACATCTTATTCTTCTTTGTATTCTCAGGGTCTCTCCCTGGTATGTGGATGGATGGATGGATGGATGGATGGATGAATGGATAGATGGGTGGGTGGATGGATGGATGGATGGATGGATGGATGGATGGATGGGTGGATGGATTGGTAGATGGATTAGTGGATGGGTGAATGGGTGAGTGGATGGGATGGATGGATGGATGGATGGGTGGATGGATGGATGGATGGATGGATGGATGGATGGATGGATGGATGGATGGATGGGTGGATGGATTGGTAGATGGATTAGTGGATGGGTGAATGGGTGAGTGGATGGGATGGATGGATGGATGGATGGGTGGATGGATGGATGGATGGATGAATGGATGGATGGATGGATGGATGGATGGATGGATGGATGGATGGATGGATGGGTGGATGGATTGGTAGATGGATGAGTGGATGGGTGAATGGGTGAGTAGGATGGGATGGATGGATGGATGGATGGATGGATGGATGGAAGTCAAAAGGAGTGCAAAGGAAATGCAACTCCTGCTGCACCCCAGGCCTCCTTCCTCACCTACCAAAGGAGATCATCACTTTAATGATCTCTAAGGCCCCCTCCATTCTCTGTCATCCCATGTTTTTATGGTCTCATGACTCTGAGCTGCCCAGGAACCCTGAACTGATTTTGTAGGGTCAAAGAAGGAAGTGTTGAAGGCTCTTTCACTGCTACTGGCACCAAGAAGCTAAGATTCCCTAAAAAAAGTCAGAGGAAAGGACTACTGGCTGCTGAGACCAGAAAAGCACAGAGAGCATCCCTGTGCCTACCCCAGAGGCTTCTGGGACAGAGGTTGCACCCCCTCTTCTCCAGCCCCCAGTGAAGAAAGATGCTGGCGTTGGAGAGCACAGGACTTGTAGAGGTAATGCTGTTCCCTTATCTTCACACAGGAAAAAGACCCATTTTGAAATGCCTAGTGGAGTCAACATGGGGAGATCCTGAAGCATCCCCCCAAGGTGCACAGAGCCCCAGGATCATGATCTTAGAGGTACTTACAACAATTTTACCAGGTTGAGAAAAAGAACTTAGAAGTACATAAGTAACATATACTATTATCCCTAAGTCATGTCTTGATAAGAAATGCTTAAACATGGCCTTTGAGCTAACAATTAGAGAGGAGGAGAGGGAACTAAGATGTTGAGAGTGCTGTGTTGTTCTGGGGCCTCCAAGAAGCAGACATGAAGGATTAGACTTGGAAGAGATTTATTGGGGGTGGGGGGGAGGCACACCTGTGAAGGACAAGTGGGGGGAACTGGAAAGAGTGGAAGAAGGTCAAGGGCAATGCGGGTCTGACCCTGGATAGATGGTCTATCACTGTGGCACAGTTCTAAGAAAGTTCCAGTCATGCCCACGAGGAGCCCTCCAGTCAAAGCTGTCTGAAGAGGAATCCCACATCCCTCAGGATTGCCCCTGTCACACTCAGTCACTGCCAGCAGCAAATGGGGGTCATCTCTGGCCAAGACTGGCACATTTTCATGGCTCCACAAGCCCTTTCTAGGGACCAGGCACTTTATACATGCCTCCTTCAAGCCCCACCCATTGCTGTTATTGGAGAATGGTATTATTAGCCCATTTTATAGATGAATAAACTGAATTTCAGAAAGGCTAAAGGACTCCTAGGCTATAAATGACCGAGCTGGGACTTGACCCTTTGTGACTGGTTCCCAAGGCCCTGATCGGCACAACCCCTTGCCTCCCTGGTCACCCAACACCCTCACTGAAAACCAGAGGCTGGGGTTAGCTTGGGGAGCACAGTGGACTGAGGTCAGGGTATTGGATTTGGGGCAGAAGGTGCAGAAGAAGCGAAGGGAAATGCTCTCTGGTTGGGGGAAGTCAGAGGGCAGACCCAGAGAGCTGAGGTGCCCATGCTTCACAGCCATGTGATGTGAAACCTCCACACCTGCTGCTGATTCAGCACTTAAGGGCCGTTCAGGTGTGGTGGGAGGGGAACTGCTCACATGTGGCTCACAAGGTGGGAAGGAGTGCTGGCCCCAAATCTGTAGTGTTTGCAAACCAGAGAATCCAGATTTCCGAGGACTGGCCTTTGGCCTGGACTTGCGCCTGCCTGAAGGCTGAATTTATTTCCCTGTATTTGCAATTGTGGATGGAAGTTGGCTGCCCCTTCAGCTGTCCCTTCAAGAGGGTCAGATGCTGAACATGGCTGCTGCACACGTCTGTGCATTCTCCCAGCTCTTGCTGGCATGAGCTTGGAAATGCATAGAAATCACTCTCTGCAGTGAGAAGGAAACAGGAAATGCAGCGGGAAGTAAAGGCCTCTCCATCTTCGACCAAGCAGAGTGACATCGAACTCCACAAGTGGAGGCCGTGACATCAAATTGTGAAAGCTGTTAGTTTTCAATGGATTATTTGATTCCCACTTAAGGAGAAATAAGAGTCTTTTAAGACTGAAGCAACTCCAAAGTCACTTTTTCCAGACACCTTAATAATTTTAAAGGAATAATCCAGGCCTGAGTGCCATGATTGTTGCCATTCTCTGTCATGTGCCCCCTGAGGATTAAAGCTGGGGACAAGCAGCCACCATCCTGACTACTGATAGGAGACGGAGCCAAGCCCTTGGCACAGGCACTCCTCTGCATCCCACGCGGCTTCCCTTTGCACATCGAAGTTCTCATCACACTTTGGGAGCAGGCCCCGGAACCTTGGCTTGGCACTTGGAGGGCAGCCGGCTGGCGGGGTGCAGTCTTTCGTGAGGGAGTGCTGATGGGTCGGCCCTCACAGCCCTCACCCGGGAATGTAAGCAGTATGCAGAGGTTGGAAATGGAGGAAACCCATTCTGGAAATACCAAATCGATTTGTAACAAAGATGGTCTCAGATGGCCTGTGGCCCAGGGAAGCAGAGAGCCTCCGTGGAAGGTTCTTGGCAGGTAGGGGAGGGGTCTGCAAGTTTGAGCAGGACACTGCCTCATGGGTATCACTGGAGATGACACACAGGCAACAGGGAGATGCCAGATGCATTCCTTTCCTTTAAGGAGACAAAAAGAATAATTGTTCTTTAAATCTTATTTCTTAAACATATGAATAGTTATTCAAATGAAAGTTACACTGAGACAGGGAAAGGATAGAGCTGTTGGACAGGAGCCTGTGGGGCTCTCGAGAGTGGCCAGAAAGAGTGCAAATCGGTACAACCTGACGGAAGGCGATGGGGAGAGAGTTAACAAAATCATAAATCCATACGCCCTCTGACCCAACCGCTCGTCTCCTGAGCATTTGGGCTGCAGGGACACCGTGGAGACGACACCTGGAGACGATTCCCTGCAGCTTTGTTGGTGGTGGCAAACAAGTGAAAACAAGACCAGACGACCATCAGGAAGGGACTCAGTGAGCCCAGCACTTCCAGACAACAGAGTACCATGCGGCCATAGAAAGGAACAGGAAGCTCTCTGTACCTGTGAGGACAGAGTTCCGGGGCATTCTGCTGAGTGGCTAAAAACTAAGGTATAAAATATCATATATAGAACACAAGCTTCTGTGTGACAAAGGGGGGAAATAAGAAGGTAGGTCCTACTGGCTCCTACTGGGAACACATATTCTGGAAGAATACATAAGAACTTACAAAGATGTAGATGTCAGAAAAGGGGACATGGGCTGATAGGAGCTGGGACAGAAGAAAGGGCTTTGACATTTGTAAGGAATGTGAGTGCCTAACATGATAAAATTTTTAAATTAACAAACTTGTCTGTCTTACATGAACAGATCCCAAGCAGGCAAATCCAGAGAAATAGAAAGGAGGTTAGTGGTTTCCAGTGGCTGAGGGGCAGGAGAGAGGAGAGAAGGGATGCTTAATGGGTACTGGGTCTCCATTGGGGTGATGGAAATGTTCTGAACTAGATGGTGGCGGTGGTGACTGCACAACACTGTGAATGTTCTAAATGTCCCAAATGGTAACTTTCATGTTATGTCTACTTTACCCCAATAAAAGAAAAACAATGGTATCATAACAGCTACATTTCCAGTTTCTCAGGCCTTCATTTGGGGATCATTTTTAATTCAAGAAGTATTTCCAATGTCCCACTCTTTCTAGAAACCTGGGGTGCAAATGTTTGTGTCTGCTCCAGGCGTCAAGCTTTCTCATGAATGCTTGAGAGATACAAGCTCATGAGAAATCCTGTTTCTTTAATTCATCAAGAGCTAATATCAAGTGAGTGAAGGGCTGCAGTGGGGGAGTCGGGGTTTGGTCAATGGGTTGCTGAGATACCAGGTGCTGGAGAAATTATAGATGTGAGTCCACCTGGAGCCCTGAGCCAGCAGCTACGGAGGCTGCTGGGGGACGCAGAGGAAAATGTGTGTCTTGCCAATGGGTTTCAGCCCAGACAAGTTTGCTATGGATTCAGTGTGACCAGAGAAATTGACAGCAAAACGTTCTTTGGGGTGAAAGGGTTATATACCCAACTTTATTTCCAGGTGGCAGGTCAGTCACTAGAATCCCATTCACTCAGAGTGAGTCTGCATGCAGCAAGCCAGTCTCTGCTTCTGGGCCCCTCTGTCCGCACAGCCGTCCCACACAGCCATCTTCTGGGCCTCTGTCCTCGGCACTGCCACCACTCCAGCCTCTGCTCTGCTCTCCTGCAGCCTTGCAGCCCTGCCACCATGTCGCCCAGAGCACTGGGCGGAGCTCTTTATATAGAGTCAACAGCCATGTATTGCCCACAGGTATGCAGTGAGCTAGTCAACCATGGCCAGGTGAGAATCCTGGCCACAGGAACTCTCATTTTATCCACAATGTGACTTCCCAGAATGGAAGAATGCCTAGCAACCAGGCACACAGACCCAAAGACAAGGCATCTTTAATTTTAGGGATGCCGGCATCCGTCCCTCAGAGCTCTGAACAGGCCCAAGTCTGTGTTAGCATGCCTGGCTCTCCATAAAGCTCCATGTGAAACTGGTAGTTCATTGACCACTTACCACGTCCCCTGGCCAGACAGGTGTTCATGATGAACTGAACTGACTGCCAGGTTTGGAACAGAATCAGCCCCTTTGAGTTGGGATAAAGGATTTGGATGGTGGGGAGGGGGTCCTGAGGCTGGATCTGTATCTACAGCCTACGGGAGAATCCGGATTTCTGGATATGGTGGGCAGGAGGAAAAGGAAATGGGGAGGGGGTTTAGTTTATAGAGCAGAACTTTTCAACATACTATCCCATTTTTCCTTCACAACTAACCTATGAGGAAGGGATCCTTTCTGTTATTGAACAGGCAACCAACACGTTAAGAGCTTACAAATGATTTCTCCAAATTGCTCCACCTGTTAGAACTCAGTTACCAAATTTAGATTGAAATCCTTAACCTCTTTCTGAGATGCAATACCATCTCCCACCAGGATTATGAGTGTGTGTGTGCGTGCACCGCATGTACATAATGCAAGTCTCACCACTGACTCTCTGCAGGACTTTGAAGATATCTCTTACCCTCTTTGCTCACTTGTAAGAAGGGGGCAATAATAATGCTTACTTCATAGGATAATTGTGAGTATGAGCATGAAAATGAATTTATAATAGCAGCCTGTTGCCTATACTAAACCAATTTAGCTAGTGTTACTTCCAAAAACAACAGTAGTTGTAACTATGGTAAGGTCTCTATTACCTAGAATGGTTGATGATGAAGTTTTCTGACTAATAAAAAATTCCAATAACTAGATTTATCATCTATATCACAAGTGGATTGCTATGTTTCAAAAATTAAAAACCATAAAATACCCTGAAGCTGAATACTCAGTGTGGATAAAATGAGAGTTCCTGTGGCCAGGATTCTCACCTGGCCATGGTTGACTAGCTCACTGCACACCTGTGGGCAATACATGGCTGTTGACTCTATAAAAAGAGCTCTGCCCAGTGCTCTGGGCACCACACAGTGGCAGGGCTGCAAGGCTGCAGGAGAACAGAGCAGAGGCTGGAGTGGTGGCAGTGCCAAGGACAGAGGCCCAGAGGACGGCTGTGTGGGACGACTGTGCAGGCAGAGCCCAGAGGCAGAGACCAGCTTGCTGCATGCAGACTCGCTCTGAGTGAACGGGATTTTAGTGACTGAATGCCACCTGGAAATAAACTTGGGTATAACCCTTTCACCCCAAGAACGTTTTGCTGTCGATTTCTTTGGTCACACTGAATCCATAGCGAACGTGCCTGGGGCTGAACCCATTGGCAAGACACTCAGCTAGACATTTTTCTTGGACCATTCAAAAGACCTTTAGGGTCTAACGGTACCTCATTACGAATACCGATTTAATTTTCAGGGGGATGTACAGCTATACAGGTCTATAGGCTGATCCAGGTAGTAGAAATGGATCGCAGATAATTTACTGCTACAATTTGAAAATGCAGATGAATGGAGAAGCCAATTCAGCCTCACTGTCTGCTTCATACTTGGAAGTGAAGACTGGCCTGGATGAGGCATGCACTCATGATTCAACCTCTGTGTCCATCTGCTGTTTGCTAGACTCTTGTCCAAGTTCAGAATCAGCCCAGAGCTCTTTCTTAAAAGGAATAGTTTGGCCAAAGAAGCTATTCAAGTGATATGTCAGTCTGGTCTAGGAGTACAGGTGTTTCCCAAACACCTGGGTCATGTTGTTTGCTTGAGGCTTGTACTATAGAGAATCCGAAGATATTCCTCCTTGCCCTCCCTACCAGAACAATGTTTCAGTATGAGTCAGTGAGCAATGGACCTAAGGCCAGCCACCCATCTCCTCTGGCACTGAGGACAGAGGCTTTGGGGATGAACAGAGAAGCTCAATTTCATAACATCGAGCACAAGCTCTCTCCTCTAACCTGACCAGTCTCTGGTTACTGTTATTGTTTCCAGAACTTGTCAGGCCCATTTCCACCATCTGAAGCTAATGCTCTCCCCACTGACATTCCCAACCTTATGTCTTCAGTCCAGAGCATTCCCAAACTCTTATTTCTCTTGATGTCTGTATCATTAAAGGATTCAACCATATTCTGCCTTACATTTCCGTATGAAGTTCCCTTTGTCTGTGCCATGTCTCCCCACCACCTACTTAAAGGAAGGATCTGTATCCACTATGTCCTTCTGACCCACATGGTTCCAAATATGGGAAAGGGCACTCAAGAATGAATGTATGATTCAATAAAAGAAAGTAAGTGTGATAGAAATCACTGTCCTACATGTCAACACACGATCAAACTATTGAAGGGAGCCCCAAAGGGCATTCCTGATCTGGCATACTGTAGAAAGGTTCTTCTCAAACTTTAATAAGCATCAGAATTCCCTAGAAGCCTTGTTAAAATACAGACTGCAGAGCTTCTGATTTGGTAGGTCTGGGTGGGGCCCAGGAATGTGCATTTCTAACGAGTTCCAGGTGAGGCCCATGCTTTTGATCCACAATCTGAGAAGCCCTGCCTTGGGTCCCGGGTCCTCAACCATGAGCCACGAGTTTGGATGATAGTCCCAGCTCTGCCACAGGTGGACAAGGGACCTGGAGCAGGAAGTTAAGCTCTTCTGCTTCCTCAGCTGAAATTTTTCTTGTATCATTACTAATGTTACTTTTAGCTCTTAAGTTATCTAAGTACAAAAGGTCAAAAATGCTCTTCCTGTGTCATCTACAATGCTATAACCTTCATGAAGTTTTAGGCAGCCAACTTTAGTCAAAACAATGACCACTATTCAAATATTGGACTCATGAGAGTTCAGCCCTAAGGAATGATGTTCCCTGAAAGGAATGAGCTGAGACAAGCCAACGTAGAGACTTGGGAACCAGCTGGGGGCAGGAGCCAGCCCTGAAGAGAGCCAGACCAGAGTCTGCTATGGAATTAGAGCCTGATCTGAGTTTGGTTGTTCTCCATGGGCTCCAGGTCCCAAATGACACTGGCTTTTCCTGGGCAGCATGAGGGGCAGGCTCCGCAGACACCAGTGTTGGCTCAGTGGCCGAGGTCTTGCAAGAGGCTGATCAGAGGTCAGAGCCAACTAGCTCTTCCCTGCCTTTAGGATGGATCCAATCTTTACCGGGTAGGTGCTGTTTATTTTGTTCTTTAGCATCACCAAGGTGGGGATCTCCCTCAACCACGGGATCCCTATCCAGGATTGTGTATGTGACGAAGGATCGGTCCTTGCACTTCCTCAAGGGAGGAGAATCACCAGGATTGGTTTCATATCCTCAAAGAGAAGGGCAAATGTGGAATGCTGACCTACAGAGATGTTGACAAACAGTCTCGTTCCCATGGCTGTGGTCAGGAGGTGATAATGTGGCATATTGACATTGACATGGCTGACATGGACTCAATGTATTTCATGCAAGACCCATGGATCAGAATATCCAGGGTTTCAGCCGCCGCCCTCTCTTCAGCCCTGCCAGCCTCTAAGACCAAGCCTCAGCCAATCTTGGGACATTGGTCATTAAGGAGCCTGCCACTCTTGCTTCATATGTAAAGTCAGCAACCTCCAGGCCTGGAACGCCTGACACACACTTTTTGAAAAGCATACGTTTTTAATAACCACCCTTGATAGGTGAGCGTGGCGTAATCCTCAACTGTAAGAGAGTGAGTTCAAACTAGGATTGCTATTCTTTGGTCTTCAACATTTTCTTAGACTCTGCCCATGTATTCTCTGGCACTTTAAAAAGTTTCTGTTAAAGTAATTTCGAAAGCTAGTGGCTAACCAGATAACTATTGATATAATAAACATTTGTGTCACATGCTGCAGTTTTCAAAGTGCTCTTCTTTGAGCTACCTTCATGTAACTCCAGCCACTTTGTGGTGACTTGTTTCTCTAAAGATTGGTGGTCATGCTTAATGGTGGCTCATAATTTAAGTGTTAAAATGGGAACAGCTAAAAGCAGGGAGACAAGTTATGGGTGAGGCTTTGCAAGGCCCTTCACATGCCTTCTTGACTGAGGAAGTGAATCAGACTGGATAAGGGAGCCCTGTGATCTATGGCTTCAGGAAGGACCTGGACTCAGAGGGGGCCACCTCACAGGATCCCAGGTCAAGGGGTCTTCTTAGGAAGGTTTTCCAGGGACAAAGTACACCTGGAACAGAGCTAGGCAGTTGCTATTTAAAATATTTTGGAATGACGTAGCTACCTTACACTGTTTTTTGGACAAAGTCAGAGTGATTTCACTTCCATTTCTTCTGGTAGTCTCAAAATCTGGTGTGATTTTTTTTTTTTTTTTTTTTTTTTTTATAATAATTATTTTTTATTGAAGGGTAGTTGACACACAGTATTACATTACATGAGTTTCAAGTGTACAACACAGTGGTAGAACATTTATATACATAATTCTAGGTTCCAGCTATCACCCTACCAGGCTGTTACAATATCTTGACTATATTCCTTATGCTATACATTACATCCCGGTTACTAATTTATTTTACCATTGGAAGTCTGTCCTTTTTTTTTTTTTTTTGTGAGGGCATCTCTCATATTTATTGATCAAATGGTTGTTAACGACAATAAAATTCTGTATAGGGGAGTCAATGCTCAATGCACATTCATTATTCCACCCCAAGCCTAATTTTTGTCAGTCTCCAATCTTCTGAGGCATAACAAACAAGTTTTTACATGTAGAACAAATTCTTACATAATGAATAAGTTACATAGTGAACAGTACAAGGGCAGTCATCACAGAAACTTTCGGTTTTGCTCATGCATTATGAACTATAAACAGTCAGTTCAAATATGAATACTGATTTGGTTTTTATACTTGATTTATATGTGGATACCACATTTCTCTCTTTATTATTATTATTTTTAATAAAATGCTGAAGTGGTAGGTAGATACAAGATAAAGGTAGAAAACATAGTTTAGTGTTGTAAGAGAGCACATGTAGATGATCAGGTGTGTGCCTGTAGACTATGTGTTAATCCCAGCTAGACCAGGGCAATAAAACATCCACGTATGCAGAAGATTTCTCTCAGAACGGGGGGGTGAGGTTCTAAGCCTCACCTCTGTTGATCCCCAATTTCTCACCTGATGGCCCCCCTGCGACTGTGCCTGTCTTAGGTTGTTCCTCCCTTGAGGAATCTTACCCGTCTCTGGCTAACCAGTCATCTTCCGGGGCCATACAGGGAAATGTGAAGTTGGTAAGTGAGAGAGAAGCCTTATTGTTTGAAAAAGTTAGCTTTTTACTTCTTTGCATATTTATGCCCTGTGGCTTCTATGCCCAGCATTTGTCTTGAGGTATCTTTACCACTTGGAAGAATTATGATACTCGGTAAATTTGATATGAGGCACGAATTCTATTTAAGGGTTGTAATTAGGAAGGAAGAAGAAAAGCTATAGAAGTAGCAGGCGGAAGAAAACATGGGAAGATTGATTATTTCTTTGATATATCTTCTTGTAGAGTAACTTCAGCATGTATAGGTTTTAAGCTACTACTTAAATTGCACACACACATTAACATAATAGGAGTATAGTTACATAACCAAAGCATATCTGTAATTACCAGCCCTCTGCAGTGAAACCAAGAAAACCAGTTAGGCACCTTAGGCATTTGTGAAAACTTATCTATGATATGGTGGATATTGTCCAAATGAACTTGAACAGTCTGAGAGAAATCAGACAAATTAAAACAACCCATTCCTGGGGACTGTTCACATGCCATATGTTCTTTTAACAATAAATAGTTTGTAGTTGTAAGACTTTGGAGCGCTACAATTTGCACTTCTCCAAATTCTTGGTTGAGTTCCAACAGTATAGATCCAGTCCAATTTTGTTGTTTTACTGTATGCACAGGCCAGCTTAGATATCTCCTTCCTCATTCCCATGGCAGGTCCAGGAACTGGTGGGATGAGTGCATCTACAGCTGTAGCAGTGCGTGGATCTTTGTTGGGGTTTTTTGATGATCATCTTCTGGCATGAGTCTTCCAGAGGGTGCAGATGTTGGAAGTTCTTTTTCATATCGTATCTTAGTTCATTTTTGGGGTAGCCCAATTAGGCTTTGATCCTCTGTATAAACACAAACAGACCCTTTGCCTACACTTTTATATGCCCTTTATACCCTTGTGTAGAACTCATTGGAGGTTACCACACAGGAACTGCCCTTTTTTTTTTTTTTCTATCACTAATCTACACTTACATGATGAATATTATGTTTACTAGGCTCTCCCCTATACCAGGTCTCCCCTATAAACCCCTTTACAGTCACTGTCCATCAGCATAGCAAAATGTTGTAGAATCACTACTTGCCTTCTCTGTGTTGTACAGCCCTCCCTTTTCTCCTACCCCCCCATGCATGTTAATCTTAATACCCCCCTACTTCTCCCCCCCTTATCCCTCCCTACCCACCCATCCTCCCCAGTCCCTTTCCCTTTGGTACCTGTTAGTCCATTCTTGAGTTCTGTGATTCTGCTGCTGTTTTGTTCCTTCAGTTTTTCCTTTGTTCTTATATTCCACAGATAAGTGAAATCATTTGGTATTTCTCTTTCTCCGCTTGGCTTGTTTCACTGAGCATAATACCCTCCAGCTCCATCCATGTTGCTGCAAATGATTGGATTTGCCCTTTTCTTATAGCTGAGTAGTATTCCATTGTGTATATGTACCACATCTTCTTTATCCATTCATCTATTGATGGACATTTAGGTTGCTTCCAATTCTTGGCTATTGTAAATAGTGCTGCAATAAACATAGGGGTGCATCTGTCTTTCTCAAACTTGATTGCTGCATTCTTAGGGTAAATTCCTAGGAGTGCAATTCCTGGGTCAAAAGGTAAGTCTGTTTTGAGCATTTTGATGTACCTCCATACTGCTTTCCACAATGGTTGAACTAACTTACATTCCCACCAGCAGTGTAGGAGGGTTCCCCTTTCTCCACAGCCTCGCCAACATTTGTTGTTGTTTGTCTTTTGGATGGCAGCCATCCTTACTGGTGTGAGGTGATACCTCATTGTAGTTTTAATTTGCATTTCTCTGATAATTAGCGATGTGGAGCATCTTTTCATGTGTCTGTTGGCCATCTGTATTTCTTTTTTGGAGAACTGTCTGTTCAGTTCCTCTGCCCATTTTTTAATTGGGTTATTTGTTTTTTGTTTGTTGAGGCGTGAGAGCTCCTTATATATTCTGGACGTCAAGCCTTTATCGGATGTGTCATTTTCAAATATATTCTCCCATACTGTAGGGATCCTTCTTGTTCTATTGATGGTGTCTTTTGCTGTACAGAAGCTTTTCAGCTTAATATAGTCCCACTTACTCATTTTTGCTGTTGTTTTCCTTGCCCGGGGAGATATGTTCAAGAAGAGGTCACTCATGTTTATGTCTAAGAGGTTTTCGCCTATGTTTTCTTCCAGGAGTTTAATGGTTTCATGGCTTACATTCAGGTCTTTGATCCATTTTGAGTTTACTTTTGTATATGGGGTTAGACAATGGTCCAGTTTCATTCTCCTACATGTAGCTGTCCAGTTTTGCCAGCACCACCTGTTGAAGAGACTGTCATTTCGCCATTGTATGTCCATGGCTCCTTTATCAAATATTAATTGACCATATATGTCTGGGTTAATGTCTGGATTCTCTAGTCTGTTCCATTGGTCTGTGGCTCTGCTCTTGTGCCAGTACCAAATTGTCTTGATTACTATGGCTTTATAGTAGAGCTTGAAGTTGGGGAGTGAGATCCCCCCTACTTTATTCTTCTTTCTCAGGATTGCTTTGGCTATTCGGGGTCTTTGGTGTTTCCATATGAATTTTTGAATTATTTGTTCCAGTTCATTGAAGAATGTTGCTGGTAGTTTCATAGGGATTGCATCAAATCTGTATATTGCTTTGGGCAGGATGGCCATTTTGACGATATTAATTCTTCCTAGCCACGAGCATGGGATGAGTTTCCATCTGTTAGTGTCCCCTTTAATTTCTCTTAAGAGTGACTTGTAGTTTTCAGAGTATAAGTCTTTCACTTCTTTGGTTAGGTTTATTCCTAGGTATTTTATTTTTTTTGATGCAATTGTGAATGGAGTTGTTTTCCTGATTTCTCTCTCTGTTGGTTCATTGTTAGTATATAGGAAAGCCACAGATTTCTGTGTGTTGATTTTGTATCCTGCAACTTTGCTGTATTCCGATATCAGTTCTAGTAGTTTTGGGGTGGAGTCTTTAGGGTTTTTTATGTACAGTATCATGTCATCTGCAAATAGTGACAGTTTAACTTCTTCTTTACCAATCTGGATTCCTTGTATTTCTTTATTTTGTCTGATTGCCGTGGCTAGGACCTCCAGTACTATGTTAAATAACAGTGGAGAGAGTGGGCATCCCTGTCTAGTTCCCGATCTCAGAGGAAATGCTTTCAGCTTCTCGCTGTTCAATATAATGTTGGCTGTGGGTTTATCATAGATGGCCTTTATTATGTTGAGGTACTTGCCCTCTATTCCCATTTTGCTGAGAGTTTTTAACATGAATGGATGTTGAACTTTGTCAAATGCTTTTTCAGCATCTATGGAGATGATCATGTGGTTTTTGTCTTTCTTTTTGTTGATGTGGTGGATGATGTTGATGGACTTTCGAATGTTGTACCATCCTTGCATCCCTGGGATGAATCCCACTTGGTCATGGTGTATGATCCTTTTGATGTATTTTTGAATTCGGTTTGCTAATATTTTGTTGAGTATTTTTGCATCTACGTTCATCAGGGATATTGGTCTGTAGTTTTCTTTTTTGGTGGGGTCTTTGCCTGGTTTTGGTATTAGGGTGATGTTAGCTTCATAGAATGAGTTTGGGAGTATCCCCTCCTCCTCTATTTTTTGGAAAACTTTAAGGAGAATGGGTATTATGTCTTCCCTGTATGTCTGATAAAATTCCGAGGTAAATCCATCTGGCCCGGGGGTTTTGTTCTTTGGTAGTTTTTTGATTACCTCTTCAATTTCGTTGCTGGTAATTGGTCTGTTTAGATTTTCTGTTTCTTCCTGGGTCAATCTTGGAAGGTTATATTTTTCTAGGAAGTTGTCCATTTCTCCTAGGTTTCCCAGCTTGTTAGCATATAGGTTTTCATAGTATTCTCCAATAATTCTTTGCATTTCCGTGGGGTCCGTCGTGATTTTTCCTTTCTCGTTTCTGATACTGTTGATTTGTGTTGACTCTCTTTTCTTCTTAATAAGTCTGGCTAGAGGCTTATCTATTTTGTTTATTTTCTCGAAGAACCAGCTCTTGGTTTCATTGATTTTTGCTATTGTTTTATTCTTCTCAATTTTATTTATTTCTTCTCTGATCTTTATTATGTCCCTCCTTCTGCTGACCTTAGGCCTCATCTGTTCTTCTTTTTCCAATTTCGATAATTGTGACATTAGACCATTCATTTGGGATTGCTCTTCCTTTTTTTAAATATGCTTGGATTGCTATATACTTTCCTCTTAAGACTGCTTTTGCTGTGTCCCACAGAAGTTGGGGCTTAGTGTTGTTGTTGTCATTTGTTTCCATATATTGCTGGATCTCCATTTTGATTTGGTCATTGATCCATTGATTATTTAGGAGCGTGTTGTTAAGCCTCCATGTGTTCGTGAGCCTCTTTGCTTTCTTTGTACAGTTTATTTCTAGTTTTATGCCTTTGTGGTCTGAAAAGTTGGTTGGTAGGATTTCAATCTTTTTTAATTTACTGAGGCTCTTTTTGTGGCCTAGTATGTGGTCTATTCTGGAGAATGTTCCATGTGCACTTGAGAAGAATGTATATCCCGCTGCTTTTGGATGTAGAGTTCTATAGATGTCTATTAGGTCCATCTGCTCTACTGTGTTGTTCAGTGCTTCCGTGTCCTTACTTATTTTCTGCCCAGTGGATCTATCCTTTGGGGTGAGTGGTGTGTTGAAGTCTCCTAGAATGAATGCATTGCAGTCTATATCCCCCTTTAGTTCTGTTAGTATTTGTTTCACATATGCTGGTGCTCCTGTGTTGGGTGCATATATATTTAGAATGGTTATATCCTCTTGTTGGACTGAGCCCTTTATCATTATGTAGTGTCCTTCTTTATCTCTTGTTACTTTCTTTGTTTTGAAGTCTATTTTGTCTGATATTAGTACTGCAACCCCTGCTTTCTTCTCACTGTTGTTTGCTTGAAATATGTTTTTCCATCCCTTGACTTTTAGTCTGTACATGTCTTTGGGTTTGAGGTGAGTTTCTTGTAAGCAGCATATAGATGGGTCTTGCTTTTTTATCCATTCTGTTACTCTGTGTCTTTTGATTGGTGCATTCAACCCATTAACATTTAGGGTGACTATTGAAAGATATGTACTTATTGCCATTGCAGGCTTTAAATTCGTGGTTACCAAAGGTTCAAGGTTAGCCTCTTTAGTATCTTACTGCCTAACTTAGCTCGCTTATTGAGCTGTTATATACACTGTCTGGAGATTCTTTTCTTCTCTCCCTTCTTGTTCCTCCTCCTCGATTCTTCATATGTTGGGTGTTTTGTGCTGTGCTCTTTCTAGGAGTGCTCCCATCTAGAGCAGTCCCTGTAAGATGTTCTGTAGAGGTGGTTTGTGGGAAGCAAATTCCCTCAGCTTTTGTTTGTCTGGGAATTGTTTAATCCCACCGTCATATTTGAATGATAGTCGTGCTGGATACAGTATCCTTGGTTCAAGGCCCTTCTGTTTCATTGTATTAAATATATCATGCCATTCTCTTCTGGCCTGTAGGGTTTCTGTTGAGAAATCTGACGTTAGCCTGATGGGTTTCCCTTTATAGGTGACCTTTTTCTCTCTAGCTGCCTTTAACACTCTTTCCTTGTCCTTGATCTTTGCCATTTTAATTATTATGTGTCTTGGTGTTGCCCTTCTTGGATCCTTTCTGTTGGGGGTTCTGTGTATTTCCGAGGTCTGTTTGATTACTTCCTCCCCCAGTGTGGGGAAGTTTTCAGCAATTATTTCTTCTAAGATACTTTCCATCTCTTTGCCTCTCTCTTCTTCTTCTGGGACCCCTATAATACGGATATTGCTCCTTTTAGATTGGTCACACAGTTCTCTTAATATTGTTTCATTCCTGGAGATCCTTTTGTCTCTCTCTATGTCAGCTTCCATGCGTTCCTGTTCTCTGATTTCAATTCCATCAATGGCCTCTTGCATTCTATCCATTCTGCTTATAAACCCTTCCAGAGTTTGTTTCATTTCTGCGATCTCCTTTCTGGCATCTGTGATCTCTTTCCGGACTTCATCCCATTTTTCTTGCGTATTTCTCTGCATCTCTGTCAGCATGTTTATGATTCTTATTTTGAATTCTTTGTCAGGAAGACTGGTTAGGTCTGTCTCCTTCTCTGGTGTTGTCTCTGTGATCTTTGTCTGCCTGTAGCTTTGCCTTTTCATGGTGATAGGAATAGTCTGCAGAACTGGGACGAGTGACGGCTGGAAGGACTTCCTTTCTTGTTGGTTTGTGGCCCTCCTCTCCTGGGAGAACAGCGGCCTCTAGTGGCTTGTGCTGCGCAGCTGCGCGCAGACAGGGTTTCTGCTTCCTGCCCGGCTGCTATGGAGTTAATCTCCGCTGTTGCTGTGGGCGTGGCCTGGCTCGGGCAGCTACTCCAAAATGGTGGAGTCGCGTTGGAGCAGGGGCTGCTGGGAGGCTATTTATCTCCGTAAGGGGCCTCCCTGCTCCCTGCAGCCCAGGGGTTAGGGTGCCCAGAGATCCCGGATTCCCTACCTCTGGATTAAGTGGCCCGCCCTGCCCCTTTAAGACTTCCAAAAAGCACCCGCCAAAACAAAACAACGACCACAAAAAAAAACAAGAAAAAAAATTTTTTTTTTTTTATAATTAAAAAAAAAAAAAAAAAAAAAAATTTTAATTAAAAAAAAAAGGTGGTCGTTCGTTTTTCTTTATTCTCCGGTGCCAGCCTCAGGCCTCTACTCACCGGTCTTTCTGCCCTGTTTCCCTAATATTGGGGTCCCTGTCCCTTTAAGACTTCCAAAAAGCGCTCGCCAAAACAAAGCAGCAAAAAAGCAAAAAAAAAAAATGGTCGCGCGCTTTTCTTATGTCCTCTGTCGCCCGGCCTCCAGTGCCTGCTCACTGTTCTTGCTGCCCTGTTTTCCCAGTATCGAGGGCCCTGCACTCTGGCCCGGATGGCTGGGGCTGGGTCCGTCTCCCTCCCGCTCTGCCTGCTCTTCTCCCGCCGGGAGCTGGGGGGAGGGGCGCTCGGCTCCCGCGGGGCCGGGGCTTGTATCTTACCCCCTTCGCGAGGCGCTGGGTTCTCTCAGGTGTGGATGTGGTCTGGATATTGTCCTGTGTCCTCTGGTCTTTATTCTAGGAAGGGTTGTCTTTGTTATATTTTCATAGATATATGTTGTTTTGGGAGGAGATTTCCGCTGCTCTACTCACGCCGCCATCTTCCGCCCCCTCCTGGTGTGATTTTTTTATTGGCCTTTGGGAGAAAAGTGGCTAATTCAAGGCCTCCCAACCAGTGGAGTGACTTGACTCCGGGACTAGCTCCTAGGTCATTAGGCTGCTCTGCCTTTTGGAGCCTATCCCAATAACCAGGAAGAAAGCATATTAATCATTGCTTTTACCCAGCTTTTCATATCTCCATCTGTTTTCCTGTACTTTCTTATAACAGTTCAAGAGCTGGGTAGAAAAAGTCTTTTACAGATGAGTAAACTGAGATTCAGCAAATTTAAATGCCTTTTCTAAGGGCATATAGCTCTCTGTCCAGTTATCTTAAGTCCCAGATAGAGCAGAAGACCAAGGACATACTGACCTGGGATTAAAAACCTATGCCTTTAAGGTTTTTAGACTGGTTTTAAGATTGGTCTTAAAGAAACATCTACAACTGTTTGGTAATCTCAGTACCCACACTGGTCACACTTATGCCCCTCAGCCAAGTAAACCGAGTCATTTCCAAACACATTTTTATAAATGGGGACACATTATCCCTGAGTAACTTTTTCTGTTATCTTAGAAGTTCATCAGAAACATTAAAAACAGGGGTCTGCTACTTGCAATAATTAATTGCCCAGACTAACCCAAAGTTTCCTGCCCTGACTCCTGAGGCAGCCTCTACGCAGCATCAAAGACCAGCATTGCCCATGGCCCCAGCGCTCATCTTGGTCGGGTTGGAATAGTCATTGCAACAATGTCCTCCTGAAAGTACCCTACTGATTACTCTGCTTAGTAAATCTTTACTGGCTTCTGTTTGCATTTCCATTTTCTTCCCAAAAAAGGATACACTGTCCTTTACCAAGACCCCTTGATTAAAAACCCAAGTGTTGAGTGATCTTGTTGCTGCCATCTGCCCTAAACCCTCTTCTATTCCTTGATTCCATCCACTTTAACTCATGCTTCTTATGAAGATGTGGATCTGAAATCCACATTGTGTGATCTTGCCATACACATGTGTCTGTATAAACGGTAGCCTGGAGGCTTCAGCACAGGGAGGTTGGTGGGGGTGCTCAGTAGCTGAGAATCGCCTTCCTCCTGACATTACTTGGTTCCATAGCATCAGGAATCACCATTAACCAGGCTCTAGGTTTGAGATCCTAACTCCTGTATTAGTCTCTACCTAGTGTGCAAGTGAGCCAGGACCGGCCAGCCTGCATGGAGCAAATGCGGATTTTGTCCCCAACCCAAATCACCAGGCAAATCTACAGGGCTTCTGTGGCAGTTTTCCAGGGACTAAAGCCCCCTGGCACTAGTGTGAAGGTGGTGAACCACAGGTAACACTTCAAACTTCACCTGCACGTGCCTCTCATTTCAGAAACTCCTCCTCCTTAAAAATGGAAATGGAGCTCCAGACTTTTCAGGAATACCAAGTAGAATGTTTTTTATAGAAAAGTAGTTTCATTGAAATTCCAAGAACTTTGGTAGCTGAGCTCACCCACTCCCTAACTGTCAAACGGGGCTCCCTAATCACTTCCATTTCTAGTGATTGTTATTGTCCAGAAGTGTTTTACAGGGCAGAGTGAAATCCCTCCTGCACTCATGGGGAATATTTCTGGGGTCTGGTCTGGAGGACAAGGTAGGAACATGCTCCTCCCTGAAGATCACATTCTCAAGGAAGCCCAGAACCCTCAGAAAACAGACTGATTCAGAAAGACAGGAATCACTGTATCTACAAAGATGCATTGTGGTTGAAACCATATATTCACTTCTTACCAGGGGCCCTGCTCTTGTCTCGTTCAACACTATTGAGTGAGATAGCTGCTGAGGACTAAAATCAGCATGCTTCAATTGTACTTACCTTTCTCAAAAAATAAAATCATTTTGTTCCCCAAACATAAAAACACAAGAATAAGATTTTTAAGAAAAAACATACACTCTTTGAATTTTAATTTACTTTTTAAAATAGCGACAGCATGTTATTTAACATCTCTCACAAAGAGATGATCTCCCGGGGAAAACAAACCAACCGACCCAAATTGGAAAGCCTTCCAGCTCTTCCCCATGTGAGACAGTCATGATTTATTGGGAGGTAGCATCTTGGGAAAGTTGGAGAGTCATGTCATGGCGACACAGCTGCAGGAGGAACTGCATTTTGCTCATAAGAGGAACCCTAGGGATTACACAGGCCAAATTCCTCCCTGGACAGTAAGAAACGGGAGGCTTGAGGACCAGGGTTTTGCCACATGACATTTGCTCCGGGGGCCTTCCAGCACGTGGAGCTTGTGTGTACCCCAGCTCAGAGCTATATTTCTGCCTTCACTCACCAACTCTGTGTTCCTATTTTGACAGAGATTTCACTTTCCCACTTATTATTATTAATAAAAGTAAGGAGTAATAAGCTTATAGGCTTTTTTCTCCTGAGAGTCTTACAAGACAGGGAACACACATCTGTTTCCCCCACAACTCTTGTCATTGGAAAGACTGACTGCCTGGTCTGGATGGATAAACAGAAGAACAGACAATAGAAATTGCATCAGGATTTGAGACCAGCAAACTGCATTGATAAGTGACAGAACGAACGAGACTCAAAGGGAAGGCCTGGTGGCTTTAATTTTGCTTTTCCCAGCTCCCTGTAACTTGCCTCAGACTCTGTGATTCTTCCTGGAGATAGCTTTTCCTCCACAGGAGAAACTATGGCCTTTTCTTTCCTTTCTTATTTTTAACTCTACAACTGGCTTTTGGGCTGAATGCAGGGAAGGCCAAGGAGGAAAAATCTGTCCACTGTGTACATGGAACACTTGGTCACCTGGCCAACATGGAGTGAAATTGTAACAAAGCCGTGCATTGACCAATTGCAAAAGAATCCTTCCTTCTGCCCCACCCTCCCTCCCCACCTTTGGCAAAAGCTTGAGTAAATAGGTGCGTTAGGTGCCAGGACTTGAAGGTCAACAAACTCTTGCTTTGTCAGAGGAACCTGGAAATCAAGTCAGTGGACTTCGCAGAAATGCCGTACCTTCTCGTTCCATGGGTGTTTGAGTCTCAGGATTAGAAGTTAAAGTGTCTCAGGGAAGCTTGCCAAAAAACCTACACAGCAGACACTTAATGGTCTGGTGTGCCTCGGGGCCACCTGAGACACTTAGCGATTCTATCTCAACTGACCTCAACCCACAGGTTTCTCATGGCAAAGCAGACTTCCTTTGGAATGGCCACTACTCATCTGTGACAGCAGAATCCTGAAACTGGGAGCCCCCAAAACCAGCAGCCCCTTGTGTCCACGCCCTGTACGATCCCCACGGCCTCAAGGCAGGGCAGGACCTGTAAATATGACGGAAACGTTGCTCCTGGGATTAAGTTACATTATATGGCAAAGACAAAGGGATTTTTCAGATGTCATTAGACTCCTTGATCAGTTGACTTTAGTCATTTAATTTAACTGACATTATCCTGAGTGAGCCTATCTTTATCAGTTGACTTTAAGTTAATCCAAAAGGAAGTATCCTGGGTGGACCTGACCAAACCAGATGAGCGCCTTAGAAGAGGAATGAGAGGTCAGAGAGGGAAGAATTAAGAGGTGTTTGAAACAGCAAAGACATTCTTCTCTTGGCCTTAAAGTAGCAAACTGCCACATTAAGGAGAGGGCCATGTGGCAGAGAATGATGGGTGGTCTCAAAGCTGAAGCCTCAGTCCTACATTTGAATCCTGCCAGCAACCAGTGAGCTTGGAAGTGGTCGCTCAGCCTCAGATGAGAATCACAGCCCTGCTGACACTTGGTTTCAGCCAGTGTGACCTTGAGCAAAGAATGCAGCTATGCCAGGCCCGGACTACTGACCCGTGGAAACCATGAGATGATAAATGTGTATTGTGCTAAGCCAAGAAGTTTGTGGTAATTCGTTAGGCGGCAGAGAAAACTAATACATCATCCAAGGAATTGCATGGAGAACACATGCTCACTTCTCCTCCTTCATTTCTTCGTAGCCATGTTACATGCAGGCACATTTCCCTGTCAAGGTGAATGTTCAAACGCAGGGCTAGTTTTCCACATGGGCAAAGCAGACCACTGCCTGGATGGGTGGGGGAAGGGGATACTGGGAAAGGTTCTGAGATCTCTGCACCTGACTGTTTGGGTTATCAGGGGTCTGGTTGATCATGTAGAATGTGTTCTAAGACAAGGTAGCTAGCTAGACCCATTGTGGGTGATTAATCCTGCCTTTGTATTCCATGATCAGATGATTAGATATTGCTAATTTAGTCACAGAATTCATTGATAGCCTACATTTGGGGTGTGGCTCCCCCACCACCCCGAAAGCAAAACATCCACCCAAAATCCCTAAAGCAGGTGGCTACAGGGTCTGAATTTAGAACCATACCTGGGGCAAGGGTGGGGGATGTGATGCCTGGGACCTTAACAGTCTTACTAGCTCAGAATTTACAACATAATAACATAATAGTTGGAAACTCCTTGGAAATTTATACCATCCAATCACTGCATTTGACAGATGGGGAAACTGAGGCCTGGGATGACCAGCTGTCTTTCCCAAAGCCCTTCAGCCTGAATCAACAGGAGCAAAACCAAAACTCAAGGCTTTTGACTATTTCCTGTCTGGGCACCTTTCCCAAGCACTAAATGACAAGGGTCGCCTGTTGATTAAACCAACAAGTCTCTCCCATAGATCCAGGGTCAGTCTGCACCTAGCTGTCCCTGCTCTGCTGGAAGCACACCACCCAGCTGCCTTTCACGTTGGCTGTGCTATCAGCTCTGGAGTCTCATTGCTGAGTAATGATGAAGTGACTCAGCCACTCAAGATCCAAACCTCACTAAGCAGATAAATTTCCTGTGGCTACAGTGACAAAGGCAGATTGCTTAAATCAACAATATTCTGGAGACCAAAAGTCTGAAATCAAGGTGTCAGCAGAACCATGCTTTCTCTAGGCTCCAGCGGAGGGCCCTTCCAGCATCTGGCGGCTGCTGGCAGTCACTGGTGTCCTGGGCTTGCCACTGCACACTCCACCCTCTTCCTCCACCCCCACATGACCTCTTCCCTCTGTGTCCGTCTGTTCCTGTGTCTTCTCCTCTTCTTATGAAGACACTAGTCATATTGGATTTGGGGCCCACCCAAATTGATAATGATCCATCTTAATTTAACTAATTATATCTGCAAAGACCCTATTTCCAAGTAAGGTCACATGCTCAGATTATGCATGGACATGAATTTGGGGGCACACTGTTTTAGATGCACACCCATGGCTAGGTCGGGCAGCTGCTCTGAGAGTAGAGATACTTGGCATGCACACTGCTCTCCGTCACGCCTCTCCCTCGCCCACCTCCTACCAGCACTCATATGAGCCCAGACCCAGAAATTAGAGAGTTAATGCTGGAAATAACTTAAAAAGCATCCAGCCCTTTGCTGAGGAGATGCTACTGCAAAGGAAGTGACAGAAGCGATAAAGCTCATTTGTATAGCACTTACGAGTTTATGAAACCTGTACAAACAGATGTGTTTCCATAGGTTGTGGGTGTGCATTATGACAGCAGCGAGTGTGTCACCCCCAAACTCATGGCTGCACAAGAAAATCACCTAGGGAGGCTTTAAAACACCAGTGTCCAAGCCCAACCCCAGAAGTTCTGATCCTGTTGGTCTGGGGTGGGACTTGGGCATTAGTAGTTTTTAAAGCTACCCGACTGATTCTATTACATAGTCAAGGTTGAAGACCCACCCATCTAGCTTAACCCCTCAGTTTTCAGATGAAGACTTGAAGCAGACCAACCTTCAGTCACTCTTTTGCCCTCCATTTATTGCCACCTCCAAGCCTATAAGCTGTTGATTCCCTGGATGGAATGTACTATTCCCTCTATATGGTACAAGGCCCCCAAGTTTTCAGAGCAAAGTCCCTGTGGCAGCCCAAAATATACAAAGAACTTATACACCTCAATACCAAAACCCACAAATAACCTAATTTAAAAATGGGCAGAGTACCTGAGTAGACATTTTTCCAAAAAAGTCATGCAGTTGCCTTACAGGTACATGAAAATCAGATGCTCCACATTGCTAATAATCATCAGGGAAAGGCAGATCAAAACCACAATGAGATACCACCTCACACCAGTCAGATTGGCCACTATCCAAAAGACAAGAAATAATAAACGGTGGCAGGGATGTGGAAGAATGCAAACCCTCCTACACTGTTGGTGGGAATGTAAATTGGTGCAGCCACTCTGAAAGCAGTATGGAGGTTCCTCCCATATGCCCCAGTAAGTCCACTTCAAGGAATTTACCCAGAGAAAACAAAAACTCTGATTCAAAAAGATATATGCACCCCTATGTTTGTTACCACATTATTTACAATAGCCAAGATGTGGAAGCAACCAAAGTGTCCATCAATAGGTGAATGGATAAAGATGTGGTACATATACACAATGGAACATTATTCAGCCATAAAAAAGAAAGAAATCCTGCCATTTCTGAAAACACAGATGGACCCAGAGGGTATTATGCTAAGTGAAATAAGCCAGGCAGAGAAAGACAAATACCATATGATTTCACCTCCATGTGGAATCTAAAAACAAAACAATACAAAATGGACAAAACAGCAATAGACTCACAGACTGAGAAGTGACTGTTGGTTACTGTGGGGGAGGGCTTGGGTGAGTGGGTGAAATAGGTAAAGGGGATAAAGATCCATAAAATTTCAATCATAGTATAAATTAGACATGGGGATGAAGTACAGCATAGAGAATTTAGTTAATAGTTCTGAAACATCTCTCTATGTTGACATAGTAACTACAGTGATTGGGTGAGGATTTAATCATGTATGTAACTGTTAAATCACTACGTTGTATACTTGAAATCAATATAATACTGTACATCAACTATACTTCCATAAAATTTTTTTTAAAAAACAACTAATAATACTCTTTTGGAACCACTGAGTCATTTATGAGCTGCCACAAAGAAAAAAAAAGACAAAATAAAAATTGAAATATTCTGAAATAAGACCAGTCCTGCTGCTGTCTGGTAGGATTCTAGAAGCTTCTGAGGCCATTTCCTCCTCCCCTCAGCTATGCACTTGGGAGACCCAAACAGTGAGGAAAGGTGCCACCACGACATGAGCAGCCCTCTCCACCTCACGTAGCCTTGTCACAGATTTTTAAATCAAGAAGCAAAGAACCTTGTCAAAATGACCTGTTTTCCTTTTCCGTCTTTTGGTCCACTCTGTTGGAAAAGTGTGTGCAAATGGTTAAGAAGACCACTGCATCTGCACATTTCAGACCGTGGGCACAGAGTAGGACCAGAAAGGGCCTGCAGGTCGGCGCTCCCACAGCTCGCAGGCCGGTCTGGGGCCTCGGGCCTCCCGCCTTTCAAAACTCCCACACTAGGCAATTTATAGCTGTGGCTAAACTCAGTTTTTATGTCAATTGTGTGAGCTTCTTAAAGGGCCTGCAGGACACCAGAACATTCTTACATACCTGTGGTGTCTGCCACTCATCTCCATGCTTGCTAGGGAGCCTCCACCCCTTCCTTTCCCTCCCCTTCTCCTCTTCATCCCCTGCCCTTCAAGTCCTCTTCTAGGAAAATCATGTGTCTGTCTCCATTTTGGCTTGTTTTTTTCTCTGCACAGACAGATGTGGATAAATCTTCCTGGTCTGCTTTTTGTGACGTGAGGAACATGCCTTCTGCTCTGATGAAAGGCTGTTGGGCCTGTGCTTCCTTTATTAAGGGTCACATTCAGACAGACAGCCCTCCAGGATGCCACAAAGAGCCAGAGAAGAGGAGGGCTTGGTGCCCGGTGAAGCTGGGCACTGAGTGGTAATAATACCATCGCAATTAAGTCACAAAGCAGTTCCCTTTTTCTTCTTCTGAGGCAGTCACACAACTGAGCCTGAGACTAGATGCCAGGCTGAATGAGGACTGTGCACTCCTCAGAAGGTCCTGCTGTCCAGACTGCTTGACTGCATTTTGACACAGTTGTACAGTGAAATGAAATGGGTGGGTTTGTTGACTGCTTGGCAGTTGATTCAGGAACAACTAAGGTTGAGGGACTCCGTCCCCATCCGGGGATGATGCCCAGACTCACCAGGCAGCAGGGACCTCATTCTCCCATCCTCTGACCCCAGGGTGTGCAGCCCCTCCACCCTCTGGACAGACGCGGTCTGGGGGACACAGGGTGGGATAGAGATGGGACAGCGTCTCCTCCCTCTGCCTGCCAGCCTCCTTCCAGGCCCAGACCAGAGAATGCATGCGTCTCAGGGGGTGTGCTGGCCCCAGGAGCAGAGGCTTGGGAGGAGAGGAAGCAGGAATCGCAGATGCTGTAGCTTCTCAGGACCCAGGAACTTGCCTCTGTCACAAAATCCTCCAGCATCTCGGAGCCGCTGGGGGGTTGGGCTCCAGGGGAGAGGGCTGGGCTAGTGGCGTGAAGAAGGAGCAGGCTGAGGGGTGACCCAAGGGCTCTTTTCAGGCCCTGAAGTCTACTAAGACAGGGGCCCCACGTCTGTTTTCAGGGCTATCAGGAGCGAGTGTGTTAGGGGAGGTGTGACAAGGAGCTTTACGTCTTTGCAGGCACTTCTGTGGCAGGACACAAAGCCACAAGGCAGCGGGGAAGCCCCCTCCACGACATCCTTCAGCACATGGGAAAGCTGAGCCTGACTGATGTGGACCCCTGGAAGCCAACTGAGACGGGCAGGACCCCTCTGCCTCTGCGTGTCTGGCCCTGAGAAGACGCCTTTGCCCCGTGGCCTGCTGGACTGACGCCAGGAAGGCTGGCCTGGGTTTGTACGAAGTCCTGGACCTGTATCTGCATGAGGCAGGCACCTGCCTGTAGCCCAGTTCTTGCAGGGGGTGGGATGTGGCCCCTGCGTCAGGGACCAGAGGGAAGCATCACCTAGTGGTGAGAGGGCCCTCTGGGCCCCGGCGCCCTGCGCTCCGCTTGGAAGACCATTCCCTTTGTGTATCAGCTCTCCCACATCTCGGGGCTTCACGTAAATGTCAGGCAACTGAAAACCACGTCACCAAATTAAATGGAGGGTCCCAGTAGAGCCATCAGTCCACCGCGGAGCCCTTCCTGGTCACAGGGTGCCTGAAAGACCAGGGGACCAACAGGGACAGCCGAGCAGTTAGCGAACACCATTCCACAGCGACGCTTCATCGTAGGGAACAGGGAGGTCGGTGCACAACTGCCCGCCAAAGGTTCAAGGTCCTGCAAACTGGTGATCTTGTGCCCTGTCCATTTTGACATAACCCCTACATGAAGAGCAAGTCCTGGAAAAACTAGTCCACACGGCCAGTTGCATTCCTTCTTTCACAGAGAACTTCCGAACACACCGATTACTACATGACTATGAGATATTGTTCCCATTTTCCAGATTAGAAGAGTGAGGCTCAGAGCAAGTAACATGGTCTTTCAGACGTGTTAAAGACCCAGATTTAGGAACCTGTGATTTTATTTTTTCAGTGTTTTAAACTTCACCATTGCATCACAGTTCCTTATAGGGTAGAGGCTAGTAATGTGCTTAACCTGTTGGTACTTAATGCCAGAGAGCACAGATCAAGCAGCAAACAGAAACCTTAATGCTGTTTGAACACCCATCTGTAACAAACCAAGGAATGTTGTAAGCAAGAGCTGTTCCCCTCCTTCTGGTATGATTATCCTGGCCCCTGAGGGGATCTGAAAGGCCTACTGGCTCCCCAAAGCTCTAGCAGATGTTGGTGATGAATGCTGTAGTAGGAGGCTGGGGCTCCAGAAAGGGGCCTGACTCAGACTCACAGGTGCCTCCCAGAAAGACGGTGTCCCAGCAGGTCAGCCGAGCCATGGGTAACCCCAGGCCAGCCACCAATGGCCACTGTCCTTGTCCGCTCACCCAGGGGCACATCAGGGAACCTGTTACAGAAGGGGGGCAGGAAGAGATGGGAGTGGGGCTGTCATCAGGAAACTGTCCTCTCCTCAAGAGGGTGGCTGGACAACTGAAATGTCCAGGAGCTGTGAGAGACCCTGGGCTAGGACCCTGCGGGTGTTAGTCCCTGAAAGGGGAGAAATGGGCAGCAGGTTGAATAAGATCCCGACGGCAGCCCAGTCCCAGGCCTTCCTCCCTCACAGATGGCTTCTGCCCCCAAACCTGCATCTCCCTGCTTTTGAACACAGTTTTCCTTGGACTGTGGCCTGACCCAGGAATGGCAGCCCCAGGTTCTGTCCCAGACTAAATGGTCTTATTCAAGGCAAGGATTATCACACACTCAGCTGGCACCCTCTGCAATGGGGACAATGACTGTGTCACAGCACAGGCTGTGCTGGGTCCCTGAGCACACGGGCAGTTGGCAGCAGGGTCTCCTGCAAAGGCACCAGTGCCTCGGGCTCAGGTCTCTCTGTGCGGGGCCCGCGAGCATGCCCCTAGTCACGCCCTGAAATGCTGTGACATGATAATCCAAACTTCGAACATCTGAAGGGAAACCAGCCATACAGAGGAACATAGAATGCAGCCACTGTAGGGAAGAGAAGTCATTTCATAACAAATACCCATCCCTTAATTTATCCATTTCATGTATCAATATTTTGTGAATTATACCTTCTTAGGATGAGGCACACCTCTGTACTCTGAATTGTAAAATAAAAGAA
Organism: Manis pentadactyla; assembly: GCF_030020395.1. Lineage (NCBI taxonomy): Eukaryota > Metazoa > Chordata > Mammalia > Pholidota > Manidae > Manis > Manis pentadactyla. The sequence continues at coordinate 187,206,216 of NC_080019.1, read as the reverse complement.
AGGCTGGGTTTTCCTTCTTTTTAAATAGGCCATCCTTTTAAAATTCTTCCAAAGCCTAGTTATGAAATACTGGAAATGGGGACAGGATGGCTGCCTAGAGTATTACTGGACCCCACTGGAGGGGGCACAAGAGGGAGCCCTGAGCCCCCCTGTGGGACAGGGAGGCAGAGGGAGAGCACATGTGCATGTATATGATTGTGTGGTGTGTGAGTGCATGTGTCTGTGTGTGTTCATGCATGTGTGAGAGAGTGTGAGCGTGTTTCTATCAGGGGTATTTCAACACACATTCAGTTTCTGGGACGCACCTGTAGACTAGACATTCCCTACTGAGGCCTCTGGTCTCTCACATTCCTTTCCTGGGCTCAAGTCCATCATTCGCCCCCTTTGCTATCCAGAAAATATAACTGTAGGACACTCTTGTATTCTGTTGCAACCTAAGTTTGGAGATTCCGTGTTCAGAAGTAAAGCTAATTGTCCCCAATTGTCAGGCCTCTCGGGCAACTACAAGTGAGAATGGAACCCTCTGCCTGGACCACCTTCCTGCCATCAAGGATGCCTTCACTTTGCCACAGCCCTATTGGCATTCTCTATGGTATGTCTTGAAGAACTAACACATTTTGTCTCAAAACCCACAGTGCAATAAAGACTTTAAGCCAGCCAAACAGTGCTGGAGTATTGCTCACCTTCCCACATATGAACAGCCTTTTAGGGGCCTGTGGGGGGGTAGGGGGAGGGCAAACTGCCAGGACATCTGCTTTCCTACAACTCTGCTCAAAAATGCAGTGGCTGCGGGGCCTCTCCTGCAGCCACCTGGACAGGGAGGGGCAGCTCACACGTGTCCTCTCGGACTCCCTTTAAGGCTCTGTTAAAATGTCTTTGTAGTTCACGATTCAGATACAGACTATCTCTAATTCGGATACCGGTGATCTCTGGTTCAAAGTTGCTCTTGTCATTCTAAAAGGAGCCCACGTCCACTCTTTTTTTTTTTTTCTTTAAAATCTAAGTGAGGAATGCATAGTTAAAAAAAAAATTAAAGATACTGGTTTCATATAAACATTTTGATAATTTGTTTAATTTTTAAGTTTATGTAGATGATTTTAACCTCTAGAAGTACAAAGTTCACCTCGGGGACAAACGGTAGTCTATTCATTTACAGATTTAAATGTAATTTTATAAAACTAGCCTCAAAAATCTGACTCCTAAACAGATGTGAAACATGAATAATGGTGATATATGTTAGGTACAACCTCCAAACAGACACAGTTAACAGAAAGCAGGGTTGGTCACCACTATATAAAACTGTAGCATTCAGTAGGAGAGAACAGGAAGTGGCCACCACATTAAGGACTTTGTTTCTCTTCCTAGACATTTTCCACTAAATCCTAGAACAGTTACTGTTACTGCATTTTACTCTTTTCCAAATGAACCACCCATAGAGCAGATGTATCCTTTTATTTTAATGAGCATCTTAGCATCAACCACATGCTACAAGCAGCTTTACAGGAGGGTTTCTGGAAGATGAGTGTAAAGGTCAGAAGAACACAGCCTGGCAGACCATGCTCAAACCCTGCGAGGTCTCGATGCGTATCTGAACAGCCTCCCAGTCTGTCTTCCACACCTCAAGCTGAAGCCCAGCAGCCCAGCCCACACGCCACTGCCGAAGAGAAGCTGGCTGCAGGGATGTGGAGGGCAAGCCACAGACAAACCAAAAAATTTTTGAGTCAATAGTTTCCACTTCCTCCCCAACTTGACTATTTACCAGAACTGTCCCGGAGTAGCCACCATGAATTTAGTCTCTGGATTTTCCCTGGATGCCCTTGAAATGATCCCATAAAGGGCAGAGAGGCAACAAAAATCAGACCAACCCACACCACACCATTGCTGAAGAGCTGCAGCATTGGGTCTCAGAGGCAGTGGCCACTAGAAGGAATCCAGGTGTGCTTGAGTCTCGTTTCCCACAGGGCAGGGGGACTGTCCATCTTGCAGAGACACTGAGAGTCCTCATGAAGGCATGGTCTCCGTGAGACGAGAGGGGGCAAGAGAAGGCGCCAGAAAGAAGGTTGGAATGGGGTGCACAGACAGGCAGTCTCATCAGTGGCCTGCCGTGGAACCAGAGGCTGTGGCATCAATGAGGTGGTGACAAGCAGGGTGGGGACCCTCACTGGCTTCCAGTGCCTGTGGGTCCCTGCTGGTCCCTGTAGGTCTGTGGACTCTTAGGGCTCTGCCCCTGGGAAACCTGATCCCCGACAGAGTGCCTAGCTCCTCAATGCTGAATCTTTTTGTTTGTTTTAGGTCTTCTACAGATGATCAAGTCATTAGCAAGAGGTCCACTCACCCGCTCTTTAAAATAAAGTAATGCAATGCCACATATGAATGGAATTGTATGTGGTGTGAATGAGTGTGTGTGAGAGAGACTGAAGATTTGGAAGATGCTCTTCAATGAGTTATCAATAGTTTGTGAAATATTAGGTGATTTTCTTTCTTGCTTTTGTATACTCTCTGACATTGATTTAAAGTATCAAAATAGGCATGTATCATTTTATAATTACAGAAACAGTATTTTCATTCTGAAAAATAACTGAGCTACTCTCTTAGAGGAGAAAAACAGGGTACCCCTGATAATGAAAACTCCCAAATTTTTTAAAAATTGAAGGAGGAATTGAACCCAAATCCAATTTGCTTTAAAACTTAAAAGGCAAAATACATGCCCTAAATAGCATGGGTGACAATGTCAGTGAGTGTCGAAGATATAAATTAACATAAACTGGACAATTGGTGGAAATAACAACAAAGACTGCTATTATTCAGATACACAAAATGAGCTGACCAGTTACCAGGACCCATATCATTTGGTGTTGAGTCGATCTCATTATGATATGGCATTAGCAAAACATGGGCGTCACAGTTATTGGAAGGAAACATAGAGAATGCACTCTTTTCATACTGAGAAAAAACACAGAGTACACCCAGCTTCACTTCATTCTTTTTGCAACATCTGAGTACGCACGTTCAATCTCCTGGTCAGCTGGACATGTATTTGTGAACTCATCCCTAGCATAAGCATTGTTCAAGTATCGCCAGATGCCAGTCATTTCAGGAGGAAATTCAAAATCTCTGTATCTCTTGGCCACGATCTGAAAATCAAGAGGAAATAATCAGCGAAGGGAAAACCCACCAACGTAGGCAATTCGGTCAGACAATCCAGTCTTTTGAGGCATGCAATATATTTTCAAGTCCTGATGTCAGCCCACATTTATGCAGGCTACTCCAAATTGCTCTTGGACTTTGCCTAAGGTATACTGAATACGGGAAAGCTTATGCAGGCCCTGTACTCACAACAGTGGCTCCATACAATCCTACCCATCAGGTGGGCACAGACGGTCCTTGTGATCCACCAGAACCATGTATTTCTCTGCTGTGTTATTTGGTGCCTAAAGATTCATGACAGATCTTCAGTTCAGATTGTGCCAGGCTCTCTGTGAAGTGCCCTCTCCTCCCTACTTGCTGAGCCCCCCCTGCTGAGATCCCAAATAGCTGTGTATGTCATCCCTGCAGATTGTCACCATCCTGCCACTGAGACGATCTAGATTGTGGGTCTACAACACGCAGAGGATTGAGTCATGACCAAAACGGACACTAGTCCTTATCCCCACGGAAGCTTAGGGCAAGTGGCAGGGGAAACACAATGGTATGTGATGTTCCCTTTGGATGGATGCCGTTGCAGAATTCATCACATAGGAGGCTGTCTGCTGCTGGGGGCTACACCAGTTTCCTAGGGCTGCCTTAACGAACCACTACAATCTGGTTGGCTTTGAACAACAGAAATTTATTCTCTCACAGTCCTGAAGGCCAGGAGTAAAGAAGATGGAGGTGTCAGCAGGGCCTGCTAGTTCTGAAGCCTCTAGGGGAGGCTGTGCTCCAGGCCTCTCCCCTGGCCTCTGGTAGTCCCTTGGCTTGTGGCAGCCTAACTGTGATCTTCACATGGTGTTTTCCATGTGTGCACCTGTGTCCAGATTTCCCTTTGTATAAGGACACCAGCCACATTGAATTGAAGGCCCATTCTATTCCAAATGACCTTTTAATTAATTAATCTTAATTAATTACACTGCAAAGACCCTATGTCCAAATAAGGTCACATTCTGAGTCACTGGGGATTAGGATTGCAACATGCAAATTTTGGGGTATACCCAAAACTGGGATACACCTGGGGACCCAGGGCTACAAAGGCCAGTTCTTCTTTGTTGCCCCCTATTATTGGTCCCTGGGATGTCTGGATGAAGTGAGCATAAGACTTACCACCAGTGAGAAGATCTTTGGAATCTGATTTCTCAGATTTTGGAAGCCATTGATGCAGCAAAATAGGCTCATATAACACTTTTAAATTGTTTAACATCTTTTGCTTGAATTCCACCTTCCTGATGTTAATGCTAAGAATTCTGCTTTCCTTTTGTCTGCATTTGCCTGGTTGATTTTTTTTTTTTGAACTTCACAAAATTTAATGATATTAAGGAGTTAGTGAGTTTTAGGTGTGATAGGATATTACAGCTATGTTTTTTTTTTTGAGAGGGCATCTCTCATATTTATTGATCATATGGTTGTTAACAACAATAAAATTCTGTATAGGGGACTCAATGCACGATCATTAATCAACCCCAAGCCTAATTCTCATCAGTCTCCAATCTTCTGAAGTATAATGAACAAGTTCTTACATGGTGAACAAGTTCTTACATAGTGAATAAGTTCTTACATGGTGAACAGTGCAAGGGCAGTCATCACAGAAACTTTAGGTTTTGATCAAGCATCATGAACTATAAACAATCAGGTCAAATATGATTATTTGTTTGATTTTTATACTTGATTTATATGTGAATCCCACATTTCTCCCTTATTATTATTATTATTATTTTTAAATAAAATGCTGAAGTGGTAGGTAGATGCAAGATAAAGGTAGAAAACATAGTTTAGTGCTGTAAGAGGGCTAATGTAGATGATCAGGTGTGTGCCTATAGACTAAGTATTAATCCAAGCTAGACAAGGGCAACAAAACATCCACGGATGCAAAAGATTTCTCTCAAAACAGGGGGGGTGAGGTTCTAAGCCTCACCTCTGTTGATCCCCAATCTCACCTGATGGCCCCCCTGCGACTGTGCCTGTGTTAGGTTGTTCCTCCCTTGAGGAATCTTACCCGTCTCTGGCTAACCAGTCATCTTCCAGGGCCATACAGGGAAATGTAAAGTTGGTAAGTGAGAGAGAAGCATTATTGTTTGAAAAGGTTAGCTTTTTACTTCTTTGCAGATTTATGCCCTGTGGCTTCTATGCCGAGCATTTGTATTGAGGTATCTTTACCACTTGGAAGAATTATGATACTCGGTAATTTCGATATGAGGCACGAATTCTACTTAAGGGTTGTAATTAGGAAGGAAGAAGAAAAGCTACAGAAGTAGCAGACAGAAGAAAACATGGGAAGATTGATTATTTCTTTGACATATCTTCTTGTAGTGTAACATGCACATGTATAGGTTTTAAACTACTAATTAAATTGCATGCACACATTAACATACTAGGAATACAGCTACATAACCAAAGCAGACCTACAATTACCAGCCATATCCAATGAAATGCCTGGTTGATTTTTGCTTATATTTTTATGTTAACATTTCTGAGTAATGTATTAAGTGTATGCCTCTAATGGAGGTGATCTTGTTTTTGTTATATTTTCTGAACTTAAGGCTTTGTTTTCTATCCTTCTGTATATATTTATGCATTTGTGTGTGTGTTTCCCTGTCTGGTAATTTAGAAGGCTTACAGTCTGTTTTAACTCTTCCAGTGGTTTCCTATATAACTTAAATAATAGGAATTCTGTATTTCTTGACTTAGCAACTTCAGATGATACCTATCTAGTCCTGATAATGACACATGAGGAAATTAGCACAACTATACCTGTTTACATTTCTTCTCCCTTATCCCCCTCCCATGGGCGGTAAAAGCGTTCACATTTATTATATTCTGACTGTGTCCTATAACTAGAATTTCCGCTGTTGTTTAGTCTTAATACCGGCTTTAGTCTTAAACAGGTTCTGTGTTTATCACCAGTCTCTTTATCACACATCTTCTCTGTTCCTGGATTCTCATTTTAATTATCATATTATTTTTTCATCATAGAACAATTTTGTCTTTAAAAAATGGCTCAGGAGAGCTTATTTTACTGAGACTAGAAATCCAGATAAAAACAATTTACCTGGATATACTATTCTTACATCACATATCCTTTCCCTTAATTCTCTATAACTATTAAGCCACTGTTTTCTGGTTTTTAATGTGGTCATGGAGACATATGAAGCCAATCTGAATTTCTTCCCTATGTAGGTGACTTTACAAATTACTATTAGCAGCAGTACTAGTATTATTGCCTCTGTCTAGACTCCCAAAGTGCTCCTTTTTATCCTCAAAGTTCAGTAATTTATCTAATGCACCTCAGTGTATTGATTAGCCTGCAGCTATATTTTTCCAGTCATGGCATATTGTTCATACTGAAGGTTCAGGTCATCCTGCAGTTGAAATTCCTTTTCCCTTTGAGCCCTCCCCTGTCGTTTTCCTTTCCTGTCTTCTTGTCCCTGATTATGTACATCTGGGATCTCTCTAATCCCCTTTATCTCTGGCTCTTCTCCTTTTGATTTTGGGTGATTTCCTTGGGCCTGTCCTCCAGATTTCCACAATATCTTTTTCTGCTTCTTGCTACTTCGAACTTTTATTTCTGAAATTATTTTATTTATCTTTAAGGATTTTTTTTCTTGAGTTCTGCCCACCTGATTTTCATTTTCTTTATATTACATTTTTTTGACATCCTGTGTCTTGTCTTTAAGCTTTTTCTCAAAAGATCCATGTTCTCTTTCATTTCTTTGAGGCTGTAGAGAAGTATTATCCAGAATGTTCTTTCACGGACTGGAACAATTCTTCATCAGATATGTATTCTCATCTCTTTTCCTCTCTTGTTCCTTCTCTTTATCCTTCTTCCCCTCTCCTTCTGATTATCTCGATCCACATAGGGGTCCCACTTGGATTCTTTCTGGTTATTAATTATCTTTCAGTGTGGCAGATCTATTGGACCTATCATTTTTTAAAAATAGCAAGGAAAGTGAAGGGAAACAGGGGAGACGGTATCTCAATTTGGATATTTACCCTCACACGCTCTTTCACCAAACATTGCTCTCTACTCTACCTCAGGACACAATAAGGTCATGGTCAGGGTCAGGGTCAGGGCTAGGGTTAGGGTTAGAGCATCCTCTATTCTGAGGCTCGCAGATTAAGCAGGAGTCACCATGGCTAAAATGAAGTTCAGGCAATTTACAGTCTCTCTCCTGACTGGCTCAAGGCTTCTTTCTTTCCTCTGTTCAGCAGCCACAAAGCAGAATGTCATCTCCCCTCCCTGTTCTTTTGCATTAGGGGACAGGTGGCACAATACAGCCCTGTCTAGTTCCCCCTTCAACTCTGCCTCCCCAGAGATCTCAGCTCAAAAGTCATCTCTGTAGGGATGTTTCCTGCTTCTCCAAGGCCTCCTCCATGCCCTCGTCCTCACAGAAGTATGGGCTGGGCATTTCAGGACTGTACTTTTACAGAGAGCTGCACCTTGCCAAAAATATAGGGAAGCGTGTCTTCCCTGTGGCAGCTCTTACTGGATGAAATTTCTTAGTCTTTGAGGAAGTGATCCATCCTTTTCTGGTTTTATAACAGATGAAGCTAATGCTCTATTTTTTCTTTTTTTTTTTTTGGTTTCGGAAAGGGGAATAAATTATAAATTCCTTTCCTCTCTCATCTTTTACCATAAATTCCTTTAGACTGATTCTCATTTCCTTTCAGAAGTGCTCTATCCTGGAAGATTATTAAGCTATTCAGTATTTTGAGTGCTAAATGGCTTTGAAGATTTTGCTGTTAGGTCTTATATTGGAGCCATGGACTGCTTTATTTTACTCTCAGGATTACCCTTTCTACTGAAATTTAGAAGTCTTTTTTTATAAGAGCTAAAGAAGTGACAACTGATGCTGAATTCCTGGGGTATTTCTCTCACTCTTCCCCAAACTCCATATACTTCTGTGATCATACAGTAACCACAGGAATGACGAGAATACATTCACTAACGGGACTAAACCAGAACACAACTCCATCAATGCCTTGTTGGAAAAGCGCTTCCAAATGCAGGGGGTCTTGGAAGGCTTGGCTTTCCTTCTCATTTAGATGTCCAGGCACTGCAGAGTCATCAAAAAGAACATTCACTTGAGGGATCAGCAACATCTTAAAGGCCTGGATTTCAAGGTGAGACCCCTTGGGCCCAGGAAGACAGAAGAAAGAAGAAGAAGGGGACAAGGAGTGGGAGAGAAACAGGAAAGGAAGAAGAATGTCAGGATGAGCAAGGCAGGGCAAGGACATGAGTCACAACCCACGCAGGCTGGCGGCACACAGGAGCACCAATGTTATGGGGACTGATCGGTAGATTTCTAAATGCCAATTAAACGTGTACTAGAACACAGGGTCCTTGGCTTGTATTTCCCTGTGTCTTCTCTCCCACCTCCCATCCTTATAACAAGGACCTAGCTCTGGAACCAGTAGGATTAATAACCAAGATGGCCCAAAACAAGGGTTGGGCTTCTTCCTGGGGCGTCTGAGGCTACTAAGGGCCCAGGACATAGCAATAGTGATAATAATAACAACAATGAACACCTATAAGTGCTCTAAAGGCTGGGGGCACTACTGAGAGTCCAAGTGTGGGGCCATCAGCCTCCAAATCTCAGGGTCACCCCCAGAAGTTTCCATTTAGTGGTGAGGGGCTGGACCAAGGGATTTATATTTCTAAAAAGCTTTCTGAACAATTCTTATGCTTCCTGTTCGAGAACCACTGGTCTAGGGAGTCTTTAAACCCTAATAATAAAGGCTCATGATGCTAATTTCACAGTCAATCATTTGGGAAGACACGATGCCAAATCTGGCATAGGCCCAGTCAAGGAGCTGTCGGCTGCTCTCTAGCTGTAAGGGGTCAATGTCAAGAGCAAAGAAGACAAGCCTCTGCCTTCTCCAGACAGGGTTCTGTTTCTGCTGCTAATCACCAGCAGTTGACTGAGCTCACACAGTAATACCCCAGATTCCACCATCTCCGAGCCTCAAGCACTAAATGCCAGTTATGATCAATGTAGCCTCTCAAGTTGCTTGCACATAACTTTTCCTTAGTCCATGTAAGTCAGACTTGAAAAGAGAAGCAGTAAAGATGGAAGGACCAGGGCCAAGTTCCCAGATGTCACCTCTTGAGAATATTTGAAGAAGACCCACAACTGCTCATGGATCTGTAACAGGGTTTGGCCGCTCAACCAGAAACAAGCCACACTTTTTAATTCACACGTCCACATGTGAGATTGTTGCAATGTCTGGCCAAAACACAAGTCAAAACAAAAGAAAACAAAGCCCCTTTCCTGTATTCAGCACCTGTGGGAGGAGGCATGACAAACCTTAATAATATGAAGCTTGGGTAAGAGGTTACAGTCGGCTAGCGTGAGCTCATCGCCATCCAGGAACTTCCTTCCAGAAACAGCAACTTCCTCGGTGCTGTAGGCATCGATTTCATCTGGAAGAGGGCTATTTAAGTAATTATCCAGCTTCTTCAGAGCCTTTAACAGGTTCTTTTCATAAACTAAAACAGAATGGCAAACAAATGATGGAGATAAGCCACACAAATTAGTGTCCCCTTTCTCCAGATATGAAAGAAGGAGTTTGTCTCCCTTCCTTCCAGACACAGCTGGTCAGCCCTGCAGAGCAGGAAAGGGAAGATGTGGATTTTCAAGATCTGAATAAAGGACTTGGTCTTCCCTGGAAAATAATTCTGCTGTCTACACAGCACTGCCACTCCTAGAAGCAATCATTTATTCAAAGCTCTCAAAGGGAAGCCCACAAGGAGCTAAGTGCTGGCAGAAGCTTCATTTAAACTGATTCCTGTGGTACAGCAGGGAACTCCTAGTGGTGATCATTGTCCCCTAAAAATGTCATTTTTCTAGGCTTCCAACCTCTAGAAGAAACCCACATATAGATTCAAAGTTGGAGGTACTTTTTTCCTTATTTCTGGACATAGGCCCCTACTCCCCGTGAAATGAGTCAAAAGTCCCAGGATCTGGTAAGAAGTCATACCAGAGGCCAAGTGGAGGTCCACACTGAATACAGAAAACAAGACGGGAAGTACTCACTCTCATGTGTATCCTTCTTGGTGTTTTTTATAAATGCTGAGAATTTAGCAAACACATCATTTCCTGCAGAGTTCGATTCAGGGTGTTGGGTCCCCAGCTTAGGGTACCTGGAAAAATTAAAAATTGAAGTTTCCCAGATAAGCAATGTTGGAGTGAGGATAATACAATGAAGGAAATATGTCCTTCTCTGAATGGATATAAAAATAACAACTTCCCCTTGAACATTTTCCTACTCTTTTCATCTCTAATTTTCAGAAGCCACACAGTCTGGAGGACAAGCACTTGACTGATTGTTCTCACCCTGGACCACAGAGACCCACCCGGCTTAGCTCCCTCCCAGTAAAATGAAGGTGAAGGACTAGAACGTTTCCGCGCATCAGGCCTGGCACCCCGTGATGTCACAGGCAGGCACGCGCTCCTACCGTCCACAGGGGTACCCAAGAAAGGGCCAGCCCACGTGACGGCCGCCCACCTCCTCCCCGCTTCCTGCCGCCAAACCTTGACTGCCAAAATGCAGGTGCAGAGTAAAGAAATCCAGGCCACCCAAACTCAAGGTTTCTAATCTGGCTCTGTTTTCTGTGGCACACCACCGGTTCAGCCACAGAAGTAGGTCCATGGCCGCAGAAAACCAAACACCAAAGCCGAGGGCTTTCAAGTCGTCTGTGAAGTGGAAAAGTGACAGCTGAGCTGTGAGTGCCAGTTTGATGGGGCCTACCTCGGGGGAGCTAATTTCTCCTCTAAGAACTCCTCGATCTTGTTCACATCCATCTTGACTTCCCCATCAAAGGTCATAAACGGGGGGTTTGTTCCGGGAGCCAGGTTCTGCAGGTCGGCGGGTTTCCTGGGTGGGAGTGGAGAGCAGTACTGACACGTGGCCGCCCGTGTTTGGATTTCCAAGGCTTAGCCATGTCCTTCCCCGTTTAAGAGGAACAATCCCTGAGCTTTTCAAAGGAGAGTGTAAGGTTACCAAACATCTTCCTGGCAATGAACACGTGGCCCTTTTTCTGGATACAGAGGTGAGCGCTCCCCAGTGTTACCAGCCAGCAGCTGCGCTCAGATACCTTATGAGGGGTTCACAGTGGGCTGGGAACTGGGAGGGCAGGTTCCTGAGGGTGCCCGCACCGGCTGCTCCCCAATAACGGCTGACCCGGTCCTATTATTACTGCTTAGCCTACACTCAAGCATCAATGCAGGGTCCTGGCTGAGGGTGGAGCTGCCCTGATTATCACCCACGGGTCACTGCAGTGTGTGTGTGGGGGGGGGGTAGGTGGGGGGAGGGAGGGAATTGAGTACAGCTACTTCAATAATGCAGAAACCTTGTTGTACCTTTTCAGGTCCACTGTTGTCACATTAAATATAACTCCCTTTAGCCAGAGAATCATAAAGAGACGCTGAGAAAATGGGCAGTTTCCAATACTCTCACCATCACGACCAGCCTACAAGTAGAAAGAGAAATCTGTCAGAGCCAGTCTCACGAAGTAAATGCCAGATTCCATAATGCACATCACTGCAAAATTTGTGTTAATGGTCATGATACTGTAACTATCCTCTGAGGCCTTTTTGCTCAGTCCCTGTAACCTCTGTGGAGGTGGGTGTGAGGGAGGAGAGAACGCACACACACCGAGCACTGCCTTTCTTCCTTCCCACCTCTCACCACTTCCTGCCACGCTGGGCCTCTGAGCAGCGGTTCACCGTGGGAGGCGTGGCAAGAGGGAACTCCCCCTATCAGCACCGGGAAAGGAGAGAGACGGGCTCTTTTCCGCTCTGTTTCATGATCACCTCTCTCTCAGGATGACCATGCCTCCAAACGGACCAGCAGACTCTCCCACCAAGACACCACCTGACAGTCTCTGCTATGCTCATCTGCAGAGTGAGAGATGTGAACTCTATGTGCTCTAAAACCCTGAACACTATAAAATTTTTATGCCCCCGCATCTGATTCATGGGCCGGTAGAGAGATGGGGAGCATTTGTACCCAGAAGGAAGATTATTAGTTGACATCAAGGGTGGAAGGATATGAGGTCATCCTTCCTGCTGACCCAAAGCAGGTCACATGCACACACACACATCCCTTAACACAGGCATAGAAACATACTGAAGGTACATCCTCCTCCTTGTGGGCTGCTGCCCAAGGAGGTGAGCTAGTGTTGGGGAAGACAAGTGTATGGGGGCCTCACTTCCTGGGAAATGGAGTGGGGAAACCAAAGCTAACAGAAGAAACACCAAAACTCTTTTTTCTCTTCCCGTCTTCCTCCAGTCCACACACCTCTGACAAGATTACAGTGCTTATAATGCTCCTGGAGAGGAAGGAGGCTGCTGGGCCATTGCTTCTCCAGACTGTAGGCATCACAGTTAGCCAGACTTCAGGGACAAAACAGCCTTATTTAATCCACGAAGCCCACCTCTGCCATGTGGAGCTAAAAGAAAGTTGAGAGGAATGCACTGTGTCTGCAACCAGAACAACAGAGGTACACAAGGCAGAAAGTGAGCTACTGCTCTGGGAATTGAAAAAAGCAGAAAATTGAGCCCTCAAGACAATAGACAACTTAAGGAGTACTTCAGAGAGGTGTTTCTCTAGCGTAAGTGTCCTTAAGCCACTAGGAGAAGCTGCTAATAACAGGATGTCCCTACAGATTAAAAGGATAAGAGACCCACAATCCAAACTTTAAAGGACTTGATCAGCTGCTTCACTAAAGACAAAATCCAAAAGGCCAATAAGCACATGAAAAATGGCTTTGCATCATTAGCCAGCAGAGCAGAAATACCTCTGCACAACCCCCAGAATGGCTAAAATGAAAAGTGTGACTATACCAAGTGGGGACAAGAATGCAGAGCAACTGAATTCCCATTCCCTGCTGGTCAGAGCACAAATTGGTCTGACTACTTTGGAAACTGTTAAGCAGTTACCCATCAAAGCTAAACATAAACCCCACGGCACAGCAATTCCACTCCCAAAAGAAAGACACTGAAAAGAATGTTCTCAGTAGCTTTAGTATGATAGCCCAAACCTGGAACAACGCAGATACCATCAAGAGGAGAATAAGTAAATAAGTTGTAGCATACCCATATGTTAGGTTGGTACAACACAATGGGAAAAAATGACCTATGACTGTAAGACACAGATGAATCGCTCATGCATAATGTTAACTCAAAAGAGTCCTGTGTAGTTCAGTGTAGGTGAAGTTCAGACACAGGCAAACCTCTCTGTGATGGAAGTCAGAATAGCAGCTGCCCCTGGAAGCTGGGTGTTGTCTGGGAAGGATGGGAGGGAGCCTTCCGGGTGGTGAAAAATTTCCCTTATCTCGAGCTGGGTGGTGGCTGCACAGGTAAATTCAACTGGCAAAGTCTTAAGGTTTGGGTACCTTAAATACAAGTTTCATTTCAATACAAAAGAAAAGGAAGTCAAGGTAAATAAAAACAAGTAAAAATATTCATTCTTGCTTGCTGCCCGGGATTCCTCTAAAATCACGGTGCTTTCTGAACTATTGCAGGTCTGGGCAGAGTCAAGCCAAGAAAAAGGGGGAAAGGGGAGATGAAAGTGCAGGGACACCAATCCACATATTTGGACCAGTCCTGACTTGTTCCGCAGCTTTTAAACCTCTTATTTTCATAGTAGTTACACTAAGCACAGTAAAATCTAAGATAAATTCTGCAGAGTGAGGCAATTGTTCTCTTTCCCGCTCTCCCCTGCCTCTCTAACCTTGATAATCCTGTTAAAACTCATTCTGAGTGCAGCAAAATCCCGGCTGAGCCCGAGCGCGCTTTGCGGTGGCCGGGTGTCCTGATCAAGCGCACCTTGACAAAGAGCTCTGTGTCTGGGACCCGCCACTCTGCAACCAGCCGCTTTCTGCCGCCCGCGGCATCGGGAGAATAATTACAGTGCTCGGGACTCTCTGCCTTGCTCCAGGTGTCTTAATTCTCTCCAACTCAAGCTCTTGTTTTCCCATGAAACTGTTCTTTGGCCATTTCCTGAATCCTGGTAGCTACTTCTTTAGGAGAGCTAAAGAGGTTAGGATTGATGCAAATATATATATATTATTTTTAAATAAAACCCGCCTTTGTCATCCAACTTTGTAAAAGTTTAAACTTAACGGGCTCCTTCCGGGAACTGCACATAGGGGAGAAACACGCGGTGGAGGGTGGGACGCTGGTCAGCGCGGCCACGGGCCCCCTCTCAGAAAATAGCGATGAAAGCGGCGACTGTACATTTCCCCCCATGTGGCCTCAAAGTTGAACCCTTCCAACCCAGCCTGGCCAGTGGACTGAGGCTCTTAGCACTGAGAAGAATCAGCCAGCTGCTACCACTGCCAATAAAACACGATTTCCATACCCAGGGTTGCCTCATCTTAAATTGCTCTGAAAAAAAATCTTTTCTGTCTCGTTCTGCTGTAAATGAGGGGGTTACGGGAATATGGTGGGAGTGACTGGGACGCCTAGCTGCCTAATTTTATTACTTTAATGTGCTTCAGTGCCAGGACGTGCCAGTAAAAATAAAGGCAAAGATACGCCATCTCCGCAGCCCATTATTGAGCAATACTGGGAGAGTATCACCTCAGTCACATTCATTAACCGGACAAGATGAGAGGATAAATTCATACATATTAGGAGTGAATAACTGACACCGTTGCCATAATTGGGACATTTTATGGTATGAAGTTTTATTTTCCATTGCTGATCATTCTCCCAGGCTAATTACCCTCTGAGCTAAAATTTCTCAGCAGAGTTCTTAGCCTACGGGGGAAATTTTTGTATGTACACATTTCTGATAAAATCAGATTAAGCAGTTTGAGAGATGAGAGCATCTTTTGTTGCCATTGAAGACCCAGGCACTTGAATAACCCAGAATTGGATGTCTGCCTTTCAAATTCAACTTTTCTGAGTGCCAGCGATGATAATTCTCAAAAGGTAAACATGAATGCCCCTAACATGTTCCGAGAAATCCGTCTGCAGCTGAGACCAGCTGCAGCCCTTGAGAACGACGGTGATTCTGCTGGGTGCCGGCCCGCGCTGACCTCCCCTCGCAGAGGCCCCCAGAGCCCGACACATAAGTGCCCAAAGGTTTCCACAGAGCCCCTCCCTCCGCCTCTTTGCACACCTACTCAGAATGGTGGGGAATTTTTTTTTTATTTCCTCTCACTGCTTTTTGGCTTCAGGCAAATGACCTTTCCAGTGCTGAGCTGGATAAGGCTCACCGCCCACACTCCCACCTTCCACTTCAAGGGGCCAAGTGGATGCCTCGACCTCACAATGGGGTGATGGCCCTGTCCCATTCAAGCTATTTTGGTGGCCCTGCAGCTCTCCACCCTCCCCTTCCCCCTGTGCAGGCCATGTACCCACCACCTTGATTCCTCACCTTCGTGGCTCTACCTACTTTCCAGACAATTCTATGTGGGCCCAAATGGTAAACTCATCCTATAAAATAAGCACCTTTCCTATGCTGCTCAAATGTAATGAAAAACAAGTTGAGGGGTGGAGGGAACTTAAAGGAAGAGATAATGAATTGGTAATATTCTAATTGTCTCCTTTCTGGGGACAATACCAGGCTTCCAACCCAGGAGGTGGGATGTGCACCCTACATGCAGGGAGTATTCCAGTCACTGCAGAAAACCAGGAGGGACTGGGGACAAACAGCTCATTTGGCTCCATCCAGGGATGTGGAGAAAACCAGTGTGTAATGATGGGCTACTCTGTTTCCAACATTCCAGAGGAACTTCAGCTGAATAAAAACAGTAGCTGACCAGAGGACACAAGAGTCAGAAGATAGAGTTGAGGTGGGCGGCCAAGGGCAGCCACCAAAACCAGTTCTCCTCCAAGAAAAACAACGTGGTCAAAAGGACATGCCTAGCACTACTCTCTTCTGGTGCCAGCTGACCCAGCAGGAGGCTGGGTGCCACACAGCCAGAAAGAAAGAGTTGGAGACAGCCAGATGGGAGACGACTCCCTCCCTCCAAGTCCCACCTATGGATTTCCCTGAATTCTTCCTGTGTCCTTTGCCAAAAGCACGATAGCCTCACACGCTTGGGAGCTGGCAGTCAGACACATGCTGTGCGGCCAAGTATAATGACCTTGTGCTTGAGGCTCAACAGCCAACCTCCCAGGTTCCGTTGTGTCCATGCTTGACTTGTCCTCAGAGGCCAGTGCTCCCTTCCCCATCACACCCATGTTATTGCTTGTGCAACTGACTCCAGCCTTTGATGAGCACCTCTCACGGTATGTGAGCGCCTGAGGGGTACTGACCATCAGCACACAGCACGTGGCACAGCTAGTGCTTGAGGAACAGAGATGTGGGAGCAGTGGTTTCACCATGCCACCCAGCCTGCACCCACCACGTCTCTGTGACAAGGCCTGTCTTTTGGAGAAGGTCAGGGCTGGGGAAGTTGTCCCATCCCAGGGAGAAGGCCTTGTGGGAATGGTGGGGAACACTCTTATGGGTCTTTTTCTTGCTCCCATGTGAAGGCAGATGCTACAGCTGGAGTCTCACTAACCCTAAGACGGCCAGTGTCTGGAGGCAGGGACCCACCTTCACTCCCCTGGGGGGGCACCCGCAGGCCCTAGAAGAGCTCCCGGGGTACAGGACGTACTCAGAAAAGGACTGGGAGTCCGAATCCAGCTGCTCCCAGGCACCTGGAGCCTGATCCTCTTCAGAACATGCCTCCAGCCCCACCCTGCTCTTTCTTTCCTGGGCCAGCACCCAGGAAACTTTTCCCTTTCAAAAGCTCAGAAATTCTCACCCGAGACATCACCCACGGAGACTGACATCTAACGGGAGGGACAAGAACAGAAGGTGGATGAGGGAGAGGGAGATGGAGAGAGAAAAGCCCTGAGTGTGGGCAGTAAAGTCCTCCCCAAGCCTCTTGATCTATTTTTTTACTTAAAGTGAAATATTTAAATAGATATCAGACTTCCTGATTTTGAGTAATTCTGTACACTTACAAAAATGTACAATTCTTTCCATTTGCCCAGTAAAGTTTCTGTTTTGAGCACATCAGGTCTCTCTTGGGTAACATGGTCAAGGGGAAGGGATGCAGGCCCTACAGCCAGGAAGGGCCAGTGTGAACTTCGGCCCCACTCCTCATTAATGATATGGATGGGACAATGCATTTGTTCTGCTCAGCCTCAGTTTCTCCATTTTAAAAATAGGGATAAAGATATCTACACTTTGCAGGATCTTGGTGTAATACATTTGAGTCTCCTGGGCACCCAATAAATGCAGTTATTATTGTCATTATCATCATCAACCTCATCATCATTACTCTTCCAAACTGGAGCACAGCAGAACAGACAATTTTGAAATTTAGGGTACTTTTCAACAAGGTTCAATTAGTGTGATTTTCATGCCAAGCTGTATAGTTCTTAAAGAGCCACTGATTTTTTTTTCCCCAAAAGTAACGCCTCCTATATCTATTCCAAGTGAAAATTAACAACTGGAGTCATTTTCTTAATTGCAAAAGCAAACAGATCTTCAGCCAGGAGGCAAAACAGCAGGACCCTGGCCTGGCATTTGTGCCTGGGAGTTACCCCTGCCTCTTGGGGAAAGGTCCAGAAGGAAGAGCATCTGGAGAGCCATGAGCACCTTGACAATGGCAGGGCTGATAAGTCCGGAGGAACTGCTTTCTTTTCAAGAAATGACACCAAAGGCCTCTGCTTGTAAAAGTTAAGAGGCTGATCTCCTTTCTGACCTTTGCGGTTGGCACTGAGGGAGCCTGAGCAGCCGCTGGCTGTCTTTTGTCCACTGTCACCTGGGGGAGAGTGAATTCCGTGCAGTGGGAGAATCCCCAGCAGGCTTGGAAGTTCAACGGGCTGGAATTGCAGGTCCACATGAAGAAAGGTTATTGCAGCCAAGAGGGAGAGAGAACAAACTAGCCCATCCTTTCCTGATTGAACAAGAATACTTTTGAAGGAAATGTCCTCCAACATCAGCAATTTCTAAGGTGATTTTTCAAAACTGATAACAGTGAACACTCATTGAATACCTCTCCTGATTTCAAGTCTGGTCCTAAGCCATCTGTGGCCATTATCGATTTAATCTTCTCAAACACCCCTCAGATGTCCTATCACTACTCCCATATGACAGATGAGGAAACTGAGGCTCAGAGAAGCTAACTAACCTGTCCCAAGACACAGACAAGTTTAGGTGAATAAAGGTTTCTCAAACTGGATCTAGTTAATGGTCCCAGCATCTTTCAAGATCCTCAAGATGGAAACCAGATTCTTACCCTTTACCTGAACAGCAGTCTGTCCCCCAGCCCGGTGCCTCCTCTTTGAAATCATTCTTGTCTAGGTCTCAGAGCTCCCCACCCCCATTCCTGTAGCAACCCTCTTCTGGGTCTCTATGCCTAGGATTTCTAGCCCTTCTGATCTTTCCTGTATGCTAGACTGTGTTAACCCAGATAAAATACCATTTTCCTTAGATTTTTCTGCTGGAATGTTATTCAAGTGCAAGTTCAAATTACATTGCTCTGAAGGTGTGACCACAGCAAAGTACCTGAACTTCTAGTGCAGCTCCTTCTGCAGTTAAAATGTAAGGATAACAGTACCTTCCCCTCCTCCAGGCTGGGTGAGAATTAATTAGATGTTATAGGTGAAACACAAAGAACAATGCTTGACACTTGGAAACTTCCACAATCTGTTGTACCCTCCTTCCTTCCTTCCCCCTCCTTTGCCCTCCATTCCTTTCCTCTCCTCTCTTACTTCTTCCTTCCCTCACCTGTCCTTCTTTCCCCAGCAACTCGTCTCCTTCCTTTTTATGAGACTGAGTGAAGCCATAAAGGGTAGCTATCAGCTCTACCAACTCAAATGTGGACCCACTAGGAAAGTGCCTACTTTACCACCCCAGGAGGAATGAGGAAGATTCTTCTCCTTGCCCGGCAACAGTCCAGCCAATGAGAGACTGCCGCAAGTCAGCCAATGGAAAGCTTGTCACCACCCTGCACGCACACTTTCCTCCCACGGACTTCCGTTGTTGTAAGCAGCCCCTCCCAACTTCCTCCTCTTTTCTATAAAGTAATGTTCCTCTTCTCTGATCTCTAAACTTGTCCATGGTTTTGACATAGCTTGTATTTCCTGAATTGAAATCCCTCTGCCATTCCTGAATAAACCTATTTTGATGGTAAAATAACTGTTTTATTTTCAAGGTTGTTGCTTTTGAACATATGCCACTCAAGCCAGATACTTTTTTCAAATGCTGTTCTCTTCAGGCCAACTAGTGGGTCTTTAATTATCCCATGTCACCTTCCTAGAATGGCTCTTGCCTATCCCCTACCAGCTGATTCCTTCTTTAAGGTGGGTGGGCAAGTTCTCCCCTCTCTTTCCCTTTCTGTGCTGTCTGGTCAGCACTTGTTTTTCCCTTTTCTGAATTCTGCTCACATTACAGCCAACTCTGCCTGGTTCTGCCCCAAAGTGTTTACTAATTGTTTGTTGCTGTTTATATTCCTCCAGGGTAGACCAAGTTGGCCTTCTGTACACAGCAGGTGATTAACTGTCCCCTGAAGTGCCTGTGCCATGTTCACTTTCTACCCACCCCCTGACAGCATCCATGGCACAGGGCCAGGCCCAGAGAAGTCACTCCATAAAAACTGGCATCATGGAGCAAATGGCTACTGTCCTCAAATGTTCTAGGAGACTCCTGATCGCCTGGAGTTCCTCTGAAGAGAGTGAAGCTGCACCTTCTCTCTGAGAACTCGTGCAGGCCCAGCAGCGCTACCAGCCTTACCTGTCCCCAGGTATCTCCCCAGCCTGCCTATCATGTTGCTCTTTTCCCCACCCACCCAAAATGGCAATGTGTTGGGGACCAACTCATCCTGGTTTGCAGAGGACTGTCCTGATTTTAAAACTAGAAATCCCCCAACCCCTGCCCGCAAGTTCTAGAGAAGCTGGGATGGTCAGTCACCCTGTTATCTGCCCAGAGCAGAGCTTTATTTTGTAAGGGGAGGGGAAAACATTATTAATGTCCTCATAGGTTACCTGGAAGCAGGGCTCTGCCCCTCCCTCACCAGAACATCAGCACAGATTAATGAAACTGACTGATCAGACTGGATCAGACTGGGCAGCTGGAAAACCATGAATGCTGAGGAGATGGGCTACCAGGTCCCTGGGAGAGCGACCAGATAAGCAGGGGCTGAGGTACATGAGGTGGGGGAACGAGGCAGGAATTTAGGAAAAGCGTGGCAGACAGGCTGCCTTCAGGAAAGAGAAGCAGCTCAAATCGGTGGTGTAGCACGGGTGGCAAATCTACCCCAGAATTGCCCCCTCTGGGTGCGACGGACGGGCCAGACCAAAGAGCACCACATACCGGAAACCAGGACCTCCTCATTTTGTTAATACCCGAATCTCTCTCAACAAACAAAGGCCTCACTTTCTCTTTGATCCTCCATATTACCCCCTGGATTAAAAAGCAAAGCAAGAACCTCTGTCCTGGTTAAACTGGGAAACTTTGCCGCTGTCCCCTAATGTCAGCAGCAGCTGGCGGGAAACTCTGGGCCGCTGAGTGCCTGCCTCACGGGAATGTCCAGAGATCAGTACTGATTCGTGAGTGTCACCTTGGAATTCAGCTCCCGCCTCTCATTCTAAAAGGAGGACACACAATTGGATGCATCTTCTTAAAATAACTCACCAGAGTCCTTAAGAAGCTCACAGATTCCAGTTCTGTCTTTTATAAATGTCACTATGAATAAAACAGCTGTGTTGTAAAATGATGATGACAGCAGCTAACACTTACACAGCATTTACTCTCTACTACTCTCTGCTCTAAACACAACTCAAACCTGACAGAAAACCCATTAGATGTAGTTACTAGTATCGTCTCCACATACAGGTGAGAAAACTAAGACACAGAGAGGGAGAGTAACATGCCCAAGGCCACACAGCAAGATTTGAACCCAGGTGTCAGCTAGAGGCCATCCTTCATCCCACTCTGGACACAGGCCTATGACCAAATGGAGGGGGCAATGGCTCTAACGTGGTCCTTTTACCCCACTTCTCACCAGTAAGGATTGGAGGTTGCAGGCAGAAATTCATAATAATAAGAAAGCATACATTACAAGCAGATGAAAAGTGCACAGGACAAACAGTGGTTGGGCAGGAAATGGAGCTAGGCTGAAGCTATCAAAACTGCAGGTGTGTTTGCTAGGGTGGGGATGGGGGCAGCGGGGAGAGGACACTGACAGTCCTGGGGACACCTGGGTGGCCAAGTGAGCTGGGGGGGGCTTGGTCATTGCTACATACTCTGTTCCCTCTCTAGGAAACCTTTACCAGAACTCAAGGGGACAATAAGCCTGACTTTGCATCCCCCCTCCCCTCACCTGGAGTACAAATAGTCCCTCTGCCAATTAACACAGAGCTCCCCTGACCCCATGCAGGGCTGGGGAGTCCTACAAAGCCACACATCTTAGCAGACAGCCCCACCTCATCCTCTGGCAGGATAGGCAGGCTGAGGTGCTGCTTGAAAGGTCCTGTAGCATCTAACCTAACCCAATCTGTCACAACCCATGCAGCATGCTCCATATTGCATGGCCCAAAGAGTTTGACCTGGAGGTTTTCTTTAAGGCAGATGAAAACACATGCCTGACTTTGGCCTTGAACAGCTTTAAATAAAAGTACCCAGAGAACACTGAGCATGAAGCAAGAACATTTCTTGGTGTAGCAAAAGGAATTTTCAGACCTGCTCTCCTCATTTCAGAGTCTGAGAAGGCACTGGTCAAGGACCAACCTCAGGAGCAGCCAGGGAAATAACATCCAGTTGGCTTTCAAGTAGATCTACCCTTGGCCACAGCTCATTCTGGCCTTGGCCCGGGAACAAGCACAAAATGCGAAAAAGCAAGTTCCAAGACTACCTAGACTATTTACACATGCAGTAGGTAAAATAATGGCCTCTCCAAGGCTTTTGGGGTGCAGCCTGTGGTAAACAAGCCTCGTCCTCATACTCAGAACCCATGAATATGCTGCCTTATGTGGCAAATGAGACTTTGCAAATTGAACAGGCTATGGATTTTCAATGGGGAGATTATCCTGGATTACCAGGAGGGCCCAACCTGATTACATGCATGCTTAGAAGTGAGAACCTTTCCCAGCTGTGGTCAGGGAAGATTAGACTAGGGAAAAATGGTCAGAGAGATGAGTGCTGTTGGTTTCGAAGAGGAGGAAGGGGCCGCGTCCCAAGGAATGCAGGCTGCCTTTGGAAGCTGGGAAAGGCAAGGAAACAGATTCTCCCCAGAGCTTCCAGAAAGAGATGGAGGCCTGCTGGTGCTTAATTTTAGCCCAGTGAGACCTGTGTTAACCTTCTGACCAACATAACTATAAGATAATGAGTCTGAGTTGCGTTAAGACACCACATTTGTCATACTTTGTTACAACAGCAATAGGAAACTAATATAGCTGATGGCTCCCATATGGGAATCCTATCTTTTCCCAAAATGTTCAGTAAATCAACCACCAATCAGTCATGCAAAGAGACAAATGCTGAAGCAGGCACACTTTCCCTATCCCATGAAACTTCCTGCATGAAGCCACTTCCCTCATTTGCAGGGATTTGCATGCTGGCCACAGGTACCAAGGAAGGTAAGTAAGGGTATCATCTGAGGAAACCCTAAACTGAACCCACTAACAGCCAAGCCAAGACCACAACTCCCCGATGAGGACTTGTGAACTACAGTAACTATTTTGACCTGAATTGTGGGGAGGCCTGCTTGTTCCTCTGCACCACCTCTGGGGTGAGAGCCTGTGGTAGACAAGCCCCAAATGTAGCTTTCTACTTGGACTCAACCAGCAATATTTTTTTCCCAATTTTTTAATTTGGGAAGACCTATTTGAGGGTCCATCTCGACAAAACTCTAAGAGGGCACCCTCACAGGTCATCACCTCAAGAGGATGAGGGGTCCGCTTAGAACATTTTGCTCTTCTGAGTCAGGGTTCCTCGCTGCGGTTTTTAGAACCAGCCTTCTCAAAAGGCCCTTGTCACTCAAAGCTGTGGAACTTCAAGAGGTTGTTGCCGCCCCCTAGTGGTACTGAGATGCACATTCAGACTTACCTCCTTCACTTTTACCACAGCCATCCCTATGTTCTGGTGGAAAACGTCACAAAAAGGTTTTTAGCCCCATGGTGGGGGGGCGCTAAATTTTCCCAATTTGCCAGAGATTCGGAGATTTACTGCCACCTGGGATTTTCAGTTTTAAAACCAGGAAAATCCTGGAAAAAATAGGTGCATAGGTCTCCTTGACTCCCCTCTTAGACTCCATGGGAAAAACCACCTGAAAAGGGCATGTCTTTCTGTCGTAGGCACTGCAATAGCTGGGTCCCAAACACAAATGTAACCTGAACAGTATGCCTTGAAAAATTCATCTCGATTTGAGATCAGCAGCAGAATTGCACATACTCTGATCATGTTAGGAAAACCACAATTGACAATTTGTGAATTTTTTATCTCACTGAGAAACAGTGGGAGAGTAGGTTACCCCACATACTGGGCAGAGCAGACCATGAAAAAGAATTCTGTTTCTAAGAGTACTCAGATTTAGCTTCCTCAGTTTGCTCAGAATTTTCTAGCTCTTTTGCAAACTTCTTTAGACACATGTAGCTCCCCGAAAAATAAAAAAGGTACCTCCTTTCTCTTTAGTTTTCTTTGTGAAGTTTTAAGGAGTCCAAAGGCCTGTAACTATTTATTTACAAAGAAGTCTAACACCTCAAAGTCATTAGTTTCCAAAGACACTCATGACCAACATATGAAAGCTCTGTGGTTGGAGTAGGGGAAGGGACAGACTGGGAATACTATAGTATTTATTCTGAAATTTATTCAGTCTGAAACTAGCCAGTTAATCAGAAATATCTTAAGGATTATTGAGGGAATTTTTATGAGATAGGGCTTAGGACCAATGCAGATTTTAGAATCCTTTCCTTTTAATATGAAAAGATGGCAGAAATCAGAGGCTTCGTGGTTAACTTTGCAGATGAAAGGCACAGATCACCTGTGTGGTATGGTTTGTGAGATCTGAAAGAAGCCACTTGTCGAAAAATGCCCATAGCAGCCTTCTGTGAAAGCCTAAATCTCAGACAACTGTCTAGAAGAAAGCCAGAGTCTGTTAAGGTAAGTGGCGGTACTTACACTTGTCTTCCCCAGGGCCAGCCTGGGAAGGGCAGCACCCTGGCAACCTCTAACCTGGCCATTTCTTCACACACAACATAAAAAGGTCCATTTTGGTGACCCTTTCTACATCTTCCTGCAGGTGTTTGATAAAGTAGCAGAGCCAGACCATGGAAAAGAAATTCTACACTCGTCTTCCCTTACTCAATTTCACTTTGTAAAGAAAGGTATGCTTGTCTGACTTCTTCCCAAAGGGTCCAAGGCACTTTTGAGAAGCCTTATAAATTACTACCGCTGGACACTGTAGGTTATGAAGGATATTCAAAATCTAAAATTAAATCACATGGTATACAGAAAAACAGCAACTGAGGGTACTAAGTAGATTTGGTTTTCTTACTTAAAAGTTCATGATTTTAGCACTAATGAAAACAGATCTCATGGATGACATGTTCACTGAAAATATTTGTTTCATTTTGAAGGACAAATAGAACAGAACCATATCGAGTCAATTAAATAATTGGTTTCCCCTGCCATTGTCTTGCTTAATGGAATTATTCCTGAAAGGCTTTTGCAACTTCAACAAGAATAGCAAACAAATGAACAGCTCCCAGCACAAACACAACTTCTCATAAACGAGAGAGGTGATTGCACAATACACTATGGGACCGCATATATAAGTGGTATTTCTTACTTAAAAGCAAATTTAGTAAACTTTGTCCTATATCTACACGGTTGAGAAACCTAAGCCACATCAACATGCTGATTTTCCCCCTTTCTCCTGGCCACTGAGATTGGAAGGTAAGCTTGCATTACTAAACTGAAACCTCAGGCTTCACAAGCTTTGTTCAGACCAACTTATGATATTGCACTGGTGAACGGGGGACAGAAGAACCAACTGGGAGTACATGAAATCATATTATGTGTAATATAAGAAAAGTGGGCTTTAAACTTCAAATGGAGGAAAATCAGAGTCAGGGTAAAAAAAAATCAAGTGTGCTATTTAGGAAAATCAAAATTTTGCTAGAAATGCTTGGGAAGGTAACCAATCCAATTTTAACAATTAGATTTCATTGTACATTTCCTTGTAGCCTCTGAGTCATTACAAGTTCAGGGATTTCTGGGCCATAGATAATCAATGTGCTGAACTTGACAGCGAACAGAGACACACATTACTAGCCTGCAGATGGTGACAATTTACACAAAGAGATTTTAGGAGACCTCAGACATAACAGAATTATCTAGAAGCGTTACTTTCTTCCATTTCCTACCATTAGTCCCTGTGATGACATTCTGTGGCCTGGCTTGACCCACACAAGAGGGGAGGCCTGAATCTAAGGCCAAGGGAATCAGCTGCCCTCCAGACAAGGAGCAACATCAAATGGCTGGCCAAGGCTAAGTCTAATGCCCTGGCTTTATTGTAAGGAAGCTTTTCTGTGCCACACATGCTGGCACCACAAGAGGAGAGGCTGGGGTTTTCAAAAGACGTTTATCCTCAATCCAACGTAGGTAAGTCCATTCCTTAAGAATTGCTGTATTTTGGTTTTATGTTAGGGGCCAGGCTTGGAAAACTGGAATTCAAAAATGAGGCAACAAAATTACTTTTTGTATAGAATACCTTGAAAATATTTTACATGAGGGTGCCTGTAGGTAACTAAATAGGACAAGAAAAGTGCTCTCTACTTCAGGGAGAAAATAGGATGTGAAGATAATCTGGCTGTGATTTGGGGGAATGTTACCAATCACCGGAGGTGGGTATTGGGTGCCTGGATACCCACCCTCACCCACTGCGAGCAGGATCAGAGAAGACCCCCACCCTGCTGTCCCCCCCAGGTGCTCTGTCCTTTGTTTGGGAATATGTGGGGTCTGGGTGCCTCTGCTGGAACCCCCAAACAAGCTCCTATGATCCACGTGTAGGAAGCAGTCTTGAGAAATACTGTTAGAGACATTTATAGGAATAAGGAAGTAGAAACTTGTCCCACCTCACAACTGCCAGGTTAGAATTTTAGGATGGATCATAAAAGGAGGTGTGTGCATCTGTTCAGAGGGTACGAGGTAAAAGCAAGAAGCCCCGCTTCACAACGCAAGGAAGGTGAATCAGAGGTGATGAAGCCTCCAAGGAAATGACAGAGCCACCAAATGGGACTGTCTGAAAGCTTCTGCCGAACCCGGGGAAGTGAATCCAAGAGAAAGGCCTCCAGTCGCCATGGTCCCAAGAAGGCTCCGAACTATGTCACTGCACAATGCCATGCGTGTGTTCGTATTTCAGTCTCTGCTAGGGGCTCAGTGCCCCTGGACTTGTGCCAAGTGGCTCTGAGGGATGCCAACATCAACCTCGGAAGTGGCCTCTGGTTTTGTCAAGCTCCCGCCTCCCAGTCCCCAAAAGGAAAACGTCACTCATCAGCAAAACCCCTGCCCGGGCAAGTCAACGGGGCTGCTCTGGGGACACCCTCCCTGCACACCTGTGCTGGGCTGTGTTGAGTACTGACTTCCTTAGAGTAGATCTGACCTCATGACCACTGGGGGAGCAGGAGCCCAAGGTGGGGGGAGGGAACCCAGAAATCTAGACCCTTCTCGGGGCTCTGCCTTCTCCCTGGTGGAAGAGACAAGGGGGAGGGGGGCTTCAGAGAGGTGAGTACGGGAGACTCTCCCTCCAACAAGCAGCCCGAGCTCTCCTCTCAGCCATGAGGGCACTTTCCCTCCCCACTCCCACCCCACAATGAAGGCACCTTTATTAATGTGCCCTGAGTCATTGGGAAGAAAGGTCCTAAGGAGTAAAAGCCTGTGTCTCCCTTTCATGCCTTTGTGAGGGCTCTTGTTTACTTGTCGCTGAATTAAGGGCATCTGCACATATACAAAAACAAGGGCATTCAGGAGGCTTAAAGGGCAGGGGAAGGACTTCCTGAGTCTTAGGTATTTCTGACCCTGAGGGGCTACATGCCCTCACTTGTCCAGCTCACCCCCACGCACCATCTAAACCAGACCTGCTCTGGCTGCCTGGACCCCGTCTCTGCCCAAACCCACACTAGCCGGCATCACCCATGGGACCCTCCAGCTAACCCAGGGAAGAGGGAGCTGAGAGGGCACTGGTTCTGCGCCTTCTCGTTTGTGAGTCTGTTTAATAAAGAAAAGGTCTACTTGACCAAACAAGGTCCAAGGGTAGAAACAGCACAAAACATTGGGTGTCCCAAACCAGGAAACACAAGATTTCATTCTAAAAGGCAAAAATAACAAAAGATTTTCTTTTATGGAATTTGGGATGCTTAATTATGCTTGCTGAACCAGTGGATGAATACCTGAGTCAATTGATCAATCAATAATCCCCAATGGTCTGCCCTCCACCACACTGTGGACAGAAGCACTCAGTGTATTGGATGTGTCAGCATGTCCTCAAGGTCCAGGGGACAGCGACAAAGGCACAAGAAGAGAGACCCACCAGGAGCAGAGTCAGCTGCTGAAGCTTCACTTGCGTTCCTCTATTTCCGACCTAGTTTTGGGTACCTGATGAGTTAAGAACATTCTGAAATCCCATGTACAGTGGATGGTGTTGGGGAAATGCACAGCCATAAACTCCCTTCATACATCAGTCTCTATGAATGAGCAGAATAATTTCAGGGGATTTTTAACTCTTTCCATTTTTATGCAGATGTAATTGGTACAGGAAATAAGAACTCAGTACATTATATTCTACAAACCTTGAAAAGCTAATTCACCTACTTTGCCAGAATAAGGTCATGCCATAAACTTATAGTTCTGAAAATCTGGACTGCATATTAAAAACAAAAAAATCTGTTACTGAGTTATCACCCACTGATGCCCTTTTGGGGAAAGACATTCTTAATAAGGAGCCTTCATTGCTGGGAAAGATGATGTGAGTTGAATTGATATATTGGTTGATTTTTTCCACAGAAACAATGATACAACGCAAGATTATTTTCTTTGCCGTGAACCAATGGAATAACTTTTACAAAAATGCCCAATCAACCACAAAACTGGGGGAGAAATGTCCTATGAAAGATGAAGTGTTCTAAAGGATATATAAACTCCTCAAGCAGGTGGCAGAGGTGACATGAGGAAAAACCGACAGAAACGTGACAGATGATGGCAGTCCCTGACATATTAAGTGCTTAGTTAATTCCACATTTTCTGTAAGGAGCAAAGAGCACAGGCAAGCTCCTTTTGTTGGGGAGATGCTGACCCTGCAGCCACCAGAATCTGATACCCCTGCTCAAATTCTGGAACTCTACTTGCCCATCTCCCTTAAAACTGGTCTGCCTGCCCCAGTCATGAGACATGCCACTCACTGCAGTCCCAATAATCTTTCCCTCTGAACCCTCTGGACAAGCTTTTCTCAGCTCAGTGTCACCTTCTCCCTTCTTCCCCTATGCTTGTGCCAGCAAAAGAGGACTCCTCGTTGGTTCCCCACCTCTCGGTTGGGACCCCCCTCTTTGTGCATTAGGTGCAGGATGGAGTCCATGGGAGGAACAAGGGCCCATGGGGAGGTGAGCCGAAGGCCAAACCATGCCCGCCTGGACTCCTGGTATGACCACGATTACAGTGCCAGGGTAATTGCCAAGGCCGATAGCAAGGCTGTGTCTGGATGCCTGCAAGTAAAAGGCCAGCGGTTCCAGCTGCACCATCACCACAACTACTGTATAGTGCAGGCCGTCTGTAAGGCTTCTCAGCTTCTTTAACTTTTCTCCAAGGCAGAAGGACGGCCAACCAGATAGGAAGCCACCTAGCTGGCCTGTTGTCCTTCTGTCCCTGGCCTTCCCTCTTCTGCCCTCTAGTGAAACAACAAAAAACGGCCAGCAATGACAGACCGACTACCAGCACGGGGCAGAAACAAGACCCCTCACACGTAAGAGCCAAACCAACAGATCCTCTCTTTGGCCACACTTGTTGAGAAATGAAGGGAAAGGCTGTCCTGCCTCTTGTTTTCCTATCTTTGTTGGTATCATTTACTGTTACTGTACTAGCATATCCTGTAACACAAATACTCCGCAGCAAACTTCTTATGAGTGCGGTGAGGCCTATTTTAGAAAGAAAAAATCGAATATTTTCTCCTAAAATAAAAGGCTAACCAGTTGATAACATTTTCTAGATTGTGAGTTTGTTTGCAAGTGGTTTGGGCTGTCTGTCCCCAGTAGAGTGGAGAGCTGTGCTCACTTCATGCGCTTTATCAAGAAGACGTGTTTTCTAGGTTCCTCACCACAGGCCACAAAGGGGTTATGCTCTATCTGTAACGTGCTCCACTCCTCCATACTTCTAGAACTTCAGAGCAATTTCATTTGTTATTATACCTAGATTCTAAGAAATATATTCCAGATCTTAAAACTTTGAGACATAGATCTGAACTTTGAAATAGCCCATTCATCCTAAATATGTTCCTGAAAGTGTATAGTATTCTTTCCAACTGTCATAAAAATCAATACATGATTAGGTGAATCAGGTGTTTGGCAACCCTTGACCCACATAGCTTACTCAATGAGCCAAATTGCTTTTAGCTTTAGATTCTGGCCAAGGCTTAGTTATGTTAGGGTTCACTGCCACAGTGGGTAGAATCAAGTCATAAGAAGTACACGGTTGAACAAAATGGAACTTGCTGTTTATTGAATTATGCTTGAAAAACTCCAGGGCTATTTTTAATCCTTATTTAATAATATGGCCTGATACCAACTGAAGCTTTTACATGGAGATGAAAAGCTCATTTCCTTGTAAATTCTCACAAGGAATTATTACAGCAAGGGAACGCCTTGTTCTGGAAAGCCTGCTTCATAAAGCAGCCTGTTTTTATATACACTGGTGGTTTACATCCTTGACCAACAGAGTATTCCAGCACCTATAGCGACTCTAAGGGGAAAGAATGCACCAAACGGTAGAACTGGCTTCATGGAGCCCTCCTTCCAATTGCACTGCCCACCATGGGCCCGCTTTAAACCACTCTGTGCCTCTCACCCGCCTTGTCTTTTCCACCACCCAGATTTCACTGGGTTGCAAGAGACAAAAGCTACAAATCTCAGTTACCTATTGCTGAGTAACAACTTACCCCCAAATCTAGCAGCCTAAAGCATCTGTTTTATTACATCTCATGATTTTGTGAGTCAGGAATCCGGACAAGTCTTGACTAGGTAATCCTTCTGTTCCATGTGGCATTAACAAGGGTCACTTAGTGGTGTTCAGCTGGTGGGTGGGCCGGTCTGAGGGGCCCAGGACAGCTTCACATGTTGTCCAGTGCCTTGGCAGGATGGCTGGAAGGCTGGGCTCAGCTGGCACTGTCGAGTGGAGCACCTGCAGGTAGCCTCTCCTGCACGGTGGCCTCCATGGTCCGTAAACAGGCAGAAACCGCACAGCCTTTTATAATGACAACCACGTGGCATCATTCCCACCATACCCTGTGCGTTAGCAAGTAGTCACGAAGGTCAGGCCAGACCCAGAGGGAGGAGAATCGGACCCCACTTCTCAATGGAGGAAGTGTCAGAGAACTTACAGCCATCCCTAATCCACCACATGTATGGTTTCAGGGTGTGCCCAACTGCTCAAGTCATTTTTTTATAGATCCAGGTCTTTACTAACTTGAGTTAGTTTAAGAAAATTTAAGTAGTGCCTAAAAACAATAGAGTGGTTTTTTTTTTTATTCAGTGGCGGGCAGAGCACTGTATCTGCTGTACTTACTGCAGCAGACCTCAGTATCTGGAGAGTGACAGAGAAAACTTACTTTATCGCTGCTGTTTATAACGTAGTCATAACATATTGGTTAAATCAACAGGTAACGGAAGTGTCCCCCTCCAATCTAATATGTTAATACCTCTCAGTTTTCTTAAGCACTGAATTCTGTTTGGAGAGTTAAATGACACAAAGAATCCTTTGAGTGCAACACAAAATTTCATCCAGGCTGACCATTTATGGGAACAGAGTTGAAGACATCCAGCCTGGAGTTCAAACAAAGGGAATAAAGTTAGGGGAGAGATTAAGTCTCTCCAAGATTCTTTGAACTCACCACCTGCAAGCCCTAATGCCAAAGGCATTAAAAATTGTTAATTTTCCTCATTTAGGGAGAAAGCCTGGTGTCCCTGGATTTCCAGACCACTAAGACCTTTATTCTGTGCTGCCTTCAGAGCCCGACAGCTGTGATATGCGCATGTGGCCATCATGCTAAGGGCCCATCAGACCCACTGTGTGCCCTGTTGGGGAGAGAACAATGACTCCCTGCTGCTATCTGTCATCCCCACTCCATGTGGTGGCCAGAGGTGGGCCCGGGGCACCATGCCAGTATGGGGACTCTGAGAGGTGCACAGTGAGGTTCTTCCTACCAGAGCTAAGCTCCCAGGAAGTTTAGGAAAATATAAGCATAAAGCCTTCAGCACAGTGTGTCTGGGCTTTCTGCTCTCCTAACAGTTGGCCACCCTCTCCAATAGGAAGTCCTGCTGGCCAGAGGGCAGAATCCATAGGCTTAGGAAAAGGGATTCAACTGTCTTGCTTCTCCAGTATAGCTCAGAACTTACTCACATATTCAGGAACAAAAGAGAAGCCTGGAACCAGTATCTACTTAATCAGCAGGATGTTGCTTCTCCTTCGGAGGAATAAATGGCTGCTTCTTGAGATGACAAAGATATGTGGAGGGGCTCCCAGACCACGGTTCAAGGCCATTTTTGCGAGTGTACTATGGTTATGGTAATTACATATTATTTAGATTCGCTGTGGTAAGTACAACAGATGCAATGCTCTGACCACCACTGAATAAACAAAAAAGACTCCATTGCTTTTAGGCACTACTTAAATTTTCTTAAACTAACTCAAGTTAGTAAAGACCTGGATCTATAAAAAAATGACTTGAGCAGTTGGGCACACCCTGAAACCATACATGTGGTGGATTAGGGATGGCTGTAAGTTCTCTGACACTTCCTCCATTGAGAAGTGGGGTCCGATTCTCCTCCCTCTGGGTCTGGCCTGACCTTCGTGACTACTTGCTAACGCACAGGGTATGGTGGGAATGATGCCACGTGGTTGTCATTATAAAAGGCTGTGCGGTTTCTGCCTGTTTATGGACCATGGAGGCCACCGTGCAGGAGAGGCTACCTGCAGGTGCTCCACTCGACAGTGCCAGCTGAGCCCAGCCTTCCAGCCATCCTGCCAAGGCACTGGACAATGTGCAAAGCTGTCCTGGGCCCCTCAGACCAGCCCACGCACCAGCTGAATGCCACTGAGTGACATCTGTCACTCTCCCCCAACTTGGTTCTCAACTCTATTCCTTACTATAGTTTTCAACTATAGAAACAGAAAGGCAAAAATGCTTTTTAATATGCACAGTACTTTGATAGTTGTTCAATTACTGTGTTCAGATAAAAGCCAATATCTATAAATATAACATGACTGTGGGGCACTGTTGGTTTAGATGAAAGAATTGATGGGATTATGAAATTTACTTTCTACAAAATGTATCATTAAAAACTGACCACCCAATCCTTTCCTTCCTTTACAGTATCCATCATTCATTTACCCACCCATGTGCACAGCACAGCCTTCCAAACAGAAGGGAGGCAGCAGGAATGCAGAGCCCAATTTGCCATCGATTTAGAGGCCAAATCCCTCCTTTAAGATTGTCACTGCCCAGCCTGCCATCCTGCTCTTCCCAGCTGTCCCAGTGGCTCCCAGGCTTCCCTTCCCCACACCGCATTGTAACAGTTTCCTTCTAGATCACTCCCTAGGCTGAAGGCCCCAGAAAAGCAGGGGTTGCTCACCACTGTTTGTCATTTCTGCACCCTCAGCCCTAAGCACAGTATCTGACATTTGGTGGGTACTCAATACATATGTGCTTTAAATAGCCACTTGGGTCCAAAACACCACTAAGGCAGTTTGAAAGACTGAAAGGGAGCTTTTACTTCCCGCCCCTGTCAAAAGACTCAGCTTTCATGTGGGCAACCAAGCACAGAGGGAAGAGAAACATGGAGCTGCGGGTAGAGGCCACAAACCTAATAAAAATCCAGAATTAGAGAATGTTTTTAATCTGATGATTTCTTGTATTCACGTATAAGATTAGACTTACCCTTGCAGACTGAATAAGCATGTATCAACACAGTGTGTTTCCCCAGAGCTACCCCCTCGGATGCTTCAAAATTATCTCTCCAAACCATCTTGGATATTCGAGTATTTCAGTTCTCCCTCTCTCTAATTACATGTGCTATGCAAGGGCTTCCATGAGATACTGGACCTTGACAAAGAGGATTTGTCATCGCTCTCTATAAATTTTGGTCAATTCTTTCACAAATGGGAGCATAAATAGAACATCTGGTTAGGAGACAACCTCAGAAGCAATATTTTTATAACATGGCATCACACAATGGTTTTTATTTGTGGGAATCAAATTCACTTCAGTAGATAACATGTCAAGATCAAAGAGCCATCGCTCACATTTTCAGATGGAGCAGCGTGGGCATGAAGGGATCCTATCTATGTACTTTAAATTTTGTTTTGAACACCAATTCTTACAACATAAGAAAGAGTTTAGTTTTGAAAGGGCATGTACTTGATAAAATGTAACTGGCTAATTATAAAGAAAGGGAGGAAGGCAAAGACTTGGAATGCCTCATCCCTAAGGACTTCAGAAGTTATAGAACATAAAGTAAAACAGAGCATTTAAAGATTCCAGTAAACAAAGCTGAGATTCTAAGAATGCTGTCACAGCCGATGTATTGTTTTGTGAGGATCAAGTGCAAGAAATTACTATGATAAAATTACTTTCATATAAATAGTCAAAACAGTCCCACAAAAATATATGCAACTCCTGTGACAGACAATGGTCTGCTTTCCTTAATATACAAATCAGGTTGAATAAGGTCAAAAGGCCATTTGAAAACTGGGCAAAGGCCATAAGCAACCAGCTCACAGATACCAATAGTTTTTAAATATAGAAAAGTGTATTCAGTGGTCTCACACACACAAAAAGAGATATGAATTAAATGATAATAGACACCATTTTTCATCTCTCAGATTCAAAACTTTGGTAATATCCTGAGTAGGGCAAGTTGAGGAAATAAACATGGCATTCACATAGTCTCCTGAGAGCATTATTTGGCATAACCTCTTTAAAAAGGAAATTTGGTAAAGGTAATCAAAATCTCAAACATGCACATCCTTTCCCCCAGCAATAACATTTCTAAGAATTTAGCTTCCATATATGATTGTTATCCATGAAGGGATAGTCACCAAGACATGGTTTAACATATTCCTAAGAGGAAACTACCTAACACTTCATCTACAGAGGACTGTTGTAGAGAACATCCATCATTCAAGGACTGTGAACTTTTTAACATGCCAACAGAAATGAGTCAGCCACCAGGAGCAGCTCCCTCAGCCCCACTCAGTCCTTCAGATGAGACCACAACTCTGGCCGATGTCTTGACTGCAACCACCCAACTAAACTGCTCCCAAATTTATGACACAAAGAAACTGTCAATAACAATTGCTTGCCTTTGTAAGGTGCTAAGTCCTAAGAGTAGTTTGTTACACAGCAATGGATGAACTAATGGGGTGAGGATACTTATATATATGCTTGAATACACCCAGAATACCTCTGGGAAGATTATGTGTCTACCAAGGAAAAAACTGAGAGACTGGGGCTTGAGGGCAGAAGAAGACTGACTTTTCATTGTATTGTATCTTTTTATATGTATAAATTTTTAATTATCCAAATGTCTTACCTTTTTAAAAAAACCAGTAAGTACATTTTATAAAAGAATCTCATGGACTACATGAATAACCAAACTGAATAAATATATTTAATCTCTATTTTATTTCAATCTTAACTAAATCAAGATTATGGACTTCTCAGGAAAAAAAAACATTTCTAACAATACATGCAAGATGTTTAGTGTTTTAAATGCTTCTTAACTGTGAAAGACACTGCTGATTCTTCACTTAACAGCTATTCCTCTTCTTCTTTGCTAAATGAAACTTCAATTTTGTGCTGATGGCAATGTATCTAGCCCCAGATAATCAATCAAAGTAGATTTAAGCTTGGGTTTAGCCATCTTGCTAATATGTAGGGTTTTTTTCCTTAAAGGTCCCAATAGTAAATATTTTAGGCTTGTGGACTCCAGCTAAAGAAGGAATAGAATTCTACCTCCCTATGAGAAAAAGAATGGGTTGTCAAAAAATATGTTGATAGATTTAGAAGCTGTCTATATTGCAGTGGAAATATCTTCCTCTGTGTCATACCCAAATACAGAGCCTAGTTTATGAATCAGCATTCTGTCAGAAAAAAATGAAGCAGAGAAAATTCATGATGAAAACTGAGTTTAGATTTAACCATCCACCTTCCCAACCCTCAGAGAAAACTTTCCTTTCCTGAATATCACAGCAGCTCAAAGTATAGCTAGAGCACGGCCAGCCTATTTTCAAAACTTTGAAGAATTTGTACAGGGATTATCAGAGGGTCCCACTCTCTGTGTCTCCCCAAAACTGATAAAACTTGAGTGACTTCCACTATATCTGCACGTCCTCCTGCTAGGTCCTCCTGTGGCCTCCTATGCATGCTTGCTCCCTCCTTGCCTTCCTTCCAGCATTACTTGTGTACTTGTCAGGTAACAGACCGTGTGCTGGGGGCTGGGAGAATAACAGTGAGCACAGGTTATGTGGCCCCTGCTACTGCAAGCTTGCAGCCCAGTGGAGAGGTTCCACACACTTGATGAAACCAGGGCTCAAGCTCCATCTTCCGTACTAGATCGTGAGCCCCGTGAGGCTAGGGACCCTGTCAGTCTTGCTTGACATTGTCTCCAGACTCAAGCAAAGTGCCTGACACATAGTAGGTGAAAAACGCAATGCACCAAGTTAACAAATATGATCCACCTGAAACTAAAGCATGGCTCAGAGCTTGGATTCGGACATTCCTTTAAAGCCTAGGTTTGGTTTTCCTATGCACAGTTGACCTTTGAATAACACGGCTTTGAAAGGCACAGGTCCATTTATATGTGGATTATTTTTCAACAAATATATTAGAGAATGTTGAGGGGATTTGTGACAATTTCAAAATTTTTTTTCTTTTCTCCAGTTTACTTTGTTGTAAGATAACATACAAAATATTTAATTGACTACGTCATCAGTAAGGCTTCTGGACAACAGTAGGCTATTAGCAGTTAAGTTTTGGGGGAGTCAACAGTCACATGTGGATTTTCAGCTGCATGGGGCTCAGCGCCTCTATGCTGTTTGTTCAACGGCCAAGTGTACATGAAACAAAAGGGGAAGTGTGCGTGCTTGAAGAACCCAGTGTGGTGTCCCCGGAGGTGTCTTGCAGATCTTCAGATACCCAAGGAGGTAGGATTCCTAAGTGAGCCTAGTGGAGAAGAGCCGGCCACGCGAATCTGAGGGTGTGAAGGAGAGCGGGTGTGAGGAGGAGGAGGAGCTGAGGGTGAAGCACAGTCGCTCACTTACTTTCTCAATTCCTGGGCACCCCTGGGTACCAACAGGCCAGCCCAGACCGGGGCTGTGGCATGTGTGCACACCGCAGGGCAGAGCTACAGGTACCCGTGGTCCCGAGGGGACTCCAGCATCGTGGAGCCCTGCTCCCGAGGTGTGTCCACAGAGGAGGTGGCTCTGGCCCTGTCAGAAAGGACACGACTGGGATGGCAGGGAACAGGACTATGTCCAGCTTTTCACTAGACGAGACATCTGGACCCAACTGTCTATGCCTCCAGCTGTTCCCTGTCATTACCAACGAGCACTGATGGAGGGTCTCCGCAAGCCGGCTGCAGTGCTGGGCAGTGAGGCTGTGACATGGGACGGGGATTACAACAGGGACCTCACTCAGTGTGGTGAGAGTGAGCAGCATGCACAGTGCGTGGGGTGGGGGGACACTTGTGCACACCCACGTCAGAGGTCAGCAAAACATGATGTTCTACCTCAGTTTCCACCCCAACTAACTCTGTACTTATTTCATAAGTGTAATTTGTAAGCAAGCTGTGTAAGACACTCAGAAAACAAATGGCAAAAATGTCCTCTTTTGGGAGGAGAATTAAAATCATAGACATCCATCTTTGCTCGTTTCCCTTCAGAACACACAGTCCACACACAGTTGTGAAAACAACATCTCCCTTTCAAGGTCCTCAGAGAACAAGCCCCACAGAACAGGTCTCAATATGCTCTCTCCTGACAGAAGCCCGAGTGCAGAGCCCGAGCCTCCTGGTCTACCAGGAGTCAGTCAGATGCTGCTCCCAGCATCTCCCCAGCCACCTCCCATCCTGCCATGGCCATGAGATGTGGCGATGCTTCGTGGCTCCATTCATGTACTTACTTATTTGGGGAGGCATTTCCAGGTGGCAATGCTTATTCAAAGGCCATGTCTTCCCTGAATTTTACTTTGTTATATCACCAGTTTAATCGCTCTGGAGAACCCAAATATGATAGCAAATGCAAGTGCTTGAGCTGCACCTGAATAGTTAAATACATGGTCTCCAAAACCTAATTTAAGAAATTCTGAGACTCTGGCCCAGATTATTCACTGCTCACATTGAGGTTTGTTTAAGTCATGTGATATTTACTAGAAAATCCATATCTCGGACTGTCCCACCCCAGAACCTGCCTCAAAGTACACATGCTGGATTAGAAGAACCACATCTGTAAGCGAGATTTCCTCAGTGACTAAATCCTGCAGGCGCTGAAGTCCTTACTTTAACCTCTATTAGTCTTCCGTCTGCCATATGTTATTATGATGTTGGTATGTTATTATGTTGGTATCCGTTGTTGTTATGAGTAAAGAAGAAAAGACTCTATGTCACTAACTATATTGCAGGGTTACCCTATAATTTGATGACAAATAATTAACACTTCTTCGACAAAACACTTCTCTTGAAAAAAACTAAACTGAACATAAGCATGATTAGCAATTAATTTACCATACAATAATTTATGGGAGCTTTCCATGGCCTGTTCTACCTGCTCATGGCTCCTGTA
Source organism: Manis pentadactyla (assembly GCF_030020395.1). Taxonomy (NCBI): domain Eukaryota; kingdom Metazoa; phylum Chordata; class Mammalia; order Pholidota; family Manidae; genus Manis; species Manis pentadactyla. The sequence goes on along the minus strand of NC_080019.1, from coordinate 187,167,975 downwards.
CAATAATACATTCTTACACACTTACAGAATAAAATTAAATGAGAAATTAATAAGATGATGACTCTCACAAAGATGGAGAATATAAACCACCAGGTGGCTAAAGCTAGAAGATTTTATCATTACATGTTATTGGGTCATATGTCATAACTTTCTGGCATATTTGCAACCAATATATTTATTTTTAAAAACAGGAAGAAATGTAAAAGTTAGAGATTCACAAGTAGAATATGGGCTCATTCATTGAAAACTCTGTTTCCTAGGCTCTAACATAAAAGTTCAGGGAATGCTTGGAAGAACATCTGTGAACTTTACACTCCAGCAATGGCACAGAAAACCCTCCATGACACACTTGCCTTGACAGGCTCACAAACAGCAGGAGGTCAGATGTCCACTATGGAACGCAGAGTCCAAAGAAGGGACCAAAAAAGGCTAAATCTGGCAAAGAAATCTTATTTTGACCTAATCTAAGGATTTTAAATCAAGGATTACAAACTCAGAAGATATAACAGTCTAAAGGGTTTTTGCTTGATTTTGCTTTGGAGTCTCTTGTTTTTAATGAGAATGGTTAGTAGGGCAAGAAGAAAGTGAGATGCCTTAACAATCCTCAAGGCACATCTCAGTGACCCTCAGAAGTTGTAGCATGCAGTAGCTGCTTAAAAACTAAGCTCACTGTTTGGAGATCTCTTTGTTCCCTTAAAGAAAAAAAAAATTAACTGATTGCAAAGCCAATCATCAAAGTAGAACATTCTGGAGAAGCTGTCCATGATAGGCCCGTGGCTTCTGCCTACACAAACCATTCCCAAGCAACACGTGAGAAAACAACTTGTTTTTACTCTTCATAACATTCTTATCCCCAGAGAATGGGGATAAGTAGGTACCCAAAGGGATTTGCCTTAAAAAAAAAAATGGCAGGGATGGAATGGGAGAGGGATTGTTTCTCAAAGTCTGAGGGAGCCGAGCAAATATAATAATAAAAACTCACATTTATACTATGCTTATTTCTAGGTACTCTTTGAAGTGCTTTATAAAATCTAATTTTTGAATCCTCACAACAACCTCATGGGATAGGTACTATTGTTGTCCCCATTTTATCCATAAACAACAAAGGCACAGAGAGGTTAAATAAGTTTCCCATAGTCACACAGCAAGAAAGTAACAGACCAGATTTTTATCCCAGACCCACTGGCTCTAAAGCCCATGCTACTGATCAACCTGGTATGCTACTCAGGCAGGCAGCCACCATTCAAACTTTCATCACATTCCAGATCAGTGCTTCACATTAAAGATATAAGATGAATTCCCAAAGCAAAGGGAAGAGATAAAGTGTATGCATGGAGCTTCAACAGAGGGAACATGGGACCCCAACCGGGTTTGGAAAAGGTTTTCCAGAGGAGGTGATGCCTGTGCTGAATCTTGGGCATATAGCAGATAACCAGGCAGGGGGGCAGGGAAAGGGGCATGTGAGGAGAAACTCAATTCAGGCAGAGGGCACAGCACCTCATGCAAAACTTCAAGACAGGTAGGAATGTGGTTCTCTCACTGAGCAGTAGCAGGCCGGTGCAGATGGCTAAGTAGGAACGCCAGGCGATACCAGGGGGCAAGAGCACCGTGAAGGGCCTTATGGCCTGGCAAAGAGTGTGGATTTATCTGAAGTCCTGCAGTAAACAACTGAAGGATTTTACACACACACACATAAGAAAAAGATCATATTTTTCTCTCTACTTCACGGTCTATCACAAATGCACTGGACTGGAGGGATCCCAGAATGGAAGCAGAAAAATGAGTCAGGAAGCTGTTACTGTATTTCAAAACTGTAACAAGAGGCTGGAACCATGCAGCCCTGGCACCAGAGCAAAGAGAAATTTCTTAAGCCAAGGGGCAGATCTGGGGCACACACAGCACCATTCAGCTCTCCTCCACCCCTAGCTTCCTGGGGACTCTGGGCTTCCAGCGGCCTTCCCACAGCTGTGCCCACAAGTTCTGTCCCAATGTAATCTTAAAATATCCCAGTGTCTCTTTAAAAATTACTCAAAACAGCACTTTCTCACTAGGCAAGAAACCCCCGGCCACTCAAACAGTTCTTGAAATTCTGATATTAATCACTTTGGGAACATTTCTTTTTCCTTATGAGAATTTGCTTACATTTCAGTCAAGGAGGTTTAGGCCCCAACTGGCTTCTGTAAGCTTGAAAGTATTTTGGAAGGATTACAATTCAGTGTGCAATGCGCATTCTTGACCTTATTATCTGCCATTTTCCTGGCCTGGCCAAAGGTCTTCAGAAAGGGCTTTTGTAACAAAGATCCTCGTGTGAGATGCTTTGGTACCTTGTCCTTTAATTTTTGATGCCTTGTTAAACTCAAAACTTCCTCAGTTGTGTCTTTACAGATTCTTTAACCAAATCACTACTCTCTGCCCATTTGAAGTAAGTTTGAAAATGTGACATAAAGGCAGGTGATGTGCAAGTCACCAGGACCTTGTATTCTTCCAAAATAAATGTTAAAATGTTCAGTAAGTATTGTAATATTTAAATGAATTTCCACTCTGCTCCCAAATACATCTTACAGATTCTGCCTTTTTGGAGCTGAACACACTGGCCAGCTCTAGGCTTCTGGGATTTCAGTCCTGGGAATATGTCTCACGTTATGAGCTATCTGTTTGCATTTTTTCACTTTAAGTATTAGAGGTTCCTTTAATGGAAATTGCATCAAACATAAGTAGGGTCTGTCGCTTTTTTTTTTAAGTTGATCCCTTAATAACCTCCTGACTAGAAGGGCAAGTTTAGGATTTTCAGGACAAAGGACAGTAGGATGCAGAACCTGAGTCCCCACTTCCCGCAGTCCCTACCCCACTGCTTTGTTTCCAAACCATCACGCCCTCCCCAAAAGGCTCCTTTAACAATTCTCCCTGAAAATCAGGCTGGCCCCCTCCCGGTTACGAACAGAAGTGACAATCAGGACACGGAGGGCGCCCTCCCTTAGCGTCTGGGATCTGAGAGGCCAAGCTTAAGTTGGGAGGGACGCCCTAAGCGTTGGGGGAATCGCGATTTACCTTCACGAAGAGGGTGATGTCGTGCTCCTGCCCCGAGGTCCCCTCCTCAGACGCCTCGCCATCCTCCCCGCGGCCATTCACCCGCGCTGTCTCCTCGCCACCCTCGGAGCTGCCCTCCTCCAGCAGGTGGTTGCTGAGCTCGGCCTCTGGCTCCTGGGCTTCGGTCGGCGAGGCTGCCTCGGCATCCGTGCTGCCGTCGGGGAGCTCCTCCTGGCCCCCGGCTGCGGCCTGCTCGCCTGGCCCCTCCGGGCTGCTCTCTCGCCTCGCCCCCTCTGCCTTCTCCATCTCCTCCTGGGGCGCACCCCGCTCCCCGTCCTTGCCAGCTTCTGCCCTCGCGTCCCCAGCGGCCACTTCCTCGGACTCCTCGCCCCCCGGGACCTCCGCCTCCTCTTCCTCCGGGACTCCCGCCTCCTCCTCCGAGGCGCCCGCAGCAGCACCCCGAGGCTCCCCCGCAAGCCCCGCAGGACTGCCGCCCTCACCCTCCTCCTCTCCGGCCTCGATCGCCTCCGCCTGGTCCCCGGGGCTCCGGTCCCCTCGGTCCTGAGGCCCGCCCTCGACCCCGGGCACCCCTCCCGCCGGTCCCCCGCCGTCCATGCTGGCCCCCAGCGCCCTGGGCGCACTGCCTCCCGCTGCCTCCGCTCCGCGCTCCGCCTCCTCCTTCGCCTCGGGGACCGCGGGGTTCCCGGGTTCCCCCTGAGCCTCCGCGGGGACCTCACCCTGCCCGCCGAGCCCGGGGTTCGCCTCCTTCTCCGCCTGGGAGGCCCCGGCCCCCGCCTCGCCCTGCGCCGCCCCCGCGCCCCGCGGCTCGGCCCCGGGGCTGCTGTCCGCGCCCAGCGCCTGCTCGCCGGCGCTCCCTCCATCCGGCGCGGCGCCTTCTCGCCCCCTCACCGCCGCCGCCGTCGGGGCTGCGCCCGCCCCCTCGCCCCCCGACGCCGCCGCAGCGCCCTCGCCGGCCTCCTCCCCGTCTGCCTCCCGGCCGGGGGCCTCCAGCTCGCCCGGTCCTGCTGCCATGAGCGCAAGGGACTCGGGCAGCCCCAGGGCCCCAGGGGCGCCCCGCTCCGGCTCCGCGGGCTCGGCCATGACCGCAGATCCCTGTTCCTGATCGGAGACCCTTCTTAGACGCTGGGGAGGGGGACGCTGTGCGGGGGACCCCTGCGCCCCTCCGAGAGAACGCCCGCTCGGAGCTCGGAGCTGGACGCGGGGGACGAAACCCGCTCGGCCCCAGACGCTGCGCCCCTTCTCCCCTCTCGCTCGCGCTGCTGCCCGGTTTCGCGTCTGCTTCCCACCTGGACTCTAATTCCGACCCGCGCTCCCTGGAGGCTCTGGCCTCGGACGTGCAGTGAGCTGCTGGGAGGGTCGCTCCTCTCCCGCACCCGTTGAAGTTCCTGGCCTGCCGGCCTGCGGCTAACCAGGAGTCCTCGGTGCCAACTCCATCCCCCTGGGGCCTGGGCGGGGTTTGCTCCCCTGCTCTCCCCCTGTTTGGGTGGCCTGGGAGCCTGGCCAATGACAGCCTTTCTTGTGGCCTTTGTGGATTTCAGTGAAAAGATCCTGGTTCTACTGGCCGCTTGGCTGTTTCTGGAACAGCTTCAAGTCCCAGAGTCATTTAAATCACCCCCAAACACACACCTGGACACTCATACCTAATCCCCACCTTGCCCCAGGAGCCAAATGTTAGGCTTCTCTGCTGGCACCCAACTGCAGATGCCCATGTGGCTTGTCCACGTCCAAGAGCAAGGGTGGGAAATCCTGGAAGAAAGATTGCCGTGCCACCACCTTCCAATATTTGCAGGGCCCTCCTGATAAGCTCCGGAGGCCTCGGTATAGAAGAGCAGCCAGTTGAGGTGCTCTGGCCAGAAATGGGCTCTGGGGTGCATGCTGGGGGGGCCCTCTCTGCCCTCAGGACAAGGACTGGGGATCCTGCACTGGGAGGAGGCTAACTTACATCTTCCTGGTTCCTAAAGATTCTAAGAATCTGTTTATCTTGCAAATTTTCCCAGATTTTTTAACCCCACCACTAATGCTTCAGTCTCAAAGTTATGTGTAAAGGGCTTGGGGAGCTCAGGGTGAGGAAATGAAAATACAAGATTTGAAGGAAGGGAACTGTGGAATTCTCTGGGTTAGGAATCTTTCAGGATCGCACACTGGACACCTAGAAGAGTAAGTTATGATGAAAATTATATAGTAAGTTTGTTATGAGCCAGGCTGGGTCTGGTGGTTACAGTGAGCAACTTGCCCAGGATGGCACAGTCTGTGGAGCAGGGACTCCAGCTCAAGACTGATTTGTCGGGCTCTAATGGCTTCATACTGCCCTCAGACACATTAGCCTGTCATGTCCACAGAGGGCTGGCTCCGTTATCCCTACAAGATCAGGACATCTTTGATATAACTTGGAGTCGCACATATGATCAACCATCAGGATGTCTCCTAATTCCCATTGCCCATCACTGATGAGTGACAAGACAGGAACCCAGTGCCACCCGATTCATGCTACCTCTCTCCAAAGCTGTACAAGCCAGATCCTTTGTCACCACAAAGCAATGTCTCCTCAGAGCGCAGCATTCACACACACGAGCTAGACAGCCGCTTCAGACACAGATCCTGCTCTGTGTCTCCTAGAATAGGAATCCTGCGGCATTCACAAGGCAAGAAAACAGCCAGCAGCCCTGTGTCTTAAGGAAGGATGGGGCCTGCACATTCAGCCCCAGGCAGCAAACAGAGTACAGGATTATAGTCCCTTATCCAAACCCTGTGAGGCCAGATGTGTTTCAGAAAACAATTCTTAGAAAGATGACTGAGTGCTCACAGTGGATATTACATAACTGAGCACAGCACCCTGTTATCAAACACATTCGTGTTTCTGCAGTGACACAGATGGCCATTCACATTAGATGGAATATGTAAAAACCATACATAGCTTCAGGGCCACCAATTCAAGTTCACCGCCCACTGAGTTCCGGTCAGTCTGGTTTTGCTTCCAGATGGGTTCCCCCCAAAGGCTTGCAGTTTTCAGAGCTTTCTGGATTTCAGAATGTGTATGATGGACTGTGGTCCTGTGACCCATTGAGGGGCTCTTGGATTATTTGGTTGGAAACATCCGAAATGAGTTACATCTATAAGTTTGTTCTTAATAACAAACCAACTGTTTCCAAGGCTTTCACTTTAAAGGCACATACTTAAGTAAGTAATAATATTCTGTAAACTTCAGCTAGGGCAAAGCTGATAGAAATATCCTAGTTCTAGGAAGGTTGGCACCTCTAGAAAAACTTCTTTTGAATCGAGACAAGAAATGACTAACCAATGAATGAAGACAGTACAGTTGACTGGCTGACTGAGAACTGGCCCCAGTGTCCTTGTAGAAAAACCACCCTAATAAACTCTATTCTGTTCTAGTCACCAATCCCGAATATCACTGTTTTATTCTATTGGATTTGGATTTATTCTTTTATACTGTTTGGATTCACTTATTCACATCAACATTGACTCTCAAAATAACATCATGCCCTCTGGAGAATGAAGGGTCTTTCACTTTTTAATGACAGTCCTACTAAACAACTTTAAAATTTTTCTATCATATGATTCTGCAAATGTATTTGATTTTCTGTAATTAAAAAAAATGCATTATTTTAAAATGAATAGAGGCTCAGCTGAAAATTGGAAAGACAGAAAATAAGAGAGTTCTTTACGTTTTCTTGTTTTTGTTTTTTTTTGTAATCCCAGTCCTCACAATACTTTCTCCATTTTTTGAGAGAGAGAAAGAGGCAGAGACAGAGAGGAAGAGAGTAATGAAAAAAAGAGAGAGAGAGACACTGGACACACAGCAATGAACAAGACTGAGAAGGTCCTTTCCTTCACAGGATTTGGGGTACAGCAAAAATAAATAAGTAAGAAGTTAAGCTAGATGCCTTTGGATAATGTTAAGCTTTTTATAGACATACACACCCATGCATTCACACACATGCACATACTGAAAATCTTCACTCCTTTCTCTCACAACCCACATCCAGCCTGCAACCTCCCAGTTATTCCTATTGTCTCCACTTCTTAAAACATATCCCAAACCCAGCCTCTTCTCTCTACCCTCATTGCTTCCTTGCTGGTCCAAGCTACCATGGCATCCTGAATGGTCCCCCTGCTTATCCCTGACCCTTGTACAGTCTGTTTTCCATCCCACAGCTGATCCCTTTTGGGCTTGAAACCTTTCAAAAGCTTCCTGTCTCACACTAATAAAAAGTCAAGTTCTTACACATCAAGTATGAGGTCCTATGACGTCAGGTACCCCCATCTCTTTCTGGCCTCATAGGCTCCTTACACACCTGCCTCTCTGCTGTTCCTAGAACCTGCTGGGCATTCCTCTGCCTGCATGCTCCCTATGTCCCTGTAGCTTGCCCCTTACCTTGTTGAGGTTGTTTGTAAACTATTTTCTCTAAGCATCCTAATTTTATATTATTTATTTTTATGGTGATAACACCTAAGATCTCCCCTCTGAAAATATGCAATATGATATCCAGTAGTACAGTCACATTATTATACATTAGATCTCCTTCTTGCATAACTGACACTTTGTACTCTTGACCAACATCTCCCATTTCCCTCTTCCCTGAGCCCTTGATAACAACCATTCTGCTCTTTCTGTGAGTTGGACTATTTTAGATTCTACATGTAAGAGAGACCATGCACTATTTATCTTTCTGTGTCTGGCTTATTTCACAGAGCGTAATGCCCTCCAGGTTCATCCACATTGTCACAAATGGCAGGATTCTCTTCCTTTTTAAGGCTTAATATTCCAGAGTAGTATGTGCCACATTTTCTTTATCCATTCATCAATCAAAAGACATTTAGATTATTCCCATATCTTGACTATTGTGAGTAATGCCACAATGAACTTAGATAAGCACCCTATTTTAAAACACAATTCCTGTTCCCTCTCACCCTTTTCCGCCTTTTTTTCTCATAGCAGTTATTTCCATATCAAACCTACTATACTCTGCTTATGGATTATGTATCTCTCCCACCCTACCCCACTACGATGCTGGTTCCATGAAACCAGAGGTTTTGTCACTGCCTAGACCAGGACTGGGCGCCTGGTAGAAGCTCGATATTCGCTGGATGAGTGAATACAGGCATGCTTTCATAAACATACACATCAACCGGGAGCCAGTTTTCAAAAATCACTTTTCCCAGTTGGTTTTATACTTTGGGGGACAAGCTAATGTCACAAGACACACTGTTCACAGAAATTCTTATCTACTGACATTGGTGAATACTTCAGCAAATACTTTTAATTATTAGCAAAGGCCAGGTCAGTCCATATAAAGGAACGTAAGAGGAAATACCAAATAGAGTTGTGAAGGTCACAGTGAAGTCACTGAGAGATTTGCGCAGTGTTAACTAGGCAGCCAGCACCAGATTAGCTATTTAAATACCAAGGACGGTTAAACAGAGGTAACGTATTCAGGGATGGGAGGTGAGAGGCAAAAGTGTTGCTGGTTAAGTCACTTTCAGTAATCATAGACTTTCCCACCACCTATTATGAGGAAACATGGAGCAGGTTAACTCAAGGCTTATGGAGAAAACCTCAAAGGTTTGTAAACCATAGAAAGGTTTGTTGTGTTGCTATTTTCTGAAACAAACACTCATTTCCACAGAGATTCCCTCTTTCTTTAGTGGGTCTCTGCACATGTCAGAAAAACCCTTGGAATTATGGTGTATCTGTAACAGTCAGACCACAGGATGCGCTTACAGCCAATCGGAAGTCCTCCATGCACTGATTTCTCTTCAAACAGCTCTTCCTCCTACCCAATAAAAGCCCCAAACCTACCTTCATCTGCCTGGCTTTGGGTGGTTATCTGTATAGACGTATTGCAGTTAAAAAACAAACAAACAAAAAAAGGGTGGGTTTGGGGGGTAGATATTACTGCAGAAGAGCCCTAAATAGGAGGCAGGGATTGAGGCATATGGGTAGAGCATGTAGCGAATCAATGAAAACATTACACAAACCAGCACAAATAATGCCACTGTGAAATGGGTGGCTTCTCAGGACACAGTGCCTGGCTTAACTCCCACTTTATCTTATATTAACTGTGTCATCTTGACTAAATGTTTCATCTAGAACAGTGGGCATTATCATAGGACCATGGTCAGAGTGATTTCTAAATCTGAAAATGTGTGCATCCTAATGAACACAATGCTTGTTGCTGTCAGCACTGCCACCTCATTGTTGGTATTGTCCTGCAGGACAGAGCCGTCACTGGTCGGACGGTGAATTAGAGCCCTGGAGGGCCAGGGAGAGCTCGCGTGACCCTTGGTACCCCCTAGCCTGTGACAGTCTGGGTTATGCCTGCTGTCTCAGCAGCACAATCCTAAGAGCTTCCCCTGGCACTCCCAAAAAGCATCCAGGTTTGGACATTGAATCATAGGGTCACCCTACCATGAACTCATCCAGCTAGTGGGAGTTTTTTCTGTTTTCTTCCCACATGATCATGCGCTGTGCTCCAAACAAAGTAGATCTTGAACAAATGCTTGTTGGATGATAGAAGCAATTTTTTAAAAAGAGAAGAAGGGGGAGGAGAGGGGGAGCAGGAGTGGAGGGGAACCTTCTGAAATGTCAGTACAATCCATTTGCTGAAAGTCTTTCAGGAAAGGCAGCCCATGTCTGGAAGAGAAAGATGAAAGAGTGTTGTGAGTGCGGTTAGCCGGGCAGGAAGAGGGCCTGGAGAGTATGTAGCCCTCCTGCCAGGCTGACTCCTGGGCTCCTGGAAACTGCAGTTTGAGCCTCTTATTCTCACATCACCTTCTGACACCAGGAGCAGCAGTAACAATCCTGCTCAAGACAGAAACAATGCTAAAACTTAAGACTGAAAGCCAGTTTTAAACCTTCCGCCTCAATCTGTAAAGTTTTTCTGAGCATTCTGGTATGTTTCTAACTGTCCCTACAGTCCCCCAGAATCCTGAAATCTATGGCGATGGGTGCTGAGCTGACGAAACAGACCTGTGGCCACATGTTTGAGCAGCAGGTTTCAAACGGGGGCAGTTTTGCCCTTTGTGGGACATTTGGCAATGTCTGGACACATTTTTGGTTCTCATCACTGGAAGGTGCTACTGGCATCTACAGGGTTGAGCTTAGGGATGCCGCTAAACCTCCTGAAACACGCAGGACAGCCCCACACAACAAGGAATTAACCAGACTATGATGTCAATCGTTGTGTTAGAGGGAGGCCAGCATCCTGCCAGCCCCCTATTACAGGATCTTCCATCGAAATTCCTTAGTCCAACATGTTGGTCTTCCCAGGAGCTTGCAGCAGTAGATGATGGGGGACCGTGTTTTGTTGGGGGTGGATGTCACCCCTTAAAACATCTCCTGCAGATTACTAATGAGCATTGATGAGAAGCTCTTCGGGATGAGAGAGAAATAATGAGATTTGCATCTAGAAGTCTAGGCTCAAATCCTACTGCTGCTGCTTCCCAGCTGTGTTATATTGTGCAGCCACTTGGTGATAAGCCTACGGCACTGGGTTCCTCTGTGCACTGAAAGTGTTTTGTAAGCTATGAAATTTCTGTACAACCACCAAGTAATATTATTAATTTGACTTTCTGGTAATGGCTCTTCCTGTTGTTTTTCATTGCCCAGATGCTGGAATTGACCTCAGTCTTCTATAAAACAGAATATTTACCTAAAATATTAATCCCTTGACACTTGTAAAAAAAACCAGCTTTCATGGTCCTGGGCATCCAGTGACATACAAAGCTTTAGAAAAATTTGATTTCCTAAACTTCCATTACTTACAAGAAACACAGGAAAAATTTCCATCAGAATGATAAGCATGGAGCTGAAGAGAAAGGATGGTGCTAGAGCATGTCTGGTCCCTGCATACCCAGAACATACCTCTCACCCAGCAGGAGCTAGGTAAACTCTGAGTGGCCAGGAGGAGCATAAGCTGGCTACTGTAAGACTTCCCAGTCCTTTGTTTTTATCATTCTACCTGTAACTACAAGTCCATGAAAAAGTAGGCACCACATCTCAAAATTAAGTTATCATCTCTATATGATATAGTCATGAAATTGTCATCTAGAAAAAGCATGTCCATTTACTCACAGAATTGAGACCTATTATTCATCATCCACCCACATCTAATCCATCCTTCTATCCATTCTATCTATCCCATCCATCATCCATCCATTATCCATCCATCCATCCCACCCATCCATCCATCCCATCCATTCATCCCACCCATCAATCAACCAACCATCCCATCCATCCCACCATCTACCATCCATCCATCCATCCCATCCATCCATCCATCCCATCCATTATCCATCCATCCCATCCATCCATCTTCCATCTTCCATCCATCCCATCCATCCATCATCCATCCAACCCATCCATCCATCCATCCATCCATCCATTCCACCCATCCATCCATCCCATCCATCCATCTCATCCACCCCACCCATCCATCATCAATCCATCCATATATCCTTCTATTGTCCAGCCATCATTCATCCATTCATCCACCACACCACAAACTTTTTCTGAGGACCGTTTTTGTGACACAGACTCAGCTAGTGTTGGAGAAACAAATATAAACAAAACAAGGTTCCTACCCTGCTGTGTAATTCTACAGAGTGGAGAAAGCTCGTTGAACTATAAAGTTCCTGATGTTCATGCCAGTTCATGCTGGCATCCCATGCCATGCTTCATCAATAACTTTGGTTACACATATGTTTATTTTGAACATCCTCCACTACATACTACAAGGCCAAATATGCCAATGCCATGCTTGTAAAAATATTGTTGCTGCTCATATTTTGAAACATATTTCTTAAGAACTTAGAGTCAGGTCTTTTAAATGTATTTATTCATTTATTTAACAGGCTTAGAATGATATCATTAGCTCAAGATTTTTACACCCCAAAGTCTTACTAACATTTGGGTTTTCCTTTATAATTTGGTTGAGTTTAATCTGAGTGGACCAGAAGGAGATAAAGCTGAGCAGGAGGGTCTGCCTGGGTGAGAGCCTCTGCTCTGCTGGCACATTCCCTGGGAGGCACCTGTGTTTGACAGCACGTGTGTCAGTGACCTCGGAAAGTCACTTTCAGTTGATGGGACATCACCTTGAATGAGGACCTTGGATCGGATGATCTTGGGGCTCCTTTGGCACTCAAATTCTGTAATCTATGATCTAACAGCTCACATATTTGGAAATCACTAATCAGAGCAGAACAAAGCTCAGAATCAGGGAATGAGCAAAAAGGTCTCTCAGGGCCAAAAATAATATACCTGGGTTTGCCCCTTCAAGTGTGAGTGTTTTCCTCAAGGATGAACAATTGAACTCTCATTCAGGGCCCATGACTCTATCTGAAATTCAACCTAACCTGTTTCCTGGTGTCTTAATCCAGAATACATAAGGAACAGCAAAACAGAAGGGCCGAAACAGACATCTTCATGAAAACAAATGATTAAATTAAAAGCAAAAAATACTTAAAGTCTTAAGTTTCAGTTATCAGTAAGGTTTACTTTTTCATTTCATATGCACCAAGAAAATGACTTATTGATTGAAAGGGAAAAAAAAAGGAAGGTAGGAAAGAGGGAAATAAGGGAAGAAGAAAGGAAGGAAGGAGGGATGGAAGGCAGGAAGAAGTGAAGGAGGGAGAAAAGAGAAAGGGCAAAAAGAAAAGAAAGAGTCCTATATGCTTGACACATAGTACATAGTCGTGAACCAAAATCTCAAAAGCAGACCAATGGGTGTGCATGGTGGGAAAACAACAGTATAGATATTTGGTTCTATTTTACTACACTTATGTATGAATTGGCACCATCCTATTTTGGGACAAAACCCTATATGTGACTGTTTCAGATAGAGAAATTTAATATAAATAAATTAAATATGTAACTATTATATATTATAATCTATCTTGCAAACAGAGCATTATAGTATCAATTGGAAGTTTACATGGCACAGTAATGTCTTCTTTTTATGAAAAGACCTTTGATGAAAGAATATAATTAAGGTATATTTAAACCATATAGCTTTTTTATAGTGAAGGAGTGAATGAGGAACTTAGTAGGTCTAACAGCAATTTAGACACATGGCAGGAGGGGAGCAAAGTTCCAGATTTTTTGAAGAGGTGTGAGAAAGGGTGAAGAGAGAGATTTCAAAGCAATCCTATTTGGAAAAGATTTTAAAATTTTTGGACATATTTATTCCATTCTGACAAATCTAAGCTGTTTTTAAGTCGTGACTAGTCTGTATGTCTCTGGGGCACTTATATGTATTACATCTGAAAAAATCCTGTCGGGTGAGTGCAGAAGCATTTGATATACGCAAGACTGGAAAGCTGTTTTCTAAGCCCGTCTTCAAACCAGGAAGTTGAATTTTCCCAGAATCAAACTGGCTCATGTTTCAATAGAAACTCAGAGCTCACAAAAATATGGGTTGTATTTTTCTACTCCTGACTAAAGTCTTCTTGCCTTCCCCCCCACCCCCCGCTTTTTCTTTAAGTGTGTGTGTACTGCTATAATTCAGGCACAGGGCTCCTAGGTTGAGATACAGTTAGATGTTTCACCTGTTGGAGGACTTTGCGGGCTTTGCTCAAATTCTTTCATGGGACTTGAAGGCATAATTGTTAGACTGCTGTAAGCTGAGCAGTTTCTGGAGTCACAGAAATGACTAGGGGTCATGTACCTGCTGAAAATAAGTGGGTTATGCACTAATCAACAGCTGTGAGTCAGCAGAGAAAATAATTCAGCTCTATATCTGTGGATATGGAAGTCAGCAAAAAGGAGCCGGTCCCCTTCCCCCTTTTTAAAGTTGTAACAACAAAATGAGCTGGGTGATCTAATGACGACCAGACAACAAAATCAAAGTCCCCAAAGGATATGCAGATAGAATTCAGGAGGTCCCTGAGGGGCAAAAATCATATTTTTATATTCAGGAATCTCAAACTGAAATTTAGCATTTTCTTCAATTACAACTGTAGGAAACAAAAACATTAGTGAGGATTATATCTATGACTTTGCCTCCAATAAAAATCGCAGATATTTTTGTATTTTATTCCAGATGTATCTCAATGTGTCACACTCAGCACTACTTCAAAATTTCTATAGTTATTAGACCTGCCTCTGGATTTTATTAAATGTGTTCCTAAGGAAATACATATATTACTTCATTTCTCCCTGTAATTCTTCTTAAGCACACATTTCTTCTTAATAATTTGATAACTGTATTTCAGTATACTTTCCTTCCTTTGAGATTCTGTGCATCTTATTTTATGCATTAAAAATATTATTCCCCCAGAAAGTTCCCCAGAATATCTCAACTGTCATACAGGTAAATTAGCAGAGAGACAATGCAGCACTCTGTAAGTCCATTTTTCCTCTCCGGAATCTGCATTTCCTAAATTCCTGATGGTGTCCATTATGTAAGAGACCTTTACTGAAGTGTTTCTTCACGTGTGAAACTGATTACAAGCTTTTAGACATGACCATGTTTTGCACTAGCTGTGCCACAGGAATGAGTGAGTGAAAAAAAAAAAAAAATATATATATATATATATATATATATATATTATTCCAAGAAGAGATCACCAGACATGCAATGAAACCTCTATGTGTAGCTCGAGAGATGTGTGAGTTAGACTGGTATATTGATCTGTCAAAATTACACAGTGAATGAAAACAACCTAAATGTCCTAGAACCAGAGAATGGATAAACAGATGGTGGCACATCACACAATGGAATACTTTTCAATAATAAAAAGGCCCAGTTCCTGATACTTGCAACAACGTGGATGAATCTCAAATGTGTGATGAAAAAGTGTAAGACGCCAAACTCAAGAGCCTATGTACTGTGTGGATTCCATTTACTATTTCCAGCTCAAAACCATAGAGACAAAAAACAGATCAAGGGTTGGCTTGGAGCAGAGAGTGGGGGAATTACCAACAAATGGGGTAACAGGGGATTTCTGGGGACAGTTAACAGAATTTTTGTATTTCAAAATATGTAAATGCACCATACAATGCTGTAAATATAACCCATATTCTAGCTGCCTGAATATCCTGCACCTTCCTTCTCTCTCTAAAGATGTAAGTAGCCAGAGCCCTGTCCCGAGGAGAGGGCAGCCCGGTGTCTCCCCCACTGCCACAGCTCCCTCTCGCCTGGCCCTCTCCGGCTCGGAGCACCTGCTGCCCACTCCCACACCATCCGTCTCTGCTGCTCCCTCCCCTCCTCACCTAGCCTGGGTGAGCCCAGCATCTTTTCCTTAGGTTTCCAACACCCCACCCCACTGAACGTAGGTGGCATAGTTAATTTTTAGCCCAAACTTGGACCCTTTTGAAAGTGAAGGTAATTTTGCTGGGCTACAGGTGCAAACCATGAGATCATCCTGGCAAACCAGGACACTCGGCTTCATGGCATGAGATGTTTGTGTAAGAATTAGGGCTAATTCTGGGCAGTGGGTTGGGGGATGGTTACATCAGAGCCACACAGGAAAGAAATGCCAAAACCTCAAAAATGAGACATACACCTTCTTATGGGTTTAGGTCACTCCTGACCCCAGGAATTTTCCCCGGTTACATCTTCTACCTATACAAGGGCCTCACTTGCCCTCTCTGCCTCTCCCTGAATTCTCCCCTTTAGCTTGCTCACTCAACCCCAAAGGCCCATCAAAGGGCTCCCCTGATAGGATTCTTCTGTGTGCTCATGAACTCCAGCAAAGAGGCAGTAGTGTTGGTAGCTAATGCATGGTGACCGGCTAGTGTGCTACCCGCTGTGTGTGCCTTACCTCATTCCATCCTTTCAGACCTTCCTGAGGTAATTGCAATCACTATCCCCATTCTAAAGATAGGCAGATTGAGACTCAGAGATACTGAATAACCCTGGAAAGCGGCAGAGCCAGGAGTCCAATCCAGGTCGCAGACAGCACAGGTGACCAGCAGGACTCCCACATCAAGTCACCGTCGCCCTTGCCTTGACCCAGGGCACCTAGCACCCAGCAAAGGTTTGCTGTGTGTCTGCTTACCTGCCTGCTTGATTTAATTGTTTAAACAACCAAATTAACTCAACAGCTGACAGATCACTTGGCTGTCTCCACTGTATTCTCAACCTCATGAGCTCAAATAATCAGCAAACATGAGTTTGAGGTTATGAATTGGCCCAAGGTCACCCATTTGGAAAGCAGCAGAGTCCAACAATGTACCTAGACAGCCTGGCTCCAGGGTCTGTGAACTTAACCCTTGCTGATGTTTGGGACGTTCACTGCCTTGTGCCAGGCACTGTACACTGAGTGCAGGTATTTAGCAGATATGCCCCAAGACCTGCTGCTGTGCTAGTTGCTGTGCTGGGGCTGGGGACACAGGGGTGACAAGGCCACTTAGCCCGTGCTGTAATAGAGCCACACTCCTGGGAGACCTCAGACAATTCGCCAATTAGTTACAGCACTGGGGATGTAAGTGTTCCGTGAACAGAATGTCGGAGGCTTGCCTGACCTTGACCTAGGCTGGGCAGGTGCGGAGTGAGGAGTGGTCAGGTCTAAGGTGCATATGAAGGATGATCATCAGTTTAACTGGTCAAAAGAAGGTAATAGATAACATTCCATGCAGAGGAGAAAGCAAAGGAAAAACCCACAGCAAGAAATATGCCAGGGAAAGAGGTATCCCGGTGAAGATAGAGCAAAGCAGGGATGAGCAGCACGGAGGCGGGCTGGCGAAGGGCCCTAGACGGGCAGGCAAAGACCCAGCATTGAAGGGCCCTATGAGTCCCATCGGAAGGTCTGGGCTTTATCTGAGGAGCACTGAGTGTTGGCATGGGAGGAGCTAGGCTGCATCTAGAGACAGCGCTTGCTCATGAGATGAGCTGGGGGTGTGGCTGTGGCCCAGGATAGGGCACTTCCTGAAAAGTGGGGGCTCCAACCTGGAAGTCTAGGGCCCAAACAGTGTGCAAGGCTCGACATCAAAGAGTGACAGAGTAGGCAGTGGGTGTCTGTAAAGGGCTCAGCCCACTGTGTGGCTGACTTCCCCTGAGTGGTTTTCAACTGGGGGCACTTTTGCCCCTCAGGGGTCATTTGGTAAACTCTGGAGGCATTTTTGTGGTCAGAGCCTGGGGCAGGACTACCTATGTCTAATGGGTGGACACCAGGCCTGTTGCCCACCATCTTATGATGCACAGGACAGCCTCCCCCACGCAAACCCCAAAGTGCCTGTGTTGAGAAACCCTGAACTAGTAAGAGGACCCCCAAAAAACAATGTGTAAGCGATTCAGAGCACATTCCTGTGGGACAAAGAAAGAGGAACATTAACCTCCCAAGAAGCTAAATTCAAAAAATAAAAAGTAAGACAATTCTTAAAAACTATTCCAAGCCAACAAATAAGCAAAATATACTAAACTAGCATGGCCCTGTGCTGGACTCCAAGTCCTGTCTTCAGCTTTCTGATTTCCTGGAGTCACACCCTGCTCCAGCCGGCGGGGCTGCGTGACAGGTGGCCCACCTGGGAGGCTCAGGTGCCTGTTCTATGGGAGATAGCAATCCAGGCATCCAGCACAGAATGAGTTAGCAGTGTGCCGGTCCATTAGAGACAAACAGCAGTCCCCTTGCCCCCTTCCCTTCTCCCTCTAAGTGGAAACATGAGATGGAGGAATGTCTGACAAGGTGAGTTCTTAGCCAATCTAGAACTCCACTTCCAGGATCAGGGGAATGTGGGGTGCCCACACTCCAGGGATAATGTATGTACATATATTGGATACTGAGAGTATACTTCCAAAAACTTTTTTTTTCTTGCCATTTGGGGTGCTCAGCCAAAACCTGTTGGCACTAACCAAAGATTGTGGTTAGCATAGAGTGGGGTGATTTGGTAGGAACTGGATTTGGGAGATTGTTCTAGTTATTCCAGTACTTTAAAATCTTTTTTTAGAACAAAGTTTTCTGCTCTCCCAAAATTCAGTTCCTTCCCTTAAGGAACTTTTTTCCATTTCTTGCAAATGTAGACTTGAAGCAATTGTGCAGATTGATTGAATTTTCAGGAATCAGTGTGGGTGCATTTCTAGCACAGTCCTGGGGCCTCACTCCCATTTGCCAGAGGCTCCACCCTTCCCTGCAGTGAGGGGACCTCTCCGTCCCCGCAGGTGGGAAGGAGCCTCAATTAAATGTGCTGCCTCCTGGCCAGAGCTGGAAAGACATGTTTCTCAAGCCTTTCTTTCCCTTTCCCACATTCCCATGAAAGCTGCAGGTACTGCCTGCCAGGGCCGGCTGGCAGCTCAACGCAGAGCAAATAGCAATGTGTAGTTAGTAGGGGAGCAGATGAGGGTGGGAGGGAGTCAAGTATGAGAAAACCTTTTTAGCATGGCTTTGACTTCTGAATCCTATACACTCAATTTATATTTTAAAATGTTAGCATTATATATTAAAAATTATTTTTGCCAATTCAAAAATTAATTTTTTAAGAGAGGTTTGCAATTCAGATTTCCCCATTTCTATCCCTTCTGAACTTTATTAGTAAACTCAGGATTTCTCTGATGAATTTCTTCTTAATAAATTGGTGGCAACTTTATCAAAACACCACATTCCCTTCCTGTGAAATACACACAGCGGATGGGCACCCTAGCTCTTTTAAAAAGGCTCAACCTTCCCTTTAATCTTTTCTGAAACCAACAATGATCTGGTTTCAGAGAACTTTGTTTTGTTCCAGGACTTACCTGTGAAATGCACTTATTCTACAGGGAAGCTTTTGAATGGATCCATCACCTGATCCCTCCCTGGTATCCACAGGCTCTGAGAGGTCAGTGTTCCTGTTTTCTTCCACAGCCCCACTGTCCCTTCACCAGCCTGTTTAAAGTCCAGCTGGCTCATTAGGAGAATGGATCATATATCCGAGGCGTGTAAGCCCTCCTTTCAGGACACGTTTACCTGTTAAGGGGTTTTTGGCGGGTGTTCAACCTCCAAGAATTGGAGGCCTGGGCTTACTACCAAAAGCCCTGGATCATGAGGCCCAAACTCCCTGATTTTGGGGGGTCAGCCCATGGAATTTATGACACACCTAACCTTATCAGGTGGGTGGGCATGCCTCCACTATGCCCAGATAAATGGAATCAAAGCCCTTCCCAAATTTCCAGAGGCAGCTAGCTCTCTTTGGAGGTGACATGAGGCAAAAAGGATCCAGAGTCTTGGCTGGACCCAAGGAGGTAAGCAGAGAGGGGACTCGATGCAGAAAAACATTCAATGTCCTGTGCAGGACAGGATTTCCCTCTTCTGTAGGAATTGAGGGACATGTGATGCCATCAGGGGACATGCCAGCACCAGAATTCTTCCCCCCAGAGACAGTATGAATTTTTTTCTTTGAAATAATTTCCAAGTGCAATAGTTTTAATGATGCTGAAACCGCCAGCCTAATTAACACTGAAAATGTTACAAACTTTTTAAGCTCCTAGTGATTAAACAGCCAACTTGGCTTGTTTTCATGCATTCATAGAGATTCCACTTCATGGACACATTGAATAAAACCTTCAGTGGGAACTAAAATCTTAGCCTGTCAATGTAATTTTTCTCTTGAATGGGTATGAGATACTAGAGAATACATGTTGGTCTCGGCCCCTTGGCTCCTGAAACCCTTGTAATTTCCTGGGTGACAGGACAGTCTTTTCTTCTAATAAGGTGACTCTGGATGGCTTCTTGGGTGGGGGTGGGTCACCAGGAGAACAAGCCATGAATAGAAGCTTGGAATATTCGGCTCCCCTCCCTTCCATTCTCTTGAGAAGGGAGAAGGTCTGAAAATGGACTCAATGATTGATCATGCCAACGTCATGAAACCTCCATAAAAATCCCAGTAGTATGGGGTTCAGGATGCTTCCAGGTTGGTGAGTGAATGGCGTGCCCAGAGAGGGCACGAAGCTTTGCACCCCTTCCCCCGTGCCTGCCCTGGGCATCTCTTCCATCTGGATGTTCGTCTGTATGCTTTATCATATCCTCTAACAAACTGGTAAATGTAAGTGAACTGTTTTCTTGAGTTCTGTGAGCTGCTCTAGCAAATTAACTGAACCTGAGGAGGGGGTCATGGGAACTTCTGATTTATAGCCAATTGGCCAGAAGCACAGGTGACCACCTGGATTTGTGAATGGCACTTGAAGTAGGGGGAGACAGTCTCATGGGACTGATCCTTTAACCTATCTCCAGGCCAACAGTGTCAGAATTAAATTAAATTGTATGATACTCAGTTGGTATCTTAGAATTGCTTGTTGTGGGGGAAATAACCCCACACACTTAGTGAGCAGAAGTGTCAGAAGTAAAGTGTTCTGTGTGAAACTACAGGAAACACATGGGGTGAAAGATGGTTTTTTTCCCCCTAACTCAGTGGAACATCGTGCTAATAAGTAAACATCAGCCTTCTTGTTTAGCAATGGTAAGGGAGAGAGATGTAAAAAAGTGTGGCTCCAGTGATACAATACTATAGAAGAGGGGTTGACATTATCTGGCAACCTTGCATTTGCCTTTTGACCAAGCAATCCCACCTCTAAGAATCTTTCCCAAAGATATACTGGCAAATGCAAAGGAGACACATGCACAAGGCTAGTCACAGAAGCACTGTTTTTAATAACAAAAGGTAGAAAACAACCTGTGTGTCCATCAGTAGGGAACTGGCTGAGGAAGTCCAAAACCAGTTGAATGAACTAGGACACAGGTGCACAGTGGGATGTAGAGATGAACAAGGCATTGCTCCCTGCACTGTAGAGAGTGATTTCCAGGAGATAGAAGTAAATGAGAAAAGCAAAATGGAGAAAAGAGTGAAACACACACATATTAATAGAAATGGAGTCAATGATTGATCATGCCAACATCATATACCTGGGACCCCCACACCAGGGTGGAACTTGTGGATGAGGAGAGGAGTTCTAAGGTTCCCTGAAAGGTTTTCTTTCCCCAGGCTGTTCCTAAAGCCCTGAGCCCCTCAGTGGTAGTCTACTCAGAACATCACCTTAGGGGTGAGAACCCCTAAGACAACCATTGAGTTATTTATGTCATGGTGACATGATGCTTTCTTTTGAGTTTATTAAACTACCCAAAAGAGCTCTTCAGAGGAAAAGGAATGAAGAGGCTGATTGTGTCCTATTACCCAGGCTTGTTTTCTTGGAGCATTTTATACAACCCTAGATGGTAATGGGCTTGAAGGATGAAATAAATGAACATATGGACAATTCTCATGACACCATTTGCAACCTAAAGTTGATCTGAACCGCCTACCTCACACCTGGAGAGAAGTGTCATGTGCTCACTGATAGCTTAATAAATCCCCAGGGGTAACAGTCATTTCTGAAGTAACTATGGCCTCCACTCCCAGTCCGAGTCTCATTCATCTAAGCTGATCATTGGGGTCCCATCCCCTCATCATGGCTGGATTCCCAAATTCAAACCTGAGTACTCAACAGATGGAATCTCCCCACCAAGATTAACTCAGCGATGGACCCATTGGGCAATGATTGAGAAAGGAGGTTTGCTGGGGTGAGGCTCTAGGAAAATTCCTTTGCTTTTTAGAGAAAACCAGAAAAGGAAACATCCTCCATTCCCTTGAGATGTTGCTGCCTGGAGGTGAGGCCCAGACCATTGCATCCATCCCAGAGAGGGCCACTTTCTGACCTTCCCTTTTTCTTTCTAGACTCCATACTAGTCATATTCTTTTTCTTCAGCTGCTTGATATTACTAACTAAACCACAGCTTTCTCTTAAATTCAGTGTGTCCCCTGAGACTGCCTCCTAAGCCCCAAGGTCACACTGGTCACAGGGGGAGGTGATCCTGTCCCACCTAGAGACAGCCCATCCCTTCTGTTACATGGTGAGTTACCAATGTGGACCTCCACGGGTGCATTATCACCTCCAGCATCTCAGCTACCTGTGGTATCCACCTGACATAGACTTGAATAATGATGCTCTAGAGGAGAGTGAATTGGACAGAAGAAAAACTATTTGCAAGGATAGAATTGGCAAGGCAGAGCAGTGGATTGGCTGTGAAAGTCCAGGGAAGAGGAACCAAAAGTGATGGAGAAGTTGAGTCCCTGTGATGGTTAATTTTATGTCGGGTTGACTCACCCCGCCATGCCCAGATCAAACGTTCTTCTGGGCGTGTCTGGGAGGCGGTTTCTGGATGAGATCAGCATTTGACTCAGGGGGCTCAGTAAAGAGATTCGCCCTCCCCGATGTAATGGCCATCAATCCAACCTGCGAGAGCCTGAACAGAACAGGCAGGGGAGGGCACTCCTGCCTGATCACATCAGCTGGGATTCAAGCTGCTTCTGCCCTGGCCCCAGTTCTCAGATGTTCACACTCAGACTGAATTACACCACCAACTTTCCTGAGCCTCCATTTTGCAGACAACAGGAGGACTTCTCAGCCTCCATAATCATGGGAGTCAATTGATTGTAATAAATCCCTTTATATGTGTATCCTACTGGCTCTGTTTGTCTGGAGAGCCCTGACTAACAGTCCCTGTATGCCGGAAGAGCAGTGATCTCCATTCATTGACGTAGCACTGAGGGTGGAGAGGCTGGGCTCTTCTGAGGTGGGGGCATCTACAGGAGTGAGAAAGGTGTGGCCACAACTACCTTTGCCATCCAGAACCCAGTCACCCTTCTGGGGAGTCAGACCTGAAAGTTTCCTCGCAGAGTCAGTGAGATGAACTCAAACATGGCAGGATATGGGCACTGTGGCAACCATTTTGCCATCATGTGGAGCCTGAGAATGATGTGCAGGTGGAAGGCAGGTGGGCATGAGGGAAAGACGCTAAGCACAGAGAAACGGAATGGGGGCCTGAAGTCAGCCACGTGGGCTTCCTCTCAAAGTTTTCTGTTAGACAAGCCAAACAACTTCCCTTTGTTCTTCAGAAAAAGAAAAAGAAAAGAGAAGGTAAAATGGTGCTGTCACCATGGAAAACAGTTTGGTGGTCCCTCAAAAAATTAAACATAGAATTACCACATAACCCACCAATTTCACTTCTTGATATAAACCCAGAAGAATTGAAAGCAGGGACTCAAATATTTGTACACCAGTGTTCATTGCAACATTACTCACAAGCCAAAGGGTAGAGAAACTCAAGTGCCCATCAATACATGGCTGGATAATCACAAGGTGGTCTATACATACAATGGAATAGTATTCAGCCATGGAGAGGAAGGAAATTCCAACACCTGCTACATCATGGATGGATCCTGAAGACATTATGCTAAGGGAATAAGCCAGACAGAGAAGAACAAACACTGTATGAGTCCATTTACATGAGGTCCCTAGAGTGGCCAGATTCATAGAGACAGAAAGCAGAACAGAGGTTAGCAGGGACTGAAGGGAAGGGGTAAAGAGAGATTTATTGCTTAATGGATACAGAATTTATGTTGGGGATAATAAAAAGGTTTCAGTTGTACATAGTGGCAATGGTTGCACAATATTGTGAAAGTATTTAGCTCCACTGGATTATACACTTACAAATGGTTAAAATATTATGTTTATCTATTCTATCTCACTTAGAAAAAAACAAATTTATTCTCTCGGAATTCTGGAGGCTGGAAGTCCAAAATGAAGATGTTGAGTGAAAAAATAATTGAGAACCCAAGTTTAGATTCTTCAGTGAAGTTTATATATTATTCTCTGATAAACACATCTTAAGCTCCACTGGAATAAGACAGGATATAAATATATGCATGTGTACTCAGTCTAAGATCTACAACGACAGAAGATATAAAATTCTTCTTGCAAGCTTGTGGACAGGTGTGTGGCTGTAAGAACTGATGTGCCCCCTGCCCCAGACAGCTGACCCACCCCAGACCCTGGAGGAAATAGCTCAGCCTGTTCCCCCCACCAACTCCCCACTTTCTCCCCCTGAGCCAAATGTGCAGGATGACAACTCAAAGCTTGTGCTCTCCCGCTCAGAGACTGAAGGCCCATCCCATCATTCCTCAGGGCCTTTGGAAACATCTTGTGACAGCTATTAAAAAAAGATCTGGTAGTCAGGTTACTCTAATGACAGGAATGCCTAAGACCAGTGCCTTCCAGAGTTTAGGGTGAATTGAAGTCATCTGAGACTTTTATAAATGCACCAATCCCAGAAATTCTGATTCTGTAAGTGTAGGTTGGGCCCAGAAATCAGAATGTTGAGCATGTATCCCCAGTTCAGTAAGTCCTGCCTTAGACACCAACTTCCTAATGGAAAGAAATTGTGCTTTGTCGAAAGCAATTTGTTCATTTTTTTTCAAACCTGATTCACAGTGTCAGTTTCATCAACATCAACACTATGATTACTATAGCCTTGAAAATTTTATGGTGGTCTCATCACCTCTGGCAAATGCTCCCATAGCTAAATACAGGGTTGTGGGAGGTTACCTTTGGCAATCACTGGTACATCAGAACTAGAGAGCTCATCCTTCCTAAACTCAGGGTCATTTGAGTCCTATGGCAGATGCAGCTGAGGGATTGGTGACCTGGGACTTTCGGAGGGTGACAAAACTCCTGAGCTTCACCATCGGGGAACAATCAAATCTACCTCCTCTCAGGCGTTGCGACCTACTACGTCAGCTCCTGCATGGCGCTGGGGGGTTTGCATCTGAGCTTCAGAGCCCATTCTCCAGGTCCTTGAGCCTGCAGGTAGAGCAGATAGGTGTGAATTCTCCCAAGGCCTGGCGAGGGGCTGGTGCTCTCTGGCACAACTGCAGGCCTCTGGGAATTTCCAAGGCCTGTGCCCCTCAAAGAGGGCTGCCCACCACCAGATTCCACCACGGTCACAAAACCCTCACCTATCAGCTCCTGGGGATTTCAGAACCAAAAACCACTTTGCATCAACATTCCATCTGAAACCACGAGAGGTGTCACCGGGCCTCTCACTGAAACCTGAAGCCTCTGTCTGGCCCAGAGGAGCCCACATGTACCCCAGCCTTCACTCTGAGCCCTCACACTTGTGACACCACCACAGCCCACATTCCATTCCTACTAAGCCAGCTTGCCAATGTGCAAACCCCTGTGTTTATTTATTCCCTTAGGTTTTCTCATCCCCTTCACTGATTGATCCTCCTATTCTTGCTCTTGGTCCATTGTGTCCTCAGGCACCACACCACTATAAACAGGCTCTCCTAGACCATCCTGCCTCGTCTTCACTGGGACACCAGTAGAGGCACTTACAACATCTACAACTTTGGGTAGCTGTTCACCTTCTCAGGTCTCATCTGTGTAAATGGGTTTGAGATTTCCCACCCATTTCAGGCAGGGTCCACTTGCAATTATGGGAACCAGCCTAGCTATTTGAAGCAGAAATGGATTTAATATCAGATTTATGAGCTTACAAAAATCTTCAGAAAGGCCGGAGAAGCAGGCTGCAGATGAAGTTTCCAGGAATGATTCATAGGGCCATACCCCATAACTAATCTGCCAGCATGCTGCCCTTTGACTCCAGTGGGAAGGTCTGAAGCCAGCAAGCTGCATAACCTAGAAACTCTGCCTCCAGGGACAGGACCTTGGGTAGCTTTCCATGTCTACTAGACCTGCACAACCAAAAAAAAAAGTAGGTGCCCCCTGACTGCCACCTTCTGGGCACTTAATCCTGTTCCAGATTCAGCTCTCTCATGACCGCATCATTCCGCAGCTCCTGAATCATGCGTGGAGCCCTGTTTGCAAGGCAAGCTGAAAAATCCAATCTTCATTTCTCCAGCCTCTGCAGGAAAGGAAAATCCAGTGGAAGAAGGATTGAATGAATGAATGAGATTTATCCTATAGGCCACATCACCTCAGAGGTGCTGGGAGGAATAGAGCCAGCATCTTGTGACATCCTTGCTGGTTCATTCACTCATTTGTTTACTCAGTAAATGTTTATTGCTGAATGAGACACAGTCCCAGCCCTCAAGGAGCTTACAGTCTATGCCAGGAACTGCGTTGTGTTCCCCCAACTCCAAATTCCTATGTTGAAGCCCTTACTCCCAAGGTGACAGTGTTTGAAGATCAGGCTTTTAGGAGATGATTAAAGTAAAATGAGGGCATAATAGAGCCCTAACCTGATAGGACTGGTGATCTAATAAAAAGAGAAAGAAAGAGAATTCAGCTTCTCCTGGCATACACACTGAGAGGCATGTGAGGACAGCAAGAAGACTGGCCATCCACAAGCCAGGGAAAGAGCCCTCACTGGGAACTAAACCCTATTGACACCTTGACCTCAGACTTACAGCCTCCAGAACTGGGGGAAAATTGATTTCTGTTGTTTAAACCACCCAGTCCATGGTATTCTCTTAAGGAAGCCTAAGCATACTAAGAGAGTCCAGTAGAGGTTCAGGCAAGGGAACAAGCTATTATAATACAGTGTGTTAAGTGCCAGGAGACAAGCACTGAGGAGATGCCCTTTATAAGACTTGGCAGGGGTGGGGGAAGGGAGGGAGAGAACATAAACATTTGAGAATCTGAAGGAACAATATGTGCCACGACCCAGAGAAAGAAAGACCCTGGCATATTCAGAACACCTCAAGCAGTTCAGGAGGGTTAGAAATGCTATTTTTTAGGGCGTTTGAGGAGCTTGAGGAGGGCAGAGTGAGTGACTGGGGTAGAGCAGCCCATTCTTTATGGGACCCGGCCACTAAAATTGCTCCCAGATGCAGCACACAGCATTTAATAAGTGCAACAGCAAAACAAAGAGCAGGCAACCACAGAGAGGGCTGGAAACTTCCAGGCCAGACCCTACTATCCCATCTCAGTCACAAAAGGTGCATTTGTCTTCAAATGAACCACCAAGATGGGGTTCATTCTCTCCATTTCAAGAGTGCCAGATGGGCCGTGGAACTGGTTAAAGCCGGTGCACGTTATCAATCTCTACAACTGGAGCCAGCCCCGGAGCCTCCCAGAGAGTGGCAAACTTTAAACAGAACCTTATAAACCACTAACCACTTCATCTATCATTATTTTGTCCAAGAGTATGTACCAGATGGGGTGATGCAACCTTCCCAGTTTTCCTGGGACTTGAGGGAGAGGAAGGGTTTCAGTGCAAAAACTGGAAAAGTCCTGGGCAAACTGGGACAAGCTGGTCATCCTAGCAGATGACCAACTAGCTCCAGGAACCTTCAGATTTGCAGAGCTGTCTCTGTCTTGCTGTAAACAGCCCCATCTTTCACACAAAATGAATGTGACAGACAGTGTGGCCCACATGGAGAGCC
The DNA here is from genome assembly GCF_030020395.1 of Manis pentadactyla. Lineage (NCBI taxonomy): Eukaryota > Metazoa > Chordata > Mammalia > Pholidota > Manidae > Manis > Manis pentadactyla. The sequence goes on along the minus strand of NC_080019.1, from coordinate 187,140,776 downwards.
ACTGTGGGCACCCCATTAATTTCACCTGTGTTCACAAACCATGGGTTTCTGCAAACTTCTGCAAATACCTTGGACTCCCCTGAAGACTGAGTCTCAGCCAGAAGTTCTGGGAAGTCAATGCCTCCAGCAATTGTATTGGATGGGAGTTGGAAGATGCACACCCCAGTTACCATACCCTTTGGGTGGGCAGCTTAGAAGTGTGTTCCACATATCTCCCATAGGTCTCACCACATTGATCCATTATCACCCAGTTAGTAAAGGAGGATAAACAGGGAAATGACATCATCACGTGTGTATTTTACTAAGAATATAGATGAAAAGTCTGCCTTCACAAAGCCTACATTTGGGGAGAGAGGTTATGGTAGACAGAATAAAGCCTCCTAAAAATGTTCATGCCCTAATTCCTGGAATCTGTGAATGTGTTACATGACAAAACAGAATGAAGTTTGCAGATGAAACTGAAGTTGCTAATCAGCTGACTTTAAAATAAGGAGATTATAACAGATTACCCAAGCAGAGCCAATGTGATTGCAAGTGTTCCTAAAACATGAAAGAGGAAGGCAGCACGGTCAGGACAGGACAAAGAGATGGAATGGCAGAAGCTGAAGTTGAAGTGATGCGATGTTTGGCTTTGTAGATGGAAAGGGGCCATGAGCCAAAAACTGCAGGCAGCCGCCAGGAGCTGGAGAGGCAAGAATACAAATTCTGCCCCTGGAAGTAATATAACCCAGCTGAAACCCTGATTTTAATGAGATCCATTAATGGTCATTTTGGACTTGACCTCTGAACTATAGGATAATGAATCTGTATTGATTTAAGCCACTAAGTGTGTGGTGATTTGTTACAGCAGCCATGAGGAATTCATGCAGGAGCATAGGCATAAAAAAACTGAAGTCACTAAAAATCTTTATAGTATTATAAATAAATCTACTGTATAAGATGATGGTAAGTGAGGGCGGAGCCAAGATGGCAGCGTGAGTAGAGCAGCGGAAATCTCCTCCCAAAACCACATATATATATGAAAATATAATAAAGACAACCTTTAGAATAAAGACCAGAGGACACAGGACAACATCCAGACCACATCCACACCTGCGAGAACCCAGCACCTCGCAAAGGGGGTAAGATACAAGCCCCAGCCTGGCGGGAGCCGAGCGCCCCTCCCCCCAGCTCCCCGCGGGAGGAGAGGAGTCGGAGCGGGAGGGAGACGGAGCCCAGGACTGCTAAACACCCAGCCCCAGCCATCCGCACCAGAGCGCAGACACAGTGCATGCGTGGGGTCCTGGATACTAGAGAAACAGGGCAGCAAGACCGGTGAGCGGGTGCCTGAGGCTGGCGCCGGAATATAAAGAAAAACAAGTGGCCATTTTTTGTTGTTGTTGTTGTCGTTGTTTGTTTTGGTGGGTGCTTTTTGGAAGTCTTAAAGGGACAGGGACCCCAACACTAGGGAAACAGGGCAGCAAGACCGGTGAGTGGGTACCAGAGGCCGGCACCAGAGAACAAAAGAAAAGCGAGCGGCCTTTTTTTTTTTTTTCTTTCTTTCTTTTTTAATTCATTTTTAATTTTTTCTTTCTTTCTTTTTTATTTATTTTTATTTATTTATTTATTTTGTTGTTGTTCTTGTTGTTGTTTTGTATTGGAGAGTGCTTTTTGGAAGTCTCAAAGGGGCAGGGTGGGGCACTTAGTCCAGAGGCAGGGAATCTGGGGATCTCTGGGCACCCTAACCCCTGGGCTGCAGGGAGCAGGGAGGCCCCTTATGGAGATAAATAGCCTCCCGGCCACTCCCCCTCCAACGCTACTCCACCATTTTGGAGCAGCTGCCCGAGCCAGGCCACGCCCACAGCAACAGCAGAGATAAACTCCATAGCAGACGGGCAGGAAGCAGAAACCCTGTCTGCGCGCAGCTACACAGCACAAGCCACTAGAGGTCGCTGTTCTCCCAGGAGAGGAGGGCCACAAACCAACAAGAAGGGAAGTTCTTCCAGCCGTCACTCATCCCAGCTCTGCAAACTATTCCTATCACCATGAAAAGGCAAAGCTACAGGCAGACAAAGATCACAGAGACAACACCAGAGAAGGAGACAGACCTAACCAGTCTTCCTGAAAAAGAATTCAAAATAAGAATCATAAACATGCTGACAGAGATGCAGAGAAATATGCAAGAGAAATGGGATGAAGTCCGGAGGGAGATCACAGATGCCAGGAAGGAGATCACAGAAATGAAACAAACTCTGGAAGGGTTTATAAGCAGAATGGATAGAATGCAAGAGGCCATTGATGGAATAGAAACCAGAGAACAGGAACGCATAGAAGCTGACATAGAGAGAGACAAAAGGATCTACAGGAATGAAACAATATTAAGAGAACTGTGTGACCAACCCAAAAGGAACAATATCCATATTATAGGGGTACCAGAAGAAGAAGAGAGATAAAAAGGGACAGAAGGTGTCTTTGAAGAAATAATTGCTGAAAACTTCCCCAAACTCGGGGAGGAAATAATCGAACAGACCATGGAAATACACAGAACTTCCAACAGAAAGGACCTAAGGAGGACAACACCAAGACACATAATAATTAAAATGGCAAAGATCAAGGACAAGGAAAGAGTTTTAAAGGCAGCTAGAGAGGAAAAGGTCACCTATAAAGGAAAACCCATCAGGCTAACAGACTTCTCGACAGAAACCCTACAGGCCAGAAGAGAATGGCATGATATATTTAATACAATGAAAAAGAAGGGTCTTGAACCAAGGATACTGTATCCAGCACAACTATCATTTAAATATGATGGTGGTATTAAACAATTCCCCGACAAGCAAAAGCTGAGGGGATTTGCTTCCCACAAACCACCTCTACAGGGCATCTTACAGGGACTGCTCTGGATGGGAGCACTCCTAAAAAGAAGACAGAACAAAACACCCAACATATGAAGAATGGAGGAGGAGGAATAAGAAGGGAGAGAAGAAAAGAATCTCCAGACAGTGTATATAACAGCTCAATAAGCAAGCTAAGTTAGGCAGTAAGATACTAAAGAGGCTAACCTTGAACTTTCGGTAACCATGAATTTAAAGCCTGCAAAGGCAATAAGTACATATCTTTCAATAGTCACCCTAAATGTAAATGGACAATGCACCAATCAAAAGACACAGAGTAATAGAATGGATAAAAAAGCAAGACCCATCTATATGCTGCTTACAAGAAACTCACCTCAAACCCAAAGACATGTACAGACTAAAAGTCAAGGGATGGAAAAACATATTTCAGGCAAACAACAGCGAGAAGAAAGCAGGGGTTGCAGTACTAATATCAGACAAAATAGACTTCAAAACAAAGAAAGTAACAAGAGATAAAGAAGGACACTACATAATGATAAAGGGCTTAGTCCAACAAGAGGACATAACCATTCTAAATATATATGCACCCAACACAGGAGCACCAGCATATGTGAAACAAATACTAACAGAACTAAAGGGGGAAGTAGACTGCAATGCATTCATTTTAGGAGACTTCAACACACCACTCACCCCAAAGGATAGATCCACCAGGCAGAAAATAAGTAAGGACACGGAAGCACTGAACAACACAGTAGAACAGATGGACCTAATAGACATCTATAGAACTCTACATCCAAAAGCAACAGGATATACATTCTTCTCTAGTGCACATGGAACATTCTCCAGAATAGACCACATACTAGCCCACAAAAAGAGCCTCAGCAAAATCCAAAATATTGAAATTCTACCAACCAATTTTTCAGACCACAAAGGTATAAAACTAGAAATAAATTCTACAAAGAAAACAAAAAGGCTCACAAACACATGGAGGCTTAACAACATGCTCCTAAATAATCAATGGATCAATGACCAAATCAAAATAGAGATCAAGGAATATAAAGAAACAATGACAACAACAACACAAAGCCCCAACTTCTGTGGGATGCAGCAAAAGCAGTCTTAAGAGGAAAGTATATAGCGATCCAGGCACACTTGAAGAAGGAAGAACAATCCCAAATGAATAGTCTAACAACACAATTATCGAAATTGGAAAAAGAGGAACAATTGAGGCCTAAAGTCAGTAGAAGGAGGGACATAATAAAGATCAGAGAAGAAATAAACAAAATTGAGAAGAATAAAACAATAGCAAAAATCAATGAAACCAAGAGCTGGTTCTTTGAGAAAATAAACAAAATAGATAAGCCTCTAGCCAAACTTATTAAGAGAAAGAGAGAATCACCACAATTCAACAGAATCAGAAATGAGAACGGAAAAATCACGACAGACTCCACAGAGATACAAAGAATTATTAAAGACTACTATGAAAACCTATATGCCAACAAGCTGGAAAACCTAGAAGAAATGGACAACTCCCTAGAAAAATACAACCTTCCAAGACTGACCAAGGAAGAAACACAAAAGTTAAACAAACCAATTACGAGCAAAGAAATTGAAATGGTAATCAAAAAACTACCCAAGAACAAAACCCCGGGCCTGACGGATTTACCTCAGAATTTTATCAGACACAAAGAGAAGACATAATACCGATTCTCCTTAAAGTTTTCCAAAAAATAGAAGAGGAGGGAATACTCCCAAACTCATTCTATGAAGCCAACATCACCCTAATACCAAAACCAGGCAAAGACCCCACCAAAAAAGAAAACTACAGACCAATATCCCTGATGAATGTAGATGCAAAAATACTCAACAAAATATTAGCAAACCGAATTCAAAAGTATATGAAAAGGATCATACACCATGACCAAGTGGGATTCATCCCAGGGATGCAAGGATGGTACAACATTCGAAAATCCATCAACATCATCCACCACATCAACAAAAAGAAAGACAAAAACCACATGATCATCTCCATAGATGCTGAAAAAGCATTTGACAAAATTCAACATCCATTCATGATAAAAACTCTCAGCAAAATGGGAATAGAGGGCAAGTACCTCAACATAATAAAGGCCATATATCATAAACCCACAGCCAACATTATACTGAACAGCAAGAAGCTGAAAGCTTTTCCTCTGAGATCAGGAACTAGACAGGGATGCCCACTCTCCCCACTGCTATTTAACATAGTACTGGAGGTCCTAGCCACGGCAATCAGACAAAACAAAGAAATACAAGGAATTCAGATTGGTAAAGAAGAAGTTAAACTGTCACTATTTGCAGATGACATGATATTGTACATAAAAAAACCCTAAAGACTCCACCCCAAAACTACTAGAACTGATATCGGAATACAGCAAAGTTGCAGGATACAAAATTGACACACAGAGATCTGTAGCTTTCCTATACACTAACAATGAATCAATAGAAAGAGAAATCAGGAAAACAATTCCATTCACAATTGCATCAAAAAGAATAAAATACCTAGGAATAAATCTAACCAAAGAAGTGAAAGGCCTATACTCTGAAAACTACAAGTCACTCTTAAGAGAAATTAAAGGGGACACTAACAGATGGAAATTCATCCCATGCTCATGGCTAGGAAGAATTAATACCGTCAAAATGGCCATCATGCCCAAAGCAATATACAGATTTGATGCAATCCCTATCAAATTACCAGCAACATTCTTCAATGAACTGGAACAAATAATTCAAAAATTCATATGGAAACACCAAAGACCCCGAATAGCCAAAGCAGTCCTGAGAAAGAAGAATAAAGTAGGAGGGATCTCACTCCCCAACTTCAAGCTCTACTATAAAGCCATAGTAATCAAGACAATTTGGTAATGTCACAAGAACAGAGCCACAGACCAGTGGAACAGACTAGAGACTCCAGACATTAACCCAAACATATATGGTCAATTAACATTTGATAAAGGAACCATGGACATACAATGGCAAAATGACAGTCTCTTCAACAGATGGTGCTGGCAAAACTGGACAGCTACATGTAGGAGAATGAAACTGGACCATTGTCTAACCCCATATACAAAAGTAAACTCAAAATGGATCAAAGACCTGAATGTAAGTCATGAGACCATAAAACTCTTGGAAGAAAACATAGGCAAAAACCTCTTAGACATAAACATGAGTGACCTCTTCTTGAACATATCTCCCCGGGCAAGGAAAACAACATCAAAAATGAACAAGTGGGACTATATTAAGCTGAAAAGCTTCTGTACAGCAAAAGACACCATCAATAGAACAAAAAGGAACCCTACAATATGGGAGAATATATTTGTAAATGACAGATCCGATAAAGGCTTGACGTCCAGAATATATAAAGAGCTCACACGCCTCAACAAACAAAAAACAAATAATCCAATTAAAAAATGAGCAGAGGAACTGAACAGACAGTTCTCCAAAAAAGAAATGCAGATGGCCAACAGACACATGAAAAGATGCTCCACATCGCTAATTATCAGAGAAATGCAAATTAAAGCTACAATGAGGTATCACCTCACACCAGTAAGGATGGCTGCCATCCAAAAGACAAACAACAACAAATGTTGGCGAGGCTGTGGAGAAAGGGGAACCCTCCTACACTGCTGGTGGGAATGTAAATTAGTTCAACCATTGTGGAAAACAGTATGGAGGTTCATCCAAATGCTCAAAACAGACTTACCATTTGTCCCAGGAATTCCACTCCTAGGAATTTACCCTAAGAACGCAGCAATCAAGTTTGAGAAAGACAGATGCACCCCTATGTTTATCGCAGCACTATTTACAATAGCCAAGAATTGGAAGCAACCTAAATGTCCATCGATAGATGAATGGATAAAGAAGATGTGTTACATATACACAGTGGAATACTACTCAGCCATAAGAAGAGGGCAAATCCTACCATTTGCAGCAACATGGATGGAGCTGGAGGGTATTATGCTCAGTGAAACAAGCCAAGCGGAGAAAGAGAAATACCAAATGATTTCACTCATCTGTGGAGTATAAGAACAAAGGAAAAACTGAAGGAACAAAACAGCAGCGGAATCACAGAACCCAAGAATGGACTAACAGGTACCAAAGGGAAAGGGACTGGGGAGGATGGGTGGGTAGGGAGGAATAAGGGGGAAGAAGAAGAAGGGGGGTATTAAGATTAGCATGCATGGGGGGGTGGGAGAAAGGGGAGGGCTGTACAACACAGAGAAGACAAGTAGTGATTCTACAACATTTTGCTATGCTGATGGACAGTGACTGTAAAGGGATTTATAGGGGGGACCTGGTATAGGGGAGAGCCTAGTAAACATAATATTCTTCATGTAAGTGGAGATTAATGATAACAAAAAAAAAAGAAAGAAAGAAAAGGGGGATTAGTCTCTGATAGGATAAAACTAACTGTAAATCAACGATTAATGCATGCTTTAAATATCCTTAATTTTGATCACTTAAAGGGTGTCAGATGATCAGCTATGGAGGTACATTTTTCTGATAATATTCCTTTCTCTTAAAAAAAAAAAAAAAGCAGTTCCTGTGTGGTGACCTCCAATGAGTTCTACACAATGGTATAAAGGGCATATCAAAGTGTGGGCAAAGGGTCTGTTTGTGTTTATACAGAGGATCAAAGCCTGATTTGGCTACCCAGAAAATGAACTAAGATATGATATGAAGAACTTCCAACATCAGCACTCTCGGGAAGAGTCATACCAGAAGGTGATCATCAAAAAACCTCATCAAAGATCCAGGCAATGCTGCAGTTGTAGCTGCATTCATCCCACCGGTTTCTGGACTAGCCATGGGAATGAAGAAGGAGATATCTAAGCTGGCCTGTGCATACAGTAAAACAACAAATTTGACTGGATCTATACTGTTGAAACTCAACCAAGAATTAAGAGAAGTGCAAGTTGTAGCGCTCCAAAATCTTACGACTACAGACTATTTACTCTTAAAAGAACATATGGGATGTGAACAGTCCGCAGGAATGGGTTGTTTTAATTTGTCTGATTTCTCTCAGACTGTTCAAGTTCAGTTGGACAATATCCACCATATCATAGATAAGTTTTCACAAATGCCTAGGATGCCTAACTGGTTTTCTTGGTTTCACTGGAGATGGCTGGTAATTATAGGTCTGCTTTGGTTATGTAACTGTATTCCTATTATGTTAATGTGTGTACGCAATTTAATTAGTAGTTTAAAACCTATACATGCTTAAGTTACTCTACAAGAAGATATGTCAAAGAAATAATCAATCTTCCCATGTTTTCTTCAGTCTGCTACTTCTATAGCTTTTCTTCTTCCTTCCTAATTACAACCCTTAAATAGAATTTGTGCCTCAAATCGAATTTACCGAGTATCATAATTCTTCCAAGTGATAAAGATACCTCAAGACAAATACTGGGCATAAAAGCTACAGGGCATAAATCTGCAAAGAAGTAAAAAGCTAACCTTTTCAAACAATATTGCCTCTCTCTCACTTACCAACTTTACATTTCCCTGTATGGCCCCGGAAGATGACTGGTTAGCCAGAGACGGGTAAGATTCCTCAAGGGAGGAACAACCTAAGACAGGCACAGTTGCAGGGGGGCCATCAGGTGAGAAATTGGGATCAACAGAGGTGAGGCTTAGAACCTCACCCCCTCTGTTTTGAGAGAAATCTTCTGCATCCGTGGATGTTTTGTTGCCCTTGTCTAGCTTGGATTAATACTTAGTCTATAGGCACACACCTGATCATCTACATTAGCCCTCTTACAGCACTAAACTATGTTTTCTACCTTTATCTTGCATCTACCTACCACTTCAGCATTTTATTAAAAAATAATAATAATAATAATAATAAGGGAGAAATGTGGGATTCACATATAAATCAAGTATAAAAATCAAACGAATATTCATATTTGACCTGATTGTTTACAGTTCATAATGTGTGATCAAAACCGAAAGTTTCTGTGATGACTGCCCTTGTACTGTTCACCATGTAAGAACTTATTCACTATGTAAGAACTTGTTCACCATGTAAGAACTTGTTCGTTATGCTTCAGAAGATTGGAGACTGTTGAGAATTAGGCTTGGGGTGGATTAATGATTGTGCATTGAGCAATGAGTCCCCTATACAGAATTTTATTGTTGTTAACAACCATTTGATCAATAAATATGAGAGATGCCCTCTCAAAAAAAAAAAAAAGATGTTGGTAAGTGTTACGGAGGAAAACAAAGCAGCCACGTGGGATAGGCTGATGGTCAGGATCTGCTCTAAGTTAGAAATGTCTTATTTGCTTCAAGATCACCTACGATGGAAACTTCTCAGTGTGGAAGTCCCTAGAAGTGGTATGACAGCCATCAACCTGTTCAAACAAGACTACGTGCTCACATTCCACTGAGGAGAATGTGTCCAAATTGGTTACCAGCAACTGAGGAGCTGCTTTAGGGTGAAACCTCAGTCCTTCTCCTTCTGAATTATTGCCTTCAGCAACTGAGAGCAGAATGGCATCACCTGACATTACTGTTTTGTAAGAATCCATTCTGGTTATCAGTGATGAATCAGGGTAGCTGTACAACAGGCTGCAGACAAGCAGACTTCCAGAAGCTGGCCCTTGATTGGGGCACAAACAGCTGAGCAGAGATTCCCCTTAACTCAGAGGAGCCCAAAGTCACAGACCCATCAAAGGGGCAGAAACATGAACAGTGAGCCACTGTGTTCTCCTCACATGGCATCATACCCCAAACCAAATGCAGCCCTGGCACCTGGGGGAAAGGCTGCCATGCCTGTTGGATTATTCTAGAAAGCAACACAGGCAGGGCACTGTGGGTTGAAAGGTGACCCCCAAAAGTTATGTTAAGTCCTAAGTATCAGTACCTATGGATGTGACCTTGTCTGGAAACAGGGTCTTTACAGATATAATCAAATTAACATGAGGTCCTATGGGATTAGGGGTTCCTTAATTCAATGACCAGCATCCTCATAGGAAAGGGAGATTTCCAGTCAGAGACCACACAGGAGAAGGCCAGGTGAAGACGGAGACAGACATTAAAGCAATGTAGCCATGAGTCAAGGAACCCCAGGGGCCACCAGAAGCTGGGAGAGGCAGGAAGCGTCCTCCCCACGAGCCTTCAGAGGCATCATGACTTGCTGACTCCATGATTTCAGACTCCTGGCCTCCAGGTGGTGAGAAAGCACAGCTCTGTTGTTTTCTGCCCACCGTGTGCAATACTGCATCACACATGTCCTAGGAAACTAACACGAGGATCATCTGGGAAAGAGCAGCAACAGAGGCTGAAACTCAGCCTGGAGGCCTTCATAATGTGGTTTTTCCTCCGTTTGGGCAAAGGGGCCTAGAATCAGCTACCCATGAACCAGCTAAAATAGTTCATCGGAAGCTGCTGAATCTGCTTGACCCCGCAGGCCTGAGCAAAGCCAGAGTGGCTGATTCTTGTTCTCCCTGCCTCCTGCCCCTGGCCCCGTGGGTCTCCCCCGGACCTGGCATTGGTGTCCCTCTAACCATACCCTGGTGGCCACGAGTCCTGGGCTCCCCTCCTTCAGCCCCAGAGATGCCTCCAACGCCTCCATTCCTGCTCCCCTTTCCTGGGTAAAGGGAAACATCTGTGCACCTAGACGGAGGGCTAGAAAGCTGCCCCTATTTCCAGATGGCATGGGCAATTTTCTGGACATAACGTCCCTGTCACACCCCCACCCTCACCCCCAGCACCTACAGGAGTGCCTGGCCCCAAACAGACAGGCGCTCACTAGAACCTCACTGGTGAGGGGTGCCCCTGCTTTTCGGCCTCGTGTGTACTGTGGGAATCAGCATCAAGCACTACATATGGGGAGTATCATGTGACAGAGATGGTTTTAGGCAACAGATGCTGCGGTGCCTTTTAAGTCCTTCTTACAAGTGTAGCAGCCTTCTGGACTCTGAGCTGATCCTTCTGCCTAGGCTGCTCTGTCAGTTGGAGGATGCTGGACACCTAACTACTTGGGCAGCCAAGCTCTCCTTCTCCTTCCCATTTCCTCCCTCTTTCCCACATTCCTTCTTTCTCCCAGTTTTTCTAAAGCGATGTGGTCACTTCCCTAGGTCAGTGATGATGTCACAGAAAATGAAACTGGAGCAAAAAGCCACCCTTATGAAAATCTGTCTTCTACCACTAGGTGGTAGTGTTTCCATGGCATTCTCTCCATTGCTCTCGCTCTCCTATTTTCTAGGAGGGGCCCCAACAGAAAAGGAGTTTATTCTCTCAATATTTGAATGAATGAGGGGCATCTGTTACAATTGATGAGCCAATAGTGATACATTATTATTAACTACAGTCCAGAGTTGACCTTAGGGTTTACTCTCGGTGTTGTGCCTTCTATGGGTTTGGACAATATATAATGACACATACTCATCATTATAATATCATACAGAGCATTTTTTTCATGGCCCTAAAAGTCCCCTATTCCACCCAACCCCTGGTAACCATGATCATTTTACTGTCTCTATAATTTTTCCCTTCCCAGAATGGCATATAGTTGGAATCATACAGTATGTGGCCTTTTCACAGTGACTTCTTTCACTAGTAATATGCGATGTTATCAATGATCCACTCATTCCTGCAGCAGTCAGTGAGTCAGGGCCAGGGCTTGGGGATGCCAGAAATTTACAAGAAGGTGGTGTAATTACCAAGTACGGGTATTATGCAGGATACAAGGAGACCCCCATTGCTCCTGTCCTCAGAGGGCTTGCAGTACAGTGGGGAAAAGAGATAGTCAAGTGTTATGATGTACTATGACCACTGTGTTTGATGAAAGTGTTAAAGAGGGCATCATATAGGGGACTGCCATGATAGGGACCACAGACTTTGTCTGAGCAGGGAGGGAGCGATTTGATGATCCTTATTTGGATGCCTGATCCTTGGAAGTTTCTAGTGAGTAACTCAAAACATGAATGGAGAAGGCTCCCAAGCCCTCAGCTTTGGCACCCAACTTAGTGGCCCACATAAGGCTGCAGTCCCAAACTGAAAGACTGGATGGGGGAGGAGATAAGGGGGTAGACTCGGCCAGTATTGCATGATGGGGCAGCAGGAAGAATGGAAGGGCCATGGGGATGGGCTGTTGGATGGGGGATGGATCAGCTGGGGGCGTGTGCATGTAAGTTAGAGGGAGCAGTCTGCAGGACTCCTGCTTTCTTCCCTGGTGACTGGGCAGATTGCAGGGCACAAAGTAGAACAGAATAGAGTGGGTGAGTGGGTTCCATGGGAAAGATGACGGCCTTTGAAGTGCTCTTTGGAAACAAACCTTACATTTCTGACCACAGTGATGACCTGGGAGGGTGGAGAGAGCAGAACTCAGAAAAGCTCAGTAAGCACCACAGTCCAGGGTCAGAGCCGGACAGTCCAGATGTAAGGCGCTGTCCTTGGTGGAGTTTTGTCCATTCTATTTACCTGCCCTTCTGGGGATCAAGGTCACTCACTGGGGTGAGTCAAAAATACTAGGTCTTCTGTTTATATTAGTTTCTATCTTTTTGAAAAAGAGAGAAGGAAGGAAGGAAGGAAGGAAGGAAGGAAGGAAGGAAGGAAGGAAGGAAGGAAGGAAGGAAGGAAGGGAGGGAGGGAGGGAGGGAGGGAGGGAGGGAGGGAGAGAGGGAGGGAGGGAGGGAGGGATCTGGCTCTGCTGCTTTGCTGTGAGTGTTGCCTGCTGCCCACTCTCACTGCAGGATCCACACAGGCAGGTGTCGTGGGGGTGCACAAGGTGCCCTGATGGCATGGCTGTAGCTCCAGGTGGCGTGGGTTGACGATGCTCTGCACATCTTCCTTACTTCCAGAATTTTCCTGTTATTACAGATCCCAAATTCCCATCAAGAAAATTTGCAGGTTATGTTTCCTAGTTTTTAGCCAAACTAGTTCTCATGAAAATAGACAATGTCTTTCTTACAAAGGTGCCTGCTGACCAATGATGTGAAGATATTTCTAAGGAAGCAAGCAGAAGTGGACAATGAGAAAGGGACCAAGCTGGCATTTCTTCACTCTGTGTGTGACCAACCAGCAGCCGTATGTCACTTTATATAAACATATATTAGTATTGATTATAATTATTTTGTAGTATGTGCTATACATATTTGAATATATTATATATAAATGTATTTGTTTATATCTATTAAGTAAGTAGTTATATCTGTTAAGTCAGTAGCTAAATAAACAAACTCAACCTGCCTCTTCAAGGTCAGGGTGACACTTAACAACTAAGAAAATAACCACTTTCTGCCAGAAACATGTTCTATAGCAACATTTTGAAAACAGAAACTTTTGGAAATGTTTCTATCATGCAGTGATTTTATTGCCAGTAAATGATGTGTCACATCTATAAAAACTCTCATATCTCACCCTTGAAACTTGGAAACACCATTTTCTAACCTGCAAAAAGCTTCCAAGGGATTCTGTGGATTTTAAAACCCGTATGTGAAACATATAAAAACAAGTAACTTCCAATTAATTTACAAGAACAACTCATTGACATCAAGGAGCATGGAATTAAGTACAATTCCATGATAATAATAATAAATAATAAACCTTTGCATAATACTTGACAATGGGATTGAAAAATGAGTATCCTGATTTAGGAAGCAGAGCATCCACCACCTGGCTTCCAAGGTTTTCCAAAAAGGATGAAACATATGTAACCACATCACTCTTACTAAGACACTACTAATAAGTAATTGAGAGAAACAAAGACTTTTGAGGAAACAAAATATTTTTGATTGTTGATAAAATCTTTGCCTTTGTTAATCTTCCAAGCTGGAGGAGATGAGAATTAAAAACAATAAACATTTAAGTTGGGTTTATTTCTTTTCTTATACTTTAAAAATTCCTATTGTATGTAAGTTTTATAATAAGCATCACATATATTATGAATAGATTATATATTCTATATATATTAGTGTATTAATATGTTATTACATAATTATCTGATTGTATTTCTGTATTCATGTATGGTGGATGAATATGTGTTCATATATCATTTTATATAAACATATATTAGTATTGATTATAATTATTTTGTAGTATGTGTTATACATATTTGAATATATTATGTATAAACATATTTGTTTATATCTATTAATGCCTATGTATATATTAAATTCTATGCATACATTTACATTTTACATACATATATCATACGATATCACATTAGTGTGCCTATGTAATCCTCCTGCATTTTGCTGGTCCATTCATTCTCTGTTTTCCCAGAAGACTACTTCACATTTCCTTCTCTTGCCTTAAACTCAATGCCGTGTTCCTCATCCTCACCCTCAGCTGATGGCATTGCTTCTAATTTCACTGAGAAGATCAAAGCAGCCCTGGGGAACCTCACCACCCCTGCCCCCGTATCACGTCAGCACCACCAGCCCCTGTGCGGAGCTTGCCACCCTCTTTCTGTGACATGGAGATGGAGGGCATGGATTCTTCTCCCTGGGGCTGCCTCTGCCCTCTTGTACCAGGACCCTCTCCTTCCTGCTGCACAGAGATGGCTCCAGAAACTCCCCTCACCCCACCTGGCTGTCAAGCCTTTCCTGTCTACCAGGTCATCTCCGTCAGGTACAAAGCGTGTGTTTCTTCTCCCATTTGTAAATACACCAACAAAACCCGTCCCTGACTTTCACTTCTTCCAGCTATGTCCCATTTCTCCACCTGCCTCTATAATTTCTGTCTATCTCTAAAACAACCTCTCAGAAGAGTTGCTTAAAATCATCACCTCTAATTATTCTTCCAGTCGGACATTCATCTCCCACTATTTCTCTTGCAAAGTTAGTACGACTTCCAAATTGTGAAATCCAAAAGTCTGTTCTCCATCCTCCCCAGAGCCGCCCGGTGGGCAGCACTGGACAGAAAGGACCCTCCTCTGGCCTGCAAAGCCCTTTCTGGCCTTGGTTTCCAGGCCCCCTGCCTGCCTGGAGGCTCCGCCCCGCTGACCCACCCGTCCACGTTCCACTGCGGACTGATGTCCGAGCACATCCTCCTCACTCACTCCGAAAGGGACATGACGGCCTCATTCCTTTAAATCCCCTCTGGAGCCGTGTCTCCACAGGCACGACTCTAACGATCTCCCTTAAACTTCTGTTTTTCTACCGACTGTCTCCTTGACAACTCCACGCCAGGTCTAAGTGCTTTCTCAAGCCTGAATTTCCCCAGAGAGCTCCTGATAACGGGCCCTCCCCAACAACCTCGGGTGCGCTTGCTCATGTGGCTGAGAGGCAGCTCCTTCCTTACCACTGAGGGCCTGGAGTCAATCCGGACCCCTGTCTTCAAGTATGGTAGATACAACTATGACCTGCCCAACGATTTCCCCATGCTAAGACCTGGAACCTGTGAGTTTGTTACCTTACAGGCAAAAAGGACTCTGCAGATGTGATTAAATTAAGGATCTGGAGATGGGAAGATTATCCTGGGTTACCAGGTGAGCCCAATAGACAGGGTCCCTGTAAGAAGGAAGCAGGGGGTGAGAGTCAGAGGAGGTGATAGGCGGGAAGCAGAGGTTGGAGAGATGTAGGGTCACAAGCCCAGGGATGCGGTAGCCTCCTGAACCTGGAAAAAGGCAAGGAAATGGGTTTTCTTCTAGAACCTAGAAAAGGAACACAGCTCTGATGACCCACTTCAGACTTCTGACCTCCAGAATTATAATTTTTTTGTTGTTTCAGCCACTCAATTTGTGGCATTCTGCTACAGCATCCATAGGAAAATAATATGCTAAGGAAATCCTATTGGCTGCACCTTCAGAATATAGAAAATCTTACCACTTTCACACTACTTTGGGTGGTCCATCCTGATCCAAATTCCCATATCGCCTCTCACCTGGATGATTACAATAGCCCCTGACTAGTTTGCAGCTTCCACTGTTGGTCCCACACAGTGTACTATGCAGAGAGCTCCTGAGTGAGCCTTCCTGATAGTCACAAGAAAGTCAGGGCATGTTAGTTGCTTTCTGCTCAAACCCTCCTCTGGCTCCCAAAGTCCTCACTGTGCCCTAGAAAGCACCTTATGATCTGACCAGAACTCATGTCTGACCTCAACACTGCTCACTACCCTGATCACTCACCCCAGCCACACTGGCCTTAAAACTATTCCTTCGAAAGGCTAGGCAGCTGCTGCCTCAGGGCCTTTGCACTTGCTCCTCTGGCTAGCATACTCTTTCCTAGAAGTGGGCATAGCACCCCTTTCCTCAGTCTTTACTCATGGTATTCCCTGGCAGACCTAGCTGAAATCCTTCCCCCTATACATGCACATGTGCACCTATTTCCAATCCCTCTTCCTGCTTTATTTTCTGCTCCTTAGTACTTATTACCACGTATCTATATGTTATATTTACTTATGACCAGCATCTACATATCATATTTATCTTTATTGCCCACCCCCCACCCCCATGCAGCTACCAGCCCTAGAAAGTACACTTCACCAGACAGAGCTTTTTGTCTGTTTTGTGCAGCACCTTATTCCTAGCACCCCATGAGAATGGGGGTCCCCAAGTCTGTCAGGGTAGACTCAGGCCTGAATGAGGTTAGCTTAGTTGTGGCCATTTTAGCCCTGTGCCCAGTGAGTTCATGAGCACTAAGTCATCATTATACAGCAGGCACTGTTCAGTGTTACAAGCAAATAAGATGTGGCTCCTATTCAAAGCAGGAACCCATCACAGCAGTTAGAAACCATTCCTGAGGAGGGGCAGTGGGACAGTTTCCAGCCATGTCCCCCCAAACTGCCGACAAGAAATCTTTCCTGTTGGGATAGTGACAATGAATCAGCTCGATCCCAGGACAGCCTTGCCCAGCACACAGGTGGCTTGCAAGGACAGATGTCAATAGCCTAGGTAAGAGGTAGGCTGAGTCCTTTGTTGTATAATCCATCTCAAAATCTGAAGAAGAGTTCATTAGCACACTAATGCTCTCATTCCCAGGCACGGACCTGCCTGGGATTCATTCTCTAGCAGCTGGCCAGAAGAGGAAGGTCTATTTTCCTGCTATCCCATTGTTAAAAGACTAACATAGAAGAGAAGGAGGTCCCTAAGTGGGAGATACAGGACCAAGAGTGGAATTATAATCCTTCCATTCTGAGCTCTCATTTGTGCCTGGCAAAGTATGGACATCATTTCTGACCCCTGCTACACTTCTGGAAGGAAGCTCTTACGTCACCTTTCTGGGATTTAGAGACTCAGAGAGGTCAGGTGGCTTCCCCGAAGCCACAGAGATAATAACAGAACTGGAATTTAGAGCCCATCTACCTGGCTTCTGGAGCTAATAGGAGATTGTGGAATACTGTTACAGGAGTGAGGATTTTAGCTCAAAACAAAGGAAGACATTTTGAACAATCAGACTCACTGAAAATACATGGGCTGCGAACTTTCAGAAGTGGATGCCCATTTGCTTATGTGCCAGTCTCCTGTCTCTGGTGGCCTCAAGATGGCCCCAAATGACAGACTGGCTTCCAGATAGCCATTGAGGTCTGCTCTCTGAGATCTTCCCAGGGCCTGGCCACATTCCTGCCTTTGGCTACCGTGAGATGCCCTACATCCTTATTTTAAATTCCTTCTTGTTTAAACCAGCTCCAGAGGTTTCCATTACTTGGAGCTAGAAGACTCCTAACTCACATAAAAGCCACATAAATGTTAGCAACCTTGAATTTAAAGTAATGTAAAAACTAGCGAACTTTCTTTCCAAACTTGGAAAGGCAAAGTAACCAAATTCCATTATTTCCCCCCACAAAACCTTATTTATAATGTTGGCTTTTTGACTTAAAAAACATCAGAGATCATAAAAAAAATAGCAGGGATATTAAGAATAATTTAAGAATAAACCTTGAGTGGGGGAATAAGTCCTCTCCCTAAAACAAAACAACAAAACAGCATATATTTTTATTCATTTTATAGGAGGTAAAAGAAGAAAAACTTTCAATTGAGTTATTTAAGGGGTTGTTCATTTGAGCTGTCTTTGGAACAGTTCATTCTTTGTAAAAGCAAACACTTAGAAAGTCAGCTATTTGCCTTCTATCTTAAATACGTTTTTTAAATGTCTGTAATTTCCCAGAATGTGCAGAAATGCCTTTTCATTTAATAAGCACTCCTCAAGTGTCTACTGCACACAGTCCCCTTCAATTTCCAGAAGAAAATAGGAAGCAATTGACAATGTCATACTGTGAAACTTTCCCACCTGGCAAATGAATGGTCCAGTTTATCTGCACCCAGGCATGTTTGCATAACTGGACTGCCTTAGATGTAAGAGACAGATGCTAAGAACGAAAATAGCCAAACATGGCTTTTTGAGCGCCTCTTCTTTTATATGTGGTAATTGCAATGGCTGATATGAAGGAAGCATAAGGGGAGGGAAGTGAACGGGAGGTGGTAGGATATATTAATAAAAATTTGTGCCCCTCCCCCATTTCAAAAAAAGAATTATGGAGAGCAGCTCTTTACTGATGTTGGTTCCTTTCCCTTCTGGGCATCTGAAGATCTGGATCAAATCTGTTCCTGTGAGCCAGTGAGAAGGGTAGGCTTCATTGCCACTGTCGGAAAAAGAGGACAGCTAGCAATTCCCAGAGACACGTGAGGAATTTTGTACATGTTTCATGGTGGAACAGCACTTAAAAGAATATCCCCAAGTATAATGATTTCACCCTCAGAAATGTCTGCAATTCTACTTAGGTGACTGTTTTCCTTAGCAGCCACTGTGCTGTTGGCAGCATATTTCTGTTTTCTCCTTCTCAGAACAGACTGTTGATTGTTGGTGTTGTTAGTGTCCATGAAAGCATAAGGCACAGCGCTTGCCTTTCTTAAACTGACAAGGCATGAAGAACAGGGCAGCTACTACAAAGTTCTATTTACTAAGTGGAAGGAAGAATCTGGCATCTTATTACTGAATGTATTGCCTACGATAGGGCAGGGACCCTGGGCCCCGGATGCCGAAGGCATGGTGTTCATCTCCCTTGAGAGATCCCGTCATTTTGCTCTGATATTTTGAGCGCTCTCCATGTCTTGGGTGCCAGGCCCAGCACGGGCTCTGAGTAGCTGAGCTGCCCTGCATGCTGGCTGTGCTGGGAGGCTCAGAGCTTCCTTAGGGTCACCAGCCCTGCCCCCATCTTCAACCCTAAGCACCTCTTACCTTCTACTCTCAATCTCTCCACCTCTCTCATTCCCTCTTTTCCTCTCCCCTTCTTTTCCTCTGCTCTCTTTCCCCATCCTCTGCTTCCCCCCACAGCTTTTCTTTGGTTCCTTCCATTTTTCTGTTCCTGTAGTGCTGAGGGGCAGGAATAAGAGGATGGGGTGTTCTGCTCTGCCTTTTGCTACCTGTCTGCTTGTGGGAAGATCATTCCATTTCTTGAGCCTCAGTTCTAAGACTCTGGAGTCAAAATAGCTGTTGGTGAGGATTATGGGAGCTAGTTTATGTTTATACCCATTAACTATTCAAGAGCTACCCAAGTGAAATAGTGTTATTAATAAAGTCATACAGACAACTACGAAATGTCACTGCCTTTAATTTGCTGCCTGGAGAGGGAAAGGAGAGACACAGGAGTGGGAATCCAAAGTCCTTTTAGGAACAATGTGGGACTTTATGTCTTAGTAATGGCTAGCTGCGGCCCAAAGTCAATTACACGTACCTTTGTACCAGCTGCCTGTTTGAATTTGTTTGTTCCTCTCTGAGCTCAGCAGCTAGCGCCCTGTGAAGGCCTGCTCTGTGTGCATTTCAGGTTTCTGCTTTGCTGGTGTTTTTCTTCCCCTCACACACTTTGTCCTCATGGCCCACTGCAAGCTGGAAGCAGCTTACGGGAAGCCAGTATTGAAAGAGCCTGTGTACTGTCTGAGGATGGTGATGCCATGGACCCCGCCAGCAGAGGGTCAGCAGGGCACAGTTTTCCAAAACTGGTACCTCTCCCCTCTGGTACCCTTTTCAGAATGTGGGCTTGAGTTTACAGAGTTTTTGATTCTGCAATATCATCCACTCTGCCACCATTCATCTAGCTTCTTGTGACCTTTATCACAGTCTCTTATTTGTAGATACCAGCTTTACTGAGATATAATTCACATACCATACAAATTCACCCTTTAAAATACAATTCCATGACTTTTAGGACATTTGCGGAGTTGTGCCAAGATCACCACAATCCAATTTTAGAACATTTTCTTCACCCCAAAAAGAAAGCCATACCCTTTAGTGGTCACTGCACTTCTCTCCCCGACCAACCCCTGGCAATCACTAATTTACTTTCCATCTCTATGGATTTGCCTATTCTGGATGTTTCATAGAAATGGAATAATATAATATGTGGCCTTTTGTGACTGGCTTCACTTTGCACAATGTTTTTGAGGTTCATCATATTGTAGCAGGTGTCAGACTTCATTCCTTTTAGGTTGAATAATGCTCCAATGAATGGATATATATGTCTGGCTACCCGATCATCAGCTGATGAACATTTGGGTTATTTCCACTTTTGGCTATTGTGAATAATGATGATACCAACCAACCTTCGAGTATTGGTTTTTGTGTGGACATTTTGTTTCACTTCTCTTAGGTCTATACCTAGGAGAGGAATTACCTGGTCAGGTGTAACTCTAACTTGCTGAGGAACTGCCAAACCGTTTTTCCAAAGTAGCTGCACTATTTTACATTCCCACCAGCAATGTAGGATGGTTCTGGTTTCTCCAGATTCTCACTTCACATTTTATTTTATGACTCATCTCTGCATGCATATTACTCTCCTCAGATTTAAGCTCCCAATGGGCCCTAACTGCCCTAAGATTGTCAGAATAGCAAC
Organism: Manis pentadactyla; assembly: GCF_030020395.1. Lineage (NCBI taxonomy): Eukaryota > Metazoa > Chordata > Mammalia > Pholidota > Manidae > Manis > Manis pentadactyla. The sequence continues at coordinate 187,120,131 of NC_080019.1, read as the reverse complement.
CACAGCACATGGCATATTCTGAATAAATCTCAGCTGTTACTGGATATACTTTTTATTACAATCAGTTACGGTTCTTACTAAATTAGGATAAGCCAACTTTGGGAAAAAATACAGGCCTAATTTCACGTCTTAAGAACCGTACACATTAACAGAGCTACCATTTATTGGATGCTTACTGAATTCTTACCATATATGACCTCATTTTTCAGATGAAGCCACAAATTCAGGTAAATTGTCCAAGTAACTAACGACAAAACTGAAATTCAGACCCGAGTTTTCATGGTACCACTTGTCCTACATGGTGAAGGAATTCTGTTTTGCAGGAAGAGAGGGGGAAAAGTTACGTTTATTTGAGGACCTCAGCTTTCCTTCTGTAAACTCCCCAAAGGCAAGGACCAATGTTTTCCTTCTTTTGTTATCTGCTATTGCACACAGCATATACTGAAATTCAAAAAATTACTTCAGATTATATAAATATCGAAAAATGATATAATGACTAATAAGCTGAAATGGTAAGCAAGGTATCGTCATGGTCTAGTTCAATCTTTATTTGCGACTCTATGTGATAATATACGGTAAGCGTCTAACCCGTTGTAATGGACACCGAGTCGAAGGCAGCCCTGGATCACGCTTAAATTCCCACAAGTTGACGTAGGTGCCTCAAGGTGTCACGCATGGGAACCACAGAAGTGAGGTCTCTCCGGCTACCATCCGGGCGCCCCAGATCCCACCTCGCGCCATTCAGCCGGCACCAGTCGTCAGAAAAGCGGAACCGGCTGAACAGGCCTCTGCCCCTAACAAACAGGGCCACCCCGGGGCTTCAGGCTGAAGGCGGCCGAATGGGGATGACGTAAAAATAATCTCGTTCTCTTATTGGCTTTGTTTCCTGGGAGGGCGGGAGACAACAACACTGCGGAGGCCGGCCTTAAAGGACCCTCCTCCGCTGAGTCCTCCCGAGCTCCGCCCCGCACTGGGCGGGCGGGAACGGCGCGGGAGGCCGCGTCTCCGGAGCCTTGGTGACCGTGGCGGCCGGCGACGCGAGCCCGAAGGGGTTAACCGGAGCCGGCGGACGGGAGAGCGCCGGGTTCCCGCGCGCGAGCCCGGCTCAGCCGGCGGGGACGCGCGGGCGCGGGGATGGAGGACGGCGCAGCCGGGCCCCCGCTCAGGGAAGCGGCCGAGGCGGCTGAAGCGCGAGCGCGGCCCGGGGCCACCCTGCGACCCTTCGCGCCGTTCTCGGGGGCGGCCGAGGCCGACGAGGGCGGCGGCGACTGGAGCTTCATCGACTGTGCGATGGAGGAGGTGGACCTGCAGGACCTGCCCAGCGCCACCATCGCCTGCCACCTGGACCCGCGCGTGTTCGTGGACGGCCTGTGCCGGGTGAGCCCGGGCCGGGCGGGCCGTCGGGCGGCGGGCGGACACTTGTTGCCCAGAGGAGGCGGCGCGGGGCGCAGCGCAGCGCCTCGGTCCCGGCCGGCCCAAGGCAGCTTCTCCAGCCCGGGCCGCCGGCGGAGCGCAGAGGCGACCGCCGGGGACGCAGCGACGTCCCCGGGCGCCCCGCCGCGGGCCCCTCCAGTCCGGATTGGGTGGTAGCCTCGGCTGGGGCGGGGCGCGCTCCTCGGGCTCCCGGTGCCAGAGCACCTGCCCGGACGCCTGCGCAGCTCGCCCGAGGGGAGCGCCTGGCCTTTGACCAGAGCTGGTAACCGCCCTCCCAGCGACGCCCCTGCCCCGTTGTCTACTCGGGCAGGGAGGGGGACTAAGTAGGAGACAGTCAAGGGATGAATTAGCACCCGGAGTGGCCAGGAGCTCTGCATCGTCGCCTCTGCGGCGTTTACTGCCCTGCACTTACTCATTTGAGGGGGGTGGAGTGGGAGTGGGTCTCACCCCATTCACAGGGATAAGGAAACAGACATTGAGCAGCGACGTGATTCGCTGCTCATAAATAGTACGACGTCCTGCGTTCTCAATCTGCACTATTGGAAAAAAAGCCAGTGTTTGGGTGAAGATTCGTGGTTGCTCATCCTCCGGTTGGCCAGTTTTGGTTGAATGGTGTTGGGGGAAAGGGGCCCATTTTCTAGGCCTTTAGGATATTTAGTCAAGAATCTTGATCTCAGAAGGGGTGACATGCCACCACCGGGGACACTGAGTACATTGGGAGTTTTGTTTTTTTTCTTTTTAACTTTCCAAGCCAGTTTAAATACTTTGAAGCTGAGGGGCCAAATATGAGTAGTCAATGGTGATGATGGAGAGAAGGAATTTATTTCAAATCTGCAATTAATGTGCAGAATAAATTTGGACAATGTAGGCGTTGCAGAATAAAGCCTGTCTTTGAGAGATATGCCTCATTCAGAGAGCAGCTATCAAAAAAATTGACGCTTTCTGGCCTTGGCTCTGGGTCTGCAAATACTGTCAATGAACTGTAGTTGAAGTGTACAGCCGAGAGGAACACCACTATGGAACCAAGAGTGGTGCCCATTTATTTATAATTCATATCCCCATCTACTTTCAGAAATGATTACAATGTCTGCTTGCTTAGGTAAGCTTCTGTGCATGCTTTCTAAAGCAATGATTGTCAAAAATCCGGGGTCAAACTCATCTTACTGAGGCCCAGGTCTAGCCAGCATTTCAAGTTTCTTTCTTAGGGGGCCTAGGCTCTTTCTAATGGAACAAGGTCAGGTCATGTAAGTCTGTGATGATGCTGGGGTGTCTAACAATTCATCGTTCTGTAGTCTTCCCAGTAAGTGTTGGGGACAATCCTGAAATTGCTTTGTATGAAATTTTGCACACTAGCTATTCATTTTAACAAATGTTTATTGAGACTACTGTGGGCCAGGCATTGTTGTAGGCTCTGCAGGCCCATCAATGAGTAAAACAGCGTTCCTGCCTTCAGGGCTGACTTTTTTGTCCCCCAGAGGGAGTGACAGTCTAGGAGGGCAGGAAGGTTGTAGTTTTACATTAAGAGGATCATGGAAGGTCTTAATAACAAGGTCATGTTTTGAGCAGAGACAGTGGGCTAGCATTCATTCATTCACCTTTCTTTTGGTGTTTATTGAATGCTTACATGCTCCCAGCACTGTTTCAGGCACAGTGGATAGAGATTTGAACATTGTGAGCTTCTGTTCTAGTGGTTGAGGAGAAAACAATAGGCAGTTAAGTGAACAAGGTAATTTCAGAGTAGGAATAAGTGCAGTGGAGAAAATACAACAGGATAATGTGATAGAGGGTGACCAAGGAGGGGAGATGGGCTGGGTGGTATCAATCAGGTCCTAACAGGGACACTGTAGGGTTCAAGAGGTTTTAATGAAGAACCCATTCTGGGGCAGGACTGAGGCAATCACAAGGGGTGTGGGCTGGAGGGGAGAATGTAGTATTGCTGGAACCCTAGCAGAGGAGCTGCCTAGCAGCAGCTGCACACAAAAAAATACAGAATTGGGATGTGACTCAGGGAGTGGTAAAGAGGACTTTAGATTGAGTGGCCCCAGAAGGCTTGTCTGCACAGCTTGGCCTTGGCTGACAGAAAGAAGCTCCTGGTATGGATTTGTGTGGCTAGCCTCCAGGCAGAGGGAATAGCAAATGCACAAGCTCCTGTGCAGGAATAAGCTGTGCATTCACAGGGTGCAAAGCTGCTTGCTGGGTAGTGAGAGGTGATCAGTGGGGGGCCTCGGAGGCCCTGTAGGGATTTAGATGTTACTCTAATTGCAAAGCTGGGTGGAGAATGTCTTTTGGGGAAGGAGGTTGGGTGGATAAGAGAGGAAGCAAGGAGGGCCTGTAGAAGGCTCTTGACTTCAGCTATCTTGGGGGCTATGGAAGTGTTCGGACTTTGGTGGTGGTGCTGGAGATGGAGGAAGAGGTCTGAGCCTCTCCTTTGGGAGGGTCAGGAGCTTCAGAATGGGGGCAGGGGAGCTTGGTGCCTTGGTTCCCCATCCATAGGGTCCTGCAAGATGTAAAACAATCAGCAAAAACACAAAAACCCACTGGGCTAAGGGAGTTCCAGCCACTGAAGGCAAACAGCTCTGTGAAACAAGGCAATGAGATCAGAAATCACTGCAGGCCCTTGGGAGGCCTTTCCGTGAACTATAGTTTGTTATTTAGCTAAAACCATCCTTCAAGGTGGGAAGATGAGGCTTCTGAGGTTTCAGTCTGATAGTGTTATTATTGTAAAGGCCATTCTTCCTTAAGGCTGGCATGTCACCTTTGGTGGTGTAACGAGAATGTGATTCCACTTCAGGCTGCGGGTGTCTGACACTTGAATAGGTGGCTCATTGGCAGCACTGCTGACAGAAGTCCCTGGGGTGGTGGTCTGGCCTCCCTTCTCCTTAACCAGTCTGCTGGAGGGTCACTTGGGTGAGTGACGGTGTCTCAGCCCGTCAGGGCAGCTGTAACAAAACACCACCGACTGGGTAGCTTATAAACAACAGGCATTTCTCTCTCCCAGTTCTGCAGGCCAGCATGGTCGGGTGGGCCTCTTACAGGTTGCAGACTTCTCAGTTGTCTTTTCCCCTGTAGAAGGGATGAGGAAGTTGCGTGTGGGGGTGGAATTTCTGATCAGGACACTAATCCCACTGTGAGGGTCCCACCCTCATGACCTAATCTCCTCCCAAAGGCCCCTCCTGACAATACCTTCACGTTTTTCACGTTTGAAGGTTAAGATGTCAACATATGAATTTGGTGGGAACACAAACACTCAGACCATGGCAGAGAGTGTGAAGGAAAAAGACTGTGTCAAACTTCTTTACATGTGTTCATATTTTTCTCTAAACTTAGTCTTAAAGTAAAGAAAGAAATTGACCTGGACTACCGATTAATTTGGGAATTTACATCGGAAGCCATCTTTCTAGCTGTAACAGTGGGGTCTGATAGGTAAAATTTGTTTTTGTTAGCTGGGTCATCACTAATATAAATTTATAATGAATATGTTCAGTAAATGTTTATCTAATAAATAACAGATTGTATCATTAATTTCAAGTAATGTTATTGGAGAGATTCATACCGTTACGAATGAATGAAAATTTTTATTAAAATATGATTTTTTTGTGTGGTGCAGACATTTGCCTAGCATATTCCATCACCGTACTCTTTTGGAAACCTTTCTTCTAACTGAGCAAGCCCAGCAATGTCTGAACCAGTGCCTGCATGTGACATGGGATTGCTTGCAGTGGTTCGTTGGTTCCCTAGAATAAGAGTTTACTCAGTCATCACGAAGCTAACCAGAAGTTTGAGAGTTCTGAAATAATATTCTTTAGTTTCCAAGTCAGTAAATGTAGTTCCATACAGTAATGGAAACAAATACCATTTTTTCTGCTGTCATATTTTCTGTTTCATATTCATGAAACATGAATATATATTTGATTAATGAAGCTTTGCCTGAAGGCTAAGTCAGAAAATGCTAATCACAGAAGAATTTACTCTTCTCTAGTGAATAAACTCACTTTTCTTACAACAAAGGCCCCCTTCAGATTTGTGATACTGCCATGACTTTTTTTTAATAACATGAAATATTCTGATAGACATAAGAGGGATTTGAGGATGTCTGAGTTCTTTGTGTCAGTGAAGACCCCTGAGCAGTTTGTACTTTAGCCGCACATTAGCATCCCTGAGGAGCTTTAAAAACTCCCCTGCCCAGCCTGTTCCAGATCACTTCCAGTCTCAGGGGCTGGGAAACCCCTGGAAAGCTCCCCAGGTGGTTCCAGTTGAGAGTCAAGGTTAAGAACCATTGTCCAAGCCAGAGAGGGTTTTGTCTGACCAGAGGCACTGCTGTACCATGAAAAGACCATTGACTTGACCATCGGGTTCCATTTTGAGGCAGATCTGTGCCTTGATTTCCTTGAGTCTCAAATGGGAGTCAGGCTCTTAGTCTGGCACCTGCCTCCTAAGTGGCATTTGACCTTGTAGCTGGAGAGCAAGCTGACTACTTGTCAGCCCCCTACAGCCTCAGCCCTGGGCAGGTGACCCAGGAGATAAGAGCATTTACTTTAACCTTGGGCCCTTGGCCTTTGTGTACATCCTCTCACGCTGCCCCTTACTGTCCACCCAAATGTCAGATCCCAGACTTAACCTCCCAAGATTTCATTCAATAGTAATTTGATGGTCAAAATGACTTTAAGATCTATGGTGGCATAGCTGATGTGCATAGTTTCCACTCATGAGGAGATTGCATATACTTGGCTGTGTTTCTGCCTGTTCCTATTACAAGTCAGTCCAGGCAGCATGCTGTAAAATGTGCCGTTCCAGTGGATAGTAAAAACTACCCTTCATTACAGTGTAAAATCCAGGCATCTTTAGGCCATTTTCACTTTTCACCCTAGAGTCATAGGCATGCGGTTTCTCAGACTTAATTAAGCTTTAAATTTCCTCTTAAACCTCCTCAAAAGCAGAGATATTAAACCAGTTTTGTATGGTTTAATTTATTTGGGAATGTTCAGAATGTCATATGTAAAAAGAAAGTCTATGTGCTATATACATGCAAAGTTTATTTTAGAAGTTATCCACTACTTCCCTAGTTTTAGGATTTCTGACTCTCAAATCAGCCACATGTTTCTTTGCACTCGTGAGGTTTCTCTGATTCCTCCTCACCACTCCACGCCCTGGGAAGCATTAGGTTTCCTTTTCAGCTTAGTCTGCCACCACCATCCATTGCTCAAAGCATTTTGAGCAGTAGCTTTAAATGCTATTGTCTGCAATTACAGACGTTTCAAGCCCCAAGACAGTTATATAAGAAAAAAAAATTCTTTATTAGAACAGCACAGCTAAAGCAGAGGGTGATTCCAGTGTTTCGGGCTATATTCTTTCTTTCTTATTAAAAATGTCATCAGGTGACACAGTCCACTGTTTGTCGTACATGTCACTGAGGGTCCTGTTTGCCCTGTTCTGTGATGGCACCACTCCCATTCAGCTCCCAGCAGCTGCGCATGCATCAGTATGTGCTGAGGTGGGGGAGAGATGGGCTCCTCGATTGTCTGTGCACAATTGTTAGCTGTGGGGGAGTGCCAGTCATTTGAAATAGAATTTGGTCGTGAGAGAGAGTATTTTTCTTTGTGAATATTAGTCACCATCAAACTATGGGAATGCTGACAGTTAATGAGATGATAAACAACTACGTGTGTTCTCTGAGCATTGACAGGCCATGCCACGGCAATAGGAAGTAAAAATAGCTCTTCTGTCCTTCTTAGGCAAAACAAACATTTTCAAAACACAACATCATGAAAATAGTAGTTACACTAACTCAAAGTCGGATGCTGTGGAAAGGGTTGGCTTCATATTGTACAAATTTCAGTCATTGTAGACGTTCTTTACTCTTTTTCATTTAGTTGCTATACAATGGTTTTATTTATTTTCTAACCTCTAAAAATTTAACTGTTTATTGTGCTCATACTCCGCACTGAAATGTATGAGGAAGCAGTACTGCATAATGGCTAAGCGGATGGATCCTAAGCATGCTTCTGCCACTTACGCAGTGCGGCTCTGAAGAAGCTGTTTATCTTACTGTGCCTTACTTTCCCCTGCATGTAAAATTGGGGTACCATTAGTGCTTACATCTTATGATATATATAAAATGCTTGTCATAGTAACCAGGACATAGTAAACATACAGTAGAAGTTAGAGTATTAGTTATCTATTACAGTGTAACTAACTCAAAACTTAGTGGTTTAAAAAAACAAATGTTTATTATCTCACAGTTTATGTGGGTCAGGAATCCAGGGATGGCTTAGCTTGGTGCCCTGCCTTAAAGTCTGCAATAAGTATCAGCTGTGGTCTCATCTGAAGGATCAACTGAAGGCCTAGTGCTTCCAGACTCACTCACATGGTTGGTGGTGGGATTGTGTTTCTGGTGGGTTGTTAGACTGAGAGCCTCAGTCCCTTGGTGGCTGGTCGCCAAGGCCTCCCTCATTTTCTTGCCACACAGGCCTCTCTGTAGGGCAGCTCCCAACACAGCAGCTGGCTTTCCTCAGGGCAAGCAAGGAATGGCATGTGAGAGGAATGGAATTCACAAGCCTAATGTCCGAGTGATATCCCACTTTTGCAGTATTCTGTTCATTAGAAGTGAATCACTAAGTGCAGCTCACCCGCAAGGGAGTCGGGGGCTTACACCGAGGCATGTATACCAGCAGGTGGAGATCCCTGGGGCCATCTCCCAGGCTGCCTACCACGTAGCTATTTAGGAGTACATTTTTTTCTTTGTAAACTTTTGCAACTTTTTGGAAAACTTAATGGCCAGAAATGTTTATTAAGGTATTTTCTAATAGCATTTATTTTTTTAGCTTCAGCTCTATAAAAAAACACAGTTTTAGATTCCACAACTTCAAATACCTCATTGATAGGATTATTGGTAGATTATTAAGTTTCTGAAGTGTCAAAAGCTGTTTGCCACCACATTTCTGAAAGAAGAGCTTGGCAACTAAACCTGTTTATGTTGGGAAGGTTCAGTAGTTTTCCTTTCATTACTAATTTCAGCAGGTGCAGTATGAAATTCCCATGTGTGGTCATAATTAACACCATAGGAAGAGGTATTTGAGGTTGGCCTGAATTCAGAATTAAAAGATAATAATGTCATTCAATTCAGATAGCTAAATTTTGGGGTTTTTTCACTTAACGTAACAATAGCTTGTTTTACTTTATGACCTTTTATTTTTTTAAGCTTTCTGCTTTATATTAAATATTAAATATTTAAAATAAAATAGTTTTCATTCATTAATGTGAACTGTGTGATGTGTAATATGTATCATTTCAACTTTCTACAAGAACTCAATGAAATAGGTACCATTATCATCTCCATCAACAGACTCTGGAAGGAGGCCAGAGGAGGCCAAGTAACCTGTCCCACGTCCCAAGTAAGTGCTGGTGCTATGATTTAAAGCTATTTTTAGTCACTCCAAAGCCTGTGCTGCACTTGCCTTAACAGTATTCAGTAATACACATGACTTTTTCATATCTTTCACATCTTATTTAAACTCTAAGACAAGTCTGTGAAGAAAGTATTTTTATACACAGGAAACTGAGGTTCAGATGATTTACAACTCTATTATTCTTTCAGCCATTTATTTATATTTAATGGATGTATTTGAATGCTTATGGTTCATGATGGCAGCCTTGATGATATTCTTGTGTTTAAGCAGAAGGCAGTGCCTGGGCACTGGGGCACACCCGGATTTGAATCCTGGCTCCATCACTTCACTTGTTCACTCATTCATTTATTCAACAAATATTTATTGGGTGCCTGCTATGTTCTGAGCTCTGTGCTGGTTGTAATACCAGCTGTGCGACCCCAGTGAGTCAGTCAATCTCGCTGAGCCTGGCCTCGGTTACAGAATGTAGGCAGTGCCTCCCACGCCGTGGTGATGGTGAGGTCAGTGTGAGGGGGCACAGCCCTGGATCCAGCCCTTGGTGAGTCACAGACCCCTCCCCTCCATTCATGGGGCTCACAGGCCCGCAGGCCTGTGAAATGATTAGTTTTCTATTGTGTGTGTTAGGTAAATACAACCAAAGAGCTTAGATCCATAATAAACCACGTGTCCTTGGGCAAGTCATTCAACCTGACCTCAATAAAATGAGCAGGGTCAATTGGATAATCTTTGTGAGGTCATTTCTGGCTCTCAAAATAACATGGCTCTGTACTCCTCTAACAGTGTGACTTGGCCCCTTTGCCCCTCGCTCGCTTGCACCCCACATGTTACATCAGGCTCTTCTAAGTAGGAATTTGCTCAGGAAGAGAATTTCTCCAGTATAATACTAGTTCTCATGCATCCAGCTTTCCACCCTTCCACTGCAGGGGAGACTGAACCTCATCTCTGCCCATCCTGGGTTTACAGCTGCAGCTCTGTAATAAAAAGCCGGATTAACAAGAGAAATACACACAGCTATGAATGCATGGAGCGCCCATCACTTGGGAGATACCTTAGCAAAACATAACTCAAAGCGGAGGCTTAGAACTCGGCTTATAAAATCTCTTCAACAAAGAACACATTTGCAGAGGAATGACAGGGCGGAGGACAGCAGTGTTAGGCCTCCAAGCAGCAGCAAAGTGTGGGAAGGTAAATATGTGGGAGGAAACTAATAGGGTAGGGTTTGTTTGCAGGTGCCTCTGGTACCATTTCTCTGCTGATAAGAGCCTAGAGTCATCTCCATTAAAAGGAGAATTTATACCCTGCCTTTAGGCAGAAAAGGGGGAGAGGAAGAGAGAGCTTTTCTTGCGTATGCTGCCTCTTAATTGCCTTCAGCTCAAAATAACTTATGTCAGAGGGATGCATGTTGGGGTGACATACCCTCGTTTCCTTCAGACCCATGCTCCTTTTCTATCCTACATGTGTCAAGGGGCAGCCTGTCTGCTAGTTTGTAGCTAGAGAGGAAGTTAAATTTCGGCCACTTAAACATTAAGTCTTTAACTTAAACATTAAGGTCTTTAATTGGCCTTGGAAATTTACATAGGATTGATCTAAGGAGACCTGTGTCACAGAGAGTTTACTGACCCCAGAATGATTCTGTCCAGTTGCCAAAGATAGAGCCTCATAAAGCCAGAACCTTTGAGTGACACTTTTTTTTTTAAAGCCTTGATTACTGGGGACGTTTCCAGATCTCCTGATGGCTATTATTGATGGAATGACAGTATGTCCCAGTTTGTCCATGGAAATTTATTAGTAGCACCTTCTTTTATCCTTAAGTTTGGATGATAAGTTATGTAATTAGCAATTATGTGTAAGTAAAATTACAATAGATTACAAGCACCCTATCTACTGTTTGTGCCAAATACTTTATGTACATCATTTTACTTAATCCTTCTTACAGTCTTCTAAGGTAAATACTGTATTTACACACTTTATGGAGGAAGACTTCTCCTTTGCAAAACTAATCAACCCCCAGAACCCCATGGCAACTGGATAGCTGACTCTGGACGCTGTCACACTCACAGAATCAGAGCAGGAAGGACTCTCAGGCCTAAGTTGTGCATTTCTCCAAGGAAGAATCAAGGCTCAGAGCTGATGACGTTGCCTCAGGTGCTCCCTAGATATTGGCAGAACTAGAACTTTATCACAGGTCGCCTTTCTCCCAGCCCACTGTTTTTTATACTGCTCATTTAATCCTCCCCTGTTCCACCCCCACTGTGCCCAAGATAACCCAGAACATGCAAACAAGGAGAAAATCATCTACTGTCAAGTCAGCCACAACGGGCAAGACCGACCCCAGCACCCCGCCTGGGGGTGGGGCTGCCAAACAGCAGGGGGTCTCTGACCACCCCCCGCCCAGCCCACCCCTCCTCGTTGAAGAAGCACAGAAAGCTTTGCCGTGAGAGCTAGTCTGATGCTGTTTAAAACACCAGTGCTCACCACCAGGGGGAAGTAACTTCCCGTATGTTCGGTGGTGGAGCCTGGCAGCTGGCTTAGACTTTATTTCAAGCATCTAAGCCAGAAAGTGCATTTTCAGGAAGGAGAAGTCACTCCTTGTACCACAAAAGACACTTTTATAAAGAGAAGTTTGTAGTTGAAACTTTAAAGTGGAGAGACCCCCTCCCCACCCCTAGCTGACAACCAGGGGGATGAGAGCCATCCCCCTGAATGGACCCTTTACTGTGAGTGGGCAACAGCCCCCTTCAGTTAGAACTGGAAACCCAGTGGTGGGCGGGGAAGGACTATCTACAGGAACAGCCCTCCTACTCCAGCCGTCTGGGCACAAGTTTGCGACCTCTGCCCCATGCTCAGATTCACTGCAATTCATGTGGACAGTGACTCAACTGATGGGCACAAAGGAATACAGAGATGTCACTCAGATGAAACACACTTTATTTCAGAGCTATGGGGAATTTTCGGAGCTGGCTTCAGATATTAGGTTACTACAAAGATCACTTTTAAAAGGCAAAGCTTGTACAGGAGCAGAGGTCACCTGACCCGTGGAGAGGAATGTTCTCTCTCGTGGGAGCCCCTGTCCTCGGATGTGTCCAGAATTATGTACTGCTCTGGCTTCTGGAGGGATTCTGGGAAATCTCTTACAGATGAACCATGCAGCCTAGAAATACCAAAAATTTTAAGAAAAAGTTAGGTATATCATGAACGCATAAAATATATGTAGATACTAGTCTATATTAAGTCATTTACTACCATAAAATCAACAATAGACTATTAGTAGTTAAATTTTGGGGACCCAAAAGTTATATGTGGATATTTGACTGTTGGGGGTGCCCCAATCCCCACATTTTTCCAGTGTCAACTATATTGGGAAATAGTTAACAGATCATAAGATACTCGCAAGTTTTCTTGCTGCTTGTTATTAAGCCTATTTTCATGGCTCAACCAAGAATGGAAATGAATGAGGGTGTGTGCATACATTACCCATGAGGGCCCACCCTTCTTTGTGGACAAATTCCTACCTTACTTTGGAGTTATTCATGTTAAGGTGGTATGATGCAGTGGTTAGGAGGGGGGCCCCAGTGCCAAGTCAGCCTGAATTCAAATCCCTGCCCTGCCAGCAACTGGCTCTGTGGCCTTGGGCAAGTAACTTAACTTCTCTATGCTTCAGTATCTGTGAAATGGGATAATAAAAGTACATACCTCACAGGGGTCTGAGGATAAAGAAAGAGCATATAAATAAAGGGCTAAGAATAATACCAGGTATGTAGTAAGTGCTTAGTACACATTAGCAACTTATCAAAATTGTTATTATAATGCAAAGATTATAGTCTCCATATTGCTCACCACTATCCTGTGCCTAGACAGGGTCTGCCACAGAGCAGGCTCTTAATAAATATTTGTGCAGCACTGGAAGCAGAAGCCCAGCATAAAGATGAAAATCTTGTTGTTTTAGGTCCATTAAATACTAACCTTATTTCTCCAGGAGTAACTTAGGCACATCCAGAAATTGCACAAACTATCTTTTTAATAATTAAAATTATTAATGGCACTGCAGCTTTAAAATTATTGTGTTAATGTGCATGTGCAATGTGTGTGCATGCATATGTGTAAGAAATTAACAGACTGAAATGTTGCTGAACATTTACAGTCAGATGTGTTATAGCAGAAGAGGAGCATGGCTTGGCATTACGTGTAGATGCATAGGCAAAGAATCTAACAGGGAACGAGCATTGTTACAAAATTGAAAACACCTTTAAAAACTAAACACTAGTTTATCTCTCCGATAAGATAACGGATATAAAACCATAAACTATAAACTGTAAAGCCATTTTAACTGATGATAAATCCTAGGCTTCCTAGCAAAATTTTTTTTAATTCCTGTAATTGAAAAAGAAATGCCATGTTTGCCGATGAGGGGAAATTTCCCCTCCCTCTCTTCCTCCCATCTTTCTTCTCTCTCTTCCGCTTCCCTTCCTCTCTTAGCTTTTGTTCTTAGAAGACTTTTTGCAGACACATAGATCTTTTCAGAAATTCCTTGTCATATGCTAAGTCTCCACCCACTGGATCATCCAGCCTCTAGCACCCTTGACAGAAAGTAGCTGGTCATTCGTTGCCAATCGTCTCTTAAGAGGGCAAAATCAACTTGTGATCTTATCTCTGAAGGCTACCCTGGTTTCCATTAGATCATGCCAGCAAAGATGACCTTCCTTCATGAAATGCATGGTGTCTGCTTAGTACTCAGTGGCCTGCTATGCTTTTAATTAAATGAACCAATCTTTAAAAATGTGAAGATTATCCCCCAACAGCATGTCACCAACTAGTCTGTCCCCAGTTACAGTAATTCCAGATGATTGCACACCAGTGGGGACTAAAGATTCGAGTGAGGGGTTTTAGCATGGTATGATTTGGGCTTCTAGTTCTTGGAGCCAGTTCTCTGCTTTTTGGTCCAAGGTAACTCACCCCTTATCTAGCCTTCTAGCCAAAAACAGCCATTACAACCTGAGTTTAGCAAAAAAGTTACCCACCGTTGCATTAGCTCCACACTGTGCTGGTGTAAGAGTATGTAATAGCATTTGGGAGAACTTTCTCAGGAGCATAACTCATAGTAAGTATCATTTGCTGAATACCAACTATGGGTTATTACAATTGTCTAGACTGTTGTGTGATTTGAAGAGTAATTCATTACAACAGTAATATTTAGCCATAAAAATAAAAAGAGCATTTACTACATAGCCCCCATCCTCTTCTCTTAACCTGTTTCTTAGAGATAATCTCTGTCAAGTTTTATGTGTACTCTTTCATGCATGTTCTATGCATGTATAAACATATGTATGGTATATAGAGAGATAAATGCAATTAAATATGTACCGTATTATATGCAATTATATATATTTATACACTCTCATACTATGTATACTCACTTGCTACTTGTCTTTTTAAAATATTGTGGACTTCTTTCCACTAGACTTGGTGCATCCCTTTTGATTATTGCCTGGTGTTCCATTATTATAAGAATATAACATAATTTAACCAGCAATTCCTATTGATAGATATTTAGGTTGTTTCTAGGTTTTTTTTTTCCTATTATAAATAATGTTGCAAGCAGGATTGTTATGTTTACTTGTGTAAATATGTGACATACATTTGTAGAAGTGGAATATCTGAGTCAGAGAATATGGTTATTCTGCATTTTGATAGATACATCAATTTGCTTTCTAAAATATTTATACTAATTTATATTACCAGCTGCAAAGCATGAGTTCCTTTTCTCCCACATTCTTGCCAAACACAGAACTATAAATCATTTCAAATCATTGCCCAGATCTTTGATAAGTGAAAAATGGTATCTCTGTTTTAATTTGCTTTTCCTTAATTAGGAGAAGGTTGACCATCTTTATGCTTATTGTCATTTTTTTCCTGTAAATTGATTGTTTGTATCTTTTGCTACTTTTCTGGTAAATTTTTGTCTGTACTTATGAATTTGTAAGAGTTTTTTGTATATTAAGGAAATTGGTACTTCAGCATATAGATTGAGGAAATTTCCCCTAGCTTGCCATTTGATTTTATGGCATTTTTACCCAGAGAAATTTTTATTCTTTTTATTTTTAGTTCAGATGTAGAAATTTTGCCTTCCTCCCTCCAGGCTGGAGAGGCCTTTCCTGGGCCAAGATGTATAGGAGTATGTTTTCTTCTAGTACTTTCACATCTTATTTTTGATGTTTGACTTTAGTTCACTGGCCATTTTTGTGCAAGAAATAATAAGTGTTACATTTCTGGTTTTCTTTTTTGCATGTTGCCTCTGAGTTCCAAATCCTGTAGATTTATAATACCACCTAAATGGGCACATGTATGTAAATGAGGGCTCTTCTGTCGATCTTTTTGTCCATTCCAGAACCAGCTTCATACTATTGTAACGACTAAAGCCTTACATTTTCGCCTTATTTAACAATTAAAAGGGCTATTTTAATTGTTTTCTCCTCTTTCAGAATTTACTTTCCTGGCCAGTTTCATTTGCTCGGTCTTCTTTGTGAATGAACTTCAGAGTCACTCATTCTGTCACACTCAAACTATCCCCTGCCCTATATGTCCCACCAAAAGAATGAAAATAAAAATGCAACAACCAAACCTGGTGTTATTTTAAGTGAGATTGCTTTGGGTTTGTAGAGCTACCAAGAGAACATGGACATCGCTGACTCTTACTGTCCTATAAAGTTGTTCTACTTATTTAGGCCCATCAATACAGGTTTGACATCTTCATATAGATCCTTTTTCTTTTTGTATCCATGATTTAGATTCTTCAGTATAAATATTTTTATGTAAAATTAAGAAATATATTAAAACATGAGCTCTCTTTTTCTATTATGCTTTCTTGTACTTTCGTATAAAGAAAATTGTTGTTTCTGTTGTTGTTTCTGTGTATTAACATCATACCCAATCACTATATTAATGCCTCTTTCTAGTCATGTTTTGGTGATTCATTCGTATTTTCCAGGTGTAAAATCCTATCATCTGCAAATAGTGATGATTTGCCGTATTCTTCACAATACTTACGTTTTATTCTGTCATTCACATGGCACTTCAGCATTAAATTATAGTGGTGGCAGATGACATCCTTGTCTTGTACCAGCTTAAAGGGAAGTGCACTGGTCTCTTAACCATTAACCATAACCTTGGCATGGCAGAATGGTATTTTAAAAACCAGTCTTCAGATATCTTTGACTAATGCTTTCCTCTTCTAGACCTGGTTTCACACGACAAACACATCCAGCTCTTTCATTGTTTTTGTATGGCTTCTAACCCAACACTCAATTCCACTTTTAAACAAGTCTTCATATGTTCTATGACCCACAGATCTCCATCTACACAGTCTCAATGCTGCCCGTGCCACTCTGTTGACAGGAAGGTTCCTTATCTGAGCTGTCCACTGAGCATTTGAAATGTGGACATGATGGAGAAACTGAATTTTTCATTTTAAGTTGAATTAACTTTAATTAAATTAGCCACACGTGGCTAGAAGCAGGCAGCATGGCTCCTCATTCATATCATGAAAGAACAGGATGTGAGTGTGAGAAAGGAATTAGTGGCTGCCCATTTGTGCCCAGAGAGGTTGTAATTGGCCCCAAATCACACAGCAAGTTCACAGTTTAACTGAAAACTGAACCCAGAAGCCCAGGCTTCTTGTTCTCATCTTTGTGCTTTTCCTGCTCTGCCTGACCCTCACCTTACTCCTCACTTCCCCTCTATCTAAGTCCCAGTATATGCAGACTCAGCCCCACTGACTTCTTCACTGACTGGGGGTCAGCCCAGGTGGTGTGCCGTTGTTGAGCTGAGTCACCTTGCTCTGCTCTGGAAAGTTCTGTCACAGTGAGGGCAGTGCTGTGGGCCTGGAGGCCAAGGCCCCTGGCTGTTTGTCTGGGTTTTGCTTCTGGCCTGTCTGCCATCAGGCCTGCGTTCCCGCATCCTCGGGAAACATCAGTACTGTGCCCTTTTGGTCCAAATGTATTTTCTGGTTCTTTTCCTAAAAGATTGCCCTCCTCCAGCCTCCAGCAGGACAGCAGGGTGGTGCCACCATCTCCTGTGACTAGCCTACACCTTAAGGGCACCCAGGTGCAGTGAGCTGGGGAGTCAGCGAGGAGAAGGGAAGGCGGCCAGGGCCCTGCCTCGGGACCCAGATCTGCAGGTGTGGAGAAACCGCAGCACAGCTCACAAGTCACTCTGAGTTCTTTCTACTCCAGCCAACCCTTTCCCTCTTACCCAGGGGCTCCCTGGTCAGTCACTTGGGTCTTAGCATTCCCTTCTAGCCAGTCATGCAGATGAAGCAGGAGTGACCTGCCCTCTCCGGAAGTCTGATTTTTCTGGCTGACAGGAGAGCCTCCACTCCCGTGTGAAGGCCCATGGTCGGGTCTAGCAGGTGGAGCGCTGGGCCTGGGCTTCAGCGCTGCCCTGCCCCTCATTCGCTCAGCCCGCCTGCCCACAGATAAAGGCTCCCCGGCTCCCGTGAGGCTGACGTGAGCCCAGGGCCGGCTCAGAGACGTGCTCAGAGGGCCGGCCCAGCAGAATGCCCTTCGCAGTTTCCTTCACATAGCGGATGTCTCTCCCTGCTCCAAAGGCCAGGCCTGGCCCACCTGCCCCTCTGGGGCATTTGCATGCGGGCCTGTGGAGGGAGTGGCTGCACCTGGCACCCCAGAGAGTCCCCTTTCCCGGCAGGGGCACGTGGATATCCTGGCTCAGTGAGTGGTGGCTGCTTATCTGACAGCAGAGTCTCAGGCCCCTTGCAGCAGGTTGTCCAGCCCCAGGGGCCCATCCAGCTGTGGGGACCCTGGCTCACAGGCCTGTCCGGGCAGCACGTTGCTTTGGGAGCAGCACTGTCCCCGTGGCCAGGAGCGTGCTTGTCTGACGTCAGCGTTTGCCAGTCATGACATCAGCTCCTGAGCTGGAGCCGAGCAAACCTCAGTGTGACTCTTTCTCAGCAGGGGTTCCTGCAGACACTCTGGTGACAGCACCCACCTGCAGAGCTGGCCTTTGGGATCCATTCCTCAGACAGTGGAGTCTATGATGAATAGCCGGGTTGTGTTCAATCTTAGCCGACTCAGTAATTTGCAGAAAGGTCAAACTCAGCTTGAGCAGAACACAAAATTACTGGCATTCTATTCTTTCTGCAGGTGTTGCTCCATTTTTTTTCCATTTTTTCAAGGAAGAGCCTTAGAGTAGTTTCTTAGAGCTTAAAAACTAGGTGATTTTCCCTCCCCCTCTTATGAACCTCTTTTCCTGCTTCCCAACACTTCCAGAAAAGGGAAATGGTCTGGTGACTTTTCCCAGCCATTTACCCAGCACTTGCTATGTGCCAGCCTCCCATGGCCTGTGGCTCGTGTATGCTTAAGTAAACACTTTTTATAGAGTTTGTTCTGTGCCGGACAGTGTATACATGCTTAGAAATGTGCATCATTTAATCTCACACAGCCCTGTGAGAAAGGCTGCTGTTCTTCCCACTTTGTGGATGGTCGCACTGAGGCATCGGGTGGGGTCACTGGCTCAGTGTGGCACAGCTGAGTTGGGGGAGGAGGCAAGACTGGGGCTCAGGCTGTTTCATCCCAGAGTCAGCCCTGCTGCCTCTCTGCTCTGGTCCCTCACTTATTCTGTGTGAGGTACACATTTGTTCTTCCGTGAGGCCTGGAGAGTTCGTGTGCAAGCTGGTAGCCTGCCTGGGATTCAGAAGCAGCAGCCCAGGGTCCAGCTCCGCACACTGCCCCTCCCCGCGCACCTGGCTGCCCGCGTATCACTGCCATCCCAGCCCCTGCCCTCTGCCTCACCCTGTGCCCTTCACTTCAGACCTGAAAAGTCAGATGCAATGAACTGACTTTCGGGAGCTCCAGGTTGTCTGCTTCTCGTCATGAAACTGTCTCATTTTTGTCAGCTGTGTCTCTTGACTGCAGAATTGTTCTATCTCCCCACATGCTTGTTTGCTAGTTCTGTTTTCTCAAGACAGGTCATATCCTGTCCAGCTAATGGTCTGTCTATTTTAGGCAGGCTCACTTTCCAACTCAGGGGTCAGAACAGAAATTCCTCTGATCTTAACAAGTAATATGTAACATTTTTGTCCCTTTTCTATTTTGCAACAACTCTGAAAATAATCACTTGACCATAATGCTGAATGAGAAGATAAGAGCACAGATGTCACTGACGCCCCAGGCCTCCAACCTCAGAAGAAAAAACAAGTGTAGTTAGCAGATTTTTTCCTACATGCATTATAGAATTGTAAGTCCATAGCAGGCAATGGTCATCCAGGGCAAAAACCACTCCAGACTCTATAGTCTGTACTCCTGTGTCTGACCTGGGACCTAGGATGCAGGAACCTTCTATCAGTGTCTGCCAGGGAATGACAGTGGGCAGCTCACATACATTCTGTGAGCTGGGGAGGAGAGCCAGGAAGCCAGAAACTGGCCTAGAACTCCCATGAAGAGAAAGCCCATGACAGTTTTCTTCTGTCTGCTAGATATTCTTCTAAACCTGTTTCCTATTCTGAAAACTAGACATCCTTTCTCTGCATCAATCAGTTGGCTCAGCAGCCAGAGGGCCCCCAGCCCTACTGCATACTCACTGAGGCCCAGTATACCCATCTCTTGGGGGTCTGTGACCTCATCTCTAAAGCCCATATAGCTGCCTCTTGCCCCTAAGAGAAAGGCGGAGTGGGCTCGTGCGTGAGAGCACTTCCTGTTATCAGTGAATGCAAAAGGGCAGAAATACCAAGTAGGTTAGCCTCCCTTCATAACCTCCCAAAAGGAAGCTGTGCTTCAGGGTGGCAACCCAGCGCCTGTCATAAGCCTTCATAACTATTCAGTTATATTCTATCATTTGTGATGATGCGTCCAGGGCTGGCTGAGGGAGGGTGAGTTTGCATGTGATGTATGACTGGATGGTGCCTTGTCTGGTAGTTGCAGGCACTCTGTTAGCACGTGGTTGATGGGTGACCGCTAATTCGTATTATGTCTGAACACATCAGTTGCCAATATCTGAGCATTTTTGACCTAGAAATATTGGTGCTTTGCTATTAATATTGCTTTTTCATATGGGAGCAGCTCACAGTGAGCTTTTCTGTAACTAAAGGACATTGAGAACATCATATGAAGTCCTAGTCTGGATAAAGTAGAGTCAAATTTTATTGTGATCTAGGTAAGGGGAAACTTAGCTCCTTTTGCAGTGAATGCCCACCAGCAGTTACCCGTGATGCCATCCAGCATGGGCACGTGACTGGACTCAGAGGTTGGCTGTGCCTTGGAGCCCTTCAGGATGCTCCAAGCCCTGAGCCTGGTCTTGTCTTCATGTTCCCATATGCACGGACTTAAAAGAAACAGCACTGCAGTCCATTCCCATGTCCTCCTGGCATCCAGTTAAGTCAAGCCATGGAGGTTTTCCTATAATTATAGTTTGACACCTTCATATTAATCACTAGAGTCCACAGAAGTTACATAGTAGAAAAATCTGGTTGGGGACAAGACAGCCTCAGCCAAGAAAAGTTTTATTCCTGGCATCAGAAAACAGAAGAAACAGATGACTGGATTCTGTTCACTTTTTAAGGCTATGTAAGTCAACATTGGTCCCTGAGTGCTGCTATTCTTACAGACTTTAAGCCCTGCTGTAGAACAGTGACAGGCCCACAGAGGTGACTCAGGTGGAAAAGGCCAGGGATTTGTTGGTATGGGAGGGACAAACTGTCCCATTATATTGACTTGCCATCTAATCCTAGTGCTGGGAAAAAGGGACATCCCTCTCTGCTTGAACTTTAATCACCTCCTGACCAGTGTTTTATTTAGAAGAAGAGCAGCCTAAATACTGATCCTTGGATTTTATCGAATCTTTTTTTAGCCCGACAGTCAGAGAACAGGCCACCAGGGTGTGGACGTGTGACTGGGCACCACCACCAGGAACCAAGGAAAGCGGTGGGAGGATGGGAGTGGGTGGAGCCCAGCTGGAGAGCCCCTGCAGATGGGACCGGAGCAGGGTCCCCGCTGGTCCTGACACCCAGGTGCGCTGCGCTGCGAGGCTGGGAGCTCCCCCATGCTCTGCCAAGCTGAACCCTCCGGAATGGAAATTCAGACACTTAGATGAATTTCTCTGGTTTTCTGGCTCCCCATCATCTTTTTCATCTGTCTAGACCCAAACAAAGGCAGATTTGGCACCTGATGGGATCTGGCTGTGGCAGGGTGTAGGGGCTGGGGGCTCTTCTTTACATTTGATGATGCTTTTACAGCCAGAATTCCCATCATACTGCAAGTTGCTGTGTGACTACGTATATGGTAATGAGATGAGAGGGGAATAGAATTAGATGATAGCTCATTCGGTGTGAAATAATGGCCCTTTTTGTATTAGCCTGACAATCGTAAGATCCAACTGGGGGGATCTTGAACCCTTTAGGTCAGTTAATCAAGTTGGCGTTCAGTGGCAGTTTCAAAGACTTAAAGCTCTACTTAGTCTTAAAACAGTTGTGTTTGAAACTCAGCTTTAATTTCCCTGCCCTTTATTCACACCTTCAGGGTTTCCTGGGTCCCTCTCTGTTGCCCCTGCTCCCTGCCTTTCTGCTTGCTTTTCCTTCCTCCTGGAATAGATTTTGCCCAGAAGGTCATAACTCTGGCTTCTTCACCTAAATCAGGTCTTGGCTCAGATGTCACCTTCTCAGAGAGACAGTTCCTATCCATCCTACTTCAGCCACACACCCCTGCACTTTCTATCCGCCACCCTACTTTGTTCTCCATGCGTCTCTCACTGTACGGCACACTGTGTTTGAATTATTATTTGCTGTCCTTCTCTTCCTTGCAGGCTGTGGACTGCATGTGGGGAGGGGTTTTCTTCATGCTGTTCACTGCTGTATATTACCAATTCCAAGAGCTGTGCCTGGTTCACTGTAGATGTCTAAATATTTATCAGACGAGGGAACAAACCCTCCCTGACAAAGCTTTATGCTGGCCTGGGCTGGCTGGTATCCTGGAGGTAAGGCCGGGGACTGGGTTCTCACTTGATCCCAGGCTTTTCTAGAGGAAGGAGCTTTCATGTACCTTGGCAGCTTCCTTCTAAACCTACACAGGTGTCACCCACACAGATTGTAAGGCTAGAGTTTGATGTGGTTTTTTTTTCTTTTTTTTTTATTAAGGTATGATTGATATATACCCTTATGAAGGTTTCACATGAAAAAACAATGTGGTTACTACATTTACCCATATTATCAAGTCCCCACACATACCCCAGTGCAGTCATTGTCCATCAGTGCAGCAAGTTGCCAGAGATCCACTATGTGCCTTCTCTGTGATACACTGTTCTCCCCGTGATTCCCCACACCATGTGTACTAAACATAATACCCCTCAATCCCCTTCTCCCTCCCTCCCCACCTGCCCTCCCACACCCCTCCCCTTTGGGAACCACTAGTTCATTCTTGGAATCTCTGAGTCTGCTGCCATTTTGTTCCTTCAGTTTTGCTTCATTGTTATACTCCACAAATGAGGGAAATCATTTGGCATTTGTCTTTCTCCGCCTCGCTTATTTCACTGAACATAATGTCCTCCAGCTCCATCCATGTTGTTGCAAATGGTAGGATTTCTTTCTTTCTTATGGCTGAATAGTATTCCATTGTGTATATGTACCGCATCTTCTTTATCCATTCATCTACTGATGGACACTTAGGTTGCTTCCATGTCTTGGCTATTGTAAAAAGTGCTGCAATAAACATAGGGGTGCATATGTCTTTTTGAATCTCAGAAGTTGTATTCTTTGGGTGAATTCCAAGGAGTGGGATTCCGGGGTCAAGTGGTATTTCTATTTTTAGTTTTTTGAGGAACCTCCATATTGCTTTCCACAATGGTTGAACTAGTTTACATTCCCACCAGCAGTGTAGGAGGGTTCCCCTTTCTCCGCATCCTTGCCAGCATTTGTTGTTCTTAGTCTTTTCGATGCTGGCCATCCTCACTGGTGTGAGGTGATACCTCATTGTGGTTTTAATTTGCATTTCCCTGATGATTAGTGATGTGGAGCATCTTTTCATGTGTCTGTTGGCCATCTGAATTTCTTCTTTGGAGAACTGTCTCTTCATATCCACTGCCCATTTGTTAACTGGGTTATTTGCTTTTGGGGTGTTGAGACGTGTAAGTTCTTTATATATTTTGGATGTTAACCCCTTGTCAGATATGTCATTTACTAATATATTCTCCCGTACTGTAGGGTGCATTTTTGTTTTGTTGATGATGTCCTTTGCCGTACAAAAACTTTTAGTTTGATGTAGTCCCATGAGTTCATTTTTGCTTTTGTTTCCCTTTCTCGAGGAGATGGTTCAGGAAGAGATGCTCATGCTTATATTCAGGAGATGTTTGCCTATGTTGTCTTCCAAGAATTTTATGGTTTCATGACTTACATTCAAGTCTTTCATCCACTTCAAGTTTTCTTTTGTGTATGGGGTTAAACAATAATCCAGTTTCATTCTCTTGCATGTAGCTCTCCAGTTTTGCCAACACCAGCTGTTGAAGAGGCTGTCATTTCCCCATTGTATGTCCATTATCATGTATTAATTGATCATATATGGTTGGGTTTATAGTCTCTCTAGTCTGTTCCATTAGTCTATGGGTCTGTTCTTGTGCTAGTACCAAATTGTCTTGATTACTGTGGCTTTGTAGTAGAGCTTGAAGTTGGGGAGCATAATTCCCCTGCTTTATTTCTTCCTTCTCAGGATTGCTTTGGCTATTCGAGGTCTTTTGTGGTTCCACATGAATTTTAGGATGATTTTCTCTAGTTCGTTGACAAATGCTATTGGTATTTTGATAGGGATTGCATTGAATATATAGATTGCTTTAGGCAGGATGGCCATTTTGACAATATTAATTCTTCCTATCCATGAGCATGGGATGTATTTCCATTTATTGGTATCTTCTTTAATTTCTCTCATGAGTGTCTTGTAATTTTCAGAGTATAGGTTTTTCACTTCCTTGGTTAGGTATTTTATTCTTTTTGATGCAATTGTGAATGGAATTGTTTTCCTGATTTCTCTGTCTGCTAGTTCATTGTTAGTGTATAGGAATGCCACAGATTTCTGCGTATTAATTTTGTATCCTGCAACTTTGCTGAATTCAGATACTAGATCTAGTATTTTTGGAGTGGATTCTTTAGGGCTTTTTATGTATAATATCATGTCATCTGCAAACAGGGACAGTTTAACTTCTTCTTTGCCAATCTGGATGCCTTTTATTTCTTTGTGTTGTCTGATTGCTGTGGCTAGAACCTCCAGTACTACACTGAATAGAAGTGGGGAAAGTGGGCATCCTTGTCTTGTTCCCGATCTTAAAGGAAAAGCTTTCAGCTTCTCGCTGTTAAGTATAATGTTGGCTGTGGGTTTATCATATATGGCCTTTATTATGTTGAGGTACTTGCCCTCTATACCCATTTTGTTGTGAGTATTTATCATGAATGGATGTTGAATTTTGTCGTTTGCTTTTTCAGCATCTATGGAGATGATCATGTGGGTTTTGTCCTTCTTTTTGTTGATGTGGTGGATGATGTTGATGGATTTTTGAATGTTGTAACATCCTTGCATCCCTGGCATAAATCCTACCTGATCATGATGGATGATCTTTTTGATGTATTTTTTACTTTGGTTTGCTAATATTTTGTTGAGTATTTTTGCATCTATGTTCTTTTTTTGTGGTGTCTTTGCCTGGTTTTGGTATTAGAGTGATGCTGGCCTCATAGAATGAGTTTGGAAGTATTCCCTCCTCTTCTATTTTTTGGAAAACTTTAAGGAGAATGGGTATTAGGTCTTCACTAAATGTTTGATAAATTCAGTGGTGAAGCCATCTGGCCCAGGAGTTTTGTTCTTAGGTAGGCTTTTGATTACCAGTTCAATTTCATTGCTGGTAATTGGTCTGTTCAGATTTTCTGTTTCTTCCTTAGTCAGCCTTGGAAGGTTGTATTTTTCTAGAAAGTTGTCCATTTCTTCTAGGTTATCCAGTTTGTTAGCATATAATTTTCACAGTATTCTCTAATAATTCTTTGTATTTCTGTGGTGTCCGAAGTGACTTTTCCTTTCTCATTTCTGATTCTGTTTATGTGAGTAGACTCTCTTTTTTTTCTTGAAAAGTCTGGCTAGGGGTTTATCTATTTTGTTTATTTTCTCGAAGAACCAGCTCTTGCTTTCATTGATTCTTTCTATTGTTTTATTCTTCTCAATTTTATTTATTTCTGCTCTAATCTTTATTATGTCCCTCCTTCTACTGACTTTGGACCTCATTTGTTGTTGTTTTTCTAGTTTCATTAATTGTTAGTTTAGACTGCTTATATGGGATTGTTCTTCTTTCTTGAGGTAGGCCTATATTGCAATATACTTTCCTCTTAGAACAGCCTTGGCTGCATCCCATAGATTTTGCGGTATTGAATTATTGTTGTCATTTGTCTCCATATATTGCTTGATCTCTGTTTTTATTTGGTCATTGATCCATTGGTTA
This sequence comes from Manis pentadactyla, assembly GCF_030020395.1. Taxonomy (NCBI): domain Eukaryota; kingdom Metazoa; phylum Chordata; class Mammalia; order Pholidota; family Manidae; genus Manis; species Manis pentadactyla. Next base: position 187,094,821 of record NC_080019.1, on the reverse strand, counting down.
TTTAAGAGCATGTTGTGAAGCCTCCATGTGTTTGTGGGATTTTTCATTTTCTTTGCCTAATTTATTTCTAGTTTCATACCTTTGTGGTCTGAGAAACTGGTTGGTACAATTTCAATCTTTTTGAATTTACTGAGGCTCTTTCTGTGGCCTAGAATATGATCTATTCTTGAAAATGTTCCATGTGCACTGGAGAAGAATGTGTATCCTATTGCTTTAGAGTGTAGAGTTCTGTAGATGTCTGTTAGGTCCATCATTGTGTTGTTCAGTACCTCTGTCTCCTTACTTATCTTCTGTCTGGTTGATCTGTCCTTCAGAGTGAGTGGAGTGTTGAAGTCTCCTAGAATGAATGCATTGCATTCTATTTCCCCTTTTAATTCTGTTAGTATTTGTTTCACATATGTAGGTGCTCCTGTGTTAGGAGCATAGATATTTATAATGGTTATATCTTCTTGTTGGATTGACCCCTTTATCATTATGTAATGTCCTTCTTTGTCTCTTGTTACTTTCTTTGTTTATAAGTCTATTTTGTCTGATACAAGTACTGCAACTCCTGCTTTTTTCTCTCTGTTAGTTGCATGAAATATCTTTTTCCATCCCTTCACTTTTAGTCTGTGTATATCTTTGCATTTAAAGTGTGTCTCTTGTAGGCAGCATATAGTTGGGTCTTGTTTTTTTATCCATTCAATGACTCTGTGTCTTTTGATTGGTGCATTCAGTCCATTTACATTTAGGGTGATTATTGATAGGTATGTCCTTATTGTCATTGATAGGTATAATAGGCTTTAGATTTGTGGTTACCAAAGGTTCAAGGTGAACTTCCTTACTGTCTAAGAGTCTAGCTTAACTCACTTAATATGCTGTTACAAACACACTCTAAAGGTTCTTTTCTTTTTCTCCTCCTTTTTCTTCCTCCTCCATTCTTTATATATTAGGTAGCATATTCTGTACTCTTTGTCTATCCCTTGATTGACTTTGGGGATAGTTCATTTAATTTTGCATTTGCTTAGTAATTAGCTGTTCTACTTTCTTCACTGTGGTTTTATTTCCTCTGTTGACAGCTATTAAACCTTAGGAACACTTCCATCTATAGCAGTTCCTCCAAAATAGACTGTAGAGATGGTGTGTGGGAGGTAAATTCTCTCAACTTTTGCTTATCTGGAAATTGTTTAATCCCTCCTTCAAATTTAAACGATAATCTCGCTGGATAAAGTATTCTTGGTTCAAGGCCCTTCTGCTTCATTGCATTAAATACATCATGCCACTCCCTTCTGGCCTGTAAGGTTTCTTCTGAGAAGTCTGATGTTAGCCTGATGGGCTTTCCTTTGTAAGTGATCTTATTTCTCTCTCTGCCTGCTTTTAATAGTCCGTCCTTATCCTTGATCTTTGCCGATTTTATTACTATATGTTTTGGTGTTGTCTTCCTTGAGTCCCTTTTGTTGGGAGATCCATGGATATCCACGGCCTGAGAGACTATCTTCTTCCCCGACTGGGGAACTTTTCAGCAATTACCTCCTCAAAGATACTTTCTACCCCTTTCTCTCCCTCTTCTTCTTGTGGCACCCCTGTAATGTGAATATTGTTCCGCTTGGATTGGTCATACAGTTCTCTCAATATTCTTTCATTCTTAGAGATCCTTTTCTCTCTCTGTGCCTCAGCTTCTTTGTACTCCTCTTCTCTAGTTTCTGTTTCATTTATCGTCTCCTCCACCATATCCAACCTGCTTTTAATACCCTCCATTGTGCTCTCAAACGATTGGATCTCCAACCTGAATTCATTCCTGAGTTCTTGGATATCTTTCCATACTTCCATTAGCATGCTGTCAATTTTTATTTTGAACTCCCTTTCAGGAAGAGTCATAAGGTTCATGTCATTTAAATCTTTCTCCGGAGTTATATTAATTTTACTCTGGACCAGGTTCCTTTGGCGTTTCATATTTGTATATGGTGCCCTCTAGTGTTGAGAAGCTCTACTCTCTGGAGCTGCTCAGCCCCTGAAACATTGTCGGACATCACAGGTGAGTGGTGTTGGTGCCTGGGGGGAGGAAAGAGCTGTTTCCTGCTTCCCGGCTGCTATGTCTGTCTCCACTGCCTGAATCAGTGGGCCAAGCACACAGGTATAAGCTTTTGTCCCAGAGCAGCCGGATATGGATCCCTGTTTTCCACAAGCGGCTGGAATCTCAGTCTCTTCAGAAATTCTGCCTGTATTATCTTTCCAACCCCGTAATCACGCGAGTATCATGAAAGCACCATGAAATGTAGGTTTGTGCTCCCAGAGCAGATCTCTGGAGCTAGGGTATTCAGCAGTCCCAAGCCTTCCACTCCCTTCCTACTCCATTTCTCTTCCTCCCGCCAGTGAGCTGAGGTGGGGGAAGGGCTTGGGTCCCACCGGGCCACAGCTTTGGTATGTTACCCTGTTCTGTGAGGTCTGCTAATTTCTCCAGATGTATGCAGTCTGATGCTGTCCTCTTTCCTGTTGCTCTCTCAGGATTAGTTGCACCAACTATATTTTCGAATTTTATGCGGTTTTAGGAGGAAGCCTCTTGTCTCACCTCTCACGCAGCCATCTTTCCAGTTTGATGTGTGTTTACTAAACAAAGAAGTCCTTATCATTGCCCCCCAGATCAAGGCAGATAATATAACTGGGCCCAGAAATTTCTAGACTATCCAAATCCAACCATATTGCTTCATTATACAACTGTAATTGGCTAGATAGGTTTTACATTACAACCAGGACATAGTTTTACTAATCCAAGAGATTCCCAGCTTCTCAAATGTAGGAAACATGCCTACCAGTCCTTTGTAATGTTCCTTCTGTGGCCTTGCACCCAGGGACCAGCTAGGACCCATCAGCCCTTAGCTCTGGCTCCACCTGAGGAGGACACTGCTGAAACCACAGCATCCTGGAATGTTGAAACCCTGCAGGGCACTAGGTTCACTTTGGGTCCTGGAATGGGAGGAGGTTAGTGAACATGAAAAAAATGTGTCTCAGGATAATATGGAGAAGATACCCAGTTAAAGAGATGCAATTTAGAAAGGGAATTCAGAATGTTTTCCCCTTATTAGATTTCTGGTTCTTATCCCCTTATAGATTGTAGTGCTGAAGTTAATGTTGCGTGAGATGTGTTCATTAGACATTCATTTATGCATTCACTTGTTCATCCCACAAGTGAATTTATTGAACTTTTTGGCCATGTATCCAGACCCAGGGGAAAACAAAACTATGTCTTCGCCTTCATGGAATGTATATTTCCATGGGAGAGACAGATAATATTTTAAGTATATTCGTTATAGATGTGATTACTGCTGCAAGTAAAGCAGGCAGGAGGCTGTGATCAACAATACCAGGAGGTACCCAATGGGAGCCTGAGAGGTCCCTTTGAGTAACTGACATTTAAGCTGAGGTCTGAGGGATGCAAAGAGCCAGGGAAGGTCCAGGAGAGGGAATGACTGGTGCAAAGGCTTCTGGAAGCAAGATCATGGTGCATTCACACAGGAAGCCAGTGTGAACAGAATCAGTGAGCAATGGAACATGGGTAAGTACTGAAGTGTTCCCTAGACGTCTCTATTAGGGTTCTCCAGAGAAACAGAACTAAATAGGAGAGAGAGGTAGATATAGATATGTAAAATAATTTCCCTTTCTTATGTTTATAAATAAATACACTTATAAACATGTAAATATATATATACATACAATACAGATATTTATAAATATAGATACAGATATAGACATAGATATAGACATAGACATAGATATAGATGGATATTGAAGGTAAAGATATTGCTTTGTTTTCCCCTGGGTCTGAGTACATTGCCAAAGAGTTCAGTAAATATTTGCTGAATGAACAAGAGAATGAATAAATGAATGTCTAATGAACATACCTCACCTGATACTAACTTGAATACTCTAATCTGGAAGGAGTATACACACACACACAGACTCGGTTTGCTTGCTTGGAACTTTATATAAATGGAAATATGTTTTTGATTGTTTGTATCTCGTTTCATTAGTTCAACATTATGTTTAAGTGCATCCATGTTGCATGTGGTATTTAGAGTTCTCTGGAGAAACAGAACCAATAGGATTTGTATAACAGTAGAAATGTATTTTAAGAAATTGGCACACACAATTATGAAAGCTGGCAAATCCAAAATCAGAAGAGTAGGCCAGCACTCCGGAGACCCATGAATGAGCTGATGTTACAGCTCAAGGGCAACAGCTATCAGGCTGGAGACTCAGGAGAGGCTCAGTGTTGCAGTTCAAGCCTGAAGGTCTGTTGCAGAATTTGCTCTTGATTGGTGGAGGTCGGTCTTTATTGTTCTACTCAGGCCTTCAACTAATTGGATAAGGCCCACTACTTTAGAGAGGGCAATCTGCTTCCTCATAGTTCACCAATTAAATGTTAATCTCATCCAAAAATACCCTCACAGAAACATCCAGAATAATGTTTGACCACATGTCTGGGCCCTGTGACCCAGGCAATCTAACACATAAAATTAACCACCACACATATAGTAATAGTTCATTTTCATTGTTGTTCTATTCTGTGATGTGAATATATCACAATTTATTTATTGGTCAAATGATGGCCATCTGAATGTTATCCAATTTGGGGTATCATAACAATGCTGCTATAACATTCTCCTTCATGTCTTTTGACATGCACATTTCCTTGACTGTGGTGCAGTGTTCTTTCTTATAACTCCAGCTTTGCTTTACTATTTTTGCTTTGGAATTTTATATCTATGTTCATGAGAGACATAGGTAGATAATTTTTATTTCTCCTGATATCCTTTTCAGGTTTAGGATCAAAGTTATGCTAAAAACATAAAATAAGTGGGAAGAGTTCCCCTTTTTGTCTCTTCTATCAAAGAGTCTATGTAAGATTATGTTTCTTAAATGTTTGAAAGATTTCACTGGTCTTCCATAAGGGCCTGGAGTCTTCTTTTGAGAAGCTTGTTATTTAGAGATACAATTTCTTTGATAGATAGAGACCTAAACGATTTTCTCTTCTGTGAGTTTTATATGTTGTATTTTTCTAGAAATTTGTCCATTTTATTTAGAATTTCAAATACATTGTCATAAAAATTTTACTACATTTTTGTAGACTTTTTAATATCTGTAGGACCTATGGTGATGTCTCGTTTTTCAAGCCTAATAATGACAACTTGTGATTTTTCTTCATAAGTTCTGTCAATGTTTTTTTATTAGCATTTCATTTCAAATACAGTTGTTTTTTAATCAAATGTGCATCATAATGGTTCAACAGTCCCCCTGCCCCTTGCCCCATGCCCTAGTCCACTACCCTCTCCATTGGTAACCACTAGTCATTTCTTAGTGTCTATGACTCTAATGCTGTTTTGTTCCTTCTGTTTTGCTTTGTTTTTATATTCCATAAAGAAGTGAAATTATATGGTATTTGTCTTTTTCCACCTGGTTTATTTCACTGAGCATAATACCCTCTAGATCCATCCATGTTGTTGCAAATGGTAGGAGGATTTCTTTTCTTTTATGGCTGAATAATATTCCATTGTGTATATATACCACATCTTCTTTATCCATTCATCTGTTTTTGGACACTTAGGTTGCTTCTATATTTTGGCTATTGCAAACAGTGTGGCATTAAACATAGGGGAGCATATATCTTTTTGAATCATGGGGTTTTTTTTCTTCAGGTAAATTCCTAGGAGTGAGATTACTGGGTCAAATGGTATTTCTATTTTTAGTTTTTTGAGGAACCTCCATACTGCTTTCCACAGCAGTTGCATAAATTTGAAGTCCCACCAACAGTGTAGGAGGGTTCCTGTTTCTCCACACCCTCACCAGCATTTGTTGTTTTTTGTCTTTTGGATAGTGGCCATTCTAACTGGTGTGAGGTGGTATTTCTTTGTGATTTTAATTTGCATTTCTCTGAAGATTAGTGATGTGGAGCATCTTTTCATGTGCCTGTTGGCCATCTGTATTTCATCTTTGGAGAAGTGTCTGTTCAGGCCCTCTTCCCATTTTTTAATTAGGTTATTTGTTTTTTGGTGTTGAGGTTTATGAGTTCTTTATATATTTTGGATGTTAGGCCCTGATCAGATGAGTCATTTATGTATATATTCTCCCATATTGTGGGATGCCTTTTTATTCTACTGATGGTGCCCTTTGCTGTCCTTTTAGTTTGATGTGATCCAACTTGTTCATTTTTTTATTTTGTTTCCCTTGCCCAAGGAGATGTGTTCAGGAATAAGTTACTCATATTTGCATTCAAGAGGTTTTTGCCTATGTTTTCTTCTAAGAGTTTTATGGTTTCATGACTTACATTCAGGTCTTTGATCCATTTAAAGTTACTTTTGTGTATCCAATAATCCAGTTTCATTCTCTTACACATAGCTGTCCGGGGTAGCCAACACGAGTTGTTGAAGAGACTGTCTTTTCCCCATTGTATATTCATGGCTCCTTTATCATATATTAATTGACCATATATGCTTAGGTTTAAACCTGGGCTCTGTATTCTGTTTCAGTGATCTGTGGGTCTGTTCTTATGCCAGTACAAAATTGTCTTGATTACTGTGGCTTTGTAGTAGAACTTAAAGTTGGAGAGGGTAATCCCCCCAGCTTTATTCTTCCTTCTTAGGATTGCTTTGGGTATTCGGGGTCTTTTGTGGTTCAATATGAATTTTAGAAGTCTTTGCTCTAGTTTGTTGAAGAATGCTGTTGGTATTTTGATAGGGATTGCATTGAATCTCAATTGCTTTTGGCAGGATGGCCATCTTGACAATATTAATTCTTCCTATCCATGAGCATGCTATAGATTTCCATTTTTTTGGTGTCTTCTGTAATTTCTCTCATGAGTGTCTTATAGTTTTCAGAATATAGGTCTTTCACCTCCTTAGTTGGGTTAATTTCTAGGTATTTTATTCTCTTTGATGCAATTGTAAATGGAGGTTTTTTCCTGATTTCTCTTTCTGCTAGTTCATCATTAGTATATAGGAATGCAACAGATTTATGTGTATTAATTTTGTATCCTGCAACTTTGCTGAATTCAGTTATTAGTTCTAGTAGTTTTGGGATGGATTCTTTAGGGGTTTTTATATACAATATCATGTCATCTGCAGACAGTGACAGTTTACCTTCTTCCTTACCAATTTGGAATCTCTTTTATCTCTTTGTGTTGTCTGGTTGCCATGGCTAGGACCTCCAGTACTATGTTGAATAAAAGTGGTGAGAGTGGGCATCCTTATCTTGTTCCCCATATTAGAGGAAAAGTTTTCAGGTTTTCACTATTAAGTGTGATGTTGGCTGTGAGTTTACTGTATATGGCCTTTATTATGTTGAAGTACGTACCCTCTATATCCATTTTGTTGAGAGTTTTTATCATAAATGGATGCTGAATTTTGTCACATTCTTTTTCAGCATCTATTGAGATAATCATGTGTTTCTTATCTTTCTCTTTGTTAATGTGGTGTATGATATTGATTGATTGATTGACAAATATTGTACCATCCTTACATCCCTGAAATAAATCCCATTTGGTCATGATGGATGATCTTTTGATGTATTTTTGTATTCAGTTTGCTAATATTTTGTTGAGGATTTTTGCATTTATGTTCATCAGGGATATATGTCTGTAATTTTCTTTTTTGTGTGTGTGGTGTCTTTGTCTGGTTTGGTATTAGAATGATACTGGTCTCGTAGAGTGACTTTGGAAGTATTCCCTCATCTTCTACTTTTGGAATACTTTAAGAAGGATGGGTATTAGCTCTTCTTTAAATGTTTGGTAGAATTCCACTCTGAAGCTGTCAGGACATGGAGTTTTGTTTTGGGGAAGTTTTTTGATTACCAATTTGATTTCACTCCTAGTAGTAAGTTTGTTCAAATTCTCTGTTTATTCCTGGGTCAGTCTTGGAAGGTTGTATTTTTCTAGGAAGTTGTCCATTTCTTCTAAGTTGTCCAATTTATTGGCATATAATTTTTCATAGTATTCTCTAATAATTCTTTGTATTTCTGTGGTATCCATTTTGATTTTTCCTTCTTCATTTTTGATTCCACTTATGTGTGTACACTCTCTTTTTTTCTTGACAAGTTTGGCTAGGGATTTATCCATTTTGTTTATTTTCTCAATTAATCAGCTCCTGGTTCCACTTATTTTTTCTATTGTTTTCTTCTCCATTTTCTTTATTTCTGCTCTTATCTTTATTATGTCCCTCATTCTACTGACATTGGGTTTCATCTATTTTTCTTTTTTCTAGTTTCTTTAATTGTGATTTTAGACTGCTTATTTGGGATTGTTCTTTTTTCTTGAGGTAGGCCTGTATTACTATGTATTTTCCTCTTAGAACTGCCTTTGCTGCATCCCACAGATTTTTGAGCTGTTGTTTTTGTTTTAATTCGTCTCCATGTATTGCTTGATATCTGTCTTAATTTGTTCATTGATCCATTGATTATTTAGAAGCATGTTGTTTAGCCTCCAAACATACAAAATTTTTGTTTTCTTTATGTAATTAATTTCTAATTTCATACCATTGTGGTCTGAGACATGCTTGATACAATTCAGTCTTTTTAAATTTATTGAGGCTTTTGTGGCCTAGTATGTGATCTGTTCTGAAGAACATTCCATGTACACTTGAGAAAAAAATGTGTATTCTGCTGCTTTTGGATGGAGAGTTCTGTGGATATCTATCTGTTAAATTCATTTGAGCTAATGTATTGTTCAGTGCCTCTGTTTCCTTATTTATTTTCTGTCTGGTTGATCTGTGTATTGATGTGAGTGGTATGTTAAAAGTCTACTAAATTAATGTGTTGGGATCTACTTCCTCCTTTAATTCTGTTAGTGTCAGTGGTTTATTGAATTTATTAGTTTTCAATAAGCTAATGCTTGACTTAATTTTCTTTTATTGTATAATTGTTTTCTATTTCAATGTTTTCTACACTTTTTTCTTCCTTTTCCTTTCTTTGGGTTATATTTGCTGTTCTGTTTTCTTGCTTTTTGAGGTTAGTAGGTAAATTATTGATTTTCAGTCTTTATTATTTTAATATATGCACATAGGGCTCTAAATTTCCCTCTGAATATGGCTTTTGTTGCATATTTCATGATTTGATATGTCATATCTTGATTGTCTTTCACTTCAAGAAATTTTCTGATACCCATTGTAATATCTTGTTTGGCCTATGGATTATTTATAAGTGCATTGCTTAATTTACAGACATTTGGGGATTTTCTAGTTAACTTTTATGTTATTGATTCCCAGCATAATTCCACTATGTGATTAGAAAACACTCTATCTCAGTCTCTTTACATTTTTTCAGACTTGCTTTATGGATCAACAAAAAGCCAGTTTGATGTGTACTTAAAAAGAAAGTGTTTTCTGCAGTTGTTAGGTGCACTGAAACTCATAGTCAATTGAATTGAGTGTGTTATTTGTATTGTTCATTAGTCTATTGCCTTACAGAGTTTTTTCTGTCCTGTCAATTTCAAGAGAAGTGTTTTAAAATTTCCAACTATGATTTGGTTTTATTTCTCCTTTCTGATGTCAACTTTTGCTTTATATAAATGCATATATAAATAAATATATATATATATATATATACATATATATATATATATAATCTATTTGAGGCTATATTATTAGGTACATAAAAATTTAGAATTGTTGTATCTCCCAGGCAGATTGGCTCTTTTATCAACTGTCTCTCTTCTTTGCTAGTAATACTTCTTGTCTTAAAGTCTACTTGCATGATAAGAGTATAGTTAATTGTTATTACTATTTATATGGTGTATCTGTTTCCATTCTTCCACTTTCTGTAATCTTTCTATTTGTTTCCTATTCATTCATTTTTCTTTCCTTTCTTGCCTTCTTTTGAATTAATTTTTAAAAAATTATTCCCTTGCCCCCTCTATTAACTTGTCTGTTTCCCATCCCTTTTCTCTTATTTTAGTGGTTATCCTATTGGTTACAGTGTGTATTCTTGACTCGTTAAGGTCTAATATGAATTAGAAAGTAGAAATAATATTGTAGTATATGCTGCTTGTGTAGCTAATCCATTATTCTGGAAATGCTTATAAACTTGCTTCTTTTTTAGATATCAGTAACATTCCTAAAGACCTCTTAGAGCTGTTACTCTTAGGATCACCAAGTGAGTGAAAAGGGTGAAGTTGGAATTGTATATACTCTAGAAATTATTAAACTTTATTGAAATTCTGTCACTAACTTTCCTAGAAAAAGAGAAAATTAATTTAAAACAATGATCTATGAATTATTTTTATAGTAATCAGTGTGTACAGTTTATGTAAAATTTTTAAACACTACCCTTTTAGCATACAAAATAAAGCAGAATGGATACAGTGGTATCCCTTACATGCATATCAAAGCATGACCCTCAGAAAACAGGAAATTCCTATTTTCATTTCCTAATGGCACATACTTACATGAAGCTGTGGGGTCGAGTGGTTAGTATGCATTCAATTTTGTCATTTGAATTCATGATGCTCTTATGACTCCTCTAGTAAAAGTCAGACTTAGGAAACATACAGGTTTATTTTCAAAAAGACTCTGTCACCAGGCGAGCAGGTACACGCTTCTGTAAAGTTTGAAGAAGTCTGTCTTGGGAGATCTTTTTAGTTTGGAAGCACATCACCCAAAATTAAAAACAACTTATGATCTTTTCATTCCTTACCTCTTTTGGACTGATATCCCCTGCATCCTTTGTAATTTTCCCCCTGCCTGTCCCTAATTACACCATCTCACCTAGCAATTTGGTGAAAACCTTAATAGGTGTTAATGTCAACAAGATTATATTTCATAGGGGAATGTAATTTTCCACTGTAGTCAGCAACAGAGGAGGAGGAAAGTGGTGGAAGAAATCCTTTTCCAAGAACGATGTGTTTGAGGAGTTACCACAAAGACAAACTGTAATTATGAAGCTCAATTTTTACAAAGTAAAAAAAATTTTTTTAGTTTGGTAATGTCTATTTTCACACATTTGGAAAAAGAGATGCTCTAATGTTGAAAGGCTTATTTTTCATTGTTTTGATTTGCATTTGTTTGGTGAATTCATAATGAAGGCAACCTTTTGGATATTTCTAGCTAACTACGTTTCTGATTTCCCTTTGGATTCTTAATATCTTCTGAGGGTTAGGAGGGATATTAATAGAGATTACCTGAAATAAGGTGTGAGACTTTGCTGCCTGTAGAATACAGGCGAAAGGTTAAAGTCAACAAATTGTTGCATGACTACAGTCAGCTGTCTGGAGCACTGCAGATGGCTCTTGCAAGCTGTCTCTGGCCAGCCCTGTCCTCAGGAATCCAGACCTGCAGGAGCAGGCATGCTCTTCAGCAGGAGATTCAAAGAAAATTGTCCTAAGGTAATTGGGAGTAAAGAGGTAGCTCTTGGTTAGACTTCATAATCTATACGAAGTTTGCTTATGTGTGTGTGTCTGTGTGTGTGTAGTTTGTTTTTTTAATTATCGGCCTTCAAGTCATGGGATCTCTATAATATGTGGTTAAGTTTATTAAACTATAGAGATTCAAAATAAAGGCTCTTTGTATTAGTTTGCTAGGGCTGCCATGTCATAGTACCCCAGCTGGAGTAAATTAAATAACACTCATTTATTTTTTTATAGTTTTGGAGGCTGAAGCCTAAGATCAAGGCACCGGCAGGGTTGGTTTCTCCTGAGGCCTCTCTCCTCGGTTTGCAGATGGCCACCTTCTTGCTACGTCCTCAGATGGTCTTTCCTCTGTGTGCACATGTCTGATATCCCTGTGTGGGTCCTGATCACTACCTCTTATAAAGACACCAGTCAGACTGGATTAGAGCCCACCCTAAGGGTCTCATTTTAACTTAATTATCTCTTTAAAGGCCCCATCTCCAAATACAGTCAAATTCTGAGGTCCTATGGGTTAGGGCTTCACCATATGAATTTAGGGGGAAGAGCGCAATTCAGCCCATAACACTATTAGAATAATCTTAGCTCTCTAGCTGAAAAAGAATAGATGGTGCTGAGGGCTGTATGCAAAATGGGGAGATGTTGGTCAAAGAGTATGCACTTTCAATTATAATATGACTCAGTTCTGGAAACCTAATATACAGTCTGGTAACGTATACTTCAATTTGCTATGAGAATATATCTTAAGTGTTCTTACCACACAGTCACACACAAAGGGAGTAACAATTGTTATATTAACTAGCTTGATTGCAGTAATCATTCCACAGTGTATTGTATATCAATTCATCACACAGTATACCTCATATATACAAAGTTTTTATCAATCATACCACAATAAAACTGGGGGGAAAGAGTATCTGTAGGAATTTATTTGCTTGATTGTTCCTAAAACCAGCATCAAAATCAGTTCTCCCTTTAATACTAAGGACTCTGGACACAGTTCCAAAGTGGGGTGGGGATGGGGAGGGTCTCCACACCACCAGTTCCTGGACACCAGTTGGGTGTTGTGCAATTTAACTCAATTCTGACACCATCTGTCTGAAGACAGCATCAAATCCCACAAGATAAGGGCTCAGTTATACAAGACTGCCCTCCCACTGCCCCCTCTTCCCCCATACTTACAACCCAGTTGAGGTTCACCTATGCTTCTAATCAACTGCTATAAATCAGAGGTTCCCACAACCCCCTCCTTGGGTTCATTATTTTGCTAGAGCAGCACACGGAACTCAGAGAAACATTTTACTTAACTAGATCACTGTTTCATTTTAAAAGGATTTAACTCAGAGCAGCCAAATGGAAAAGATGCATAGGACAAGGTATGGCAAAAGTGTTACAGGTTGAGTTCATTCTGGGTTCTTGTTCCTGCTGCAACAAAGAATTGAAAGGCAAACACAAATAACCAAGCAGAATTTACGTTTTATTTGAATACTCTCCAAGGAGGAAGCAGACCAGAGTCAAGGTAGAGAAAGTCACTGAACTTTTAAGGGAGGGTCTATTTATCTTCACCTAGCTGGGAGCCACTTCCCTTGATTGTCAGGGTGAGATTATTTGATTGACAGCTCTAGTTCTACACCCATTCCTCTTGGTGCATACGTCTTTTCCCAGAATGCACAGAGAAAAGGCCATGGAGGTGGGGGGCAGGGGGAAGCAAAACCACAATTTTATTTTAATAAGATTAAGAGGAGGTGTGGTTTGGTGGTTCTTAGTTTTGTTCAGTTAATGCCTGCATTGGGACCTGGTTGGGACCGGTTTGGCCTGGTCCCAATAGGCAAGAAATAATCTCCCTGCAAAACCTTTGTTGTCTTCATGTGGGACCACCTAACTGGGCAGTTGGGGCAGTTTTTCCTTGACTTTATCTTCCCCTTCCCCAGCTGCTCATGTCTTTCTACCTAACGAAAGGACACAGCTTACCAAGTATGCCACTTTCCCCAAATCTCCACATGTTCATCAACCTGGAAGCTCTCAGAATCTTGTCCTTTTGAGTTTCTATGGAGCCCCCCTTACACTGGCATGATTGGTTAAATCACTGGCCACTGCTGATCAATTTAAATCGCAGTGTCACAGATACTCCTTAAAATGGCAGCAACTTCCATCTAACAGGCACTTTTCTCCCATCTCCAATCCCACATCCAGCCCAGGTACAAGAGTAAGTGATTCATCTGGCTTGAAAGAGCAACCCTGTTGGCATTTTGATAATAAATTCAGAACTGGGAGGTTGCTGATGAGGCTAGTCCCTAATTCTGTCACCTACATGGAAAGCCACGTACTTTGCAAGAATGCAGCAGAGCCCCTGGGAGATGCCCTTTCTCCACAAGCTCTCAGCAGACATGCAGGCCACTTCCCGATCTTCCTAACTTTCTGGGTTTTTTAGCTTTTCTTTCATTAATACTCTATTGAAACTGTCGTGCTAGGTATCCTGATTGTGTTTAATATTTCTTAAGACCCGTAAACAATAAAAGTATGATATAATGAGTTATAAGAAATACATATTTGGTCATTCATATGACCAAGTATATATTTCACAGGTATATTTGGTCTCCATCCACAGTTCCTGAAAGCACTGCAGAGTCTTAAAGGTGAAATAGGTGTCTTGTCATGTTAGTGGGAGACTTTTGGACCCCCCATCCAAGGGCAGGGGCTGGAGGTTGGATCAGCCAATGGCCAATAATGTAGTCAATCATGACTGTGCAATGAAGCCCTCATAAAAACCCCCGGGAAGAGCTGAAAGCTCTCTTGGATCCTGCTTCTCAGTCAGAGAGAGCTTCTATGCTTGGGGAAGCAGAACGCTTCCATGTGCCACCAAGCCAGACCCCAAGCTCCATGGGGATGGAAGCCTCTTTATTTGGGACCTTGTCTATGTATCTCTTCATCTGGCTGTTAACTTGTATCCTTTATTAATTGGTAAATATGTTTTCCTGAGTTCTGTGAGCTTCTCTACCAAATTAATTAAACCTAAGGGGGAGCTTGTGGGAACCTCCAATCTGTAGCTGGTAGGTCAGAGCACAAGTAACTGCCTAGGGCTTGTGATCGCCCTCTGGAGTGGGGGTGGAGGGCAGTCTTGTAGGATGGAGCCCTTCACCTGGGAATCTGGTGCAGATAACATCAGAATTGAGTTGAGTTCTAGGACACCCTGCCTGTGTTCAAGAACTGCTTGGTGTTATGTGTGGGAGACCCCCTCCCACACAACTTAAACACACTGGAATCAGGTGTGGGAACCCAACAGCGTTACGCTACTGTTACCTCTGTGTATAATACTATTGTTGTTGTATATGAAAGAACACATCGCAAGAGGCTTTTCATTTTTTATTATTTTTTTCATTAGTAATGGCATTGGCCTCTGGGAATGACCATAGTTTTTCTTTTGGGCCCCTGGACTTCTGTGATCAGAATTTGGCAAGTAGGAAGGAGAGAGCTGGGGGCTTTCCAGCCAGAGGGAAGGAAAGCTGGCTGGTCTCGTGGGTGGGAATTTCCTCTTCCACCTCCTCCTTATTCATCCTTTTCTTCCATTTGAGGACATTTCTTAAGTAAGAGGAAAGAGGGAGTATGAAAAATACTTTCTCAGATTGAAAAGATTTTTAAGGGTTAGCATCAGTTCACTTTATTGACTCTCAAAGATAACCATTTTTTGTTTTGCTCTGTTTTTTAATCAGACTTTACTTCCTTGCCCTGCCCAATCCTGAAGCTATCTGAGCAGGGGCAGTCCGAGCCCTGGAAACAGCATCTGGAACTGGTTGGGATGTTAGAATAGGTATCTTTCAATCCTAAGACACTGAAAAAACTTACCAAGGAGGCTCCAACATGTTGACTGTTTAAACTTTCCAACTTGAAAGCATTTCCAATTGTTCTTCCACAGAGAATGAGACATCTCTGGGCAACTCTGCACCCCTCTCTAGAAGGGCCTAGAACTCTGACTCACTGCCCAGTGCTTTCATTTTTTGAGATTCTTCTCCTCATGCTTGTCTAAATAAGTTCTTGAAGGGTTTTTTGGCCCAAAGTTCTTCTCTCCCTCCTTCTCACTGGCAGCTGTCGCAAACATCCCCTGGGAGCTTGCCTTTCTCTGCTTTTCCTTGTACAATGAGCTTCTACATGTATGTCAAGGGGCCATAAGCAGAGGGATGGAAAGCTGGCAGGTCTCAGGTTTTAGACTCACAGGTTTTAGACTCAGTTGCAATCCTTGCTCTGTGCAACCGCAGACAGGTCATTGGATCTCCCTGGCAGTGGGGTGAGTACTGCGCCCGTTAGGATCACCATGAGGTCACTTGCACCTGGGCGGAGGGGCCTAAGAAGCATCAGGAGCCCTTGAGGCACCTCACTGATGGTTAACACAGGCCATCCACACACCGTCTGACCTCTCAGCCTTAGATCTCAGGAGCCTGCCTGCCTGCTTTGGCGAGCACTATCCCTTCAGCTGCTCGGGGTTGCAGCACACAATTCCTGCAGCCCAGAGGACGTGACTAGATAACAGCCTGTCAAGTGAGCTGCAGTGATATTTGAACACAAGCCCTGATCTGATTATTCTTCAGTCATTCAACCCCAGGCAAGAATGGATTCATACTTTCCACTGCTGCCTGTGCCAGCCAGTTTCCATATCAGCTGGAGCCTCAGGAAGATGGAAGGACACACTGTCATTCTTTCCACTCGCACTGACCCTGCTCGCTATCAGGCCTGAATGCCAGCACGTTTAGCTAAAGGAAGTCACAGAGCTGACCAGGCTGTTCAGACCATCTTCCGTCCAGCGCACTTGACAGATAAGATGGCTCTTGATGTTCTAAAGCTGGACTCGCCTTACCTGTGACAGTAAAACAAACAAAGCTGCCTCCTTCCTTCTTGGGAATCTTTGATCGGGTTCTCTTATTTTGAGCTGTTGAAGTAATTTGCAGTCCAGTCGCTTTGGGTCTGAAAATAATGCAATGTGACATTCTCCCCTGCCCCCGGACGCCTTGTGTTTGTTGTAAAGAGTCAGACTGATAGCAAATTCCATATGAATTCTTCCCAACAGCCTTGAGAGACAGATTGGTGGTTATTTCTATTTGACAGGGTGGAAAGGCAATTTAGAAGAAAAAAAACAAAAATTCTTCTGCACATGATCATTACTGCAAGCCAGAGGGCCCAGACAGAATTAGAGCTCATGGCCCTCGACCTGCCAACCACCACCTCCCTCCTCTGAGCTCAGGGTTTTGGCTGACACCCGGTTTCAGTTTTAGAAATTCATTCAAGGGTAATGAGAGATGGGTCTATTTTAGGACCCTTGACTAATTCATTTTGTTCTGTTTTCTGTAAAGCAAAGGGTTATTCATCAGCAAGTCTAAGTAATGTCTGAGTAATGCAACTACACTACATTAGGTTTTGGGTCATGATTATTGAATTGGTCATAATCATTTATTAAATGCATGCATTGAATCATAGATAGAGCTGGGAAGGGCTTTTGTAATCATTTAATCCAGTGGCTCCTAAATCTGGCTGTTTATCAGAATCACCTAGAGAGCTCATTAAAATTCAGATGCCTGGTCCCAGCTCAGACCAGGACTCTGGGTTTAACATTACATTTTAGCAAACCTCCCAAACAGTTCCTGAACAGCCAGCCCAAATATCTCTAAAGGACCTATAAATTTAGAATCACTAAGTACAAATCCTTCTTTTTTCATTTGCTTCTTTTTCTTGTTTGTCTATTTTTGATTTTGTTGTTCTTCAGGTGAGGAACCTGGGGCTCAAATGCTAGATGACCTTGCCTGGGGTCACACAGGTTGTGGGTGTTAGAGTTGGGACTGGAGACCCAGCTCTGCTCTTCCCATGGAGTCACCGTGAGCACAGGGTGATGGCCATGGCATTGATGCAGAGCCACCCAGACCGCTCACCTAGCATTTTGTGGTGTGCCCAAGGCCCCTGCAAAGTTGCTGTGCCTGGATGGACCTTTCAGAGGACCCACTTGGTTCAGGAGATTCTTTCCCAGCCCTTAGCAAGAGTTACATTAGAGGCTGTCTGCAGAGCTTTCCCTCCCTTTCTGAGCAGGTCCATCTCCCAAGGCCCAGAAGGGAGCCCACCAAGAGCAGAACGGATGCCAGGGCTGGAATAGAACTGGTCTGTCCCATCTACCTGCTGCCCTGTGACAGCAACCTGCCTGGAAATTCTGCCTCACTTAGACAACCAGTTCAGTTGTCTGAGACAATGAACTTCAGTTGTCAGTGGCTTCGGATAAATGCCCATTTCAGAATGATTGTCCAGTAGGCTTCGGATGGAACACTGACTATCCAGTTACTTATTTGGCTCAATTAGAGAGATGATAAGAGTATGTAGTTGGGTCTGTCTCCGATATAGGGCGTCTAGCTAATTGCTACTCAGCAGGAGACCTACTTACCTATGATGTAATACATTTCTTAATTTCCTCCTGCAGGATAATTCTGATGTCTGTCTTCTATCCTTTCCCTTCCTGGAGTTTCTCAATCCAATATTCTATTTCAAGCTCAAATAGTTACAAATTTATTTCCCAGATTGTGCCTATCCTTGGTCCTCTTTAACAGAGTTCAGTATAATGTCCTTATTTGCTTACCCAAATTATATATTTTGGGGGGAAAATCACAAGGTAAGTAGTCAGAGAAATACAAGGGTCAAGGACAATACAAAAACTGTGTATTTCCACAGCACACATCTTACGGTTTCACGTTTTTCATTTAACACCTCCACGCAGGTTATCCTCAGGGCTCTGACCTTAGCTGGCTCAGGGTTCTCCTCCTGTTCATCTACCCCCATTCAACTGATGACTGACGTTCAGAACTCTCTGCAGGGCACCCAGCTTCACTAGCCACATTCCAGGCAGAACTTCCACTCAGAAGCTCCACAGGCATTTCAAACCCTGTGTCCAAAACCCCGGCCGTTGTCTCCACTCCTGAACCTACAGTCCATGCTGTTCTCTCCCATCCACTCAGCTGCTCATGCCAGAAACAGCAGGTATTAACACCTTCTCTCTCATCCTCATTGATTCAGCCAAAAGTGTTGCGGATTTCACATGCAGACATGCTTTCCATCTGTTTCCACTCTCTCTTCCTCACTCTAACTGCCTGAATTCAGGCCCTTGAATGTCTCTTGCCTGGGTGGTATGCAACAGCCTCCTCCCAGTGTTGCTGTTCTGTCTGGTGACCCCCGGATACCTCTAGCCTGCTTCCTGAGATATCTTTCTGAAGATACCTGCCTGTCATGACTCTTCCACACTATCCATTGGTTAGAAGATAAAGTTCAAAATCTTTACTTTGCAAATAAAGCCTTTTGTTTGGCTCCTGTTTATGTCTCTGCCTGCACCACTCTTCCCCCTCGCTGTTCCCTAACACAACTCAGCCATGTAGGGGTGCAGAACAACCTGGGGTCCCCAGAATCTGGCTGTGTGATGGAAACTGCTGTTGACTCTGCCTGGGATGCCTCACCCCACTTCTGCTGCCAGCTGACCCCTACAGGTCCTTCCCACAGCCTTTTGAAATTGTTTTTAAAATAGACTTCATGTTTTAGAACAGTTTTAGGTTCATAGCAAAATGGAGCAGAAGGTATAGAGATTTCCCATTTACATCTGTCCCCATGTACACACTCACAGCCTCCCCCATTGTCAGCCTGGGGTTCACAATTGGTGTATATTGGGGTAGTTTACCTTGGGGTTCACTCTTGATTGTGTACATTCTGTGGATATGGGCGAATGTATAATGACATGTATCCACCATTATGGTGTCATACAGAGTATTTTCATGGCCCTAAAAACCCTCTGTGCTCTGCCTGTTCATACCAGATAGCCCTTTTCCAGAAAAGATCAAGTCTCTTCCCAGCTAACTCTAATCTTCTGCAATGATGACACTGTCTTAGTATTGCCAGCTCCTAGCACAGACAATTGCTTGCCATTCTATATGTTATTAATAAGTGTTCAATGAATGAATGAATGAGTTAGCATGTCTTTTAAATACCAAATCATGTAACTGAACCAAAGGGGAAAGCATACTTCATTAGGTATTTTTGGGTCTCCTCCCACCTGCTCATTTGTATTATAAAATTCACTTGACTGCAGTAGATTTCCTGCCAAGAAGCAATTAGACCCCTGGAAATCTGCCTAGTTTGAACTTGGGAACACTCCTGTGTATTGATCAAAATGTGCAGACTTCTCCAGTGGTAGTGCATTATTCTCAGCCTACTACAATTTGTTTCTTCCAAAGACTTAGCCTTGCTAGCTGGTTCTAGTTTTGTTTTTAATAAAAATTCATCATTCTTCTTTAAAAAGAAAGGCTGAGTTGTAGAGTGCACAGTCACCCACAGACTTGCTTAACGTAAAAGGAGAAGGTCCCGTGAGCCTGAAACCTGTCACAGCTGCACCCGGCAGTTTGCTTGTGTCTGAGCTGGATGGGGTCCAGGGCTCTTTTCTCCTTGTCACAGGCTCCTCTGGAGACTGTCCAGAGCCCTGCCCTTGGAGAGGCTCCAGTTCTCATTGCTTGAAAGAACAGGTCAGGGAGAGGTCACGGCCCCCAAGCTGGAGTGGTGCAGGTGCGAGACTCTGTTGCTATACTGATGACAAGGATACCTGTCTTTGGGTTGGGAAGAGCTAGGAGGCCAGTTATGGAACCATGGCGTTTTATCATTGGGTGGTACTCAGAGACTGTTTAAGGTTGGCTACATTGTTGAGCTCTTGAGCTTGAATCAAAACCTTTCTCAAGCTCTCCTGCCTCGTGTACTTCTGTCCCTTCCACTCATCACATCTGGGGTGACTGAAACTTCCCTAGGACCCCAGCTTGCTCACTTCCTCAACACCGAGAGTTAACAGACAATGTGATTGGAAGAATCCAATTCTGGTGCTACACGGGCCTGGGTTGGGCCTCCTCCAGTTTTTTGAGGTTGTTTTCTCAATAAAACAATGCCTACCTCAAGGAGTCATCCCAAAAATGAAATGATGTGTTTGAGAGTCCGTAGTGGCCCCCGTTTGAGAGGCCGCAGTGGCCCCCATTTGAGAGTCTGTAGTGGCCCCCGTTTGAGAGTCTGCAGTGGCCCCCATTTGAGAGTCTGTAGTGGCCCCTCAGGAAACTGCTCACCCACTTCTCTGTGTTTCTTTTCCATTAAGTGGATTTTTTGCATGTGCCTGTCTGGTTAGTGGCATCATGCTCAGGAAGTCCTAACTGCTGGTCCTGCTATGTGAAAGGCCCTCTGGAAAATGCTTTTACTTTACCATCTTCTTTGTCACGTCCAGGCATGGATTCTCCAGGCTGTGGGTTTCATTTCCTCTATGTTGAACCTGCCCTGAGAACAAGACCATCTCACCCATAACGTGTGGGAGAGGAGAGACGGAGGAAGAGGTGGAGAAAAGGAGGGAAGAAGGGAATGATCTCACTGGCAAGTCTAGTGTGCTAGCCCCGGGCAGGGACGAGGTGAAGAACTTGTTTTCCTGCCCAGTGTTGCTGTTGTGTTGAGGCAGGCCCGAGCCAGCGGGGGCTGCGCAGACAGGGGTGCCGATGAGGAGCCAGGTAGCTATTGCAGCGGGAGGCTCACTCTGACCACATCTATGAGCCCCAGGACCAGTTGGGTAAAATGACCACTGATGCTGTTTGAAAACTCATTTGATGTAAATGGACTGGTTTTCACAGATCCCCTTAAATTCTGGAATTGAGAATTAACACTTTAATTCATTTTCCTCTCATTCCTTATCCCTTCTGCCTATACACTTCCACCTTCCAGCAGCCATGCTTTTACATTGAGGTGGTTAACATTTACATCCTATGCTGTAACCATTGTCCATGTTTTATTCATAAGCTTATTCTAAACCCTCAAAATCAGTAGGTAATGCTTACACTATTACAGCTAAAAAAAGCACTCTTCAGTGCTGGACCAAGCTGTTGGTTAGGACTATGTTTCCTTCTAAGTAGGCCCAACTTGACCCAGGAGGCACTTGAAGAGAGTGTATTTACCATCAAAGACATATGGATTCTCCTTGAACTCAAACAACTGCCAGCCTAAAATCATATTATGTTACTCTTTACTTCATATTTGGACCTGACATTCTTGAATAGCATTTTTATTTTTCTTAGCATTTCCTTTTTTTCCCCCAGGTGTCATGCACTTTATTATAATGTTGAGTTTTTGCATCTTCTCCATTTTGGGAAATATTCTGTTATTCATGTTTCTCATTCCAGACTGATTTTTCTCAAGATCTGAGGCTTACCTGCCCCCTTGGGGGCTTTTCTTTACTCCTTGCCTGAGTTAGATCCATGTTTCCTAGATCCCATGTCTTTGTGTTTTGTGGTTTATGCCTTATTTAAACCACATTTACCTTAATTAACCACCCGCTGCCACCCCAAGAGAGAATGAAAAGTAAATTGTCTGATTTATTGGGAATATCTTAAAATACACGTATTTCACTTCGCACTTGATTGCTGGTTTCTCGACATGTAGGATTCTCTAGGGAACAGTTTTCTCTCAGAACTTGAAGGGAAAGCTCATTGTGTCCCTGGGTTCAGCTTGGCTGATGTCAGCCTGATTTGCACACCTTTGTAGGTAACTGATTTTTTTTTTTTCCCTCTTAAAATATCTCTTCATCTTGGGTATTTGCAGATCCGTCTGCACATGGGTCTTTCCTCACGGCCATCTTCGTTGGCGAGTTTCTTTCCATCTGAGAACTCACCTCCTTTAGACCTGAGGAATTTGGTTTTAGCATTGCCAATCTTTTCCCCTTCACTTATTTCCCTTCTTTCTGGAACCCTAGTCTCTGAATGTTGGGCCTCCTAAACTGGTACTCTGTATCTTGTATATTGTCTTTGTTTTTGTGACACAGATAATTTTGGCAACATTCTACTAATTAGAGAAGCTGTGTATATTGTACAGCAATAACAGAAATTACAAGTAGGAGTAATTATAAGATGCTGTAATTGGAAGAGGCAGGAGGGAACAGACTCAAAGCCAAAATGAAGGCTTTATTTTTAGGAAGGAAAAGGAATGCTTCTTACTGACTGAGAGAAAAGGAGCCAAGAATGAGTCAAGATACAGAAAAATTCTAGGACAAGGGGAGGAGTTAATTCAAGTTTCTTGGCCTTGATAATCCTATAAAGTAGAAGTTGAGGTCATCTACTTGGACTGAAGACTCAGGGCATTAAAAGGTAAGAAACATCTGCTGAGGCAGCAAATTGTGAATGGAGTTTGGCACAGAAACCTTAAAGACCCATCTTAAGTTATATAGGATGTATCTGGGACCAGTTGGCCTGGTTTTGTAACATCCAATAATTAGAACCTGTAATCAGGAGTGAGACTGAAATTTGGCAAGGCAAGCATGGTAACAGGACATCAGTGAGGGAACTCAACCAAGGCAAAATATTTTCCTAAGTGATGAGAGATCAGCTAAATAATCTTGACTTTATCCAAGTCTGTGACTTTACGTTTTCTCGGTGTCCCTCCCCTCTCCCTCTGTCACCATCCCCATGCCAAAATTGGTCTCAGGAAGAACCAAGACAAAAAGGAAGTTGGACACTTTTAGTCCCCAAATTTGAGGGTCTCTGCTAAAATCTTTGCATTTACAGCAAGTCTGTTTTCAAACATTATCTTTGGATGACCATCATAAAACCAAAATCTCACCCAAGAGAGTAATTCATCTTGCATGCAGAATTTCCAGGTGACTGTGGCTTGGATCTAGGAGCAGAGTCTAGATAAGCCAAATTTATCCACATTCGTGGATGTTACAATGTTGAGGCTGGAAGAAACCTTAGAGGTCACACTGAGCAGTTTTGCAATGGCCTCCTTTTTGAATCTTGTTATTTTTAATGAAATATCTTTTTTAAATGAACTCTTCTACTGAAGCCAATTACTACAGCCTCTTATGAAATCTTAGTCATCAGAGAGTTACCTGCTTGTGTTCTGGTCCCGCCAATGCTTATATGCCCTTCAGGTCAAGTGCAGGTTGGTTGTGCAGATTTTCCAGCCTACCATCCTCGGAACTGCTGGATACTGTGTTTGCCTAGTGAAAAAAGAAAACTTTTCTTGCAAGAGGACTGATCATTCTCTGCCTCTTCTTGGTCATCAATTATGTTAGTTATAATTAAATTAGGTATTTGATAGGCATGCCAGTAAAACAGCTTGTTATAATTTACCAAATGAAATAGTCTTAATGATTAATTATAAAGTCATTTAAAAATTGTATCTGTATTCTCTGAATAGTTTTATTTTAAAATGAGTTGATTGGCATTATTGGATTTGATTTTATTTATTAGAAGTACATTTATGTTTTGACATACTTTTTTTTAAGAGGTACATGTAAAAATTTTTATAGAATACATTGAATCACTTTTTAAGTGGTGATTTATTTTTATTTCTTCAGGAAACTTTTATCAGAAAACCAAACTATGTTTTGGCATATGTAAATAAACATGCTCCATTCATTTGTAAAGCAGTTCTTTATGAATGAAAAGAGTTCTTCTGAGAACTCTTGATAATCATGATCAATTTTTATGGGTCTTTGATAAAGTCTGCAACTTGCTTGAGTCTGTGATTAGGAACTTTATATATATATATACATATATATATATTTATTTATACAAAGTCATGTCAGTCTAAACAAAAGCATATTCTAGCACTATACTGAAAGCTTTTTGTAGCTGTTCTTTTCAAATTGTATTTGGAGCAAGTTCACTAAATATATGAAAAAATTTGATGGGGTTTTGGTCATGTTCTATTTTTGGTTTATAATGGTGTTACTAGGTTGATCATGCATTTCATGTGCCAAATTTTGACTTTGAGTTTAAAAAGAAAAAAGAGAAAGAAACCAATCCATCATCATCAAAAGACAGACAGAGCTGTATCATCAGAAAAATGTGCTGTTGATGAAGGCATATTGAGCCTGACTTCCCAAATCGTTCTGAGCCGTGTAGCATGGGAGTATGTGGACAACATGCTTTATCTATTTACAGCCATGTTTCTCCACAGTCTAAACTCTTATTGCCTAAGAAGTTGTCATTTACATTCTACTCTTGGGACTTTTTTTTTTCTATGTTCACCAGACCTCTTACACTACTGGTACTTAAATTAAGGGAAGTAACATGTAGAAGTAAATCTCCTAGTCTTCTGGAGAATTCTTGTGCCAAAAACCTGCTCTTTCTTTTTCTTTCCTTTCCACCTTCCTTCTTTTTCACTATTATGCCTTTACTTGACTTGTTCTCTTTTAATTTCTCCAGAGTAGTTTACCTATAACAATTTTTCTTTTACTCTAACGTTTTAGCAAGGAAAGGCCCTTTTTCATTGTCTGGGATCTTCTAGATTGACTGATTTTCTTTAAAACCTTTACAGGCACCACGCTATTGAAAACTCAACCCCTAACGGACGGGGTCCTCATACAGAGCCCCGGGGCCTTACGCGTAGGCCCTCAGCCCCCTCCCCTCCCCGTCCTCTGCCCATCATGTCAGTCCATGCTGGTGCACCAGCACAGGCTTCCGGCGGAAGCGGTGCGGAGGCCCCTCCATCGGCCCTGCTGCTTCCTGCTTCCTCCTCTTATTTCCACCCAAGGAGACATCTTGTCCTGAGCGCAGGGGTCTTTGGCTCCAGAAAGGAATTACCTGATGACCTCAGGCAAGATCTTTAACCTCTTTGAGATTGTTTCCTTCTCTGTAAGTGGAAGTAACATTTACCTCATAACCAAGATGAGAAATTTTAAAAAAGAATTTATGTGAACAGCTATGTACAGTTGCTGGCACGTAGGATGTGCTTAAATTATTGACAGCGGCTTCTTCCCTTTCTCTCTCTCCCTAGTTACCCTCCTTCCCCACTCCTCACCTGCTATGGCGGCCTAGAAGCTCTGCCCTGGCTTGTCCACCTCACGCAGCTCCTGGAGGGGAGCCCGTAGCACCGTGTTCCCCAGGGGGAGGGGAGGAAAGACCTGCTTGCCTTCTGCCGCTCTGGACACCCATTCCCACTAGGTCATGGTCAAAAACAGCTTCTAATCTGTGATATGCCAACGTGTAAAGAATCACCACAGAACAAAAGTAACATTAGTTTGCTAGTATTTGTATTAAATTATTTCAAAATAACTTAAAGGAAAGAGGATCTGATTTGAAGCTCAGCCCTTCAGGATTTATGGCAATTCCTACACAGCAATTCTAACATCAAAAATAAGTTTTGTTAAAAAAAACACGAAAGTCTCTCTGTGGACTGCCATTTAGTATTTGGAAGGCCTTTTCCCACCTGCCCCTAAAAAGTACGTGGGAATATGTCCTGCTCAGTTGGTTCTGCCCCAGCTGCCCATGAGCATGGTAACTTAGAGAGGCTAGGCTCCCTTCTGCTGAGAGCCCCCCGCCCCTAACATACGGCTGACATGGAGTTGTCCAATGCATGTACAGAGCCCTCTACGGAGCCTGGTCTACTGCAAATGGCAGGGACTACGGTGGCACCAGAACTCCCTGCTCCCCGTGTCACCACCATCTCACACCAGCAAACACATGTCTTAGACTCAGTTATACTTTACATCATTGAGAAGTTGGAAAACTGAATTCTCAAAGTTACCAGCGAGGTTCAAACACACCCGAGGTCAAGCTCTTAACAGGCAATCTAATTGGATTAGCAAGGTCTCAATGGGTTTGGTGGGAGAGGAATTGCCTCCAACAGAGAGTGCCGAGATTTGAAGACAGAAGTCTGACTGGCCGGCTTGCATGAGCGTATCATACTTTCTCTGAATGGGACCCTGATGCGCTCTCACAGCGGGAGCTCAGGCCCTGCGTGGAAGGCTCATGTCCCGGGGAAGCTGCTCCCAGTGCCTTGCCCCATGCTCTGCCCACTCCCGCCCAGTTCTCAGAGCTAAGGCCCTTTTGTGCTGTCATCCCTCAGGTGGAATTTGGTCCTGACTGAGAGAACAACCAGCCACAAGCAGGACACACGCAGGACAATAGCTATTTCACTCCGATTCCCTTGTGTCCACATAGCAGACAGAACTCAAGAATAGAAGGGGCAAAAGAGAGGTACATGGTTCCTCCCCCTTTTTCCCTCTTTCATTACTTTTCAAGCCCCAGCAACAGCCACAGCTAGTAGCAAATTCCAAGGAGCCTGTACTTGCTGGACTTGTTTGGGTTATAGATGAAACCTTACGAAGATTTCCCTAAGCATTTTCCTTGTCAGTAACTAGGCTGAAGTTTGTTCTGGTTAGTTTTAAGGACAGTTGACATCCCATATTATACTAGTTAGGCTGAAGCTTTAAACTTCAAAGTTGATTTGAGATTATTCTAATTGCTTACATTTTTCTAACACAGGGATGCTTCCTACAGTCTTTTTTAAGTATGCAAGTTGCTTTTCAGCGTGTTTCCTCGGGGTCAGATGCAGCGTGACCCTAACCTGCCCGACCCCACAGAGCACGTGACTGGTTATTACCCTGTGCCTGTGTGTGCGCTGAGAAGGGAGGAAGGACAAGGAGCAGGGAAGAAAAAGCAGAGTCTGGTTTGTGACAACTGAGAAGCAGGAGGACAAAAGAACCGTGTTCTTTTGGGGGTGGGGTGGGGAGCACGGTGGTGATCGTCTTCTAATCAGGCCCCACTGTAGACTCAGGCAACGGCCCGGCCCTGGACCTAGTGCTTCCCACTGGAGCCCAAGGGACATGCCACCCGGAGCCTGTACTCCTCCACATACACCACATTCTGGGTACCCAAGACCCTGCAGTTCCTCTCCCAAACCACCCAAATCCACTTCCAGGGTCTGAATGAGCCTCTGCCCCAGATGCAGGGACCAAGCCACAGATGGTGCCCTTCAAGGTCAGAGGGTGGCTGGGGAGCAGCTGTCTCCTAGGGCTGTGGACAGAATTTTAACATGTCCTCTCGGGTATCCATCTGGAGTGAGCAAGGTCCCCTGGGGTGTGAATGCTGGGGTAGGGTGCAGGCAGAGGTAGAAAAAGGAAGGTTCACCTCTCTATTCTCATTCACATTCCAGAGAGGTCTCCAAAGAGTTTGAGAATCCTAAATTTAAGCTTGGTGTTCCAGCTCGAACTTCCTGTCTTTGTCAGCTCGAGCTGCTATAACAAAATGCCTATAGAGTGGGTGCTTATAGACATCAGAAATGCTTTTCTCACAGCTCTGGAGGCTGGAAGGCTGAGATCAGGGTGCTGGCATGGTTGGGTCTAGGGGTGCTCTCTTCTGGACTGCAGACGGCAGACCTCTTCTTGTATCCTCACGTGTTAGAAAGTGAGCTCACTCTCTGACCTCTTCCTATAAGGATGCTAATCTTATTCATGAGGGCTCCACCCTTGTGACCTAATTGCCTCCTAAATGACCCACCTGCAAATATCACCATCCTGGGATTAGGACTCCAACACATGAGTTAGCTGGGGACACGAACATTCAGTCCATTGCATTGACCATCTCTTTTTTTCTAGGTAGGAAGATGGAACATACTTTATTTAAAATTTACTATCGATGTATGCCTTTTACCATTTAGGTACATGGTGTGTGGGCCTGTATTTGTTCACAAAATGCAGCCTGCTACAAACCCAAGTGCTGTAATATTGAACAAGTCTGGAGTTCTTCACACAGAATTTGGAGACCTAGGGTTGGAAGAAGACTGTCCGTGTCCAGAAGCCACCTGCACTGGACTGCCTGCCATGCACTTGCCCCTCCCACATCCACACCACGTGGTTGCCTGGCCTCTGCACCTGGGGAAAGCAGCTTCCTCTCTTTCCTGGCAGCCCACTTCATCTTTACCTGGTTCTGAAGTAGTTCCCACTTCTCTTAAATCATTTCCACTGTGGTATTATCTAGTACATTCCAGAAAGGTGGCAGCAGGCCAGGCAAGGAGTTGCAAGTCAGAGTGAGCATAGGAACCAGCCCTTTCCATCAGGAGATAGGGTGTGGCTCCAGGGTGACGAGCATGGACAGGCCTAAACAGTGATGTGCCATCAAACTCAAGGTGATAGTTCATTCTGTGGGCCTGCTCAGTGCTGTGCACACGTGTGTACATGTACGGTGGTGAGCGAAATTCCAGATATGAGTCCTGCCCTGATGGCATGTCAGCCAAATGCATATGCAAAGTCATGGTTGAGGAGACAAGTGAAGCCCTTTGAATCAAAAGACATGTCATCTCTCTGTGGCTAGTGTTTCCTAAATATAAGTCGCAAAATTTCCAGAGAGCACATGCAAGGAAGGCCATTGGATTCATTGAATAGTGCCTTTTGAACATGACAGAAAATACAGGTGTTGGTCAGGAAGGCGTTGCAGTGCTCTTTAATGGTGTCCTTTCTTGTGTAAGCAGTGTTTTCTAATCTGCTGTATCATGTGACCTGCACACACTCACCTAAGTGATCCTTAAAGAGCACCTTGCCCCCACCATGGCTGACTGTGTCCCACCGCTGAGCCCTCGCCATCCTGGCCACCAGGTGAGTGGGGTGGCAGCCCATTTTGTGGCAGGAGACTGGCTAGGAGGTGCCAGCTGGAGCAGGCGGCCCTGTGTGGACCACGCTGGCCTCTGGGAGCCTGGCAACAGTGCAGCGTTTCCACTCAGTGTTCCTCAAACCACCTATGGGTTTGACCTGCCTTATTTAAATTTCCAGTCTCTTGCAGATAAATAAATACAATATAATAAAAACAAACTACTAAAAGAATGAAGTGGAACAGAAAGACATGCCAAACACACACCTTAACTTTTTATCATTAGATGCAACACACATGCAGTATTTCTGATAAATAGCTTTAAAAGTCTCTAAATGCCTTTTCTCCCAGTTTCTGTTCTTCCCTCTTGGCAAACTGGCCCCAGGTCACAGACCACACTTGGGTAGCACTTCTAAATGACAAGTGAAGGCCAAAGCCCAGGTTTAAAATTGTAAATATGTGTATGTACAGTTACGAGGTTTTCATTAGCTTTTCAGAAAACAAAAAATGAAAATCAATGTGCATCATATTCAGTATGCATTACTTGAAATTTTTTCAAGTCTTTTCCAGTGACCAGACACATTTGCCTTAGTTGTAATCCCCAAGTGTTTACATTCTTCTTGTATTCACTGGCCCTTTCCTCATGCTTGTGTCCGCAGAGCACTGCCTGGGTCCCGCCGTTCTCCCCTGCCGCCTGGTCGCCGTCCCAGCTTTCACTGTCCTCCCCTCACCATCCATCCCCATCCAAGTCAAGTCCCACCGGGTGCCCAGAGGGGCCTTGCCGAGTCATAAACCTGGCCTCCTTCCTTCCAGTGGCCTCAGTTCCCATAGGATGGTGGCTATGTTTCTCTTCCGCCTGCTCTGGCCCCTGCTTGCCTCTCTGGCTTCATGTCTTACTTTGTTCCCAAAATCTGATTCTTCCCACCCCACACAGGTGCATCAGCCTTGCTGAGCTCCACGCTGTTCTGGAAGGCCCCTTTCCTGCCTCCCTGCAGCCCAGGGTACTGATGAACCAGCCAGCACCCAGCCCTCAGTGAGTAGTAGGCAAGTGTTCGTATGGAGAACTACCCGTTTTACTGCATTTCCCCAGGTGGTCTTCTATCATAAACAGTGCTGACTTAGACACTTTCTTACATTCTGTGATGGTGTTTTTTTCGTCCTATATAACAATAGAGTCTTGCAGCAGTAACTTCTTTCATGTTCCTAGACCTTATTCCGATGTGTGTGTGCCAGGGAGGGGGTCTTCCCACACACATGCCAACAATTCTCGAACACCAGCAGGGTGTTGGAGAACTCAATTCTGATGCTGTCTGCTCAGAGACAGCACCAGGTTGCCCAGGTTAAGGGCTCCATCCTACAAGACTGCCCTCCACCCCCAGCTCCAGATGCTGATCACAAGCCCCAGGCAGTTACCTGTGCTTCTGACTTACTGGCTACAGATTGGAGGTTCCCACGAGCTTCCCCTTACGTTTGATTAATTTGCCAGAGAGGCTCACAGAACTCAGGAAAACACTTAACGCTTACCAGTTTAATAAAGGATACCATAAATGATACAAGCTAACAGCCAGATGAAGAGAGACATAGGGCAGGGTCCCAAATAAAGGAGCTTCTGTCCTGGCGACACATGGAGGCATCCAGTTTCCCAAGCGTAGAAGCTCTCTGGGACTGAGAAGCAGGATCTGAGAGCACGATGAGCTCTTCCCAGGAGTTTATGTGAGGGCTTCATTGCACAGTCATGATTGACTAAATTATTGGCCATTGGCTGATTCAACCTCCAGCCCCTGCCCTTGGTGGGGTCCAAAAGTCTCTCATAAACGACAAGATACCCATGTCACCTTTAAGACTGCAGTGTTTTCAGGAACTGTGGATGAAGACTACATATACCTGGGAAACATGTATTTGGTGATGTGAATGACCAAATATGTATTTCTTATGATTCATTATATCGCACAATCTATCCTAATATAGGAATTAATTCCCCCCAAGTAGGATTAGAGAGTCTCAGATCATGGACCCTTCTGCATATGGCCAAACTGTTTTCCAGAAGGGCGAGCCATGTTTCAGCAACAGCATAAATAAATCCTGAATTGTAACTCAGAAAAATTGTACCAGTACTGGCCCCAAGTTAAGTTTATAATCTAAAGCATACAGAGTGTTCTCATGTTGGTAATAGACAATGTCAAACTAATCGGCTTTCTGCTTTAGATGTTAGCTGTGCAAAGGCAAGAAGGGCCTGTCTTCCAACATTCTTGTATCGTAAAAGAGGGCGCACATAATCCAAACATGATGGCAGTGATGTTAATGAGGCCCAATCTGATGCTGAGAGGTGAGTAGAAGTTAAGCTAAAAGGTTTATTGATGGAGGGTGTCCAAACCTATGTGTCCATCAAAGATGGAGATGTAGAGTAACAAAAATAGCCAACTCAACTGTGTAAGACATGCCTAAGCATGCTGGTAGCAGAAGGGTGACATGGATGTTCCAAAAACAGGGTCTTTGATTATTTGTCACAAGAATATCCTAACTACCATGGGTGCTTATCATAATCATGCCAGCACCATGAGCCCTTGTGAATTTTCACAACTGTATGAGCTGGTGCCAGGCTGGTATCATCCCTCTGTGTGGAGGAGAAGACTAAAGCACAAGGAGATTGAGTAGCTCACTGAAGGTGGTGAGTACCCGACACACAGTGAAGCTGAGGCTCCATCCCAGAAACTCCAAACCTCCCACCCCACCTTGACAATATGTTTCACTTCTGAATTGGCCTGACTTGATGTAAAAGTTCTTTTTCGGGCAGTTGTTATTATTTTGTTGTTACAGAAAAGTTGCAGGTTCAATACAAGGAGCTCTTCCTGAGCCATTTGGAAGTAGTTGTCAACCTGATCTCCCATCACCCCCAAATCCCAGGTAATATCTCCATAAAATAAGGATGTCTTCTAGGTAATCACATCAAACTGTCAGGATCTGGGTGTTAGCACCCAGGTAACCCCAAGATGCCGTTTAAATTTCCTATTTGTCCCAGTGATGTCCTTTGTAGTTAAAGGATCCAGTTAAGGCTTGCACGCTGGAAATGGTGGTCTTAGCTCTTGCGTCTCCTTCAGTCTAGACAGCTCCTCAATCTGTCCTGGACTCTCATGATCTGGACGTGTTTGAAGGGTACAGGCCAGTCATTTTGTAAAATGTCTCCCTCAGTCTTGCTTTGTGATGTTTCCTCAAGATTGGATACAGGTTGTGCAAAATGTTTTAATTGTGGCAAAATACACATAACATAAAATGCTCCAACGTAACCATTTCTAAATGTACCACTGAGTTTATCTGTGCTGTTGTGCTAGTGTTCTTACCTGAGTGTCCTAGATGGTTTGGGTGGGTTAGAACCCCTGGGGGGAACACAGCCTCAGCAGGCCCCCCACCCTGTCCCTGCTTTCCCCTGGTGTGGCCCCAGCCCCGTGTGAGCCTCCCCAGGGCATTTGTCACACAACATTCTTCACATGCCACCTATGAGTCTGCCCCCCCAAGAAAATACACTTTCTTGAATATCTTGTATGTAGCACATAGTAGGTATCCCATGAGTGATGACTGAATGAAGTAGACTATTTGGGCTAAATAATGGAGGATAGAGTAATTTGATCTTCCAGGAGCATAACAGTGTACCAAAATGATGTCACTGCTGAATCAGTCAGTGCTCCATAAAGTCTGTATTGATTTTTTTAGCCAAAATGTGACCTTAAGAGATTCCTCCTAAGGGAAATGGAGCCAGATGATTATTTTCTGTGCCTTCGTAATGGAATTCACAGGGCATTCAGTCAGATTTTCTTAAAGTGCTTGTTCTACATGACCTCACAGAAAATATGAGGCCAATCTAGGCGTGGCCCCACTTCAGTGAAGAGGTCACATCTAAGAAAGTGCAGTTGAGTGTAGCACTAGTACCCTGAAGTAATAAACAACCTGGAATTTTCTGGGTAGATCCCTGAATTGGCAAAGATGGTGTCTTTAGCCCTTTGAGGAGCCAAGTCTCTGAATCTTATGTGCTGTGGAAAAATGCAGTCGGGCAGGCGCTGACCCAGCGTGCGTCAGCTCTTCTGAATAGTAGGACTGTTGTGGCCCCTGCCAGCATATGTGTGAGTTAAATTCAGGTTTCATTGGCATTGACACTGTGAATTAGCTTCTTTTCTTTTCACAAACAGACTACTCAGGTCACTAACTTGTATGTAAAACAATCCAGAGGTAAGCATTTTCCAGAAAGTGCTAGTTCTTGGAATTCTGCTTTCAAGTAGTCAAACCAGGCAAGTAAACCTAGCCACAATATTTTTAACTCTTGGAGGAAGATGAAACTATTCAGATGTGTTTTAGTTTGCATACAGAGCATTAAGAAAGTATTTCAAATAAATAGGATATGCACTTACTAAAGAGAATTTCCTGATACTGGAGAAAGTGGAATAGATTGGGAACTTTTATCCTGTGTTGACACTGATCATGATTTCAGCACAGCATTAGTTTATAAGTACAGTTGACCCTCAAGCAATGCAGGGTTTAGGGGCAGCAATCCCCCACTTAGTTGAAAATCTGAGTATAACTTTTGATTCTCCGAACACTTTATTACTAATAGCCTACTGTTGATCAGAAGCCTTACCAATAACAGTCAAATTAACACATATGCTGTATGTTATATGCATTATGTACTGTATTTTTACAATAAGCTAGAGAAGTGAAAATAGTTTTTCAAATCATTGCGCATCTCCAAAAAATTTTCCAATATATTTAGAAAAAAATCCATCTCTAAGTGGACCCATACAGTTCAAACCCGTTGTTGTTCAAGGGTCCACTGTACAGATTTCTCCTATTCCTGAGAGTAGAACATTGCTATGAAGCCTGTCATGAACCAAAAATGGTGGAAAGCAAAGGAGCAATTAGCATTAACCTATGTGGAGACATTTTTTGAGTGTCCCCAGACCCAAAATAAAAGTTCTCTCAGGCTTTTCTGATACCTTAGAACACATCTTGCTAACATATACACAAAAGAAATCGAGATAAAGCGCAGATGCTCACAGTCCCAGTTGAAAGGCATGTTGGCTTGATGCTGAGTGCAGTTCCTGGGGAAGGAACTGGGGTGGGGGGCACCCTGGCTGCTTGGGGCTCCAGCTGCCTCCATCACAGCTGACTACAAAACAAACACTGAGCCCTATTTCTGCTTTTCACCTTTTCTCTTAAAAGAGAAAATCACCTTTGGATTTATCTCAGTTAGTAAAAACAGGTAGTTAGGTTTAATGCACGTCTTCTGTAAAAGCCAAGTGGCAAAACGCTAGCCTTCAAAAAGCAGGAAATACCTGTAGGTAGAATGGCTTTGCTGGATGTTACTCTTGGTCCTTTATTTCACCACTCCTTCTCCATTGAGCTTCCCCCGGGCACTCCCTGTGCTTCCCAAACAGATGTATCATTCTTCTGACAGCCTTATAAAAGCATGTTGATAATTCTGATTTTTAACACATTATTTTCTTTGTGTTGTCACTTCAAGCAAATCTTCTTCTGGTACATTTCAAGTTTTATATTAAGAATGTAAATTATTAAAGAATTGCAAAATTCTTTCCATTATGAAGCCCTGTTTTCATCATTTAAAACTTCACAACAGTCCTCCTTCCATAAAGATGTTTTCATGTAAATGAATGTCCTGCAAAAAATCAATATCAGTATGGATACTCTCTTCTTTTTCCTCGATTTTTATTCTTATTCTCTATTACCTGTTTGTTCTAAGTGTAAAAAATGGAGAAATGATAAAGGAAAGGAAGATCCTGCTTTTAAATTCTTACAGAAGTTAAGTTGGTGTCCTTACATGAAACAGTTACAGGAGGAGTTTTAAAATTAGCCTTCTCACAGAAACTTCTAGCTTCTTCCAGTGCAGGTTCTTCCTTACTAGCACCTTCTTGGACTGCGTGCATCTATGCCAGTATGTGCCTCGGGCCAGCCCTAAATCCTGCAAGGTCTATTACTAACTTAAAATGCCTAGAACCTGACTTCTTGTACTAAAAGGTAAATTTGGAGGAAATTTTCTTTAGTGATCTTAACCCTGTCTTGGATCAGAGGCTGAGACCTGAATGAGCTCACCAGTGTTTCCTTTAAATAATGTTTACCAACTTACCACAGAAATCTGAAGGCATGTTGTACACCCAAGTGGTGCCTTTTTTTGGTTCTCTCTTAAGGGTTTACAGGAAGGTGTTTGGGGGTACATCGTTCCTGGGTAACAGTCAGAGGGCATGAACATGCATGTTAATGTTGCCAGTTCTGAGGTGTATGACCTGGGGCAGGTAATCTGATCTCACCAAGCCTCATTTCTGAGGGTAAGGATAAGAATTCTTCCCTGTGTCCTCTCAAGGGTTTCAGGAAACTCAAATGAGTTAATACACATGAAAAGACCTTGTAAACTGCAAAGTGTAGGTTGAATGTAACTTAGAATCATTGTCAGCCAAAGCGTGCATAATAAACTGGAACATGTGAGCTATGCTTGCAGAAGAACGTCAGGACCTTCTGTGAGACTCAGTTCCGGATATTTTGACTGACTTAATCCACTGGAACAAAGGGATATTTGAGAGTGTGGCATTGAAAGCATTAGGCTGATTAAACCAGTACCAGCAGGACGTTTGTGCACCTTACAGACAAGTTCTTTATCTTCTCCCTTGCCTGTGAAACACCTGCATGATAGGATTGATCATTGAGCTTGACATTAAGTTGCATTTGTCTGAACCCATTCATGAGCCTATCAACTATTATCCAGAACAAACAGGGTTTGATGAGAGTTCTTAAGAAAGAATCCTGTGCTGGAAATCAGACTCAAGTTGTATTAAGCTTCCTGATACTACTTAATTGGTCAGACAAATTTTCTTTTACTTTTTTCCCTAATTCTGGCCTCGTCCCAAATTTTCCAGTGTTTTCTGGAATAAGTGGGCTATATTATCCATCTCTGCATTCTCAGAATTTCCTGTGACTCTCCTGAGAATTTCATGCAGCTAGGATGATAGGAATTTATGATTTTTTATGATGATGATGATCACTTGGAAGCCTATTTTTAGTATTCAGGTGAAACTTTTTTATAGTGCTCCATTAGCATAGATATTAATACACTACACTTGAGTATTAATATATCTGCCCACTTTCCCACACTTGGTTCCATAAGCTGAATTGTATTATACGTGATTTTGATCTTTCCCATCTGTTAGCACCCTTTCAGTTCTCTGGATTCAGAGCATTAGAGCTGAAGGAATCTTTACCATTGATTTTGCAACAAAGAGACTGAGAAAAAAAAAAAAAAAAAGAGACTGAGGTCCGGGGAGGCAGAATGTTCTGCCCCATGCAGAATGACTTATTTTTTGTCAAAGCACAGATTAGAAACCAAAATGGACTCCTGGACCGGCATCCTTCCTAAGATGCCATAGCTCCTTGGGAAACCAGAGTAGACTCTGCTATTCAAAATCCTTAGATAGCCAAGTGTTCTATGGAGAAGAGCACATAGCAATTCTTATTGTTAGCAGTTTAATGTTTAACTACTTGAGGATCAGTGTCCAAAATGGACAGTCCAACTCTGCCTTAAGGATGATGATGGGTTTTTTTCTTGATAATTTCCTTTCTTGATAATTCTTGATAATGCCTTTTCTAGATCATTCCAGCTCATCAATCATCCAGAGTCTCAGTCTCTGTGTTCTGGGCAGGGCAGGTGGTGTCTAAGGTGAAAAACCGGGCCTAAGCTTGAGGCCTGCCTTCTTAGGAAAGGTGACTGGCCTTGCCAACCTTCTGATCTCCTCTGCTTTTCTCAAGCACATTTGTGTGTTTGACCGTGTGTGATACCTGCTCGGGGTGACATCTTCCTTAGTTGGCCAAATGTCTCGTGAATTGTCAGCAGCATTAAAAAAATTACGCTTCCTCCATCCGTAGTACGTGGGACCACAGGCACCTCCTTGACAGCTTGAACTTGTCAACAGAGCTTCCACCTGGTGTGATGGATCGTTCTTCACTATTTTAAGAATTTGTGTTAAGCTGGGTATAGTTTCATTGTCATCTTGCTGCAGATTCTGATTTTGAGTCAGACATCCAGGAGAATCTGGCATGACACGCAGCCTTAGTTCCTCATCTGTGAAAAAAAGAAATAGCACCTATCTCACAGAGCAGGTTGAGGATGAGAAGGGAAACTGAGTGCGGAGTACTTGCCTGAGAACCTGGCAGGTAGTAAGCTCTCAGTTTATGAGAGCAACTGTTCCCCATCCTCTTCACCATCGCCGTGATCATTGTTTGCTGCTACCTCTGTTAGCATCATCTTCTGTGGGAAATGGACATCACCTTTCTCATCTTTTAAGTACATTAAATGTTAAAATGTTTCTTTTAGTGTTTATTATTTTTAGAATTATCTGGAAATTTGAAAACCCACCCCCTGTACTTGCGAACAAAATATGTCATTCTGTTCAACATTTACCCCGGGCTTGGAAAGAAGTGCATTGTGATGGTGAAAGCCACATGCCAGGATTTTGAAGTGCTGGGTTAGGTTTTATTTCTGGCCTTCCCCTTGAGTCACTGCCTGACTTGAGCAATCACATGATGTGCACTGGTCTTTTCAGAGTGAAACAAAAGCATACAGGTTGCCACCTCCACACCTCATGGGATTGTCTGGGAGTTAGAAGTTCGTGCTTCTGAAATGGGTGGTAGGAATGAACCCTGCGAGCATGAGGTGTCTGAGTGACGTATCTGGTCCAAAGGACATTACCTTTACCAATAGCTCCTGTGTGGTCTTCGACCTTTAAGGTGCTGAAAGCATCCAGTGAGAACATCCTTCTCTACTTGGCCTTAGGCCTCTTGGGTCACATGGTTGGCCTGACGGAGGTCTGTTACACCGTAAGAAACAAGAACTTGGAGTGGGAAGTATTTGGTCTTCACCTGAAAGGTGGGCAGAGATGTTTCTCTGCTCCTGTTTTCCAGCATTTTGAAAATTATTCCAAATACTTTCCCTACTGACTGTATTGCAATAATTGCAAAAAGTAAACCATGTCCAAGAGATTTCTGTTGTATACCTTTAGTAACAGAGTACGAAAATTTTCATCAGAGACCTCCCTCTCTTGAAAAACTCAAAATTATGTGTTTTCAACTCTCGTGAATTACACATTTTATCATGAAAACTATCTTATACCATGTCTATTTAATATTAGTACAGGGAGTGCTGACCTTATTTTAAATCTCCTATCAATTCTTCACTCCTTTTTTTATTTTGAATTTTAAAAAAATAACTTATTTATGGAGGTCTTCAAATGCATGCCAAAGCAGGGGAGACAGTCCAGTGAACCCCAGGTACTCAACTCATCACCCAGTATCAACAGTGACCAACACACAGAATCCCCTCTTACCATCTTCACACTATAAAGAAATTTTAAACATACACCCAAGGATCATATCATTTCAATTGTGCACATTTCTAAGAGATAAGAACTCTTTTCTAAGGGGGAAAAAAAGCACTTTCTTAATATCAAATACCATTCTGTGTTCAAATTCCCCAATCACTTCATGAATCTGTTTTTATAATTAGTGTGTTTGAACCAGAATCCAAATAAATGCACCCATGCATTTAGTTGGTATATCTCTTCTGCCTCTAAATATCTGGGTTCCCCATCCATAGTCTTTTGTGTTAGAAGACACTGGGTCATTTGTCTGGTAGAATGTCCCGTAATCTGGAAGCAGCAATTGTATTCCATTAGCACCCTTTAGCACATCCCTATATCCCTCTGTTTACTGTAAACTCGGGTCTGGGAGCTTGGTCAGACTGCGTGTTTTGTGTGTTTTGTTTGTGTTTACAGGAAGTATTCTGTTACTGACTACTGCTGTACAGCAAGGGGCACATAGTGACTGGTGGTCTCTCCTGCTGTGTGTCAGGTGGAGCTGTCCCTAGATTACAGTGTGGTCTGCCTGATCCAGCTTATAAAGTTCCCCATCAGCTTTTCATCTCATGGTTTCAGCAGCCATTGCTGAGCCCTGCCTCTGTATTCATAATTTCAGTCACATGAAACCTCTCTTTGTGCACCCAATGTATAACATCTTCCAAAACTATTCCTTAGTAGTAGGTATTAGAAATACTGAATGATTCTAATAAAATAATGCTTTTTAGGTGAAAGTGCATGCTTCAAAATGTTTTCACTTTTCTGTATAGAACCACATACTTTTCAGGATGTTAACTAGAAAAATAAATACAATTCTAAGTCTCAAAGAAAGAAGATGAGTATGAGGAATAATTAGTCAAGAGTTGGCCTGTTTATTCTCTTCCCATAGACACCAACTAATGATGTGAAAATGTGCACTGTTTCCAAGAGATTTTTTTGTTTTGTTTTAAAGAGCACAGTAATTTTAAAGCATCTATCTTCCTTAGAGAACAAACAAATTGAGGCAATTTAAAGTACTCCATGTTCCGTTTGGTAGTAATGTAAAAAAAATCAATGGTTAAATATTGAATGCCCCTTTAAGTAAAGCATAACGGTGCACCATCTTATGGAGCAAGAATGTCTGCTTCTAATCCCCTTTGTATCCTTATCATACTTCTTGATTTCAGACCTCGCTGGTCTGAAAAGATTGTTGCTTTATAGCTTATCTGTTTTATTACAAGTAGATATGATTCTGGAATTGAATTCAGTATATTTGGATCATGAGCCTAGGACTGTGCCACCGGCTCCTCTACTAGAGAGTGTGTGATGTCCTTTAGAGCCCAGAAGCATTGGTCCATCTTGTGAATATATGGCCAGAAGTTAATTTGGGACCTAGACTTAAGAATTTAAATCTGTACCCAGGTTTCTGGGTTTTATATATCATTCCACTTTTTATGTGGAATAACCTTCATCAGAATCATTTCAGGAAATGAGAGAAGTAGGATATGGCTATGAGTCAGCTGTGGAAAACTGCAGCATGGAATGAATTAGTCAGAAGAAGGATCTCAGTGGCCAGCATGAGCTGTATGCTATCAGGAAGTGGTGTGACTTTCCATGATTTTATGTATTATAAATCCTGGGGCATAATGCTCCAGACACCTTGAGTCTTTTTTTTTTTTCAATCATAATTTTTAAGATAAAATTGGAAAGTACTGTGGAGCAAAAGTACCACAGCCCTTTCAGTCTTTGGCCATCCTGTCAGTTCAAGTGTCACCTACTGTCACCCCACTCCCACTCCATCAGGGGCAGGGACGCTTACACTACAGCTCTTTGGGGCTGCTAGGTCAAGTCTGAAAAGCGACTGCCCTTGAGACAGTCAGTGTTACAAAGGGGCAGCATCTGTCTCTTTCTTTTGTTTCTAGGACGTTTTCTGATGCCCCAGGTCTGGTTGTGTATAAAACCATGGCATGTATGGTTTGCAGGAGAGTTGCTCCTCCCTGTGTTGTGTGTTTTAGAAAGGTACTCTGAGGTTCAGACTATGGCAGCGTGTTCCAGTCTTCTATCATCTTGTTAAAGAAAGAAAAGAAAAACTAGTGAAAATGGGGCATTAAAAGTTTGAGTCATGTAAGATCTATAAAACTACATCTCTAGAGGAGAAGGCTGAAAATACATAGTCAACTAGTAATACTACACAAAGAGGAAAGTTAAGTTTGTTTTTTTATTAAATGCAGGTCAGCTCAAATATAATCAAGTCATCAAGTCACCTCTTCCATGTTTATTATGCTTGATTGCTTGATAGATACAGCATTCAATAATTATAGCTTGGGAAATACACACACACGTAAATATAAACATATATATTTGAACCAGCATATCTAATGGAAGAACTCTATTACGAATGGAGCCTGTGTGTGAGTGTCCACACTCCCCATTGACTATTGATGAAGCTTCTTGACTCTGATGCCCTTGGCAACCTGGTAAACACTCTCTGGGAGAATCCTGTAAGCCAGGTTTGCCTGGTTTGCCATTTGGAAATCTGGCAAGATTCCTATGGAGGATTATTGGCCCACAAGTTAAGCCAGGACAGTTTACTGTTCTTGTCATGTGGTATCACTCAGGGATCAAATGGTAAAAATCAGCACCTTCTCCCTCCCCTTCTCTCCTGGACCAGCACTTCTCAAACCCTGCTGAGTGCCCTCAGCTGAATGTTTCCCTTGAAATTCATGGGTTGAAATCCTAATCCCCAGTGTGATGGTGTTAGGAGGTGGGACCTTTGAGGGTGATTGGGTTATAAGGGTAGGACCCCCATGAATGCAATTAGTGCCTTTATCAAAGGGACCAGGGGAGCTCTCTCAATGCTTCCACCTTGTGAAAGACAGCACCTATGAATGGGGCACTGGGCCCTCACCAGACAGCAGATCTGCCAGTACCTTGATCTTGAATTTCCCAGCCTCCAGAACTGTGAGAAATAAACATCTGTTGTGTATAAGCTGCCTAGTCTCTGGTGTTCTGTTAGAGCAGCCAAACAGACTAAGACAGCACACAAGGAGACACCTGGGAACCTTGTTCACCTATACACTGTACTTGTAGCATAGATCTCAGGTGGGGCCCAAGGTCTGCGGTTCTCACACATTCATCGGTGATGCCAGTGCTGCTGGCTGAGGGCCACCCTGTGAGCATCCAGGCCATCCAGGCCAGTGCTATTAAATGAACTTCATCTGCACAGCTAGCAAGAAGGCAAATCCCAAAGCGTGTCCTTGTCTATTGCTAATACCTACAGAGCCCTTCTGTGTCCACTCAAGTGTCTGTACGTCACTTCAATACCTCCCCTCCCTGCAGGACTGGGAAACGCCCCTGGATGGAGGGACCCTAATAAACACATGACATCAGCCCCCTGCTGGCTTTCCTACCTATATCTTGAACCACACTTCATCCTCTGAGCACATAGCTGTCCACCCCAAACTCTACTGAAGCCTCATAGAGGTCTGGTAATTCCTTCCCTTTCTCCATTAACTGGAATCTCTCTTATTATAAAGACAAGTTCTAGAACTATTGGTCATCTGAGTCTTCTCATGTCACCTGAGTGCTATGCTTCAAGATCTGTTCTAAGGCTTTTTTACGTGACTTACTTGTCTGTCCTCCCATGTGCTGGGAAAGGGCTCAGAAAGTTCAGGAGGACAAGAACAGGTTTCAACTTTAGTGCCCAAGGGGGCAATGCTGGAGGTTCTATGAATGAAAGCTTAAGAGGTTTATGAATTCATTAAGGCTGATTTGAAGAATCAAGAAAGAATGTTCACTGGGAGAGTATCCCAGCCTAGAAATTCCAGCAGTTGCTGGATTTCAGAACCATCCATTGTCAGAACATGCGTGTGGGACCAACTGAAGAACCGTTAAGCCATAGTGACAGAACTGTTTTCCACTGCCTCCTTTTCCCTTGATGCCCGGATGGAAATAGGTTAAATCTTTAACTGGTTATTTTATTGCTATGGAATTTTCAAAGAAACCAGCAAATTGACATCATTATTGTAAAGTCCTAGGAAATATGAATCAAGAGTTGTCATTATTTTTTCCAAGGAAGAAACTGTTACAGATATTTTCTGCAAGGGTAAATTCGGTGACTTTTCCAGTTAGAAGTCAGCCAGCAGACCTTTCATACACCCAGTCTGAAAAGAACCGGTGTTCAGAATGTAGGAGTAAAAATAGTTACGACCCTAATGGTTTCCTTTCGTGTAATGGGTGCCTTTAGAAAGCCTTTCCGCTGTTTCCCTTGGGTCTTTGTTTAGGAAAAAAAGCCCCATTCCAATGACTGCCAAGAATGTGGCATTTGAAAAGGCAAGTTTAATCATTGTCGTGGAGTTGCTTGTCTTACTTTATGATCAGAGAGTTAATGCAGTTCTGCATGTATGAATGACTGCCTTACAGCTTGGTATCAGATGACAGCAGGATATGAATTTCATCAGATATGTGATAAGGCTCTGCACACCCCACAAAACGTGTCTGAAGGTGGCTCGATGTGCGTCCCAGTGGACTCGAGCTATCGTGTTCCTG
Source organism: Manis pentadactyla (assembly GCF_030020395.1). Classification (NCBI taxonomy): domain Eukaryota; kingdom Metazoa; phylum Chordata; class Mammalia; order Pholidota; family Manidae; genus Manis; species Manis pentadactyla. The sequence goes on along the minus strand of NC_080019.1, from coordinate 187,052,135 downwards.
CCTGATCGCTTTCTTCAGAGACTTTTCCTTGAAAAGATGAAGGCCAGCTGTAGACAGGACATTGTACTTCTGCAGGACCTTATGTAAGAATGTGCAGTAAAAGCAGTGGTGCAAGATTTTATATTGTTATACTCTTAAATTGGGGATTATACTAGTTTCCTGTGTTTGGATTGTATTAGTTTCTTGTGTGTGGCTTAAACAACAGAAATTAATTCTCTCACAGTTCAGGAGGCTGGAAGTCCAGGATCAAGTTGTCAGCAAGGTTGATTCCTTCACAGGCTTCTTTCCTGGGCTTGCAGGTGGCCAGCCACCCTCTGTGTCCTCGCATGGCCTTTCCTCTGTGTGTGCAACCCTGATGTCCTTGGCGTGTCTGTAGTCCCCTTCATATAAGGACACAGTCATACAGGATTAGGGCCTACCCTAAAGGTCTCATTTAACTGTAAATTCCTCTTTAAAGGCCCTGACTCTGAATACAATCCTCTTCTGAATGAAGCACAGGGCAGGGTTAGGACTTCAACAAAGGAATTTGAAGGAGACACAGTTCAGTCCATAACAAAGGTCAAAGAAACCACTTCGAAATCACAAAACTGTTTCTTAGACAAAGTTTATTTTGCATTTCTTCCATTTCTTATCAAGAATGGTTCTCATCTTAGTAGGGAGATGGCAGATCTGGAATTATATTGTGGAAGTAAGAACTGCAACAACAGTTCTCTGGGTGATATTTTAGGCCATCAGAGAGGTTATTACACCAAGGAGGCTTCTGTGGAAACACCTGGTTCAGGAGTCCGGGCTCCCCCCACTTCACTGTCCTCTCCATCTGTCCGTGTGCTCTTCTGCAGCCACCCTCACCAGCAGGAGCATGGGGAGGGGGGCCGAATCACACCTGCATTCTGTATTCAGTAGTTCCTGGTGTTGGTTTGGGGGGCCAGGTCTCCCCTGTAGGTCCCTCAGCAACTCTAGAGCCCATGGTAGTAGTCAGTGAGTGTATGAATGAACTCGCAAGTGAATTGGTGATAACAGCAAACTCCTTCACAACTTCCTGCCCTCAGAAGTCTTTCAGAAGAATCAGCTACGCGGCTATGGCACCCGCTCCAGGTCCTCCATCATCGTCCTCCTCCCCATGCGGCCCGTTGGTGAACCTCTGCTGTAGAGGCAACCCGCGGAGCATGACCTCATTTTGCCCTATGTATATTGGAAACAAGGCAGATGTTGGCACTCCTGTGCCAGCCTGGACTGGAGGAGCACCGGCAGCACTCTGACCATGAGAGAGTATTCGTTTTCCAGGTGACCTCTATATTGTCATTTTGGGGTCTTTGGCACCTGCCACTCCTCTTGATTTTGTGCAAACCACAGTGAGTCATCTAGTAGATGCATTTTCAAACTTAAAAGCAGATTAGGATATCACCTAAACCACCACCAGGTTAGAAAAGGAATCGCTATAAAAGAAATAAAAATAATACTGATGCAGAGTCCAGGCTGTCCTGGAGGGCCTCCACGGCAGGTTTCGCCTTTTGAATGCAGGTTGCCACAAGCATGGCTACTGGCTGTCTTGACTTTTTTTGTCCAGGACCTCTGAGGGCCACTGATAGCAGCAATGAGTCAGAACACGCCCAGACCCAAACAGTGTACACTGGCCCGGCACCTTATTTCACGGGGAGGACGGACGGCTTCCTTCATCATACAGGATGGAGACAGCAAAAAGCATGAGTGACAGAAGGCCAGTGGGGGACAATTTTAGACATGGCTATTTGATCATATGCCAGCATCCAACCCACAAAATCTCAGTCCCTCTCCCAGGTGGTGGACCACACAGGCCAGTTTGCTGGCAGCACCATTGAGCAAAATCATCAAGCCTTCATAAAGTAAGGAACAAACACAGAAAGTAAGTGCAAAGAGGAAAAGCATGCATTTCTTTTTAATTGCTTTATATTCTGCCACAGTCCTTAGCTTGAATGTATAATATACATTTGAAGAAATAAGGTTTTATTTAGATGGTATTAAGATAGAATTTAACATTCTTCTGTTAGCACATATTGCCCTAGACATCAGTAGATTTACTAAGAGATACAGAGGTTAATAGCTTATGAAGTAATCAGGAATGATGTTTTCTAGTTATAATAGTATTTTTTACAATGTTAAGCAAAATAGCAATTTTATCATGATATAAAGACAGATTTTGAAAGTACTATAATGGTATTTAAGTTATATCTCAATAAAGCTGCTTAAAAGTACTATATTCAAATTCCAAGAATTTCAGTATTACAGTTTAAATCCTAAGTATGTACTGACTTAACATTTTTTATCATTTTTACCCTTTTGACAGTTCCACTTTCCCAGTTTAAATCTGAAAACCCAGCTTTCCCAGTGTAAGAGGTCATCAGAGAGCTTTTGAAGAAATCAAAAAATGTTATTTTCCTAAGAGAGCTGATTGATTATTGATAATGTTAATTTCCAAAACCTTAATCATCTAGCAGAAATCTAACCATACAAAACAAATTTCATATGTAGCTTTGAAAACAAAAAGTACACTGTAATTAAAACACATTGCATGTTTGAACCCAGGGCTTCTCAAGAAGTAGTGAAGCACAGTTCTTAGGAACATGAGCTTAGAAACCATAGACTTCAGTTCAGCCTCCTGTTTGTAAAGCTGAATGATGGGGGTGTATTAGCTTAGGCCTAAAGCAAAATACTATATAGACTGGGTGGCTTACCCAACAGACATTTATTTCTTACAGCTCTGCATGCTGGGAAGTCTGAGATCAGGGTGCCGGGCACGGTCGGGTTCTGGCGAGGCCCCTCTTCACCTCTGGTGAGGCACACAGCAAAGAGAGAGAGTGTGCTCTTGTGCCCTTTCCCGTTCTTATAAGGACACTAATTCCATCACGGGATCGCCTTCTTATCTAAACCAGATTACCTCCCAAAGACCCCACTTCCTAATGGCATCATATTGGAGTTTGGGCTTCCACATATGAATTTGGGGGATACAATTCAATCCACAGCAGTGGACAAGAGACTCGTTATCTCATTCTCTTGGCTGTTTTACTTTTTCTGTTGGGAATATTTTTTCCTAAATGCTCTGTCTCCTAGGGGCTATTCACCTGCAGGGCAGGAGCAGGTGGAGGGGAGCACTGGGAATACATGGCATATGGAGAGCAGCGGTCCCAAGGGACAGGGGGTTGCCTATGAAAGGTCTCCTTTTTGCTCCACAGGAAATCCTCTTAGCTCTCAGGTGCTCTGGGAGAGTCCAAGTGCCTGGGCTCAGGCTCCTGAACCCCATAACCCCCATCCTCAACTCCCACACCCGTGCTAGAAGCCTGAGCCCTTCTCTGACCCCATTGTCCCCATAGGGACAACATGGCTGCAGGCTGGTAAGAATCTTTCTGTGACCCTTTGGGTTCCAAAGAAAATACCACCCCCACCCAAATCCACTGTCCCATTCACTATGTAGACCTTTGAAAAGTATGGACCCCAACATAGAGGTTTTGGGAAATGTTTGTTCATGCAGGTTATCCAGAAAGTCATTTCTAATAAGTCATGCACTTATGACTAATCATTTCTCCACCTTTTTTATTTTCCAGATACGACTTAGTAATGGGTCAAGCTACTTATACCTTTCCTGTTTCCCCTTTTAATGGGAAAAACACACACTGTCTTTCCATATCTAAACTGGAATCGAACACTTCTTGTAAAATATACATCTCAGGGAAAAACCCATTGCTCTTCTAAACCTGCTTCCTCCTATTCAGCCTCTGATACGGTGGATATTGCTTATGCCCTCTGACTTCTACTTTCTGAGTAACAGAGTTACAATAACTTATTTGCTTATCAGTGTTTGAGAACACTGTGTTTATCTTCGAACTACAAAGACAGTTTTACTTTTAAGCTATATTGATTTTTCTCTCATGTTCCCATCTTTGGTATCTTCTTTGTACCAGCCTCTAAAATAAGTAATAGTTACACACCTGTGGACAATATATTAGCAGTATTTTGGGGATTTCTCAAATAATTTGATGTTCAATTATGCCAATAAATTATTTTAAGTTAAAGCCTATTTAATTTTGAATTTTAAAAATGGTTTCTACATTAAGAAAAAAATCTCTAATGATAAGGAAGAAACTGCAAACAAGCACATAGAGTCAATATTTTTATATCATTAAACATAGAGCCAAACTTTAGTAAGTTCTCAGCCTGCCAGCAAATGTTTGGAGCAGGAGGTTGTTATTAGGTGGAGGTTTTTGTTTTCTTTTTTTGTTTATGGAAAAAAAGCAAACCTTTTCCTGATGTGATTTCTAGCCATTTTCTGAGTCATTGGAGTGTTTGTTGTTATCCATTTTTTTTCTGTAAATCACTTTCTTTTGCCATCCTTCAGATGATCAAAGCACATGTTTTGTCTCTGAAGGCTTTCACTTTATTCAAGACTGACTGGAATCTTCCAATATGCTACACGTGTTTTTTCAACCCAGCAGTTGAGATTCAGACCGTATCTCCTTTGGAGCCATTTGAAGTGACACCTTTCCAAGGAGCTCTAGATGAAGAGGTCATTCTTTTCTGCTGAACAAGAAATCAAATGAATGTGTTTAGTGTGCTGGGGCTATTCTTAGATGTCAGAACAAACCCGCTTAATTTTAGATCTCAGCGTTATCATCACCCACCCCCCAACCGGGGGTGTTTGAAAGTCCGTGGGAGACACTGGGGCTGCAGCTGTGGCGGCCTCAATGCTGGCACTTGGGGAGGAGAGAGGGTGGGGCCTGCAGGGTGCTAAACCGTCCAGAATGTGAAGGGCAGCACTGCATAAGGAAAAACTGTTTCATCCAAAATGTCATTAGTGTAACTGTTGAGAAACACAGGAAAGACACAGGCCAAGGAATGTTAGCACATAAAGGATCTTCCATCTGGCTCAACCCCCATGTTTTGGAAGAGCAAGCTGAGGGCACGCATCGCTTTTTTCAGGGTTTCCTGCCCCCTGTGCCCTGAATTGCAGCAGTTTTCATCAGAAACCACAGGAACCCAAGATAATACTTCCTCATTTCTTGATGGTTCTCTTAGTCCTGGCAGTTTTGGTTGGGGGATCAACACTTGTGCACTTCCCTAACAGTCTTTTGGGAGAAAGTGTCAAGCTGGTGTTCAGAGTGTCCCCCAGGGAGTTTTGGAAGTGTGGGTCCCAAGTACTGGCGCACCCCAACTGCCCACTGTGCAACGCTGCCAACTCCACTAGTGAGCAAGAAGCAACGTTGGGTAACATTGAAACGGGACGCTCTTGTGATTTTGCTTTGCTTCTGCCTTCCAGTGTGGTTTCTCTGAAGGACCCCATACCCTTGGGAGGTATTGGGGCTGCTGACTAAAGGCTGGTCCTCTGGTCTCCATTTGTGGCCTGGGGCCCAAGGGAGCTGGTCCCAGCAGTCCCACGGCACTGACAGTGGGCCCAAGACTTCTGCCAACACAGTCTCCTCCACCTGCCTAGCTGCTCCCTGGCTGTCAGTGAAGCGCCCATCACACAGCCTTTAAGAGGCTTCCTGCAGCACTGAGCACTCACTGGCCCCTTTTCTTGGGCATGCACGGTCCATGCCGCAGCTGAGCATAAAGGGCAGGTCTGTGTACTATGTACAGGCCTTTTATTCCAACCCGAATGCTTCCTGAGGGCTGGGCTGTGTCTCATTCCTGATCTCCCAGGGACCAGTGTGGCTTCTCACCCAGAGCAGATGCCCAGAAAATGCCTGTGAGTGAATGGAGAGAGGGCCAAGAGGTGATAGACATCCAGAGATCAGTTCCCCCCCTCATTTACAAGTTTTAAAAGGTGTGACTACCTTTTGTTTTTTCTAAATTCCCTCTTGTTAGATCAATATTTTGGTGTTTAAAAAGAGCGTGATCATTAATTTATTCACTCATTCAGCCAACAAATAGTGACAGAGCCATCTCCTGGGTGCCCAGAACTGGGCCAGCTGTGGAAACAGTGTTTTTGTTTTGTTTTGTTTCGTTTTGTTTTGTTTTGTTTTAAGAAACAATGCCTTCAGCACATAGTGTAGGATGGATCATGGGAAGACAGTGTAGAACAGAGAAGGCAAATAGTGACTCTGTGGCATCTTACTACACTGATGGGCAGTGACTGCAATGGGTATGGGGGGGACTCAATAATTTAGGTGAATGTAATAACCACATTGTTTTTCATGTGAAACCTTCATAAGAGTGTATATCAGTGATACCTTAATAAAATAAAAAAAAAGAAAGAAACAGTGCCTTCAGGGAAAAATGCAAAAACTCGTGCAGTTATGGCAAAATATTAAAAAGTATCTACATATTCACCCCCCAAGGAATTACAGTCTTATTTGCTACCTGAGCCTGAACATTGAATGCCATTTTGAACTGCTTGGCGTAGGCATCTGATTCCTTGTAGATCATATCAGCTTGTTCTCATGCACCAGTGCAGTCAGCTTGATGTGTAAACATCAGCTTTGTAGGGGAACAGAAAATGAAGATGGACAATAAAGGGTACAATTCCTACTTTCCTATGACATAGTTATATCAAGTTGTTTTCAATGTGTAAAAAACGTAGGAAAGTGCTACATGCATCCTTCAAATAAAAAAACAAAGTTCAGGTGAGACTGGCTTATGTTACACCTTATTTTTTTTTTGTTGAAGTATAATTGACATACCATATCCTATTAGTTTCAGGTGTACACCTAGTGATTTGATATTTGTGTACATTATGAACTGATCCCCATGGTAAGTCGATTTAGCATCCGTCACCCTACAAAGTTATTACAATATTATCGACTATACTCTCTGTGCTGCACATTACATCCCCATGACTAATTTACTTTGTAATTTGAAGTTTATACCTCTTAATTCTCTTCAGGTTACCTCTCAGCCTGGTAACCAACAGTTTGTTTCATATATCTGAATCTTGGTTTGATTTGTTTTTTAGATTCCACATAAAAGTGAAATCATATGGCATTTGCCTTTCTTTGTCTGACTTATTTCACATAGCATAATACCCTCCAGGTCCATCCATGTTGTGTCAAATGGCAAGATTTCATTTTTTTTTATGGCTGAAACATCCCTGATGATTAGTCATGTGGAGCACCTTTTCATTGCCTGTTGGCCAACTTTGTGTCTTCTCTGGAAAAATGTCTATTCAGGTCCTCTGCCCAGTTTTTAATAGGGTTGTTTTTTTTACATTAAGCCATGTGAGTTCTTTGTATATGTTGCATATTAACCCCTTATCAGATGTATAATTTGCAAATATCTTCTCCCATTCAGTAAACTGCCTTTTCATCTTGTTGATGGTTCCATCTTGTGCAAAAGTGTTTTTGTTTGATGTTGCTATTAAGCCAACTAAATCAGCAGTCACTTTGAACCTCAGTGGCTCAATGACTACATCAGTGAAAAGACAGAGATTGTTCAGAGTGGATGAAGAAACAAGGCCCAAGTAGATGTTGTCTACAGGAAACCCATTTGAAATAGAAAGACATGTGTAGATTAAAAAGAAATGAGTAGAGAAGGATAAACCATGCTAACATGAATCAAAATAGTGTCAGGAAGAAGCTGGAAGAAATGAGAGGTATGCAGGAAGATGAAATGGTGGGAGAGAAGTGGGTAACCCAGGAATAGTCTGCCCTGACTGCATGTCTTCAAGCGCCAGTCCTGAGCCCTGCTGTGGGGTTTCTCATGACAGCGTCTTACCTGCCCTGTGAAGTAGGTCCTACTTTTAGTTTTGGAGACTCAGATCAATGTCCCCTGCCTGCATCCTCTCAGAACGTGGGAGGAGGTCGCATCTGCCCTCCCCCACTTCAGCTAGAACTTGTCTTCTGCAGCTACTTCATCAGTATTAGTTCTAGTTGCCCTTGACTGTTAGATTGAAGAGGAAAAGGGAATTTCTCTCCCTTGTCTGTTGTTTTCAGAATAGCCGACATTCAATCTGCTCTTACACCTGAAAGCACAAGTCTGGAAGACTTTTTTTCTTTTGCACTTTTTTAAGCTTTTTCAAATGCAACAGAGGAGCCAGAAGATTCTCAGAATATATGGTAGTACAGCAGCTGCTATTCACCCTGGACCCACCTGTGCCGAGCTGTGCTGGGCAGGCCCTTAAATAGACCAGAGGTGCTCAAACTTGAGTGTGCATCCCAGTCACCTGGAGGGCTTGTTCAAACACAAGAGTTTCTGATTCAGTAAATAGTTTCCATAACTGCATGACAAATGACCACAAATTTAATGGCTTAACACAACACCCATTTATTAGCTGACAGGTCTGTAGTCAAAGTCCCAGCATGGTGTAGCTGGGTTCTCTGCTCGAGGTCATACAAGGCCAGAATCAAGTCATGAGCTGGGCTGCATTCCTGTGTAGAGGTCTGGGGAAGAATGTTTCCATGTACAGTTGGGTCCCTGTTACCAGGGGCTACCCCAGGTCCTGGAGGCCACTAGCATTCCTTGGCCCCCAGCCCCCTCCATCTTCAAGCCAGCAATGGAGAATCCATCTCATGTCAAATCTGTGGCTGCAAAAAGAGTCTCATCCCTTTTAAGGGCTCATCCTGGATAATCTCCCTTTTAACAAACTGTGCTGTGTAACATGACCAATCATGGGTGGTAACATCCATCTTGGCCATAGTCCTGGGAATTATACAGGGCACGTCCCCCAGGGAGGGAGATCTCAGGGCCACTTTAGAATTCTGCACATTCTAGTAGGTGAAGCCAACATTTGCACTTCTAATGAGTTCCCAAGTAATGAGATACTGCTGCTCTGGGAATCCCAATTAAAGAACTACTTACCTACACTCATCTACAACCTTTGACTTAAATTGTACCTAATTTACAGATAAGGACACTCAGAGTTTTAAGTCTTCACCTAATACTCAAAATACATAGCAATATAGAGTGCCTCATGGGCACTGACCAGAAGGGATGTGAAGACAGTCAGTACAGATCTGGTTGTAAATAGCCAGTATGGCCTTGCCAGCAGGAACCAGTGAACCAAGGACCCCCTTTGCCCCCCAGTGAGTAAGGGCTGGAGTCAGTGTTCGCACCTGATGCCTGAGCCCAGGCTTTGACCAGCCTCCCATGCTAAGATTAAAGAGAAAATGTTGTCCTGCCCAAGGCTAAGTCAGCAGGAAAGGAAATAAAGAGAGAGCGTTGATTGATCCCCAAGTCTGTCTTTTCATCATTCCATCTGCTCGATGTTCTATAAAGCTCCCTTTCTCAAGGTTAAAATCCGGATTAGTTCGCTATTGCTTCTGTAACAAATTCCCACAAACTTAATGGCTGAAATAACACAGACTTATTATCTTACAGGCCTGGGGGGTCAGAAGTCCAAAGTCAGTCTCAGTGGGCTAAAGTCAAGGTGTTGGCAGGGTTTGTTCCTTCTAGGCAAGAACGTGTTTCCTTGCCTTTCTGCGGGTTCTGGAGGAATTCCTTGGCTCCTGGCCCCACATCGTTCCAGTCTTTGTTTCCATCTTCACGCCTGGTCTCTGACCCTGACCTCCCTCATCCCTCTTATAAGAACCCCCTGATCGCATCAGCCCCCTCCCCCAGACAATCCAGGGTCATCTCCCATCTCAGCATCCTTAACTTAATCACATCTGCAAAGTCCCTTCTGCCACGTAAGGTGCCATATTCACAAGTTCCAGGGATTAGGACGTGGACATCTTTGAGAGGCAGTTCTTCAGCCTCCCGTTTAAGGCCCACATTTATGTGGATCCTAACAGCAAACGTTTTCATAGAACTTCCTATGTGCCCAGCCCTTTTTAGACATTAGGTCACTTAGTGCCACAATGACTGTCTGAGGCGGGTTCTGTTATTATCCTCCCTTTACAGCTGAAGAAAGCAAAGCGCATGGGAGTGAGAAGCCAGGGTCACGCCCGGGCAGGCTGGCTCCAGCATCCACGCCCCTTGCCACTGTGCTGTGGACCTCTCATAGACGTGCACGTAAAAGGCAGACTGCCATATGCACATCAAGAAGCCAAACTCGCCATCCCCACCTCACCTTCACCTGCCCTTCCTCTACCTCCCACTGTGCCTGTCAAGGACCCTTCTCTCTGGTCTCTCAGGGGGGGAAGCGGTTAAACACTTTGGTCTTTCTTTCCTTGCTTTCCAAGTCTAATTAGTAATAGGGCCTTGTCACTTCAGCCCATCTCCACAACATTGTTCAAGTTACTATTTCTGTGAAACAAACCACCCAGAACTTAGTGACTTACACCAGCAGCAGTCATTTACTTCACTCATTCATCTGAAGTCTGTGCATGGATGGTTCTCTCTTCCACACAGCATCTGCTGGGTTTGCTTGCCTGGGGACCCGAGAACCACTCTCAAGATGTCACACGCACATAGTTGGCACGAGTGCTGGCAGTCAACTGGGAGCTCAGACAGGGCTTTGATCCGGGACCTCAGTTCTTCTCCACGGGGGCCTCTCCTCAGGCTATTTGGACTTCCTGACCACATGGGGACTGGGCTCCAAGAGAACAAAGCAGAAGTGCGTGGCTTTGTATGCCCTAGCCTCAGAAGTCATATGGTGTCACTTCCCCCATGTAGTATCTATCGCTCGAGGCACTTACAGAGACCCTCCCAAGTTTAAGGGCAGGGAACACAGACTCCTCCTCCTGATAGGAGAATGGCAGTGTTCTTCAAGAGCACGTCAGATGGGAGGTGTCATGGCAGCCATCTTTGGAAAATTCAGTCTGCTAAAATTGTCTTTATTGTGGCTCCCTGCGTCCTCCTCACCCCCCTTCACAGACAGATACATTATCCTCCAAGCCCAGATTCAGGCATATGAGCCAATGGAAGATTTTGTCTGATACATTAATTTATTTATTTTGATGCTCTTCTAACAAAATATTAAAAATGTAGCTACACATACTGCATGAATTGTTTTTATTTTAGAAATAAAGTACATAAAGGTAAGATTTCCCAAGAAATCCAGGACGTGAGATTGACAAATATTAGCACTTAACCAATGCCATGCAAAAACGCAGGCAATCAAAGAAGCAGTTCAAAATGAATAAAGCGTCTAAGTCCTTCAGTAGAAGCAGCTCCTTACTGGATTCTTCACGATAGTGGGTAAAGAAAATGATAAATTTCCTAATACCTTCCCTTCAAGTAGGAATGAGAAAATACAGGGATTATATCCTTTCCCCACCCATTTAAAATCTAAGCCTATTTTCAAGGCCTTTATCCACAAGATATTCTGTAACTGAACTAAGTGGATATTGAGACAGGATCATTATGTATGAGACTCTCCTTCACTGATCACCAGTCTCCACCTCCAGTATCCTGCGCCCTTTTGTCTGCAACAGCACGGAGATGGTTTGTATTACCTTGTCACTGGATTTGTAGTCTTGTCTCCAAAGCTTTGATGTTAAGGCCCTATAAAGCCAGGAACTGTGTCTTAGGCTTTTGAAGCCCCTATTCATGTATGAATACCTGATAATGGCATAGTAAGTACTTTGCGATTAACATGACTAGGAGCTTTTTGAAGGAATGGTCATGTCTCACTCCTCTTTGTATCTCTAGTAAACAAGCAGTTATACTAGGCTGCATGTCTTCTTCATTCAACAAATATTTATGGAGTCTTAAATATTCCAGGACCCATCACTTAGTCTGCCCCTTGTTTAGTGGAGGAAACCAATTAAAATATGATAAGTGCTAAAAATTAGAGGTTCCTGGTATTAGGAGAATATGTAATAGGTATAATTAGACCCAGCATGGAGTTTGAGAAGGCACACAGCAAATCCTTAATTAATGGCAGTTGAATGAATGAACAAATGAATGATTTTCCTTTAGACTGGACAGTCTATTCCTAATCCCAAACAGCCCACACAAGAATTGCTCAGTATCAGTGCCCGAAAAATATGTGTCTCATCTCCAGGTAATCAGTATGCAGCCCCAGAAAAGCCCACCTGTCCAGGGAAAATTCCCCTGTACCTGACTTCCTGCTTGGAATTTTCCCCTTAGCAATGGATTCCTTTGGGGCTGAGACTTTGATCTCAAGAATTTGCTGATTAAGTACATTCTCTTATACACTGTATGGGAGGTCTTATACACTGAATAGCTGTCGTCATTAACACCTTAATGGGAAAAAGTTGATTAGGTAACATTCCAGTGTTATTTGAATGGAGATGCAGAGGGCAGGACTGTCACAGGCAGAAAGGAAAGGACCTAAGTGTGGTTCTGGGAAAGCAAGAATGGAGGAAATAAAGCAAATGAGGAAGACATAGATGTAGGGACATGGCAGTGACAAGAGAAAATTTGTTCGTTTTGTTCAAAGAAGGCATCCTGTTAGGAGTCATTTGCAAGGCTTGAATAGGAGATTTTCTGAAAAACTCAGGATACTCTGTGCTGGCCGCACTGGAGCTTGCAGAAAGTGCTGTGTGAGATCTGTTCACGCTATCAGAGCTCAGCTCAGCTACCTGCACCGTGGGGCACAACAGGATCACAACACTGTTTCCTGGCATGCATACAGCCCTAATTCATGGGACAGTGGCTCAGTCAATACAGCTTAGTTGGACACGTCACCAGATAAAGATGGTTAGCTGGGAAGGTTATCAAAAACAAGCAAAATAAATATTTTCTGGTGAAATCACTGTTTTTAAAAGCAGTTAGGTAAGAAATGGGATTATTTCAACAGTGCAACAGTCAGCACTCCAAAATATTAATAGGTTGAAAACACTATGCTTGGGAATTGTGCCTAACAAATACAGTGCAAAGAATTTAAAGCCATGATACCACAGCACTAGGCAAAACAGGCTAGATTTCCTCTCCGATTAACCTTTAACATTACGTAGTGTATCTGTTAACCATGGTTTCTCTAACCCTTGGTATATAACCTGTAGTGGGGAAAGGGGGAAAAAGAAAGACTTTTTGTTATTACAATAGTAATAACGGTTCATTGTGGGCATTCTATTATGTCCAAATAAACAAAAAAAGGAAAACATTGCAATCTTATTTACTAATATGCATATTTTTTCTTCTCACCAAAATGGAGTATTAACAATAAACATTGCTTTACAGCTTGCTTTTTTTATTAACAGCAAGATGCGAGCATCTTTTTATGTCATGAAATAGTTTTCACGTCCTTAGTGCAAGTGGCTCTATAGTCTATTGAATGGGTTCCACATGTTCATTAACTGGTCACTGATTGGATGTTTAGATGTTTCTGGTCTGTTATTTCCATAAACAGCATTCCGTGGAATAAATTCACATCTAAATATTTGCCCACGGCCATGAGAATTTCCTTAGAATAAATTCCTAGAAGTGAACTTGCTGGTCAATATTCAGGGTTTTAGTTAACATGGTTTATGCCAAAAGTTTAAAACTGTTGGGTTTACTACTTTTTTTTTAACCATATTCCTTTGAAGTTGCTTGTATGGAACTTTTAAGATGAGCTAATGGGTTGGGTAGAATCAATACTATTTTCATGGTGTCCAGTTTCAAATCTGTTACATTTATAAGAAATTTCAGATGATGACCTTAGGTACAGATCTTTGACCTTGTTCCAGTTGGTTGGTGGACATAGTGACACCAAGATCCCTTCAGGGATTAAGGGCTTGTCCCTCAGCTGCCCATTTCCTCCCCTCCTGTGCTTCTCTTTCCTTGCCTGGGTGCTGCCCTAATAAACCTCCTGCACAAGGACTTCTGTCTCAGAGGCTGAAATAGCCAGGATCTGTTGAGTTGGCTAGGGGAAGTTGCAGGGGATCAGACTGGGGGCTCAGCAAACCCCAGCAGCTGCTCACTGTATGTGCCACGTAATGTCACCGCTCCAGATGGTGGGTGTCACCGTGAGCTCCCTGAGGATGGAAGAGCCTGGGCAGCTCAGGCTTAGCAGAAGGGCTTCCATCAGGCATGATCTTCCTAAGAGTTATTTCAGCACATAAAGACTGATCAAACTGTAGCCTAGATTTTTACAAGGGCAGTTGCAAATGCCATCTTCTCAAAAGGGTCTTTTAAAAAAAACTATCATAAAAACCTCATGTGAAAATGCCTCGATCTCAGTCTAATCTCAGATCATCTTCTAACCATTATCTTCTCATGGCTGCCTGCCTGCATTAGTCATAGCTAGCTCTATAGAAATCTGTGTGTTACAGTTCTGACCTCAGCCAAGCTGTCCGCCTCTCTGGTCTTCCTTCATGCATGTTTTCGTAACAGTCGCTAAAGGAACCGACTATGGTTTGTGAATGTTTGAGCGAATCTAGGTCATCCCTGGAATGTCTCCAGCTTTCACTCGCATTGCAGTGTAATTTCAGGGGACGTTCTGCAGTGCCAAGGAGTCACCTATGGAAATGTGTGGTTCCAGTGAATGGACCATAAAAAGAAAAAAAAAATTGCCATGTGAAGAGTGAGGAGCATGCCCTCTAAATGTATTATTTGAAAAAGGCTGTTTGATGCAGAACATTTGGAGCCAGGGGGAAGGATGGGTAAGCTGCTTTTGTGAGTACCCCTGCCTCTCAGTGGCTCATAGCAAATGACTAATCTGATGACTTACTAAACCAGAGGCTGAAAACTCAAATGCCCTTGGGGTCCAGAGCAAGGGGGCCACTGATATTTGGAGAGCACAGGGTCAGCCGCAGGTTCAGCCATAGCCAGTGGGCCTCTAGGCCCTGAATTGGCACATACTCCTTTTTTTTTTTTTCCCAGAGAAGCTGAGAGTTCTATTTCTATGTGAAATCTCCCATTTTTAAATTTTGAAAACGACTTTTTTTTTCTTTAAATGCTGGGGTCTGCCAGTTCATAACAGGGCACTAATCTGGGGATCCTAGATCTGGTGGAAAAAGAGGGCAGTCTAGATGCTCTGGTCCAGATATGTGCCCAAGTTTTGGTCACGTGACACAAAACCCCAAATTTTCCTAATGAGCAAAGTTGGCACCGTTCTCTTTTTTATAGCACGTGTCAATATCCAAGCTGCATGTATGTGTGTGGTCAGGGGGGAGGTCTTGCCTACAGTTTACTGTTTTTTAAGTGTGCTTTGAGTCATTGTGCTGCCCTCATGAAGACAGGATCTGCTTCCTCAGGCAACTTATTATCAGACTTTAAAATACTCAGTGAAGAAGGCAATGGAAGAAGAAGAAAGCACCCTGCCGTGGCCCTGTGGGTGGCTTCCCAACTACACACATGGGAGCAGGGCTGCGGGTGATAGCGAAACTAACCAGGAAGTGCACACAACACGTTTTTCTCTTCTGCACTTGGCAAAAAACCATTTCTGAGCTGACTCCTGAATGTTTAAGTCGGGTGCGGATCCAAGCTCTGCATAGCAAAGTTACTGGGAACTGTTGCATCTGGTAGTAAGGATTCAGATTTCAGTTTTACCCCCATTCTTTTCCCCTTCATCCATGACCTTCTCCCCTTGTGATCCTCAACTCAGGCTCAGCCAGGCATCCACCAGGTAGGGGTGGGGGGCGTGCATGTCCCCAGCCCCCAGCCAGGCCCCCTGGGAGGACCCACCGGAGTGAGGTTCATCCTCCCCCTCTCACACATCCCGGCCCAAGGGTCGTGTCGGCTCTTCTGACATGAGCATGGAACGTGGGGACAAATGGAACGAGGCTTTTCTGTCAGCATTGACTTAGAAAGTGGAACTTATACTTTGAACATGAAGGGATTTACCTGATGGGAATGAATCAGTGCAGGGCTGGGAAAGCTGTTTGACTCTGGAATGAGAGATAACCAGGTCCTGTGACTGATTCTGGCAAAGCAGACTGTCACTAGCTCAGACAGTTCTTTCTTGCCCAGACTTTTGTCGCTGCGGGACCGGGCTCCGCCCGAGAACGGCCTCAAAGCCAAAGTCGAAAATCAGTAATTAAAGCAAGGTGGGTCTGGAAAGGCATTGACTAAAGAGAGCAAATAAGGAAGGGTAATTAGGGTGGCTGTGGCCCCAGTCATCTCTTAATAAATGTTACCTCCCTTAATCCACGTCTGCTGGTCTCCAAGTCATTAAGGATAGTTTTGATTTGCCTATGGCTATTTCTCCATCTTAAGCATTGCAAGCATTTCCAAGAAGTTACAGAGGGTTGGTTAACCTTTATGTAAGGAAAGATTGAGGTAATAAGGAAACAGAAGTTAATGGGATTTTGACCGCACATGGAATTTAACAAACAAGATGAAATCTGGTGTGAACTGTGACCTCTTCCTTAAGGTATAAGTTGGAACACTCTTCCCCCCAATTTACCCCAAATCAGTTGTTGTTTTTTATTTTATTTTGTTGTGCCTTATCTTGTTGTTTAATTTCACTTCATTTCTTTCTTTCTTTTTGATGACTGCAGTTTTTCTTTATTTCCACCATAAGCTTTTGCAGAGCGTGATTGCCATTCTGCTAAAATACGTGTTTAGCATTTTCAGCACTGCACCCATCATTTTTGGCACTGGCATCAGTAAGCCGCCATATTATTTATTTGAGTAATTAAAAGTTCTATGCTGTTATACCAGAAATACAAATTATGTGTACACCATCTTGTACTCATCCGTGCAAGGTAGAAAATGATATTTCAGGCTTTCCTGTTTTTGTTTTTGTTTTTTTCAGAATATCAGAAATGTGCCAGATTGAAGTTTAGAATTACCATTATTTCTTATGTGTTACGCTACAGATTCAAGATTAACGCTTCCTAAACTTAAAGTCAGTTTTCACACAGGTTGGTCCCATTTCAGATTTAGAATTCTTAGGTCATCCTCTGCAGGGGGAGAACCAGTACGTGCCTGTCTTCTCTAGGGACTCCTACTGCAAGGAGCCCACCAGGAAAAGGGTTTTCTACTTTGTTTTACATTTTCTTTGAAATGGAGGCCCCTCCCACGGGCCCAGCTCTGAGTTTAAAGGTAATAAAGCATGCTGAGACCAGTAAATTCCTGAGCCCAAAGCTCGCTGCCCGGAGCCCATTCTCTCATTACCCTCAAAGTGAACAAGAACAGAAATTCTTCTGGAGATCAGAGAGAAGAATGTTTTTCCTGTTCTCTTTCTTACACTTGATTATTATGAAGAAGCCTAAAGAAAATTAGGACTCTAATCACACTACTGCTTAGACAAATGGTCTCCAAATGTTCATGATCATGAACTCCATTGGTAGATTTTTGGGTACTTGAGCCAGTAAAAGCATTTTATTTGTAAGCTCTATACTGTTTCTACTCTATGCTGGGCACCTTATAAAACACACCTAAAAATAGGCATTTAACAAAGACAAGGTAAGCCTATATTGAGTGGAGTAGGTCGTTCCCACATGCAAAGGACTTTCCAGATTGCTGCCTTCCGTAGACCCATGGGAGTCGGAAGGCCTCTGCTAGTGCCCCTTGGGGTGGAACCTCAGAGTCTGGGGCTGATGGTGCAGTCCTGTGCCCAGGGTCCTGCGAGCAAACACTGTGCCTTTCCAACACCACCACCACCTGTGACAAAAAGGAATGACAAGGCCTCTGCTCAAACCAAAGGCATAGGACTCTCTTCAATCAGGGACACAAGTGGCCATGGGCCTTGGATGCCTGGTGAATTCTGGCTCTTTGCCTCCAGTGGACCCTCCCTGGGATAGTCCCTGAACTTCACAAGCATTTATGTGCATCTCCAGGAATGGCAGAGTGAGCAGTGTCTCCCTCAGGCAGCTGTCACTGTGGCAGGGAGATTGCCAGGTAGGGACATAACTAGAATGCGGGGCAGACTATGGAGAGAGCCCAGGGAGCCACCAGGGTTAAAGGAGGAAGAGAACATTTAGGAGGGGTGCCTCCTGGAGAAGTGGCATTTGGGATGGGCTTTAAAGGATGCATAGGAGTTTGACAGGCGGCAGGGAAGAGACCAAGGAAGCACTGGCTGTGGGCACTGAGGAAGCAGGCACGGCTGCTGGCACCCTTAGGGGAGCTGCAGGCTGATGGCTGGAGAGAGCTAGATGCCTCACATCTCACACATCACATCTCACGCCTCACACCTCACTAGGCATTTTGCTTCTTTATGCCCTGCCCCCTCACTCCTCTGAGCCATCACTGGAGCAGCTCTGTTACACGGTGGAAGTTGTATCCTGCTCTGCCTCTGCTCAGAACTCTGATGGCTCCCACTTTGGCCAGAATACAAGCCAAGGGCCCTCCAGTGGCTAAAGAGCTCACACAGCCTCTTCCCCAGCCTCTCTCTCCACTTGCTCCCCTGCAGCCGCTCTCAGACTCCTGCTGGGCTAATGTTACTGGGTTCTCCTGCCTTGGGGCTTTTCTGTTTTCTGTTCCCTGGGGCTGAAATGCTATTTCCCAGCATCCCACAGTTCATGCCCCCGTTCCTCAGGCCCTGATGCATCCACACGCCATCTTTTTAGGGAGGCCTTCTCTGGCCAGACCTTCTTTTAGCTCCTCCTTTACCCAGCTTTTCCTGCCCCTCCTCTTTGCCTTATTCCCAGCACTTATCACCATCTAAATGTATGATATATTTTAACCAATTACCTTGTTTCTTTTTTTTTTTCCCCCATCTAGAATGTTAGCTCCATGAGAACAGAGAGTTTTGTCTATTTGGTTCAACTTTGAACCCCCAATACCCCGTACTGGTCTTGGTTGAAAGAACAAGTGGATAGCTAGACTCATAGATGGATGGGTAGATGGGCGCTTGGATGGACAGATGGATAGATGTACGCATGGACTGACAGATGAATACTAAGTATAAGCCTTCATCTTCGACCTAAGGAGCAGTGGGAAGTTCCTGGAGCTTTTATTGTAGGGCAGGAATGTGATCAAGCTCAGCTTCAGGAAGTTTTATAATGTGGGATTTATACAGTCTACAGAGCAGTAAGACATTGGCCAGAGCAAGGCCACAGACAGGTACTGCGGTTGCAGAGGGCTGCCTGAAGTGGTGTGCTGGGGGTGCGAGGTGGAGGGTAGTACAGAGAACCTACAGCTCGCCTGTGTTCCGCAGAGCCCATAGGAAAGGCGGACATCCAAGATGCCCTGGTCAGTCCAGCCAGAGGGCCTGGAAGAACGGAGGTGGGAAAACGAACTGCAATACCAAAGGCACCGCTGCCAGGCAGGCGCAGTTCTGAGGAACAAGCACGGTGTCTGCAATCAAGAGACCAGAGTGAATCCTGGCCTCCCAAACCAGTGTGCCCCTCTGACCCTCGGTATCATTAGAGAGGAGGGGCGAGGAGAAACGCAGCTAACACACAATAACCACCAATTGTTTCTGCCGCCGTGCTAGGCTGTGCGATTGTTCAGTCATCACAGCTCAGGATTTGATATTAACCCGGTTTACAGCTTGAGGATAAGAACCCTCCCCTCAGTTAGTAACACCTTGTAGGCTGGGAGATATCAGGAGGAGTAGGAGAGTGAGCTGCTGTGTTTTTCTTTTGTGTAGGAATTTAGGTTGGGGGAACAATGCTCCACATTATAGAGAAAGGGCTACAGATATTAAATAACAACAAAATTCTTTCATTGTCTCAGAAGCCAAACGCTGGACTAAACCAGAAGTTCATTAGCATTCAAGATAAATGCACTGACACCTTTTATTTCAGTCCGGTGTGTCTTTTTTCTTCCCAGAAGATCTGCAAATTGCCCCGTTCTTTGCTACCCTTTGCTTTGCACAGCAAAGTCTGGTCCTGTTCTGGAAAGTTTCACGGGTGCACACTCTTGCTGTGGCTGTAAACTCCTTGGGGTACATGATGGATGTACTGAGGTCATCCTAACTATGTTTTGGGAACAGTGGAATTTAACCTAAACCTCGGTTTTTCCTCAGAGAAACTCCTTAATGAAAATATGCTCTAACTGCTTAGAGCCAGAGGAGGCAAATTCAGGTTAAAGAGATTCATTTAAGGTTTTTATGGTATAAATGGAAGAAATGCAAAACAGCTGAAGCTTACAGTTGATTCAAGCATTTCATTTCTTCTTTAACTTCTAGTTTCAGTTCAACTCTTTTAAGTGCAATTTTTAGTGTGCTTTTCAAGAGTTCTAATAAGGCATTAGGCACTACTTTCTTCAAATAACTTACATCCAGCTAACAAACAAGAACCAAGAATGTACTTTTCTCCCAAACCACAAGGTATCTCAGTAGGGAAGTCAACTTTTCGAATACTGGCTAGGGATCAACTTTGATTCTCAGTGGGGAAAATCGCTAAAATTTCTTAATTGCATTTAGAAATCCAAGTTCACATATATGTATAATAAACATGCAAAGAGCAAATATTCCCATCAAGAATATTCAGATTAGCAGATGAAGAGAACTTGAGTTTACAGCAGTGTTGCTTCCAGGTACAAGGACAGGCGTCCATCCCCTTGGCCAGCTGGGGTGTTGGAGCATGACAGAGAGGCCATGCTGCTCAGTGACACACTCTGAAAACCTGCATCTGCTGCGCATTGCTCAGGCTGTTCTGAGCCTGTGCTGAGCGAGCCTGTGCTGGCACACCCTGGTGCCCTCTCTCCTGGTCCTGGGCCCAGCTACACTTTGTGACCTAGTTTTGGCCAGAGAGCCTCCATTCCAGCCTCCTACAGTTGGCCACCATTTTGAGCCCCTTTCCCTGATATAAAAATGGAAGCACTCACGTTCATCACATTTGAATCAGGTGGAGCTTAAAATCAATTCAAAGGCAGGTATAGACTTACATATTTTATTAGGCTTTTGGGGCAGCCTAATGGAAGCTGGATCATTTCTCATTTATTTCTATGAACAAAACAGTCAAACAATCTTCAAATACCTCACTATTCTTTGTTTTCTTCTGTATGAGTCAGCCAAAATTGTGAATCTGGGTGAGCTCAGTACCATTGTCTCAGGTGAACAGACGTATTCAGGTTTGTCCACACGGCCAAACTGGAGCTTCATGTCATATTTTAAAAAGAAGACAGTGAAATTAGCCTCTTCTTCCTCCTTTGATCACCTTTTAACTCTGTTTGCGAAGGTGGACTACAGAAGAAAGAAAAGGAGCGGCAGGGGCTGGAGGCAAGGGAAGGAGTGAACTTCAGAGACGTTCTCAGCCCCTATGAAGGAGGGAATGCAGTCCTGGGTCCCCTCCCTGCCCTGTTTCCCCTTAGCCCCACACCCCAAAGGCCGCATACGCCAGGCACACTGCAGACTCTGCCCTGGAAACACAGCCCGCACAGACACGCCCTCCCCATCCCCAGACACCGTCCAGTGTGCGTTCCCCTTGGTGCCTGATGCATAGCCATACTGTTCAGTGTTCCAAACTTTTTCAGAGTATATGCATTTGGCTCTTTTCAGGTAGGGAGTTATGGGTAATTTGGCAAAGCAAACACCGTAACTGGTTTCTTACATAACTCTACAGCTGGCAGCATGGCACTGTGCATTGAAATTAAGCAATGCTCATTCATCCAAGAAGACTTTACTTTTTCTTTTGTGGCACATTAATGCTCTGGTTTGTTTTTTCCCATTGCAAATATTCTTTTTATTCTTGGCTGACTTAATGATTCTTTGAAGTTAACCTTTACATGTGAAGGGCAGAGTTCTGTTTATCTTTTGAGAGCTTAAGAGGTGTCTCTGGGTGCCTCTAGACTAGGGAATGCTTTTGTAAAGAACTTGAGTGCTTTTAGGTGATAATGAAATTGGGGAGATTGGGAAGGACCTATACTACCTTAGGGATCTAAACTGGTAAAGTGCTTAGAAGTTCAGAGTTACAGCCTTTTGAAAAAACTGGCATCCTGCTATCCCAGTAGGCTTCTCCAGACCGGTCATCTGACCCGAGAAAAGGCCAGCTGAACTACCTTTTTAAGAATAGTGTGCATCTTTCTTTTTCTTCTTCTTTTCTATTAAAAAAAAAAACTTTCAGTCTGTGAGTCTCAAAGCAGGAAGACCTCTGAATGTCTCTCTTCTCAACTTCCAAGGCTAGATTCTCTAAAATGTTTTCATACCTTTTTCCGGATTCAGTAGCTGTCAGAAAATGATCCAAGTGTTGCATATTCTAGTTCTCAAATTACAACAATAAAGTTCCCAATGAAAATCCTGGGGTTGCTTAAGAGTATCTTCCCACGTTCCCACTGTGCAATACAAGTGGGGGTTGGGACATTCATCCAATAAAGTTAAATTGGAAAAAAAAGCCGTATTTCAAAACCGAATCCACTTTTTTTCTTTAAGAAGAGTTCATTGACCAAGACAGATTTCCAAATGTTTTCTCTAATATCCCAAGATGACACCTTGCCTGAGGTTTTCAGGGAATTACAAGGATCAAACAACTTTGCACGACTCCAGTTTCCAGGTTTCCCAGAGCCTTGAAACTTCCCTGGAGGCTCATTGCTGTTTAATGCAATAGACCTTCCTCCTTTTTCTTCCGTAACATTTTCCATCTTAAGAAGGGTCGTCCCATTCAGCCCAGAAGCATGGTGTCTGAGTGGCTGAATAGAATTACTACCAGTGGAAACTATGCTGCAAGGAGGGTCGATAAAGCAGCTGCACAGCCAACCTTGGCTGTTTTTTCCATCCTCCCCAAGCAGAGTTAATTAGCATAGGGAAAATGACTAAGGTGTTGACGTCACCTCTTTCCAGTAGAAACTTACACTCTGTCCCTGTCTGCCTGCAAACATGCAGGACTTGACTCAGGAATTTGCTGGCCAAACAGGATGCTCTGGAAGCTGCACTTTTTTTCCCCGGGGGCTGGACCTCAGTGCTTTATAAGGGCTGACTTGAGAAAGAACCTACAGCCTCTTGTAAAGGAACCTCGCTTGGGGCTTGACTTCGTGAGTCTCTAGTGCTTTCACTGTGAGAAATCGAGATGCACTTTAGAAACTTTAACTACAGCTTTAGCTCCCTGATTGCCTGTGTGGCAAACAGTGATATCTTCAGCGAAAGTGAAACCAGGGTAAGGTTTATAATATCATTTTTGAGAGTCCCAAATAACATTATGTTAATTGGGACAATTAACTGAAATATGTGGGGCAGGTATGTGGCTCTCTTGTGGGTTTGGGGGATTTGAAATAAATCCACACTACTCTGAACTTAAAAATGAAAAGCTGTTGCCTGAGGAATTAGCTGTGAAGGAACTTTTAAAGCTTGTGGACCCTGAAAATATCCAGGTCCCTTGACCAGTGAATAAGGCAAGAGTTTTAGCACTGGGTGTTTTTCATTCTCTGAAGGTTGTAAGTAAACTTTTGGAAGGAGGCCTTTTCGGACAGTGAATAAAACATTTCCTTTGACAACTAGAGTTCAGAATAATTTGATTTTATCTTAGGAAATAGATATTGTAAAGATAGTTGTATGTTTGCAGTAATTATAAGGGCCTGTCCTTAAGTTTTTGGATTTCTCTAGCTAGAGAAAATGAACCATAGCAAATAATAAAACCAGATAAATAACCTAAGTGGGAGGTAAATGTACCTTCTGGGAAGCAGCTCTCATTGATGGTAATTAGTATAATTGGTAATTTTAATTACTGTGCTTTTCTTCTTCATCTGATTGATATGTAAAATTTTCATCAGTAGCTGCCCAAGCTATGGAACTGATCTGTAACAATATTGTATATGAATGAATTCTATGTGTTCTGTTTGGGAGGTGGTGTTTGTTAATGTACTTTATGCTCCAAGCCATACTGGGATATGTGAAATTCTCTCTCTTTTTTTTTTTAAATCAAATTCAACTCCATAATTGTGTATGATTCTTGCAAGCTGGGACTAGATTTTGAACTAGATATTATGTATATCTAGTTTTATGTATAAAATTACTATAAAGTCTATGTGTGTAATGTTGGTCTTACATGAGTAAGACCATAAAAAAATCATTAACTTGATTATTTAATTAAGTAAAGATGCCATCCAACAATTATAATAACTAGATATTAGTTATTAGAACAAATAAGAATACCTTACAAGGGAATGGCATAATGGTAATATGGATTTAACAGATAATGTGCCTTCTCCTGTGTTTTGGTCCTGAGCCCTTTTGTATTCTAAAAATATTCATCGAAGTCATCTCCCCTAAATTCTGAATCATAATTCAAAAGTAAAGAGTTGGTCACAATGGCTGTTGATGAGATCATGCAAAATCCCAAATTTACACAGACACCCTGTGCCAGAAACTTGCCCATTCTGGAGAGAGGTGGAGAAACAGTCAT
The DNA here is from genome assembly GCF_030020395.1 of Manis pentadactyla. NCBI lineage: Eukaryota > Metazoa > Chordata > Mammalia > Pholidota > Manidae > Manis > Manis pentadactyla. Next base: position 187,028,172 of record NC_080019.1, on the reverse strand, counting down.
AGGCAGCCAGATGCAATCCGTTGGGAAGCTTCTGTTCTGTGTTCTTTCTCATTCTTGCCTCTGCCAAACCCCTCATGGGAAAGTCACAGAAATTCATAAGCTACAGAAAAGTCATAGAATTTGAAGCGAGAAAGTCTGTGAGTTGTTGCCACTCCCCCTTAACAATGGCACAGACAGGCTGACCCTCCCTGGCTGGGGTGCAGGACCTGTCCCCCTGCCCTGCAGGAAGGCCCACCTCATGGAGCAGGCTTGCACCGAGAGGCCCATTCCCTCCCTGCTCCCTCGCACCGAAGATTCTTGAAAATGTTCTCTTATTCAGAATCCTCTCTCTCCTTTGCAGAAACTCTGTGCTTCCTCTAGGTTTCCTGGGCACTCTCTGGGTGCCACCTCCTCTTCCACATCAGTGTAGAGGGACCACGGCCCCAGGCCCTGACCTGGCTGCCAGGCACCCTCTTCTGCCTTCCCTGCAGGTTCCCACAGCCTGTCCCCAATGTGTAGTCTGGAAAAAAGACAAGAACTAACAAGCCACTAAAAGGCCATGCAGTGGTTCCTCTAGGTTTTCATGTGCAGCAACTGCCTCTCTGATTGGAATCCTGCAGGGCTGCAGTGGCCTCCCAGTTGCCCCCCTCCCCAGACTCCCAGCACAGGGTGGGGGGTCTCTCTCCAGAGCTTTTCCCAGAAGGCTGATGAGCTCTTCTAAACATGAAATCATGGAACTTGGGCACTTTAACTCTAACAGCTCGTGCTGTTGCCTGATTTTCACTAGCCCTGATAACACTAGAGCTGGGTGTGTGCCTGTATTAAAGCCAGCATGCAGAAATGGGTCCATTTGCAGTACATTAATTTTTAAACCAGTATTATTTTAGAGAGTTAAAAAGGAACAGACTGAGTGGGAAAACAATAGTGGGAATTTTTAAAAAGCTGATTCCTTTACCTAAGAAATGCAAAGCTTTTTATTAACTTCATTGTTTTCCAGTGCAGTAAAAATGTTTTTTTTTTTCCAATTAGCTCTAGTGCTTTTAAGCCCCAAAGAAATAGTTGATGTACACAACACTGAGTGGTGGGATGGAGTTCACTAACCTGGGGAAGGTCATAGCAACCCTCAGGTCAGTGAGGTGACAAACCTTCCAACTGGACCTCCGTGGAAAAAGCTCATTCTACTTTAAAGAGATGTTCCTGTGACATTAAGAGGTGTTTAAGTATTGGTAATTATTCCACTGATTCAGTGAATTTAATAGAGCATACATTCTTACTTTCTCATAAAATCACCTGTATTAGAATTAAAAGGGCCACAAAGAGCAGACTCTTCCTGAGAGGAAAGGCCAACTTCTCTCTTCTCTAAGAAAGAAGCTAGGTGTTTTCAAAATGATTAATAACTCATTTCCACAGTTAGACATGTAATGAAGTCTTCTAGTCAAGAGTCTAATGCAGATGAATTTTAACTCCTTTTATTTTTATTGTTCTTTTTCAGGCCAAATTTGAATCCCTCTTTAGGACATATGACAAGGATATCACCTTTCAGTATTTTAAGAGCTTCAAACGAGTCAGAATCAACTTCAGCAACCCCTTATCTGCAGCAGATGCCAGACTCCAGCTACATAAGACTGAATTTCTTGGAAAAGAAATGAAGTTATATTTTGCTCAGGTGAGCTGATTTCACTGGTACGCATGCTTCTCCCTCTCACCCTTGTAAAAGGAGTTTAGGCATTGATTATGTTGTGCTTTGTTATTTTTTATGCATATGCATCTTAAATTATAATTTCTGAATTACTAAGTATATATTATTTTGTGTCATACTTTTTTCATCTTGCATTATTTGTGATCATTTTACATTACATTTATTTAAAAAGATCATTATAATAGACATGTAATATTCTGCCATATATATATTTCAAACATATTTCACTAATCTTTATTGTTAGACATTTATATTTTTCTCCAGTTTTTTACTATCATTCTACAGTGAACATTCTTGCACCTCCACCTTTTTTAAGCATATTTATTCTGTTCAGTCGAATGTCAAAAGCAACACAGTTTCTCTGAAACAATTCAAATACAAAGTTCCTAAAGTTATGGGTATATTCTTCCACTCTCCCTCCAAAACCATCCCCCTTATGTAACCATTGCTGGAAATCTAGTGTGACCCTTACACATACATATAAAGACATTGTAGGAGTTTTTCCTTCACAAAAAATGGGGTGCCTATAGCCTTCTCTTTAACTTAGCATCGTTCACAGCCTTCCAAGTCAAAACGCACATTACTCATTGATTTAAAACTCCATAAATTCATCTTGAGAAAGGCAAAATCCATACTCTAACTTTTCAGTGGCTCATCTATTTTAAGAAAACGTCAGGGTGTACTTGAATGTGACTTCAGAAATGGCCCCTGACCTTGGGTTGAAGTAAGGATGGGAGAAAGAATGCCTTTCTGTTCATTCAGGAAGATGGTGGATTGCGGTGTCGGGGGCATGGCCACTCGGGAGCCCTGAGATTTGGGCAGCAGGTTTTCATGAATTTGCTCCAGGCTTAGGGCTAGTGACGTTCCAGACTGAGAGCAGACCATCGTGGTTCCGGCTCTGGCCGGGGGCTCAGCAGCCTGTTCACTGGGTGGAGAGCTGGTAGCCCACCCGGCATGCACACAAGCACAGGGCCGCTAGGCCTGTCTTGAAAGGAAAAAAATGGGTTAACCAGACAGGTTGCAAGTGCAGTCCTCCCGGCCCCAGGGCACCCATAGCTGTGATAGGTTTGCTTTTTTTCCTGCCCCTACCCTTCCAGCTCTCCCCACAGTTCCACTGATGAGCCACCTGCAGGCTCACAAAGCCCCATTTGATAATGTAACAGGGTCCAGTGGGTTGGCAGGGAGAAGGCAAGGAGCTTCTGGGATGCTGCCACCTAGTTAAATCTAAGCCCCGCGGGGCTCAGAGTTCCCCCCTGCAGCTTTGGGAGCAGACCCTGTAGAGGGGCTCCCTGCGCTGTGAAAGCGCTAACTTACCCACTTCCAAGTGTAAATTGGGGCTGGGATGCCCTGCCTCCTGGTGGTGCTTGCGAGGCACAGCTTCGACCTTAGATCTCAGCTGTGAGGTGGAGGGGTTCCCTATGAGTAATTGCTTAGTCCTTCCCTGACATTTTCTGATTTTTAAAGTAAATGCATGTTCGTGTGCAAATTTGGTGTGGGGCGAGCATTATTTCCATGTAAGCTCTTTCTGGCCAGTCCTCTAATCCCCGATAGAACATTTGAGCCCAAACTAAAATCATGGGTAATTGTTTCTCATTATTTTTAAAAATCTCCTGGAAGGTTTTTTGGTTTTTTCCTTCCTTGCCTTTGGCATCTGATTTGGAGCCCCAGAAGGGGGAATTGCGGAGCTGCCACTGGCTGGGGGAGCCTGGGAGCGCGGGGTGGTGGGAGGCCTGGGTCCCTGCCCCTGCTTTGACCCCCCTCCCTCCCGAGGTATCATCTTAGAGCTGACGCTTGGCCTTCTGGAGCTTCAGCCGAGCATCTATGATGTGAAGAGGTAGAAGAAATGGATTCTGAGATCCCTTCTGACCAGCGGCAGAGCTTTATTTTTTCCATTTATACTGAAAGCGTCTCAGTTAATTTTCTGTCAGTCTAAGTCAAGCATAATACTTGCAGCCCTTGCGCCCGGGAGTCCCAGTCTTGGGAGAGGGCTCTCATCACGTTTGCACCATGACCAGGGCTCAAACACCCCTTTGCCTCCTCTGTAGGGACCGTATTACAGTTCACCCTGAGCTGACCTGTTCCGCCGCCCAGACACCAATTTGCCCTGTCACGTGGGCTTCGTGAGCCTCCTGAAGCGCTGTTGCACAGCTTTAGTTCTTCCCTCACAAGGCATCCACCTGTATTTGTTTTTCTCCCCAGACTTTACACATAGGAAGTTCACACCTGGCCCCACCGAATCCAGACAAGCAGTTCCTCATCTCTCCACCCGCCTCTCCGCCAGTTGGCTGGAAGCAAGTGGAAGATGCTACTCCTGTCATAAATTATGACCTTTTATATGCTATCTCCAAGCTGGGGCCAGGTAAGCCGTGCCCTCTGGTGGGGGAGGGTAAATGAGATCTGCTGAAGACCCCAGACGCAGTGCTCACCACAGCGGGGAGCATCGCACAGTATCCTCCCCATCCGTCGGTGCAAGCGTGTTTTGTAAATTGCCTCTCTTTGCGTCCTTCTGTCTCAGTGGAATTCATGCTGGGAGTAGGCATGCCTGCCTCTGGCCTCATTCCTCATGAAGGGGAGCAAGAGGGACTGTGGCTGGTCCTGGGGACCTGAATCCTTCCCCTCACCCACTGAGTACATCCCACTTGAGTGGCTCAAGCCCCAGCCCGGGTTCTGTGACTCCAAGTGGGGATGAAAACCACTGGACTTTGGAAGGGCCCTGCCCCCTTTAGGTATTTCATTTTTGCTCAGGATAATTTTTTCCATCAAGGTCAATTCTCACCTGCCCTTTCGAACATTCAAGGGAACAGAGAACCATAGAGTATAGTGGAGGAAGATCCCTCCCTAGTCATGCATGGCCCCCTCCTGGCCCCATAGGGGTGCTCTCCAGAGCTGGCCAGAGAAAGAAAGGGGACCATACTATGAAGGGATGAAGTTGTGAGAATTTAGGGAGATAGATACTAGGGCCTCAGCCCCCTCCATCAAATGGGTATTGCCCTGTAGAGTTGTGAGTGATAGTTGAGGTCATGTGCAGGAAGCTCCTCAGACGGTGCCTGGCTCATAGGCAGCACGCAGTGCAGGTTTTTTGGAGACAGTAAAGTGCTGGTGGTTCCCATCCGATCTGATAGGGTTTGAGTAACCAGGCAGATGCACAATGGGTCTTGGGATAAAAGCTTTGAGCCCACCCTCCCACTCGGTCCATGGAGCAAATGCAGTAAATGCTGAGACCATCACGCTCCTCCTTCTCCTTGGCCAGCAATCTGATGTTCCTATGGGTTGAGGGTGTGATTTTCTTGGACTATTAGCAGTTTCATATTGAGAAGATTACATTTCTGAAAACATTGCTTCAGTGGAAATTCCCTCAGTGAGAGAAAGCAAGACTCACATTACTTACTGCTAATCATGGCATGAAGGTCAAGCTGGAAATGGCCAGTTTGAGGAAGGCGTGCTCCTCCCTGAAGCCCCTGGCCAAGGTGTATTAGCAAAGCTGAGGGCTGGAGTCCGCTGGGATGTTAGACAAGGGAGAAAACAGGATCCCCACCTGGGAAAAGGTGTCAGACTGCTCCAGAGGCAAGAAGTGCCACTAAGAAATTCTTCAAGGAGACAGAGATTTGCAAGGTGCATCCTGTGACCCTCCACCTTCATTCTCTCCCTGAGATACTGGGGCTGTTCCACCTTTTCAAACACAGTTGCAATACCATGCCAGTCTCAAGGGTGAGGTAAAGAAAAGGCAGCCACGCTTTTTATGAGTAAAAACACCTTAGGGTTTCGGGCCCCCAAAGCAGCATGAGGCAGAAGCCCTGCTTAGCCGCTCCTGCCCGGGGGAAATCAGCTGGAAGAGCACAGGAACTTGGAGGGAAACCAGCCCCGGCCCAGGGGTGGAGTGAGCTGAAGCAAACCCTCCTGCCTGTTTAAAATCCCCAGTATTTCTCCAACCCCCAGCTTTCCACCTGTTACAATTCACTCTGTTTTTAGACATAATAAAACTAGTTACCGGGCATGTGCACCGAGCACTTGGCTCACATTCCCTCAGGTGAGCAGCTTTGTGAGGTCAGTGCCTTTATTGTCCCGTTTTAGAGAGGACACTGAGGCAGCGAGGCGAAGGAGCGCCCGCACCAAGGGGCACCACCCGCAGCCCAGGCGGTGCCTCACCGCCTCCCTCAGCCTCCTCTGTAGCCAAACCTGCTCTTCCGTTACCAAAAGCCTTGCTGGACCTGAACTTGACTGAACCTGGTAAAACCCAGGCTGACAAAGCGCGGCAGGATGTTCACACTCCCCGGGGGTTGATAGTTACTGTATGAGAAAGGATGCTGTGGCCCAAATGGTTTGGAGTACCTGGCTCAGGCAACCACCCTGTGTCCTTGTGCCTTCTGTCCCCCCAGGGTTCCTGCAAGGCTCAGGAGGGAGGCTCACGTTGTCCTTTGCTAACGCATTGATTTGTGCAATGTCTTTTCCTGAACCCATGCTCCTCGCACCATGCTGGTGTGTCCTCTGGGTATTTTCACAGTCCTGGTGGATGTGTTAAGTGTAATTAAAAAATACATTCCTTCTGTACCATTCATATGCCTGAACTCAGAACGTCTGACTAAAAGCAGAATGATATACAGTGGTGATTATATATATATAATGTTTTTTCCTGAACAAGCCACCAGAGAAATACCAGTCCAGAGCATATCTGATGTGTCCCTCAGTCCCCACTGAGTGCCCACAGAAGCATGGCCAGGCCGACCCCTGCATGCTGGCATGCATTTTTCATTTACTCTTGTGTTTTTGGCTCTCAGGTTGCTGCCCAAGTTACCCTGAAATCATTTTCTTTCCCCAGGGGAAAAGTATGAATTGCACGCAGCCACCGACACCACTCCCAGTGTGGTGGTCCACGTCTGTGAGAGCGATCAGGAAAATGAGGAAGAAGACGAGATGGAAAGAATGAAGAGACCCAAACCAAAAATCATCCAGACCAGAAGGCCGGAGTACACGCCCATCCACTTAAGCTGAACTGGCCCCTGGATGAAGAAGTATTTCAAATCATACTCACAGAGAGGAATCTTTTACTGTGGAAGTGGCCGGCCACAACTTTGGAGGTGGCAGCCATGATCGCTGTGGCAGAAATTCCAGTTCATGTTGCTCAGGAGAGCATCAAGGTTCTAATGCTGTGCATCAGTCAGTGTCCATGGCTCTCAGGAATGTCCGGGGCCAATCTCTGAGTTTGGGGTGATCACAAGAGGGCATTTGGGAATGTCTTGAGAAAACCAATAATGATAGTGTTTTGTACTTGTTCTTTTCTGGTAGGTTCTGTTTCACCAAGGGCAGGTTGACCAGTGGGTATGGGAGAGCTTCTTTTTCAATCGCGCCTACAGGGTAGACTGTCTACTAGTAGGAAAAGGCACCGCTAAAGCCACAATGCATTTGGTGCAGAAAAGTTGTGGAAACAGCAATGCAACATGGAAATTGTAGTGTTTCATTTCTTCCCCTCATGTTCTAATGTTCGTGCATGTATATTACTGATTTTCAGAACTAACCTTTGTTGGTGTATAGAGTTAGGCCACTGTTGTTTTACATCTTTTGGGAAGAGAGGAACGCATTTGAAAAACCTATCACCTTTCCAGTTCATGACTCTGTTTGCAGCAGCACTCAATGTGTGGAATTCTACCTGGAATACACTCACTCGGCATCTTACCCGATGCAACATACAACTTGTGCTTTTGCAAAAGAAGTGGACCTGAAATTCCTATGGAGAGTTTCGCTTATAAAATTCAGAAAATAGCAGTTTCACTGCCAACTTTCAGTGGGTGAGAAATTTTCACTTAAGCGTTTGGAATCAGACATTGGTTTCATTGATTTCTTTGACATGGTGGTTTATACACATGTACGGTAGCCAAAAACCTTTTTTGGGAACTGTCAGTTGAGATAGTTCATTTTTTTACCCCTCTAAAGCATCCAGATAAACTTGTAAATAAAGTTGATAGCATATATGTTCTTACCTGTTGTACATGTGGGTGAAATATATGGCCATGGAAGAATAGTGTAAAATGTATTAACCTACCTGTGAATTGTATGTTGTAGAAAATGCTGTTAAAACATTTGCCAGGACTTGAATTCAAAGCATGTGAGGTGGGTGGTAGATGTGCAGTGAGTGATGTGAGAGGGATGCAGTGCCTTTCCACATTAATTCCTGATGGAATCGTTACACTAGATTAATGTTTGTGATTTTTTTTCTAGCTGTAATATGTATGTCCGGTAAATAGCTATTATATTTTGGCCTTAACCACAGCACCGTAACAAAATCTGTTGTTTCAAAATACCTAATGTAACAGTGCATGCTCTGGACACTGGGGAGATGGTTTTCTTTAAGAAGCAAATACCTTTGGTTGTTCCTATCAAGAAATGGACTGAGAGTTCTCAAAACTCTGTTTACAGTATCCATGTGGGCAGGGGCAGGTGCGGGAGAGCCCATTGCATAGCTGTTCAAGTGTTCCTAGTGAAGTGCTTTTAAACTGGAGAGGCTAACCTCAAAATATATTTTTTAACTGTATTCTATAATAAATCGACACAATATGCTCTTTACGGGAAAGTTATCTGGTTGTTATTTTATTTCTAATGATCAGTCTGTGAACCCCTTAGTTCTGCAGTCTCAGAAGGACACGTTCCTTCATCAGTTTTAGTTTAGAGGCTCCTTTGCTAAGACTCACAGAGAGTCAACCACACTGACAGGACCTCACTTAGTACAGGGGAAAATGGATAACACTGAAAACGCAAGTCTGAGTTTTTCCTGTCCAGAGAGCTGAGAGGATAAAAATCCTATTCACCAGCAGCTCCACCAAACGATATTTCTGATCGTTAATTTGAGGAGTGTTCTTTCCTGTTAGAAAAAATGTCCATGGAAGATACTAAGTTACAAAGGCCAGTTATGTTCAGAGAGTCTGTCTCTAACCCCAGGCTTCTGTTTGAATCTCAGACAGCCTGGTGTCTACTACAAATGGTGGTGAGCTTCCTGTGCCAGCCCACAAGGGCCTACATAACCCAGGATCTTGCTGAATGCAAGAAATGGCATTAATCTTGATCAAGATGAACACTAGGCATTTTTCCATGAAGAGTCACATGCTCCTTTGTTTCTTTTATGAATAGTCTCATCCTGTCTCTTCCCAAGAGCATTTATATATTTCAAAACCATATATATTTGAGGTTTAAACACATTGAAAACAATCCACATTTCAGTCAGGTTGGTCCAGTCTAATTATTGTGCAGATTAACTATATGACCACCTGGCAGAGGGGTAAGAGGCAGCACAGCCTGTCATTCTGAATAGCTGGGAGCCCACCGATGATCAGAGGTGAGTTGCAAAGTGTGCCAGCCCAGGATCCTATTCATAAGTTACCCTGGAATAAAATTGAAATGTGTTGTCAGTTAACTCAGACTTCCAGTGGGTCCCCTTACACAATGTGGGAAATAGAAGTGGATGGTCCCACTGCCTATGAAACCAACAGACCCTAGAAATCACAAGGTAGTGAGTGAATATCCTCACTCATGTCCAACGATGTCTGATGAGCAGTCCTGTGGCAAGTATGTGAGGCAGCCGCAGCTGAAATTCTGAAGCCAATAGTGCATATAATTGCTGGTTACCAGGCTGATGGATAATGAAGGGCCCCGAATGATGAGTCTGCCCAGGACTCATGTTTTTTTGTCTGGCCCTGCTAGTGGGAAGGCTCAGTAATATGCAAAACAACAGACACCAAACAGGCAGAATCATGCAGAACATCCTTGGCCATTAATGGAATGTGTTCCTTCAATGGATTTTGAGAGAATATGTTTCTGATCTGATGGTAAGTAGCTTAGACTACCCAAGAAAAGAAAACCAGCCCCCTCGAAATGTATGCTAATCCAACTGAAGGGTGGTAAATGAGAAGCATAGCATTTTATGCAGCTATTAATACTCAGGTTATGAACATTGATTTGCAGTCAGCAAGCATTTAGGATTTTACATTTCCAGAAAGTTGTGTAAATTAGGGCCCACAGGAGGTCTGAGTTTTCAGGGAGCTTTAATTTTAGATGAAATGTACAGAATTCACTAAAAATAAATCAATTTTATGAAATATCAAGCTGCAAAGGATTAAATATATTACATGGACATGTTACGGCCAAAAATGAATCAGCAGCTGGGGTCTATCATACTCTACCAGCATTTGCAGAGACTGTGGAACATCTGCCTCAATATATTGGGCACCTATCCAGTAACATTCATCTGAAGGTCAACAATTCAGATGGAAACTACGTAAATAATTTACCTTAAAACTATTGGGGAAGAAGTTAGAATGTACATAAGAAATGTGTTCTTTCTTCCCCAATTCTCTGCTTTTCTGACTCTAATGTAGGACATGTAGGGAATTTTTTTAAGTGCACTGCCACTCTTGGCAATCTTTACTTCACATCTGAAATTCTCGCTCTTGTGACTCACCAGAAGTTACATGGCAATCAGGTAGATGGATTTTATTCTCACATACCTCATTTTCCTCAGCACTGCCTGCTGATCGTGAAAGGTCATTTTAATCATGGCTATGCTTATGAAAGGCAAAAGGAAATTATTTGCAAGTGATGGAGGGGTGGTGCCTACATTCATTTCTTTTTTTTCAAGATTCTGATTAGAGATTCAATGACCATTCTACACAGAAATAAAAGCCAAGTGGTGGCTATAGCTGCTGCTCGTAGCTCCCTCTGTCAAGGCCATCAGGGCTGACGTTCATACTCGGGTCATGTGAAACTGTCAGTGTTTCTAATTCGCCATGTTGTCTCCTCTATGTGCACTATTCTGTATGTTCCCTTTGCCAAGAACGTTATTCCACTGCCCCAGTCCAGCCCGGGCCAACTCCACAGTGACGTGCACCCCCTGAGAGCAGGCCCATGTCTGTCCTACTCTGTCTGAATCACCAGGAGCTGCTATCACTGTATCCAGCCTGCAGCTCTCAGTAAGTATCACTGAAATAATTAACTGATTCATTGACAGTTATCCTGCAGGTCTGTATCATTAATGTCTCTTCCCCTGAGAACCATTCCCAGCTATGCCTACTAAGTCTCCCATTGTGTCCCATGCTTCTCTGTTATGATATTATTGCTTTTTTAGCATAATTGTTAAATTGTCTTCCCTGTTAGAGAATAAGTCAAGTAGAGGTGGGATCCTGGTAGCCTAGTCAGTCAATAAAATTGAATGAATGGATGGATGGATGGATGGATGGATGATGTATGAATAGGTGGGCAGGTGGACCAGGTGGATGGTTGGATGGATAGGTGGATGGATGGATGGGTAAATGGATATAGGGGTGGGGATTTCAGAGGCAGAGGAGTGAGAAGTTACTGAGAAAGAACAGAAAAATAATAAGGCACGTGTCCTTCTTCCTGGTCAGTAGAGTCAATAAGCAACTTAGTGCTTTAATCCAGTAAACTGCCAGGCTACCAGAGCAACAAGAATGAAAGAAAAAGAGAAAGAGACATGATTGTGTTGGGGTAGGAGGGTGGGTGGAGAAGAGAAGAACAAAAACTTTGTTTTCAGATTTTCTTCTCTAAGTAGAGTGGCCAGCTAGAGGGCATGGACTGGGAAAAGCATGAAAGAACTTTCCAGGGTGATGGAAATGTCCTGTGTCTTAACTGAATGACACAGTAATAGTAGCAGTAATGACACAGTGGTAGTGAAATAAGTATACATTTGTCCAAACTCATGAAACCACATACACTGAAAATGGGTGCATTTGGTTATATGTAAAGTATGCCTCAATAAAGTCAACATTTTTTTAAAAATCAGGATAAAGGAAAAAATTTCAAATCTTGGACAATGGGCAAGAGTTGGGAGGAGGCCTTAATTCTCATTATATCCTAGTGAAAACATTTCTCGAGTGTACAACACTCTAATAACTCTTAAACACAGTATTATACAGGGAGACAAAGCAGTAACCCAAATTGGAGTGTGAACATTCTAATTAAGCTTTTCTAGAAGACTACAATACGTTCATGACAATTTATTAACTTTAAAAATCAACTTGGATCTCATTTATTTCCTTAAAGCTTGATATATGACTAATTTTTCCATATTTTCAGAAACAACACATTGCTACTTCAAGAATAATATACATCCACATCTAATCAGTGGTAAATGCAAAATGCACTGTAGCATGTCTTTAATGTCAACCCCCACTTTTGTGAGACCTCAGACAGGGATGACATATTGGACCAGGAATACACACTTGCAGTGATGCATTTGAAATGAATGAACTATTGGAGAAACAAATAAAAACCCACTTTCTGCAAGGTTAATTTATGTCCAAATCTCCTAAAACATTTTTCCTGAAAATTATACAAAATGTGCATCATTCAGTTTCTTACAGAAATAGAAAAGACTTAAGCACCATGAATGCTGAAGAAATAACTTTTAAAGGCTGTATAGGATCATCAGTCACCATTATAAATAGTGGCTTACATCAATTATGCATGTTTATGCCTTCTAAATTCTAGTTTTCTCATGTGGTTCTATTATAAGCTCAATTGCCAAATAACTTCTTTTAACTGAGTTAAATTCATGATTTTTATAAGGTAAAAATAGGCCCACATTTGGCCTCTGTAGCAAGTCTCATGTGAAAAAGCAAAAAAATTGGCTTTGTAGAGGTACTAGTAAGTGAGGATGTGGAAATTGTTTAAAATATCTTCATATTAAATAATCAAGAATGGAGGGCCAGCACAGAGATTAGATTGTATATGGCATGATATCCCTGGTTTTTCTAAACATATTGTACACCCGTGAGTGCATCAGCGTGAAGTGCTACCATGGAAATAAATGTAATGAGAGAAACAAGGGGCTCGCAGCCTTCTGCCCATCACCCGGGGTTGCTGCCTGGCGCCTTTGCTAGTCCGGGGAACAAGGGAACCTGGGCCCTGAGGAAGCCCAGGGGACCACTGTCATTTGGGAAAGAGATCACTTGGGAAGGAAAAGAATAAAGCTGGGCTGAACTGCCTGCTGATCTCGGAAGGTGGGTGCCTGAGCCAGATTTCTTTTTATCTTGTGCTCATGTGTTTGTTTTGTTTCATTTTTCATTCATTCAGACAAAATATGCAAAACTTTTTATCTTACTTTTCCCACAGGACCCTTAGGCCTATACTTTCTCAAGTGTTTCTTGTCCCCATCAGCGACGACACCATTCCAGCTCAGCTGAGATGACTCTGGGGTCATCCCTGACCATCGTCTTCTCCTCACTCCTCACATTGAGATGAGATCACCTTGGGTTATCCAAGTGGGCCCTGAAACAGTCACAGGGGGCCTTGGAAGAGGGAATAGAGAGAGTCTTAACTACAAAAGAGACTGAAATGCTCTGCTACTGGCTTTGAAGATGGAGGAAGGGGCCATGAGCTGAGGGATGCAAGGAACACAGCTCTGGAAGCTGGAATAGACAAGAAGAAGAATGCTCCTCCAGCCCCCAGTGGGAGCACAGCTTTGCTGACAACTTGGCTTCAGCCCAGGGAATCTGATTTCAGATGCTGGCCTCCAGAACTGAAAGGGAATCACTGTGGACTGAAGAAAACCACCAAGTGTGATTCATTACAGCAACAGTAGGAAGCTATTACACCTCCCAGCTTAGATGAAATTTCAAGTCCTGACCGCACTGGCTCTGAGGCCCTCCTCTGCCCGGCCTTTGCGTCTCATCTCTGACCTCCTCACCTACACTCTCTCCCTGGCTCAGCACCGTCCAGTGACACCAACATGCCCAATACACTACCTTATATTCAAGTTTGCCAAAGATACTCACATCCACTCAGTTCCCAGGAAAATACTAGAAGAAGCATGGGTGGTGATTCTTGGGTGTTTGTCTTGGGCCCCAGAATACTGGAAGCTACCGACTTGCTTTTCCAGGAGGAAATCACACCACAGGCTGATGCTGCTGGACCCCCGGAGCATGAGACCACCCTCCTTGGCCCCTGGCTATGCTGCATGGACGAGGAAGCAGGTGGGCCACTGAGCCCATGACGAAATCACAAATTACAAAAAAATTCAGAATACTTTCTGGAAATAAATTTTCCTCCCCAGGAAGCAAAACGTTTCAGTCTTGACTGGATTAGACTACTGGGCTCTCCAGGGATGGTGGTTCTCAGGGAAGCGAGAGCAACAGCCAGACAGATGGCCTTAAAGGCTCAGAAGGGACCGGTGTAGGGGGCAGTGCAGGCCCCTTCTTAGTCAGGCACCGCTCCACCCCTGCCTCCATCTGCACTCCCAGCCCCCGACAGCAGACAGAGGGGCAGGTGAGCTCATTGGCTGGCAGGGACCTGGCATGTGAGTCCCCTGCCCACGCACTGCCCCCAGGTGGCAGGCACTGACTCCCCTGCACAGATGCCAGCTGGGAGAGAGGAAGGTCTCTGTGTAAGCAGAGCCCCCCTCCTCCCAGGGCCAGGAAAACCCGACAGAGCTGGGAATCCAGGAAGGTGAGCTTGGCCTGAGATGTGGCCGCGCTTCAGCCTCCTGTCAGCCCTCCAGCCACGACCAGCAGCGCCCCCTGCTGCCTGTGTGGAACCGTACATACCGAGAGAGAACTGCGGAGAGAAAGCAGGCTGCGGACAGGAAGCTCGGAGGGAGAGGATGAAGGTGCGCGGGAGCCTGAGGCAGAGGCAGGGAGGTGACCTGGGCAGGTCGCACAGGGGCTCCCTGGTGGGCGTCCCTGCTCTGAGGAGCTGGCTCCTTTACACCCAGTCACTAGACAGTTCTGTGGGTTTAGCGGAGGTCCAGCTGAGGCCCTGCCCAGGACCAGAGAGAATGGAGCTGTGAGTTTGGGTTGAGGGGTGGTAGGCAGAATGGCCAAGATGGCCCACAGTTGCCATCCCAATCCAGTGAACAGGATCCGTGGATGATGGGACCAACAGGTTTATAACCCCCCCAAAATGATAATATAACTTTATATGGCAAAAAGAAGTTTGCAGATAGGACTGAGTGCCCTGCTCGGTTGACTGTAAGTCAAAAGGAAGATTCTCCAGGGTGGGCCTGACCTAATCAGGGAGCCCTTAGACAAGGCAAGAAGCTGCAGGCTCTCCTGTTGGCCAGGAAGAGGCGAACTGCCAGGCTGTGAGAGAGGGGCCTCTGTGTTGGGAATCTTAGGTAAGTTTCTAGAAGCTGAGAGCAGTCCCTGGCCAACAGCCAGCAAGAAAAAGGGGACCTCAATTCTACAACTGCAAGGAAATGAGTTCTGCTAACAGTGGAATGAGTTTGGAAGAGGTCAGACCACAGCTCTGGTTAACACTGATTTCAAGAGGGCCTCACCTGGTGAGAAATCCTGAGCACAGGACCCAGCCAGCCCATACCTAGACTCCTGACCCACGAAGCTACAAGGTAAAAATGTGTGTTGTTTTAACCTTCTATGTTAGTGGCAAGGACTTGTGCAGCAATAAAGAACTAATTCCGAGGCGCAAGGTGAAACCTCAGAGTGAGGTGTGACCGCTTCATAGGGGCCAGTCTCACAGGGCCAATAAGGTCAGCCCAAGGCCAGCGCCACCAGGCAGGCTGTGCACCCCTGAGAACCACCAACCCCATACAGACCTGAGCTCACGGACCACGGAGCTGGCCTCAGAACTCCCTGTACTGCATACCACAGGCCATGCAGATCTGAACACTGATTTCTGGCCTCCTTTTTAACAAATGCATTTATGAATATGTTTTAGTAAGCTCTTCCCTAGGCAATTTTGCAAAAGGATATAGCTATGAACTTGAGTGGGTTTACCTTTTGTTTTTAGAGTACAATATTCTTGGTATAAAACAATATTGCAAAAATGCAAAATTAAGTTGCGATGGTTTAAAAAAACCAGGCTTCCCGTGATTATTTGAACAAGTGGAGGAGTGGAAGCACAGGTAATACCATACACAGGTCATTGCAATATATCATCAGTACTCATTCAAAAGGTATTTATTGAGCGTCCAGATGTGCTGGACACTGTTGGCAGAGCTGGGGGTGAAGGGAACCCCCATGGCACCCAATCTCACAGAGCTTAGTGTGGCCCCTTCCTTGCAGGACTCCAGTCCCCCATTTCTGTCATCTAGTTTAATCCCCTGCTTCTCGCCTCCTGGTGCCAGAGGGATTCCTGCGCCAGGGTTGTGGGGATGGTGAGCACACAGCATTGGGACAGCTGACATCAGTAGCAGTTATTGGTCCAGAGGGAGGGGGCACTGCATGCCAGGCAGGGCCACATGGGGCCGCTCTCAGCACCATGGAGGCGGGCTTTGTAGTACCAAGACGGGGAGGTGCACGCCACCACCACCCCCCCACCGTTCCCGTGGGAGGATTCGATGGGCTTGTTTGAATAATTCCACCAGCCAGGAGGGCAGTGGAAGCCACTGCTCAGAGGTGAGCAGGACCTGAGCCTGCTCTGATTTGTAAGAAGGGGTGTGTGGCTGGGGGACCGTATCTGTGGGAGCAGGATGGGGAAGCAAATTTACAGTAGGCCATTCAAGGCCCTCCAATCTGCCCAATATCAGGGCAGCACATATTTTATGTCTTGCACTACATGGCAACATTTCCTACTATGGGCAGGAAGTGGATGAGACAAAATTTCAGCCCCTGTGGGTCTGACTCCAGAGAGGTAGCTCTAACCACCCACCACACAGCCTCTCCACGCTGCAGGTGTGGCACCCTGTGCACCCAGATGGCCCCCACAGAGCCTCGCCTGCCCGTGTTCATGCGTGGTGAGCTCTGCTCCCACCCTGAGCCTGGGTGGGCCCTCAGACTCTCACCAACAGCACCTGGTGGATGTGATATTGTGCCTGCCCTTGGCCTAGATGGGCTTCGGCTTCTGCCTTCTTGGCAGCCATCTGCTGCGTAAGGAGCCCAACTGCCTCCTGCAGAGGGAGGCCACAGGGACAGGCCCTGGGGATGAGGAAAAGGCCATAGAAAGGAGCACCAAGTAGCAGCCCTGTAAGCAAAGAGGCTTTCTATTTATTTATTTGATCTCTCAGTACCTCGCAGAGTGCTTGGAAGGAAACAGTCACACAATAAATATTTGTTGGGTAACTTGCTTACAACCCATCTTGATTCCTTTTTTCTTTAACTCCATAGATACAGATCCTCTCAAACACTGTTGAGCTGGCCGTGTCTGTGTAGATGGTGGCACCTAAGGGCTGGGAAGGTGACAAAGACATTTCCCAGGGGTATTTTCTCAATGGAAACAATATGTTCCAACATGGAAACTCAGGCCTGGCTTCCACCAGACGTTTCCAGAGGTTGCTTCTCATCTTGATGCCCCTTACTTGTGATCTGCCCCATCCATCTGGCCAACAGTGTAAGAATGGTTTCTGAAGCAAGAAATCACTGCTAAGGGAACATTTCAAAGACATGATTAGTCTAGACATCCAGCAGTTTTGTGAAAGGTTGTCCCTGTGGGATCTGTAGGGGCCCAGATGAAAGAACTGAAATTAGGGGCCATTCCTTAGTTACTACCCTTGGCCAGCACTGTGGAATCACTGCAGCCACATAATCCTGAAGGCACAATTCTTTCCTGAGGACTTCCTGTAGGGACTGAGAACAAAATAACCCCTGAATGTAAGGCATTTAACATCCAAGCACTTACACAACTCAACTGATGAAGATTGATGCTGAAATCATTTCTAAGCAATGTTCTATTTAAAAAATTACTGTCATTTAAAACAAAAAAATTTTTTTTTCAGAATCCACTGTCTTGTCTCATTAAGTAGTTCAAGACATTTGGGAATTTCCAGCAACTTGGAGGTAGACACTGCGTGTCCTGGGAGGTGACAGTGACTGTAGGAGATATCCCAAGCCAGGTCCTTTTCAAGGACCCATTCTGACCTCTCGTGCTCTAGAGTAACCATCAAGAGTTACAATTACTTTACTTCACTTTTTTTTCAAATGAATGGGGAGATGGAGAAATCTGCAAGGTGATACTCAGGACACACTGTCAAAGAAAGTGCAGGGAAACAAACACATCCCTAGTCCCTAGGGATCATGGTGTGAATAGAGGACATCCCTTTGCAACTCTGATGTCAGTTGGTCCTGCTCAGCTCTCTAAGACCTGGGTAAATTCAAGCCCCAGTTGCATAGCCTTGGGAAGCCCTAATCCTTGCCCATGCCTGCTGCTCCCCCTAGACACTCTCCCTGCCTGCTTCTGCCTGACCTTTGGTCCCACGCCTCCCAGTCATAACGTGTGCCTTGGTTGTCAACTTCCACAAGAAATCAAAAGGACAGAAAGAAGACCTTAGCTTTTGGTTCTTTTAAATGACTTTCTTGAGATATAAAGCACATGCATACAATTCACCCATTTAATGTTTACAGTTCGATGGTTTTTGGTATATTCACAGATACGTGCAACCATCACCACCGTCAACTTTAGAACACTTTCATCAACTCAAAAAGAAACCCCAAACCCTTTAGTTACCATGACGCCTATCTTTCCATCCTCCCCCCAGCCTCCCCAGCCCAGCCTAAGCAACTACTAATCTACTTTCTGTTTCCTTAGATTTCCCTGCTCTGGGCTTTCATATAAATGGAATCATGGAATATGTCATCTTTTGTGACCCGCTTCTTTCACTTAGCATAACATTTATGCAGTTGTAACGTGTATCAGTACTCCAGTCCTTTTCATGGCTGAATACTATTCCATTGCATAGATACATATTTTGTTTATCCATTCATCAGTTGGTGGGAATTTGGTTGTTTCCACTTTTTGGCTATTATGAATAATGCTGCTACAAACATTTGCATGAAAGTCTCCATGTGAACATAACGATTTCATTTCTCCTGGGTACATACCTAAGAGCAGAGTCACTGGGTCATGTGATAACTCTGTGTTTACCCATGTGACCAACTGCCAGAGTGCTTTCCAAAGCAGCTGAACCATTTTATATGCCCACCAGGAGGGTCTGGGGGTTCTCATTTCTCTACCTCTTTGCCAATGCTTATTGTTATCTGACTTTTCTCACTCAGCTCATCCTCGTGGGTGTGAAGTGGTGCCTCACTGCGGTGTGCATTAGCATGGCCCTGATGACAGGCGATGTTAAGCTTCTTTTCCTGAAATTGGCCACTTGTTTTTGTTTGAAAGAAGAGGCTTCATCTTGCCAAACATTCTACCATCTCACTCTCCCTCCCCTCCTCCTCACTCTCTACCTTCCTGAATCCCACCCATTCCAATATAGGTCCAGGTCCAAACTCCTCATCTTCCACTACATACATGGAGCAGCTTCCTCTTTCCTCTGAAGGCCCCATGGCAGTCAAAACAAGGGCCCAGGGGCTCAGGGTCTGCCACAGTGGGCTTACCTGACAAACACAAGACTTCTCACACTAGCTGCATAGATGAAAGTGCTCCAGCTTCTTACACCTGAGTGGTACGTGGTGGGAAGGGCTTTCTAGCTGATAGCTGTCAGCATTTATGTGTGTCTGAGTATATGTGTTTGCAGCCATGGTATGCTACAAATTCACAAGGTGAGGCACTCCTCCAAAAATTCAGAGAGAAGGAAAAGGTTTGGTGGCCTATGTTGAATTCTGGACCCCCACACAGCCTACTTTTTATAAGGATCTACTTCCCTTAAAGTAAAACAGATGGTTTTCAAAAGAAGGAGCTTTTGGGAGATGAGAAACACCCGTGGTGAGATTTGTATGGAAAACCCAGACATTCTAGAGCCCTACTTCTTAAGGGAAACTGCTACGGTGTGAGAAGTAGTACTGTGACCTCTGATCATGTGTCACTGCCAGCCTCAGCGGAGTTCCAGCCTCAGGCCAGTGCCTTGAACATCTCTCTGCATGTCACATGTGTCAGTAGAGAACAATCAACAGTAGGTCCTCAATGCACTCTTGTTGACAGATAAAGGGAAAGATCGGCCAAGTCATCAAGTGGGGTCAGGTGAGTGAGTGCAGGGGATGAGAGGGGGTGGGGAATGGAATTTCTTAATCATAACACAAGGGGAGCCCCACCAGGTAGGCACCAGAGAGTACTAGGAGTGGCCAACAAAAACTCTTAAGGCATGTCCACACCATATAAAAGGACATGTCCTGGGATGAAGAAGTCAATCTGGGTTTTGGTCTTTATTCCTGATTGGTGCAAACAGATGAGAAACTGACAAGTTGGGTGACTTTGTCAAATGGGCAAATCACCCTCAGGCCAGTTTCTTCACCTGTTGAATTCATTCACTACCCATTCCATCATCTATCTCTGAACAGTTATTGAGTACCTGCGTGGTGCCCAGCACAGGACTAAATGCCAGAGATAGAGATGATCCAGCCAGGATTGAACTCAAGAGGAAGGATTGACCTTTCTACCTGAGGCCCAAGAAAGGCTCCATCCGCAAAATGATGCAAATGCCGATTCTTGATGAGAAGGACTCTGCTACATGCATCACAAAAGGGGAGGTATTTTAGGTTGCGAATCCAACAGCAAACACATGTAGAAATGCAGTTGTCATCTCCTCTGTGCCTACTTCCCAGGGCACCAACATTCCTACTCTTACTGGGCTATGGGACTTACAGGTCCACACCCACTGGTTGGTGACAATACCAAGTTCCAAGCCCACCTTGGGATCTCGTGATCCCCCAGGACTTACAGAGGTTGGGCCCTATTATGGAGCTCACTGTTTCTGGAGTCCAGAATATAACACATTTGCCCTGACCAGAGATCAACAGATGTCATCTCCAGCTTACAGAAGCCACGGGCACTCCAGCTGCAGAGTAGGTCATGCTGGGGATGAGGTCATAGCTCAGGGGTGAGTTCTCGTGGCTGGGCTTGCTCATGGGGCACTGGCCTGGCCCACCTACTTGGAGCTTTCTTCTGCCTACCAATCCATGCCCCCAGGTCCGGCTGGTTCTTTCATTTTTCCATATACACAACAGCCATGCCTTTTGGACCCAAGACTGTAAACCTTCTCATCCACCCCCATCCTGCCTGCAGGGTCCTGAAACCCTACTCATCAGCCCTGAAATCAACAGGCTGATCTCATCCTCCTTCCAGACAGTTGAGTATCTACCTCTAGGCCAGTACCTGGGGATGGGAGTGTCCTCCCAGGCCAACAGTCCATGTCCCCACTTGCTGCTAGAAACCAGTTCCCCGCTCCCAGTGGAGAATGAGCAGTCTTCCTCCAGTTCTGCCTGAGTGTCGCCCCGCCTCTGCCTGGAGCAGGCTGCCTCTGTGTTTAAGCATGTGGGGCCCTTTCTCCATCAGTGTTTCTCTGGGCAGTAACTTACCATAGTGAATAACCCTCATTTTGTTGGTTTCTGCTTTCTGCTGTGATCTGTATGTAAGTGGCGTCCCTGGTCTCCCTTCCTTGAGATGTGGGCTGGCCGGGCAGCTCTTTGATGCTTGTTGGCCATTCCAGTCCCCACAGTAGTGCAGGCTCTTTGCTGGCATCACGCGTGCTTCCCCCGCCTCTGCTGCAGCGGAAGACAGCGGCGGCGGGTCAGGACAAGCCCTGCAGCCTTGGGCCGAGGGCGGCTAATAGTAGAATATAGCTCCCCGAAGTCTCACCTTCCTCATCCACCCCAAGCAGAAGCTGGCAGGCAGTTGAAGCACCTAATTTTAAGGAAAACTGTCTCCTATCTTTCTGGTAAGCAGGAAGTTACAACCTGGAGCCAGGCGCCTAAGCTAACCTCCTACAGAGACAGGGCACCAGCCACCTTGATGTTCACCCTTCGGAGAGAGGGCTCCCCGGCCCCCAAGAAAGGCACTCCTGGGAAGCAGAACAAGTAAGGGACTTTGTGTTTTGAGAGATGTACACATATCTCAAAGCAACAGAGAAAGGATTCTAAGTCAAATACTCAAAGGAAAGGGAAGGAAGGAGTTCTCTTTCCCTTTAGGCACCAAGGAAAATCCTATTTCTTCTTGTATTTGCACTTGCACTGCTGGGAAATGCAGGAACAGTTAAGGATGCACTGAGGGAGAGCTACTTGGGAGAACAGCTCCCCAAGCCTGGGGCTGGAAGGGCCTCTATGGTCCAGGCCCCAGGCCCATTCTTCCTGCTGGCTGGCTGCTCCACTTCCCAGGCCACGGGCCAGTCCCAGAGTGACTGTCTTCTGAGCCTTACAAACACCCTCCCGGATCCAGGTTCCCACGGTTTCCTTTCTCATCCCCACCCCCCCGTCTCTCAGGCTGAAACCTACTGTATTTCTGCGATGGAGTCGCCTTGGAAACACAAAGCCTTTCTTATTTGTGAGCCACCAGAATCCACAAATAGTTCAAGAATGTGTCACCAGGTCCTGGGGAACTGAACTAAAAAATCCAGATAGCTGGTACCCTCTCCAGACGGATTAAAGCAGGCCACTGGGAAGTTGGTACAGCCCCCCAGGATTCCAAAGCAGAGCCAAGACTGAAAACCACTAGCAGGAGGCAAAATGTGGGGGGAGCTTTTGAGTATTAATAGGGAGTCCAGACAGGAGCCTTTGAGCAAAGGGAAGCCTTTGAAACTTTGCAGGGGCAAGGGGTAGTTCAGTCTAGGATTTTGAAAAACTCTCCGGCAGCCGTGTGAATGTTGGGCAGGAGAGGAACAAGGCCAGGAGACCAGGGAGGACGTTGCTGAGTAATCCAGGAAGGAGCTGTCTGGCCTGGGCTAGAGTGGGTGCCACAGGACTGGGGAGAAGGCACAGAGTCTGAGAAGGATCAAAGAGGTGCTTCAACCCCACCCACCATTGCTCAAGGTTGTTCTTCCCCATTTCTCTCTACTCTTAGGTTTCCACAGTCTTTTAGCAGATTTCCAGAAGAAAAGGAGTTAGTGTTCATACCAAGGAATGATGCAAATGTCCCCTTGTGAAAGGACAGAAGCCTCTGCTTACACCACTCACCAAAGATGAATGATGAATTCAGGGGTAAGGTCATTCTAACAGGACTGTAGTGGGCAACCCAGATTCCAGATAACTTTGATCCATTCTCTATTTGACAAATTTTTGTAATATAGTTATATTGCTTAAGTAAGAGAAAACCAAATTCATGAAAATAAAAAGTGTCCTTAAACAATTTCTACTCATGGTTAACAATCTTATGGCTGATTGGAAATTCCTGGGTTGGAATACTGGGGATTAAACTCAGGATTGCTTCCCTCAGTTTTCTTCCCTGTTCCTAAGAGTCCATGAGGGAGAAGGACCCATTTCCCAATCTACTCGATGGTAGAATTCCCTAAAATGAAATATTAGAGCCTTTAGGATCTAACCAATCACAAATCCAACATGGTGCTGGAAATCACCTCTTCTCAGTGGGAGACGGTGTTGCTGTTCAGTCCTTAACTATGATGCAATGTGCCTCCTACAAGGACTGGAAGTTATTCTCTTCCTAACTCACCCTGTTAGTTCCATTTCCACCACTGCCATAGGAGAATGTTTCTCATGTTTGAGAATTCAGCAAGAATGTTGACTGCTTCTCTATTTCTATCTGGAAAACCTTGACCTACATTTGCATCCTCATTTTATCAGACATTTCAGCAACATTTTCCGGAGTTAACCATACACCACCCCACTTTAGGAGACACTAGATTATTTTTCCTGACCTCCAGGGTGATACTCTCTACTGGCTTTCTTCCCGCCTCTCTACCTGTCCTCTCTCAGTCTCCTTTCCTGCTGTATTCTCCTGAGAGAGTGAATATACAAATGGGCAATGGCCAGATCATATGTAAAAACAGAATCCTGACTCGCAACCCGCAGCAACCTGCCCAAGAAACCAACCCCTTATCTGTAGTAACCAGCCCAGGAAGCCGGCCTGCCAGGAGTCAGATGTGTAGAAGACAGGCTGATATCTCTAGCAGCAATACAGAAAGCCAGTCAGTAACTTCTGTAGCAATTGGCCACAAATAAGCAGAACTTGATTAATAACTGACAGAGTTCCCAATTTTTGTCTGTGCTCCCCACTTAGGACTAACTGTGGAAGAAAAATATGTAACCTAAAATCAGTCCCATTGGGGAGCCCCACTTCCAGTTAGCCCACCTCCAATCTCCTCAAGCCCAAGTCCTCCAGTCAGAGCCCCCCTAAAGTCCTCTTTTTTCCACCATGAAGCTTTCCTCTTGCCTGTCTTGAGTCTCTGCCAAACCCAAGCAATTGTGGCCTGCTCCCTTGCCACAGAAAGCTCTGAGAAACAGCCTTTGCTTTTCTCATTTGGCCCTGCACACTCCTCTACGAAATTCTAACCACTGCAGTGGCTCAAGACGTGATCCTCAGACCTCTCTTCTCCAAAGAGGTCTTATCAAATCCCATCACCTTAAGTACCATCGATAGAGTGGGGACACCCCAGGGTAGGTCTCTAGCCTGACTTCTCTGTGAATTCAGATTCAACATACAACTGCACACGTTTAGACTTAGGCTTTGAAAAGCATCCCAGACTTCACACATTCCAAGGACAAACTTCTTAAGTTTTGCCCCCATCTTCCCCTTCTCAGTTAGTGGCACCAGTGCCCACACAGCTGCTCACATCCTTGATTCCTCTTCTCGCCTCTTGAGCTCTGCTTCATTATTCAAGGCCATTCAGCAATGTCTGACAGTTCTGCCTCAAAATGCCCCTCAGATCGGTTTGTTTCTCTCTCTCACCTCTGTAAACAGCCTAGTTCAAGCCTCATCATATTTCACATGGACCGTGTAGGTCCTTGGTTCAGGCTTCGGAGTGAATGAATGAGCGGTTGGTTTGGTTTCTGCTCATTGACCTCTAAAATCAGACTGTTCACAGTGGTTCTAAAGAGCTTTGTCCGCAG
Source organism: Manis pentadactyla (assembly GCF_030020395.1). Classification (NCBI taxonomy): domain Eukaryota; kingdom Metazoa; phylum Chordata; class Mammalia; order Pholidota; family Manidae; genus Manis; species Manis pentadactyla. The sequence goes on along the minus strand of NC_080019.1, from coordinate 187,003,821 downwards.
ATGTAATTTACCTTCCAGAAAACTTTGAGATTACATTTCATGAAAGATAAGATGTTAACAAGGAGCTGGTGAAATGCAAAGGCCATTACTCTTTGAGTCAGAACTACTCTTGATAAAGAGGCCAATGGTTCCATATTGTAAAGGCTCTATGAATCCATTCTTTCTTAGCAAAATGGAGGCCAAGTACTGATCACACGATACTTGTTAATTCTCCTAGGCTGTCACATGTTCTTATAGATCTCTGTGTGTGGATATCCACACACAGATATGGTCATGATTACTTATGTAGCTGATCCTAACTGTATCACAACTTTCTATTTTGCAATAAGCGCTTTGGATTTTTCTGCCCCCCTTTCCTTGGTTCTGTGTTCCTATCTCCCTCTGCAGAGGTAACTGCCATCGTGAATTTGGTATTTATAATCTCATGTGTGTTTTTATACTTAAGCTAGATTTTTTAAGTCTGTAAGCAAGATATAGTTTGCTTTAGCAATGGTAATATTAAAAATTGGTAAATTTTAGGTATTATTTGGCAAAGTACCTTTTAAAATTCAACACTTCTTCCTATATTTATCCAGGTGGCTACACATTCTGATGCATTCTTCATGCATTCTTGTTTTCTTTCCATCATTGAGGTTTATTGGATTGTACAGAAAAGTGCACAGATAATAAGCATCAGCTCAATTAATTTTCATGAAGAGAATATATCCATGTTACCACCAACTGGATCAAGAAATAGAACATTAATAGTACTCAGAAGCCTCACACATGGCATCAACTGGTCACCATCCACTCCACTTTCCCAATGGGGAAATAGGAAACACCTTCCTAACTCCCATGCCATAATTACCAGTTTAAAAAATCTATATGGAAAGAATCATAGAGTTTGCAGACTTGAGTCTGGCTTCTTTTGCTCAGCTTTATATTCAGGAGATTCATCTGTTTGTTTTTGCAAAGAAATATTTGGTTCATTTAAAATTTCTTTTCTTTATAAGAGACTTTACTTTTTAGAACAGCTTTATATTTTCAGGAAAACTGAGAAGAGAGTACAGAGAGTTCCATATACCTCACACCAGTTTCCCCATTATTACATTGGTATGATAAATTTGCTTCAATTAATGAGCCAATACTGAAACGTTACTAACAAAAGGTCATAATTTATTTGGATTTTCGTAGTCTTTACCTAATGGCCTTTTGTTCTGTCCCAGGATCCCAGGTAACACTTAGTTGTCATGCCTCCTTAGACTCCTCAAGGCTGTAAAAGTTTCTCAAATTTTCCCTCTTTTGACATCCCTGAGAGTTTTGAGGAGGACTAGCCAGGCATTTTGTAAAATGCCCTAATACTAGGATTTGTCTGCAGATTGCTTCCTGAAAGATTGAGGTCATGGGTTGTTGGGAGGAACAGCACAGAAGAGAAGTGGTATTTTCATCACGTCACATTAAGCGTATCTACTGTCAACGTGATTCCTGAGTGTTGATGGTGGACTTAGTCACCTGGCTGTGGTAGTGTTTGTAGGACTTTCTAGTGTAAAGTCACTCTTTTTCTCCCCCTTTCAGTCTTGTACAGTCTAGAAGAAAGTCATGCACAGCCCTCACAGAATGGGGAGTTTGCCCTCTCCCCTTGAAGGTAGATATTTACTTTATACTCCAGGTTATAATCCAATATTACTATATTTTGTTGGTCAGAAGTTCCAGCTTCGGCATTAGGAATGCTTTCATTTAACTCCTGTGGTCCTTTGACGTACCCCCATCAATGTTTTATTTTGTTTGAGCACTGCCTTACTTTCTTAGGACTACCGGATTCTCTAGGCTCATCTAGTGTATTTCCCACCCCAGTCCTAGAAGCTGCCATTTTCCCAAGGAACCCTGGTTCGTTTTACTGGAGAATGGTATTAGAAATGAAGATACGGGTGCCGAGGTATGCTTGCTGTTTCTGGGACATCATTTCTTGTGGTGCTCTCAGGAGACAGAGCAAAAAATACTCATGTTCATAATAAATCATGTATACGTATATTAGATATACTTGTATTTGTAGCCATCTGTATTCATATTAAGCTGAACATGAGTTCATACTAGTATCTTGAACTTGAATCCACTACTACAGGGATCATCCTAGCTTCCTCCCCTTGCTTACCTATAAACTCCCACTCCAGTGGTGAGAAATCTGGGTCCCACCATCTGCCATCCATTTCTGAAATTGTTCCATTCCTATATCCACAAATAGCAGCATCAGAACTGTTGACCAGAAACCCTAAGGGAAACAACTTTATCAAGTAGAGCACAGAGCTCACATGCAGTTCTTTTGCCTTTAGTCATTTACCAAGGTACTTAGCTCAACATGTCCCCCCACCACCTACTCATCCCCTTCAGTGAGGTTGCTTCAGACATTTGTAATACGGTTAAATTCTCTTGTCACAGCCTGCATTCCTTCCTGGGATCCTCCAACCTTTTAAAGTTCACTCTTTGTTCTTTAGATTTTGACAAATGCATAATATCTTGTATACACCATTATCATAATTTCACCTCCCTAAAAATATCCTGTGGTGTTGTTCATCCTTCCCCTCTTCCCTTGACCCCTGGCAACTACTGATCACTTTACTGTGTCTATAGTTTCCCATTTTCCAGAATGTCATATAACAGGAATCATACTGTATGTGCCCTTTTCATGCTGGATTCACTTAGCAATAAACATTTAAGTTTCTTCCATGTTTTTTCGTGACTTGCTGCTCACTCTTTTTATTGCTGAGGAGTGTGGCTGTACCACAGTTTGTCTAATCAGCTCCTAAAAGAAGTATGTTAAAATTCCACTGTATTTATAAATTTGCCTTTCTTTTTGTTCCACAGTTTTTGTGATACATATTGATGAAATATTAAGTACATACAAAGCTAGAACTCTTATTGCATTTCTATTAGTCCTTTTCCCTTATGTCTTATGCTCCTTTATTGCATTTTCTATTATTTTTTTGTGCTTCATCTAGATGCTTTTAATTAATTTATCTTCTAATTTATGAATCCTTTCTTCTCCTGTGCCTAATCTGCTAATAAATCCATCCACTGAATTGATATTTTTAATAGATTCTAGCTTTGCTGAAATTTTATTTATTCATAACTTTGGAAATTTAATTTATTCCTGGAAAAAATATGTATTTCATCAAAAAATGAATGTTTTCCTGTCTTCTTTCTTATTAATTTATGTTCTTGTTTAAAATTTATTTTACTTTCTTTAGTTTATCTCATAGGTCTTTTGTTTTAGAGTTAAATTTATTTCATTTGCATTTAGCATTTTCAATGTGATTTAAAGTCTTAATTTTATGCAATGTTTTCTTCACTATCCAATGAGTTAAGTAGACATGACTTGATTTTTAGTTTTCAAATAAATGAATGTTTTTGATATTTATTGCAGCTTTATAACTTTTTAAAAATCAAAAGTAGGAATTTTTTTTTCTCAAATCCATAATATATGTTCCAGTCAATGAGTGAAAGGTAAATCAAGCCCCATATAGAGTCTTGGAAAAAATAATTTAACTTTCTATACCAAAAAAAAAATGGAGTTTTTCTTTTTAAAAAGATCCCAGGTATTTGTGAACAGATTTTTAAAAATCACATATTGAACAAACTGGATAACCAGAAGAAATTGATGACTTTCTAGAAAAATGCAACCTTCCAAGGCTGACCCAGGAAGAAACAGAAAATCTGAATAGACCAATTACCAACAAGGAAATTGAATTGGTAATCAAAAAGCTACTTAAGAACAAAATCCCTGGAACAGATGGTTTCACTGCTGAATTTTATCAAACATTTAGTGAAGACCTAATACCCATCCTCCTTAAAGTTTTCCAAAAAGTAGAAGAGGAGGGAATACTCCCAAACTCATTCTATGAGGCCAGCATCACTCTAATACCAAAACCAGGCAAAGAGACCACAAAAAAGGAAAATTACAGACCAATATCCCTAATGAACATAGATGCAAAAATACTCAACAAAATATTAGCAAACCAAATACAAAAATACATCAAAAAGACCATCCATCATGATCAAGTAGGATTTATTCCAGGGATGCAAAGATGGTACAACATTCGAAAATCATCATTCCCCACATCAACAAAAAGAAGGACAAAAACCACATGATCATCTCCATAGATGCTGAAAAAGCATTCAACAAAATTCAACATCCATTCATGATAAAATCTCTCAACAACATGGGTATAGAGGGCAAATACCTCAACATAATAAAGGCCATATATGACAAACCCACAGCCAGCGTTATACTTAACAGCGAGAAACTGAAAGCTTTTCCTTTAAGATCAGGAACAAGACAAGGATGCCCACTCCCCCCACTGTTATTTAACATAGTACTGGAGGTCCTAGCCATGGCAATCAGAAAACACAAAGAAATAAAAGGCATCCAGATTGGCAAGGAAGAAGTCAAACTGTCCCTGTTTGCAGATGACATGATATTGTACATAAAAAGCCCTAAAGAATCCACTCTAAAACTACTAGATCTAATATCTGAATTCAGCAAAGTTGTGGGATACAAAATTAATACACAGAAATCTGTTGCATTCCTATACACTAATGATGAACTAGCAGAAAGAGAAATCAGGAAAACAATTCCATTCATAGTTGCATCAAAAAGAATAAAATACCTAGGAATAAACCTAACCAAGGATGTGTAAGACCTATACTCTGAAAACTACAAGACTCTCATGAGAGAAATTAACGAAGATACCAATAAATGGAAACACATCCCGTGCTCATGGATAGGAAGAATTAATATTGTCAAAATGGCCATCCTGCCTAAAGCATTCTAGAGATTCAATGCAATCCCTATCAAAATACCAACTATTCTTCAACAAAATAGAGCAACTGGTTCTAAAATTCATATGGAACCACAAAAGACCCTGAATGGCCAAAGTAATCTTAAGAAGGAAGAATAAAGTGGGGGGGATTATGCTCCCCGATCTCAAGCTCTACTACAAAGCCACAGTAATCAAGACAATTTGGTACTGGAACAAGAACAGACCCATAGACCAATGGAACAAACTAGATAGCCCAGATATAAACCCTCACATATATGGTCAATTAATACATGATAAAGGAGCCATGGATATACAATGGGGAAATGACAGCCCCTTCAACAACTGGTGTTGGCAAAACTGGACAGCTACATGCAAGAGAATGAAACTGGATTATTGTCTAACCCCATACACAAAAGTGAACTTGAAATGGGTCAAAGACCTGAATGTAAGTCATGAAACCATAGACAAAAATCTCTTAAATATAAACATGAGCATCTTTTTCCTGAATGCATCTCCTCAGGCAGGGGAAACAAAATAAAAAATGAACAAATGTGACTACATCATGCTAAAAAGCTCTGTACAGCAAAGGACACCAGCAGCAGAACAAAAAGGCATCCTACAGTATGGGAGAATATATTTGTAAATGACATATCCGACAGGGGTTAACATCCAAAATATATAAAGAATTCACAAACCTCAACACCCAAAAAGCAAATAACCCTATTAAAAAATGGGCAGAGGATATGAACAAACACTTCTCCAAAGAAGAAATTTAGATGGCCAACAGGCACATGAAAAGATGCTCCACATTGCTAATGATCAGAGAAATGCAAATTAAAACCACAATGAGATATCACCTCACACCAGTTAGGATGGCCAACATAGAAAAGACTAGGAACAACAAATGCTGGTGAGAATGTGGAGAAAGGGGAACCCTCCTACACTACTGGTGGGAATGTAAATCAGATCAACCATTGTGCAAAGCAGTATGGAGGTTCCTCAAAAAACTAAAAATAGAAATACCATTTGACCCAGGAATTCCACTCCTAGGAATTTACCCTAAGAATGCAGAAGCCCAGTTTCAAAAAGACATATGCACCCCTATGTTTTGCAGCACTATTTACAATAGCCAAGAAATGGAAGCAACCTAAGTGTCCATCAGTAGATGAATACGAAAAGAAGATGTGGTACATGTACACAATGGAATATTATTCAGCCATAAGAAGAAAACAAATCCCACCATTTGCAACAACATGGATGGAGCTAGAGGGTATTATGCTCAGTGAAATAAGCCAGGCAGAGAAAGACAAGTACCAAATGATTTCACTCATCTGTGGAGTATAAGAACAAAGCAAAAACTGAAGGAACAAAACAGCAGCAGACTCACAGAACTCAAGAATGGACTAACAGTTGCCAAAGGGAAAGGGACTCGGGGAGGAGGGTGGGAAGGGAGGGAGAAGGGGAATAAGGGGTATTGCGATTAGTACACATAATGTGGGGATGGGGTCCTGGGAAAGGCAGTATAGCACAGAGAAGACAAGTAGTGACTCTATAGCATCTTACTACACTGATGGACAGTAACTGTAATGGGGTGTGTGGGGGACTTGATAATGGGGGGAATCTAGTAACCACAATATTGTTCATGTGATTATATATTAATGATACCAAAATTTTAAAAATCACCTATTGAATAGGTCGTTATTTCTTCTTTTATGTGATCAAATGTTTCCTCCTTACTGCCACTTCTGTACAACTGAGATCCCAAAAACAGTTCTGCAGCTGCACTAACTCCTATCTCCATGTCACTCTATGTTTAACCATGGCATGATTTCAATTTATGATGCTCCAAGAAAAACTGAAAAGATATTAATTAAATTCTTCAAACCTTTATTGAGTGCCTACTATTCACTAGGCACAGATTAGACACTACATAGTGATTCTGCCAGTTCTGAGAAACATAAATAATGCTGTAGAGAGGAATTCTTAAGTGTCAGGAGGATGCTTTCTGAAGGTTAAGGGAGCCAGTTTCTCCTCTACTTTATGCCATAATCATCTATAAGGACTCAATGCTGACATATGAAGCAAACCACCAAGCCAGATGCAGGAAAGGAGAATATACTGCTCAGTTCTCTGAGGGCACCATCTCTGATCGCTGTGTGGGAGCAAACCCACCAATTCATTCACTTGTGCTGCTGGAAAGTAGTCTGCCCTTGGCTCGTGCAAAGGTCATGCCACCGCACCCAGTGAACTCCAAATGTGGGAACTAAGCAGTGGCTTCCTCCTGCTCTTGTTCAGCTGGCAAATCCCCCCTGGCATCTTATCCCTTTCACTTGCAGGAATGGGGACAAGCAGAGATGGAATGCTGGGGCCCAATGGCCAAGGTGTACCATTTCTGTCATATCCTGCCCCTCTGGTCCTTGGAGCTGCACACACCAACTGATAAGTTAATGGCATCTGGGTCATGAGACCCAGTCTATATAAAACTGACATTTAAAAATTTCTTGGGATTTATTTCACAACCTACATGGCCTATTTTTGAAACTGTTCCACGGATAGTTGTTAAGAATGTATATTCGCTATTGGTTGAGTGTAGGGCTCTCTATATTTGTTCAATAAAACTTCTTACTTCTTTTACTCAAATATACTTTATGCTTCATATTTTTTTGGAAGAGGAGAGATTCATCAGTTTCTGAGAGAAGTATGTTAAAACTCTCCCCATAACCCAATTCCTCTTAATTTAGATATCTTGTAAATTAGATATATTATAATGTAGGTCTTCTTGTAAATCTGCCAGTGTTATTTTATATTTTTTGAGACTGTGCATTTAGATACATACAAACCCATAATTTTAATATCTTCCTGGTAAATTATTTCCTTTTATTAAATTGTGGTGACCTTTAAACCTTATTAGTCACGTTACTTTTCCTTGCATTATTAATACTACCTTAGATTTCTGTGGTGCCTTTGTTTAATATGCTTTTTTATAATTAATTTTCAACTTTTTTGATTCAGTTTTATTTTAGAGGTGTATCTTGTGAGCAACATATCCTTAGATTTTACTTTGTTATTCAATGTGATAATCCCAGTTTTTCAATGTGGACATATACTGTTTAAGGATATTATGATTATTGATAGAGTTGAATATAGTTCTCCTATATTATTTTTTATTTCTGTTTAATAGCTTTTTTCTGAAAAAGTATTTTCCCTCTTGTTTTCCATTCATATGATAAAGCATTATACACTCACTTTTATTTTAAAAATGGAATTTTGTTGTTTTGCAACTTGTAGGTTTTTTCCTATTCTTTTCATATTAACTGTACATATTTACTATACTTAATGAACCACAAATTTAATCATTTTCCTAATGAGCCTCTAGTTGTTCAGTATTTAATCTTCATCCTGATCCCAGTAAGGACCCCAGAAAACTTTGATTATCCATTGACTATTCACACATTTAATTACTTTCACCCCTTTTCAGACCCCTAAATTAATGGTTGATATGCATATCCTTAAATTAATTCCATTAATATTATCAATATTAATTTAATAGTTAATTACACTTATTAACATGTTTTTTCAATCTCAGTGATTACCATTTTATCTTAAATTTTACCCATTACCCCCAGTCCTCTTTTCTTCATTGCTGAAACACAGCCTATTAATAGTTCTTTCAGGGAATATGAATTCTCTTTATCTTTGAAATCCTGAAAATCTCTTTTTGAGAATGGTAGCTTAGCTGATAATAATATTCTAAGCCCAAGTATTTCAAAGGAGAAAGGTCGGTCTTTTCAACAATAATACTGAAACAATTGGATTTTGCCATGCAAAAACATAAATCCTCAAACTACTTTTCACCCTTTATAAAAAGTTCAACTGAAACTGGATCATAAATTAAATATATAATGAAAACTATAAAACTTCTAAAAAAGAAAAAGAAGAAAATCTTAGTGATCTTGGGTTAAATAGATACTTAGCTAGGATTTTTAAAACATTAATCAGAAGTTAAATGTAATAAATTAGTTTCACAATCTGCTGTTTGAAAATTATGTCAAAGATGAAGCCACGGGCAAAAAAGCCTCCCACTAGGAGAAAACATTTGCAAAATACCCACCTGGTAAAAACTTCTAGCCAGAAATCCATATGAAAGATACACATAATCATTAGTCATTTGGAAAACTCACACTAAAACACAAGGAGATACTACTGCACACCTCTAGAATGACTAAAATGTTTTAAACTGACCATACCAAATGTGGGCAAGGATGGGGAACAGTGAGAACTCTCATATGCTGCTGGTAAGAATGCAAAATGGTGTGACCAGTTTGGGAAAATGAAGTTTCTTATAAAGTTAAACATATAAAAACTTCCCCTAAGTATTCACCAAAAGAAATGAAAATAGGTCCACACAAAGACCTATAAGTGGATGTTTTTAGCAATTTTATTTATAAGAACTCTAAAGGGGAAACAATCTTGATGTCCATTATTTAGTGACAGATAAATTGTGGTACATCCATAATGAAATACTAATAAGCAATATAAAATGAACAAACTACTGATACTGAAACAATATGGGTGAATCCCCAAATCATTATGCTAAGTGAAAGCAGCCAAATATAGAAGGGTGACATAGTGTATGATTCCATTTGTATGACATTCTGGAAAAGACCAAACTGTATGGACAGAATCAGATGGGTGGTTGCTGGGGGTTAGGATTAGGAGAACAGACAGCTACAAAGGAATAGTGTTCCAGATGGCACACTGGAACATTCTGGGGTGAAGGGAATAGTCTCTATCTTTATTATGTTGGTGATTACATGACTATACATTTGTCAGAATTCCTCAAATTGTATGCCTCATAAAGATAAAATTTTTTTTTTGAGTGAAAGCTTTGCCCTAATAAAGATAACTTTAAATAAATACAAATTTAATCCAGAATCTGACCACTTCCCACCATTTCCTTTGGCACTTTCTTGGGCCAAGCGACCACCATCTCTATCCAGCCTCCTGACTCATCCCTCTTCTTCACTGTCTTCAGTCAATTCTAGTGGTGTAGCCAGTGAGCACATTAAAAAGTAAGTCAAAACATATCATTCCTCTGTTTAAATCCATCCATTTTTTCCCCCAAGGGTTTCTGAAAGTCTCAAAAAGACCTTTCCCCCATCTCTCTTGGGGACCTTTCTTCCTTCCTTCCACTTTCTGGTCCCCTCTTTGCAGCCAACCAACCTATTTACTTTTCTTAGCACCAGGCTTTCCCCATCTTGGGATCCTGGCATGCTCTGCTCTGACTTCTCCCAGGTGCCTGGATTACTCGCTCTTTTGCTTCCCTGAGGCCTTTACCCAAATCTCACTTTTTCACTGAGGGCTTCCCTTGCCACCCAATTTAAAATTACAACCTCCCCCCATCCTCTAGTCAGTGCTCACTACCTACTTTCTCTGCTTAATTTTATCCATAGCACTTCCAAATTTTTAACGTCTTATGAAATCTTATTTATTCATTGTTTACTGTTGGTCCTTCCCCCTCTTCTCCCACCAGATTGAACATAAGTGCCATCAAAAACGATATTTTTGTCTCCTCTGCTGATCCCTAAAACAGTGCCTGGCACAAAGCAGGTGCTCAATACACGCATGTTAACTACATAAGGAATGAAGCTTATATGTTTTTTTTTTCCTTTCATATGTCACTTAAATAAATTTGATACTACTACTATATGCATAGGTCAGATTTCTCCAAAGAAACAGAACCAGAACAGAAATAGATTACAAAGGGATTTTCTTCTAGTAATTGGCTTATCCCCATCATGGCTGCTGGCCTGACCTGTCCCAGGGTGAGTCTGAGGGTCAGCAGGCTGCTGGGGCACCAGGAAGAGCTATGTCCCGGTTCAGGCAGGAGAACTCTCTTACTCGAGGGAGGGTTAGACTTTTGTTCTGTCCATAGATTATGTTCACATTACAATATTGATATTAATACTAGTAATATGTTAATTATATCCTTTGATTTCCTTATGTTATACCATTAACCAACCTAGCATTCCTGGAAAAAATCCTACCTTTGTTAGGATTTAGTGTTTATTTTAGAATCGCCAAATTGGGTTTATTAGTATTTTTACTTAACAATTTTGCATGTATTTTCAGGATCGTGTTTCCTGGTGATTTGCCTCTTCTGTTCTCATGTAGCTTAGTATCAAAGTGTTCTAGGTTCATAAAACGAGTTGAGGATTTGGGACTGTCCTTAATATTAGATTTCTTCCCATGTTTTTGGATTTTTATTTTTAGGCTCATTTCGAGTGGTTTTTGGTTTCTTTTTGTTTTTCTGCCTACCTGCTGCCATCCTGCCCAGCCAGCCCATCCCTGACCAGCATTTGCGATAGCTTTCACATGGACTCTGGGATTTCCTCCTGGACCAGATTAAAACAGCATTTGGGGGTTTCTGTTCCATAGGGATCCTGGGGATATCTATGCAATCATGGGGCCAATATATGACTAGGCTCAGTTTTTGGCTGGCGGTTGGATCTCCAACCCCACATTCCTAGACCTTTCTTCTTGAAATTCTTAATCTCCAGGCAGTGGAAAGCCGGGATTTCTTTCTTTCAGGGGCTCCAGCCCCAGTTCCTGACTTCAAGCTATATACTCGGTACCTGTCTGCCATCTTGCTTTGTGGGTTTGCCCAGAAGGAGCTGAACTCTGTGCTGATTTTAGACAAAGAGCCCAGTGGGTCAGAGTATGCCGACAGTTCTCTTCGGCCTCTGTTGAGTCAGACATCTCTTTTTAGCTTTCTATTTTTATACCTTATCTGTCATGGCTTTCTGATCAGAGCTGAAGGATGGATCAAAGCATGAACTCATTGAGCTGACTTGTCCAGAACAGGGTTCCCTATCTTTCTGATTTCCAATTCATTGACTGGTTGCACAGGGATTTAAAGAAACCATTTTATTCATCACACTGACACAATGTGTCAAACAGAGCCGATATTGTGATCACCCTGAATGACAAATGAGCAAAACAAGAAACAGAGGTCAAGAGTCTAAACTCAGGTTTAGCAAACAGATGGTTCCTTCAGAGCCTGGAACCCCACCCAGGGCTCTGTCATCCATCCCATTCTAGTCTTCAGATCATTCTTGCTACCAAGAGAAATAGAACACTGAATAATCGTGGCATTTGTTAAAGATGTTTCCTTTGCCCAATTCACCAATGCTTAGGATAGCTTGTGCCTTTGGGGATTTCCAAGAGAACAATATCAGGGGACAAAAGGTCTGATCCGCTGTCACAGTGATGGATTTTAATTTAGATATTGTCATTCACCCGTATTCCTCCTACTTATCTTTCTAGTCCTAAATTCCAAATGCCAACATTCCGATAAATTCAACTTAATTCAGCAAATGTTCACTGAGGCTCTATCATGCTTAGGCACCCTCAGGGGGGGAAGTCTGGCCTACAAGTGGTCCAGAAAGGGGTGTCCCCCATATCATGGATTGACAATCCAATCAAGAAGTATCTCTGAATCCCTTTCTGCTCATGAGGCTCCTTGATGGTCACAGTAGAGGTCTGAAGGCTAATCAGTTGAAAGAGCTTCAGGTTCATGTTGTTGCAAATGGTAGGATTTGTTTTCTTCTTATGGCTGAATAATATTCCATTGTGCATATGTACCACATCTTCTTTATCCATTCATCTACTGATGGACACTTTGGTTGCTTCCATTTCTTGGCTATTGTAAATAGTGCTGCAATAAACATAGGGGTACATATGTCTTTTTGAAAATGGGCTCCTACATTCTTAGGGTAAATTCCTAGGAGTGGAATTCCTGGGGAGGATGGGTGAGAAGTGAGGGATAAGGGGAAAAGGGGGAATTAAGATTAGCACACATAATGTAGTGGGGGGGTGGCACAGGGAAGGCAGTATGACACAGAGAAGACAAGTAGTGATTCTATAGCATCTTACTAGGCTGATAGACAGTGACTGTAATGGGGTGTGTGGTGGGAACTTGGTAATGGGGGGAGTCTAGTAACCATAATGTTGCTCATGTAATTCTATATTAATGATACCAAAAGAAAAAAAGAGCTTCATGTCCTTTAGGACTCAGAGCTTATAGCTCACAAAGAGAGCTGACATGGTCATTGATTACTGACATGTGAGGTAGAAAATGAAGTGTCATAAAATGGACCACACAAGGACAGATGGAGAGGGTCAGACTGGCCAGGAGATCAGCCTGCAAACTCTTGGTAGATTCCTGGTAAAAGCTAGTAAGTGCTGGCCTTTGGAGGGGGCTTCAGAAATGAAAAGAGAATAGTCCTAAGGGCATTGGGGGCAGAGGACCGTGCTCAAAGGTGACATGCTGCTGCTATTGGAAACTGTACAGCTATTCCAGCAAGAAGAGATCATATCTGTGTTGGGGAGCAGGGGACGTTAGCAAGAGAATGGGGTTGACATTTCAGCTCTCCTATGCAAGATAAGCAAATTTGGACATACATTTGATGGGGTACCCTATAGCCTGCACATGTAGGATATCAGTAAATACTGAATGAAACTAACTAGTCATCAGAGGAGACGATTTATTTGTGAGAAAACTTATAAGAGAAGTGGTCTGAGTTCAGACTTAGCTATTATTTAGAGTAAGGATTCAGTTTGAAGATCAAGGTTGTCATCAAAATCTTTTCACTGTTTACAAGTTTTACACTGAAAGGTGTTTTGGAATTTCCTTTTGTAAAGATTTCCATTCAATCTATTTCCTCTCATCCTCTTTTGAGTCATGCCAAACACCACCTCTGATTTCTTCATTTATTCCTTCAATCCCTGTGGGAACCTGCAGCAACCGACATTCAACCAGATGTCCAGGCCACAGGTCCTGGTTGAAATAAGGCTGAAATCACGACAGTGGCTGTCAACAGTCCCATCTCTAAACACTGACTTTCGTGCACATTCCCAGAAAAGCTATCTGCACTGGTTTCAAATTCGGGCTTGCTAATGTTCGTCCATTCCAGGGACTTGGGTTACAGCAGAGCTGCTGTGTTACCAAGAACTGGAGGTACACCAAATAATATCAGACATGCAAGGAGCCAGAGAGATGCTAATCTCATTCCTGCATTACCTTGTCCTTTGGCTGATGAAAACACCCAACATATTGTTACCTCTGCGATTTTAAATCCTCAGCATTTAAAGGGATTATACATATGTCTGCTAAACTAGACTGGGTTTTAAAAACAAAAACATAAAACATAGGGCAACGTTTGTATTCAAATGTCAAATATTCTATGTGTAGACTTAGTGTTCTTTCCTAGCCATGAATAACATTCCAGACTGTAATTTATTTATCCATGTTCCTATCAGTATAGCATTATTCGGGGACAAAAGGGGGGTGGAGAGGGGTGGCGGGTGGGGAGAAAAAAATCAACACTGTTATTTTTTTTGGAAAAGCTTCCTTAATTGGTTTTGTGTTCTTTTCATAGCAAGGTGAAGGTTGTGGAATGAATGGGCAAATGTCAAATGAAAGGGCAGGTGGGTTGCTTGAATTGGTGGGTCCATAGCTGACTATGTCATCTTCCTTGGGTGACCCGAGTGTGCTAAGAATTGGTGTAGAGGCCCCCAACACCTGGGCAGAGGCAGCTTAGGTGACTATTTTAATGGACAGTCTTGCTGCCCACCAGTCAGGCAATACTCAGTAGCATTTGTTGAGCATACAACACCGTAAAGACCCATAAATCCATAAAAACATGTAAAGAATTTGTTTTATGAAAAAGACAGTCTTTGGGGGTGGAGGATGGGCAAACAGGGGAAGGGGATAAAGAAGCACAAACTTCCAGTTGCAAAATAAATAAGTTATGGGGATGAAAAGTACATCATAGCAAATATAGTCAATCACATTGTAATAACTTAGCATGGTGACAGATGGTAACGACAGTTATCATGGTGAGCATTTTATAATGTATATAATTGTCCAATCCGTATGTTGAGTGCCTGAAACCAATATAATATTGCCTGTCACCTATACTTCAATAAAAAAAGAAAGAGAAGGTAGTCTCTGCCCTAATTAACAGTTCCCAACGTGACAGCTACAAATCCCTTACACATCAGGGATCCCTAAGTCTCCTGAACTGTAGGTAAAGTATTGTCCATGTGTGCACGTGGAAGGGTTGGAGGAGGCATAGCTTTTCTTAGATTCCCGGGAAGAATCCTGAAACTTAAGAACTTATGCAATAAAATGACAACAGAAGATACACATCTGACTGACACACCTTCAAAAAGCACTTGTCAGGTAACAGATCAGCAAGGATCAAACAATTCAATGAGGAAACGAGTTCCCAGTGTGCAAAGCGAAGGAACAGCCAGATGAGGGCTCTGCAGAAAGTTTGTCCTGCAAGGGAAGGATCTAGAACAGAAGGGGCAAACTCAGTCTCTACAGAACCAGGCAGGGCATTTGGAGAATGGGACCTACTAAGTGTCCTTGTCCAGAAGGAGCAAACTGCCTAGTGTGCATTCTTGTGGAAAGGGGCTGATGCCATCAGCTCCTGCCATTTGCTGCTCTGCCAAAGGTGGACATAAAGTTTCTAGATCCCTTGAGTGTCGTAAGAGAAGCCAGAAAACTCTATGGTTAGTATAAAAGCTCTCATTTTTTTTTATCTTAAAATGAATTCAAAACTAAATCATTGCAGTGGGAGATGAGGTTGTGGAGCTGGACTGCCCAGCAGGGCCCTGAGCAGGTTGTGGGTGGTTTCTTTTTTGGACCAAAAGCAATTCCCCTGGTCGTTTCAGGATGATGCCAGGAGACTTCAACTTTGAGGAAGAAGCCCCCTGTGTGTGCAGGACTCTCCACCAAAGAGGAGTCCTAGGTGGAAACTGAGGTAGGTGAATTCACCTGGGACCAGGTAAATCAGGTGGAGAGACGTTGACCAAGGAAGGGGGACAGAAGACATGAGAGCACCAAACGGCCATCAGAGGAGGCAATGTCAAGCCATCTGTATGCGATGCTGATGTATCTGTGGGCAGTGCTGGGGGTCACTGCCCAGATGGCAGGGTGGGACTCTCTGCCACCATTCTGCTGCTCCTCACCTGTTACCAGCAGGGCAGGATGAGGAATTCTGTGTCCTTCCTCCTCTTTGTCTTTCTCGTAGGAAGGAAGCATTGTAGCTTCAGCATCCTACTACACCCAGGTCACACTCTGCTGCTGTTAAAGAAAGGGTGTTTGTCTTACAGGTGTTTCTCAGTGAGAAATGAGGGTTGCCCGTGGGACATAAAGTCATAGGAGTAGAGGTCAAAAAGCCCTACGGAATGGCTCCAGGCCAGTGAAGGGGCATCTGGATGGCAGCCAAAGGGAACACCAAAAAACTGCCTGCATGATCCAGGACTGCATTCGTGCATTCTGGGTGGGTTACACTGAAGGTCAGTCCTTTCTGGTGAAGGAGACGTTCTTCGTCCAGTAGCATGTCAGCAAGATTAGGAACATGAGCAGGATATCGAAGTAGCAAGCTGAGATATGAGATTTTCTGGAGAAAGAATGAGACGTGGCTGGAGCTCTGGCTTTGGATTGGAGCTCTGCATTGAGGTGGGACCTCACAGAAGGGGAAAATAAACCCATTGGGAGGAACAGGGGGGTGCCACCTCCCTTCCCAAAACCCAGTTCCCAGAGAAGAGCCCAGTGGAGAAGGTGGAAGAGCCAGGGAAAAGAGAGAAATGATCCCGGAGCTTTGTGAACTGTGGCTCCATTTTTGTTATAATTTTTGTAAGATCCGTTACAACTATACGATGAGAAAGGTGAGAATAAAAGAAGAGGAGAAAGAGAAAGAGAAAAAAAGAAACATTTCAATCAACAAAACACTCTCTCATGGTGTCTTATCATTACAAATAGGAAATGGCAAAGCCAGTATCCACATCATAAAATAATTCATCATATGTGGGATGGAGTGAACCAGGGAGAGAAATAAGACCACCACTGACATTTCACCTTTTTGAAAACACTTTCATATGCACCATCTTCACAATACCTGGCTGACAGGTGGGCAGGCCTGATTCCATGGGGATAGGGTGAGAGCAAGCTCCACGCAGGCTTACCTGCCCTGTGAGTGGTCACCAACATGGCTCACATAAATTGGATAGAAACAACATTTTTGCTTCAAGCCTTTATCCATTTTTCCTTGTGGGAACACGGGCAAAAAGACACTACATACAGAGAGCATGACCTTGAGAAGAGAGAAGCCAGGGGATTTTCAGATGAAGTTTTTATATTTTTTTCCTAAATAGTAAAGAATTTTTTTTAAAGGAAAAGGAAAACATAGAATAGTAGAAATAAGAAAATATATCCTATGGAAACCCACCCCTCCCAGACAATATTAATACTGTGATGTGTTTCTTTACAGTCTTGTGAAATAAAGCATGGCATCCTGTGTACAGTTTGAAGACTTGGATTTTTCATTCAACATTATAATATAAGGGTCCCCTATATTGTTACAAATTCTTTGTAAACATTATCTGAATGACTGCATATCCCACTATGTTGAATCATATTCTATCCTATGTACCATAATTTAACCATTTTTCTATTTTAAGACATCTATATTCTAGTTCTTATAAGCAAAACAACAAAGAACCTTTCTATCCATAAAGCTTTTCTACCGTTCTGATCCTCTCCATGGAATAGATTGCACACAGTACAATTACACATCAAGGCTATGCACATTTCAAGACTTTCCACACTGACTGTGTGGCTTTACACTGTCCCCTATGGTGCAGGGGAGTTCCATCTCCAGATCCGCCTTTGCCAAGTGGGCTAAGAATCCTAGAATGTCACACCGGTGGACTTAAAGAGCCTCCAACTGCCTCCTTCCCTTGAGAATACCCAGACCCAGGCCCAAGGAGAAGGACACTGGGTCAGACCTTCCTCCTCGGCTGCCTGCCTTCAGACCTCCAGCCTGGACCTTATTCCAAGCTTGCAGGCAGCCGCTGTGAAATTTTACAGGGGGTCACCTGGGCCAGGGCGCGGTTTGCCCCCTCGTGGCGGGAAAGGCGGTTTCCACTGCCCAGGGGTTTTGGAGAGCAGCGGCCAAGGCGTGGGTGGCTCCTGCGACGCTTCCTGCGCGCCGGGACCCCCACCTGTCGGCACCGCCAGCTCAGGGCCGGATACGCACTGCGTAAAAGGTGCTCAATAAAGTTGCTCCGAACAGATGCCTGGCAGTCACCGGGGTGTGGGATGCAACTGAAAACAGTCTGATCCGGGGTGAAGCATCTTAAAGTTACTGTTTGGCGGGGTGCTTCTCCCGGCGCTGGGCCGGGGTGGGGGTCGCCCGGACGGCCTTCCTCTCGGCCCGGCGGCTCCTAGCCTGCCTACCCGGACTCCCCGCAGGAAGGCACATCTGTCGTCGGCCCGGTGGGATCCGAGCCTCCCCGCGCGACCCGAGCGCCCGGCCCGCGTGCAGCGTGAGCGGCCGGGGGACCCGGGCGGGCGGAGACGCCGGGGAGGGGTTTGGGGGCCTGGGGCGGGGCCCGCGGCTCCTGAGTCCCGCCCGCTCCGCCGCGCTCGGGCCCGGAGGGCGCCGCCTCGGGCTGCGTCGTCGCGCCCTGCGCTCGGCTGGCGGACGCGGACACGTCTCTCGGCGCTTGACCGGTAAGTGGAGCCCCCGCCCTCGCTCCGCGCTCCGCGCTCGGGTGCGCCGGTCGGGCCACCGCGAGGGGCCTCCAGGGACCCGGCGTCACCCCCGGCGCGCAGCGGGCGGTCCCCGCAGGGGGAGACCGCAGAGATCGCTCGGCCGCACGCCTCCTCGTCTGCACTTACAGACCGCGTGCGTAGAAAATCATGTCCCCACCAAATAACAACGGCATTGCCCCGTTATTATTAAATTACAGACATTCTTGTAGAAAATTTGGAAAATACCTAAATACATCCAAAGAAAACTAGAGCCCACGATCCCAGTCCCACTTGGTTTCAAAGACCTCCAGCCCAGGCAATACTGGCATGCACACCCGGCCTCAAAGGGCATTTTTTGACCAGGAAGTTTCTTGGACCTTGGCACAGCGCCTCCCACCCATGGGGTAAAGGCATGGGGCATAGAGAACATTATTGGTATCTGATCTTGATTTTGGTAATTTGGGAAGATGTGGACGTTTTAGAAGTTGACTGAGTAGCAACCACGTCTGTGTATATGTGGAATCTATTACGGGTCCCATTGTCCCCTTCGCCCCATTGTTAAGATTGCTGCACATGAACAGATGGTTTATTTTGAGGCCATTATAAGTTAAGAAGGAGCCTCCGGCTCCATTGAGGAAGGGCCTTATTAGTAACCATAGCTGTCATTCACAGTCACCGTGCTGGGGAGCTTTGCTGTGATCACACAGTTGGTTTAAGTCATGTGTGATGAGTGAGTTGCCAGAAAGCGTCTTCAATCTGAGCTATGGATTTATAAGGAGGAGACAAAAACCTTCTGC
The DNA here is from genome assembly GCF_030020395.1 of Manis pentadactyla. NCBI lineage: Eukaryota > Metazoa > Chordata > Mammalia > Pholidota > Manidae > Manis > Manis pentadactyla. The sequence continues at coordinate 186,984,619 of NC_080019.1, read as the reverse complement.
GTCCTCTGGTCTATTTCTTGCTACTCATCAGAGGTGAGGTGAGCGTAGGTCTGAGAAAGTCATTCTCAATTTTCAGAATATTCCAGTATGTCTTGCTTTTGACAGGTTATTAGCAAGTGGATTGTTTTGAAGATAAAGTATCCTGCAAAGATACCGGAGGGCTCACTCTTGTCATCTTGTCTGCGAAGGTAGAGCTGGTGGGACAGTTTCTGTATGGTTCGGGGCTTTCTGCGAGTTGGTGAACATCTGAATGGACCGTTTACTCATTCATGCATTCATGCACGCATGCCTGCATCCTATGAATATTTATTGTGCTCTGACCATGTGTCAGACAACATTCTGGTCCTTGAGATACATGGGGAAAAACACATACAAAGATCTTTGCTCTCAAGAGCTTACATTTTGGTGTGGAAGACAAAAAATAACCAATGAACATAATAAATAAGAAAACTCTTACATTAGCAGGTTTTAAGTAATATGGCAAAAGAAAAGGAAAGCAGGATAAGGATTACTGGGAGTTAGGGGAGGAGGGACGAGAATTATGCTATACTGTTAAGAGTTACTGTCTTCAACCTTTTTAGAAATAAGGTGGGTATTACAGACACATAAATAACTGTATTAATAATACAGATTTTAATATACAAAGTAAGCAATACTAATAAAATTAATAAATATAAAAATAGTTTAAATACATAAAAACATGCTACACTGGAAGGTTTTCATTTGGTTATCCACCAGTTTCTTTCTGGAGTGTATTATACTTCATCAATTATTTTTGCTCTCACATTCACGTTGTATTAAATCTAATACTTCACATTCCCATCTGACTCAGCAAACCCTTATTGGGTCATTCTGGGCTAGAATGGGGACGAGGTGAGCAAGACAGCCTCTGACTTCCTGAGCCCCTGGAAGGAAATGCCCAGACAAGTCTACAAATTATTGCAACATAAATTAGAATGTGAGTGGCATACAAGACATTATGAGGGGTCAGAGAGGAGAGGGGACATCTGGATGGGGGTTCACACACAGGCTGCCATTAGGAATGGGCTTTTGGGGATCAGTAGAATTTTGACAGACAAATATGGTGGCCACGCGTCCAGAGAGCAGCCAGCACAGGAGATAGGGAAGCTGTGGGCTTGCTCCAGCCTCACAGAACCCTGTGGTATGGTCAGAGTAGAATCCATTTATTCCCAGTTTTCAGATGAGGAAACCAAGGCTCCCTGAATTTACTTAACTGCTGTTGGTGAGATTCCATCTGCCCCGCTGTGTGACTCCAGCTGCCTCCTGGGGTCTGGGAATCCTGCTGCCATGCTCGCCCCTTTGGGTTCCTTTCACAAGCTCATTTGTTCACATGTCCATCCCTCACACCCTGACACCCCCTGTCACCCACAGAGAGGTCCGGAAAGCTCCTCATCCTGTGACCAGACACAAGAGCCGCACCCCACATCCAGCAGGGAGGTGGCAGAAAGCCCTTTCCACGTCTGTGACGACGAGTGCAGGTGGTGCCTCTACAGATTTCATCCTGATTCCCTGAGCCCCTGGCCATGTCAGTGACTCTGCTTCTCACTGACCCCTTTTCTGCTAGGAGGTAAACATGTCTCCAGAATGTGGACATAGTGTTGTGATAAAGATGAAAATAATGCACAATTACTTTCGAGGAATATTGGCTCATAGAACTCTTGACTCAGGATCATATTCACCAAAAATAGGCTTATCCATCATTGTTTTTACCCTAATTCTGCTTCCTGAAACAAATAAGGCTTAATGATGATGTCAAGACTAGATGCTCTTCAAGGGGATGCTTAAGGATTGCTGTTAAGACTGGTAGGAATGTTATCCCCAGACTACCTTGATGAGTGAGCTAAGGCCCAGGGGAGCCCTGTGGTTTATCCAGGCCTGGGCTGACTCTGAATCTGACACCGCTCTTCCCCGCTCAGCCCCAGAAGCTATCCTCTCAGAAGGAAGCTCAGAGTCAGCCCCAGAAGCCTAGCCTGCTCAGTACATGCTTAAGAAGGAATGCGGGGTGGCGGTGCTAGGAAATCAGTTCTCGGAGCTTCCAGAGTCTTTGTTATCAGTGCTGATAGGACGTAGCTGGAACATGCCGGGGAAATGCAGAAGGGGTGGGGTGGCATATGCCAGGACAGTGTGACAGCACCCGCTGCCTTCTTCTCTTCTGGGTGCAGCTGGGGGCCTTACAAAAGCCCTCAGGGTGGAGGCCCCTTTAGCCCAGCTCAGCTGCCCCAAGCCTGTATCTGGAGTGGTTTCCAGCAAACCAGCACCTCTGGGCATAAGCTTTGAAGAAAAAAAATTGTACTAACCTTGACTGGGGGCAAATGTCTATGCCACATGAGGAGTCTCCAACTCAGACAAAAGCAGAAATTTCTAGAGAGCCTGCTCTCTGAGCCTGATAAGGCCAGTCTGAGATTGTTCAGCCCAGGCTGAGAATCGAACGGGTTGTGTTTGAAGCTGGACCTCCCTGGTTCCTGCTTTTGCCGCCTCTCTCAGCCCCCATTCTCCGTGCAAACGACAGAAAGCGCTGGCTCTCCCCAGCGGGGGAGGGGATCTTCTGATGGCACACTGAGGTCAGAAGCAGCCCCCATGTGGTAGACCCAGCTTTACGTAACACAAGTGGCTGGCTCCTCAGTACTTTGAGCCTAAATACAGAACCTGTCTCCCCTCTGTAAGATCCTGAGAATTCCCTTTTATATTAACAAAATGTGAGACTGTGGCTCAAAGATTACATTTTAGATGTGTTTGTGATAAGAAACATGACCTTGAGCAGGTCAGCTCACCTCCATGGAACCCAGTTTTCTGTAAGTTAAGGTTGTTGGAAGCTGCTTCCCAAGTCCATTTGAGTCCAGTCATCTAAAACTGTGGCCGCTAGGCAGTGCTTTGGCATTATAGCGCATGTGAACTTGGAGAATGGACAGAAATCCCAGCTGATGTGCAGACGGGGCTCAGTCACCCCACGCTATTAAGAGGCCACTGCCAAACTAATTTTGAGACTCATTACACAAAAACACCACCTGACCCAGCCTGCAGGCCTTGGGGGCAAGGGGCATTTAGCTTAGCAAAAGCAATACAGCAAATTAGGTGTAAAGTAAGAAAAAAATTCAGAGTTGGTGTTTAAAAGGCAATTGATGAACTGGACTTGTCTAGCCGGGCATCCGGCTTTGACAGGCTCGTCCTCATTCACGCAGGTGCCGGCTGCGTTAGAGCTGCGGCAGCTGAGGCTGTTTCAGTGGCGGTTTGAGGATTTCTTTCTGAAACTTCTCTTCAGACTACATCAGGGACGTGAAGATCAAACAAGAAAATCTGAAAAACAAACGAGATTTGAAAATGATGCTCTGAAATCATTATTTCTCTTCTTTTAAAATTGCTCTGGGTACCCTGCTTCACAAAAGGCTGATTTGGGTTAATTTCCTAAGTCCCAACCAAACCCCAGTGGTTCTCAATCTTGGCTATATCCTCTACAAATGAGGATGACCTGGGAAGCTTTGAAAAGTCCCAGTGCCACACAGGAAAGCAGACCTAAGACATCGTTCTTTGGAGATAGGATCCTTCTAAAGCTTCTCAGGACCTTCACTTCACCAAGTGGGGTCCAGATCACCACCATCCCAGCACCTGGGTATCTGTTAGAAATTCAGATTCTCAGGCTCAACCCCAGACCTTCTGGTTCAGAAGCTCTGGGGGTGGATCCTAGCACTCTGCATTTACCAGGTGACTCTACAGCAGGCTGAAGTCTGAGCACCACTGCCTTACAGCAAGGCTCAGGACAGTTGGACTGGCAGCTTTTCAAAGCAGCTGCCTCTGGTTGCTTCCCCTGGCTGCAGAAAGTCCATCTGGTTTTGAGTAATAGGTCTCCTCAGTGAACTCACCAATGTGAAAAAAGTTACTCTGAAGTTAACTTGCTGTGTGGAGCTCCTGGTTCTAAACCAATTAGCATTTGGAGATGGCGTGCCACGATTCTAGTCTCACATGGTCACAAGGCCGTAAGAAGACTCCAGCAGTAATTGGTGGCAGGATTACTTGCCAGTTGTGGTCACTCTGGGGTTTAGGAAAAAAATCACATTATCAGCTCAAGGCCTGTCTGTTTTCTGGGGCAGAGTTCTATGTATTCCTAAGTGGTTTCAAGTCATTTAAGAAGAAAATGTTGGCTGTCATGTTAGGTTTTATTGTAAAAAGAAAATGCTGGCTGTCATGTTAGGTTTTGTTTGTTGTTTTTTAAGAAAAAAATAGTTATTACCAAATGACACCTGCCTTAACCCATGGTTAAAACACTGGGTTTTTATAAGAACAGTACCTGGAAGTCTGTTGAACCCATAGAGCATAATAACTAACATATCTCTGGGCACAGACACAAAAGCCCAGAGATGTCAGGAAAGCCACAAACACATTTTTGTTCGTCAGTCATGACCGATTTCCCACCAGGTAAAGGAGAGGGCCACAGCGGTCAGTTACGGAAGAGCCAGACCCCCAAATCCCTGGGCCACTTGTTCTTAATGAGGTGAAAAAACCAGTACAGTCCCACCCAGGATGCCAAGGGTCACCACCACGTGCCACACTCCACGTCCGCCACTCTACGTACCTGGTTGGTGATCTGACAGCCACAAATGTTGGTGATGTTTCTCCCCTTTTCTGAAGGTAGGAAGACAGAGCTGAGCAGGCCTGGGAACCTGACGGGGGTTGTGTGGCTGGGAAGCAAAGGCCAGAATCCAAAGCCAGGGGTGGAGGTGAATTCCAGCCTCTGAGTGTGTTCTGGTCCTCCAAGCACACTCCCTTCTGAAGAGGGACTTAGCTACAGCTCTGGAAGCAGGTCATCTCTTAATTACTTAATCGGGTCATGAAGAACCAGGCCCCACCTGTCAAGAGGTGTTAAGAAGCTCATGGACAGGCGTGTGCTGCTGTGTGCCAGGCCGCGGCCCGGGGAGGCTGTGGGGAACCGAGTCGGGGACAGATTACTGATCGCCATGCAGTCGGCAGCGAGCACTGCGGCCTTCGAGGCTGTGGCGTGGGTGGCGCTCACGCAGCAGAACAGGCCTCAGGTGGAGGGAGCCGAGATGAACTGTCGGGCATTAGTGGGCACCATTTCAGAGTTTCATGGGCCAAGGAGCAGGGGCTGCAAAGAAGCAATGGTGTGCTCAGGACCAAGCAGGCAGCCATGGGCTGGCACACAGGGTCTGGGCAAAGTGGCAGCAGTGGAGCAGGAAAGGAAGATGGGGCTCCACATTTGAGCAAATAGTCGTGCTGAGAATGGGGCATTTCACCCCAAAGGTGGAGAGGAACCAAGGGATTTCTGAGCTGGGAACCGACCGGTGTTCAGTGAGGGTAGCACAGCTGCTCAGCTCACAGAGGCACAGAGCAGGAGGGGATGTTTGAGGAGCTTGGGGGTGGCTGGGGCTCCTGTGTCCTTGGCAGGGCATTGGACACCCAGCTCTGGTGCTCAGAAGGGTGCCTGGGGTCATGGCCATGTGGGTGAGCACGCAGAGGAGGTGCGTTCCCCCAGAGGGCTCAGACCGCTTGAGTCTGATCAGCCTTGGGCAGCCCCTTCTGCACTGAGGTGGTTGTGAGGCCTCATGGACTTGGCCCTGGGGATTTTGTCTCCCAGCAGGTAGTAGAGGCCAGTATTTTCCCAAACAAAAAAGTGAAAAAACCTGTTATAGCTTACCAGCGATCACAAGGCCACCTAGGTGGGGGGTTCAGAGCACACAGGCCCCCTGACAGAATTCCAGAGCTACTTGGAGTAACTTTTACAATTCCCAGGCCCGTTATACAGGTATTCAGGGAAAGTGATGGGACAGCTGTCACTTTCTGCATGGCCCATGCAAACATTCATTCAGTGGGAGGCAGTGGCCAGGGAGGCGACAAACACAACACAAGCTGGAGCACAGCCCAAGCCCCTGAGAGGGGCTCAGGAGGGTCGCACAGAGTCATCCCGTAGGAGAGGGTCATTTCCTCTGAGATGAGGTCCTGGGGTGGGGTGACCGTCTGCTGCACATCGCCACCAGGGTGCCTGACAGCACCTCAGCCTCACGCGTCACATAAAGTGCCAGGCACTAGCTGTACAAGATGTGTGGTTTTTCCAGGTCTGTAGGAAGACAGGGTGGTTGCACCCCTTTGTTTACAGAGTTAGCGGCCACAGCAGCGTCCAGTTCTGGGTAGTGGGCAGAGAGAAGCAGTGGGTGTGCCAACAGTTGAAAGAAAAGAATACAGGTGCCTGTGGCACCCTGAGGGGCTATGGAACCACAGTGACAAGGCTGCAGATGGAGGGAGATGCTCAGTCCCACTTATGTCTTGTCAGTCTGATGGGGCAGCTGTAACAAAAGACCTAAGATGGGAGCTTAGACAAGAATGCCTTTCCTCGCCGTTTCAGAGGCTGGGAACTCCCAGATCAGGCTTCCGGCAGGGTCTGGCTCCTGATGAGAGCCCTCCTCTGGAGTGCCTGCACGCAGTGCCCTCCCAGGGCAAAGACGGAGAAAGATCTCTCCCTCTTCTTGTAAGCCTACAGCCCTGTTTGCTTAGGACCCTACCCTTGTGACCTCATTGAATCTTAATTACCCCCTAGAGGCCCTATTTCCAGGTACAGTCACATTGGGGTTAAGGCTTCAATATGTGAATAGGGGGAGGGACCCAATTTGGCTGAGGCACATAAACTAAAATGCGCACATACAACACAATGTGTATATTAAAGGAACTCATTCTGGTGGTCGCCTATGGAGGCAGGGGTGGGCATGGTAAACGGAATTAAAAGGGAATCAATGATCAATTCTCAAGGGAGGGCATCGTGCAGGCCCAAGATGGCTCGTGCCCAGACCGAGGCATATGTCGGGGCACCCCTGTCACCTGATATTTTTTTAAATGGTGTGTCCCAGCGTGGATTTGGCCAGGACGTATTTTTTTTATTTCAGGTCGCACTTTTCTTTTAGAAAGTTTGCGCAGGAAGTTGGCTCTCCTGCCGTGGAACCTTAAAACCCAGGATGATCCTGTCTAATGCCACAGGCATGACCTCTCTTCTGGCCAAACTGTGGCAGGGAACAGTTCAGCAGGGCAGCAACATGTCCGGCACAGCCCACAGGTCCCCTGGAAATGGGGACAGCAAGCTGGAGGCACTCTACATCCTCATGGTGCTCGGCTTCTTCGGCTTCTTTACCCTGGGCATCATGCTGAGTTACATCCGCTCCAAGAAGCTGGAGCACTCCCACGACCCGTTCAACGTGTACATCGAGTCTGACTCCTGGCAGGAGAAGGACAAGGCGCGCCTCCAGGCCCGGGTTCTGGAGAGCTACAGAGCGTGTCATGTCATTGAGAACCAGCTGGCCGTGGAACGACCCAACTCACACCTTCCCGAGATGAAGCCTTCGTCATGAACCCCAGCTGGTTAAAATCGGACAAATCCTACTTGACCACCTGCTTTTTCTAATCATACACCTCTTATATTCCTTATTGTGTGAATGTGATTGGAGTTTTTTGCTATTGTAAGGGGTGAGGGATGCTCTATTTCTCTCAAATCACATTCCTTCCGTAATAGACAGTCAGCTGTTGTCCTGGAACTGTCCCTGCCTTGTTAATTTTTAGCAGAATCCCTGAGATCATGGCCTCTGAGAATAAGAGCTGTACTTCCCAGACTTCCTTGCAGCTGGCAAGGTCATGTGATGAAGCACTGGCCAGTAAACGTGGGAGTGATGAGTGTGATCTCTGACAGGTCCTTGGAAAGGGAAGGCTGTGTCCTCCACTTCCCTTTGCCCCCTTCCCAGTGTCTGAGCACAGACTGTGGGGAAGGACCGCACACTCACAGACGGCGGAGCAGCAGGGGCCTGGGCTCCTGGGCAACTGCAGGAGGGTCTCCCTGCCTTCCTGGTCACCTGCCAGCTCAGACTTCATAAGAAATAGAAACCAACTCCAAGCTTCCTTAAGCCACTGTTATTTTGGTCTCTGTTAAAGTTAACAGAATAAATATCCCAACTAACACACCTGCCTATGGGGCTGGGACCAACGGCATAATATTTGCATATTTGTCATAAGCACACACCCCTCTTGTGAAGGGACAGGACCTGCTCTGGCCCTGTCACTTTCCCTTTGCTGCCCTGGCTCTGTCCTCTCCCTTCCTGCTTCCACCCCTCCATTATGCCACCCTTCACACCCACACACCCACACCCCCCACAGATGTTCACGTGCACATGCACACTTTCTACTCACGCACCCCAATCTCAAAGGAACTTGCTGCCTACAGGACTGAGATGCAGGAGAAAGAACTCCCATTTCAGAATGTGTATCAGGGGAAGGTGCTTGGTTATCACAACAGGATTTATGTGCACCCACCACCCCAGAGCCAAGGGCAGGGCATGGGTGTGGGCAAGTGGCAACACATGGGACTGAGGTGGCAGGGCTTTCGAAGCAACGTGCCAGCTGTGGTTAAATTGTGTCACCCCAAGAGATTCATTCAAGTCCTAGTCCCTGGTACCTGTGGATGTGACCTTATTTGGAAAGAGGGTCTTTACAAATGTGACCAAGTTAAACGGAAGTCATTAGGGTGGGCCTAATGCAATATAACTGATGTCCTTAGAAGAAGAGGGAAATTTGTGCACAGACACTTGGGGAGAACCCCAAAGGATAAGACAAAGGGACAACAGAGGCACAGACAAGGGGTGCAGCTGCAAGCTGAGGGCTGATGCCAGAAGCTGGGGGGGGGCAAGGAGGGCCCCTCCCCTGTGGGTCTCTGAGGAAGCATGGCCCTAGGCACCTCGATTGTAGACTTGTGGCTTCCAGAACTGAAAGACGATGAGTTTCTGTTACTCTAAGCCATCTGGTTTGAGATTATTTGTTACAGCCACTGCAGAAGCTCATACAGTGCCTGCCACACTACCCAAGACAGCGCTTTCCTCTCAGCCATCTTCCTTACAGACAAGAGAGTCCTTGGAAACTTCCCTCAGAGACAAGATGCAAAAGGCATTGAGGTGGAAGTGGGTGGTCCTGGGAGCTGCTCATGACGGGAGAAGAAAGCCTCGGGAGCATGACCTGATCCACAAAACTCACAGAGAACGTGTGCCCCTGGTTTTGGCCTTCCTCTCGGCTGCCATCGGTGGCACAAGCATCCTGTGGTATCCTCGGATGGACAAATCAACCCAGACTGACTGCAGTCCTTCCTCACTTGGCAGATGGCGATTCCTCTGTGTGGCTATGGGACAGGGGCTTCTGGTGGGCCATCCCTGGGCAGAGCTCTGGCAGAGGTTAGTAATCGTCCTCAAGATGAGTGGTCCTTTGGATCAGAGTCCTTTGAAAGTCTAATGAAAGTGATGATTTCCATGAGAAATGCACATGGACACGGCATTCTGTCCAGCATCTCGAGAGGGTGGGGTCACAGGCTGCTGGAAGCCCATTTATGCCTGCTGGCATCTCCTGGCCCCTGTGTGAGTTCCCGGCAGGCTAGGAACGCGGGTTCGGAGAGGGACCCAGAGCACACGTGAGTCTCAGTGTGATTCACAGCGACACACTGAGTTTGATATTCCAGGCTCACTGGTTGGCTGTTCGTCACCAGGTCACCTTCCTCCACTGACATTCCTGTAACTTTGAAGGCAGAGGGAAATCCCAGGAGCTTTAATCCTCCCCATCCTTGAAGCACCAGGCATTCAGCTCACAGCATTCAGCTCACATCACCACACCCCTCTAACCCTTTATAAGCCACAAATGTTCAAACGCTTGTCACCATATTTTAGCATTTGATTTAACATGCTGAGGGCTTGTTTTATGCCAGGAACTGTGCTGGCCTCTTTAAAACTAGAATCCCAATTAATATTTTATATGCAATATTTTATGTGTTCATTGGAGAGGACAACATGCCTTTTGAGGAATTAATAAGATCTTTCTTAAAAATTAAAGTCTGTTTCTGCGATCTGTGATGTGTGTCCTCTTAATATTATGCCATGTTTAGAAAGTGGCTGTGAGTTCTTGAGTACTCTGGTGAGGTAGCCCCGAGATTGCCTGTGGGGGGCTAACCTCGGCCATGCACCCCGATGCCTGCAGAGAGAAAGCAAGGGCGCAGAACCAGCTACGGGGAATCTGAGCACAGTCTTGATGGACTTCTGGATTTTTAAGAGAACCCTTTAGAAAGCTGAAAATATGGATATTTATTTGAAATCTCTTAATTTTTAAATGTTGGCACCTAATTAAATTTTTTTAAATGTGCAGGCCAAACACAGTACAACCTTGAGCTGAATTCTGCCCAAAGATCGCCCACTTATGACCTTGGCTCTGAAGACAAAGAACAGACAAACACTTGACAGAAAGCAGAGCCCATCAGGCGACCCTGCCTCTGAAGGGCTACCCGCCTCCATGGCAGAAGCAGGTGGAGTCACTGCCAGCAGCTCCCTGACTGACAGACCCCCGGGCCAGCCCCGCAGTGACGCTGCATGGGGCTGTCCTCCTGCCCCAGGAGGACTCCCACCCCTCCCACTCTCCCGCTCAGACTCCAGGCCCCTCGCCCTGTCCCCGTAGAAGAGTGCATGGCAACTCCAGTTTTGCGTCCTAGACCCTCGGATCCACTTGGGGGAGGCTGCCCTGGACAGGTGCACCCAATCTGTGTGCAGACAAATCAGGTTTCTGAGTTTCCTGGAAGCCTGAAGTTGACCCGGGACTGTGGTAAATTCACCAACAAGAAACCCATCCCCTCCACCTCACCGTCTCCGGAGCCACCTGGCCTGGGTGGGCAAAAGGCTTTAAAATGTCTGCAAGTAGATGCACTGTGTGTGATTCAGTGGGTGTCAGCCTTGAAGAGCTGGCTCCGTGACAGGTAACCAGACCACGGCTGTCACCTGCTGCTGTGGGAACTGAGGCTCAGGGAGGTTCAGGGACACACCCAGGGTCATCCATTCTTAAAGGAGGAAGCCAGCTGGCAGGAGCTCTGCTCCTCCGACCTGCAGCCCTCCCTCCTCTGCAGCTGCCTGAACAGGCAGGGCTGCTGGGGGCCTATGAGGTGGAAACAGTCATCGCCCTTGGCCAAAAAACAAAGACTTAAAGTGAGCACTACAGGGGAGGGTGGGACTGTGAATTCACTGACTTTATTCCTCTATATATACTGCATCGCTTTTGTATAGTATATCATACAGTAAATCAGACAATTTACATTAAAAAGGGATCCTAATGCCTTCTGCTCTGTTGCAAATTACAAGATTATGGTTTAAAATATTGCTTTTGTGCTGACTTTTAATTTCAGTATCCCCTCAGGACACTTGTAATCTGATAGCAGCCATAATAAGAGTTAGAAATAAGCTGACAGGCAGAGAACACTGTTAGGGTTCCATAACCTTGGACTCTCCAGGAACAGCTGCGTTGAGCGCGGACAAATGCGTGTGGCACCCCCAAGAATACTCCCTGCCTCAAATCCACATTGGTATGATGACTTCTCTCCGGGCACAAACGAGACTAAATAAACACTAAATCAGACCAAGGGAGATAACCAAACGCTATGAGGACTGGGAGACAAAAGAAATGGGTACTCAGCCATGAATGGATTGATAAGGAGAGGGAAATTCTTTAACTATAGACCCTCAAGGAGGTTAAACTTCTATTCACTTGGCAGGTTTAGTGAGACAGGGCCCACCGTGGGCACTATTATGAACCAGGAGGGTGGCAGCCTAGAGAGAGAGAAGCCCTCTCCTGGAGGGACCTTATGAGGCCCATTCTCTGAGCCTCTCTGGGGCCCTGGGGCTCAAAATTCCTGAGAAGCTGCTAGAACCCCTTCTCCCTTCCTTTGTAGGGGAACCTACTCACCCCGACTCTCTTTTCAGGAATAACTTCTTATCCTCTTTTGCAGTCCTGGGAAAATGATCTCTCACCCAGAACTAAGCCCCTTCCAGGTCCAGGTCTGTGACTGCTCATGCTGTGCATGGAGAGAGTATTCCCCCTCAGGTAAGCTCAGGGGACCTCGGGTGTGTGACCACATCCTCCTTGCCCCACTAGTGAAAGGGGGATTTCTTCCCCAGGGTTGTGGGAATGGTGAGTACACAGCATCTGGACAACTGACAGCTGCAGCAGTTTATTGGTTTCAAATAGTCACAGCTAGAGAGAAGGGGACACTGCGTGCCAGGCAGGCCACTTGGGGCTGCTCTCGGGACAGAGCCTGCTCTGACTGGTAAGAAGGGGTCTGTGGCTGGGGGACCTCATCTGTGGGCGCAGAGTGGGGAGTGGAACTTACAGGTAGACCATTCGGGTCCCACAGGTAGGTCTAAACTGCCAGATGTCAAGGCAGCACATAATTTGGAGCTGTAATTTTGGGACATGCACCAGCACTGGGCCTGGCCAGGCACGATGTGCACAGTGTCTGGCACTGGGCTGTGGGGGGCAGTTGGGGGGTGAAATCCAGCCCCCACTCTCCTAGCCAAGTTCAGGACTCTGGAGAGGGACTGTGACTGCCCAGCAGAAGTGGTGCCTTTCTCCAATTTGCTCAAAGGACACTTTATGGGCCTGTAGGCTATGTCACCACCACCAGCTTTGACTCTCGTGTCCTTTGCACCTTCCCCACTGCCTCTGAGGGCCAAGGATGCTCAGCAAGCAGCCCACAAACAGGATCGGCTGCAGACCCATCACCACAGGGGCCTCCCCAGGATGGGGAGAGAGGGACCCAAGAGCTGACCCGGTGTAGTCATTTCATGCCTTCTGGTGGCCCTGCAGAATCATTCCTGGAGAGAGAACCCTGTGTGAGATTCACAGATCCAAGCTGCTTTCCTAAAGAGACTCGGCGAGTTTGGGTGATAATAGACCATTTGGGTGTCCTGGTTTGGATACTGGCACAAGAAGGGGAAATAACATGTTGCTGCTTGTCTAAGGCTCACCCAGAGCAGGGCCTGGGTCCCTGCACCCCACTTCCCCGGGCCTGCTTGCCCAGCGCTCTCTCCCCACTGGGCATTTCCCCGTCACACCAGGCAGTCTCCAGAACAGGCTGCTCTCTTGGAGTCCCAAGGCAGTGCAGTGGGGGAGAGCCCAGGGGAGTGAGCTGGGGCCACTGCACCCCTGGGTCAGGAAAGATTCCCCCAGGACAAGCGAGGGGGCTCCTGGGGGACCTGGCAGCCAAAGGCGTCGGGGCAGCATGAAGAAAGGAGAATGCGCCCTGCTTTGCAGGAAACCAGGAAGATCCTCAGGAAAGAACCCCGGGTTCCAGGGTGCTTTTTAAACAGCTTTTGTGTGAGAATTCAGTGAGTGGTTATATTAGTTTCCTAAGGCTACGTAACAAATCATTACAAACTAGTGGTTTAAAACAACAAATACTTATTTTCTCATGGTTCTAGAGGCCAGAAGTCCAAAATGTAGGTGTGGACAGAGCTGAGCTCCCTCTGAAGGCTGCAGAGGAGGATCCTTCTGTTTCGGGTGAGTTCGTTCTCCTCGGTCCTTGTCCCCGCTGCAACAAGGAATTGAAAGGCAGAGACACAACGGCGAAGCAGAGGGCAAGTTTTACTTGAATTCCCTCCAAGGGAGGAGCGGGCCGGCGTCGAGGCAGACCAAGGCCCTGATCCGTTAGGCAGGAGGCCCACATACTGCATTCTGGGTGGGGGATGCCTCTTTGACTGACCAGGTGGGGTTACTCGATTGACGGGTCCACCTGCACAGTCAGCCCCCTCAGCACGCCCTTTCCCACGAAGAGGCGTGTTTGGTTCTCAGTTTCGTCTGACTGCGCCCACGTTGGGATCAGGTTGGGACCAGTGTGGCCTGGTCCCCACAGGCAAGGAAGTTCTCTCCCTGCAAAGCCTTTGCTGTCTTCACATGGGACCCCCTAGCTGGGCAGGGTTTGGGTGGTATTTTCCTCTCCCTGGCTGCTCATGTCTGCCTTTCTACCTGACGCTCCCCAGTGGCTCCCAGCGCTCCAGGGCTTGCAGTCCTGCCCCTCCAGCCCCTCTCCATCCTCACATGGCCTTCTCCTCTGTGTATGTCTTCTCTCTTCCTCTAAGGACCCCAGGGGCAGGATTTAGGGCCCACCTGAATCCAGGGCGATCTCATTTAGGCCCTTACCTTATTACATCCGCACTGACCCTGTGTAGGGGCACATTTTGGATTCTGGAGGGACATAGATTCCTTTCAACTCAGTTCAGTGATTCTAGACCAAGGGTTCAGAGCACTGCCTGGCGCATAGTGAGCACTTATCACATGGGCAGTATTATTCGTTCTTTCCAAATGAATAAACCCAATTTATGAATAATAAGCCCACTACAATAAACCCAGTTGTGATTTTTCTCGTGTGATGTTTTCATATCCATTCTCCTACTCAGCAAACATGCCTGATCATTTATTTTGTAGCTATTAGTCTAGTTGCCCTGCCATTGGGAAAACAGAAACCTCACTATTTTGACAGAGAAATTCATACAAAGAATTAGTTAAACAGGTGTTAAAGAACTAAAGAGGCCAAAAGGGAAATTCAGAGATACTAACTGTGGGGAGCAGTCCACAAACAGAGCAAAAGGAAAAGGGGGGCTGGGGGCCTCATGACCCTGTCACTGCTTTGCCACCATCTGTCTTATAAATCCTTGCACAGGCTGCCTGAGCAGGGAAGTGGAAGCCGGATTGTTTCTTTAGGGCTGCAGTGTAAACTACCCTGTGGGAGCTACCCTTGGAGGTTAGGGCCACCTTCTAAGGCTGTAAGCTGGACACATACTATACTGAAGCCTCCTGCCTATTTTACTTTAAAGGGTGACCTTTCTGATATTTGTGGCATCAATGGAAAAGAAAAGAAAAATTCCAACATTTCAACTATTAAGCAAGTCTCCAAGAGCTGACAAGACTGAACCCCTCCAGTCAGGAACCTGTGATGCAGAGAGATGGTGAGGTCATGTACTCAAGGACTGACCCGGCATTTAAAGGGAAAAAGAAAGGAGAAAGAAACACATCTTCACACAGTCAAGTCAAAGGGAGGGAGGGAGGGAGGGAGGCCCACGTGAGACCATGGAGGAAATGAGGCCAAAGAAGCATTTTCTCTATGCACCTGTGTTCATAGGACCTTTGAGAGAAATTGAAGTTGGGTGTGTTTTGATGCAGCCAAGTGAATATTTAATGACACATTTTTTGAGCTGATTTCTTGGAAGACTTTGGGGCCTTACACAGCACTGAGGCATTCAGTGTGGCACTCCCTGTGTTCAAAAGCTTGTACCTTTATTTAAGTCACAAGATGCCTGGACATACTGAAACTGGAAGACTCAAAGTGGGCATGCTAAGTGAGCAGCCAGCGGCCAGTGACCCTGTGCACACCACGCTGCTAGACTCCATGGGTCAGAAGACTGCAGAACATCACACTGCCAGCAAGGCATGGTACCACTGGATTTTAGAGTCAGGGATGAACATTCTAGACTGGGGTTTGGCCAACTGTGGCCCACAGGCCAAATCTGGCCTGCCACCTGATTTTTTTTTTTTTAATAATTATTTTTTTATTGAAGGGTAGTTGACACACGGTATTACATTACATTAGTTTCAGGTGTACAACATAGTGATTCAACATTTATATACATGACAATTCTAGGTACCAGCTATCACCATACCAAGCTGTTACAATATCTTGACTATATTCATTACATCCCGGTTACTTATTATTTTACCATTGGAAGTGTATACTTTTTTTATTTTATTTTTTGTGAGGGCATCTCTCGTATTTATTGATCAAATGATTGTTAACAACAATAAAATTCTGTATAGGGGAGTCAATGCTCAATGCACAATCATTAATCCACCCCAAGCCTAATTTTCATCAGTCTCCAATCTTCTGAGGCATAACAAACAAGTTCTTACATGTAGAACAAATTCTTACATAATGAATAAGTTACATAGTGAACAGTACAAGGGCAGTCATCACAGAAACCTTCGGTTTTGCTCATGCATTATGAACTATAAACAGTCAGTTCAAATATGAATACTCATTTGATTTTTATACTTGATTTATATGTGGATACCACATTTCTCTCTTTATTATTATTATTTTTAATAAAATGCTGAAGTGGTAGGTAGATACAGGATAAAGGTAGAAAACATAGTTTAGTGTTGTAAGAGAGCAAATGTAGATGATCAGGTGTGTGCCTGTAGACTATGTGTTAATCCAAGCTAGACAAGGGCAATAAAACATCTACGTATGCAGAAGATTTCTCTCAGAATGGGGGGGTGAGGTTCTAAGCCTCACCTCTGTTGATCCCCAATTTCTCACCTGATGACCCCCCCTGCGACTGTGCCTGTCTTAGGTTGTTCCTCCCTTGAGGAATCTTACCCGTCTCTCTGCCACCTGATTTTATAAATGAAGTTTTACTGGAACACAGTCAGTTTCATTTAGATTCTGGTCAAGGGTGCATTCTTGCTACAGAGGCAGAATTGAGTCAAGACAGAGATCATATGCATCACAAATCCAAAAAATACTCTGTGGCCCTTAACCGGAAAGAAAGTATGCTGACCCCTGTTCTAAAACCATTGTGAATTGTTTGATTATGTTGGCCCCGCACAACCCTGCGGATGCCCACTGTGGAGCGTGCATCTACAGCAGCCACAGGTGAGAGGCAGCGTGGACGCCCTCTGAAGCCAAACTGACACAGGCCCTGGCCGAACATACACCATAGCTCTTCATAGAAGTGAAACATTGTTAACTTTAAACAGAGCAAAGAACAATTTTATTTAAGTAAAAAAACATGAGTTTATTCAGGAACAGCAGAGGAATTGCAACTGGGGACAAGCAAGCTCAGGCAAGCAATAAGCAAGCCCGAAGAGGCAAAGGGAGAGCCAGCTACTACCGGGCTCTAGGGGGACACTGGGAGGCTTGTTCGGAGCAAAAGTTGATCCGAGAAGAACAGGAGTTGGAGGCTGTTTGTGGCAGTGTCTGTTGGTTGCAGGGGGTGGTTAGTACATTGTTACTGAGGCAGGGAGGAATCTTCCTTCTCTTAAAGGCAGGAGATAAATTCCTATGTGAAAAGTGCCCTCCCTTAACAAAATAATTATCTTCCTTCTTGCTGTGTATAGGTTGCAAGGAGGGATACTTAGGTGAGAGCTCCTCCTTCAAGGCTTCCCAGCTTCATTTTAAACAAGGTTTCCTTTGCTTATTTCATGGCATAGAATACCAGAATTTGGATTTTTAAAATAACTACCATTAGGCCCAGAATTATGCATTTTACAATTCTTTGAATACTTGTGTGTGAGTAGGTGTAAAATGCCGCTGTGCTAGAAGACACATGCAGTGACCCCATAGAAACATGACTGTCTCATCAGCGCCCCCTACTGAAAACCCCTGGGCTGGACACCCAGAGAATCGGGCTGGTTGTTATGACAGCCTCTCGCCACAGGGGGGCAGCGCACCCACAGGTACCGCGGCGCCCCCGCATCGCAGGAATCTCGTAGGACCCGAGTCTCTGCCTTCAGCGGGCTCTCGAAACGCGGCTGGAAAAAGGAGGTCTAGTGCGTTAGCATCAGGAGATCCTACCCTGAATTACTGAGTCAGTAACTACTGCGATCACTGAATCAGAGGGAGAATGAATTACTGAATCCCAAAGGGCTTTTTTTTGGGAAAAGCCAGGGCCACCTGCACATCCAGTTCTCTGGCTATTTCTCTTACACAGGGGACACTTCTACAAGAAAATGCAAATCAGGAACAGAGGTGGGAGCCTAGGGGTTCGAATTTAGAATGTTCAAAAGCAAGAATGGCAAACTTGCTCACGTAGAAATGACGGGTTCCCGGCAAAGAGTTAGTATGTTCATTACAAACTCTTCACTCTTAAAAAAAGAACAGATTTGCCTTTTCAATAGGTAATAGACACCTGGTTAAAAAGAAAATTAATTAATCATTAAAAAGGATACTGCCCCAAAGCACTGAAAGCATTCTAAGCTCTCCTTCCAGAGAGTCCATGCATACACAAGAATATGTGGCTTTTATATATAAATGGTATACACAACACACTAATCTGCATCCTGCTTATTTTTTTGCTACTCAGCAATATGTTGGAGATTGTTCCTCATTAGCACATAGACATCTGCTTCACTCTTTTGCTTGAATAGGACCCCATTGTATGGATTTCCATACGCTCTTTAACCTGTCCTCTCTTGATGGCCATTTAGATGGTCTCCAAGTCCTTGCTGCTGAGTCTATCCTGGAACTGTGCTTACACTGAGTCCCCAGAGTTCCCAGGAGATGACTGAGAGGTCAGAAGGTTTGTATGTTACAGAATGTTAATAATACCAATTACCCTCAATAATGATAATAATATACCTGACTTCGAAGAGCTGCCACTGAGTCAGACACTGTTCTGAATGCTTTGTAATCTATGGTGAAGGCACTGTGGATAGACCCACCTTGCAGATATCTTTACTTGTCTACTAGTAGTAAATAAGTTCTCTGTGGTTTTAATTTGCATTTATGTTATTATGAGAGAATGAGCATGTTTTTATCTGCTTTGAAGACATTTGTACTGCTTTCTCTGTGACTAACTGTTCATGTCTTTTGGCCATCTTTCTAGTGAGTTGCTGACCTAGACCTATTTCTTAACGTTAAAAGCCTTTTGAATATTAAAAAGTGTGACACTTAAGCTCTATAAATACTTCCCCCCAGTTTATCATTTATTTATCTCTCAACTCTGTTGATAGCATTTTGCTTTTGCATGAAGAAATTTTTAATTCTTACTTAGTTGGACATATCAGTCTTTTGTGATTACGGACTTGGTGTCATGCTTGAAAAGACTGCCACAATCTGGAACTATAAAAATAAATCTCCCATGTTTGTTCTAGCTCTTTTATGGCTTTATTTTTAAAAATTATAACAACTCCATCTGGGATTTATTTTGGTGTAAGTATTAAAGGAGAGATCCAATTTTACTCTTTCCCAGATGCCTGCCCCATCATCCCATGCATTTATGAGATAACCCATCTTTTCTCCACCAATTTGAAATGTCCCCTTTATTTTATACTATTTCCTGAAGGTTTTTGAGTCTGTTTCTGGACTTCATTTCTTTAAGGGCGTTCTATTCATCGATCTGTTTGTTTATATGCTAGGATCAAGCACTTTTAATTTCTGTGGCTTTACAATACATTTTAATTTCTTGCAGACATATTTTATTACTTTTTTCCCCCTGGGATTTTTCTTGGTTATTCTTTTTTTTTTTTTTTTTTTTCTTGGTTATTCTTGTGTGTTTAATTTTCCATATACATTTTGATATGAATGGGATATGACTCTCAAAGTCTTTTTTTTAAATAAGAAATCTAACAGATTTATTTACCTTCTGTGAGAGAAGAGGTAAGCCAAAGAAAGGAAGTTCACAAATGCAAATACCTTTGCGGAATCAGGTTTCAAGTTAGATGTTTCTGCCAGGGTCAACAATTCAGTAAGATGACCAGTTCGAATGATAACCTTTGGAGAAGTTCAAGTTACTTTTCTCAGGGCAGAGCAGCAACCTTGGAAATCCAAGTGACTTGCAGACTCCCTTTTCAGGCTGACACCTGCAAAGACGGCTGCTGCCGGCTCCTCCCCGCAGCTGCAGGAGAAGAAGGAACATTTCCTCCTGATTTTGCTGGGATTTTTTTAACCCTAAATGCTGGTATTCTATTCATTGGTACTCAGACAAAGAAAGACGGGCTGAAGAGCACAAAATATGTCATTGGAAAGGAAAAGGAAAGAATGAAATCATTAACAAACGGAGTACGGGCTCAGAATATTTGGCATTTGGTGTCCTTCTGGAATACAAAATAAGCAACACCACCACAAAACAATTAAAAATCTCTGTTGATGTTTTCATTGGAAATATACTAAATTTACAGATTAATTTGAGAGTTGTCATCTTACACAAGTGGGTCTAAGTATAGGAAATATGTGCATTTAGCCCAGTCTTCCTTTTACTCCCTCCGTTTTTTAAATTTTCTTTGTATGAATCTTGTACTTTTATTATACTCTTGGGTATTTTATCTTTTTGGTTCCTATTGTCAATGGAATCTTTTCTTCCATTGTATTTACAAAGTTATTGCTGTTAATACAGATTTTTGGATATTGATGTCTTTTAGTATTTCTTTTGCACCCATTCAGCTTACTGAATTATACTACTGTTGCTAATGGTTTTGCAGTTGAGTCTCTTTATCTTACCAATGATACAGTCAGTGATAATTTTTGCTTTGCCCTCCAGATCTTGTGCCTCTTGTCTAATTCAATCAGACAATTCTCCCAGTACACTAGGAAAGGACGATGGTGGTAATGGGTGATTATGTCTTATTCTTCACTAGATTAGTGCTTCCAGTGTTTCATCATTAAGCACAAGTCTAGTTTCTGACTTGATATATATTTCATTTAGCATATTAGAGAGCTATCTATCTTGTTATTTATAGGGATTTTAAAAATCAGGCTGGAATTAAAACTTAGCAATACCCATCATCTATGAATGATGGATATGAAGATGAACACATTTTATTTCAATTTATTCATGTGGTATATCACATTAATAGATTCCCTACTATTGAACCACTCTTCTGTAATTGGCATGACTGCATCTTTTTGTGGCATTTATTCTCTTAGTGCATTACTGGATCTGCTAGCCAATGTTTATTTTGAATATTTACATCTATATTCGTAAGTGGCGTTGGTCTGTGGTTTCCTTTGTGGTGGTTTTACCAGGTTAGGTTATCACTGATCCACTAGCTTCATCAGAAAAATTTGGAAGTTGCCTTCTTTCTCCATCCTCTATAGCAGATTAAAAGCAGTATTCTCTAAATAAAGGTTTAGTAGGATTCCCTCGTGAAAAAAAATTTGGAAGTTGCCTTCTTTCTCCATCCTCTATAGCAGATTAAAAGCAGTATTCTCTAAATAAAGGTTTAGTAGGATTCCCTCGTGAAACTGCTTGAACTAGATACTTCTCCGGGCAGGTGACTTCTAGCAAGTTTTTCAGTATCTTCTTAGGTAACTAATATTTTCTGATCTAAAAAAATCTCATTTGGTCAAGGTTTTTCTAATTTGCTTGCACAGAATTGAGGCATCATCCCTTTGATTTTCTCTACATCCATGGTTATTCCATTTGTAATCCTTATTTTGTATATTTGTTTTCTCTCCCTTATTAGGATGAGCAACAGTTTATCCGTTTTATTTGTGTATCCATTTTACTTAAGTACTCTTTTTTTTTACCAAGCTACAGTGGGAAAGTGGCAGCGCAGTTGACTCCCGCCTTTCGCCAGTGTTTTTCTGCCTCGGCTCCCCAGGGCTGAAGACGGGGAACAGGAGAACCCCGAGGGAGCAGCACGGTCTTATTTGCCCTTCTGTGGTGTGACCCGGCAGCAGGCAAGGGTCTTGAGCTAATGCCGTGTCCGGTGGGAACATTCTGTCAGCGGGGCAAGGCCGGTGCTCAACAGCGGCCCCATGTGGCGACATCAGCGGAGGATCACTAGGGCCAGTCCTTGGCTTGGCCAAAGCCCCACTCTCCCTACCCACGTGGACGAAGTCCCCGGGAGTCCTGGTCAACCGGGAGGCTTAAGAGAGAGAAATCCAGGATTTCCTGCTGACCAATCAGCTGAAGGCTCAGGTAGTTGGGAGAAGAAATGAGGTGTGACTGCGTCCTTGGAGTTGTCCTGTGATCACATATATTGTCCTCTTTAAAGCAGAGGTTCCGAGTGGTGAGGTGACTTGAGTCCCTGCAGCCCCACAGTTAGGAGGTGATCAAGCCCCAAGCTCTGAACAGAACCTGGGTCTTCTGGCTGCAAAGGCTGAGAGCTTTCCTCTGAGCCTCCGTGGACGCAGTCAGTGGCATTCAATGCCCAAAAATGTTGGAGAAGACAAATGAAATTAAAATGAAAAGCAAGAATGACACAGAAATTGAAGACCTTTCAAATATGCAAGACATCGTTTAAATGTCCTTAGGAAGTTTGTACTCCCTGCAAACGCAGAAAGATCTGGAATCTGTGTCCTTGGCCAGGAGGGGTTATGAGAGTCCTTTGGGGCAAAGCAAGGAGGAATCTCGGTTGCTCTCCACTGGACTCCTGAACTGTCATTTTAAATGTCCTTTTGCATTTCAGGGTGTCAGAATTGGTTGGAAGTGAGCATTTATTTATTGACAATTTTTAAATGCCAATTCTGGCATCCTGAGTTGCAAAGTGTTTGTTTCTGAAGAGTTAAGTCCACATCATTGCTCCCAATGTAGACATCTTCTAAGCTGACTGGCTCTTCAATGGACAAAAAAAAAAAAAAAGGAAACCCCATGGACCTCTGGGAAAGTTCTATCTCTAATGTCTATGGAGAGAGGGTGTTGGGGTCCTCTCACCCTGAACTGTAGCTCAGACAAATATTTACTGGGTGAATGGATTTGCTTGATTGCATTTAGGTCAGTATTTGTCTAGACCGAACCAGAAGGCCCAAAGAGACACACGCAAGTGGAAAGGAAATTCTTGGCTCTTGTGTTGTGAGTTGTTCCATTTCACTGTTATGTAAGCATTCAGGAATGACGAATTATTTGCATCATCCACACTGTGTAAGAGGCAGGCAGCTGCCCAGCCCCTGTGACCATGACCCATCCCCACCCCCAGCAGGGCCCTTTTCATTAGATGGGGCCATGTGGCCAAGCCATGACAGAATACAGAAACCTTTTTTATGAAGTAGCATTTTTCTATGTCAGCCTTAAACTTTGAAGAAACAATATTGTAGTATAACACGCTGCAGAAAAGTGAATGCAGCATCAGTGTGCAGTTCTGTGAAATCCCCAAACTGAGCAAACTGATGACCCAGAACAGGACCAGCACCCTGGAGACCCCTCCATGCCCCTTCGGGGCACTTAGCCTCAGCTGAAGGATGGCCATTGTTCTGGCTTTTAACATCATAGTTTAATGGTGGCCAACAAAGAGGGTGCCAAGGTCATGGATAAGCCTAGGCAGTGGCAGACTACAATTCAACCCACAGGGCAAGTAAGTGATCAGAAGATTCATGGGAGCTGGGGTCCAGCTTGAAGGTGGCCTTCAGGGTGTGGAAGGAGAACAATTTTGGTGTCAAACATCCCACCTCTGTTACTTATTATGCTGAGTGACATTGGGCAAGTCACTCCTCTGAGCGTCTTGTCCTCTTTAAGTGGGAATAACACCCCTGCTTTTCAGGGATTGTAGAGTGGAGCCAAGCAGAGAGTACCCAGCACAGAACTGCTTCCTGACCTCATGTCCTTCTCATAGTGTGGGTGAGACAAAGGGCATCTTCCCTTATGTTGCCCTGACTTTTCGGGAGCTTATCACTCTCCATATTCCCTTGCTGTGTCCTGCTCAGCTGAATGCTGCAGCCTGGCCTCACGGGTGACTCACTCCCCGCAGCCACCAGCTTCCCAGGTGTGCCTCCCTCTCCTAGGCCTCCTGGTGTTGGCAGCTGCTGGCCAGGCACCTCCATGGGGGTGGCACTTCTCCATGCTGCCCCAGGCGTCCTTCCTGCCTTTCAGGGGCCAGAGGGTATCGGATCCTGCTGCTCCTCCAGCTTACAGGTGAGGAAACTGCAGCTCGCAGAGGGGAGGGGACTTGCCTGGGGTTACACAGCAAGGTCACAGCTGGGACCAGAGCCCTGACCTAGCCTGTCCTTGCTGGTGGTCGTTTATCATGCAGGGTCTCCTTTCTGCCCTTCTCATGTCACCCAGCCAGTGCTGGAAGTCCCTGTCTGCACGGCAGAGCCGTGGTCCAGCCACCCCAGAGCAAGAGACAGCAAGAGCTTGAATAGAACTTTAACAAAGATTTCCATTTAATTAATGGGGCTATTTATTATTGAATGGGGGGGAGGCAGCATGCACACACACACACTTAAATTTATTTATGCTCATGACAAATCTACAGTGAGAGTTCTCCCCCCAACTCCTGCCTGCATCTACCCAGTTCTCTCCTGCCCCAAGTAACTCCTGTTCTTGCTTTCTCGGGTATCCCAAAAATTATTATATCCAAATAATATTATTGACAAATAATATTACATTGTATGGATAGATCACACTTTATTCCTCTTTTCCTTAGTGGATGGGCATTTGGATGGTTTCCGCCTTTGAACGATTATGAATGATGCTGCCATTAGCATGGATGTGTGCTTCCATTCCTCCTGGGTATATACCCAGGACTGAAACTGCTGGATCACATGGGCTATTTTATAATTTATTTTCCTAGACCCCCATTGATGGGATTTTGATCAAATTGCATCTTAAGAGTCCATAGCCCTCACAAATTTGGCAGGTCATTGTTATATAGGTGAAGATGCAGAAGAAGTCAGGCTGGAAACAATGATCGCATTGAAGAACATGCCCAAGTCTTACAACCTTTCCTCCCTGTGTTTTCTTCTCCCCCAGACTCTTACTGTAGCACTTTCCAGGTAAATCTGCTTCCATTCCAATGCGGGCTGTGACTCAGGGGCATGGGAGAGAGGAGCACCAGTCCTCACAGCCTGGCCCATGAGCTCATGGCCCCCTGATCCCTGAGGGGGACACCAGGCCCCCCAGCTGTGTCCTCCTGCACCTGCTCCTTCCTGTCTGAGCTTCCTTATCTGGGAGACCATCCAAGAGGAAGCTGGTGACTTGACCTTGGAGTTCCTGGACCTCTGACACCTTACCATCTGTCACACCTGCAACAGGCGCAGAGCAGGGAATTCAGGAAGCAGCCAGGCTATAAGCAGGTGAGCCAGCCTCAGGAGAGCCTCCCACCACAGCAGGTCTGGCCGGGACCTGGGAGGGCTGGAGGCTCCTTGGTACCAGCATGTTTTTAAACATTCTTCTACTACAGCTTTTCTCAACAAGCCTAAGCCAGGAGGTGCTTTTTATTCTGAGACAACAAGAACGCAGGTTGATTTCAATCCTTTGATTAATCAAATGAGAGAAAATGAGTCCAGTTCCTCTCTGCTAGGTTTCTATTTGGTCCTGCTCAAAAATCTTTGGTTATCATTTTACTGCCAGCTCAGGAGCCATAGAGGAACCTGACTTCTGTAGGACTGTGATCCTTTGCAAGGAAAAGAAGTTCCTTCCATCTTCAGTTTCCATGGCAGCTGCTTAAACTCACCTTCCCAAGAATCAAGAGAAAGACCAGCCCCTGGAATGTGAGTATTCTGCTACAGTGCAGGGATGCGCCGTTCTAGAATTACATATTCCACAGCAGAAAGTACAGGTGCAAAACAGCATGACAGAAAGATCTGTCTCTTCTACAGGATCTGCTTATCCATTAAGAATCAACATGACTTCCTCTTATTTTTTTGAGAAAGAAAGGTAAGAACAGGGTTAATTCGTTAGCATAGCAACTTTCTTTCATGTGGCCAATGGAATGGCTTTAAAATAATTTAGTGTTCTGTAGTTCTTGTTGGGTATATTTTATATGTATTTCAGCATATCACATCATCCTATCACAATTCATAGAAAGGTCTATGAGTTTATACATGTGTTCTGAGTTTAAACAAATTTTCTCCTTCCAATTAACTGTTGTGATGCTCTTGTTGATATATTTTAAATAATTATGGGAACTTTTTCTCCTTCCATGCTTTAAATTCTTAAACCGTTCCACCAACAGTGGTGGAACATTCTGATCATTTTATGGTTTCCTATGAGTGACCAGTTTTATATAATTAAACCTGTAATCTGGGCTTTGTCACATGTGGTTTGTAGTGCTATTCTTTAATGTTTTCTCCCTTCATCTGAAAGATGATTCACCCATACTGCCAACTAACTGTAATAAAATATACCAGCCTTTATGAATTTTGCATTAGCAAAATGAATTAGCAGCAGATATCAAAATAAAAGCACTTATGAAGCACCTTTGGTCTACACTCCAGGCCATAGGATTTATCCTATGACATGTCTGAACACATCTGTGTTCATATAGAGCAAGAGAGGAAGGTTTGAACCAGAAAAGCTCAGCTGGAAAATGTCCCCCAGTTTCACTTCCCTGGCACTCATCGCTTCATTGGCCCTGGATCCCCCAGGAGAGAAAACAGTCTTGAACTAAACAACAAGTAAGATCTTAATCTCCTGGTCTTGGAAGGGTTCAGAGCGTCTTTACCTGGGGGCGCTTCACTAAGGAGGCTAGAACAGTGCCCACTTGTACTCTTTCATTTTTAAATTAATATCTTTTTGAAAATAAATGCACATATGATACATAAGGTACAAAAGGTCATCAGTGAAACATGTATCTCCTTTCCCTAATTTTCCTCCCCATGGGCAACCACAGGTACTAATTTCTTGTGTCTTCTCCCAGAGGTACTTTACACATATATGACCTTTAGGCAAATAACAGATCTCCTCCCTTTATCTACATATTTTTTTTGCTTGCATACCATATCATGGTTAGCTTACTTTTCCATTTATTCATATTTAGTACCCAGAAACCTCTTTATTATGGCTTTTTCATTATGAGCACTTTTATGGCTGTGTAATATTCCACTTGGTGAGGGTTCCAGAATGTGATCTTAGAGTTTTAATCTGCACTTTTCTAATTATGAGTGACCTTGAGAGGCTTTTTTTAAGTTCAAGGTTCATTTATTTGTCTATGACCTTATTGTCCTTATTCTTTGCATATTTTTCTTTTGAGGTGTTAGATTTTTCTTACAGAATTGAAGACTATTAAGAAATTCAGTGATAAAATTGCAATATCCCTCCAGTTTGGCATTTGTCTTTGGTACACAATCACTTTAATATTTTCTGTGTAGTTGAAAAGGGAAAACATTTTGTTTTCTTTCTTCTTTTTCTCCCTCTGAATTGTTGTGTTACACTTAAAAGGGGATATCCCACTCTGAGATGATAAAGGAAAAAATTTGCCATATTTTTTCCAGTATTTAAATTCTTTCTTTTTTAATGTTAAAAATCTTTGATTTATCTGAACTGTTTTTGGACACAAGGTCAAAGATGTGTGGATTCAATGTTATGTTACTCCAGTGCTACTTATTGAATAATTCCCTACTAATCAGAAATGCCTCTGTATTATGTACCAAATTATAATTCCTAGCCTGTTGATAGTGGTTTTCTTCTGTTTCATTGGTCTGCCTTCTATGTATCAGTATGATATCATGCTGTTTTGACTATTGTCATTTTAGGGGAGATTTAGGGAGAGTTGTACCTGTTCTGAAGAGACCCTCATGTCCTGTGCAAAGCCCAGTAAGCCACAGCTGGGCTGTGGGCAAATAAAGCATTCATTCATTCCCAAAAATGTAAGTTGTGTTTCTGGCTAGCTAGTTTTAAATTTTTGGCTAGGCTGATTTCCACTCATCATTCTTTTTTGTTTTCATATTTTTCCTAATTAGTCATGACAGTTGATTTTTCAATAGGCATAGTTTGTCTGTTTCA
Organism: Manis pentadactyla; assembly: GCF_030020395.1. NCBI lineage: Eukaryota > Metazoa > Chordata > Mammalia > Pholidota > Manidae > Manis > Manis pentadactyla. Next base: position 186,957,383 of record NC_080019.1, on the reverse strand, counting down.
CAAAGAAATCATGATAGTGTTATTGCAGTTAGGTTAATTGTGTAGATTAAGACAATTGACTTCTGTGTGATGTTGCATCTCTTATTCAGCAGCTTGGTGTTTTGAACTCTTGACTTTTTTACAAATACATTGGTATATATGTTGCTAGGTTCCTGCCCATTCCATAGAGAAGGCCTCTTCAAGAGGCCCCCGTTTCCCACTGCTGTGCGGGCCATCCTGTTATTTGGCTTTGCCAGGGAGCCCTCAGCCCAGGAGCTGGGTCTCATCGGGACCTCTCTGTTTCCCAGTACTCATGTGGACTCAGGGAGCCCCCACCCAGACCCAGGCCAGCACTGCCCTGGGCACCTGCTGAGGGATCACATGGAGGGGAGGAACAGCACCAGTGCCGCCAGGGCCCTGAAGTTCCCAGATGGGACCAGCGCCGCCTGGTACATTGTCACCATCATTGGCTTCTATGGAGTGATTTTCCTCTTCCGGTTGGCCAGCAACATCCTTAGAAAGAACGGTAAGTCCTTGGAAGATATTTATTACCTAAATTTCACCTCCGAACTCAAAAAGAAAGGGCTCCAGAGCAAGGCAGCCAAAGGCTCTGCACTGACCATTAGCAACAGAACCATCCTGCAGCCCAGCCAGGCCAGCTGGGGGACCCAGCATGGAAACAGCGGGCACCAAGCCGAAATCCAAGGGATCCCTTGAATGGCAAGGCAAGCAGGCTTCCCTAGAAAAGGCCCAATCTTTGTGCCGGGGTGGGGGAGAGGCTTTGGGTGGAACCTTGAGAACTTCTGGTCACATACTCCGGCCCATGGGCATGTGACAAAAAACCAGCGGCCTGTTTCCTTCTCAGGCTCTGTGGCACTTTGAAACAAGAGAGTAGGGGCCACAGCTCCCAGCCATACTCACCCTTCACTGGAAAAGCTTGCGCTGCAGGCAAGGGCATGGAGCAGCCAGTGTGAGGGAATCAGGAGACTCCTGGGGGTGTACGTGAAGGGGCCTCTTGTCATGGAAAGAAACCTGGATTTGGAGTCAAATGCCCTGGATTAAAATTCATCTTCTAGGAGCCCCATGAACTCTGAGTGGCTTGTGGGTCACCTGGAACACGTGGGAGTTGGGTGATAGGTCCCAGTGGGCCGTTCACTCTACAGGTTCTGACTCGAATACAGAAGCAAAGTTGTTAATATCCGAAGTTTTTCATTTTCATAGAGAGAGTGGGGCTCATTTAATAAAAGCATTTGTTTTGGAGTCAGAAGAACCGAACTCTAGTCTGGGTTTGATTATTGACTATTTTGGTGTCCTTGAACACACTGCTTCACCTCGCTGGACCTGTTTCCACACCCATAAAATGAGGGTAATGATGCCTGTTCTGCTAATCTTACAAAGTCCGTAAGAGTGAATGAGATCATGCATATTAATATATTTTATAAAGTAAAATAAATATGTAAATATAAGCCTTGTGGTGGTGGTGGTGGTGGTGGTGATACTGGTCAGTGCTGATGGTGGTGTGAGTGGTGGCGGTGGTGGTTACACTACTGTGGAGCAGGAAACAACTTGCCCCTGGCGATGAGGCTGTGAGCAATGGCTGAACTACCTTGTTCTACAGGAGAATCCGTCTGCATAACAGCTGATGAGCTGTGTTCCGAATCAAGTCCATAAGATTCAAGCTTTACATGCACATGAAACAGTCACTTTTAGGTTTTGCTACATTAGACATTGTATGATTCACTCAAATGTTTTACAAATATCAGTTACTCCTATACTTGTCTCTGCTTAAAAAAGAATTTAGACCTTGCCTAGATGATTGATTTGGGGAGACTGTGATTAGCTGAATCTCTGTAAGTGGCTTTCAGCAAGTAAAAAGAAACACTGTATTTTGTACCAATATCTATGAAGTTCATCCAATTTGGATGTTCCCTGACCAGAAACGAAACATTTTTTCCCCCCTGTCTGCAGACAGTAGCCTGCAATCAGCCCCACAATTTCATAAAGGTCAGAATTAAACCTTAAGCTTTTGTTTCTGGACAGTGAGATAGATTTCCAAGTACTTTTCTTTCTTTCTTTTTTTTCAAATTTTCCATGTCATCATCTCACAGATTCTCCAACAGAAATGTTGGTTTGTTTAAACATGGCTGGACTTCATCCATATATTTGAGATGCTCATAGGGCAGGACAACACAGAAGATACTAATATAGACAAAAATGTAATCCACAGTGAATAGGAATGCAGAATGCATTAAATGGGAATGAAAGAAGTTAGGTGAATTTGAAGCTAGAAGCCTCTCCTGCAGGGGTTAACCCAACAGACCCTAATTTGCATTTGGGGAGCCACAGGGCTCTAATGAAGCCCGAACTCCTCCTGCTTCGAGGGCAGAATAAGAGACCTAGGTGGACTCAGTCAGTGCATTCTATCTCCGGCTTCCCTGATTGAGTCCAAGATGGACCCGTGACCTAACTAAGCTGACCAATCAGAATGAGCAGAGAGACTTTAACGGGAATTCTAGGACACAAAATTTCTCTCTTGCTCAGGATGGTGTTAAACACAGATGTGAGCCTGGAATTGTTAGAACATTTTTGCCAACATGAAAAAAGCCAGTCTGAGAGCAAATGCCAACATAAGAGAGCTGAGAAAATTATAGAAACTAGAGTCCTGATCAAACTGTGTCCATAGCCTGAATTTGGCACTGAACTGTTTTACTTTGTGAGTCAATGAATTCCTTTAAGTCCATTGGAGGTAGGTTTTCTGTCCCCCCTCAACCAAAAATATCCTGAATAATAATATCACTGGATAAAAACTTCCTGAACAAAGCAGGCTTGGAGTGAAATTTGAAAAGAGAAGCACTATGATATGGTATGTTGAGATAATTTCTTTTACCAAGATTTTTGTATCTACTAGATTGTTTTTATTTATAGGGAAAACAGATTCTGTATGCTTCTTACATCAGTGCAATGATCATCATAAGATTTCTCATTGCTTGACCTCTCAAAGAGCCTTCAATGAGATTCTGTTCCATTTAACCCCCAAACCCTGACTCCGTCAGACTGCCACGGAAAACCCAAGGAGGGATTGTCATGCTAGACATGTGGTCAGGCACTGGCTTCAGAGATATTTCCTAAAGAACAAAAGCCACCATCTTCCCATTGACACCCAGACACAGTTACATGAGATCCCAGGACATTTTTCCCAGGCCACCTAATCGTTGCTTGAGTCAAATTCACCTACTTTCCACAGAGCTGGTCCAAGAGTTTGCATGGGAGGTGTGTTCTTGGGTAGGGCCTATGCACATGTAGGCTCCGAGACTGGTGGGGACAAACACTATGGATATTCTGTGCTACTCCCTTAAATCTAAAACGCTCAGGCTCAGAGCAACCAACCACTGCCTTGGCAAAGCCCATGCAGTCGTACAAGTAGGGAAGGTGCCGGCCCCACAGGGTGAGTGCTCAGTTCTGAGAGTGGGGAAGAAATTTGCACATCCCATCACCCCTGCTGGAAACAGGAATGGAGCAAGCTGATGCCCAACATTCTGGACACTTTCCTTCCTTCTCCCCATAGAAGTTTCTCCCAAGATTAGGAGATCAAGTCAGATAAAGGCCTTCCTCTGAAATAGTAATTATTTAAAAATCAATGCCACATGGATCCATTTAGTTATTTCCAAAAATGGTTCCTCTGGGGATTTGTGGCTGACGGTACCAGGATTTGTACCAAATCAAATCTAGGTTACCACAGCTTTCCCGGGTAATTGGAGCCCATCTATTCTAAATAAAATTCTAACCAGCTGCATTATCATTTGTCTGGCATGATATAATTATCACAACATTTTTAAAAAGGATTTAAAAAAAGAATTTAGAGACTAAACATTTGTTAGTATTTACACAGCTCTTCCTAGAGTGGCAGGTGGCTCTGACTCGCGTGACTGGGCCTGACCGGTCTAACTTCCCCTGGGGCAGAGGAGTGTCAACTCACTCTTCAATTAGAGTGAGACTTCTGAAAAAAAATAGAACCCAACTCTAGCTTACTGAAGCAAAAAAAAAAAAAAACAACGGAGAGACAGAGAAGGAGGATTTGTGGGGAGGCAACTGAGGAAGCTCCCAGAATCAAAAGGACAGCAGCCTGTCCAGGCCCCAGCTCCCTCTCTGTGCCTCTGCTGGTTTCATATTTCAGAGAAGCATGTTGCACTGGACCAGGTATGGCAGGTGTCCACCCCTCGGGCCATCACCGAGGGTGGCCCAGGCTGTGGAGAGCTCTGGGTGAGGCTGAGTCATGCGCCCCCTTATGTGACCTGATAAGCACTGAAGTCTATGAAGAAAACACCAGCAAAGGGAAGTGCAGCTCACATATCACCCTCTGTGAAACCTTCTTGACCCCTAAGGTATAACTGGTTGTTCCTCCAGGGCTGAGTGTAAACACTCAGATGGATCAAAGAGAAATTTTTATATAACAGAGTCTCTCCAAGGATGGGAACTGCATTCGTTTGCCAAGGGTTTGGTATAGGAAGTGAGACCTCCAAGGGCTCATGAATGTGGGTGAAACTGTTCAACAGGAGACATGGAGAATTTGCTTCTCTAGTGAAGGAGAAAAGCAAGAGGGAGGGGGATTGGTTTAGAGACCCAGCAGGATGGCAGGACACAGGAAGGAATATCTTTCCAATGACTTGCCCACCACCACTCCCACCAGCCCTGATCTGCAAGGTTATGAAGGTCATGAAATAAATACTTGAAGTGATTGGTCCGGGAAACAGCGCAGGGACACAGGGATGGAACCAGCTGGATGCTGGTGGGGATAAGGCAGCAGGCAGACATAGGATGCTGGGGACTTAGAAGTGCTTTAGGCTGGTTTAAGTTTAGAGTCAGTCAGTTTCAGCTAGACTATCAAGAAGTAGCAAAAGTCCGGGGAGGCCTCTATCAGATTTAGCCCAACCTCTGTGGAGTGGGTGCAGGGAAGAGGGAAGGCCGGAGGTGGGTGTGAGCAGGAGCTTCCTGGACTAGGTCCTCTATCAGCACACTGACCACATCACACTGTAAATACTGGTTTTCAGTCTGTATCCCCCACTGACCCATGAGAGTATTATTTTAAGAATAAGGACAGCCTCTTATCAAGTACTACCCATTCCTTGGAAACCACACAATAAACATTTGCTGAATGCATGAATGCTGCACACACTAGTGTGTCAGCTTAGTTACTCACAGGAGGGGCTATTTCACTTGAGACAGTAGGTCCCAACGATTTTCACGCAGCACTTCTTCTGGTGGAAATGCCCAGCCCTCAGACAAAATACAAGGAGCATGGAATTTGAACAAAGCGTTTGGTTGTTCTGAAGGTCTGCTTCCACAAGCAAAGGTAGAGGGTTTATGATTGTTTACGATCTCTCCCTGTGTTTACAAGGTCCATTTATCTTTCTATCTCATTTCAGTCCTCAGAACAACCGTGGGGGTGGGCAAGCTTCCAGCCCGGTCCTGGCAGTTCCCTCTCCACCCATATGCCCAGCACATCTGTCTGTCCCCAAACCAGCGCAGACATCATTGCCTCCAGAAGCCATCTCCCTTTTCCCAGCCTCCTACAGATGTGATAAACAAACAAAAAAACAAAGCAGTACTCATTTTAAAATAATAAAAGTAAAATTAAGAATCTGGTATGTACCAGGCATGAAGTGCTCTACATGGGTTACTGAACTGCCTGCTGCCCGTCCTCTGCACCCCATGTTCTATGCTGCCACGATGGTAACACTGTTGCAGGAACCTCGGGCGCTACAAACAAGAAGTCGGGACACCAAGACATTTGGCGAGAAGCAGGGTTTATCAGTCCCGGTACTGCCAGCGGATTCCTCTCCAAAGGCTGAGCCCCGAGTGAGAGGGGCCGTGCCTGTTATACATTCCACTACGAGGTTAGGGGGGAGTCGGCAGCCAGGAAACACTGAGTGGGAGCTGTTAGGTCACTATAGGTGTAGCCAGGATGCTAGTTAGATTTTAACTTATCTCTGTAAAGGTTACCCGGATACCCCACCATGAATTAATGGGCCTCCGTGACTGATCAACAAGCTGCTCCACATCACTGGGTCCCCAGTAGGGGGCGCGCGCGGGAGGTACATTGTTAGGTCGTTTCAACCTCAAGCACCAGCACCGTGTTATTCTTCTACATTCTTGACACCTCGACAAAAACTTTTTCTCCTTGGCTTCCTGCACCCCACATCACCCCCAAATGAAGCCGGGCACAAACTGCACTGTCATTCAAACCGAGGCCATTTCATGTAAAGGACTTCTACATTATGATAAGGAAGAATCTATAGTAAGGATGTGAAGAGAACTCTGAAGCATATCCTAGGGCTGAAGGGGAGTGCCCAGGGCAGGACAAACCTGGAAGGGTTCCCCTGCCCAGGGCTGGAGTTCAGGAGGAGTCGGAGGAGGCCCTGTTGCAGACTCTGGGTGGAGAAGGTCCCTGGGCACCCCAGGCCTGAGCTGGGCCACAGTTCCCGGCAGCAGGAACGATTTCCCAGGGCCCAGGAAATCCAAGGCTGGTGGGTGGTGCCCAGAGAGGACTGGGGGCGGGGGGGTGGGGGACATGTGCATTGTGCCTGTGACGGAAAGCCGTCCAGGACAGAGATCAGCGGAGGCTGGGAGCTGGCAGGTATGGGACAGGGCACTGGCAGTGTTCCTTGGGCTGAATGTACACCCCCAACCCCCATTCGTGTGTTCTCATCTCTAATGGAATGATATTTGAAGTGAGACCTTTGGGAAGTGTTAGGTTGGCATTAGTGTCCTTATCAGAGGAAAGACACCACGCCCTCTCTGCCTGGAGAAGGCACAGAGGGAAGGCAGCAATCAGACGCGGAGTCTGCCCCGCCTTGATCTAGGACTTCCAGCCTCCAGAGCTGGGAGGTATAAAACATGTGCCATCTAAGCCCCAGGCTGGTGTTCTGCTGTGGTACCTAGAGACTTAGGGCGAAGTAGAAACAGTGCTGGACGCCTGTTGAGGTGATGAGACCGTGTATTCAGACACCTGCAGGAGGGGAGGGAGCCTCAGGGGGCCCACACTCCACTCCAAGAGGTACGAAGGGGACTGAGGTTTCTAGAGGGAAGACAGATCAGGGACATAAAGGGACCAGGGGTGATGTGGAAGTGGAAGGTTCCAGAAAGGCACAGTTGGGGAAAATAGTTTGGCAAGGTGGATTGTACACTGGATGTACACTGTGTGGTCTGGCAGCACTGTGTTTTCTTAAGCGAAGACAGCACGGGGTGGGGGGTCACCTTTAAGGACATGGACCAGGGCCAGTGGAAGGCCAGGCCAAAGTTTGTCCATTCTGTCAGTGTGGGGTTTGGGTGAGTCCCTCAGGACCTGTGGAGCCCTCTCACTGGCAGGTGGCACCTGGCCTAGCCTGGGCACCATCCTTGTCTGGCAGGCATGTGGGGCATAAGGCATTGGAGCCTGCCCGCTTATGGGGCACCGCACACCCTGGGGTGCGTAGTCTGCATCAGGAGGCCTCACGGGCACAGGGGTGTCCCGCCTTCCCCTGCACCTTCCCTGCACTGTGCCCTGGGAACCTCCTCCTCTGTCCAGAGACTGTGGCCCAGCTCAGGCCTGGGCAGCCCCTCAAATTTGTTGCCCACCCAGCAGTTACAACCAGGCCTTCTCTGACAAGGTTTGAACCCCAGGCCTGGGGAGGGGATCCCTTCCAAGTCTGTCCCTCCCTGGGCATGTCCCCTCAGCCCTGGGGCACCTCTGGAGATCACTTTACATCTTTATAGCTGCTTCCCTATAGTTTAGTAATTCTTTACATGAAACCAGACATCTGCTGGGTATTGCTTGGCTTCTGTCTCCTAACCACACCCAAAGTGATACAAGGTCTTAGCAGAAGAATGAATGTTCACAGCCAAGCAAGCTTGAGCAATGGGGGGTGAAATGCAGTCCAACAGGCTTCCGGACCCCAAGGTTACTGGGAGCCTTTCATATAATCCACACATTAACCAGACAACGGCCGCCACTCTCACTGAGGAGTAATGCTCATTTGGGATGCACTCCACTACAATCAAACAGTCAGAAACGAGAGGCAGAGGCTGCTTGTGAGGCTTTCACTTACTGTAACTCCGGTTAAATTAACCACGAAGCCAGTATGGACTCACCACCGACTTTGTGTGTGCCACTTGTCACATAAAGCCTAAGGCAGCTTCCCTTCAGGGGCTAAGGGGCTGGGGGCAAATTAGCAAATTACACAAGGTTTACTGCAAACGCAAATGTTGGCAAGAAAGGCCATAGGACAGTACACAATTAACTATAAAACGGGTGATGTGAGAGGTCAGAGGTCAGAAAGGGTACAAGCCACATGCTTAGCTGCATTGAGGATGCTGCCCAAGCGGAGACTTACAGCCCAGTCTTTCCTTCCCTCTCTCTCCTTTCTGCTCTTCACCCTCTTCATGCAGCAGCCCCCTCACACCCCCAGCAACACAGTACAGTGGCACAGTGCACATAGTTCTCACCTGGAGGCCATGTGACTCTCCAGAATTTTCTAAGGGCATCATGAGCTAGTTTTGCTCACAACCCTTCTGACACCAAATGTGTGGGTTTTCCACACCAACAGCCAGTTCTCCAACCCTCCAGACCAACCGAGTGCCCTACAAGTCAAGCCCGTTCTGACACTAAGTGCCCAGAGTTAGCTCAGACCCCACAGGCTAGGGTGCCTGCCTCCACTGCAGACGCCGGTCTCAAGTCCCAGGTTGTCACCTCCACTTCTGACCAATCTGCTATAAACTGGGGGTTCCCACAACCCCCTCTTCAGATTTGACAAGTTGCTAGAGTAGCTCACACAGAAGTCAGGAAAACACTTAACTTACTAGTTCACTGATTTGCTACAAAGGACACAACCCAGGGAAGGATACCAAGCTTCCATACCCTCCCCAGGAGCACCACCCTCCCAGCACCCCACCATGCGCTCAACTCTGAAGCTTCTTGAACCCCATTTTTTAGGAGTTTTTATGGAGGTCACGTTATGTAGGCATGATTGATTTAATCATTGCCAGTAGTGATTGGCTCCATCTCCAGCCCCTCTCCCCTCCCTGCGGGCTGGTTCCTCTGACAGCCTGCCCTCATCCTGCAACTACCTAGGGACCCAAAAAGAGCCACCTTATTAGCATAATACTTCATTTCAATCAGGTATGGTTGAAAGGGGCTTGTCATGAATAATAAAAGATGCTCCTGTCTCAGGAAATTCCAAGGTTTTAGAAGTTCTGTGCTAGGAACTGGCCAAATACATTTCTTATAACACAGGCATGCAAAGGCCCAGGCACTGTGCTAGGACTCGCGATACAGAGCAACCCGGTTTCCTGGAGAAGACAGAGTGTCAAGGGGCCGCCCCAGTGCAGGGAGATGAGAGCAGAGCTGGAGGGGAACCAGGGTCTCACGGGAGCAGGGAGGGGGCATGTACCCAGGCCAGCAGAAGTGCGGTAAAGGGTGGGTGGTGTAAGGGAGGGCTCCAGGAGGACTGCCCATCCGGGACCTGGCACACAATAACCACCTCACACGGAGGGAGCAGTTCAGCCAGTCACTTTCAGAAGGCCTCATGGCTATCTTAGGTTCTGCATAGCATGTGGACATCCCCTCAAATTAGACTCCTCCTCCCAGAACTTGTGGGGTGACCATACCAGTGCATGACAAGAAACTCTCCCACAAGCTAGGAACTGAGCTCTCTGTAAGAAAAGCACACACAGTGTGTTGGTTTCGGGACAATATGTTAAATTGCAACTGAAAAAATTGATGAGTAAACTCCAGGTCAAGGCAGAAAAAGATATGTCATCTGCCATCAGCATTAGTGATACAGTTTGACACACGGCGACATTTAATGGAGTGAAACCAACAAGCAGGATTATGTTGGTGAGTCTCTGATAAACGTTGTAACCGTCAAATAAGTCAGATCATTTCAATGACATGGATTTCTGTGTTGCTTTCCTGTGCCCACAAATCCTGAGGTTCTTTGGGGAGTATATTCTTGTAATCATTATTTGCCAGAGAGATGCTAAGCTCCTGCCCCCAAGCATGGTCTTTCTGGGTAGTTTGAAACCCTGATTACCTCGTGCCTTCTGCCCTAAGATGCCACCAGGGCCCAGAACAGCGCCGTCACTCTTATTTCTCTATTAGTACAAGTGCAATGGGGAGCTGCCTCCAAACAGGCAGGGTCCTTCATCCCACACCCCCTGCCTTGCAAACTCACTTAGCACAGAGTTATATTAGGAAATTTAATAAGCAGAAAACAAGTGGGGGTTCCCACTGGAGCCCAGGCTGTGCCTCCTGCCAGGGTCGGATGTGTCTGAACAAGTGTTGACAAGGCTTTTTGCACAAAGACTAGAGGACGGGTCTGGTCCGAGAGAAAGAGAGATGTGGGGAAGCAAGTCTGGCCCTCTCTTGGAACCTGAGTGCCCACAAGTCCAAGCAAGAGTCCTGAGGTTCATGGGGAGCTGCTTACCTTACAAGCACACCCCTAACCATGCAATGAGTGGGGAATGTGCTGATTGGCTTAAGTCTGGAGCAGGAGTTGGCATGGCTCCCTCAAAGAGAGCCTGAGCTCCAGGACAGAGAGGTGAACACCTGAACCAAACTCATGGTACTGTCGGGATGGGGTAGGGAAAACGGGAGAAGGTGCGCAACCATGTGTCCATTAAAGGTACGTTGCAAAGAGAAGAAAACTCAGATCTAATGAGCACTGCCAACGGTAGGTATTTTAACATTTTAATATATGCCCTTATAAATTCCATGAGGTGTGAACTATTAGAGAATTGAGGTTCAGAAAGGCTAAGAAATCTGAACATTGTCACACAGCTAGCAAGAGGATCAAAGCTAGGTCGACTAGATTTCAAAGTCCATGTGATTTCCATTAAGTCTTTGTCCAAAATACACCTTTATTTTCATTCAAGGTAAGGAAGGGGAAGGCTACTAATTTGTACTAGGTTTCTTTCTTTCTCGTGCCACATGTGCTGAACAGGTCAGCTAGGGCTCTGCTCTAGGTCATTTCTGTCCTCGCTCTGAGACCCAGGTTCTGGAGCAGCAGCTGTCTGGAACACTGCTGGTGTCAGTGCTGAAGGGAAGAGCTCTGGAGGGTCTCACTTGGACATTTCAGTGTTCCAGACTGGAAGGGACACCCATCACCTCCATCTGACACTCAAGCTAGAATTAGCCCACAGATATGCCCAATCTCCAGGGGGTAGGAAGTGCCATCCTACCTACCATGAGTTTGGAAGGCAGCAGTCAAAAAGTCAGGGGAGCACCATGAATGGCTACCACAGAGTTGAACCAGTTACAAGGTTCTCCAACTATAGGCTGAATGTATGTGTCCTCCCCAAATTCCTATGTTGAAAATCCTAACCCGCACTGCGATATGCTGGGCGGTGGGGACTTCGGGAGGTGACTAGGTCATAGCGCGGAGTCCTTGTGACGGGTCAGGAGCCCTGTGAGAAGGCGCACAAGCGCTTGCCTCCTCCGCTGCCTCGCTTCCCGTGGTGAGGACACAAGGAGATGGTCGCCTGCAGACTGGGGAGCGGGTCCTCACCGCACACCGCATCTCCTGGCACTTTGACCTTGGACTTCCCAGCCTCTGGAGCTGTGAGGAATCAGTGATTGTGGTGCAAGCTACCCGGTCCATGGTAACTTGTTGCAGCAGCCCAAACAGACTAAGTCACCGTGTTCCCTGGGGGTCCCTCCAGCCACCTCAGCGAGCAAGAAGCCCAATTCCATTCCCTACTTTCTCTCTCATTTTTATAAAACTCAAGTGTTACTATATTAAAAAGAATATATATATATATATATATATGTTTATGGGAAGAAAAAATATTGTCCCTTTCCTTTCAAAACTAACCCTGGGGCCCTTTCAGCTCTAGCATTGGGCGCCCACAGTTTCCCTATTAAACCTGTTCTAAGACGGTGGTTCTCCCCTTAGCTTGTAAAAATCTTGAGGATGCTCAGGCCGCACCCCAGACAGCTCTCGGAGCCTCTGAGCTTGGGGCCCAGGCGGAAGCCGCTCTGGGAGCTCCCCTGACTGCTCCTCCACAGGCCAGGCTGCGGGCTGCTTTTCCAGGCAGACCCCAGAGCGAGCTGGAGACCCTGAGGGCTGGTCCTCGCCTCCCAGGTGAGGGCCGCAGGGCCAACCAGAGGGGGGAGTCTGCCTCAGCCCGAGGAGGCAAGAAGGAGCTGAGCGAGGGGGAAGAGGAATGGGTAATGGCCTGATGAACGGCCGGGAGCTGGGGTACTGGGGGCAGTGGGCGGTGGGGGGGCCCTGCGGGGAACCCAGGTCTCTGACGAAAGAGGATGCTCATCTGGAGCTGGGTGCCCTCCCTCCCAGCCCAGTGTGCACATTTCACACATGCACGTGTGCTCACACTCACACACACATTTTCACACCCTTAGAAACACACTCACACATACATTCCACACACATATACACATGTATAAATCTGCACACACACAAACACACTCTCATATAAATACATCCCGATATATACATATTCACACAGATCTTTCTGGTTCCACAAGAAAATTTGAGATCAAATTTTAGAGGGAATGCACCTCAGCCCTTGCAGGTCCCGTCTGCTCATTTTATGAGGGAAAGAAGGTCTGGGAGGGTCAAAGAATGGGAGAAGCTGGCCTGGCCCCAGTCCCCTCTCCTTAGTTCTAGGAAGTATATTAAGATTTGTTTTGAAGAGTCTCTTGTAGAAAAAGAGCTAACTGGGGATTCTTCTCTCAGTTGGCAAGGACAGGAGAGAGGGTGCCTTCCCCTGTCTTCCCAGGACACTTGTCTGGAAAATGGGGCAATAATCGTTCCGACTTCACGGGTCGCAGTGAGGATGGATTCAGATGCTTTGTATAGAGGGGCTGGCAGAAACAGGACTGTCCCCCGGCCACTCACAGAGCAGGGACTTTGTGACCTCACGTGTCAGACACATCTTGTTGGGCTCTCCTGCTGTGCGTGGTGAGATTGTGCTGATCCCGCCGAGAAGGAAGAAGACGGGCCTCCCAGGGCAAGGAATGGGGCCGAGCTGTCCTCAACCTGGGGATGAACAGAGGCTCTTGGGTCGGGTGATCTCGGGGTCTCAGCTCACTCCCTCTTGGTCCCCCTGAAGGTGACAGGCCTCCTTTGTGTCTCTGGGGCACACCTTGGTGGGCCAGATCCTGGCCTAGAGGTTCTCAGCGCCTGGAAGGCTCCAGTGCCACAAGGGGCCACAGGAATTGGATCTGGGCACTTGCACAGGTTCCCAGTGAGCCACGTGGAGGAGTGACCTCCGTGCCCCGCCAGCCCTCTGCCCTGAGAGTGGGATCAGGAGCCCCAACGATGTCTGAGTCCAGTGTGATCAGTTTAAATATACATCATACTTCCTGTGCAACTGAGTGTGTGGAATAAGGTCAACTAATACTTACACACATACATCTGTTGACGTGTGGCAACTGTTTTAGTCTGAGTTTGTGTGTGTGTGTGTGTGTGTGTGTGTGTGTGTGTGTGTGTGTGTGCATGCACACGTGCAACCAGTTTCCAAATGTTCTGTGTTTTTATGGCAAGCATGATTCATGCCAGGTGAAAGTCCACGGAACCACAGCGCTACTCCACTGAGTTTAGGGCCCTTCTATCCTGCCTCTTCTGGGTTCAAGTTATGATCTCTGTTTTTCAGTCCAACAAACCTGATCTCCTAATTACACGAAGTTAATTTAAATGAATTAATCATGTTCCAGTGTTCTACCTTATACTACCAGTTACCAGGCAGAAGAAAGACATACAGAAGTATTTTCTAGAAAAGCAGATAGTAGTTACTTTTAGTGCCAAGGGAAAAGGTTGTGATTAGGGACGAGTTAGGGCTGCACCTGAAGCCGGCAAGGATCTAGCTCCCATCCTGGGAGGTCATCGCACAGGTGTTGCCCTGTGAGTCGTCTTGGAGACATGTTCATATTGCCCCCTGGTGGTCACTTGGGGGGAAATCTCCAAAGTGGGAGGTGACCCTGGTGACTCTCTCCCAGGCCCTCAGGGCCCCCAGTGGAACCTGCAGCCAAGGAAGAGAAGCTGTGGAGGTGCAGCATCCAGGGAAGGAGTTAAGGGGAAAGATTCTCTGCATCTCCGGCCCTCTGTGGTGCAATGCTTTGCTTGATTCCAGGCCCACTTAGCTGCCAGGGCAAGCTACTGCCTGGTCCTGCCTGACGCTGGCCTGGCCTCACCCTGGGCTGGTGAGGATGGAGCACAGACTGAGACTCTGCAGGGATGGACACTGGCTTGGAGCATCGTGTCCTCTCTGTTGGTCCCTTGTAAGCTCCAGGACTCCACACGCAGTCACCTCCAAGGCCTGGCAGGCAGCCCACTCGGAGCCCACCTGAGTTGGGCATCCAGGACTCTCTGACTCCCCACTTGTCTGGTCTCCTCCAAACCCATGGCCCCTCTGCCCTCGCTAAAATAATCCCTAAGGGCATCTGAATTTGTGCATTTTATATTAAATTCCTCTTGTCATTGTTTGCATAATGTATTGCCAGATTTACTCTTCATTCGTGAAGTTAAAACAATAAAATGACATTTTTGCCTATCAGATTGGCAAAGATGAGTAATATTAATATCAAGTGGTGGTAAATATCTGTAAAATAAAAATCTGTATGAACTTTCTAGAGGTGATTTGGCAATATCTACCAATATATAAACCACGTGTAGCTTTTGACACCTCCTTTCCCCTGCCATCTATATATGTGTATATCTACCTGACACTCCTTTAACTGTGAGGAGATATTCATCACAGCATTGTTCGAAATAGCAAAGATCTGGAAACATTCTAAATATCCGTAAAACAAGGCATTTGTCAAATAGTGTGTGCCACATCTGACAGAATGTAACTATTAAAAAAGGAGGTTTCCAGCATTAATGACATGGAAAAATGTCCGTGACTTATCATTTGGTTTACAAAAGCAAGTTACAGAATATAGAGTATGATTCATTTGAAAAAAATTGAACATCTCTTCATGGATCTATATCTACACTTGTATATCCAGGTCGAAAGTGTTCGGATGGCTGTGGTACATGAAACAGAGATATGGGTAGAGAAAGAACAGGAGACTTGTGTATATCTGGAAATTATTTGCAACAAGCACTCATTGCTTATAACAAGACAGTGAGAATCTTTTTTTTATTTCAATTCTGGCAGGTTAACAGATCCTTTCCTTCCCCACCCAACTCCATTCCTAAGTTCTCCAGGGCTCCCCACTTCCTGAAATGCCAGGACATGCTCTCACCACCCAGGTAGGCCTAGAGGTTTAAGTCACAGACCCCTTGGCAAACAGGAAGTGTACAGTGTGTAAACAGGGGGCGCCCCGGTGACCTGGCTCTCAGAATCCCCCACATGGCCGCTGGTCCCTCCTCTCTTCCCCCGCTTTGCTGTCACACATTTGTGTCTCTGTTCCCCACTCATCCCCCTCAGCAGAGCAACCTCGGGAGCAGCCAGCCTCAGACCCCTCTGAAACCTCCTTTGGCTGCACATTCGCTGGGATCTGTGCAGCTCACCCCTTGCTCAGGGCTCATCTGTTGTTTTATTCCGCACACCAAGCCTTGAGTAGGGAGGCTGGGACCCCTTGAAATACAAGCTGCTCCCCTCTGCCACCCTACCCCCGGGTTTTCACACAGGGCCCACCCTGTGTCCCTCTCGGAGGGTCTTCCCTCCCTTGTGGCTGTGCTCCTAGAACCTCCCTGCCCCCTGGGCCTTCTTATCCTGAGACTGTTGACTCTGTGCTCTCATAAGATAATGCCTTCCTTGGCTGGAGGCATTCAAGATTTGTTGATGCAGTTGAAAGAAAAAAGAGAAACAGAGGAAGGAGGGAGGGAAGATGGGAGGGAATATTTTCCACTGTAACTGTGGGGAAATGGACGACATTCATTTCAACATTGTCCTAGGTCTTCTTTTTTCTCTCTTTTTCTCCTTTACTCCTTCTTTGCGCCTCCCTCCCATAGCCTTTTGCGTTCTCCCCAGTCACTGCCAAACTCTCTTAGGGTTGGTCTTCCCAGCCAGTCTCTCAACAGTAACAGCAGCCACTTATTAAGCTCCGTGCCAGTGGATTATGTACACTGCCTCATTAATCCCCATCTCAGTTCTTTGACATGAGTATTCTCCCCATTTCACAGAGAGAGAAGTTGAGTCTGGTGAGGGTGGAGCTAAGATTTGACCCTGAGTTGATCCATACCAGAGCCTCTGCCCAGCCCCCAGCGCTCAGATCACCTTTACTCCACTACACTGCCCGCTGGGCACATTCATACCTCCCACCTTGGCCTCACATCTGCTCAGACTCACCTTCCTGGCATTGAATTGGATGCACACAAGGAAAGCCAACATAGGCATTTGATTCTTTTATTTATTAACTGGCAAAATAATGCAATCATGCCCTCTAAGAGGTTCTCCAAAAGCAACTTGTGAGTTTTTCGAGTATTTCTTAATTGTGTGTGTGTTTTTTAGTATCATTCTGAACTCAAAGATTTTAAACATTCATTCGGCATAAATTCATTTACAGCATTATTAATTCATGTATCAGTAAAATATAAATGAAATTAAAGAGGATGTACAGTTTAAAGGAAACTGTTAGTTTGAGAATGTAAAATAGAAAGTGCTTTCCAGATGGAGTGAATTAGCTCAAGAATTGGCAGCCCCAGTGAAAGACAGATGTGCAGGCTGACTTTCTTTTGCTATTTGTCATATCCTCTTTGGCCACCCAGAAAAACCACTCTCGGTTGTGAAAGTGGGCAGGCACTTGGCACGACCTCCATGCATATAGACACAAACCACACACTGGCCTGGGCCTCACTGGGCATGCCATGGCTGTACCCCTGGGGCCTGGCACAATGCCTGGTGCTTAGCGGGTGCTCAATAAATATATTTGGAATGGATGAGTGAATGTAAATATTCCTTTCCAGCCTAATGAGCCAAATGGAAAGGGGTCAGAAACTTGGCTCATCACTGTTAAAATATTGTACGTATGGATGGGATTGTGTCCCCCCAAAATCATATGTTGAAGCCCTAGCCTCCAGTACCTTGGAATGTACTGTATTTGGAGAAAGGTTCTTCAAAGAGGTAATCAAAGTAAGGTGAAGTCTTACGAGTGGACCTTGGTCCAACAGCACTGGTGTCCTTAGAAGAGGAAATTAGGACAGACAGACATGCACAGAGGAACAGCCACGTGGGGATACAGGGAGAAGGCGGCTATCTGCCAGACGAGAGGGGCTTCAGAGAAACGCAGACCTGCCAATACCTTGGGCTTTCTGGCCCCCAGAACTGCAAGAAACATTAAGTTTCTGTTGTCTAAACCAGCCAGTCTGCAGTATCTTGTTATGACAGCCCTAGCAAACTAATACAATTGCCAGACCTACTGCAGAGCAATGTCAAAGAAACATTTTATATGGATAGCGTTTCCCATTCCCGTATCATAGAGGCCAGAGGTGACTGTTCTGAGCACGTTTCCCATGATGCTCTGAAATACAAGTGTGTCTATGGAACTGGCCTATCTGTAAGAAAGCCCTTTATGAGGTCATCATCTCACTCTCACCAGGTCTCCACAGATGGAGACATGCAAGCTCTTAAAAACACGAGCCATCATGCCTCGCTTTGCAAGCCCTCTTTTAAGAAACATCATTACCAGAAATCCATTTGATAATATCAAGAGGAAGCAATGCCTCCAATATTTGAAAACCCTGAGAAAACTGCAGTATGATGGATTTAAGACTGTATATTTTGGGGAAACCAATATCCCTGAAAGTCTGGTAACTGGGGAAGATTTTAGCAATGGATATTTTATGCAAACTCCAACTTGGTGTATTGTGCATGCTGGCGGTATTCAAGGATGGGTGCCCTGGGAGTACCGGATGTTCCTAAGAGATGAGTTATGCGTCAAACAAGATGGCCTCTTCTTTGAGTTCTGTGATGTGTTGAAGAAGGCCTATGGGAAGTGTGCCATTGTGGTCAAAGAGAGAAGGCTGCAGGAGATGAGGCCAAAGGAGTCCAAGGTTCAGGTCCAGACCCCATCAGTCCTTAACTTAACAAGCATCGTGTGTTGCCCGCAGGTGGCCAAGTCCTGTGGACATGAACTACTCTCTCTGCCTTCCCTTTACAATCACCTGAACCCTTTAGACATAGCCTGGTCATCTCTGAAGTGGTTCATCATCAATAACAGAAAGAAGGTTTGCTTGCAGTACATTGACAGTGTCTATTCTTACCAATATATACTTTTCAACGATTTAATTAGCAAAGGGGTTGAAAGGATAAACCCAAGCAAATGGAAAATACTAGTTAGCCAAGTGTGGCAATGGGAAAACTACTACCTCAGTAAATTTCCTGAAGGATGAGTCCTCGCACAAGTGGTGGGCCCATGCTACAGCATGATCTTTGCCCATGCTCCTGGGCCCAATTCTGGACCACTGCAGCCAAAGAGACTCCTACAGTGACCCCACAAGGACAGTGTGTGGACTGAGGAGCCTCGGGGTGTTGGTGAAGTGCTTCAAGTTTACTGGAGGTTTTATTAAATCTTGTTGTTAAATTAGCGCTCTTGACTCCCATCTTGTTTAGGCTGCTTTGAGGACTATGTTAATGGAGGATTAGAGCTAATCTGGCCCAAAGGAGCTTGGTTGTGAGCAAGGGTGAGCAGACCTAAAGGTGAGGTGGTCAAAATTTAGGTCTGAGAGATAAAAACCAAGTATGCAATCACAAAACTGTTGGAATTAAGTAGTGTGCCAACTGTTTCAGCCACCAAAACAACCCATGGGAAGCCAGCTTGCCATCAGCTGGAGATGGGATCCAAACGGTGGCTAACCAGACTCTTGCCTTCCCACTGCTTGAGGGCAAGCTGGCAGAGGGTGGACGAGACATCCCAGAAGTTGAAACCCCATCCAGATGCTCCCAGGCAGGTTGCGGGTCCCAGCGAGGAGCCTGGAAAGCTGTCGCTGTGATTGGATCAGGTGGGACTTGGCAGATATACAGGTGAACAGGGCAAGGGGTTTGGGACTCACTTACCCAACCCACATCCCAGCCCAACTCCAAGAATCCCAGCAGGTCGCAGGACTTGCCATGGCGTGACTTCTGGGGCCCTGCGAGCTGAGCCTCTTGCAGCTGATTCAACGGCACCCTGTTCAGGCTTAGGGGGGCTGCTGGTGTGGCTGCAAGGGCTTGTGGTGGTACTTCTCACTTTTATAGAAAGAGGCCTGCCTCCCATTAAATATACCATGAACTTCACTCCTCTTTATATATGTTCAGGCAGTAATCTTACAATAGAAGTAACTATTCCAGAGTGTATCGAAACAATTTGTGAGAGTTTCTAAACAAGTGCTAACAGACTTCCTCACCTGTATGATGATGAAGCTGGGTTCCTGACAGCCGACTCCAGAAAGCATCAGAGTCTCTGCTTGCCTTCCTGCCCTATCCCTCCCGAAGGTCCCTGGATTATTCATAAATACTTTGTCGGATGAAAACAGGGGTTCAGTGCTTTCAGCACCTAAGTGGCAGGCTGCTGAAGCATTTTGTTACTGTGCATTTTATCTGGGGATGAACTGCTCCCACAGCCTCCAGCCTCTGGGCATCAGGTAGTTTCGGTTGGTACATTTCCCACCTTACAGCCGTGGTGCCCCATTAGCTTCCTGTGGCTGCTGTTACAAAGCACCTCAGACTTGGCCTAAAACAACAGAAACTTACTCTCTCCCAGTTCTCTAAGCCAGATGTCCACAATCAGTTCTGCTGAGCCAAAATCAGGGTTGGCATGCACCCCGCTCTGGGAGGGCATTCCCAGCCTCTCCTAGCTCCCGCTGACTGTGGGCACTCCTCGACTTGGATGGCTCCAATCTCTGCTTCTGTGGCCACATTCTCCTCTTCTGGGTCAAATCTGGCCTCCCACTTGTAAGGACACTAGTGTTTGGCTTTAGAGCCTCCTGGGATAATCAAGGATCATCTCAAAATCCTTAACATGTTTACTCACATCTGCAAAGATTCTTTTTCCACATAAGGTGACAATCATAGGTTCCAGGGATTAGGAACTGGAAACCTTCGGGGACCACTATCTGGCCACAGGTGCTGAAGAAAGTCATCTTCTGACACCTGAAACACTGCCTGTCCCATCAGCAATATCCTTACTCTTATTGTGTGATACATTTGTGTGCCCATTTTCACTACCTGTTTCACGTATGTTTAGAATTTAAGTTCCTTGAGAGCAAGTAACAGGACTCAAACCACTTTGGCGACCTTAATGCATTGGCACTGTGCTGGCCCAAGTGTAGGTGGCCTGGGTTTGGGGATAGGAGTGCATTTTGTCCCTACATCACACTGATTACACACCGACCAGAGTTGTGTAGTAATAAGCACTAACAGCTACACATGCTTAATATATTTAATCCTCACAGCCGTCTGCAGTGGAGGAACTACTACTATTATCCCATTTCTAAGATGGGGTAAACTGATGCACAGAGTGATTATGTAACTTGCTCTAGTACACACAGAGGAGCTAAGTTTCAGATCCAGAGTTCACATGTAGAGCCATTGTTCACCCTGCATCTCTACTAATGAACAGTCCGTTCATCCTCAGGGCAACCTTAACAGGTAGGTTCTATTATTTCTCCCATATTACAGATAAGAAAACTGAGGCATTGAGTGGTCACTCAGGCCAGACTCTAAATCCCACGTGCCTAACCACCATGCCTGCCTAAGTCACACAGGCCCAGCTCTTTCTCTCCCTCTCCCACAGTTCGCTTGGTGTACGGCTCGCCTCTGACATCACAGCAGACGTCGGCTGGCAGAGTGTCCAACCCACTGGATACCACGGCAAAAATGTATTTCAATACAAAATTGAGCAAGAGGTAGAATCACTTTTAAAGACACATTATTTTGCAGTAAGAAAAATATGGTAGGTTTTTCAGATTATCAGATGAACAAAATAAACCAACAGGAGCTATTTTTATTTG
Organism: Manis pentadactyla; assembly: GCF_030020395.1. NCBI lineage: Eukaryota > Metazoa > Chordata > Mammalia > Pholidota > Manidae > Manis > Manis pentadactyla. The sequence goes on along the minus strand of NC_080019.1, from coordinate 186,936,471 downwards.
AAAACAAAAACATTCTAATAAAAACAGTTTAGGTTTCTATTCCCTTGTTTAATCATTAGGAAAGCAAGTAGAGGAAAGAGAACGTCGTATGAACCCAGAGAGATCAAGAGGACCACCTTTACTGTGCAGTTTAGTTATGCAATATTCCATTCATAATTAAGCAACACTGCTTACACCAAGCACAGAAACTTCCAACAGAAAGTAACAAAGTGCATTGGACTTTGGGAATCTGAAGGGCCAGGCTGGAATCTTAAGTTTCCAGCTTACTAACCATGAGATCTTGGACAAGTTACTTCACTTGCGTGAGGCTCTAGGGTGGAGGGTGAGTTTAAACACACAGCACACGCCAAGTCACTGCACTGTGTCTGGCACCTTCTGAATAAACCGAAGCTCCTGTCATGATGGCCCAGGCCAAGCAGCCAGCAAGTGTGTCCTTCATTAGACCTGATGTCACTGACCTCATTTCCTTTTCCCTCTTTGAGGGAAATTCTTGCTTCTTTATCACCAGGCATAATACAAGTAGACGCATCTTAAGGTACTTTGATCAAAGCAAACTTTGTTCTCTGGCATTTGTTTCAAGACCGTCTGTGACAGGTTGGGAATTAATGATGGTAAGGACTTTGTTCCGGTAGGACGGACAGGGAGGATGGTGAGTACAGCCCAGCACCTCTGTGGGAGCAGCCGCGTGTTGCGCTTGTAGGAAATAAATAGTGGGTGACAATGCACAGCACCCCCATCCAAGGGCCGAGTCCTGTGGAGGGTCTGCACGATGGCGGCGGCGCCACCGTCCTGGTTAAAGCCTGCCTGCCACTTTTCAAGCCGGCCGCAGGCAGTCGCAAGGCTCTGCCCAGCGGGGCTCACAGACCCAATGCTGCCCTCCCTGTGCCAGACGGGAAGCAGGGCCCTGCAGCCTCTGGAGGGTCACTTCTGTCTCCTCCATCTGGGGCCCGGGGCGGAGACCTCTTGATGGTGGTGGGGAACCCCAAGGACACCTTTCCCCACTCGGACTCAGGGCCCAGGGCCTCTCTCCTCCTAGTCCTTCCTCCTCACTGCCCACCCCCACCCTGGGGTCCATACACTGCGGGAGCCTTTGGTTCAGTGAGATGGCCTGACCCCTGACCCCAGCAGGGGCCCATCCACAGGGAAAATGGAGCAGGGCTAGCGAGCACTTCCTCTGGCTTAGACTCTTGCCAGTGCCATCTTGTGCCCTCCTACAGGTGATTAGAGGCTTAACATTTTCATTCTGGCACCTGGCACCTGAGCTCTCTCCCAGCTCGGCTCAACTGCTGGTGCCCACACGGACCCAGAAGCAGGGAGACTCGGCAGAGGCCGCAGGGACAGGTGGGGGAGGGGACTGCAGCGCCCAGCTCCCCACGGCTCTGCCCACTGCACCCACACAGAAGCCACCGCCTCGAGCCAAGGGGAAACAGGGCCTTTGGGGCCCAGCCCCCACGTGCCCCCCACAGGCTCCCTCGCCCTCCCTACTGCTGTCAGAGCCCCTGCATTTACTTCCGCCTTTGGTTATTCAAGCTCCCTCCTCTGGGAAAGCCCTGCCTTCCCCTAGGGTTACTGATGTCTCCCCCTCCCGCGAGGTCAGCAGCAAGCCGCAGAGTAGGGAAACACAGGAAAACTAAGTTTTCAGATAGTCACTTTGCTGTTTTCAGGTGAAGTAGCTCCAAATTTAACTCAATGCGGCTGGGAATCTGAGAAAAGTACAATCAATACATTACTGAGTCCAAAACATCTGAAGGATAGAGTAGTGAGCCAATTATCTGGAAACTAACCAGTTATGTGTAACTTAAATGTTCATAAGTAAGTCTGGTTCCTGACTTTGCAGAACCACACTCGGGCGCACGCACGGACACAAGGAAAAACGCCGACAGCGCTGTCTCTGTTCCCTCACATCCGCACATGTGCGCACACTTGAGGGCCAATCCTTCAGTCTCTTCCCCTCGCCGGACTCCCCCGATCCTCCCCTGGCTTCACTCCGACACGGAGGCGAGCGGCAGGGAAGAGCCCGTCTCAGCAAGCATGTGTGTCACCACGCTGCGTGGGACCCAGTGCTGCAGGCCTGGCGTCTGGAAACAGTGAGGAACGGGTCGCTCAGACTCGGGGCCACCCCAAAGATGGGAACTCAGAGATGGACTACGGAGAGGCAACCCTTTTTAAAGCCCTTGAGATTTTTTGTTTGAACTATTCAGTTCCTGACATGCACATGTACATCTCTGCCTCATTAAGCAGAGTATTTGAACACAGTTGAACCTTTATAAGGTCTCATCACGAACGTAACATCATCATGTGTGGCGTCCCAGGTATGGGCTGCACGCCACTGATGTCTGGCAGAGTTCCCAGGCCTGGTCTGCTTTATTAAGACCATCTCTCTTGTTCTAAGGTGTTTGTGCTGCCAACAGCCTTCCTTCGCCCCTGCTTCTAATATGTGGTGAGCCTGAACACCAAAAAATGGTGTTAGGAACATGTCTCATAAGATAAAAAAGGATCTGCGTGAAGGACCCCGGGCCGCTCCTATGGCAGCTTGTGCTGACACCTCTTCAGCTCCGACGGGCAGTCCTCTCCTTGCGGATTCCTTATCCGCTGCAGTCCAGAGAGCGGCTGGAGGGCTGCAGCCCCGGCGGGGTCCTGGCTGTGGGCTTTACTGACCTCCACCTACATCCACGCATGCATGTATCCACCTAACTATTTAAAATCAAACTACAAGTCTGCTGACTTGAGGTCTATGAGTGGAATGGTATCAAGAACTCCAACTGGTGATCTGTCATCTACCTTAGTGGCAGAAGGGTGCATAGACAGGTAACCAAAAATCCCCAGTTTACACGGTCAGTGGTTCAGATGGATCCTTGTCATCTGCTACCCAGTTTTCCAAGATGGCCAGATGCTCCACAAATTCCAAAACTGTTAAGTCCCAAAGTCTATAAAAACACTTAAAATAAAGATGAACACCTACTAGTCAGGCATATTTAGATTCTCCATGAAAAGCCAACAGACCCCCGCTGATTCCTGAGGCACACAGTGGCAGCACATGTGGGAGGTGTCCTGAGGCGGTGGGTGTGGAGCCAGGTGCCTGGAGCCGGGGATGCCCTCGTGCTGCCATGGGAAGGAAGCAGAGGCAGGGTCACCAGCCAGGGTGGGTGGGCCATCTGCCGGGCTGTAGAGGGCACCCTGACAAAAGCAGGAGGGTAAGCCATGACCCAGGGTCAGTTCTGGGCCCCCCAAGTGGGTCAGGGGAGCATGGGGGCCAGATCACGGAAGTCCAACGGCTTCCCTCTGCTGGGCCATCTGTCCCTACTCCACGGGACCCAGGCCACAGCAGGGCTTGCAGACAAAAGCAAGAGCAGCCTCTGCAGGGACAGCCAGGTGCGAGCACGAGGCAAAGTCCCCTTTCGACCACTTTGGGTTGGTAGCTTACAGGGTCTATTTTGAGCTTAGAACTTTGATCCTATGCAAACTCTGCTTTCTAAATTGTGATTATGAGCACCCAGCAATTACAGTAAAATGTAGGAAAGGTAATTTCCTTTAATCCTCCCGTTTGAAAGTCTTGGAAGTCATGGTTCTGTGAATGTGGGGCGGGGTGGGTGGTCGCTAGTAACACACTCGTGCAAATTTTCCACGTGCCCACCAGCACTGACACCACACATTCCACCGCATGTACGGCTCTGGCTACCGCTTCCTTGCTCCGGCCACTCTCGTACGGAAACCCTTAGCAGAGATCTCGACGTGTTAGGTGCTGAGTAAAAAAATCTTACCCATCCCACTCTGAATTCTGGATGTCTCCTGGTACATCCCACCCTGCCTCTTTTATCAGCAAACTTGAGGGGAGGACAAAGCACACCCGGCTCTTGCCACCCCGTCCCAAGGGGTCTGGTGAAGTGAGCAGACAGGGCACCCACTGCGGCTGACAGGGCTCTCCTTGCAATCCTCCCGAGGACCCTCACAGCGCACCCCGGGTGTGCACACAGCCACCCTCCACCCGACGGGGGTAACTAAAACAAGAGGGAGGAGAAAAGGAATGCACCGTGCGGGGAAGGCAGTGAGGCAGAGGCACCCACCCCACCCTGAGCAGACACCACTTCTGCAGCCCCATTCTCTGTGCACCCATGATTTGGCACCCAAAGGGGGAAAATGCCAGCAGACATGGCGGTTTGCAAAGCTCTCTCCTCGCACAACACAGCGGGGTGGGAGTGGGGTGTCTGTGAGACAGACAGACTCTGGCTTATTCCAGAGACCAGGGGACACCCTCTTCACAAAGGTATTTTAGTAACAAAATAGTGATTCTTTTAAAGCATATAAAAAGTCACATAATTTTAAGTTACACCCATGGATTGCAAAGTTATCCTCTGCACAGCAATCAATGATTAAGTCTCTCTTCTCTTTCTTCTCAGTTGGAATCCACTCCAGCTGACATTTAAATTGCAAAACCTAGAAAAGAAGACCAAAGGGATAGGTGTGAAATGTCTGATTAATGGCTAACGTTGACGCACTCAGCATTAACCCTTATGTTCGCCATTAAACAGGAACCACTGGAGCTTACCCATTAATAGGTATATTTTCCTTCCACCTAAAGTCCCTTTTGTTTAAACAAAGCTTCAGTCTTGGATAAGCTGCCATCAGAGGGAGAACGAGCCCCGGTCAGTTCAAGCCCAGCTGCGTACCACCCACCCTACTGCACAGGCAGGTCTGTGCGGGGCGGGGGAGAAGCGTTGATGATCCCACACCTACTCTTTTGTTCCTCTTCTCAGCTTAACGCACGGAATGGTGACCCTGCCCAGAACAGAACAGAAAATCTGCAGTAGAACTGCCACCCTCACTCTTTTTACTTTCAAAGTGCTCCCTCTCGCCTCACCCTGGTCTCTACTCCTGAGTCATTAAAACATCTTTTATTTTTTTAAAGGTGGAGTTCCGAGACAGCAAAAGCATGCAGCTCACCAAGGATCGCTGACTGGTGGCCTGAGTGACAGAGACGCAGGGTGCCTCACACTCAGGAAGGCAATGCAGCTGGAGTTGAGGCCCTGTGAGTGAATGCCGGGCCCACGCCCATTTCTGATCTGTTCTTCACCATGTACAGTATGAGCCATTTTTCCTCTGAATGGACCTCACAGAGTTGTCATGATGAATAATAGCACCACCGTATAAGAAAAGCTTAGCAAAGTGCCAGCACGGAATAATCATTTAGTAAGTGGTGCTATTATTCCTACAAGGATGCCTTTAACCTTGACAAGGCTAGAACTACTAGGCAGGGAATTATAGAAGCATAGAATCTCAGGGTTTTGGAGATCACTGGCCCAGGGGTTCCTAGAGCGACCTGTCACCGAGAGGACTACGTAAGAGTCACTAACGGGTTGTCAGAAGAACAGATGTCCAGACCCAACAATAGACATAAATGACTCTCTGTGAGGCTGAAACCTGGGAATCCCCATTTTAAACAAGCAATCCAGACAATTCTGATCATTAGTCAAATATGGGAACCACTGATCTAGAATCCTCTGCCATTATTTGAATCCTCTTATTTTTAGAGATGCACAAAACTCAACCTGATGAAGAAACCAGATCAGTACCCCAGAACTAAGGCAACAAGGAACTGACACTGTCACGTGTTCACTTGGCAAAGGGGGTTTAATGACTTCCTGGTGCCTTAACCCACTGAACCCATTCTGGGCACCTCCCATGTGTGCTGAGACAGGCACAGGGCTACAATGATGAGTAAGACTTTGTGCCTGGAGAGGAGGTTGTCAAGGAAGGACCCTCTGTGCCAGGGGACTAAGAAGCAAAGGCCAAGGGGCATTAAAGTCTATCGTGGCCAAGGAATGCGCTGCTGGAGCATGGGCAGTAGAGGGGACCAGTGTGACCAGGGCTTAGGACACATTGGGAAAGGATTTATATGCCATTCCCAGGAGCCAGGCTTTATCCTGAAGATATAACAGGGCTTCTTAATCTTAGGTATAGGCAAGGGTTTCAAATGACTTGACCTCATCTCCTCCCCACGCCTGTCTGAAATTCATGTACAATCTTATGTGTTTCTAGTATGCACACTTCTCCAGAAGGGCCACAGCTTCCATGTAATTCTCAAGGGAGTCCTGTGCTGCCCATTCCTGTTAAGCACCACTGCTCCCAAGGAGGGAGAACAACCGCAGGCACAGAGCAGAGGTGTGGATGAATCCTGTGTGCACCCTGGCTCCGCAGCAGCCAGGATGCAAGTATCAGGACCTGAGCACCTCGCCTTACACAGAGCCACTCTGCATTACATGAGGCCTCCGCCCTCACACCCCTTCAGGGGCGCATGTAATTCTCTGAACCATCGCGTCTGTGGCCTGGCCCACCCTGACCCACTGCGTATTTCCCATTTGCAAAGTCCCAGTACCTTTGATTTCCCTTTAGTTATCTTTCTTCTCTGCTTGATCCTTCTTTTCAGCTTCTAGTCTTGGCTCTTTTGCTTCCAGTCTTTTCCTTTGGTATATTTTGACTCCAGCAAATGCCAGGCAAAGAATTAGTGTTTTTGCTGCCAAGATATACAGCAACAGGGGCACATGTTCAAGGACCTTAAAGAGAAAGCAACTATTCTATTTGTTCTATAATCAATAATGTTTCTTTTATGTTCTTTCATTTAACAAACATTTACTGTGCACCTGTATGTGTCATAGGCTAGGTGCTGGGACTACCCTGGGGACCAAGACAGCCACAGTCTAGTGTTGGCTCGGCCCCTCCAGCTCACTGCTGCTGGCTACCCGGCAGAGCCGCCAGTGGTCTGCAGATAGTACTCTGGCCTCCCACAGCCCGACCGTGCACTCTGCAGATCACCCAGATCCTCTGCTTCCGAGGCAGCGCCGTGGGCCAGTGAGAGGCGCCGGAGCCGGGGCTGGTTCACCGCTGTGCTCTGTCATGGACTGGGACCCAGGTCAGTCACTTAAATTTCTGAACTTCTGCCTCTTCAAGGGAAGCTGACCACAACTTCTTTCTGGATTTTACAACTTTAGGACACTGCAATTTCCTCTTGGTTCCGGCTACTCATTAGCCCTGGCACTTGAAAGTAGAATAAATATAAAAATAAAAATATAATAAAACTCAAAACATTAAAGCTGAGCTACTTATTAACTATTCTTGCAATTTCCTGTTGGAGGCAAGTTTTAACCCATTAGCTAAAATGAAGTCTAAGGAATAACTCTGAATTTGAATTACTCTTTGCACTAGCAAGTTTTATTAAGCTATTCTCTACAGCACAGTGGTGCTGTATACTATTTCAAGGAAAATACTATACTTTTTCATAAAGATGACTAGTATGACCTGAATGATAATTATGAGATTTTTGTATGATTAAAATCCCTTTCCAAATAAAGGCATGCTTCTGTTGAGTAATCACTGTTCTAGAGCACCAAGGATTTATTCCAAGGAAATCATTACGTTAAACTGCCCAAGGTAAATCCAGTGTAATGACATTTCACTGTGGGCGTACATTTGTCCCTCCGTCTAATAGTTTAACTAAAGTTGATCCAAAACTAGTGAAAACTTCAGCTGCGAACAATATGCTCACAGACCTGGAAGGCTGGGAAGGACTTTAAAGATGACTTAGACTATCACTTTGTTTTACAAATAAGGAAAGCAAAGCTCTAGGGGCCTGGGAGGCCCATCCGTGCCGCACAGCTCATTCATGATGAGGCCAGAGTTAGGATGGAACATTCTAACCCTGATGCCAGTCTTCTTTCCAAGGATTCCTGGTTCTCAATGAAACAGAATTAATGAAGTCACAAACTACATACTTACATGTTTTTTTTTTTAATTCAGATTCTTTATGGTTCACACCTAGATGTGGATTTCATGTTTAGAAGTCACAGCATCAGTTAGATCTCCTGGGAGCTCACTGAGTACCTCACACAGATTTTTCCCTTTAATTTTCACAGTATCTGCATCCTAATTTCATGGCTGAGAAAATGGACAGTCCAGAAAGGCTGGTGCCTGACCAAGCTCTGACTGCTCTGAAGCCAGACCTCTTCATCACCACACTGTCCTGTAATAAATAGGATGCCCTCCTGACCCTCACCAATTTTACAATTTAATTATGCAAAGAAACGATGGCTTGGCTCCTGAACTTACCAAAAGCAGCTGCAGTCACTACCTCTTACATTACTTAGTTTGAGGAAGGCTGCAGTGGTGATGCATAAAGAATATGATAGCAAAGGGAGGAATTCAAATGTTTAAGTTGTTTTAGCTAAAAGAGCAAAATACAAGTATACTCTGAGTAATCAGATAATAGTTTTCAACCACAAAATCACTTTGAAGTAAAGAATAAACACAACATAGACACGTCAAAAAGATCACTGTGGCAACAGGATAAAAAAGGCACAAAAGTGAGACTTTTTATCCTGACAAATCTAAGCAGCTTTACATACCGGTTGATTTCCAGGATCTTCCTCCCTCAGACCTATGGGTCTCCCCCATAATAATCCTCTAATTCATCTCCATGTTTATACACTAGCTACAAAAGAAAAGGATGCTAAATGTTATTTTGTTCTACCTCCTTAGAGGTAAAAATCAACAGTTTGGAGTGTTCACTAGATTGTTCTGGCTAACAAAACTCTAATTCACACTGGGAAAAGTTACCCTCCTCCCATTCTCTCAATCTCTATGGATGAGCCCCTGGAGTCCTGTTATGCTGGAGTCCACACCACGGTTCGTGGTTCCCTGTGATCTAAACACGACACTTGGCTTCAGCAGTTACAGGAACAATGTGTATCTCACCCAGAGGTTAGAAAACCCATTGGAATGAAGTACCTCAACAAATGGACACAGGTAAGTGGTTTCAGTACTTACTTTCTTTTTAAAGGTCAAGGAGAGGAGGGGGCAGGAGGAAGAAGTTTCAGGACTGAGGGGGCAGAGCGGCAGCAGAGGTCAAGGACATGACAAGGCTAAAGCTAAGGGTTTCAGGGTCCCTGTTCTGCCCCTCTCAGGTCCTAAGCTTCAGGTGTGTTTAATCACTTCCTTTGCTTTCTTTCTAACAAATCTCCCATATTAACTCTCAAAACATACAAATCTTCAAAGAGATAGATGACATATGGTTGGAGTGGACTGGATCTATACTAATTCTGAAAAATAAACCCCAATACCATATAATGAGAACGGCTGACTTTTCAAATAAGGCCACACCTTGCTAATGCCCAGATAGTGTTGACTACCACTGATGGCCACAGGCCCACCAAGCCAGAAAGGGAAGGCCACCAGATGTGCTGGAGGCTACATACTCCTTCAGCTTCTGGAGCTCTGTGTAGTCAGGGCATGCGGAGAGGCCACTCCTTTCTGACACTGGAGGGAAGGGCCCCCTTTGTAAACATGAGGTTGCTCCCTGGCAGCCATGGAACTGCATGTCTGCCTGAAATTGCGAAGATTTGGGCAGATTTTGTTCCCAACACAAGAAAGGACTCCTTTGCCATGGGCAGGATTGGCCTGGGTGGACACGTGGGCCTGAGGCCAGTGTGCACAGGCACTGCCTGGGAGCACATTAAACTGGGACCTAAACAAGCAGAAGCCCTGGGGAGGGGCCCACATCCATATCTTAACTAGTCCTCAGGGTAGTTCTGATGCCCGTGCAAGTGGGAGAGCCCCACCTCAGAGCACCAAGCATGACACTCTGACCCGTGTTGACTCGTACCTATCATCCTACTGAAGGATGAAGGTCAAAGCACTGCTCAAGGTCAAAGTCTTCCCTAAATGTCCCACACCGCTTTTGTTTCTTCCCCTTAAATCCTTTCACTGCCTCATCTTTCCTTCCCAGCCTGCCCACTGTGAGTTCTGGAATCCCAGGACATGCTAAACAAATGCTCCTTCTCCTTCAACTCCTTCTCAGAATCCTCACACTGCCCCCTTAACTTCAACCAGGCTCTTCCTGGAGAACAGGTCACAGGCCCCAGGGAGCTGGGGAGGAGGGGCTCCAAACTCTCCCAGCTCCCTGATCCAGCTCTCTGACCTTTCCAGTTCTCCTTGAGTCTGGAAAGCTAGTGGATGTTTTGAACAAGGAAATGCTTACAGTAATTGAAAAATTGCACACAATGAAATCCTAAGTTTGAAAATATACACACTACACTTACATATGTGGAAAAAAACACTAGAAGAAAATACACCAAAATTGTTCATGGATGCCATCTCTGGATGGTAAGACAATGCATAATTTCTATTAGATTTTATACTTTTCAAAAGATCTGTAATGAAATGTATTTTAGTGGCTGCTCCTCCTCACCCCACCCATTTCAGGGATATAACATGACTCTCCCCTCTGCCTCTGCAGGACCTGCTGACTGTGGCCCAAGGCCCACTGAATGCTTGCAGCTTGCAGGCTACTCTTTGATGGCTCTTGAACTTCTGCTTCTCCCAGCTGACTAATATTTTACACGGGTCAGTTGTGTTTATTCCCCAACCAGTTTAAGTTGTACTTGATGTTATAATAGATAATTTATATAAACACAACCTTATGAAATATGACTACATAAAGAAAAAGTTGTTTCCATGAAAACTAACTTGATTGCTTGAAAATACATTTCAAGTTAGAATTGGAACTTATTAGAATAGTGCTGTTGGCTTAATTAGAATTAGAATAGTGCTGTTGGCAACACAAATGTAAAAGTTTAGGGAAGGAAAGCATAAAAATCTGCAATGTTTTGTATGTAGATTGCTTCATAATATCTTAATCTACTTTAAAGAGAGCAAAATGTGAAACTGTAGATAAAACTTTAAAGGCATGGTTTTTGCAGGAAAACTGAGGGAGATCTGAAGTCACTGGAGGCCTCTCAAAGAAAATGGCTTGCCTTCCTCTAAGTCTAGTGAATAAATTTATACTTACATATTTTAACTTAAAATAAAATATTAAATATTATTAGGACCCTGATTTAACCTACTTTTTAATCAACCTACCCCTACTGAACTGTATTCAGTAGAAGAAAAACCCAAACCATAAATGTTCAGGACTATTCTCACCTTCCAGTTCATGTTAGACCCACCGTGAATTCGCTCCTGGTCAGTGTGGGGCCCACTCAGACAAGCACATGAGGAGAGGGGACAGGAGGATTGGGTCTCACTGGTCTGCTGGGGAAGAGAAGAAAGAGGTCACTCTGGGTTGTCTGCAGCAGACCACCTTACGAAGACTTCTCTTTGATGGAGAGAGGGCACATGAGCAAAGAGCGCGAGCTCTGCAGAGTGGAGGGCTAGGTGTCCCCAGCAAGGTGACCCAAGCCTGGTGGGAAGCAAATGGCCTGGATGAGGGCTGAGACAAGCCTGATGCGCTCAGCAGAAAGATCTCCTCAGCTGCTCTTTGCGGGAAGCAGTGCAAGCAGAGGTGGCAGTGCTGCCCCAAAGGGGACATGTGTCCCATGCCATTCATTGTGGACATAAGAGCTCAGCTTCAAAATCTGTCCCTCCACCCACCTCTTGTCCTGGACAAGAGCAGGTTTATGGATGAGCACCTGTTTCTCAGGTCCTCTGAGTGTTAATTAAACCAAGCTTGGTTTTTTAGAAGTATGTGGAGGGAAGGGAGTAAATAACAGGGAAAAGGAATTGTCCTAAGAAAGATATTCATGTCTAGAATTCTAAAATGTGAAGGAGGCCTAGAGGAAGGTGAGGCAGGAGTGACAAGGGACACAGTCAGAGCACAGGATTTGCTCTGAGGCCTTGCAGGTCACTCTTTTTAGAATACGACACATACCCCAGAGCCCTGGAGGAAGAACCTACACACTCTGGTAAGTGACTTCCTCTCAGGGCCTCGGTCCCACCTGTAAAGGAAGAAGGGGGTTGTCAACTAGATGGGCTCTAGGGACCCTATTTTTCTGAAATTCAGCTACTTAACAGCATGATCGTAGCTTCACCTTGCTGTGCCCGATCGTGCTAATGTGCACTAGATGCATTAACCCATTAATCTTTGCACCAGCTCTAGACAGTCTAGTTTGCAGTCTCCACTGCTGAGACGAGAAAACAAAGTTTACATAACACACCCAGGGTCACACAGTGGGAAGGGCAGCTTGAACCCCTCCAGTCTGGCTCCAGAATCTTATCCTGATGCGTGAAGAAAGCTTTGCATTCAAAAATCACAGGATGCTTTTCTTTAAATATACTTACAATTAGAATTTAAAAAATCAGCAGAAAAATGCACAGGCCTTTAGAATGGGAACAATAAGATGAACTTGAGGGAAGGTATTTTATAAAAACTTTTACTTACAAAAGCACTGAAATATAAAAAGTTCACATTCATCTATTCAAGGTCACAGTTTCCTGGAAACAAGCTGGCAGCTGGCACAGGATAGCCAAGTTTCCCCCATGACTTTCAAAAAGGCAGATAAGCTAATGATAGGAATGTACACCATCCATCTGTTTCACTGTGATTGCAAGTGTTCATTATTTTAATGCATCCATGGCCTGTTTATCTTTAGGTAGCAGCAGAGTCTATCCTGCCCTGCAGAAATATATTCCTAACATGTAATAACCTATTGCTAGCATTTTTACTTTGAATGATCCCTGATCATCTCCAGGATTAGCCATGTTGTAACTTAAAGTAAAATATTTAGCATTGTGTAAATGTTATTTTTGCAACTCCAGCTTTAACTGAATTGTGTACACACACAGTAGGCAATTTTGGCTGTTCCCCACTAATCTTCTAAGGCCATATTATATACCTAACAAGAAACTGATTCCCAGGGTCAAGGACAAGAAAGAGGTCCAAAAAGTTTACAGGAAATAAAAAGAGTACCCAGGGATCTGGCCCTCTGCAAACATGTACTACGTTTACTAGTAAAATGACCTTGGACAAGTCACTTGGCCTTTCTAAGCCTCAGCTCTGTCATCTGTAAATTCTCCATCACAGATTGGATTGTAAACATTAAGCACCATGCTCAGCATGCAGAAACCATTAAATAAATATCAACCATTGTTACCATAAATATCTTTCTTTCCACTAATGGACATGCCAAGCTGCAAAACCACAATGAAGTGGCATCCTGAGCAAAATGCATTCACTGCAAGACATTAGAGCACAAGATAAAGACACTAACCTGAAGACAAGGAGGACTGGAGATCTGGACTCTTCATGGCACAAGGGCGGGTCATATGACCTGGAGCAAACGGGGGACATTAACTTCTAAATCAAGTACTCATTTTGAAAATCAGAACCCAAAGAATAATTCTGCAACTCTGGAATTCAGTCCCCATTCCCTCTGATATCACAGAAACTGACTGCAAAAATATACTGGCAGCTGCCTCAACTTTATACCTAGAGTGATAAAATTCAAGCTTTTTAGGAAGGAAACATATTTCAAGCTAACCTTGCAAAGTAGTGGGAGAGGTGTGGTAAGGGTGGGAGATGGAAAGACAGATTCCCACCCACAGCCTCCAAATTATTACTTTTTCCCACCTGTCTTAAATTGCATGCTCCAGATTAGCCATTTCTGTAGCACCCTGCAGGACTTCAGCAAATGAGAGCAACTGAGAAAGCTAAAAATATCAGCAGGCTATTTGTTCTGTACACCTGACGCAATATGAGAAACAGAAGGCAGCAGGTGTCTGACAGCTGAACTGCAAAAGCCAACAAGATGGGGAAAATATTGAGAGGTATAAAATCATTGAAGGGCAAGAAGTTTCAAACTTACCCTGGAACTATCCCCAGTCTTAGCTTAAAACTCAAAAATAACAATGGCTTGCATAGAAATAGCTCTATTCCTTTTAATTCAAAAAATATCCTGACTTTTCCTTTGCCAGACTTCTCCTTAAAAAAAAAAAACAAAAAACAGCTATTCACTTATTTTGGTTAGGCCAATGAAAGCCATTTGAACGATGTACTGTCCACAATTTACATTTTCTTCTGGACACACCTAACAAACGCGAGTCGTTCTATCTCTTGGTGTGTCCAAGCTCATTGCTGCGTCCTTAGTCTGTTCGTGTTCCTAGTCTACTCTTTCCACCCCAACCATATAGGAGGAGGGCAGGGGGGGGAAGAGGTTCCAGGTGAGCCTTGGGCCCCACTCCCGGGTCAGCAGGATTCACAGGGCCACGGGGCTGGGCCTCAGCTCCTCCCTAACGGGGGCGCCGGGCTAGGGTCCTCTCCACCCCGACACCTGGGGAGCCACAAACACCAAACCCGCTCAGACCCGAGGATGAGGACCAAGGATGGCCACTGCTTCCCCCATCCCTCTACGGAGCAGGGCGTCCAGAATATTTGCTCGTTTACCAAAGCCCTCTGCCCATAACCAACTCTGGGCCCGGCCCGGCCCGCGTTTCGGCCTAAACACGCGGGCACCGCGGATTCCTGGACAACCTAGCCAGGCAGGGGCGCTCTAGGGGCGGGGGCCGTGGCGCCAGTCACCCTCTGGTCCCCGCCCGGGGAGCTGGAGCAGCGTGGCCGGAGGCCCGCTGGCGGGCATCCTGGAGACAAAAGTACAAGCTCGGGGTAGGCCGCCGGACTCCCCAGCTCCCCAAAGAACTGTCGGGCTTCGGGTGAGTATCCCGCTGACCCGGATGTCACCCACTTACAGCTCCAGGCCTCGGAGACTCTACCGCCCGGCCGGCGAAAACCACGATTCCCGCAGAGCAACAGGGAAACTACACGTCCCAAAAGGCACTGCTCCGCGCTGGCGCAGTGGGTCCGGGCAGCTCCTGGGTTACCACTCCGCGCGCCTGCGCAGTAGGCCTAGGACTGTGTCGGGCTGCGACCGGCATCACAGGTCGCTATTTGCCCGGCCAGGGGTGAGACGCCCGGGCGTAGGCTGGATCGGGTAGTCCAGCCCCGGGGCCTGTTCTCCTTCGGAACTTACCCGAGCTGGGGAGGGCGGCGGCCAGAAGGTGGGGCGTGGCGGCCCCCGCTGCCCTCAGTGTCCCGCGTTCCCTGATCCTCCTCGCAATTGTCTGCGCCAGAGGACTCTTGGATCGCCCAAAGTTTCCGACAGTAGCGTTCATCTCTCCTGACAAAATGCACGCACTTTCCTTTGGGAAAAACATAGGTTCTAGGTTCCAGATTCCTCCATTCAACAAGCGCTTAGTACACGCGTGCAGTTTGGGCACACTCAGTCCCAGCCCCACGGGAGAGCGCCAACTGGACTCGCAAAGACAAGGGTAACTAACGAGAGGGCATGACAGAGTTCTGACTACGTGCTCGGCTCACTCTGAGACCAGGAGCGATTAAGTGGCTGGCGCAAGAAGATGCGCGAATTGCTGGGGCAGAATCTAGATTTGAACCCAGACCCACTGCCTCAAAATCCCGTTATGACATTGTGTGGTGATAAAGTAACGCTCAAGAAGAGAATCCAGAGGAACATGACTGATTTTGTTACCCGGTAGAAATCACAAATCCCCGTCTAGTTCTAGACTCAAGGCTGGGATTTTTGTAGCCTGGATTTCTGGGCACACTGGATGAACATTCTGTGTAATAGCATCTTTGGGTTTCTCATCTGGGGAAGGAGGCCATTCCTGCTACATCTGCCCTTGGAATACTAATGGCTTTCCCTTACACTGTATTTATACTTCCGTTAGCATTCGTGCACATTTGTTATTAGAAAACAGACACCTTGAACGTATATCCCTCTGAAGAAATAAGCTGTGTGGTCTATGTAAGACATCCTACAAGCATGCCTTGCAGAAGGGCTCCTTTTTTAAATTTTGTCGTAATGCCCTGAGACTTTAGGCCCTGCTCACAATTGTTGTGCCCTTGACTGAGCATATGGGAAGATGGGAGCAGAGGAAGGGGTAAGCAAGGAGGTGTGAAGCTATAGCCCATACCTGTTTGCCTTTGACTTCCTTACTCTCACCTACTTTGAAAGAGTAGCCGTCACCCCAGATGGGCCTGCCCTCCTGTCTGCCCTGCACACTTCCCTTTGATCTTCATTATAATCTTGTACCACTCTTTCATCATGATGTCTACATATCAGACTCCCTGTCTACTGAGTGGGTCCCTCTGCTCCCAGAGTCTCATTCATGTCTATACTTCAGGGATCTAAGCCAGTGACCCAAGTAGATGTTGAATGTTGATTGAATGAATTAAGAATGAAGCCAACTAATCTGTGGACTGCAGATTCCTCATCTATACATGAAATGGTCTGACAAGAATATGGTGATTTCCACAGTGCCTTCCAACCCTGACAATTCTTCTACTGGCAATGCCAGGCACAGAATTTTAAGCAACTACTGTGTAGCTTTCCAAAAGGCACCAGCAATTCAGACACATTCTGTACCTTTAGTCTCTTGAAGCATAAGTGAAAATTAGGAATTATAAATAGAAGAAAATAAATTGAGTGAAAAGAATAAGTTGTTTATGAAGCAATGTGATGACTTATTTTTTCTACAACAGTAAGAAGTTTTAAAAGTTAGTTTTCTGTGAAACTTTAAATGTTCATTTATGAATGTTTCTTTTGCAGGATGGTTCTTAAAGATTCTACTTCTCTGGTTTTACAATTGCCCTTGTAAAACACTTGTTTTGTCTTCATACTTCCAAATAAGCAAAATGCCAGGAAAACAGTGCACATAAAGTAACCCCCTGATTATGTTCATTCATCCCTTCAGATACTACATTCATGAATTAAATAAGTACTCCTTTGTTAATCCAATGAGCAAGTGATAGATTTTTGAACCTCAAATTCTGGATACCACATCCAGGTTATTTATAAATTGAACGAGTCACATATAAAATAAGGTTTGATGAGAAAGAACATTCAATGACTTGTTAATCTCTCCTTTATTTCCTCACTGCCACTGCTCAGGCACTTGACTTCAAATCTGGCCTTTATTTTCACTATTGTCATCGATTAAAATGACATTTACATTGCATAGAAAGTAAAAGAAGACTTTAGCATGAATCGGCTCCAATGAGAAGCATGGATCACTGAGATTGAAACCTCATCTGTCTTAGTTGACCAAGCCCATGAACTCCATGAAAATTCTCAGCAGAAAGTGAGGAACTTATTGTCTTCATAGCAATGACAATTTGAGTTTGCTCCATGGCACTGGCATCTCTTTACATCTGGATGTCAGAGTTGGCATTACGCCTTCCTCACTTATGAGGGAGATATTTTGATCCCTGTTGCACCAGTGTTCTCGTGGATGGTGGCCCTTGGCTCTTCGAGATTCAAAATTTGGCTCTTGTACTTCAATTGCCAGTCGTCAACAATGTACTGGTGGTAAGGATCGTTGGAATGTTCTTGTCTCTTGGATTTCACCGTGCTCACCAGGATGGCTACAATAATGAAGGAGAACATTCCGATCATCACCAGAAGGTACAAGATGACATAGTAGAAATTCTCAGCATCAACTTTGGCTTGCAGGGCCTCTTCCTCAGCAGTAGTGTTCCTTCGCCAATTGTCCATATAAGTAATAAAAATCCTTTTGAAGACATCTTCCAGTGTCTGTGTCAGATTGGATAGAGTACGCATAGTTCCCTCCTCCTGCAATTTAAATGAAAACATAGGTGAACAAGTTTAAGAAAATGGATTCTTTCTGTACTTGGCTACTTTAAGATATGGCGAAGGGGCCATGCAAGGGTGGAAGTAGTGTTATTTCTTCTAAACCTGGCTGGTGATTGATTGTGTGCATATTTTGTTATTCTTTAAACTTTTTATATGCATTTTATATCTTTTTTACTTGCCTATATCTTATAATAAATTTAATGGAGGACATAAAACTATGTATGATATGATCCCGACTTACATATGTAAATAAATGTATACATGCAGGTGAAAATGGGAAAAAAGATGGAAATAAATAGCTCAAAATGTTAATAGTAGGTGGAAAACTTAAATAAAATTTTTTTCTTCTTTTTACTTTTCTTGTGTTTAGAATTTTCATCACCAATCTTGAATTATCTCTTTTTAAATAGATCAGTTGCCTCACAACAGCTAGCACAATGCCTTATCCATAAATAGGCATTCGACAAGCATCAGTTGAATGACTGAGACAGTGACTCACATATGTTCTGTGTTTTTAGAGAATTATGGGGCAGAAGATTACAAGGGGCACTGACAGATTTGTTCCATCTTCCATGTCTAGGCAGTGCTTTACCCAAGTATCCCAAAGAGATGAGCATGTACATCTGCATTTGGAAGACATATTTTAGTTAAGTGATGCAATGAAACAAGCTGAGAGATCATTCGTATTTCTCAAGTCCAGTTCTCCTCTCCATGCTCACTATCACTGTTCAGCACCAGCTCTCACTGGGTGACACAATGCACACTAATACAACCCCCCAAAACCACCTCCACGGGGTTGCATCTGTCCCTCTCTGCTCTGCACAGCGCTCAATGTGCTCTTTTTAAGAGGGAAATGGGATCATATCATTCCCTTGCTTTTAAAATGATGCAATACCTTTCTATTGTTCTTGAAATAAAATCCTAGTTCCTCAAAGGGGTTTGTTTGCCTGGTGTGGACTGAGCCGGCCCCTGACCACCTCTGCAATCACTCTAGTCTTACTGGTCTGCCTTCCTCCAAGTCAATCAACGTTCTTCTGCTTCAGGACATTTGCATGTTCTATTCTCTCCACCTGGAATACTTTTGCCTGCCTCTTCCCTCTCCTACCTCCTCTCCCTTTTGGTCCCAGCTCAACTGTCATTCCTGAGACAACTCCCTGGCCCTGCTCTCAATCAGCTCACCCAGTGCCACAACCACTTTTCTGCAATAGCATGTGATTTTTCTTAAAAGTGCTTTTCTTGATATGTGGTGATTATTTGTCTATATTGCTGGTGTGATTGTGTGTGTCTGGGTTTGTGTGTCTGTCGGTGTGTGCACATCACTGTGTGTGATGGTGTATGGTTGGTCCTGCCTTTCCCACAGCTGTCATCACTATGAGGGCACGGCTCTGTAGCCTTTGTCTTCCTTGGTACAGTCATTGTCGGCACAGAGCCTGACACTCTGCAGGCATGCAATGGAGGTTTGATGAATAAATTAATGTGCCAGGCACATGCTAGGCATGGAAATGCAGAGAGGATGAACACAAGAATTCTATCTGTGGATGCTCAGTGTAGTGAGAGAGATGCAAACAAGTGACAAAGTGACGTGCAAAAAATCTAACAGGTACAGACACAATGATAGGGAAGCTCAGAGAATGGAGCTGCACATGGTTCACAGATGGGGCGAGTTAGTGTGAGCAGGGCTGGAGGGAATGTAGGCAGGAAGTAAACCCCTGGTTAGCAGGGACCTGCGGGTCCACCCAGTCAGAAACAACCCAAACGACTGCCCAGTGGCTCTGCCTAATACCTTCTAAAAGCCACGTCCCCCTCTTTAATGTGTCTTTCCTTTCCTCCTATGAAAAGAGATTTCAGATCTCTCCACCTGGGAAGGGAGCACAAATAAACTTCCAGGTCCTTCTCCCATAGAACATGCCTTCCCAACATTTCGCTCACTGAGAATTATCGTAACTAAGATAGTAATTTTTTTCAATATGACATTTTAGATTCCATTATTCAAAGAGCTCTCAGGTCTTCCTCTCCCTCTTCCCTCCATGTAAAGCCTAGTGGGTCGGAAAGAGACTTAACAAATAGACAAGACTGCCCCAAAGTACTTGCCAAGCACGTTTTCCAAGCAATGTAACAGAAGTGTTTTTAAAAAAAATACAGGCCAATGTCAAAAAGAGTAGCTAAACTGGCTTTAATCCTACCCAAGACAGGACTTCACCACCGGCTCCTCAACCCTTGGAAAGACGAGATCTACTCCTCTGGGGGCAATTCATCAACCAAAGACCCTCTTCTCCCACCCCCACCCCAAGCTATACAGGGACTAGTCTTACACGTGAGGAGGCAGGGTGACTTCACCTGCGAGTGTTCTCACCCTCTGTTTCTGCCACCCCTTCAAATCTTTGTCTCATAAGAAAAACTGATTTTGCCATATTTATATTCCCCCTGCTGCACCCTCCAGAGAGAATTCAGTTTCCTTTTGTGAAGCCAAAGTGAAAAAGGTGGGACCTAGGGACAACTAAGAACGGACCAGGGGGGCTAAGTGTAACAAATAAAGGGCTGGTGGTGGGGTGCACAAAACTTACAGGGACGGATCGTGAGGTAGGTGTGGGGTGGTCAAGGGTCCTGAGCACTTGGGGAGTCAGAGAAAACTGGGATGAGGTGGAGGGGGAACCTCTTCTGAGCAGAGAGTTAGATCCCCATAGGGTTCTTCCTGAGCTGCTGTCAAGACTGGAATAATTCTAGTTATGCTTGCTTGTTGGACAGCACTTCTTTGAAGCACCTCCAGTAGACACTAGGCCCCGCGGGCCCTGCCTTGTACTTGGGTTCCCGCAGAGAGGCGTTGGCACTGTAGGTTCCTAAGGGCTTTGAGCGTCTCTGCCCACCCACCTCCTGTCTTATCTCCTCCAAGGGCTGTGCCACCGAGCTTGGGACTCTACCAGTCACCCCTCTGAGCAGAGGAAGTGAAGGTTCCCACATTACATGGGGAGGGCAGTCGAATAGGCTACGCTCACTGCCAACCTTGTTCTGCAAATGTTTTTGACAAAGCAACTCCACCCTCTGTGAAAAATCCAGGCTGGTGCCCAACACAGAAGCTGTGCTTGGTTGTTACCCTCCTGTCCTTTCAGGGCTCTGAGGGAATAGAGACATAGGAGAAGTATGTTTTGATCTTAGCAAGGCCACCCAGGGAAGCCTCAGGTTCCACAGCTGAAATAGGTTCCATAGCTGGCACCTTAAGTTAAGTGCTGAGCGAGAGGGGAAATGGAACCCAAAGCTGGGAGAAGAGACCCTCGTCTTCAAAATGGGCTTCCCCAAGTTGCCGTGCAGGAGGAGGAAGAAATACAGTTCCACATGACAGAGGAGCCTAGCATCCCCAGACTCACACGCAGACATGGTGGAGGGCTCTTGCTGCTCATGGTCCTGACCCCCATCTGGGTTGGCCATCTCTGTCTGTGCTTTTGCGTATTGCCAAGTTCGCTCGCTTGAATCACCCATTCACTGTGTGCTCATGCATGTGAGTCTCAAACCACCCTAGGCATCAAGATTATTACCTCTGTTTTACAAACAAGAAAACATGTTCAGAGAGTTTAAGTGACTGAATCATAATTACACGAGAGCCTGAGCTGCCGGAGGACAGGGTGGTTTCATTCATTCCTCTCTGAATCCCAGGGCCCCACGCTGTGGCGGGCGCAGAACAGGTCTTGGCTAAATGTTTGGTGAATGGACATTCCTCTTTGTTTTAACCTCTTCACTCTTTTACTTTCGTCTTTACTAAATGTTTGGTTAATAGACATTCCTGTCCTGTGTACTGTGGAATTTCACTGGAAACTACCAGAACTGTGACTCAGCTTATTTGCGGGGGAGAGTAGGGGATTTCACAGATCCCTTGAAAAAGGAAGTTAAAGAATTTGATTTGATTTTCCCCTTGAAAAAGGAAATTAAACAATTTGATTAGATTTTTCCCCGGAAACGTGTACATATGCACATACAGAGCTCTACATTCAATTTCGGGGGACTCCTGGGCCCCTACTGCCCAACCAAGAATCTCTGCAAGGAAGTATCTTGGAGATGAGGGGTTCCAGTGCCAGATTCCACTGGAGTTGGGGGGGTTTGTTTCCAGGTGTGGGCATGGCTGAGTTCACCAACCTGTTAGATCTAATACTGATTATTTGTTCAGCCCTTGTAACTTGGATAAGGGCCTGCAGCAAAGCAGATCAGGAAATGCTTTTTGATGAAACTTACTCATAAACTGAAAGGGGCCTATGGAGGTTAAGTACCTAAGTGCTGACCCTGGCCAGGCTGAAGAAGTCAAGTCTACAAGGGATTCACTTGTTGAACACTGCTGCATGAGACATGGCTGAGCAGTCCACTGTCTGTTCCATAACCACAGGAAAAAGCAAATCACAGTGTGTGAAAGCAATTTCACTGATGGACATTAGGCTAAAACATATTCATAGATTTCAATTTATGATTCCCAGGATAGTGGCTAACTGATAGAAATTGACCATATTTGGTACACATGCTTTTCCCTCCCCTAAGTAGAATATGATAATAGGTACTTACTTTAGTAATGAGGGCTATATTTTTATGTTCTCTTGATCCATATTTAATTGCCATTTATATAGGTTAAGATGGCCAAATAGTGGCAGTTTCATATGGTTCAACCCAATATATGTGGACCTACACTTTCTGGCATTTTCAATAAATAGTCCTTGCTCAAAAAACAGGATGGGCCCCTAGAGATTATTTAGGCTGGTTTTTCATGTGGCAGGTGGAGACCACAGAGCTTAAATCACCTGCCCAAGGTCACAGAACTTGTACGTTGGCCACGGTGCTGGGACTAGAAACCCAAGGGCCTCCGGCTGGCGCCCAACACCCCTCTGTCCTAGCAGAGGTCACACATGCCAATAACTCCCCGCTCCCATCACCTGTGGCTGGTCAGCTCAGGCAAAAGAAATAAGCAAGGAGGCTTGAGCTCCCACACATTGATCAGTTGTGCCCTATCTTCAGGACACAGAATGATCCCCTAATTCCAGCCGTGCCTGTCGCAGTGTGTGTAATTTACGACAAAGACAATCTGGACAAGATTAGGAAAGTAATGCCCTCTTGATCCCCAAGCCCAAAGTTCTCTTTTCTCGCACCACCTGGTCTTACAAAAGACAGCAAAGTGTTTCAGGTCTATATCAAGAATAGAAGAATGTATGATTATCTACTGTGAAGTTTCTATAAGAAATTTTCCAAATTTTCATCCAAAAGCAATTATGGAAGAAATGAGTAATCAAAACACTACACTACAGAAGGAAAAGAGGAAGGAGAAAGGGAGGAGAAGGAGAAGAAAGAGGGAGAGGAAAGGAAGGAGGGAAGAAAAAAGGAAGGAAGGAGGAAAAGAGGAAGGGAGGAAAGTCTGTTTTATACCAGGAAAATCATTCTTTCATCATTTTCTGGAAAAGGAAAATAGACGGTTTCTTACTTAATTCCTCAAAAAACAAACAATTTGCAATGGAAGCTTACCTAGGCAGTGTGTGAGCAGTATTAAATTCCTTGCTACAAAGCCAGGCTGTTTGGAAGCTTCTTGGGAGTTGACCGGCTCTTCAGGATTGTGCATAAATCTCAGCCCGCTGGGCACCCCAGCTTCCAGCCAGCCAAGCCCTTGCTAGCTGCAGTCTGCGATCTGAGGCTTTTATGAAGGCGCATGTATAATCTAATCTTCTGTGGGAAGTTAAATACTGACTGGCAGTTGGGAATTAACCTTGGTGCTGGTGGGGTGTGCCTGCTTGGAGTCTGGCACTGGGGAGAGGTGGTACAAATTCCCTCTTCAGGCCCCATGATGCCAACTCCAGCCAGAACAGTGCCTGGGCACAGTGAGCTCCCCTCCCTAGGAGGAGTCCCAGTGGGCAGCTCTGTTCCCCACAGAACTTGTGCAGCGGGAAAGCGTCCCAGAGGGATGAGATGAACATGGCCATCTGGTTGGTGCGGGTTGTGGAGGAGACCAATATGGTTCCAGGCAAGCGCCCCTGCTCTGACCACCTCCTCCTAAGTGTAATTCTGTTTAAATACCCCTCTCTGGGACAATTTCCAAACATCATCGTCTTGTAAAACACAAACTGGCCACAGAAATGGTACTACAGGCAGGAGTTGAAGCAAGTCCCGCAAAGTATGTAGAGACCTCAGAAGAGCTAAACAACCTCTTCACCAGAGATGCTTTTCTGCCAGAATGGAAGTCCTTAGACTCAGACAGAGTGGAGCTTAATAAAAGCTAACATCTAGGAGCATTTCCATGCGCCAGGTCCTTCTTAAATGCTTTTTTTGTATTAGCCTCACGCAATTGTTATCACAACCAAGTGAGGAGGTGTGAGCTTCACAGCTGAGGAGTTCAGGCACAGAGAGGGCAAGAGGTCAGGGTGACATAGAGGTAGAGGCAGGACTTGAATCCAGTCCTGAACAACAGCTAAAGTTACACTCCAACCGAATTGCCTGAGGGCATAGGGCTGGCCATTATTCTGTAATGTAGTTAACATAGTAGGGGGTGATCTAAAGAAATACAAGGATCTCTGTAACTCCACACCAGCTTCTTATGACACCATCTGTCCTCCTAGATTGTCTTCACAGACGGTGTAAGGCAGACCCCACCAGGAGAGAATTTCATGGCCAATTGGGCTGAAAGCACCTCCACAGAAACAGAATAAAGATGTTCAGAGGGCTACCTGGGAAATTCCACTGTGACGGCTGCACCACCTGCTGGTGGAAACAGGGAACAGAGACCTACTACGTTAACTGCTGTAATTTGAAATAATTTTATATCTTAGCCATCTTCCTCCTGCCGCCCGGTGTACTTCAAACCACATTGCTCAGGGCACCATTTAATGAGAAAAATCCAGTTGTAAAACAGTTTACCTTACGTTACACCACCACATTACAGAATCATTGCCTTCAAGGGGCTTGGGTGGGGTGTAACTTCTGCAGCTGCCATTCAGGATTGGATTCAAATCTTGACTCTACCTCTAAGTCATCCTAAAGCTACCCAGGCTCTTTAACTTCAAGTCTTGAATTCTGCTAGTGCAGAGGGGAGGAGAATCCAAACGGTGCACGTCTACGCTGTGGTAATTAGAGGCTGAATTGGAGGAAATACATCGCAGAGGCTAAGTGCTTAGCTCTGGAGGCTGACAAACCAGGTGAGCTGATCACTTAGTGGGATCTTTGGATTCTTCCTCTGTAGGATGGAGAGAATACGAGTTCTTACCTCATTGGGTCTCCATAAAAATTAACTGAGATAATGGATATAAAGCACTTATTACAAAACCCAACACACAGTCAGATAGTAAGTGCCCTATACATATTAGCTTCTGCTACTCTTTTTAAGAGAAATAAGCAAGAGGACCTGGAAGTGAGGAGCAGAGCTTGACCAGACCTCACCTGGGAAAAGAACGTGTCACCACTGCCTGAAGAGATAACGCAATTCAGAAAATCAGGATGAGAAGGACCTGAGGCAATGGGTGCAGAAGCAGAGCATAAAAATGACCCAAGTATCAGAGGCTGGAGAAGAAAATGGAAGGGGGCAGAGAGGTTTCACGTATCCCTCTGACAGGCGTCAGCCCCCTTGACCTTTGCAAAAGGCTCTCAATAGATTCACTCTGCATCATCTCAACAGGAGAGTGAGCAAAATGGTATTTTCCCAGAAAGCAAGGTAAGGAGAAGCAAATGTTCTCACGGAAAAATCAAACCACAGCCCACATCTTTACAGAGCTCCTCTGCCTACATATGGCATGTGTTTTTAAGACCCAGGGAATTGAGTCTGCTTTTGGATTTAAAATTGGATGTTATTCCGTCTGACATCCAGCTCTAAGAAAACCAAAATTCCTTCAAAAGAGAAAAGCAGTGGGGGACTGTTTAGAATTGGGTCTGCCCTTCAAGCTACCAGCACCATTCTCAGGCCCACTATGGATACAAACCAGCAGGCTAACAGCGCTCCTTAAGTAGAATGGAACTGCTAACAACCAATAATGGGGAACGCAGAAAGATGGTAATTATGTTTGGAGAATTTCAAATCAGTTAGTGCCTCTCTGCCTCAAGCCAATCCTGCTGAGAGATATCCTGCATAGGCTCTACCTACTGACCTCCTGTTACGGCCCAGAGCTCTTCTGCCACATCCTCTCCCCTGCCCCACACCCTCCCAGTATAGTTACATCACACTTTAGGGTTAAATTCAACCTCAGAGTTTGCATTTCTCTGATGATCAAAATATTGTCCTTTGATGACCCAAGGAGTGAGCGGTAGTTACATTTTTCCTATACAAGTTTCTGGCTCTCATGGAGTTAATAATCATTTCATTTTTTTCACTTTTGCTTAGCTATCTTTGAATCTCTTTCTTTACCCTTCATTGAATCAACATCATTAGTCTTTAGGGAAAAGAACTTACAGCCATAAATAAGATACCAGTGCATACCTACTAGAATGGCTAAATTTAAAAAACTGACAACACCAAGTGTGAGTGAGAATGTGGAGTAATTGCAACTTTCATACATTGCTGGTGGGAAGAAGGCAAAATGGTACAACCACTTGGAAACAGTTTGGCAGTTTCTTAGAAAGTTATGTTGCCCCCAAAATCCCACTTCTATGTATTTACCTAAGATAAAGAAAAAAGTATGTCCACACACAGACTTACACATGAATGTTCATGGCATCTTTATTCATAATAGCTAAATACTGGAAATAATCCAAACAACGTTCAAGGGATAAATGAATAAACAAATTGTGGTGTATCTATACAATGGAATGTTGCTCAAGAATAAAAAGGAGCAAACCAATGACACATGCAACAACATGGATGAATCTCAAAAGCATTATCTGAGCAAAAGAAGTCAGACACAAAAGAGGTTGTACCCTATGATCCATTTCTAGAAATTCCAGAAAAGGCTAAAGTAATCCTTAAATGAAAGAAAGAAGATCTGTTGTTTCCTGGGACCAGATAAGATTCTCGAGTGGCTGAATTGTTCTACATCTTGATTATTGTGGTGGTTGCCTGGGTGTATACACCTGTCAAGACTCATCAAACAGTGCACTTATAATGGGCACATGTAATTTATGCAACTTCATGTAAAATATACCACAATAAAGTTGCTTTATTAAAAATGCATGTTTATGCAGGTGACTTGTCAGCCTACATCTCCAGCCCAGTCCTCTCATGTACAGACTCAAATGTGCAAATGCTTATCTGACATTTCTACTTGGATGTCCAATGGGCAAATCAACTTCAAAGGTCCAAACAGAACTCTTAACTCTCCCACTAGATCTGCTCCTCCCTATGCTCCATCACAGCAAAGTAGCCCCCCTAGCCTCTCAGTTCCTCCAGCCAAAAGCCTAACAATTACCACTGATTCTTTCTTTTACTCACCTTCCACGTCTCATCCATTAGCAAATAATGTCAACTGCCTCCCATCAAAGAAAATCTGTCTGAACTTGAGCATGGGTATATGACTTTGGCGGACACTGAACCTACCAGAACATTAGCAACCATCCCAACTTCTTTCAAATCTGTGCCTGAGCTTTTGTGCTGTAAATTAGAATACAGCCAATTGCAAAGAAGAGTTACAATCCATCTCATGAGCCAACCAGACACCTGTCCTAAGTAGCATGCCTTTTTTTGTTGTTGTGCTTCTCACTGTTGTCCTAAACCTGGTTTTTTCCATTTCTGCACAGGCAGGCCCTTTGAACTTCTCTGCTTTGCCTGGAAAGCAGTACATTCAGCTTTATTTTTACAGCTCTAGTGGTTTTATGTTTTGATTTGACACCTCAAAACACATCCCAGCTCAGCCTATTGTCTTCAAACCACCCTCAACTCAAGGCTAGACTGTGACATGACTTGTTCACTGCCTTCAGCTTTACACTTTTGTCCCCATTCATCCACTTCTAAGAGCAACCAGTATGATCTTTTAGAACATAAACCAGAATGTGTTATTCCCCTGTATAAACTCTCCACTCGTTTCCCAACACCTTCAGAATTAAATCCAGAATCCTTGTGCAGCCTGTAGAGGAGGCCACAGACTGGGCCATAGACCAGGCCATAGACCAGGCCACAGACAGGGCCATAGACCAGGCCAGAGAGCGCCCCGCCACTGCTGCCCTCCCTGACCTCATCCTCCCCTTATAGCCTGATCCTGCCTTCTCATTTCTGCGAAGCATCTATATTCATTTCCTGTTGTTGTTGTAACAAAGTGCCACAAAACTGGGGGGTTAAAACAACATAAATTTATTAGCTTAGTCTTCTGGAGGTCAGAAGTCCATAGACAGGGCCAAGACGGGGTGTCTTAGACAAAGTGGGTGTCCCTGGGCTAATTTCAGATGTCAGCAGGCCTGGTTCCTTCAGAGATGGGCGAGAACCTGCTGCCTTACCTACCCCAGCCTCTAGAGGCCGACCCACTCCAGGGCTCACTGCCTCTTCCTCGCAGCCCCCGGCCTCTGCTCCCACCAGCACACCTCTTACTAACTCTGATCCTCCTGCCGTCCTCTTACAGGGACTTTTGTGATTGTACTTGGCCTGCCCAGAGAATCCAGGATAGCCTTCACGTATCCTGAATCTCGAGAATATTAATTTAATTGCAACTGCAAAATCTTTTTTACCACATAAGGTAGTATGGTCACAGGTTCCAGGGATAGGATAGGGACATCTTGGAGTGGCTGTAAGTCAGCCTGCCTCAGTATCTTTGCCCCAGCTATTCCCTCTGTATGGAATGCTCTTTCTGCAGATCTCAGAACAGGCCACTTCTTTATTTCAAATGACATCTCAGACAGGAATATTTCCTGCCCTTCCAATCTGTAATATTGACATGCACCCCAGTCACCAGCTACCCTGTTCTATTTCCCTCATAGCATATTTTATTGTTTAAATTGTCCAGGGCTGTCATATACTGTTGCATAGATGGGGCAATGCACAACCTGGGGATGCCATTCACTTAGACTAGCCTGTGAATGTAGTCTGGGCACAGCCTACCCCACTATACATGGCATGTTTGAATTCAGAGATTACCTTGTTTTATTGTTTGTTATTTTCTTTTCTGTCTCTAACTAGAACTTGAGCTCCATGACAGTATGAACTTTGCATTGCTCTAAGTCTGGTTGAACAAATGCTTTCAATTCTTACAAAACTCTAGGAAAAGTGACAAGTCTAGATTCCAGCTTTCATGAAATCAACAACCCTATGTATTTACAAGATAATTCTCCCAATCAAAAAGATGCTTGGAAAAGAAAACCTTCACCATTTCAAAACCATTAACAGTACATGGACTTTTGAAATGGGGCTCATAAAACAGGACATTTTCCTGGATGGTCTTAGCACATACATAATAGTTTTGTGCAAAGCTGGAGCTGGCCGTGCTGAGAAACACTGGTGGTTTCACACCCATGCACATTGAGCTTCTCATCTGTCCATGCCCACCTTCAGAATATTAGAAGACATGACAATGGTTCTGAAGGGGATGACGGCATTTGACTTAAGGGTTTACTCAATGTTTCTTCTTCTTAAATGACAAACTTGGCCATTTCCAATAAATACAGCCTCACCAAGGACTCTCCAAACATGGGGCTTCTTTTGTTTAGCAATGAAGAAAGCAACCTTGCAGAATGCTTTCGAGATGCCTTTTCTGAGGGAGCAAACAGAGCTTTGTTAACTTTCAGAGGGAGCATTCACCCAAGGTCTCCCCCAGCTTTGCTGGCGTCATGCTTCTGGAATGACAGTCATACCACCACGAAGCAGCAGGCCTGTGTTGTAAAGTCAGAAGACACCTTGGCTTCATTATTTTCTATTTTCCTTGATGTCACTCAACTTCAGTGAGGCCCAAAGTCCACAAAGACAGATATCATGGACATAATGGCAGGTCTTGTCTTTAGTTTCTCTTGGTGGAAAATGAAGCAGCATTTTGCTCATGAGGGTGGCATGTCCCCCGGAGTCTCCAGCAGCATTTTTCCCTGGGGCATTTTATCTGGAGTGAAATGATACCTTACCATTACACTAGGGTTATTTTACAAAGATGATTTTCAAAGGAGATAATCAACACAAACAAAAAAGAATCCCAGCACTCAGGCCATAGGTGTGTGGGGATTAAAACTGGATGGCAAAGATGGCACATTGAGTAGGGCAGCAGAATCTCCTCCCAAATTCATATATATTTGTGAAAATACAACAAATACAACTACGCCTAACAGAGAGACCAGAAGATACAGTAAAACAGCCAGGCTACACCTACATCTGTGAGAACTCAGCATCTCAGGAAGGGGGTAAGATACAAGCAGTGACCCAGCAGGACCCGAGCGCTCCCCCCATCCCACTGGTGGGAGGAAAGGAGTCAGAGCCAGGAGGGAGTGGAAGCTCAGGACAGCTAAATAGCCAGCCCTAGCCATCTGCACCGGAAGCTCAGACACACATTGCACGGTGTGCTGGATATTAGAGAAATAGAAAAGTAAAATTTGCAAGCTGGTCCCCACAGCTGGCTCCCCTGGGACAAAAGAAAAGTGGGTGCTTTTTGAAACTCTTAAAAGGACAGGGGCCTCACAGTTGGATGGAATCGTTCCAGCACACTCAGCCCAGCAGGCTGGGAATCCTGAGGAACTTCAGGCAACCCAGTCCCCTGGGTGGCAACGCAGCCCTGAAGCTCCTCACAGCAATAAGCAGCCTGCCAGTCATTCCCCCGGCTGGTGCAGCCCTGCCACAGCAGCAGAGCAGCCAGATAGTGGCCCTGCCCACAGCAACCACATAGAGTCTCCTCCCCATGTGCAGCTGCCTAGGCCGGACCCAGAGGCCACCGCCAATGTGCAGCTGCCTGGATCAGGCAAAGGAGCTGGGGCAAGGCGCAAAGAGGTGCTGTTCTCACAGGAGAGCACACGCAGCGCACCTGCCACTCCCCACAGGGCTCTGGGCTGCCCCAGGGGCTTCCCTGACCATGGCAGCTCAGGGAATTACCCAGAAGCTGCTCCTGGTGTGCGGGTAACTGACACAGGCAGTGGTGAAGTGCAAGGCCACCAGCAAGCAGGAAGGGACTTTGTTCTCTCAGCTGACACATGTGCCATCCACCTACGACTACCTCTATCACCACTAAAAGGCAAAAGAATTTGGTCCAGTCAAGAATCACCCAGACAACCCCTGAGAGAGGGCTGGGGGAGATAGATTTAACCAATCTACCTGAAAAATAATTCAAAATAAAGGTCATAACCATGCTGATGGAGCTGCAGAGAAATATGCAAGAGCTAAGGGATGAAGTAAGGAGGGAGATTATAGAAATGAAACAATCTCTGGAAGGATTGAAGAGCAGACTGGATGAGGTGCAAGAGACTGTTAATAGAATAGAAATCAGAGAGCAGGAATACAGAGAAGCTGAGGCAGAGAGATAAAAGGATCTCCAGGAAAGAAAGAATATTAAGAGAACTGTGTGACCAATCCAAACAGAACAATATTCGCATTATAGGGGTACCAGAAGAAGAAGAAGAGAGAAAAAGGGATAGAAAGTATCTTTGAAGAAATAATTGCTGAAAACTTCCCCAAACTGGGGGAGGAAATAGTCTCTCAGACCATGGAAGCCCACAGATCTCCCAACAAAAGGGATCCAATAAGGACAACACCAAGACATATAATAATTAAAATGGCAAAGATTAAAGACAAGGACAGAGTATTAAAGGCAGCCAGAGAGAGAAAAAAAGATCACCTACAAAGGAAAACCCATCAGGCCATCATCAGACTTCTCAACAGAAACCTTACAGGCCAGAAGAGAATGGCATGATATATTTAATGCAATGAAACAGAAGGGCCTTGAACCAAGAATACTGTATCCAGCATGATTATCATTTAAATATGAAGGAGGGATTAAACAATTCCCAGACAAGAAAAAGTTGAGGGAATTTGCCTCCCACAGACCACCTCTCCAGGGTATTTTAAAGGGACTGCTCTAGATGGAAGCATTCCTAAGGCTAAATAGATGTCACCAGAGAAAATAAAGTCACAGCAAAGAAAGCAGACCAACCAAATACTAACTAAAGGCAAAAAATAAAATAAACTATTCACAAAAGCAGTCAAAGGAAACACAAAAGAGTACAGAATAAAATACCTAACATGTAAAGAATGGAGGAGGAGGAATAAGAAGGAAGAGAAATAAAGAATCATTACACTGTGTTTATAATAGCTTAATAAATGAGTTAAGTTAGATGGTTAGATAGTAAAGAAGCTACCCTTGAACCTTTGGTAACCATGATTCTAAAGCCTGCAATGGCAATAAGTACATATCTCTCAATAGTCACCCTAAATGTAAATGGACTGAATGCACCAATCAAAAGACACAGAGTAATAGAATGGGTAAAAAAGCAAGACCCATCTATATGCTGTTTACAAGAGACTCACCTCAAACCCAAAGACATACACAGACTAAAAGTCAAGGGATGGAAAAAGATATTTCATGCAAACAATAGGGAGAAAAAAGCAGGTGTTGCAGTACTTGTATCAGACAACATAGACTTCAAAACAAAGAAAGTAGCAAGATATAAAGAAGGACATTACATAATGATAAAGGGGTTAGTCCAACAAGAGGATATAACCATTATAAATATATATGCACCCAGTACAGGAGCACCAACATATGTGAAACAAATACTAATGGAATTAAAGGAGGGAATAGAAAGCAATTCATTCATTCTAGGAGACTTCAACACACCACTCACTCCAAAGGACAGATCCACCAGACAGAAAATAAGTAAGGACACAGAGGCACTGAACAACACACTAGAACAGATGGACCTAACAGACATCTACAGAACTCTACACCCAAAAGCAGCAGGATACACATTCTTCTCAAGTGCGCATGGAACATTTTCCAGAATAGACCACATACTAGGCCACAAAAAGAACCTCAGTAAATTCAAAAGATTGAAATTCTACCAACCAGCTTCTCAGACCACAAAGGTATAAAACTAGAAATAAATTGTATAAAGAAAACAAGAAGGCTCACAAACACATAGAGGCTTAACAACATGCTCCTAAATAATCAATGGATCAATGACCAAATTAAAACAGAGATCAAGCAATATATGGAGACAAATGACAATAATAGCATAAAGCCCCAACTTCTGTGGGACGCAGTGAAGGCAGTTCTAAGAGGAAAGTATATAGCAATCCAGGCCTATTAACGGAAGGAAGAACAATCCCAAATAAATAGTCTAAAGTCACAATTATTGAAATTGGGAAAAGAATAACAAATGAGGCCCAAAGTCAGCAGAAGGAGGGACAAAATAAAGATCAGAGAAGAAATAAATAAAATTGAGAAGAATAAAACAATAGAAAAAATCAATGAAACCAAGAGCTGGTTCTTTGAGAAAATAAACAAAATAGATAAGCCCCAAGCCAGACTTATTAAGAAAAAAAGAGAATCTACATACATCAACTGAATCAGAAATGAGAAAGGAAAAATCATGACGGATGCCACAGAAATACAAAGAATTATTAGATAATTCTATGAGAACCTATATATGCTAACAAGCTGGAAAACCTAGAAGAAATGGACAACTACTAGAAAAATACAACCTTCCAAGACTGACTAAGGAAGAAACAGAAAATCTAAACAGACCAATTACCAGCAACGGAATCGAATTGGTAATCAAAAAACTACACAAGAACAAAACCCCTGATCCAGATGGATTCACTGCTGAATTTTATCAGACATGTAGAGAAGACATAATACCCATTCTCCTTAAAGTTTTCCAAAAAATAGAAGAGGAGGGAATACTCCCAAACTCATTCTATGAAGCCAGCATCACTCTAATACCAAAACCAGGCAAAGACACCACAAAAAAAGAAAATTACAGACCAATATCTCTGATGAACACAGATGCAAAAATACTCAACAAAATATTAGCAAACCAAAGTCAAAAATACATCAAGAAGATAATACATCATGATCAAGTGGGATTCATCTCAGGGATGCAAGGATGGTACAACATTAGAAAATCCATCAACATCATCCACCACATCAACAAAAAGAAAGACAAAAACCACACGATCATCTCCATAGATGCTGAAAAAGCATTTGACAAAATTCAACATCCATTCATGATAAAATCTCTCAACAACATGGGTATAGAGGGCAAGTACCTCAACATAATAAAGGCCATATATGACAAACCAACAGTCAACATCATACTTAACAGCGAGAAGTTGAAGGCTTTTCACCTAAGATCGGGAACAAGACAAGGATGCCCACTCTCCCCACTGTTATTCAACATAGTACTGGAGGTCCTAGCCATGGCAATCATACAAAACAAAGAAATACAAGGCATCCAGATTGGTAAAGAAGATGTCAAACTGTCACTATTTGCAGATGACATGATATTGTACATAAAAAACCCTAAAGACTCCACTCCAAAACTACTAGAACTAATATCTGAATTCAGCAAAGTTGCAGGATACAAAATTGATACACAGAAATATGTTGCTTTCCTATACACTAATGATGAACTAACAGAAAGAGAAATGAGGAAAACAATTCCATTCACAATAGCATCAAAAAGAATAAAATACCTAGGAATAAACCTAACCAAGGAAGTAAAAGACCTATACCCTGAAAACTACAAGACACTCTTAAGAGAAATTAAAGAGGACACTAACAAATGGAAACTCATCCCATGCTCTTGGCTAGGAAGAATTAATATTGTCAAAATGGCCATCCTGCCTAAAGCAATATACAGATTCAATGCAAACTCTATCAAAATACCAAAAGCATTCTTCAACGAACCAGAACAAATAGTTCAAAAATTCATATGGAACCACCAAAGACCCTGAATAGCCAAAGCAATCCTGAGAAGGAAGAATAAAACAGGGGGCATCTCACTTCCCAACTTCAAGCTCCACTACAAAGCCACAGTAATCAAGACAATTTAGTACTGGCACAAGAACAGCCCCACAGACCAGTGAAACAGAATAGAGAGTCCAGATATTAACCCAAACATACATGGTCAATTAATATATGATAAAGGAGCCATGGACATACAATGGGAAAATGACAGCCTCTTCAATAGCTGGTGTTGGCAAAACTGGACAGCTACAAGCAAGAGAATGAAACTGGATCATTGTCTAACCCCATACACAAAGGTAAATTCAAAATGGATCAAGACCTGAATGTAAGTCATGAAACCATAAAAGTTTTAGAAAAAAATGTAGGCAAAAGTCTCTTGGACATAAACATAAGCAACTTCTTCATGAACATATCTCCCCAGGTAAGGGAAACAAAAGCAAAAATGAACAAGTGGGACTATATCAAGCTGAAAAGCTTCTGTGCAGCAAAGGACACCATCAATAGAACAAAGAGGCATCCTACAGTATGGGAGAACATATTCATAAAAGACAGATCTGATAAAGGGTTGACATCCAAAATATATAAAGAGCTCACACACCTCAACACACAAAAAGCAAATAATCCAATTAATAAATGGGCACAGGATCTGAACACACACTTCTCCAAAGAAGAAATTCAGATGGCCAACAGACACATGAAAAGATGCTCCACATCCCTAATCATCAGAGAAATGCAAATTAAAACCACAATGAGATATCACCTCACACCAGTAAGGATGGCCACCATCCAAAAGGCAAACAACAACAAATCTTGGTGAAGTTGTGGAGAAAGGGGAACACTCCTACACTGCTGGTGGGAATGTAAATTAGTTCAACCATTGTGGAAAGCAGTATGAAGATTCCTCAAAAAACTCAAAATAGAAATACCATTTGACCCAGGAATTCCACTCCTAGGAATTTACCCTAAGAATGCAGCACTCCAATTTGAAAAAAACAGTTGCACCCCTATGTTTATCGCTGCACTATTTACAATAGCCAAGAAATGGAAGCAACCTAAGTGTCCATCAGTAGATGAATGGATAAAGAAGATGTGGTACATATACATAATGGAATATTATTCAGCCATAGAAGAAAACAAATCCTACCATTTGCAACAACATGGATGGAGCTAGAGGGTATTATGCTCAGTGAAATATGTCAAGCGGAGAAAGAGAAATGCCAAATGATTTCACTCATCTGTGGAGTATAAGAACAAAGGAAAAACGGAAGGAACAAAACAGCAGCAGAATCACAGAACCCAAGAATGGACTAACAGTTACCGAAGGGAAAGGGACTGGGAAGGATGGGTGGGAAGGGAGGGATAAGGGTGGGAAAAAAGAAAGGGGGCATTATGATTAGCATGTATAATGTGGGGGGCAGGGCATAGGGAGGGCTGTGCAACAAAGAGAAGACAAGTAGTGACTCTACAGCATCTTACTACGCTGATGGACAGTGACTGTAATGGGGTATGTGGGGGGGACTTGGTGATGGGGGAAGTCTAGTAAACAATGTTCCTCATGTAATTGTAGATTAATGATAACAAAAGAAAAAAAAATGGGATGGCAAGGTGAGAAGGGAAGCCTGGAGCCAGAGGGACAGCCATGGGGGCTTCATTTCCCCAAGGAGCTTGGGAGGCCTGTGCGCCCTTGTAGGGAAAAGTGGGTCAATGCAGACAAGGGGACAGAGGAGGAGCCTGTTTTTCAGTTTGTCAATAATCAGGCCTGTGCTTTGATCTCTGCTTAGAACCCAGGTTCCTGGTAGTGCATCCAAACTCTTTCCAGATGTGTCCTCGGTGACCTTTCTCCTCATTCACAAGCCTTTGGTTTGGCAGATTGTTGAGCGGGTTGTCCAGGGCAGGAAGAGACCCCCAGGCACTCCCTAGGAACACACACCCTGTTGCCATGGACTCCCAGGCCTCTGCCCTCCTGACACACTCAGGTTTGGCCTCAATAGCGGAGATTTGCCAAACCCAAGCACCTTCTCCCTTAAGGAATCTTTGCTAAGAGCTCTGTCTCCTTGGCTACTTAGAACAAACCCATGGCTCCTTGCTTGCCTTACAGAAGACGATTTCCAGGCCTCTCCTGGGTTCCAGAGTGTGGCAGTTTTAAGAGTTTGTGTCACTTCATACCTGTCAGGATGGTTGTTATCAAAAAAATCAGAAGACAGTGTTAGCAAGGATGTGGAGAAACTGGAACCCTTGCACACTGTTGGTGGAAATGAAAAATGATGCAGTTGCCGTGGGAAAAAAAATTAACACTAGAACTATTCTATGACCCAGCATCCAGGTGTGGGTGTTTATCCAAAAATACTGAAATCAGGATCTTGAAGAGATAAACAAGCATGCTTATGTTTATTGCAGTGCTATTTACGGTAGCCAAGATGTGGAAACCACCTAAGTATCCATCCGCAGATGAATGGATGAAGGAAATGTGGTGTACACATACAAAGGAAAACTTGTCAGCCTTTAATAACAAGGAAAATCTGTGACATGTGACATGTGACATTCACCAGCATGGGTGATCCGGGACATTATGCTAAGTGAGATAAGCCAGTCACAGAAAGACAAATATTGCATGCTTCCACTTATGTGAGGAATCTAAAATAGTCAAATTCAAAGAGTCAAAGGGAGGAATGGTGGTTGCCAGGCACTGGGGAGAGATGGAAATGGAGTTACTACTCAACAGACATAAAATTTCCATCCAGCAAGATGAAAAATCTCTTGCTGTCCAACATCGTATCTAGAGTCAGCTGTAATGGATTGTGCGCTTAAAAATTAAAAGAGTAGATCTCATGTAAAGCGTTCTTATCACAGTAAAATAAAATTGAACACTAAAGAATTGGCTTCACATTGGCAACCTCAAGGAGACAGCACAGCTTTACTGAGTATCCAGGAAAGGATGGCTTGGGGAGCCTGCTGTCCACCGTTGGAGAATTCCTGGCACCTGCTCTCCAGATTATGGTCTTTGAAACCTGACTAAGCAGGGTGTTAATATATATGGGTTCCCCTCTGCTAGGCTAGAGAAAGAAAATCTAAACCAGAGGCTGCAGTGTTCAAAATAGCCACTCTGTGTCCCCACTGCGCCGTCAAGTGTGCACGGCTTCTGCAGCAGTGCGGCCCAGAGGTGCTCAGTGCTGCCTGTACGATAGAACAGCTGGCGGCGCTCCAGGCGGGTGAGCTCTGCTCCCTGCCACTCTGTCAACAGCTCTTAGCAAGGCTTCAGGCTTATTTCTTCATTCCATTTTTATTTTAGAAAGCAATGGATTCAATCATTCTATACACCTCACTTATTTTTATTTTGAAATAAAATAAAATTTTATACCATAGTGTATCGCCTTTGAGTCTGACCTTTCCTCCACCCAGCATAATGCCCATGAGATCCGTCCAAGTTGTGTATATCAATTGCTGGTTTCTTTTTATTGCCAAACAGTATTCCGTTATACAGATGTTTAGTCACGCACCTGCTGAAGGACCCTTGAGCTGTTTTCAGTGTTTTGCTATTGCAATTGGAGCTGCTGTGAATATTCGCATACAGGTTTGGGTGTGCAGATAAGTTCTCATTGCATTCTTCATGCACACTGAAGAGTGCAGCTGATGGGCCATATGGCAGATGCACGTTTAGTTTTATAAGAAACTGCCTAATTGGTTTCCAGAGTTGCTGTACCAGTTTACATCCCAACCAGCAATGAGTGAAGATTCTGGTGCTCACCGGCAAAACTTGTGTTTGGTTACCCAAGGTTACAAACTCCTAAGACTCTAGAACATCAGAACTAAACAGTGCCCAAAGATTACATGGTCCAGCCCATGGATTCTGCCCAGGAAGGAACCAGGATGATGAAAAGGACTGACCATCATTTCTGCCTGCATCCAATTCTTCTATTGTTATTACCACCTCCCCTGCTTGCCCAGTCTCGGGCAGAGCTGTCTTCTCTTTATGACGTCCCTGGAGACCGTCAAAGGCTGGGCAGGACCTAGAAGGCTTGTTCAAGCCTCAGGGGACAGTCTTGCACAGGAAATTTGACCTTGTGCTTTGCTGCCATTGAAGAAACCAGGACCCACTGCACGGTCTTCTCTTGAGAAATTACTAACAGTACCAAAGTTCAAATTCATTCTGAAGTTAACAACCCGCAGTCAACTTTCCCTTCATCCTGCCTCCTGCCTGTCAATAATGTCAATAGCCATTGCTATTAAGCTCAGCGAGTCCCATTTATTGAGCACCTACTATGTTCCAGGCAATGTGAAAGGCGTTTTATGTACCATGCCTCTGGTTTTTAGGCCAGCCAGCAAGGTTGGTACAATAGGCCTTACCTGATGAATGAGAAAGAAAATGGCTATAGTAAATCATAATCCCGGACTCAAAAGCTTTAGAATAAAAGAACTTGGTCCAGGTCATTCTTTTGCACAACTTCTCACAGTTCAAAATGCATAAAATATTGCTTTTGGTGATCAAAGTGACCTTTCCTGTCATTTCTGAGCTTTAACATGCCAAGTGCTACTCTGGATTTTATACCTGAAACTTGGGTAGCTGACACCAGGTGGCGCCAAAGCTGAGTCTTTTCCTTGGGTGGACCAGCTAGACTTCCCAGAGGCAGATTCTCATACCATTTGCATGCTTCCAATTCACTAGCATTTCAAGCACATTAAGCTCTTTTTTAAAATAGCAGAGATCCCTGCTTTCTTAAAAATCAAATCACTAAATATTAACATCTTCATATCTTTCTAAAAGGGTTACACTTTACAGTAAAAAGTAAAGAAGTACAACATCTATATAAAATACAGAACCTTGTCACTAAACTTCAATTGTTTTACATGGTGCTTATTTTAATTTCAGCTTTTCCATATATGGATCCTTTTGAGAAATCCGTAACAGTTCCAGATCCTTACTGCATTTTGAACGATGAATAGCCACGAATTTCTTTGCATGGAGATGAAGTTAAAACATATCTGCAACTCTGTTTACTGTTGAGCCTGTTTGTGAATATTTTAAGAACTGAAGCTCTCTTGTTTAGCTTGTCAATGTCCAGCTCCTCAGAACCTACTAACTGCCCTGTTTCTTTCTATGTGCATAAGTTATTTTCCACTTCTTTTTTCTCCCAGACTAAAACAGACAAGGAGAAAGAAAATTGCTCATATAGGCTTGGTGTCCAATGACCACACATTTTCTTTTCTTTTCTTTTTTATTGAAGAATCATTGATAGACAATCTTGGTTTCAAGTATGCAACACAGTGGTTCAATAGTTACCCATATTATTAAATCTTCACCCCTTCTAGTGTGGTTACTATCTATCAACATAGAAAGATGTTACAAAATCATTGGCTATATTCTCCATGCCGTACTACCATCCCCATGACCAGCTTATATTATAATTGAGAATTTTTGTGTCCCTTTATCCCCATCACCCTTCCCACCCACCCACTCCAACCTCTCCCCCATAGTAACCAGTGGTCAGTGTCTAATAAGAGTCTACTCCTGTTTTGTTTGTTCTGTTTTGCTTTGTTTTTGTATTCCACAGGTAAGTGAAATCATGACCTCTCAGTGTCTAATTCAGATCACTTTCTATACAGGAATCTTTCTTCTTAGCTCTCTTTTCTTGGAAATTTCAGCTAGGGTACTCAACTTCAACTAGTGTACCTGGGAGCTCTTTTCCATCCTGCATCCTGACAATCCCCAGGCAACATGGGACTGTTCGTGATCCAAACTTAAGTTTGAGTAAAAGTTAATTTGCACTGATTTTAAGATTAAGATTCAACTTCACCACTGTAGCAGGCTTCATTCTCAATCACAGACCCAGCATTCATTTGTCCATTTAGCAAATATATATTAAGCAAAAAACTCAGCTCCCTCTGCTGTCCAAGTCCACCTAAGTGAGCCTTAAAGTCAACACCTTTCACTGTTTTTTGATGCTGACAATTTGCATCGGATATCTTCCAAGGCCCACAATGCAGAAAAGAGCATCTAATCTGAACTGACATTTCATTAATGGTCATTCAATGAAAAAAGAAAAATGATTGCCCCTCTCCCACTTTAGGCTACCACTTCTCTGTGGCTCTAAAGGTCTTGTCAGTCATGTCCATCTGGAACCTTACAAGGCCCTGTTTGGAGCTGAAGAAAGCTCTTAGGAGGGAGTAGGAAAGGGGACGTCATGATGTCACGCAGGGTCTTGGCTCCAAGAGGGACAGTAGTGTCCAGCAGTTTTTAGAACCTGCCTCAAACTTTGAAATTCCTTGTTATCCTTCTGGGAATAAAGGCTCCTCAAATTTGTTTTCCATGAGGTTTCTATTTATGAGAAGCTAGCATTTAGGAGGTACTCATAACTCAAGAGCAGTCTTAATTTTGCACCAGACCTCAAAATTTCAGAAGAGGAGGTAGTGACTGCAGGAGTGGGAGAGAGGAATTTCCCTGAGAGATTGTCCTCTATTCCCAAATAAGTTCTGTCTCTCTTTCCCAGCCAGACTCTCTATAAAAGGGAAAACTGGACAACAGGCAGTGGGAAGGAGCACGTCCTGGCAACTTTCTGTGAGACGCATACACCATGCTGTTTACAAATTCCTGCAGCCAGCCCCGGAATCCAAATGCAGACAACTCTGTTTATGTAACTAAAATAGATGCTTATTCTGTGTGATTAAGGTGGCTGCAGGGAACTGGGCCACAGGGAGGAGACATCTGCTGCTGCTGAGGCCGGAGGGGAGCACAGGGCAGAGGGACCTGGGACCCTGGCAGGTATGAAGTTTTTTAGATTAGTTTTCCTGGCCCAGACATCTCCCAGAGTGGGCATGTCTAGGATGCATGCGACAGCCAGAGAGGTCACCACCAGGCATCCTTTGTTTCTGTCTGTCACAGTGGATGGTTTTTCACTGTCCTCTCCCTGCCAACTCCCTACCTAGAAGTCTTTGCAATGAAGCCCCATCCTGCACCAGGAGACTTGTTCCAACACAAGGTTCCACTGCCTGGGTCAATAAGGAAGCTCGAATGTTCTAGGGTCAGGAGACATGCAGCCCAACAAATCATTGCCTCTCAAACCTGGTCGTGGACTCACTATGCCCTTCACACCTCTGGGGCCCCTGGCCTCGTGACACGGCCTTTCTCCTTGAGAGTCACTCTTCAAGACACAGTTCAACAAATTCTCCAAGCCCTCCCCACCTGGAAGTTAAAGCCCTCCCCCAGGCACGGAGGTCCCCATCTCTAGGTCCACCCACTACACTCAAAGGTGAGCATTGTGGCATAGGGTCTGAGTCTCATCATCTTTACACCAGCCTTGGCCTGGCTTACTGTTCAACATGGGTA
The DNA here is from genome assembly GCF_030020395.1 of Manis pentadactyla. NCBI lineage: Eukaryota > Metazoa > Chordata > Mammalia > Pholidota > Manidae > Manis > Manis pentadactyla. Next base: position 186,894,919 of record NC_080019.1, on the reverse strand, counting down.
GCCACATGGGCAAATGGTTTGACCTCTTGAGTCATGAGGAGACTGTTGTTCTAGAGGCCATAGGATAAGAGCAGGACTGTGCCACACCCTGCTTCAAATCACCCCATTGACCCCCAGTCTGCACTTAACTCTCAAGGAAGTTAGGGACAACCTCCCCTGATCTAGATTAAGTGCCCTGCTTATATGTCTATACCACGTAGCAGGTGCTGCTATAATGTCTAATGGGTCCTTCCTCCCCTACTGAGAGGCAGGACTGGGTTTTAACCCTGGGGACCTGGCCAAGGTTCCCTGAGCTTCCCCTCCCATCACTCACCATGACGGTACTTGACTTTTGTGTAATTATTTGTCTACTTTCCTGCTTGACTCCGGAGAGCAGGAAATCCAGCTTCATCTCCACTGTCTTCCCGATGGCCAGCCCAGCTGTCTGGCTGCTCGGAATGTCTAAACGAATGAATGGGTGAACTGATTCATCAGCAGGAGGAGGCCTTGAAGGACTTGGGAGGGGGAGCTTGAGGAAGCAGAATCGAGGTCCCCTTGAGGCAGGACCAAGCCGGAACCCAAGGTGGCACCACGAAAGGGTCCCAGGCCACAAAGGGTGACTGTTCTCTCGGAACCAGTGAGATCTTACAAGGAGAAAAGGCAGTGGAAAAACCCAGCCATTTTAAGCTAAATGTCGTTTTCTCTTTTTCTTTGGAAAAAACAAACACAAGGGTTCTTCACTGAGTTTTTAAGGGGGAAGCAGGCGGCTGTGGCATGTAGCAGGAGGAAGAAAAGTTCTTGACAGTCAAAATCCCTGATCTCAGATGCACAGTCAAGGAGAAGGAGGCCCCGCTGAAGTCACACTTGGACGCCAGACTTGTGGAGCAACGGAGGGCACGTGGCTGCCAAAGCAGCTAGGGTACACACAGGGGCATTCACAGCCCCACAGCCACAGTCCCTCCTGCCCGCCCTGTGCACCCCCAGCAGCAAACAGAACTCTCTGTCTTGGGTCCTGAGTCAAGCCTGCACAGAATTAACTGCAATAATTGGCAGGTGGGCCGCTGGCTTCTGGGTTTCAGCTCACCAGGGGCTCATGAAAAAATACGAGATGTTCTGCTACAGCCAGTATTTAGCTTGGGCTCCGAGAAGCTTCAGCTTTCCATGACAAGAAACGAACTGTGTGGCTGCAGCTGCCCTGGGCAAACAAGAGCTCCCGAACAGCCTTGGAGAAAGCGGCCCCTCTGGCCAACGATCAGTTTGCTTCTTGCGGAAAGAAGAGGAAACAGGCCTTGACCTGCTGCCCTTCTCAGGAACACAAGATAATGGAGAAGAAAGGGGCCTTTTGACAGTGGTTTCCCCCTGCCTGCCCCAAGATGGAAGGGAGTGATCGTCCCCTCCAGAGATTTCCCAAGGCATAAATGCCCTTGTGAACCTTTACATGACTGCCTATGATAATAGGAATGCCCGTCCCAACCCACAGCTCTACCACCATTTAACAGTGTCTGTGGCCCCCAGCAGAGCACCAGCCACCTCCACGGCTGCACTTCCGTTATCTGCCCACTGCAGACATCACTAATCAATCGTGGTTATCTTTTCTACTGAGCCTGACACATAGAATCCTTCTCAACACTACACTCCAGAAAGCCATTACAAATTAATAGGAGTTAGCATGAGAGCTGAAAAATATTTGCCATTTCTATTTTAGTAACGCAGAAGAGGCTAAAGTTACAATCTCATCAGAAAGTTTCTGCAAAGACAAATCAAGGGATGTCCTATGCCAGGACTGTGGCTTTGAAGTCAATCACTGCCCAGTAGAGAATCCTTCTCACTGTTCTCCAAGGAGCAGGCTCCAATGGCGAGCCTATGTGTATATGGTAAAATACGCATGACATAAAACTGACTATTTTACAGTGTACTATTCAGGGTCATTAAGTATCTTCACAATGTGCAGCCATCACCATGATCTAGCCTGAGAGAACACTGGAGGGGATCTCACTGGGCACCCGGGCATGGTGGCCCACGGCTGGGACTGCCAGTGCTGGGGGCACATCCTTTCTGTTCATCATACCTGTCCTCAAAGCTTGTCCTTTGACTGGAATTTTTGCCACCATATACTATAGCAGGGACAGAGATGGTCGCCATCCTTAAGTCCTTTTTGGGGAACAGCTGCCCCATTTACAGGGGATCCCTGTGATGTGTCTCCCCTTGCTCTTTCCCAGCAGGCCCTCTTGGGCCCATTTCCACTGCTGAACAAGTGGCTTCCCTTTGGGTGAAGCCCACATGCTCCATGGAGGAGAAGGCCCTTTGCTAACATTTCAGGCAACACCAACTATTTGTTCATGGTCAATTGTCCTTGTGACCTTGGGATTCCTTCAAACAGATTTTTGAGAGTGTCTCCTTCTAGATCCCCTTTCCCATCCCTGTGTTACCAAACATTAGAGACTCAAGTCTGAAGCAATTACATTAGAACCTCCTTCTGTTCAGCCCAACCAGGGAGGAGCTTCCTCCACTATCACACGTTGGGTGCTGTGTCCTGACTCTTACCTACAGCCCTAAAAGGGGGGAAGATCTTGGCAGGCCCTCCCTCTCCCTCACCTCACTGCTTGGCTTCTTGAGTCACACTTCTGGGATTTGGGCTGTCACTTTAGCTCTCCAAGTCTGCTTCCTCATCTGCAAAATGAGAATAATGACCCCGCCTCCTTGGATTCCTATGAAGACCAAATGAGATCGTCTACACAAAATGCCCCGCGTGCGATTACGTGCCCAGTGAACACAGGCTATTATTAATATGAGATAGATGTTTCAGCTCTGACACCTCTCCTATGGATTTTTTTCAAATTGTGGCAAACTACACATAAAACTATTTTAAAGTGTATGATTCAGTGGCATTAGGTATCTTCACAATGTACAACCACCACTGTGATCTAGTCTGAGGAACTGTCATCACCCTAAATGGAAACCCTGTTCCCACTAAGTAGTTCCTCCTCATTTCTCCCTCCCCACCAGCCTCTGGCAGCCACTAATCTCCTTTCTGTGTCTATAGATTTAACTACTTTGGGTATTTCAAACAAATAGAATCAAACACTAGGTGGTCTTCCGTGGTTTCTTTATTTAGCGTAATGTTTTCAAGGGTCATCTGTGTTGTAACATATATCAGTGCTTCATTCCTTTTTGTGACTAAATAACATTCCATTGTATGGAGAAACCACATTTTGGTGACCTATTCATCTGTTGATGGACATTTGGGTTCTTTCAACCTTTTGGCTATTGCAAAAAAAGAGGTTTTCTGAACATTTGTGAACAAGCTGTTGTTTGAACACCTGTTCTCAGTTTTGAGGAGGTAATACCTACAAGTGGAATGGTTGAGTCATATAGTAATTCTATGTTTAACCTATTGAGAAATCACCCAATTGTTATCTGCAGTTGCTCCATCACTTTACATTCCCATTAGCAATGTATGGAGGTTCCGATTTTTCCACAGCTTCACCAACACTTGTTATTTCTCCTTTATTAAATTCTGGCCATCCTAGTGGCTTTGGAGTGGAATTTCACTGAGATTTTGATTTGCATTTCCCTGATGACTAATGACACTGAGCATCTTTCTGTATATTTGTTGGTCATTTGTATATCTTCTTTGGAGAAATATCTGTGAGAGTCCTTTACTTATTTTTAAATTGGGTTGTTTGTCTTTTTGTGGTTTTGCCTGTGAATTTTAGGTCACTTTCTAACCAATGGGATCAGGAAAGAGAATCAAAAGACACGAAGTCTGTGTGTGTGTGTGTGTGTGTGCAAACTCCCTCTACAACCTGTATATGCAAGGCATAAAACTAGTTCCTTAATTTTGTCTAAAACTTATTTATCTTCTGGGTTTTCATTGCTAATAGGGAAAAGATTAATTTCTCATTGATCTGTTTTATGACTTAGATACTAACATTTACACAGCCCACCCAGCTATACTCAGTCTTTCTAGGAAAAACAAAATGAAACAAACCTAAATCCTAAGCCTTCGAAATGTCTCTTTCCTGGCCCCAAGGTGGTCATGGCCTCTGGGAGTGTGGGTGGTAGTGGTAGTTTCATAACCTCAGGGCAGAGGGGACACCTCAGCACCCTTGGTGTGGTGACTTCTGCCTCCTCTGGACTCCTGGACGTGTCCCTTGCCCACTGGTTGAGCCTCACCATGCTGGAAATGGTGGCCAAAGGCTGCGGCCATGTGGCCAGCTTCTGTTCTTGGCTCCTTCAGAAGCCACCCACTCCCAGTGACTCGGCCTCCCCTTTGAGGTCAGGCTATGACTCTCCCTGCGCCTTCCTCACTGAGTACCATCCCCTCCCCACCAGACTTTTGGCTCCTCCTGAGTCTTACCTTCACCACAGGTAAAGCAAAGATTGCTCAGGGAAACTGGAGCCACGGAGCTTCCCTGCCGGCCCAGGCCGCACCTCTGTGTTTGCGTAGATGTGCTGCCGCCAGAGACCCAAAGAGGGACCAGGTGGAGCGAGAGTGTCCTGGTGGCTCAGGGACGGGAGATTTCAGGAGGTGGCAGCCCAGTGGGTCCTTGGAGGACAGGGAAGCATCTTGGAGTGGGAGCTAGCCTTCTGAATCTCTTTTGCCCCAAAACACCACCTGAAATAGCGTTAGACAAAGAGAAGGGTGCTCAAAGCCAACCATTGCTTGAGTTGACCATGAGAGATGAAAGACTTGGGAGACTGAAGGCAACAGCTCACTGCTTCTTTTTGAACTAGACAAAATATTCAAATAGCCACCCCCAAGCTCATCTCTATCATTGACCATGAATTCCCCCAACTATTGCCCACAAACCAACAAATGCACAAGCTCTATATTTATAACCCCTCCCTGCCAGTCTTGCAGGGCAAAGGAAGGTATATTTCCCTCTTGCTTGAAACTAATTTTCCTACCTGTGCTCATAATTCCCATTCTCCCACTTCTTTAATATCTAGACCTTGATCCCAGGGGCTCAAAGAGAGGGTGCTCTGCTCAGAGCTGCAGAGAAGTGGTTGACCAGTCGGTTTATTGCTGGCTCCTAAGAGCAGAAACTTCTGAACTGTCTGCTAGTTTTGCTGCTACTTGATAAAAGCTCTCATCCTGATCTGCCTGTCAATGGACTACAAAATCAGGAGCATGTAAAGATCTCTGTGATGTGGGAGAGAAAGACCATGCCTCTAGCCCAAGAGGGTCCCATTGGAGCAGAACCAATGAAAGGCTTGAACAAACAAGTAATAGGAATGCTTAGGGGGACACGAGTAGAGTCTGAGAAAAGGGCTTCCTGCAACTAAAAGAGAACTATTTTTGTATTTTGAAAACTTTGGAAATAAACTGAAAAGAGGATGGTCACTGCTGAGCGATGAACTAGAGGTCTAGAAGAGCAAGTGAAAGAAATAGTTTATAATGTGAAACCACAAGGAGACGGAAATCAGGATGTAGAGGACAAAACAGGACACATGACATTCAAATAAGAGAAGTTCCAGAGTGAGAGAGTCGGGGGAGGAAAAAGAACAGATGGAGGAGAAGTAATATTTAAACAAAGAACAGAAGAAAATTTCCATGACCTGATGCAAGATTAAAGACTGCAGATTGAAAGGCCTAAATCCCAGATGGGATTATATTTTTAAAGACGCACACCTAGATATAACGTGGTGAAATCTTGGAATTCTAAGGGTAAGGAAAATTGCTTACCAAGATGAGAGAGAATGAAGCAGTCTCAAGGGAGACACATTTTTCTTGCATATATCTTTGCATTGTTGCACTAGTAAAAATGGGTACACATTACTTTAAAATTGACAAAGAAAAATATTTTAATGCTTTTCTAATGATTCCCATTTGTCTCTGGGCCCCCTTAGCCCTGAAGCCAATGCCTAATTGTGTTAGTTTTTGGCTGTGCCTCTCACACATGGGGCTGGCAGCCTGAGCTCCTTCAGACCCACATGCCCTTCTTGTGTCTTCCTTTTGAGCCTGAGGTTGACACTGAAATGAACAGATGCATAGGCGCAGTTTCCACACTCAAGGAGTGTTGAGTTGAAGTAGGTTGAATTCAGTTGATTGGGTCAAGCCTCTGGGCTTTTGCTCTTTGATTCTCAGGGGCAGTGGTGAGATCATAAAAGATTTCCTCCATCAGCCCGTCTAGGGCCCCCCTCAAAGGAAGGAGGCCTGACACTATATCCCTGTGGTTTCCCTGGCAACCTCTGGATGGCATTTCCTGTGACCCAGCTGAGGTTCTTCTGAGACAAAATGGGTGACTCGGCCTCCTCGGGCCCATCCCAGCTGTATTCCCCTCTCCTTGTACCCATGGTCCATTGTATGTCCCCCATATTGTCCAGTCACAATGTATGTGAGGATTCCCTTATTCTCAGGAGCATTTTCCATATTTGGATGTCAACTCACCACCTGGGCTTGCTTTCCAAAGACAGTGGAAAATGGTCTCCAAATGCAGGCCACCTTGAAGCCACATCACCAGGTGGGACCAGGGACTGCTTGAGGTTCAAAATCAAAGAGAGAATTAAAAGAGGGAATCCCTGAACAGGAAGGTTTCCCTGCTTCTTCCCTGGTATATTTCTGGTAAGTGAGGGAGCAATGGGGACATAGAAAACTTTCAGCAGGAGAAGGAAGACAAGTAGCAGGAAGAACCGTGGGAGGCCACCACCCTGCAGTGCAGGAGCTGCTGGGGGGACAGCTCAGGAGGGTTGAGGGAGCCACTCGGTGTGGCTGGAACATCTCCACATTGGACCAAGTAGGGTTTTCCAGTCACCATACATGGCTGCAGAGCTAATGCATTTGCACATCTAGGGGTACTTGGTTGGGTAAAAGTGTACAATTTTCTGGGTACCCAATGACTCTGAGTGACACCAGATGCACCATCAGCACAAAGCAATAAACACATACTCCTTGCTCGTTTGCCATCTGTGCTCCCCTCCTTGACATTCCAAAGCTCACCTCTCTGATACCCCCTCCACCTGTCTGGTTGGAAACTGGCCAAGGCCTGGGACTCAGGACTCTTCCGAACCCCAAAGCCTCTTCACAATTCCAGAGGCCAAGAAACAAGACCATGGGCTACCCGTCCTTCCAGCTCCCTGTTATACACAGCTGAGTTGGAGCAAAGACCCCAGAGATCCAAATGAGGAAATGTCCAGGCACCCAGGGCTGTTGCCTGGCCAATACTGGCCAAGGTCCAAGCCAAAGGATATAAAGAAGCAGGCTTTCCATGGAGATGCACTCCATGCATTCCAAGGATTTGCACTCCTGCCCAGTTGACAAAAGCCCCAGGGTGTTAGCCTGGGGTGGGAGTACCAACTTTCTGTTTAGTCTGGCACTGATCTAACTGGCCTATGAGGACCAGCAAGCCTGCAAGTGTGGATTTCAAGGCCCCTGAGTACCCATGTTTATCTTCAGGCTCACATCCAGGAGCTCAGCAATGTGTCCATTTCAAAATAATAATTACAACAATAGTCTGTCTTCAGTAAGATGCAGGCTTTGGAATCCATGTCAAAGTACAGTAAAACAAAACACCCTAAGAGAAAACGATTTTGCCTAATGATTCTGGTGCATGAAGAATGGAATTTATCACAAGAATTCTCAGAAGCCATGTGGACCCCAAACACCTCAGTAAGAAGAGGATGTGAAGCCATTATAATGGGAAGAGATAATAGGAAACTGACTGGAGACTAATGTTTTGCAAAATTGGGTGTTTCAGCTGGTTCTGGTCATCAGACAATGGAAGGACCGGCATTTGGATTTTCAATTACCTCCAAAAGTTGAGGACTAGTTGAATAGATTTGGTTCCGGAAATGTCCCAATGAAGAAAGAAAAATGGAACAAAAGGCTTTGGCAGAGGCCAAGCATTCTCGCAGCTGCAGAAATGAAAGATGGATCCCAGAGCATCCCAGTCCACCCCCAGCCCAAACCCCAGGTGGAAGATGCACCAAGCAGAGCTGAACAACATAAGGCTCATAGCATAAGGCAATCACAAGCCCCCCCAGAGACTCCTTCTGTGGGCCACCCTATGCCCCGAGCATACCACCTCTGTCTCACTGAGAATGAGAAATACTGGAAATAGCCTTTCTGACTGGTGCCACTAGGCACCCAGCACCCAGGCACCTACTCATCAGCTTCCCTGCCTCCTTCTAGAAAAATGCCAACTTCTCAACCACATACTGACATTCCTGGCCAGAAAAGCCTTATTATTCCACCTGAACCAACGGGAAACAAAGCCAGTCAAGAAATTTGCCTATTGGGACTACAAAGCTTTGAATGTCATCAGTCATGTGGAAAATGTTGAGCCCAGCCTGGCAGAGTGCTCCAAGGCCTTCAAGCAAACAACAAAAGACTGCTGAGAGCTTTCAAGCCCACATGGAGGAGGACTTGCTAATCACAAAACCAGGCCCTGGCCTCCGCCGATGGCCCTAATGAGCACCAGGTGACCACGGACAAATGTGACCACACTGCCTTCGCGTTCGTCAAATCTGAGATTACTGCAAAGCCTGGAATGAATGAGTCTACAAACAAGAAAACCTATCTGTCCAGGAGCTGGAGAGAATAGGATGTGGAAAAGGCGGGGTGTAGTGCGGGTATCATCAATTACTTGTGGTTCTCAAAGAGCCAAGAATTATGCTTGGAAGTACAACTTCTGAGCATCTGGAGAAGTCTTTGGTCAGCATCCTCAGTCTTCTGGATAATATTAAAATCATCCAGACCATCCAAGCCAGGCCAGATGGAGGCAATACTGTGTAGTGTGGAAACTGGCCTCCTCTCTGCCCTCCGCCTGCTTCTTGCCCCTCTACCTAGGGGTCCAACCCTCACCCCACCACCACCACCAACCACCACCAAGAACAGCTTGGGGGTGTTCCCTTCTAGTCTTCTGAAATCTGTTCCTCAGAAAGGATTTGCTACAACTATCCTTGTACCAATTACAGGTCAAGTATTAACATATTTACATTGTAATGGGAATGAATGCCTTCAGATAAGGGGTTAAAATTCTCATGTGGAAACTGAGGAATTAGCTAAGAACAGAAGGAGGCAAGAGTCACAATGACATGGTGAATAATGATTTGGAGGAGGGAGGAGGGTGGAGGGACACCTGCCTGGCTCTGCCCTTCACTTCTGGTAGGGCCTTGGACAATGGCCTCCTCCATGTAAGGAAGGGCATGACTTAAGTGACTGGAATGGTCCTTTGATCTTGACCGGTCCACAGGTGATGGGCCAGCGGGAGCTCCTCATGAGCCCGAGAAGTAATCGGACATGTCCACGGAGATGTAGAGATGTGAGAGCTAGCCTGCTTCTCTAATCCCAAGAGCTGTGGCACTGCATCTGTGGAATAGCCTGTCACAATCTCCAGGAAAGCCAGCTGTGTGAATCCGCTGGGTCCTGGGTGATGGGGCACAAGGGTTCACCATCAGGGTACCCATGGGAGCATTTTGGGGTCATAGTGATGGCTTCATAGGACCTGGGCTGGGGCTTCTCTTGTGTCCCTAGAATGGCCCCTGGTACAGACGTGCCTTGGTTTTAACCCCCTGCAGGGGTAGCACTCACACTGCAGTTTAGACTTTGCCAGGATGCCCCTGGAGTTGTACAAGGTAGTGGTTCTGCCTTCTCCCTCCCCGGCAGTACTGTACGCATCAAAGTCCCGCAGTCCCCTGCAGACCTTCTCCTTGTCATGGGTCTTATTCCTTCTCCTCACCGCAGGAAGCTCATCAGCCCGGTCCCCATCTCTCTCTCTCTGAGCCTCTCCTCAAACGGGCCCAGGCACCCAGAAGTGTCCCATAACCCCGCTGGCCTGACCAGATGAGAAGTCAGACCACAAACCATTCCTTGTTATTCACTAATTTTGTGGGTCGATTTTTTTTTTTTCTTTTTTCATATGAGAGGTATTTGGGTGTCTGGGAAATAGTTTTTAAAATAACTTTTTATGGCTAATGAAGAATTTTAAAATGTCTTTTAGAACAAAATGCCTTTTTGAAGCCCAGTCCACAGAACATCCACACAATGGATACCCTGTTTATTTGCTACAAATTGTTTACTTTGCTACAGCTTGAATGAGAGAGAGGACTTTTTGTGCCTAGGGTTGCAGAGATGTCAGCCTCGAAAAGAATTCAAGTAACCTCAGCCATGTTCCATATACTCCACCTCAACTATGTGCTGTGGAATGATGTGTTTGGAGCAGCCTTCCATGGGCCCTGATTTGGCCCTGGGTCAGGTGTGGGTGGGAGGGTCTCTCATTACCTCTCTGTGTTTTAGACCCCAGCATGAAGGAAATGAATGCAGCAACTTGGGACTTCTGACCTGTAGAAAACACTTGGGTTTCACATGGGGATGGAAGGGCGGGGGTGTGGGAGGTAGAGAGGGGTGCTCCCTCCTCTCACAGCTTATTGTGGGAGTCCTCACCTTTAACCTCCCACACTCCCCACCCCCTGGGGTCTGGCATCATGAAAATACAGCCTTCCTGCCTCTGAAACGGGTGATCTACCTAGACTCCATCACCAGGCTAGTCCCATTTTTGCCTGATTCTCCCTACTCGCTGCCTGCTTTGGACTAAATTGTCACCTCTCAAAATCTGTATTTTGAAGCCCTACCCCCCTAGTGCCTCAGAATGTGACTGTATTTGACGACAGGGCCTTCCAAAGGTGTTTAAGTTAGAAGAGGCCTTTGGGGTGGCCCTAATACAATCAGACTGGTATCCTTATAAGAAAAGGAAATTTGAACACACAGAGAGACACCAGAGACACTCTCCAGCAGAGGAAGGATCACATGAGGTCAGGCATGATTTTTCCTTCATATAATCTGTTTTCTTTCCCCAAAGAAATCTTCCCTTTTTCAGGACTGGGGTTCTGTCTTTTCTCATCCCCGTGCCCTGTGAGCTGCTAGGCAAGCAGAGCTCACGCACTGAGCCTCTTTCATGCAGTAGGGTTTCCGGGGACACTGTGACCACATGTAATGATGGGTTACATTCTTCACCAACATCCTGGCCACTGATGTACATTCAATTTATTTGTCCTTGAAAACACTGGACGGTGACCACCTCTGAATTTAAACCTCCAATCTGATGCATTAGCATCTGCCCAAAATTTCTCCCAACCAACACGGGCTCAGATCCTGGCCACATACCATTTCTCTACCTTAGAAGCTCTACATGAAAGGTCCCTCCCACGGCTACAGATTCCTTGCCTGAGTTTCTCCTTTTGGACACATCTTTCAGTAAACACGTAAGGCCTGCAAAGTTAGCTCCCCACAGGAGCTATTTCGGATTCCTCTTCTGTATTAATGAGCTGGGGCAGTAAACACACAGCAAACGGCAATGCTAGAGATAAACCTACGGCATTATGTTTAATCGATGTTTTTCAACTTCTAATATATTCTCTCATGCCTGGCTGGTAATGTCATCACTAGGATTGTAGGGAAGGCTGTGGTCCTGAAAAGTGAGTTGTCTCCATTTAACACCATCTATGACTTCCATCTTTGATAACCACTTCCCTCCATGCCTGATGTTCTTCTTGCCACCAGCCTCAGGAAAGCAGCGTGCCCGCCCTCCCCGGAGCAGCCTCTCTGCCTGAAATCCTGGCAGTGTCTGTTCTCACCTCCAAGGACCTTCCTTTCAGACACTTCTTGGCCTCTCTGACCCACACAGGCTCCTTTCCAACATTACAAAATTGTCTTCTCCTGAGCCCACTGCCTTTCTCACAGCCAAGATTTTTCTTTTCATTTTTAATTTAATTTGATTTTTAAATTTTTATTGAGATATAATTGACATTACCTTGTGTACACTTAGGGTGTTGATTGGATACCTTTATATATTGCACCAAGATTACCCCTGTAGAGTAAGCTAGCACCTCTGTCACACATCACTATTTCTTGTTTCATGGTGGCAACAATGAAGACCTAGTCTCTTAGCAACCTAGGATGTTGAGAGGCAGCCCAGTGGACTCTCTATGCTGCGCATTAGGGGCCCAGGATCCACTTATTTACTTACTGCAAGTTGGTAGCCTTCAATAACATCTCTCCTGTTCCCCCTCCCACCCAGCACCATTCTACTCTCTGTTTTTATGAATTTATTTCTTTTAGATTCCACATATAAGTGAGATCATACTGTATTTGTCTTTCTGTCTGACTTATCTCACCACAATGCCCTCAAGGTCCATCCATGTTGTTGCAAATGGCAGGATGTTCTTCTTTCTCATGGCTGGATATTATTCCATTGTGTGTGTGTGTGTGTGTGTGTGTGTATCTCTCTCTCTCTCTCTCTCTCTCTATATATATATATATATATATATATATATGTATACACACACACACACACACACACACACACACACACACATACACACACACACACATTTCTTCACAGCTAGGATTCTTGACCACAGGTCTTCACCCACCACCACATCTTAGAGCCACCTGTTTGCTCCTGAACATCTGAGGTCTGACCGCCATCCCACCACTCCACCAAGGGAAACTCTCAGTCCTGAGGCCACAGAGAAGAGTCCCACCCTGGGGAGGGTGGTGAAGGAGCTCCACTCTGAGCTGGTGGGTTAGAGGCCAGGCTGGGCCAAGAGACCCGGCCTCGTGGGAGAATCACTGAGCTGCACGCAGTGGGTGTCTGGATGGTCCACACGGTGTCTGGGGGTTGGCCAACACAGGCAAGGCCTGCTGGCTACGGGAAATCCCTTCCTTCCTCTGTGCTCCTTACCTCTGCCACCCCATATCCACCCCCCTCGCTTTCCATCCCCTCCCAGTCTTCCCCACCCTCCTCCCAGACCCCTTCCCATGCCCAGTGGAACACCCACAGCCAGGCTGCACTGCCCTCAGACACTGATGGGTACCTCTAGATACGTAACTCAGTGGCCACTTTGCTATTCTGTCCTCACAGCTCCTCCCGGGGTTGGCGTTGTGACTGTCCTCAGTCCCATTTCATAGCTAAGGAAACTGAGTCCCTGTGAGCATAGACTCTACTGGTCCGGGTCTCCCTTTAAAAAGAAGCAGAGCCAGAACTCTCCTGCAAGGAGTCGGGCTCCACCGAGCATGTCCTGCCTCACTGCTATTGTCTGTTCCCCTCCTACATCCCCTCAACTGCATAGCCCTTGGGCAAACCAAGACTCCCCTACCCAAGCGAGCCCTGGACCAGAGGGGGCTTCCTCTTCCAGAGAGCCCCGAGCAGTCTGGAGAAGACCTTGACATTCATGGCTGAGGTCCCTGATCCAGGGGGCTAACTGCCTGGCCAGCCAAAGGCAGGGAAAGGAAGGGTGTCCCAGAGGATGTGTGTTGTGCTCTCTCCTGGATCCTACTCCATCCCTACTTTCTCCACACCCCCTAAGCCAGCTGTGCTCCAACCACCTCTCCTGCTGAGCTGTCACCATGGGAGAGGGACCCAGTGCTGGCTGGCAGAAGAAAGGAGAAGGAGCGGTTATGTGACAGACTCCGGGTGGATTGCCCAGGTTCAGTCCCAGCCCCTCTTACTCACTGTGTGGCTTAGGGCAAGTTACTGAACCTCTCTGTACCTCAGACTCCACATTCGTAAAATGGGGATGATAACAACACTTCCCTCTCGAGAAGGTTGTGAAGATGAGGCAGCACAGTATTAACACTGAATCAGCATTTGTTCTCATTATTTGCCTGATGATCCTAAGGAAATACCCTTTCTCTTGGAGGTAACATTTCAGTCAGAGGCTCTTAAAAGTGGGAGACACCCAAAAAGCTTAAGAAATACTCTCTAACTGTAGAATTTCAGTTATCCTGGGAGGCCATGGGTCTTTCCTTGCACCCTCCGAATAATACCACCAACACAGCTGCCTCTGTGTCCTGACCACCCCCATGGCCCAAGTCACAGCCACCAAGCTGGCTTGCACAAAGTGGGCAGTCAGCTCTCACCAACACTGACTTGAGGTTTTCATTTGTCAGATGTGTGTACAGGAAGTTCCTGTGCTGCTTAAATGAGCTCAGTGGAAGATATACCTGTGGAATAGTGACCATCACCCCAGAAAAGCAGTGAGGGAGGGACAGTTGCCCACAGTCTGGCTTGCTAGGCCTTGCATGACTTCTGGCCCCAGTGTGCGAGCAGAGCAGAGGGGAGCTGTGCAGAGTGAGAAGGAACAGCTCTGGAGCCCACCTCCCCTTTTTTGTGTGTGTGCTGTGCACAGTTGGACCTGTTACTAGTCCTAATCACTATGCTTTGTCTATTGATTCCACAGGTCCCAGCACCAAAGCATGAGGAATATCACTTTTCTGCTGGTGCTAAAGTCACACGGCCAAAAGAGTGAAGCAATCATCTGGAAAACAAAATTGTTTTTGTCTGAATGTGCCACTGGAGGCACTCTGAAAAACACAGTCTTCAGGTGATTATGGGACCTGGGCAAAGCCAGGCTCTCGCTTGAATTATCTGCATAATCACCTTAGTTCTCCAACTTGTCCATGCAGATGCGACCTATTGCCAGCTCACCTAAGTGAGCACATTCCGAGTCAGGCAAACATAGTAATGATGCCAATTTAATACAGGAAGAACTAGGCTCTACTGAGCATCTGGCTGCGCCAGTGGCCTGGGGTTTAGGGATTTGTGTTTAAGGACTTCCTTTGGCAATGGTTTTGATGAATGTTTTTATTGCTAGTTGTCCACAATAATCCTGGAAGGTTTAATTCTCACCTTGAGGATCATGGTCCCCAAACCAAGCTTGTCATCTTCAATGTCCTTCCCCTTGCTGAGAGATCCCCTGTCCCCTCACTGCTGGGGGTGTCCACAGCAGGCCTGTCCTGAGGTCAACCATCTGGGCTGGACTGACCAGACTGGACACCACCTTGCAAAGTCAGCGCATGTCCTCTGGGACACCCTTCCTTTCCCTGCCTTTGGCTGGACAGGCAGTTAGCCCCCTGGGGCATCCAGAGCATCAGAGCACATCTCCACCCCTAGCAAAGCCACAGTCAGGACCCCAGCAGGAAACAAGTGGCATGGCAAGATGGGGTCATTCAAAGAGGGGATAGTTACAGAGCTGTGGGCTGGCTGAGCAGAACCCCAGGGCTGGAGCAGGGACCAGGGGCCAGCAGCACTGGGGCCATCGTGGTCCCTCCATTCACTGGTCAGATCAGGGAAGGAGAAGCCCCAGAACATGGAACGTGAGGGTCACGCGGAGCAGGCCACCTGCAAGTAGCTGTGCAAAGTCACTTCACAGCAAGAGGCCAAGGTAGTCAGACCATGGTGCCATGCTACTGCCTCTGCTCTCGTGTTGGGCACCCAGTTAGCTGAACCCAAACAGAAGGCAGTGTGTCCACAACCCCATCCATGAACCCACACAGGTCAGGCCATCCGGCAGAGCAGGGGAGAGCAGGGGAGAGAGAAGGCATAGGGTGGACATGGCAGGATAAAGAGAAGATAGTCCATAAACATAGACGTCAAAGCTCAATTACAAAAAGGAAGTTCAGAACAGAATTTCGTTGGCTGTTGTAACCATGTCCTATATCCCAACACGAGTCAGTTGGTATAGAACCTAGAATCTGCTGCCTGACTAGGCTGAAATGATAACTTTGACTTTAGGTCTAATGAATTATCATGACCCTATGAAGACATATACTGTCTTGTATAACCACAGTAATTATAGAAATGAATAAAAATAAAAATAAGTGGAAAGGTACCAAAGAAAACAAATAAGTCCAGTATACAAATACTTTTATCATTGTTTTAAATGCACTTGTAACAAAGTATCATTATCATTGTGATAATATTCAAACAATTTTATGTAAAAGCAACCTTCATAGTAGGCTTGTGATTTTAATCAGATGACTAGGAAAATTTGATTAAAGAAGTTAATAATCAATGTTTAAATAGCAGAGAAATTTTTAAATTGGTAAGTTCCTAAGTTTTATGTTATTGGCTGGGTAAGTGGTATTCAAATTTTTTAGAAGAACAGTATTTAATAGGCTTATGAGATTAATAAATTGTGCATTGGACTAAGCACACGTACTACTGAGTGTTGTTCTTTAGGCTCAAAGCCCTTGGACATTCACAAAGTCATTCTCATGTTACTCTGGACCTAGTAACACAAGGCCCAACACAAGCCCCATCATGTCTGTGAACCTTTCATTTTTTCCTCTGCGGACTTCTCCTCTCCTAATCCTTTAGCTGCCAGACCCTCTTTTGGGTCTCGCTGTATAATGTAGTTCCGGCCCTCTTGAAATTTGGGGCATGCACGCCTCGACTCCCCAACCACACTGCCAACTCTTCGGGAGACGAGCCTTCTCCTGAACCAGTGATTGTTTTTCCCATTCTCCATTTCTCCAAGCCCAGTGCTAGACACATATTAGGTACTCAATACATGCTTGTTATCTGGTTGTTTTTATCATGCATGGAATGATTATATTACACCAGATATTCTGAGAAACAAAATCAGAGTTTTTGTCAAGGAAGGAGGAATAGAGAACCTAGATATGGCCAGCTTGAGTATTTAGCAATGGGAATGTTTTAAGTTACAGAATAACTTAAAAATACTTTCTCAATTCTAGAATGACCTCTGTACCCTGTCCCCCCTTCACCATCAGTTCATACACAAACACCCTTCCAGCACTGTGGATTTTCTAGGTTCTGCAGTTCTCTAGGGGCGGAGGACACAACCTCTTCTTTTGAGGAGGCTCAACCCTTGTTAACAGAATTCACCTATGAAGAAATTGTCTGACGAGTACCTGCCGTGTGCCCAGCACTCTGCTCAGTCCTGGGAGTGCAGCAGTGGGCGGGGCCAAACCTCTGTGCCCTCAGAAGGTCTTGGTCTGCTGGATGGCTCGCAAAACAACAGACCAAGCTGTACGTGCTCAGTAAGATGGGAGTGACAGTAGGAGCTCTAGGACCTGGGAAGGAGACTGAGGGACAAAGTGGTCAGGCAGGGTGGCAGCATAGACCTCAAGCGAGTCAAGGGGGTGGAGGTGGGGGATGGACTTGTTCTGCTGGGTGACCGATAATGAGAGAGGTAGAAATTGATTTCTGTTTTGGCCCTGTTCCATGTGAGGCACCGTCACATCGTGGGTACCCGAGAGCAGAACTACACAGAGGTGGCTCCAGCAGGCCAGCACTGAAGGAGGACAGCCTCAGGAAGTCCGGGGGGTCAGTGGCCTGTGAAGGGTGGAGAGGAGATCCATGGGGAGCACCATAACAGTGTGGCATGTTGTAAGTCGTGTTTTCCATTCCAGACATTCCTTTCTGCTCACCAGCTACTTCTATTCTATAAATTGGGCCATTCCAAAGTTCGGATTTTTAAATCTGATTTGGCCAAAGGGTTTGGAGGTATGTGATGGTAGGGGTGGGGCAGGGAGTGGGAACAGGAATGACAGAAATGCCCAAGAGGCACTGGGACTCCATGAGCAAGGTTCTGCTCCTCTTGAGGAAGAACTACTTCGCACGAGGATTCC
Source organism: Manis pentadactyla (assembly GCF_030020395.1). Classification (NCBI taxonomy): domain Eukaryota; kingdom Metazoa; phylum Chordata; class Mammalia; order Pholidota; family Manidae; genus Manis; species Manis pentadactyla. Next base: position 186,877,560 of record NC_080019.1, on the reverse strand, counting down.
TGGAAGTGGACAAGCCTAATAGAGCGCCTCCACACCAAGCATGAGCCCTGGGGAAGCAAAACTGGGGCCATATCACCAGGCAGATGGCCCAGTCACATGTCACCGTTTCCCTGCACGCACCTCAGTGCTGAGAGTAGCTGGGTGTTTCCCACATGCAGCACAGGAGTAAAGAGAGAACCAGCTCTGACAAGAGCTGAGGGGTCCCCAGGAGGACACTGTGGTGACACACACTGCTGAGGATGGGGACCTGAATAACAGAAGCCTGGGGGTGTGCCAGTGAGCATACAAGGTAACGAGTGGCAACCAGCTGCCAGCCCCCACCCACACCCACACTGACTCCCAGAATCCCAGGGGAACAGGAGATCAGGGCGGGGGCAGGGCTGGCGATGACCCTGAGTTCGTGGACATTTCAGTGTCAGTTTCTACTGTCTCGCACAATAAGAGCTTGAAACAGAATATAAAATCAGTTATTTTAAAAGCTAAAATAAATGAACATCTCTGAGTTCATGGTCTGAGATTTTTGCCACACATTTAAGACCAAAAGGAAAAGTACAGACCATGAAATGGACATACGAAGGCAGGACAAAAACCAAGAGCAAGAGGGACGAGAGTCACCGATGTCGGGGGGAAGGAGACCCACAGACTAGGGGCGTGCGGGGCGGGGCGCAGCACCAAAGCCTGAAGAGCCAGGCCGAGCCACGGTTTCCATAGGTACAAGAAATGAGGCGCTGGGCTTTGAAGGGGCAGAGGCCGCATGTACAGTGCGTCTCCTAATTTTACCAGCTGTCCCTGTCTGCAGCACCTAGTGCAACTTGAACTTGAGGAGACACCGGCGCATGCACTCTTCGGGGAGGCCCCCACTCTCCAGTGGGAAGACAGCCGCTCCTGCTCACAGGCCACTCCGCCCCTCTTTGGGCCTGATACAAGGCTCATTGTCAGCAAGTTTGACCAGACTCAGAATATATAGTGAAAATCAAACATGAAGAGGATTTGGCCCAGTTTTAAGGCCCCAGAGAACTTCCAGTCAACAGGACCCACCCCCCACAACCAGGAGGGGGCGCTGCCCAAACACAGGGCTCTAAAACGGAAGGTGCCAGGGGAGTCAGGCAAGCTTGGGGAAATCGTGGATCCCCCACTCTGGCCGGAACGGGTCATTGTGCTGCAGGCCAGTGACTACACTCAAGACCAGTGTCAGTAAGACACCCACTGATTATCTGTATAACTTGGGCAAATCACTTTTCTGGGTCTCCCTTTCCTCCTCTGTAAAGGAGGCAGTCGCCTTCTTGGAGGCTTCTGCTCCTCCAGCCCTTTTCAGGGCTTCATCATTGCCTATTGGTGTATTATTGTTAAACCCAAAGTATCACAAGTGTTGATCTGCCAAACCATAAGGACACGTTTCCTAGCTGGTGTGTGCTGGTGAAGTGAGCACCCCTGCACACTGTTGATGAGAATGTAATTCTAGAGGACAGTTTGGCAGGAAGTATTAAAGCCTTGACAAAACTGTACCTTTGACTCGGTGATCCCATTTCTAGACATTTCTCCAGGTAACAATCATGGACACGTGAAAAGATACATAGGCAAGGATGGGTGTTCGTTGCTATGTCATAGATAATAGCAGAAAACTGGAAACAACCTAAATGTCAAACAATAAGAGATGATCACCAAAATTATGATATATTCATACAACAGAATACCATATATAAAATTATACTGTAGATGAATATTAGTGACACAGGGAAAGGTGTATATTAGGATGCAGGACAGCGATTCCAATTAGATTTGATCTTTGGGACATTATTTGTTCCATTTATAAGAATAAGGAGTAAAGGAGAAGGATATTTCAAAAGACTTACAATGTTATTTTCTAGATGTGAGAATAGAGGTCATTTTTATTTTCTTCTTTGTGCTTCTTTGTGTTTTCTGAGTTTTCTGCAGTGACTATGAACTGTGTTTATAATGATGTTTTTAAATTTATATATTTATTTTTTTAAGTTATGTATTTTTATAGAGGGCATTTTGCACCCAGCTGCTGTTCATATTCTGATACTAATTAATCTCTCAGAAATATGTCACTAAATACTTTAACGACAAAGAGTCTTTGTCCCTGCCCAGCTCTGAACCTTTTGGAGTGTGGTTTTAATGGATGTTGGGGAAATTTAGGTGGGTTTTTGGTCAGTGGTTGGAATGTTTTTGTGTGGAAAGGTGAGAGTAGCTGGAGGTAGGTGCTTGAAGAACGGGGTGGAAAGAGTCCAGTGGTAACTTGCTCTCTTTTTCTTCCCCCTCTGTAAGGTAAACAGCCCACAGACAAGTTCAGCTTAAATATTTGCCAGCTCCACCAACAAAGACCAGAGTGGATGTCTGTCCACAGGGATCATGTAGCCACAGATGCCTTTGCAGGCAAAATAAAAAAGCACTGCTTCTACCTGCCAACCACGGAAGGAGCTCCCCTCTCCAGCAGCTTGTCAGCTTTCCTAGCTTCTGAGGACATGCGGTGTTTACTCCACTGCTTTCTGTTGGTTACTGGCAAATCAGCAAGGCCAGTCCTGACTCAAGGGGAGAGGAGTTAGACCCCGTCCCTGTGGCAGCGTGGCAGGCGTATGCAGGATGTACCATGTTTTACATCTGTCCCGGGCAAGGCCTTCTGGCAGGAAAGAGTTGATATCTGTCGAGATGTGGCTATGTTGGCCTGGCATTACCAGATCTTCTCATTTTTTCAGGCATGGCCTGCAAAAATCTTAATTTTATCTGAAATCTCTTGCATTTTTTAATGTTGGCAACAAATTCCAAGCATATTAAGAACAGTTCAAAGCCACTGCCCAGTGTCACTTCTTCCATAACGTTTCCCCCACCTCCTTATGAGAGTGCCTGCCCCTTCAGTAAATGGTAGCATTCTTATTTATTTACCCTGAGAAAAAACAAGTTTCCAAGCTTTGGTATGGAATGGGGGAAAACGTGAGACACAGAGCCTTAGAAAGGGACAATGCCAATGGGGAGAGGAAGATGAAGATGGTCCTGGAAAGGAAACCAGGGCAAGACCGGGGTTCTAGAGGGGGAACCATGACAAGACGGGTGGAGGTCATCCTGGCGAGAGAGAAGCCAGTCCTCTCTTCTGAAGGGAAGGAGGAGAGGAGGGGGAGAGAACATGGGCTGGTTCGTCCGTGTGAGACAGCACTGCTGAGTGCGGGTTATGCACTGGGCTGGCTCGGGCACTCTTCTAGGACTAGGGGCATCGGCGAGCTCAGCCAGCATCCTCTGGGGCCCTTTCCTCCCAGTGGGCTGCCCTGTCTTCTTTGTGGGGCCCAGGCATGTGCTGAGAGTGAGATGGGAGGTGGTGAGGGCCCCAAAGCCCAGGGGAGCCCCAGGGCAGGATGCACACCGTGGGCAGCATGCTGGGAGGTTTCTGGAACTGGCCCACAGCTCTGCAGGGATTTCCAGGCATGGCCTTGCAGGCAGGCACCCAGAAGCAGGGTCCTTCTGACACTTAAGAGCAGGGACAGAGGAACACTCAACTGATCCTGGGTTGCAGATGGGGCAGAGGAAAGCCAATGGAGTGAGTTTGAGTGGCCTTTAAACAGTGTCGCTCCTGGAGAGGCCAGTGGAGCCCAGGGTGGGAAAAGAGGCTTGGGGGGGCACAGTCTGGGGGAACAGCTATGTCTGAACACAGAGGCCATGCCCAGCCACCAGTCCTGCCATGGGCTAGCATCCTGCCTATACCGCTGGCTGGCTGAATGACAGGTCCCCTACTAGTGAGATGATGTGGACCTGGACTGCTAAGAAAAGAACTCCACAAATAGCCAAATTGCACCTTAAGAAAATGGTACAGAATTGATGATGCCAACCAACTCTTCCTTAAACAGAGTAATAAAAGATGTGACTTTTGTAGTTACTCCAGTTATTAAGGATCTGAAGGGAAATTAACAGCTGCAACTCAACTGGGCAGCATATATTCCTGAATATTCCATAGCCATATAACAACCAAGGGCTTTATTGAAACTCCTGTTGTTTTTTTAAGATCTGAGCTGTAAGAACTAGGATGTAACAGAACAAGCAAAGATTCACAGGGAAGATTCTGGAATCCATCAGTGAGTAAAAAAAGGCTCAACATATACTAAAACCCAAAAGCAAAAGAACAATGTTTCTGAGCTTACAGATAATGGATGATCAAATCAGCTCTCTATTGGCTTCTTTATGTAAGAGTCGTCAGGGAACTTGAAGTTTTCTGTGAAATGAGGCATACCTTCCCAAATTTCATTTCCAAACTTAAGTTTGAACCTGGAATATAATTAAATTCCTCACTTACCATGCTATGCATCTGTTGGAAGAAAATTTGAAACAAATTTTCTATTGTACAGCAAAATCAATGCCAATTCATCCCGATGTTTCTAATCAACATGTCTTATTTTCTTGTCTGTTCCCATAACTTACAATTATTTGTGTTACTTTCCAAACAAACCCCTCTGTCCTTCTCCTTAGTGTCTCCTTCTGGCTTGCAATTTATATACATGGAAGTCGTTTGAGGCAGGAGATCGTTCATCTATTACTAAGCAATTCTTCGGGTCTTCAAGACCCCTTGCTATTTTAAAACACAGAGCTCTGTCTCTTGGGCTCTAATAGGTCATAAAATATTTTAAAGAAAAGGTTACATTCTTAATTAGGAAGTAAACAGAGCCATACAGTTTCCTAATTCGGACTTTGAGAAAACAAACCATCCTCTTAGGGCCACCACTGTTCCCTGCTAAAATAATTTCCACAAATGCTGGAAGACTAAAATATTTGATTCCTGCTCAGAAACACCATCCAATAATTTGACATTGGCACACTCCCACCTGGGCCTTTAGCACGAGGCTGCCTCTTACCCAGCCCTGACATTACCCCACTCTTGATCCCTTTGGGGCTGTTTAAAATATATGGGCATATTTTCAGCTTGAAAATATTAAAAACACTTCCAATACGTTTTTACAATTATTGAGGTTAGAGTCTTGGAGCTAACTTCTCAAGTGGGCGTCAGACCAGGAGATTCTTGAGAAACCAGCCAGTCCTCATGCACCTGAAATGCTGGGGGCAGAGTTGGAGCTGATACTAAAGTTTAGGTCCATAGCAGTCCCACGCCAAAACCGACCTGTTTGCCTTCATCTCTCCCTTGGTCGGAACGGTGTAAGTTCAAGGGGTAGCAGTGCAAGGGCTAAGGAGCCAGGAAGTGTCCACTGCTCTGAGCAATTATGTAGCTGGATGAAAAGACAGCAGAAAGACTCAGAAAATCATTCACGTGGAGTTAATATATTGCATACTAGTGAACGGGGTCAGCATCTGTTTTCCTCTGGCGATAGGGGACTCAGGGGGTAAGAACTGGTAATATACCTTCCTGATACCATTTTCCCAGGGCTGAGTGGAGAAATGTAATTTTGTGGTTTTGCAGGCCATTCCACACCACTGCTTCGTGGCAAACAGAGAAGTGCTCCCCTGCAGCACTCGTGTTCATATCCCACTGGACTGAGTTTCCGCAACCACACGGGAAAGCCCCGCAAACTCGTGAGATGCTCACGGCCCTTAGGTTTTCATGTCATCTGCGGTGGTTCTCCGCTGTATCTCCAAAAACGGTAAGGGGTGTTGTGAAGTCCCTCGACCGAAACTGGGTTTAATTCACGCTAGTCAAAAACAAATAAGCAGACAGCCATTGGGTGGTCGGTGAGGAGAGGTTGTGAATGAACTGTTTGCCCTTGTAGGTGGTCAACCCAAATTTGGGTTGATTTAGGAAATGTAGGGAACTACCATCTGAAGATTGACTGTGGGGACGTTAGGATTTACTTGGGAAGTGTCAGGATTGGAAAATGGATTGACAACAGAAAGACGGCAGATGGGATCTGGGAAGGAGGACTGGGATCTGGGAGGAAGGCTGTGTGCTGGAAGCCGCAGCACGAATGGCTCTGCAGTTACACTGCAACAGGTGGAGACAGGCAGTGGGCTTTAGGAAGAGAATACCCCCCAAAGATGAGGCCGTGGGGAGGGGGAGCTGCGAGGAGAGTGTTAAAGGACACTGACACCACCCTCTCCTGATTCAGGCCACCCAAAGACCTTGGAAAAAGAGCAAAGCTTGGTCAGTTCCCCCAAAACGTGGAACAATTAAGCCATCTCTTCCCCCTTCCTTTCCACTTTATTTTCTTCTGCATTCAAAGATTGTTGGAAGTGATTTCTAAAGGGAAGTTTTAAGAAGCTCTTTAATGCATTAAATGTAATTTCAGTAAAATCTAATGTGAAATAAAGCCATTTTATCAAAGAAGACAAAGACAACACAATTACCGACACTTGGCTTGGTTTGGAGTCTGATGGGTGAGGCTGTGGGCAAGTGGATGTCCCACCAGGACATACCCATAAGGCAGGGCAGTTGCTGCCTATTCTGATTGGTTGATACAGTCATTAAATATTTTTGTTCTTGCTATTGATGTCTTCACAATCTCTTTGACAGTGATGAGGCTGAAAACAAACAAAATAAACTGAAGGACATTTCAGTTCCAGACGTTGAGTTGGAATCCCTATTCCACTATTAACAGGGGGAACTTGAGCTTCACTTTCCTCTCGTTCCCTTCCTCTTATCCACAGTGACACATAACATCTCAGGTAACTCCAACAACGTCGGCTAATAACCCCTCAGCTGGAGTGCCAGTACCCTCTCTTGTCCAGTGGTCACTTTCTAAGCGCTGAATAAGTAACCAACCAATAAACATCAATCTCATGGGGGCGTCTCCAGAGGCCTTTACCCTTAAGATAAACTTTCCTGCATCAGCATTTGGGTCCCTTTGTCATTCTACATTGGCACTGACATTGCCAAGGCATTGCTACTCTCATGAAATATACAATGACCTTAACAAGGAGATAATGTGTCTTCCTCTTGTGGCTGTTGTGGTATCAGTTCTAAACCAGGCATCCAGTTCCCCTTTGTGTCCTTTCAAGTCTAATAAGGATTGCTTATCAATTATTACTACCCCCTGGAATCAGGGGGCTCCTTGGTCTCCAAGCCCAGAGAAACAGTCCCTTCCTGAGATGGGCCAAGCTCTGTGTTGTCAGGTGAGTTTCTTCCATAAAAGCAAAGACAATTTTTAAAGTTCAATCCCCTAGCCCACTAGTATTTTAAGTTGATTTCCCCATGTGATACTCACATGTTTACATTTGTGTAAAAAGCCCTTTATATTTAGATATAAACACTTACAACTTCAAGATAGCTGTTTTCACATCTTGAAGAATATTCCTGTGAAAGAGGCACTTGATTTAACCTTTGTTGCTCCAGAAACTAAAAATAGGACTAACTGGTGGAGTCTGTAAGAACAGATTTCTTCTAAAAGATGAGGAATTTCCCTTAGTAGTTGGAGCTGCTGCAAATGGAACCACTTGCTGTAGGGTAGTGCAGCTGGTGACTGGCACTTAAGAAGACACCCTTAACACTGGACTTCCAGGGACTGGAGGCCATTCATGGGGGAAGTGAAGAGGGGGCTTGGCACCCAATAATCACTACAGTTCCTTCCAACTCAGAAGCCAGTGGTGCTCCCAACCTTGAGGAGTCCATTTATGCTAGCAGGAAGTTTGGCCCACTCTCTATAACACAGCAAAATTCAATACAATACTCTCCTTCATCTCTCCTTCATTGGCTCAAGTCTGCTTTTATTTCTCTTACAGAGTTTTATAGTTTCTGATTTTATTTGTATACATACTAGGTTTTATGTCTGATTTGGTGTCTGCTTTCTGACATTGAAAGTTACAGGAAAATAAAGGAATAACTTAAACTTCCATATTCCCACAATTTAGAATTAACGAATGTTAACATTTTTTGTCATATCTGCTTCTTGTCAACTTTTAGGAAGAAAAGAAGAAAGGATGGGATGGAGGGAAGAGAGGGAAGAAGGGATGAGTCAAGGAGAGATATTAGTTCTTGTCCCCTAAACTACCAACCCCTCACCCATTCCTCTCCACCTCCTCCAGAAACCATGTATCATTCCATTTCTGTAAAACATTTTTTTCTAGCTACATATGCATCTATTAAAACACACATACACATACATGGTTTTCCTTTAAAAATATGTAAGTATACTATGTGTATGTATCCCATCCATCTGCATCTGGCTTTTTCACACTTTACCTTATGTTTTTAACATCTATTGATGCTCATAAGTATCAATTATTTTTAATTGCTGTATGATATTTCATCATGGGAGAATACCAAATTTTATTTATTTATTCTTGTATTGAGGGATGTTTCAGCCATTTCCTTTTTTTCCGATCACAACCAATGCTGTGACAGACACCACTGTGTATAGGATGCTTATGAAACTATGCAGAGGTGGTCTACTGTATATTCCAAAGCATCATTTTAGGACATGGGGTAAGCACATTTTCCTAGACGCCACCAAATTCTGTCCAAGATGCCTTTAACCAATTCATATTTCCAGCAACAATTCACCATTTCCCCTACAAACTTGCCAACAATTGAAATAGCCTGACTACTTAATTTGATGAATACAATGAGTGGCAAATGGTCTCTGTTCTTTTTATTTGCCCTTTCTGAGTTTGAACATTTTTTTGGTTTTTGCTTATTAATTGGCCATTCATAATTCTTCTTTGGACCATAAATTTTTTGTGTACTTTTATTTTTCTTATTATATGTTTTGTATACTAATTCCTAATCTATTAAATACATCTCCCCGTCTGTTTTTTAATCTTTTGCCAACAGAATTTTATACGTTTTTCTGTACAGAATTTTAAAATTTGAAGTGGTTGACTATATCTATCTTTTTCTTTGTTTAGGTTTTATAAATATTCTTTTTGAAGGTTTTCTTTATTCAAAGGTCATGTAGATATTGTCTTTTGTTCAATAGTTTTTTCAATCTGATGTATGTATGAAGTATATGGTGTGAGGTAGGGATCCAGTTGTACTTACACTGCCCTCTCCTGACACTTGGTGATTTTTCAAGGGTTATTCCTGCCTCTCCAGAGCTGGTCTGTCCTTATCTTAGTTTAATAGTTCCTGCAAAACATTTCCTTATGGGCCAGAAGGTGACAAAATGATACAGTTATAGTTGATTCACACTATGGTGTACTTCAAGTTATAGAGAATAATCTTGGCATGTCACTACCATAGCATGTACAATATTACCTGCTTGGCTGGCACAGACCCACTCTCCCATGTACCTACTATAGATGTTACAGGCTGCAATATATCTCTCCCAAATTCATATACTGAAGCCCTTACCCCCAGAATCTGGAGATATGACTAGAAATGTGGCCTTTAAAAAGGCAATTAAGTTAAAATTAACTTTTAGGTAATTTTAGAGTGGGTTCTAATCCAATCTGACTGATGTCCTTATAAGAAGAGGAAATTTGGACACAAGGAGACACCAGGGACGTGCATGCACGGAGAAAAGACCATGTGAGGACACCGCAGGAAGACAGCCAGCTGCAAGCCAAGGAGAGGGACCTCAGGAGAAGCCAGACCCACTGACAGCCTGCTCTTGGACTTCCAGCCTCTAGAACTATGAGAAATAAGTTCCTGTTGTTTAAGCCACCCAGTCTGTGGTATTTGGTTTTGGCAGTCCTAGAAATCTAACAGAGTGGGATAATCTCCAACAAATATGGATGAAGATGCTTATAGTCAGATACAGATAAACCTCTCAATGTGGATGTTTCACTTAGCGTAGTGAGAAATATGTGTACAATTCATACTCTAGGCTCATTCACCCACACAAAGGAAGGAAGCCAGGGAAACTGTGGAGGGCCTTATGGAGCCATTAATTTATTTGTCATAAGTCAGTCCTTTTTCAACCTGGTAGGCTGATCTGACCCATCACAATAGGTTGTATTAGTTTTGTACTGCTACTGAAACAAATGAACACAAACATAGTGGCTTAAAAATATATTATCCTTACAGTTCTGGGGGGTCAGGAATCCTAAAATAGGGGTGTTGGCAAGGCTGTACTCCTTCGGAAGGCTACAGAAGAGAACTCTTTCCTTACCTTTTCTAGCTTCTAGAGGGCACCTGGGCTCCCTGGTTTGTAGCCCCCTCCTCCCTCCCAAAGTGCAGCACTCCAGTATTTGCTTCTGTCCTCACATCTTTTCAGACACTGACCTTCCTGCATCCTTTGTAATATACTGGGCTGGATAATCCAGGATAATCTCCTCATCTCAAAATCCTACATTTAATCACATCTGCACAGACTGTTTTGCCATGTAAGGTAACAGACCCACAGGTTCAAGGGATTAGGACGTGAACATCTTTGGGGGCCATCATTCTGCCTACCACAGTTGCAAAACAGTGCAGTAAAATAACTTTAAAAGGAAATAATTCTATTAGGTTCCAAAGTAGAGGATTTTAAAAGACGGAAAGTAATGAAAGCCACCCTGCTTCTTAACTTAACAGAAGAGCCTTTAAATTAATTTTTTTAACAGTTCTATTAATACCAGAAGTTTCTCAAAAGAGTTTTTAAGTCCTCGTTAAACTTAAAGGTGTTGTTTTGGTTAATTTTTTGTTTGGTTTGAGCCCTCTGCCGAACTTTTTTTCCACAGTAAATTGGATTCCATCTGCCAACGTGCAAAGGGGCCTGTTTCCACTTAGGAGACCTCTCCCATGTGCAGCCTAGAGGCAGGAGTGTCCTGGACTACTGAAAACGCCATCCTACTGCTGAGTTCTCCAGGCAGCTTATGCAACACAGGGAATCAGGCTCCAAGTCAGAAGGGCAAAGAGAAACAGGCGCTCCTCCGGCCCAACGTGATTCACTTCCTTCACTGCTGCTGTCTTTGACCCTCTCAGGCAGCTGCAGGCAGCACGTTCTTGCCCCCCAAGACCTCCAGTGCCACATGGGGGAAGTAAGTGTCATCCACTGACAGCGCTAAATTACAACTTGCCTAGAGCAAGGAAGACACGCGGGTATGAACGCTGCCTGCAGGCAGATGGAGAGGAACACACGTGTGCACTTGCCAGAACCCATCCTGGGAGTTTCAGATACAGACAGAGCCCCACCACTCGCAGCTGAGTGATGGAGGAGGGAGGGCTGATTGTTCTGGAAGGCTGTTGCGTTCCCAAGGGAACATGTGTTGGAACAATGACCTCCGGAGGCTATCGACTGAACATGTTTATTGGCAGTTTCTGCTCATATTCCAGAATGGAAAGCTGCCTTCATCATCTATCTGCGTGTATCTATGAGACATGAACTCCAAATGTGCACACATATGCAACTGTGCATGTGTGAGCCTGGCATGTGTGCATCACTGATGCCTGTCGGTCTGTCTGCACCTGTGTTTGCTCTTGTATATGCTATTGCATGTCTGTGCAAGTACTGCTTTTACTATGAATCAACAGAGGCCAGAGGTGGGATCTTGCAACTGCCCTTCTAGCCTCTCCTGGCTCACTTTGTGCTCCCAGGGGCGCAGGCTTCTGCCCAACACATCAGCCAACCAGAAAGCCACCCCTGAAATTCTTGGGAAGGCAGAAGATGCCAGACAGCCTGAAGTCCTCTCTAATTCCCCTGCCATCCATCTACAGAGGCTTGCGGGGGAAGCTCCTCATCTCACTGCACATTCCTCAAGCCTAAGATGCCATTGCCCAGGCCTCCCTTCCATGGCCTAAGATCACTTCCCCAGCCAGGGAGGGACATGCAGAGGAGCAGGCACTTAGGCCTAGGCTCTGTGTGTGACATCAGATGGTTGTTTTCTTGGAGGGTAACAGCTGTTCTGAAGAACAACTGAAGTATGAACTCATGACATCCTGCAGTCTCTTTTTAATTTTTTTGAGTTAATAAATTTTAGTTTTTAGAGCAGTTTTAGGTTCACAGTACAATTGAGCAGAAAGTTCAGAGAATTCCCATATACCCGCTGTCCCTACTCCTTCCCCAACTCATAGCATCCCCCACTATCAACATCTTGCCCCAGACTGGCACATGTACGATGATGAACTGCCATCAATACATCGTTATCATCCAGACTTCATAGTTCACATTACCAGTCACTCCTGGTCTTGCAACTTCTATGGGTTTTGACAAATGTATAATGAGATGTACCCACCATGTGTCACTGCCCTTAAAACCCTGTATCCCACCTATTTATCACCATGACAGCCTCTTACCCCAAGCCCTGGTATCCCCTGACCATTTACTATCTCCATAGTTTCACCTTTTCCAGAATGTCACATAGTTGGAAACACACAGTATGTAGCCTTTTCAGATTGGTGTCTTCCACTTAATAATATGCATTTAAGGTTCCTACATGTCTTTTCATAGCGTGATAGCTCACTTATTTTTATTGCTGAATAATATTCCATTGTCTGGATGTACCGCAGTTTATTTATCCACTCACCTACTGAAGGACACCTTGATTGTTTCCAGGTTCTGGCAATTATGAATAAAGCCACTATAAACATTTGGGTGCAGGCTTTTGTGTGGACATCAGTTTTCAGATCCTTTGGGTAAACACCAAGGAGCTTGACTGCTCATTTGTAAGGTAAGAATATGTTTATTTTTATAAGAAACTTCCAAAGTGTGCAGATTCTTTAAATTCAGCATTCCTGCTTAACTTTATTTTTCACAAAGCCCTTTATTAATGTGCAGTAGGCACTTGAAATCCTCATGGGATGGCACTCTTGATTCTTCCAGAATTCCCCAACTCAAGAATGTGGAAAATTTGTACAGGCTCCTGGCATCTTCCCGAATCACATCTCCACTGGGAGTTCAGTGTTTCCTGTGCATCTAGGCACACCACAATCTAACTGCCCCTTCAGCTTTCACAAAACTTCTAGCTTTACTTGGTGATCATTTTCACACACAAAAAAATTCCTTGTTGTTTTATAATTTCAAAATACTTGGCAGTGTAAGTCAGGAAGAGGAGACCAACACACTGCCCTGGGATGGGGATGCTGGTGGTAGGCTAGGCACACTCATCTCATGCAGCCAAATGGCTTGTTACCAATACAGACCTCATGGCATAAGCGGTTCCTATTTGTGCCTTAGCAAATGGCAGATTGCAACTTGATGTGGCCTTCTGAGTCACACAGGGAAACACAAAACTTCAAATGATAGGCCCACAAATTCCATACAGTACCTTTTTTAAAAAGTCCTATAAAAAAGCTTCATATTATCTAGTCGAATCTGAGAAACATTTCATTAGCCTGTCTCAAATTGCACAGTAGCATAATGACACTATAGCACTAAGAATGCTGAGAACAATGTAAAATCACCAATCCATTCATTTAAAAAAAATTTATTGAGTCCTGGTTCTGTTGGCTTCTCCATTTGGAAATGAGGAAGTGGAAATAGGAAGTAGTTACCTGCTGGAGTCCCTGGCGCCACTTAAAATTGCTGGAGATGATACTAATTAAAATAGTTACTTTAAAGCACAATTGAATTGGCTTCAGAACAAGGGATTTCTAAGAGGTCAGAAACCTTGAGAAAGTGTGAATCCAGAAAGGAGAGCTAATTCTGGAGGCAGCAGTTGTCTGTGGGGCCTGGGCCGGTTCTTGGTGGTCCAACCCAGGTTTTAATGGGTCACGCAGGCATCAGGGACACAGGATGAAGACATGACTGGGGAACCCTGCCCATAAAGCCAAGACTACTGAAGGGCAACACCCCAAAGACCTGAACCAGAGAAAAAAGAACTGCTCCTTAAAGGGCCCAAAAAAGGACTTTCCTGGCTCTGGGAAGAGCAAGAAAGAAAAACATCCCCTGAGAATTTCTAATAGGAAGCCAAAATTCATACTACTTGAGTAGCTCTAAAGCCAGCAATTTAAAGTGATACCAGGTTGGGACTATTCCCAGGCATCTGACAGAAACAAATGCAATACCTCTAAGAATTATCACAGATAAACTTTTAAGGATTCTGAGCTCAGGATCCAAATTTACCAAAACTCATTTAAAAATGAGCCACAGGAATGAAAAATTAAGGGACATCATAAACCACAGAATCAGACCTGCAAAGATTACAGGTATTGGAAATAGCAGTACAGAATATGAAGTCAGTTTTTGTAAAGATACTTAAAGAAATAAATGAGGGGATTGAATATATGATAAAGATATAAGAGCTATTAAAATACATCAGGCAGATTTGGTAAGGAGCCAAAAAGTACTGCTACAAACCAAAAACAGAGAAACAGAAGTAGGAAATATAAAAGTTACTAAGAGGCATGGAGGATAAAGGGAGGAGGATAAAGGGGAGAGATCTAACATATTATCAGATCAGAGTTTCATGAATAGGTAATAGAAACAATATGGAAGGGGCAATATTTGAAAAGATAATAACCATGAATTTTACAGAACCAATAAAAGATATCAATTACCAGATTCAGAAAACCCAAAGAACACCAAATCAGATCAATAAAAAAAAATCCTCACTTAGATACACTGGTAGTGAAACTGCAACAAGGGTCAGCAAACGATGGCCATGGGCCAAATCCTACCTGCTACCTAAATAACATTTTATGGGAACATGGCCGCCCTATTTATTTACACATTGTTATGGCTGCTTTTGTGCAACAATGGCAGAGTTGAGTAGTTGCAAGAGAGACTGCATGGCCCACAAAAGTAGGAATATTTAGTATATGACCCTTCCCTCAAAACAACGGCCTACCCCTGTGGCAGAACATCAAAGCAAAGAGAAGCTATTAAGTGATTATTCACATTTATGGTGAATTAGCAGCACAGCTAGGACTTTATCTCGGATCTCTTACCCAGTTGTTCTCCAAGCTGGTCCCAGGACAAAAGACCAGCAGCACTTACATCACCTGGGAACTTGTTAAAAATGTAACTTCTGGAGACCCACAGGTCTTCCGAAAGGTCCAGATGCATGCCAAAGCTTAAGAACCACGGCTCTTGACTAAGGTAGTAAACCAGGGGTTCTCAACCCTGGCTGTACATTAGAATCGCCATGGGAGTTTGTAAAAAAAAAAAAAAAAAACCACTGCCTGGCCACACCCCCAAGGACTCCCACATAACAGGTCTGCAATGGGGCCTGGGCATTGGCAGTGTTTTAAGCTCCCCCAGTGAGTCCAGTCTTCCTCCAGGTGAGATCCATTGGGTTCCACATTGCTGCCTTTCTTGCTTTATCACTGGTGAAGTGAACATAAGAGAAAATCTGACAAACTCCAGAACTTTGCCAGTGTTGTATACGGTATTCTTGATGATCAGACCACATAAGAACAAGAGGTCCTTGGGGCTTGGGGGAGACTGTTTTGCTGACTTACTTGAACGACCCAAATGAGCCAACACGAAGTGTTCCTTACCCTTCCTTTCACCCCCTCCATCTCTCTCCTGAAAGAGGAGCTACCCAGGTATCCACGAATGGAATGGCCAAATGTCAATTAAATGGATGGTGAGGCAAGCTCTGGGAACAATTCAAAACGATTCTGGGATAAGGAGGCTCTGGGTGATGACCAACTGAGCTGACAAGGGAAGAAGGAACCGAGACTTGATGAGTTAAGAATCCTCGGTTCAGAAACACTCCTTCGGTGTAGGTACAAGGGATGGAGGTAAGTGGGCGACAGGTGCTCATGCGGAAGTTCTTCCAGGTGTTGGGGCTAGAAGAGGAAGGCTGAATCTTCTCTACTCACCCTGGTGACACTGGCCTCTGCTGAGAATCATGAACCCTGGGCGTGGTGTCTCCTGAAAACCTGCCCCACCTGCACCCATTCCTTTTAGTGTCTCAGCAAGGGTAGCCCTCCTGGCAGGCAAGGCCACGGCCTGAGGCCCAGGTGACATCAAATCACCATCGTCTTCTTAGTTTTAGGTGAAAGGGGCTATTTGCATCAAGTGCTTCTTTGACTGAGGATAGTAAAATTTAGGTAAGGGCTGAGCACACTGCCTCTCAAACTGAAAATGTGTACATGAACCACCAGGGAATCTTGTTAACCTGCTGATTCTGCTTCAGTAGATCTGGGTGGAGCCTGAGATTCTGCATTTCTGATAATGTCCCAGGTTAAGCTAATGCTGCTGGTCCTCAGACCATATTTTGAGTAGCAAGAGTCTAAAGTATGTCCCAGGGCCAGGACCTCCTGGAAAGTCCTTCTCCACGCAGTCTATAGACTTCTGCAGCCTCTAGCTGCTGGCAACAAGAACACAACAGTGGACAACAAGATGAACTCAAGATCAGCTCTCTGTAGTTTTCCCAAGTATATAGATTGACTGATGCTCTCAAGCCTGGCAAAATTCCAGTTGCATAAAAAGGAATGCTGGTTTATCAAGTTTTTCACCAGAAATTTCAAAATAGCAAACGTTGAACACCATGAAAACAAGGGGTTTTTATAATAAGCCACAATATGGCCACAGCAATTTACATCTTCATGGTTTATAGGCAAGATGTCTTCAACTTGAGTTGAGGGAGAAGTAAAATCAACATCTGGGGTTGTTTCACCACTCACCACGATACTTATGCACTTAAAAAACTGATGCTGGAAACCACATTCTCATCTACTCTGAGTTTCCACCCATTCCCTTGGACTGTATCTGGTGGACATTATTGTAATGCTACTGTGAGTATTTGTTTAAAGCTCACCACACATTTATGGGGACCAGATTTGGTTCCCCATGGAAATCTTGCATGAGGCAATTGAGAAAAATAATAGTCGTGAGCAAGGCTTGGGCAGAAACGGGAATAAATAATAGGGTTGGAGAAAACCAGACCTGGAAGATAGGCAGCCCCTCAGGGTCAGAGGATGCCACAACAGGAGTCAAATTCAGGTCCAGGAGGCCAGGGAAACTGAGTCCAGAAAGCTGAACTGAAACTGAATCTTTCTGACCAAGGCAGAGCTCTGGACAGCTGCAAGAGGTACTGGGCCATGTAGGGTGACCACTCACTAGGTCAGGGTTGGGAAATGATCAGTGTGGGGAAGAGAATGAAGAGAGGGTGTTAGGTAGGAAAGGAGCTTCCTTGCATCAGCGCTATGCCCCCACCCATGACCAGAGGTTCTGACTTAATTGGTCTGGGGAGGGTCCTTGGCACTGGTATTTTTTAAACATTTTCTGGGTAATAACAGGGTCAATCAGGGCAGAATAAGAGGAATGTGGGAGGGGAACTAGATGGCCATTTCTGTACTTGTTACCCTCTCTCTGTTTCTTTGCTTTCTATAGAATGGCCATCCTATGAATGTGTAGTGTTTGACAGTCATTGATTTTATTCATACTATCTCTTTAAAGAATAATAACTGTTGGGTTTATTTATTATTTTTCCACTAAATTACTTTAAATGCTCATTTTTAAAGAAGCCTTTTACTTACTTAACAGTGCCTAATCATTATATACAAAGCACTGTTCTCCAAGCAAGAGGCACAAAGTGACAGGAGATGACAGGAGTGGGGAGGAGAAATGTTCAGAGCCCACTCAGGGATGTGTGTTCTCACTTGCCTACGGCTGGTCACACCCCATCCACAATGTCACCCTCTCTTTTGAAGGTGGATGTCTCCCCTGAGAAATGAGCTCCTTGGTAATAAGCCACAGGAAACGGGCACCATCAGAAATGTTGTCAATCCAGAGCAGAACTGGAGTGAAAAAGCAAGGATCAACAATGACCATCACCCCAGATTAAGATCTTCAACAAGACATCACTTTGGAAGACCTCCAGGCTGCAAACCACTGGCCTTTCCCTGGCAACAACTCTCGCATGATATATTTGTTTTTTCTGAGACCACCAAACCCAGGTGGAAATATTCACAAATTTCCTCTTCTACCAGGTGCTTCATAACCTTAGTCAAACTATGGCAGCAGATCCACGACAACCTCGCAGGCACCACACCTGTGCACACCATTCTGGGGACCGTGGGTCCACCTGAGTTTTCTCTACTGACCAGGGATACCCAAGTTAACTCCTAAATCATGCAAAGTGAACTAAGTCAGCCAAAGACAAATGAGTACCATATAATATCATTATATGTGGAATCTAAAAGAGCTGAATTTGCAGAAACAGATTGTAGAATGGTGGTCACCAGGGTTGGTGGGTGGGGAAATGGGGGTATGTCGGTCAAAGTGTACAAACTTACATTTAAAAGATAACTAAGTTCTGGAGATCTAACATACACCATGGTGAGTGCAGTTAATAGTGCTGTTTTATATACTTGAAAGTAGTTAAGAGAGTAAATCTTAAATGTTCTCACCACAAAAAATGCAATGGTACCTATGTGACTTGATGGAAGGTTAACGCTAGTAAACATTTGCAATATACAAGTGTATCAAACCAACCCACTGTACACCTTAAACTTACACAATGTTGTATGTCAGTTATATCTCAATAAAGCCAGAAATAAATGTTTCAGTTATAAAAATTTAAGGTGTGTATTTAAAATATCAGGAAATGCTCTTGAGAGTTCTCCTACTGCTATGTTCAATCTCACTGAGTATTATTTGCTATAATTCTGTCCCAGTGGTGCATCTGGCTCGCCCCTTAACATTTTTGTGTGCATCTTCTGACTTTTGAGTCAAATGGATAAAAATTTTTATGTTTTTTAATTAGTGTAATTAAAATATATTAGGGTTAAACATGGAATTTTTAATGCTTTGTATGGTTTGCTTAAAATTTTTCATTTTCAACAGTTGGGGAAGTAAGTATCAGTATTCCTGTTTTGATTGACAACCTAAGATCAGGGAATTAAATAGCTCACCAAGGTCACAGATCTAGTCCATGGAAGAGTTGCAGTTCAACCAAAGTTAATTTGGCTATTTATACATTAAGTGAGTTTTTCTCCACTTTGTTCAGAATGAAGCCTTTTTTTTTTTTTACAAAATATTCATTAATCTATTTTCTTTTATATTGAGGTTCGATTTGTTTTGTTAGCAACTGTTCTTCCTTTATCCTTTACAAAAAGAAAAAAGCTTCCTTGGGGAGCTGGAACAAAGACTCCTGAATCTACCTCTTTACCCATGGTTGGCGGAATGATGGTTGTCTGAAGTTGTTCACATCCTGATACCAAAATTTATAAAAATGTGACCTATGTGGTCAAAGGGACTTTGCAATGTGATTATGTTAAGGATCTTGAGATGGGAAGGTTCTCCAGGATAATGTGGGTGGACCCAACTCAGATACATGGGCCCTTCTAGGAGGGAGGCAGAGGGATCTGGATGAGAGAGAGACGTAAGGACAGAAGTGGGGCAGGAGTGCTGCGCTGTGAAGGTGGAGGAGGGGGCCACAAGCCAAGGAACGCAGGTGGCCTCGAGGATCTTGGAAAGGGAAGGGAGCAGGTTCACCCCTAGAGCCTCTGGAAGGAGCCCAGCCTTCCCAATACCTTGGCTTTAGCTCTTTGAAAATGATTTCAGATTTCTGAACTCCAGAACAGTCAGGCAATACATTTGTGTTGTTTTAAGCTATTAAATTCATGATAATATGTTACAGCAGCAATTGTAAACTACTATGCCCCCCCCCCGACACACACACATGCACACCTTGCCTCTATTTCTTACCCACTATGACATTTTGCTCTGTGAGCTAGCCAGCTTCCATTCCACCCCAGGAAAGTGTTGCTTTTAGGTGCGTAATCAGCTTACTTTTCCCCTGTATTTTTTTCCCGGTGTCCTAGATTCTAAAAGCAACAGTCTTGTTGCTTTGGGTTGAAGCCACACAGAGGGGATAAGATATTTTCTGGAATTCCTGGCTTTGGGTTGTACTTGGTGGATCAGGCCAAGTTGTGGGGGGTCCCAACACTAACACATACTTTGGGGAGATCTCGCGCCTCTACTTTCACTGCTCCAAGACACACCACCCACACTGGCTGGCTGAATTGTACTTTAGTGTTTGTGCAAAGTTCTGGAATGCATAACTGTTCCAGCCACAGAGGTAGCCAGGAAACTTCCACATCTTTCCATTCCCTGCCCCTATTCCACATTTCCTTTTCATTCATTCATTCACTCATTCATTCAACTGATACTAATTTAATAATTCTCAGGACCAGATGCTGTGCTAGGCTGTGGGGATAAAACACTGAACAGACACAGTTTCTGTCTCTGTAGAGCAGGCAGTGGACAATAAAAATGTGGTCTGTGCATCCTACTAGAGACATGGGGTCACAGAGGAGGACAATCGACTCTGCTGAGAGCTGCTTGGAGTTGGTGTCAGGGACAGCTTCAGAGAGGGCAGGGCCCTTTAGCTAGGTCTTGAGGGTCAATAAGATTCAACATACAGGAGGGAAGGACCTGCACTGTTGGAGGCAGGGAATAAATGTGGCTGCAGAGGCTGGATATCACGGAGTGGTGTTCCGGCTCCGTGGAAAGGAGTGCAGTGTGGCCCCAGGGAAGGGGATAAGGGCAGTGGAAAAGAGAAGGTGGGGGTGAGGTGGGGGCACAGCCCCTCAGAATCTAACAGGAATGTCAGGGCAGAGTTGGTGAAGCTTACTTCCCTGCACATCTGAATTGCAAAACCATGACCCACTGATTGGATGGTGAAGGGGTCTAGGGGCACCTCATCACTGAGACTATCTGTTGGCTGATTTAGTTAATTTAAGTATTATATGTGGGATAGTTTTAGGATTGTTGTACAGTTAAAGAGGAAAGATGGGGTAGCATAGTGTTTAGACCATGGGCTTTGGAGTTGCACAAATGTGGGCTATGACTTCCCAGCCACATGACTTTAGGCCATTTAGACAACTCAGCATGAATTTCCCTCAGTGACATTCAAAGGCTGAAGTGATGGTTACATTAAATAATGTACATAAAGTGCTCAGCCCATTAACTACAACACAATCAATGCTCATAAATCACAGTTGTTTATTATCAGGGCCCTTTATGTCAATTTAGTGTGTCACTTATTTTCTAGCAGATGAAGATAAGAGGAAGCTGTCAACACCTTCAAGATGGGATTTTAATAAGCTTGAGGAAAATGACAAAAGAGCCAGGAAAACAAATCTTTAGATAAGATTCAGGTTGAAAGCAGATGGGATTAACTGAACTGTTAGAAGCTCCTTAATTAATTACGGCAAAGTCTCAAGATTCTAGAATGACAGACCTGTCTCCAGTTCCTGTCAGGGACACCAAGAACACATGGCAGAGTTAAGTCATTTTCTGAAAGAACCTTAACTGAGGAAAGTGTGGGAAAAGAAGAGGGAAGACTGTTGTTCAGCATTTCGGCCTGTCCTGCTCAGTCATTGGTGGAGCCCGGGCGCTACGTTCTTTGAGGGCAGGACAGAGTCTCTGGTGTCTTTGTACCTATGGCGTGCCTGCCACATGTGGGGAACCAATAGATGTTGAATAAATGAAGGAGACATAACTACTTCTTACCAACTTAGCTATCAATTCAAGCATTACTCAAATTTTAATTAAGCACATAAGCCAGTGAGGGGCTTTTTAAAAAATGACAATTGCCTGTCTCTGGTTTAAGCCCATCTCTAATTCAAATTCCTCAAATTGCTCAGAAGCTTTGTTATGACTCATGACGCTACCGTCACCTGGTGACTGACGCTGAGAAGACCTGTGGTCACGTGCTTGGAGGAGTTTTATTAACTGAATTAAGCATCGTCTTTCATCTCCCATAGAACACGGACAGATAATGAAAGACATCTTCAATTAATTTAAAGGTATCTTTACTGAGAGAGAAGTGATTTTCTTGCAACCTAGTCAGACGGCATTGACTTTTTAATATTTTTAAAGAATAGGTTAAAAACTCACTACAATCCTTCCTCTGAAAGATTTTTTTGAAGAGGTTTAAAAAAAGGTTCCCATTTTTTAAAAATGTGCAGATACGAGTTTTTATACGTAACACATTACTTTCAACAGAATAATACATTGTAGTGGAATATTTCCAAACATCTGTTTTCAAAATGCTTTCTCCATAACATGATTTACTCTTGAGAGTCAGTAACTTTCTTACTCCATGTTAAAAGATCATCTATCGCTTTACAGATTATGTTTATTTATTACTTCAAAACTATCTGCCAGCTAGCAGACCACTGACAGTCACATGCTGCAGACGCTGTCTTTGAATTTGCAACACTAATCTTACAGGAAAAGCAACTGAATGCCTCCTTTCAAAGGTGGATGTATACTTTTCAATATCTTATAAAAGATAACCAGTAAACCTCTGTGTGATACAAAATACATTCACGATGACTTGCCTTTCCATTACAAAAGGAATAGTCATATATTTTGGAGTTTTTTTGTGTTTGTTTTATGACTATATTTTGTTTTGAAAGTTAGCCTCGTCAATGTCATTCTCAAAAACTATGTTCCCTCCAGTGACAATTTCTTCCTAAAGAGCTTGCCTGTGAAGGGAATAGTAAGTGAAAAGCACCTTTGGATCTAATCTCTGTAGGGTATCCAGGGCTTCCTTTTAAATTCTGGTCAAGTTGGCTGCCACATCAAGAGTTACATTAATACTGCTTTCTCATAAAATGTTGCTCTTATTACAGATGTCACTTAGCATTAAAAAGAGCTTCTCCAGTCCACTTTTCTTTTAGAGGTTCACAGAGAAAGTAGTCCTGGACGTACTCCATTACGGAGGACAATTAGCGAATTCCATAGGCTGAGACATGTTAGAAAAATCTGTATTTCAATCCAACTGTACAGTAAACCTCCCACACTAACCAATTTCTCCTAGTACTTATTTCTCCAAATGCTCAGTGATGTTTTCAAGGCATCCTCCAACAGTATTTGCTGACATAGGAGTGCATTTTAGTTTAGTCACCACTTTGTGTTCCATGCATTATTTTCCAGCTGTTGTCACCAAAACAGGAATGACAAGTGTTTCCTCTACAGCCTGTAACTTTTTCCCATTTACTATTAAATAAGAAACTTAAACAAGCTCTTACAGGGCTCCCAAACATTTAACATCAAATTGATTGTGATTTTGGTAAAGCACTGGACTGCGTGGTGAATAGCTGTAAACATTCAAAAAGTTGTAGGAATTCACCTTTATATTCTAGATAATAAGTTTTTGAATGTTTTGCACATAGTGTTGGCTTCATATCAGCTTTAGCTGATAACCCAGGTTTCAATATACATTTAGCTTGAGTCTCATTGCTAATGGCAGGTGACATAAATCATATTTCAAGCACTTTTTGTGGTCATTTCAATTTCTTTTTGGCAACTCATTGCCAGAACTGATTAGATGATCATTGTTTTGCCCCCTGATGTGGCCAACAACAGGCTTGCATCAGAGGCTCGGCCCTGACTCCTTTCTAAGGGCTCACCGCTGCTTTCATTATTAGTATTACCTGCAACCAGCAGTTTTTCCATAGGTTCATTTAAAGGCACTTGCTCACTTTGTGGATGTTGGTTTTGTTAAAACAGAAAATATAACCCCTACACCCACTTCACTAAGCCCCCATAGTTTGCATTTGTTGCATACCCTGACCAAAAATGAATGGATGCAGGGACTGCTGTCAACCCCTGTGTATTGGGGAGGCCTGTTCTTCCCTCACAATAATTCATGGGTTAGATAAGACATCAGGCTATCTGACATAAGGACCAAATGTAGGTACCCGTGTCATTTCATATTCTGAATGTCAGCAACACTGAAGTTCTTTCTAATTTTAGATTTGAAAAAAAGATGTTCTAATATACTTTCCTTGTGCCAACAGAGCATGTCGTGCACTCTGGAGTGTGTGTGCTCTGCTTTGGAGACCGCTATCCTTGACCACTTCCCCAATAAATAAAGAGCAGTATAGTAATTATTCATTCCCCAAATGTAGGCTGGTTAGTTATTCACCAAGCGCACTTCCTCTCCTTCCCAGCACACAGTGACTATATTTCCTAGGTCTCCTTATGGCTTATATGGCCATTACACTGAGTTCTAGCCAATGGAATGTCATCTCCAGGCCTGGACCATGTAACTTCCCAGGCCCTCTTTCTGCCCTTTCTCTCTGTTACTGCATCTACTGCCTGGATGTCAGGGCCCAAAGCAAAGTCGGAAGCCATATGTTGAAGATGGCAGAGTGTCTGTCTCTTTGGGCCCCAGATGACCACGTGGAGCAGACCCCACTCTCAGCCCTCCGTCATCAACTGAACCTTATGTGGGTGAGAAATAAACTCCCATTGTGTCAAGCCACCAATATTTGGGGAGTATCTGTCACAGCAGCCAGTGTTACCTTAATTAATATACTTTCTTTGTGTCAGATGTTTTGACAGATGTTGTAAGAGCTGCAAAAATAAATGGACATATCCCTAAGCTCAAGAACATAACTATGACATGTATGTAAATAATCATATTATGAATCAGTCCAGAGCACAAGCATCATGAAAATGGACCAAATTAAGCACAGTGAGAGTTTAAGCAAAGAGAACAACCATTTCAGTTATTGTGGCTGGAAAATGTTCCATAGAGGAGATCACATCTTTACTGGAGGAGAGAGAAGATTTCATTAGACAGAGCTAAGAAGGAAAGAAGAGAGGTGTGAGCTTTCTGGTGGGAAGGGGAATTATGCCATAAGCTACGGTGCCTGGACTTCATCCTACAGGCAATGAAGAGTCAGTGAGAATTTCTGCAGGGTGGTGGGGGGAGATGCGGTCCCAGTGATACATTATGGAGGTCACTCCAGTGGCAGTGGAGAAGGTAGACTAGAGGAAGCACAGGAAGACCTGTGTATTCATGAGACTGACAAAGAAGCAGCCACAATGGTGAGCCTAGGGTCACAGCTCAAAGCTCAGGCTGTGGGTGTCAGCAGACCTGTGTGTGAATCCTGACTCTACCGTTTGTCAACTACACTGACCTTGGGTAAGTTACTTCATTAACTAAGCTTCAGTTTCCCTGTTTCAGAAAAGTGGATAATACAGAAGATGCCTCATAAGACTGATACGAACGCGAGATACCGCATATAAAACATGTAGCATGGTACCTGGCAAACAGAGTTATAATAAACAGTCCTTTTTTTCTGTGTTTCCAGCATGAGGTAGTAAGGACCTGAATCTGGTTTGTTGTAGCGCTAAACGGAAATGCAGCAGAATATGCAAGGAGGCTGAAGCCAAAAGGACTTCAGATCTGGTCCAACGGTTCGGCAGCATATTCTCCCGTTGCAGGAATGGATTGGTTTTACCAAGTAAAAAGTCACCACATTTTTAGACAAGCCAAGATTGAGGCATGAAAGAAAAGCTGGAGACATTTGTAGATAAAGAAGGCAGCAAAGAGTAGAAATTTCAGAAGAAGAATAAATTGTTGGAGAAAGTCCAAATGAGAAAGGAGTAGATGTGAGCAAGACAGAGGTTAGGGTCTTCTCTGTAGCGACATAAAGACACACACCCTTCTCGCCTTCTCACATAAAAGATAATGAGGGGGAAAAAAGAGAAGGAAATCGCTAGAAAAACATGATTTACAGAACAAACAAGTTGAGGCTGTTAGTGGTCCATGACCTTGGCTTTTTCTGAAAAGCTAGCAGTGTGGTCCTCTGCTCGGGGTGGCAGTAGAGACAGAGATCTCAGCACAGAAAGCAACTGCCAGTTAACATCCACCCTCTACAAATCCTGTTTACTGAAGATCCATTCACGAAGGCCCTGGGCTCAGTGCTCTGCAGAGGTTTTAAAGGACATAGTTTTTATGGGGATTGTTGCATGAGAAACCTCTCTGAGCCTGCCAGAGGTGTCCAAGGTTAGCTGAAGGCTAACATAAGCAGACACTCTCCCTATTTTAAAGAAAAATTAAATGTCAAGTTAAAGGTTGAAAAATCAAAGGTTCAAATGGACTCTCTTTGCTCTGATTTTGTTGGGCAGAATCCACCACAAGGGCATTATGTATCAAGGTGCTTGCCGACTGAGCCACGCTGTAATTTGCTCTCAATGACTCCAGGGAAGCCACTGGGGTACTGGAAACTGGACAGCACTGCTGGGGCTAAAAATGACAGACGGCTGGTACGGACACTCATGGAGTATGCCTCTGCCTGCCTGCACCAACATACTTCTCAGGCCAGGGCCTTTACTGACTCCTCATCTCCCAGGCTGCCCAGTGCTCCCTTTAACCTCCTTTTATCTTTGGACAATGTGACTGAGGAGAGAGGGAGATGCCCAGTGGGATGACGACTCTAGAGGTGGCCCTGCCTGGCTTCTGGAGCCACGTTGCAGCCTGAATTGAGCTTGAGCAAGCCAACTTGGATGCTCATAAGGTTGAAGACCTCCAGACGGGAGAGGCACCCACCAGAAGGGACCAGTCACATGAGGAACTTCCTAATCAAGTGAAGTCTTGTTTATTTTTCCCTGCTGGAGGTAATTGCGTGTGATATTTCTCTGAATCATTTATTTATGCTTTTTCTCATTTTTATATCATAAGAAACTAAACAGATGGAGAAAACTCACTTAAAGGGCTTTCTTATTACTCCTGGCAGTCTTTGGCTCCAGACAACTGCTTAGCCTCTTTCTCTAGCCAGAAATAATGCCTGGAAGTGTTTACACTGCCTTCAGATTCACAGAGGGTGACCAGAGACCACGTTTTTCCCATTTGTTCCCTTCATCAAAGTCTTTTCCGAGCTCCAGTACAAAGATGTTTTATTGAGGCTCTGGACCCCACTCAGATGCTTTTTTGTTTAATTCAATTCTTCTTGTTGACATTAGGAGTGAATTTAAGCATGTCTCTGTCCCCATATTCTAGCCGGAATCTAGAGCTCCCTGTTGGAAGGTTGGACTTGGATGAAAACATCCGTGATGGTGAACACAGCTGGGAGAATGAGCAAATGAGGATAGGACAGATGGGGGTGGGGTAGGCCTGCAGAGGGCCAGCTCCCCACCCACTCCTCAGAGGAGACATTGGAGGGCACAGCACACCATGCCAGCACCTCTATTGGTCGGGGCTCTGGGGGTCAGGAGCCTGTAGGTACTCCCAGGAGGATCTGATTCTTCAGAGCTTAAGCCAGATTGGGCCCCTAGAATTCCCAATCCTTGAATATTTGTTCTCCACTGCTCAGGGCAGAGCTTACACCCAGAAGACAGAGCTAAGAAGTGTGACAAAAGAAGAGGCAAAGGAGCGTAACTGTGTAGGGAGACAAAGCTGCAGGTGTGGGCTAAAGTTTGGGTGGGACCAGGACCTATAATGGGGCACAAGTACACCCTCAGCCCCTTTTCCCATAACCTATCTTCTATCTGCAAAACTGGGTTCCCCTTCTATTTCCTCATCATCTTTTGTCCCCATTGAGAAGGGTGCCCTCCATGGAGCACCCTCTCTGTCACCCCAGTATTTGCCAGAATTCTCTTATCAAGCCTCTCATCCCAGCCTGGGTGGGTGCCCTCTTTCCACCCAGTACCCAGTACTTAACTCACACTGCCCAGAGAAGTACCTGCTAACAGTCTCTCCCCCATTAGACTGTACACTCTTTGAAATCAGGGTTGTCTCTTGCTGGTGGGTTTTTTCAGGAATTAGCACAATGTCAACTCTTAGTTCAATAACTGCTCAAATTGGTATGTGAATGAACAAACATAAAACAGGTAAATGAACTTCTCCACTTCCACATACCCAATTCCACCTTAAGGCTGCCATTCAACAATACCCAACAAACACTGATGCCTGCTATGGGCAAAAGCACTCTGCTGGGCCCTGGAAATAACCACCACAGGAAAGAAGAGTTGGGACTTCCAAGATGCCCTCGGGCATGAGAGATCAGGAGATGCTGAGTGTCTGGCTGGTAGGCAGACCTAGTCCCTTCAGGATGGTGTACCCCGTTGCTTCTCATCCCAGTCTCGTTTCTGCGGTTGCTCCCCTTGGGCTGTTGGAAGCCCCCTCCTCCCACAGTTCTCAGTAGGTCAGAACCACTGTAGAGATTTGGATGATATTTCTGTCTCAGTGGCTGAGGGTGTCATACTGATACATATTTGGTAGGAGCCAAGAACACTCAATATCCTGCTGTGCCTGGGACAGTCTCTTGCAGTAAAGAGCTAACCCACACCCGGCCTGATTTTCAAATGTTCCACCAGAGCTTTGTGCAGGCAAAAACTCTGTTCTACATACAAATTACTTCTTGGAAGGTTTAAAATACATTGAATTTTCCAGGAATGAGACTCCCTTGCCAACTGGGGAAAGACCACACTATGTTTATCGTGAGTCACTCATTATTTGGGACACCATGTCACCAACAGCAGTACCCCACGGTCATTGAGACACCAATTCAGCTTACCTGGGGCAGGCTGCATCCCTGGGTGCTGCTTATGGAGAGGCTGCCCTCTGGCCCAATATCTGCATTGTATTTCGGATCCCCAGCATTGTATTTCCTAGATTACTCCCACCTGAGCATTTACCTGCAGAAGCACATACTATTTTGTTATAAATTACTTGCCACTTATTTTTAAGTTGAAGTGTTATGTTGATCTTTTAAAAATACGATGGATGTAGGAAAACTAGATGCTTTATTTCTGATATGGGTTGGATTATGTTCTCCACCCCCGACACCAACCATGTCCAACTTCGCATGTGGGAGTCCTAACCT
Source organism: Manis pentadactyla (assembly GCF_030020395.1). Classification (NCBI taxonomy): domain Eukaryota; kingdom Metazoa; phylum Chordata; class Mammalia; order Pholidota; family Manidae; genus Manis; species Manis pentadactyla. The sequence continues at coordinate 186,849,227 of NC_080019.1, read as the reverse complement.
CCAGTACCTGAGAATGTGACCTTATTGGAAATGAGGTCTTTACAGAAATATCCAAGTTATAATTAGGTCATTAGGGTGGACTCTAATCCAACATGACTGGTGTCCTTATTGAAAAGGGAAATCTGGACATTGAGACCCACACAGAGGGAGGACAATATAAAAAGACACTGGGAGAAACCAGCCATCCACAAGCCAAGGAGAGCAACCTGGGGTACAACCCCTACAAGAAACCAGTGCTGCTGACACCTTGCTTTTTGACTTCTAGCCTCCAGAGCTGTGTGCAATGATTTCTGATTTTTGAGCCACCCAGTCGATAGTCCTTTGTTATGGCAGCTCTAGCAAACATACAATTCCATGTCAGAAAAGTACAGGGTGTATGATATATATTATAAAGAGAGAGCATTGAGTATGACGGGGTTAAAATAACTGCTCAATGCAGACTTTCAAACACTGCAGCTGAATATGGCCCCAAAGAGCAATAATAGAAAAATTGGGCTTGGTTTGGCAAAGGCAAATGGTGGGTAATTTTACTGTCAGAAATAATCAAAGTATTCAATATCTAGCAAAAGAAAAGAAAAGTAAACCTCTAACTACGGACGTTTCCTGCACTTGAGAGGAATTGACCATAAAGCAATTAAAGTTAAAAAAAAAACAGAAAGAAAACCTATTTTATATTTGGAGAGAGTTCTTAAAACTCTTCTTCCTATAGACAAATAGTCCCACTTACATTTGTACGGTTTTCACATTTTTTAAGCACTTCATGTGCTTTATTCCACTTAACAGTCCTGAGAGACAAGCAAGGCAGATAAAATTATTCTCAGTTTTATAAATGAAAAATCTGTGGCTCTTAGAGTGATTTGTCCAAGGTCAGATAAACATTAAATTTCTTTATTGATTAAAATTATTTTGGTAGGCAAGAAATAGTCACCAATTTTATAAAGGGCATATAAAAGTGTAGGCAAAGGGTCTGTTTGTGTTTATACAGAGGATCAAAGCCTAATTTGGCTACCCCGAAAATGAACTAAGATACGATATGAAAAAGAACTTCCAACATCAGCACTCTCTGGAAGACTCATGCCAGAAGATGATCATCAAAAAACCCCAACAAAGATCCACACACTGCTACAGCTGTAGATGCACTCATCCCACCAGTTCCTGGACTTGCCATGGGAATGAGGAAGGAGATATCTAAGCTGGCCTGTGCATACAGTAAAACAACAAATTTGACTGGATCTATACTGTCGGAACTCAACCAAGAATTTGGAGAAGTGCAAATTGTAGCGCTCCAAACTCTTACAACTACAGACTATTTATTGTTAAAAGAACATATGGCATGTGAACAGTCCCCAGGAATGGGTTGTTTTAATTTGTCTGATTTCTCTCAGACTGTTCAAGTTCAGTTGGACAATATCCACCATATCCTAGATAAGTTTTCACAAATGCCTAAGGTGCCTAACTGGTTTTCTTGGTTTCACTGGAGATGGCTGGTAATCACAGGTATGCTTTGGTTATGTAACTATACTCCTATTATGTTAACGTGTGTGCGCAATTTAAGTAGTAGTTTAAAACCTATACATGCTGAAGTTACTCTACAAGAAGATATGTCAAAGAAATAATCAATCTTCCCTTGTTTTCTTCCACCTGCTACTTCTATAGCTTTTCTTCTTCCTTCCTAATTACAACCCTTAAATAGAATTCATGCCTCATATCGAATTTACCAAGTATCATAATTCTTCCAAGTGATAAAGATACCTCAAGACAAATGCTGGGCATAGAAGCCACGGGGCATAAATATGCAAAGGAGTAAAAAGCTAACCTTTTCAAACAATAAGGCTTCTCTCTCACTTACCAACTTTACATTTCCCTGTATGGCCCCGGAAGATGACTGGTTAGCCAGAGACGGGTAAGATTCCTCAAGGGAGGAACAACCTAAGACAGGCACAGTCGCAGGGGGGCCATCAGGTGAGAAATTGGGGATCAACAGAGGTGAGGCTTAGAACCTCACCACCCCTGTTCTGAGAGAAATCTTCTGCATCCGTGGATGTTTTATTGCCCTTGTCTAGCTTGGATTAACACATAGTCTACAGGCACACACCTGATTATCTACGTTTGCTCTCTTACAACACTAAACTATGTTTTCTACCTTTATCTTGTATCTACCTACCACTTCAGCATTTTATTAAAAACAATAATAATAAAGAGAGAAATGTGGTATCCACATATAAATCAAGTATAAAAATCAAATGTGTATTCATATTTGAACTGACTGTTTATAGTTCATAATGCATGAGCAAACCCGAAAGTTTCTGTGATGACTGCCCTTGTACTGTTCACCATGTAACTTACTCACTATGTAAGAATTTGTTCTCCATGTAAGAACTTGTTCGTTATGCTTCAGAAGATTGGAGACTGACGAAAATTAGGCTTGGGGTGGATTAATGATTGTGCATTGAGCATTGACTCCCCTATACAGAATTTTATTGTTGTTAACAACCATTTGATCAATAAATATGAGAGATGCCCTCACACACACACAAAAAAAAAGTACACACTTCCAACTGTAAAATAAATAAGTAATCGGGATGTAATGTATAACATAAGGAATATAGTCAAAATATTGTAACAACTTGGTATGGTGATAGCTGGTACCTAGAATTATCATGTATATAAATGTTGAATCACTGTGCTGTACACCTGAAACTAATGTAATACTGTGTGTCAACTACCCTTCAATAAAAAATTATTATCTACAAAAAAAAAAAAAAAGAAATAGTCACCAATTTGAGTCACGTAGAAATAAAATAATTCAATAGCAGAGACTCCCCCCAGCCAAGGAAGTCACAGTGGGCAGGCCAGGGTCGCCACTCCTCCAGGGCTTTCCCCTGCAGGGGCTTGAGGATCTTTGTCCACAAGGCTGCCAAGAAGATGACTGACTCCACAGCCAACATCCAAGATCGAGCCTTCAATCACATTTCAAATTCTTAGATGAGAGGATCTGATTGGCTGGCTAGGTGTCTACCTGTGCCAACCAGCTGTGGTCAGGGTCACCTGGTCATGTCATATCAGCAAGGCATATGGGGACCCTATCTTAGATTAGAGGGACAGTTTCTAGAGAGAGGGAAATAGTCATGTAGCTGAACAAGACTCCAGAAGTCCTGCCCTTTGGCTGCCCAGCACCCATACACACTGACCTTCCTGTGCATCCAGATATGCAGAACATACAGGCACAAGCACACGTTCACCCACTCCCAGGCAGCAACAATCACAAAGTCATGTCCAGCTAAAAGCAGATGGGTTCCTTTTTTTCCTGGGCTCACAGATTCACTCCATTTCCTAACTGCCCTTGGAATTAGATGTGGCATGTGACTGAGTTCTATCCAGTGGAATGTGAGAAAAAGTGTTGGGCGTCCCTTCCAGGTCTGATCCTCCATGCTCTTCCTCTTCACTGACTTATGTTGATACACAGTGAGCTTGGCAGCTTCTGTAACCTGAATATGGAAAAACCACAGCATGGAAGGAGCTGGGTCCCTGAGTCACTTCTTGGAGGAGAGGCACCAGTGGATCAGGAGCACATTTGAGACTTCAGGAGAGCAAGAAAGAGAAGTGTATGTGTTTGAGCCCTAATACATTCTTGCTATTGGTTTTGCAGGAGCTAGTGTCATCTTAAGCAATGTAGAGGGCAATGCTAAAGGGACACTGCTCAGAGTGTTTCCAGACCCCAACTGGTGTTCATTTCTCCCCTTCATTCCATCACAGTCATTTCTCCTGACTCCATACCATATGGACTCCACAACCACCAATACACATTATTAAAAAGGAGTAGGGAGAAGGAAAGAAGAAACAATATTAGATATGAACCAGGAGACCAAGTTGCACACCTGATGTAGTAACTCTATGTCTTTTCTCATGGTGACTCCCTTTTTTCTGGGAACCACAGGCATGGGCTCCTGGAAATCATGTTTGTATTGCATGAATTACCTCCTCAGGGCTGACTGGGGCAGGGACACATTCCTCACTTAAATAAGCCAATCACTTTCTCTCTTCTGGGAATTTGGAATTTGAATAAGGGCAACAGAGACTAGGAGATACAATTAACAGAAGCATTAATTGGAAAATTTTAGAGGAAAGGTCTATTAACTCCTGGAGATGACATTAGTACAGAAACCTAGTTCCCATCTTCCTTGAGTTGATTTTTAACTATTCCCTAAATTATATGACAGGCCAAGTAAGCTTCCCATAATTCCCCTTTATGCCTTAACTTTAAAAAAAAGGTAGTTCCAGAAGAAAGGATTTGCTGATCTCCTTGGTACCCAAAGGAGGAGTTGTTCAACCATTCATTCATTCACTCATTCATCCATTTAAAGATTATTTATTGAACTACTACTATGTGCCAGGCATACTGTGCTAGAAATGGAAGATTCAATGACAAATCTGATCTCTGACCTCAGGATGCTTACATTCAAGAGCAGAGAGGGTCAGCAGTTGGGTAATCTCACTCATGAACATGTAATTACAAACTGAGATAAGGACTCAGCAGGAAAGATTCAAGTTTATTAAAGAACACAGCAAAGGATCAGACCTTAGACTTGGAGATTTGAAGAAATGACATTTGGGCTGAATCCTGAATGCCGAGTAGGTGTTAACCCATGGGAGAAAACAATCTTTATGTAAATATTTACAGAACCCTGTGATGGGAACTTAAATAGAAATACACAGGGAGTCCCATAGGAGCTCCCCAAAAGCATTTAATTTCCCTGAAGAAAATGGAAAGGGCTTCTCATAGTGGGTGACATCTCAGTTGAGCACTAAGGGGTAAAAAGAGGTTTGCAAAGAAGAAAAAGGAAGAAGGAAAAAACATGCAGAGGCGTGAAGACATCAAAAGGTAAGAACAATTAGCTCTGCGCTGCCGTAGGGAAATGGTCAGAGAGGAAGCTAGAGGGCGAAGTCATAAAGGACCTCCTGTAGGTCGTGCTAAAGTGGATGGATTTCATGCTGCTAGCAGTGGGGCATCAAAGGAAGATGATCTCAGGGCAGTGTTCCAATAAGATTTTTGCTTCAGAACGTGCATTCTAGGTTTTATGAAGAACAGATTGGACCTGGGAGAGAATGGAACCTGAGAGGATAATTCGGAGCCATGAACCACCTCTGTGTTAACAGTTACCATGTTCGAAATGATGCATTATAGGCCTCAGGTCTACCATAACCTGAACGTTCCTGGGAGAAGCAATGGGTTGAATTGTTCTTCTGAAGCCCTCCCTTCCCATCTGGCTCAGTGCAGCCATCTTGTTTGGCCCCAGCCGCATCAGGTGTGGCTTGTTGCCATAGCAACAACGGCTCTCTATCTGTCCTCTCTGTCTCTCTCTCTCTCTCTCTTCCTGTATCCCACCTGCTTCCTGAATCCCTCCCTTCTCTATGGTGCCAGCGGGTCATTCTCCCTGGGGCGCGTGCCCCTCGCATTCCCCAACTCAGAGAGCCACTCAGTGACAACAGGGTCAGGCCACAGTCCTCTCTTCACCGTCTCTAGCTTCCTCTCTCTTCACTAACACTGACTGCACTCCTCTTCACATACATTGCTTTTAATTCCCTCCACACCCCAAGGTGAGCATTAATGTCCTTATTTTACAGCCTGAGAGAGGTCAAGTCACAGACGAAAGGTCACAGGCTAGCAAACTGAGGAATCACATTTTAATCCAGGACTGACTCCAAAGCTCCTACCTTTTCTGTTCAGGCACATTAACACTCAGCCAAGGAGCCTGGGTTGGTTAGGTCATGGTCCCCAAACTCTATACCCACAAATCACAGTACCCCAAGAACTGGGCCCAAATATTATTCACAGAATATTGAAAAATGCCAATACCATTTTCCTGAAGCACAGTTAATAATAGAATTTTCTCAATTTTACAAATATGCCCTCTAAAATATTTTTAGTATCTTCAGCCCCTGCTACCACTTTTGTAAATTAGAATTTAGTATAGATTACTGACTGCACTAATTATATAGTTATTTTAATTGACTCTGTCTCTTAAGTAAGTTTGAAATCCACTGAGCTAAACCGCACAGGAGTTGGGACAGTTAGTCTGGAAAGTGGGAAATGAGGCTAAAATCGTGTTTGGGATTGACACGTGGAGGGCTCTGCAGGCTGGACCAGTAGCTGCGTAGCTGGCTTTGAGCTGAGGAGGGCCCCGTTACAGCCGCGCCAGGGCGAGCCTTCTCTGACCACAGGGCCAAGAAGATAAGAGCAGAGCTTCTCAAAATGTGGTTCCCTACCCCCTGGGGCAGAGGTCCCCAGGAGTGTGTTAACATGCAGATTCCCAGGCCACATTCCACACCCACAATGAGAACCCTTGGGCGCGGGACTCAGGAGTCTACATTTTAACAACCTCCCAGCTTTTATGGACACTGAATTTGAGACTCAGCAGATTAGGAAACCAGCTAGGTGGCTGCAGGGATTCTCCAGAAGAGAGGCAATAAGGGAAGGAGCTAGAAGGGAGGAGAGGAAATTCGAGGCCTGAGAGGGACAGGAATGGGCAGGATTAGATGAGAAGGGAAAGGGGGAGATGAGGAGCAGCCCAGGGTTTCTGGCCAGGGTGGCCGGGAGGATGGTGGGGTCATTGACAGAAATAAGGAAAAGCATTCTGGGGAAGGATAATACACATTTGTGTTTGGACACTTTGCAGCTGAGGGGCAGGCAGGACACACTGGCCAGCAGGTGGAACACTGTACCATTTGCACACTTTTATGTGGCATTGAAAATCTATGGCTGACTTGCACATTTGGAAACCACGAGACCCTCAGGAGGTGCAAGCCAAGGTACAGGTTTTCTGGAAGTCTATTAGCTTCTCTGCTTATGGCCTCAGATGATGACACCTCTCGCCCAACAGCCATCTGCAGGTGCAGGCCATGAGTCGCACAGAGGTGGGGAGAGCTGCAGGGGCAGGAGGCACAAAGCCCCGCAGATCCGGCCTTGCTACGTGAAAACCAGCTCTAGGCTCCAGTCCTGCCCGGGCTATTTTATGAGAGCATCTTCCAAACGCACCCTCTCGGGCTCTGGAGGGCATCGTTCTGCATGGCACTGCTGAGATCACTAACCAGCAGTGAACTCCTCGGAGGCAGCTTCAAAACCTGCCCAGCTGTGCCCTAAACCCGGCCAATTACACTTGACTGGAAAGTCAGTGGCAGCCAAACCTGGGAGTAATTTCAAGGATACCTTTTAAGATGAAAAGAAGGCCTTTTTAGAATTGACAGTTTCTGTAGACCCACGTCACACGGGGCCTTTCCTCTGCACATTAACACATGCAGGACCCAGGGAAGGGGCTTGTCTGAAGCTCAAATCACCAGGTTTTCTAAAACACACACATTTTCTTGTTTAGCTTCCAGTCTGCCAAGGGGGTCAGCTGGGGAGTATCACTGCTGGAAATGCTTCTAAAGGGTTTCAATTAAAATAAATTGCCTCAATCCTTACAGATTATACAAGAAACTGTCTGTGTCATACGAGGGCCACAAACTGTTCACTCTCAGGCGAGCTCTAGGCTGAACTCCTTCAGCAGCTATGGATGAGGAAAGAGATATGAGCAGGACTCACAGCCTCCCTCTCCTCCCCTGGCCCCCGGCCCCACCTGACCTCATGAGCGGAGCTGCACTGCCCTGCTCTCAGCCCCAGGAAGCTCTCAGCAGAAATCTCAGAAAAATCCATCCTGCTGCTTAATCTCCAAGCCTACTGTACTCTCAGGCTGCCCAAGGTTTTCCTGTTGGTCTCAGAGACTCAGAGAGCCTCCCAAACATCCTTTCTCTGCCATCAGCTGAGCGCATCTCACATCAAGGGCAGTAAGCAGCAAAAAGTCCCCAGCACCTCCGAGGTCCAAGATCCCCCTGTCTCTGATCTTTGTCCCCATCAGGGTCTCATGGGCACAGAGAAGAACAAGTTGCGTTTCCCTTGCTTCCCACACAGGTCACAAAAGCTCTTGGGTTGTATGTTTCCCCTCCTGGCACCCCATTCCCCACGAGGCTGGCAAGAGTGCAGAGTTTATGTGAATGGCACCTGTGTTGTTTACAGACCTTTCAGGATGTGATTGTTTGAGACAATTCAGGACTATTCATGTTGCCACACGTGTATGTCATTGTCTTAGTCTTCAAGGGCCACCATCACAAAATACTGCAACTGCGGGACTTCACTTTTCTCACTGTTCTGGAGGCTGGAAGGCCAAGGTCAAGGTATCAGCAAGGTTGGTTCCTTCAGAGGCCTCTCTCCTTTGCTGGTAGGTGGCTATTTTCTTCTGGTGTCCTCGCATGGTCTCCCTGCGTGTCTGTGTCCTCTTTGTATTAGGACACCAGTCAGAGTGGATTAGGGCCCCCCTTATGACCTCATTATCTAAATGACCTCTTTAAAGACCCATTCTCGGGTCAGCCACATTCTGAGGTCCTGATGGTTAGGACTTTAATGTATGATTTTGGAGGGGACACAGTTTAGTCTATTACTGTCCTATAACACAGTAGGTACCCCCAAAAGTCTGACCTCTGCTGTTCCTTGCCTATTAGCCAGCTGCTCCACCACTGCATTCCTTGCAAGACTCGGTGAGTTGGAGAAGGGGCAAAGTCCAATAGTGACAGTTGCTTCTGGTTTGCAGTTCTGGGAAAAGCTCACTGGGAGGCAATGTCTGAAATTAGTAACTGTGGGTACCTGTCCTCACCTACTTCAACACCCATCTCCATCATACATGGGAGAGGCCTTTAACTGTGAGTGAAGATCAGCTACTCTGGCCTGTAGCCATGGCCCCCCAGCCTTCAGAGAAGATTCTTTCCCAAAGGATTCACACACACCCCAGGCAGCAGACAACGCCGTGGTGTCTGTGCTGCATTAGTTACTGTCAGGAACACAGTGTTTCCCCTCCTGGAACAGAGGAGGATGAAGAAGGCCCAGTGGAGGGACACACGTGGAGACGGGCCACCATGCCAGCCAGGGCCTACAAGGGCTTCACACAGCTGTTTGAAGAGAACTGTTTTGATCCTCACAGATGAGCCGCAACATTTTTGGAAATCTACTCTAAAGGGAAAGAACACCCAACATCCACCCCAAACAGAAGCACTGCTGTTGGTGAATAAGTACTGCAACATGGAGTCATGTGTGGTACAGTTTGGAGGAGGGTAAGGCCAGAGGCCTGGATGAGACAGCCTTGGGCAGAAGGAGGTACCGCATCGAGCCTGGATGGGGAGAGATGCCCAGGCTGAGAGCAGGCAGGACGGAGGCCCCAGAAAGGAGGCCCACAGGTACAAAGGCTGGATTCAGGTGGGAGGCAGCAACGCTCAGGGCTCAGAGAGAGGCAGGGCCCTGTTCTGACCAAAGCAGAGGCAAGTTTTCCAAGACAGGTATGGGGATGCTGCCTGAATGGCATCATTTCCAGAAAGAACAGGGAGCTGATAGCAGCATCTGTGGCCAAAACAGGCCTGCACCCAGCGGGAGAGACCAGCCTGCTCTCAGACTCAGCACCTCTCCAGCATCTAAACCAAAGCTCTGCTCCACTTTTTGGCAGGCCCTGAACTTGCTCTCCGCTGTCAGCATTATTGCTTTCCAGGAATCTCCTGTTTTTCAAAGTATTTTTGCCAAGATGTGATGTTTTGCAAGCCCAGCAGCCCATCTCCCTCCTCCCCTGTCAAACTGATGAAACCATTCATCTTCCAGGCCCAAGCAGGCCCGCCCCACCCTACCCTCCCTCCCCAACCCACCCCAGGATCTGGCTGGGACCCAGGAATCCCAGAGGCAGGAGAGGCCCGTCTGTCTCCCCAGAGCTGGCGACACCGAGGGGCTGCGGTATGCTCACTACCCAGCAGACAACTGCGTGCTGGCAGATACTCCCAGGGGCATAAACATCTCCAAGGCAGCCCCTGAGTTTTGGCAAGAGACAGGGTAGGACTGTTTCTGAGTATATCTTGACATTGACATGAGTTAAAGGCAAGGAATCCTTTCTAAAGTATTGGTTTGAGGAATGGGTTTTAAGCTTATTTCACTGCTCAGTGACTCCTGCCCCACATAAACTAATCAATATAGTAAAATATTTATTCAGTTTCCCATTTATTAGGCCAAGGGAAGCATAAGTTGTCTATGGAGAAAGTAGACTGTTGATTCCTAATACCTGGAAATCATTTTAACCCAGCCTTGCAAATAAGCACTGAGTTTTACGAGCCCACTACTACACTTTGTCAACCCAGGCAAATACATCGTAAGGGTGGAGAATATGTTATTAACATTTTTGAATTATGGAACAAGCATTGTTCTGAAAGTTTCATTATGTGCAAACAGACATAATCCAAAAGAGACTTCCATTTTACCAGAAAAGAAATCAAAATCCTACATGAAAACCACCTGTGACTCTTAATGCTTGGCATCCATAGTGATACCCCATGGTCGTACTGCTCCACCAGAAAGAGTGGTGGTAACAAACTAATTTAATTCCAGGCCTAAGGACTAAATCCAAATTGCTCTACCCCAGCACTCCTGGGAGGCCTGTGTAAGCTTTCAACTATGTCAGGACTCACTTTTTCCTCACCTATATACTGCAGAGTATTCCCAGCGGCTGGCACAACGCTTGGTGAGCAGCCAGCCCAAGAAATGACCTCGGACTTTTCTGGAAGCCCACTCAGGGCCTAGGCGGGGGAGCAGGTGGGCAGGCTGTTTGACTCCTTACTTTAGCAAGCCCTGGGGCCATGGCCTCCCCAGCACCAAGCATGCAACTTTGGAGAAAATAGAAAAGTCATTCAGTAAGAAAACTCTCTAGGAGTTTAGAGGGTAAAATGGTTGTCACAAGCCCAATATCCCATTAGAGTGCTTTTCTGAAAGGTTACCCCGTCCCTGACCACTGATGCCATGGAGAAGTATAAGATTATAAAGCTATGCCATGTCAAAGATGGAAAGGACTTTTAGAGGTTGTGTAAGTCTGTTATTTGAAAACTTTAAAATTTTTTTCTCTATGGAAGCTTTCTTTGAATAGAATCCTACATGGAAACCCAGCGCACCAAGCAGGCGAGCAGGAAGCCCTCCCACTCCTCACCGCCCTCAGACACCTCTCGGCATAGCGGGCAAGCTGGGCCCCACGGCCCTGCAGCTCATCTCCCTGCTGTCAGCCAAGTGCCAGCACTGGAATGGAGAGGAGTCACACAGCTTTCTAACACAGCAGCTCTACTGAAGAAAGATGCCATGTTGGCTCCTTGAGATGAGTCTCCAGACACCAGGCAGTGGGACTTGATGCCCACGTGCCTGTGGCTGGGACTCATGTCTGGGTAAAGGGACCCTTCACGGTCCCTCCCCCCAGTCCCTGATCAACCCGTTGGCAGCACTCCTTAGCAGGGTAGCCTGCCCCAAATGGTTGACACAAATAGTGCAAAAAGAAATCATACCTGTTGCCAGTGGAAGGTCATCAGTTGTAAAAAATGTACCACCAATATTAAATACCAAATATTTATATACATTTTTATATCTATTATATGTTATAAAAGACAGACTATAATAGAACTGTTCTCTTTTTGCTGGGGCTTGAAGAGGGAGCTTGCCTAAAGCAGATAAGGTTTCTAGTCAGTAGCAAAGTCCAGTTACAAATCAGGGTGCTGCCTCAGCCTTTTCCCCTCCCTCTGTCTTATGTCTTTACCACTGCCATGTCCCCCATCCCACTTCCTAATACCTGTATAGGGCACACAAGAACCCTCCCTCATAGAGTTTACATGGGGAATGAGTAAACAAGTCAATAATAAAGTTATCGTGCATAATAACTGCAATGAAGGAAATAAACAGGATGCTTGGATGGTGAATAACTGACTTCCCTCATATAAGTTTAGGACCATACCCCAAACCCAGAGACCATCAAACCACTGATATGCCCCTGACAGATGAAGAATTTGGCCAACCCCTGAAAAGAGGTGCCCATGCCCAAGAGCAGAACCTGGTCCAGCCACCCACCCGGCAGTATGGAATGGAAGAGAAGAGAACATTGGACTTGCCCAGAGGAAGTGCTGAGGGCAAACAGGAAGTGCTGTGGGAAACAGGAAGTAAGGGAAACACAGGTCCCAGGGATCCTTAAGGCAAAGGAATGTCTTCAGGTAGAGAAGGTCAACTCTTAAATCTTCTGGGTCCTCACAAACAAAGCAGGGAGATGTTGGTAAAGGGGTGGGCAGAGGGCATGCCTTGCCTGAGAGCTAAGGGGGGAATGATGGTGAAGGGGTGTCAAATGGTCCCTTTGGCTTCTACCTGAGGGAATATGTGTCTCTAACAGTGAGCAATTCAGGTACCCTAGTTAACCTTTGCCAGCGAGGAGAAAATGGACACCTCAAATAGAAAACAGTAATCAGCCAATTTCTTCACCTCAACCAGGGCAGTACTAACCATGAGTAGAAACGCTGATCAGGCAATTGCTATTTTTCAGAGAAGGTTGCTGGAGGGTGGGATCTCTGTTGGAAATATTGCTGGAGGAGAGGGGACAATAAATGCAAATAGAGCAAGGCCACAAACATACATTATAACTCAGAAGCTCAAATAAATGATTATTTTCTCTATAACTTCATTTGATATTCCTCATGAGCCCCCACCCTGCTGGGCAGTGGGAGCTGCTAAAACTGGTTAATTAACAGTAGTTCAGTCTTTTCCAATTTAAACTGTCTCCTTAAAATGTAAACATTCAGTCAGTGTATTCAAAGTTCAATTCTCTGTAAGTCTGGTCTTAACAATCTCTTCAGCACAGCTCCTATTTCCTCTCCTGTTGCTCTGCTTCTTTCCAATATGGCAGCTAAGTGTTTGGAAGGAAGGTGGGGTTTTCATGACTTTGAAGAAACAAGGAGAGGCATCTTGGAGGCTCCTAGGAAGCTCCCATAGCCAGATTTTTCAGTCTAGCTTCAGTCTAGCCAGCCACTTTTGCCGGTGCATTCCACACTGGAGTTGAAGAAGCCGGGGAGGCTAATCTCCTGTTCTCCGTCTAACCCCTGAGTTGGTGTCTTCCCCTGCTGGAGGAGGGGCAGCCTGCAGAACAGCCTCCTCCCGAGTCCTAAACTGCATCTCCCTCCCTTTACCCAACAGTCCTCCCACTCCTCCACCCTCACTTCCCCGACCCCACCGTCAACTGTGGGCTTGACTGGGAGGGGATATTAGGACTGACATTTAGTCTTTTGCCTCCCTGCTTACTTCTGCCAGTCCTTCCATGCCATTTTGAAAGTGGCCACCCAGGGTATCTCCCAGGGAACCAAAGGCCTCCCTTTAATACACACAGGGAAACCTACCACAAGCCTTGAGGTTTGGAGCTGCACATGCCTATCTGGATGTTTCTGGCAGCCCCGTGGAACAGAATTGCGTGAGCAAGACCCTCGATACCTGACCCTGTCTTTCCCCGTGTTACTTTTCTGCACCAACATTTCCAGGTTCAGGTAAGGAGGCTCCAAGCTCTTCCTTCCTGTATACCATATCTCTCCTCTACTCTGGAAATCAAGCCTCAAGTCCTAATTGTCACTGGCTGAAGCCTTTCTCTTCCCTAATTAATGGAAAATTTTCAGTGTATGAGTCCAGCAGACTTGGTTCCTGATATGTCAAAGAATTTTGAAAGTCCTCTCCATCTCTACAAAGTCTGGTTTTCAAGAATGTTGTCGTGTTGCAAAATCCTATTTTGGATGTCAGAAACTTCCTTCTCTTTGCATGCTGACATAATAATTCTGATTCTTTCCCAACCTCCCCCTGAGGGGAACTAGATGGCTCTGACTGTAGCAGAACTAGCAGGAGAATCTGGCCACAGAAATGCATGAAGTAAAAGAATATTAGTAGTTTAAAAACAAGACACAAACAATTCCCCCTCCCCCCCCAAAAAAGAAACAACCTACCCCCATTTCATAAACCTAGTACTGAGAATCAAATGCTCAGCCTCAGGCTGGTTTTCTCCTTTTCTCAGAAGAATAACACAGATACTTGAGTGGCTTAGAATGCGCCCAGCACAGCCCTGAAGCTTGCTTGGCCTTGTATCTCCACAGAGCGCTTACTCGCCTCTTGTCTTCTCTTCAAAGTATCTAGTGAGGGACTGCAACAGTCATGCAACTCCACAACACGAGAACTGGGCACTTCTGACAGGAACTTGAGGGACAATTTGATGTCTTTTGAAGAAAGAGGCCGATTAGGATAGATGGGGCTGGGCTTCATTGTTTTGCAAAGATTCGACGTCTGGCTGATCTCTTTTGCCAAGTGATGGAAAGTTTTCCAGACTAATTAATTACCCCAACTCTCAGAGACTCTGCAAAGGAGAGAAAACAATTGTATGGGTTCCCCGATGCCCTCTGTATGGGGGATGCTGTCAGGAAAGTCAGGGAAAACCAAAGGGAAACAGCACAAATGCCAGACAAGCATAGCTGTCAGTCACCAGCTTCTCCAGGAACCACTTCAAAGAGACAGAACCATTGTTATTTTTGATGATGTCCTGCATTCATGTGGCAACTTAATTTTCAAAGAACTGTCACATCTATGCTCTCCTTTTATCCTCTCAAAGCCCCGAGAGTTGGGTTTGTTGAGCAGTCATGGCTTTTGACAGATGCGGCAGCCTCTGGGGGACAAAGAGGTTGATGCTCAAGGTGATCTGCTTCAAATAAGCCCATTGACTCCCAGGGCAGGTTTTTCCCTTGTGTCACAAAGAGAAGTTGGGCACAAATCTTCATAAAAAGGCGGAAAGTTGAGTGGTGCTGCTGAACGGTTTAGAGACTGTGGGTGCTCACAGATTTGTGCTGGACATAGGAAACCTGGGTTATCATCCTGGCTCAGCCACTGAGCGGCCATGTGACTTACAGAAAGCCACTGAACCTCTCTCAGCCTTAGTTTCCCTGCCCATAAAATAGGAATAATAATAATAACAATAACAAATAATAATAACAACACCATTCTATTAACCTCACAGGATGGTTGTATCAATGGTGTGGGTGTGTTCCATGTGCTGTATTTATGGAGGGAGATTTTATGACCCAACCAGCCTCCAGAGACCATGATATGACTCCTCGGTGCTGATAACTACAATGTGCCCATGCCCCTGCTTTCTCTAATCACATTTTGGATAGCAATCTTGGCATCTCTGCCTCCTTATCTTAGGAAAGACAGGGGAAAATTTTGAGTGTGATCAGGAAGATATAGATTAGTCCTTTGATTCATGCTTGCAGGTGACTGGAGGGAGGAACACGGCCTGACTACGGTACCTGGGGCGGGGGGGCTATGAGGGTCCTTGGTCTCTACATTCCTGTACAAAGCATTTTTCCATCCTCTTCTCTTTCGATCTTTGTGACAACCATGTACATACATAAGCAGGAAAAATAATTCACCTGGGTACGGAGACTGAAGAGGGGAGCCGACGAGGGGTGTGACAGTAGCTATGTGGTACTGGACCCAAGTCTCCTGAGCACCCTCAGCCTCTCTCCCTCTCCTGAATTGGGGCTGAAACTTTCAGCACTTGAAAGAAAAGATTGGAACAACCTGAACCAAAGCATTTTTTTTCTGAAATTCAGCAATAGTCACCATTAATAATCTTTGAGCATCAAATGCATACAGAGTGTTCTATCAATGTATGGATCTATGTTGGGCCCTGCTAGGGGCTCAGTTTTGTGCTGGCATCCAAAAGGAATGTTGAAGTATGGTGGTTGATGACTTCTAAGGTGTATAAAACTATTAGAGGAGATAAGACAAATACATGAAATAGCAGAGAACAATTCTGGCCAGAACTAAAATTAGCACAGGGCATGGCACACACTAGTCTCTAAAGGAACATGACGAAATAAAGAATTATTGAATAAATTAGTTCATACTGATTAATGGAAAACATACTATTACGTGTTAGGTTGAATGGTTCAGGATGTAAAGGATGCAGAGCTTGAGTGGAAAACAAATCAATGAAAGTGAGCACTATTAGGGGAAGTGTGATGAAAAGGAGAGATTTAACTAAGTGTTTATAGATGAGTAACAATTTTGTATTGTAGCAAACAGTGAAGACACACTAGGTAAGAGGAAAAAAGAACAAAGTCCCAAGCAGAGGAATATACAAGGTATGCATGCAGTGGTATGAGGTTCAACATCCTCTCTCAGGAAAAGAAAACAAACACTTATTTGTAGCATCTTCCAATTTCCATAGTATAAATACTCCAAACATGACCAATTTCAAGCTACCAGCATGACATTACTGAATGTGGAATTGGGAAGAGATGTGCATTAGTTCATCCACCATAAAATGGACACAAGTAATCTCAAGAGCATAGCTAATAGTAAAATAATTAGGAACTTATGAGTTTTAAGTATTAACTTAGTAAATATAATTTACTTAAGTTTATACAATTTACTTTTCACTAATGACTGTGTTTAACAACCGGCTCACAGACTTCCTGAAAATTTCACATCAGTTCTTGTGAGTCAGTACAAGACAGTACCCACACACAATTGCAGGTACATAAAACAAAGAAATCATGGAATGACTCGTGTTGGAGGTTAGGGGGAAATAAAATTTACTTCCTGAAGCCAGATTATAAAGAATAAGAAAGACACGGAACCTGGTCTCGACTAAATGTCGTAGGACATAAGACATAGGGAGGCACTGAAGAGACTCAGGCAAGGAGGCAGATGCCATGATGTTTGAGGAGGCCTGAGGGGGGCAAGTGGGACAGAGGGGTGGGGGGAAGAGATGGGTGTGGGGTCCTCAGCTCAAAGGCCGTGCGGTACAGGAGCTGAAAGTCAGGTGGAAAACGGGACAAAGATGAAGAAACTAATGTGAGGGACATTTTGAAGCAGAACTTGGTGCCTGGGTATAGGGAGGAGAAGGGCAGTCAAAGACGCATGAGGGAGGTCTGGGTGACTGAGGAGAGTCCAAGCCGAGAGAACGGGCTGACCAGAGCGAGCATACTGGGAAGGGAGAGGGTTTCCTGAACCTGCTGGGTGGGAGGCAACAGACATAACAGTGGGAATGTCCTGTGGACAACTGTAAAAGGAGAAATGAAACTGGAGATTGGAAAAGGGGAATGTGCTGGACAATGTGGACTTAGGAGGCTCAGTGCAGAGGTGGCAGAAGGTGCCTTGAGGTGGATGAGCTCTCGGAGGAGCATGCACAGAAAAGGAGGCCTGAGCATTAGTGCATGTCATTTGGAAGGAGAGGGGAGGAAGAAAAGCTGCAGAAGATTCCAGATAAGCAGTCACTGGGGAGTAGGAGAACCAAAGAAAAGGTCAAAGATACCAAGACAGGGCAGTTTCCAAAAGGAAAGAGGGTATCAAATGCATTAGAGGTGTTGAGTAAGCTAAAGCAGAAAAACAAGTTCTTTGAAAGAAAGAGAAACCATAGTGGAATTTAATTCCATTCCATGAAGAGAAATAAACTCTGTCTCAGGCAGAAGCTGTTCTCCTGGCTTAGGTCGCCTGGAACGGGCCCCAGGATTGCATTTCAATTTCACCTTGCTTTTGTGGAAAGGGCTCTTTGTTTCAGAGATGGAGGTTCCTAGTCAGCCAATATAAATGTGTATTAGGAATCTCACCATGCTAAACACATTCTAAAAATAATGGATAGCTTCTTGGCTGTCAACCCTGATGAAAGAGGAGAGATTATAGAAGTTAAAACTTTAATAAGCAACTAGAGGTAAAGCACTACATTATGCAGCCTTTGCTAAGGCATTTTTCTCTCCTAGGCATATGAAATTGCAATTTGTGAAATAACTGGTGGCTACCTTGATTCCAGTTGCTTCCTTTGAGAAGATTCTCCATGAAACCTAAAACACAAGTCTTGTCCCTGTAGAGGAAATTGGTCTTAAATGTCCAAAAATAATAAAGTAAAAATACAGCCGTCTTCTTAAAGGAATGTGCTGTATATGTCCATTGTTTGTTATGAATGCCAGAGATATCCACAGGCAGCCTTTAGGGACAATTATACAAATAATGAGCACTCTTAAAAATGCAAAAGCCAATTCAATAGCGTTTTCATTGTACTTATTTTGGATGATGGGTATTGAGAGAGAAAACAGATCTCAAGCCAAGTAGAAAGAAAGATAATATCCACATATTGTGTTTAATTTAACATACTTAACAGCAATAACAAAAACAAAGCCAACTCTACAGGTTTATTTCCCAAATTCAGTGATTCCAGCAATTCTTTTGCTTCATAGGGTGCTGCAAGCAACGGAAGAAGATTCACAGTCTCATTTCATTTTACAACACAGCTCATCATTTTCTCTTTGGTGTCATCTTCTTTATTTGTTCTTTCTTCTCTCCAACCCTTCTAAAGGGTAACCCGTGTCCCTACATCTTTTTTTTTCATTTTTGTACCTGAAGGATAAAGTCTTTCATGACTCACAATGGTATATATTGAAACCTCCCACGTATTCCTGCACCAGGCTTTCATTAGGGAAGATTATTTTCCGATTCCGTCTCGTTAGCTCCACGGAATTGTGAAACAAGCAGGACAGCAACAGGAGAAATGAATACAAATGACAGAACTGTTTGCTGGCAGGGCTTTCGGGAAGCAGGCGCACCAAACTTTGCTGGTGGCACCATAAACTGAAGGAAAAAAAATCCTCTTCAAGAGCCATTTTGCAATATGTGACAAGTCATAAAAATTATTCTACTCTTTGACCTGGTAGGGCCTCCTGGGGAAAAATGTCCCAAGGAATAAGTCCAAGGAAACAAACATTTGCAGAAAGATATTTCAAGGCCTGCCGTTTATTAAAAGGAATCAACGGAAACAGTCCAAGTACCCAAGTGCGAGGAAATGGTTTAGGCAGACTGTGCTCTATTAATATGATGGAATATTCAATGGTCACTAGGAAGGACAGTTAGAGAGATGATTACAAAATCTGGGAAGTATCATGCAAAAGCATTCAAGTGGGAAGAACAGAACAGAGACCAGTGCCCAGAGTGAAAAGTAAAATCGCAGGCTGCCGTAGGAGGGTGGGACTAGCGTGGAGCAGGCCAGCGATTGTGGTTCCTTAGCTTGTGTCCCACCTTGCCTTGTCCGGGGGCCCGTCTGACCTCACTGCTCCGTTTACTAAGTCCTACAACTCTCAGCCAGTAGACAGCACACTCCCCTCAGAGGGGAGAGGCTGGAACAGAAGAGGGAAGAAAGGGGGCGACGCACATATTAAACAACAGTGTCGTGTTTTGTCCCATTGTTCTCGTGTGTGTGTGTGTGTGTGTGTGTGTGTGTGTGTGTGTGTAGAGAGAGAGAGAGATTATATTTATTTGAATCTCAAATGATATTTTTAAAGAATATGAGCTTTGTATGTTTATCAAAAATCAAATGTAAGGCTTAAAAAAGTCAAGAAATACAAAGCTCCCTCTTGCAATTTGTTCTAGTATTTACTTAGCCTGTTTAATGATGGCATTTGAATTGGATCTCCAGATAGTCTGTTGAAATGATCCATATCGAAGCAGTATAGTCACCTACAACTATCCTGAGGGGCAACAACCACACAAAACAATTGTTTGTTCAGCAATTTACCAAGAAAGAGAGTTTTTAGGAGATACATAGGCTGCTGGTCTGTTGCACTGACATGGCAGTATGGCAGCACTTTTGAGATAAATTTTACATGCTAACTGCTTGTATTTAGGTGAATTCTCTAAAGGGAATTAGACTAAATGGAGGGCCAAATTGTCTCTTTGAGCAATCTGTCTGAAAAGGTCCCATTATTTTGTTATATATTAAATGGAACTTCTGCCATGTCAGTGGACAGTAGGCTCTCCCTATACCTGAGCTCTGGAACCCAATCTACCTGCTCAGAGTCTTGCTTCCACCCAGTTCCATCTGTCTCCAGGGCCTACACTGCCATCTCCAGTGGCTTCTTACTCCCACTGTCCCAAATCCAAATGAAAGTCACACTGGAACATCCTTCTCTCTTCAAGTGGTGGTGTGCCAGGAAATATTGGGTGACCAGCAATCTGGGAAGAAGAGCCCTGAGGGCCTCTGCCAACTGCTATGGTGTAGCCACGCCTTCCGTGGCTGGTCTCAAGCTCCCAACATGAGGTCCCCGAATGCAGAGCTGAGAAAGGTGCACAGCAGTCCACCCACCATGACGTAGCATCTAAACCATGCAGATGCAACAGACGTAAGTGCAAGAGCTCAGGTAACACAAAAATGTCATAAAATAGTTAGGAAGGCAAGAGTTTTGCGATCTCTTTCAACACCAACACATTCAGGACTCCATAACATTCACAATGTTTGCATCCCAAATCCTGACGTTCCTCCTAGGTCAAGCTAGCCCACTGATATCTCCACCTGGGTCTTTACCTTTGTGCCTTCTTTCCTACTTCAACAGAGCTTGGTGTTTTTCCTGCCTTCTGTATTGAGGGCAAAGAGCATTCTCAATCATTGACTAATTCATTTGCTATACTGATTATATACAATGGGCCAGGCATGGTTTTAGGCTTTGGAAATGCAAGAAAGAACCAAACTGGCAGAGTCCTCAAGAAGCGCCCTTGTAGTGGATGATGCAGACAGTCCGCAAAACAAACCGGCAAGCGAAGTCCGGGTATCATGTCAGAGAGCACTACACACGGGAAGGACAAGGCATCTTAAAGTTACCCTCGGTTCCTTCTCCTTTACTCCCCACGTGAAACTGAACACTAGGACCTATCCCTTTGCTACCTAATAGCCCTTAAACGGAAAGCTTTCCCTCTCTCCAAGCTGACACGCCTTAATTTGGTCATATCACCTATGACTTGCACAGTGTCTGACCGGGCACGGTTTCCATTAGGGTTCTTGTCTGATTCATCCTCCACATTTTCGCTGGAGATTTCCAAAACACCCATCTCATCACGCTGCTCCCTTTGTTAAACACCTCCTGTGGCCCTTTAATAACTACAGAATAAATTCTTTGGCATGCTCTATAAGGAAACTGATTTTCTTAGTTATTTACCATGTAAAGTGCTAGTGAACATACACACACACACACACACACACACACACACACACACACACACACACACAGAGTTTATTTAGGTATCCCAGAGGGTTACAGAAAGGATGTCATTACCCTTCCAACAACTTGGTGACTTCGCATTATTTTGCACTTTGCACGAGACCCTTTCCAGCCCATATCTGGCCCAACTTCCTTGCTGAAGTTTCTTCTCCTGCTCCTCACCCACCACCCCTGAAACCCACCTTACTGCCATATATTCCCATTTGAAGAGCTTTTACTTTTTTACACATATGAGCCTTTGCCCAGCTTGTTTCCTCTTCCAGGGATGTGTTGCTTCCCTTGCTCTGCCTGGTGAGACACTGTGGTGCGTGCTTCCTTCTCAGGCAAGGTTTCCTCCCTCTGACGCTCACCTCTGTCCTTTGCCCCAGGAACTCTCTCCCTTCCCAGCACTTCCACAGCCTTGTGCTCATAACACACTTCTGTTGAGCACCTACTATGTACCAGGCTCTGTTCCAGACACTGGGGACAGAGTGATGAATAGAACTAAGTACCTGCCCTCCTAGGTTGATATTTGAGTGGGAAGAAATGGAACATAAACGCATGTATAAATTCAAGTAGTAATGCATTCTGTGAGACAAGACAGTGGGTGAGGAGCTGAGGGAAGGGGCTCCAGGTTGCTCAGGGAGCCTCCCTCTCCTCCCTGGGACATAGCATCAGGGACAATCACAGTACATACCATCACGTATTAATCAGGGTTAGTACCTGGGTCCACATTCATCTCCCCCATTAGTCAATGAGGGCAGGAATCATGTCTTATTTCCCTTTGTCCCATATCATCTAGCTCACATGCAGTATTTATTGACTAAATAAATAATATCCCATATCATCTAGCACATATGCACTAAATATTTACTGAATAAATAAATAAACAAATGGCATTTCAGAGACAATTTGGGCAGAGAATCCAATCAATTATCAATGTTTCAAATTCTAAAAAAACTTCTGATAGCACAGTAGAAAATCCTGGTGACACAGTTACTGTGACTCACTTTCAAGCTATTCATATCAAGCCCCCTGAGTGGTGCACACTTTTCCATTTATTCCCCCATGACCGTTGCACCACATCCAGGCATTTGTCAGGGATTGTAAAATTGCACCAGACTCCCCAGTTTGAAAGTGCAAGGAATATTTCTGTCTTGGAAGCAGTTCAGTCTCAGGAATATCAATGCCAGCATCCGTTCTAAAATGAATCCATTTCTCCATCTGTACCATTCATGAAACTATCCACTTGAATTCACGGGAAGGGGAGGCAGCAGGATGAACCCCACAGCTACGGGACACAGTAAGAGGGTGGCTCCCTTTTAGGGAAATGCACAGAACAAAATCAGGAGAGAGAATTGTGAGACAGCAAATGTGTTCTTCACACTTTCACAGAATACACACTGTGGAGGGGTGGAGGGAGAAAGCCCTGGGAACTCCATCCTTCTACCTTACAGATCACAGGCGGGATCACATTTCACACCCCTGGGGGCTAATTAAAAATGCATTTGTTTGGGTGAAAAAACAGCACATTTTCTCTTATTGCTAGTACAAGTACAAGAAGTTCAAGAGGAAATACTAGTTCAGGCCCTAGTTCTGTGGTTTGAATCCCAGTACCTTACATCTTACATGCTGGCTCCCAGTATGAATTCAGATTTGCAATGTGTGCATATACATATTACTATTTATACACCTGCCATGCTGCTGAAGGAACTTCAGACAATTTATTAAATCACATAAAATATAAGATTGTGTAACTTAAAAATGGAATAAAATTTTTGCTTATGATCTTTACTTGAAATGAGATCAACTTACTGTACTAGATCTTTCTCACTGAGACTTGCTGAAACATAATTAAATCCTTCTGTACAGGTGCTTAAGGCTCCAAAGAAAATAATGGTGCTAATAGAAGCCCAGGGTAATATCTGGGCACGGGGAAGACTGTGTTCCATACTGCGAGCATATTTTTGCACAATAAGAGAAAATCATTTTCTGTGAGGTGAGCAGCTGTAAAGCTCTAAATTGCTTCAGTGTCTCTGGTGTCAATACGTCCCAACTCATGGACATGCAGGGTACAGAAGAGCACAGAAGGTCTCCAAGTGTTGCTGCGATGGGCAAGGGGGACAGGGCAGAAGACCAAGAGGATAGAATTCTCTGGAAAGAAAGTTACCTCATTTTTATTTCTTATTGGCCTAAAGGAGGAGGTGGGGAGCAGTTAAAAAGGAAGAGAAACAGCATGGGAAATCACAACCCTGAAACATGAAACTGCCGAACAGCAAACCATGGAGAACAAGGGATGTATGTAGATGCGGATGAAGAACGGAGGTGGGCCAGGGCCAGGGTAGGTGCTGGGCAGCAGGAGCCCGGCCCAGACTGGCCTGGGTTCCAGCACTGGCTCTGCTGTTCACTAGCTGGGGGACCTGGGGCAGGGCCACTTGGCTTCTTTGGATGCCAGTGTTCAAGGTGTTCATCATTCTTAGCTCCCATTTTGAAGTCAGGAAACCAAAGTAGAAGACCTGTTGAGAAAATTCCCTTTTGGTTTTCAGAAACACAATGTAATGAAAAGGTGCCCAAAGAGCTGTGGGCAGGGTACTGCCCTGCTGCTGAGGCAGACCTGGGAGACATTCACTTCCATTTGCGTAGGTGGGTCTTGGGTGGATTAAGGCTAGAGTTTGGCCTCCAGGGGTCTACCTAGATTCTTCATAAGCATGTCAAGTCTTTGCCCCAAATAGCCCACTACAGAAGGTTAGTGATAAAATACTTCGTACATCTCCGGAATACCTGCATTTCTCTCCTTAGTGGTTGAAAAACCCACCATCTTAAATTCATAGTATTATATTGTACTTGTTCTTGAGAAAAACAAAGGAATATGGCCTTAAAATGTGACCTATTTTACTCCCTTCAGAATGTGGCAGCTGCATTGGAGCAAAGATCCCTCACCAATCTGTGCCCCCTTTTTTCTAATTTTCTATAAGTTACTATCCTCAAACTTACAGTAAATTTCCTTCACAAACTCTCTAGGCACACATGAAAACTTGGAAACAAGTAAATTAAGTATATTACAGCTAGGGACAATTAAAACCTTTTCAAAAAATCTCCTGGGAAAAGAGCCCAAAATATCTTAATTCCAACAGCCTGCTTAGGGCGATGGGCTTGGTGCCCAGAGGCGCTGAGGGCCCGCGGAGGGAGCCCATCACCACACCCGCTCTGGGGTCTGCAGAAGACCAGGAAGAGCCAGAGGCAGGAGCAGACCAGGATCTCCTTGGGGAGTGTGGCTGGGGGTTCCCTGGAAGAATGTCTGGAACCCATAGGCCTTGACGGATTAACAGGAGGACTTAGAACAGTACCCAGCAAGAAGACCTAGCTCGGTGGCCACCACACCTATTTTCTGTGGCTTTTCTCTCTCGAGGCCCTGTGCTCAGCTCTCTGAGAGCCCTGGTCATGGGTCACTCCTCTCCCATCTCTCTCCAGTTCATGACCTCTATGTGGTTACTCACCAAATTCTACTCCAAAATCTTTTGGGACTTCTGGACTCAGTAAATACCGACTTCTGCTTTATTTAACAATTCTCTGAATGGTTCTTAAGTTTTTTCAAGTATTTATGTTTCTCCCTATCTGTAGTGAACAGAGCAGAGGCTCAGTATATTTTTCCTGATGAAGGTGACAATCAACTCCTTGAAGGCAGTATTTATAGACTTAGCCTATATTTTTGAGCATGTACTACATCTCAGGCACTGGTTTGGTCACTGGATTTATAGTGGTGAGCAAAACAGACCTGAACTCCAAAGGTATTTATTTCAGTGTAGTGGAGGAACAGGACCTAATCCACAATACAACAATAAACATAAAAGTACGCACTGTGTAATGTCTTGAAATAGTACCAGGTGCTAGGAGAGAGTATATAGGGGTTTTAACTAGATTAGGAGGGGTCAGAAAAGGCGTCTTAAGGGATGTTACCCAATGATGAGGGGCCCAAGCCAGGGGGAAGTGAGGCCAGAGCCCAGTGAGAGGTGGAGATGAGGGAATGAGAGGAGGCGGGGCGGTAAACAGGAGTTTGGTCACCCAGGGTCTTGAGGACAGCAAAAAACTTAAATTCTAAGTTAGGTGCAGTGGGAAACCATTGAAGGGTTTGGGGCAGAAAAGTCATGGGGAGCTGGTAGGAGGCTGACAGGCACTCCAGCTGAGACCTACCGGGGCTGGATTGGGAATGGGATGGTGGGGAAGGACAGCTGTGCACGGAGATGGAGGTGGAGAGATGCAGACATACCGTATAAGGTAGAGTCCACAGACTGCTGGGATGGAGGAGACAGAGTTGAAGGGGTGACTCCATGGGTGGCGGCTCCACTTCCAGGAGAACAGGAGCAGGTTTTAGGGGGAGGGCAGGTGGTCCGCTTGGGAGGCACTAAGGCTGCAGACCCACGAGAGCAGCAAGCAGAACTGGCGAGGAGGCGAGTAGATGTGAGGGTCCTGGAGCTCCAGGGGAGGCTGAGCTGCTTTTCCCCTGTTCTGTCTGGGAGGGCTCCACGTCCCCTGGACAGCCTAACCAATGAGAACCCCGGGACCCGGACTGCTCCACTGAGTCTGCCGTTTACCCAGAGGCCCCATAAGCCCCAATCTCAGGATGGCTTAACACTCACTGTTGCAGCATTTTGAAAACGTTAAAATCCAACCACAAACGCCCCAGCTAATTGCCAAGAGCACACCAAAAGAGCTAAATGCATAGTAAGTATCAAAATTACTCTATTTATCCTCAAGCTTCCTCCCATATTGGAGTTCATATACTCAAACCCCAGTACAATAAAATCTGGATTAAGCTGTTGTAGAGCTTAATGGAGCCAAGTCACAATGCCAAGTTTCAGTTAATACATTTTAAATGAAAACACACCAGCAAGATTTAGAACAAGGGTCAGGAATCATAAAATAAATACCGCAAAATAATTCTCCATTGTGAAATGACGGGCGCCGTGCCCCTGGGAGTCTAAAATCTCTTCTGAATTAAACAATCTTTTCACTTGGAGACAACTAGCAAACCACTGGCAGGCTCTGCCCTTACCTTTAGAGGAGGGAAAAGAAGAAAACTCAAAAGGGAAGCCAGAACCTTGTCCACCTCTGTTTTGAAGCTTGGCTCTAGGTATTGTCAAAATAGTATTGCTCTGGTTCAAGGGGAGATAGTGATCAATGAACAGCTGGTCAGGAGTAGAGGGTTAGTGTCTGGGAAAGAAGATCCTGGTTGTGCAGACTTCTAGAACCTTCTAAAAGTGGGATGAACTCATATCTCTGGGGATACCTTTGTTCTCCGAGAGCTACAGGTGGTAAAGTAAATTAAAACTGCTTCTCAACCATCCTTCTAAAACCATTCTCACTATGAATCCTGCCAAAACACTTGGTGCTCCTCTCCAAGAAGACAATCTCTACTGCAGACACTCTTTGCTTTGGTAACAAGGAACACTGGGTCTCACTGTCAGCTGCGGGGGCTCCCAGTCTCCATGGGCACTTTGTGTTCTTGGCAATGCTGGGCAGTGCCAGCCCCTGAAATGGCCAAACTGGGCCTTCTCTTCAGTGACTCAGAGCTGTGTGCTCACAAAGGCAGTGCCCATCAGACAAACAAAGGCAGGGAATGAGCGCCACATTTAATCTCCAAAATTCAGAGTCTATCCAGACGTGTCAGAAGCCTTTTGGGAAGGCCTTGCCTTCTGTGTGTGCCTCATGGGGAGATACTCCAGTTCTGTTTTGGGTGCCACTGTCCTGAGCCTTGCTGAGTTTTTGTCTTCCTCCTCAGCCTCATGCCAGTGCCCACAGCATGGTGACTAACTAAAATGCCCATCTGTATTTCCAAACCCCCCTACAGGAGGTTTTCACTATCCCTCTTGGTGAAAACCACTGCTGGGGAAACCTGAGGACAGTAGTAGAGACCCAGATCTGTGTCTTCTGTTTACCTGAGTCCCAGCTAGCCTTGGAGAGTCAATGGGAAGCTGTTCCCAGCCTCTCTGCCCCTCACATTAATCTCAGCTGTGTCCCCCAGGGTCATCTGGAGCTGTGGCTTTCCCTGGTAGCCCTCTAAGCTGCTCTGCATGCTGCGTCCCCAGCCAGCTCTCCCTGCCCAGTCTCTGGGGTTAGCCAGCATTTCTTAGCAGCCTGAGCAGAAGGCCATGTTGCCACCTCCCCTCAGTTCTCATGGGCCCCAGTGACAGCACTTGCCACTCAGCTCCTATGCCATGGCTCTCTCCCCTCCTCACATAATGGTTGGGAGCTGACCTTTTCACTAGGACCTCTCTACACCAGAGCTCAGGAGGGTTATCAATAAATGCTCAGATGGGTTTTTATGTCTCTTGCATGTAAGGGCATGAGGGTGCACAAATAGTTTAATTCTGTGAGCAGAGAGGCTGGGAATACATGTTGGCTGACGTGCCTGGTAGTTCAACCATTTTTGATAGACACTCTGCTGCCACTGGGCCAAGGCTGGAATAAATGTGGCCATATGTCTGAAATGAATTTTGACAAGACCCTGTTTCCAGACTCTTCTGGGTCATAAGCAGCAATGTCTACCACAAAATGGAAGTTTTGTCCTTGAAAAAGGTGATGTCAAAGAGAGAAGTGGTGGCCAGCTTGTGAGCTGTATTTATAGTGCTATTAATACATGGTCCCCAAACCTCAGGTGATCCCAGGTAGTCAAGATGAATGAAGAAAGAGGGTACTTTACTGAGGACTTACATGTCCAAGCAGTTATGAAATTCGAAGTGAACTGATGGGGACACAAGAGTGGGGTCATGGCCAAGCACAGATGATTCCCAGCCTCACCATCAGACAAATGGACTAACATTAGAATCATTTACCCTAATTAAATCTACTTCAAAGGAGGCCTGTGCAGGGCTAATAGGCCTTGTAAGACCTTTGTAAAGCCAAGCAGCTTACAGCCACCATGTTTGGCTCGGAGCAAATAAACAGCAATTGACATCTTGGCCCAGAATATAAACCTAAACTTTCAGGGGAGTTATTTTCCAAGGTTGGATTGGTGTTTTTCTTCATTATATATATATATATATATATATATATATATATATGTTCTTCATTTTCAGGCACATTGCTACCACTGGCCTCCAGCCAGATCTACTCTGTCTGCCAAGAGCAGGGAAACTATGAGAATAACATTTTTTTTTTGACATTTCTGAATTGACTAGAAACAGAAGGTATAAGGAATCTAGAGAGCGGTTGGTACGAGAAAAAAGAAAAAATGAGCATGAGTACAGAGACATTGCAGAAGAAGAATATCTACTACTCAAAAAGGAATCCCAGTGGGGTGGGGACGAAGGAACAATCAAGGGGCAGTCCACAGTGTAAGGCTGCGGTCTGGAGGAGTGCTGAGTCCATCAACCTATTGACCTGGAGAGTCTATGTCAGGTTGCTGCTTTTAAGGCTCCCTCTATGTGCATGGGCCAGTTTGAAGAACACTATGGAGAGAGCTTGTACCCAGCATTTCACCATCTCAGGATGGGCTTCCCACCCTCCAAACCCACCGGTCTCCTCTCATCTAGCATAATTTCATCTTGCCGTCTTTCCATCTAGATTCTCCCTCGTCCTATCTCTGTGAACTGGTGACAGTTTGGAGAAGCCTGCTGGCTTTGATTTGTCATCATTTCAAAATGCTTATTTTAAATCCATGACCCACCCCACATCCCACACATGGCCAGGTCACTCCATGTCCTGCAAATTTGGACAAGTGAAGTCCAACTTCTCACCTGAGCTAAGGTTAGGGTAGGCTGTACACCAGACTGACTCGAGGTTCCAGTTGCCTGGGCCAAGAGGGGACAAAGGGAAGACAGGGGAGACAGGAAGGAAATTTCTCAGGAAGAATACAAGTTTGTTTCACACATATAAGTGCAAAGTCCACTTAGATATATCACATTTTTCACTTACATGTATGAAAGGGAAGAGAAGGGGACGCTTAGAAACTGGGACTGGAGCTCAAGAGTTAGGGTTAAGGATAAAGTTTAGAGGCTTCGGCATAAAGGTAAAAGTTGGATCAATGGTGGTGCTTTGTGTAACCATTTCCAGCCCCACCTACATACTTATCTACATTTATACTTGTCCTTACATTATTACCTGTGATCTCTGTATTCAAGGTGAATCTCCCATCTTTAGTCATAACTCCATTTCTTCCTACCTCCTTTCCTACCAGCTGTTAACCTTCAGTTTACAAGCGTGTTCAAATTTTCCTTATCTTTAAAGCAACGACTAATTAACAAACTTAAAAAAAAATCCCCTCATCTGACCCTGACTCTCCCTTCAGCTACTGCCTTTTTTTTATGTTCTCGGCTTTCCCAAGAGGAAAAGAGGTTTGCCTGGAACAGGGGTAGACATTGCCTTTACTTCCTCATTTCCCATCAGCTGCTCTCTTCCTGAGGTCACCACTAATCTCCATGTCTCCAAATCCAATGGATTTGTTTCAGTCCTCATTTTATTGCACACTTGTACATTGAACATGGTTTTTCCTTGGAATTCTCTGTTGGCTTGGCCTCTGAGACTTGTTTTTCTTGGTTCTCCTTACTCTTCTCTGATCTTTTCTCACTGGCTTTCTTCAAGAGCTCCTCCTGTGGTCCAAAATACCATTTTCCCCAAAGTTTTAACCTTGGGCCACATCTCTCTCTACATGCTCCCAATGGGTGACCTCTGTCATAGATTTCTAGTTTAATTCCATTGTCATCAGAGAACATATTCCATGGGATTTCATTGCTTTTAAATTATTGAGACCTATTTTATGACCAGCATTTGATGTATCTTAAAAAATCCTTCATATGAAAATTTTTTTAAATGAGTATTCTCTTGTCACAGGAAGCTCTTTAATAAATGTCAATTATATCACATTGTTGATATACTGCTCAAGTCCTGTATGCTTATTGATTTTCTTCTCCTATCAGTTATAGAAAAAGGAGTGTTGATGTCTTAAACTATAGTTGTGGATTTGCCTGTTTATCCTTTCAGTTTTGTTTTCACTTCATATATTTTGAAGCCTGGTTATTGATGAGTATACATTTAGAATTGTTATGTCTTCTTGATAAATTGATCTCTTTATCATTATGAACTGTCCCTCTTTATCTCTGGTAATATTCCTTGCTCCAAAATCTACTTTGTCTGATATTAATATAGCCAATTCAGCTTTCACTGTATTAGCCTTAGCATGATACACATTTATGCAGACCTTTCTCTTTAACCTATCTGTGTCTTTGTATGTAAAGCTCCTTGCAGGCAGCACACAGTACTGTCTGGTATTTTGTCCAGTCTGACAGTCTCTGCCTTCTACTTATGGTGTTTAGACCATTTACATTTAATTTAATTGTCCATGTGCTAGGATTTCCATTTACTATCTTCCTGTTTATTTTCTATTTGTCTTATCTATTTTTTATTCTCTTTTGCCCTCTTTTACTTTCTTCTCTTGGAGTAATTGAGAATATTTTATAGTTTATTCTATCCCTGTTCCAGGCAAATCTCTTTCCCTCTTAGGAAAGCCAAGAACATGAAAACAAGGCAGTAGCTGCAGGGAGAGGGGATTCTTTTTTTTTTTTTAGTTTGTTAATTTGCTGTGAGCAGATAAAATATATCTATTTGTGAGCAGAGAAGTAGAAACAAAATTTGGTGAGTATGGTGTCATGAAAACTAACATAAGAAATATTTAAATAAGGAGAATAATTGACTATGTTAAATGCCTCTGACAGCTTTAATAAATATAGACAGAAAAATGACCACAGAATTTGACAATGTGAAGATCAACATGATGATCTCAATAGGAACAACTATGGTGAAGTAGTGGGGTTGTAAATGGGATCCCAATCTAAATGGGATGCATAAAGAAAAAAAGATGAAGAGGTAGAGACAGGTACCATGGACAACTGAAGATGTTTTACTGTAAAAGGGAGTAGAAAGAATGCGGTGGTGATTAGGAAAGGATGTGGTTTCAATAGGGATTGTTTTTTAAGAAGAGAAATACAGAAACATGCTTGAGTCCTGATGTTTGATCCTGCAAAGAGAAAGAGATTGATAGATTTATGTTAGAAGAGAGAGAGGGAGCAAAGGAAAAGAAAATGGGTGGGTTCCAGAACACAAGCGGAGAGAGCAAACTTTGGAGATTTTTGTCATATGTAAAAGGAGAAGAGGCAAATACGTGCTTCAGACATCAAGGCAGCTGGTAATTTTTTTTAATTTTCCAAGTTCTCTCTGTTTTCTCCCATGTTCTCCAAGATGAATGAGTAAAGATTAGCAGAGGATGTGTATATGTGTAAAAAGTGCTATAACAAAAGGGATAATAGATCATAGTCCTTGGAGGTAGAAGTTATTTCCAGATGGAGGGATCAGAGAAGTCTTCTTAAAAGTGGTATCATTCAAGGGGGGTCTTGAAAAATGGGTAGAACTTGAGTAAGTATACATTCATTCATTGGCAAATATCTATGGAGAGATTATAACTACCCATGATCTGTGCCATGAACAAAACAGGGTCTCTGCTAGTCAAAACTTGGAAAGGGCTTTCCAGGCAAAGGAAAGAATGGGAATAGGGTGAGGATAATTGATGAGAAATAAAGGGATATGGACAGGTAATAGCCAAATTATGGAAGACCACATGTGGAAGCCTAAGAAATAAGGAGTAACTGAAGATTTTCTAGCACAGGCATGAAAAGATTGAGCTTTAAAATGGGCTACTCATCAGAGTTTACCACAGGGAGGCCAGAAAGCCAGAAGGCAGACAGGACTGAGTCTCACATCCATAAAGGGTCTTACATCGAACTTTTGACATTATCTCCAAATGATCTTATATGTACAGTCATAGTAACACATTCACAGAATTGAGAGAAAACAATGTTTATCCACCTGATTTTAAACTTTTGTCCTAACATGCAACCTATAATGCCTCTGAATTTTTATAAATCCTGTAACTATCTTGTGAGTGTGATGATTATATTAGACTTGGATTTTTATGTTAAAACATTAATTTGTTAAATGGAAATATTTAAAATATTCCACCATTTGGGGAACTTGGAGATATACTTGTGTGTATATATATGTGTGTGGCATATAGTAGAATCCCTGAATGAATGGAAGTGATAAAGGCTTAACCACTGAGAGGCTCTGCTTGGAAACACAGCATTATTACCTTTCATGAACTGCTAATAGCTTTCTTCTTTTTGAAGTACTTTACAGTATGCTTAAAACCATCAAACGATCAAACAGATGGTAAATTATTACAGTTCTTTCATGGATGTCAACTCTGGTCTTATCATATTAGCAATGGGCACATATTGTATCTCATTCCGCCTTTGCAGGAACTCTGTACCAATTAATAAAGTTTATTTGCAGTCCACTGACATTTTTTTAAAGGTCTTCAAAGTAAATAATTTGATAAATTTAATTACAGTGACTTGCAATTCAGCTAAGGTTAATGGAGTTAAAGAACACACATAAAATTCTTGACAAACACAAGTGACTACCAAATGAAACTGTCATGAGAAAATAAAAGATACTTATTTGAATTTCAAGTAGCACTGCAAAATGAACCCGGTATGCAGACAAAAATAAGAATACAGAGTAAGCAGTGTTGAGTCGAAGAACTAAATTTTCCAAACACAGAATCCATATCCTTCATTGTCTACCTTCTCCACAGGACCAGATGTTCACAAGAAAAGAGTAGTTGAACACCTATGTAGTATTTTGTGAAAAGCATTACAAATGCACGAATGGTACCTGACTAAAAAAATCTCCCTTGCTATTCTGCCATTAAAGATTAATATCTCTAGTAAAGTAGTACCCTGTTTTTTTCCTACTTTTTTAAAATCCAAATATTTCTGGGTATTTGCCTGACCGTGAGAAGCTACACTCAAAGCTGAAAGAAAGCAGAACATATCACCCAGGGTCCTGGGCTTGCAACTAGATGTGGTAATTGTGTAGACTTCAGCTCGATTCTCTTTGGGGAAAGAAGATACATAAATTTTGTTGGAAGGAAGTATTTTTTTAACTATAAATATGACAAGAAGGATTTGCATGTATGCTGTGGGACTAAGGAATGGAACATTGTGAGCATCTGTTGTTTTGTCTGTCCCACACCCCCACTTCCTTTGAGAACTGCTCCTATTCCAGACCAATCATGTACTTATAAATAGATGGACAATGCCAGCATCCCAATACCATCTCTTGGCATAGGAGTAAGTAACTGACATGGACCCTGATGATCAAAGTATCTCATTATTCTAGCCACAGGGGCTGGTCCCAGTGTAAGTCATTCCCTGATATTTTTCTATTTAAGCTGGAATAAAATAATTTAAGAGGTCAGGAGATTGCAGATGAAATGCAGAATGTAGGGGAATAAGGTGCTGACCTAAGCAACTTTGGAAATGGGTGGTGTCTGTCAGACTAAAGGCCAAAGGAACTATGGCCCAGCACTGCACACTAGCTGATAAAGTGGCTTCACACAAGTGTACACTTGTCCAATGTGAAACAACTATATATGTATTAGAATTGGACAATTAAGTAAAAGGATGACAGGCGGGGACAGCTGGGTTTCTCACTGTTGGAGTGGGAATTTACAGATGAGAAAGGGGAGGAGGCTAGAATAATCTATGTAGGTATGGATTAGAGTTGGAGACATCAGTATGAATTCATATTTAGGTTACTACAGATACAGGTGATTACATGTATAAATATTTATAGAAACAGGTATCTATCCAAGTTAATATACACATACATATCTCCTTATTCTGGCAGCTGAGAAGACCTAGAAACAATGACCATCTAGATCTTGGTTTATAATAGCATTTTTATAACAGCATAAAAGGAACCAGGGCTCCTTAGAAACATGGCTGATTCTAGGGCAGAGGCAGGAAATAGACAAGCTGATCTGGGACCATCTTGCAGTGCCAGAAAGTAAGGAAGTGCTTAAACACACACACACTCACACTCATACACACACACACTTAAACACACACTCTGTCTGTCTCTCTCTCACACACACACATTGCTGGTGTTATGTCAAAGGAACCCAGAACAAACTGAAAGAGTTCTCAACAGCCAAAGCCAGAACAATTTAAGCTACAAAATTTTTAAAGTATTGTATTATAACCCAACATATAAAGTAAATGGAAATGATATAAATAAATGATCAAATAAATGAGGGAGAATAGGCACATCTGTGCAAAGGAATTTCAAATAATTAATGTAGTATGGGCTACACTCTCAAGGAGATGAAGCATAACTCCTGAAGTGTGCACTCTGCAGCCTCCATAGTGATGTCCTTCCAAAGACGACAGCAGGGAGAGGGGACAAACTGAAACTTAACAGTGTAGAATTCTGCCCAAAATTTCCCCATCCAGGTGATCAAAGTTAACATCAACGGTGATACATGGTGTTGACAGTATATCTTTGACATGTCACAATGAGAATGCCATTTCACCCCTGTGGTCTTCCCTTCCCCATACCCAGTCTAATCATGAGGAGAACCTCAGACAAATCCCAATGGAGGGACATTCTTCAAAACACCTGACCAGTGCTTCTCAAAACTGTCAAAGTCATCAAAAACCCAGAAAGCCACGAGAAACTGTCACATCCAAGAGTAGCCCAAGGAGACACAGACACTAAATGTGTGGCATCCGAGATGGGATCCTGGAACAGAAATGTGACATTAGGAAAAAGCTGAGCAAATCTAAATAAAGTGTGGACTTTAGCCAAAAATAATGCATCAAAATTGGTACATGAATTGTGACACATGCACCATACTCAGGTTAGACGTTAATGACAGGGAAAACTGGGGGCGGGGTCTACAGGGCTCTCTAGGCTATCTTCACGGTAATTCTATAAATCTCAAGATAAGATTTGTTATAAAATGAAAAGTTTATTAAAATAAAATGAAAAGCTTACTTAATAAATAAATAAATAAATAAATAAATAAATAAAGCCTACATCTGCACAGCCAGCTTTCCTTTCAGCACCACCAGCAGTTCCCCCGCTCATGCAGTCCTGGGTCCTCTGCAGCTCTTCTTGGCTTCCATAGCTTCTATCGACTTCTGCTTTCTGCCCTTGATCCTCTAGCTGTGTTCCTTGGAGCACCTGGGGAACCCTTCTTCTACCACTCTCGGCACTTCAAAGACCCTGCTGAGGGTCCCCTTCTTCACATCGTTGACACCCCAGGCAAGACACTAGGTTAACGTGAGTCCAGTAACACTTAGAAAGACTGCATTGTAACACAGCCTCTCCCCCGTCGTCTGCTTCTGCCCACTTCAGTAAGAGCAGCTATTTGAACAAGGAGCTACTATTTTGCATAATGGGAGGGCTTGACCAAGAAACATGTAAGGCATCCCCAGACTCTGAAGACCTAGAACATTCTCAGACTTTGAAATTCCAACATACCCATGCTCTTCCCTTAAGGCAATGCACAAGATCCTTTGCTGCAAATAGCTTTCAGAGAGCTGCAAACATGTGTTTGGCCCATAGAACTTGTCCTGGCCCTAGCCTATCATCCTGGAGTTCTCCTTCTCCTCATTCCCTGTCTCCAGTGTCTTTGCCTCTCTCCACACCCCAAAACATCAGCTTAGCACTACAAAGACCCCATGGGAAAACAGGTAAAGGAGACATTACCCAGGAACCTGGGCAGAGGGATAAATTTATGTGAAGGAGAAAGAGGGCACCGCTCCAGGAAGAATGGTGAAAATGAGCAAGAGAAGAACCAGGGTCTTAACTAGGGCATTTACAAGGACATCATTGGATTTAAAGCCTGTCTGGATAATCCAGGATGATCTCATCTCAAGCTGCCTGCCTTTACATAGTAATATCCATAAACACCCTTTTTCCAAACAAGTTCACATTCACAGGATCTGGGAGATGGACATGTCTTTGAGGACTACCACTCATGCTCTGACACAGAATTTAGGAGGAAGGGTTGAGATAACTACCTCTCTTAAGTATGAAAAACAAATGTGCTAAGTATGGTGGTTTGATGTTCGATGGTGAACAGGTATTTCCATGCATTGGACACAGCAGGGATGTGAAGCACTTGTGCTTCCCTGGATTTCAACCCTGCATACTTAAAAAATTCAGAAGCCCAGGAACCATCTCAGACCAACCTGAGCATCTCTCGGGGATGGGACCTGGATGTCAGTATTTTCCAAGGCTTCCCGGGCGATTCAAATGTGCAACCAGAGTTAAGAACTACTGGGCTAGCTGATACAGGGAGGGTTAGGAGGCACTGATTTTATTTTTAATGAGGCTGCCAGCCCACCCTGAGAGCAAACAGCAGAGAACCTTGTTCCTCTTCAAGTTTACTGGCCCAAGCAGAAGTGTTACCATGCGCAGTCCTTAGGCACCTACCACCACTCACTGCAAGAAATGCGCCCCAGCACCTACCACTCATCCCACGCCCCCCGCCACAGCAGGGGGTCAGTGACATAATGGAGTCACTTACTGCCAGTGACAGTGCAGTCTCCCAGACACACATGCATTTCCCCAACCCCCATCCCACCGCCATGTAATTCCCTGACCACAAGTGACTCACTCCTTCTTCTGGATGAGACACTCCCCAACTGTTGGGCAGCGATCCCTCCTGAGAACAGCATAGTTTTCCTGAAGGTGCTATCCCGGATGAAAACTACATTGTTATCTAATCAAATTGTTTCTTCTCTTATTAGTTTATACAGGAAGAGCTAGATGGGATGAGAAAGATAAGACTCAACTCATTAGAGTTATCAGATTTATATTGAAAGGAAAATCAAGCCTGCCTTGACCTAAAACTAACATACACTCTTAATCAGATCATAAAATAATGTGTCAAATAGTATCTAAAATGGAGTACAAATGTGCTTTGATTGTTTTCAATAACATTATTTTCCAAGGTACCATCAAAGTGTTGCTGGACAGCTGCACTAGGGGAAACCTCAACCCGGTGGGGGTGGTTCTCGACTGACTGAGAAAGAATTCACGAACAGGTTGGTGAGTGTAGGTAAGAAAGGAATTCATTAAAGTGAGAGTAGTAGTGGATGGCAGTAGGCGTGCAGGCAGTAGAGAGCGAAAAAGAACAGAGGGAGGAAAGGCAAGGCCATTGAACTCCTACTCGGCAAAGGACAAGTGTCTCGCCAAGTCCTGGAGCCGGGGCCACCTGGCGTCCAGTGTCCTCTTGAATCTGCATGATGTGGGAACTAAACCCCCACAACCCCAGGTTTTGGGGGAGCTGCAGAGCTCTGGATGGAGTGAGATGATATTCTGAAAGCCTCCCAAAGCAAAGAAAGGAGATTTGGGGGCTGGTTACTAAAGAGCATGACTGTACAGCTGCGACCCCATCAAAGTCTCCCAGGCAAAGGTAGCTTGTAACCCAAATCAGAGCTTAGTAGCCCTTTCCTACTTGTCTGAAGTAGAACAGAGAGAGTGAAAACTTGTGCTTAAGTCTAGAAAATTGAATGAATTAGCGAAGGAACAAAGCAAATTAATTTGCTGAATGAACTTACCACCAGGAAAAGGGTCTCTCATCAATCCCCCAAGAGATGGGAAGAGCACAGAGACCAAATGCAATAAGTTGAGCAGCAAGAAGGCTTTGTTTAAGGCAAAGTATACACTCAAAGAAAGGGGAGTGACGGCAGCCTCAGAGAGGAGGCGCACTTCAAGGCTTAGGATTTGTGGCTTTTAAGGACTTCAAGAATGCGTAAAGGTCCAGGGGAACATAGGCTCAACATGTGGTCCCGTAAGGTCTATCTCCAGTGAGACACATGTTGTCATTATCTATAGTCAGTTCTCTAGATATCCTGTAAGATAAATTAACACAAGAAATCTATTGATCCTGTTCTTCTCCAAAATGGTGGTTACCCTCAAAGAGTGGGAACATACCATTTAGAACTGCTTACCCTGCTTTAAGATAAAGTCAATTGTTGGCTAATTACCATAAAGTATGTTAGGAATCTTATCTCCTAACTCCGGTTTTTTAAATGGAATCTTAGCCTTAAGATGGAGTCCCTTCTGCTCTTTTTACACTATTTATATCTTAGCATTCATAGGCAGGAAAATTGATCATGATGCTTGTCCCATGTCCCTACTCTACCTCAAAAGGAAGCAACAGTTAACCAGAAATGAAGCCAAACTGGCTTGCCTTCGAAAGGGAACAAGTAACTCGCTATCCTGTAATCACTTCTCGGATCCATTGAAAAGATCACTCGGAGTCACTCCTTGGGCTTCATACCAATTTAGTCTCAAAGCTACAGGAAAAACCTGAGAGGACAATGTCCCATTGTTAAGAACGGGGAAAAGATGACTGGATACTTCTCAAGGCTGTCATTTTGACTTAGTGAGAAACAAAAGTGGAGACAAAAGTAAAAAATACTCCCAGGTTAATGCAGATTTATGAGTTGGTAGCAGGAGAAGGACCACAACCGAAATCTATGGGGTGGTGACGTGAGAGTCCAGTGTTCTCAGAGAAGGGCATTAAATAAAGATCATATGCCTCTTTTATTTTTCTTTCAGAATCACTGCCTACCAAATGTGATCAAAGAATAAATAGTCCATTTATTTAGGAAAAAAAACAAACAGTAAATCATGACGTGGTGGTCATTAATTTTGCCTTCTAAATTTTTCCAGATCTTCTCTTGGGACCATGGTAGAATTGCAGATCCCTTGCTCGTGAAGTAGGGTGTGGTCATTTGACTTGCTTTGTCCAATGAAACAGTGGGAGAAGTAACAACCTATGTAACTTCCAACCAGAGCATTTAATGACCTACACCTGATCTGCTATTCCCTTCTGCTTCCTCAGGGACCAGCAGCATATCAGATCGTGGCTGCTTTGTCATCCTGGCTCTTAGAATGAGGACATGAGCAGCATGGCCTAAGCACAGTGGAAATATAGCATGAGCAAAAAATAAACCTTTGTTGTTATAAGTCACTGCAGTTTCTGAGATGGTGTTATCACCCCTTTATCTGGACTAGCTAGATGTGTATATATGACATGAAAGAAAAATGTTCAGTTTCATAAAGTTCAAGTCAGATATAGAATAGCATTTTATAGCTATCAAATTAGCAAAAAGGAATTAAATGATTAAATATCCAATGCTAGTAACACTGAAGATTAAAAAAAAACTATTACTAAACTGATACAACATTTCTGGAGCATTATCTGGTGCCATATAACAGGAGTCAAAAAAAATTCACATCTTTTAATTCAATGATTCCCTTCTGGAAATTTATTTTGTAGAAATAATTCAAAGGCATTGTTGAAAATTAATTCTACAAGTTTGTTTACTGTAGCTCTGGTCATAATGGTCAAAATTGGAAAAATCAAAATGCCCAAAACAATTAGATTAAGTTAAGTAAATAGTAGCAATTAAAATATTTAATATCTAAATTACTAAAACCAGTGGAACAGCATATATGATATTAAATTCACTTTAAAAATATCCCATCTCTGCATACTAATTGTAACTAAACAGGTTTTTGGCTCCTAAAGGATAAGCTGATCTTTCCACTAGAATAAAAGCCCCTTGTGGATAGGAATTTTCTGAGTCTTGTTCCCCACCATATTCCAAGTACCTGGAATAATGTTCAGCCTGTGGAAGACATCCTGTCATATATTTGTTGAATTAATTAGCCAACTAATTAATTAATCTTCATCAAAACTCTCAGTCAAATATAATGTTACTGTCTCCAGTTTATAGCTAGAAAAAAAAACCTGTGTTTTTGAGAGCTTTCTGTCTGATTGGTTTTTGGAGGGCTTTTCCCCCCATATTTTTCTATAATTCAGCATTTTTTAGAATTCTCTCTGAGAAGATGCTTAACATTTTAGGTCTCTCTCTTCACACACCCGCTCCTGAAAAGTGTTTCTTCTGTAATTTCCAAGAGGCAGGGGGAGATTCAGAGGAACACGGGAGCTCAGAAACCAAAAAGGGCGTGGGAGAGAACTGTCTGCAGGCTCAGATTCTCTCTTCCAAGTTCAAGTCCTGTCTCCAGCACGTCTTTCAAGCCCTCTAAGCCCAAGCACAGGTATGGTGTCTTGGATGAGAACATGAATGTTAAAGAATGTGTAAACAGTACAAAGAGTTATACAAGCACTGGAGACTCACTTCCTTCATTTACCTGCGTCCTAGGAGGATGGTAAGAACCGAAGGAGAGTATGTCCATGAAGTGTTGTATATATTCTAAAGCTCTCTGATGCAACGCATGTTTTGGTGAGGGAATCAGCGTTGTGAGGTAGAAAGAGCACATGGGAAAACTTAGAGCAGTGGCTGTGGTTCCTAGGAGCCCAGATGACCTCTCTCCTCCCCTAAGCCCTGCATGGAGAAGGGAGGCAACTGCTTAGATGGCCAGGTAAGTTGCCCGTGCCCTGTGGGTTAGTCCCAACAGCTTTCCTTCCTGCCAGCCTCTGGACATGCACACCTGGGACACTCCAGGCGGGGGCTGACAGAGACCTGCAGATCAGCCACGGCTTTGTCCATCAGAGCACCTCAGGCAGCACCTGAGGGAGGAAATGAGTCCCAGACGTTTCTTGTGTTAGTTATCTATTGCTGTGTAACAAATTATCCCAAAACTTAACACATGAAAACAATAAACGTTTATCATGTCATAATTTCTGTTGGCCAAGAATCTAGTTGTGGCTTAGCTGAGTGCCTCTGGCCCCAGGTCTCTCGTGAGGTTTCAGCCAAGTTGCCATCCAGGGCTGTGGTTTCACCCAAAAGCTTGACTGGAGTAAACGAGATCCATTTTTGAACTCACTCATTTGACTGATGAAAGACCTCACTCATGCTGCGTGGACTTCTCCGCAGAGCTACCTTCCCCAAGACTGAGTGATCCGAGAGCAAGTGAGCACCCCAGGTGGAGGCTGCAATCTTTTCATAACTTGGTCTTGACAGTGACATCCCATCACTGCTGTCATTGCCTCTCTGATAGAAGTGAGTCTATCATTCCAGCACACACTCAAGGACAGAGGACTACACAAATTAATAAACCCTAGGAGGCAGGGATCATGAGGGACATCTTGGAGGCTGCCTACCACCCTCCTTCTCTCCCACATTCACTCCATAAATGGTGGTGCTGATGCCACCAGCCAGAGGCCATGCTGCATACCAGGCTCAGTGCACTACAGACCCAGTCCTGTTCCCAGAGTGCTCCACGGGCTTAGGAAGTTGGAGAGATCACATCAGATTTGCATACAAGACTCACCTAGGAACCCCAAGCTCAGACACACGCCACCTCTAACACTGTCTTAGTCCACGCAGGCTGCTAAAACAAAAATACCACAGACCAGATGACTTATAAACAACAATTTCTCAAAGTTCTGGGGACTGGGAAGTCCAAGATCAAGGTGCCAGCAGATTTGTGTCTGGTAAGAGCCAGACTCCTGGTTCCTAGACAACCAACTTCTCACTGTGTCCTCACATGGTGGAAGGGGTGAGGGGACTTCCAGGGGTCCCTTTATAAGGGCACTCACCCCATTCCTAAGAGTTTCACCCCCATGACCAAATCACCTCCCAAAGACCCCCCACCACCACCTCCAAATAGCATCACACTAAAGGCTAGGTTTCAACATACGCACTTGGTGGGGACACAAACTTTCAGTTATACCGCAAACACACACCGACCTAAAATAAAATGATGAATTTGTTAAGGAAAAATAAATAGTGGTTAGAGGTATAACCTCTGGTGCCAGACTATCTGAGCGGGAATCTTGATTTGCCACTTAATTACTGTGTGACCTTATCCAAGTTTCTCACCCTCTCTGATTCTAGTTTCCTCACTTATAAAATGGAATCTATCACATAACAAAGTGTTACCCAGAAGAGTGTCTAGCACACAGGAAACACTCAATACATGTTAACAGTCTAGTCATGCTCTTTTCATTGGAAATAAAGACAGATCTCTCCTAATAAAGAGATAAGGGCTGATCATTTTGCCCAAACTTCTCTCTCAGCAGTCACGGACTTTTGAATATGGTGTTCAAGTATTCTTTAAAAAGAAAAAGAGTTCTCCAAGGACGGCCAAGGTCCACCCCCTGCATGCAAACACTTGGCCTTCAGAGCTTCGCTCAGGCCATCGTGAGCCATGAAAATGGCAGGAACACAATAGTGTGCTTTCTGTATCTCTTCTAATCTGCAAAACAGATGCAGCCTGGACGCTCTCCACCCCAGGCCGTCTTCAGGAGGAATGAAGCCCCACAATTTTGGCACACAGTTCTGTGTTCCCAGTGGACAGGATCCCCCATAAATCACACCACTGATTCCAACCCCCAAAGCTGCAGCAGAGGGGTTCTTGGCAGAAAAGTCCCTATTTTGTTAGCTTATGATTTTTTCTCTATTAGTTAGTCTTGTCAAATATAATTGGTGGCAACCAGAAACACGATGACTTTAGCTGTGATTTCTTTCATTTACGCTGAGCATGTGTCTCCCGCCTGCATCCCTTGGTGTGTTCAAACACAAGAAAAGCAGATTATGGCAAATTCCTCCCAGCAGACTCCAATCCTGCAGGGAAAGCCAACCAAAGTAGAAGGTCCTAAGCAAGAGCACTTCAAAACTGAGACAGATAGACAGGGACAGACAGACTGTCACAGGGCAGCTGACAGCACCAAGTGCTGAGAACCACCCCAGTGTGAAGCCATCTCCTAAGGGGGCAACAAACCTGACCCCCAGCCTTCCAGCTGCTCCAGGCCACAGGGCTACAGCAAACCTGGAGCTTTGCGTCTTCATCTTTCCAAAGCACGTTCACTGTCCCTGCTTCTCATTCTCTCCAGAAAATGTTTTCCCTTTTGCCATTGTGTTCCCTGCTTCCCAGACCTGGGTGTCTGCAAACAGCTGGATGACCTGAAAAACTGTCAGCTCGATCGCCATTCCAGCTGCTGGCTGAATTATCTTGGCTCAGTCACTTACTTCACTTCTCCAAACCACAGTTTTCTTCTCTGTAAAATGAAAAGGGATGTTGAGCAGCAGATGAGCTTTGCAGTCTTTTGAGCTCCATGTTTCCCGATTCTCAAAGTGGGTGGTGGTAGGTCCCCAGCAAAAGCTCACTGCTGCCCACTGCTAATCTGAGAGCAGGGCATCCCTGCAGGAAGACAGGCATGCCTCAGAGCCTGCTCAGACCTATCCTTCCTTCCTCCCCACCCACAAGCCCAGCACTCGAGTGAGACGGACAGGCCCTTGAGCTCTCCCCACAGTTGGAGGTATGAGCCTGATTAGAGACCCCAGCTTGGGGAAGGCAGCCTGTCACCAAAATATAAAGGAGGAAATATACTAAGATCCTCTTATTGGGAGCATGCTTGGCAATGAAGCTTAAATCTGTGGGAGGGGCTGTGTGTGTAGCCAGATCCACCTTTTCAACAACTGTTGACACTAAGGATAAAAGATTCTTATTTGGGATTAAAAAAAAGTACTATAAAGGATTTTGGAGGGATACTGGTGAAACTTGAATTCGAGCTATATATTGTATCA
The DNA here is from genome assembly GCF_030020395.1 of Manis pentadactyla. Taxonomy (NCBI): domain Eukaryota; kingdom Metazoa; phylum Chordata; class Mammalia; order Pholidota; family Manidae; genus Manis; species Manis pentadactyla. Next base: position 186,805,893 of record NC_080019.1, on the reverse strand, counting down.
ATGTTAAATTTTCTGAATTTAACATGTTGCAATTATAAAAATTAGCATTCGAGGATGAAGGATCACAGTGTCTGCAACTTCTTCTCCAAGGGTTCAGTAAATAACAATAATATAATAAGTCTACCTATGGAGAGAACTGAAAGCTAAGAGCTAATGGCAACACTTACCGTCGGTAAATGCAGGTCAAGGGCAGACAGATGTCCACTGCGCTATTCTTTCAACTTTTCTGCAGGCCTGGACGTTTTCAAAATAAAAGGTTAAAAAATAAAGTGAAATAATCAATTTAAAAAACAAAGTGCTGGCGATTTTTAAAATATTTTAGTTTGGGATTAAAGGCAGCAGGTACAAAGACAAGGCGAGAGCCTCCGGTTCTAATTAAGTTCACTGACCCTTGTGGGTTTCAACACATCACAACAAGGGCTGAAAAGCTGAGCCTGTCTTGCAGGAGCCCAGTGTCAGCGGGAAGAAAGGCAAGCCATGGGCATTACCTCAGCCAAACGCAGTGGGTCCAAGAGGGGCAGCCTTCAGCCCCGGAAGTGAGGGGGCTTGCTTCCCCAGGGCATCTAATCAGACTCCTTCAAGTTCCAAATGGGGTTGCTACTTGGGCAAATCTCCTTCCTCTCTCCCTGCCAAACATCTGTGCTTTCTTTCCTTCCTCAACCTCCGATTTGCATTTCAGTGATTGATAAGTGTGAGGTCAGAGGTCAGTGGTGGACCAGGCTGTCCTCAGGAGGCAGGAGGACTGGGCTCTTGGCCCCTGTGCCACATGACCCTAAGTCAACACCTCTGCTCAACAAATGTCATGGAGATCCTATCAGGAGGCACTAGACAACCACAGATCTTTAGAGTGTCATTGCCTTTCTCAAATCATTGTGACTGTCCCCACAAAGAAACATCAACAGAGGCACGAAAGAGTGAGGGTCTGCCGCCACGCTGTAGATGGACAAGGTGTTCCTAGTCATGTTGCATGGGGTGGGGGCTGCGGGCTGCCCACAAAAGGAGGGCTTGGAAGACAAGAGCACTCCTCACCTGGCTCTTTCCAAACACTTTGCTCCTCCTCTGACCAACATACCAGCACCTAATCAGCCCTGAGAGGTTCTGGAATCTTCTGCCCCTCTACAGTTGCTTCATTTTCTTCTCCTTCAGTTCTCCTGATTTTCCAGCATCCTCTGAGTTCGTTCTGGTTTAAAATCACCAAGACAGGACCACGTTGCGGCTCCATTTCCAGTTGTCTGTGATTCTTGTGCAGAGGTGGCCTCACACCTACAAGCACCACTGTGGCCCTCTGAGTGGTTCCCCGAAGAGACCACGAGAGGGAGACAGCTTCTCTGCCAGTGTGGGCCACAGGGAAACCTGGGCAGCCGGTCCTATGCCCCACGCCAGTGCTTGGAAGAGAGAGAAATTATTTAAGAAGGCATACATGAGGGAAATCCATCGGCATCCCTCCCTAGAAGTCATGACACCAAAACAAATCCCTCCTTCCATGTCCCTTGACTATATCCAGTGATGTGCAGTTCTGATGTGTCCAGTGACAGGAAGGGAATCCCAGCGGACCCCCATCACTTCTCTGTTGTGCTCCTCCCCCTCTTGGACCACACATCTCTCTCCCCTGCCTCCGTCAACTTGACTGAGCCAGAGCCTTAATGTATTCATCCACCCCCCCACCCTACCTGTGAACCCCAGGAAGCCTTCTCACCCCATCCCTGCCCTAGGAGGAAAGGTGTGTCCCTGGGCATGTCAGTGCCACCTGCCGCTGAGGGCATAACACAGGGCACATGTCTTACCCACACCAGGTCCTTGCCTGTGCGCTCTACATGGCACTTACCATCATTTCACCCCTCCCCTCCCACCCCCAGGGAGTGGTCTTGAGGATGGTCCTTAAAAGGAGACAATGTTCCTAAAAGCACCTTGAATTGTATGAGGATGTGAATAAAGGCAGTGTTATTATTATTTTTAATAGGCTTTACTTTTTAGAGCAGTTTTAGGTTCACAGCCAAACTGAGTGGAAGGTATAGAGACTTCCTGTATACTCCCCACCTCACACATGCACAACCTCCCCGTTATCAATATCTCACACCAGAGTGGGGACATTGGTTACAATTGATGAACTTACATTGATACATGATTATTACTCAGAGTCCATGGCTCACATCAGAGCTCACTCTTGGGTTTGGGAAAACATGTGATGACCTGTATCCACCATTGTCATATCATACAGAATAGTTTCACTGCCCAAAACTCCTCTGTGCTCTGCTTATTTATCCATTCCTCCCCCCTCCCAAACACCTGACTGATATTTTTACCATCTTCATAGTTTTGCCTTTTCCAGAATGTCACGTAGTTGAAATCATACAGTATGTAGCCTTTCCAGATTGGCTTCTTTTACTTAATAATACCATTTCATATTCCTCCATGTCTTTTTATGACATGGTAGTTCGTTTCTTTGTAGTGCTGAATGATATTCCATTGTCTTGATATACCACAGTTTAGAATTTATCCATCACCTACTGACATCCTGGTTGCTTCCAAGTTTTGGAAACTATGAATAAAGCAGCTATAAACATATGTGTGTGGGTTTTTATGTGGATGTAAGTGTTCAACTCATGTGAGTAAATACCAAGGAGCATAATTGGTGGACAGTATGATAGGAGGAAGTGTTATTATTAATTGCATTTTTCAAGCAAAGACTCCCTCCTCCTCAGCTCCTAGATCTTCTGGAGTCGGCCTCAGGAGGGCTTTAAAAAACCCAGTCCTGCTGCCACAACCCCCAATTCTTAGCATCTGATTCACTTGACTTTTAAGTTTTGCAAAACCTTTTTATTTTGAGATAATTGTAGATTCATATGCAATGGTAAGAAATAATTCAAGAGAATCCCTTCACCCAGTTTCTCCCAATGATAACATCATCTTACACAACTATCCTATAATATGCCAAGCAGGAAACTGACAGAGATATGGATGTACCATTTTGTTTAACCATTCACCCATTGAAGGATATCTGGGTTGTTTCCAGTTTGTGGCTATTACAAATAGAGCTGCTATGACCATTTTTGTAGAGGTTTTTTTGTGAACTTGAGTTTTCATTTCTCTGGGATAATGTCCAAGAGTACGATTGCTGGGTCATATGGTAAGTGCGTGTTTAGTAAGCAATTGTCAGACTATTTTCCAGAGGGGCTGTGCTATTTACATTCCCATCAGCAGTGTGCGAGTGAGCCAGTTTCTCCCCAGCCTCGCCAGCAGTTGGAGTTATCACTGATTTTTATTTTAGCCACTCGGAGAGGTAAGGAGTGATACCTCATTGTGGTTTCAATTTTTGCATTTTCCTAGTGGCTAATGTTGACAAACAACTTTCCATGCACATATTTGCTCTGCTGATGTCACTGCATAGCTTCTTCAGTAAAATGTCTGCTCATGTCTCTCGGCCATTTTTTCATTGGGCTGTTTAGGGCTCTTTTGACTATTGAGTTTTGAGACTTCTTTAAATATTCTAGATACAAGTCCTTTGTTGAACATGTGATTGCAAATATTTTCTCCTAGGCTGTAACTTGTCTTTCCCTTCTCCTCATGGGGCAAAAGTTTTCATTTTGGGGAGGTAAAATTCACCCATGTTTCTTTTTATGGATCAAGCTTTTGGTAGCAAGCCTAGAAACTTCATCTAGCCCTACATGCTCCCTTCCTCTTATTTTTTTCCTAAAAGTTATATATTTTGCCTTTCACATTTTAAATTCAAGTCCATGATCTGTTTTGAGTTAAGTTTTGTATCAATATGTACGAGAAATAACATGTGACGGTCGAGGTTCTGTTTCTCTCGCCTGTGGCACCATCTGCTGTAAAGGCCCTCCTTCCTCCACTGAATAGTTTCTGCACCTTTGTCAAAATCAGTTTGACATACTTGTGTGGCATTCGCATGACAGTTATCTTGCCCTTTTTCTTTTCTTTTTAGAAAGCTACCCGACCTGGCAGAATGCAAACAGCTGTGCACCTCAGAAGTCTCCAAGGCCCTGGGTAGTCAGGTAGTCCAAGCAGCCAGGACTCAGACCTCACCCGGCTGCAAGCACCTGGGGCATGGCGAATGGCACCCTGCCTTGAGGAAAGCAGGAAGCAAAGATGGTTTGGGGAAGAGGAAGTGTCAATCAGAGCTTAATTCAATTTTATAAAAATGGAAACCATTAGGATAGCTCTCTTTCCGAGCAGGTGGCAAATAAACTGTGAGTGAATTCCAGCTCCCCCTTCCCCACAGCATGGAGCTGCTCCGGAGGCTGCGGACAGCTGCAGGGGGGACAGCTGCAGGGGGGACAGTGTCACTGTGGCGTCACCACACGGCTGTGAGACAGAGCCATTCCCACCGCCGGAACGGCAGTGGCACGTCTTTTACTGACCGCCTGTCAGCTCAGTGCTGTATTTCCTTTCAGCTGGGCTTCCCTTATCCTTTCTGCTTCTCCTGGGAAGTGTCAGGATTCAGTCCTCTTGAGAACCTCCCCTGGGGCTGGAGGGGGCCTGAAGAGGTCCTTGTGGGGTGCAAATACATAGATCTGCACTTCTCTTCTGCTGCCCTGGGCCCTCCCTTGCCGACTGACCCTCCATTCAGGACCCATTTCACTCTGAAGCCCCACAGAGCAGGGAAGGGGGATGGCAAGGAAAACATCCCAACCAGAAGCCTCAGCATGTGGGTCCATTTTCATTCCAAGTCTGAGACGGGGAGGCCAGGCCCCTCAGAACAGAGCACAGTCCCTCTGCTCTTCAGGCACAAAGCTAAAAATCACAGATGAAGATCTTTCTTTAATGCCAGCATGTCAAAAATCAGAACAAATTTCTCAAAAAGCAGGATACTGGCTCTTCATAATTCCCTACTCAGGCTGGCTTTCTGGACTACCTTTAAAAAAATGCAAAGCTTTCTTCTGCATGCCTCAGAATCTCCTAGAAACAAAGGCTATTCAAGATGCTTCACTTGGAGCAGCTTCTCAAGTTCCAAGAGTAGATTGTTCTGCCTCTTTCTGGACCCAGAGCAGCAGAAATGCTCAGCAACCAGCGTTCCCGGGGCAAAAGCTTTAAGAACGTTGCAGACTAAAAAGAATGCGTGCCAAAACCATCGGCCCTCTGATCCCCGTCTGTCCCCCAGAAGTGTTCAAGGAAAACGTCTCATGGTAAACTCTTGTCACAAAGCAATCTCCTCTTACTATTCAAAAGACAACTAGGAGGGCGGTCATATTTAGATTGCTACTAACACACTGCAGTTAATAAGTGACATAAATAACCACATGAATGTCAAACTGTGAAGCTGAAACTTGACAGGACCTTTCAAATCCAACCAGAGCTTGGCACCAAAAAGCATTCTCTGAATTTGCACAAAATCTTCTTTTCTGCAGCTCTTTTGAGAAGGAGCTATTTACCCCATAAGCATGTTGTTCCCCACTGGAGATTATAGTCATTCCAATCCAATTAACTGCATTCCAAAGAAAACAGGGGGGTACTTCAAAAACAAGATGTTACAGTTTGGGAGTGAGGTAGAGACATGGAGGGGTCATAGAAGTTGGGGTTGCTAATATGTTGACCTTGTCCTAGCGCTCTGACAGCGGACAGAACCAAGCATTCTGATTCAAATAATATTCTGCATTGTTAATAGGATTTTTGCATGGACAGCTCGATGGAGTCTCTCCAGACCAATGTAGCACTGTCATTACACTGGAAGGCCCCAGATCAGTGCTTTTCCAAGGGCTGCTCACCCAGAGCCAGGAAGTGCCCACCAAGAGGGTGCCCCATCAAGCCATTAATGGTTACAGGACCCTCATGGCCTGTGATTCCCCCAAGACCTCCTTCCTGCTTTTTAATTTTTTAACCGAGGGAAATTCTTACTATATAATATTAACCATCTTCCAGTATACAGTTCAGTGATTCACAAAATAGTGCAACCACCCCCTTTATGCAGTTCCAAAACATTTTTGTTACCACAGGAGAAAACCCTGTCCCATTAAGCAGTCCCTCCCCATCACCCACAGCCAGCTCCTGGCAACCTTAATATCCTTTCTGTCCCTGTGGATCAACCTATTCCAGACTTTTCATATAAATGGAATCATACAATATATGACTTTTGTATCCGGCTGCTTTCACTAGCATGAAGTGTCTGAGGTTCACCCATGACGTGGGAAGCATCAGAACTTTACTGCTTGTTATGGCACAGTAATATTCCATTGTGTGAACATACCACCTTTTGTTTATCCGTTTGCCAGTTGATGGACTTTTGGGGTTGTTCCACCTTTTGGCTATTGTGAATAGTTTTTTCATGTACCAGCTTTTGTTTGAAAACATTTCAGTTCTTTGGGGTATATACTTAGGAGTGGAACAGCTACGTTATATGGTAATTCTCTGTTTAACTTTTTGAAGAACAATCAGACTATTTCCCTGCTTCTTGCTTTTGAGAGCAGCTCTGTTTGATCAAAACTGTCTTTCCTATTATTTCTGAGGTTTGGGACAAGGGAGAGAAGACTCACTGGTGGCTCACTTAGCCGTCTTGTGCCAGAAGTCCATCATGAAACTAATCTTCTGCGGAGTCCTAAGTGGCACTCCTGAAAACCCAGTCCTCTACACACCCACACCCTCCCTGCCCCCAGTGAGAACTGAGGGTGAATGATCATGGGGGGAAGAGAAGGAGGGACAGAGCTCATGAGGAGTTGGTCTCCAAAGAAAAGTACACACACCCCATTGGTGCCCAGACCATTATGCTGGATGAAACCATTAGAACTTCTATTTCTATGTTATTTTTATCTAAAAGGTAAGAAAAAATGGGCTCTACTCATTGTTATGGTTGAATGTTTTGCCCCCAAAAAAGATTATGCTAAAAGTCTTAACCCCCAGCACCTCAGGATGTGACTTTATTTTGGAGTTAGGGTCTTTAAAGAACTAATCAGGTTAATGAGGTTGTTAGGGTGGCCCTATTCCAATACGACTTGTGTCCTTATAAAAAGAGGACATTTGGACACACACACACACAGAACGCCATGTGAAGATGAAGGCAGAGATCAGGGTGATGATGAGTGTTCAAGCCAAGGAGCACCAGGGATCACCAGCAACCGCCAGCTGCTGGGAGGGAGGCCAGGAGCAGGCTCACAGCCGTCAGGAGGGACCAGCCCTGCTCACACCTTCACCTCAGACTTCGAGCCCCCGAACCCTGAGAAAATACATTTCAACCGATCAAGCCACTCAATCTGTGGGATTCTGTTATGAACGTGCTAAAAAGCTAATATTCTAAGATTTCATAGGAAGATGCTCATGGGCACCCTGATCCCTCACAAGCAGGACTTGGAGCACCTTGAGGGAGGTGGGAGTTGCACACCTAGGGGCCGGGGCAGAGCCCCTGGAGCAGTGTAAGTGGATTTATAGATTAGTAAATCCTCTTGTTGTAATACAGTCAATGCTCACAAAATGAATGGGTAGTTTCAGGATGACTGTTAAAAATCCTGACTGGAAATAACGCTGGGAACACAAAGGCCAGATAGAGCTGACCTGTCCCCTCTGAGAGGGCATCCCCCCGCCACCAGGCGCCGTGAAAACACTGCAGAGCCTACAGGGGCTGACAGGAAGCCGGCCAAAACCTAGTCCAAATGAACAAGAAAACTACTTCAAGTGACTACTTGTATCCCTTATTGCCAATAATAAACCTTAAATCTAAACTTTAATATGAGTTTTATGTTCTGAGGTCATAACCAGTGGTAATACAAAGCCAAAATGATTAACGACACTTAGAACATTGTTTATTTCATCACGTTCTTTGCTTTAAACTCCACTTTACATATGCTTTACAGTTTACAGTGTCCAGTTTATAAGTAAGCATATGGGGACATATGCCCTCCATCGTTTTATTAAATGGGCAAATAATCAGAAGAGTATGGAGATCACTGAGCTGGGGCAGGGGCTGCAGACAGATGTGGGTGAACACCCAACAGGAGGGGCAGGAGCTCCAGTATCTGACCCTCAGCCAGAGACCAAAGCTGTTGAGACATCAGAGATGTTCTGGACCTGAAAGTACACCAGGGATGAGGTGGTCAGTTCCCCAGATCAGGGAAAGGACTCAGCATCCCTGGCAGAGGGACCAGCACTGATGCCCATGGAGGGCACTGGCAGAGCTGCCCGATATGCTGGTGCCTACACAGCCCAGAGCCAGAGAGGACACCGCCATGTGCACAGGGGTGCCACACAGCCGCGGTGCCCCACGTATTCACAGGAAGAGGATGGAGGCAGTTCTTGGCCTTGCAAGGTCGAGGAAGCTTCCAGGAAGAGAGTCTGGCAGCCTGGCTTCCCACTACCTATGGCAGTGAAAGGAAAAGGCCCCCAGATGTAGGAAAGGGGCAAGTCACAGTGACTTTGTAATGTATTTCAAGGTCGGTGAAGAGACAAAGATTCTTGAGCAAATGCAACCCCTTACGCTTTGCAAATCTTAGCAGGTTAACCATTTTGTGCAAAATTTTAAGCACCCAGGGTTGAGTGAGGGGGTGAGGGGGAAACACTCTACTGTCTTCCAGAATCCAGACCACTCCTTTCTTTCTCCACCTTCCTAATCTGAAGTACCCCTCCGACCCTCTTCTGACCCAAAAGCAGTGGTGGACTGGAAAGAGCCAGCAAAGCAAGAATCTTGAAGAGTTTCCAGTTAAAGAGGTGGGGCAAGGTTCTCAGGCGCAGGATGAAGGAGAATGAGGAGATTTCAGGCAGGACTTGCGGGTAACGGGGAGGTGTGAGAAGTGGGGGATTGAAACGGAGGCCGGTGAGCAGGAGGGGCTAAGCCTGGTTACCCCAATTTGCGAGGCCAAATCCGATGAAAACGGGGCCAGAAGAGAGGCTGCCCTCATGCCCAGCTGCACCAGAAGCAGCACGAGATTATATCTGCTCTGACAAATCTGGGGGTGTCCTCAGTCAGACGACCATCCCCAGCCTCTCCTGCTGCCGGGTCATGTTTGGGTTTGGGGGAGCGACGGTGGCGTCTGCTGCTCCCCGGGCCATAAGGCTCAGGATGGGACTTTCCCAGCTTCCCCTTTGCCCGTGGGAGGCGTCCTCCCCAGGGGCCTCTGGAGCCTCAGGCGCCCCACCAGGCCCCCCACAGTGCGCTCCCGGGGGAGCAGCGGCAGGATTTCGTACCTGCCTTCTCCTCCAGGCCCAGCCCCGCCTGGGTGATTCTGAACAAAACATTCATACGGAAGGGCTGAAGCTGAGGGATGAGTTCACCACCTCTTATCTCTCCCGGTTTAGATAAAACAACCAGCATTTCACTGACAAGTGACCCCGTGGCACCTGTGTCCATGGCTCGTTCCCCCGGGAGCCTCCTCTTCCCAGAGCCCTGTGCTGGTTTACACTGCCCTGCTTGCCCCCCCTCAGACCCCCAGGGGTCTGAGATTCTCACGGACATGCCACATCCCTGGTAAGGCTCCCGAGCATTCCCAGTGCTCAAAACTGGAGACTGGCATCGCTGCACATTTCATCCACGTGATGGCAGCTCCCGAGTATAGACAGACAGCCCCAGCTCCAACAGCATGGGTCTCTCAGCTTGCAGGAGCCCTGCAGAGCCCCCAGCCAGCCCAGCCCCAACCCCTGACACGGGCACACGGTGCCCTGGCCTAGAGCCCTGTGCTCACTGGTTCCCATCTGTCCCCACCCCTACATGAGCCCTGCTCTTCTATCTGCTGCCCCAGCCTCGCCCCCATGCGCACCCAAGGCTCCCCACCCACCACTTGCCTCCCTTCCAGGCCGCGGCACAATCCAGCTGGGCTCAAGCACTCAATCCTTCCCAAGGAGCCAGGCACAAACCTGGAGTGGAAATTTCTGCCCATCACCTCCTCGCCGTACCCTCTGCCCGATTCCTCCAACTCAGTCTGCCGCTCCTCCCTCCCTCACACTCTGCAAACTGCTGCTTTGTAATGACAAACTCCCTACACCCTCAGCCATTTCTTCACACGTTCCCTCCAACTAACTCAGGGACACTCAACCCTGGCCACTCAGAAACCCCTGTAGAGATTTTCAAAAAGGTACTGCAGTCCAAACAGGCCTGGTTACCCTAAATTGCAAGGCCCCATGCAAAATGAATTTTCAGGGCCTCTTGATAAAAAATTATTAAGAATTTCAAGATGGCGACAGCAGAGCATTAAACCAAGAGCCACACTCTTCTAAGCGTGTGGCTGCATGGGTCTGTGCCTGTGAAGCCAGCCCTGTGCTCAGGCACATTCCCTAAACATTCAGACTTAATTAGCCTGGGAAGGACCCCAGAATCTGCATTTTAAAAGCTTCCCAGGAGGTGGTTAGGTGATTTAGCTGGCTGGTTGGTACTTGCCCACGTAGAAATACTGCTTCTGTTACAGACATCTCTCATGGAAACTGTTTTTTCTTACGCTCTTGACCTTGGGGCTAGGAATTGGGCTCACATCTTCCTTGCTCCATATTGTTACTTCCAGCACATTTCTTTTTCACAGATTTGCAGATTACCTGCTCAGTTGAGACTAAGGTCATTCAGGTCTTTCCCTGCCCCAATCTAGATCATCTCTGGACTTCCTTTGGTACATTTCCTTACTCAACCCGTACTAAGCAAATGGCTCACCACTTTCTCAACCCCCATTCATGTTGCTGCTTCAGAATCCTTGCAGGTGGGCCAGCCAAGGTCCTGTCCGCTCAGTTTCTCATAATCATTTGCCTTCCACCTCCTCAGCATCCTGTTCCCATGCTCACCTATCCTGGCTGACACTCAGGGGTTCTCCACCTCTAACTCTCAAACCCAAGTGCCCCCACTCTTTGACCACGACCTCATATCCTAACTTCTCTCTCAATTCCATAATCCCACTGCATCATTACTCAATGCCACTGAGGCCTTTAGGCCAGAGACCCCTCTGAATGTTCCTCGTCCACTGCCTGCACCTTCCTCACCTTCCATTGTATCCTACTTCAATAGTCTCATCATGTAGGACTCTCTTCCAAATATTACTCATTCCTTTTCTCTTCTGTCCTTACCTCCCACTCATTTAGCAAATTCCAACCCTGGAGGAATGTCAACATCCATCTTCTGCACACCCGGCACCAGCTAGCAGAGCCTTCCTGGAGGTACCAGGTAGCAGAGCCTTGCTGGAGGCAATTCCCAGAACCGTCCAGACCCACCTCTGCTACACGGTCTATCGCACTAAGCCTCCGAGTGTTCCTATAGTCAGCCTGGGCTCCGATTTCACACAGATCATAGTTCACACCTTTTCCAATATCATCACGTCTACAACCCTTCTGCCTTCCTTCACTCTCAGCAAGTGTCCTTGCCTGCTATTGCACCGAGAAATAATCCGTTGCCCCCTGCCAAATCTATAACTACCCATTCTGAGCTTGCACCCAGCTCTTCCCCTTCCCATAGGGAGCCGGCTCCTTCACAGACGATCTCTGCCTCCCCTGCCTCCAGTCTTCTTGGGAGCCTTGTGCTATCAATTATTTTCTCTCCATCCTGTTTCTTCCATCTCTTCTCTGTTCTGGATCCTTCTCACCGGTATTTAAATGCCTCATATTCTGCAACCTCTTAAAAAGGATGAAAAGGAGCAAAGGAGAGGAAAAAAGGTGAGGCCATGAGAGGAAAGGAGAAGAGGGGAGGGGAGGGGAGGGGAGGGGAGGGGAAGGAGAGGGTAGAAGAGTGAAGTTCCCCGTCTCTCTCCAGCTCCTACCCTTTTCTTCACGGCCACACATCTTGAAAATGTTGTTCATCTCTCACTTCCCATTTATTCCTCACTCCCTCCCCCTGGCCTTCATCCCACCACTTCAGTGAAACAGTTCTTGATAAGGTCACCAATCACTTCCATTTTAAACAGAATGGCCGGTGTGTGGAGCCTCTTCTTTCTTGACCTCTCAGCATCCCTGAGACTGGTCCACAATTCCCTCCTTCTGAAATACACTCCCCCACTGGCTCCTTCACCCCGCTTTGCCTTCCCTATTTTTCTGGCTTCCCCTCCTCCATCTCCTGAGGGGTTCTTCCTCCTCCGCATAATTATTACAGGTTGGAGTTCTTGAAGGCTGCATTCTAGGACCTCTTCTTTTCTCCCTTTACTCCCTAACTCTGTCAGGATAATCTCATCTATTTCCATCATTGTAAATATCCTATAAATGCTGACTCATTTTATCTGCAAAGACATGAAATATAAATGGCCATCTCTTTCTTGTGTAAATATCTAGGGCTGATAGAACAGTGCTATGGTTTGGGGCACCCAGGCTCCTTCTTTCTTGTCCCTCTGCCTCCCCAAATGTATTATATTCATCTGCAGAGTCCCAGATAACTCCATGCCTACACTGCAGACTTAGGGAGGAAGGAAACTGGCAGGGGGCACTCAGCTCCTTCCTTTTAAGGACACTACCCAGATGTTGCAGGCATCACTTCTGCAAACATCCTATTAGCCAGAACTTGAACAAATGGCCACACTTAGCTCCAAGGAATACTGGAAACTGTAGGCTTTATTCTGGATGGTCATATGCCCCTTTAAATTTCTCTTGGTGTGGAACAAGGGGAAATCCAATATTGAGAGAAAACTAGCAGAATGGGCCACAGGTGTCAAGTAGATTTGCAACTTTTGATGTTGTTAAGTAGGAGCATTTTTTAATACCACCTATTGCCATTGTTTTATTAAAAAAGGACATTTTTAATACCAAAATTGAAGACATAATCTCAAAATAGAGAACAGTCCTTTAAATTAAATGACTTTAGGCAGGAAGGAGTGTATCACCATAATTTTCCTCATTTCCTTTGAAATAGGTGCAAGCCTATGTCTCCTGACCTGAACTGGGAGCTGTGACTGAGTCATGGCTGTTAGAATGTTGTTGGTATCATCTTTATTTCCCTATACCACCCTGATTTAGGGGGTGGCTATGATTGCTCCCACCTAGTACTAATATGGACACCCAAGCCTCCACCCTGTCAAGTCCCTTCCTATTTCCAAATGCCCAAGGGGACCCGGGTCCCAAGCAGTTGGAATTCACGGCTGTGGTTGCAGAACCTAATCACATTGCCAGATTTATATCATGCATCTCCGAAGAGTCTGGAAACATTACCGCAGCCACACCCCTGACAGGGAGACGCCCCAGGAGAGAAGGTGCTCTTTTGGCCAATCTTGAAAGGTCACACCTTTCCCAACAGGATTCCCTCCTTCTGCCTCACATCCCTTTCATGTGAAACAAGACCAGCCCAGTGTCTCATCTACCAGCGGCCCCATCTATCACAGGAGGTCTCAAAGTTTTGCCTTCGTTAACTTTAAGGTGAGTCCCTCCTGAGACTTCTGCTCCTCTCTTTGGTCAGGAAGGACATCGCCATCCCCAGGACTCTCACCATTTCTCCAGGAGGCCTGCAGACCTGCCCCGGCCTCCAGTCCTCCCAACAGGCATGCAGATTAAGTCATGAAATAGAAGAACTAAAGGGCTGAGAACTTTCCCCTGGCTCAAGGCAGTCAAGGAGGGTTGTTCTCCACTCCCTTTCTGCTCCTCCAGTTTTGATATATTCTGGGGATTCAAGGCAGACTCTTAGCTGTGTTGTTGGGATAGAAGCTTTGGATGAATTGGTTTTCTGACTTTTTTTGATTCTGCCTTATGAAAATGAAATGTTTCACTTTCACACAGAGTCCTTCACTACATACTCTTGAATCCTGAAAACTAAGATTTTTTTTTTTTTGGGTCAAGTATTCTGCCCTTGCCTTGTGTTTTTTCATTTAGACATTTTGGGTTTGAATCCTAGGATTTCAGTGCAAAAGAGGCTTAGAAATCATAAGATCCTACAGCTTCGTATTATGGCTGATGAAACCGAGGCCCAGAATAGTGCACAGACTTCCCAAAGTCACACAGTAGCCACCCCTTGTCCCTGTCCTTCATAGTCTCTAGTCGCCTTCCATGCCAAATGCAGCTAAAACACAGAGGAATTGCACAGGGAATTCTCACGAGAGGGCTCTTCAAGATCCGTTAAGAAAAATTTTTTGTTGTTGACAACAGAGCGCATCCTAGATGCAGTGTCAACAGGGTTTGCTTCCTTGTTTATTTTAACTAAGAAGGGAAATTAGCGGCAAAAGCATATTTTGATAATGAATGGAAAGTTAGTCATGACATTTTTGAGGGGGGAAATATAAATAAACTTTTTTAAATGAGAGATGTCTCAACAGGCGATAGAAGGGATTCATGAATCTCAGCCAACTGGAAGAGACATTTGGGGTGGCTTGAGTGCCCTCTGGGGGTTTCTGCTTCTCCTAAGCACTGAGGCAGGGGAGTGAGGTGTGTGTGTGCACGTATGTGTGTCTGTGTGTGATCTCCTAAAGCAGTCCTTGTTCATGGGAAGGTTTTTAATTGCAAATCCATCTCAGAGCATTACAGAACACAACAGTATCTATTTCCAAACAATCTGGGAGTATTTGGTGTCTGCTTGGACCTGGTAAATTTCCACTGTGGGCAGCGCTGCACAGTTTTTCATTCCAGACCAACTCACTTCAAGAAGCATGATTTGATTAAGCATTTCTTCACTTTTAATTGCATGCCAAGGCCCCAGGGCATCATTTGTTGGGTGGCCCCTAGTGAGCTGGAGTGGGGGCAGAAAGACATGTCAGTCTAGAAGGTTTGTGTCTACCTTGGTCTCCAGTGTACTTGCGTCTAGTACCTGGCAAGCCTTCCCATTATTCTGAATGGGCCTGTCTTGGCTATTGGTGGTTCTCTACAGCTGGAGGCAACGGGCATCCAGGGAAAAGCCTGCCTCCAAAGGGCTCTTGGCCTCCCTGAAAGGTGGGAGGGCATCACACTGCACTTGGCTGAACTCCACCCCCTACCTGGGAAATTATATCCCTGAGCTACCCACTTGCAAACTCTATTACCACAGTATTTTTGAAAAAGGTTGTTGGATAATATAAAAAAAAAACCTTACCCTCTAAGCAGTCTACGCCTCTGTAAAATGAGGTAATGTTAGGACCTCGTGGAGTTGAGGTGGGTGTTAGAAATATTATAGATCAAGCCCTGGAACATGGTGCAACTCTGCAAATCATATTTACACACAGCACCCTTGACTGTCACAGTACCCATTATCTGCATCTGCCTTCTTAAAAGAGCACCCACTTTGTTCAGCCATCCACTCCACTCCCACGGTGCTGTGAGCCCAGGGCTCCTTCTCGGTGGCCAGGGATTTCCTCAGGAAAAGCCCGCCACACATTGATGGCCAATAAAACATGATCAGGAAAGAACCTGTAGGTAGGGGTGCAGTGAGGCAGGAATTGGAATGCCCTCTCTCCTGAGAGAAGGCACAGGAAGAGAGGGTCCCTGATTCCTCAGGATATTATTTTTCAGGTTGATGCCACCATCTTGAAACCAGCTGGAGGAGGAAGCCAATTCCAAGGGTGACAAGGCAAGGAGAAGGAAAGAGACTGGGTCCAGAGGGCAATCCCGTCAGTCCAGCCATCTAACCATCCCCAAAGCCAGTGCCCCTGCGCTTCTCAGCACCCCCAGGACACTTAACGTTCCCAGATGGGAGACACTGCAAACCAAACATACTCAACATGATGGATCGTCCCCAAATCTTCTCCGGCTGGAAATCTCCTTTGCCTCCCCACTAGTGAGCCACTCCCCACCCCCTGCCAACTGGCAAGCCTTTCCTCACACTTCTGAGCCATCCCCCCACTACTGAGCCACGCCTTGTCTAATGAGCAGTGACTGGTGGTTCCTCACAAACAGTAACCTGAAGAGAGCACAAGATGGGAAGTTTTCCTTGACTTTTCTAGGAGAGTGAAGCCAAGAGGAATGAAAGTGTAAACCTCAGTGAAGGTGAAAGGACTGGGTCCCTTGGGGAGAATGAAAACGAAATTTCATCTCCAAGAAGATTTGCAAAAGAACAACACCACTGTGCATGTTCAGACCCTGCTCCTGGGACGTGCTAAGGCTCAGTGGGGCTTTACGGGGTTTTGGCATTATAACTGCTCCACCCCCTGGGAAGCTCTGGCTGCAAAAAACACAAACCCTGACTGGAACCATCATAATCAATACAGGAATGTATTATTTTATACAATAAAAATTCCCTGTAGGGAACTTCAAGGCCAGTTGAATAAGTGGTTCACGAATGTCAACAAGGACTGAGTCCTTTCCTTCTCTCTGCCTTTGGTGTGGGCTCCACTCTCTTGTCTGGTATTAAGACGGCTGCAGGAATTCTAGGCATTTTAATAATGACCCCCACCAAGAAAACAGCTGGCTTTGCATTCCATGCCACTCAAGTACTGCTAACTAAAGACGGATAGGCTTTGAATGAGGACAAAATCCAAGATCCCGGTGCCCAAAGTGACATTTATGTCCAGGGGAACATTTTACAGACAATGAAAGACAGCCTGCTGGCCCGGCAGCCACTAAGGACAAAGAGGGAGGCTCCGTATCACGGTGGCCTGCTTAGAATTTAGAAACAATACGCTCAACATCCCAGGGTGTTTTGCTAAAGCCACTGTCTCAGATCACCAGACAAGTGTCCAGATTTGGGAGGGATCCTCCAGCAAACACTTTGGCAGTGATCCTGGCAGCAGTGAAGCAATCCTTGTCCAAAGCCCCCAGCTCCTTCACATTCTATGGAATGACAGTCGTCCTTGACCAGACTCTGCTAACAGGAACTTTGGCAAGGAGGTCCACCTGTCCTCAACACTCCACCAGGATTCTCAGCCTCTGGGCTTTGGAACCCTCTGCTGAAAGACAGCTGCAAAACTACAGCTGACTCTCAGAACAGGGAGGGAAAAAATACCCTCAACGGCGTGTCAAATCTCTTCTTCAAAAGGATTATCAAGAAATTGAGAAGAATATTTGCAGCATATATGACAAAGGTTTGATATCTTTAATTTATCAAGCACTCTTACAGATCAATTTAAAAAAAAAAAATTAACTCCCATGTAAAGCATATAAAACTTAGTTATAAAAACATATAAAGATGCTATACTCCCTAGTAATAAAAAAATGAAGTTGAAAAACAAGACATTCATTTCTTTTTTTCTATTTTGTTCTTCATAAAACGGTAAAGAAAAAACCACATAGTGGCAAGGGAAATGGTATCGGTACTATTGTAACCTGTTAGTGGCAACACAAATTTATGCAACCTCTCCAGAGGTCAATTGGCAAAACAGATCAAAAAGACTTACAAATGTACATAACCCAGCATGGAGTATAGTCAATGATTCAGTAACATCTTACCTCATTGATCGATAGTAACCGCACTAGAGAGGGGGAGGATTTAATAATATGGGTAACTGTTGAGCCACTGTGTTGTATATTTGAAACCAACATAAGATTGTATATCAAATGATACTTTAATAAAAAAACATGTACATAACCTGTGAACAGCTGTTCTACCTCTAAACATGTCTCCTGAAGAAGTGCGCAAGGCACTACTATTCAATCAAGAATATTCTACATAGTGTTGCTTTTGACATTAAAATGTTGGAAATAACCAAAATGTCTAATGACATTTGGATTAACCAAATGAATGATGGTACATCCATGCCATAATACGCAGTCACCAACAAATAATGCAAAAGAATAATTCATGAGAGGAGCTCCTTAAGTTAAAAGAGAGTTACAAATCATAAAGGTCAGTGTAAATTTTGGCAACTATTTGCACGGTACAACTTTGCATTATCTTTACTTTCAAACTTTGTGCACACACAGTATGCACAGAAGAGATACTCAAAGTGCTCAACAACTGGTTTCCAAGAACAAAGGGCCATATTTCTAAATACAGTTTGTCTCAGTGTGAGGATTTTTATTAGCTACTTTGTGGGCCAGTTACCCCCGCCCACAAAGTCGCTTTATTTATTTAACAGATCAAATAATTATTTAAATGATTATCACTATTTAATTACCCACACATTAGTAACTTTATTAACTCCTTTGTGTGTTTCCATCTTTTCCACTTTTTTTTAACAGTGAAAATATATTAATTGCCAAAATAAAACAATAACAGTTAATAAGGAGGTCAGTATATATGTACTTCTTCATCCACTGCCCTTTATTCTGCCCTTCCCAGCTTCCAACCCATGTCCAGCCTCCATGTGGAACCCCAAAAGCCACTCAACCAACCAGATTCCCCAAAAGCAAGCAGCATCTGATCTTGCTATCAATAACCACATTTTTGTCTTTGGTGGGGTACAATATCTCTGCACTCTCTGGGGAAGCCAAGCAGAGAGGACAAATTTGGAGGCTCCTTAAAGTCCTGCTTACCAGGGACACTGTCACTGTTGGTGACACTATTACTTGCTGCTGAGGTCTTGGAGAGCAGTCCAGACTCATCCATCAAAGATTTAAATATACAAAACTTTGAGTTCTGCTCACACACTTACAAAAAGATGTATGCACAAGTACACTCCTTAAAGTGTATTTGGAAATAGCAAAAATATGGCAATAAACCCAATGTCTATGAACAGAGGACCCTTAATGTATGGAGCTGCCGAAAACATGAGGTAGAGTTCCACGCGCTGGTAGGAAAAATACATCCAATAGGTAAGGATAAAATAAAAAACTTACATCTCCAAAACAAGTATACTATGATCCCATTGGTGTTAAAAAGAAAAAAAAGTCTATATTGCACACATTAATATTTCTGGAAAGTTTTATGAGAGGCTCTTAGCAGTGGGGACTTATGAGAATAGGAGGGAAAGGAAGGAATGACTGCTTGGGGCACTTTCCACTTAACAGCCTTTTGTACTGGTTTAACTTTTTGTCAGGAATAAAAATAATTTTTAAAGATCTGTTTCCTGACGTTCTAGGGCAGGCCTGGGCCAAACATTAGATGCAGACCACTGAGCCACGCAAGTACTCTCAAGCTTCGGGTGTTAATTTATGTGTCTGGGACTTGCCCACAGAGCGATTTCCATTCTAGCAGTCAAGGTCATCTCAGGGCAGGACTTCTCAAACTTTTCCACAGAAGTACCCCCAGTGACAAACAGAACAAGCACGTGACCTCAGGGGATGGAGGAAATTGTCCTAAACCTCTGCCTCACACAAAATTTCTTTAGTGTCCAGACTATTTTAAAAATTCAGGCAAATTTTATATTTTACTCCCCAAGACAGTCATCTTCGACTTACTATAAAAAATAATTTTCTCTTCAAGTCTTATTTGTGGAATTCCGGTCACTATATTGGTAAATCCCTCACTCTTACTTCAAATGGATAAAAATTACAGATAAAACTTAACAAGAAAATTAATATATTCATACTCTCTAAGGGAAAAAAAAAAGTGAAATGAGGGTGGGGAACTTAAGACAAGGGATTTATGGAAAACTAGAACTTGGCGATAGGCTGAGTCATAGATAAGCTAAAACACAGTGCTGGGACCTGCAAACGCTGCTTCAGACTTGAAATAAGAAGTAAGGATGAGAAACATTCTATCCATCAGTCTGAAAGTGACAAGGAAGCTTTTCATCAACTTGACCTCTAGGAAAGAAAAAAGAAAAATACTAGAAATCAGGAAACCCTTGCCAGCCCTGCCGTGAGTACTACCTGCCTAGCACAGTGGTCAAGAGACACAACATCCATGTAAAAAGCATTCAGCTCTAAAGAAATCCAAAAGGCCCTTGTAGAGGAAAACACAAAACCACCCTGTAGAGGTCATCTCTAAATTCAGGGAACTGGGACTTACCATAAAAACATGAGCCACACTGAAGATAAACAGAAATAACAAATTGCATGAGGAAATGAATTGCCGTGACAGAAAATCACAGATAAAAGAAATGGGAAAAACCACAAATCAAGAACCGAAGGTAATAGGACAATATAAAAGAGATATTTAACATGTTTAAAATTATAAAGGAAGAAACATAAACTGTAAGAACAGAATGAAAAAAGAACAGGGATACTACCAAAGGACGAAATACAAGTTAGAGAAAAGAAACGTATAAACTCTCTATAGGAAAATACAATTGATATAGTATATTTGCTATAGATAAGGAGAGTAAAGGAATTACTTCAGGAACCAAGGGCGGACCACCCCAGAATGTGCAGCTTTGCCATATGGACTATTTTGAGCCAAAGGCAATCAAGACCCTGCAGTCTTAAGAGAGACTTCTGCCCCTCCCTTAACTACCTAGTTAAATCTCAACTGGAGTCTTTCCCAGAATAAGAATCTTTACCGGAGATAAGTTTCATCTGAGGGACCCATCTGCGCAGCAGGGCAAACATCTAATCAACAAACACCTCCTCTGCTTATTGTCCTGTGAATCTCCCTCCTCCCGTTTGAAGCTCCAGGCCCCTACCCCATTCCTGAGCTCAGGATGGCACATATACCACATTTTACCTTTCTGTCTTTGAACCTCTCATGTATGTGGTGTTCCCATAACATATGAAATTAAATTTTATTTTCTCCTGTTAATCTGTCTCACATCAATTTGATTCTCAGACCTCTAAGAAGAACCTTGAAGGGTAAATGAAAGCTTTCCCTCCCTAACAGTTGGTGTAGTCGGCAAGGTACTTTATCTCGCCAGACATTGCTCACTTTTAGGCTGCTGCAGCTAGGACTTGGGAACATGTGATCATGGGCAGGAGGTCAGATTTCTTACTAGGTCAGCCTCCAGGAATCTGTGGGGTCCGATGGAGTGAGAATGCTGAGAGTACTTTTTCTCTCTTTCTAAATTTAGATTAGCAGGAGAGAATATTGGTGGAACCAGCTCCTTGCGTTCGCAGCAATTCTTGGTAAATGTGTTGAGTACTCTTGTTCCTCCCAAAGTTGGTCTTTGTCCTTTACATATCTTGACAGTTTGGCCTTGCGACCAGTGAGAACTTTCCCTCTGGTCTCTGGCAGCTGAAGGGTTCACATACCAGTGTGCGTCTGGTAGGCAGCCCAAAAGGCTGTGGATCCAATAGGCTCCACTGAACAACTCTGGCTATGTCAGCTCCCAGGAGACTTCGACTAAGAGATCCCAGACCACAGGAACCTTTGTCATCTCAACCTCCATTGCTCGCTAGTGCTAGAAGAATCCCATTCCATATCACCTGCCTGTCACAGATTAGTGGGTCTGGGACTGCAGGCATCATCTCACATTCCTCTGGGAGACTGAAGCTTTACTGCCTGTGCAACAAAAGCTTTTGCTGTCTTATAATAACTTTGGGAGTAAATCTTGGGAGCTACATCATGTATACTCACCCAGGGACACCTCTTGCATCCATGGTAAAGATTTAGTCTAAGACTGGAAAGTTACCTTTGGGTCTTTCCATGAAAAGGCTTATTGGTTTGAGTTGTTATTGATAGATACTACTTGTCAATGACCAGATGCTGGATATTTTGAATTGGCTATGCTTAAAAGAAAAACATTCTTTTTAAAGAGTTCTCAATTGTCTTACTAGTATAATGGCTAACCTTAGGGATTCCCATGACAAGACAAAAAAAAACAGATAATAGGCTTAGAAAAACATAATGTCCATATTGAACATAAATTCCCCTTCTCAAAATCTGGCTCCATCTGCCTGTTCTCCTTCCCTTTCTCTATAAGATTTATAAAGAACACTCCAGCCTAAATACAGGCCTAGAGGATATGGGTTACTCATGTAAATGCTGAAAGCCAGAACATGAACTTAGCAGAAGCACCTGGGGCAAGCAATAGGACTTGTTTTGCTGGGCTTTGTAATCAGGCTCTTTCAGCTTTGGGCCTTGCTACACAATGTCCTTTGTCTATATATCTTAGACTCTCACCCAAAAAATTCATGCCCCCAGCCAGCAGCAGATCTTTTCAGAAGATTCTACCAAATTTAGAGAATAATTAGAAAGATCAGTGGCCACTCACAAACCCCTACTTACTGAAGAAATAGGTAACAAGAATTTCTTCTAGGCCCTCCTACAAATGAACTGAAGGCTGATGTTCAGGGGCTGATAGAAGAAAATATAATTTCATGACACCCTATACTTTCCAAATACAGAATCGGGGTTATTTATCCTTTCTCTTCCAACAGCTATTGCTTTCTTGCTTATCTCGTTTTGCATCCTAAGACCTGGGCTAAGCTTTCTGCCTGCCTGGGATGTACAGGTTATTGGTACTTTCTTTTAGCTCTCTTTGGAGTGACTCTGGATTTGGGGAAGGTAATATCCTTTGCACCCTCCTTGGGAACCCCTGTTACACCTAAGGGGAAGTTATTCATTACTGCCAGAAATATTTAGTATTTGTTCCAGCTGTAAACTGACAAGCTCTGTAGTCAGAAGCTGGCCAGACTGGAGGCTAATATTTAGAGGCTGATAGAAATTTCTTAAAGGCCTTCTTCCCTAAGGTAAAATTAGAACTACGTACCCAGACAGAAAGAAGCAAATGGAGGATAATGTACTTGGATAGGTGGATCAGCATATGTTGTCATTTAAGTTCCAACTCAATTCTTTAAGGAACGGGGAGCAACTGTCCTTATCTTCCAACTATTTACAAAACCAGAAATACAACTCTAGAAACAGGTCAAAGCCCACCTATAAATCTTAGCCAAATCAACCCCAATTTCTAAGACTGGGAAAGAAGGTGGAAAAGAGGCCTTTTAAAAATGCAAATGGCTGTAGAAGCGCCCTTGCTCAAAATCTACCCAACAGCTTCTTAAAGGTTGCTTGTCAAGGTCAAATACAAATCTTTAGTGTCCTCTCCACACATCTCAATAACTATGTCTCTGTTTGGATCTGTTTATATGTTCAAGTATGTCTATATATGTGTGTAGATGTGTGTTATTTTCCTACTACCAAATGGTATTGCTAAAATTAATTTTAAAAGAGCTATATTTAACTGGTTTAAAAACAAGAAGCATTTTTAAATCTCAGAAATATAATAAAAACTAACCAAAATGTTTTTCAAGCTTATGTGATCTAGGATAATTTTCAGTAAATAAAAGCTAGCTTAAGATTATTGATTTAATATAAATAGACATATCTTTAGAGTTATCAACATTAAGTATACTTTTGTTCTACCTAGATTTACCAAGAACAAGATATCATCTCTGTTAAAAATGTTTTCAAAAATAAAATAGGTTGGGAGAATGACTGACTTTGAAATGTCTCATGAAGTTTTTATATGGAATTTAAATGTAACTAAGAACAAGTAGATGTAAGACCAAAGCTTATAAATAAACTTTCTGGCAATATTTATGTTTTATGGCATGTCTACTTAAATAGTTACCCAAAATCTCTTTAGCAACTTCCACCCTTAGAATTTTACTAATGATGGGAATTCATTAACTATCTAGATCATTTCCAAATAAGATAAACTACTGAAACATCAATTGCTAAAAGGTCTAAGTTTATCTACTTTTATCTTCTTATTACAAAGAAACAGAAGATAAATTTGGGTCTGTGAGTAAACATGTTTTGTACTCTATTAAAAAATTGGACTACGAAGAAGCATGTTTCTAGAAGTTATTAAATATATTCATAAATTTGCCAATGTAAAAGAATGCTGGTGTAACAGTTCACAATTGATTGCAACCAGTTTTCACTGGAAATTATGGTTCTAAAACTTAAGGATTTTAATAGGGATAATTAAAATTACTGAAAATAATAAGAAGCATCTCTGCACACAAGGAAATAAAATGTGTGTTTTTTCGTAAAATAAGTTATGAGGAATAAAAATGCATTTTTCTTGTGTTGAAGGAGAAACAAAGTAATTTTGTCATAAAAGTGAGAGGCTAATTATTTAAAGAGGAAAATTTTAGGATAAAATCTGAATGTAAAAAGGAAACCTGTAGTTTATGAAAAGGAATCTTGGGAAAAGAATTTTAATGTGTGATCAAGCTGGCTAATATTAAAATGAATTTATTTGAAAATGATTTTAATATCAAAAGTAAGCCATTGCAAAATTAAAATTTGGTTTCTCTCTGTTAAAAAGACAAAGTTTTCTCGGACTATTGATCTGCTCTTGATAATAAAACATTGTGAAGGGTTTTTCTTGGCCCTTAATTACCTAGAAAATCAAATTCTGTATTTTATCAAACTATTCCCTATGCTTTATATCTCTATCATCAGAGTCTGTGTATCTCTATTAAATAACATGCCAGTCAAAGCCTTAGTAATATAGCCAGTTTCCAATTGTGTCCCCATTACAAAGACAGCAGATTCTTACTGAATGTATGCAAATACCTATATTGCCATAAAAAATAATACTCATTCACTACTTAAGAAAACTGGCCTTCTTAATACTAAAAGTGCTAAATATTGCCAGCAACTATGTAACCTTCTATATTTGCCTGTGAAATCTTGTCAATTTGGTTAAATAGGTAACTAAGTACTGATTCAGAGTGATCTATGATATTGTTCCACCAAGTGTTTTAAAACTTTCTTGATATTTTTGACAAAGTTCCCCAAATCAAATTCTAAATAAAGTCCTTTTTACCTCTAATTAACGCTGAGATTTTTCAGAGGGCCGCTGGAACATGTCAGAGGATTTTTCTTCTCATCATAACACAGAGATATTAAACAAATTTGTTTTTTTATTTAATATGTTAAATTATCAAATAAGTGATGCTAAACCTTCTTGCATTATATTTGTGTAGAAATATTTAATAATTGTTTGAGAAATTAGATGAAACTCCTAGAAATCTGGTATGTCCTTGTATGTTATCATTTGTAATTATAATAAATAATATGTTATATGTTACAGAAATAACCAAATATCCTTGTCAGTTGAATAATAATGAGCTCTCATCCGATTTTTAACCATGCCTTTTGTCATTTGCAGACTTCTCATTTTACTCAGATGCTTTTCAAAGGTGCGAAGGTCCTTCATCTTCAACAAGATCCATTGGAAGGACTTCTGACAAATACATTTTTCTGAAAATCTTAAGGTCATAAAACTAAACTGGATAAGAATTTATGGAACAAATGGGAAAAAACTGGATTCAAGCAGAATAAGGATTATAACATGGGACTGAATGTACTGAAGAGGATGATTATAATTCTTTTGACTCTTGTTTAAAACAGTGCTGGTTCTCGAATGTTTTCTTTTCCAGAGTTGAGGAATCATTTTCTTTTCAGCTATTTACAGAAATTAAATAAAATATGCCTTTGTAAACAAATTTGAAACATTTATCTTTTTCTCTCTATCTGCCCTCCAGAATTCAGAAACTCTTGGTGAGTATAATTTTTTATGGCAATATGGTTATTTGCATACATTCATTAAGAATCTGCTCTCTTTGTAACGGGACACAAGTGGAAACTGGCTATGCTCTATTATTAAAGCTTTGACTGGAATGTCATTTAAGAGAAAGATGCATAGACTCTGATAGCCCAGACAGCCTTGAGGAACTAAGGTTTGTAAGGTTGAAGGCACTGGGGGGAGGGGGGAGCACGTCAGACACAGATGATGTGCCAAAGTCCCCGGCTGCTGCCCCCTCCCAACCTGAAAAATGTGCCTTAGGCTAGCCAATCCTTGCGCCCTTGTAAATCTAAGCTCTGCCTCCCCCTACCTTTTCTACTGCCTGTCTACTTTTGGGTGACTTCCCCGGCCTGTGACAGCCAGGCCGCAGAACCTCGCCCAGGGGCATTCAAATAAATTACCTGGCCCTTTGTTGCCTCTCTTTGCCTGCTTATTTCGGCTAGAATTTATCTTACAAGGTTAACTTTATGGAGCCAGTGAGGCTCTTGGAAAAATCAACCTGAAACCTTGCTTAGAGGAGAAGACCTACCAGGTGAATGAGAGAGGTCACTTCCTGCAGGCACAGTACCATTGGGATATTTGGGGGATCTGGGGTAGAGAGGAATCCACCTAAATCTATAGGTATGATAGGTGAAATCTAATGGCAAGAGCTTGGTTTGGCTTTCCTGGCCTCAAGAGGCCACTTAGAAAGATCGCCGGCAGTGTCAAACAGCAAACCGGGAAAACCTGTCAGAAAGCCACTGTCCCCCAGTCTACCTGAAGACGTTTCAGGCCTGACATCTAGAAATCTCCTCACTGGCAGCATTCAGGACTCAGACACTGGGTTAGTAATGTGCTCCAATCATTAGTCTTGTTTTTCTTTTGCTTCCATATAAACACCTCTTGTTAATTACCTGATTGCTTACAAATATAGGCCTAAATTGGGGAGTCCACTGGCAGGACCACTTCCTGAAATAAGATATAACTATTTAACTGAACTGACCAATTTTCCAGACCAAGAGACTGGTTCTATAAATGGAACAATCTACCAGCTCAACTTTTAATGTGAAACTTCCAGAGACATTTGAGAAGAGAGAATTGTAAGGGCCAAGGGCAGGCTGCCCCAAAGTGTGCCACTTTTTGCTGTAGACTCTTTTGAGCTAAAGGCCATCAAGACCCTGAAGGCTCAAAAGAAACTGCCTCTACCTTGACTACTAGAAGAATCTAAATTAGAGTCGTTCACAAAATAGGTTATTACCAGAGATAAATTTTTGTGGCAGGGCAAACATCTAGTCATCAAACACCTCCTGTGCTTAAGGTCCTGTGAATCTGCCTCCTCCCCTTTGAAGCTCCAGGCCCCTACCCCATTCCTGAGCTCAGGATGACACATATGTAACATTTTACCTTTCTGTCTTTGACCTCTCATGTATGTGGAGTTCCCATACATACAAAAGTAAATTTGGTTTATCCTGTTAATCTGTCTCACATCAATTTGATTCTTAGACCACTCAGAAGAACCTTGAAGGGTAGAGGAAATTGTTTCCTCCCCAACTTTGCCCAACACACCTCAAGAAAATAGAGATGAAAAATATGAGAGAGAAATTAAGAAACATGAGCATTTGAATGGGAAAAGCCAACATATAGCTAAAAGGAGTTCAATAGAAAAAGAATTGGGCAATATTCAAAGAAGTAATGGCTGAGAATTCTTCAATATCGAAAGAAAATAATGTTCCTTTAAGAAATATGTCAAAACCTGAGAATTATAATTAAAATAAATGTGTGCCTAAATACATTACAGTTAAACTACAGAATACCCAGGACAAAGTGAAAAATCTATCTTCAAAGCTTTACAGAACAAGTGGGGGAAAATTAACAAAGCTGAAGGGAGCTAAGTTACATGATAAATAAGAGAAATAGAGAACATCTTTTCAAGTGACCACAGAACAAACCTCAAAATTTCCAAAAGACAAAAACAGAACAGAAAATATTCTTAATGACAATGTAGAAATTCATGTCAAAAATCCAAAAACAAAAAGCCTTTACTAGTATGAAATTTTTAAACATTTTTTCAAACAACGATTTTTCAAAGAAAAAATATAAACTGGTATCACAGAATAACAGAAGGTGGTAACAAGGAAGATACTCCCATCAGCGCTTACAGCAATACAGCTAATGCAGCACTGGATGAAAATGCATAGCCTTATATGGTTTTATTAATAAAGAGAAAACCTAATAATAAATTAATGAAATAACATAATAAGTTAGAAAAAAACAATCAAATAAACTGAAGTATAGGATAGCTGAAGGGATAAATAATGTTAGAATATAATGATTATAAAACAGAAGGCTATAGAACTAATAAATTCAAAATCTTTGAAAAATAAAGTAACAGAAAAATATATAAATTATGCCTAATAAAATCAAGAGGAAGAAAGCAAATATATAAAATGAGATTAATCCAACAACCAGAGAAACTGTGGAAACTAAAGAAATCATGTAAAAGTAGATTGCCCAATGTTATAAAAATAAATTTTCAAATACATTTGAAACATGGATAACAAGCCCTGAGCTCTCCAATACAGAAGTTACTAACTGTATGTGGAAACTGCACTTAAAATGTGGCTAGTTTAAACTGAGGTACAGTTCTAAGTGTAAAATGAATGCTAGATTTTGAAAATGTATCAAGAAATATATATATTTATTAATAATTTTAATTGACCACATTTTGAAATTATTGCTAACATTTTATATATATTTTGTTGAATTAAGTATTTTAAAAATAATTATACCTGCTTTTTAAAAACTTCTTCAATATGGCTACTAGAACATTTTTAATTATATATGTGGTTGGTATTATATTTATACTGGACAGTGCTGCAAAAGAAAAATGTAATCTGTCAAAACTGACTCTGGAAGAGACTGGAAAATCTAATAAACTAATACCTCCAGAGGAGCAAAGAAATTTTTCCAGAGGCTTCTCCCTGCTGCCTCTGCCAATATATGATCCAGACCATGATTTCCCATTAAAGACGAGTAATTCCAAAATTATTTAAACTGTGCCAGTGCATTTTTAAGAGAAAAATTTTCAGTCATTCTTCATGAACTAAGCTTAATGCCAACTGACAAGGATTGCACACAAAAACTCTTAAATTAATTTTACTTGTGGATATTGAAACAGCAAACAAAAAATGACAACAAAACTAATAAAACATTGACAAACGGTGATACTTAGGCTTCCAGAAAGAATACAATAGATGAGAATGGTCAATGCTCTCTCAGTAACAATAATTGGATACATTTGAAATAATCATATTTTTAAGACAGTGGAGAACGTGAAAACAACAAGAATTATACAAACAAAAATTCCAAAAGGAAGAGCTCATCCTAGATGAGCTGATAATCACCAGCTGGATGTGAGTTAATGTCAGATTGGCTCAAAGAGAGGAACTCTGCACAGGAAGAGGAACCAGCATAAGTTTTGGTTAGTGCAATGGATTAGAAATTAAAAGATCCCAATACACAAATCTAATTTTCCTCCTGAGACATTTGCTAAGTTCTAGGATGGTCCAGAAGGTTGCGGGCTGGGCTAGGAAGGCAGGGTGAAATATCCTGCAGTCTTTTAGGTACTTAGGAAACAAAGTCCCTTCAAATGGAGAGGCCTGCAAAACACATGACCAGTCTTCCACTCAAGACATTCGCTACATTTTAACTTGCTTGGGTTGCTTAGATCAAATCCTCCAAGAGGCAGGACTTTCAGTATAAACCAGAGGTGGAATGCATCTTACTAAACTAGAATCTAGCCCCAGCCCAACTCAGTCCCTGATTAAACTGAAGCAATCTGCTCTTCACCTTATCTGCCTAACAGAAGGAAAAGGCAATCCTTGTTAGTGGAAGACATCATCTGGAGCCTCGGTGATTCAAAATAATATGACAAATGTGTTAAAGGAAAATCACTGGACTCCATGAAGGTAATCAAGTGGACATTCTACAGCTGAAAATACAATCGCTGAAATAAAGAACTCGTTGTTTTGAAAGAAGACTATATACAGCAGAAGACAGGATTGGCAAACTCAGATCAACAGAAATACCCAATATAAAGCACAGAGATAAAAATTAATGGAAAAAACAGACTGGAGCATAAGTGATGTATGGGACACAGTCAGAACATCTAATAAGTGTGTCATTAGAGTCAAGAAAGAGGAGAGATAAGGACAGAATATTTAAAGAAATAATGGTAAAAAATTTCTAATACTGATGAAAGACATCAACTCATTGATCCAGAGTCTCAGTGAATCCCAAAGAAAATAAATAAAAAGAAAAATATACCAAGATGCATCTCAGTTAAACAGTTGAAGAACAAAGAAAAAATCTTAAAGACATCTAGAAAAAAATGCAGATAACCTTCATGGAGCAATAGACAAACTGATGATTGACTTTTTCAACAGAAACTATGAAAGCCACAAGATAACGGACTGATATATTTAAAGTGCTGAAAGAAGAAAAGAAATTATCAAACTAGAATGCTATATCCAGCAAAAAGTTCCTTCAGATATAAAGGCAAAACAAACATTTTTCAGGAAAAACAAACTGGGATAATTCATCCCCAGTGGGCAAACACTATATGAACTAAAGGACATCTTTTTCAAAGAAAGGAGGAAAATGTTCCCAGATGGAAGAACAGACCTTCAGGATGGAACAAAGCACAATGGAAAGAACAAATATGCATAAAAAGAGACAAGACTATTTCCTGTTTGAAGCCAAAATAATAATGTCTTGTGAGCCTTACATGTAGAGGTAAAATTACATAACAATGGATGGAATGGAGTAATTGGACTCAAGCTATTGTAAGGTTTATTGCATTATTAAATAAGAGGTAAAAGTACTTATTTAAGATCAAAGGTAAGAAGTCAAGGATGCATAATGAAATCTTTAGGGCAATCACACACAAAAAAGTATAATTAAGACCCAAATAAATGAGAAAATGAAATAGAAAATACATGATTGATTCTCAGCTGTGATTGTTGATTTATTTCGTTCTTCAATTCTGTTAATTTATCTTTTGAAATAATGTTATCAGGTGCATACAAGTTTTATATTCTTGCCTTTTCTTGCTGAATTGACCTTTTTGTCATAATAAAATATCTCCTTTTCTCTCTAGTGATCACTCTTGCCTTAAAGTGTAGTCAGTCTGGTATTAAGATAGTCAACCAAATTTGTTTTTGCTAGTACTGCGGGGTATAACTTTTTCATTCTTTCACTTTCATCCTCACTTTGCCCTTATATTTCATGTGTTCTCACTGTAAACAGTGCACTTGGGTCTTAATTCTTTTTACTTAGTCTACTTTAACCTTTTAATTTGAGTGTTTTACATTAGTATTTCAAATAGTTACTGATATAATTGCATTAAGTCCTACCATGTTGCCATTTATTTTCTAATTGTCCCATCTGTTCTAGTCCTCTGTTCCTCATTTTCTGCCTCTTTGAGGATTAATCATGTGTTTTTCTATTTCATTTTTCTCATCTATTAGCTTTATAATTATACATTTTTTGGGTGTAGATTCTTAAGTATATATTATATATGTATACATATATACACACATGTATATACACATTTAAATTGATCTACTTGTACACTTCAGACTTGTGTACTTTGTGTACACTTTGCAACTTACACTCCTTTAAACTTTTCAACTTAAAAATGTTAGCCAATATATTAGCAAGCAGAATTCATCAGCAGGTGAATAATGTACACCATGACCAAATGGGGCTTACTCCAGGAATGTGAGAGTAATTCAGTATTAGGAAATCCACTTAATTCTCAGGAGAAAATTATGTAGTCAACTCCACACATGTTCAAACAGAATTCTACAAGATTCAACAATTCATTCTTGATTTTTCAAAGCCAATAACTTAGGAATAAAAAGATACCTTTAAACTATATGTATATGCATGTGTGTGTGTAAATATATATGTCAAACTCAACCAAAAGCAGGCTTACCCAAGAAATACTAAAAGCTTTATTGTTAAGTCAGGAATGAGACGAGTGTTTGCTAACTATCACACTATTATTCATTTTGTACTAGAGGTACTAGCCAACATAAAAAGAACAGAATTGCAAACGAACACAAAAAGAACAGAATTGAAGGTATAAAAATTGAGCCAACAGAGGTAAATTATCACTATTTGCAGGTGGTTTGTTTATACTTTGACACCCCAAGAGAAATGAGTAAAAACTACTACAAAGAACACAGTAGGATAGTAGGATCTGTAAAATTAATATACAAAAATCAGTAGCTTTTGTTTATACAAACAAAATCAGTTAGGCAATACCTCATTTACAATAGAAAAGATAAAAGAATTAAAAGTAACCTTAACAAGGGAAGTTTAAGACCTACATAATATTTTAAATACTCTTATAAAAGACCAAAAATAAAAAAGTAAAAAGAAAGAAAAAGACTTGAATAAATGAAAAGACATACCATGTTCCAGGATTGGAAAACAGCCTTATGTCAATTTCCCTTAACTTATAAATGTTAATTTATCAATATTCTACCAATAAAAATATGAAAATAAATTTTTATCTCTACAAGGTAATTCTAGCTTTCACATGGAAAAATAAACAAGACTAGCCCAGGTAATTCTGATAAAGAAAATAAATGAGAATAACTAGCTATACCATATATTAAAATATACTTAAAATCTTCAATAATTAAAACATTGTAAAGTTGAATATGATTTGTCAGATTGACATATGGCACAGAACTGAAAATCTTAAAAAATATCCAAATGCACATAGAAATGTTGTTTAAGATAAAGGCGGCATCTCGAATAAATAGGGAAAATATGAACTATTCAATAGTGGTATTGGTAACAAACATTTGGTATATCAAGTTCACATCTACAATAGAATAACCTCCAATTGTATCTCAGACTTAAATATAAAAAGAAAAACATTGAACTGCTCAAGCAAAAATGAGAACTGAAGAAGGTCTTGCTAACTCTGACTCCAAATCTAGAAGCCACGAAAAATAAATGGTTGAAAATTTTAACTACATAAAAAATAAAAAACTTGTGCATGGCAGAAACCAAATATTTAAAAACACCCAAAGCAAAGTCACTAAGTAAGTGACAAAATGAGCAATACTGTAACTGTCACAAAGAGTTCATTTCCTCAATATATAAAGAGCCCCTGCAAATTCATGAGACAAAAGACTAAGCAATAAAAAAACGGACATGGATATGGACAGTTTATAGGAAATAGATGTGGTTGTGAAACATGAAAATAGGCTTAATGTCAATCATAATAATATACCAATTTAATCCATACGTGATATTTTTCAACTTTCCAGAAACGGCAAAAATCCAAAATTTTGAAAACAAACTCTGTTGGTGAGCTCTACAAACATAGGCCCTCTCTCTCCTACATTGCTACTGGGAGCATAAATTGTCATACCCCCTGTAGGGGGTAATTTGGCAACATCTGTCCACATTAGAGAGATGCATATACCCTTTTTCTCAGCAATTTCACTTCTAGGAATTTACCTTCTGCATAAACATAGTCAGGTGCTGCATGAAGAGTTGCAAAGTTATCCATGGCAGCATTGTTTGAAGGCAAAAAAGCACAAATCACTTAAATGTGCACCTAGAGGAGATTGTTTGGGCACATTTTGTATAGCAAGCATCAGCAGAGAAGAATGATGACGTGCTTCTTCTGTACTATGGTGGGAAGGACGCTAAGGTACACCATTCACTGAAAACAAAGTACGGAACAGCCCGTGTGCTAGCAAACAAGCAGAAAAAGAGTTGGGAATGGAGGAAGAATATATATTCAATTTGCTTGTCTGTGCAAACAAAAAGAAAAAAACAAAGAAAAGAAAAAAGGTGAAAAAGATAAACAACAAATTAGTAACAATGGCTACATTTTTGCAGTCAGGGATAGGAACCCTGCAGAACGGAAAGGACACTTTCCACCGTGTAATGTTTTGTAATTGTTGGTTTTTTGAACCACTTGATATAGTATGTATTCACAACGTTAAATAAGTAAAATGTCTTGCTATGAGAAGGGAGTATAGGACAATGCCGCCCTCTCCCTCTTGTGCCCCCAGAGCAGCCTGGCTCCTGCTGAGCTGAGCTGAGGAATGAGCGTGTGGTTGTCTTGGTTTCCTGGAGCAGGGGCAGGCGTAGCTGAGTCCTTGAAGGTTATAGGACTTGCTCAGGCCTGTCTGGGGAGGTCAAGGGCAACTGTAGAGCGGGAAGCCCAGGGCAGGAGACTGCAAGTGGTTAAGTCCTAGTAACTTCAGAATGGAGCCCCTGGCCCCCAGGAGAGGAGGCAGGCCTCTGGCCCACTTCTGAGAGGCCACAACTGCTGCATTCTAGGGTCACTGCTTGGGAGCCCTGAGCAGCTGGCCCAATCTGCAAATGGCTGCGAATGGCAAGGCTTTGTGGGATTTTCTGAACAGACCTCATCAAACTTCTCTATCTCTGATCACCCTCTTCCCCTGGCGAGAGGCCTCAGACAGGATTATAAAAGCAAGGAGGGTCAGAGACCTGGAGAGGAGACTGGCCTGTCCTCAGGAAGCAGCCACCCCCAGGCCCTGGCCCTGGGCCCTGGTCTGGCCCAGTAAAGGAGTTAGCCTGAGGCCGGGACACCTGATTCCATTGTGTGATTTCCCTTGGGGGGTTAGGGTGGGGAGGGAGGTGGACACATTCCATCCAGTGACCAAGGCAGTCATTTTCTTCTGCCTTTATCACCATGTGGCTGGAGAACTGTCCACAGCAGCCTGAGCTGTGCGCTGGCAACACAGCCCCACATGTGAGTGGCTGCCAGGGGCTGCAAGCCACCCAGACCCAGAGAAAAGCAGACGATTAACCACAAAGCTCTCTTAGCTTCTCAGCTACTGGCACTCCCTGGGCCCACAGCCGTCACTGGGCACCTAGTAAGATCCTGGCACAATCCCGGGGAGCCCCTGGGCTTCCCATAGCTCTCAATTTCTTCCTGCTTCGATCCACAGAATTTAGCAAGTGTTAGAAACTGTCCTGTAGTGGTCCCTAGTTGCTTTTTGCAGCTTGACTTTATTCCCAACAAGACTGTGTTCCCCTCAAAGTGCAGGTCCTTGTTATCCTCGCTGCGTTCCTCAGGGCCCCGGCACCCTCTCCAACACAAAGCAATACCTTCTGTAAAGGCTTGCTGGTTGTTTGCCAGTCTCCAAGCTAGAAATGGAATTGCACTCCAGTCAATTAAAACCCAGGGTGGATCTTCAGCTGTGTCATGGAATGGCTGGCCAGACTGCTCACGGTAAAAGTCCCTTCAAGGCCCTGCAAACCCTGCCCCAACTCTACTGCCGCCAGCCCCGCACCTCATCCCCACCACTCACCCACCGCAGGGACAGTGCCCACATTCCTGTTCCTGTAACAGAGAGGGCTACAATCCCCTCAGGCCCATTCCACTTGCTGGTACCTCTCACCTGGAATGTTCTTTCCCCACAAACCCACAGGGCTCACCTCTCACCTCCTTGTCAGGTGTCTGATCAAAGATTACTTTGGAGAGAGGCCTTTCCTCCTCACTCCACTTACCCTCTTTC
The DNA here is from genome assembly GCF_030020395.1 of Manis pentadactyla. Classification (NCBI taxonomy): domain Eukaryota; kingdom Metazoa; phylum Chordata; class Mammalia; order Pholidota; family Manidae; genus Manis; species Manis pentadactyla. The sequence goes on along the minus strand of NC_080019.1, from coordinate 186,771,248 downwards.
CTCCTCCATATCACTTGTCTCCACCTAAAACACTGTGGTTTTCGTATTTATCAGTGGTCTCCCCATGACAACATAAGCATCCCAAGAGCAGGGACTGTTGTGCTCTGTGCAGCATTGTATCCCAAGGCACACAGCAGGTGTCCAGTAAATATTTACTAAATATATTAGCATATAGATTGACTGACTGATACAGCCCTGGCTCTTCATCAAAGTTAATTCAACCAAAAAGACATAGATTATTATTGTTTATGCATGTGAATAAAAAAACACCTCCATATATTTCTTTACAAACAGTTTCACAGACATAATTCTATTCTGTTTTAGTCCCAGGACTTGTTATTATCCTGATTTTAGAGAGGCCAAAACGAAGCCTCAGAAAAGTTAGGTTTTCCTGGATCTTTAGCTGGTCACTGGCAGAACTGGCCCCCCCACCCCCACCCGGTGTACTGTCTCCCCAAAGCCCAGCGTGGCTCAGGCTTTTAGGCTGGAGACTGCTCCTTCTTCCCTTCTGTTTCCTGAGTTCTTCCTGAAGCTTCATACTCCCCTTTAAGAAGAAAAACCTGTATTTTTTTTCCCTTTCCTTCTCTTCCCGCCTCCCAGACAAGTCGGGTGCGCTGTCCTCCTCCCCCTTCCAGTCCCAGAAGAAGCCTTGGGTTGTCTTTTGACATTGGCACTGTTCGGCAAGGTTGCGTTCTAAATGTTGGACTCTGTTCGCTAGGTTTTTTCACATTTCGAGGAGCAGAAACAGGCCTGGAACCCCTGAAATAGTGGTGATTTATTGCAATAATTCACGTGGAGTTAAGAAAGATAGCGATCTGGCAACACCGCCTGGCTTCATGGAAACGCCTCCCCCCGCCCTGCAGTCTCACACCAGGGGCTGGAGCGCAGGCTGCCTGGCGCTTCCCGCTTCTCCCCCTGGCTATGGGCTACGCTGCCATCTCAGATCCACGGCCCTCCTCCCCTGCCCTGGCAAACGGGCAGGAGGGCCCCCCTTTGTGGCTCTGCAATCTTCTGTGCGCCTCTCGATCTTGGCAGCCATCCCACTGCATAGGCTTTGGCTGCTGTGTGTGTGTGTGTGTGTGCGCGCGCGCGCGCACACACACACACACACATACACCTTATATATACCTTTGCTAACTCCTAATCCCTCGCTCTCTAGGACCCACCAGCCATTTCTAAAAGGGCACCACAGGCCTCGGGTGGGCAGACCCAGAGAGGTTCCCGGTTCATTCATTCTCTGCACACTTATGAGTGGCAAAGCCTGGCGGAGGGACTTGGGGGACAATTACAGACAGGACTTAGAGCTTGGGTGGGCGAGGCGGGGGCTGGGGACGGTGGCGCGCGCATACATCACAAGGGGAAAATGCCATCATATATGTCCCCCCACCCCACCCCGTTCTCCTGCAATGACACAAGCGTCGCCAGCTTTCCTTTGATTTGCTGTTCTCGCAGAGAGGTGGGGGGAACACTCCGGCCAAGCAGCGCCTTGCATGGAGCCCGCGGGAGGGCGCGAAGCCCAGCGGCGTGCGCGGCCCCCGAGCGCTGGGCTTCGGCAGCTGCAGAGCCCGGCGTGCTCGCCGCCAGGGGCCGCAGCGGCCGCCGGCGCATGGAATTTTCCACAGCCCGGCAGAGCCTGCACAACCGCGTCTCATTGGCGGAGCGGGGGGTGTCTGTCCCCGCGTGGGGACGGAGATTAGATTAGCCAGGGAGCCCTCCTCAGTGGGCTTGGCAGGGCGCTGGTGAAGCAGGCCAGCGGGGTCAGGGAGGGGAGTCGAGGGAGGCTGGGAGCCGGGAGGAACCCACGTCTGTTTTCAAACCCAGCTCCATTCCAGCCTCTGGATGTCACGTTTCTACCCAGAAAATGCTCCAGTGAGCTGGGAACAGTCGAGGGTAGACATTAGAATTTGCCTTTTTGTAGTTACATTCCCCTAGAAACCACTGGAAAAAAAGATTCCCAGCGCTGAAGCCACACTGCCCCGCCTCTCTCTCCACCTCGCCCCCTTTGGCTTCTCCTTCCTGGCCCTGGCATTTAACCCTTTGAGCGCGCAATGCCATCAACATATTCTCTTTTGGCAATGACCTTCACAGACTCCCCACTCCAATCAGAACCTCAGAACCACATCGGTTTCCTCCACGGGGTCCATCAAGAAATGCAGACAGTGCAAGACAATTAGAAATAAGGAGTGGACCTTTTATGTCTGTTGGAGAATCAGCATGAACATTAAAATATTAAAATATGCAGCCAGACATGAGAATACCTACCTGTGCTCAAATATATTGTTGGCTTAATGGAATTTATGTGAGCTTGTCATGTTAACTTTTGATTAAAAAGACTCCCTTTGTTTTTTTCTCCTGAAGTTGCTGGCATTAGGAAGCTCTTTTCTGAGAGTTATTGTTAAATCTGCCACAAAGGCTAGATCTGGCCCTCTGTGTTTGGTGGGTGAATGAATGATGTTCCCTGCGGCCTGCAATCTAGGTCCTAAGAATGACAGCAGTTAAGAGTTCCTAGGTCCCACTGCTTTGTCATTGACTAGTCATGTGACCTCAGACACCTCACAGTTTCTGTGAGTCTCAGATTCCTTGCTTTTAAAATGGTACTAACAGGTTCCTCAAAAGTGAGGTAGAGAATCACCATATGACCCAGCTATTCTATGCCTGGGTATATACCAAACAGAGTTGAGAACGGGTACTCTTTTGCAAAACAGATACTTGTACAACAATTTTCATAGCAGCACTATGTACAATAGCAAAGGTGGAAGAAACCCAAGTGTCCCTCAGCAGGGGATGGATAAACAAGATGTGCACTGGCCATACAATGGAACCATTACTCTGCCAGAAGAAGGAAGTACTGATACAGCCTGCAAGATGGATGGACCTCAGACACATGCTGTGTGAAAGACGCCACACACGAAAGGCCGCCTACTGTATGATTTCATTTCGATGATATACCCAGAATAGGTCAGTCCACAGAGACAGAAAGCAACTGGTGGGTACCTGGGGCTGGGGGAAGGGATAAGGAATAACTGCTTAGTGAGTAAGGGCTTTGGGGGGCAGAGATGAAAATGTTTTGAAACTAGATAAAGGTAGTGGTTGCACAACATTGTGAATATACTAAATACCACTGACACATTCATTTTCAAACATTAATTTTGTTATATGAATTTCACCTCAGTGAAAAAATTTAATGGGGCTAATAATACAAGCACCTGACTGAAGATTAAATGTGACGTCTATGTAGAGATGTTCAAGCAGGTCAAGCACCCTATTCTTTGATGCTCCCTACTGTGTGCCCTTGTGGATCTGTGTGACCGCAGGCCTTCGGGAGGATGGTCTAAGCCCCAGCACCGGAGTGCTCCACAGTGGTCTGACCTGAAGGCAGAAGGGCCTTGAGGGACCATGAAAACCACCAAAAACACTGAATGGGAGGATCGGGGTATTTAAAATTTTCGCTCAGGTTCCCAGAAGAAACAAGCACAGAAGCAGCGCTGGGGCTCACCTCTCAGACTGGGAGCCAGGTGGCCTGGACTGCCAGCTCCACCACCTTCCCTTTGTGCGACCTCAGGCCAAGGCTCTTGTCAGGAGTCAGTTTTCTAATCTAACCAGTGGGATTTATTGAAGTACCTCCCGCATACGGCAGCTAATTAGTGCATGTGCTGGAAACCAAGGGCACCCTCAACAAATGTTAGCTTGTGTCTGCAAGAAAAAGGTGAGCAATAAACACTGGGTGGTTTGTGCTCAGCTGGGAGGCCAGGCAGGGGGAGTCAGGAAGACAAAGGACCACTTCCTAGCACTGAAAGCAAAAGAGGGGGGGGCTTCATGGTTGCTTTGGAAGCTGCTCAAAGCATTGTGCAGTGCTGCAGGGTGGAGGGGCAGGGAAGCTGGGGGACAGGGAAGGGGGAGATCTCACCACCAAGGCATATTCTGAGAATAAAGCACAGAGGAAGTGCCAGATAGTGGGAGTAGCTCTAAGTGGGGCTGACCCAGAAGTTCAGGAGTCTCCACAGGGCATGGGACAGCCTCCTCATGTTGTAACAGTGAAAGAGGGGCTGAGATTTTCTCCCTTGCAACACTTAGAGTCTAGCTTTCAAAGCAGGATCAGCACAGCCAAGCAGACCTCCTCAAAGGAAAACCACGAAGGAAGTAAGCTCAGTGGACGCCCACTGCACAGACGTCCCTGACGCCTTCTTCTCTCATTCCCACCTGAGGTGAAAAGTCCCTTCATGAGAGTGAATCTTTCTGCAAATCAGCCTGAGGTCAACAACCTTTAGCAGAGAAAGGGAGGCTGCAGAGCACAGGTTTTAATGGGAATTGGGGCCCTGACTCAGCTTTAGTAATATCAGTCATTGTCCTGATGCTCACTCACTATAACTGGAGCCCCCCACACCCGCCAACTCCCCTGCCATGTGCCAGTGTGAAAACCCTGGGGTGCCCCTGTGTCTGTGCTACAGTTCCCTGTGTGGCCAGCCAGTGTCCCCAAGCCCCATTCCCACCAGCCTCGGGGCAGGGAGCCCCGTGAACTGGCACTCAAGGAGAGCAGACCCCAAGCCCCAGCAGTCTGCGATGTTCGGGCTTTGCTGAAACGCATTGTCTTCACACCGTCTTCAGTCTTTATAGACAGAGGCAGAGGTAGAGATGACAAGTGATCAGATAACACCTTGCCATCAATAATACTTCAATAAAGCTGGGAAAATGATATACACACACACATCCTGCTAACTGTTGACAGCATATAGATACTGAGATTCTGTGAAAGACTGAATATAAAAAATGGAGGTGTCTTCTACTAGAAATAGTTTGAAAACACAGTTCCACACGATTTTTTGATGCCTATGCTGTATCTTCCCCTCCCACCACCCTCCTCACACCTACCTCTCCACCCCTCTGACTTTACTTTTGACACAGGTAAAATACTTTGCCTTGAATTACAGGAAACTCCCAGTTAAATGTACTAAGCTATGAAGTGTGTTCAGTGATTAGAGTCATAACTGGTTTCAGGTACATCTTAACTTATTAATACAAGTAGAACATTTAAGCACCCCAATCTTGCCATTCAGAAACTATTAAAATTTTAAATTCCAATTTATATTGGTTTAATAATATACACATGTGCATGTACACACACACACACACACACACACACATGCACGCATGGGGGCCTGGCTAAGGCTCATGCCCATGGGGGCTCTTTGGGGACAGAGAGAGCTGGGAGGTTGATGCTGGATGCATGGAGGCGTGGGTTTGTGTAGGACTGTGGAAAATGAGGAGGTCAGCATGGCTGCTGGCATGGCCTCTGGTCCCCAGCTACCCCCCAAAGCCCAGCCCAGCCCTGTGGAGCAGCCCCTGTTCAGTTTCCTGGCTCTCTGCAGCAAGTAGCATGCACCACCAGCACAGGACCAAGGCCAGGGTTTGCAGTAGAGCGTGAACTAGGCCAGCATCTGGGCAGGCCTCTCAGAGGCACCGGCAGCCAGAGCCTCACCTCTACTGTCCTCACACCCCTTTGCAGGTGATGGAAAACAAGAAGGCAGAGAGAAAATTTGAGGTATCATGGTCCTAACAGGTGGGAAATTCCTCCCAGGCCCTCAGAGATAACAGGTGGGTGGGGTGAAGACTGAGGAGGAAGCCACTATTTTACAAATGAGAACCATCAACCCAGGGCATCTGTGTAATTATGATTCCCGTGACTTCATTTTTTCCAAAAATTGGTGAAGCCTGGGAAAATTAATGTTTCTATATTTTTACATATAAAATTGGATCACAGCATAATTTGATTAGTAAACTATTTTCTTTGCTTAACAAGATCCTGTGAATATTTTTTCATGTAGACAAAGAGATAACTGTATCATAAAACACTGGTTTTCAAACTATGCTCTATAGTTCTACCAAATTCTAGAAGCCACTGAAGGTGTTTCAGGACCCCCACAGAGGGGAGAGTAGAATTTTCAGGAGGAAGGAGAAGATTATGAGTTCCCGTCCTCAGCTCACCCAGAACAGTCTACTCTTAATAGTTCTAGATACTGGATTCCGTGAACTGAGTATTAATAAGGGGAAGAGCCCACCAGAAATCACTTGAAACCACAGTTCTCCGTGATTTTTTAATGTCTTATAGCATCTCATTGTGCAGAAAGATGAGAATGTATTAATGAAACATCTATTTTTGGACATCAAGGTTGCATAGAAGTTGGGAATATCTCATTGTTCTTCCCTATTACAGGAATCTGGGGTAGAAAACATTTTCTAGCAAAGCACAGGTCCCTCCTCCACCACAAAACCAGGGTTCTGAGTAAGCAGGAAAATCAGAAAAACAACTGAACCATTGTCTGAAAATTCTTTTCAGCATATCCCCGAAGCTGTATCACGACCGCAATTTTAACTTGAGATAAAACCAGAGAAATGAAATTGCTCCTTTAAAGAGCTGTGGATTGTTCTAAGACTTCCCCAACAACATGCTGTTTAGAAACACTGTACTAATTTACTTCTCCCACCAGCAGTGTCAAATACAAAACGTATCTCTTTAACAAAAACAATAGTAGAATGTCTTCTTATTTTACCCTTTGCTACTTTAATAAGCAAAATGCTTCATGCTTTCTTGTTTAAAAACATTTTTAAAGTATGTAAAATCGCTTTGATGCATATCAGCGTGATGTGAATGCTCTAGAGCAGTGCTCCTTAAATTTTAATATGTGCCTAAATAACCTGGGACAGTTCTAGAATTCAGATTCTGAAGCAACAGAGGTGGGGGCCTGAGAATCTGCATCACTGATTCTTCCAGATGGCACTGGTGCTGCTGGTCCACAGACCTGCTCTGACTAGTGAGTTCCTGGGTGCTGTAGCAATGCAATTCCATTGTAACACATACTGGGTCTGTATTGCTAAGTGAGAACAGCTCTTTCCCCTCTGAAGAGAACCTCTGAACAAAGGAGGCTCAGAGTAGCAAAGATCCTCCATGGGGATTTGTTCTCAAAGCCAAATCTCTACCCATATGCGGCCACAGAGGGAATAACTAAGTTCTACCCAATTCAACAGGATTTCTGAGTGACCCGGGAGGCCCTGCAAAAAGTGAGGGCTGCCTTAAAGAAGTGAAAGTGTGTATGCCGCGGCAGGGATAAGAGAATAACATACCTCTGCAGCTATGCTCCAAACAGAGACCAAGGGCCTGGAGCAGCCCAGGACAGAAACAAGAAGGCTGCTTGGGAGCACCTGGGCAAAGTGGCGGGGTGTTATGGCAGGGTCAGCTGTTAGGACATAAATGGGGCTGGGCTTCCTCACTCCCCCGCTACACCAATTCCAGCTGGTAGCCAAGCTTCCCACTTCCTTGCCTTGGGGGTTTGGGACCAGCTGAAAAGATTTTTCCCTGCTTTGTAAAAGCTAAATCCCTGGATGGGACGATGCCATGGCCTGGAAGATGAGAGAAGGGAGAGAAGCAAGGAGAAGGGATGAGCTCCCAAGCGGGGCAGTGTTAGGAGGAGCCCTGGGGACCTGGTACTCTAAGCACCCAGATGGTCTGCAGAAAGCCCAGAGAGGTGGGCCCCCAAGACCCCAGATTCCTGTCCCTGTGGAGGCAGTTGAACCTCAGGGTCTGAAGGCAGGCTGCAAGGCAGGGCAGGTAGTGAGGAAAGGGATGGGAAGAGGGTTTGAGGGTTTAACCTGTTTATACCCCTTATCTTGAAGCTGACTTGGTCTGATCTTAAGATCACCACACCCATTTTCTGTGCTTTCAGTTTGCGGAGCACATCTTCTTCCAGCCTTGTGCTTTTAGCCTGTGTCCTTATATTAAAATGTGTCTCTTGTAAACCTTTTTGTCTTAACTGGACTGGGCCATGGCCTACAATTAGGGGCATGGCATATATAGGGCTTACAAAGTCCCCAAGGGTCATATGATGAAAGAGTTTTTAACAGTACTGACAAAAGTTAAGTACCTCTTTACTCAGTGGAAACCAGAAGATGAATACTAGACATTCCACAGAGTAGATGTTGAGGTCTCGGGACTGCAACTCCCACAGGTCCTGATACCTGCATAGCCAGGTGATGGGTGTGAGGGCCTTGCAGCCTGGGAAGACGGTTTGCGAGTGTGCATGCACATCCACCCATTGGGTGGGCTTACAGACAACTCCTGTTTACTTAACTAGCTGGGCTGCAACAGTGAAGCCACCTCCCAGGGCATGAACACTCACTCGTGACCCTTAGGCCACACCTATAAATGTCGCAGCATCAACTGCAGAGAGAGATGGAGACCCAGAAATTCTCAAAAATGCAGCCAAGAGACAGTTTTCACATATCTGGTTCAGAAGTTCCAGGCCTGGCTGCACCTCAGAAGCACCCACCTGAGATGTTTTAAACGCTAACACTAGGCCCCACCCCCAGGTGAGTCTTTCATTAATCTGGATCGAGGCTAGGCATCCGTTTTCTTTAGGAGATTTCAATTTGAATCAATATTTTTAAAGGCTACCTAAGCCTGAAACATTCCAAAAAGGACCCAGGGAGAAAACCACCAGGATTGTAAGGCCAGGTGTGGGTGGTTCTGTGGCATTACCAATGACCCCGGGTTGGCTGGCTGCTAAGGCAGCTCTGCTGAGATGGAACAGGACCAGGGGATGCCAGAACCCATCACAGGTACCCAGTCCACTGGGGAAAACCACCTAATACTGAAGCTCCATGAGGGAAAGGATCATGGCCACACCACATGGCACAGGAGCCCTGCTTGCCCCTCAGCTAATAATCAGGCCTACACTGCAACATTCCCTGATATCCACCTCCAGCGTCAATGTGAATGAATAGACCTCTTTGCTTGGTTTCTTCCCTCAGAGCAAATGTTTCAATTATCTCCATTTTCCTCCTCGATTCAGAGTACGTTGTCCAGCACATTTGAACCGTGATGAAAACAAGCCTCTTTGTGGGTATCATGGAAATAAAGCCATTTCCATGAGAAACAGCATTGCTTGTGCAGCCCCGCTTGGGAAAGCTTACTCAACTGGCAGAGAAAAAAACTAGTACTTTTCAAAGTATGAAAAACTACCCACTGTCCATTAGAGAGAAGCCGGTGAAGTCAGGAGCTTTTGGCTCCAGGCAGGACTAGTGAGTTTGAGGCTAATTTTTTAAATGGAAAATGCTCTTTTCTTCTTTGCTGCTCACAGCAACTAGTTTGCGGTGTGAAGCCCAAACCAAACCTTTTGAAAATGATATTGTTCTAGGACGAGGAGGTTGGGAGAGACAGAAAAGGCTTTCAGTCAAAGGATGAGAATGTTTTTCTGTCCCCCTGGCCAAACTGAATCCCATTGACTTATCCAGTCCGAGGATCCTATCCCTGTATTCCCTGACCCCAGGTGGGAACTTGCTAGATTTCATTCATTAAAAACAAAGCTGCCTGCCTGTGAGCATCAGGGCCCGCCTGCTGCCCCATCTTTGCAGACTCAGTCCCAGGCGTCCCTCCCTAGCTGTCCTTCTCCACCACCAGCTTCTGGGCTCATGCAGAAGCAGAGGGAGGTAAGCATGGACGGTACGTGCCTCAAGTGAGTGCACCATCCTCCATCCATTTTCTGCAGATGTTTCAACACCGAAAAGCTTGTGGTGGGAGGTTGGAGGAGCAGGGAGGTTCAGAGGATGGTGCAAGGATCCTGTGGCTGCCAAAGCCCAGAATACAATTCCCTCTGCTACTCAGAAACAGCAGCAGAAGGCCACAGTGGCCAACTCCTGACCTTCTGGCCACTAGATAAGGGCAGCTGACGATGTCTGAGCATTCCTTCACCATGCTTCCTTCGATTTGCAATGACCAGTCAGGACACATCTTCAATGTTAACAGCTGAGGCATTGCCCTGGACTGCCAAAATGAATATCGCGAAAGCAAGAGCGTGGTTTGTTCTTAACCCTGTGGCAAGGGTGGCTTTATAAAACAGAAAGCCTTGAATGTTAACACCCAGGATAAGTGTCAATAGTCACATTGAATGGCTTTGGAGTTAACATGGCTAACAAAGATAACAGGAATTTTTCCCCTCACTTCCACAAAAATTCTTCTAGCCAGATATCCTTGTCCAGCTTGGCGCCCAATTGTTCAGAGGGTAATTGTACTTGAAAGGACCTCCAGGTGGGAACTTGAGAGGTTTGAGTCTTTCCTTGCTGCATTGTTTTCCGTAGCTGGAATTTACAATCTGGAATTTGAAGAACAAACAAATCACTGTGGCCCCCCTGTTGATGATACACAGAGGCACATTTAAAGAGATAAACAGTCTTTAAAAGTAACTTAGCATTGCCATCCATGGCTGCTCCGTGGGTACCTTGCAGAAGAAGCAACAAATAGGAATGAGCGGACCTGGCTCTGCCCTCAATCCAGAGTGTGGTGTGCACGTGGGTGTGATTAGACAAGGCCCACCCACACTAACGCATACAATTGGCTTTACTCAGTCTACCAATTTAAACATTAATCTCATCCCAAAACACCCTTACAGAAACATACAGAATAATGTTGAACCAAATATCTGGGTATCCCCATTGGCCAGCCAGTCGAATCAACACATAATAGGAATCATCGCAGTGGAGTAAGAGGAGGCACTGAGTAGAGGAAAGAACACTGTTTCTGGAGCCCAGAAGACCAAGGTCAAGTTCCTGCTGTTATTTTACCAGGTACATGATTCACAAATTATTCTATCTACTGAGGCTGCCTCAACTGCCCCTTCGGTAAGATGAGAGTAACAGATGCGTGGTCACATGTCACACTATGACACACAGCAGCCTCCAAAGCACTAGTCTTCAAGGCAAAAAGCCCTCTTTTAAGGTTCAGTTTGCCCTTTGCATTTAATGTACACTATTATTTTAGGGAAAAGAGACTGCTGTCCAGAGCAAATACAGGAGGGAAAAGAGAGGCCCTGATATCAAGAAAGAACATGACAGACCTTGCTGGCACATCCTTACTCTTCAGTGAGCAGGCCAGGGGCCGGGGCCCAAGGGAGGACCACTGCAATGGACTCGCGGGTCCTCTCCTCTAGGGAAACGGCTCCTGTGTTTTCCCAGGAGATTCGTGGGCCCATATTTACCTTGAAATTGGTGGGGTGGGATGGTCTTTGCAGACTATGGGCATGTTTTACATTATATGCCTGAGTTGTTGGATGACTGTGAAACCTAATATATTTGGGACCTGATACCATCATCCACCATAAAAGCAAAATATTTTTCCATCTAGAAGTCAAGTTGGAAAACCTCTCTCATAGTTGGTTTGGGTTTTAAAAGCACAGTAATGGCTGCAAAGAATGCCTGTTCATCCAGGTAAGACTGGAGCCAACCTGACACCTCATTTCTGTGTTGGTCCCCCTTCCAAAGTCCTGTAAGCCTGTGGGTGGTGTTAACAGCACCCTTCTGGCAGCTAAAATGGACCAAGAGAACAGCCTTATGGTCAGAGAAAACCTAGATGGTACAGCAAGAGAGGCAGTGGCTGGACTGGCCAGAGGAGACGGTGGGGGCCAGCGTGACGGCTCCTAAGGAGTGTGAGATATTTGGGGCTTGGCAAATCCTAAAATGCTGACTGCCAAGCCCTGCTGCCCCCTTGTTCCCCTGGTGTATTTCAATGGAAATTAAATCCACATGTTTCTGACTTGCTGACACTTAAAGCTCATCCAGAGGTGGTTTTGCAAGAGTGGTTTGGACACGAGAAGCCTAGAGAAACTTTAATTATTATTGTTATTTTTCGTTTTGAAATACAGACCTGTACCCTTACATAATAAATGCCATGCCTACTGAATCAGAGCCCAGTTTGCCTGACCAAAACTTTTTGTCCTGGGCCCACCAGAGACAGATAATTGAAATCAACTAGAGAAGACAAACAGCAACTTTAACATCCAACCTAAAAGTCCATCTTGCAAGTGGCACTGTCGACAGCCCATTCTGACTGGGCTGCACCTAAGAACTCCCAAAGTTAGAGTTCAAACATATATATGCACAGTATGGGTTGAGTCTGTTGATTTCATTATTTCCTCAGTCTTTGGCCAAGGGGCTGAAAACCTAGAATCAAGATGGCATCCACATCAGGTCCAGGGAACCCAGGTCCAAGGGCATGGGGTGTGGAGCTTCAACAGCAAGAAGCCACTACAAAGGTACTCTGTAGAATGTTCTGAAATGTTCTATCATGTCCCTGACTGAAACCCAGACAAGTGGCAGCCCCACTTCCGCTTTGGGGAAACAGTCATAGAATATACTTAGAAAGAATTAGTGCTCTGGACATGATATGTGACCTCTCCAAGCCCAGAGAGATCAGGGACTACAGGGTACCCCTCTTCTGAACCAGCGATTAACATTTCTAATCTCTCCCATCCTGCTCACAGTCACTGCATACAGCTTTTCCTCAAGATTCACCTCAGAGGCGGCCTCCTCCACTGCTCTGAGTTCCCCTGACAGAAGAAGCTGCTCTGTCCCCTCCCCACTGCCCCCACCTCTTTTCCCAGCCCCAGCCATCGACTGCTTGATTGACAGTCGACATATTGGTCTCCACCACTGGATGCCCCCTGCCCCCAGCCTAGGGGCTGGCACATGGTGAGTGTGCTTTAGACCTTTGCTGAGTGCTGGTCTGGAGGCCAGAACCCACTTCTGTCTCCTTCCTCCTTTCCTAGCGCCTGGCACTGAGAAAACAGTGTTGGCTCACTGACCCACTTCTCACTCTACCCCTGCATCTGCCTTTGCCACCAGGATGGCTCATTTCCATGAACTGTACACATGCAGACCAACAACAGTGCTTTCAGACACTTTGAGACCGGGACCCACTTGAATTGAAATACCACAAATGGATGGCTTCAAGTGATAGAAATGGATTTGGCTCACAGTTCTGGAGGCTGGAAGTCCAAGATCAAGGTGTCTGCAGGGTTGTTTCCTTCTGAGGCCATGAGGAAGGATCTGCTCCAAGCTCACCCTTAGCTGCTGGCATTCTCTAGCACCCTTTGGCTTGTAGAAGCATCACCTTGATCCCTGCCTCCATTGTCACATGGCATCCTTGCTGTATGCATGTCTGTTTCTGTGCCTAATTTTTCCTTTTTCATAAGGACACTGGTCATGTTGGATCAGGGCCCACCCTGATGGTCTCAGCCTAACTTGATCATCTACAAAGACCCTAATTACCATATATGGCTGCTTTTACAGGTACTGGGGGTTAGGACTTCAGTGTCTTTTGGGAAAACAGTTCAACCTCTAACATCACTCTCACAGTAAAGGGAAAAAAATGGCTTAAAAATTGACATTGAAATACTGTAACCATTTAATTTATTGCCTAGCCTGGATGGTTTTTGAGAATGAAAGGAGGCACTATTAATAATTTTGCAGGGACAACAGGTACAAACCTGGACTGTCCCAGGCAGAAGTCTGGGATGTATGGCTACCCTCTGTGTGCAGGCTCATTGCCCAGGCTCTCCCGTGCAAGGATGCGTTGTACTCCACTTCAAATCCCTCTTTGTTTGTGTTCCCAGTGAGTCTGGTCTGTTTTACATACAGTCGCAGCAAGACCAAGAGATTAGCTGTATTCCAGCTGTAGTTAATTCACTGTTTCCAGTTACCAAATGCCAGCCCAATATCAGCAATTAATTTGGCCGGATCAAATCAGGCCCTCTTACACCTGTTCTCCTGTTTAATTAGGCTCTAATCTCCCTGGGGGAGCTGGAGGCACTGAGGACCATTACCTAAGACTTAGATTAGGAGGCAGCTTCAGACACCCCGTGCAATGCACAGCTCAGGCCTTTCAGTCTAGAAATTTGCCCTGACAACTGTGAGCCCCTCAGCCTGGCAGGGGAAACGCTCCCTTTTTTTTTCTCTTCCTTTCATCTCCTCCCCAGGGAAGGCAGTGTTCCCAATGGGGCTACTTTCTGAGGTAATTGTTGGACAGGAGTCAGCCAGTTAAGGCTGCCCATCTAATTAACAGAGTCTGTTATGATTTATCAGAATAATGAGGTGAGGAACAAAGACATCGATTTTTTTTTTCCTTCCTGATATTTTGGCCTCTTTTCTTCCTTTTGGAAGATGACCCTATATTAATAAAAATTAGTCACTACTGTTGGGGTACAAATAGAGAGATAAACGCCATCAGTAATTCAGTTTCAAGCCCCCTTGGTAGACAGAGCCATTTGTCAGGCAATATTATTCAATTAATTAATTCCATTCGGGATACCACATTTCCCCCAATCCAGCCATTCAATCGTCAGCAACAAACATTTGTATGGTTCAAAAACAGAACGATTAATAAATGCACAGTGAACCCAAAAAGAAGGTATGTTAACCACCACAGGAAACCTAGCTGGAAGTATTTGATTTGAGAACATGTAAATTGATCACCATCAGCCACGTACCTCTTGCCGCACAATAGATGCTCTGGGTATTCCTTAGTTCAAATGCCTAGGAGGAAAAAAAGACATTGGATTAATCCAGCTCACCTTCTTACACCCTATCAGTGGTCATTGTCAAGGTCTCTGGTCAGTAGCCCTTCTGTGGCCAAAGAAAGGATAAGTGACACAAATGTGAGTCTCTAAAGGCAATGCAATGAGACAGAAGGTTCCAGAACAGCAGCCCCCAAACCATGTGGTCAGGTGTTTTTTTTTTCATATAAAACTATTAATTCATAAATATTTTCCAAGATGAAAATAGGTTTACCAACTGCATTCAGTTTTTGTCTGCTTTCTTGCCCATCTTTTGTCAGAAAAGAATCTAGGGCCACCCTCTACGCCCATCCATCTCTCCTGGCTCACAGCTCAAGTTAATTCTGCCTCCATTGATTCTCACATTAATACAAAGCAAACCCACATTCTCAATTCCCCTACTCTTTCCACTCTCTTTTTCAACTCTTGCCAACTTGTCTCAGAGATCTTTACCTCCCTCCTAGTGAGAAGTTTCCCTTCAGAAAGAGAGAAGGTAACAGTCCAGAACCATATTTAGGAAAAATCTAAAGGAATTAATACCATGACATCCTAAGGAGCAAGGCCCGCAACTCCTATGTTATCTCAACAACCCCTCACTACCTCCTCACCAGCCTCTGAATCAGCCTTTCCCCCGACCACGAATGTTGGTGTAAACGACACACTATCTCTGTGTCATTTATTGCTTTATTCCACTTTGAGTGGGTACTAATACTGCAGGAGCATTGAGATCTGCTCTTCTTCATTATGACCAGCAGTATTTCAGCTAGATTCAGGATTAAACATGCCCCGTGTGCTGGCCTGCGACCCTATCTACGATTCCTAGGAAAACAACTCACATTCCAACAGCTGACTTCCAAAGTCCAGAGCATAAGCTGTTAGTAAGCTGGGTAGCTACCTACACAGTTCCAGCCCCTTTTCTCACCTCTGGACTCATCAAGTCACCTTTTGTTTCCTGAGCCCATTCCCTGGGCCCGGGGTAAGACATATGGTCTCCCGGAGTGCACAAGCCAGGGTGGGAAGGACAGGGTCCAGGACAGTGGGTCTCAAGCTTGGACCAGCAACAGAACCATCTGGAAGGCTCATTAGAACAGATTGCTGAGGATCTGGGGAGGGACCCAAGAAGTGGCATTTCTAACACCCCTCCTAAGGGAAAATTTGACCTCAGAAAACAATGGTCTTGCCCAGGGACTACACTTTGAGAATCACTCACTTAGGTCGTATGGGTGCAGAGAGGTTTCAGGGAGGTGGCTGGAGTTTCAGAATCCTGAGTGTCCATCTTACAACCTGGCTGATGCAAAGACCACCCTTCCCTGGGTCATAACAAAGGGTCTCCACCTTTACCTGTAGGCAGAGACCATGTCCTAGAGTGAGATAAAAAATTCCCTTAGAACAATCCAACACCACCTGCAGTTCTATACTTAGATCTAGAAATACTGTAGAAGACTCCTGAGATTGTGGAATTTCCAAATGTTTGTGAAAATGTTCTGTTTTGCTTTGCTCCCTGCTTCTCCTGGATGTCACACATACTCACAGATGTTCAACAGGCTTGACGAGGCCTGAGGATCTTCTCCCACTGTTCTTCATGAAAGACTCAGATACTCCTACGTCTGTTAGAACTGGATAGAGATCTGACCATCTAAATTCTACATGCTGTGATCCCAGGGCTCATCTTGAGACAGGGACCATGGACGTAGTCAGAATAGAGTGAAGGTCTCCGGAGGGGGAGGGCGGGATATTTGCAGTCAGAGCAATGTAACTACATGCAAGGAAACCACCCCCCTGCTAAAACTCTATGTTAAACATTGAGCTCTAGAATCATTCTTCAGTGAAATCAGTTAATGTTCCCCAGATAAAGAAGAGTAGCACATGTTTTATTATGCTAAACATTTGTAACCATGTGGAAGATTCACTTTAGCATACTAAAAGGCCCAGGCCTATATGCTGTCTTTCCTCCTTCAGATCTGAAGAGGTAATTCTGCAAACTGAGCAACTAACTTAACATGCAGACCCAGCTGTAGATGGCATGGTAAAAGGCAAGAAGAATTCCATCTTAAAGATAAGATTGCATTTTAACACACAGGATGTTCAAGAGGCAGGATTCTTTAGCAAGTAGACAATACCTCAGCCCACCTTGGGGGCTGGACAGGCAGCCTTTTGATGTGCTCCCAGACCAAGGCGCCAGTGTCCCAGAGAGAAATCAAGGCAGGAAATTCCTTACAGTTAAGTTAGTTTTTAATATTCAGGGACCACTTAACAAGTCCTCACCCCTAAGTTTTTTCATGTTCTCGAAAAATCCTCAACTGCCTATAAAACCCCCTAGACAACGCACCACTACGGACTGTCTTGTCCCCTCCTGGCGTGAGCCGGGAGCTCTCTCCTTTCACTGTATCTCTAAATAAAAGCCTGTACCTTGCTCTCCTACCTTGACTGTTCGTGAAGCTCATTCTTCGGCTCCGCAAACAAGAACCCCAGCATCAATCTGGCCCAGTGTTTCCCAAACATCTCTTTGAACTCCATTCAAGGATATATATACAACCCAAGAATCTCTTGGCAATTTGTCTGCCAGTGCATCATTTTAGTGTCTTAGCCTGGGTTCCTCAGAGAAAGCAGAGTGTGTGACAAGGGCTTTTATAAAGGAAGGTTATTTTGGAGATTTCATCTCAGCAGACAGCAGGCAGGAGGGAATGAAGCAGGGAAGGAGGGAGAGAAGGTGGCCACATGATCCAAGCTGTGTAGCATGTGCATTGGAATTTTCATCCTGAGGGAAAAAAAAGGAAAGCATTAACCTATAGACTCCCATTCCCTTTTGGAGGGTTGTCCCATGGGGAATTGATTCTCTCCCAACTTCCAGGTTGTACACACGTGTACATCAGGATACTGTCTCAGGGAAGGCCTGGGCTGAGAGGGAGAAATATCGTGTAGCTGGAATGGAGTACTGTGTGGTTACACCTGCACAAAGCTGGTTGCCCCCTCAATGGCTGGCACCAAAGGTGAGCCAGAAGATGAGGGACACACACAGAAGGTGTTCACATGGTATACTATGAAAAACAAGAAACTGGGAGTAAAAATATTTTCTATTCTATTCACATATATTATAAATCTCTTATTAGTCTAATATTTAATATATTTAAAAATTTAATTGAATGTGAAGATTAGCATCAAATTTCAGGTGTTCCCAAAGCCCATGAAACTTACAATGGACCTACATGCCTTATTTCTAGAAACTTCTACCATTTCTGTGCCCAAATGTCACTAGAAAACAGTGACCAAACAATAAAGTTCATGATAACCGTTTCAAGATCAACAGATACAGGGAGGAAGTCTTAATAAAAGTTAATCCACGTTAGCTGTTTCATGCTCACATTAAAATATAGGTTGAAATTAATTAGGAGTTGGGGCATCAAAAATTGCCTTCATGAGCTCGTATCTGAAATTCTTCTATTTTGTGCTAACAAATCAATCACCTATTTATAATCACTTCTGTACAATCATTTGTATTTTATAAATGAAAATCAAAATCAGGCACAATTGTCACTATCTTTTCTTGTAACACTAAGTTTCTGAGATTCAGGGACATCTTCAGAGGGATGGACTTTGATGAGAGAAAGTGAAATGAAGATTATTATAGGGCAATTTACTGAATTATTAACATGAATTTCAGCACGTGTATTGCTAATGCTTCCAATCTTCAGCAAATGATCCATTCAGGATATGGACCAAAGAACGTATGGCTAAGAATAAAGATCACTTGAAACCGTGCAATGGCGTTCGGCTCACAGTTAAATTAACCGAGGCCGGCTCTGGAGCATGCTCAGTGGAGCGGCGCTCCCTGCCGCGCAAGCACACGTGATACGCATTCCGGGCGCTGCGCAGTCGTTGAGAGGTACTTAAATGCTTTAACTTGTTGTCGTTGAAATTTCCAAAATTATGCAAAAGCACCGAGACTAGATTAATGAGACCTCAAAAACATCACCCAGCTCAATCCTCTTGGTCAATCTTAAATATGTTTTCATTTAAACAGGCGTCTTTTTGCTCCTAAAGACAGGAAACCCGGGAAGATTTGCACGACCCCCTGAGGGTTTGTGACCTGCTGGTTCTTTGGTTCACTGACCTTGTTCAATCTTCTCTTTATACAAGGGAATGCTATGCTTCTCCCATTCTCTCTGGCTATCTCTCATGCTTACAGCAAATTAAGTGGACTCCTGTCTATGATTTCAGCAACGGTGACATATAATCCCAGTGTTCAAGGATGGAATTTTCCAATGCAAGAAGCGACAGAAAGCGAACAGAGAAAACGTTGCCATGGGCAAAGGTTCCTCCACACAGTATCACCCACTGTGCTACGAGGCAGCCCGGCATTTGGAGAAAAAGTGAAAGAAAAAAAAATCTGACAATGGAGTGATTGTTCTCCCGCCACAAGCCATCCTACTATTTCTAACCCCTCGATGGGCTGTGCTGGCAACAAGCAGACATGGCTTAGGTTTTCCTCAAGTGGCCAGCAACCCCAAAGGCAAGGGGGAAAGGACCCGTTGTTCTCCAGGAGACCAAGATCCCACACCAGGCGTGCAGCTCCCAGAACCCTTTCTCAGGGAAAAAGTTGGGGGAGCGGGAGGCGGTGCAGGCCAGCTCCTCACCTTGTCTCATTCTTACACAAAGAACCCAAAGCCAGCGACATGGATCAGCTTCTTGCTTTCTCTCCAACTACTTGCCTACTACTCTAGAAAAACAACCAAGGTCTGCCAAGAATCTGAAATCTCCTAAATCTCAAAATAATGACTCGCCTGTCCAGCGTTTCCATCCAAGGAATTGTTGGTTCCTATACAAGAAAACCCTTTGGGGTCAGAGTCAGGAGTCCAAGAAAGGCATGTGGTTATTTTTGCCACACTTTGGAAAGAAAGAGAAGTCTATTTTTGACATCAGCTATTCATCTTTCAAATAACATCAACTGGTAAAGCATGCCTAATTTAAATGTTGATTACAAATTTCACTTAATTTTAAGGCTTTTTGGTCTCCTTCTATTCTACCACTTCACACACACACTCACGCTCTATTTCCTTGGCACAAGCGTTAAAGTTTTGGAATAGGTTAAGAAGTTAATGCCCCATTTCCATAGGACAACTTCCATCTTTCAAAAGAAAAAAATAGTAAAGGGGAGTGATCAAGTGGAGGGTTTGAGTGCCTCAATCAGATTACAGCGTTTCTAAGACTGACCATGGCATTCAAAACAATTAATCATTAAAGAAGGAGCTCATTAGCTATGAGGGGGAAATGAAATGGGAAGGGGAAAAGGGAGAGGAAAGGAATCACACAGTAGTTTTGGAATATTCCAACATGTGTATGAGTCATTACACATCAACCCTGAACGGAAGACAGAAATCAAACATGAAATTCACTAAGGGCTTGTGAAAATTAAGGCATGTAAGAAGTGTAATGTCACTGACAACCTAATCGCCACATTTGCATACGGACAGGAAAATGAATTCAGACATGGGGACCCCTTCCTTGAAGGGAAAGCCAAGAATATGCATTTCACCGTTTCAAAGAGAGAAAACATGTATTTCTAATAGTCTGTATTTCTAATTGCAGAAAACATCTGCAATCCAGAGTTCAGCTAGTCTTTTAGTTAAAAAACAGAGCGACATACCGTTTTACTAACGTGATCCCTAAGGTGAAAGAATGCAGTCCTTTTCCCCCTTAACTCATTTCAAAGGCAGAGAAAATTACCCTTCTTTGGAGCCTTTGATGAGCATTGTTCATCTAAAGTAAATACAATTACAAGAAGTGAGCAGCTCTCCCTGCTCTCCGGCCCTGCTGCCCTCTGCTTTGTCAGCCGCCCACCTCCTCTCAACTCCTGGGGTCTTTGCTGGATGACCCCCTACCAACCCGTCGCCTTCCTCTAACTGGGTGTAGGCTGGTCTTCTTACCCCTAACAGCTGCCTCGACCTGTCACTGTAGCCCCCACGCGTCTTTAGGCAGAAGCTTAGTCAGTGTTGTTGAATGACAAATACATTTAGTAATTATAAGATTTTAGTCATATCTATCAAACTCTTTTTATGAAAATAGAAGAGATGGGAGTGAACGAAAATAAAAGCCACAGTTGTAGGTTTAGTATGCAACTTCATTAGGCATGGAAATAGTAATACAAATATTAAAGTAAAAGGAAACTTGAGTTAGAACCCCTACAGGGTGACCAGCTGTGCCAGTATGCCCGGGTTGCCCGTTTTAGGACTGAAATTCCCACATCCTGGGAGAGCCCCATTCCTGGGAAAACCTTGGGACAGTTATCCTGCAGGCTATCGATGACTCCAACCAAAATTTAAATGTTGACTTAGTTGGAAATCAGCAAGATTTGAGAGGCCTCATCACAAAAGCCCCATACACACTGCACCCACCCCACCAGAGCACACAGCCCCATTTATTTTCTTCATTGCACTTAAAATAATGTGATTGTTTTTCTGGTTCATTTATTGTCTGTTCTTCTTACTTAGTGTGAGCTCCATGTGGTCAAGGGAGTCGTCCAGCTTGTTTCCTGCTGTAGCCCTAGAATATTCTCTGGCAAAGAAGATACACGAGAAACATGTCTTAGAAGCAGACCTCTCTCTGAAAGAACAGAATCTGACAGAATTACTGTATTCTGTTGATTCTAAGTTACACAGTTTTTCACACTTCAGCATCTCCAGATGCATTCCAATTAATGGTGCCTTCCAGAAGCCAATGGCCATGACTTGGCATTTGTCTTTGCATGTACATCCACTCAGTTGTAGCTGTTCATGTTGTCCTCACTTCAGCTGAGGTGTGTGCATCTGTTAGTTTAACCTGAGAGCTTAACTACACTTAGAAAAGTCTTTTAAAATTTTCACTATGATTCAGCATTGAAATGACAAGCAATTTTGTACTTGGAAAGGCATGGAAGCCAACGATGTAAATGTGATATTAGTGAAGAATATTTGTCTCAGAGGAATGATTGTAAGTCCACGTTTTCTTGCAAAAGAACAACCAAGTACCTTGGAGACCTCAGATACCCACAAAGATACCCACAGAGCTGGGCAAGCTGTATTACTTTGTGTTACCCAGATAGTTTCACTGCTAAATCCTTCGGAAGAGATGAAGATTAATTTCCAAGAAATCTGATGTGATTGGTTCATGTCACTCAGGACTGTGGCTAACAGCACCTGCGACAGTCTGTTGGCAGCACTCTTCCTTTAGTATTGGCATATAAAATAATGGTGGATCTTACATTCAAGAGCATCTTAGAATTAACTTAATGAAATAAGGTATTATTAGCCTTTTGTGATCTTTAATTCATGTCTACAGGGCAGCCCTCCCAGGGACCAACCAAAGGGATTACTGGAACATGACAGGCTCAGAAAAGTGTAGCAATCCATTTGGTCCGTGCAACTTTTCCCTCTGGGGATTGCCCTCTCTACTGGCCCCTACTCCTGGCTGAGGATGAGGGGGCTCAATGGTTCCAATGCCAACTTTAGTGTTCAGGTCCCCATAAACTTCCCACGGGTGCCTTCTGCGAAGGGCCTTGCTGTGCTTGCCCAGGTCTGCCCCTCTCCCCAGACACCTGGCTAAGCCCAAATGGTGCCTGTTTCCAGAATCTTGTTACTGTCTCACCACTGCACCTATCAAGTCCTGTCCCACAGGACCTGAGAAATCTCAAACGCTAATTTCAATGTGTAATTTTTGGAGGACAAATTTGAATATTTAATGTGTTCTCTCTATAGGACCAAAGGAAGAGATGCTCAGAACCAGTGCAGGTCTTACAACACAAGACAAAACTTGGTCAGTGGCCCAATCAGAAAAGTACAGTTCGGAGAGTCATTAGAGAGAGTCCAGTTCATAATTATCAACCCTGATCATGTGTTGGTTTAAACAAAATGTGTCCATTTTTCTTAGTCTTTAGAGTCTCTCTACATGAATATTGTTATATGTTTAAGTCATTTCATAGTTTGTTCATTCATTTATTCACCAAATAACTGAGTTCCTACTATATGCCAATCCATTCTACATGGCACAGGGCATAGAAGGATTAAAAAAAAAGATGCAATTTCTACGTGGTGTGTAGCACAGAATGGGCTTTTAACAGGGGGCCCAAAGACCCTCTCCCCGAGTAGTTCATGAACTTGAGTGGGAAAAAAACTACAACAGAAACCTCATGAACTTCTGAGCCCTGTAAATCATTGATTTGTCTCTGTCACTATAGTCTTATTTTTTCAAGAATTTCATATTAATAGAGTCATACAGTATACAGAACATTTTAGATTAGCTTCTTTCATTCAGCATAACAACCCTGAGATTCACCCAAGTTGTGTGTATCAATAGTTCATTTTTTTTTCTTGCTAAATTGAGTAGTATTCCACTGTAGGGATGTATCAGTTCATCTACCTATTCACCCATTGAAGGACATGTGGACTACATCCAGTTATTGATGACTGTAAATAGAGCTGCTGTAAACATTCATATACAAGCTTTTGTGTGAATATAAGTTTTCAGTTCGCTTGGGTAAATACCTGTGTGTGGGATTGATGGGTCATAGCTAAGTGTATTTTTGGCTTTATAAGAAACCACCAAGTGGTTTTCTAGAGGGGCTGTGCAATTTGGCATTCTCACTGGCAATGTATGAGAGCTCTGAATGCTCTTCATTTGCATGAGCAATTGGTATTTTGTTTTTTATTTTCACCATTCTAGATAGGTAGTTATATCTCATCAGGGCTTAATTTGCATTTTTCTAATGATCAATGATATTGAGTTTCTCTTCATGTGATTATGTATGCTGGACATCTGCTGGCATTTTATTGAGGATTTTTACATCTGTGTTCATGAGGGATATTGTTCTGTATTTTTCTTTTATTGTACCATCTTTGTCTGGTTTGGGTATCAGGGTAATGCTGGCCTCAAAAAATGATTAGGAAGTATTACCACTTATCATTTTCTCAAAGAGACTGTGTAGTTCTTATAGTTCCTTAAATATTTGGTGGAATTTGCTAGTGAAACCATCTGCTAGTGAATAAATTAGTGGTTGTTCTAAAGATTAATATATACACACTTAACTGCAGGCCTATATAGAATCAATAATTACCACTTCAAGTGATATATTACCACCATACAGGTTTCTTTCACAGAAGATTTTTAACTACAAATTCAATTTTTAAAACAGTTACACAGGTACTCAAACTTATCAATATCTCATCTTGGGTGAGTTTTGGTGGTTTGTGTTTTTTGCAGAATTTGTCCATTTTAACTAAATTGTCAATATATGAAAAGTGTCTGTAGTCATAAGCCCTCTTTCATTCCTCATATTGGTCATTTGTGTTCTCTCTCTGTCTCTTTCTCTCTTTCTCTCTCTGCTAGTCTCCTTAGAGATTTATCAATTTTATTGAACTTCTCAAAGAACCAAATTTTGGTTTCATTGATTTTCTCTGTTGTTTTTGAAATTGTTTTCAATTTGATGTATGCTCTGTTATTCCCTTTCTTTTGCTTATTTGGGTTTATTTTGCTCTTCTTTCTGATTTCTTAAGATAGTAACTTAGATTATTGGTTTGATAACTTTCTTATTTCTGATACAGGCATTTTAATTGTATCAACTTCTCTCCAAAACACTGCTTTACCTACATCCTACAGATTTTGATATATTTTCATATTCATTCTGCTCAAAATATTTTCTATGGTCTCTGAGACTTCCTCTTTGACCCATGGATTATTTAGAATCTGCTCTTAAATTGCCAAGGGTTTAGAATTTTTCCTGTTATCATTCTGTTACTGATTTCTAATCTAATTCCATTATAGTCAGAGAACATATTTTATATGATCTCAATTCTCTAAATTTGTTAATAATTTGTATTATGACTCAGGATATGGTTTTGGTGAAGTTTCCATGTATACTTGTGAAGAATGTGTATCCTGCTATTTTTAGGTTGAGTGTTCTATAAATGTCAGTTAAAACCAGTTAGAGTATTGTTCAGTTTTCTATACTATATACTTACTGGTTTTCTGTCTGCTAGTTTCTACTGATTACTGAGAGAAGAATGTTGAAGTCTCCAGCTATTATCATGGATTTGTCTATTTCTTATTTCAATTCTGGTAGTTCTTGCTTCACTTATTTCTAAGCTCTTTTATTTGGTATATATGCATTAGGATTATGTGTCTTATTGATAAATTGATCCTTTTATAGTTATGTATTGTCCCTTGTTATCGCTGGTAATATTCTTTGCCCTGAAGTCTGCTTTGTCTAACATTACTCTAGTCACTCCAGATTTCTCCTGATTAGTGATATATGTTTTCCAAGATTTACTTTTAGACTACCTAAGTCATTGTATTTGAAATGACCTTCTCATAGACAGTATATAATTGAGTCATTTAAAAAAAATCTATTCTGAAAACCTGTCTTTTAACTATTATGTTTAGTCCATTTACACTTAATGTAATTACTGATAATTTTGGATTTAGGTCTACCATTTTATTATTTGCTTTTTGTTTGTCTACTTTTAATATCTATGTTTTCCCTTTTGCTTTCTTTTAGTTTACTTAAACATTTTTTACTTTTCTATTTTACTTTATCTATTGCACTTTTCTACTTATCTCTTTGAATAAATTAGTGGTTGTTCTAAAGATTAATCTATACACACTTAACTGCATGCCTATGTAGAATCAATAATTACCACTTCAAGTGATATATTACCACCATACAGGTTTCATTACCTTCTCTCCATTGTGTTCAATTGTTCAATTTGCTACCTCAACAGACATGGAAAATCCTGCTAGACAGCATTATAATTTTTGTTTTTATCCATCAAACATAATTTAAACAACTCAAGAGGAGAAGAACAGTCTACTGTATTTCCCAGGTATTAGCATTTCTGTTGTTCTTCATTCATTCTTGATGTTCCAACTTTTCTGGTGTCTTTTCCTATCTGTCTCTTCCTTTAGCAGTAGAGCTGGTGATATGAACTCTCTTAGTTTTTCCTTTACCTGAGAATGTCCTTATTTCATCATTCCTGAAGGGAGTTTTTACTGGATATAGAATTACGGGTTGACAGTTCTTTCTAAATGTTCTTTAAAAACATTCAGTTTGCTTCTAGAGAAATCTGTGGCTATTTAAATCATATTCCCTTGTAAGTAATATGTTGTTTTGCTCTGGCTGCTTTAAATTTATTTTTCTTTAGTTTCAAACAGTTTGATAACGATGTGTCTGGGCATGCCTGGGTTTCTTTGGCCTTACTTTGTTTGGGATTTCCTAGATTTGTTGAGTCTGTAGGTTTCTGTCTTTCTCCAGTGAAGACTCTCCTCACTCAATTTTAGCTCCTGAGAGCTCTCATGCCCCTGACACCATAGGATTGCTTGGGGGCCAACGCACAAGAAAATGGAGAAAAGAAGTTGACAAGTTTTCAGACATTGTTTCTTCAAACATTTTCTGTGCACCATATCCTTTCTTTCTGGGACTCCTATGAACAAGATTGTTAGATTTTTTTTGGTATTTTCCCACAAGCTGATGAAGCTTTTTTTTTAGTTTTAACATTTTTTCTCTGTATTATTCAGATGTCGTGGTTTCTGTTATCCACACTGATGTTCACTAACTCTTTGCTCTGTCATCTCCATCCTGCTACTGAGCCCATTCAGTGAGATTTTTATTTTAGTTATAGTATTTTTCCATTCTAAACTTTCCTTTTGGTTCTCCTTTATATCTTATATTTCTTTTCTGAGACTTTTTATCCTTTAATTCATTTTAAGAATGCTTGCACTTACATGTGGGAGTATTTTTATAATAGCTGCTTTAAATTCTGTGTCATCTAAGCATTGGCTTTTGTTGATTGTCTTTTCTCACACAAATTTAGATTTTCCTCAGTTCTTCATATGTGCTGAGTAATTCTTAACTATCCTGGACTTTTGATGGTTATGTTACAACACTCTAGATTTTTTCAGAATCCTATGGAGAATGTTGATTTTTTTTTTTTTAACTGAGAATCTACCAGGTTGGATTTAGGTCAGAAGTTCCAAGCAGTCTGTCACGGTTTGTGGTTCTCAATAAGCTCTGTTTGCCAAGACTTCAGATTTGTCCTGTGTACACTATCCAGTGACCACTCTGAAACCTGGGCAATGGTCTATTTTGTAGCTCGCTCTCAAAGTCTATGGGATACTATTTAGGATCAGGTCTGTTCTTGTGTGTCTCAGGGGTGAGCCGTGCTTTCCTTAGCTCCTCTCTCTCTCTCTCAGTTCCCAGGGGCTCAACATTTTAGTCTTCTAGCCAGAAAGCTGGGGCTTTACTTAGCCTGCTCTTCTAGGCATGTCCCCTAACTGCATCTGCATCCAGGGACAAATGGTGGGAGAACAGAGAAAGGAAAAAAGCATTAAGGGTTTGCCCCACAGTCTTGGGACCACAGCTTCTCTGGTCAGAGGAAGACTCTCCTCACTCACTTTTAGCTCCTGAGAGCCCTCAAGCCCCTGACACCATAGGATTGCTTGGGGGCTGAGGCACAAGAATAGGAGAAAGGAAACTCAAAGCAAAATGGGATTTCTCCACTTCTTCTAAGTATTAGGAGACCTTCCTCTTGCTCTCTATAGGGTTTCTCCTGGGGCATTCTTTATTGGCACCAGTACCCACATCTGGATTTTAGGCTGTATTGAATTCATGCTGGGGTTCTGGAGGGGAAGAAATGGTAACTAACCACCAATTTAGGGGTACTTCAGATTCTGTCTTCCTCACAAGTCTGCCAGCTACCATTTGCTTTGTGGAGTCTTGTAGTAGCTATTCCGCGCATTCTGTCCAGGTTTTACAGCAGTACTTACTGAGAGGCAGGGTGGAATGTGCTTACTCCATCTCTCCCTGAACCAGAACCCAATCTGTTTTATTTCATGCATTTAAAAACATGATTCTAAGTTGAGAGTCATAGCCTCACAGCTTCCAAAGATATCCATGGCACAGAAAGGACCCTTAGCCAAGGGAAAGAAAGATATATCAACAGTTACTTGCAAATCAGCATTATACATGCTCAAGAGGAACAGCTAGGATCTTTGGAAGCCCTTGGAGAGCACCAAGGCTAGTTTGGGATCAGGAAAGACTTTCCAGGGAGCAGGGAAGAGTATTCTCAGAAGACAGAAGGTTATGCTCATAAGCCAAAAAAGAACCAGAGCATGGAAAGTGTGGGTCACAATGAGTAGTTCAGAATGGCCAGCACATGCACATCATGTAGTTTTATCAGATAGCATCCATGGACTGTTAAGTCCAATGAAAGACTAAGTCTGCTGGAAGCTGTAGCCCTGAGGATACCCATGGTAGAATTCAATCCCAGATCTCCATCTCAGTTCTGTACACAGACTCTGTTATGTAGGCATTGAACATTTGAATAAGGAGCCCTTTCATTTTGTATGCTGGGCAGCAAACTCTGTGATGGATACATATACTCTGGGATAGCTATTTTAGATGGCTGTTTCTAAGATCGAAAATTCAATGAGGAGACGGAAAGCAAAACAAAAAAATGAAGAATACAAAAAAATAAAATAGCCAAAGGAAAAAATTTCATTCCATCTTTTGATTATTGTATATGAGAAGAACAATCACAAATAACTGACATCACCAGTATAATGCATTTCTCTGTGCTTTTTGAAAAATTTGCTTTTGTCAGAGCTTGGGGCAGGGCATGAAAATAAATATGATAAAAGAGAGAAGGTATTCTAAAAAAATTAAAAAGGAATTAAATTCCCAAGGCAAGTAAATCCAGCATGCAATAACACAGATTAAAATCCCCAAAGGCAAACACACATAGGCACATACTGTGAGAAGCCTGGTGGCTCTGCCTCAGAGATTACAGGCTGAATGTGATCTCAGGCATAGAACTCCTAGGACATTTTTTGAGGAAAAAAAGGTCATGTAATCACACTACTATAGTTATTTGCACAACATACGACTGGCTAAGGATAAAACAGATAATAAACAGCTTATTTAATTTAACTTAAGAAAGCATTTGGTGGCATCCCATGCAACACAACTGGCTTGAAAACCAAAATGGGGAAAGAGAACAAGCAGAGGACTCTCATTCAGGCACTCAACTAACCTTTATTGAGCAGCTACTATATATGAAGCTCTAGGGGTGTGTTATGGACTGGATTGTGGCCCCCTAATTCATATGTGGAAGCCTTAACTTTCAGTACTGTACAGAATGTGACTGTGTTTAGAAATAGGGCCTTTAAAGAAGTTAATTAGGGTTAAATGAGGTCACCAGGCTGGGCCCTAATCCAATCTGACAGGCACCCTTTGAAGGGGAAATTGAGACCCACAAAGAGATGCCAGGAATGTGTGCACACAGAGGAGAGGCCCCATGAGGACCCAGCAAGAAGACAGCCATGTGCAAGCCAAGGAGACAGGCCTCAGGAGAAACCAACCCTGCTGACACCCCGATCTTGGACTTCCAGCCTCCAGAACTGGGAGAAGTAAATGTCTGTGGCTTAAGCTGCCTGGTCTGCGGCACCCTGTGACGGCAGCCTGAGCTGACTGGGAGAGGAGGGGAGGCAAACGGAGCTCACAGGCTCACGATGAAGCTGCCCCAGGGACAAATGATAACAATATGCAGAACATGTAGCAGGGGGATGAGCAAGTGTTCAGGCCTACACAGAGAGCACAAAAGGAAAAGAAAAGTGGTTCCAGGAAATAATGAACAGGGTCAAAGGATCAACTCAACTTCAAAACTGTCAGCACTGCTACTTCCAGAAACTGGGTTCATCCTGGGATCTGTGAGACTGAAATGCCATCTTCCAAGAGGTCAGCCTTGGACCCTGAAACTGCCCCCTTATCCAGGTAGTCTCCCTATATATGGTTTTGAATCCTGTTGCCTTCCAGATGTGAAGCATCCCCAAGCAATTAGCATAAAAGGCACAGGGTGCTAACAGTATAGCCGTCCCTCAGTCTTCAACTTTCTCAAGATGGTACCAATAACCAGGCTTATCTGAATGATCAATGACCTGGCTGATCTCGGAGCACAGAGCAAAACTTCAACAAAAAGAAAATCTTGAATAAAATGTAAGTGCAAGGGAATACAGATTCAAGAATATTGCATACTGGGAGAATATTGGCTATTGAATGTTGAATATTAGGAGATCTGGAAAAAGAGAAACAATTTGGGGAAGCACACTTGGAAAACAAATAGAAGAAAACACTTCTTAACTGAATAAAGACCAATTTTTGGACCAGAATGTGAACTCTAAGTACCAAACAAGATTAATAATAATAATTTGAGAAGCCAAAAGAGAATCACACCTGGACATAATCTGAGTTCACAAACTCTAGGTACCAGAGAGTAAAAACAAGTTGTTTACACAGGGAAGAGAACTCAAATGGCACCAGATTCCTCACTGGAAAAACCTGGTACACTGAGGCAGTGGGGCTAGGCTTAAGGCTTCTGAAAGAAAAAGCTCTGATCCAAATCCCTTTGGATAGCCAATATGATACATATGGACAACCAGGGAAAGACACTTCAGGATTAACAAAGAGTTAAAATAAGTATACTACCCACATTCCATTTTGGCACAAAGCCTGAGGACTACTCAGGATTAAGGAAAACCGAATCAGAAAACAGATATGCAGGCGAACTTCTCAATATCAATGAGGATGAGGACAACATGGGTAGGAAGAACTTTCAAAAAAAACAAACAAATGCAAACCTGATCAATCCAGGAACAATAAGGGAAGTTAAAAAAAAAAAAAAAGAGGCAAAAAGAAACTTTAATAAATAACAAAAAAAAGAGAATATGAAAAAATAAAACCAAAGATATCAGCTATCTCAATAAATGTTACTAGATTAAGTTCCTCCATTGAATGACAAATATTATGAAATAGAGTTTTAAAGCACTATTTGTTATATGCTATTTATGAAAAACAGCTAGACAAAATTATAAAGAAAGCTGGGAAAGAAAGAGATGAGAAACTGTGAGCAGAGGCAATATGAAAATCAGATAAAGAGGAATTTAAGACCAATAGCTTTATCAAACAGAACAAAAAGGAATATTTTATAAGGATGACAGGTACAACTCCAAAGAGAAAATGAGTTACAAGCCATGATGTATTCCTTAATGACATTGTTCCCACATAGATAGGACAAAACTTTTCAAAAATAAAAGAAGCAGATGAATCCACAGTCATAAAGGATACTTAACCAGCTTTGAAACTGACAGATCAAGCTGACTAAGTGAACATCTGGAGAAACTGAATAACAAGCGGATGTCATAGATCTGTGCAGATCTTTGCACTGAACCTAGAAAACAAATTCCTTCATACACTCATAAATGATTTTACAAAGATTGACCATGATTGATGTCTTTGTTCAGGCTGCTTAAGAGAGCACCAGAGTGGGAATGGTCGGGCTCTTGGTGAGGGCCTTTGTCCTGGTGAAGGCGGGTCTCTTCTCCTTGTATCCTCAGTTGGCAGAGAGGAAGCAAGCTCTGGTGTTTCTCCCTATAAAGCCATTAATCCCATCCTGAGGCCGGAACTCTAATTACCTCCCAAAGGCCTAATACCATCACACTAGAAATTAGGACATCAGCATACGAATTGGTGTGGGGGTGGGACAACACATTCAGTCCAAAACGAATAGGCCACAGAGGAAACAGTAAAAATACAGGCATTCTGGTCAGTGTGCAAGACAGATGATGAGAAAGGATGTCCTGCTCCAAATGAATGGAAATACTGAGTAGAACACAACAGAATTGTGTGACATAGCTGAGCTCAAAACCAGAGAGAGACCAGGAAAAACGGGGTGACACAAAGCAGCAAATAGTAGCTAAAATATCAAGAGCAGTCCAAGACCTCATAGAGTCACACATAGACCTGGACCAATAAAATGAGATTAGGGGACTGTAGGGAAGAGGAGCCCGGGCTGCTGGGCCAGGAGAGAGGCTGCGAGCCGGAAGGAGCCACCAGCGTGAAGCCAGGAATGACCAAGAATGAAACCAGACTAGAAGCGCGACCTGTGGACCCAGGAAGCTGGCCTCAGACGCAGACCAGGCCACGCTTGGGAAAAGAATTACCTGTGAATAATTGGAACGGATGAATGAATTAATATATCACAAAGATTCTTCCTGTCCGTGAACTCAGAACTGCCCCCACATTCATCATTTGGGTGCAGGTGCAAAACTACTTCCTGGCACCTGAATCTTTTACCTTGTTGCCAACTAGAACTGTACCAATAAGAATGACAAACAACAGCATGGGTCTGTGTGCGCTCTGCTTCGTTCACTGGAAGAAATACTTGTGGGAAAACACAAAACTACACTGCAGCTGGTTCTTTTCACCATTACCTGCTCTGCCAGCCCAAGGTCAAGTGCATTCTACAGGAGATGGCACAGCATCCCTTGGAAAATGCCACCATGGTGCCAGCTCTGTGGTGGGCATCACACATTTCAGAAACTGTAAGGCTGAGCTTTGGAGACAAATGAGCTGGAGGACTTCAGAAAATGTTGCACTTCTCTGAGCCTCAGTTTCATCTGAATGGGAATAATAATGACTATTTTTGAAGGTCAGCATGAGAATCAAAAGAGATATATAGAATAGTAACTATAATAAACAAATGAGTATTATTATTACTATGTGTTTGCACCTTGATTTGAAGCAAAAATTTGCCCCATGATTTTTTAAACCAGTTATTTTTGGTTTAAATATCTCATTAGAATTCTTTTTTATTGCCAAACAATATTCCACTGTATGGATATATTTATGGGCATATAATGATACACACCACCAGTTACTGGATATTTGGGTTCTTGCTACTCTTGGCCGTCATGAATAATGCTGCAGGTGAACATTTGTGTCCACATTTTTATGGAGTGGGTGACTGGGTAAAATGGTAACTCTGGGTCTAACATTTTGAGACTGTTTCTAAAGCAGCTGCACCCTTTTACATTCCCACCAGCAGTGCATAAGTGGTCTGATTTATCTACATAAGTAGGATGTTTTTTTAAAACAACTGATGAGCAATTAAACTACAAAAAAAAAAAAGTAGGGGGTGATATGTAGCATCCCCACCTCTTTCCTGGAGAGCATCACCAGTTGGCAAAGATCTGTTTCCCTTTTATTTGTACAAACTGAAACAGAAGTAACAGGATTTGATCAAAGTCCTTCTCCTATATTTGGGTGTTTCTGGCACTTGCTGCCCTCCTGTGTGATTCCATTTTTCTCTCCTAGAAATGAAGACAGAGGGAGAATTTCATTAAAGTACCAATTGATCCAGTACAATAGAAAATGCAGTAAGATAGCAGTAGAAAACATGGTCAAAAGTGGTAAGAAATGTGGGTTCAAACCTAAGAATTTAGAACATGTGAAAAAGCTTCATGTGAAATACAATCATGTCCTTTGCAAGCCTGTTTGAGAACTTAAGGGACCTCCTTGGCTCCAAAGAGAGAAATTTCCCTTGTCCTCTTCCCCGGCCTAACAAAGCAAAGACCACAGTGATAGAGGAGCAACCTGGAGGACCAAGATGGTTATAACCAAAGGCTGTACCAAAACTCTTAGGGTTCAGTAATGTTTTCAACTGGGTTGAATAGAAAGACAGAAAAGCAAAATGAATAGCAAATAGCATACACAGACTTCTCTTCAGAAGCCAAACCACGGGGCTTGCTCTGCAGCATATTCCAGATTCTTGAAGAGAATCATCAGCAATGGATGAAACAGGCTTTGGATGTGATGCAAGGAGTGGGCCGTTTGGGATTTTATGTACACTTACATTGAACTGAAAAGGTTCATATGAGTTCCTTCAAGTGTAAAATGTAATTCTGTTGGTCACAGGCAAAAAAACCCATCATGGGACAGAGTGACTAATAGTATGTTACATCTTTTTTTCCACAATCAACTACAAGAGGAAAAAACAATGGAATATTCTTTTATGCATAGCTTCCACTATGCACTTTAGAATGCAAGGTGTTACAGTCATGATATTAAACGTGCGATAATGGGAAAAAACCAATTCCATTATAAATAGGCTTTATTGCTCCATCCTAGAAAGAAAACAGGGAGCTGGAGAGTGTGCGCCTCTTCCCTTTTAAAACCAAACCATAATCCAAAGCAAACCGGTTCAAAAACACAACAGAGATAAAACTGGGATTTGCAGCTGTGACAGATGCCCCTGGAGTAAGGCAGCCGCCTACAATGTGTGCGTAGAAGTGTGGTTTAGTGTCATGCGGAAGGTGCCCAGGAGGGACTCAGACCGTTGAGTGGAGGCCCGGAACACTCCGCAGTTGGGACTGGCAGCCAGGGGCCTAGCGTGGGAGGTGGCATCTGAGCGTTGGCGGGCAGCCAGAAGAGCAGCCCCAGGCGGGAAGGTAGGGAGTGGAGCTCAAGAATCTGCAGATTGCCTTCCAACAGGGCAAGACCGGCTTGCGGCCAGAAGGCCCCAGGGGCAGACACTGCATTCTACGGCTTGGAAAGGTGGGTCAGCACCTTCCTGGCTTTCACGGATCTGTGGGCCTTGTGAGACAAATGAGGCTTCTTCTGAGAAGGGCCTACAATGAGATGCCAACACCGTATAGGTTAGCATTCTGAGGCAAGCAGTGACCTCAAGCAGACATTCTGCCCACATGTCACCTAAATAATTTTTACGATGGTTGGGTCCCCACGGAGGACTTCCTAATTTGTGCCCTCCTCCCGGGACATGCTGGGCATGGTCGAAAATGCTGGCTCTCGTGGCCAGCAGGCCTCACCGGGCCAGTGGTCCTGCTGCCACAGCTGGACTGTGTCACCATCAGGGAAGGGTCAGCAGCCCCACAGCTGAGTCCTTTGGCTCCTGGCCACTCTGCCGCAGCCCCTCTACTCCAGTGAGCCTTAGCTACGTTCTGCCATCAGGACGGGTTCCCCTGAATGCCCCGGCCTCTGCAATCTTCCTGTTTAGTGTGACACTGGCATCCATCAGGGTTCTTATTTCAGAATCTTAATCATTCGATCACTCAGAATCCTTTCCTTCCCATTTCGGCAGCACTGGCTTCACTCCCGCACAGTCCTGCAGACCTTGCCCTCAGCTCGCTGGTCAAGTTGGAAAGACTGCAATCACGTCTTGCTCACCGAGCGGTTGGCTGATCATGGATTACATGAGAACTGACGAATCCTTCTCCTTCAAAGAATGACCATAAAAATCTATACAGATGACAATCAATGTCACACTCTTGGGGCGATCCTAATGTTTCCTCTCCTCCTTCCTGTCCAAGTATTAATTTTCAAAGTTCAGCTCATGATTCTCATTCAAAAATAAAATGCACATGTTTAAATTTATTTAACTCATTAATGAGTAAACCAGTACAATAGGAAAGATGGTTCAAAGAGCATTTGCAGAATTTACTGGCATTTAAGAACAAACAGAATGACTGCTAGATTAGGCACAAAACTGGTTAATGGCCTGCAAAGGGATAAAACCATAACCTTTACGGGCATCTTTTCTAAGAGACAGAAATTGACAAGTTAACATGTAACTTTACTGTGTCTGGGCTTATCAGCTAGTAAATAGTAAAGTCAAACACTGGTGCAGTCTCCTCAGGTTTTAAGTAATCCTTGGCTGAGCCTGCCAAACAATGCCTCAGTATGACATTGAGAGGACATGTCCCTTCACCTTATTTCTAAGGCATATTTCTTAACAATCCCTAAAGAGAGAAGATTTTAAACTGGCTATCTCAAAATCTCCACACTTATTCCTTACTGAACTTAAAAAGAAAACCATAAGGGCATCACTCACACTCCAGTGGGCTCTTGATGACCAAAGGACAGTTGTCACCTGGTAGGATTTCAGACAGCGTGACTTGGCAGTAGGGATGGTATTCTGGCAGCCCTCCCTCCACACAGATGGCCACCAGCTCTCCCGATGCCAGTCCTGGCCAAGAATACAGACACTTCGAGTTCCAGGATAGGTCATTCAGGAATGGATTCAGGACCTTCATTGAGACATCATAGGACTGGAACTTCAAGGAACCTTCTGGAAAGTCTCCCTAGATCTTCTAGGACAGATGGTGTTTCCTACATTCAGTCTTCCCAGAACTGAACAAACCCGCTGTCGGCCCACGCCAGGCTCTCACCAGCCTCCCTGGTAAGGCTCTCTTCCTCACGCTTTCACTGAATCAGTTTAAATCCATTTTCCTTCCTTTATCCTCTGTGAAATGGTTCTCAGTTGATCATTGTCTCCATCTAAAACCTCTTTACTTACTTAAGATAGTTTTTAAGGCCATGATTTCTTTTAGGCTAAATAATCCACACTGTTACAATATTCTTAATTCCATTATTATCGTGCTTTGCTGAGCCCTCTTGGGTCTCTCCTAAGACCAGGAAGAGCACAGTTGAGCTCCCAGGATGATTTCAATGATGATTTCACAAACCAGGGCTACGATCTCCCACACCTCTTCCTCTATATGAACTTCTTCTGAACAAAATCCCAGCCTCACTCATGCATTTGCTGTGATGCCCCA
The DNA here is from genome assembly GCF_030020395.1 of Manis pentadactyla. NCBI lineage: Eukaryota > Metazoa > Chordata > Mammalia > Pholidota > Manidae > Manis > Manis pentadactyla. The sequence goes on along the minus strand of NC_080019.1, from coordinate 186,735,444 downwards.
TGAGGTTGCTTCTCATATTGTTTTGCTTGCTCAGTCTTTCTTGTTTTTGTAGATATTTCTGCCATGTTCTTCAGCACGTGGTCATTGTTTTTAAAAATTAGCAATTATAGTTAACAAAATGAACAAAAGAAGTGATACCTATCACTCACTTCTCAGAGACAACTCCTGTTCATATGTTGGTGTTCAGCATTTCAGGAGGTTTTCCTGATTTTTATTTAGAAGAAATCAGAAGGTACTGTACTGCTGCTCTTTAGGTGTTTTTTTTTCACCCAGTAATAACCCGAATCCCACACTCTGCCCCTGCTCAGAAGTATCTTGCCCTTCTCCCAACATTGGGTTACAGCATCAGACTGTCATCATCACTACGACCCATTTCAACACAAGAGCGGCTCCTAATCTCAGATGCAGTCCTAGCAGCTATTCAGACTGGCTTAGGAAGTGGAATAAAAGGAATCTACCAACATTGACTTATTAACCTACGAGAACCAGCCAAGTGGGAGAATGCACCAGCAAGCAACTGAGGCTATGCTGAGATTCATTCAAACCAAAACCTCTCCTTTGTGCCATCTTCTCAGTCTGCAGGGTTCATACCAGGTCCTTCTCCAGGGCCCCCAGGCTGTGCGTGTGAGGACCCTAACATGAGCACGGGCATATCACTGTAGCTGAAGGACAAGTGTGTCCTGGAACAGCCTGCTTAGTGCATACCCAGTCCTTCTGTGCAGACGATCCTCATGCTGGTTGGTTTTCTTCCAAATGGTGCCAACCTAATGATGTTTCTGTGCTCAGAATAATTGCCAAGATCTCGTCACTGATTTTCTAAAGTAGCATATGAACTCCCACTGATATTATAGTGATCCATCTACATTTTTCACTATCCTTGTAAACCTGGTTCTCTTTTTTTTGTGCAAATCTGATTTATTTTCATATTAAGTTCATGTATCTAAAATACCATTAGGCATTGTTTAAATTTCATTCTCCTCCCATTGATAAAGCCATATATATTTTCTCATGCTATTATATGTTGATTTTTAATGGTGGCATAGTAAATCCATACACAATTTATTTCAGTAGTCTCCTACTGTAGTACATGTAGGTGATTTCCAACTTTTTGATTTTATTAAAAGAATAATTTGGTGAACATCCTGTACCTTAACTCTTTTTGCCATCATGATTCAATGTAAATGCCCATGAGTGGAACTGCTGGGCCACAGGGCATGCATTTTTTATGGGTTTTGCTACCTACAGCCAACTCACCCTTGGTTGTTTGTCTACCAGTATTTTCCTTACTAATCTTTATCCAGTTTTTGACCAATCTATTCTCCACCTGGGAAGACAGGGCCTTTGGAGCTGGTACTCTTAGAACAAGAGGTTTCACAGCCCAGGGCACTTTGACTTTACATCTATCATTCTCTCTTGGAAAATTCACCTTCATTCATTGAAATGCAATGTGCCAGGCACCACTCTAGGCTGAGAATGCACCAATAAACCAGCCAGATAGAATTCATAGCCCAACAGAGCTTAGCCACCACCTAGGGGGAGACATACAATATAGATAGAAGTAAATAAAACCTGTATCAGATGGCAAAGTGCAGGGGCAAAAAATACAGCAGGGTGAGGAAGTGGGGCAAGAGGGGTGTGGGCTTCATTTCTACACTGGATGGTCAGCAAAGTTCCCCAGGAAGGTGATCCTCATCAAGCCCTGAAGGTGAGGCAGTGCCATGCCCTGTTAAGATCCTGCATTCCCCAGACTCTGCATTTGATTTGTTGACTAGCTATGTGGCCTTGGCCTTGATTAGTTGCTTAACTCTGCTGTACCTGGCTTCCTCCATTGTAATGTGAGGGGTGTTCATACCCATGACATAGGGTTGTTAAGATAGCTTAATGAATTAGGTAAGTTAATGGTCATAAAATACTTAGAACTGGGCCTGGTGTATAATAAACATTTTATGTGTGTCTGTTAAATATAGAATCAAGGAAGTGTTCTGGCAGAGGGCACTGCCAGCACGGAAGGTGTGGGGGCCAGTGTAACCAGAGCAGAGAGGGGAGGGGGGAGGCTGGGAGGTAAAAGGGGAGGTGGTGGGGCACCCAGGTTGAGTCAGGTTTTAGGACTTTGCCCTTTCCTCTGGGTGAAATAGGAGCCTTCGGAGGACTTAGGCAGAGGAGTGATGTCCGCAGGCCGCTGCCTTGAAGTCAGACCAGAGAGGGCCCAGTGGGGAAGCAGGCCGCCCGGGGAGGAGGTGGAGTGGGTTGAACAGCGTCTCCCAAGTGCATGTCCACCTGGAATCTCAGAACATTACCTTATTTGGAAGTAGAGTCTTCGCAGATGCATTATAGTTCAGGATCTCAAGGTGAAATCACTGTGGACATAAGATGGGGTCTAAATCAGTATCTGGTGTCCTAAGATGAGGAGAGGAGACCCAGAGGACACAGGGAAGAAGCCAAGTGAGGGGTGGTGGTAGGGACTGGCAGGATGCAGCCACAACCCCAAGGGGTGTCAGGAGTCCCTCAAAGCTGGAAGAAGCAGGACGCCTCCAGAGCGTTGGGAGGGAGCACCACCCTGCCGACGCCAGCGTGTCACACTTCCAGCCTCCTGAACTGTGACAGAATGAATTTCTTTTGTAAGCCTCCTGGTTTGTGGTACTTTGTTATGGCAACCCCAGGAAACTCATATGGGATGTTCTTGTTTTGTAGTAGAGAGACAATGTGATCTGGACCCTGGTGGTGGAGGTGAGAGCTGACTGGATCCCAGAAACATGTTGAAAGTGAGAAAACAGGATTTGTTAAGGGGACTGGATGGTGTGTGAAGGGAAGTGAGGCATACAAGATGATCCCAAGATTTTTGGCTTAAGCCTGTGGCAAGCAAGGATGATTCTCAGAAGAGTGGGCTTGGGAGGGAAGCAGGAGCTGTTTCAGATGTGTGAAATCTGAGATGCCTGTTAGGCCTGCAAGGGAACATGTGATGTAGGCCATTGAAGATACCAGTGTGGGACCCAGGAGAGAAATCCAAACTGGAAACAACAATTGGAGTATCTTAATGTATATGTATAGCTATCTGTCCATCTATTTCAAACCAATAGAGTGATGAGCTCACCTAAGGAGTGAGAGTTGACAGAGGTCTAGAGCTGAGCCTGGAACACCCCAACACTAGGACTCAGAGGAACGAGGAGGCCCCAGCAAAGGAGCCCACAGAAGGGACTAGTCAGGAGAGGCAGAGTCTGTGATGTCCTAGAAACCCAGGGGGGAAGGCACTGCAAGGGGGGCGGTATGGGCAGCGGCCTGCAGCGCAGCTGATGGGAGACGGACAGGAGGGCTGAGCAGAGCTCTGGGATTAGAGACCTGGACCCTGGTGGGTGGGGAGAGAGGCCTGATACGAGAAAGTCCAAGGGGTGTGGGGAACGAATTCAGGACACAAGGTTGGGCTTCTTTTCACTTCTTTCTCCACTCTTTCCATTGTGAGGAAATAATGAGCATGGATGACTCTTTTGAGAAGTTTTTTCCAGGATGTTTTTGCTGTGGGATGACCAGAAAACAGGGGACATTTGATGATGCAGGAGGGACATGAAAGTTGTGGTTACAGACTCCAGGGTGGTACGTGTGACTTGAGCATTTGGGGAACATTTCTTCTGCTTGTCTTAATTTTTTCAGTAAAATAAGAAGCAAGGTCATTAGCTGAGAGTGAAATGGAGGCAAAAAGGGACTGAAAGATTGAGGAGAAGGGAAGGAAGGAAATATTTACCTGGGAAGGTTGGGAGTCAACGGACTAGGGAAGTATTGCTGTGCCAGGGTGCACCATGGTCATGTGACATCTCTTACACAGACCAGTCAGCAGACCTGTGTTTTTTCTTGGAGGAACATATGCAGAACAATGAAACTGGATGCCTACCCCACACCACTCACAAAAATTAACTGGAAATGGACCAGAGATTTAAACATAAGACCCGATACCCCCAAATTGCTAGAAGAAAGCATAGAGAAGAATCTCATCAATATTGGTCTTGGCAATAATTTTTTGAGCTTGATGCCAGAAGAACAAATGACTAAAGAAAAATCAACCAATGGGATTACATCAAACTCAAAAGCTTCTAAACAGCAAAAGAAACAATTAACAAAATGAATGTATAACCCACAGTGTTAGAAAATTTTGCAAATCATCAGATAAGCATTTGATATCCAACATATATAAAGAACTCAGTCAGCTCAGTAACAAAACAATTTTACTTAAAAATAGATGGAACTAAATAGACATTTCTCCAAAGAGGCAATCAAAATGAACAAGACACATGAAAAGATGCTCAACATTACTAATCAGCAGGGAAATGCAAATCAAAACCACAGTGAGCTATCACCCCCACCTCTCAGAATGGCCATCATCAAGAAGACAAGAACCAACAGGTGCTGGTGAGGATGTGGTGAAAAGGGACCCCTATACATTGTTGGTGGGAATGTAAATTGGTCCAACCACAATGGAAAACAATATGAAGATTCCTCAAAAGATCAAAATTAGATCTACCATATAATCCAGCAATTCCACTTCTGGGTATATACACAAAGTAAATGAAAACAAGATTTCAATGAGATATATGCATTCCTCTGTTTAATGCAGCATTATTCACAATAGCCAAGATATGGAAACAAGTTAAATGACCATCAATGGATGATCAGATAAAGAGACATGGTACAAAGTCATGATAGAATATTATACAGCCATGAAAAAGGAAGCTATCCTCCCATATGCAACAATACGGATGGACCCCAAGCACATTATGCTAAACAAGATAAGTCAAAGAAAGACAAGAACTGTATGACATCACTTACATGTGGAATCGAAAAAAGTTAAACCTGTAACAAAAACAAAGAATAAAATGGTGGTTACCAGGGGATGGGGTGAGGGGAGTGAGGGTAAAAGTGATGGTGTTTAAGGATAGAAACTTGAAATGAGTAGTTAACCTATAGAGATCTAATGAACAGTATATAAACAGAGGCAATATAATTGTAAATGTGTGAATATTACATTGGCAATCATATTACAATATATAAATATATTAAAGTAACACACTGTACACCTTAAACTCACACAATGAAACATATCAAATTTATTCGATTAAAATAAAAAGAAATGTGTTTTTCTCCAGCCACATTTCAGCCACACAGCTGCAGGCATGGAATAGGCAAAGCATTTGAATGTGATCAGTAAGAGGGGATCTACGGAGTTGAAGAGTGATCATAGTGATGGTATTTAAGCTAGGTTAGGAAAGGAAGTGATGGTGTGAGGGAGGTGAAACAAAGAAAAGATGGTAGGATCAGCAGGTCCCAGTGGGGCTGACAGGATGGATTGTTGGAACTGGGGTGCATGAGAGAGTGAGATGGAAAGATAAGAGTGGGATGCTTGAAACTGAGCTATGGAATGGTGTAGCTATTGCTAACGACAAGGTCTAAGGTACAACCAGGGAGCAGGTGACCAAGAGAGGATGGATGGCAAGGTCACTGGAGGTGAGGAGATGAGCTGAGAGGCCAGGGTGTTGGAAAGGATCGTTTAAGTAGCTATTGAAACTACCCAGAACCATATGAGATGGGGTTGGAAAGAGCAGCAGTGAGCCAGGAACTGAAGTCTTCAAAGAACGGGAGAAGGTGGCCTGGGGTTCTTACATGAGGGTCTGATGGCATGAGATCCAAATCTAGGGGCTTTAGAAGAACAGGAGGGACAATGGTCTGGATGGGGGGCAGAGACTCAAACAAAAGGTCATGGGCGAGAAAACAGCCACCACTAACAGGGCCCCAGGGGAAGCTGGGATGCCAGAGACAAGCCCAGTTTCAGTCAGGGCAACAAGAGGAAGAAGATGTCTTAGAAGGGTTTGAGATCAGAGGGTTGGCTGACAATCATGAGATGCAGGGGCACAGAGAACAGGATTTGGGATTGCCAAGGGAGATGGCCAAAAATGGAACAACAGACTGAGCTAAGTGGGTATTGTGTTGTGAGCATGAGGGATGATCTGGAAATCCTGGCCTCCTCGCGATGACTCAAAAACAAGAATAAAGAGCATTGTCCTGTTAGTCCCAAAGTTCTCAAGCTAAATAGCAGGGCAGGGCTGTGTAGTTGGGGGGAGGTCACAAGTGGTGGAGGGAGGAGGAGGAGCAAAAGTAAAGGCAGTGTTGCCAGAAGCATGTAGAATGTGGGGAACCCACTTCACTCCTGTCGGTGGCAGGGTGAGGACAGGGTAGTGGTCTTACACCCTCTTGAACTGCATGTGTACAAAAAACATTGCCCTTCTGCTGTCTTAGGTTAGAACAGTGACAAACGATCCAGGAAGGAAATCAGCAGATTAGTTATTAATTAGTATATAAAAAGGCAATTCACAAGAGGAAGAACCAGAATGACAATTACCAAGAAAATAAACTCATGCTTAATAATAGAGAATATGTAAGTTTAAAGATAACTCTTGACACTGAGGTTGGCAAAGTTAAAAAAAGAAAACATGATAGTGCCATGTATTGGGAGGTGTTTCAAAACAAGGACTTTCAAATCTTGCTGTTAAGTGTGTAAATTGGAACAATGACTTTGGACAGAAATCTGTCAATAACTAGTAAAGATATAAATGAAAATACCCAGGAGGCAGCAATTCAGTGTGTAGTAAAAAACACTTCTGCCTCAGGAAGTATCTGGGGTAGAACGTCCACTACAGCCTTGCTTGAACACTGTATACTTGGGCATGCCCTGTAAGAGGCAAGTGACCGAAGTGTGATGTAGTTACACACAGCATTCTAGATGGCCTGCCATTCAGAGATCTGCCTGCTGCTGAGGCTGGGAGATAAATGGAGCACTATGTACAGCTCTTCTCTTAGTCTGGCTCTTTCTGGCCACATCACCAAACTCTTCTGCTGCGGTATTTTCCTAAGTGTTCCTTTCAAAGAGAAGGGCTCTGGCTTGTGTAGATGTATAGCTCCCAAGTGGACGGGAGCTGGGGCAGGAGAACAGAAGTACATGTGGATGAGAAGGGGAGGCAGGATAGTAGGGGACAAACCAGACAAGCAGAAAGGAATACTGGTGGGAATAAAAATCCCCCTTATTGCACATAAAAACTGAAGAACTGTAGAAAGATGTCAAGAGGTCCTCTGCAAAAAACAAAATACAAATCTCCAGAGTCAAATATGGTTGATTCTCATTATTTGAGATAGTTATGCTGTATAAAATTGCTGCAAACACTGATTTTGAGAACACCAAACCATTGCTCCTAAGGGAAATACAAGGCTAGGTTCCTGTGAGCCTCTGAGCACAACCTTTACACCAAACCATCAATACATATCTTGCTTTATGTGTGTTTCTTTTAAAGACACCTTATTTAATATATATTGCTGATTCATTAACACTGAACAAGGTCAACAGCACTGTAATCCAGGCTTGAATGAAGCTTCTCTAACACACACATTTTCTCCAAAAAGCACATCAGAGCCTTCTTGTAGTTAGGTACACTAGCACTTCAGCACTGAACTTGGAGCCATTTTCAACAGCAAAATTCCCATCAAAAAGCACGTAAATGCAAAAAACATGACCCCAAATAGCAAAAAGGACGGTATGAGCTGAAACAAGAAGGCAGAGTCTTGCTTTGTTCCAGCTGGGGATGGATTCATCAGGAGACTCAAATTTTTGCCACTCTGTCCATGAATGACCACATAAACACTGATTTGTTACTGACTTGGGGGTTACAAATAAATCTGTGAGTAGGCAAATCTGCAAATACAGAATCCTCAATAATGCGAATAATCCTCAAATAATGAGAATTGAATGTTATCAGCAACAGAGTTTGACGGCTTTGTCAAAAAGGCAATATTTAGTCTTCTACAAAGAGGGGCTTACATTTTGGGATTCATTTGGACAAAGGATGCTACATTTAAGTCTTATAATTTAGTTCAATAAAAGCTTTATGGAAACAATGGAGTCTCCCACTTAATTGGAATGGAGAGGTGGAGTCCATTTTGCATAATCCACACTCCAGCATTGTCCACTTAACAATACATACTTGTCTTTTCCACTCACAGTGGAATCATCTCAGGGCAGTTCTCTGGGAAAAGGGATGAACACATCTCCTTCCCCCGAGAAGCCACAGTTTAGCACTGGTGTTCTGGGGAAAAGAACTCAGATGCAACAGGCAGACAGCATTCTGCCCCCTCCCAACAAAGGGCTTGAGCACTTTAGAGACTTGATATGGTTTTGGGAGTCTGACTTTAGCTAACCTCTCCTTTGGGCTGCAGGGAGCTGGGAGTATATAGGGTTATCTAGATACTGCTGCTGTTACTACAAACTTAGGGGCTGGTTTTGGGGATCACGGTGCACCTTTCCAAAGACCAGACACCACCACCTGCAGGGATTTGGTTGCCACTCTGCTTTCCTCCTGTGCCCTCAAAGTGCCTCGAGCCTGGGTTTGGCTCTGAGTCCATGTTCCTTAAGCTTTATTCTCAGAGCAAAAAGAATGCTGGCAGTTCGCCCCCAGCCAGCCTCTTCTGTTCCCTTTGCTGTTTTCTTGTGATCAAGTATAGCACCTACTCTGTTTAGAGTAATAAATAGTTGGGCCTACACAAGCCACCAGCAGGCTATGAAGACAACAGCTAGGCTTATCAGAAGATGAAAAAGGTGTGCAAAGAGTAAGGCTCTGAGAAACTCTTAACCCTTTCCCGTGTCCTTAACCCTGCCAGCTAGCAGGTTCCAAACCATTGGTGGAACAAGTCAGTGGGGCTGGGCCCAGGGTGCTATGGACTTGGTAGGCTCTTTGAGACCAGCTGGTTCACTGGCCACATTTTCCAATATGAAGACACTGAGGTCAAGGGGAGATAAGAAATGGTCCAAGATCATGTAGCTGGGAGGTGACAAAGCAGGGCCATTGAGGCGGTCTTGGATCCAAAGTTGGACACACATTCTGCTGTCACACTCTTTACAAGGTGACCAAGCAGCCCACAGACTGCCCTGGGAACATCCCATATGGACACCATACTGGCCTGCTCCCAGGTGCAAAAGACAGGGCAAGGACTGGCAGGTGGCATTCCAGGTTGACTTCTGGGGCAGTCGTCTCTTACTGAGCCCTCCTACTGCAAATGGCAACAGCCCAGATCACAGTGAGTAGAAAACGATGCGTATTTCTAAAACAGTCCCTCACACAGTGTTTCAGAGCAGCCCAGTGCTGTGAGGGTCACACCATCCAGCCCACTCTGTCTACCTGCTGGTGGACTTCTGAAAACCTAGCCTCAGCCCTGTTTGTACTTCTCCATGGTGAGTATGTGCAATTATTTCTTTCTCACAAATATATGAGCAGCATGTGGGGGAGGGGGTGTGGTGCCAATAAGGAGGCATACTTTATAACAAGTTGCTATGCACGGTACTCGTTCTTGCACTCATTTCTTCAGTGGAAGAAACCCACAGGCATCAAATCTCTCACCAGCCGACTGCAACTTGGACCTTCCTGAATTCCCAATCTTTCCTATACTCCAAGCCCTTTCCCACCATCACATCCCCAGGGGTTCCCCAAACACACCACACAGCTCTGCCACCTCCCATGCTCCACACTGTGTTCCCATGCCTGCTGAAACACCATCTCTGCTGGAAAACTCTCTCACCCAGTTCCAGGTTGTAATGAATCCAGTTCTCCATTAGCACTTGGTTGTATCTCAACTATTATTTTCACAATGGCTTGTTTTCCGATAGCTATTTCCTCCTCCCCTATCTGTTTGAGCTTGGACGTCAGGGACCCTGCCCTTTTGTCTTTGCATCTTGCCCAGGACACCACCTGCCATGTGGTGCTTTATAAACACACTCCTGGAGCAATGTGGAGAGAAAAAGCTCTGTGGGAAACCACAGAACAGGGAAAACTTACAAAAAGGAGGCCTGCCCTCCAGGGTCCACAGACATTTTTTCTTCTGTTGTTCTCAACTTCCCATTGAAGACCTGAGATTAAACACACCTCCAAGGAGTGCTGTCCACTCTCCCCTCCTGCAGCCATGAAGCCTGGGGCTTCCGCCTAGGTGTGGGGTAGGAGGGCCAGGGAACTGGGTTGCTGAGCCAGCCCCTCTGAACATGGCCTGATCTGCAGGATGGGCAGTGTCTGCCTCCGAAAGACTAGAGGCCCCAAAAGTGTACTTCCCAACTCCCTTCCTTGTAGCTGTGGATGAGTCACTTATGTTCTGTGAACCTCAGGTGTTCCATCTGTAAAATGGGTAGAATACGTGCCTCATGGAGTAGTGAGAAGGGTAAAGGACTGAGGACCCTAAGAGCTCCTGCTGAAAGCCCCCCTCAGGTGTACTGTGCTGTATTCCACAGATGGGCTGGGTAGACACCTACTCTCCTAGACTCAAACAGAAGGATGTGGGAACAGCTTGTACTTCCCTATCAACACAAATTTGGTCTTTCAGCAAAAACCTAAATGGCATGCCTGAGCCTTAACAGTCCCTCCTGGACATTCTGTGATTCCGGACTGGATCAGCTCCCATTCAGATGCTTGCTGAATACCTCCTCAACCTGAAATGTCTCCAGGAAGCAGCTGCCGAGGAACCCAAGACTAGCTTTGGGCCCAGACCTTTATCTTGTTCCCCACTTCTGAGCCTACCTCATGAAAATAACACAGCACTCTGTAGGCTCGATCCTGCCCAAGCGGACCACAAACAGGCGAAGTAACGAATCTGAGGAAGACAACCTTTTGTGAGGACGTGAGCCTGAAGGAGAGGCTCTGGAGCTGGTACTTCGCTTGGGGCCGGGCCTCCGATGCACCACAGCACACTTCCCTTCTGCAGATGCCTGTCCCTCTGTGTTCATTTCCCAGGGGTCTCCAGTCTCCCAGATCTGGCCCTTGAGTTCCTTGTCATGTCCTCTTCCCTTCCATTCCCTGTTCTGAAGCTCAGGCCCTCTGCCCACTCCACAGATGGCTCCTTGCACCCACTGTGTCCTCTGCCCTCCCCCACTAAGCACCCCCATGTGACACCACACACACTCTCCTGCCCTCCCCAGCTCTCAGCCCCTGGGGACAGGCGCTGTCTTTGTTCGCTGCTCCACTCGCAGCACTTGGCTCATCATGGCCCATGGAGAGCAGACCACTGAGAGCACCCAGGCCACCAGCGGCCCGCGCAGGGCCTGGTACTCTGCCCTGACAACAGATGTGCAGCCTGGAAAGGACCTGCACACACACCCTGCTCTACCACTGGTATTCTCACGGGCTGCATGGGGGCATGGGCCCCTCAGTGGCTGAGGGTCCAGCTACAAATCAGCATCTTAGAGGGAAGGGGCAGTGGTTTCACTGTGGAGGCTCCAAGGAGGGGAACTGGCACACTGCATGGCTGTCCTACTTAGCCAGCCTCCTTCCTGATACTCCCTAAACTGTGTCACTGGATTCCGTACACTTGCATGACCCGGAATGCTCAATGGCGTCAATTATCTTCCCAGGGACTAGCAAGTGCAGGAAAAGAAAGTGCCAGCACCACACTCAGGCCATGAGGACAAGAATTCACCCCAGACAACCAAGGGCCTTGTTTAACCTGACAGGACAAACAGAAGCCCACTGTTACTGAATGAAAAAGACCACATGGCATCAGGGTCCCCAGTTCAAGATCCCAGCTGCCTCTTGGTAGTTGTGGGGTCAAAGTCAAACCACTTTTGAGTCTGTTTCTTCATCCAAAAACAGGGATACCAACACAGCCTCCAACAGCTGCTGAAAGGCCTGAGGTGACGGGACATGTGTAGCCCAGCACATGGCGTGCAGTGTGCATGTAAGAATTATAAGGAAAATGGAAAACAGACCTCAGACAGCACCTGAGTGACAGTACATTGAGATACAAACTGTTTGGTAAAAGAATTTGTGCTCTCAAGCCATGGCTAAAAGCCGGCGCTTTCAGGAAATTCCTAATGAAACAGGAAGCAGCATATTTTCCCAAATAATTTCCACTTCATCCCTTTTATTTCCAGTCTACAGTTCTTCATGACCCTCTTTACTGAACTACTGCTCTTCAGAGATGACTTTATCACTTTTACCTCTGGTGGAAGTTGCAGCTGGATGCTGTCTGGGCTCTTAAAGAGAAGAATGGAATCTTGCCATTTGCAACAACACAGCTGGACCTAGAGGGTAGGACCTACAGAGTATTATGCTAAGTAAAATGAGACAGAGAAAGACAAATACCACATGATCTCGCTTACACAGGGAATCTAAACAAATGTACAAAACAGCAACAGACTCATAGACACAGAGAACAAACTGGTGGCTGTCAGATGGAAGGAGGTGGGCAGATGGGCAAAACAGGTGAAGGGGGTGAAGAGGTAAAAACTTCCAATTATAAATAAGATATAGGGATGTGAGGTACAGCACAGGGAGTATCATCAGTAATATTGTAATGATTGTACACTGACAGAGGGTAACTAGACATATTGAGGTGATCATTTCATAAATATATAAAAATAACCACTATGTTGTACAACTGTAAACTAATCTAATATTGTATGTCAATTCTACTTCAATAAAAAGGGAAAAAAAAGAATAAGCAAAGTGATGACTCCAACCTCCCAGGACAGAGACAGGCGACATTACAGAGGAGGAAGCCCTGGGCCAGCCAGGAGGCAGGCCCCTCCTGGCTCTTGGGGCACCTGTCTAGCTCATGTCTCTCTGAGCTTCTGTCTCATCATGGGTATATAGAGGCAGAGGTCAGATCTCTGGGCCCCTTCCTGCTTTAACATGATCTGATTGTATAAAATAAGATAACCAGAGATTCTCCTTAGTCCATGGCACTTGCTCCAACAGTATGCATATAGAAGCTTTGTCATCTGGGCTGCCAACAGATGCCTGGTGCAAGCCACCCCTGTGGGAAGGTGGGAAGGCTGGTCAATTCCTTCCATTCACCAGCTCTGAGGAGACTGAGGAAGGGATGCCAGGACTGTTCTCAGGAAGAAGTTTCATCCTCACCTACCACAGAAGCCATGCTGCTGCCAGGGACACTGGGTCCTCAGCTTCTGAAGCCTGGGGCAGAGACCACATATAGAACTTTTTACAGAATCTTTTTAAAGGACAGGCAGCATTTACTGATTCTAAAACTGTGGTATAAATTAAGGCTCATAGAACAGATTATCTGGAACTGACCAGGAACGAAATCTGTTTCTAGATCAGTTTTCTGGTGGGTGAGGGAGTAAGAGTTTGAGGTAAACTGGAGCACACCAGATGAATTCTCTTCTATTAACTCCTGATACTCTTCCAGCTCACCAAGTTGCTGATGTAGTCAGTTGAAAAGCCAGGATGGCAGATATTGGCTTCATCTCCTTCTTAAGAGTTTTGCTGAGCAGAGCAGACCCTGTCTCTGGCTAAGTACTGCTTATTCCTTTATGAGTTACTAAAGTTACCACATAAAATACAGGATACCCAGGTAAATCTGAATTTCAAACTAATGGCACATCATTTTTTTTTTTTTTTTTTTGCTATAGTATGTTCCCTGCAGTATTTGGAGCATATATATGGGAAAAGTGATGTATTGTTTATATAAAATTCAAACTTAACTGAGCACCCTGCATTTCTATTTGCTAAATGTGATAACCCTAATTACATCCATTTCAAGCAAAGACTAGTTGGTTCTTAGTCTCAAAAGTATAACAACATCCCAAACTCAACTTCTCCTCTGCCCAAACAAAAAAATTTTTTAAACAAAACCTGTATTTTTATTTCCAGGACATGTTTTTAAAAAATATGAGTATCCAACAAACAAAAAAAAAGATGTATCTTCTATGTATCTTCTTAAAGTCCCCCTATATTAAGAGCTCAGCTGGTCAATGGCCACAGGCATTAGTGCCAGCTAGCTTCTTGGGCAACTCCAACTCAGAAGCAACTGGCTTCTGACTCATCAGGGTAGTGAGGTGGGGTGGGGGTGGGGAGAAAGAGCAGAATTCAGAGGTGGCTACTTCCTCAAAGAGGCTGCCAGGAAGCAGTACTGGAGCTCAAGCCACAGCACACACAAATCCCTCTACAAAGAGCAACATCCACCACAAAGACAAGTGAACTGTGAGATAAAAGAAAAGTTACTGATTTTATAGGTACCAGACACCCCCCTACACATGCAACCCTTCCCCCAGTGGCTAGTGTCCTGGGCAGCTGGAGCAGCGAAGCCAAGGGGAGCGCCCCATGCTCCAGTAGGTGAAGAGACAAACACCTTCTCAAGGTTTCTGAAATTTGCGTTTATTACTCTGACTCAGAGTTATTCATATAATACAGAGGTCTTAAAATTTTATTTTGCATGGTCATACAGTCTGAATGACCAGCTCACAAATCCAAGACAGTTTTTTTCTAAGGTTGCACTTCAAAACGATGTGAGTGTTGTCTTGGGCAAAAAGTCCTAACTGACGAAGACATTACACTAATGAAGAATCAAGAATGATGTGCTGGTACCACAGATTACAAAGTGGCTCTAAGCAAGCCATTCCCCCACCTCTCACTGCAAAGGGATCAAGAGCTAAAAATACCTTAGGAAAATCAAATGGTACCTGTAACCCACTCTCATACAAAGTTCAAGCTTGTAAATTATATTCCAGGGTACTCAAAAGAGAGTGAAGTATAAAGCTAAAATCTGGTGGATCTTCTCACTTCCTCTTCTTCGTGGAATACAGTTTTTCTTCAAGTGGGATTGGGACAATCCCTTCACACTCTTTTACTTCCTGGGTCAGAGGGTGTTTTACAATATTCGGTCTAATCACATCAATGTCTCGAGACAAATGGTCCATTATGCTTTCAACAGTTGTTGTTGGTGCATAAAAATCCAACAAGAAATACCTGCAATAAAATAAAAACCTGTGAATTCCTGCTTTCTGAAATAACACTTCCACCATATTGGTCTATGTTTTCATTTCACTCCTCCTCAAAAAAAGACATCAACTACACACAAACAGACACATACCTTTATCAAAACAGAACTCTTAGCTGACCAGCTAAGCAGAAGTATAGTAGCAAGTCCCATCTCCCTTTTCCTATGACTTTCCCGTTACACTCTTGTGAAAATCCAAATACAAACCAATTTTGAAGGGTAGTAAAAAAGTACTGTGACATTACATATGGTGGGCAATATGGAAATGATGGTAAAATTATGGGTGCAAGCACACAATCTGCTGTGCAACAAGACTGAATAATTATTCAAACCATTAGTAGGTATTTTTCTGTGAAAACATCTATTAGGTCATCTTCTAATTTTCCAAAGGACTTGGCCAGTAACTCAATATACCTAAGAGATACAGTAAATACCATCAGCCATATCTCACAAACAAGGAAAAGGAATAAAAACAGCCTGGGACTTGTCTAAGACTATTCTGCATGTTTAAGAACTGACAAGGAATGAAAATAAAATTAACTGAATCATGAGTAAGGGAAGAATTTAACATTCCTCCACTCAGACCAGATTAATATAGATGGGCCTCTCCTATAGCTCACTAGTCTTAAAAGATCAGCAACATCAGCTGGATACTACACAAAGGAAGAAGCATCCTTACTCCCTGCCCACCCCTCCTCTCAGTTCTGAAAGTTTAAGCCTCCCTTATGCCGTCTGGTTTGGACCTGTGTTGTGAAGGGACAGTTTTCAGTGCAGGATGTCAGAATTCTGCAGTGTTCCAGCTGCTTAGGATGACCTTATGACATCACTGATTTTGTTCCAGCCACACTCCTCCCCCAAGCATATTCCCATCCTAGGTCTTTTGCACTCACTGTTCTTTCTGTGGGAAATGTTTTTTGCCCAAGTTCCACATAGCTCATCCCTCCCTTCCATTATGTCCCTGTCCAAGTGTCACCTTGTCGGAGGGTCCTTCTTTGACCACTTCTAAAGCAACATCCTCCTTGCCCCATCCACCAAGTCTCATTACTTTACACATTATTTTTTCCCATAGCACTTTATCATCACTGATAGAGTACATATACATTTACTGTCTGTCTCACTCCACTAACATAATTGCCCTAGCAACTTTGTTGCTATATCCCCAACACCTGAACTGAGGCTAACATGCAGCTTGTCCACAGTAAATATTTGACAGTGGTAGTGTTAACGTGAAAGGTGGAATTCTCACAAAAAGCAGGAGAGACAGACTAGAAAATGGACAAATTCAGCAAGGAGGGAAGTTATGAGAAAAAGGATGGCATTTGGGTAATTCCATATAAAGTGGGTTCAAAACTCATAAAACAACTTCCCGGTGATCATTCACTCTTAATTAAGCTTAGGGGGAAAGTCATTCAAGGACAGAAAAGCACATACCATGCAAAAACACCAATCAAAAGAAAGCTCAGCTGGCTATAGCTATATCAGACAAAGTGAATTTCAGAGCAGAGAAAATTACCAGGCATAAAAAAAGACAATATATAAAAATGGGTTCACCAAGGTAACACAACAATACTAAAAGTACATGTGCCAGATAACAGTTTCAACATGTAAGAAGAAAAACAAACAAAACTGAAAAGAGAAATAGACAAGTCCACAATTATAGTTGAAGACTTCTAACATTCTCCTAGTAATGGACAAAACTAGTATACAGAAAATCAGCAAGGATATAGAAAAAGTGAACACCAATATCAACCAACCGGAACTGACATTTATAGAACGTTCACCCAACAAAAGCAGGATACATGTTGTTCTCAAGTGCACACAGAACACTTACCAAGGTTGACCATATTCTGGACCATAAAACAAGTCTCAATAAATCTACAGGTATTCAAGTCATATAAAAAAGCCTTGGAAAATCCCCAAATACTTGGAAAGTAAGCATACATCCAAACAATGTATAGATCAAGAAGTCAAAAAGGACATTGCAAAATACTGTGTAATGAATGAAAATGAAAACAACATATCAAAATTTGGGGGATACCATTAATGCAGTACTTAGCAGGAAATATGTAAGATAAAAATTATATAAGAAAGAAGAAAGACATCAAATTAATGATCTCAGCTTTCACCATAAGAAACTGGAAAAAGAGCAAATTAAATGCAAAGTAAAAGACTACAATAAAGATCAGAGCAGAAATCCCTGAAACAGAAGACAGTGAAACAACAGAGAACATTACTGAACCCAAATACTAGTGCACTGAGATCAATAAAGTGATAACCCTCTAGGCAGAATGATCAGTAGAAAGAAATAAGAGACTAGTAATATTCAGGAATGAGAGGTAAAATGACTACAAATCTTACAGATGTTAAAAGGATGGTAAGGGATTACAATCAATTTTTGCAACAAATTTGACAACTTACATGAAATTCCTCGAAAAATACAAACCACCAAAACAACATTCCATAAGAAATAAATACCTGAATAGCTCTGTATCCTATTAAAGAAATTAAATTTGCAGTTAAAAAACCTTCCCATAAAAAAAAAAATAAAACAACAAAAATACAGGCCCAAGTGGCTTCACTGGTGAATTCTACAAATGTTTAAGAAAAAAATACCAATTCTGACACAAACTCATCCAGAAAATAGGAAAAAACTCTTCTCAACTTGTTCTATGAAGTTAGCATCAATAGACAAAGACATACAAGGAAAAAGAAAAAACAATATCCCTTATGAACATAAGGGAAAAAAATTCTAAAAAATTTTTTTAAACAAATTTGACTACAATATATCAAAAGCACAGTACATCATGTCCAGGTAGGGTTTATCACAAGAACACATAGTTGTTCTAACATTTGAAAAAAAATCAATGTAAATCACCATATTAACAAACTAAAGAAAAATCATGTGATCATTCCAATAGATGCAAAAAAAAAAGCATTAACAAAATCCCATATCCATTCCTAAAAAAACTCTCAGCAAACTAAGAATAGAAGGGAACTTCCTGAACCTTTTTATAAAGGACATCTTTGTAAAACCTAAATGCTTTTCCCCTGGGGTTGGGAATAAACAAGGATGTCTGCTCTCACCATTTCTATTCAACATTTTACTGGTGGTTCTTGACAGCGCAGCAGGCAAGAAATAAATAAATAAATAAATAGAAGGCATACAGATTGGTAAGGAAGAAGTAAAACTGTCTTTATTTGCAGAGGACATGATTGTATATGTAGAAAAATCTGAAGAAATTTATAACAAAGATACTAGAGTAAGTGAGGTTATTAGCAAGGTCTCAAGATACAAAAATCAACTGTACTTCTACATACTAGCTACAAGTAATCACACCTTGAAGTTAAATATGAAATTTAACAATGACAGATTTACATTGACAGATTTATCCTTATTTAGGGATAAATCTGACCGAATGTGTTAAAGATCTATACATTAAAAACCACAAAACACAAAAGAAATTATAAGAAAAGCCACAGAAATGGAGATGTATACTTTGTACATGTGTAGGAAGATTTGAGTTTATTTACATGTCAATTCTCTAAAATTGATGTATAAATTCAAAATCCCAATCAAAATCCTAGCCAACTTTGTTAGAAATTGACAAACTGATTCTAAGGTACATATGGAAATTCAAAGGACCTAGAACAGCCAAAACAATGTTGATAAAGAATAAGAAGGACTAGCACTACCCGATTTCAAGATTTATTACAATGTTGTGATAATCAAGACAATATGGTACTTGTACAAAAATACACAAATAGATCAATAGAATAGAGTCTAGGAATAGTCCATACATAAATGCGCAAAAGATCTTTGACAAAGGTGCAAAGGCAATTCCATAGAGAAAGGATAGATTTTCAACAAAGGTTGCTGGAACAATTTGATAACCATACAAAAAAATGAACTTTGATCCATACTTGTATCACATACAAAAATTAACTCAAAATGGAACATGGATCTAAATATAAAACATAAAGCTATAAAACTAGAAGAAAACACAGGAGGAAACCTTTGTGACTATGGGTTATGCAAAAATTCCTTACACATGACACCAAAAGCACAACCCATAAAAGAAAAGTTTGAAAAATGAGACTTCAACAAAATTAAAAATTCTTTTTGAAGAATGGTGTTAAGATAATAAAAAGACAGACTGGAATTTACAAATCACATGTCTGATAAAAGACTTGTTTCTCGAATATAAAGAACTCTCAAAATCTAATTTAAAAACAAAAAACCCCAATTAAAAAAAATAGGCATAAAATTTAATGGGCATTTCACTAAAGAAAGATTTACAATGACAAAATAACACATGAAAAAGATGCTTAACACCATTAAATAATTAGGGAAATGCAAATTAAAACCACAAAGAGCTACCTACTGAAATGGCTAAAATTAAAAAAGTCTGATGACCTTACCAACTGTGGGGAAGATACAGAGGAACTGGCATTCTCATACACTACCAGAGGGAATGCAAAATGATACAACCACTTTGGAAAACAGTTTGGCATTTTCTTAAAAGTTAAACACACATTTCCATCATGATCAAGCCATTCTACTCCTCAGTATTTACCCAAGAAGAGTAAAGCATGAATCCATACAATCTGTACATGAATGTTCATAGCAGTTTTATTTGTAATGACACAAAACTGGGAATAATACAAATTTCCATCAACACGTAAACTGTTAAGTAAACTGTAGTATATCCATACAACGGCATACCACTCAGAAATAAAAAGGATAAATTATTGATATTATTGGTGGCTCTCATAATAATTTTGCTGAATGAAAGAAACTACAGTGAAAAAGAATACACACTATCTGATTTCATTTAAATAATTAGATTCTACAAAATATAAACTCATCTATACTGAGAGAAAGCAGATATGAGGAGAGAAGAATCACAAAGCCAAGAGGGAACTTGACTGTGGTGACTTCATAGGTATGTACATACAACAAATCTTATTATATTGTACACTTAATATGTGCAGTTTATTGTGTTGTCAATTATATCTCTAAAAAGCTGTTGATTTAAAAATGGTATGTAGGAATCTGAACAGTCAGAACTTGGTGAATGACTTGATATGGGGTTGTAGTGATGAGGGAGCAATTATATGTAGCTAATGAAGACTCCCAAGGTTTCTGGAAAAATGAAATAAAAATTGTCTGAACCCTACTATCTGGCAAACTTCCTGAGGCAGTGACTTTCACATTTGCTCACTGATGAGATCACTGCTGGGGTTTACTCTGAAAACGACACACCAACCTGGCCACATTTTCCAAGGTTTCATTCCATTTGTTTATTTCTATTCCACATAAAAGGCACTAAGGTTGCAGTCACCCAACTTAGAACTGCTCATTTGTTCAACGTTTAATTATTGATTACTTAACCTTGAATAAGGTTCTGGACTATAACCTAAAAAGTTAATGTGATCAACCTTAAATTACCTTCTCCTTGCCAATCCCCAGTCCTTTACCCAAACTCCCCCAAAGCCCCAAATATTTATAGCTGCCTGATAACCAGGGCAGGGAACTCTGCATTTCTTTCTTCCCCTCTTACACCCATTTGTTCTTTCATTCAGTATGTATCAAGATGTCCTTCCAAACTACTATGGACAAGTTATGACCTTACTCTCTGTCTGTCAACATTCCCACCATACTTAATTCTAGAGCAGGTTTTTCTTTAAACACAAGACTTTCTCTCTGAGCTCCGTCCTCTTTCCTTGCCTTTTGTCTACTAGGCAAGACTACTTTGTCCCTAGAAGAATCTTCCTCTTTTGCTTTATCACACTTGAAGCCCTGTGCTGAGAGCCTGAGGCAGTGCACAGGTGAAATGCCATGTGTTAACGTCAGGTAGCATGGCAGGAAGTGTTTAGCAAGGGCCTGACATGCTCTGGGCACTCGGCAGCCCAGGATCACCACTGCCAGCCCTGCAAGCTCTCAGCCCCATCCTCAGAAAGTCCACAGGTGCCTGCTGCTCTCATGAGTTAAGCCTGCTCTTCTTTAGGTCAAATATTAAAATTAATTCAAATACTGTATCTGGGATTCAGCAAACATTGTCATCTTCCATTTTCCATTGAACTACACCACAGAGGCATTTTTGTGGGCTGGCCTCAGAGTCTAAACATGTTTCTAAGAGGAAGTGTATTTATAGTTGCCAACAACCAATTTAACTGCCCACAAATCAACTCTCATGCAAGTCTTCCTGAACAGTCCTGTCCATACGCTGCACTCACCAACTAATCCTAAGAAATACACCCAAGGTTTTGGGTACCATTTTGTGACAAGGATAAAAAAGATACCCAAGGATGGAAACTAGAGGCTAGATTTATCAGAAACCTCCTATTTCAGAAATTAAAAGGAAAATCTCCTACACAGAACTTTGTAATTTTCAAAGTGCTTTCACAGCTTTTAAACAGCTTCTGAGGAAGAGGAGGATGGGGAAGGGGAAGCGCCCCTCCATGCGGAAGTTCAGGAAATGGAAGAAGTGTTACTGGTTTGGGTCCAGCAGCCTTCTTCAAAGTGGTTTCCTACACTTTGCCTCCTCTGAGTTTTATGGTGGTTAAGTCGTTAGCTCAAGATCACTCAGCCCAGACTCTAAAAGAGCAGGTCTTTTGACTTCAGGTCCCAAGAAGCCACAGACAGCTTTGGGACCAATGGGTTACAGATTAACAGAACGTGAGTGCTAGAAAGGACCATGAAGACAATGGAGGTCAACCCCTTCATGGTGCTAATGAGGGGACTGATTGGCTCCAGGTCACCGGGGAGAGGCGGGTTCCAGACTCCAGACCCTACAGTTCCCCACTCTATCAAACACATCTCTTGCTACTTAGCAACCAGCATTTGGGAGGCTTATCAATAATAAAGAGAAGTCCTAGAAAAATACCTGGAAATCCTAAAACTGTGCTGGTGCTTGGCTTCTGGAGGCTCCATTATTACCAACGCCCTTCTAGTCTTTACCTTCTTTTACCTCCTCTGCCTTTCCTCCACCAGCAATGACACTCCTCTAGCAATCAAACCCAAACAAAAGCACTGGCCAAAATGCAAATAGGTCCAAAGCTGTGACAGTCATTCCATGCTTATCATCCTGCTGATCTGTGCCTATGGGCAAAGACTGCTTCTACTCCCATGCTCCTTATTACACTATGGAAATTTCCACAAAAAGGCAACACCTCCAAAACAGAGAAGGGGGAAGTGGCTTAGAGATGGGTAGACCTTACTGTCTTCACCACTCCCAGATGAAAGCTGAACTTTAAACCTCCCTTCCTAACAGCCCTTACCTTATAGGCCCTTTGTGAAGATTAAATGAGCTCTCTCCTTCCCAAGGCACAAACTGTCTCTCCCCACCATGAGGGAACCGAACTCCATCACCATCTGCCTTGGTGATTCAGTACACAGGTCAGCAGGCCATACGGCTCTTCCGCACAGAAACACCATGACCAGCTCCTGGCTCCTGCGTGTTCTTTCTTTTCACCTACTTATCTTGGGCAGACTTAACTGGTCAATGAACAACTACTACGGGCAAACTTCAGGAGGCGGCTAAAAAGATGATGTACACATGGCCTTACC
The DNA here is from genome assembly GCF_030020395.1 of Manis pentadactyla. Classification (NCBI taxonomy): domain Eukaryota; kingdom Metazoa; phylum Chordata; class Mammalia; order Pholidota; family Manidae; genus Manis; species Manis pentadactyla. Next base: position 186,713,069 of record NC_080019.1, on the reverse strand, counting down.
TCCTGGAACATTTAGCTCAGCTGAGGAGGGAAGTCAGAGGGGCTCTATGCTAGCAGAAACCCTGGCTTCACTACTCACCTGAGCCTCCCGGTCCTGCAGGGGATGTGGAAAGGACATGGTGCCAAGGACCCCTGATTCCTAACCAAAGATGACCTCCAGAATGACGAGACTTTTCACAGACATGAAATACAGCACCTAGTGCCACCCTGCATTTCCATTTTCACACACTAAGAGAGTGCAGCCTAGAAACAGCCTATCTGGAGCTGTAGGTCTGGGTACTTTCCAGTGCCTGTTAGGACCTCTTTCCCATGACAGAACATTACAGACCTGTAAAAATGCAAGTTAGGTTGAAAAAATTACCTTGGACACCCTCAATATCCACTCCCTACATCCTGCTCAAGACTGCCATGGAGAAGCCATTCAGAAATTTAGATGAGCTGCTGTTGAAGGAAATGGGGCCAAAGAAGGGCTCAATATTTCCAGAGGAACCTGAGAGCCCTCTGCCCCACCTTCGTCTGACCCTATGAGATGGGAGGATCAAGAGGATTCATAACCACGAGATAGCAATTTTTCCTTCTGCCCCTAACCAAGCTAGGCAGAATCATAAGACCTAAGTCACAATACATGTAGACTTTCTTATCACCATCCTCTTGATAATCTCTTCAACTCAAGCTAGAACAGTTCAGAATTATGACTGCAACTGCAACTGTCCAAACATACCCAAAATCTGACATTCCAAAAAGAAAAAAAGTTTTCCAAATCGCCAATTTTCCATTCTCCACTTTTACTCCAATCAATGATTAAATTTGAAAAATGGAGAGATCATTTTGGAAAAATCCAGCTTAACCAACTAAAATCTAATTGTATTATACATTCCCAGCACCTTCAACAATGTGCTCAGAGGCACCAGTGAAACTGTTCTGCACAGGGATGATGTAAGCATTATCATCACCTTAAACACAAAGCCCAGCAATGTTTACATTTAAAGGTGTGCTTTTCTGTGTGTGATTCTAATCATAGAATCACTTCATCTACAAGGAAGAAAGCAGCTTTACTCAAGCATCTCTCTTTTCTACAGAAAAGCACTTAACTTTTACACAGCACAAACTCTGCAGAGGTGGAAAGAGATGATTGATACTGGGCAAGCAGACTAAGTGCAAAAGAAAGATTCATGAACTTATCACAGATCCAATCAAAATTTGGAGGAAGAGTGTGCTATTTCACAGGTGGAAACTGCCCACGTGGTACTCAAGGTACTGATTCACCCTCCTTTGTATTTCTTAAGTTACTCTTACACTACAAAACTCTCCACTACCATGACTGAAACCCCACAGACCTAAAACAAGCCAGAAAAATCGCTTTCCCAGAAGAGACTGAGCCCAGAAGAGACTGAGCCCGATGCTGGAAAACAATGCCACAAAGAACACTCCATCCACAGCTGCACTATCATGAAGGAGCCAGCAGCTCTCAGTGTCCTTCTGATTGTCCTCTTCAAGGTTGCAGCCCCAGTACCAGTCTCCTACTGTCCACGAAGAAGACCCAGGCTGCCAGCCCCCATCTTACCGACCCCCAAGTTACTGAGGGAAATAATGTGGCTTTCTGCAATGCTCCTAAATGTAAAAGTTGTATTTGTTTTTTATTTCACATTTGTCTTGACCTGTATTCAAGCTTTCCGTAAGAAGTGCTTGCTTGAATTTGAGTTGTATCCTTTGTCTGTATGTATTTTTCTCAGACACAGTCACACACTCACTCACAGTCTCACCTTCCTCCCAGCAGAGAAGTGGAAATTTCCACTGAAGCACTCACGGGCTCACAGTGGGTGGGGGGTGAGGAGAGAGAGATGAGAGGATTTGAAACTATGAAGCATCTCTGAGTCTTTTTGAAGATAGGAAACAGACCGTTTGAATCTAAGTTCCTAGACTGTATCAGTTAAACCTTGCTGGATTCAAGCTTCACTAAAGCAGTGAATTATTCACCTTAGAACAAGGAATCCTCTGCATGAAAATGCCCCAGTTCTTTTTATATCTGTTAGGTCTCCTAAATTTTAAAAATCACTAAACCTGCTGCAGAATCCTTATAAATCTTGGGTGCTGCCACTAAAAAGAAACCTCCAAGGCCACAGCAGCCCTGCCTTGACAACCGGTTGTGTAGTACCTACCTACACACCAGAATAGGGTCAGGATGCTGGCCTGGACTTAGCTGGAAGGAAAGCACGAGAACACGGAAATGTTAGCTAACAGGAAAACTACAGAGGAGAATCAATCTCTTCTAGAGAGGGTGCCAGCTCTCTTGGAGTAAGCTGCAGACACATTTGGGGAACGAGTCAGTAAAATTCCACTGATTCACCATAGAGCCAGTTATTTTTATCATTCTGCTTACCCGTAAATAGAAGGGCATCTTATATGTAGGCCAACAGATACCTTCTACAAGCACCTATTCACATTTTAAAGTAAATGAGAACAGAGAAAGAAGGGTCAAAACTAGCAAGAAAAACCTCCTTCACTACTTTGAGTTCTTACACACACTCATTCTGAAGCCAGTCCCGCCTCACTGCAGAAAATCAGACCTGGTAAAATCAGTCAAAGCCAATCTGGGCTATCCTTTTACAAAATAAGCACAAGCCCAAGACTGAAATTTGGACTACTGTTTACTTTGTAGTTTTCTCTCCTGCACATTTCCAGAAATCTCTCTCGGTCTCAGTTCAGCCCCATCTAGTGGAAGGACAGCCATGAACTAGCACATACAGCCCAGAGGAAGAAACTGAAGGGGTTCTGGCAGAGGGTGACTGACACTATAGCTCAGGACAATGCCGGCCCTTCCTAGCAAGGGTCTAGATAAGCATCCACTCCTGCTGTTTCCTTCTGCACGTGTGACATTTTTCCCCTTTTCGATGCTAAGGATACAGAAAGAATTTTTCACAACACCAAACTTGCCTTTCCCACAGAGCTGATGAAGGTCTCAAGGTGAGCATGTGAAATACAAAGCTGAGAAAAAGTAGGGGGCCTCCAAGAGACCAAAGCAAATGCATAGCTGAGAATGAATTCCAGGCCTTCTAACCAACTCCCTCCAAACCTCCTACCCAGGTGGTGAGTGAGGATAGAAGCCTCCATCTGGAAGATGCTCCAGAAAACACACTGTGATTATTTACCATCATGTTGGGTGATTATCTTTACCATTCTCCCATCCTCAGCTCTTGCCTGAATATTGCAAACCATCCTGACTTGGCCCAAGGGGCATCAGGGCATCTGGTCAACTTCTCCCGCTTCCTAGTTCATATCAGCTGGGGGACAACTGACATGGGAAGTGACTTCCCCTGGAAAAACTATTACTAAATTAGAGGAGCCTGAGGTATCGCTCCCAACTGTGACATGGGGGACTGACCCAGGCTCCATTCTGCTGCCAGGTGGAAAGCAGAGAAGCATTTTTAAAAACAAGTTTTAAAATGGTACTCAGCTGTACATTAATAGCTCACCCTATTCTAATGACCCTCAGGGATAATGTTGAGTAAATTTCTATGGATACACCTGGGAACTTAACTATCAAGTTGTTCCAGTGGGAAAACAGGTTCCCAGTTATAAATAACAGACTTACAGACAAATTTCAGGAATATAACCTATTTCTAAAGTGGAGACTGACCAAATTAACACTTGGAATATAACAATTGTATTTCATTTCTGGCATAAACTGGTAATAGGCTTGATATAATAAATACCAGGTATGACTGCCTCCTCTGGTAAGGCTTCCTGGATAATCCTGAAGTAGTGGTACTGCTCCCACCTAAGCACTTTTCTACCCGCACATCTTTCTTTTGGGCCTAGATGGCATGTGTGTGGCAGGGGTATGGATCTGGGAGAAGGAGCAGAGGATGGGAGAATGATAAAGATAATCACCCAACATAATGGTAAGTTGTTGCACCTGATAGTCAGCCCAGGCCTGTGCCCTTATACCACCTTGGCTGGTGCTTCATTTGGCAATATTCAGGCAAGACCCAATTTGATCAAAAACTCCTTGAGAATAGGAAGCACAACAATCCCAAGAACCACTTGGAGACTAGGAATACCTCTAGGACATACCACTTCCTCCCACAAAATGTAAAAGCAACAAACACACACCACCAACAGCACCACAGTGCAATGTGGATTCTTGGAGAGCATTTAGGCTCACTCATTAGCCAGCTCAAAATTGGTTCCTGCACCCAACCTCAGCATTCAAATCAGTGCCTCATCAGAACTACAGGTATGTGCCATCGCCTCCAGGCACTTATTCAAAAAGCTAACAACTTTGAATGCTAAATGTGTAATAGACAACTCTGCTCTGTTTCTTCTTAACTGCTTCAAAAAAGTAAGGCTTCCCAATATCTAGCAAGCATCTAGCACACTCTGCACATAATCCACTTAGTACATGCTCATAACACCTTCTTTGACTATGCAACTCACTTAAAGAATTTGCCAAACAAACAAAATGCCAGTACAAACGTCGTTGGGATTAAGTGACTATGGGGGGACTGGCTGAAGCCAGAAGTGTCAGAATACTGTGCAGCTCCACACTGCACACATCTGACCTACCACTCAGCTCTAAGTCTTCACCTAGGTGACTCCAAACGACACTCGTCCATCTGAATTACCATTCAATTTTAATAAATCTTCATCCAGGTGACTCTACATGACACTAGTCCCTCACCTGCTCATTTACCAAAAGTCACTGGGAAGGATATCGAATTTCATAAAAATACAAGGTAACATTGTCAAATAAAATTGATAATGAAGTCATCTTACTGAAAGGCTTCTCACCATTTATATACTAATATGTGTTCTGAATTTCTAGAAGGGGTTAGAATGTGCAAATCTTCCCACATGTAAGTGATCACACCACACACACACACACACACACACACACACACACATACACACTCCACTTTTCGGTGGAGCATATCTGTATTACTAGTATTTCAGAGAGGACACTGCAAAACATTACCTTAAGCAAATAAATGCCAGACTCTGTTTTACCTTGGAAAAACAATCTCCCTGACCAGGTAATTCTGGGTCTATATATAATACACATATAGAATGTTGTTCCCTCTTTTGCTGAGAAGTCTGAAAGTAAAAGAAATGAAATCCTTAAATGTGTATGAACTAAGTGACTGCAACCAGTCCATGGTGGGGCACATGCACCTTGTCAGGAATCTGGAATGTAGGGCTAATGTTGTCAGCAGTTCTGGCTACGCTCCAGGCGAGTTCCTCCAGGACCTGAAATTATTCCATCCACGAAAGAGACACAGCACCACCTAAGCCCAGCACTGCACACACAAACCTGAAAACTAAGTGAGTTAACACAGCAAGCAGTTCTCAAAGCGTGGTCCTCGGACAGCAGTCATCAACACCACCAGGCACGTGTGAGAAGTGCAAATTCTAGAATGTTGGTCAAAGTAACCCTCAACAAAGTCAAATCTTCTACTTGGAAAAAAGGCAGAAGAAAGCACTCCTACTGTACATCCCTGTAAGCACATGAATGAGGAAACTGACTTTTCTCTCTCTATTCAGTGCCTTCCATCAGAGAACCCTGCCTAACAATTCTGGCCAGATTTTATATGCTCCTCTTTAAACAGAAAGGCAAAAGGATTCACAGCCTTGCTGTTAAATCCAAACCTTTTTGTAGTTAAGTTTAAAAAAATGTTATACACACACAATCTCTATCCCTGTTACTGCAATTGTGGAAGAGGACTAGCCACAGTGAATTTCATGTTACCTAGCAACGCCTCAGGCACTCTCTTTAGAGATGTTTTCAAGAAGCTGAACACTAGCACAAAACAAGGTGAAGCAATCAAAAAGATGAAATTTGCAGTATGTGCCACATCGCAGTAGAAGGTTCAGATGAGATTAGAAAGCCTCAGCATGAGCCATGACTCCACTCAGACCTACCTCATGAACCACACAAGCAAGAGACCACCTGCTCAATAGGACTAAAAGCAGCACCACACAACACCCAGTGCTGTCCAGAGAAGACAGCTTCACAGTTTATCTCACTGGGTCCCTGTGACAGTATGGGTAGGAGGACAATGACCTAGGTTCAGTATCCAAGGAAGCAGGAATCAGGGAAGCTAAATGACTTGCTCAAGGCCACACAGCTGGCAAGTCCCAGAGGGACAACTGAGTCTTCTACTCCTGGACTTTTCCACTATGTTAAAAACTGACTGCCATCTTCTCTACCCTTACGTCTAGGAAACTCAACAATATGAGAAGATACTTCCTCCAAACCAGAAGCCATGGGTGTAAAAATGACATAACTAGGCCTTAGCGAGGCTTCAAACGAATTTATCAAACTTGTCTCAAAGAATTCTACAAGGATAATTATTACTACAGAATCGAATTCTTGACATATGTTTTATGAAGTTGCTACCTACCATGTGAGGGAAAAAAATTATGTAACAGTAAACTGAGATTACTTGGAGTAGCAAAACCACTTCTCTTTTGTGGGCTAGACTCTGGTTATGTACATTAGTCATGAAAAATACATTTTGCTCTTTCTGCACACTCTGTGTTTACAAAGGAAGCAATGAGTATGCAAACGACACACTGCTCACTGAGGTGCTTTAAAGGCAAAGTTAGAGAAATGCCAAGGGAAAAGAGTGCTTAGGCTGATAATCAAAAGTTTTTAAACCTGTTGCTCCTAACATGACCTGTTTTTGTACTCTGATTATAGTTTATTATGTGCTAGCATAACTCTATCCCATCTGCAACACAACACTGCTAGGGTACGTACCTGGACACCACTTGGCACAATGGGGATCTTACTGTAAAATTATTATTATTACTAAGATGAATTAAATAGTATACTTTTGAGCCTATCAAGGACATTTTTCAAGTGACTCATGAAAAACTTACCCTCCTCTGCTGTGCTGTTGACTGTGGGTGGAGATCTTATAAGGAAGGGCTCGCTCACCCAGGTTTTCCAAGTTCCTCACTATCGCCCCTCTGTCCATCAAGGCTTCTATTGTACGTTTCAAAGCAGCAGCAGTCTCTGGCTGTTTTTGTTTTCATTTTTAAAAAGAAGAAAAAGCATATCAGAATCAAAAAAGGAACCAGAATGATTATGTCTGCTCAGTTCTAATCAGAACAGCTCTATTGGTAGGGATCTTTGGATGAAAGCAACAGAAACTGTCATTGGCTAACACAAAATTTAAAGAGAGAGAGAGAGAGACATTTATTGTAAGGATATGAGATAGCTCACAGATACGAAGGAAACTCTGAAGACCCAGGCCTCAGAGAGTTCAGGGACCAGAGCAGCTCCAGGGATCTAAGAGGCAGGAACCAACGAGTGGCTTCTTCAGACCACCTTGGCCAAGATAAATCAGCACCAATCTTGTCAGTCCTTGTATCCCAAGACTCAAAATCCAAATTCCAGGGGGAGGGCATCCTCTTGACAGGACATTTTGATTGACCAGCCCACCAAAACCACAGCCAGTGAGAAAAGGTGTTGTCTCCCAAAAAAGATTTGGGAGGTTATAACCAAAAGGGGAAAAGGATGATTAAGACCCAATCTCTGCTCTCATGGAGCTTACAATCTAATAAAGGGACTAACCCCAAAAACCTATGTAAGAAGACCAGGAGGAGAACACAGGAAGTGACACAGGGACCAGAGAGCTCATCAAAGAGAAAGCACATTCAACTGGGTGAAGCGTTTCCTTCAGGAAAACTTATTTGAGAGGAATCCTGAAAAAATGATAATGGAAGGTGCAAAGAATGAAGGACCCAGGCACATAGCAAAGGAGTAAAGGTAAGAAAGTGGGAGCACACTGATGGAACATTCGGAGTTCCATGGGATGTCATGCAGGATAAGGGGTAAGAACACAAATTGGATACAAGTATATAAATAATACATACCTGTTAAAAAAACAAAATTCAAACAGTACAAAAATCCCATCTTCCAGAGATAAAAGAATTTATACATTTTAGTGAATTTCTTTCCAGATATCTTTCTATGCATATGTAAACACAATACATTTTTTTGGAAGAAAAGATACAGCTAATGTAATAGGGAGACTGAGGCAGAGATGTGGCAGACAAAAGGCACCAAAAAACGGTGGTTGGGAGAATGGTATTGTTGCTAACAGCTAACAGGAAATCTGGAACAGCTGGTTGAGGATAGTAAAAGAAGAATTTGGTTTAGGACATGCTGAGTCTGAATACCCACAGCTTCTCTAGGCTGACCTCACAAGATGTAACCTTAAGCTCAAAACAACAGGGCGGGTTAGAATTACACATTTTGAAGTCATCTACAGAGACGGGCTATCCAAAGCCCCAGGAGTAGGTGAGATCACTGAGGGAGGTGGTAGGGTGGCAAGAAAGACCAACAACAGAGCCTTGGGGAGCACAAACATGTGGGGCAGACAAAGGAACTCACAGTCAGAGAAGCAAATAGAAAAGGTAAAGCCGAACAGCACAAGGAAAAGCAGGCCTGTCTTGTCACAGAAGCTAAGGAAAGAGGCAGACTCCAGAATGACAGGGTAAAGGACAGAGATGAAGAAAGTCATGGTATGGTGCTGCATGGTCACTTAGCAAGACGTGGTGAGAAGATACACTGCCAAAGTTTCCATGGTAGAGGTGTAACAGCAATAAAGAATCCAGAATTCATCTCTTGCAAGTAAAACTAAGTATTTCATGTATTTCAAAAATACATATACAAGCAAAAATGTTTGTGTTTGAAACATCTTGTATAGGAAAGAAAAAATGCCAGAGCATGAGAGGCAAACAAGACTGAGCCAAGTGTTCTGAGACACAGAAAACATGAGCAAATTAGTAGTTAAAAGGGAATTAACTAGTTAAGAGGATAAAATATAATATGTTTCAAATAATAATGGCAGCTATGATTTATTGTATAATTGCTATATGGACCACATTGGTCTAGTTTTGCTGTTACATATTTTATCTTCACCACCCAAAAGTGCAAAGGTTTACAGATTTGGAAATTGGGCCTCTGACAGATACCATGACTTGGTGATTATATGTCAGTCAGTGGAAGAGCCTGACTCAAGGAAGAGCAGTTGAAGGGAAGGGAAAGACAAGAAGACACCTTGGCGAGAAAAAGGGGCACTTTTCCTCAAAGACGGAAGTGAAGGGATGTAGGCAAAGAGCTCTGGAAGGGCAGGAGAGAACTTAAGAAAAAGCCACCTTCCAGTGGCTCATTCTGGATCAAATGAAAACTGCAGAATAATTTAAATGTGTATTTCAGTAACCAAAATCCACCATTCCTGTAAATTATTTTTCTGATGAATACTGCTAAAATGCTATAAATACATGAAGTATTAGTTTAAGGCTTAGAAATAACAATTTTACTTTCATTTCATATTGTAGCCCACTAGGGACTTTAAAAATTCCTCCTGGAATTGTTTTTTTAATATATTTAACCAACCTTATAATAAAACAAATTTCCTGAAAACAAGATAGGGGCCAAAATCTCTTCCTATTAATACTAACTAGGTTAAAAAGACTATGGCAATCTCCTTGTGATTGCATACAAACATTTTTATAGAGTTCTAATCAACATGGAGACTAAATTCTTATCTCGTTTCATAACTTCACAGTCATTTCCATATTCTTGAAGAAACCTCATTACTAACAGCAAGGTAATATTTCATTTCATTAAAAATGCCATTTATTGACCTGCTATTGTATCAATTAACTTATGATAAGGTGGATGAAGTCTATCCAAATAAAGAATAGGTAAGGTTTAAAAAAAATAAAAATTTTTGATTAATTACCATATCCTCTGATTAGATACCCAAATCATAAATATTAAATTCAGTTTTGCCCAATTAAAAAGGAATGTGTCTCAATAACTTGTCCTGTTTAAATTCCAACTGAAGTGTTTACAGTACGAAACATGGAGCATCCTCCTCTGAAGTAAGAGGCTTCTAAAATAAAAATTTTCTTCTGTCCAAAAAAGGGGAAAGCTACCTAACTAGAATGTAACTCTTTGAAAATATCAAAACCCATTTTGTTTAACTCTGGCATGTCAAGGTCAAATTGTAGACTACTTGAATGCCTACATTCACGTCACTGTAATTTCACAAAACCCAAAAGTTTTAAAAAAATGAAGGAGTGGCAAAAATATTGGTTTCTTAGGGAAGTTCAACCTGACCCATATACCTTATGTCATCACTGTAAGTCAGAGGTCACACCAAAGCAGGGCCCCTGGGCTAAATCTGGCTCAATATTTGTTTTTGCAAATAAAGGTTTATTCAAACACAGCCAATTCATGCACTTACATTGTGTCTGTGGCTGCTTTTCTGAAGGCAGATCTGTACTTACAGCAGAAACTGTATGGCCAAGAAACTCCAAACTATTTATTATGTGGTCAACCTCTCTTCAGTATTGTAATAGGTTGAGGGAAGGTGGCAAGGCCATTACCCACAAACCTTAAAATGTGCCACAAATAAAACCATGAGCCTGGGCCACTGAGATACAGTGAATCCTCCACAGAATGGGTCATCAGGCAGACACACAGGGCACCAACCTACTGAACAACATCAACTTGGCTGTTCAAGTCATTTTAGGATTCAAAGTGATTCTACAAATTCACCATTCCATCCACCAACCTCCTAATCTCCTAATCAACCCAGGCTGCCAACTTCAACCTTCCATTTGATGAAACCTATAGAGCTATTAAAATTCTTGGGCTTAAAAAAAATTAAAAATGCTCTGCTCAATCCAGCAAAATGTTTAATGTTCAATTTTTAAAAACATATGGTCTACAGGAAGCAAATTATCTTGCTGCTGTAATTCTCATTTACAAAGTCTCAGCACCATTATTTTCTAACTATTCTAAGATGCTGTGTGTACTTCTTACGGGCTCTTCCCATCCTACCTGAAAGCAGTTCCCTAAGACTTTCCTTTGATTGACCACCAATGAAACACAACTTTGTCAAGGCACAGACTGGGTGGTGCTGAAAACATTCACTTGAAAAAAGTGAAAAAAACAGTGGATGAATATGAATGGGAACTAGGAAACCTGGATTCCAGTCTCAGCTTGTTCACTAATGACTTAGACAACCCTGGATAAATTGTTACAAATGATCTTTAAACTTGTGCCTTAAATTTCCTCATGTGCTAAATTAGTGGTTCTCAACAAATTTTCTCTAAGCTTCACACAAACAACATTCATATCGCAACTCTCAAAATCTGAAGGACCACACAAAGTTAGAAAAAGTGTTCCTCTCTTCTTTCTGTGTTCCCCATTATGATTGCCTCATCACATAAAAGTACCCCTGCCACCCTGGTGCTCTTCCTGTCATTCCCATCTCCTTCTACACACGATCTGTGGTAAGCTACAAATATTCTTTCACTAGCAAAATGCAAGGAGAGCAAGGACTCTATCTGGAACACAACTATATTTACAAAGTCTACCACAGTTTGTATCATGAAGCAGGCACAAGAAAGAGCTGTTAAATAAATTAATGTATCAATTGTACCTCCCTAAGGAAGGTCTCCTGCTTTCTTACTCCCATTTTTTCTCAAGAAACCCTAAGTTTCCTTCCTATCTTTAGGAAACTAAAGCCACTTTTCATTAACAATATAGCTAAGCTTTCACTGTAAGCTGTAACACTAAAGCAAAATTACAATACTGTTTTTCTCTTTCTTTCCTGTAGTGCCAAAATGCTATTGTTAATACCAGTATCGTAGTTTAAAAGAATCCAGAATTCATCTCTTGCAAGTAAAACTAAGTATTTCATGTAGTTCAAAAATACATATACAAACAAAAATGTTAAATTTACATTGTTCTAATTATTTGCTGATAAGATGAAGTACCAGCCAAAAAATTTACACTAAATTATCCTTTTAAAAAATTCACACTAGACAAAATTAAAACCAATTTTTGATATTATTATTATTAATAACTGAAAATACTGGTTTGGGCTACAAAAGACAACTTAGGGAAAACTCCATAGCTAATTTCAAATACTTGCAGGGCTACATGAAAAAAAGACAGTTATGTTTTATTTTGATTGGACCTTGGGGGTTAGCCTGGAATCAAAGGGTAAAAATTACAGAGAAACAAATGTACTGAGTAAACAAGATGTGCATGTATAAACAAGAACCCATTTCTGTAAATGACAGCAACAGGGAAGTGCAATGGGCTGCTTGTGAAGCACTGACTTCCCCATCCCCACAAGCGCCCAGAGGACGGCTGTTGGGTCTGTCTTTGCACTGGTGGGAGGATGGACTTGTTAACTTCTAAAGTTCTGACCAAGACGAAATTCCAGTACTATTCTGGTACCACTCATCATTCAGAAGGACATCCTGAAGTGAAGCTAGCTTTTCAAAAAAATGACACCCGCAATGGTGATGAGGAATATACAGATTACTAATAAAGTTTGGTGATGTTGCCTGGATACATACAAAGAAGGCACCAGATGTTTCACCCACTATTGCTTTTACACCGATCTCTGAGAGGTCCTGGGAAACCAGGCTCCTTAGATAACCATATTTTGAAAACTGCAGTTCTAGAGATTCTAATAGGGCAAGTTTCTAAAATGAAGATGAGAGCAAACACTGAGAAAAAAAAAAAAAAGAACATCTTTATCTGCCCCCAAATAAAATCCACATTCAGTAAGGTTATTTAAGCTAAGAACTCATGGAAGTACTATAAACACCACCATTGGTCAATGACCAGTGTTTAATCTAATTATGAAACATTTTCACACCAGAAGAGAAGTTGAGCTTGTCAACAAGATCATCTTGAAAATTAGGCTCTCTGGCAAAGAGAGTTTGAGCTAGCAGCCCTCCAGTATATTCAGCTATCAGTACAACACTCTCACAGTACACCAGGCAATAAAAATCACACAGTATCCACTACATTAAATGGCATATAGCATCTGGCTACACCTTGCCTTTCTTACTTTATAAAGAACTATGAATTCCTAGGAGTAAGTAGGATTTAGGAAAGGCAGAGCCAGGTCAGAAAAATGTAAAAACCTGTAAAAAAGTAAATGTAAAAAGCCTCTCCCATTCTTTGATGCATCTTAATATTGAGGTTCACCTTCTTTAAAAAATTTCCCTGAAATCTACATTTTCAAATAAAGTGAATGTCCTGGAAATTCTGCAGAGATTCGTACAGCAATTTGAAAAAGAAAATCTGTCAGAAGCTTCTCAATGGCAGGACAGGTTTCAAGGGATGTTCTGTCCCTAGCAGACCCTGGAAGAACAGAATGGACAACCATCTACCTCAAAATGTGTGAAGTGTCAGCCCTGCCTAATGACATCTGCAAAAAAGCCCAATTCTGAAAACAGTTCCACGGGAACTGTTCTATCAAATATTTTTTGACTTGAGAGAATTTATTTGGCCCCACAACTTTTTGAATCAAGAATTGCAGTCTTTCAGGTAATTAAGGATTAAAAATTATTAAGTACAGAAGCTATTTTAAAAAGTAGAATAAAATTCAGTAAGGGCAAGTCTAGATATACACATGTATGTTGGAGCATGACTACATTTCTATACAGACTATTCACACTGTATAACTTACAGGTAAGTGACTAGAAAAGTAACTTTTATAGGCTTTTTTGAAAGGTCAAAGGCAGGAAATGCACTGGGAACTTAACTGCTCTACTACTTTGCCCATGAATCATATTTCATAGACCATTTATAACAAATCTGGAATAACAACTGAACAAAAATTTAACAGACTTAACAAAGTAGGGGACAAGATAGAAGAACAGAAGTGAACAAATATATGTAAAGTATACTAGGAAAGTAACAAATACTGTAATGCAGTGAAAAACTTCATTTTATAAGCTATTGCAAAAACAAAAATATCTCTAAATTTTAAAATGTTAATGAATACTACAGATTCACAGCTCAGACATACCAAGTGCTCAATTAACTGTTAAAGCTACAGAGGCCTAAGAGTTGCTAAAGTGTGTATTAAGTAAAAAGCACTTGTAAGTATGATATTTAATTTACACAATCATCTTTACAAGAAACAATTATGAAGCAGGACACCTATAAATCTTCATTGGAGTATGATTTTAGAATAGTTTTAATGGCACAAGCCAATTGTTAAAAAGAAGAGGTACATACATCCTGACATCTGGAAACAGCAAACTGAATCATTCCTATGGGCATATGAAGTTCTGTGGGTATCTGAAACATAGATTGAACCTTATGAAACTGCCTTTGGGGGGAACACAAACAGTTAAAATATTGACCATTTCTTAAGGCTTTAACCTAACATTTATCTGGAAACCTTCCTCTCAAGACAAGTATTTCCAAGTAAATTCACCTAACAAAGGGTAGCTACCAGGATGTGAAACACAAGTCCCTGTCCTTTAAAAGTCTGTTATATGAAGACAGGACACATGTTAAGTTTGTAAGTTTATTAGTGTAAACTAAGAACAGGAAGGTTGAAACACAGGCAAGATTGAAGCCAAAAGCCAACTGTGTGAAAGGAACTCAAAGAGAGCAACTACTTCGGACTGGTCAGTTAGAGAGGGCAGATTTCAGCCAGAACCTGACGGCTGAGCACCTCTTCAAGAGGTGGGAAGAGGGTCAGGGAGTGTGCTCTCAGAGCAGGTCTGCACTAAAAGTAGGACAGAAGGGCGGGAAGAAGATTCTGATGGAATTTATAGTTGAAGTAGAATCAATGTGAGCACTGTGTTTGGTATAGGTAGAAACCATAGCTTTTTTCCACTCAAGGAAAAATGTAAACTTTCTGGAGGGCAGTCTGGCAATATATGTTAGTTAAAAATGTATATGCTTCAATCCCACAGACACTTCTAGAATTTACTCTTAAGAAAACCATCATACCCATCCACAAGGAGTTAGCTATTAAAAATACCATAAAATTAGTATAGTGAATAAAGGAAACACAGTTGTCCATTATCAGGAAACTAGTATAATAAATTATTTTCACTGAACAAGTACTATGCAGCCATTTAAAAACAAGATGTTGATTCTCATGAAGATACTTTAATAAAATAAAAAAACAGGATATAGAGTCAATCCACATTTTTTTAAAAGAAAAATGTATGTATGTACACAAATGGAAAAAATGTCTAGATGAATATATAGCAAGATACTAATATTCTCTAGGTAGTAAGATAAGAGGAATATTCTGTTTTCTTATTTTAACACTTGGCTCTACTGTCTGATTTCTTTTATAATGAACAACAAAAAGGTATTTTAGAAACAAACTTCTTTTGGGGCATATTCAGTTCTGTTTTAAGAAGAATTTGTTCCCCTGAGTCTATGCCAATTGCTGTCTTTCTATAGATGTCATAAGTTGTGAATTCTACGTTAAAGTCCTGAATCTATGCATCAAATTTAGAACTCATTCACTGACTCCACATCCACATAGGGTTTTAATGATGTAATACTCAGAGAGGTATAGGTGGACAGAGTTCAGTGATTACTGAAAGAGCTTTGCAAGCTGCACTCCAGCATCATGAGCTGTTAACACCTGCTGCCCCATTTCTGTCAGAGAAAAAACTGGAATTTAAAAGTCAAGAGCCCAGAGATCACTGGTCCTAGAATCAAAGTAGACCAAAGAGATATGATGGGACAAGGCCAAATCTGGCCCCAAGAACACAGAGGGCAATGAAATCAAATCATGGTGATGAGAAAAGTAAAAGGAACGTGGCCGTTCTATTGCCATGTGACCAGGATTGAGATTCTTGAGACCTAGGAAATCTAACATGAAAATGGACTCTTTCAGGTGTGTGACTTAAATAAAAAGAACCCAGGGAAGGATGGAAAAAAAAATTCAGAAGAGCAAGAGTCCAAAGACTGCTGAGTTCAGCACATATTAAAGCAATACCAAAATGCAAATAATAAAGCAGAGAGTCATAGTTCATAACATGGCTGAATTTGTAAATGTAAAGGCAACAGAATACCCGGTGAAGTAATTTCAGTTGCAAGGTAGACAGAATGCCTTTAAATCATAAATAGGACTACCTTAAATGCAGTGGGCATCCAAGGGGCCCCTAGTCATGATTACAAGAAATTCAATTTTGTATGAATTTACTAGCTGTTAACTACTTATGTACCTAGATTAATAGAAAATCTGTGTAGTTAACCATAATGCAGTTTTGTTCCTTAATCAATCCATTTGTTTCCAAGATCTCAAGTCAGAGTATCAAGAGTATCAACCAGATGTCATCTAAGGACAAATTTGGGGGCTCATTTGCATATAATCAATCATTCATGATTTGGGTAAATCAAAGGAAGAAGGCAGAAACACCAAGGCATCCCTCTAGAGCACACTGGAAGTATCTGGGGAGCTTTAATATTGAGTTCCTGTCTCACCCTCAGATATTTGAATTCAACTGGCCAGAGGATTCAAACATCCTGGGCAGTAGGATTTCTCAAAGCTCCCCAGGTTCAGACAAAGGTGAGAATATTTTCCTAGCAAGTTGGCTGGCTTCTCATTAGCCCAAAGGTGAATGATTCTGGCTGAACTTCAGTTTATAAAGGATTTTCAGCAATGATCTCCTACAACTCTATAAGGGAATATAAAAAGCTCCACTTTTCTCATAGTAATGAAGCCCTCCCTGGATGAGAAATGGAGACATAATGTCTTGTCTGAGGGTTTCAGCTCTGGGCAAGTTCACTATGGATTCAGTGAGACAGAGAAATGACAACTGAAGTTCTTAGGGTAAAAGGATTTATACTTGGCTTTCTTTATTCTCAGGGTGGCAGGTCAAGCACTAGGATCACATTTGCATCCAGCAGTCTGCAGGTCCATAATCTATCTTCGTCTCTGCCTCCACCCAGAGCATTGGTCAGAGCTCTTTACATAGTGTCTCAGTCAGTAAGAGCTCACTGCCTATGGGTGTGGAAGAATTAGCTAGCAGTAGGCCAATTACATCAAGTAGTTTAGGGTCAGGTAAGGATCCTAGCCATTGGAACTTCCCTTTCCCCTATAGATGATAATCCCAATAGGTGACTACTACTGGTTAATATTACTTCAACAGTTAGAAACAATGCCAAAATTAACATACCCATACTTGCTATTTTGAGGACATCTCAAATAGGAAAAATATCAGTTGACTGGATTAAGAGAAATTTTCAAATTTCTTTTTCTGGGATATTTCCATTTCCACTCTCCCCTCCTCCCTCCAGATGCATTTACAGATGAATAAAAGAAGATGGGAAACAGGGAGATTGGCAAGAGTTCTGGTTACTATGGCAGCAAGTAAATGAAATGGCAAAGCTCATGAAACTGATATTGAGTACGAATCAGGTAGACATCAAACTACCTGTCTTATTGATTGCTCTTCTTCATGTACAATTCAGTTTCCTGCCTTCACCTTATTGTACAACCTGTTTAGAGAGAAGGGGGACAGCTCTGAAATGACACGGTGACCAGAGGAGGTGAGAATCAGCAAAGGATTTTGCCAGTAAACACAACAGCATTAAAAGAAAATCCTGTTAGATCTTGTAAAGATAGCCTAGGCTATCTTCCAAACACCAGTGTACAGATTTAGGAAAAATATCAGTTGACTGGATTAAGAGAAATTTTTAAAAATATGCATTTGATAGAAACTTGGGCTCTGGCAAGAAAGTAAGATTTGCACATCTTACTGAAAGATAAAAAGTGTGCCAACCAACCAGGGCACTGCAGTGGTGCCTAATTCAAGCAATGGGAAGAAGGCACTTAAGGGACTGCACTGCTCTGAAGAGCAGGGAGGAGAAAGGATGTGAGTACAGAGGAATTAAAGGAACAAATCCATCCTTCAAGGTTCAGCTACCTCCTAGCAGTGTGCCTTTCCTCTGTAATCCCATGTGTATCCTTCTCATTCCACATACATCTTGTCAGTGTAATTTCATAGGAGTACACCCTCTTCCCTAAGCCTCTTTTAAGGTTGTGTCTAACTCATCTTTACTGGATGCTGTAGACGCAAAGAACCTGGTATATAAGACATGCTCAATAAATGTTTGATGAAGACATTAAGTAAAAGAATAAATGAAAAATCAGAGATGAAAGCTGCTAATTGTACTTAATTCAACTAGAAAGAAAAAATTAAATCAACTCATAAAATTTAAGAAATACAATCTTCATTGCAAAGAATAAAGCAGCACCACTTTATTTCTGAAAAGTAGAGATACAGTCAAGCTAAAGCACATTCTCTCATCAAAAACAGAAATGCACAATCAATGAACTAGAAATAAAAAGGTAAAAGATGGGAATAAAAACAAAGATAAAAGACTCCATTCCAAAACTACTAGAACTAATATCTGAATTCAGCAAAGTTGCAGGATACAAAATTAATACACAGAAATCTGAGGCTTTCCTATACACTAATGATGAACTAACAGAAAGAGAAATCAGGAAAACAATTCCATTCACAATTGCATCAAAAAGAATAAAATACCTAGGAATAAACCCAACTAAGGAAGTGAAAGACCTATACCCTGAAAACTACAAGACACTCTTAAGAGAGATTAAAGAGGACACTAACAAACGGAAACTCATCCCATGCTCTTGGCTAGGAAGAATTAATATTGTCAAAATGGCCATCCTGCCTAAAGCAATATACAGATTCAATGCAATGCCTATCAAAATACCAACAACATCCGTCAACAAACTGAAACAAATAGTTTTAAAATTCATATGGAACCACCAAAGACCCCAAATAGCCAAAGCAATCCTGAGAAGGAAGAATAAAGCAGGGGGTATCTCGCTTCCCAACTTAAAGCTCTACTACAAAGCCACAGTAATCAAGAAAATTTGGTACTGGCACAAGAACAGACCCACAGACCAGTGGAACAGAATAGAGTCCATGATACTAACCCAAACATATACAGTCACAATTAATACATGATAAAGGAGCCATGGACATGCAATGGGGAAATGACAGTCTCAAACAACTGGTGTTGGCAAAACTGGACAGCTACATGTAAGAGAATGAAACTGGATCACTGTCTAACCCCATACACAAAAGTAAATTCAAAGTGGATCAAAGACCTGAATGTAAGCCATGAAACCATAAAACTCTTTGAAAAAACATAGGCAAAAATCTCTTGGACATAAACATGAGCAACTTCTTCATGAACATATCTTCCCAGGCAAGGGAAACAAAAGCGAAAATGAACAACTGGGACTACATCAAGCTGAAAAGCTTCTGTACAGCAAAGGACACCACCAATAGAATAAAAAGGCATCCTACAGTATGGGAGAATATATTCATAAATGACAGATCTGATAAAGGTTGACATCCAAAATATATAAACAGCTCATGCACCTCATCAAACAAAAAGCAAATAATCCAATCAAAAAATGGTCAGAGGAACTGAACAGACAGTTCTCCAAAGAAGAAATTCAGATGGCCAACAGACATATGAAAAGATGCTCCACATCACTAGTCATCAGAGAAATGTGAATTAAAACCACAATGAGATATCACCTCACACCAGTAAGGATCGCCACCATCCAAAAGACAAACAACAACAAATGTTGGCAAGGATGTGGAGAAAGGGGAACCCTCCTAACACTGCTGGTGGGAATGTAAATTAGTTCAACCATTGTGCAAAGTAGTAAGGAGATTCCTCAAAAAACTCAAAATAGAAATACCATTTGACCCAGGAATTCCACTCCTAGGAATTTACCCTAAGAATGCAGCAGCCCAGTTTCAAAAAGACATATGCACCCCTATGTTTAACGCAGCACTATTTACAATAGCCAAGAAATGAAAGCAACCTAAGTGTCCATCAGTAGATGAATGGATAAAGAAGATGTGGTACATATACACAATGGAATATTATTCAGCCACAAGAAGAAAACAAACCCTACCATTTGCAACAGCATGGATGGAGCTAGAGGGTATTATGCTCAGTGAAATAAGCCAGGCAGAGAAAGACAAGTACCAAATGATTTCACTCATCTGTGGAGCATAAGAACAAAGAAAAAACTGAAGGAGCAAAACATCAGCAGACTCACAGAACCCAAGAATGGACTAATAGTTACCAAAGGGAAAGGGAAAGGGACCGGGGAGGATGGGTGGGAAGGGAGGGATAAGGTAGGGGAAAAAAAAGGGGGGCATTATGATTAGCATGCATAATGTGGGGGTGGGGGGCACGGGGAAGGCTGTACAGCATGGAAAGGACAGGTAGTGATTCTACAGCATCTTACTACCCTGATGGACAGTGACTGCAATGGGGTATGTGGGGGGAACATGGTGATGGGAGGAGTCTAGTAAACTTAATGTTCCTCATGTAATTGTAGATTAATGATACAAAAAAACAAAAAACAAAGATAAAGTTGTAGACTCATAACTTCTCAAGATTCTTGACCTCAACCTTCTAATTCTTGGGGTGTAACTAAAACATTGATGGACATTCTATTCCTAGAGTAAGCAGGGACTATTACAGCAAAACCCAGACTCTGAAATACTACAAAAACTTCAGGTAACTGAGTCAGCAAGTCACACTGTCTGTACATACTGCCTATGCAGACAATAGGATTTTATAGAAAATCTGTCATAGGGTATGACAAAAGAAATTTCAAATTAGAATTGTAAGGAAAGTAAAACCAAGGGAATGGTAGTTGTCATTTTGTTGTCTGATCCTCATTCCTAGAGTCCAGCATCAGCAGAATCTACCCTGTACTACTGTACCTGGGGGTAACGTATTCAATATGGAGGCCACATATGAAAATGGACATCAATTGCCTCAAAGTTATCCAGAGAAACACAAAAGACAGAGAAGATAAAGGATCTGAAATCCATGACCTGTGCTACACACTTGAGAATGGAGAAAATTAAACCCGATTTTGAGACTTAAGTGTATACTTATCTTGACTATTTATCTTCAAATACTCAAAGGGAAGAAAAGATAACACTTCAGAGTCAGAACTCAAGTACTGAATTAAAGTCAGAGGCAGACTTGAGGTAAGAAAACCTTTTAAAAGCAGACTTTCTAAAGTGAAACGAACAGAATTCCAGGAAGGGGGACTTGTGTAAAGTTCTAGTTCTTGTGGGTTGTGGTTACATAGATGTGCACTTCACAATTACAGTTCATTCTCATTATTTGTAGAATCCATATATGCCAGTTTACTTACTGTTAAAATTTGTTTGTAGCCTCAAAATAACATGCCCACAACTTCTCCAGTTATTTGCAGACTTACGCATGCAGAGACTGGTAGAAAATTTGAGTCACCCGATTCACACATTCTCAGCTGAGGTCCAACAACACAAGGCTTTGCCTTATTTCAGCTCTCCCACTACAAACAAGTGTCCTTTTTGTGGTCTATGTATGCAGTGCCATATTTTTCTCATTTTTCTTTTTGGTGATGCTATTTAAAATGACCCCCAAGCATAATTAAGTGCTGTCTAGAGTTCCTAAGCACAAAAGACTGTGATGTCCCTTATGGAGAAAATTTGTGTATTAGATAAGCTTGTTCAGGCATGAGTTAGGTGCTACTGGCCTTGAGCTCCATGTTTATGAATCAATATATGCATATATATATATATATATATATATATATATATATATATATATAAAATATGGTATCTTTAAACAGAAAGGCATATAAAACAGGTTATGTACTGATCAGTTGATAAATATGTGGTATTTATCAGCCAGATACATCAGCCAGCTCACAGGAACCTACACGTTTTTCCCCAAGGGGCAATGACACAGTAATCACTAATTCAGTGTTAAGAGGAAACTTTATACGATGTAACTACCACAAATAACAATAACCAACCATATTCACTACATAGTACATCTGTTCATGTTTCATAGACTGAGTATGTTATATTCCACCATGAAAACATTTTGATAGGTAAGATTCATGCATTGTACAGAAGAATCAAACATACAGTATCTAAGCCCCCTTCAAAATGTAAGCTATTGTATTTAGAGAGATAAGCAGAATTTTTAAACTCCAACTGTGCTTCTGGCCATCAACATGTTCTTTTGGGAAGGGAAGAGATGGGAAAAAGGCTCTTAAATTTCAACCTTCAAATGTTAAGTGAAGAATGGATACCAGGGCTTCCCAGCAAAGTTGGAGACTTCAACATAAGCATCTAATTATGCTCCCTCCTGAAAACCTAATGGAACTACTGTAAAAGGATTTTTTTTTTTTGAAGATACAACTCTGCAAGAATGAGGGAGAAAACAGGGGAAAACAGCAATACAATTTTGAAAGAGAGAAAGTACATGGAAAAAGCAGCAAAGGGGAAAACTAAGAGTCAATCACATCTACCCTGCAGAATTCCTCAGAAGATCTGTGAACTGGCAACACAGGATACACCTCTGAAAGTGACAGTGAAGTGGGAAACTAAAATAAAGTTGGTTGAAATTTTACATAGCTAGGTCCCTAAATGCATGTTTTGAGGTTCATTCTTTAGAGTGGCTAAAACAAGGGACGTCTCTGGACTAGAAGACACAGTCACATCTGTAGGTGGGGTTATCATACCAAAAAGGGATTAAGAGAAAAAATGCATACTGAATGCTGAGACCCCTGTGCTCTTTCCCCACTAAGCTCCCAGACTAACCGTCCCACAAGGCTTTCTATCCTTCAGTCAAAACTCTTATCTTCTTTGAATAATCTGACCTGTTCAAAAGATCCTACAGGAGCCACCCTACAAACGTGATCCTGACTGGGGCAGGGAAAGTACAAAAATGAACCTGGAACACCTTGCTGTGCCAGAAAGGAAATACTCAAAAAAGGAAAATATGTCACAAAGGACACAGATACTAGCTGGAAAGGGGTCCCAGCAGCTAAATCTGGAAATATTTGAGCAAAATAATGATAGTAGTGGATAGTAAATAACTGTATTAAATGAAGTAATTCATGAGTTCACACCGATCAATAAATGAGGAAAAGGAGGAGCTCTTCATTTCAGTATTTAAAAAAAAAATTTTTAATTACAGCCAGGCTCCAAGGGCTGGACATGAAGCTGAGAAGATCATGCACATACTCAGAGCACTTTTAGTCTACTGTATCAAATATAAGCAAACCACCAACAATCAACACACATTTGAGAAAAGCCTGTAACATGAAGAGACCAACAAAAGAAAAAATTGGAGGAAAAAACAATGCAGGAGGAAAAAACTTCATTACCTCTAGGGATAAGAAGATAGGACATTCATGAAACAAGACTACAAAAAAAGACTCAGGGAACAAAGGAGCACTTAAAAATTAAATATCTGATAGAAATTTTAAAAAGCAAATTATTTTTCAACAAAAGGGTTGGAAGATACAGTTTAGAAACACCCCTAGGAAGAGCCAAAAGACAAAGAAAATTAAGAAAATTAAAGAACAAAAGACTGCATGAAACTAACTGGCCCAGTCCGTTAAGGCCCAAGAGCTGAATAAAAGGGGTTCCCAAAAGGGGAAAACAGAGGAGAATCATTATTCCAGAACTTAAGGACCCTGGGTGCGAAACTGAGAGCCCACTGAGGGCCAGCACAATGGAAGGAAAACTTTCCATCAAAGCACATGAAATTTAAGAACACAGGGGCTTAAAAAAGTAAAAAATAGTAATAGTCTTATGCTTACAAATTTCTGAAGGAAAATACTTTCCAATCTAGAATTCTATACTCAGCCAAACTTTCAAACAAATGTGAATAAAGACATCTATAGACGTGCAAAAACATTAATGTTAAGGAATGTAGGACTGAAAAAAAAGGAATAAATTTGTCAGTGATATCAGCAGATTTCTTGCAGTGGGAGGAGAAAAATTCAAACATAATGATGGGGGAAAGCTAAAAAGAAACCTGTGGTGCTGGTTTAGAAGTGGAGGCATCAGTAGATATGTATATGAATTTCCTAACAAGCACTCCCAAACCTTGGTTTCTAAATACCATTGCCTACTAAATGCTGATGCTGACTGGGCAGGGAAAGTACAAGATGAACCTAGAACACCTTGTTGTGCCAGAAAATAAGGAAATACTCAAAAAATGAAAATGTGTCACAAAGGACACAGATACTAGCTGGAAGGGAGTCCCAGCAGCTAAATCTGGAAAAGTGAGCAAAATGATGATAATAATATATTATAACCCACCAAATGAAATAATTCATGAGTTCATGCTGATAAATAAGGAAAAGGGGGAGCTCTTCACTTCAGTATTTTTAAAAATTTAGAGATCAGTTTTGTACTATCATGATAATAACTCAGGCAAGAATTTCAGTGGATGCTAAAATGAAGGGTTCAGGTCTGATGAATTAAATAAGTTATTTACACAGTCTCTAATAATATCCCCACAAATTACCTATTACTAAAAGGAGAAACTGTAACTTGACAGTGGAGAAACCTGGTGGACACCACCTTAACCAAATTTCAAAGTTAATGTCAACAATAACAGGACGTCATCGTACGCCTCCCAATGTGAGGCTGAGGACATACTGCTATGTTGAATTCCTGCCAAAAACGCAGAGGGTGAATCTAATCAGGAAAACAGATAAACCCAAATCGAGGGCCATTCACAAAATGACTGGCCTTTAAACTTCAAAAATGTGAATACCATGAAATACACGAAAGACTGAGGAACCATTCCAGATTAAAGGAGACGGACAGAAAAGCTAATGCAGCAGACTGACTTCTGAACTTAAGAAGTTCCTATAAAAAGACATTATTAGAACAGCAATATTTAAATAAGGACTACACATTAAAATACTTTATCGCTATTACTTTTCAGATTTTAATAACTGTATCATGATTACAAGTGATCATACTTAATACAACCTTAAGCAAGAATTTAGGAGGTAGAGGGGAATGATGTCTGCAACTTAATGTTCACGAGGTTCAGAAAAGTGTGTACAATTATAGAGAATAATGGAGCAAATGTGGCAAAACATTAACTACTGGCCAACCTCAATGAAGATGACTTCTGATGCTATTCTTACAATCTTCCTGTAACTTGAAATTATTTCAAAATTCAAGGTGAAAAAACTTGCATTTTAATCACTTACTCAATGATTTATATATAGCTCAATTCTTAGGCAATACCTATGAGTCCATGTTTACTGAGGGAAAGAATAGCAATAACTGGTAGGGGGAACTCAATGGAACCATACATGAGCCAAAAGAGAGGGAACTGAGGCACAGCTTCTTCAACTGAGACATGGAACACAGTATATTTTTATGGGTACACATGTGGTCATACTGAAAATACTCAGTCAAAGAAATGTAAATTTTTCATTTTATTCAAAGTTGGTACAGAAGTGCTAACATTTCCATAAAATAATTACTTTACTTCAGTTACAGGACAAAATACCACAGAAAGGAATATACTTTGCAAGAAATGTAGTTCATCTTAAGTTTCCAAATACTTTGAAGGCTAATGCAGCAGCTGGCAAAGTAACACACAGGACACAAAGAACAGTGTATCTTACAAAGTCAGTAATGAAAACTGACAAGTCTTAAGCAGATTTGCTTCACTTTCTCATTTTTTAAACAGTAACTTTTAAAAACACATTATACCAAGATTATACATGTCTACAATTTAAAAAATCAGATTGTATACAGTAGGCTAGAATAGTTAGAATTGTCAATGTGTGGTTAACAATTCTAAATCTACAATTTCAACTGTATTCCTTTCAATATGGAGTAACCTGGTTTATACCAAATTCTACTCCCTACTTGCAACTAAAACATTATACAATGAGATGAATCAGATTAGTCAAACCTTAAAAAAAAAAAGCTGTGGACAATGAAGGGTACACTGGAAATCAGTTTACAATTCTTAAAACTCACCAGTAACTCAACAACTCCATTTATCATTACATTTGGTCTATAATGCATAACTGACAATATGATACATGTGCACAATACACACCCCCAGTACACAAACTGGTCTTTTACAGAAAATCTGAACAAAGCATAATAGGCAGGATACTGGGAAAAATATTTTTCAACGTAGACATCTTTTAAAAATGCATTAATACTTACATATCAAAATTACTAGATAAAAGCAGCAGTACTCTGCTGACATTTGGCTTAAAAATAAAATGAATGAAGCAATTTCACAGGATATTAGAAAAGGAATTGGTTTTCTTCTTGAAGAAGACTACTAACTTTTGCACAGCAACTAGTTTTGATATCCACCTTATCAAAAAAAAAAGAGAAAGAAAGAAAGAAAAGAACTGAGAAGTGTTAACATAGTTCATATATGATTGCCAATACAGGTCTGGGCAACAGAATGAAATGTGGAAGCAAAGAATGAATAAATCCCTGCTCTATTTCTGAACTCTGTTGGCAATCTATAAAAAACTAAGCAATATTGGTGGGGGAAAGCAGGGTAACAGATTCCATACCATCACCTGACACTAATGTAATAAGTCATTATTATTAAAAAAAATACAGCTTTTACATTTTAACAACCCCACAGAAAAGTCCATGAGCAAAGGGCTTGTTGATCTGTTTGCCACTCAAAAGTTAGAGATCTCAAAGTGAAATCAGAAAATTCTAATTATACATATTTACAGCGCTAGGACTACTTTCACCTAGACTAATTAAAGCAATTTTCCATGGAATTAAAAATTAAAGATATTCTGCCAAAGGAATCTTCAAAAGTATTAAGTTCTTACAAACTATTAAAATTTAAAAACAACATTTAAAGGTACAGAACACTTACTACATAGGACTAACAGGTTATAACTGCCTCGCCTTATCACTATGGCTAAGCCAAAGATGTTCCTCAAATCTCTCCTTTTTCCTGCATTTCTGGTACCCCATCTGCTTATTACTCCTAAGCCTGAGGTTTTACATCTAAATAATGCTGTAGGTACACACCTGGCTACTTTTTGCTGGAGGAGGCAATCTCTCCCTCCAAGTGTTCAGGTTAACTTTTCTTGAACACCAGCCTTTATTCTTCACTCAAGAGTTGACAAAGTCTTTCCCTAAGATAAATAAAAAAATGAGGAGATGGGAATAAAGGTAGTACTTCTCTCCCATTCTGCATTAATATCCTTTGACATATAGGCAAAATCCAAGACAAAAATATATTCATTCTTGACAAACAAGGTCTATTCAAGTGAAGAAAGTGAGGGGGTAAGACAAGGGCAATGCCAAATACATTATTTTCTACTTTTGCACATTCACAGATTTCATCTCATCTAGTCTTGAAGCAGGTAACAGGACAGGGAAAAGAATCGTTTAGACTCTTCACAAGTATTACAAAAAGCAAAGCTGTTCATTTGGCAGATCTGTCTCAGAATTAGTTTGATGCTCAGAACGCTTGGATCAAATTCTGCTCTATTAAAATGAAGTGCAGTCAGGCATACGAAAAAGTAAAGATGACCTCATCTCTTACATACAAAACTGCACAAAGATGAGAGTCAAGTATTATTTGCCCTGTTAAATGTGAAATGCTTCCATATTTTCAGGTACTTTTGTTGGAAGGTAAAATTTCCTAAGATTTAAGATAAAAAACCAAGTACTCCAATGGCTCTACAGCTTATGTTTGTCCAACTGTTCATTCACTAAAACCTTCCAAGTCTGTCCTTGTTTCCTTAGTTCCAGACTGAAGGACAGAGCTCACAGACCTCCTTTGCGCTAGTAAACACCAAATAAAACTGCATTCTTGACATGTGTATTCTCTCCCTACACCAAAGTAGAACAAACTTACTCAGATTCCATTGAATCACACATCATTTAGGACCCATAACTTAGATACCTCATTGTCTTGGGCTTTCAATACTGTGGACATCATCCTAACAACTCCCAAGACAAAACACCTGGTGGGTTTTATGACTGGCACTTGTGGGATAATGAGAATACTGATACTCTTGTGCTTTCTACATGTGGAAATACAGACATGTGTGAACATAATTTTGTGCTTTCTATGGACCTTTAAGCTTTTTCCCTATCATGGAATGTGAAACTCATGTTACCTATATGTTCTCAAATATGCCTATCAAACCTACACTGGAAAATGTTAAAATATACTCACAGAATTAATAAGTAATCTTATATTTTTTAATTAAGGATATAAAAGAAATACAGATGAATTAATATTTCATCTACATAAATTGGAGCTACCTGGTTTCCTTGAACCTAAATAAATACTGCATATAAAGTATGCAAATATAAATCTATTTTTTTATTTTCATTAGTTATAACAAAATTTAAAAAGAGGAATTGTAACAAGAATTTTCTATCTAGAAAGGGAAACATATTAACTAGCAGAGTCAATACTGGTAACCAGAAGGCACTAATCAAAACACATAAATTTCAGAAACTGACTGTATTATTAAATACCCTATATATTGGTCTTTGCCAATTTGGGATTTCAGTAATAGCAATGAGCTTAATTTCAATTTCCAACAATTATTAACAAGAAATTGAGTTATTAAGGAACATTCCACTTACAGAAGTTGAGACTACAATGATATACTGAAAACTTTTCTAGACTGGTTTGTCCAGAGGCAATAAAAAGAATGTAAACATTCCTTTATCCAGCAACTCTAGGTACAAAGTGAATTTACCAAGATACGTGTGTCTCCAATGAGGTTGTGGTTATCTACTGTCAACTTGTGCTGTTGCTGAAATCAATGAAATATGTTATTTCCCTCACTGATAGAGTTCACTGACTATAAACTGTCTTGAACTGGGGTGGGGTAAGAAGGGTTTGGTTGGGTGGGGGGCTTCATTATAATGGGCAATAATTACTGTATAGTGCTTTCCTGAGGGGAGCAAAACCACTGCTCCTACACTAAGGAGAATCAGAGACCACTGTGCTTTGTCTTGACTTACTCTCAGTTGCTTATTTATTCTAACATCCCTCTTTGAAGGTGATATGAGTTCAGGTAACCAAACCAAACTTAAAAGTTGTTAAGTAAAGTAAGGTTATTGGTTTAAGTCAACAGCCTCAGATTAAGTAAAGCACATGAGATTAGTAAGGATACAGATACATCGAATCTTTTTTATTTCTGAATAAAAGATTGTATGCCAATAGCTAATGCTGTTAGTTACCAGATAAATGGGGTGTTTAACTCAAAACAAAAAAACTAACTCCTATCTTTTATAAAGGACTTGAGATGGAAACAGAAACATACATTTTATCAATTCTCATAACATTCCTTTAAAGGCGAATCAGTAGGTTAAAGCCTTATTCCCAGCACTGGAGAAAGAAGTTTTTCTTTATAAATAAAAACATTTATATGACTATGTGAATAATGGTATGAGACTCAGTGCTGGCAAAGCCTATTAATTATTTTGAACCTTAGCTGAATTCTGTTCCAGGAGTCAGATGAATACCTAATCTTCCAAAAGAGCGGAGAACTGACGAAAAGCATACCAAATTAAGAGAAGTGTCCTTAGTGGAGGAAAAGGGATGTGCAGCTCTCAGTTAAGTCAACTGAGTCTAACCAAGTCTGATAATCAAAACATTACTTTTTATATAATCCAGCTTCACACCTGTCTAGTACAAAAGGGGTTTCTCTATATGCCACCTGACTAGTTCCAGCTTTTTACCCTAAATTACTGCAAAAACAAGGGTTTTTGGCATCAAAACAAACACCATTCCTCTCTGCATTGTCATGCCATCATTTCAAAGGGATTGGGATGAATTTTAACTATTGCTGCTTAATTCTTGAAAAATGTTTTGAGAATAAAATACTGAATTATTAGAACTTTTATTATTAGTGATCACAAAGTCTGAGAAAACCATTCTTGAGTACAGTTTAAGCTAACAGAAATTTAGTATATTTGAACAAAACTATATTTAATGAATCATTATTTGGATCCAAGTCTTCAAAACTGGGGCAAAGTTGCACTCTTGCACACGATGGCAGTAAGCCTGAAAGTGAATTAAGCTGACAAAAGATCAAAACAATAATTTGTTAAGTGTTGAAAGAAAGAATAGGTGAAAAATTAAAGAAATATGAGGGAGGTAGAAGAGAAAGACCAGTCTCTCTGAATGGTGGGTATGTACACATACAAATAGGAACATACCCTATTTGTAAAGTCTGCTCAGGCTAATGTCAAAATTGAAATGACTTAAGCAATTTAACACCTGGCTAATGAGAAACCTTATGAATACTGAAGCCTAAAAGCATTTTTTTTCTACCAAAGTACCACTATCAAACATCATTTTAACCTCAAATATGTTAATAAACTCATACTTCATAATATTTAACATCAAACCAGGTTTCACAGGCTGAATCTTATTCACTGGTACCTATTCTATATGGGGAGAGGTTTAAACTGGTAGTCAAGGTGCTTCAAGTTCTAGCATTCAATGAGTAAGTCTATGTCCTTTAAGCTAATGTTTGTTCTTTACCAACTTGTCAAGTCTCTATCATCCAGGTACTTACCAGCATCTCACTTAATAGTTTTTCTGACCTCTTAGGAAAATTTTGTCCTGGCAAGTCTCTGCAATCATGTAATTCAACAGGAATAGTCTTTATATGTCTCTCAACTGAAACCTGGGGAATGGTGAGATATCACTACTAGATACCCATGTGGTCCTTCCAGCCATCATATCACAGATGAAAATGATACAAGGAAGTAAAGTATAAGGGAAAGCAAGTAAGCTCAATACTGACAAGTGGGAACACTGACAGGTCTAACATTTAAATAGCTAATAAGATATAGCCAGCTAGGGTGATAAAGAATAAGACAAAGCCATAGGCTATATATTAAATGATAGTCAAAGAGAAGAGGGAAGAACCATAACCCAGTATTTGGGAAGAAAGGGACTGAGAAATATGAAGACTTAAAGACCAATCACCTTGGACAAAACTTTTCAGCCCTCCTACCCTACCCTTAGCCTCAGGTTAGGTAACTGAGTAAACAACCTTCCTAACTCAGTTCTTTAAACATGAAGTTTCACAGATAGATGGGGCCCTGCTAATTACCTGAGATATCATCCCTTAATACTAAGCTATGTGACCCTGGCCAGTCTCTTCATGAAAATGAGACCGTGGATCCTTTGAGCCAAGTGAAAAAGAAGCCTTGGTAGACCAGATCTGCTGAATTTAGGCCAAAGGACACAGTACCTATGCCATTGCTTGATCTTCTTTAAACTAAAGAAAAGTGTGATAACCTCACCAGGAAAGAATGGTTGGGGAAAAGACTGGCTCAGCTGTTTCAAAAGCCATTTCTACTATCTTGGGGTGGCAGGACAAAATATTCTTGGGAAATTAGAGGTCCTACAAAAGAGCCAATAGTCATTCCACATACCAGAGGAATAAGCTCTTCTCATCAGATCTTGAGACTAAGAATACTTGAGAGGACAAAACTCTTAAGAATTGGGGATACCATTAACAGAAGGTAAGACAGTATTTTTTCCCACCTTTGAAAGGACAGTGTCCTCACTTTATTTTGACCGTTAGCTGTTTTAGTCAGTATCACTCTTGGTCAATTCTGAGCCTTGGCTTGAGCCAATATAAAAATATATACATGTGAATAACAGAGATCAGCATCATTTAGGACCCATTTAGTGTAAAGTACAAACATTTTGCTAGCTTAAGACGAACCAAGTATCATTCCATGAACAATCATTCTAATGAAATACAGACTGAAGAACAGTCCTTGAAATGAAGTTGCAATCAGCAATTTACATACTTATTCAAGCACATTATCTATTACTGGGAAGCAATAAAAAGGGCAAGCTTCAGGGACTTCAGTCTAAATAAAGTGATGTTTATACGGGCAAGAATAAACAGTCCTAATGGATATGCTAATAGTCATTCCTTATTTACATACATTTGTACTCTAAACTTGACCTGATCTGTATACACACAAGTAGATACAAAATGATGTATTTTATGTATGGCGCACACTAAGACAACAGCAGAGAGAGGGTAGAGAGACCCTAATACTCTAAACTATTAGGACTCAACATTAAATAAAGGGAGGAGAAATCCACATAAACACCACCTAGTCATTTGTGCTGTAAATGGAAAGGGTAGGAAGGCTGCCCAACCAATACGTCAATCCTCACTGCTGACTTACACAGCAATGTGTTCAGAGTCAAAAAAAATCTTAATTTCTACAATTAAATGCCAATTTGAAAGATCTAAGATCCTATTATTTCCCTAAATGCCAAAAAGTTGTCTCAAAGGAAGAACAGTTCCTTTGAGAAAAGGACAACCATGAGTCCAGATTTGGACACTTGGTTTCTATTCTTCCAAGTGATTTTCTAACCTTGCACATGATACAGCCTCAACCTCCATACAAGAAGAGGATGGTCCCAATTTATTTGGCCCCTAGCTTATAAATCTTAAGAATGAAATTGAGAAACAAAAAATCTACAAGGCACTCTTAACTTTCAGAAATCATGCTATTCATACATGAATTATTTTTTTATCTACAGACCCAGTCCATCAGAAAGCAGTCTGGAGATGGGAAGACATTATACTACACAATAATTTCTAAAAATCAACTTTGGACTAATCAAGTCCATCACAATGAAACTAGTTTACAGACTACAAAAAAATTTAAAGTCATCAGGACTGAGTTTTGATTCAAAATCTACAAAAGTATCTAAAAAAGTAATACTTTTCCCTAACGAATACAAGCTTAATAAAATCATGCAATTTAAAAAGTATCAGATACTACAGAAAAATCAAAGAAAGTAGATACACAACTAGTCTCCTTCATCTATCATGGAGGATAAAGGACAGTGTTGAGTGTATAGACACAGAACTACATAATTTGTAGACGTTTTCTCTAACATCTTTTGTACCCTGTCCTCATGAAGGGTGATCAGAATGTGAAAAATAGATTCCCATCTATTAAGGCTGCAACTGGGTGCCAAGCCCTGTCAAGATAAAGGGTCCTATAATTACACAAATCATATAATATCCTCCACAAGACACACTACTAAACCTGAAAGTTCTTGTTCATAGCACCTCCTGAACATGCTATCCATTCTCAGCAAGATTATTCCAATGGCAAAGCATACACCAAGTCTTCTGTTACTGATGGCCAGTGTGCATTGAAACATCCACATGCTCTAAGTTATTGTAACTCTTTAAACAAAAATGTAGAGGCTGTGTACAGATGGCAAATTTTTTGAAATAGTAAATCAGAAAAAAGACTTATCAAGGATAGAACATGATCTCAGAATTAAAATTTCCCTCTAAAAAGTCGACCTCAATATATGACCAAATGAAGTAGGGCAACCCAGCACAAAAGCAGTGTCAATTTTTCTTCAAATTTCTAGACCTATCTTCCAACTGGATCCACTTGGGAAGGCATCTGGATAATAATACTATCAAATGACAAGAACAAAGCTAGATAATTAGAGGAGTATGAGTAATCACCTGTTTGGCATAAGTCAATCAAACACTGTTTCAGGACTGCTAATTCCCAAATTATATGAACACTTTAATTTGGTCAATGCATTTGGGGATCATCAGCAATGTTTACTTCATTTTCTCCCCCATAATCACTTAACGATACAATCATGACATAACTTTAAAAAGACAGACTTGGTGGTCATTTAACTATGGTTCATCTAAACTTCAGTCAAAAGAGGAAGAAAAAAGGAACCGAAATTTTTTCCCAACATTGCATATATTGGTGGTACAAGAATAGCTACAGATAAACATTCTTCCTTTCTTTGACAATCAGAATCCATAGGCTCATGCTAACAAACTTGGCAAACTAACTTGCCCTGAAGCAAGTACCCCACAAGCACATTAGATTTTCAGTACATAACTGATTACAATGTCTACAAATTCAGTTTTTTAAAATAGTTGGAGGGATTTCAGAGACAGAGAAAAAACTTTGACATGAGCAAGGATTCTACTTCAGAATAAGAAAGTTTACCAAGATTTGGCAGTGCAGACAGTATACCCTATTTATGATATCAGCATATATTCTGCTCTGGGTATTCTATGAGAATAATTGGTCTCTCCTTACTTTGGTATGGAAATTTTTACACCACATTTGCACAATTCAGTCTGACAAACAAGTTTTACTTCATTTAGGTTGAAAATTTTACTTTCATCCATCTCTGGGAAAATAAAGTCTTGCAAATAGATGATTTTCTGCTAAGTAAAATTCAGCTAAAACCTACAGCGTAAACAATGCCTGAGAGATGCGACAGTTACATTAAGTTTTTTTTCAAAGACCAGTATTTTTTTAAGTTAGTGTCTCATCATATCCTTAAAAGTTCATAAGGAGAAATAAACAAACATGAAAATTCCAAGTGAACACACAGCAAAAAGTCCAATATTTAGTATTAGTTTAACTTTTGGAGGTTCTTCCAACATTTGTAAACAAACAGCCTCCTCCTCCATCAGGTCTCTGAGACTTCTCTTGCTGAGGCTCTTACTTTTAAAGCCACAGAACCAATCTATGAACTTCCAGTACCGGCCTCCATCCTCTGTTTCTTTCTTTCTCTCTTTCTCACCCATGAGAGCCGCTTGCCCATTGGAATAAGCATCTACTGGTGTTTCGGCCTCTGAATGACCTAAAGAAGCCACTGGGTTACCCTCCTCTCTGCAGGTCACCAACAGATTAACATCTTCAGGCTGAAGGCCCTTGATGCTATCTTCAGATTTCCCATTGGGAATGATGTGGTTGATGGCCTCACTATTCTCATTGCATCTCAGAATGCTCTTTTCTTGCATTTTGTATGGTTCATCTTTCAGGGAGCAGCTCTCTTTCACCACCAGGCTCTTCTTAGACCAAAAGGTAGTGGTACGAATCTGCTCCTTTGTGGGAGGTGGCGTGAGAAGGCTAACAATTACAGTAATGAGTCCTGTGACCCAAAACAATGCTGTGGCCACATACATGTAATGGATGTCTTTGATGAAGCCTGGCCTGTTATCAGGTTGGTCACATTCTGGGGCACGGTAGGCAAAGGCCAGTGTCAAACGGACTGCTCCAAGAACAAAGCCAGCCATTCCACCATAGAAAGCCCCTTGTTCATTGCAGCGCTTCCAGAAAATTGCCAGAAGGAACAGGGCAGCAACTGGGGGAGTCAGGTAATCTGCTACCTCCTGAATGTAAAGGTACATCTGGCCTCCTTGCATCTCCACGATGATTGGCACCCATGCAATGCTGATCACCACCATAAAAGCCACAAATATCCTCCCCACAATCATTAGTTCCCGGGAGCTTGCACTCTTACGGATGAGTTTGTACACATCGAGGGTGAATATGGTACTGGCGCTGTTAAAGATAGAGTCCAAGTCACTCATCAGAGCTGCAATCATCACCGCCATCATTAATCCCCGGAGGCCCACAGGAACCAGCTTCATCACCAGACGTGGGTAAGCAATATTAGAGCACCCAGCTCTGCTTCCACATACTTGCATGCAGTGCTCTGGGTTGATGCAAGCTATATCATCAGCGAACAGTATCCTGGAAATCATTCCTGGGACAACTATGATAAACATTGGCAGAAGCTTCAAGAAGCCAGCCATAAGAGTAGAGCCTCTGGCATGAGCAATGTTTTTAGCCGCTAGGACCCTCTGCACGATGACTTGGTCAGCACACCAGTACCATACTGAAGCTGGGGTCTGCCCAAGAATGAATCCAGGCCAAGGAACATCTTCATCTGTTGGATTCCGCAACATTTTCAGTGCATCTTTCTTAGGGTGGACATTACAAGAATTTGTGTTGGAAAGGTTGTATGTCAACAAGATGGAAGTGACATTGGGTGAGGCCAACATGTACCTTCTCTTAACTTCCTCAAACCCACCAATCTCCATCATGCTAATAATCATAAGTGTGAGTGCCCCAACGATCATGAGCAGAGCCTGTAGAGTGTCTGTGTAGATCACTGCAACAAGGCCTCCGGTGACAGTCAGCAAAGCAGTCATGCCAATGAGCAGGATGACAGACACATAAAGGTTCCAACCCAAAGACTCCTGGATAAAGAGGGCACCCGAATACAGATCCACTGAGAGCTTGGTGAAGATATAGAGAATCAGAGACAGGGCTGCAAAATAGACCTGAATCCTATGGCCACCAAATCGCTTGGACAAGTATTCAGGCATGGTATATACCCCTGACCGGATGTAAATCGGGATGAAAACCCATCCCAGAAGTTGCAAAAGCAGTAAGGCATTGAATTCCCATGCGCCCACTGCAAATCCACTTGCAGCTCCAGATCCTGCCAGCCCAATGAAGTGCTCACTCCCAATATTGCTCACAAACAGAGAGGCACCAATCGCTACCCAGGTCATAGAGCGCCCCGCCAGGAAGTATCCACTCACGGTGCTTCTATTAGATTTCCACATGGCAAAAAAACCAATGCACATGACCAGGATAAAATACAGGGCCACTATGGCAATGTCTGCTGTCTCCAGTACAGCCCTCATTTTGGTAACTTTGTGAATAAAAGTGTCCAATGACAGAAGTGTCCGACTTTTTATTTACTCATTAGTAACCCCAGTCAAGTCTGTAAACCATACGTGAACTGGACTACACAGAGCAATACAGCAGGTCAAAGTCTTTGTCCTTTGGTTTGCTGTCTTGATGGTGGTGGTTGTGATAAACTTTGAAGGAGACAGTTTAAATTTTCCTCCGCTTCTTAATTGGGATTGAGAACTTAGCTCGTACTCTTAATCCACTCTCCACAAGACCATCAGCATTTACTCAGGTGCTGGAGGAGAAATTCTGAGTTGCAGCTAAGTCTAGTGAAGCCTACTGTACCAACCCTGCAAGGCAGCAAAGACAAAAGACAAAGATTGAATTAGAGGAGGGTCTCACCAAGCGATGAGGAAACTTTCAGTGTAGCAAAACGACGCAACAAGACATTCTTTATAAAAAGAAAAAAATCTTTTAAAATATACTTCAGTTCCATAGGAAAGAGCAATCTATACTAGCACAGCTGATACTTAAAGTCAGTGAGAGTATTTATGGTTTTGAACTAAGAACAAAAATTCATCAGCCTCATAACTAAGTGGCCTAACTTCTCTAGCAACTAAGAACGGCCTACCATGACATTGCCCTTTCTTGTCTTATTGTGGTAGTCTCAGATTGGAACAGGCACCAAGATCCTAAAGCACCTTAAAAGAGAGGGAAAAAAACACTAATTATTCATAATAAGTGCACCAAATTCAATCTTCAAATACTATGAATCCTAAAAGTAACACACTTCATAGCCAGTTTGGGTCCTGGATGGAAGAAGCAGGTGGTATTTACTAGGTGTTATCATCTACCCCCAAACAAAAACCATGTATCCCTTAGACTGTGCAAATCTATCATTATAAAATTTTCCTAACTTTCTACTACAAATGTCCATCTGTGGGAATTATACAGCAACACAAAAATTTTGAGAAGACTCTCGCCCTAAAGGGAAACAAGAGTCCACACAAAAATATATTTGGAACACACAACTTATAAAACCCTATAATTTTATTATGTTAGCTAGAAGACAGACATTGTAAGATTTTTAAGATTCAAAAAGGTAATTTCTTTCTTCCTTTTCATCAGGCAGTATTTCTGAGAGAATAAAGGCACTGACTCAGGTTTGATTTTGTTGAATATTTTTTACTAATGCTTTCTTGTTGAGGTTATAGAAATCAAGGAGAGGAAGAGAAAAATTTTCTGGAAGACTGAAAAATAATTTATTATTGTTATCTTCTAAGCCTCATCAAAACAGTCATTTGTCAACCATTAAATAAATTATCTTCAATAAGTCAATGAGATATTTTTCAGTCCTGAATTAAGAAAATCACTGCACAACAGACACTTAAATTTTACTAAAATCGAATTTATGAATTTCATGGTTTTTCTCCTGGAAGAGACAAATTCTCAGTCTTTGAAGTCAATTGTAATTGTAGCTGAAAGATCAATGTGAAAAACATTGTTATTCAGCCTAATGCCTTCCACACATTAATTTCTAAAGTGATTTCTCTTTTTGTGATAAAGGCAACCTCAGAGTGAAATGTTTTTCTATGCTTGACAGAACAGATGCTTTCTGATGAATCTCGGCATTTTCCTTTAAGTATCAGTAGCAAGCTTAAGTGCTATAAATGATACTAAAGCCACCTATTTTCAAAACTGTAAATAGACCATATTACAAAACTCAAAAGTGTACCTCTAACTGGTAAGGAAAGGACCTGGAAATGCCTAAAGATAAATGCTCTACTGAATTAGGTTATTAGGTCTAATTCATAATGCTGCCTGTATAGAAATATCTTAGACCCATCTTATGCCTTTTGTAAGCATAAAGCACTACAATAATTACAGTAAGAAAAGTGATTAAAATCCTTCCTTCTAAAAAGCCAGGGTCAATAATGACTGGCATAAATAAAACTACCATATGCAAAAACATAAAATATACTAAAAGTTGGGGCTTATAACACTTCATACTTGCCAAACCCTAAAGCTATTCATATTTCTGTGACCACTTTCCCCACCCTAAAAACTTTCAAGTTTATAAATAATTGGACATTTAGGAAAAATCATCCAAATTTTTAATAAAACCTTATGAGATAACTAATAAACATTATTTCAAAGGGTAACTTTACTGTTTTAAGTATACGAGTCAGGTCCTTAATTACAAAGAAAATTGTTGCTAGTTATGAAATCCTGCCTTCAACAGAGCTATCTATCCCTGTCATCCAACATCTAAGCCATACCCCTACCACCTGTTTCAACTTATACAGCTATGCTTGGCTCACCTACTCTCCTCAATGGCAGAAGCTGACCATGTGTTTCCCCAAGAAAGGACGAACACAGAATGTTTCTGGTTTTGTTTGGAGGGGTGCTGGGATGGGGTATATGTTGCAGCGGCTTGTTTGTTCAGGAAACAAAGTGCTCAGAAACAAAACAGGCACTTCCTTCGTTGATTAAGAAGCACTCCTAATATTAACATTGTTTTCCACTGTCAAATATGATATATGCAAGCCAAATATCTAAGCCATATTGTGCTCTCTGATGAATGCTCAGACTGATCCAACCCGACTTCTGTAGAACAGCAGGTAAGTTAGAAAAGATGTTCTGCCCACAAGCAGCAGCAGGGAGTGGCCAAACACTCGCTCAAGGCTGAGTTTTCAACTCTTCTGCCTGTGCTTCTTCCTCAGACCCTTCAAAAGCCATTGCCAACAGTCTCAGTCTCACTGGACACCCTACTTGTCTGTGAGCAGGTTTAAGATTTTTCCAATTTAAACAACAACAAAAAAATACATCCAGTGACCAGTACCCAGTAAAGACTAGAAAAGGATGAAAAAAAACAAGAATAGAACAATTCAGTTTGTAGAAATACATAAAATATGGTAATACAATGTACCTAATTTTTTCATTCTAGTCATGAATAGGTATTGTTAAAACCTTCAACTTTAGTCCTTTAGCAAATATACTGTGCACTCCTTAAAAATGGTTCTGAATAAAATATACAATAAAGGTTTGCGTATTTTTTCTCTTTCTTTTAAAGAAGCAAACATTTCTACAACACAAACACATTTGACTACTATCCAGGGTTCCTTCTAGAAAGAATATAAATTTTTAAAAATTTTCTTCAGATAAAATGAAGCTTTTTATGTTTTTATACCTGATTCACAGTTTGGGTAAACCCCTTAAGAAATGTGGGACAATAAAATAGGTATAATTAGGATAAGTATGTGGGTTGGTTCCTTAGTAGTGCATTTTTAAGTAAATTATTTCTATGAGAGTAATATTCGAAGTATGTATAAAGAAATGGTCTCCTCATGGTGAAGTGGAGTATAATAAATTTACCCAAATCTAAAAACACAAGTGTTGTGAAACAGAGCACACTCCCTCCCCAAAGGAGGGAGGGGGCTTCCTTCTCAAAAGGTAATGTTTTGTTGACAGGTTTGCACAAACTAGAATACAGTTTTGGTACTGTTTCATGGACTTGATGAATTAAATCACAACTGAAGAATTAATCTAAATAGAGAAGTATACATAAATACTTGCTGTGTTTGAATTACAAAAGTTAAGACCAAATTTCAATCAGCTAGCTATTAAATTCCTTCAGGTAATGTAATTGAAATATAATTAGTTACAATGACCAAATTCAACATCTCTATCTCTCTTCTACTATCTAGGGTGATCATTTAATATAGCACATCTTTTAAACTAGAAAGTTATTCTGGACAATCTGTAAAATCCAGGATATATGGTCATTCCAAAAACAAAGTCACCTGTCATAAAAACTAAAGAACAAGAAAAATAATCCCTCAGGGCCCCAAGTAATAATAAATTCAATGAGGCATGTGGACTAACAAAGGATAGAATACACTGATAGACTACACTGACCCTAAAAAGTAACCAAATAACACTCTTTTTAGCTTTGGAAGCAACTTAAAAACAACACACTCAAAGGACAATCTGAAAAGGCCTAGTCCAGCAACTGTCAACAGCAGGCTTGCCAAGTCTTGCTCATATTCTGATCCAGTAAAAAATACTTTAACAGCTAGTAATTTAATTAATAGAACACAGGGACATCACTAAAAAGTTACATGTGTAGGTGGTCTGTTCAAGAAAGCAAGACGAGCTTAGAAGGGCTAGGGTCCAAGTTGTCACTTCCTAACTGCATGATCTTACACAAATAGCACTCTCTCTATAAGCCTCAACTGTCTCATTTGTAAAATGAAACTGTCATCTAGCTCCTAATGTATTAATAAGGAACAAGTAACATATAGAAAGTTCATAATACCCTGTGCAACAGCAGTGCTTACTAAATTTTATTTTACCTTCTACAAGTTGCAGAGGCTGGAAGTGATGACATTGGCTTTCAAATTGTACTGTCAACTATATGCTAGGCACACTAGGTTCCTCACAAAATTAGATAACGAGAACTATATAAAATCACATTATTAAATAATCAGTTCTCTCACAAATATTTTAAAAAGAGGTTCCTAACCACCCCACCAACTTTTAGGTCTTATTCATTCAAATAAAATACAAAATAGAAAACCTCAATATATACAAAATTCTACTTAGAACTTTTCATATACGTTTTCACTTTCATCATCTCAAGTAAAGCAAATTCTACCA
The DNA here is from genome assembly GCF_030020395.1 of Manis pentadactyla. Lineage (NCBI taxonomy): Eukaryota > Metazoa > Chordata > Mammalia > Pholidota > Manidae > Manis > Manis pentadactyla. The sequence continues at coordinate 186,672,198 of NC_080019.1, read as the reverse complement.
GTAGAATAGATTAATGGTGCTTAGAGTATACACATACTCATACATACTTCCTCAACCTTTGCATGCTTTAAAAATGTAGAGCATACTCAATAATACTACAGTATTTTTCTGTGTTGACAGATATTAACTACACTAGTTAAGGTGAACATTTAATAATGTAGATAACCACTGAATCACCTTTTGTACACTTAAAACCACTGTATTATTATATATCAACTATATGTCAATTAAAAAAATTTTAATGTAGAGCATAGATACAGAAGCTGTTTATCAATGACACTTAAAAGCAAAAGAACTGTTTTACACCTGAAACTAACATTTCAATTTTTAAAAATTAAAAAAAATCTGAAAACAAGTGCTCCTAATACAACTACTAGTAGAACTAAAGACAACATTTTAAAGGAGAAAAGGAAGAGCTCCACAAAACAAAAAGTCCCAGGCACGCGCTTCTTAGTTTAAACACAAAGAGCAAAAAAACCTTGACAAGTCCGCTGAAAGACCAGGATTCATCCAAGTTCTCATCATCCAAGCCCAAAGCTTTTGCCTTCATTCTCTGTCTCAGGTTAATAATCCCTTTCACCAGAGAACAAAAAATTAAGTCCCCAAGCTTTTCTTCATACACCTGACTCTGTTACCATGGGTTATATCAATCTATCCAAGCCAATCCCCTTTATTTGCTAACTCCATCTTTAAGACATTAGGTTAAAAGAATCAGCTAAATATGGTTTACAGAGCTAAAGAGTTCTCATAGTAAAATCTATGGACCAGTTTTCTTATTGAGTGTTTGTGACCACCTATCCTTTAGTTTGGGAGTAATAATAATTTGGCCCATACACCTTAAACCTTTCCTACCCTCCGTCTTCCCATTTCAGAGAATGGCAATTCCATCTTCATACTGTTCAAGCAAAATTATCAGTCATCCTTGATGACTTGGTCACTCCCTCTCAACCCACACAAAAATCAATCCATTAGCCTGTTGGCTCTGCATCAAAAATATATCCAAAATCAGACCACTTATCATCTCAACTGCTAGCACCATGGTCCAAATCACCATCCCATTTCACTTAACAAACTGCCCTAGCCTCTTACACTGTCTCCAGGCTCTGGCCCTTGGCCCACAAACAGCAAGCTGTCACCCACTTATTGACAATGCACAATGTACCAAACATGCCTTGACATTGGCTGTTCCTTATGCAGGGTACACTGCACTCCTAGATTTTCACGACTTGCTTTCCTTTCATTTACATCTTTGCTCAAAAGTAACTTCCCTAGCCATCTCAGTCCCTTATCTTTCCTTTTTTTTTTTTTTCCCAAGTACTAATTACCTTCTGACATACTATTAAACTTACTTATGTTTATTGTCTTCTCACTACCAGAATATAAACTCCGTGAAGGCAGAGATTCTTGTCTGTTCTGTTCATGATGTGGTCTGTCTACAACACTGTCCTGCATACTATAGATGCTCAAATGCTTGTTAAATAAAAGAATCAAATATTAAAGACTAGTACCTGAGTGTTTAAATTTAAATATCCTACACAATCATCAATAAAAACATTAAAAATAAAGTTTTTTTTTATAACAAGAGATGGCAGATTAAAACATGAAGCAGTAGAGCACTTCCTCCCCCACCAAAGTCAGCAAACTCAAACAGCTCTAACTGAGGGAGTGTGGAATAACAAGGCAAATTACATTAGGCAAGAATGCCCTTTGTTCAGATAAAAATCTCAATGAAGCCATGACGCAGTACAAGTCTGTATCTGAAGCCACCATCTGATTCTACCTACCCACCATAAGAGTGGCACACTTCCCTTCATTGTACTAACTCCATTTCAGGATGTGCTCCAGATTTTACCCCTGTATCTACTTCACAGTGTGCAGTGATATGCACAGATCTTCTCTATGCAAATATTATGGTTTGGTTCCACAGAATCAAGACAGGTCAGTGTGGGCAAGCTGCAGTTCCCTTCACCTGACTCTACACAAAGTCCTAGCATCCTGCTGATGTCAACTTAGGAAGAAACTCTTCCTTCTCCACCTCTCCATTACATTTGAAGAGTTAAATGTTACCCCCAAACTGAAAAAGTTACCTGAATAACTACCATGCACCAACACTAGTGCCAGGCACCATTTTTATACTACATGTACCAGCTCATCTTAATCCTCACAATACTCCAAGACAGGAATGATGATTACCTCCGATTTACAGATGACAAAATTGAGGACATATCAGAAAATCATTAAGGGAGTACAGAAACATCCTCTCTGAAATAAAGATGAATAATATATACCTTTACAACACATCCTAGGAAGATGTACATAAAAAAATAGGAATAAACACATCAGAAAAAATCTAGTTAAATCAATACAGAAGGAATGTTACAATTAGAAAATCACCTTTTGTAATCCTTAATGAATCATCATCAATGTTTAACGTTACCTCTAATCATGAGAAGGCAACTAGACAAATTCTAGGTAATGATTACACTGGATGTTAGCACCCTCAGGTAAAAGGCTGATGGGGACTTTAGAATGGATGGATGAGGCTGACAATATCCACACCCACTAAGAAGTAATCTTATGTCTAAAGGCAGACACAGGTGCCTCCTGGTGTGATGCTACACCCAGGACACTATATAATCTCACAAACCAAAACTTGAACCTAGTCAAGTTTCTACCTACCAGTTCACAGAAAATACCCAGACTAGAAGAACACATAAAACACCAGGAAAACAGACCAACCAAAGAAAGGGCGGATGCGTGGGGAAGCTATTAGAGTAAAAGACTTAAGAGGCCAGCAAGTACATGTAACCTGCAAACCTTGTCTGGATTTAGATTCAAGCAAAACTAACTGTGGAGTAACATTTGAGGCAATTCAGGTAATCTGAACATGGATATCACATGTTAAGGAATTTTAGTGCAGTGTCATAAAGGAACCATAGTGTTTGTTTTTTAAACCCTTATGTTTCAAGATAAATACTAAGTATCTATAGGAGGTATTTTATATCTGCATTTGCTATAAAGTACTCCAGCAATAACTGACTCGGAGTCATCAATAGATGCTGAAACCAGTGGAAGACTTAGAGAAAAGAATATTCAATCTCAAGTTTGTCACTCCACAAATCACTTACCAATAACAAAAGGAAAAAGGTACACTTACTATGCAGCAAACTGATGTGTCTCCTCATATGCTATGCTGACATCCCTCAGTAACATGCCTGCCAACAAAGTCTAACCTCTCTCATCATGAGGAAGCAACTAGACAAATCCAAACTGAGGGACTCTGCTGTCCAGCAGGCTTGAACTCTTCACAGTGCCACTGTCATCAATGACAAATGATTGAGAACTGTTCTAAATCAAGGGTACTAACAACAACTAAATGCATGAATCCCTATCAGATTAAAGAACTAAACACTATTACTGGAGCAACAGGGTAAATGTGAACAGGAAACGAACATTTTGCAATAGCGTTTTATCAATGTCAAATTTTTTTTATTAAAGTATCATTGATATACAATCTTATGATGGTTTCACATAAACAACAGTGGTTTCAACATTCACCCACATTATCAAGACCTCACCCCCTCTACTGTGGTCACTATCAGCATAGTAAGATGTTATAGTCATTAATTGTCTTCTCTGTGCAGTATTGCCTTCCCCATGGCCTACCTTAACACTGTGAATATCAGTGTCAAATTTGTGGGTAAAGGTTATGTTATGGTTAATAAGGCCTTTATTCCTAAGAAAAGCACGTCAAGATGCCTGCAACCCTCAAATAGCATGAATAATAAAAACAACAAATACGGCAAATTCTAACAGTTGGTTAGACTAAAAGTATACAGGTTTTAATTGAAATGTTCTTAAAGCTCTTCTAAAGCTTTAGAATTTTAAGATAAATGAAATGCAAAACACTTTAGAAAAAAAGGGGGTTTGATGAAGCAAGATTGGTAAGCACTGATTAATTTTTGAAGCTGAGTAATGGGTACAATATAGAGATTCATTAAACTATTTACTTTCATGTATGTATGCCTCAGTCTGTGTCTTCACTTCTATAAAATGCAGAAAACATGTACCTGAGGGCAACACCAATATAGACTACTAAATAAAGTCCTGTGGGAAAAAAATACGCATTAAACAATTGTCAGTTCTTTCAGGAAAGGCATGAAGACCACCTAGAAAGTAAATGAAAGCCTGCTGAGTTGAATTCAAGCTGATGTGACTACTCCAAGAACTCTGTACTTGTTCCTGCTCTCCTGCAGCTAGTCAACGGTCATGACCTCACTTCATTTAAGTCTTTGCCTTGCCTGAGTGCTCTAACAAAATGAACAAAATGCAATCTGCCAATTCATGTCCCCCATTCCTGCTTGGTTTCTCTTCATGGCATTTGCTAGTTTGTCTCCCTTACTCGAATGTAAGTTCTACCATGGCTAGAACTCTTAGTTTACTGTTATAGTCTCCAAGCACATGGTAATGCTGGCATTTAGTAGGCAATCAAAATAGATGTGAAACATTTCCTTCAATCTAAAGGGCCTTCAGCTATACTACCGCTACAGTGTAGACTCTTTTTACAGACGTGGTGTCAAAAAAAAAAGTGTAGCTTCTTGTCTGAGGCTGCCTCAGTCACTTACTTTGTGTGACCTGGGCACCTTTTTGTTTCAGTTTTTTCATTTGTAAAATGAAGATCACACTGTCTAACCCCTCCCTAAGTGGCTGAGCCTTCAAGGGGAAAAAAATTACATGTATGCATACACACACACATACATACATACCCTGCTTAAAATAGCCACTAAATACCGGTATTTTAAACAATAAGATCTACAGACATAAGACATACAACCAGGTCAAACTTTGTGCTTCACCTCCATGTTTTCTGTTCTCATCCTACTTGGTTCCAATTTTGTTCCTAGAAAAACCATTCCTAGAAGAATGTATTCCAAAAAGTTTTTCATTTTTCTATGTGATTGGCCAGAAAATGTAAACACAAAGAGTCTTCCTGGTAGATCAGATTCTAATTCTTCCAGGAGGCCAACTCATAAATAGAAGACCTTGAAATTGGGATGTTTCCTCAGGCAGATATTTTGGGTTGGAAAATTTTTAAACCTTCTAATTTTCCCCAAGATTTGGGAAATATGAAATTTTCAAGAGGTAAAAAGTAAGACCACAACCAGGATAACTTTAACAGTATTTGGAAGTACTGGTAGAGACATTATGGTCTGAACTAAACCTATGAAGTGAACATAAAATTGAGGCCTGGTGTAACAGATTATGAACTCTTCTCCTGTTATTTCCAAGACAGGACAAGTAGACTGGTATATAAATCTGGAGAAGTAGGATCAGAAATGTTTTTCTTAGATGTTAGGAGAGATCTTGAAATTGCAGCTCTCAGTCAGATACATCCTAATCAGATATAGTATTTAATAAAGAAAATATTAGGAGGAATTTTTTTTCATTTTAATCTTCTTAAACTGAATTTGCAAAAACTCCTGGCCTTCAGGTCCACACATAGAATGGCATTCCTGAGACCAACTGTACTACCAGTCTGCCAGACTTAACATCACCCCTGGATGGAGAATTGGTGTCTAAAGTTTTTCAAGCTAGTACACTTCATACAATTGATTTCTCAAGAACTGCTAACATAACAGAAGGTAAGGAGTATACCAGCAAAACAATGACCATCCAAACAACTTACTACTGGGTCATATATTTATGGTTCAAGCAATTAAAACAAAAAAGACATTTAGGTACACCTGCCCTCTAACACATGTCTGGCAAAGATCCTACCCCCAAATTTAGCTTTTCATTCAGCAACACCTTACATGTGAACCCAAACCAGTATTGAATGTTTTATATTAAAAAATCTCCCACAGGACATGTGAACACAAACTGGAAATAGGCCAGCTATCTGGGACTTACACTGGTTCTTCAACCTTCTAACAGAAGCAAAGACTGCACACTGGTACCATATTACCCAAGGCTCTTCCCAGCACCTGAAATTGAAGTGCAGCAAAGGACTGAAAGTAAGATTTTCTCACACTGGACTACATCCACAGCATCTGGCTATTATAGCTGACTCGGGTTTCTTCACCTGATGAAATTAAAGCATTTTAACAACCAGAACAGGTATCCAAGAGAACATTTTAAAAACTTAAGTCTAAACAAAGACAAAACCAGGAATTCTTGATTCTGGGGCAGAAGCAGGCAAATAAATGCCAGTCTATGAGCACTGAGGGTTCCCAGTAGAGGTTTTAAGTACATGCTTTCACTTGCTATTCCATTTTTAAGCTCTCATCCACACCAACCTCTACTGAAGTATTCCAAAATGGGGGGAATTTCCTTAAACAGAGCATTATAATCATAGTAAAAATGATGGGGAGGGCCAGGAGACAGAAAAAATTCATTTGTACCGTAGACATGAAAGGTAGGGAAAAACAAACGACCTGATATTTTTGTTTTGTTTTGTTTTGCTGTTGTGTATCTGGAGTGAGGGTGGCCTTAGTAAGAAAAGACAGAATAAATAGTCAAGGTATATAACCTGGCTTCCATTCTATGTAAACATGAAATGTGATAAAAAAAAAAAAAATTTATCAGCCCCTTGTTCTGTACTCTGACTAGAACACCTAAGTTTTTTTCATGGTAATACTATATTCCAAGTATCATGGGTCATATAAGATAGTATTAACTTCACAGATATTCCCTAAGCAAAAAAAATCATTCTCTAAAGAAGCAGTCTTTGCCCAGAAGCAGTATTTCAAACTCTTAAGAGGTTAATATGATGGCTATAAACCAAACTGTATTAATGCATGCTTAAAATAGCAATCACCCAGACATCTAATAAAGGTGGACTGTGAATACCAATTTCTGACAGTTTACACTAAGTCACACTTCAGTCCTTGTGCAACACACTGAGGTCTGTACCTACACTTCAGCTTAAATGGGCATACATAATCCAGTAGTCCAAAATTAAGAAACTGATACTTTTAAGAACTGAACATGTTTGCCATTTATTATTAATCCTACTGTTGTAAACCAATGACCAATTAACAAGGTGGGTTTTGCCCACATGTGAGCAATTTCTGAAACATAAATGCTAAAAAAGTCTAAAGCTAATCACAAAAATTACAAGATGGAAGACATATCTGACCAACAAGGTCCATGGTGCTTGGTCCACAGTGCTTAAGTATTTTTGAGTTAAGTTGTTAACATCCTAAAAATCAGATTTTCTGTAAAATCTGTATTTCTGGCTAAGAATAGAATAGAAAAGGACAAGCTGGCAAAACCAGGCCCCATGTTAATGATAAACTGTAGTAGTAAGCAGCAGCAGCTGCATGCACATGCACGCGCACACACACACACACACACAAACACACACTCCCTCCCTCTCTCCCTCCTTCCCTCCCTCCCCAATGACAGCCCATTCACTTTGCCACAGGCCCACCCAACAGTCCCAACTATAACAAAGTAATCTAAGGCTGAGGACAACCATTCATACTTACCAGTTTTAAGACCCAATAGTTTAGAGAATTCAAAACACATCATGTGTATTCTTTAGGCAACTTTGTTAAATAGCTTTTATTAACTCATGAATACATTCACACTTAAAACTGTCATCGCTCAAAGAGAGTAAAAATGATTTACAAGTCACCACCATTATTATTATTCTTGGTCACATTCTGGTTTCTTCATCTGTTACACACTCATACACAGACACTTTTCAAGTCTGCTTCATATGGTGCCCAATACCCTATACCATCAAATATCCCATTATGCAGCTTCAGAGTAAAATAACATAATCAGGTACAAAAAGTCACAAATTAAGTCTGAAATAAAGTCCGATTTTTTTTTTAAAAAAAGACTGAGTTAAGTACACATAAAAAAAAAATGCATATTCTCTTCTTAAAGGTCTTATTTTGGACTTGTTGGAATTCAGGTACTCCTGGTTTACAAGACAATTACTAAAAAAATCAGTTAAGTGTGCTAATGAAATATATACATTCCAGCAACATGTTATTAATGTCAAATAATATTTTTAATATTTTAATTTCTTAATAAGAACAAAATCTATACCAATAGGTATGGAACAAACCTCTTAAAAATCACCAAAGGAAAAATGTAGTCTTATAATGCCTTGCCACATCAAAAATGAGAAATATAATACTAACTGAAAATACCTCGTAGCAGAAGAACCGATTGGGTTATCATCTGCTGTTTATTGTACTGAAAAGAGGTCATCTTTATAGCTTTAGCGATTTGGCAATTAGCAATCAAACATTTACTGAACCAAAATACTGAGTTCCCCATACACACCTGCCTCAAATCACCATTAACACTTAACCTAGCTAAAGAAGTTCTTTAGATCTCCCCTATTCTTCACTTTTTGTCAACTTCTCACCTAAAAAACACATTTTTACTAAGTACTAGTTATATAATACCATCCCTGATGGTAGAGATCAACACAAAGCCCAGATGCAAATAGTTTATTTCTTAATGAGGAGTCCTAGTGTACAAAGTGCCTGGCAAAAGCTAGTCGCTGTTCAATGATATACATCTGTCTGACAAAGACAGTACTGTAGGCTATTGGAGTTCATGGGATCCCTCCCGCATATACTCCACATCTCTTAGATGCAAAAGCTTGCTGCTCCTTAATTAGCATGTTAAGATATTATGTAGCATGGCTTGTATTCACTAATTCAATATTTACTGAGCAAATACTACACTCCAGGTTTGACTCAGTCTCTGATTCTGATAAAATAATTTACATGTAAGAAATTTATCTTTTGTAGGCTTTTCATAATTAAAGCAGGACTTAAGGACAACTAAGCATGAGGTTCAGTAATTTGCATGAGGTCACAGAGGTACTTTAATGACATACTGAACACCTACCACTTCAAAGGTCATATTACCACTTTATCTTCAAAGACTCTTCAACTTAGATTATCATTTCCATTTTACAGCTGAAGAAATGAGGATCCAGAAATGTTAAGATCCCTGGCAGGTAAGTGCCTGGAAACAAAACCAGGTTGATCTCTGTCTCTAAAGCTTTCTAGTCTCCCAATGCCAGCTCTTCATTTATTCCAATATAACACAGTAAATATCTTCATTCAGGATCTTAGGTTCTTCTATTTCATTTAAAAAACAAAAATCAGAGCACCTAGGAAAGCAGAAGCTTTAGTATCCAAATCACATCCTAAATAGGTAAAAAAGGAGATTAAAGCTAAAGCTGGAAATCAAAAAATCATACATACATACCTTAAACATTTACTTAACACATAAATGTATATTCATTTGCCAATCTTAATATAGGGACAAAGTACTTGGAGAATGGGATCAATGATGTGGAATTCCTTGACGACTGAAGTTCCTTCTGCTTGATCTAAACCACATCTATAAATGTAACATCTACAATTTCCATTTTCAGCTTCTTTAAAGCGGAAAGTTTTAAGAAATCTCTGTAAAGCAGTCTACACACAGAATCTTCCTAGACTCCTATAATGTTACTCTTCCTTCCAAACTTACAGCTATTGCAACCACATCTGATTCTACAGCCATTATTTCAGTGACTCACCTTTATCAAGTCTTTTCAAAGAATCCAACTTGGTTTTCAGGGAAAAAAAAAGTTTGCACGTATTTTATCAGTTTACATGTTTTTTTTTTAATTATTACTATAAAAACAAGATTACCTGCCATGAAATAGTCTTGAAAACCAACATAACTTCTGGCAAGCATGCAATTCACCAGTGCAAGCAAAATGCAATGACTTGAAAGCAACTTACTAGCACAAGAGGTAGGCATGCTATCTAATGTCTTAGAACTGTTTGAGTGAGAGGAAAGAAGTAATACTGTAAGGCAACTAAGTGAGCACAATCTTATGTACAAAGAAGAACAGAGGACAGCAATGAAACAGACTTGACCCTCAAGAATTTGTAATCTAGCAAAGGAGGTAAGAAACATTCACCACTTAATTATAATATGAAGTAGAAAGTGATCCATCTGATAAAACACAGAAAAACACAAGTCCAAAGGGAAGATTATAGTCTGTACTCCTAATAGTGCAGGTCCTCAATACTTGTTTAATGTATCAAATGAGTTAAAATGAACTTGAGGCACTTTTTCATGGAGATAAGGGGATAACGTACAAAGGGAGGGCATTCCAAGAAAAGCAGTGTAACACACGCACCAAAGAAAATAAAAGGAATAATATTTACGGGGATCTACAGCAGCCTTGTTTATTCAGTATAGAGAATGAGAGAAATGAGAGATGAGGTTAAAAAAAAAAACTGGAGTCCTATAAGAAATGGCCTGGGAGGCCAGACTTCATTCTAGAAAGTCTTTGAATAATCAGAGTTGTGTTGTAATTTGACAAGTGCTGATGTAATCAACTAATATGGGACGGCAATGAAATAATCAGAACAGCATCACTATACAATGCTTTGTATTCCTTCCTTATTAAAAATGCATCAATTCTTTTAAAGTATCTCAAGAACATGTATTTTTGTACTCCCTGGCAGGTAAGTGCCTGGAATTAACTATCCTCCCCTCAGCATTATGTTAGAGAGACAAGCTAAGAAATTGAAAGAATCAAGATAGAAATATGAGGTGACAGAAAACAGAGAAGCCATAAGAGAAATAAGTTAGACAAGTTTTAGGGTAGGCAACTCATTAAGTTTGAACCACTTAAGTTTGCAGTGCCAAGGGGACATTCAAGAGAAGAGTACGAAATGCCAAAGTTCTCAGCATGTTACCAATAAAAGGTAAATAAATCATCCATATGAAGGTCAAAGATATAATATATGAAGGGAAGGGAGAAGAGGCAATCAAAGCAGGAATGTCAGAAAATAGCACCAGAAGAAGCTAAGAGAAATGCTGAACCTAGGAAATTACATGTCTGTATACTGTAAATCAGGGGGCTAACAAATTTGTTCTGTAAAGGACCAGTCAATACAAGCAAATGAATAGGGTTATGCTCCAATACACTTGGGTTTATGGACTCTGAAATTTGAATTTCATATAATTTTCATGTCATAAAATACTACTCAATTTTTTCTCCCTACTATTTAAAAATGTAAAAATCCCTTCTTAGCTTACAGGCCAAACACATACAGGTGGCAGGTTAGACTAGGCCTGTTAGCCACAGTTTGCCAACTCCTACTCTTAGAGCAACAAGGATAAGAGAACTGGATTGTCCTTTATCTAAATTAATGACTTACCAGATATTCATTAAATATGAAGGATTTTCTTAAATTTGACTAATTCCTTAAATTTGATTCCCCTTAGAGAAAACTACTTGTGTTAAGAATGTTGCTTTCTACTAAAGAGGTATTCCTTAGCTTGAACAGAAAAATTATACCTGCACTACAAATATAGCAAAGGCACTAGATGAAAAATAGTACTTTAGACTTTGTCCCACATTGCTTTCAAACTCTTAAATTTTCTTTGATTTTATAAACTTAAGGTGAGAAGATTCAATAGCAGTCTGCATATAAATTCCTAGATTTTAAAAATTTAAAAACATATTAAGTATTGAATGTAATTCATGAATAACAAGAAAAAAATTAATGCAGAACGTCAACTTCTGACAAGCAGTCTTCATAAATACAAACCATATCTGGTGAGGAAGGACTCCGTACCCCCAAGCCACTCCTTGTACCTTAGCTGTAGCTCAGGGGCAGGAACAGGACTCCTTCTTCAATCACATGCTGCGGCAATAAGCTGTAACCCAAGAAAACTTTAATACCAAATGAAATTACAACATTGCCCATTAAGGCTCAAGTCTTTCATTACTAGATAAGTATTTTAAGTTGTCTGGTTTCAGGCAGACAAAACACAAAGGGTGATTATTAAAGATACAAGCTAAGCTGTTCAGGGAAGGCCCATGAGAAAAAAAAGACTAACTTAGCCATCTGACAGCTAGAACAAAGATGTTCCTTTTTGAACTTGTCTGCCAGAATCTGAGAGCAGAACTGTCACTATTTCCTACTTATCAAATGTTGCCAAGCAAGCCAAACTACAATGACCTGAGGGTGGCCAGTCCCATACTTGAATTCATTAGCACCCTATGCCTCCAAAAGTTATCTAAAATGAAAATATTTTGTATGGAATACCACTATACTTCTATTTTTAAATTTAGAAAAAAACTCAGGTTATAAGTTAAACTCAGATTACATCATAAAACAACTCTCAAGAACTGTATCAAGGAGTTATCTTAAATTTTAAAATATAATCTTTTCAATGAAATTTAAAATAAATGAAGGCTATTAAACATAAAATAAGTTGTGAAATGTTTTAATGAAAAAGAACTTAAGATTTCCAAAGTAGCTATCTGCTTTTATTCCTATTAGATATACAAGAGACAATAAATGGTACTTTATTGTACACACATTTAATTAAGCTAGTTAGTAAACCATTAACCTTTAATTCTTCATGTAAAAATTTCTGAGTAGCAATGAAAAGACTTCATGAAAAAAGTATTTTCCCAAGGCTTTCAGAACTCTAAATATGCCAAATCTGGGCAAATGTACTAAGACATGATAATTAAAGTGTTCCTAAACTAAGTAACCAAAGAATATAAATGTTCTGCATTTATCTTTTTTTCACCTCAAAAATCCTCTTCCTGAACCCATCCCAAGCATAAAAATTTTCTAGTTTACACAGCTTTTCCTAGGCTTCTCTACACAGTATGTGGCTTCATCATTCATGTATTGGCAATTCATTTTTTATCTAACTGAAATACATACCAATATTTAAAACCTAATTTCAAACTGAAATCAAAGGACATCAGCCATTTCCTCAGACTCTAAAAAGAAAGGGCCTCAGAAATCAGTGTCAGACCCCATGCATCAAATGTTATTACCCCTCCTCCTCTATCTACCTGAACTTTCCATTGCAAGAGGACAGGGTGAAGGTGGAGAAAGAGAACTCACCATCTCACAATTAATTTCTTTTCCAGTTGTTAGAAAGTTTCACATGCTGAATTGAGACTGCCTGGCAATCTGCAGCTTGTGGTCCTTCCTCTGTAGCTATGTCCTTCTAAACTATGGTCTTGAATACTATGTTTCCAGAAGTGAAAAGAACTCTTCCAATGCTATCTGATGCAGGTCAGATAAGATAATCAATTTTTTTTTTTTTTGAAGACTCTTCTATATACACGGTCAAGACTGGCCTATGCAACCACCTTTTCAAATGGTTTTAGTCATTACCTTAATTTAAAGGCCTGGTTTCACAACATCCATTACTTTATTGTGTCCAATTTTAGAATGTCACCACACATTCACCTACTTTTCATGCTAAACTAAAACTTGGAGGGAAAACAGAAGACAACTTTTTTATATTACACAATTAAAATAAAATTCAAGCTAAAGGGCACCTGAAATAAATTTCTTCTTGGAAGGACTCTATCTACATTCGGAAGTGCACAAACTTGCAAATGCAACAAAAGCAGAGACTCACTATAATTAACCCAATTGCAAACTTATAAGTGACTGATAAACACACAACTCTGTAGTTCAATAAACTCTATATACTATACCCTGAAATCTTTCCATGGGGACTCCCAAGTGACTTTGCTACAATGCAGTGGGTCTCCAATGTAAGAGGCTATGAGAGCCTCAACACAGTACCTGCATTTTTAATTTAAAAACTCTTCTATGCTCAGTTTTATGGAATCCAGCTAGGGGGTCAAAGGAAATAAAACAATGGGAGATGAGGGAGTATATTTTTAAAAAAGAGACTCCAAAGAGACTAGAAAATGCTCTTTAAGCTTACAGAGTAGCACAGAAAAGAAACAGGAAAACACCTCTGGGAATCCAAGAAAAGGGTGGAAAAAAACTAGTCTCTCAACTTCATGTCTGCGATAGAAGTTGTCTAACATAGCATATTTCCTCAATTCCAAGACACATAAATGATTTAGGGAAGGGGGAGTGATCATAAACCCCATTAATGAGGTACACAATGTTTGAGGCTTCCAGTTCAGAATATAAAAATATGAAAAAAAATGCATCTTAGAATTGACGAGTTAAAATAGGCTTCCTGAAGCAGAACCACAAATTATTGTAGATTGGAACTGAGGTTTCTCCAACTGTCAAAAAGTATACATCTCATAGTGGCATTTTGCATTAAATAAACCTAGTGTTAACTTTTTCATTCATTTTCCCCCAAATATTGATCCTATTTTAGATTCAGTTTTCCTAAACTGAAAGCAAGGAAAATTGTTCAAAACCAAGTGTGTTACACATTTACAACCTGCTCAAAGAGGTTTTATTTACAAAAAAAAAAGTTTTGTTGAATATTTATTTTATTTAGGTCAAAGAACTCTTCAACACTTCTCCACTGTTACAATGCCTTATCTGTACCCATGGGGGTCTCCCCCTTCAAGGAGATATTCACTCTGCTTATCTACTAACCTTCCCCCCTCCCTCCTGCGAAGATTTCAAGGAAAGTATTGAAATATTTTTTTAAACAAACTTCACTATGTGGCTTATCTTAGAGTAAAAAATGTAATGTTCCACATGCAGAAGCATACAAAAAAACGGGATACAAAAAATACAAGTAACACGACAAAGGAAATACGTTTAATACACTCTGCAGCCATGTTAATCAATGTACTTGGTAGCTATGCTAAAGACAAAGAGTTCAGTTTTCATCTCAGAGGCTTATTAGGGACTAAACAAATATGCCTATGCACTGACTCTTAAGCGATCACCTGTTTCCTCCCTAAAACAAAGTAAAACAAAAGACATGTCAGTAATCACACTTCTTAGGTTCTATGGTTATCTCCTGAAAAAGCATAGGTTAAAGGGATTAAACAATTTTCCGTGTACTTAAAAATGCTTCCTTTTTAATGAAGTGTTTTGTTTTTCACTGTTCCTATGTTCTTTAAGCAATTACCATCTTAGTTTGGAAGAACTTGGGGGCGGGAGGTTGGGGGAGACACTCCAGAGGCTAAACAATACAATCTTACCTTCTCCCAAATTCTGGGAGAACCACCTTGGGTACACAATTGTAAGCCTGAGCAGGAGGCACTGGTGTCCTTTCCCACTTTATAATGTGTGAAGAATGTAACTTCCTAACGCTCTGTGATTGCTAATTTTTCTATAGAGCCTGGAACATGATCCCAGTCTTAAGTTCAACCCAGGTACATGATCCCAGTCTTAAATTCAACCCAACTTCCTAATAACTACTCCTCAAATTGGCCCAATGCATGATTCAAAAAAATGTGCTCAGGCCTCCAGAGCTGTAGGAAGCTATGCTTCCAAAGTTCAGATATGACACAGTTCTTATTTTAACTATACCTGGAAAAAAAAAGCATAGACCACACTCTACGTTACCGAATTCTGGAAAGAATGGGGATTTCAGCGACGGCTTGAGAAGTAGTACCTGACCCAGAACAGCGGACGAAGTCCGGGCCGCCGGCCCCTGTGAATGGGCTGCAGGTTCGCTTATCATCCCTCCACCTGAAATCCCCCACCTTAAGATTAATCAAAAGCAGGGGTAGAAAAGTTTCTTCCGGAGGCGCTAAAAGGCCACAACTTGGATGAATGAAACTGGGCTAAGAGCACCCGGAGCAGGATTTTCGCTGAAGTCAGAAAAAGAGAAGTCAAAGATTTTTTAACGTGAGAGCGGTTATAAGCGACCGTGGTCCGGATAACTGCGCAAACACGCTTGGGAGAACGTTTTCTGGAGCGAGGACGGTTCCGGGCCAACCGGCGGCGGCGGGGCCGGCGACGAGGTGGCTTCGGGACGGTAGGCGCGGGGCCGGGTGCTCGCGCGTGTCCTCCCGCAGACCTTACACTTGACTCCCGCGGGCTGCCCCGCCCCCCGTCCCCGGCCGGCCGGCCGCGTGCAAGGCACACCCTCCCGCGGCCGCGCTCCCGCGCGGGCACACCCCCGCCTCCCGCGCGCACGCGGCCTCGCCGAGCCGGCCAACCCACACGCGCCCCCTCAGCGCGGACGCCCGCCGCCCCGGCCGCGCGGGGAGAGCGGGGCACGACGGCCTAACGGCTGTGGGGCCCCGCGCGGGAAGGCGGACTCTGAGGGGAAGGTCACTTACCCGCTGCATGGCTTTCAGGATCAAAGCCAGCTCGTAGCGGGGCATGCCCGAACGCACAGCGCGCGACTCCGGACCGAGCCAGCCACCGGGACGCAGGAGGGGCGGGGAACGCGAGGACCTCACGGGTTCCTGGGCCGAAAAGCTCCCGGGCGGCGAAAGCACACTCCGGCGGCGCGAGCCCGGGCTTAAAGGCTCTGGCAGCTGCGCAGACGGGTCGCCACGCCCCTCGGCACGCCACGCCCCCTCCTTAAGGCGGCCGCGCCGCGCCCCCTCCACAGCCCTGCTCCCCGCGGCTAGCTGCCCCTGCTGGGGCCCCGGGCCTGGGAGCTGCTGCGCGGGGCGGCGCCGAGTGCTCAGCTGAGAAGGGCAGCGGAGCTGCAGGCCCCCTCTTACCCTGCGGCCGCGGCCGCGCCTACTACCTACGGCTCTCGAACCAGCTGGAACTTTCCATGCCTTCCGTTTCATCCTGGGCAGCGGGCGAGCGTGCGCCCTCGTGTGCGCGTGCGCTGCAGTGCGGTCTGGTCCGTGAGCGCGCCGCTCGGCCGCCGCTCCTTAGCGGTGGGGACCTCGGTGGCTGTTGCTGCTCCCAGGCGGGGTCGCGGCCGGATCGGGGACTTCCCCCAGCCTGCTGCTGCGCACAGGGGTTCCGGAGCGCTCCCGCGCGGGGGCATACCCCGAGCTTTCCGCGCCTTCTCAGAGCCCCCTGTCCTCGCGCAGCTGCCGGCGCGGCTTCCCGGGGCCCCTTCCTTGACGGGGTGGGCACAAGGCGCAGGATGTGGGCCGCTGCGCGCATGTTCGGGTCGGGTCGCATCGGTCGCCGGCTGCCTGACCTTGGGCTGGCTTCTGCGGAAAGTGGATGTGAAGGGCACCTACTTCCCAGGGCTGTGATGCCTTTAAGTAAGTTGATGCATGTAAACCGCTGAGAACGATGCTGCACAGACCTAGTGAGGCGCCACAGGGCCATTTGGTGTTATGTGAGCCTGGCCTGATCCATGTGTTGCTGCCAAGGGCAAGCTAATACTTTGGCTCAAACCAATATTCTTTTTAAGTGTTTGCTGGACGTTTATTTTGAGGACCAGCCGAGTACTTGGAAATCCATTTACTAACCGTCTGGGATCAAGAGCGTGCCCCGAAGGGAAAGGGGCCTCGCTGTGCATTCCCTTTATCTCCTAAACACACACACTATCCAGCCATTGGCTGTTCTCTCCCTGGTACTAAACGCATTTTCCTCCAGTTCCACTCCTTAGAGACCAAGCCCCCAAGCAACTGTCCCTTCTGCCCACACTTGCCCATTAAGAGGGCCTGAAGGTGAAATGTTTTGTCAACTTTAAAGTGCTTTAATGATAATAGGTTAGAGTTATTGAGCACTTACTCTCTATCAGGCACCTTGCTAAGGGTTTTATTTGTGTCTGTATAATTCTCACAATAGCGCTATGGGGCAAGTACTTATCCCCTTCAGGGATTCAGAAACGTAGGTATGTAGGTACGCAAAGGTTATGTAACTAACCCCAGGTCAAGCTTAGACAAAGTTTGGACCCAAACTCTATGAAGGCTGAGTCCATACTCTTCATATGGCCTCGGGTCCTCCTACCATACAGATTAAGGCGCTTATACTGTTCAGTAGATTTACCATGTACTCCGTATAAACTAAAATAAAGAGTCCCTTTGTCACCTTATCCAGAGACCTTGCTATTTCTCATCTCCTACCGCCTCCCATTCTCCACCAAAGATAAGGATGGTTTGAACACAACCTTTTCTGTGATAATCTGGGTTTTAACATTTTGCATTCTTGGGCTTTTCCACAACCCAAATTCTTCTAAAAAGAAACCACACAGGTATTAATGCAAATTACCTGGTTAGTGTAGACTAATTTACCCTTTGGTTAAAAAGAGTAGAATATTACAAATAAATAACAGAAAGAAGCAAGGAATTTCTGGACTTTCAGAAGTGAGTTACAGGTTTTGAAGGATGTTTGCTACTTCAACTTTCCCTCCTGTTGGCAGCCACATTGTCCCCCTTTGGGAATGAAAAAATATGGACCCTGAAGTAATATGCCAAGCTAAAGACCAGGGCAATACCATGAGATGACTTCTCCTTTCGATACTTCCTCTTGGAAGCTCCACAGTTTTCCCTTAATGCCCAGGGATGAGTGAGGATCTAGCTTTTCCTCTACTGCCCCTAACCTGGCAAGTGTTATAAGGAAATTAGCCTGATTCATAATTCCTCAGCACAGCATCTCCACCTCTCCCAATCTGGTGGCTGCTCACAGGTTCACTCCACTTCTTCTCAAAGGGACAGAAAGGGCAGCTACCCTGATTTTCCACCTTCAACTTTTTTTTTTAAGCACAACACCAGAATGCTGGTGGATTCATTAAAAACCAATAATAAAATCACAAGGAATGCTGCTGGAAATTTAGTGTCTTCCTACTATAACAACAAGTTTAAATTTACCAAGAAGTTTTTTTTGAATTTTGTACTATTTATAGCCAACGTTTAGAATTATAAAACATTACTGCATTATATAATGTGTTAATAAAAAACTTTACTCTGATATTGAGGGATAAGTTTAACCAAGTTGGTGAAATATCTGTACAATGAAAAGTATAAAACACTGCTGAAAGAAAATAAAGACACAAATAGATGGAAAGATATCTGGGTTCATGGATCAGGAGAATTAATATTTCTAATTATTATACCCCCCAAAGCAATCTACAGATTCAGTGTAATCCCTATCAAAATCCCAATGACATTTTTTAGGCAAATAGAGAAAACAATCCTAAAATTCCTATGGAATGACAAGAGATCCTGAAAAGCCAAAGCAACTTTGAGTAAGAACAAAGTTGGAGGCATACTTCCTGAGGTCAAACTGTAATTCAAAGTTATAGTAATCAAGACAGTATAGTACTGACATAAAAAGAGACAGACCAATGGAACAGAATAGAGAGCACAGAAATAAACCCACTCATATGTGGTCAACCAATAGTCAACTGATCTTTGACAAGGGTCCAAGAATGCACAATGGGGAAAGGATAATCTCTTAAATATATGGTGTTGAGAAAACTGAATAGACACATTAAAATAATAAAATTGGACCCTTACACCACACACAAAAATCAATTCAATATGGATTAAAGGCTTAAACATAAGGTCTGAAACCATAAAACTTCTAGAAGAAAATATAAGGAACAATCTTCTTAACATTGGCCTTGGTAATGATTTCTTGGATATGACATGAAGAGCACAGGAAACAAAGGCAAAAATAGACAAGTGGAATTGTATCAAACTAAAAATTTCTGCATGGCAAATGAAATAAAATGAAAAAGCAACCTACAGATTGGGAGCAAATATTTGCAAACTTTGTATCTGTTAAGGGGTTAATATTCAAAATATAAGTAATTCATAGAACTCAATAGGAAAAAAAAACAAAAAAAAAACCCAACCTGATTAAAAAATGGGCAAAGGAAATGAATAGACATTTCTCCAAAGAAGGCATACAAACGACGAGCAGGTATACAAAAAGATGCTCAACATGACTAATCATCTGGAAAATGCAAATCAAAACCACAGTGAGATACCATTTCACCCCTATCATCAAATGTCTATCAATGGTTATCATCAAAAAGTCAAGAGATAACAAGTGTTGGAGACAATGTGGAGAAAAGGGAACCCCTGTACTCTGTTGGTGGGAAGGTAAATTGATGCAGTCACTATGGAAAACAGCATGGAGGCTCCTCAAACAATTTGAAATAGAGCTACCATATGATCCAGCAATCCTTCTTCTGGATTCATAAAGGAATCGAAATCAAGATCTCAAAGAGGTATGTGCACCTCCATGTTTATTGCAGCATTATTCACAATAGCAAGACATGAAAGCAATCTAAATGTCCATGGGCAGATAAAGAAAATGTGGTACAAAAGAATATTATTCAGCCTTAAAAAAGAAGGAAATTATAATCCCTATCAAAATACAAACAGCATTCTTCAATGAACTAAGAACAAATAGTTCTAAAATTCATATGGAACCACAAAAGACCCCGAATAGCCAAAGCAATCCTGAGAAGGAAGAATAAAGCTGGGAGGATTACACTCCCTGACTTCCAAGCTCTACTACTAAGCCACAGTAATCAGGACAATTTGGTACTGACACAAGAACAGACCCATAGATCAATGGATTAGAATAGAGAGCCCAGATATAAATCCACACATATATAGCCAAATAATATATGGTAAAGAGTCGTGTATGTACAATGGGGAAATGACAGCCTCTTCAACATCTGGTATTGGCAAAACTGGACAGCTACATATAAGAAACTGAAACTGGATTTTTGTCTTAACTCCATACACAAAAGAAGACTCAAAATGTGTCAAAAACTTGAATGTAAGTCATGAAACCATAAAACTCTTAGAAGAAAACATAGGCAAAAATCTCTTGAATATAAACATGAGCAACTTTTTCCTGAACACATCTCCTCTGGCAAGGGAAACAAAAGCAAAAATGAACAAATGGGACTACATCCAACTAAAAAGCTTCTGTACAGCAAAGGACACCATCAGTAGAACAAAAAGGCATCCTACACTATGGGAGAATATGTTCATAAATTACTTATCTGATAAGGGCTTAACATCCAAAATATATAAAGAGCTCACACACCTTAACACCAAAAAAACAAATAACCTAATTAAAAAATGGGCAGAGTGTCTGAACAGATACTTCTCCAAAGAAGAAATTCAGATGGCCAACAGGCACATGAAAAGATGTTCCACATCATTAATTATCAGGGAAATGCAAATAATGGGATATCACCTCACACCAGTTAGCATGGCCAACATCCAAATGACAAGAAACAAGAAATGCTGGCAAGGATGCAGAGAAAGGGCATACCTCCTGCACTGTTAGTGGGAATGTAAATTAGTTCAACCATTATGAAAAGCAATATGAAGGTTCCTCAAAACACTAAAAATAGAAATACCTCTTGACCCAGGAATTCCACTCCTAGGAATTTATCCAAAGAAAACAAGATTTCAGATTCAAAAAAACACATGCACTCCTGTGTTTATCACAGCACTATTTACACTAACCAAGATATGGAAGCAACTTAAGTGTCCATCAGTAGATGAATGGATAAAGAAGAGGTGGTATGTATACCCAATGGGATATTATTCAGCCATAAGAAGAAAAGGAATCCTACCATTTGCAACAGCATGGATGGAGCTAGAGGGTATTATGCTCAGTGAAATAAACCAGGCAGAGAAAGCCAAGTGCCAAATTATTTCCCTCATTTGTGGAGTATAACAACAAAGCAAAACTGAAGAAACAAAACAGCAGCAGACTCACAGACTCCAAGAAGGGACTAGCTGTTAGGGAGGGAGAAGGGAATTAAGGGGCATTATGATTGGCACATGGGGTGGGGGGTCACGGGGAAGACAGTGTAGCACAGAGAAGACAAGTAGTGACTCTGTGGCATCTTACTATGCTGATGGACAGTGACTGTGGCAGGGTGTGTGGGCAGGGACTCGGTGATATGGGTGAATGCAGTAACTACAATGTGCTCATGTGAAACCTTTATAAGATCGTATATCCACACATGGAAGGACAAATATAATACCAGTTAGGTGAGGCAGCTAAAATAGCCAGACTCATAGAAGCAGAGAATAGAATGGTAGCTGGCAGGAGTTGGAAGAAGAGAGAAAGGGAGAGGTATGTCAAAGAATACAAAGTTTCAGTTACAGAAGAAAAAAATCATTCTATAACTTAGGGTCTCTGAAACATTTAATATGATACATATTTAAGATTTGATTAACCAGAAATTTTGATTCATATTCAAAAAAGTTTTTATGAGAGGGAATTGGAAAGAAAAAAATAAGTCAAAATCTTGTCCTATGTTAAAAAAATCACCTCAATGTTTGCCTTTACCTTCTTATTTTATATTAGTGTATAATGAGACTTGACCTTAAGCTCACACAAGATAGTTAAATTTCCAAAGATACCTCTAAAATATACCTGGTGTCTCCTAATACAACCCTCAGAAAGTGAAGAAATGTGAATGTTTTCAATTAACATTGAAAATAATCCCACAGTGGGCCAAGTCATATTTTAAGCTGTCAATCATCACTTTCATCAGCCTAACATACTCTCCCTGATGAAAGTGAGTCCCCATTTCCAACAAGTGTACACTCTTCCTCCTGATTCTTAACTTCACTAAGACCTGGGGTTGTTCAGAGTTAACTGCTCCCAGGACCAGGGCCTGTAAAATCCTGTTTCTCTGCCTGGCTGTTCAGTTTCTATCTTTGTTCCTTAGCTGATGGCCCAGACCCAAGTCACATTTCAAACTTACTTCTTTTTTAAATATTTTACCAGTGAACCCACCAGTATTTCCTAAACCCCCTACACACACCCTTGCCCACCCTTCAAGACCCTTTGGCTGTGCTGATATGCTTTTGATTCTTTCTGTCTTCTCAGTAAGCCTCTAGGAAATACCTAAACTCATTCTTACCTAGCTCACTCACTCAGCTTGCCTGTGCTATTGGTTGTGTGCCTGGCAGACTGAAATACTAGGTGCAACATATCATATTATTAAAACATTGGAGAGTGTTTTAAACATTTTCCTCTCTTTCAATCCACCAACTTCCAAGTTATTTTTCTACTTTGATTAAGATTTTTGGGGGGCGAGGGGCCTAAAATTTGGGCTCCACTTATGAGAAAAAAAAGGTAAAGCAAAGTCTGCCTAAATGGGATGTTCTCTTACTTTCACCCCTGCCTACCCTCCCCTGAGAAAAATTATGAAATGTTTGTGAGAGATGTTCTTGCTGCAACATCTTTTTCAGGAAAAAAATAATTAATGTATTTTCTAACTTTATGACTTTAAAAAGACAAAACAACTTCCTGCATCTCCATTCAATGAAAGAGCTAGTTTTTCTTCTAACATTATTTTAATGTGTCCCCAAAAGCCCACAGTGTTCTTAATGGTAAATGTCAATAACGTTGGAGGCATTCAACATTTTTGTTCTTTCTACGCAAGTGCAAAATCCAGAAGAACACATGTGGAAGGATTTTAGATTTAGTAACAAGAACAAAGGCCATGAGCAGCTAGAGGGGGTTGCAGATGGATGAAACAGCATCTTCAGGGGCCCTCAGGGGGTGAAGCTTCCAGGGCAAGTTGCTAAACAAAGGCGAGTGGGAGCACCAGGAAAAATAAATTAGGTGGGCAGGCACTCAAGGGAAGGCCTGAATGGTGGGAGAGGCTGGCCTGCTCAGCACACAGGAAGTTTTAAGGCTCCAGGTGGAAGGGCAGAATGGGCTCAGGGCCCATGGGTTCACAGGGAGCAAGTATACCAGCAGGGAGAAGCTCGGAGGGCATTGTGCAGGCCAAAGAGAGGGTGGGGCTGGTGGAGGTTGAAGGAGAGAGTAATAGGGGATAGAATCTGTAGTATTTGGTGACTGGATATTTGAGGAGCAGCTAGTAAGGCAAATGACAGCAATGGCTCCTGGGATTCTTTTCAAGAAACATTCTGGACTGACTTTGTTTTGGTCAAGCACACTGGTGGTATTTCCTCAGCTCCTAATTCATAAAGCTTATACTACAATTCAGTGTATTAGTATTTTTTTTCTCTGGATATGGTCATAAATTTTCATAGCAAAGTCATAATTTTCTGAAGAACTGAAGCCATATCTTTATTGTTCTGAATCGTCTCCCTCTCAGGGCTTTAACCAAAAGAAGGAAGGTGGTAGTCCTGAAGCCTGCATAGTATCTACCACCTACAGGATCTGGCTGCGCAAGGAATGTTGAAAGGTGGGTGTCATGACACCACAAGTCAACACTTCCTGGTAAGAAGGTCAAAATACAAGTGTCAACTCAAAGTCCAGCCCTCTGTAAGGACCGTCGCTCCCTGTGTTGCTGGGACTCTGTTGATCTCAGGGAGAATGCCCTTATTATAATCAGACAGGGTCAACTAGAGATTTAGTAAAAGGAACAAAGCCCATAGGCTCTACATTATGCCCAATAGTTATGTAGCCCCAAGTTTGCCTTGATAAACAGAATTGTACTCTTGATCTGAACTTTGTTGGACTTTCTTTTTACTAAGGAAGATGACAGGTAGGTAAAAGCATGTAGGAGGCAGAGGGGATTACAGCAGAGAACATATTCAGGAAGTAAATGTTTGCAATGGAAAGTATCTGGTAGGAAGCCAAATCCCTCAAAAGCAGCTATGAGTTAAATATTTCACTTTAGAATTTATCAAGCCAGAATATAATATTTGAGCATTAGATAGTATATTGTTTCAAATTGTCCATATTTTTTTAAAATAACCATAGTGGCAATAATAACAGCAGCTATCTATGCTGTCAAAAAGAAAAAAAAATTCCTTACCTGAAATTAAAGTTACAAAATAATTGGCAGCTCTCAGGTGATAGCTGAAAATAAATCATCTTTAACTTTTAGCCTAGGTTTACTGAGACCTTAGGAGAATATGCAGGAAATATCTTGGGAATTTAGTTCCTAACTTGAATAAAGAAGCCCACAAACTGGTCTTAATAGTAAAAACATAGTCACTAAGAAAATTTTAAATAACCATGTTAACCAAATGCTCCTCTATAACATGATTGCAAATAGAACAAGTCGTTTTAGTGATAAAGCATCATTACCTGCAGTATTATTATTAAATGATTCCTACAAAGGGTTAACTTTTACAATGATCAGTTGTTTATAAATCCTTTTGCCTTTTCTTTTCTCCTCTGCTCCAAAATGTTCAGAATCTAAATGAAATGGCCTTTGGGACCAAGAATGACACTTTCTCCTCAATCAGTAATATGCCTGGTTGATATTAGAGAGCAACCAGATAGGAGAATTTCCTCTTGTTATTAATGATTCAGTAATTAAGAATTGACAAGTCTCTAGAAGCAACACAACAGGGCATTTGGTTTGATGGTGAGGAAGACCAGCTTCAGGCCTTGAGAGCAGCATTGTTAAACTTGACTCCAGCTGCCAGCCCTGGGTAAGTGCCACAGGTGATACGCTAGGACCAGGGACCCTTTCTTTCCCCACCTCACTGCCACGAACACCCGAGTACTGTCAGACACATGCTTACACTATAGCCAATGGATCATTCTGGAAACACAAATCTGATTCAGTTTCTCTATGGCTTAAGTACTTCAGTAGCTCCCCATTGCCCTCAGGGAAAAATCCAAATTCCTCAACAGGGGTTTATGAGGCTCTTCCTTCTGTAGGGGTCACCTTCCCGCCTCCATCCCTCTTGCCACTCCTCACCATGTCATCGGTTGTGTTTGCAGGTCCCTGAGCTCTGCATGTACTTTCCTTCCTGCCCTTTGCCTCTGCCTGGAACACATTGCATTCCCTTCATGTAGCCTACTCCTATGCCCCCTCACTTTTAAAAAAATTGTGATATATACAGAGATTGCATGAAACATATGGAGAATATAAAGAACAATTCTTAACAAATGTCACAGAAACCTACATCCCAGAACCTTCTTTTGTGCCTCTCTAGAAACACGACCCTCCCCACATTTTCCTAGCTTACTTCATGGTTTTACCATCTATGTATGCGTTTCCTGAGTGACAGCCTATTTCTGCCTGCTTTTTGAATGTTGTATGAGTGTCTTGACTTTTTCTCCCTCAACATTGCATCCAAGAGCTGTAGTTCACTTATTTTCATTGCCAATACTATTCCACTGTACAACTAACCTACTATTTGTCTATTCTGCTGATGGACATGGGTTGTTCCCTTTTTGGGTGACTATTACATATAATACTGCTAGTAACATTCCTGTACACATAGACCAGTGCATATATGTATATATTCAAAGAGTTTCTCTAAGAAAAAAACCTAAACTTTTTTGGTGCAATACTTACAACTTTTCTACATCATACCAGTTTTCCAAAGTGGTAGTATACCAGTTGGCATTTCCAAAACCAGTATGTGTGAATTTGCTAATTCCTCTTCTCTGCTGAGGTCTGTTTTGACCACCACCCTGCAGAAAACCAACTATAACCGCAGAAGTCTAGATCAGGTGCCCCTCATTTGTATTGCTTTCGCACCTGCACTTTCTCCACCATCACACCAATCATACCTGTATATAACAGAAGTGAAAAGATACTGCTCAGATCCCTAGTTGCTGTCCCTCTGGGTCCACTGCTCCATTAGTGCTGAGGCCACATGTCCCTCAGGCTGCTGCCAATCAAGGAATGAGCACAGTGGAGGTACAGATCCAGGCTCACTTCTATTACACACAGGACTTCTCTGACAGATGACTTGGGCCCCAGGGCTTCCCAGTGACCTGGCCAAACCTTTCCTGGAACTGAACTACAGTGCGAGACTCTCTACCCACCACTCCTTCGTCCCCTTCTCCTGCACAGATATCAGACCTGCAATGCAGTCAGAAGGCTCTCCCCACCTTCTCTGGTTCCCTCCCTTTGTCCTGCATAGGCATTTCCTCCAAGAAATCTCTTCCATGTCTAATTCTATGTTAGTTTCTGCTTCTTAGAGTACCTGAACTAACACAATGTAATTTCCCCTTTACTTTGTGGCCTTCACAATTAATACATAAATTCTGAGAAAGGAAATTCTGGTGCCCCGAGTGCCAAACAAAGAGACTGGTGCATGGTAGGTACTGAGTAAATATTGGACAGTGAGTGAATGAATTAATAAGTGAGATACCCACACTGTAGGAACATGTTTCTGGTGTCATCCTAAAAGGTAGAAGAAAACTGCATGGCCCAACTAGTAACATCCTTCTTTCCATGGGCCTAGCCATAGGCTGTACTTCCTAATCGAAAGGTAAGCCAGTGTGCAATGGTAAACAAAGAAGCTAAGATTTCACTTTCTTTCCATGAGGGAAAGCAGAGTGTCCCATTGGGACACTGGCTTAGGAATACCCTCACTGGTTCTACATGACATAGTTCAGAAGCCTCTGAGCACAGCCCTGCCTACCAGACTTCTGAGAATCCTAGTCACTGCCAGGTGGCAAAGAGAAGTGACCTGTGGCAAGTAGCCTCTAAGTTTGTCTTCTATGATCCCCACCTACTAGTATCATACTTTATGTAATTCCTCATCTTTGATGTGAGCCAAATTTAAAGACTTCTAAGGAACTGAATACAGCCAAAGTGATAGGCTATACCTTCTGAGATTAGTTATAAAATGACTGAGGTTTCCATTTCATAGTCTCAGTGGAAGAGTAGAGAAGACACCGGGTTTAGAGTAAGAAGACCTAAGTGTAACCCCTTTTTTTGTGGCACTGCTCAAGTCATTTAATCTCTTTGTGTCTAAGGTTCTTTATCCATTAAACAGGAGTGGTAACACCTAATTCCCATGATTGTTTTATGCAGGAAATTATATAAGAGCCAGCTTTTAAGTTTTGTATCAATCCATTTAATTCTCATAGCAAACTAATGGGTTAATACTGTTATCATCCTCGTTTTATAGATAAGTAAACTGAGGCAGAGAGATATCAAAGAACTTGCCCAAAGTAATGCAACTAATAAGTGATGGAGCCAAGATTTGCACCAAACAATCTGGTCCCAAAGAGTACATCAGGAACACAACTCTATAACTATGGTTAAAAGCATTTTCTCTAAAATGTTACAGAAATATAAATCTTGTGGTATATATTGGTGTATTGGTATAAAGATGGGCACAACAATCATTAGAACAGAATAGAGCCATACACATATGCTCAACTGATTTTCAACAAAGTTGCAAAGGCAATCCAGTAGAGGAGAAAAATACTCTTTTCAATAAATGATTCTGGAAGATATAAATATGTATATGCCAAAAAAATGAACTTTGATCAATATCTCACACTATAAGCAAAAATTAACTCAAAACCAATCATAGACCTAAATGTAAAATGCAAAGCTATAAAACATAAAGGAATAAAATCTTTGTGACTCTAAGTTATACAAAGATTACTTAGTTGCAATACCAAAAGCACAATTCATAAAATAAAATATTAATAAATTGGACTTCTTCAAAATTAAGAACTTCTATGCTTGATAACACATAGTTAAGAAACAAGTCAGAGACCATGAGAAAATATTTACAAATCACCTATCTGATAAAGGATCATTTATATCCATAATGTATAGACAAACTTGCAACTCAAAAGTCAATAACTCAATAATAAAAAATAATCCAATTTTTTAAATGGGAAAAGGTATGATCAGATGCTTCATCAAAAATGACAAATGAGCACATGAAAAGATGCTAAACATCACTAGTTATTAGGAAAATGCACATTAAAACCCCCCTAACATACCATTACATACTAATCAGAATGGCTAAAATAAAAAAGACAAGACCAAACGTTGATAAGGAGATGGAGCAACTGGAACTCCCATACAGTGCTGATAGGAATGTAAAATGATGCAATCATTTTGACAATTTCTTAAAATGTTATAGATAGACCTAACATACAACCCAGTCATTCCACTCCTAGGTATTTACCTAAGATAAATGAGAACATGTGTTCATACAAAGACTTGTACACAAGTGTTCATAGCAATTTATTTGTAATAGTCAAAAACTGGGAATAGCTCAGATGACCATCAACAGATAAATGAATTGTGATATGCCCATAAATTGGGATGCTACTCAGAAATAAAAAGGAGTGAACTACCAATATATTCAACAACATGGACAAATCTCAATTATGCTGAGTGAAAGAAGCCAGACCAAAAAAAGTACATACTGAATTACATTATGATTACTTTTATATAAAATTATAGAAAATTCAAACTGTAGAGACAGAAAACAAATCAGTGGTTTTTTGAGATGGAAGTGAAGCAGTGAGACTACAAAGAGCATGAGGAAACTTTTGGGGAATGATAATCAAGATACATTTATTGTATATTTATTATCTTGATTAGGGCAATTGTTTCATAGATATGTATATGTGTCAAAACTTATCAAACCACATAAATATGTACAATTTATTGTGTATTGATTATATCTCAAAAAAGCTGTAAAAAATATAAATCATTCACATTATTATGCTCTGAGGAAAGTCATTTTAGGTCATTGTTCTGATATACCTCTCTCCCCATTTTTCCCTATTTCCCCTTCCCCAAATTCCTGGATAAGAGATCAAGACCACAACCAACTCTGGTATTTATATGAATTAAGAAAATTAAAGTCCATGTGGAAAAAATTTTCTTAAGTTCTAAGGAGGAGATGCAAAGATGGATAAGAAATAGTCCTTGTCTTCAAGAAGTTATAATCTAGGTAGAGAAAAGATGTAAGTATGTTTAAATTGTCTAACGAGGCTTAAGTATCAATTCTAAAAAATAGAAAACATATAAAAAGAGAGTGCTTAACTGCCTAAAAAAGAATACAGGCAAAAATTTCCAAGGAGAGATTACTCTGGGCTGGGATGGTTTTGGAATGTTTTGTGTATGATGTGGGATTTGCACTGGAATGTGAAGAATGGATAACATTTAGATAAATGGGTGGGGGAAAAAATAAACATGATGTTTAGGTGGGGTCAGAGGATGGTGACAGTGAGTGAATAAGTTGGACAGGAAGGAAGGTTTCTGTAGAAGAATCATGGGACTTAAAAGTAGGAGCACAGTTGGAGGGTCTTGAGTACCAGGTAAAGAATCTAAATTTCCAGCCTTTATTTCATCTCAACATGAAGAAGAATTTGTGAGGTAGTGAGGCTTTTATCATTGAATCATTCAGCAAAGAGGGTATAAGCATGTTTGAGGAATGTGGAAAGGAGAAATGGGCAAATCCTTCCCAATCCTGAGACACTGGTCACAGATCTACGGGCTTTGAGAGAACTTTTAGAGGTAGCACTGGATATTTGTCTGGTAGTGTCTTGGTTCTTCTTGGAGATGGTGCCTGACTCCCATGCCAGAGTCAACTGGGACAGATTTTCCCCTACTCCACCCCACATTTAGCCAAGGAATAGAAGACAATCTAGGTGCAACCATCAGACTCTCTCCCATGATTTTGAATCCTGGGTGAATGACTCAGGGACGTGAGTAACAGTTAGAGGTCATTTATCATGCACCAGACCCTTCTGGCTCCATGGCTGTGGTTATACTTCCTCCCAATCCACCCTCCAGACAGCTCTTGGTTCTCAGCTAGTACTCTGGTCTCTGGTCAATTCTGTGATTCCCCCAAATATCATTCCAATAAATTTCACTTTTGCCTAAGACATTTTAGAGTCTCTTTGTATTGCTTGAAGCCAAGAACCCTGACTGACATAGAATTCTTTGGATCTCAGTGTTTCAGTTCTCTGCATAAACTTTTTGACCTTAGTTCAGCCCCCTGGGACCATATGGAGCAAGTCTATCCCCTCTTCCACATGAGCTCTTCCTATGTCTGAAGACAGTTCTCCAGCCTATCCTAACCCTTTCTTTCCCTAGGCTAAATGCCCCCTATGTTCCTTGGGGCACTGCTCATCTCACAAGGGCTGGATTGCCTCCCCAGCCTGGATGCTTTTTCCATGGGTGCTCAGCTGTTCACATTCAAACCTTTGTGACTTATTAAATAGTGTTGAATGAGTGAATCTCTCCAATTTAAATATATGATTTAGGCTGTAATACCTGTTGTAACAGTGATTCATTTTTGTTTTTCCAAGCAAAGACCATGTTATGGTTAGGGTACTGGTACAGCTACTGAAACAAAAGTCAAATAACAGTGACTTAAATTAAATTTTTTATTCCTTTCACATGGAAAGGTCTAAATGCAAGGTAGGGTTGGGGACCCAGGCTCTTCCCAGCGTGTAGTTCTCTGTGTACAACACATGGCTTCTATATTCTGGTCTAGCATGGCTGTTCACATTCCAGGAGCAGGAGAGGAAAAGAGAAGACGAGTCCTGGGACATTCCCTTTAAGAAGTGTTCCAGAAGTTGCACCCATCACCTCCACTCAATTTCCATAGGTCAGAACTTAGTCCTAAGGCCTTGCTGTGCCTTCAAGAGGGGCTGGGAAATATAAGTTTAGCTGTGAGAGGATGGTGAGCTAGCCTTTTCTACCATAGATCATATAATGCTACTTGGATATTTTTGAATCAATGCTTTAAGTATAATGAAATGCTACACAAGTCACAAATCGTTAACTGACTATAACTTTCTTATACTCATGTTCGGTATTTCGTGAGTGATTATCATGTCAGAGTTACTCTAAGAGTTGAGTTTTAGGTAAATTTAATTTCATGGACTTACCAGGGCACATACCTTGCTCCAATCCCTGTACTTATAACCCAAATCTCAAATCTACACTGGGAAGTTCCTCTAATTGAGACAACCAAGCAGCTATTTCTTTTGAAAACAAAACCCACAAATTCACTTGAATATATTAAACACAATCAGTTTAATATATTTGCATGCATATTAGATAGTATTCTTTTGGTTACAAATAATAGAAACTGTAGTTGGTTTAGAAGGGAGGGATGAATTATTATATTAATGTGCCAGATGTGTCCAAGACTCAAGACAATGTGCAGCTGACTGAGCCTCAGGAACAGATTAGAACCCAAATGCTCTCTCTTTTGTTGTTGTTTCTCTGCCCATCAGTTTAATTCTTCTCTCTCTGAAAGAATCCTTTTCTTGGCTCTCTAGTTTTCACAGTGGACAATGGCTATTGCCAGCTCCTTGGTCTACCTGTAATCCCACTAGCCACCCAGAGATAGCCTGACGGTCTCCTTCATCTGGCGCTCCTATTAGCCTTGCTTGGGTTAGTGACTTACCTTGGGCCCATCAGCCAAGTCTAAAGGATAGGTCAGACCATATCATTTGGACAGCCAGCAGCTACCTCCTAGACTTGGCTGTTTATTTGTGCAGAGAAATAGTTTGTAGCAAAGGGGGGACTAGATAGGCAACCCAAAGGACTTCTCCTCCTCCACCCATGTGTGTGTAGAGGGTTGTCATAAGCAAAATGAAATTTAGAAGTGTAGCTGTGAGGTCTATGACACTGAGACAGACTAGAAATATGATGTACTGGGCTTGGGGCAGAAACTGTGTCTTCCTTGTGATTTTTTTTGGTTCTAAGTAACAGAAACCCATCCAAAGACTCTTAAGCATGTCACTTGAAACTTTTAATATCTGAAGAAGGCTTTTGTGCACAGAGGGTCACCTACAGTTACCTGTTTTAATTAATACTCAAGCTGTTAAAGTTGTAATATTTTTAAAGACTTTATTCTTTAAAGCAGGTTTAGGTTCCCAGCAAAACTGAACAGAAGGTACAGAGATTTCCCATATATCCCTGCCCCCACACATGCATGCCCTCCCCCACTATCAACATCCCACAGCAGAGTGGCACATTTATCTCAGTTGATGAACCTGTCATTGACACATCATCATCCAAAGTCCACAGTTTACATTAGCATCTGGTGTTGTATGTTCTGTGGGTTTGGACAAATGTATAATATGTGTCCACTGTTACAGTATCATATAGAATATTTTCATTTCCCTAAAAATCCTCTGTGTTCCCACTTATTCATCCTTTCCTCCCTAACCCCTGGAGATCACTGATCTTTTAATGGTCTTTATAACTGTGCTTTTTTCCAAAATGTCATTGTCATATAATTGGAATAATATATAGCCTTTTTAGATACAACAACAAAGACACAATCCATAAAAGAAAAAAACAACCTGATTTAAAATGGGCCAAAGATTTAACAGACACTTCACCAAAAAAGATATACACATGGCTAATAAGCATATGAAAAAGATGCTCCACATCATATATCATCAGGGAAATGCAAATTAAAACAACAGAGATATCACTATACTTCTATTAAAATGGCCAAAATCCAGAACACTGAAAACACCAAATGCTGGCGAAGATGTAGAGCAATAGGAAACCTCATCCATTGCTGGTGGGAATGCAAAATGGTTCAGCCACTTTGAAAGGCAGTTTGGCAATTTCTTATTAAACTAAACACACTCTTCCTAGGTATTTACTCAAAAGAGTTGAAAACTTATCTCCACACAAAAGCCTGCCTGTGGATATTTATTTTATAGCAGCTTTATTCATGATTGTCAAAATTTAGATGTCCTTCAGCAGATCAATAAATAAACAATGGTATGTCCAAACAATGGAATATTATTCAGCAATAAAAAGAAATGAGCTATGAAGCCATAAAAAGACATGGAGGAAATTTAAATACATATTACTAAGTGAAAGAAGCCAGTCTGAAAAGTTATTATATTTTGAAACCTAGGTTTTTTATAAGCCCTTATGTTTAACTCACAAGTCTTATTCTTATTTATGTCTAGTAATTTTTAGATAAAATTAATATTAATCACATTCATTTGTTTTTCTCTGATTAATGTTGAATTGACTCTTAATTTTAACATAGTAAGCCCTCCTAAATAATTAACCTATTTATAAACTTATTATTTAATTTCCTAAAACACTTTAAGTGCATTTAAAATTAAAACATATCTGTTCCTCTAAAACAATTCAAGCACCTGACATGGCAAACTTTTAAAAACTGACAAGTGAAATCTTTCTAAGCCTTTAGCAATTATTGAAATTTAATAAATCCAGTGAATGAAGTTCCTAAGATTCATGGTAGATGACTGTCAAATGTTTTCCAGCAATAATTCTCCCCTTTTTCCCATTAGCTAAAACCCTTGACTTTTAGCTGGACACATGTCCACTCAACAGTAGACTACATTTTGCAGTTAGCTGTGGCCATGTGACTGAGTATGGGCCAATGCGGTGTGAATACATATGATGTGTGCTACAACCAGATCTCACCTTTAAGGCACTAGCCCTGGACTCACTTCTTTCCCACTTTTCTTGGATGTGGTGGTGAGCCAACATCAAGCATTCTGGAGAAGATAATGCTTGCAGCCTTGGTAGAGCCAGAAGAGAGAATGAACCAGTGGCTAAGAAGACCACACCTAGAATAGCTTCTTGGCCTCGGCTCTGAACTGCTCACCATTTGACTTCTGTATGATAGTGAAATAAACTTCTATAATCTTTGAGCTATTGTATTTTGGAGTTAGACTATGCCCCAATCATACAACTTTGAAAGACTATCTACAAACACAATTATATCCTCTAAAATGTTTCAAAATAAAATCATAAATCTAATATGCTGGGTTCTTTAACATGTTAGATTTTATTCAATACATATTTCAAGTTCTTTAAATAACACAGAGATTGTAATGATGATTAAAAACTTATTCCTAACCTTACCACAAAAGGAATGCTACATTTCATGAGATCTAAGGTCTTCAACTAGAAGATTCAACATTATTTAATATCACCACCATTTATAAATGTATGATGCCATTGAGTAGAATGCGTTCCAATTTCAAAGATGTTAAAATTGATAAAATATGGCAATACTCTGCTTCTGATTCAGCTCACTGTCTATACTGATCTGTACATTTTCCTGGGATTATCAAGTCATGTATCCAAGCAAGGAAAGGAGATTTGCTATCTTAGACCAACTGACTCTAGTGGGGAAAGATTCAGGACCTTGGAGTAGTTAAAAGATTCAAGTTCTTGGTAGAAAAGACTGGACCTGGACTTGGATGCTTGGTACTTCCAGAATGACTCTGCTTTAGCAGCTGTGAATACTGGGATTGGGATATTGGATATTATATAATACTGGGTCAAGGGGAGCTCTGTGCCCACAAGTTTCACCTGTAGTTTGGTCTCATAACACTCTTATCACGTGTTTTCTGGGTGGCTTTCAAGTTTCTCCTTCAGCCTATTTTAATTGAAGCCTCTGTCAACTTTTTATTATCTGATTTGGGTAGGCATACCCTATAAGTACATATAGGTTCACATCCTTACATACAGCAGATTGCAACTAATCTCTTTGCTGTAAGACTAAGGTTAAGTGAATGCCGTCTGCAACACTCTATATAGTTACATTTTTTGCTTATCTTACTGACCATCATTTTGTAATTATTACAATGCAAAAGTGAAAACAGGGATCAAAGGATTCGAGAGCATATCCTAGAGCCCAGGAACAGGATGTGCAACTGGAGCTGCTGAAGAAATAGGTGTGACACGTTTGCTTTTTTCTGGGCCTGTGTGTATCTGCCTTTGCTATGCTTGTGAAATGTCTGCCTGCCTCCCCTTATGCCCACTCCATCTTGTCTCTTTGGAGACAAGCGCTCTCTGGTTCTCCATGTCCACTGAGGAAGGTGGACATCAGTTACCACTGGTACTGACCATTATCTCTGGTCAGGAGGAGGAATCTCACTTGAGATCCACTGTGGGAAGAGTACCCACCCTGAACCCAAGAAAGTGTGGCTGTGAAGTATAAATGCTTGGCTGTCCTGGCAGCTGCGGGCAGGGCAGGTCTCACAAAAATGGCTTTGGGGAGCAGTAGAGCTAAAGTAGTGGTTTCAAACATGGACCCCAAGCCAGACTGCCTGGGTCCAAAACCAGGTCCTGCTGCTTAATGACTGTGACCTTGACCACTGAATGCTCAGGGCCTCGGTTTCCCCATCTGTCACATAATCATACCTGAGGCATGGGGTTGTGGCAAGGATTACAGGATTGTATATGGAAAGAATGAGGAAACCTGCCATGTGGAAAGCGTTCCACAGCTGTCTGCTGCGTACTCAGGCTGTAGACAGATGAGTAAGGAGAAGAAGGTTGCATGAATTTGCTCCCCATCTCAGGTGCTGGAATCATAGCATTTATGTGTATGAATGTATTCACCTAACTCAGATCATCTGTTTGGCTCCCACCAACTGCACATAACAAGTGATGCCATCTCAGTCATCATGATTTTCCCCTGGGGTGCTCATTCTCCATCCAGACCACATTGATGCATCCCCAGGCAGGGATTCCGTCCCTCCAGGCCGAGCGTGAGTACGGAGCTCACTGACTCACTCACTGTGAAGCGGTCACTATGTGTGCTGGGGACTGGGGATGCAATAGTGACCAGAATCATATACCTTTCTGCCTCTTGAAACAAATGTAAAGATAAAATCAGCAAGGCTTGGTGATTGAAAGGGCATGGAGGGTGAGGGACAGGAAGGTGTCAGTAGTGACTTCTGGGTTCTTGTTCAATGCCTTTGGATGGACACTGGTGACGTTTAGGGAGACAATGTGAGAGGGAATTCACAAGTTTTGTTGGGGCAATAAGCAGAATGTTTGGTAGCATCCTGAGTGAGAGTGTGGCATTTAGAGTCAGGCTGCCCGGGTCCAGCCCAGCTCTGAGATCAAAAGCTGTGCAACGTCAGACCAGTCCCTTAACCTCATTATTAGTGTTCTCATGTGAAAATGAGGAAAGTAACAGCGCTCAGTCTCAGAGCTGCTGGGAAGATGAAACACATTTGTTCACGTGAAATGTCTAAAACAGCACCAGTCTCAGAAGTGTCAGCCTTCAGCACATGATAGCTTTGAGGTGTCTTTTAGGCATTGGAATGCAAACTCTCCAGAGCAGGGGCTTGATCTAAGTGACTTTGGATTCTGGCACCTGATACAATGCCTGACACATGGAGGGTGCTCGAGAAATATTTGTTGGAAGGAAAAGGCAGTGATTTTGTCTCAGGGATACCAACCTATGAGTCGCTGTACAGGTGGTCCCTCAAGCCTTTGGTTCAGTTGTGTCCCTAGGAAGGGAGAATAGAGGGAGAAGGGGCTGGCATTGGAGGCTTGAAACAACCCAAAGTTGGGGCCATCGCTCCATTTGGGACCTAGGTCTTTGCCCCTTCAGCCGTCACACCCCCTCCCACAAGGGTCCCTTCAGCATCATTCCTTTCAGGGGACCTGAGGCATAAACATCCCCTCCCTGTCCTCCCTCTGCTCTTGTTGGCACACCTCTTAGATACCAGAGATGGGCCCCAGAACTGCCAGGAAGGTCAGCACACCGCCGCTGGTGTGCCTCCCTGGGCCAACCGCCTGCGGCTTCCACTCCTGCATCTCCCCAAGGGTACAGCATCCCTGTCTTTGACGGTGTTATTTCCCTACGGCCTGGAAGTCTGCTTGCTGTGCTAAAGTGGCCCCACGAGGCTGAGTGCCTCACCCTCATGAGCCTACCCTGAGGCCTTAGTGACCAGTCTTAGGGGCAGGCTGTGGGAGTGGGCCTCAAGAACATTCTGGTAGCTTCTCCTGCTCACTGTGTGCTAAGCTTTAAAACCTGTTTTTAATAGCTGTTGCCCATTTTAAATGTCAACACCGCAGGATAGAGCCCTGCCTGCCCCACCCCAAGGAGGGGGTCTGGTTTCCAGAGGAAGCCAAGCCAGAAGGCTCTGAGCTGCTTCTGTGAACTTCCACAGACCAGCAGATAAATCCCAGGCCACAGAGGCCAGAAGGAGGCAGAGGGAGGGTCAGAAGAGACTGGTTCTTGAAAAGCCTGGGAAGAGAAGGTAGCTGTCAAATTAGGTTTCAGGGTTTTAAATGGTTATTTTTCGTGTATACATTATTCCATTTTAAGATCGACATAACCTCATTTGGGGAACAGAAAAAAATGCCCATAATCCCACAATCCAAACACAGCCGCTGTTGACACTTCAGAGGTTTTTGTCTAGACTTTCTATGTGTGTTTTTATTTACATAGTTTTAATCATACTATACATAGTATTTTGTATTCTATTTTTCCCTTGATGATCAGGAGCATTTCCATATTCTTAACTTTTGTATATTTTAAAAGATGATTGCTTTATATTCCACCCAAAGAAATGCCATGTTGACTTGATCATGCCCCTGCTTGTGAACATTTCAGCTCACACTTTTTACTCTTCATTCTTATAACTAATTCCAAGATGAACTTCTTTGTGCATGGGATTTTTCTGCACTGGTAAATGCTTCCTTTGGTTGGCTGCCCGAAGTAGACTTTCTGGACTAGTTCCTGGCTCCTTTGACCTATTGCCACACTGTTTTTCCAAAGGGGACACCAGTAGTGTGGAGCAGACCTCAGATTAGAATGGGAAACTAAGGCCCAAACAGCGAGGATCCTATGTTCTCAGTACTTAAGAAACTGCAACAAAACTTCCCAGGGCTACGGTCACAGGTCAGAGGATCAAAGAAGTGTAACTGGGGATGATTGGAAATGCCTGATTTATGTGAAAATCTGCCAAAGAATGTGAGCAATGAGTCTAGATAGATGTGTCATTACCCATGTGCAGATGGGGATACCCAGACCTCTTCCAGCTGGACACCCCAAACAGCTAACTGCTCTCATGCTAAACAGCAGAGGCTGGGCTGGGGAGAATTACAGGAGAAGTACAGATGAAGGCCAGGAGCCCAGGGGCATAATATTAAAAGGGAAGCTCTAATCACCTCGGAGGTGGCGTGGAAAGTTACTAAAAGACAGAGCCTGCCCTGCCCCAGTGGTTCCTGGAAGCCACCCTGCCCCTCACCCAGGGCATGACATAAAGAGGGACTTCCAGCACCTGCTCCCGCTTGGCCCCAGGCTGCCTGCCTCAGCCCATTCCTTCCATTCCAGATTTTATGCTTTTAGCACTCAGGCTTATTGGACATCCTTTCATGCTTCAGTCATGCTCAACAGCAATATCCTTTTGTATCTGAGACTGGTTCCTTCAAACCATAATTCTCATCCACCACCTGCTAGCCAGCTTTGGGCCACCTCTCTGCTTTTTCCTTCCACATGAAAGGAACACCACAGGACCACCACAGCCCCCACCCTAAATGGCTCCCTCCCTGAGCCCTCTCTCATGCTGCTGGGTTCCATCCACTACCTAGACCCTGCTGGCATCCGTATGTTTTTCCAGCCCAGACCTCTCTGCTGGGCTCCAGGCCCAAATTTCAGCTGACTATTAGACATCTCTACCAGTTTGTTCCAAATGCAACACAGATTCAGGAGTCCAACTGACACAATATTTCCCCTTTGGTTCACACTCCTCTGGTCCAAGGTCCTGTGAGTGGCACCACCAAACAGAAGGTCCTACGCCTGAAATTTGCAGCCCTCCGAGACTGAACCTTACTTCTTATCTCCCTTCCTGTCAGGTACCAAGCAGCTCTCAAAACTATCCCATCTGACCCACCTCACTCCGGGTCTTTAAATTCACTCCAACAATAACCCCTCCCTAATCTGAGTCATCCTTCTTCCATTCTGTGGCTCCAAAGCGGTGCTTCTCAATGTCAACCTGATCAGGTCTCTTCCCTATTTAAAACTCTAACAGCCTTCTGGCACAAGAGATGTTGTGGGGTAACACTCCAAATCCATTCATCCATTCACTTATTCAGCAAATGTGTACTGAGGTCCTGCCGTCTCCCACACACTGTGCTAGCAGCGGGTGTGTACTGGGAAATAGAGCAGACATGGTGATAATGTTCAGTGAAATTCAGTGTTGTTTGTGAATGGCTCTTCCTTACGTATCCAGCTTAATCCCTGCCTGTACCATACAGTCATACCAGGACTTTGCAGTTCCCCCAACGCACCACACTTCCATGCCTTTGACAAGTTGTTTCCAGCCTTGGATAAGCTTCCTGTTTCTTTAGATAATTATGTTCTTCTTAACTCAGCTGTGCTCTCAGCTCCTCTTGAAAGCTTTCGCTAACGCTAACACCCTGCCCCCACTCCCTTCAGATTTACCTGCCCCTCCTTCTTCTGTGTCACCAGCACCTGTGTTTACCTCTAATTGTATTTGCTACACAGTGTGGTGACATCGTTTACTTGCCTGTATTCTTTTTTCCCACCTATACCCTGCACACACACACACACACACACACACACACTTATAAGCTCCTCAAAATAAGAGTAATTTTTGTCACCTGTGTCCAACAATGTGTGGTACATAACAGCATTTGGTAAATGAACTAAATAAAGATGACATACATCATTCTTGTTGAGTTAATATACTAAGGTCTCTTTTCAAAGAACACTAACCCCATTCATAAGGACTCTACTCTCATGACCTAATTGTCTCCAAGGCCTCACCTCCAAATACCATCAAATTGAGGATTAGGCTTCAACATTTGAATTGGGGGGGAACCCAAACATTCAGTCTATAGCTATCCTCAATGATATTTGTGAAAATTTTACTTCTATAAACCAAGCTACTATGAAAATGGAGAGGATACCTTGGAAGTTAAAAATAAAAGCATATCAAAATAACTTCAATAGGGATGCTGAATAACAAAAAGGACACTCTGAAACTCAATGTATGATAGCTTTAAAAAACTCCAAAAATAAAAACCAAAGAAATGGACATTTTAAGAAGTATGAAATATGGGAAGACATCTAAGAGAGTCAGCCACTTAAATGAGTTGCAATAGACAATAGTCGACTTGGAAGTGAAGCCACAACCAATAAAAAATAAAAAACAATTTTCCTATGCTAAAAAGGACTTGGATGTTTATGTCAAAAGGATCCACCAAACAGTATGCAGGACTATTGAAGAAGACAGTCAACTCAACCTGCCATGGTGGAAGTTCTGTTTCCCCCAAATTTATTGAAGTTAGATTAACAAATGAAACTTATACATATTTAAGGAACATAATGTGATGGCTTGATACATGTATACATTGTGAAATGATTACCATAATCAAGTGAATTAATACATCCATCATGTCTCATAGTACCTTTTCTTGTTTGTCTAGTTTTTAAGTGTGCTTTTTTTAGAACACTGAAGATTTATTCTTTTAGCAAATTTTAAGCATCTAATACAGTATTATTACCTGTATCAACTGTTATTAACTGTATAGTCACTATGCCATACATTAGATCTCCAGAACTCACTCATCTTCTAACTGGAAGTTTATGTCCTTTGACCAACATATCCCATTTCCCCACTTTCCTGCTCCTGTCAGCCACCATTCTACTCTGTTTCTGGAATTCAACTTTTTTTTTATTCCACATATATGTCTTCTGTGTCTGGTTTATTTCACTTAGTAAATGTCCCTGCTGTCACAAAGATGAAGAGAAAATCATACACACTTCCAAACAAAACAAAAGATTATGTACTGAGGACTAACGCTGAAATTCCCATGTGCAGTTTTCAATTGGTAGAATAGTGAACCAGTGTTGACAGAATTGTGAGGGAATTCTAGGACTCTATTCCTAGCCAAACTATGATTCATGTGTGATCATAAAAGGAAGACAGGTCTGAACATACAAAGATTCAAATTACATATTCTTTCTGAAGAAGTTACTTGAAGAAATTTTCTAATCCAGTCAAAATGGATCAGAATAAGGATGGTAAGAAGGGGAAGATTTTTATATACTAAACAGGTAACATTTATGGAGCACTAACTGTGGGTCTGACATGATCATCAAAGGAAGAAACTATTGAAATGCAGAAAAATAGAGCATTCGTATTCCCTATTCTTTCTGAGAAAATTGCTTAAGAACATACTCTAAACAAATCATAAAGAAGAATCAGAATAAAGACATCAAGAAGAAAAGTTTAGTATGTAAGACCAATAATAATAATGACATTTATCGAAAGTTTACACTAATTCAAGTTCTTTTCTAAACAACTTTACATAAAAAACCTCATTTAATTTTCCCAATATCACCATGGGTATGAACTATTATCCCCACAACTTGGATGTAGAATAAGAGACATGGTAATAATCTATTCAAAGCTATACAGCCAACAGGGTTGTATACTTGGACCCAAGAGTTGGTACTTGGACCCAGGAGACTGACTACATAGCCAGTGTCCTAACCCATCTCTTTACTCTGAAGAACATCTATTCCACTATTCTAGGCACGGAGGATACAGGGGTAAATAAAACACAGTACCTATCCTTATCACATCTGCACACT
Source organism: Manis pentadactyla (assembly GCF_030020395.1). Classification (NCBI taxonomy): domain Eukaryota; kingdom Metazoa; phylum Chordata; class Mammalia; order Pholidota; family Manidae; genus Manis; species Manis pentadactyla. Next base: position 186,630,485 of record NC_080019.1, on the reverse strand, counting down.
TGTGAGCACCAAATCAACAAACATATATTCTATGAAGAAAAACAATGTAGGGTAAAGACAGAGTGAGTGGGAGGAGCTGCTGTTATAGATGGGGGTGGTCAGAGAGGGCCTCTTTGAGGAGACACCGGAGCAAAGAGCCAAATGCAATGAGAGAGGCTGTCATGCGGATGCTTGCCCCAGGTGCTCCAAGCACAAAGAAGGTGGCCTTGGACAACTCAAGAAACAGTAAGGAGGTGAGTGTGGCTGGAGTCAAACAAATGCAAGGAAAATGGTGGGAGGTGGAGAGGAGAGGCGGCCAGGAACCAGAACACCTAAGGTCTGGAGCCCATGGGGAGGTCTTTGGATTCTATTCCAGTGTGATAGGAAACAAGAGAAAGGATCCTTGGTTTGGTGACAAGATTGTAGGGAGGCAAGAGGGAAAGAATCAGACAGTTAAAGGACTTTTTGAGATAATTCAGAAGAAACATGGCATTGCTTTGGACCAAGGTGATACTAGTAGAGGAACTGCAGATTTACTCTGAAGATGGAACCAATGGAATTTACTATTGGTTGAATTTGAGGTGTATGAGAAGATTGAAGTTTGAATCTAAAGTTTTTGACCTGAGTATCCAGGTTAACAGGGTACCATTCACAGAGATGGAGAATGCCAGCAGAAGACCAAGTCTGAGAAGAGAATTAAGAGTTTGGTTTTGGACCAAAGTTCGAGATACCTTTGTACATCCAAGTGTTGATATCAAACTGGCAGGTGGAGTTTAGGAAAGAGATCAAGATTGGAAATGCGAATTTGAGAATATTTATGAAAGGTGGTGTTTAAAGCCATGGGACCAGATGAGAACACCTTAAAGTATGAGTTAAATGAAGATAGAAGAGGTCTGAGGAGCCAGTCCTGGGGCACTCCAACATTTAGGAGTTGGGAAGAAGTGGAGAATCAAGCAAGAGACAGAGAGGGAGTCTCCTAGAGGTAAGAGAACATTGGAATTATGGGGTGTCACCAAAACCACAGAAGACCAGGGGCTTCAAGAAACCAATACAAAAAAATAAATCACTGATATTATAATTATACCATTTAACTTAAAATTGTTGAAAGGATTCATGTAAGTGTAGATTAAAGATAAAAAAAAAAGAAAGAAAGAAAAGGGGGATTACTCCATGATAGGATAAAACTAACTGTAAATCAACGATTAATGCATGCTTTAAATATCCTTAATTTTGATCACTTAAAGGGTGTCAGATGATCGGCTATGGAGATACACTTTTCTGATAATATTCCTTTCTCTTAAAAAAAAAAAAAAAGCAGTTCCTGTGTGGTGACCTCCAATGAGTTCTACACAATGGTATAAAGGGCAGATCAAAGTGTAGGCAAAGGGTCTGTTTGTGTTTATACAGAGGATCAAAGCCTAATTGGGCTACCCCGAAAATGAACTAAGATACTATATGAAAAAGAACTTCCAACATCAGCACTCTCTGGAAGAGTCATACCAGAAGATGATCATCAAAAATCCTCAACAAAGATCCAGGTGATGCTGCAGTTGTAGCTGCATTCATCCCACCGGTTCCTGGACTTGCCATTGGAATGAAGAAGGAGATATCTAAGCTGGCCTGTGCATACAGTAAAACAACAAATTTGACTGGATCTACACTGTTGGAACTCAACCAAGAATTAGGAGAAGTGCAAGTTGTAGCGCTCCAAAATCTTACAACTACAGACTATCTACTGTTAAAAGAACATATGGGATGTGAACAGTTTCCAGGAATAGGCTGTTTTAATTTGTCTGATTTCTCTCAGACTGTTCAAGTACAGTTGGACAATATCCATCATATCATAGACAAATTTTCACAAATGCCTAGGGTGCCTAACTGGTTTTCTTGGCCTCACTGGAGATGGCTGGTAATTATAGATCTGCTTTGGTTATGTAACTGTATTCCTACTATGTTAATGTGTGTGAGCAATTTAATTAGTAGTTTAAAACCTATACATGCTTAAATTACTCTACAAGAAGATATGTCAAAGAAATAATCAATCTTCCCATGTTTTCTTCCGCCTGCTACATCTATAGCTTTTCTTCTTCCTTCCTAATTACAACTCTTAAATAGAATTCGTGCCTCATATCGAATTTACCGAGTATCATAATTCCTCCAAGTGCTAAAGATACCTCAAGACAAATGCTGGGCATAGAAGCCACAGGGCATAAATCTGCAAAGAAGTAAAAAGCTAACCTTTTCAAAGAATATTGCTTCTCTCTCACTTATCAACTTTACATTTCCCTGTATGGCCCCGGAAGATGACTGGTTAGCCAGAGACGGGTAAGATTCCTCAAGGGAGGAACAACCTAAGGCAGGTACAGTGGCAGGGGGGCCATCAGGTGAGAAATTGGGGATCAACAGAGGTGAGGCTTAGAACCTCTCCCCCCCTGTTTTGAGAGAAATCTTCTACATACGTGGATGTTTTATTGCCCTTGTCTAGCTTGGATTAACACATAGTCTACAGGCACACACCTGATCATCTACATTTGCTTTCTTACAACACTAAACTAAGTTTTCTACCTTTATCTTACATCTACCTACCACTTCAGCATTTTATTAAAAATAATAGTAATAATAATAATAAAGGGAGAAATGTGGGATCCACATATAAATCAAGTATAAAAATCAAACGAATATTCATATTTGACCTGATTGTTTATAGTTCATAATGCGTAATCAAAACTGAAAGTTTCTGTGATGACTGCCCTTGCACTGTTCACCATGTAAGAACTTATTCACTATGTAAGAATTTGTTCACCATGTAAGAACTTGTTCGTTATGCTTCAGAAGATTGGAGACTGTTGAGAATTAGGCTTGGGGTTGATAAATGATTGTGCATTGAGTCCCCTATACAGAACTTTATTGTTGTTAACAACCATTTGATCAATAAATATAAGATATGCCCTCTCAAAAAAAAAATTGTTGAAAGGAGGCTTAAAATAGAAGACAATGTTTTTAAAAATCCCTGAACAGTGTGAGGTGTAGTTTGAGGTAGTTAAGTAGTTCAGAGCTTGGAAAAAATGAGACACTACTTATAAAACAAACATGGTACGTGGCACTTAGTACTTAACCAGTAATGACTATATTATTATTTCCATTATCATATCAAAAACAAAATCTAGGTTGTAAAGAGGTGAGTAGGGACAGTAAGAGTAAGCTAAATTTCTTAGTTGTAGAAATAATAGAAGGGAAAGGGAGTTATAAAAGCTATTTAATTCTTGGTGTTCATAATAAACATGGGTTAAAACAGATTTGTTAACAATTTAAGGCTATCTAATAGAATAAAACTTTTCTTCATCTCTTTTTTTAAAGTAATTTTTTGTTTTTTAAATTAAGATATATTTTACAGGCCATAAAATTCACTTTTTTTAGGTGTAGTGTTCAGTATATTTTAGTATATTCACAGAGTTGTGCAATCATTACCATTATCTTATTTTAATCACCACAAAAAAAAACCTCCTTACCCATTAGCAATTGCATCCCATTTTCCCCTTCCCCCTAGCCTCTGGAACCACAAATCTACTCTCTGTCTCTATGGATTTGCTTGTTCTGGAAATTTCATACTGATGGAATCAAATGTTTTGTGTCCTTTGATGTCACTTCTTCTATTTAAAAGCATGATATTTTTAAGGTTCATCTATGTTAACATGAATCAGTACCTCATTCCTTTTTATAACTGATAATTGTCCATTGTATGATATATTACAGTTTGTTTTTCTGTTCATCAGTTGATGGACATTTGGGTTGTTTTCATCTTCTGAATATTATGATTAATGCTGCTATGAACATTCATGTATAAGGTTTTATGTGAACATATGTTGTCATTTCTCTTGTTTATGTGCCTGGGAAAGGAATTTCTGGATCATATGGAAATTCAGTGTTTAATTTCTTGAGCAACGGTCAAACTCTTTTTCCAATGTAAATGCTCAATTTTATATTGCTATCAGTAATGCACTTGGGGTTCAGTTTCTCCATGTGGCTGTCAGCACTTGTTGTCTATCTTTGATTAAAGCCATCCAAGCGGGTGTTGAAGTGTTATCTCATTGTGGTTGTGTTATGCAGTTCCCTAATGACTAATGATACTGAGAGTATTTTCATGTGCTTATTAGCCATTTGTGTATCTTCATTGGAGAAATGTCTATTCAATTCTTCATCCATTTTTAAATTGGGTCATTTGCCTTTTCACTGTTGAATTGTAGTAGTTCTTAATATATCTTAGATACTAAAGCCTTTATCTGATATGTGATTTGCAAATATTATCTCCCATTCTGTGGCTTGTCTTTTCATTTTCTTTATAGTGTACTTTGAAGCAAAAATCTTTAAAATTTTGATGAAATCAAATTTATCTATTTCTTCAATTGCTTGTGATTTTGGTGTCATACCTAAGAAACCATTGCCTAATCCAAGATCATGAACATTGACACCTAAGTTTTCTTCCAAGAGTCTTATAGTTTAAGACCTCTTACAGTTAGGTCTTTGATACATTTTGAGTTAAATTTTGAATATGGTGTGAGGTAAGGGATCCAGTGTCATTCTCTTGCACATTTGGATAGCCAGTTGTCCCAGCACCATTTGTTGAAAAGATCCTTTTATCCCCCATTGAATTGTCTCCAAAGTCTCATTGCAAATCAATCGACTATAAACCTGTTGGTTTAGCTTTGGCCTCTCAATCCTATTCTATTATATGTCTATTCCCATGCCAGTACCGCACGATGTTGATTACTGCAGCTTAAGTTTCAAAATTGGGAAATGTGTGTCCTTAAACTTTTTCCCTGCCTTTTCGAGATAGCTTTGGTTTCAAATTGTCTTGACTGATTGGTGTTATGGACTCCCATGCCTTCCCATATGAATTTTAGGATTAGCTTGTCAGTTTCTATAAAAAGCAGCAGCTGGGATTTTGGTAAGGAATGTGTTGAACCTGAAATCAATTTGGGAAGAACTGCCATCTTCCAATCCACGAACACAGATGTCTTTCCATTTATACAGGTCTTCCGTTTCCTTCATCAATGTTTTGTGGTTTTCAGCACACAAGTCTTATACTTCTGTTGGTAAATTTATTCCTAATTATTTTTTGGTGCTATTGTAAAAGGAATTGTTTCCTCAATTTCAACTTTGGTTTGTTCATTGCTAATTATGGAAATATAATTGTTTTATATTGATCCTGTATTTTTGTGGATTCCTTAGGATTTTCTATATACTAGACTTTTATTCCCTTTTAGTTCTTTAGCCATGGTTTCCTTCAGTTGTTTTTTTTAACCTATTTAGCATAGCTCATTTACTTTATATATAAATCCCATGTCTCTGCTTCCTCAGAGACTGTTTCTATTGGTTGCTTTCTTTTCCTGTGTATGGGACATACTTTCTTGTTTATTTGCATGTCTCATAATTTTTGTCAAAGAATAAATGTAGCAACTCTGGAAATCAGATCCCTTCTCAGTTTTATTGCCATTGTTGTGCTTGTTTATTGAATTTTCTGAACTAGTTCTGTAAAGTGTGTTTTTGTTCTATGAGGCCACTGATGTCTCTAATCAGTTAGTTTAGTGGTCAGTTAATAATTCACCAGAGACTTCCTTGGATTGGAATGAATGAGGCTCCTAGTCATTGTCAAGAAGTTCTCTATGTGTTTTGAGAGACCCCTTCAATATTCAGCCAAGCACTTTATAACTCCATCTGAGCCAGTGGTAAGAGCTAGGACCTTCTTAGGTCTTTCCTAAACACAAACAGCCCAGCCCCAGGCATGCACACGACCTGACACATTTGCATGGCCTTCTAGGTTCCCAGGGATGTATTGGAGATTTTGAAAGCCCCCTATGGACACCCATTCCTCTGCTTTTCCTTTTAAGCTTTTTGGTTAGCTTGTTGTTTGTCCCAACTGTTATCACCATCTCAGACAGCTGTGATGTTCAATAATTACCTCTGATTCTTTTCAACACACACCCCTGGGGAAAAAGCTTCTGCACTAGATGAGCTCTGAGTGGGATCAAATAAAGGACAGCCTTGCATATGAGGGTCTTCCAAGGAACTATCGGGCAAGTCAAATAATGACAATTCTCTAAGAATGGGGCTTTCAAGAATCTCTAACCCCATTTTGTCCTGTCCAGTGGCTACCAGGCTGCTGTTTTTCACTGCAACTGCAGACTGTTGGATTTCAAGGCTGCTCTGGTGCTGGGAGAGGGGGTGGGGGAGGTAGAGGCGGGGGACTACAGCAAGTTAAAATGACACAAAGCTCATTGTTCTTACCAAGATTCAGCTGTTTTTCTTGAATTAATGCTGCAAGCCTTTGGTTAATTTCCAGAGTTCTGAAAAAGTTGATTCTGACATTTTTTTGCCAGTGTTCCTGTTACTTTTATGGAGGAGAGAATTTTTGGAGGTCCTTGTCTTGCCAATGGGTTTCAGCCCTGGGCAAGTTCACTGTGGATTCAATGTGACCAAAGAAATTGACAGCAAAACATTCTTGGGGTGAAAGGGTTATACCCAACTTTATTTCCAGGTGGCAGGTCAGTCACTAGAATCCCATCCACTCAGAGCGAGTCTGCATGCAGCAAGCCGTCCTCTGGGCCTCTCTGCCTGCACAGTTGTCCTACACAACCGTCCTCTGGGCCTCTGTCCTTGGCACTGCCACCACTCCAGCCTCTGCTCTGCTCTCCTGCAGCCTTGCAGCCCTGCCACCATGTCGCACCCAGAGCACTGGGCGGAGCTCTTCAGCCATGTATTGCCTATAGGTGTGCATTGAGCTAGTCAACCAGGGCCAGGTGAGAATCCTGGCCACAGGAACTCTCATTTTATCCACAGTCCTAGAATATAATTTTGATGGAGACTGTCAGACCTCTAGAAGTGTGCTGTCCAGTACAGTAGCCATTTAGCCACAGAGGTAACTATTGAACCTTTGAGATGTGGCTAGTTCGTGCAAACTGAGACATGCTGTCAAGGTAAACTACATACTGGATATCAAAGACATTACAATTTTAAAAATTAAATATCTTCTTCATAATTTTTACCTTGAATTGATGTTGAAATGGTAATATTTTGATTATATTAAATTAAATAACATATATTATTAAAACTAACTTCACCCTATTTTTACCTTTTTAAATGTGTGTAGTAGCTAGAAGGCTAAGATGATCCCTAATGAAACATACCTTTGTGGCTGTTAGAAAAATTGTAATTACATATGTGGCTGTCATTATATTTCTATTGTACAGCATTTTCTGGAAGGAAGAAAGTACAAAGGAAACTATTAATCTGGTGAATAAAGAAATAAGTAAAATCTATTAAAAATGAGAGGGAAGCAACAAGAATAATACACAGAAAATACATATAAAACATAATTATAGGAATAGGACTAAACGTATTTGTTTTTTAGAGTCTGTGTGGAATGTTCTGCAGATATTGGGAAGATGAGCATTGTTTTAGACTGGATCCTGGGAACTCCAATCTGAGATAGTGGTTGGCAGGTTGGAGTTTTCCTGGGAAGAGTTCTCAGGTGCAACGCCTGTGCAGAACTGAAAGCAGGAGGGGAGAGAAGAAGTTACACCGAGATGAATCAGTGTAACACGGGGACAGGGGCCTCAGCTGATCCCACAGGAAACTGGAGCTAGGAGGGCTTTTCAGAGTGAAGGCTTAGCCTCTGAACGTGCCTGCCCCTGGATGGGAGCTGTCCCCTGCGAGAAGGCATCGCTTTGGCCAAGGTTCACTGCCTAGGAAAGGACTTGACTGTGGTCTATCACCAGTCAGTTTCCTGACAGCTAGGAAATGAGTGCCTCAACTCTGATGAAGGATCTGGGGAGCACACCACACCATCCACTATAGTTGTTGTCTGTCATATGTTAAGTGAACAGAAGTGGATTATAGATAGTATGGTTAATGTGTTAAGCATTAAATTATGGTTTATAGAGAGGCATTAGAAAGTTAGGAAAGGTACACATCAAGTCATTAACAGAGACTCTTTGGGGGAGGGCAAAGGAAGGGCTGGCAGTGGACAGAGTGGGAGAATATATGCACTTCAGATATTCTTAATTGTTTTACAATGGTTATATATGAGAGGGGTGGGTGGAAATTAATGTGAGGTTTCCAGTATGGGCATGTCCTATGATGATCAGCTGTGGTGCAAGATTGGAAAGCTCTGACTTAGAATTGCTTCTGAACTTTGCCTCCAACATTTCCCAAGACTCTACAAATAGACAACAACCTCAGAGAGTTCTGACATTAAAGAGAATAATCCCACCTTCATTGAATCCCTACTGGCCAGATGGCATCTGCCTCATTGTACAAGCCTCATCTTTTTTTTTTAGGCCACGTATCTGCTGATTTTATCTGGTTGAATTTTTCCAGTGACTTACTTAGTATCAATCAATCAATAAATAACAGGCACTTATTATGGTCTTTGCATCATGTCAATGGAGTGCCTTCTCCAAATTCGGTTTTCTCAATCACCTAAACAAAGATAGTGGTTAGGGCCTCCTTTTATCCATGAAGATTTTTCCAGGCAAGGGAAGGCAATTCACCATCCACTACCAATGTGGTGGGAATTTGTTTTAATTGTCCTGGAAGCTCAAGTGATAGTGACTTAACAATCATTGACCACTTAGAATGGATACAGGCCCTGGGAGGGGTTAGGAAGTGTCCAGGAGTGGCTATCTGGCAATCAGTGTGATAGTTGGATATTTTAGCAGACTGAGATATATCTGCCAAATATTGACCCTTAACCACAGGTGCGAAGTCTGGCACGCGGGAGGTGGTTGGTCAACGAAGCTTGCTGGGTGAATGAATGGTTCCACATCCAAACCGGCCTGATGATGCTTCTCACTGAAGCACTGGAACATGTCAGGTGGATAGGAAAGCACACCACAAAGGCATTCAGGTGTGACTCACCCACTGCCTTCCCATGATGCACCCTGAGTCACAGCATCTGCAGACTAATCACTGTGCTTCTCTTCAGCAAAGACAGGTGTGCAAAAGAAAGGACCAACAGTCTCCCCTTGACTGGAAGTCCGTGTGTGCGCTAACATCTCCAACACACCGGGAGAGGGAGGCAGGGAAAGTGGGGGGTTACTACACTTTAAAATGTCACCGGACTTGTGGTAAATTGAAACATTGTTTTAAGGAATTGTAGACATTTCCAGGCAGGAGAAATACGAAATCAGTTTGATTGCAGTAATGCTGACTTTATTTGTAACTAGCATTCCTTGGGCAGAAGTCTAAAACCTCTGTGGACAAATGAATGTTCTAAAACACCTAACCGTGGGCAGAGCACTAAATGTTTAGGATGCACTGCTGCTTTTTATTTAAATGTGAAGGATGGCACAAACCATCTCTTCCCATCTCATCTGACCTTTGTCATTAGGCCCCTTTACAGGCCAAATCAGGTTGCCCAGCCTCTCCAAGGTCCAACCTCCCCACTCTGTCCAAATCTCCCTTCTGCTCGTATCACCTCCTCTCTGAGCAACCTTCTCTTCGGGGACCTTCCTGACCAGGTACACCCTCCTCCCTGAATCCTAACCTCCTCTCTGTGTACCACCCGCTTCTCTGGGCGCTAACATGCTTACTGGGTGCCATTTTCTACCAACACAAGTATAGATGGTTCCCGACTTACAATGTTTTGACTTTATGGTGGTGCAAAAGCCATATGCATTTAGTAGAAGCTATACTTGAGTTTTTATTTTGGATCTTTTCTGGGGCTAGATATTTGGTCCAGTCCTCTCTCATGTTGCTGGGCAACCAGAGCCACCTGCAGCTCCCACCAGCCACACCATCGTGAGGGTTGACAACCAATGCACTGCCAACCACTCTCTGTCACTTTCAGTACAGCATTCAGTAAATTACATGAGATATTCAACCCTTTATTATAAAACAAGCCTTAGATGATTTTGTGCAACTGTGGGCTAATGTAAGTGTTCTGAGCATGTTTATGGTAGGCCAGGCTAAGCTATGATGTCCCATAGGTTAGGTGCATTAAATGCATTTTCAATTTTCAATATTTTCAATTTATAAGGGGTTTATCAGGATGTAAACCTATCATAAGTCAAGGAAGATCTATATTCCCTCACGGTGTCTGAATGAATGTTCTCTCCCACCCAAGAACAATAATCAGCTCCACAGGGTGTCAGCTAACTGGCTCAGCCTGAACAGGACAGACATGTGCCAGTAGCCCCTGCTACTCTCACATTCCAGAACCACAGGGTGCAGGTTCTTGGATGCCCAGCTTGAAAAGAGATGGGGAAGTGTGGGCACCAGGAAGGAGATACCCTGCTGTTTCTTGACTTATCTTCCAGGTTTGGTGAAAAGATAAAGATGATATAGGTCAAGCAGGTAGTATCCTGCCAGGCACAACAAATGGCTGGTACTGTTAGGAGTCAAAATAAAAGATGCTCTGGGGAAAGTCTCACCTGAAGCTGGTGTGGCACTTGCTGGACCAAGACAAATTCAGTATCCCCGTCACTGGGTGTCAAGCCTGGGGGCCCGAACAAATACCCTCCTTTGCAAGCCAATGAACCACAGCTCCCATGAGGCCTGCACTTCTGTACAAACTCATGCCCATACCACGTGCTGCCCTCAAAGTCCAGAGCTGTTACAGCTGCACTCGGCAGGAGGGCTGGTACCACCATGTGCAATTAGGGCTCCCAGGCCAACATCCGGCTGGACCTGACATGGAAGCCCCATTCAGTACCTGCCAAGGGACCATTCCTACACTCCAGGACTAACAACTGGGGGGGTCCAATCCCACTAATATTGTACAAAATTCTCCTTGATCCCAAAGGATCACAGACTACAGCCAGGGTCTTGAGTTCCCAACACTCTCAGTACAGTCAGCAGACCACAAAAGACCCCAGGGTACATGTAGATATAAACTCAGCCGTTCCCAGTGAGGCATCAAAATAGAACACGGGCTTAAATGGAAGGTGTGTCCCTGGAAGCTCACATGATATGCAGAGTATTACTACATGAGTACTTTAAATGGAAAGAGATGGGAGAAGTGTTTTAACAAGCTGACAAACCATTTTCTTAAAGAGCCATGATCTGAACAAGTTTGAGAATCGTGAGGGCTAGACCAGCGGACCCCCACATTCCAGATTTTCTTTCAGGTATCAAAATTTGGCTCACCAGGATCACATTGGGAGAACAACTGCCTCTTTGTTCCTGAGCTTAACCCCAGAAAGCTTCTGGACTCTAAAGGGATCAGAGCTGGAAGTGGCCCCAGCACAATTTCTTTAGGTGAAAAAACCAAAGCAAAAAAACACATAACAGCCCTCCCCCACCACTGCCAAATAAACACCAACAATCCAGCTGGATTTCCCCTTCCCTTCTCTGATCCCTTTTCTTTGGATGTTTTATCAACTATTGCAGTGGGCGGCATCTGGACTACTGGTGTTTTTCTACTTAGAGGAGCAAGAAAATTCCATTAACTGAAGAATACTATGGTTGACTGCCCCAAGGGGAAGGTGTTCAGCACACTGCCTCCTAGTCCTCTGTGTCGCCCTCAGGACCCTGAGGTCTAGACTCACCGGCTCCTGCTCCCTGGGCTGGCCAGGCCTCCGGTCGTGACTCCCACCCACAGAGAGAGTACACTGCGTGCTGATGGAGAGCACAGTGACAGAAGGAAGAGGAAAGAGGATGGGGGCGATTAGGCAGGTGAACTATTTATTTTTCAAGAAAAGAAAATAAAGGAAAAAAAATCTGGCATAAATCTTTACTAGAGCCCATGCTGAGGACTGTAGAAGTACATAAGGGTCTGGAATCATTCAGAGGAAAAAAAAGGAATCAACTCCCACCAGTCCAATCCCTTGCTGTTTGGGGCGAATGAACCCTTATTTGTTTGTTAAGAGAAACAGGTCTCATACTTCGTTGGTGGACATGTTAAATGGCACAGTCAGCTGTGAAAACTAGAAGTCCTCATTTGGTTAAACACACACTTACTCTATGCCTCAATCATTCCCTTCCTGGGTATATTTACCCAAGAGAAATGAAAACGTCTGTCCATACCAGGACACTGGTAAGAATGTTCCTGGCAGCTTTATTCTAAACAGCCCTCAACAGCAAGCAACCCAATGCATCAAGTGGTGATGGATAAACAAATTGTGGTATATCCATACAATGGGATTATTTTCATTTCCTACTGCCACTGTAGCAAGTTACCACACACTCTGTGGTTTAAAACAACACGAATTGTTTCTCTTACAGTTCTGGAGGTCAGAAGTCTGGAAGGAGTCTCGCTGAGCCACAGCCAGAGTGTTGGCAGGACTGCTTCATTCTGGAGGCTGCGGGAGGGAATCTATTTCCCTGTCTAGCTCCTAGGGGCTCCTGTATTTTGCAAAGTGCATCACTTCGATCCGTGCCTCTGTGCTCAAGTTGCCATCTCCTCTTCAAATCTCCCACTTCTTCCCTCTTACTTGTGATTACATTTAGGACCCTCCTTGATAAGCCAAGATAATCTTTCCATTCCAAACTCCTTAGGTTAATCATACCTGCAAAGACCCTTTTGCAACATAAAATAAGATTCATAGTTTCCAGGAATTAGGACCAGGATATCCTTCAGGCCATTACTCAGTCTACCACAGCACCATCCTACCCAGGAATAAAGAGGGATGTGCTGCTGGTACACACAGCATGGATGAATCTTCAAAACAGTATGTTCAGTGAAAGAAGTCAGACTAAAATGAGAACATCTGTATGGTTCCATTTATATGAAGTTGTAGAACAGGCAAAACTATGTTGATAGAAATCAGAACAGCGGTTGCCTGGAGGCAAGAGGATTTACTGGAACGGGACACACAGAACTTTCTGGAATGATGAAAATGTTCTCCATATGTTGACTGGAGAATTAATTACATGGATGTATACATTTGTCAAAACGCCTGAACTGTACACTTCTGATCTGTGCATTTAATTGTATCTAAATTGTTCTTCAATGGAAAAGAGAGTTTTGGGGGAAAGTAAGTAACAACAAGAAAAAAAAAAAAGAGGAGGAGAAAAGCAAAGCCAATCTATGTAGGAAACACATTTTCCTCCTTCATTATGACCAGGATAAGCTCCCTGGCATAGAAAGAGCTTAGATACAGAGGAGAGAGGTCCTGGAATCTGACCTGCTTGAGGTCAGCTACCTCTGGCCCCTTCTAGCATTTCAGGCACCTAAAGTCATTAGCCTATCTTAGATAAATTTACAGAACAAAACACCCAGTGAAAAACCTCAGATATATTGAACACTTCCCTCCTCTCACAAGAAGTGAGAAAATAAACATATTTTTTACACATCAACTTTTCACCTTTCACACTCCCTTCTAGAATATACATATTCCTGTGTATTTTCTAAGACTACTGTTTTCATGGCAGAGGGATCACTAATCTTCTACCTTTCTCATTTAACATCATACAAAAACATGTTCCTGTTTCACTGGAGACACTTTATAAACATCCCTTTTGATCATTGGATAATATTTCACTGAGTTGATTGATTTGCTATAATTCACTTAGCCTTTTCCCTTCTATTGAAAATTTAGGCTATTTCATTTTTTCCTATGGAATAATAATGGAGCACTGATTGCCTTTGTTCTTCTTTTGGATTATTGAGGAAGCAAATATTGAAATAAGAAATCAAGAAGAGAAGAAGGGAACAGCAAAGAAGTCCCAGCACAGAGCTTGAAGAACCTCCAGAATTATCAGGCCTAAAACCCTAGTTTTACAGAAAAGGAAACCATTTGCAGTGAAATGCCCAACACCACACTACAGCTAAGTACAGAGCTGAGACTCAAACTCAGGGCTTCTGACCAAGTGTGGCACTCTTTAACTCAAACAAAGTGCCCACGGGGCAAAGGCCAACACAGATGAATCTCTCCTGTCAAACCTTGTCATGAAATTCTATCTCCCAGGTCAACTGTTAGAGAAGTAACTTAGACTAAAAGGAGCAGCTGGCCAGAACCTGTAATGCTAGCATGAGATTAGAATTTAAGCTACCCTTTAGCTCAGCTGAAAAGAGAAATACTTCACCTGAAAAATGGAGAGAGGATTTTTTTCTTTGCATTTATGTATCTGGAAGATGCTCTCGGCATATGAAAGATTGTTGGCTATAATTATCTGCACTAATAGCAGGAAACCCTGTCACAGATCATACACAATAGAAACAAATGAAAAAATAATTTTCAAGTGCTACACATAATTTTCTGACAGTGGATTCATTTTCTTAATTATGTTTATCATAAAACTTGTTTCTGGGTTATTCCTCAATTGAAACATAGGAAGTGGCTGATAGAAGGATGAAGAAGAGAAGAAGAATGACTATTTACATGTGCCTATTTTGTGACAATCAGCTAGACATTTTATATATGCTCCCTTGTGGATTTTTATCACCAATAAGTAGGAATCTGACTCTCAGCTGGATTAAAGTAATTTTCCCAAGGTCACCCAATTAAGAATATCAAAGTCAAGATTCTATTCCAGCACTGTCTGAAGCTGTTTTCAACCCTACCAGGAAAATCAGGTCAAATTTTATTCAACAAATATTTATTTTTGTGCCACCTATGTACCAAATCCTGTTTGCTAGGTAACAAGAGTACAAAAATAAACATGAGAAATGCCATTCTTGGGTAGTGCACAGTTCTAGCAGATAGCAATGGCACATAGTAGGTCCTACATGAATATTTAATAAGTGAAGGAATAAAATCTCTTATAGAGGTTTGTAAAGCAGCTCATATCTGTATAGTCAGAGCATTTAAAATGGCAACTGGCATAGTCATATTCTCAATGGTTTCTTACAGAATGTAAATTTTATGCAATTATTCAGTCCTACTCTAACTGAGACAAAAAGCATTTTGATTCCCATTTCACAATGGGACTGAGAAAAAAAAAATCAAATAAGGTGAGTTTACAAATGCAAGCCAGCTTATTGTGTTCCACCTCTTTGCCTAAAATGAAGTATAATAATCTGAGAACAATTATTTATTTAAATAATATACTTAAATTTATGGTTTCTGAATGGGACTTTTTTTGGTTGTAAGTAACAGAAACTCAATTCACCAATTCAAAACAATTTGGCAACAGAAAATGTTTATTATGTCTCAATATTTAAAAATCTAGAGAGAAAACACAGCCCCAGGTTGATTAAACTGACTGCTTAATGATGTCATCAAGAACCCAGGTTCTCTATATCTTCCCCCTCTTCCATCCTCAGCACGTCAGATTAATTGCCTTCATGGTTGCACCATGGCTGCCATAATTCCAGCATTACATGCTGGGGCAGAGACTTGCTATGTGGTTCATTCTTCTGCTTGGGCACACAGAAACACTACATTTCCCAGCTTCCCTTGCAGTTAGTTGAGGACATATGACTGGGTTCTGGCCAGTGGGATGTGGACCAAAAGGATGACTCTACCCACATGTGCAATGACCTGTGCTCATGGTTCCCCTCCTGCAAGGAAGAGATCTGGCAGCATCACCAGGCAGAAGTTCATCACCAGGGAACTGTGACTCCCAGAGCCCCTAAATATGTTAAAGAGCTAGCCCCTTGTGAAGGGGACCTTATTCAGATCCCACTGGATCACTGAGCCTGCACTCAAAGAGAGTCACTGACTCATTAAACAAGATATAAACATATACGATGTTAGGCCATTAAAGTCTTGTGGTAGTTCATTAGAGCAGCTGGCATTAATTACCCTAACCCCAAAGCAGATTTGATAATAATATCCCCCAAAAGAGAGAGGAGGTATCTTCCCTGAGTGGCGGATTCCTGACACAAGGGCTCAGTCAGCAAGAAAAAGGGAGTGGGTGGGAGAGGCAATGAAACGTCTGCTAGACCCACTCTCCCCTTGGCATTCTATTGTGCCTACCAGTCCTCCATGTCCCTTGTCGACCCTTGAGCTCTGCCCGTTGGCTACTGCAGCCTTGCCCCTCTGACCCTGCCCTACCTGCCCTCAGGATGACCTTCTGTTCTGGCCCCTGGAGAACTGTCCACAGATTCTCTTGGCTTCTCACAGCCAAAACTCTGGACCCACCTGCATCTTCATCTGAGCCCACTGGCCCTCCACTGTGGATCCCATACCTGCCCCTTTTAAAGAACTTGCTCATGATAAATTCTTCTCTTTCCTGTATTTTCAGAAAAGCCTTTCCTCTCTAATGGTTCTTTCCATCAACATTTTAATATGATCAAATTCTCATATTAAAAATAAAAGCTCATGAAATAGGTGAAGAGGGAAAATATTAGTGAGAATGATTGATAACTTGGTCTGGGCAATGGTTACATGAGTGTCGACACAAGCCAAAAGTCATCAAGTTGTACAGTAAGATTTGTGCATTTATTGCATGTACCTCAATATATAAATATATAAAATAATAGTAAAATAAAAGCCGAAAATAAATACAAATAAAATCTCATGGACACCTTCTAGCTACTGCCCCCCTTTTCCCGTCCCTACATACCAATTCTTTTTAAAGAGTTGCCTATCCCCCGCCTCCATTTCTGAGGCAGAGATGTCCCAGCTCAGCTGCCCTCCCCAGCCTGGCCCCCTCTCTGCTATGCCCAGGCTCGTCTCCCCATGGTTTCTGATGACTTCCTTGTCACTGAATCTGGTGGACACTCAGCCCTCCTGTATTAGCTTCTTAGGGCTGCTGTAACAAAGTACTACAAATAAGTGATGTCTTAAAACAACAGGAATTTATTCTCTCTAGCCTGGAGGCTAGAAGTCTGAAATCAAAGCAGCGCCATGCTCCTTCAAAAGGCTCTGGAAAAGGATCCTTCCCTGCCTCTTCTAGCTTCTGGAGGTTGCTGGCAATTATCGGCCTTTGGCTTGTAGCTGCATTGCCCTGATCTCTGCTTCTATCTTCACATGGCCATCTTCCCTGTGTTTCTCAAAGTGCAAATGTCCTCTTCTTATAAGGACTCTAGTCATTGGATCTAGGTCCACCCTAAAATCTAGTATAACCTCATCTTACTTGATTACATCTATAAAAACACTACTTCTGAATAAGGTGCCGTTCACAGGAGGCTAGGCCTTCAACATATTTAGGGATCTGGGAGTCACAGCTCAAACCCACAGCACTTCATGCCTGACTTGACCTGGCAGACTTCTCTCTGTAAGACGCCATCTCTTCCTGGCCTTCCTCAGCCCTCTCTGAAATCTTTTTCTCACTCTCCCTCTCCGTCTTCTCTCCCTCTGTCCATACTCCTATCATCAGTGTCATTCACGGCTTTCCGCACACCCCTCCTTCTCTCTGCTGGAAAATCCCAACCACTCCTGAGGTTTCTGTACCGTTTATAGATGACCCACACGGACAAATGTTCACAAAACCAACACGCACTCCATGGAAGGGCCCACGCCAAAAACCCATCACCCTCATGCCCAACCTGCTTCTCCCTGCGCCTCCCGCATCTCCATGAAGGGTTAGGGTCATGCACAAAGGCCCCTGATCTGCCCCCACTCCTGTCCACTGAATCTTCCCTCTCCTGCGTCCCCCACTGCCGGCCAACCATCATGGCCTGGCGATTCTACCCCCCAGGGCATCCCCCCACTGCAAGGGTCCCAGTGCAGGCTGCCACCCGCTTGCTTTCTGACCATCGTAAGAGTTTCCCATTGTCTCCCTGTTCCCAGCTGGGCGATCTTATCATCACTTCTGCAGTAAATACTTCAATTGTTCCTATTACTCTCAAAATAAAATCCAAACTCTTTAACTGGTTTAAAAGGGCCTTCATGATCTGGCCCTACCTACCCCACAGTCTATCTCTCCATATTCCACCCTCCCACATTAATACTCAAGCAGAGCAAATGCTGTCCACTTAGTTCGTGCCCCCCAGCCCCACCCAAATTTACATGTTTATACCTAACTCCCAGTGTGATGGTGTTTGGAGGTGGGTCATTGGGAAGTTTAGGTCAGGAGGGTGGAGCCCTAACGAATAAGATCAGTGCCCTCATAAACAAGACCCCAGAGAGCTCCCTGTCCCCAACTGTGGGAGGACATGGCCTGAAGGCGAGTGGTGGTGAGCCAGAAAGCGGGTCCTCACCGCACACCGAAGGTGCTGCCACCTTGATGGTGGACTCCCAGCCACCAGAGCTGTGAGAAGTAAATGTTTGTTGTTTGTAAGCCACCCAGCTGTGATATTCTGTTACAACAGCCGAAACGGGGCAAGACCCCAAAGCCCCCAAAGCCCCGCGCTGGGCCTCCGACCTCTTGCTTATGCTTATCCTCTCCTGCCCTTACGGCCACGTGTCGTTCCTGGCTTTCCACGGGCCCCTCCTTCTCTCTGCCGGAATCACACTTACATTTCTTTCCCACTCGCTCATTCAGCAGGTATCTGCTGAGTGCCTCCTGTGTGCCCTGGACTATGCTAGGCCCTGAGGATGCACTAGGGAACAGAAGAGACAAGTATCCAAATTTAGAAGCTTATATTTTGGTTGAAGGAGACACGAAACAACAGCTAAACATGTAGAGTGTGTCTGGTGATGATAAGCACTATATAGAAAAATAAAACAGGAAGGTGATGGGGTGTATAAGAGGGTGGGGGTTATGTTTCCAAGTAAGGTGGGCATGAGAATCCTCCCTGAGAAAAGGACATTTAAGCTCAGCTTGGACGTCACTTCCCCCTCTCTGGAAATTTTCCAAGTCAGCTTAAATGCCATTTTTATGAAGTTCCATGCAGTCTGTATTCCCCATCATAGCACTTAACATGCTATAGACTATTTTCCTGTTTACTTGTGAGTTATCAACTGTCAACTCTGTGGGAACAGGGAATGAGGCTGTTATTTATTGTGTTACCAGCTCCTTGTAAATGTTCCTTACATGTTTGTTGAACCACTAAACGAATTGACAATTCAATTATTTTAAGTTGTGTGAAGAAATTGCATAGTATTTGTAGTAATGTATTTTACAACCCACTGCCTCACTTGAGAGGCATGCATCTTTGTCCCCTTTGAACAGACACTCAGAAACATAAAGTCACAATAAGAGGAAACTCCAGCTCAACCCCAGCTCTCACAGCTCCAAAACCAATATGCTTTCCAGAAAATCCCCACTGCCTTCCTGAATCATATTCTGCAAACACCCAGGCCATCTACTCAAGCGCATTAACCATCCTCAGACAACACACATTCAATTTTTATCATGCAAAGACCTCTGTCCCCCACCCCCAGGCTCCCACATTCCCATTCCCGCCAGAAAACATTCAGCAAAGGCTAAAGCCAACAGGGAAACCCAAAGGTAAAACCTTCTGGAATTCCTTGATGTAGCCACTGCATGTCTTGCCATGTTTTCACACTATTTTCCAGAACATTTCCTGCTCTTTCCCAAGCACACATTAGCAGACCCATCTGGACCACCACCGAGTGGGGATCAGTTGCGATACTCTAGGCTCTGGCACTTGTGTGTCGATGCTGCCTTTTCGATGTGATAATTAAAACATGTGGGGTTCATAAAAACTGCAGGCAGAATTACAGGCGGGAGTCAATCAGCAATAATTAATATCCTCTGTAAATTGCCTGCCCCCCAACTGGTAAAGTGTCGTTCCATTCTTGCTGAGCAAGAAAAGTCACTGTTTAACAAAATCTCTATTCTGTGAGGAGGGCTAAGCTCGTTAGAGTGGTTGGGTCGCAGAGGCTGGAAGGATCACAGGGCGGAGAAGTGGCTCCAAACTTCCCTCACTTCACTGAGCTGACGTGAGTTGCAGGCAGGATTGGACAGTTCTTGGTAGTTTTCCTCTTGCTGCTCACAAGTTCTTACCCTCTTTGGTTCTTTGTCACTTGGCCCCATAAAAACACCCACTTCAGGGAACTTAAACGCTTGCTCATACCACCCACCAACCTTGTGGCATGTGGGGCTGAGGGTTAGAAGTTCACATACTCTTTCCCCTTTGTTCTCTTGTGTTTCTTTCTGCATAAGCTCCTCTAAACAGACCAAATGGTTGTCGCTGGTGCCACATGATTCTGTATTGACGGTTTCCTACCACCCTCCTGTTCTCCAGGGACGTGGGGAGTGGGACAGTTAACTGTTTCATAAACAGCTTATAGGATGAGTAGGCACAGACAACAAAAGTCAGCCTGGATGCTTTGAAACAAGCTGCTTTGTAATTGAAGGGCTTATTTCTGCTCTGCAGGACTTCATTGCAGTTGAATAGATACTGTAGAGAATAAACACTCTTACCTTTCCCAGAAAAAAAAATGTTTTCTCAGGAAGCTGGAAAATTCTCCTGTAAGTGTAAACATTTAGAAGAAAAGGCATAAGCCACTAGTAACTAGAGCTAATGGCTGGATCCTATGTTCTCAGCTCTATCACTGTTCATTTCTAAGGTTTGTGCAGCTCAAATTCGGCTCCTGTTAGCTTCAAGAAGAAAGAGACAATCCCTCAATGCCTCTCCATACTTGCAATTCAGATCATTCCAACAGCTGGACTCCTTTGAAAAAAAAAGGACTTTAATCATGACAAAAACATATTACTTGCAACACAGAGCTGAGAGAAAAGAAAAACATTTTCTGTGATGGCTTTTTCTTTGGGTTTCTGAAAAGTGAGGAAAATTGTCATTTAAAAAAAAGCCATAAAGTTGTCTTAGGATGCACTCAGCATAGATGAGAGAAGACAGTCATTAAAATAAATTACAGAATGGGAAATGGCACCATTAAGATCCTCTACTGTTTCTTTTCAGAAGTGTCCTTTTCCAGAAACGTCTTACACATGTAATAGATACAAAATGTTTTAAGTTATGAGAGGCTTTTCAGAAAGGTATCCCTTTGCCTCGATCATAACTAACAAAAACAAATGAGTACAACAAATTTGAGCAGAACCAAGGAGTGTCCCATGGTGAATTAACCTTCCTTCTCAGCTAGAGAGTAATCTGAAGGGTTGTGTTGGACCATCCTTCCTGGTGATTATGGACCAAAGTCTATGGGTGTATGTTTCCTCCCCAGATGGGAGACATGGAGAGTTCTTAGGAGAATGCCTTGAGGTTAGGTGCTGTGCTCAGTCATTTCCTAATTGTGCGCTCTTGACAAGTTACTCAACTTCTCTGATCTGTCTTTCCTTGTCTATAAAATGGGAACAGTAATAATACTGCCTCATCCATCATAGGTTGTTGAGAAGATTAAAAGATAAAATGCTTACAGATACAAACTGCTTAGTGTGGCACCTGGTACCTTTTAAGCAATTGTTGAAAGATAACCTCCATAATTACTACCACATGGAGTAGCCAGAAAAATGATTAACCGCTGCACAACACACATGACTTTTCATCATGTGTGCAGAGACTTGCAGCTAAAGCATATAGTTCAAGGTATTCCCATGTGGAAGTGTGTTTAGCGTGGATCCCAAATCAAAGGGAATGATATTTGCAGAGTCAGCTAGCAAACTTTCATGGTGTCTGGTGACATGGCACAGTTCTCAGATTTGGGGACAGAGTGCTGTGGACTGGATTTTGTCCCCTACCAATTCATATGTTGAAGCCCTACCGACTGTGGAATTGTTTTTGAAGATAGGGCTTTTATGAGATACATAAAGTTAAATGAAGTCTAAGGTTGGGGTCCTAACCTGATAGGATCAGTTGCCTTCTAAGAAGAGGGAGAGAGAGCCCTTCCTCCAAGTGCCCGTGCTCAGGAAAAGCCATGTGAGGACATAGCGAGAAGGCAGCCATCTGCACGCCAGGAAAACAGCCCTCACCAGCCAAAGACTCAGCCAGCACCTTAACCGTGGACTTCCCCAGCCTTGAGAACTGAGAAATAACTTTCTGTTGTTTAAGCCGCCCAGTCTATGGCACTATGTTATGGGAGCCCAAAACGACTGACACAGAAGGAAGGATGTCGCTTTTTTCTTTCCCTGCAACCAGAAAATTGAAACATGCCTTAATGAGCAAAGAATGCCTCCTTTCTTGGATAGTCCTGTTCTAGTCGGGAGAGATGGCCAGATGTGCATACATTTTATAATGGTTTTATCTGATTTTTGAAAGATAAATGCATCAAATCTCTCCCCACTTTTTTTAGTTTTGGTAACTCTCACCTTGGGGAAAACAATTCACCTCCCATTGGAGAGCTGTAATTTGTACAGCAGTCAACTGGGGAATATGTTGTGTCGCACAATTCAAAATAGGCAGGCTTAAGTAAAAAAGCTACCTCAGTGACTCTTGTGAGGAACCTGCTTGAAACTAGGAGACTTTGTTCTTTCCTGACATACATTTCTGCAAAGGCTTCACAAATGTAAAGACAAATGTTATCATCAGTTATTGAAGGAATAGTTTCCCCTAAGGGAATGGACTGTGCCCCAAGACAGATAAAAATTTGGAGGATGAGAAAATGCTGAAACATTCTAGTGATTCTGTAGAAACAAATTAAATGACCACAGTTCTCACTCTTTGCTGGCTCTTCTCCAAGCACAGTGCTGTGTAGTCCACCCTCTGAACCGTATAAAGGTCACCAGTGCTGCAGGACAGCGGCAAAGGCATGGGGCTGGGGCCCAGGAGATTTGGGTTCAAATCCATTAGCTCAAAAGCTGTTAATTGAGGACGTATTATGCATTATGGTGAAATGGTAAGGAACAGAGACTAGAGCCAGACCACCAGGTCGGTCCTGGCTCTGCCCTTTCCCAGGGCCATGTGGCCTTGAACAAGGCCATCCACCAGTGCCTTAGTTCCCATGGGTGACAGGATGGACTGAGAAGAGCGTCTGGACACTGTTGTGAGCCCTCTGGGTGTCTGCAGCTATTGTTACCGCTCCCTGGACCAGGGTCTGCCTCAGGCACTGGCCCCCTTTCTGATACTTCCCAGCACTGTGTTGCCTTCTCCTCCCATGCACGTGTTTCCATTTCCTCATCTTAAAATGGAGATGGCAGTGCCTGCCTCACAGGATTATGTGAGGATTAAGTGAAATGAAATATGCAAAGTGGGATGTTTTTCTTATTAATAAGAAAAACTTCTTTTCTCTTTGACTTCCATCTCCCCTGCCTGCCCACCATCTCTTCATTATTCACCATGGGGCATTGTTCTCAGCCCCAGCCACAGACAAACCCTGATAATGCCCACGAGGGGCAGGTTACTGTGCTCTCTCTCTGGGTGCACTTTCTTTGATCATCTGTGATCAGAGTCTTACATAGCACACAGTGGAAGTTGAAATAATTATCTAAATCAGAGGTCAGCAAACTTTTTCTGTAAAGGACCAGGTAGTAAATATTTTTGTCTTTGTTGGCTATATGATCTCTGTCAAACTATTCATACTCTGCTGATGCAGTGTGAAAGCAACCTTGAACAATCCATAAGCAAATGAGTACTGCTGTGTTCCAATAATGATTTATTTACAAAAACAGGCAGTGCACCAAATTTGGCCTGCAGGCTGTTATTATGCTTACCACAATCTAGATTCATCCATTCAACAAATGCATACTCTGTGCCTCATACATGACAGGCACCCTCCTGGGTGCTGGGGATATAGCTGTAAATGCAAAAAATCCTCACTAAAACAAAGCTCACATTGTATCATAAAGGTATTTGTTAATGTCAATTTCTCATGCAGAAGAGACCAGGTAAAGACAGTTTTTCACAAAGGGAATAAGCATTTGTGTCAAATGCTGCAAACAGTTTGCATAAGCCAAGGATTGAGAATTGGCCATTGGATTCAGCAACAAAGAAGTCGTCGGGTGGGTGACCAGAGCTATTTCAGTGGAACGGTGGAGACAGAAGCCTGACCAGAGTGAATTCAAGAGTGACAGGAGGCAAGGGAGTGGACGTGGTGAGGACAGAGCAGGAGTGCGCTGTAAAGGGAGGCATACAAGTGAGGTGGGAGGTGAATGATTCAGGTCTAAGCAAGGGTTTTGTTGCTTTAAAATGAGGAGTAAAGCATGTTTGCACAGAGAATGACCCAGAAGAGAGGGACAGTTGGACATTAGGACACAAGAGAGGGAGAAGAGCGATGTTCTAGAGTGGCAAGGGGACACGGGCGCCAGTGTGCAGGTGACGGCTAGCCTCTGCGAGCAGCAGGTGCTGTTCATCCCTGCTACCAAGGACGGCAGAGCAAAGGGCACATGGGAGAATGAAACAGCTCTCTTCCAACTGTTTCTTTTTTTTCCCTAAAATCAGAAGCGATATCTTCAGATGAGAATGACAAGGGAAAGACGTTCTGAAGAGACATTCGGAAGGGCCACCTCAGTGTATGAGAGTGCATGGATCAGTGACATGGAATCAGCTTGCCAGGCAGCACTGCGGTCCCTCATGAGGGGTGACCAGCCAGGAGGGCTGTGTTCCAGCTCTTGTACCCCATGGGGAGAACTTTCCCACTAGGACCCTTGCTAGGCCTCCAGCCGGCCTCCAGTGCCTTCAGGTGGTTGTCTACCGATGGTGCGCTAGCTGAGTCCAAGGGGATGTTAGGGGCATGAGTTGCAGCCTCTTCTCTCTGAAGAGCTGCTTAGCTCTGTAAGGAGTTGTATGCTGTGTGGAGTAGTTTCCCTGGCATCATCTGTAGGAATCAATACCTAGAACGGGGCTGAGGGAGTGAATAATAGTCTGGGGTTAGGCCTAGGCAGACCGACATGGCACCAGGTGACCTTGAATTTAGCGTGACAGTGAAGTCTAAAAGTCATATAATAGAATGCCCAAGACACAATGCTGCCAGATCTTGCTCTCTTTTCAAAAGTTCTTGCACTTGATTATGCACCTTGTATCTGCAGTGGGAGGCAACTCCAGTTTTGTGCTACCATCTACATCCATTCAATCCTTAATATGTGTGGGGCGCTGAGCTAAAATACATTATTTCAAGTAATCCTTAAAAAAATACAGAGCTGAAACTGTTATTATATCCAAAATTGAAAAATATGAGACAGTATGTCCAAAAATCACAAAGCAGAACATATCACTAAGTCTGTTAGACCTCAAAGTCTGTACTCTCAGTCAATAAGGTAGACTGAAAATACCTCTCATTCTATTAGACATTGGGTTTGACTGAAGGTAACAGAAACTCTCAAAATATCAATTTAAACAAATTAGGTGGGTTTTTTTTTTATCATGTAGAATATCCAGTGGCAAGCAGTTCAGGACTGGTATGGCAGCTGCACAATCTAGAACTAATGTTTCTTCTAGCTTTCTGCTGGCCTATCCTTAGTACACGGTCTCCTCGTGGTTACAAGATGGCAACTCTACCTCCAGAATTGCATCAGCATTCCAGGGAGAAGAAAGAGAAGGATAGAGGTGCCTGCCAATTTATTCCCCTAACTCTACCTTTGTTTCTATCCTCTTTTAAAGAGCTTGTCTGGAAGCCCCATCCGACAACTTAAATCTCTTTGGCCAGAATTGCCATAGAGCCACCTCTGGCTAAAAATATAGAATTTTAGCTGGGTCCGTTACCATCCTGAAGAAGAATGATGTTCCCACCTTCCATTGTTTCTCTAACAAACCATTTTGCCAACATTGCTGAGACAATATGCACTATTTAAGATTAGAAGACCCACATAGTTAATATTACTGGAATGTTTCTATGAGTTGAAGTGTAATTGTGTCACAGAGAAGCTTCTACTCATCATTACCTTCTTCAGACAACTGATCATCCCATGAAGAACAATATCCAAGACCTTCATCTGCCAGAACAGCCCAAGGCATTCCTCAAGGATCTGGGATTTCATGAAGGGGACAGGTACAGTTCCACACAGAGCTCCTCGCACCACTACATTTAGGAGCTAGAAAGACTCCTTTCTCTTTCCTCTTGGAAAGAAGACCCTCTTCTCTCAAAAGAGACAAAAGAAGAATGTACAGAAATCTCTCACAGTAACAAAGAGCTGATGGTGAAAACTGCATTTAAAGACGTGTGCTTCCAAGGAAACAAAGATGCTCTTGATCATCTTTGATACATACGTATCTGGTGGGCAAACCCCAATGTGTGTAAGGATTAATGATAGCATCTTGCATTAGTGTGGTACGTTTGTTACAATTGATGAGCCAATATTTATACATTATTAACTGAAGTCCATAGTTTATATTAGGTCTCATTCTTTGTGTTGTACATTCTGTGTGTTTGGACAAAAGTATAATGAGATATAACCATCATTACAGTAACAGAGTCTTTTCACTGCCGCTAAAAGTCCTTTGTGCTCCACTTCAACCCTCCCTTCCCTCTAGTCCCTGACAACCACTGATATTTTTTACTGTCTCCATATTAGCTTTTTCCATAATGTCAAATAGTTGGAATCATACAATATGTGGCCTTTCAGATTGACTCCTTTCACTTGGCAGTATGCACTCAAGGTTTCTCCATGTCTTTTCATAGCTTGACAGGTCACTTCTTCATAGCACTGAATAATAATCTATGGTCTGGATGTATCAGTTCATTTATCCAATCACCTCCTGAAGGACATCTTGGTTGCTTCCACTTTTTGGCAATTGTGAATAAGCTGCTATAAACATCTGTGTGCAGGTTTTGGTGTGGACATTAGTTTTCAACTCCTTTGGTAAACACCAGCGAGTACAATTGCTGGATTGTACAGTAAGAGTATGTTTCATTTTATAAGAAATGGTCAAACTATCTTCCAAATTGGCTGTACCATTTTGCATCCCCATGAGCCATGAATGAGAGTTCCTGTCACTCCACATCTTCACCAGCATTTGCTGCTGTCAGTGTCTTCAATTTTAAACTACTTCTGTTTTTTTTAAATTCATTCATGCAGTACATATTTAATGTGCACCTAATTAATGTCAGACACAGAGATAGAATCAGTCTGTTAAGGTGCTAAGAGTTCAGAATATCTTGAGGTTTAATGTGGAAAGTTTTGGAAAGTCCTGCATCCTCTTGATCAATGGTTCTTAAACTTTAACTGGCATCCAAATCACTTGGAGGGCTTGTGAAAACACAGATTGTCATGGGTGGGGGAGAGACAGGCTCACCTCCTGAGTTTCTGATTCAGTAGGTCTTGGATGGGACCCAAAAATTTGGGTTTCTAACAAGTTCCCAGATGACACTGCAGCTGCTGGTCCAGGGACCACACCTTGAGAACCATTGCTCTAGAAAGAAAAACATCAAATGGGATGGTCACATCCTCCCTCAGGTATCAGAAAAACAACAACTGGGATGACTACACCCTCCATATTGGACTCTATTTTAGGGCTTCTGGGATACACCTAACCCAAGGGAAAGTTCATAACATCTATGCTTTGTCTGTTCCTAAAAGGTCTCAAGCCTTTCTGAAGTGGCTTAGTTTAAATCCTGTAGGAAAACAGAACAGGAAACCATCTGTTAGTCTAGGAGAACAGCTCTGTAGTGAGGAGCGCTAGCATAAGAGTCCCTTCTGGGGTACCAGGTAGATGTCATCAGAGGCTGTGCTAATGCATTTTGATGAGCACAACTCACAAGGAGGGGCTTGGAGCAGAGGCCTCACCTTCTGGTGCCAGAGCTTGATCTGAGCCACCAAATGCCTGGTCACCCTAAGACCCTGATTGTTCATGGTTTATTTCTCAAAAACAATGTCACCTGCAGGACAGACCTGACTGTGACCCCAGGAGTCAGCACATTCCACAGCTACTTTTTTGCCTCTGCTTTTACCACCTGTATTAATTACAGCCTCTTCTGCAACTCTGTCCTAGGAACCAGCTGACACTCCAAGACAATGTTGCCCTGAGAGGCACACTGGCTGTCACTGCTGTTCTGCTGGCAGCATTTTCTGGGCCTGACTGTGCCAGACACTGAGCCATGACATTTGCATTCTCCTTAATCTTCCCAAAGGCCTCTAAAGGTGAGTCAGATTAGCATCACTGTCCCCCATTTACAGGTGAAGAAACTGAGGCTCAGTGCAATTGAGACACTTGCTCCAGGTCACACAGTTCATCAGTGGCAGAACCAGAATTCAAACTCAGGTCAGATTGACATTACAGACTCTCATTTGGAAGCAAAGATATGAGCAGAGCTACTAAGATATGGACCTAGAAGAGAGTAGGTAAAGTCTAGATCAAGAACAAAGACTTCTGTGACATAAATTCCCAGTTGGAAGTCTCCTTCCACCTTGCAAATACTGTTCACATGAGCCATGGACTGCACCTTTCTGGAACATGAAGTAATAGATTTGCACTTCATTCCTCTTATCTGCTCCCAAAGCTGGCACTAGGAAAAGGTGTACGTTTAGACACCAGATGATGGATTAAAAGTGGCCAAATTGAGCACATCTGGCACCTAGATCTTGGTTTCTAAAACTGTTCTCCAATATAAGGATCCAGAGCTCCCTGGAGAATGGCTGATTCCAGGGGCAGGAAATATTCAAGATGAGCCTGGGACATATTGTAGTGCCAGAAAGTAAGGGAGTGCTCCCCACAAAAAGGAGAAAAACAACCCCACAGTGATGGGGTATGTCCAAGCGACACAGGAACCAACTGAAAGAGCCCCCATTGACCAAAGCTGGACCAAGTTGAGCAACAAAATTAAGTAGTGTTGGATTATAATCCAAAGAATAAAATCAGTATCCATGAGTTCAAAGTGATATAAATAACTGACTGAATAAATATGTAAGTGAAGGAGAACAGACAACCCCCCAGTGCAGAAGAATCCCAAATAATTTATGTAGCTACTCCAGTCCTCAAGGACGTAGGATGTAACTTCCTACTCCTTTACTGTGGGTTCCACGTAGTGACTTCCTTCTGAAGAGGACATATGGAAAGAGAGCGAAAAGAGTAACCTTACAGTAAAGAAATCTGACAAATACTTTCTCAGCCAGGTGACCAATGTCAACATTGACATTGATAAGTCATGTTGTAGTAAGCACCCTGGATAAGACTTGATGAAAATAGCGTATCACCTTTGTGCTCTTCCTCCCCAAAACCCATAACTCCAGTCTTATCTTGAGAAAAAACATCAGACAACTCACCATTGGGGAACATTCTTCAAAATACCAGACCAGCACTCCTCAAAGCTGTCAAAGTCATCAAAAACTGAGAAAGTCCAAGAGGGGCCCAGGGAGACATGATGGCTAAAGGTAATGTGTCATCCTGGATGGCATCCTGGGTCAGAGAAAGGACGCTAGAAAGAAGCTGAGGACATCTAAATCCAATACTCTGTACTATCTGTGCAATATTTCTGTAAATCTAAAACTCTTAAAATTTAAAAGTTTATTTTTTTACAAAAGGCCAGATCATGCCATTCAGTAGTGGGATTCCAGATTGATTGCTGCCTATAACAGGGAGGAGGGGGGCCATATAGAAAATGGAAAGCAAAGCTATTTATGGTTCTCAACATAAATTGTCTTACCATAAAGGGTATATTTTATAGATGGAATGTTCTTCTAATAATGATTGCCATCTATTCTTGGCTATGTTTGGTCAACATATTAGCTACGCAGTAAGTACCACTACCCAAAGGCATGGACTTTTCCTTGGGAAGAACCAGTATGGCTTAATAAAGAGTCTCCATCGCAGTTTCACAAGGCCATGCCAGAGGACTTCCCAAAGGTGTGGTCCCCTTCTCAGTGGCTCTCAAAGGGCTTCTGCATTGTTCCATTTCTAACCTCTAGCAGAACCACACCACCCAGGCAGCTACAACAGCTGAACATGGTGGTTTCTGATAAAGGTCTGTATTTGCCTTATCCATGTTCTGGCAATCACGATTATCATGCTCATGCCACTAAACGGCTCAGATGAGAAAGATGCTCGATAGGTGGTCCAGGTGATGGGCTGGAGTTCCTATAGTTCAATGAATTCCACGTTTGACAGCAAGGAGTCAGTCCTGCCATATTCCCAAGGGGGCAATGTGCTGATCAAATCCGTCCTTCCTCCTTCCCCAGCACTCGTCACAGGAGGACTGATCCCTGCAGATTTGGTTTCCAGGTTCCCAGGTGAGTTTGGCTAAGGGACAGCATTGGCAGAGGAGGACAGGGAAGAAGGTAGAAGCCAGAGTATCCCTCTCTCTCTCTGCCTCATGGGGCATCTCAGCTGCTGCCACCTCTAACTCCTGCATGGCTCCAGCTGCCATCAGACATTCCCACTATGGGTGCTGGGTGACCCCACTTCTGGCTCTGGTAACACCCCACTTCCCTCTGGCTCCCCAACCAAGAGGAGTAGTGGCCTCCTGCTGTTCCTGACTACTGGGTTCCTACACTGACCTCTGACCTTACAGAGCTTTCATCACCTGCTTAACCAATTTCCTTCCTTAAATATCCTCTGATTAAAATACTTAGAGTGGACTTTTATTTCCTGATTAAACTGCAATGTCTTGAGACCTGATATTTTTTCATTCTTTCCCAGATCAAGAAAAGGAAACACACACACACACACACACACACACACACACACACACACACACACATACACACACATTTTGAAAGCTCTTTGTATTTATCTTCCTCATTTTATTTCATAATAGTTAGTGCTTACTAGGAACATGGGCGTTAAACAAGACGGATCCTTGTCACCATGATCTTTTGTAAGAGGACTTGAGAGAATGATCTAGAGAAGCATGGCTGGAATTTCTATGACCTCCTGGCCCAACACCAGCAAAGCCATTACGTGTATCTCCTCTAAAAATAATACAGTTTTTTGCTACACACTTTCAAGATTCTTCATGGTCACACTGTGGAGGAAACAACATTCTTCTTTGCTCACTGTGATGTCACAGGGGTCACCCTGGTATTAACTAGATGAAAACCAAGGAGAGGATCTTCGGTGGCTGAAAGATTCTGTTGTCCATAAGAAGACAGATGTGGCTTTGGTTTGATATTGGCACCTTCATTTGGTCTTGCTGACTTCATGTGGTCCCTAGATGCCACAGCTTGGGGTATTTTAGAGAGCTAGAGTTATTTTGCAGTAATTAAGGACTATTTGATTGGAGGTCCATTTGTTACTTTGAGGGGATAAGGGGGGGTTGTCATTTGTTTTCTTTGCAGTCCAATGTAATGACAGACTTTGCCTGAGTTAACCTGATAATTTAAAACTAAAAAGTTTAAAAATAAAAGCTCTCTTTGTCCTAAAATAAGCAATTCAGATCCATCCAAATTTATCGGAAAGTGATCAATGCTCTGTTTGACTCTTTGCAACATTGATCTCACATCAGCATCCTTTGGCAGCAAACAGCCTTCTAGATTTGTGTATAGTGTAAATTCCAGAGAGCATGTTCTTTGAGGACCAGGCAATTGAGATTCTTGAGTGATCATGTGTGTAAGAATCAGTATATGAATACACAAGTACATGTATATTCTGTTGGTAAGATCATGAGCAGTAAATTTCAGAGTTGCTTTTTTGTCACTTAAGAACTGCTTGCTTCAGAAAAATGTGAAATTTAACAAAACAGTGTTACTGTTTTTCTTTTGCTTTTATCAACATGTTGCAATCACATATATTGAAGGACAAATTCTTTCCAGAAGACACACAAAAAACAACTTCTTACAAATATTGTTTTTGGGCAGATAATGACCCATAGCTGCAAAAGGACAAGATGCACATATATTAATCAGCTAAATCAAAGGCTTAAGGTAGTTCCTGTATTTTGCAGCTCACACTTTCCCTACAATAAACCTACAATGAAACAAGTTCACATGGACTGTGGCAGAAAGAAACCAATCTTAGTCTCCACTGCCACCATTTGTTGGAGTGGCTTAAAAATAGATGAAGGACTTTTTACATCCAGTGGCTCACAAAATTTGGGATATATCAGCATTATCCAGGGGATTGGTACAATGCAAGTTCTTAGCTCTAGCTCCCACCTATTTAGTAGGCCGTTAGGAGCCCCAAAACTCACAGTTGAAACAGGTCCTCTGATTCTGATGCAAGGGGGTATCCAGACCATGTTTTGAGAAATACTGGATGAGACACTACTCAGGAGAAGACACAGCCGCAACCCTTGAACATAATATATTTTTGCCTTAGTGTGTCAGGTGCCGCCACTTGTACTGTAGTTGGATCAGTGGATTGAGGGCAGGAATGGCAAAGCCGGGACAAACACTGCTCGCGTGGCCTGTGCATAGAGGCCCCTTGATGGCTCCACTTGTGTGTGGGGACACCCGAAGCACCTCAGGCCTCTCATTCCATGGGCTCTTTCCCCAAGAGGAAAAGGTTATTTGCAGTGCAAATCACTTGCCTTTCCCAACCAGAGTCCCCAAGGAGACCCAGCAAGTATGTTTCAGAGGATGGCCCTCTGCCCAGGCCCAGAGGTGTTCTCCTAGCTGGTGCCTGGACAGGGTTGGACAGTCTGGGCCAAATCCGGAACGGGCTTCTGGAAGCCAGTCCCAGAGCACTTGTGACTGAGCCCTGCCCAATCACGTGTCAGGAATGTCCAGTTCCTGCCCTGTGAAGACTGGCAGTGTTTAATGAAAAAACAGCACTCTGAAAATTGAGACATTCCAGGCATTATCCATATTCATTGAAACCGGAACAAAACCCCAGGAAACGCAGATGCCTCCTGTCACCAACATATCCCCGTGTTTAATGTGTTTATTTAACATGTAGCTGCCATGGAAGCTACTCTCCGAGGCCAGACCACATGACAGCCCCTGCCAGGCCACTGCTCCCTCTCTCTTTGTCCAGCCTGATGCTGGGCAGTAGGAGGAGAGGTGTGGGGGTGGCAAATTAAACAAAACTTTCAAAAACAAGATTCTGGCTGCTGGGACTTCTACTGCACAGATTACCAAGGGGACAGGCATTTTATTTTGCTAAAAGAAATGGCCAGTTTTTATCTTCCCTGGATTATTTTCTAACCTCGGTGCAGTGGAAACATTCTCATAAAGAAAGGCTTGTTTGTTTGTTTGCCCTTCACATTTTCACTGGTCATCCCACTTGTAGAACTTGGGCAGAGATCTGCTTCTTCTGCCCTGGGGAGCCGGGCCAGCTAGCAAACTCCTCGAGGAATCGAGGAGTTGATCGACACCAGTGTTTCATTCGATCACAGTCAAGTCAGAAATCCTTCCATATTGGCCTTTAAAGGCAGACCTCATTCCAAGCCCACCTTTTGCGAATGGAAATGGTTCACTTCACTGGCTTCTCTAGGCCAGGAACCACATATAACCCAAACTGTGTAAATTCTATAGACTGGTCTTTTGTTTAGTTTGCTAGGGGTTTTGTTTTTGTTGTAAGCACCTAGCAGTTTTCCTCTGAAAGCAAAGATGGCTCCCCGAGACCCACAGGGACTCCCCTGCAATTGGTCCATGGTTGACCTTATCTTACAATCAAAACCCATGGTTTCCTCCTGGTAAAATGGAGGTAAGGGAGTGAGGCGTGGCCCATGTCTGTCTATCCTGGGACCTGACAAGGCCCGGGTGCTTTCCCCTGCTCCTCATGTCCTCCTCCTTCCTCTGACAGGAGTAGCCCCACCTGGCTCTCAGGCACATCCCCATTTTCCTTCTACCCACGTGACTGTCAGCGGCCATTCTGGGCCACCTTTCCTCAACTGGTTAAATAGGTGTGGACAACACTGCAAAGGATTCAGGGGTGAATTCAGTGAGATGAGGAACATAAAAGTACCCAAAGAATGGTTCTTCCTTTTGTTTTGTCTTTTTTCCATGAGGGGGAAAGATTCAGGGCCAGGAAGGAAATGCACTTGTTCACCCAGTACTTGGAGAACCTCTTCATTAGTGAAACCTTAGCGTATCCTCATTCTGGCCCACAAGGGTAGTGATGCTGTACTTGGCCATCTGCAGAGATCTGCCCATCTCCATCCGGGGAGCTGCGCACAGCACAGAGCAGAGTGGGCCTTCCACGCAGACTCTTTGAGGACAGTGATACTGAAGCCATGTGTTGCATGGAGGAGCACACTAACGGTTCTCTGAAGGGATCTAATTTCACAGGAACATGCTTTGTATGTAGTTGGAAAGTAGATAAAAAACAACCTTTAAAATAATCAACCTACCCACTCCCCTTTGAAAAAAAGGCATAATAATAATAATAATAATCAATCTAGAGTTCCAGAGATGGGACTAGAAGGGGCCTCGATTACCTCTGAAACTGTATGTTTATTTGTACCGTCTACAGAATAAAGTTTCCAAAGAGAGGGTCTATCACCACATGTCCAATAAAAATGTAATGTAAGCCATGCATGCAATTTAAAATTTTCTAGTAACCACACTAAAATAGTGACTAAATAAATCCTAATAACATTTTATTTAACCCCGTATACCTCAAATATCATTTGAACATGGAATCAATGTAAAAAATTATCAGGGAGATACTTTACATTTCTTTCTTTTTTTACTATGCTCACATTCTAGGGTGTGTCTCAATTCAGACTCATCCTGTTTCAGGTGCTCAATAGCCGTGTGTGGCTAGTGGCTCCGATATTAGGCAGCACATGCCTAAAGCTTGTTTCAGATGTTCACATCCCACTGAGAACCAGTAGCATCACAGTGTAACAGCAAGTAGTGAGACATTATCATTGGAAACACCAAAACCAAGTTCTTGGTAGTCCCAGTAACAATTCAAAGGTCACCTTATGAAGGGTTTTCAGATAA
Source organism: Manis pentadactyla (assembly GCF_030020395.1). Classification (NCBI taxonomy): domain Eukaryota; kingdom Metazoa; phylum Chordata; class Mammalia; order Pholidota; family Manidae; genus Manis; species Manis pentadactyla. The sequence goes on along the minus strand of NC_080019.1, from coordinate 186,596,117 downwards.
ATGATCTCATCAGATCCTCACAACAACCCGTGACTTGGTCAGGACCAATAACATGTCCTCATATCATAACTGAGAAAATGAAAGAACTACAGCTTAAAAATATTAAATAACTGGGCCAAAGTCAAAGGGCTAGAGGGTGGGTCAGGAACTTGAGCAGAATCCTTGGATTCTCAATCCCTGGGTCTAGCTGAGTGAGAGGCAGCTGCCCCCCTTGGTCATCGCACTGCTATGGAGGTTACTCATATTTGCGTTCTGCACCAACTAATAAGGTTGCAGAGGGCAGGAACTGCCAGGCTTCCTGTGCGCTGCTGCGTCGCCAGCACCTATCACAATGCCTGGCGAGGAGCTGGCCCCAGGTCCTACCTGATTCATTTAATTCAACTGAACTAGAAGAGTGAGCCACACCAGACCTCCACTATTCAGCACCCAAACCACCCCATCTCTGGGACCTTTTGCTGAAGCCAAAGCACAAAAACCACTGACACACTGAGGTCCTGAGGTGTCTTTTCCACCCTTTGACACCCCCTCACTCCCTAACACACAAAATACATCTTGGGGTGTTTTTTTTTCTGGACAAGTAACTTTCATTTGTGGTTCTGTTTTAATGCTAACTTAGGATTTCTTAATGGAAATTTACATCTCCAGTGAAAAATGCACCTTGAGAGTAGATTCAGGGTGACTTGTGACTTGAATGCTAACCTCCACCTACCCAAGACCACCCAGAGGAGGCCAGGGACCACCCTGCGAGCCTGGGGAAGCTACATTTCAAGAGCAACACCTCACTGCCCCTCCACCTAGCAAGCTGGGCTGGGCTGAATAATGCAGACCTGGGAGAGTGGTAAAATCTGAGACAGCCATGTCAGAGGATGGCTTGAAACCTTGGTGGGGACACAGGCCTGTTTCCAGCCACCCCCAGCACAATCTCCAGCTGCCCCCCGGCTCAGTTTTACCCACCTGTCAGCACCAACCTCCTTCACTGAAGGTCTCTGCCTCCCTGTGTGGCGGCCTGGCATCCCGCGTCTGGGTTACTGTGCCAGGCCTCCATGGAGAAGCCCGAACCAAATGCTGAGAGTAACTGTCTTCCCGGAGGGTTAGGATTTGCGAACAAGGCAGAGATTCAGGACCAACACTCTCTGCCCATGCCCTCATCAGGGGCTTCTTGCCAGTTTGCCACTGGGCACCAAAGAGGAATTTGGAGCAGGGGGTACAAGCAAAAGCTTATTCTGAACTTTTTATGGGCTCCTTAAATCTGATTGGCAAACATTCCATAGCTCGGGACCCCAAGTGTGCCCCTGCAAATGCTAACTGGGGTCCAATTGAGTCCCATGCTATTTCTGTCAAATGCATCTTGTCTTAGTAATGCTTCTTTGTGAATTAGTTTTTCTGGGAAACATTTGCAATCATATCCACATTTTGGTTGAAATAATAATTAAAAAAAATTTTTAACTGAGCCAAGTACAGTGACTGACTCAAGATTTATTCAGTTAATAACTGCTTCCTGTTCTCACATGTCAAAGTTCTAGGCACTAAGGTGATTGAACCATACAATATCTTGTATAGTTTATAATCTAGTAGGCCAGGGATTGGAGAGTGGGGACAGAAAATAAATAGGAAAAGAAATCAATATATAAGCTCGTTCTAATAGTCACAAATGCCATGTAGATGTCAAAACAGGGTAACAGAATCATCTTGGGATGGGGAAGAAGGGTGGTTTGAGAAGGTTTTTTGGAAAAGGTAACATAGAGGTTATGGAATCAATGACAAGAAACAGCCAGCTGCATGCAGATCCTGAGATGAGTGTGTAGAGCAGAAGGAATGGCTAAGACAGGAGAGCTCGAAGCACTGGGAGAGGCCAACATGGCTCAAGTGTGGTGAGAGAAGGGGAAAGGAGAGAAGAATGAAGTCGGGGGGTGCTCTGGGGCTCCCACGATGGTGAGTCCGGATTTCACTCTACATGTTGAGCAAAGCCACTGAGGGCACCAAGCAAGGGAGTGACATGAGCTCATGAGGCTTGTTGAGGCTCACCTGGCTGCAGCTGGAGAAGGATGGTGGAAGGGGCCAGTAGGAGGCTGAGAGTCGTGGTGGCTTCCCTCAAGGACATCTCTGTCTAGGGAAGAAGCAGGCACAAACACCTATAACTCGGGTCAGGTGAGTTAAATTTTGAACCAGAGCTTTACCCTAAAGGCTGAGACTACGGCCAATGAGAAAGTCATTCCAACCAAGGATGTGGAAGGTTTGATGGACATCTGACACTCAGGGTCACTAGACTGCGTACTCTCAGATTATTTAATGAGAAAGAAAGAAAATTCTACCTTATCTAAATCTCTTTTTCAAGTAGGATGAGTCCCTTTTCGTTTTGTTTCCCTCATGACCCCTAGCACAGAGCATGCACAGAACTGAACAAAACTAAGACAATGCGTGCTGCAGTGGCCCCAGAAAGAGAAGACAGTGGTAAGGATGAGGGACAGGAAACCAGCCTTTGTCCTGCAGCAAGAACCTTATAATGCTGGTGGAGATCTTGAAGGGAGACAGAATCTTCTGCCAGTCAGTTCTGGGACACTGATCAGACGTGCAGCAGCCGGCACGAGAAGTGCTGCCCACACTCATCCCCGCCAAGGTGGAGGGCACAGAAACAAAGAGGAAACACATGCTCCGCTCATGTGAAGGTAGTGGAGCGACTGGGTCCAGGAAAGCGGCCGTTACCATAGAGGAGGCTCCTTGTGCCAAAACCACGTTTGTTTTAGGATTTCAGCAGGGAGTGCTCCGATGTAAAAATAACTCATTTCTGAAGGCAGCAGGAAAACTGGGAGGCAGGTGGTAAGCATACACCACAGTGAAGAAACATATCCCTTCATCACAAATCGTTGAAGATGGGAGGACAAAAGACTGACGAGAACTGAAGGTGGTGAATGACTCAGGGAAGGAAACTTCCTGTGGTGACCTCTGCAGGCTCACAGAGCCACCGTTATGGGACGCAGGCAAAGCTTAAACGTCCCGTAGAGAACCCCGGCCTCTAAGCCATCTCACGGGAGTGCATGCCGGGAGTTCTAGAAGAGCACCAGCCAACATGTGGAGTGGAAAAGTACGGGTCTGAGATGCCGCTTCGTGGTCCTCTCCCAGGTATTTCCTCAGCCAGTGGGTGCACCCCACCCACCACAGGGAAGGGGAGAGGCTGCAGGTAAGCGTGCTCCAAGGTCCAAGGGCAGCAAAGCCCCAGCAGCTGACAGCATGTTTGGTGTCCTCTCTTCTCCCTTCTGGAAGCCTCTCCCACCACCTAGACCTCCTATCCCTGGTCCCCTTCTTCCTCGCCTGAAGGCACCCGATGTTGCCATGATCCGAACCTCCTCCAGAACCTTCTTGCAGAGCCCTCCCCTGAAGCCCCACACCCCACACCACAAAGGCATGCCAGTCCTACTGGAAGTGCAGCCTATTCAAAGTGGTTCCCTCAGAGCCATGAGAAGTCCAGAGCAGCTCCACCTACCCTGGGCTATTTACAATTTAAAACAGAACTCCAGAGCACACAGTGAGCCCCCAGGTCAGTGCCTCGACCCAGGTAAGGCGTCTGAATCTCCTTTGCGACTTTACAAAATACAGAATTTGTATTTCCACTCCATATCTAGATAAACACAGTTCCTAGGAAAGGGGGTGGGGTGGGGTTGGGAATGTGCCATCTTTAGCCTTTGGTTTAAGGGATTCTGATGCAGGCCAAGGCTGGGAACAGGGCTCTGAGGCATCGCCCAAAAGATACTTTGGAGATCCCAGATCCCTAAATCACAAGGTGTCAAAAATCAAAACAAAAATAAAAATATACCGAAAATCCATAAGGAATACAGACCGCTGTTTCTACCTTCCTCGCCCACCTCCTGGGTCTCACTGCTCCTTCCTCAGCGCACGTGGGCCTGGAGTCCATTTTTCAGTTTGGAAAGGGGAAAGCAGCGCAGATACAGGCGAAAGAAGGTGCATTACTGCTGCCCTTCAGAGCCATCAGCACCTGCACCTTTCTGCTCCTTCCTCCCCCACCTCAGCAATAATTGGCTATAAATAAGTAGCAGCTATTAATAATTTCCTTACCAATTAGGGTAATGTTTATTCTCTTACTGTCAACCAGAATGGTCTGTGAACAAAGGATTTCTGATTTATTATAGTCGTCATGGCCTTAGAGTTAGTTTCCCAAGAAATTATTTTCATTTCCCTTTCACTAGTGAAGTGCAGACTCTTCAGTTTCTTGGCAAACAAACTCAATCAATAGTCTTATTGTACTATTGTTCTCCAGCCTCTAAATCTTCTGAAATCCAACAAATTATGGTCCTGCCTATTCAGGGCCTTAATTAGTTTGCTGATAGGCATTCCCTATGTAAGGACATGATCCGAATAAGCACACAGAAGTCACCAACCTCAAATGTAATTTTCACTGAGTTACTCCCTGAACCTGGTGGTGGCCCTCATCACATCTCAGAACAAATTAAAACGAGATTCCCCATCAGGGCTCAGTGCCATCAGCCCTCCCCTGCCTAAGAGCCTTCTTCTCATGCCCCCTCCCCCAGTGGATGTCTTCCTTTCCCTCTTCCTGGAATCTTCTCCCTATGCTATCTGGCAAGCTCTCATCCATCCTTTAAGATGGCAGCCGACACCTGCTTCCCTTTCTGCACTGTCACTAGCAGGGTGTGCACCTTCATCCTCCTCTACCAGAGCTCAGGCATATCATCCCAGAGTATCTGCACCTCCGCATCTTCGACTTAGGACCACTCAAGTGCCAGACATGGGGCTTGGTCAGACATGCAGCTTGGTCTTCTCTGTGTCTCCAACGTCTTGCACAAATCCCACCCATAATAAGTCGGCAGTAAATACTGGACGGAACTAAATGAATGTCCAAATGACAAAAGCCCTCTTGTAGCCCACTTATACAACACCGCCTTTCTCCTCCATCTGAAAACTACATCCCTGCCATGAGGGCAGCACTGTCATCTATTCTGCTCCCTTCTGTGTCCCCAGCAGAGAACCAGGCCTGGCACATTGTATACGCTCAATAGACATCTGTTGACTATGTAAAATCAGTCCCTCAAACTCACTGCTCCAAACCTACCTCCCCCACCCAGCTCTCTCCATTCCCGACAGGACTGTCCCCATCAGCAGCCCTCGTACTACCATATCCTCATGGCACGGCTAAGACAGACACGATGAGAGAAGCACGAGACCCCCCATTTCCATGCCTGGGAAAATCAGTCATTGCAGAAGCTTCATGCCCAAAAACAGATACAGTCTGCTTATCCATGGGATTACCACTGAAGCAAGACCAGGGTGGGGCCAGCACGAAAAGCACCTTCTGTAAATCTCCATTCATCACACCATCTCATCTCAATCAGGAATTTTGCTGCAAATATACTAGTTTGGGGCTTAGGTAAATTCTTCCCAATGTGATGCAATCCAGAAACTGACCATGTATCTTTTATAGCCTGGGTGAAAAAAAAAAAGAAAGAATAAATGGAGTCCATTGTGCAGACTTTTTGGGTAACCATTAGTTATTATTACTAATCAAGTAACTGAGTAGGTAGAAGAACAGGGTATTCTGCTCCATTGAACATTGTGGTTGATAGAGAATTGCTGTTTACATCACTCATCCACCACTAAGTTTCCAAGAATTAGAACACAATGAAATAGATTTCACAGTGAAAATCTATTGAACAGGATCCAATCTTTCTTTGGTGGTTTCTGGATCTACATGGTTCCAGAATGAGCAGTGACACCTTTTCATGAAAGATAAAGAAGTACTGCAGTTAAAAACCCACTTGAAAGAGTGCTGGTTGCGTTGGCTGGGCACACACCTCCCATCCACATGCTCTCAGTCGGTCTGTGCCCCAGTGCCCATCCTGTACTGATTTCATGTCAGTGAACTCCAGTGAACCTTTGTAACTGGTCTGTTTGCTAATAAAACCAGCTACCGAACTACCCTTCCAACCCTCCCACTCCCAGACTCCATCTCCTTGCAAATTCCAGTGGGAAACTCATTTTACTTTCTCTTAGTCTTCTAGTTTCCTTCCCCTCTCATTCGCTTATCTGAAGGTTAGAGCTATAACAGACTTTGGGTATACCCAACAAGCCATAGTTTTTATTTTAAAAAGTGCTAGAGGGCCATTGCACCATAGGATAAAAGTAATAAAAAGCTTATGCTTAGAGCTTAGATTAATCCTTTTAAAAGCACCTGCATTTTGAGGGCTATAATCAGCACACAGGTGAAAAAGATGATTTGACCATCTGTGTCTGGAGAGACGTTGAATGCACTAGAAGGTAAATCTACTCAGACCTTGTAGTTAGGCCTGGAGTCCATGGTAATGTATCACAACATGTCTATCATGATAATTCTAGTAATAGCATCAACAACAATAATAATAATGGCTACCATTGGGTGAGAGATGTGTTGCTATCCCCATTTTACTGATGAGAAAACTGAGGCTCAGTTGTATGTTGCTGGGATTAGAAGCTTGTAAGTAAAGTTGCTGATATTCAGACCCATCTGAGTGATGCCGAGGTTCATTCTCTTAGCTGTTCTGTTTATCTGAGGTCATTTCCAACCTCGTCTGTGCATGTGCACATACTCACACACATCCCAATGTTAAAGGATATTGGTGGTGGTTTTGTGATTCCCCAGCATCCCTGTATTTGGGGAAATGCTCCGTCTTATGAATAGATTTTGTGGGAGGCAAAGTCTAGAATGTCCTGGTGCAGATGCTGAAAACACTGACTAGTATGCTTTCCAGCCAGCACTGCTGTTAGGACTCAAGCACATGGCCTGGGCTCGGCCCACCCAGAGTTGGACTCAGGGGCCATGAGCAACGATGGTGAGAAGCAGGGCCCACACGAAGCCACTTCAGTGGCAGCCACAGAGACATCCACGTGTGGGTCCAGGATTCCTGGTGGGTGGGTAGAGGTGAGCTGGCTTCCTGGTTATACGCTTGGGCCCCTTCTGCCTTGTCTGCAGCCCTCCACTGAGCTCTGTAAGCTCAGCTTACAAAAGCCCAATGAATGCACCAGGCCAGGGCCAGCATCTCAACACCAAGAGTGTCAGTGACCATGTGTGTCACATGGAGCTGGGGGAGGAGGGGAGCTGACCCACCCACGAGCCTCTCCAGCCTCCCCCACCTGACTCCCGAACCCCATACACGGCCACAGGTGGAAACAGAGCAGCACAGCCTTGCCAAGTAGACTGTTAGTCCACTTGGGCTGCTATGACAAAAGCTCACAGCCTGGGTGACTTCAACAGAAACAGACATTTGTTTTCTCCCAGTTCTGGAGGCTACAAACCCAAGACCAAGGAAGGTGTCAGCAGGACTGGTTTCTCCTGAGGCTTCTCCTCCCTCATGCAGGGTCACCCTCTGGTCGTGTCCTCAGACGGTCTTTCCTTTGTGCCTTTCCATGTCCTCATCTCCTCTTCTTATCAGGACACCAATCAGATTGGATTAGAGCCCACCATTATGGCCTCATTTTAACTTTCTTACCTCTTTAGAGGCCCTGTCTGCAAATACAGTCATATTCTGAGCTACTGGGCTTTAGGACTTCAACATATGGATTTGGAGAGGGGACATACTTCAGGCTATAACAGTGTCAGGTCACTTCATTTGTATTATACTTCAGGTACATGTTAAGTATTAGTATATGTTAAGTGAGGATCTATTAATAAAACATTGACAGTGGTATTTCATTCATCACAGCCCTCGTGCACTTGAGGAAATGGGAGGCACATCAGCCTATAGTCAGCACCCAGTGCACAGCCTGGGTCAGCCTCCCACAATGCTCCTCAACTCCCCTTGGTCCAGGACCTGGTGTCTGGACAGGGTGATGCTCCAAAGTCCTAGCTGGCTGCTGCCAATGGGAGGTGCTGGAGACAAGAACAGCACCTCCTCCAGCATGCCGGGCTGCCCACTCCGTGTGTGCCCCACTACTCTCAGATCGCCTGGGATCTGTGGGCTCAGACCCCAAGTCCTCCAGCCTGAAGCCATCCTGAGGGCAACAGCTACATGGAGCCAGATTCTGTCTCCCTCCCCTGTAGAGGCCACGTGGCAGCCACACTCACTTGTCAGCAGGCCAGCCCCTCAGCCACCTGAGGTGTTTACTTGCCACCTGAGCCTGGGCTTGAAGAGAAAGAAGTAATTACCCAAAGGGCTTTGCTTTAAACTTAGGTGACACAATGAACGTGTTCAAGAAGGATCTAGAGGAGAGCTGGTAAAGGTTCCTTATGACTAGTTCTTAGCTAAATCAATTACCATTTCCACAAGCCTGGTCTTTCTTCTTAGTGTAAAATGCAACACACAAATCCTCTCATTCAAGCTAGGATGGTAAACACCATCTCGTCCCCCAGAAAAGCCACTCAAGGAGAACTGCAGACCCCATCCCTCCTGGGAGCGCCAATGCTCTTAGCAGCTGCCACCCCACCCCCTGTCTTCTTGCAAATCAAGTGGCCTCTGGAGAGTTCTTCTGCAAGGAATCAGATGCTCCTTTCTTAAGAAGTTGCCTGTGCCCAGAGGCTGCTTCGGGGCAGTGGGGGGAAGGGGACAGTGTGTCTGTGCTTGACCTCGGGCCAGTCTCAGAAGGCTCTTTTCCCAGCAATGACAGGGCAGCAACTGGATCTGCCTAGCCCCACAAGGAAGCCCTTCTAAGAAGCAAACAAGATAACGTGGGAAAGCACCTGGGAACCACATGAAGCACTTCAAATGTCTGTAGCCTCCTCTCTGCACCCACGCTCTTGCCCACTGGGGTCCTGCCTGTCCTGTGGCCCATCTCAGCCTGGGGGTGAGCGGAGTGGCAGGGGCCTGGGGAGCCTGGGCTGAGTGCAGAGAAGAGCCTGGCTCAGCTCTGGGTGCGAAGGGTCCTTGAGGCCAGAGCTAGCCTGCCCTGCAGGCACAGTGGTGGGTCACTTTCCTCCCTGGGCCAGAGGGGTGCAGCTGGGGACCCTGCCCAGATGTGCTATGATCCAGAGGGGCTTAGAGCCCTGGTGGGGGGGGTTAAGGTGGGGGGGGAATCCTAATAGAGCCCAAAATGGACTGAGTCCAGCCTGCTGTCATTCTCTGGGTTTATTTGCATCAACTGATACATGCCAGAGCTGTGGGGAGAGTTTTGTTGAGGGAGGAGTTGATTGGCCTCAAGGCCTGGATTTGAGCATCAGTGGAAAGAAGGCTGCAGGAGTTTCTCCTTTTGGGCAGATAGTGAAGCTGGAGAAATGGATAAGACACAGGAGATCATGTGCGTCTTAGTCCGTCAGGGCTGCTCTAACACAATACCTCAGGCTGGGCGGCTCACAAACAACAGGCACTGTTCCTCATGGTCGGGGAAGGTGGAAGCCCAAGATCGGGGTGCCCACATGGTCAGCTGAGGCTCTCGCCTGGGTTGCAAGCTTCTCACTGGGTCCTCACTTGTCCAAAGGGGCGAGGGAGCTCTGAGCTCACTGGGATCTCTGATAAAGGCACTAATCTCACTCATGAAGGACACACCTGTTACAGCCTAATCACCTCCCAGAGCCTACCTCCTGACACCACCACGCCAGGCATGAGGATTTCAGCAGGTGAATTTGGGGGCAGCACAAACATTCAGACCACAGCAATGCATGACACAGATCTGGCAAGAACACCGTGTCACCCAAGGTCTCTGCTGCTCTGGTGCACCCTGGGCTCAGGGGCACTTCCAGGTGACAGCCCTTTGCATGTAACTGTCACCTGCAGCTAGAAAGCTCCCTTCTCCCTTAGATTTGAGTTAAGGCCTCCCTCACATGTCCCCTCCTTCACAGAGCCTTTCTAGATGCCCCAAAGGTGAACCTCTGTGACCAGCCCCCTCGCCCCGTATTCCTGGCTCCCACTCCCGAGAGGGCCGAGCACAAAGTCCGAGGACCCAGGTTCTGATTCCAATGAGCAACGTGATCTTTGTACAAGTTACTTTTTTTTTGGTTATGAGGATAAGAGTTCTTGCCGGACCTGCCTCTCAAGGTTTATGATTGTGAAGCTCAAATTCATAATAAGCATGGAAATGCTTCGCTGGCTGTGACGCCTCAGCTGACTGTTTACTTTTACTATGACCAGGCTACGCCTTTCTTGAGGGCCAAGGGACACACAGGTCTTTGCTGACCTTTGCATTCCTCAGAATACTGAACACCTAACCTGCTCATTGTCACGGGCATCTCATTGGGTACCCAAGGCATGTAGTCAGGAAGCCCCAAGTCTTCAGTCTAGAGTCCAAGCCCCCAGAAGGCAGTGAGCCCCCCTCGGCAGGTGGGCACTTGTGTACCTGTGTTACAGGCTGAGTGTTATCCTTCAAATTCCTGTGTTGAAGTCCTAACCCCCCAAGACCTCAGAGTGTGACCTTGTTTGGAAATAGGGTTATTGCGGATGTGATCAGTTAGGAGGAGATCATACTTGAATAGAGTGGGTCCTAATCCAATATGATTTGTATACTTATAAAAAAAGGGGGGCGGGGGAATTGGGCACAGACGCACACACAGGGGGAATGCCTTGGGGTGATGTATCTACAAGCAAAGGAACTCCAAAAATTGCCAGCAAACCTCCAGCAGCTGGGGAAGAGGCCTGGAGCAGATTCTCCCTCACAGCTTCTGGAGGGACCAACCCTGCCGACACGTGGGTCTTAGACTTCCAGCCCCCAGAACGCAAGACAGTCCAATTCTGTTGTTTCAGCAACTCAGTGTGGTACTTTGTTACACACTAGCAAACTAATACACCAGGCAAATCCTGCCCTGGGATTCACCAGATTTGCCAGGCAAGAGACTGGTGGCTCCGTGAGGGCAAATCTGGGAAACACATTAGACAGATTTCTCCTCCGGAAGTCTGAGCTCTTCTGAAGAGCTCCCTCTACACCCCACAGGGTGTGTGTGTGTGTGTGTGTGTGTGTCTGGGGTTGGGCAGGAGCAGGGGCAGGGAGGGGCACCTTGGGGCCAGGGCAAGCACAGAGGCAAAGGGCTTCCCCTCCAGCCACTCCTCACACGGCCCCCACCCCTGCCTCCCACAGGGGCCCATCAAGCCAAACTGCTTTTATTTACCTTCCCATCTGCCACAAGCAGAGAACAGAGAATTGAGGAGAGAAGGAAAGAAAGACTAATCCTTCCTAGGTTCCTCCCCATTTCCTTTTCCTCTCCTTCCTGCCACTGAAATCCAAGGCCAAAATTTAGCCTTGAGAACAGAGGTGAACTGACATTTTCTTAGCAAGCAGTTCAGTTCTGGGCCATGCAGCAAAAAAGTAGACTTCTGTCTTCTCCATTGACCAAAAAAAAGAAAAAGTTGGCAACACAAGACCACAACAAAAAGAGCAGAAGATTACACGGCCCCTCCCACTATGTATGCCCCCTCCCCTCCGCAGATTAGTATCTCCAAATGTACAACACTGCATGGAATCCTGCTAGGCCTACAGCACAGCTTCAGAGACGGGAAGAGAATTTACTGAGGTGCGCACATTTTGGGGATCAGAGCTGCCCTAGCAATGTGTCCTTTGCCTTTGAAATCTTGAGCCGAACACAAACCCTACAGATGAGGAAAAGGCCCCAGGCCGGGCCTGGAGGCTGATTCCTGAACAGCCAGCCAGGCTCTCACCAGAACTCCTAGGCAAGGGCCCGCGAAAATTATGCAGCCTCATGTGCCAAGCAGTATGGCTCATGTGCCTGCATATTTTGGGCCTTCCTTCAGCCGAAGGAGGCTGTTTGCATGGAATGACCTGGTGCCTCTGGGCCAGGGACAACTTTGTTTTTGAAAACATCGTTTCCTGTAATAGCTTGTGAAGAACTTAAAACTAAAAGTGGAATGCATCCAGGTGCCAGAAACACTCTCCTGCCACATTCCCCAGTCTGAGATGATTCTCGTCTGAGAGTATTGTCCCCTCAGCCTCTTCCTGAGGCAGGTGCCCAGCCCCAAAGCTGCTTTGGGTCAGACCTCCACTTCCAGAACAAATGGCATGCTTCAGAGGACATCCAACCAGGAAGGGCGGTGGGTTGTGTGGTCATCCAGGGCAGCTGTGTTTAGGATGCTCCATTCTGCCCAGGAAGTGGAAATGCTGCCCTGTGAAGGGTGCCGCTCACTTTGACACTGTCACAAGGATGCAGAGCCATTGTTCTACTGGGGTCTGTGTCCCCATGTAAGAGGAGAGGAGACGGAGATGGGGCCCAAGGTCAACTATCAGACTGAAGGATCCTTTGACCCTACCTTCTTTCCATAACTCTAGAATATTGAGAATAAATGATAATGTCCTTAGAGAACCCGATCTAGTTGGTGCATATAAGTTGCTGTGGGTTACATATGAGTTATCACGACTTCATGGCCATGTGTCTGAACATAAACTGGAGTGCCTCTTCTTTTCCCCTAAGAAATTAATAAAATGTTCTTTGAGGATCAGAGAGCTATATGAGCCAGCCCACTGTGTACTGGGAGAATAATGGGGGTGGAATAGAGAGAAGAGTAGAAGCAAGACATCTAAGACAAGAGAAAACCCAAAGGGACCAGCAGGCCTATTAGTTTCCCAGAGTAAGCAGAGTAAGGAGTTGCCCAGAGATATGGGCTGGGGGCAAACAGATCCCCCAGACTTGACTCCTCAGCTAGCAGGGCCAAGCAGGGGGCAGCAAGGAAGAAAGACTTGGTTCAGATCAAGTCCAGGGACCATGGGGACTGGTCCCCACCCTGGCCAGAGCTGTCCTCTGCCCCCATGACTGCCACAGAGGTTCCAGTCCATGGCACCCCATGTCCTCACTGCACTGTGGTTCTGGAAGACCCGCCTGAACAAGTGGTTATGAGTGACCCAGCAGGAGAAGTTACAGATGCACCAGAGCAGGTGACCTGCTGGCTACTCCCAGGGCCACTTGCCACAGCAGGAAAGGCAGAGAACAAGCAGCCAGCTAGCCCTTGTCACCCCAGGCCTGACCCAGGAGGGCTATTGTATTTAGCGAAACAAGTGTTAAAACAATGTCCAGGAGAAACTGGAACCCTCACATATGGCTGGTGGGGATGTGAAATGGTGCAGCCCCTGGTTTAAAACAATTCGGCAGCTCACTAACTAGCTAAGCTTAAAATTACCATATGACCCAGCAATTCCACTCTTGGGTATATACCCAAAAGAATTAAAAGCAGGTGTTCAAACAAAAATGTACAGGGTTTTTCATAGTAGCATTATACAATAGCCAAAAAGTGGAAATTACTGAAAAGTCCATCAGCAAACAAATAGGTAAATAAAATGTGGTCTATCTGCACAAGAAATATTGTTTGGCCACCAAAAGGAATGAAGGACTGACACAGGCTACAACACGGGATGAACCGTGCAAACATCATGCTAGTGAAAGAAGCGAGGCCCAAAAGCCCACATGTTGTGTGATTCCATTCTATGAATTGTCCAGAACAGGCAAATCCAGAGACAGAAAGCAGATCTGTAGCTGCCAGGGGCTTCGGGGTCAGAAATGGTATGTTATCACTTGATAGGTACCGAGCTTCTGTTTGGGGTGAGGAAGAATTCTAGAACTAGAATCGACTCAATGCCACAGATCGATACACTTTGAAATGGTTAAAATGAAAAAGTCTGTGTTGTGCATATTTTACGACAAGGAAAAAAAAGTTATCCAGCAATTTTCTGACTTCACAAAATTTGATTTACTGAAAAGAAAGTTGATCCAAACAGATTAAACACTAAGTTTCAAGCTCTGAGTCATTCTGTGATGTCAGATTTGCCTCCCCAGGACACAACACATCATTTTCAGGCTCCGCTCCAGAAAGACTGGTGTCAAAGCTAAAGGACAATCCTTGTTCAGCTGTGTCCAGTCACCACCCGCCACCCAGGGGGATCCCTTACCCGGCTGGGCCCACAGGTGAGGGTTTTCCCTCATCCTCACATCTGCACTGTGAGAGAGACAGGCCATAGTCCTTTCTCCCCTGCAGGAGAAGAAACTGACACTCGGGGTACTGACTTGTCGGAAGTCACATAGCCTCTAGGTCCAACGTCCCCCACCCCGACAAGCACCTTGCTGCCTCCTTACGCGGCATCTCAGTCCCCAAGCCTCGAATCCCTGGCAGAGAACCTCTGCTCGTAGCATGTAATACTCCACAGGGGGTTGCCTGAGCTCAGTGGCGACATCAAACAAACTTGTGCTATTCTGTCCCCAGACCTGCCCAGAGCAAGGCCGCCAGCCCACCCAAAGGCTGTTGGGGGGAGTGGTGAGGAAAGGAAGCATGACTCTGGGCCTTAAAACCGATACTAGGGATTGCTCTTATTTTTTCTGTCCCCAAAAATCAGTCACTTGGCCATGTTCTTTTAAAAAAACTTATCAGGGACCCAAACACTCTTAGATTGAACCATGTGACATCTGTGTGTGCTAATAGAGTGGGTAGGATTTTGTCCTCCAAAAAGGTATGTTAAAGCCCTAACCTCAGACCCTGTGAATGTGACTTTGACCTTATTTGGAAGTAGGCTCTTTGTAGATGCCACTGAGTTAAAGTGGGGCCACACTGGATTAAGGTAGGCCCTGCCCCAACCACTGGTGCCCTTACCAGAAGGAAATCTGGCTGCAGACACGCAAGGAAGAGGGCAGTGATGACAGAGGCAGAGATTGGAGTGATGCCAACTACTAGCTAAGGAACTCCAAAGATGGCAGCCATCAGAGGCTGGGAAGGATCCTTGCCTAGAGCCTTTGTCAAGAGCATGGCCCTGCTGACACTCTGGTTTTGGACTTATAACCTCTAGAGCTATGAGACGATAAGCATCCATTGTCTTAGCAGCTATGAGTGACAACTTGTCACAGCAGCCCTAGGAAATCACTATAGCACAGAAAACATGGTTCAACAGCAGCTGTTTCATATGGCTCCATCTAATGGGTGTGCCCACTCTGGGTCACTCTGACTACAGCTGGCTGCAAGGTGCTAAGGGACCTGGGGGCAGGAGGTGAGCAGGAGGTGGCTGGCTGGGCGCTGGACCCAGCTGCTCAGCAGCAGGTGCCATCTCAATGCCCTGGACCCACAGGGATAGTTACTGGCCCCTCACTGAGTTCCAGCACCTTTTGTCTTTTCTTCCTCCCTTCTTCCCGCCCTAATCAAAAAAACCAGCCACAGACAACATAGCTGGGCTCCTGTAAGACTTTGTGGATGCTGAAATTTGAATTCATGTAATTTTCATGTGTCACAAAATATTACTCTTTAAAACATTTCCCCAAGCATTCAAGAATGTAAAAAAACCATTCTTAGCAAGCCACATGCATACAAAAAGAGGCTGCAGGCTAGATTTGGCCTGTGGGCTATAGTTTGCTGACCCCTGCCCTAGGCAATCTCTTTGGGTCCCTGTGACTGACAATGTCAAGTATATATGATAACACATTCCATCACCAGCCCGGCCTTTCCACCTCTCTGCATTTTAAATACCTCTGATGCCGGGGTTCTTGTTTGTGGAGCCGAAGAATGAGCTTCACAAACAGCCAAGGTAGGAGAGCAAGGTACAGGCTTTTATTTAGAGATAAAGTGAAAGGACAGAGCTCCCAGCTCAAGCCAGGAGGGGACAAGAAAGTCAGTGTTGGTGCATTGTCTAGGGGTTTTATAGGCAGTTGAGGATTTTTCGAGAATATGAAAAAGAGTTTAGGGGTGTGGACTTGTTAAGTGGGCCCTGAATATTAAAATTTAACTTAACATAAGGAATTTCCTGCCTTGGTTTCTCTCTGGGACACTGGCACCTGGGTCTGGGAGCATATCAAAAGGCTGCCTGCCCAGCCCCCAAGGTGGGCTGAGGTATTGTCTACTTGCTAAAGAATCTTGCCTCTTGAACTTCCTGGGTGTTAAAATGCAATCTTATCTTCAAGATGGAATTCTTCCTGCCCTTTACTATGCTTTTTACAGCTGGGTCTGCATGCTAAGTTAGTTGCTCAGTTTGCAGAATCACCTAGTCAAGTCTGAAGGAGGAAAGACAGCACATAGGCCTGGGCCTTTTAGTATGCTAAAGTGAATCTTCCACATGGTTACAGATGTTTAGCATAATAAAACGTGTGCTACTCTTCTTTATCTGGGGAACATTAACTGATTTCACTGGAGGATGATTCTAGAGCTCAATGTTAACACAGAGTTTTAGCAGGGGGGTTCTCCTTGCATGTAGTTACATTGCTCTGACCGCGAATATCCTGCCCTGCCCCCTCCAGAGGTCCTCACCCTACTCTGACTACATCCATGGTCCCTGTCTCACCTCCATCTATGTCCACTTGAGGAGGATGTCCAGTGTGTGGTTTTCAAAGTGACATATTCTAAATACAAGTTGTTACTTCCCTCCCCTGTGACACACCTATCCCACTCTCTGGTCCCCATTTCAGCTAATGGTGTCACCATTCACTATGAGGCCAAAAGTCTGTAGTCATCCTTGACTTTTCTCTTTTCCTCAAACACCATACCTAATCCATCCTCAAAATCTATCAACTCTACCTTCAGAATACACCCAGATCTGACAGTTTTTCCCTACTGCCTGTGCTCTCATCCTTGCTGAAGCTGGCAGCAGCCTCCCAATCTGTCTCTGGGGTCTTCCACCATTTATTCTCCACAAGGCGACTGAGGAGACCCTTTTAAGTCTGGGCATACCCTGCCCCCACACCAATCCTACCTCCAGTCCTCTTGTATGCTCCCTACCACCCTTAGAATAAAATCCAATGTCTGCAAATCAAAGCCACAATGAGACACTCAACCTCACACTCATTAGGATAGTTATTATCAAAAAGTTATAAAAATCATAAGTTTGGGAGAGCATGAGAAGACATTGGAACCCTTGTGCACAGGTGGTGGGAATGCAGAATGGTGCAGCGACTATGGAAAGCAGCAGAGCAGCTCCTAAAATAGGTTTTAAGAAGAATTACCATATGATCTAGCAATTCTACTGCTGGGTACCTACCCAAAAGACTTGAAGGCAGAGATATTTATATAGAGATAAATATACAGATGTTTATACACCCATGTTCACAACAGCATTATTCACATAAGTCAAGAGAGGGAAGCAACCCAAGTGTCCATTAGCAGATGAATTAATAACAAAATATGGTATAAACATACGATGGAATATTACTCAGCCTGTCAAAGGAGTGTAATTCCTACACATACCACAACATAGATGAATCCTGAGGACATGACTCTGAGCAAAAGAGGCCAGACACAACAGGACAAATACTGCATGATTCCACATATAAGACAGCAAGAGTTGTCAAATCCATAGAGACAGGAAGTAGAACGGTGGTTCCAAGGGGCTAGAGGGACGGAGCTGGGAATTGTTTAATGGGGATAGAGTTTCAGTTTTGTAAGACAAAGAGTTCTGGAGGTTGGTTGCACAACAATGTGAATGTACTTAACACTATTGGCCTGTACACTTTAAAATGGTTCAGGTGGTAAATTTTATGTGACTTATCCTTTACCATGATTTTTTTAAAAAATCCAGCTCCTCCCATGTTCTCTGCACACCTATGCGATCTGGCCAGACCCCATCTCCGAGCTCATTTCCTGCCACCCTCCCTGTCCTCCCTCTGCTCTACCTGTTCTGGCCTTCCAGTTGGCACTCTTCCTTCCACCTGGAATGTTGTGCTCCAGGTTGGGGGGAGAGTGCTCATGACTTTCCTCCCCCTGCACAGGCCTCTGCCCAGGGGACCTCCCCTAGCCCTTTCTATAACGGCAGCTGCCCATGTTTTATTTCTCTCTATGGTTCTTCCCACACTTGACATTATATTACAAAGGCAATTGTTTGCCTGTTTATTGCTTCTCTCTCCTTTGCAAGGATGGAGCTTTTTCTGCTTTGCTCGCCACTCTGTCTCCAGTTCCAGGCACACAGTAGGTGCTTAATAAATACAGTATCTGTGGACTGACTTCCTGAGAGAATGAATCTGAGTCCTACAATGAAGCCTGGCATCAAAAGACAAGGGTAAGGTCCTCAAGGACTTTGCATCACTCACTTACTGTCCAATAAATGCAATTTTCTCCCTGGACAATGGGGTCCCTTGAGATGCCTCAAAGACTGAGATGGTATATAAAGGAATCCTGTATGTCAAATACTGTGAGCCCTTAGAGAAAATAATTATGAGATACGTAATAACTGGCACAACGCAATGCTCGATGTTTGTAGAATAAAGATCTTTATACTGGCATGATGTGTAATTCAAACTTAAGCTATTTTTCCTTTTTCTTTAACCACAAGGGAGGCTACTGGTCTGGGGTCAGGACACCCGAACTCTAGCACAA
Source organism: Manis pentadactyla (assembly GCF_030020395.1). Classification (NCBI taxonomy): domain Eukaryota; kingdom Metazoa; phylum Chordata; class Mammalia; order Pholidota; family Manidae; genus Manis; species Manis pentadactyla. Next base: position 186,577,908 of record NC_080019.1, on the reverse strand, counting down.
GTGCCTCCATTCATCTGCTGTGTGGCTTTGGATAAGCTCTTTCCCTCTCTGGGCCTCAGTTTCTCTCTGGTCCTGTAAAAGGCTAAAGTGCCATTGGTCCTTTCCTACTTGAACATTCTAGCAACTTTGAATAGTTGTGGCTCATCCTGTCTTGAAGATTTTTGAGATTTTAAGTTCATGTCAAACTGTTAATTAATCAGACTCCTTTTTAATTCTTCCATCAGTGGGCAACGCGGTAGCAGTAGAAAAACAACTCAACCCAGGAGTAAAACCACAATGATTCATGACTTGTTCAACCTAAATTTAACAGGGGAGGGAAGACAGAAGAGGAAAATTAACTGATTCTTAGAATAAGAATTTCAACTCAAACCTGCATTATTCACGGTAACATCATTCACCATAACAAGCTGCTGTGTTTTTCATGAGAATGTAAATGTAATTCCTCAGGCACTTAAATGATGTTAGAATGATGGTGTCCCATCCTGTCAATAAAAATGGAATAAATTCCATCCTTAGGGAGGCCAAGAGTGGGTCTCAAGGGAAGGGTACTGAGCAGGAAACTGGAGAGCAGAGCAGGGGATTGGAGCATAAGGTGCCCAGGATTAGGAGGGCGCCTCTGAGCACCCCCTACCAGCTCGCTGCTGACTCACCACCCTCTGAGGTGACACAGGGAGCAGAAAGGGTCGGCCTACAGCACCCCACGCTCAGAGGCTGGGAGGAGGGCAGCAGGGACTTTCAGAGCATGGCGATGGCAAATTGACCAGGTAGAACCTGGGGACTGGAAAGGGTTCATGTGCTTTCTCAAGGAAGAGCCCAAAGGCACTTACGCCAAAAATAGATGAGTGAGTGGAGAGAGAGAGAGACAAAGAGAGAGACAGAAAGAGAGAGAGAGAGAGAGTGCAGGCACATGTGTGTGAGATTCTGGGAATTTGTAAAGATAAGCTGTGGCTCTCCCTATTCAAATCCTCTCACCCCTGTCCCCCACCCGATCCCATGTCTTAGGTGTCTGAGTGTGTCGTGCAGAGCGTGAGGAGGGTCCTGAAGAAGCTGATCTACATGGACCAGGCAGCTCAGGTGAGTACCTGAAAGGAAGGGAAAGTTAGGCGGATAAGCGTAGCCACGCCTAAAAATAATTAAAACCTGCTATCATCAAATGGGAGGGGCCACTGTATTTACAGTCTACTCTGATCCCTGTGACCAGACTTTATCCCCATGGGATGTAGCCAGAGAAACTACAGGTGGAAATGCAAGTTGTTTTCACCCAAATTATTACTGGCCCCAGCAGCTCAGGGGCCTACCACTGCCACCCCACTCCCACCTGTCACTCTTGCATAGGCAGCTCATGGCCTCAGCTTTCTGAGAGCCTCAAAGGACACAGAATCACTCTGGCTCTCTCAGAGTTTCTTAGCACTTTGGCACAATAAACGGCAGTAGCAATGGTAGCCTGAGGAAGTGGCAACGACCTGCAGGAGGCAACTTTCATTAAAGGTAAAGAAAGATGAGATGATTGCACACAGTCACCCAAATAGCAGAGGCCTCTCCTTGAATGAGCCTGAGGCCTACCCGGGTAGGAGAGGAAGGCCATAGCAGATCACTGGGCAATAGAGGACAGGTTATGCTCATGAGTCCAGGTGGGGTACTCTCTGGGCATACCCAGAAATAACTGAAGTTGCCATATTCAAGACAACAAGGAAACATGATACCATGAGTGAGAGCCAAAAGAAACACTCACAAAGATTTCAGATAAATTTGAGTTACTAGACACAGACCAAAACAATTCTGGCTACAAAAAAAAATTCTGACATAATCAACGAGTTTGAAAATTTTAGCAAGGAAGTGGAAACTATAAAAGGGTCTCAGTTCACATAAAAAAAAAAAGGTCCAGATGTGGAAAATACAATAGCTAAAATGAAGGACATAGAGAATGGTTTTAACCACGCTTTAGACATAGCTGATGTGAGAATCTGTATACCAAAACTAAAGCAGAAGAAACTATCAAGGTTATAGCAGAAGGAGACAAAAAGATGCAAAAGACACAAGAGAGGGTAAGAGAATATACAAAGAGTAAACTTAATATACATTTAAGTATCAGGAGTACAAAGGTAGAAAGTCACAGAAAAAAACTGAATATATAGGTGGATAATTATCCAGAACTGATGAGAAACATTCATCCACAGAATCAAGAAGACCAGTGAATCCCAAGCATGACAATGAAAAAGAAGTCCTTATTTTCAGAAAAGGGAAAGGAAGGAAGGAAGGAAGGAAGGAAGGGAGGGAGGGAGGGAAGGAGGGAGGGAGGAAGAGAAAATCTTAAAGCAGCCTGAGGAAAAAAGATTGCCTTTAAAGAAGCCATAGATTCAGTCAACTGACTTGTCAAAAGCCACTATGGAAGGTGTTGTTTAATGATGTCTTCAATTTGTCAAAAGAAAAACCTAGATCCTTTACCCATGGAAAATATCCTTCAAAAATGAAAGTGAAATACACACATTTTGGGACAAGTTAAAAACCTTATCAGGATCAGGACTGAGATGATGGATTTGGAAGACCACCCAGTGAACCAGTGTCCCAGACTAAGGCAAGTTTTCCCCAGAATAGGAAAAGAAAGAGGACCAAAGGGAAGCAGTGGCCTTAGCTGTCTGTTGGTCCCAGTGACAAGGGCCCTACACCCCAATCCAGGCCAAGGGCTGGGCAAACCTCCTCGTGGCATCTGGCATCTGCTTTTACCTAAGCACATTCACAACCAACAGATCAGCATCTAAAAAGAAAAAGAAAAGAACCCCACATAGAAGTTTAGAAATGCAAGAAGGAAGGAGAATTAAAGAATGTAAAAAAACTGGATTTTCATCAAATCAGAAGCGTATTTGAGACTCCCTAAGTAAGCTTAGGCTCCATGGCGTACGAGAAACTAACTTCGGGGAGCCTTGGGCTGACCTCAGCGAGGTCAGGCGAGCGGCGCTCCTCCTGGACAGCTGAAGCTGGACCCCTGACGTCCACCTGGCAGCTGACCGGGAGAGGCATGTCAGATCCAGTAAGATTCAGAGAAAGCAAACTGGGTTCCCAGATCTGGGCCTAAAAAGTCACGAGGACATTTGCATTTGTTTTCAACAGAGCCGATTCTTCCATGACAGGCGTGCCCCCGGGTGAGAAACCTTAGGGATCTGTTTATTCAACGTTAGTTAATAATCACCTAATCTCCTAGAAATTAGTGAAGAAACTATACCCAAGGTGGGGGGAAAAGAATCTGTAAGTTCAAGCAGTGGAAGATGACATTGGCTTGGAGCAGGGTGTTGGCAGTGCCCCGGATGGGGGGGACCCATGTATTTTGGAGGGAAACATAGTTCAAATGGATAGGAAGTCTGGGAAGGAGGTGGATCAAGGATTACTCAAAAAATCTAGCGAGGGAGATTTGGGGTCACTTTTACTGAAATAAGAAAGACACAGAAGAGAGTGTTTTTAAATTTGTTTGGGGGGCTGGCAAGAGTAGGGAGAATGCAGTCAAGATTTCCGTGTTAGACTTTTAAAGCCATGACACCCGCGAGACCTCCAGGTGGGGACACCACATCTGCAACTGGAGCCCAGAGATGGGGGTTTAGGCTACAGATGTAAAGATTGGAATTATAAGTATATTACAGATGGTATTTAAAGGCACTGATATGGATGAGATTATCTAACAAAAGTGTGTTATTTTAAAATATAGATAATTAAAAAGAAGAAAATAAAAATCATCCATAATCTATCAACAGGGATCATAATTTATAATTAGATGTTTGGGCCTTCTAGATTTGACTTACCCTTATGTATATATCAGAGCGCTGGCTGACATTATTACTGAAATGAGAAACCTATCCACAATGTCCTTGTACCCTTGGCCCTCCTTCAATTCCCTCCAACCCATAGGGGTCACAGCCGAGCCATTTGATTCCTGATGCCTCTGTTAAGGGATGTGATACCAGAATTCCTTCTCATTTTTGAGTTCCCAAGGGACGTGGGAAGGACTGAGATGATGGATTTGGGAGACCACTCAGTGAACCAGTGTCTCAGACTAAGGCAAGTGTTCCCCAGAATAGGAAGAGAAAGAGGACCAAAGGGAAGAAGTGGCCTTAGGTGTTGGTGGGTCCCAGTAACAAGGGCCCTACACCCCATTCCAGGCCAAGTGCTACACAAACCTACTTGCAGCATCTGGTAACAGGAGCATCCTGGGCCCCTGCCCAGGTAGCACTTAACAAGGGGGGCCCAGACCCCAAGAAGGAAGACTGCCAGGTGAAGGGGCCTTTGGCCCCACTGTGGGGCAGGAGCAGTTGCAGGATCCTGTGCACCCAGGTGTGGACAGGAGACACAGAGCTGACGGACTGCACAGGGCTTCCAGCGGGAGGGGGATCCTTGACAACCTGTGTGGGCCAAGACCATGGACATCTCCATGGACCCCCACGCATGTCACACTGGCACATCAAAGCCCCCTGTGACATATATCACCCCAGACAAAACATGGGAGTGCTAAAATGACATGGAAAAATAGGAGCTGAAAATAGGAGTTAAATCTAGCTAGGGAAGAATAAATTGAGTTATACTTGTGATGTATAAATAAACCACTGGAGATGGGCTTCAAAGAAAGGTTGGAGATTCTGCAAGAGTAGGCGCGGGTGAAAGTGGAAGAGAGACCTCCCATTGCTGTTCACAGCACAGCCTTGTCCTCCCAGGCTCGTGGGGCTGAGGAGGGGCCTGGGGAGAGGGCAAAGGCAGGGGGAGTTAAACACCCCCCTCAGTGCCTGCTGCACAGATGGCAGGCTTGGAGAGAACACCCACTGTGCCCCCTTCCCTCACCTCTGGCATGGGGCCTCACTCAGTAGTAAGCGCCCAATTAATGTTTGTTGAATGACTGAATGTTAGGAACACAATAAACATTTGATGAACAAACACACACACATCGTATGTATGATATATATAGCTCATTAAAACAACAAAATACTTTGGGGGAAGAAAATTTTTTTAATTTGTCTAAATCCCACCATCCCATGAAATCAGAGCATTGAATTTCTTGGTGTTCCCTCTTGTCCTTGTTCTGGATAAACGTACAGTCAGAACATCTAGCCTGAAAAAGCTTTCCTTCTCTGGCAATCAGCATTTGCAAGTACAGCCAGCCCAGCACTGGAGAAGGACCACCTGCTCCACCCCAGCGGCCCTGAGGGACCGCGTGGCCTCCGCCTGAGCAGCCATGGGGCCCCATCCTGATAGCAGTACCACCATCCGTACATCAGCAGTATGGGCTCCTGTTCCCTGTCTGAATAGATGATCTTAGAGATGCTGTTCAGCTTCAGTGTTTGATGATTCTGAACTTTCATCGAAGTGTCAGATTGTCACGGATTGGTTCCACACACGTGTGTCAGCAGTGACGCTGACATGTGAGGAAGTCTGGATCTCCCTGGGACGGAAACCCAGCGTTAGTAAAGTTCTCCTGTTCTCTGGCACTGAGCCGGGCATTTGTTCACAGTCCCTGCCTGCCAGGCCTTCCAAAAAGGAGGGAAAAATCACCTGGCGAGAGAGCAGTGGGGGAGAGATGGGGGAGCAACCAGCATGTCGCCTTGCCTCTGGAGCAGCACCAGGGCCTCCCCTCCTGGCTGGTTCTCCGTGGCTCCAGCTTCCCCGGGTCAGGCACAGGAGGCCCAGCTGGCAAGGGTGACCCCAGCCTGGGGCCAGCAGCTTTACTTCCTCCCCATGTCTCCGCAGCCCAAGTTGGTTGTGGCATCTGTTGCTGCTGATCTCTGAGTTGTTGGTCCCCTATTCGTTGTCTCCGTTTTCCCCACTGGTTCCCTGGCCTGTATTCTCTCTGCTCACTTTGCGGGCCTTCTGTTTTCCTGATCGGACCTGGACAGGACGCAGCACTGTGCCACTCCTGGAGGATGCAGGCAGACACATCTGCTCTACCCCCCAAGCCCCATTCACAGGTGACCAGGTGCTTACGAGCAGCCTTGCATAGGGTGACCAACCAATACCTATTTGCCCAGGACTTTCCAAGTTTTAAATCTGAAAATCCTGCAGCCCAGAAAAACCCTCAGTCTTGAGCAAACTGAGATGGCTGGTTACCCTATACCTCAACAAGATGGTGCTGAGGTGTGTAAAAACAACTGTCCTCAGAATGAATAAACCCATAAGAGAGGGTCAGAAACTGTCAGGCTCCTGGTTCTTGGTATCATGAACAGAGCTCTGGACTCAGGCTCACCTCATGTGCTGTGTGACCCTGGGAATCCACTCAAGCTCTCTGGGCCCACTTCTTGTGGAGTGAAAAGTGACACCTCTGACATTACTTCTCAGCAGCACCCTCTGAGTTACTAGGAGTGTCAAAGGAGGGAAGTCTCAGAAAGTACCTGGAAAGGCAAGGAGAGCCACACTGAGGCGTGACCGATGTCACCTATTGCTCTCTTCCAGTGACAGAAAGAGTATCAGTTGGGCTCCCACAATTAAACAAAGGATGAATACTTTATGTTCCCACAGTATGAATGAATTCACAGGTGCATCCAAGCAGGAGCCCAACAGCAACTCCTCTTCTTGTGACTGCACTTCAGGGACCCACGGTGTTCCTTGGAAGAACCCCTCTCCAGACCTTGCCCCTCGCTGGCTTCTCCTGCCAGGAGCTGCGTGCAGAGACCATGGGCCTTGAGCAACTGTTCCTGGCTGCTCCCATGGGCTTCCCAGCGCCTCTGAGCACGGGCAGTCCTCATTAGAGGAAGGCCGGAGGGAAGGCGATGGTTCCAAGGAAGTGGTTGCACACTGGCCCCCACCCCCTGCCCCAAGGAGGGTGAAGAGTAATCTCATTTCCATATCACATAATGGAATTCTGTGGGGAAGGGGGATTAAGTGATGATTAGTAGCCCACTGGGCAGGTGATCACACTGCCTTCTGGAAAACAAAGGACTTTTGTGCATCGTCTCTTCCTGTGTAACATCATAACTGCCTGGTGAACACCCAGCTTCAGGGAAAGGAAGAAGCATTTGTGCCGTGGCTAGAGCAGGGGGCCCAAGTGCATTAAGCCTCTTGGTGGGGGAGTTCAGTCTGCCACATCCTGTATTATGGGGTACTGGGCACTCTCAGACCTCTAAGCAGTAAAAATAATAATCTTCCCACTTGGGGGACCCAAATCCAAGGGAAGTCATAAGGCCTTGTCTTCCCTGGTCTGAGCATCAAGATCTATTTTTGAAGCATCTTCTGTGGTCCTCCGAGCCTTGCTCCTGGGGTCATCCTGTGTCCAGAGTCACTGGCACCTGTAGCCACCATGGCCCCTGAGCATACCCAGCCACATCAGTCCTGGGTCTGTGCTTCTCACTGGGTCCACCTGGGGTGGATCAGCCAATGGACCAGTCCCTCTTCCTGACTCAGCAACATTTATTGGCTTCCACTATGTGCATTTTCACAAATGTTACCTTTCTAAATTTGTGTGTCCCATAGAAAAAAGATCACTTACTCTCTTAACTCAATAGATGTATGTGGGAGGCTGAATAATGGCCCCCAAATATGTCTACACCCCAATCCCAGCAACCTGCCAATGTTACTTTATATGGCCAAGGAGACTCTGCAGGTATGATTAAATCAAAGGTTTTGAAATGAAGCTAGACCCTGGATTAAGGTGGCCCTTAATGCAATCACAAATGTTCTTGTAAGAAGGAGGCAGGGGAAGATTTGACAGAAAACATAATGTGACCAAAGAAGCAAGATGCTCTGCCGCTGGCTTTGAAGATGGAGGAGCAAAGAAATGCAAGAATATGGCATTAGAAGCTGGAGAAGGCAAAGAAACAGACTCTCCCCTACAGCCCTGCTAACATGTGATTTCTGCCAGGGGGGTCAATTCCCCACTTCTGACCTCTGAATTACAGAACAAATGTGTATCGTTTGAAGCCAACAAGCTTGTGACAGTACAGTTGGCCTTGAACAGCACAGGGTTTTGGGACACCAACCCCCATGCAGTTGAAAACCCAGGTGTAACCATTGACTCTCCCAAAACTTACCTACTAATAGCCTACTGTTGATCAAAAGCCTATCGGTAAAATAACATAAACAGCCGATTAACACATATTTTGTGTGTTATATGTATTATATCCTGTATTCCTACAATAAAGCTAGAGGAAAGAAAATGTTTTTACAGATCATTGCAAATCTCCAAAAAATTTTCCAGTATATTTATTGAAAAACATCGGCATACATTCAAACCTGTGTTGTTCAAGGGTCAACTGTATATTATAGCTGCAATAGGAAACTAGTACGTGAACAGAGAGATTTCCTGTTGCTTCAAGCCACTCAGCAGGTAAGTGGAGCTAGAATTCACACTCTGGCCTTTTCTAAGCCTCCCAATCTTTCTGTTACACCATGCTGCTTCTGAGACTGCAGCAGGTCCAGGTTTAATAATTAGGAAAAAATTAGGTAAACATTGTGCGTGTGCTTCTGTGCATGCGTGTGTGTGTGTGTGTGTGTGTGTGAGCGAGTGAGTGTTAGCAGGAGGAGAGAGAAGCATGAGAAAGAGAATATGTCATTGAATTATATTCACTCCTTAAACTATCCATTGGAATATTGAGAAGCACCACATGAAAACCTGATCAAATAAAAACAATGTGAACAGGGTAGATACAATCCAGTGCTCTGATGCCAAAGGTCTTGAAGTTTAATAGATGCCTTTCCTAAAGAAGACCTGAAGGCTAGCACATCAGTAATAGATGCTCACTTTTGTGCCAGAGCCCATTCTTGAGACCTTATTCACCCAACACCCTTTCATTTTCAGATCCTCTGAAAACCCTGGAATGATAGACTGCGATAGAATCTCATTTAACCTAACAAAGAATCTGAGGTTCAGAGAGACTAAGGAATGGGTCAAGTGCTACTGGTTACAAAATCTGGGGGGTCATCATTTGTTGAAGGGTTGAAGGAAGTGTCTCTGACTTTCTTAAAGCTCTTGTTGGAAGAACTGCAAATATCTGTCATTTCTCATCTTCTGAGAAAGCAATTTATTGAGAAAGTCTGTCTGTTGCTGAGCTAGTCAAAGCTTTTTACATACGAGAACTCTACTAGGCCCTACTCCCTTTGCTAGAGAAATTTTTAACTCCCCTAGCTTTAGTAATCTACATGTTTATGTATAATTATATGTCTGAATAGATGCATACTGCCCAGACAGTGCCACAGTATTAACCAAAAGATGACAGCAGGTCAAAGCGTAATGTTATGGAGCTCTCATTTCTATTTTTAGCGCCTGTGACTTGGCCAATACACCATGTAACAAACACTGGGAAACGTAAGGTGGGAAGATCTAATTGATTAAACTCCCTCATTCTTTTCGAAGTCTCCCCCGCAGAACTCATTAAATCCCCTTATCAGTTCTTATAAGGACAACAGAAGGAAATAAGCATTTTCTTAGCCCTTAATCCTATTCCTACCTAACCTCCCTCACTGTGCCAGGCATCCGGTTTCTTTAGCTCACTCTCCAACCCTGGTTTAAAAGCCACCAACACCTCCCTCGTTGCCAGGAATTTTCTGTAGCTGGGACCCACTTGGCCTGTTTTTATTAGGGGATTGGATTGGATTGGGCAGCTGTCTGAAGCCCACCTTGGAGTACCAGTGTGGAATCAAGGTAAAAAAGTTATTAATGGCACAGGCGGTCACCCTCCACTGAGAGAGGGTTCTGCCAATACCATCGCACTGCTCGGTTCGCAGAGACACGGCAACATGAGCTGGTGGGAACTTTGCTTGGGCTTGCACCTTTCACTTGGCAAATCCTCATAGATGCCACCACATGCCATACAAGAAGACAGGAGTTTAAGTAGCACAGCGAAGGAAATCTGGACCCATCCATAAATTCTAATTCCCTGAACCAGGGGACTTGGCTGAGGGAAATATGCTGATTTTATTGATGACATCAAAACTGGCAGGGAACTCTGAGGCCAGGGATGCAGTGGGAGTTCCTACTGGCCAGGGAAGTCACCAAGTTCCTTTAACATGCCCCTGGTGTCCCTTCACAGTTGACAGTTTGATGGCATTAGACATCAGCTTCTACAACTACTACATCCCTTCCTTTCTGTTTCAAGTCATTCTCCCGGGAAACTGATCAAATTTTGATCAAATTTTTTAAACCCAGCTAAATGCAGAGATTCCCAGGTTTGCTTTGAGTAATCCACTGGACTGATGGTAACTTCTTTAAAATTCAGCAGCTCTTCTATTGGGTTAAATCCAACAAGCAGTTCCTGAATGGCGCTACGGTCAGGATCTGATGAGCCAGGAGTCTGCTGACTGTCTCTGACCTCATGGAGCTCCTAGTCTAGCTGAGAAGACAAGTTTAAATAGGGAATCACAAGCGTGTCCAGCTTTACAGAATGCACTATAAATAGCAAGGGGATTAAAGCTAATCTAAAGGGCCAGCTGTTGCTACCACTGTAGCAAATTGAAGCCAGAAAGAAAAACCAAAGAAAGTGCAGGAAATGTGACTGGAAAAAAAAAATAATAGCACGGTGGCCACACACAATGGTGACCAAGTTTTTTCCAAAGTTCCAATGAAGCATCCATTCATTTTTATTTTGTGGGATTGAAGCAGTAATAGCTGGGTGTACAAAGAATTTCCTGTAGATCAATATGAAGCTGGAAGGAGTTGATAGACTTCAGGCAGTGATTTGGGCTATTAATCCAAGCCAGTCATTCATTAACTCTCAGGAAGTTTTTGGTGCCAAAGTCATTATTATTATTATAAACTAAACCCCAAGCCCCAAATGGGTGTATAGCCACTTTTCTCTCCAGGATGCTCAGTGTCAGAGTCAGCCAGGGAGACTGAATCATTTCCTAAATTCCCTTCTGGTTTGTGGGGAGTTTGGCTTCACACAGTGCATTGCTGCTGTGGGAATCCAGCCAAGAGCTCTTCTGAGAGGTAACTATCACTCTTGCCCTTTTTGATGAGGTTCGGAGTGGCTATCGCAGGCTGCTGGTTGTCCCCCAATTTCTGTCCTTCCATCCTCCTTCAGTATAACAGTTTAGCTGGCAACATGCTGTCAGCTAGAGACTGCATTTGCCAGCCTCCCTTGCAGGAGGTGTGGTCATGTGACTAGGTAATGTTAGCTGAATGATGGGGTCACATCTTACTCCTGTCAAACGCTTGGAAGTAGATTCCCCTCTCCACTGCTAGGAGGCTGTGACAAGAACTGAAGCAGTCTCCTCAGACACAGAGATGGAAAGCACGTATAGAGGGCACAGAGCTGATCTGACAGCCTTGAATGGCTGACCTCCAGGCTGTTACATGGGAAAGAGATCAGCTTCCATCTTGGTAAGTCCCACTACTTTGGAATGTCTTTGTTATAGCAGCTAAACCTATACTCCTACAAATACAGTGACCACCTAGCCAGCCCTGTGGCCCCAAATCAGGCCCCTTTCCACAGCCTGAATCATATTCTGATTCATTGGGCAGTAGTTTTTATTTTGAGCATATACGTAATGTGGGGCACACACTACATAACACGGATTTTTTTCATTACCTTGTTTAATTCTCCCAACAGCCCCATATGGCTGGTATCATGCTGTCCCATTTTAAGGATGAGGAAACTGGGGCACAAATATATTAAGGAATTTGAAAAAAAAAAGAAAGAAAGGAAGGAACTTGCCCAAGATCCCACAAGCAAGTCAGTGGTGGAGTAAGGATGCAACCTCAGGCAATGTAACTCCACCTCTTCCCTATGCTGTCTCTCACCAGTAAGACGACATGCTCACATAAACAGTCCCTGTGGGGTCCAGATAAATGTACCCCAGGTTAAACAAGTCCTGAAAATAGTCAAACATTTGCTCTGTGTGCATGTAATGCACATGTCTTGCTTTCCTGAAGGCACCATTGATCAATCACCCTCAAAACCTCTGCCCGGTGGATCAATCTTTCAGCAGCTCTACATTGATTGAATTCCCATTGTGTTCCTGGCATTGAGCTTGGCAATGGGGACACAAAAACAGATAACACACAGCACTGCATCTCACAGAGCCTGTCTTCCAAGGGAAAAGAAAGGCTTGAATGTACTACAGTTGACCCTTGAACAACATGAGTTTGAACTATACAGGTCCATTTATATGTGGATTTTTTTCAATAAATACAGGACAATATTGTGAATGTATTTTCTCTTCTTTCCGATTTTCTTAATAACGTTTTCTTTTCTCTAGCTTACTTTATTGTAAGAATATAGTGTATTATACATATATGATGTATGCCTTAACTAACTGCTTATGTTATCGGTGAGACATCTGGTCAACAATAAGCTAGTTAAGTTTTGGGGAGTCAAAAGTTCTACTCAGATTTTTGACTGCATGGGGCATTGATACCCCAACCCCTGTGTTTTTCAGGGGGCAAATTTCAGTGTCATGAATGTGGCAAGTGGTAAGGGTATGCATAGAGTATTCCTGCTGTTTGTCACAATTTGCCGTCCCAAGGCTTCCTGAGGACTAAAGGGTACCCAGCTGGTATCTGTGGGAGAAGGTAGCTCAAAGAGCATCTGCTGACTCCCTGTGCTATTTCAGAGCACATGTTTTCTTACCTAATTCTTATCTTAAAACTAAGAGGGTGTGTAATTTTATCAGCATTTTCCAGATGAGAGAAGTGAGGCCAACAGAACCTAAAGAATGTTCCAAAGTTCCTATTCCACAGCCAAGTGAGGATTTAAATCTACGTTTGTCTGACTCCAGAGCCTATGGATTTTCTTGCTTCTTTGTGGCTTTGTGTTATTTTTCACTGAGGTGAAATTGATATATTAGCTTCAGGTGTATAAGATAAAGGCTCTGTATTTGTATATGTTGCAAAATGGCCACCACATCGTCTAGTTAACGTCCATCACCATATATAGTTACAAAGTTTTCTCTCTTGCAATGAGAATTTTTAAAATCTACTCTCTTAGCAACTTTCAAATACGCAATACAGCATTATTGATCATGTTCACCATGCTGTACATTACATCCCATGACTTACTTATTTTATAACTGGCAGTTTGTACCTTTGACTCCTTTGCCCATTTCAACCCCCCTCACCCCTCCCCTCTGACAGCCATTAATCTGTTTTCCATACCCATGAGCTTGGTTTTTTTATTTGTTTTTTTTTTATTTTTTAGATTCCACATATAAATGAGATCATATAGTCATTGTCTTTCTCTGTCTGACTTAATCTCACTTAGCAAAATGCTCTCAAGGTCCCATCCATATTGTTACAAATGGCAAGATTTTCTTCTTTTCTATAGCTGAATAATATTCCATTATCACACACACACACACACACACACACACACACACACCACATTTTCCTTAACCATTCATGCACTGATGGACAATAGGTTTTTTCCATGTCTAGGTTATTGTAAATAATGCTACAATGAACATAGGGGTGAATATATCTTTTTGAATTAGTGTTTTCATTTTCTTCAAATGAATACCCAGAGGTAGAGATCCTGGATCATATGGTAGTTCTATTTTTTAATATTTTGAAAACTCCATACTGTTTTCCATAGGGCTGTACTAATTTGCATTCCCACCAACAGTGTAGGGGGGTTCCCTTTTTTCCACATCCTCACCAACACTTGTTACTTCTTGTCTTTATGATATTAGCCATTCTAACAGGGGTGAGGTGATATCTCATTGTGGTTTTAATTTGCATTTCTCTGATGATTAACAATGTGGAGCATCTTTTCATGTGCTTGTTGACCATCTGAATTTCGTCTTTGGAGAAGTGTCTGTTCAGATCCTCTGCCCATTTTTAAATTGGATTACTTGTGTTTTTGCTATTGAGTTGTATGAGTTCTTTTTATTTTGGATATTAGCCCTTATCAGATACATGACTTGCAAATATTTTCTGCCATTCAGTAGGTTCGTTCCCTTCTCATTTTGTGGATGGTTTTCTTTGCTGTGCAGAAGCTTTTTAGTTTGCTATTAGAACCCACATTTTATCAACTGTTCCTCAAATAAGAAATAAATTGATATTGGGGGATTTTTTTTTCCCTCAAATCTTTCAAGTGGACCACAGAATGCCCAGATTAGGGAAACAACTAGGAGAAAGGGCTTTATACAACATTCTTCATAAAATGGTACCTTGTGTCAGTCTCAGAGAGAAAATGTCTCATTAGCATGGGGAAAGAAAGCCGAGATTATGGGTGACTGATGTTTCCTTTCCTTGTTCCTTTGGGGAGCTGCTTCTCCCCAAGCCAGTGTGGTTCTGGGAGCCCGAATCACAGTGCCTCACCCTGGAACGGGTGGGGAGGCTGCACCAACCTGGCCCACCCCAGTACCCCATTGCTCCTGCCAACCTGGAAGGCCAAGGGAGGGACATGTGACCAAGCAGGGCCATCCAGCTTACCCACAATTTGATGCCGATTTGACCTGATGCTGCTCGGACAAAGCGAAGCTCCCTTTGTGCCTCTGAGCATCACGCCATGGAGGCCTGGGGGTTAGGCAGCACGCTCCTCTAATGCGGGACCCGGGTCTGTAGCCAGTGCCAGAACTAATGACATGGGTCCGGGAGAGCCATGCTGTGGTGACAAGGAGAGGTGGGGAGTCTTGTTCATCCCCATGCCCACCCCCTGCCTCTACTAGTGACAGAAGAAATAAATACAACCGCCATTGTCCTAAGCTGGGCTGGGTTCAGTTTCTCTTACTTGGCAGCTAAAGTACCCAAATGTCATAGAGAAGGTGGGGCTGAGTGCAAAAGACAAGGTCCCCATAAAATTCCAATGGTTACGGGGTTTTTCTATGTTGTATTTTTATATATTTATTATTATTGTATTTATTTTTATATTATATATAAAATATAGGTTGGATGTGTGTGTGTGTGTGTGTATATATATATTATTACCTACTATATATTCTCACATTATTTATTTATTATATTTATCATTTCAAAACTTTCTGAGAATTTCAGGAACTCCCCCCACCCTTTTTCAAATGAAACCACAAAGACAAATGCCAAGGTCAAATATCTGGGAAGTCATCTTTTCATCTGGCTCCTACAACATCAGTTTTTCTTGAATTGTGTAACTAAGATCTGGTCCCCATTTCTAGCTTGTGAGTTCCAGAGGATACAGTTACTTCTGACTTAATCACCAGCCCCTACCTCCCTGTCAGACATAAGTTTTTAAATTAGTGTTTCCACCTGAATTGCCATTGTTGTCTAACAAAACTCATCCTATGATTAACTGCTTTCATTTGCTCTTCTTTCTGTAAGAAGTATTACTCAGAATGGACTTTCTTAGCATTGCACAGCTTTCTAGAATTCGTGACCAAAATTGGGACTATTTTCCCATTTCTATACCTGCTGTGTGGACAGATTTGGGGCATCTGCATGGGGAGACTTCAGGACTTTGGGGTCTCTGCTTCACCAGGGCCTCAACTCTTGCTGCTTCCAGGAATCTGAAAGTCCTACTTGCCGGAGCACTGGGTCTCATCCCTCAGAGATGGCTTCAACATGCGTGTCCACCTGGGGGAGGTGACACCTGGATTCATCCATAATAAGAAAGAAAAAGACAGAGAGCAGATTTCTCCCAATTCTGAAAGGCAAAGGATGAGGTGAGGAAAAATGGGCAGCGGCTGAGTCAGGGAGGGGTGCTGTGAAGGCAAAGCAATCCTACGGAGGAGCCTGAGGACACGGGAGCGCCATCACAGGCCTGACCACAGCTACGGCTCCCACCAGCCGATGGCCTCAGGCAACAACCTAACTTTACAGTTTCCTCACTGGTACGTGGGGACCCTCGTGCTTACATCACAGGAAGCTATGGTACTTAAAATACCTCAAGTCTGTGGAGGGTGAGCACCATACGTGAAGCTCACTATCAGTGTACCAAAATTTTAATTCCAGTCTCAGATAAATATTCATGGAATGATACAGGGAATGAATGAATGAATGAATAGGGAATGAATGATAAGCCACCCTCCAATCAGTCAATCAGTCAGCAACCACTTATATATCACACCTGCTTTGCAAACTGCCACATTCAACATTCCACAAGATATTTATTGACTGTCTACTATGTGTCTGGCGTGAGGAGTGGCTACATACTTGCAGGGACCCTGTGTAAAATGAAAATGGGCAAAGAGCCTCATTCAAAAATTAGTAAGGATTTCAAGAGAGCGATAGCAGAGCATTAAACCGAGTACAAGTACAGGGCCCTCTGAGTATGAGGCCTGGTGCAACTTCTCGGTGTGCTGATGCAGCTGTCCCTGCTGGCATTGTTTTAAGCCCCAGGAACACGGGTAACAAAATAAACAAACACACCTACCCTCCTGGAGTTTGCATTCTAGCAAGAGATAGACAATAAACAAAAAATATATAGAATATTAAAGGATCATCAGTGCTATGCAGAAAAATGAATCAGGAAAGTGGGGGAGTGGGTCAGAGAAGGAGAGTTATTTGCAATTTTAATTAGGGTGATCAGGGATGACCTCTCCAAGAAGAGGAATTTAGTGAGGACTCTAGGAGACAAGGGATGATTGGAGCAGATATGCGGGGGAAGGACCTCCTGGCAGACTGGCAGGAAGACCCCCTCCAGAGCAAGTACAGAGGCTCTGAGTGGGAGCATGAGTCCAAGCAAGAGCACGGGGCACAGAGTGGCAGGAGTGGAAGTGGGGCACAGTGCAGCACAGCACAGGGGTGTCAGAGCAGCCAAGGACCGAAGGACTCTAACCGATGATTCCCATGACAGAAGGTGGTGGCTTGAATCAGCAAGGTGGACGGGAGGTGGTGAGAAGTGGTCGGATTCCAGATCTATGGGGAAGGCAGAGCCCAGAGGGCTTGCTGAAGGGCTAACAGAGCAGGAGTGAGGAACCGAGGGCTCCCGCTCGTTGGCCTGAGGAACGAGGGTGAAGCTTCCACCAGCTGAGAGGAGACAACACTGAGAAGAGGTGGGGAGAAGCCCTCTGGGGCCTGTGAGGGGCTCGTCTTGGACAAATTTATCTGAGATGCCTATTGTTCGAATACAGGCACTGAGCAGGCAGGTGGAAATGCAAATTTGGGGTCAAGGGTGGGGCCCCAGCAGGAGATGCCTATGTGGGCATCATCAGAGGCAGTGGCAGACCCTCCATGGCCTTCTGTTCACCTGGTGAGAAAGACACAACCAGAAGCTTCTAACAGCACTGGACAGCATGTGGCGAGAGCCAGCACCACAAAGGAGCTCAGTCGGTCATCAGGAAGCAGGCTCAGAGCAGAGGGTGCAGTGAGGCCAGGCCTGCAGGAATGAGCACAGGAAATGAGAGCTTGGCCCAGGACAAGTGGCGGGAAGAGCTGAACCCCAGAGGCATAGCTCAGAGGGCTCAGGGCCTCTCTCTCAGGGCCACCTCTCAGCTGTCAGCAGGTCCTGTGATTTCACCTCCAAAATACCTCCCAAATCAACCGATTTCCTCCATGGCTAACACCAGCGCCCAGGCTCAGGGCTGCTGGAACAACCACAGGAGGACTCACTTCTGCTCTTAACCCCTCGTGACGCTTCCTGCCCTCAGGAGTACCCGGGCTTAGAATATAAATCACATCTCATCACCCTCTGGTTTATAACCTGCATATATACAGCTTCCCATAGCATTTCAGTAGTGGCCAAACTCTTTCCCAGGGCCTGTAAAGTCATGCACGGTCTGGCCCCTGCTGGCCTCTCAGGCCACCTTCTCCCATCCCTTCTGTGCTGTGGCCACACTGGCTTCCTCTGGTTCCTCGCAGCAGGGGGTACAGCGGGCTCTGAGATGCGTTAGAAAGGTACAGCCTGAAGGACCTGCTCACAGATTGAATACTTGAGACTTGAGACTACAAGCTTCTTCCCATCTCAGGTGTGTGTGTGTGTTTGTGTGTGTGTTTCTCATAGTCTAGAATATTCTCCATACTTTTCTTGACAAGTGGCTGACTCCTCCTCTGGCACTTAAGGTTCCAGAGAGGTCTTTCCCAACCCCTCTCATCACTGAACGCTGCCATTCCCCTTACTGCACTTTCCACAATTTGAAATAATAGATGTACTTGGGTGACTTGTGTTCTGCCCTCCTGCACTTGTCTGTAGGTTCCACAGGGGCAAAAGCCAGTCCTGTCTGCCTATGCTGAAATCCCCCACTCTGGGTGCTTGGCAAACAGACGCTTGATATACAGTTGATCTCCATTATTCATGGATTCCATATTTGCAAATTCTCCTACTTACTAAAATTGATTTGTAACCCCAAAATCAGTACTCACGGTGCTTTCACAATTGTTCGTAAGTATGTACATGCTCAGAGTGGTGAAACATCTGAGTGTCCTCTACACATGTTCCCAGCTGAGGCTGAGCAGGGGATGCCCTCCTTTCTTAGTTCAGCTCTGGTACTGTCAACAATACATAATAGACTTTTCTCGGTCTATTCAGTGCAACATTTTTTGCATTTTGTGATTTTTGTTGGTGATTCCACTGTTTCAAAAGGCTCCCAAGCATAGTGCTGAAGTGCTGTCTAGTGGTCCTAAGTGCAAGAAGTCTGGGATGGGCCTGATGGAGAAAATATGTTAGAGGAGCTTCCTTCAGGTGTTTTATCCTGCTGGCCACATGTTCAATGCTAACAAATCAACAATGTATATTAAATATGGTCTCTGAACAGAAACACATGCATAACAAGGTTACGTATTGGGTTATCGAAAATTCTGTGACTAGAGGCTTGCAGGAATCTAACCCTGTTTTTCCCTGGGGCAATGATTCAGTCTTCACTAATCCCATGTTTGCAAATAATAAGAATGACTGGTATGTGTGTTAAATAATTGAAAAAAGGAGGGGGCGGCTGTCCCAGGGTTCATTTTGGGGGAGCAAAGCAAAGACCATCCCTAACACGGTTTCTGTGAAAACAGCCAGGAAGTAGCTGACTAAGCACTGACTCTCTGGTGGTCACACTAGTGCCCTGAGAGACTCCCGCCACCCTCGCGGAACCCTGGGGGTCTATAAATCCTGTTACTAGAGTCAAAGCACGAAATAGGAACTAGATTATGGAATAAGTTAGAAACCTAGGTAGGAAATCTGGAACATGAGCCAGAGGTTTACTCCTTGTCCTCAGACCTGCTTTATGGCGCTTCTGAAACCACCCTTCAGGGAAGATAGGTTTGCCAGTCAGAATGGGCAGCCCAGCAACGACAATCACGTGAAGACTTCTGAAAGGAGGTGGGTCTTAAAGGGCCTTGAAAATCCGTTGAAGATTCCACTTCTAGGAATTTACCCTAAGAATGTAGTTTCCCAGTCTCAAAAAGACAGATACACCCCTATGTTTATCGCAGCACTATTTACAATAGCCAAGAAATGGAGGCAACCTAAGTGTCCATCAGTAGATGAATGGATAAAGAAGAAGTGGTACATACACACAATGGAATATTACTCAGCCATAAGAAGAAAACAAACCCTACCATTTGCAACAACATGGATGGAGCTGGAGGGTATTATGCTCAGTGAAATAAGCCAGGCAGAGAAAGACAAGTACCAAATGATTTCACTCATCTGTGGAGCCTAAGAACAAAGGAAAAACTGAAGGAACAAAACAGCAGCAGACTCACAGAACCCGAGAATGGAGTAACAGCTGCCAAAGGAAAAGGGACTGGGGAGGACAGGTGGGAAGGGAGGGAGAAGGGGAATAAGGGGCATTACGATTAGCACTCATAATGAATTGGGGGAGCACGGGGAAGGCAGTACAGCACAGAGTAGACAAGTAGTGACTCTATAGCATCTTACTACACTGACAGACAGTGACTCTAATGGGGTATGTAGTGGGAACTTGATAATGGGGGGAATCTAATAACCACAATATTGCTCATGTAATTGTGTATTAATGATACCAAAATTTAAAAAAATAATTAATTAAAAAAAAATCTACTGAAGAGGGACAGGAAGCTCATTTTTCTAGGCCAAAGGATTCATGGAAACCAGTGTTTCTCAAACCCCTTTATCCCAAAACCCACCATAAGAAGCACATTTTATACCCATACACTGAAACTTAGCACACACAATTCACCTTTTTTTATTCTATCCTCATCTGTTCCATTAGGTTTCATTACATTCTATCCCATTCTCTTCTATTCTATATCATTTTATTACCATTTCTAAAAATTCTGGTCATAATCCACTCAGTTGATTTCACCACCCATTAATAGCTTGCAATCTGCAGTTTGTTAGTAAGAAAAGGCAGGGAGATAAGATGATATACAGTATGTTTTTAGAACACCAGGTTAGCTAGTAATAGCTAATATTTATTGAATAATTCCTATGAGCCAAGCATTATGCCAAACACTTAGGTACAATAGTATGTTTATTCCTCAAAATAAACCCTTAGGTAATGTTGTATTATTTCACAGTGGAAGCCTTCTGGGGTTTAAAGAGGTTAAGTTCTTTGCACATGCTCAGTAGGTAAGAGGTGGAATTCGAGGTCCAGCTGCCTGATGCCAGATCCTAAGCTCTAGGCCTCTATGCTGCTCTGGTTACATACGGGACTAGCAGGAAATAAGATGCACAGCCGGATGGGAACCAGACCCCTTAAGATCTTACATGATTTTAGCTCAGTGGAAAAAGGGAATCATGGGAGGTTTTAGAGAAAATTAACTTTTCCAACTTTCTTTTATAATAATCATAAATACTACAAGCATATAGAGTATAACAGCAAGGAATATAATTAACTCATAGGTAGCTACCATCTGGTTCTATTGTTTTATTGTATTTGCTCTTTTTTAACCTGTCATATTTAACCTAGGGAATCTTACATTTGGGTCTTCTATTTACCCAATCTGGCAATCTCTGCTTTTTCACTGGTGTGTTTAGATCATCTACATTCAGTGTAACCATGGGTAAGGTTGGATGTAGGCCTATCATTTTAGTATTTGTTTCCATTTGTCCCCTGTTTTTGGTTCTGTTCACCTTTCCTGCCTTCTTTTGCACTATTTGTATTTTTTAGTATTCTGTTGTAAATTTCTGTTGGCTTTTGGCTCTATCTCTTCATGTTATTCTCTTTAGTGGTTGTTCTAGAGATTATAATATACATTCCTAATCTTTCACAGTCTACTTCAAATTACTATTCTACCACTTCCTAAAATGCAGGAGCTTTACAACCACATACATCCCTTTACTCTCCTCCCTTTCTGTTATGATTGTCATATGTATTATTTCTAAATATGGAGAACTCCACTAATGTTCTAATTTTTGCTTTAAGACATATTTAAAGAACACTTGAGGGTTTTTTTTTTTCTCCTCTTAAGGAGAAAAGCAATCTATTATACTTACTCAGATATTTACTATTCCTATTGTTCTTCCTTAGTTCCTGTAGTTTCAAGTTTTCCTCTGGTGTCGCTTACCTTGACCCATAGAACTCCCTTTAGCCTTTCCATTAAACAGGTCTGATAGCAAAGAATTCTCTGACTTTTCCTTAATTTGAGAATGTCTTTATTTTATCATCATTCCTAGAATACATTCTCTCTGGAATTTGGGGGTAACAGTTCTTTAATTTAAGCATTTTAAAGATGTTACACTACTGTCTTCTGGCCTCCATGATTTCTGGTGAGAAATCCTTGGTCATATGAGTCATTGTTCCCCTACATACAATGTGTTACCTATCCCTGGCTGCTTTCAAGATTTTTTTCATGGTATTTGGTTTTCAACAGTTTATCATATACCTAGGCATAATTTTCCTTTAGTTTATCCTGTTGGAGATTTGCTGAGTTTCTTGAAGCTACAAATACGTGTTTTTCGCCAAATATGGAATGTTTTCAGTGATAAATTCTTCAAATAATTTGTTTCTGTTCCGATCTCTTTCCTCTCTTCTTCTGGTAGCCCAACAAGAAGATCCCACAGGACCCTGAGATTCTGCTAACATTTTGTCAATCATTTTTCTCTCTGTCCTTCAGACTGGATCATTTTTATTGGTCTGTCTTTAAGTTCACCAACTCCTCTGCCATCTCCACTCTGCTATTGAATCCATTCAATGAATATTTTTACTTCAGATATTATCATTTTCCTTTCTAAAATTTCCATTTCATTCTTTTTCTGTAGTTTCTATTTCCCTGTCCACTAATTCTGTATTTCCATTTGAGGGTGTTTTACCTGTGGGCATGATTCTAATAGCTACCTTATAGTATTTGTGTGATAATTTCAACATCTAGGCCACTGCAGGATTAGCATCACTGGTTGACTTTTCCTTTGAGAAATGCTCACATTTTCCTGGTTCTTTGTAAGTCAAGTAAGTTTGCATTGTATCCTTGCATTTTGAATATTATACTGTAAGACTCTAGATCCTGCTTAAAAAACATCTCTACAGAAGGTTGATTTTGTTTTGTTTTGGCAGGCCGTCATCCCAGATGGGTGCAGATTGAAAGTGCTATCTGGTCATCTGTTTTGGGGGTTCCAGTGTCCAAAGCCTTTGTACTGCTGCTTTCAGACCTGCCCTGGGCATAGGCAGCTCCAGGCCCAGCCCAGGATTGATGGTGGTTCACACAAAGAATTAGGGATCCCCCTTCCTCAGCTCTCTCCTCTGTAGAATTTCTCCTACTCACTCGTTCCCAGGGCCCCTTGTCTCAGTCTTCTGGCCTTCTAGGAGACACAGTTCCTCTCAAAATTTTAGGTCACAACTAGGCAGCCCTCAGATCACACCTGGGATGTGAAAGATGGGAAAAAATGAGAAACTCCCCCCTCAGTGGATCATTCTTCAGGCTTTGGCTCTCCTCCTCAATCTGCCTGCTATTACTTTTCAGAGTCCTCAGGTAGTTACTTCTTTGGTCCAGAGTTTTCATTGTAATTAGTGGGAAAGACAGGCCTAGAGGGTAGACTCCATCTGGACCAGGATGGAGAACCAATCTTTTCTTTTCTTTCATTTATTTTTAAAAAGCATTTCAGGTACTGTTGAGGACCTTAATATGTCCTTCTCTCACTGCCTTTTCTTCCTTTCATGTCCAGAGAAACCCACAGCCTGAATTTGGGGTTTATTATTCCTTTGTGTTTTATGCTTTTAAAATGTATAATATCCACAAGTATTACACAGTATAGTTTTATAAGTTTTTAACTTTACATAAAATGGCCTCATAGCATAAACAGTATAGAGTCAACTTCTATAAATTTGCCAGTTTACTTACAAAGAACATACCTGCCCTACTGTTGAACATAGGATTATTGCTCAAACTCATTCATTCTGTTGCCAAATCATGCTATTTTCTGTCTTCCTGGTTAATCAGTTACGAAGAGAAGCATGTTAAAACCTCCCAGTATAACTATGGATTTGTCAATATTTCCCTGTATTATGTAATTATTTGCTATATATATTTTAAGGTGATCTTATTAGGTGCAACCTAGGAGGAGTATCTTAATAAACCGTTCCATTCCTTTATCATATGTAGCGGCCATCTTTCTCCCTAATAGTGCTTGTATACTCAAAAACTATTTTTCTGGTATTATTACAGCTACACCAGATTACTTTTGATTGGTATTCCCTTGAAGTGTATCTTCTCATTATTTTACTTTCAACCTTACTGTTTTGCCTTTCAATAATTATTCTGTTTATCCTTATGATTATTCATACCTTTAGGTTTATCACTATTGCCTTGTTTTGAACTTTCTTCTTTACGTTTTCTTTGTTTCTTTTCTTTCTCTCTCCTTCTGTTGGATTGTTTATTGATTTCACCCTTTCCCTCTATACTCAGATTTTTTTTTAATTCTGCTCCCAGATTTATTAGGCTTTTTGACTTTTAGGATTCAAGTTTAATCAATTCTGAAAATTTCTTAGCCATTATGTCTTTAATCACTGCTTATTCTCCATTGTCTATCTTCTTACCTTCTGAAAATCCCATTATATATATATTGGAACTTCTCATCCTGTTCTACTTGTCTCTTAACCTTTCTTTCATATTTTTCATCTCTTCATCTCTCTGAGCTGCTCTCTCTGAAATTTCCTCCACTGTGTAACTTCCAATTCCCTAATTCCCCTTTAGCTTTGTCTAATCTATCCATTGGGTTTTTTATTTTAATAACTATGTTTTTCATTCATATTATTAGATTCTTTTTCAAATCTACCTACTCTTCATGATGTCTTATTCTCTTTATATATTTCAATGTCTTATTTAACATCTTTAATTATTTTAAATATATTTATTTTAGAGTCTATTTGATAGTTCTGTTATCTTAAGTTGTTTTGATCTAATCTGGCTGTTGCTTCATCTACTGAATCTTGCTTATGGATTGGTTTATTGTATGTTTTGTAATTTGGGTTTGTAAAGCCATACTTAGTAAGCCTCCATTTGTAGCAATCTTGAGCTACCTGGATTGAAAGCATATTACTCCTGGGAGTGTTTTTTAATTTTCTCCTAACAGGCATTGCAGCAATATTATCACTGCTTAGTACCACTTTTATATTAATTTCAAAGCTTGGGAATTCCCAAACCAAATGAGTAATGTACATGTGAACCTTGAACCTACATAAGGAATTTATAGCAGCATCAAAAATAATCTATAATTAAACATCTAGATTAACATAATGGAAGTTGTACCATGTTCTACCATGTTCTATATCAGAAGATTCAAAATTGTAAAGCTCTACCATGTTCATATATCAGAAGATTCAAAATTGTAAAGATACAGATATTCAACATCATTAATCATCAGGGAAATACAAATCAAAACCACAGTGAGAATATCACCTCACACCAATAAGAATAGATAATACCAAGAAAACAAGAAATAACAAGTGTTTACCAACATGTGGAGAAAAGGGAACCCTTGTACACTGTTGGTGTGAATGTTGATTGGTGCAGCAACTATGGAAAACAGTATGGAGGGTTCTCAAAAAACTAAAAATAGAAATACCATATGACACAGCAATTCCACTTCTGGGAATTTACCAAAAAAAACCAAAATCACTAAATTGAAAAGGTATATGCTCCCCTGTCTATTGTAGCACTATTCACAATAGCCAAATATAGAAACAACCTAAATGTCCATCAATAGATGAATAGATAAAGAAGTGGTGGTACATATATACAATGGAATATTACTAAGCCATGAAAGAGAATGAACTCTTGCCATTTACAACAACATGGATGAACTGAGAGAGTTTTATTCAAAGTGAAATAAGTCAGAGATAGACAAATACCATATGATTTCACTTATATGTAGAATCTAAAAAATAAAACAAACAAGAAATAAATAGACTCATGAACAGAGACAGCAGACTTTGGTTACCATAAGGGAGGGAAGAGAGGGATGGGTAAACTAAGTGAAAGGGATAAAGATGTATAAACTTCAAATTATAAAATAAATTAGTCACAGGAATGAAAGTACAACATAGGGAATATAACTAATAATATTGTAATATCTTGGTATAGTGACAGATGGTAACTACACTTACCATAGTGAACACTTGGTAATGTATATAATTATTGAATCACTATGTTGTACATCTGAAACCTAACATAATATTGAATAGTACCTATATTCCAATTTAAAGCTTTATAACTGCAAAGATACTAATTTTCTACAGTTCAGCATTTCTAGAGTTTCGATATAATCCTAACAAAAATCTCAGTAGGTTCAGTGGGAGCACATGGACATTGACAAGCTAATTCTAAACTGCATATGGAAATGCAAAGGCCCATAAGAACCAAGACAACTTGAATAAGAAGTTGGAGAACTTTCTCTACCTGAGATTAAGACTTGTTTTAAAACTAGATGATGATATACAATGTGCTATTGTCAAAAGGGTAAACAAAAAGACTAGTGGAACAGAATTGAGAATCCAGACACTGAGTAGTACAAAATGGCCACTTGAGTTGGCAAAGGTGGCAGTGCAGTACAATAGGGGGAAGAATATATTTTTAATTAAATGGCATTGGATCATTTGGATATCTAGATGGGAATAACTAATATCAAGTTCTGAATATACAAAAAAATATATACATACAAAAAGTGAATTCCAGATGGATTGTAGGTCTAAATGTGAAAGACAAAACAACAAAGATTTTGAAAGATATCATAGGAAAATATCTTTATTACTTTGGAATAAACAAACATTTCTTAACTCAGTCACAAAAAGTAATGACTATCTGGAAAAGTCTGATAATTGGACTTAATTAAAATCAAGGACATCTGTTCTTCAAAAACACCACATAGAGGCTGAAATGGCAAGCGGCAGAAAGGGGAAAGAAATTTGTAAGACACATACCTGACAAAGATTTATAGTTAAGTATATAAAGAACTATAAATCAGAAAGGGAAAAAAAACAGAAAAATGAACAAAAGCATTTCACAAAAGCATACACAAAATTACCAAGATACCTATGAAAAAGTGTTCACACGCCTTAGTTGTCATGGAAACACAAATCCAACCAGAGTGGCTAAAATGAGGCAGAACAGAAACGACAATATCAGTTGTTGAGGAGGCTGTGAAGCAACTGGAATGCTCATACTCTGGGAATTTTAAATGGTCAACCACTTTGAGAAACTGCTTAGCTGTAGCCTCCAAATCTGAGTTTATGTATACCTAAGATCCAATAATTTTCTCTTAAGATATTTGTCCAACAGAAATGTCTTATGTTCAACCAAACTTAATGTACTAGCATGTTCAAAGCAGCCCGATTCATAACATCACCTAACTGGAAGCCACACAAATGACCTGGATGAACTTCCAAACCCAAGCACATAGATGACCAAAATCAGTCTGTATAACCACCCCATGCCCCAGGGATGCCACTGCTTCAGTCATGTGCTTGGTGCTCTGGCTTGGGATTCCCTCTTCCTTTCGCCCTGGAGATTGTCTTTACCTTCTTACAAACTCAAATCTGAATGTGAAAGTCTGTATGTGACAGTTCCTCTAGAACATCAGGAGGTTCTGCAGCAGATGGGTCACCATGTTATATAATTCATAATATGTCCCCATTATCTTCCCATGTTCTCCCGGAGATGTGAACAGTCTTCCAGGCACTGTTTTTATAGTCTCAAGATGATTGGTTGTAAATGAAGAGGAAAGATAAATACATTCACTTAACACCCACAGGGCAGGGGAGCAGAGTGGAGGGAGCATCGCCTCCTGCACTTCCTCTGTGGAGAGGCAGAGGTGTCCTGTGTACCACATCCTCCTGCCCCAGCTGGCTGGAGACCAGCCTGGTGCTCTGAGGGTCCATCTCTGGTCCATATGGTTGTCATCTATTCTGGAGGCATCTGTCACTCAGATGAGGAGCTATTCTCTCCTGTTGGGTCCCAGGCTTGTGATCGCTGGGCTGAGATCTGGGCTGCCAAGCACTGCTGATGGGCGTGCTGAGGCAGTGGGCCTGGGAGAGTCACTGCCCACTTTGGCCTTGCCCTGGGATCCCACATGGGCTCCCCTTCAAGGTCCTGCCTCTCTGATAGAATAATTGGTGTAATTACAGGGTGCAGCTTGTACTTCCTGTGTCCTAATTTTCCAGGAGCCCGTGAGGCCCTTGTGCCATGCCCTAAGCCACTGAAAAGAAACTGTTGGCAGTTGGAAAAAAACTAGTAGCTCCCAAGGAGCTGTCCTGGGCCCCATAGGCCATGATGGTGCCTTTTCTGCAGACCATTTCTCTGTGACTTAGTGACAAGTCTTTCACATTTTGGTGCAGAATTGGGGCTTTTGATGATCCACTGTCATCTCTAATTTATGGCTAAAGAACAAATGTCAACAAGAGCAAATGGTTTGTCTTCCACAGACATGCTCATAATAACAGTTTCGGGGTGTTCTGTGTGCCAGGCTTTACAAAGTACTTTACATGGATTATCTCACTCTCAAAACAACCCTAAAGGTATATACTGTTATTATTCCCATTTTTCTGATGAGGAAACCAAGGTTATATGACTTGCTTGAAGTGACAGAGCTGAGTGATAAAGCCAGGACTGAAAACCAGTAAGCCTGGCTCATATCCTTGACCCACATTCTAGATGTAAGCATTTTGTCACCAATCCTGGACTCAAAGTCACCTCTAGTGGATGCCATGTCCTTCCCTTGAAGAAATTCTCCCCACCTTTCTGGTTGGGTGCCCCAGTGGACCTTTCATGAGCACAGGAGTAGGAGTGGGATTCACAGAGAGCCTCCCTGGTAAGATTTCTCAAGAGCCCCTCTCCACTCATTTCCCCCTCTTGGCCCCCAGGGCATCCTGCCCCACTTCTCACAGCTAGGGTCTGCCAGGGGCACTGTCCTGTCTCCGAAGTTTTCTTCTGCCCATCAGTCTTCTCACCCAATCCTGACCAGGAGCAAACAGAGACTTGATCCCTGGTTCCTCCTCCTAGACTCCTGAAGAGGAGCAGCATGTCCAGCTGGACCACAGGACAAGGTGACCTCGGGCCAGAGTTGAAGGCTGTCTGCTTAGCTCTACCTTCACTGAGAAGACCAGACCAGGAAGGTCCCAGCATTCCTCCTGGGGCCAAGGTGAGGGGTGGGGGATGGGGTGTAGTGGTTCTCTAAGAAAGAATGGTATGGACTCTTAGGGGGAGTGGGGTGTTCTTCTAATGTATAAAATAGCATTTTTGGTAATAACTGTGGAGCTGGAGCTCTTGCTTAATGGCTTCAGAGAAGAAGTAATGTAAAACATGATAAGAGTTGTCATAGGAAAACCCAGCAAAGTCGTCCTCCAGAGCTCCTGCACACCCTTGGGCTTTATCAGGCCTCCAGTCAAAGTCCAGGCCTTGATCACCACCAAAATCCTGCAGTCAGCCAGTTTCCTGCCAGCCAGCCTTCTTCAGTTAGATAAAGAGGGACATCAGTCCACTGGAAGGCCCCAAGATAACTTTAAGGAAAGCAAGAGATATCATAATGGGCCCAGAAAAAAGACCACTGAGCCTGATAGATGGCCACTGAGAGCTTATAACCCAACCCTGACATCAGGCATCAACTCGGCATCACCTTTGGCAATCCAGCTGGAACCTGCCGTGCTTATGCACTGGTATTCCTGGGGGAATTAGAAAACTTTGTGGGGCTGAATCAGATGATGTTTTTAATGTCCTTCCAACTGGGCATCATCTGTGATTCACTCAATCCTTGTGATATCTGCCATTCAGTAAACACTGTGGGCCTTGCATATTGATGCCTTATCCCACTCAGCCCTCCCAAACACCCAGTGAGGGGTTTTTTATTAACATCCTTTTCAGGAAAGGGAGGAGTAACTTGCCAAGATGCCAGAGATGCTTCTCTTGGGAAGAGAAGGACTTAGATCTAGGTCCGTCTAGCCCCAAAACTGATCCGGTTTGCCGTCCACCACTCTGCCTCTCGCACTTTACCAGCCTACTCAGCCTGCTGCCCCTTGAAAGGAAGTGAGAGGCACAGAGAGACAGTGCCCAGGTAAGACGCCACCCAGAAAATGGGCACTTCCGGAGCAAAACTTTCGCAGTGACAGGCCTTGTAAACAGCGGCGTCCAATCGTTAACCATAAGGCTGTCTTCCATCTAGAAATAGGCTCCCTTTTGTCCACCCAGCCTACACACCAACAATAACTCCGTCACCCTGGAGACCACAGAACAAAGGCAAGGAGACAGCTAGGGACAGAACAGGGTATAAGTAAGATGCTTATGGGCAGGGAGAAAAAAATGATTTAAAGGCAGAACACACCAGGATATTTGACATGCAGGTTTTTAAATTATGCCCACGCTCCTTATATGAGGAGTGTACACAAATGAGTCTGTATTTTCAACTACGTCACATGTTCTGCTTTGCAACCAAAAACAATATTTGTGTTTCATGTGCTGCACTGTGGTGTTGTATACACAGAATCACCTGGCACAGCTCCTGTCCCCAAGATGCAAATTAACGTTTTCAAGGGGGTGGGGGTGGTGCAAGGGGAGGCCCAAGGGAGAGGAGCAAACGTGCTCTGCAGGCCACCTCGGGCACTGACATTGCTGGGCGTGATGGATGCTGCCAGCGCTGTTGCTTAGCAACCCAATACCCTTCAAGAAAATCCAGCAGTCTCGCTGGTTCGCAGAAGCAAGCACGGCTGGTTCAGCATGGCACTGGGCATGGAAAGATAATACTGGTTTTGTTCCAGTTATTTATAATCATTCTTCCTGGTTTCCTGTATACATGAACATATCTGAGGGTACCGAGCACCCTACACTAGATTGGGGCTGGAAAAAGCCCAGGGTTTTTAAATTACCTTCAAACCGGCTTTGGAGAGTAGTGGAATTTTACTGGCTGGTCCCATGATGCTCCTTCAATCCCAGGCCCTCTCGCAACATAAAGGCAGATCACAGCGTGACTCACCAGCATACCTCCAGATAGTTGTTTGTCAGCCCTGTCATGAGTCATGCTTTCTTCAGCTTTCTTTTTGCTCAAAACTGAAACAACTTGACATTTTAGAATAGGGTTGGTGGAAGGTTTTCTAATTTTTTAATTTTTAATTTTTTTTAAGTCACCCTGTGGCTTTCTGTGCAAGTGTGGGGGGTGGGGGGGGTGGGAAGAGGTGAGTAATGGCTGTGTGAACAGGTAAACATGAGTGAGGTTCTCCATACCGCCCGCTGCCTGGAAAGCCGCAGGAGCACAGGATGCAGTCATTGGTGCCATGGAGGAATGGGAACGCTCCGGACTGTATCCTAGAAGGGACAATGATGCCCTGGTCATTGTTCTGCCCCCCAGCAGTCTTCCGCTCCCTGCATCTCCAAAACCGAGGTTGGCTTCATTTGTGCAGTGTACATTCGAGTATTGTTGTAAGGCTTTAAGAAAATCCTGCAGGAGTTATAAAAAACAAAGAAAACTGGGATTTCAGATGAAAACAAGAGAAGTGCAATTAAATACAGAAATTGTGCTGGACCAGAAAGATGGCAGGATCCCTGGGTTCAGGTTCTGATTCTGACGTTAACTTGGGTGTGTGATGAACTTCTGCTTATTTTGCATGGCCCAGCACAAGCCTCATCCTCCAGGAAGCCCTCAACCTCTTAGATTTATTCACTTAGATAGCACTGTTTTCCTTCCTGAAATGTGAGTGTCTCCAAGTCAGGCACCATTTTATGCATCTCTGTACCACATCAACCCAGCACCAGATCCAGTATGTAGTAGATGCTCAATGCATGCTGCCTGTTTGTAGGAGAGGTGGGTAACGTGAAAGAATTAATAACCAGTTCAATAACTAAATCCAATTAACCTCTTGGAACCCCTATTTTTTCCCTTGCTTAACAACATGCACTGTCTACTCACAGAAAAGTAACAAAGGTCAAGGAGTTGTAACTGAAAGCATTTTGAATGTTACACAATACCACGTCATTATAAAGCATTATTAGAAAAGAAAAGGTACTGGTTATCCAGTGTCCCCAAAGTCAGGGATCAGGACCAGTTGTACACACAAGTGAACTGGGGAAGGAAAAAGTTTGAGCCGATATGAAATACTTCCCCTATCAGGCTGGGGTAATGCCTGAAATTTCCAAAATATTTACTTCTTTGGATTAAGACATTGCAGATCCTTGTTAAAAATGTAAACAATCTCTTGCCTCAACCACATATTAATCCATCATTAACCCTGAGGGCTTTAGTTAAACTCACTAGAGCCACTTTCAGAGTGTAAGGGCCATGAGACAGGTAATTATTTTTTACTCTTTATTATAAAAATGTTCAAACATGCAAAATCAAAGACAATCACATACTAAACTCCTATGTGTTCATCAGCCAGCTTTGACAATTATCATCCTAAACCAATCTATTTTCATCTACCCACCCCTCCCCAGACTGGATTATTTGAAGCAAATCCAAAATCTCTCAATATTTCATTTGTGTATATTTCAGTGTATAGCTCTAAAATATCAGTACTCTTTTTTAACATAACCACAATATCAGTATCATACCTAAAAATAATAAAAATAATAATACCTCAGTATCATCAACTATCTGGTCAGGAGTCATTGTTCAAATTTCCCAGATAGAACAGTTCAGTTTTGTGGTAAAAGTAACATTAAATTCAGAATAAGCAGAGCTGGTTCTAGGGCTGTTCGTACCCAGAGGACGACAGGGCCATGATGTGAATTTCACCTGTTCCACTGTTTTGTTTTCCGATTTCACAATTGCCAGCAGCAATCCACGCATAGGGAAGGACACAGATGTGTAAGCCAAAATATGAATTACTCTCCCTATCAGCCAATGACACACAACTTCCCCCAGCTGTTGTAAAAATAATAGGTTTCCTTAACCTGGCAGTAGTAGGACTTGATTACTCAACTCCATTGTCAGCTTCACCTGATTGTAGATAAACCACACATACTTATCTGAGCCTCAGTTTTCTTTACAATGGAGGCAGGAATAGGACCTACCCCACAGAGCTCTTGAGAGAAGTAAAGAAGGTAATATATGTAAAGCACTAAAAAAGCTCTTGGTGCAGTAAACCCATAAAGAACATGAACTATTGTTTTGTTATTCCCCAGTCCCCTTGGAAACCAAAGTGTGGTTGGGCAAGCAGATGCTTGGATGAAGATCCTTAATGGCCTTACAATGGCTGCCTCCTCTGCTTGACAAAATACTGAATCTGAAATAATTTCTGGTGTTCCTCAAAGTCTGCATTTAAGACCACCTGCATCAAAATCACCATGAGCAATTATGTGCAACGTGGATCACTAAGCCCTGGGCAATTCTTAAGAAAACTGAAGTTTGAGAACTTCTGCTATAAGTTTGCCTAAATGGTTGTGGAGTGACTTTCCTGACCAGAGAGCAGATGGGATGTCTGAAAGACAATGAGGTGTAGCTAAAGGGATCTGGGACCTGAAATCAAGAGACCAGCATGGAGCCTGGCCAGCCATTTACCTGTGGAATGGAGCTGGTAATGTCTCCCCAGTGGGGCCACAGAGAGACCAAATGGGATCCTGAGGATAGGAAAATACTTTCCGTAAAGCAATTGATGTACCTACCAGGTGACTTACTTGTATTATTATCCCAATTCCAAGACCTAAATATAGAATTCCTTTTTGGTGCTACCAAAAGAAGAGCATGTGATCTAATGATGTCCATGACAAAGGGCATCATTCATGAGCATCTCATCCATTCATTCATTAACAAATATTTATTGAGCATCAGTTCTTTGCCAGGCACTGTGCTGGCATAAACCAGGGCAAAAGCAGTCACATTCCCTGCCTTCCTGGGCACATATAGGGCTCAGTCATATCCAAGTACAAAGAAGGGACAGGAAAAAACTTAAAACAGCTCACGCAAGTCTAGAGCTAGAAAAGGACCTTAATGGACACAATTCCTTCATAGAACAGGGGAGAAGACCTAGATCCAAAGGCATAAGGCAGCACCTCCATGCCCCCCAGTGAGTCCGTAGCCAGAAAAGCACTTGTTCCTTAGTTCCCAGAACTCTTCCTACTCGTCTGTTTTATCCTTTCCTGCGCCTAGAAAAGCAAAGAAGCAAAACAAATATTGAGTTGCTCCTTCTCCATGTCATCAGCATGAATCATTTGACTTGACAGCAACAAAATTCTTCCCACTCAATGCAGCTATTAAATTTTCACTTTTCACTTCATTTTAAAAGCAGGTTACAGAACGGCATGCACAGTAGGATCTCGTTTTTGTAAACAGTGTATCTGTGGGTATCTAGCATAGAAAAATGGCTATACAAATCAATACCAAGAGATCATTCCCTTGGGGCTCAGATTATGGGTGCTTTTTATTTTCTTCATCATATTCCTGGAATTGTCCAAATCTTCCACAATGAACACAAATTACTTCTGTAAGAAGTGAAAAGGTTATTTCAAAAATAATGTCTGGTTCTTTTTATTTATACCAATGTGTTTTGCCTTTTTGAAACTAAATCTAATCTCATGAGAGGTTTGTAGAATCTTTTCATCCAGATTACATGCCAAAATTAAACTCAGTCTTTGCCAACAGGAAAGATGTGGCACAAAACAGCCACCTGTTGCCAGGACCCCTCTAAGATAACATTTGGATCTATCCAGGCAAAGACTAGCTGTAGTCTTGAATAGAATCAAAGGATCTACAAATATTCCCTGAGCCCTACCAAGTTCACAAATCTGCACTGTGCCCTCTCTGCCTGGAGGTCAGAGATGCACAAGACAGGAACCCAGTCTTCAAGAAACTTAGAATTTAGCTGAGGAATGAAGGCACAAACATGTACAAAGTTTAGTAACAAAATGTGAACCAAGGAGCGATATTAGAAAGTACACCGCATACTGGGCCACCAAGGACAGACCATCTGGGGAGCCGTGGGGCCGGTGGAGGGCAATGCGCAGC
Source organism: Manis pentadactyla (assembly GCF_030020395.1). Taxonomy (NCBI): domain Eukaryota; kingdom Metazoa; phylum Chordata; class Mammalia; order Pholidota; family Manidae; genus Manis; species Manis pentadactyla. Next base: position 186,543,766 of record NC_080019.1, on the reverse strand, counting down.
CCCTGAAGGTGTTTTAGCAGGGAAGTGACATCATGAGATCTGTGTTTCAGGAAGATTAAGGTCTGTAGAATGTACAATCATATCTGAACAGGGAGAGATTAAGACGAGGGAGGACATAATTGCAATAATGTCAAGAGAAAAGAATGCTGGGTTTTAGGTGCAGCTCAGCCACTAAAGAGGCAACTTCAAAACTGTCACTTCTACTTTCTGGGACTAATTTCCTCACCTGACAAGTGAGGGAGTTGGACTAGAATCTCTAAAGCCCTTTCTTGCTGTCAAAATTCTTTTTTTTTGGTCAAAATTCTTTAGTTCCATGATCTAGGCAATGATGATAAAGGCTGAAACCATGTGTTGCAGTGACAAGGACAGGAGTGGTTTCAGTGTAGCAAATGCGTCTCGGAGGGCACTGCTAAGTCATCTTCAGCACAGCACCAACAGAATAAGGCCACATTTTTCCCTTCCTCATATTTCTAACCCCTTGGGAGGCACTGCCACAAATCTTTTCTTCTTATTTTTTTTTACTGAGATATAACTTACATAAAATTCTCCCTCAAAGTATGAGATTGAGTGGTTCTCAGCACATTCACAAAGTTGTGCAACCATCACCACTATTTAATTCCAGAATATTTTTGTCACCCCAAAAAACAATTCCCATATGCATTAGCAGTTACTCCCCATATCCCCTGTCCCAGCCCCTGGTGGCCACTGATCTATTTTCTACCTCTGTGGGTTTGTCTCTTTGTGGACATTTCATGTAAATGGGATCACACAATCTGTGGCCTTTTGTATCTGGCTTCTTTCACTCGCCACACTGTTTTCAAGGTCTATCTGTGTGGTAGCAGGTGTCTGTACTTCCTTCCTTTGTATGGCTGAATAATATTCCATTGTATGGATAGGCCACATTTGGTTGATCTGTTCATCCATGTGGACATGTGGGCTGTTTCCACTTTTCAGCATGCATTGAGTCTTCCATTCTCATTTACCTGAGGAAAGCCCATCACATGGGCCTCCAATATTTGAATTTAGAAAGAAGTGGAAATTTGGGATGGAGGGAGACAAAACTGTCTTCATCTGCAGCAGCCATCATAGACCTTCATTCTGACAAGGTTTTCCATAGATACTGTGGGAGTAAACAAAATATTTGTATCTCCAAAGAGCGTGTTACTTTAAGTGAAAATTTTTGAGCCGCAAAGCCCATTCTGTGGATTTAAAAATGCCACAGGATTAGAGGATAAGCTTTAGCTTTCATGTTCTGCCAATGAGACAGAATTGAGTTTGTAGATTCCCAGGCATGACAGAAGCCAAGCCTCAGCCGATGTGTGACCTGCTTTTCACTCTGTAAACAACCAATTCAGAGCCATGCATATCTGAGTTTCAGTATTAGTTCTTTTTCCCACAGTCCAAGCTGTTAATTTCCTCACTGTATTTTTTATGAGCTAGAAAAACACGAAATATCACTGAACTATCAATGTTTGTGTTACAGTCAGTATAAGACAAGATGTCTTTGTCTTTTCCAAAATCAAACTGAATTAAAAATAAGGCCAATAAAACATTTATCCAATTGACAGAAGATTCCTGAGTTCAGACTTTCCTAAAAGAGAGGGAAGATGGGCAAAAACTCAGTTGTATGTTTCCTCTGGTCATTTAATTTCAAAATTACCATACAGACCAGAAAGGAAGTAGAGAGTCTTGAGGTTGAAAGCTTTAACACCAAGAAAAAACATTTACTAAGCACCTACTTTGTGCCAGGAAAAGGAATGAGTTTCACAGTCTCTCTTATAGTCTAATTGAAAAGAAAAGATATAACCATTAAAAATCATTGTAATTTGCCAGAGGCTGGAAGCGGAAAGAATGGGAACGAATGCTAATAGGTTTGGAGTTTCTGTTTGGCCTGATGAAGCTGTTCTGGAATTAGATAGTGGTGATAGTCACACAACCTTATGAATATAATAAAAACCATTGAAATGTATACTTAAAGAGGGTACCCAAATTTTATGGTATGTGAACTATCTCTCAATACAATAAAAAAAGGAAATAATAATAATGGTACATCATAGCATTATCAAAAAGACTGAAAAAAAAACATGCCTGGGGATAGGGTAGAAGATAGGTTTTCTTCCAAACAAGAGATTTGCTCCTAAGCAAAAACTTTAGCAAACTTCCCTACATTCGCTGAAGCCCTCCGTCTGCTGTTTCTACAGAGGGCTCAAAGGCAGGGGCCAGGCCTCCCCAGCCTTCCCTGGTGCAGTGGATGTCGTCTGCAGACTTTGGTGGAAGTTTTGTTAACTGCTCTGCCCCCAAGGATGTGTGTTTCAAGAGAACGCTGCCTGGCTTACAATGTGATTTGGAAATACGCTGCTGGCTGTGTTTTATGCATTTTATCAAGTGTTCTTAACTTTGTACCAGCTGGGACCATGAAGGGCACAGTTTTAGAAGGTTGAAGTTGAATAATAATTTTACACCAGGAAGCATTCAGCCAGGGCTGCCGAGCAGCAAGCTGCCTGGGTGGTCGATATTCTTGAGCCCTGAAGGCAGCTTCATGTCTAAAGGCTGCACAGTGGCCCCTGGTAGAGTTTGGGGCTGTAGTGCTGAATACTACAATATGGTAGTTGAGCTCAGAGTCCCTTGGGGACAAGCCCACTGACTGGCCATGTAATCTTGGGCATGTGAATCAATCTTTCTAAACCTCAGTTTCCTCATCTGTAAGATGGGGATGATTTTGTCTGTTGGTAACCTGTGGGTTTTGAGAGGGTTAAATGAGTGAATGAATACGAAGTTCTCAGACGAGTGCCAGGCAGCACTAAGCACTCCGTGAGTGGTGGCCGCTGTTAGCATTAGTCTTACTTCGTGTGCTGTTGCTCTCTGACCATCCTTAAGGAAGGAAGGTGTTTACCACATCTAATGACTTTCAGGGAGGCTGGCAACCTGGTCGGATATATTTTGATTATCATCCCACCTAGTCATGTCACATTCTGAAAGAAGACAGTGCAGCTAAGGGCATGCTGGGGGAGCTCAGTTAAGATTTCATGATGGAACCAAACCAGGTTTTCTCATCCTGCTACTTTTCATTAGCTTTAGACTGTAAACTTCTTAAGCCCAAGTGCCCACTCCTGACACGTTCTCAAAGAGTGATACCAGAGAGTCTGTGTCAGAACCGGGTGGGGTGCTTGTTTAAAATAGGAAATGTCCAGGCCCCACCTAGAACTACTTGACCCACGCCCTAGGAAGGGACTCTGCATTTGAAGGTGCTCTTACAGCCTCTTTGGCATGCTGGAGTGTAAGAACCACTCTGCATCGGACTTGAGAAAGCCCAGCCTCTGCAGCCAAGTGCTGAAACTATAGGTGCCACACACACAATGGATGCTTCAGACATGCTTTTCTTAATAAATAGAAAGAAAGATGAAATTAAACTATTGAAAAAAAGTTTTAAGGCTAAATAAAAATCATGGGTGGATGAATGGAAGATTGGATGGATGGATGAGGAGATGGATAAAGGATAGATGGTTGGATGGATGCATGGATTGATGGGTGGTTGAATGGATACATGGACAGTTCGATGGATGGATGGATGGATGGATGGATGGATGGATGGATGGATGGATGGGTGGAATGGATGGATGGGTGAATGGATGAAACAACTACATGTATCTAGTTTCTTTGCTCCTCCTCATCATGTTATCCCAACATTCACTGAGATAATTTTTCCTCTGTATAAAAGCAATATGTGATTGATGCTTAAAACTTAGAAAACCCAGAAAAGCACCAAGGAAAAGACATATAAAACCATCCCTCAGAGGTTACCACCACCAAGGTGTTTGTGCAGGTCCTTTTGGTCTTCTGTATGATGTATATAAGCATGTGACTTAACAAAAATATCACCATATTATACTGAATACTCTTTTGAGCCCACTTTTTTTTAACTTAGCAATGCATTATAAATATTTTCTCAGCTCAGCAAATTCTTCCTCACCATAATTTAGATGGCAGCATAGTATACCATCATAGTTGTACTATGAGGTGTCTCATTCTTATCTAATCATTGAACATTCAAGTTCAATAATTAATTTAAAATAAAGTGTACATGTCAATGCTAATTCACATGTCTTCACAGGCTATCTATAGTTTTTTAATTTCCACAACTGATTTCAGTTAGTAGCCAGGATCAATGGCTACTACCCATGAAAGACTACTTCTAGAATGTTCTCAGGACCCCTTGGAATTGGAACACAAATAAGGAAAATTTCCATGCGTCAAGAATATCAAAAAGCCTGGATTATGTAAACCCCATTGATTCCAGAGTGCACAGCACTGTCACCGGTCATGAGAGGACAGAACACTCACTGGTCGTATCGTCAGGCCACAAGTGAACCAAACTGACCACCAAGCTAGTACTCACTTCATTTCTGATGAACAGCCACTTTGAGAACAGTGACGCTCTGTCAACTGGAATGATTTATTTTTATCATTTCTTTCCCCTTCGTTGCTTCAATTAGCTGCCAAGATAATATCTAAATGTAAGAATGAATGAATTAGGGGACGGTACTCTATCCCATTTCAAGCCATACAGTAGAGATGGTATGGACTACTCTGTTTTTCTGTTTCCTTCAGATTTTGCCTTAGTCTCTCCAAAGACCACCACACCAATCAGTCTCTAATTGCCTAAAAACTCAAAATAAATAGTGCTTTTAGCAAGTGTTGCAATTCTATGTATAGAACCAAAACCCACAGAAATATGTCACCAGCCCTATCTCCCCCCCAGGAGGTACTCAGTTAGCAAAATGCCAAGCCTCAGTATTCCACACTTATGGGTCACGAAGGCCACCTGCAAGGTCACACTAACTCATTTGCTACAGAATGGCTGCCTTTGAACTTGGAAGTAGGAAAAGCCGCCTTTATTCTCAAATCACCTCATCTTTGCAGTTCCCAGTCTCTCTGCTCCGCGGGCCCACCTGCCACCTGCTCACTGTTGTCCTGCATCTTCCTTGCACTGGATACAAACAGCCTGACTTACCAGGAGCCTCAAAGCAAGCATACCGCTCTGGGCGCTCCTTCACTGACAAAAACAACAAAATGATTACCCTGCCACCAAGTTTTACCAGTACTTGCTTGGGCAGTGCGTCCCACTGTGGGATCCAGAAAAGTTGTATCTCTTTGCTGGGCATTTCAAGACCCAAGCGCCCCACTTCTGGGAGTGCTGCCCCCCGTGCCTGTACAGGTTTCTCGCCCTGACTTTTACTTTCACTTTTATTACAGCTAAATAATCTTGAAAAGAAAAAAAACGTATTTCCTTTTTTTCACTATATAATTTTCTTTTTGCATACCAAGTTTCTACAAAGTCTCTATTGTTCATACATTTTTATTTGCACCAATTATACACACTCCTTTTTTTATTTTTTAAGTAAACAGTGTTCAGTTTTCCTTGTTTACCAGTATACCGGGGAGAGTGGATTGTTCTAAAACCACTCCCCCATCTGCCCTTGTGAGCCCCCAGCTGAGAAGACACAATTCTGATTCCGCAGCTGTGGCCACTCCCCCTACAGGCAAGGTCCCCTGAAATGGGGCTGGTTTTGGCAATATAATAGAGCTCTGTTTTACGATCTGAGCCACAGCTCAGGTGATGGAAGTAGGAGTGGAAATCCCTTAATGAAATGATGTTGGTGCAACTAGATGCAGAGGCGCCATGTTGACGAGAGTAACATCAAGTTAATGGCACCAGCACTATGCTACGTGCTCTACAGGCATTAACTCACATGATCCATATGGTTCTGAACTCCATTCTCCAGGTTAGGAATCAGGCCCAGTGGTTAAGGATTCATCCAAGCCACGCAGCTGGTGAGAGTGCGGCTGGCCACGGACTGCAGAATCTGGGGCTCCTCTGCACGAACAACGAATCAGCACAGAGCCCAGGGAAAGAGGCCCCCCCAGGTCCCAGGACCCAAACAAGGCCACCAAATAGTAGCAAGCACACAGGAGGTACAGAGGGCTTCATTACCTCAGAAAGGACACCAACCATGTGTTCACTCTTCTTCTCAATTACAGTCAATATTTTTATCACATCAACAAATGTAAGAATGTTCGGTCTGTATCATTTGTTCTTTCCTTCTGTCATCACCATCTCCCAGAACAGGGCACCCACAAAATAGCATAACTTCTCCCCGCACTGACCCAAACCTGGAAAGAAGAAGGACTTTGATAAAGAAGTGTTACATCTGCTCCAGTCCAGAGCCTGGAGAGGCAAATGCCAAAACCTGGTTGAAATGACCAAACTCTGGGTTGCATAGTGTGAGGGCCAAGGTGGGGCGGTGTGAGGTTTAAAGAACATCCGAGGCTCTGTGATGAGAACAAGGAAATGTGCCTGTCTGGGCCCCAAGGCATGAGCAGCCTTCATCAGAGCATCTCTCAGGGACCGTTTTATTTGTCCTTCTCACAATACCCTGATTCTTGCTTGTGTGAGCTCCAACACCCAGCTTTAAACTGGGAAAGCTCTAGAAAGACATTGATTCCAAGGCCAGGTGTAGCTTACAACGTGAGGATGGGGCTCCCCCCAGTGTCGAATCAGGATGATTCGTCGGAAACCTGGACCAGGCTAAGCAGCCGCAGTGACCTTGAATGCTGAGTTAACGACCGCTTCAAGATGGGCACGACCCACAGGCCTGGAGGAGAAGGGGGACGAAGAGGCCAGTGCCAGGTGGGTGACCAGTTCCCACAGAACCTGGTCCTCCCTCTGCTGCCTTCCAGATCCTCTGTCTTCCTCTGTGCTCAGAGCCTCCTAACACAGCATTCTCCAAAGACTAAAAAAAAAAAAAAAAAAAAATCACCAAGTCATCAAGCCACTTTTTATGTGTTTTATTTGCTCTTTTCTTCTGTAGCAGGGCACCAACTCCTAAGGATAAACAGTTTCAAGTCATATGGTCACAGTACCTGCAGCCCCAGGGTCCATTTTCCTCAATACTCTTTCTTGTTCAAAGCCTGATCAGTTCCAGCCCAGGAGCTTCCTGCTGGTTGCCGGAACTGCCGTGAACTCCCTTTAACAGGGAATGCCATAGACCTGTCTGGAAAGCTGCCAAAGTCATTTTCCTGTTCTTACGGTTTAAATGGAAAGCTAAGCTACATGTGAAGCTCTAAATAGGGGCTGCCTGCCCGTGTCCTGGAGTTAGCAAGTGGCTCTCGTCTGCTGTAAAGCATCCATGTGCAGTTTTCAAAATAAATTCAGAGAAAAGAACAAAAGAGAACATTGATGCAGAATTCACTCTGAGATAAATAAATACATGAAAAATGCAAAAATTTCCCAGGTCCTTTCACTGTAACAAAATGTTCAAGGAAAATCTTTCTACTACCCTTTGCCCAGAAGATACCATCCTGCAAAGCTGAAGAAAATGTCCCTGGATGGTGGAGTCAACACTGAAGCTAATCCTGGGAAGGAAACTGGGAAGTCCTTGGTCCAACTTGGGAGCCTGATGCAACTCATCAACTTGAAGCAACTGTCCTTCCTTCATGTCAGAAGCTGAGTGGTGTCGGAAACTAGAGTGATGAGTCTCTCCTTTGTGGGGCACAAAGGTACATGACATCCCTTTTTTCTGATTATGGTAGTGTCTTGCCAATGGGTTTCAGCCCCAGACAAGTTCACTATGGATTCAGTGTGACCAAAGAAATGACAGTAGAATGTTCTTGGGGTGAAAGAGTTTATACCCAACTTTATTCCCATGTGGCAGGTCAATCACTAGAATCCCATCCACTCAGAGCCAGTCTGCATGCAGCAAGCCGGTCTCTGCCTCTGAGCCCCTCTGTCTGCACAGCCTCTCAGTCTCCATCCTCGGCGCTGCCACCACTCCAGTCTGGTCTCTGCTCTCCTGCAACCTTGCGGCCGTGCCACCATGTCACCCAGAGCACTGGGTGGAGCTCTTTATATAGAATCAATAACGACATATTGCCCACACATGTGTAGTGAGCTAGCCGACCAGGGCCAGGTGAGAATCCTGGGCATAGGAACCTTCACTTTCTCCACACTCCACTCCTCCAGGATTCTTATCTCTCAGTCTTTGTGCCTTCAATCCTCTGCAATGGTCCTGGTGCAAGGAAGCTGGAACATTGTAAAAGAACCATGGGTAGGCCTTACAATACCCACCTTCTCCAGCCTCTCCAGCAGAAAATCTTGCTTTATCTCTGTCTCTGCTTCATCCTCAGCGGCTGGAATGCTGCTCCGGTCTCAGTTGCTGCCACAGCTCCAGCCATCCACTTTCTCTCTGTCTGCTCCTGCCTTTTCAAACCAACCCACATCTGGGTCCTCGCGAACTTCATGGGGCCCTCTAAATTCTTCCTTCGAGAGGCAGACTGTATTTCCTTTTGCACTTGAGCCTGAGGTTAGAAGCAGAGCGCGGAGCACTCCACAGCCTGAGGAGGGGGCGGCACCTCTCCTGGAAGAACCCGCAGTTGCCAAATCCTGGCTTTCCACCAGCTTTCACCCAGGTGGGGTCTCAACCGAGGAGGGGCCAATGCCTCTGGCAGCGGCAGGGCCTCCACCCCCACCGGCTTGTCACATCTCTGCTCCTCCATTTCTGGGACTGACGGCTCCACTACATCCCTCTCTTGCCCCATGGCACCTGCCAGCCTGTGCTCCCATACTGCTGCTTCTCATGCCGCTCCTTCTCGAGCCACTGCTCCTTCTCATGCTGCTTCCTCTAGGGCCACAGCACTTCATAGTGATGCCAGTTTAGTGAGCAACAAATTTTCTTTCTCTTGGGGTGGAGCCCAGTCCTCCACCCCTTCCCAGTACCACATGTACACTGGGAACACTCGAATGTCTCCCCATCCACAGTTGCAGCCTACTGAAGCACCCCACCCATGAGGGCAGCCTGTTCTTTTCCTTGGTCAACAATGAATCCCTGCCGACTACCGCCAATTGTCTTGCCAATGGGTTTCAGCCCCAGACAAGTTCACTATGGGTTCAATGTGACCAGAGAAATGACAGTAGAATGTTCTTGGGGTGAAAGGGTTATACCCAACTCTATTCCCACGGTGGCAGGTCAGTCACTAGAATCCCATCCACTCAGAGTGAGTCTGCATGCAGTAAGCTGGTCTCTGCCTCTGGGCCACTCTATCGGCATAGCCGTCTCTGTCTCTGTCCTCAGTGCTGCCACCACTCATTTCATCTTGGCTCTCCTGCAGCCTTTCAGCCGTGCCACCATGTCACGCAGAGCGCTGGGCAGAGCTCTTTATATAGAGTCAATACCGACGTATTGCCCGCACATGTGTAGTGAGGGAGCCAACCAGGGCCAGGTGAGAATCCTGGGCATAGGAACCTTCACTTTCTCCACAGGTAGTGACACATGCTCATTATAAAAAATACAGAATGTAGTTTGTAATGTTTTCCTTGGTGTCATTAAATACTTTTCTATGTCATTAAATAGTTGCTGAAAATCTCACTGTAATAGCTGCATAATGTTCCATTTTAAAAACCATTCTCTTATGCTCAGCTGTTTGTTTCTAATTTTTTGCTGGTTTACGGTGAGTACAGTGAACATTTTGCACATTAACCTTCACCCATATTTCTGAGTTTTAGAAGGGTTCTTTCTGGGTCAGGGAAAAAGTTGTTTCATCTTTTAAAACATATACAACTGAAGGTCTCATAACACCATGTTGCTGTTTTCCATGCCAGAATATGGTGCCTTTGTAGAGAAAAGTGAGAAATATTTGTTTTGAATTAAAAGTCAGCAAAAACCAAAAGTTGAGATTCAGTGTCTGGGTTTTGCGACCACCATAGCCCTGACCTGTGGCCTTGAGCGAGTTGCTTTGGTTCCACTGGCCCCAACTGTTAAAATAATTACTTTTTAAACAACTAAGTTTGTACAGAGGGAAAGCACTATAAAAACAGAGTGCTAAGTCTTTTCCATACTTCCAGAGACAAAATTCTTTTTTCCTTTCCAAATTCTCTCTCCTTGCATAGCAGAAGGAAGTTGCTGCCAGCTAGTCCCTCCTGAGGGACTTGCACTTGGGGTTTGCACCTAGGGCACTGGCCTGTCATTACAGTGCTTTGCTTGCCTTGAGAATCTAGCAGGTGCCCAAGAATCCAAGAACAAGCAGAAGGAAGGTCTGACTGAACAGGCATCAAACTTCAGGGCTTCTTCTGTATTTCTACAATAGTCCAAGTTGCAGGAATCAAACTCTCATGCCCAAAAACACATCCTGAGACCTAGAACTACCATTTCCTAGCTGAGCTACCTAAACAGAATTCGAAAAGTTTCAGCACCTGTAAAGTAGGGGAGCACCAGACAACCTGCATCTTAGACTCATCCTGAGACTCAAAATAAAAATGAAACCGTATATGTGCAACCACCTAAGAAAACTTAAAACTCAATATGCTAGTGACTGGAGTGAGCTGGGGGTAAATACAAAGGAAACATATGGCATCTCCCTGCTACAATGCAACCTTACAGTCTACTCATAATTATCAATGCAATAGACAGTCTAGAGTTGTCTGAGTGTATTTGGCCCCAGGACTTTTGATTTACATTTCACCTGATAACATCCACACATTAGGAAAGTTGGGTTTTGTGGCTTGACTTCACATGGAATATAAGACCTATGAAAGCAAGTACTTTGTCTTGGACCCTGCTATCCCTTGGGGCATAGAAGAGCTGTCTGCACATAACATATGGTCAACAAAGTGTGATGCATAATGAATGTACTTCCTATTAAGCTTATTTGAAAATAGCTTCTGAGAATCATTTACAGAATGAAGTGAAATGAGGGCTTTTATGCCCTGCTATTGAAAGTGTAAATTGGTTAAAACTTCATAAAAGTTTTAACCAAGTTCATCTAAGCACCACGGCCTCATGCATTGACTTTTACAGTGTTCAAAATCTCTCACCAAGTTGTGCCACTTCTAGAAATCTATTTGGAAGTTCTCCTAAATATGAAGAAAAAAAATTGTGTCTAAAGATGCTCAAGAAATGCAGTGTTGTTTAAAAATTTTAAAAAAAGGAAACCATCTGAATTTTGTTGAAAAATCATTGAATAATTAAGTTTTGGAATATCCACTTGATGGGTTATTCTGCAACCATTAAAATAATGTGTATTAAAATTATGTAACTTGGAAATATCCTTAAATTATATTGTAAGCATGTATTTACAAACCATATATAACAGTATCCTTTCATCTCTTGTATTAAGGAGAAAGGCAAGGTACTAAATTAGATAAAAATGGTGAATCCCTACATGTAGGAAAAGTAAAATTAAAAAAACAACATTATTGAGTGCCACCCTGTGAGGCAATTGTAAATACTTTACGTATATATATAACTTCTTACTTTTCCTTGTAATCTATAGGTACTATTCTAATACTCATTTTATAAATAAGAAAACTGAAGCACAGAAAAGGTATATAATTGAGTCAAAGTCACTGAAAGGACTGGGTTTCAAGCCTGGGAAGTCCAGGCTACTGCCTGAAAAAATATTGGGAGATGACACGCCAAACACTGACCACAGCTGGCTCTAGGTGGTGGAAAAGAGGGCAATCACATTCCTTCTGCTTTTCTGCATTTTTACAAGGTTTTTGTAATGGTGAAAAAACTGTACTCCAAAAGGGTAAATAAACAAATTAATCTTTGTCCGTATAATAGATGTGAGCAGAAAAACCTTTTAACTGATCAGAGGACCCCGTCATTGCAACCAGGGAGCTCCGACCCTTGCTCACTCTAGAGTAAGCTCCATTTAGGGGCAAGTAGGCTGAAAATAACTTGCTCTTATGAATGCAGAGAAACTGGCCAAGACTAGTGTTGGATTCTCAGTTTCAATGTTACATTTACTTAAACCCCAGTTCTCCCACTTTAGGTCTGATTCTTGAATAATCACTGCCCTGTCCAGAATCCAAGCGCCCAGAATCTCAGATGCCGTCGCAAAATCACAGGTCAGTGCTGCTCAGGAAAGAAGGGGGTAGAAAAGGGTGCGGCATGCAGGGCAGTCCCGGCCCAGCTACTGGGCACATAGTGTCCGCTGCGGAAGCTGTAGGGTAGTTTATTTTTTTAACTGCGCGAGAAGCTGTCTGATACATCCTTTAGTGTAGTAAGAAGGGAAAAGATGCTAACGATGCGACTGATGACTGTGAAATGGAATAAATGCCATCGTATTTATCTAAATGGAAACTTAAAACTAGAGAATAAATCCATTCTACAGTAAAGGCCACTCTAACTGAAGGATTTCTTTTTCGGACGCTGTCTGAGTACACCAACACCACCTCCAGCCTGTGGGTCCGGCCGTTACCATCCGCTTCGGATGGTACAACTCCTAGCCTGAGGGAGGTCCCCGTGCATGCGGCCTGACACCAACGCCTACATTTCCCAGCGGGCCTGGCGGCTACGCCGACGCACGCTTACGCCCTCGCGTTTTTGTCTCCAGCCCAGGTTTGACCTACAGGAAAAGATGGCCGTCTGCGCAGTGTCCGGGCTCTCCCGGCAGGTGAGAGAACGAAGGCCCTGAAAGCCCACGGGAGGATCCCTCCTGGGTTGACCTGTACCAGACCCCTAAGCGCCGCGCTGTGAGGCCACATCTGGGGAAACGTGGCCGCCTGTCGGGGTCTTGGGGGCCGGAGAGTGGTGGCTACCCAAGACGAATAGGGCGGCCCGCCTCTGTCTCCGGACGCCGGGGGGCAGTGGGCACGGGGCTGCGCCTGCCTGACCTTGGCGTCATCCGAGCACAGCCCCGGGAAGTAGCTGCCTTGAGGGGCAGGGAGAGGGAGCCGGGCTTCCCTGGACTCCGAGGAAACAACGTGGCCCACCCCAAGTCATCTTGCTTTGTCGTTGGGTTAAACCTGTCAGGTCACTAACCGTGCTAAGGGTCTTTTGTAAAACATATTTCACATTTTTATAAAGAAAATGGCACAGAGAGGTAAAGTGACTCATCCTTGGGTGCTCAGCCAGTAAGTGGTAGAGCTGAGATTCATAGTCACTTAGATGATGAAGTTGGAAAGATCATTAGTGCTCTTGATGCTACATAGCCACACGATGCTTTACATAGCATGATACCGTACAGCTTACATAAGTGCTAAAAAGTCTTTTAATCCCCACAGCCAGTTTGGGTATAGTTTGCTCCAGAGCTGGAATTATTGAAGGTGACCCGTTCCCTTGCAGGTGCTTTTTAAACTATGGAATCCAACTCTGTCCCTTGATTAGATACCATCTCCCAGAACTAGGGCCTGTTCTCACATCAGACTGTTCAGTATTCAAAGGATTGATCTTTATTTTCAGATTTGGAGTCCAGGTACATCTCTTAGATGACTGGAATCCTCCCAATTCTTATTAAAATCCTGCATGAGGGGGAAAATATAAATGCCAAAATTAAAAAAAAATTTTTTGAAACATGTATTTCATCAAAATTAGTGTTTTCTCTCTCATACTTGTGTGTTAGCCTCAGCCAGTTCCTAGCAAACTAAGAAGTTAGTGGCAAGGCAATTTCCCAAGCAACTCGGGATGATTCTCAGTGGGGAAATTTACGACTGAGTAATAATATTGGTTTAAATGAAGAAAACCCTCAGGTAATCTTGTTTGATCTATTTTCCTTTTTTTTAAAGGTGCGATGCTTCAGTACATCTGTGGTCAGGCCATTTGCCAAGCTTGTGAGGGTATGTCAGCTTAACTCTTTTGTCATTGCAAAGCAGATGAGAGCGTGTGAGTCAAACAGCAGTACAGGGAGGGCATGAACTTTTGTAGAGTTACTACCCAAACCTTTATGCATGGTCTTAGAGCGGGACTGGAACTAAGTCTTTCTCATTCACAGCCTGAGCTTTTTCACTACAACCGTACAGTACCACTAAGCATATATAGTCGTACATCAATGGTAGTGTGTAGAAAAAAAAGCCTATAGTTTATTGAGAAAAAAAAACTCAAGCATCAGGCACTTAGTAAATTGCTAAAGGGCTCCATTAAATTGAACCTTGATGGGAAGGCTCTGTGAGAGAAATTTATATTGTTACTATGAAATGTATAAAGATATACTTGTGTGTTTCATAAGCATGTGTTTTACTGGCTCTGACATTTTCAAAACTGCCTTCTGTCAGTGTTAAAAATCTACCATACTTAGAACCAAATAGTTACTGAGTTAAAGGGAAGCATAAGCTTGTCTCAAAATTAACATAACTGAATTATAGTGATGGCTGAAAGGGGCTTTAGACACCATGTTCCCTAAGCCCCTCATGTAAAGATAAGGAACTGGAAGCACAAAGATGGAGTGACCTGGCCAAAGAAACATCCCTAATTTGTATGAGAATTGCCATTCAGGATAATTCTTTGGTGACACATTTAAATTGTTATTTGCTGGAAAAGATGTATTTTTAAAATTATAAGTATTTAATTTTGCTATTGACAGTATAATATTGTCTTAACTGATTCTCTTTTTCTTCTCCTCCCCTACCTCACTCTTTTTAAAGCCACCTGTTCAGATATATGGCATTGAAGGTCGCTATGCCACTGCTCTTTATTCTGCGGCATCTAAACAGAATAAACTGGAACAAGTAGAAAAGGAATTGCTGAGAGTAGCAGTAAGTCGTTTTCCTTCACTTAAAAGTTCCCACTGTATATTTTTTCCTTTAGTTATGTGATTGTGCATCTCTAATAAGGTATATCCTAAGAGTGAAAGAACTACAAAGAAAAAGCCTGTTTACTGTACTAATGCTGACAGTAATAATACTGGGTATTTAATTCTGAACTCATCGTATGATAGGTGCGTATTCAAATAAGCATATTTATACTAGGAACCAAGACTTTGGTCTAAGAAGAAATAGAAATAGAAAATACAAGGTGGTAATTTAAGAAAATGTGCCATTTCAAAAGAGTATTAAAAAGTCATCTTTGAACATCTATGCTTATATTCTAAATATTTCCTAAATAGTCTTTAGAATTTATTACGGTTTTGTGTTACTGGAAATTTATTTCCCCTGTGAGGCCTTTCCTTGGTTTTAATTTTTATATTAGTCCCAAGATAAAAGGGGGAAATGAGCAGATGCATGCTGGGCAACAGAATCAGTAAATTAGTAATTATAATAGAATTGATTGGTGGTAGAGAACTGACGTAGACCATGAGGCTACAGGGGAAAGTTTATTTTTACTATTCTTTTTTTTAAACACAAGAAGAGTATTTGAATTGAATAAATAAAAGCCTACAGTGTAATCCACTATAACATTGACTGAATTTTCTACTTAAGTTCCTGTGTATTTTATTGCTTCCCCTTCTCTTATTTTCTAGTTTGTTGTCTCTGACAGTAAGTTCTTCATTAAAAGAGAGGAGAACACAATCTAGTATATACTCTCTCCAGAGAAAATTTAGCTCTTTTTGTTCGTTTGTTTTTAAGATTTCTTACTTTTAATCCACTTACTTCTAAAGATTTTTTTTTTTAATCTCAACATTAGGAGAAAAAGAAACCCTCATGGGCTAGTCGTATAGAATAATACTTGGCAATTTTGTTCATTTTTCATGCTTTTGGCCTAACAGACAATGTTAGTTCTGTATTCCTTCCTTATAGCTCTGCCTTGACCAGTGACCTCTGCAGAATGCTTACAGCCTTAGTTGGTATGATCAGCCATATTGATCCTCACAGAGCCACTCCGATCTCACAGTTACTGTTGGGGGCACTTGGGGGAGGGGGAGCTAGAGCAGACAGGCTCACACATGGGCATTGGAGGGGGTGGTGATTATTGCCCACTGCTTGTCACTTAGGCCCATTTTCCACCTGAACAGTGGTGTTCACAGTGGAGAGAATGAGGTGGGTTGAGGAATGTAGAATAAGGTGGGCTAAAACCTGGAAGTCAGGTAAGCACATGGAGACATAGAAAGGAGGCAGTTTCGTTAAGACTCTTTAAAATGGAAGTCAGTGATTTCTTGGCACTGAGAGGACAGTATGATGCTGCTCAGGTGTCGCTAACTGCCCATTGGATAATGCGGCAGACACAGATAAGCAGCGTGAAAACTGCATAATGCAAACTCCAGAATGATTTTAATTTGTGTAAGCCAGGAATTCTTATGGAAAAATGTTTCTGGGGCCACTCAAGTTGAAGTTTTAGCATTAGATGGCACTCTAGAACAAGTAGCCTGGATCAGAGGCTGATTCTGGCCAGGAGCTGGGAAGGAGCTACAGGGTAACTGAAAGGCTGACGGACATACATACCTGAACGATGCCCAGTGGGAACTGCCGTGGGTCGTTGGCGCTCTGGCCTGATACTAAAGGGAGCAAGGTGCTGGCAGCTGTACTTGGTCACTGAAAACAGACGTTTCTAAATTAACACAGTGGAGACAAAGTGGTGTCTGTCGTCATTGCACTTCCATTTTTTGTCCACTCTCTGTCCCAGACTGATCGAGGCTGCTCTGGAAACACCAGAGGTCTCTCACTGGTCTGGGCTGGTTCCCCGGAGCGCCATAAGTCAGGATCAGTCTGAGATGCACAGGCCCCCTCCTAAGGGAATGTCAAGGAAGCTGCCTTTGCAGTCTGAGCACTTTTTAGGTCTGCACTAGAGTGTTGGCATCAGTAGCATCCTCTCAATATGTGAAAAACTAGAATATTACCCATTTTAAATACATAAATAGTACCCATAAAAAATACACAGCAAATTGAATTTTTTGGCTTCCCAGTTTCTTTATAATCTCTTGAAAAGCAAAAGTAAGCTCAGGAAATGTCATAAAGTATTTCTAAATTTTTCAAGAAATATTGTATCCTGTATCAAGTCATTGGTATGGTATATTCTTAAAGGCAGAAAATAATTGATTGCAAACTTATCTTCATACGTGCTTTGAGTCTAATTAATGGAATATGTGATTCATAAGAAAGTATGTTTATAGCTGCTAGGATCATTTATTTATGCTCTAAAAGTTTAAGAAATTATTTTGTGGTACTTTTAGCAAATCTTGAAGGAACCTAAAATGGCTGCTTCCATTATGAATCCCTACGTAAAGCGTTCCATTAAAGTGAAAAGCCTAAATGACATGACAGCAAAAGAGAAGTTTTCGCCCCTCACGTCCAACCTGATCAGTAAGTAGTAGGGCTTTTTCACTGAAGTCTGAAAATTTTACTGCTAGAAATGCAGTCCATGGACCAGGAGCATCAGCTCCACGTGCCTTTGGCAATGGAGAACTTCTGGGCTCAGCCCAGCCTGCCCCATCAGAATGTGCATATTACCCAGCTCCCCAAGCAGACTGTTTGCACATTGAAGTTTGAGAAGCACTGTCTAAAGGATCTTAAGCATGTCCAATTGCATAGATACTAGCTTCTGCCCTTGGAAGAGACAGGTAGGATTCATGCCTAGACAGTGGGTTGTACTCAGCAGCTGTACCTCTGTCCTAGTTGCATTCCTTGGTTCACAGGATTGCTTTCCAAATCCCGTGGTCAACTCAGCATAGAAATTCCAAAGAAAGTGTGTTCATGCCATCATCTTTGAATGTAGACAGTACTTTAATTTGGGGATTGTAGCCAAATGCTGGAATCCAACATGAAAATCAGATGGCCAGCTGTGATTAAGAAATCTACTGCAGATCTGTAGGGACCACAACCCCCCACGTAGCTAATATAAGTGCTTGTCAATGCAGTCTTTTTTTTTTTTTTTCCCCCTTGCAGGGTCCAGGGTGGGCAGTGGTGGGCGGTAGTGGGCGTGTGGGGAAAGGTATGGGGGGGCAGTTGGGGGCGCTCCATGCCTCTGCCCCCCACTCCTCACTCCTGCCCACCTAGCGGTGGGCCCCTGGGGCTGCAGTTCTGCACGGCACCTCGCCTCAGCTGGCACGTAGCAGCCGACTTAGAACTGGTGCAGACCAGGGGAATCTTAGTAACAAATAAGCTCCACAAGTAACATACACCTTTTGTTACTTGTGTGTGGAGCTTATTTGTTATTAAATAACAAGTTGCATCTTCTCTGTTCACATTCTTAAATGACTCTGAGTATAGTATTTTAAGGCCACAAACCTAAGTTTGCTTTTCAGTTGAATATAGTAACTCCTGGGGAACCAATTGAAGTGAGTTTTGTGTTACTGAAATACCTTCACTTTCCCAGATCTGCTTGCAGAAAATGGTCGCTTGACCAACACCCCTGGAGTCATCTCTGCCTTTTCTACCATGATGAGTGTCCACCGTGGAGAAGTGCCTTGCACAGTTACCACTGCCTCTGTAAGTGACAGGGTGTTGACTGCTGCATTGCCTTGATGTCCCATGCATCATTTGCAAAAGAAAGAAGAAAAAACAGGCTAAAAGCCATAAATTGGAAAAGGTGACTCGTCACTTGGGAGGTTTGCTTCATCCTGACACCAGCTTCTGTGAGCCTCCACTCTGGAGGGGCCAGCGTGTGTCTTACTAGTGCTTCCCGAACCAGTGACTAGGCTTTAGGGTAAAATGTAGACCAGGTTAAAATGTGTGAGGAAATAGGGGCTTATGTTCTGTTACAGGTTGGAGTTATTTGTAAACACCGTATTAAGTGGTTTACTGAAACTAGAGTTTCTAATCTTTTGTGGTAGTGAATGGGAAAGGGCAGGGCAGAGAGGCCCTTTAATATTGTTGACTTGCTAAAGTGTTCAGTAATAACAGCCACCGCTTTCTGAAGCCTATTGTATGCTGGGTGCTTTATAACTTATTATTTATTTAATATCAAATTCTGTGTTAAGTAGATGTAAAATTATCCTTTTTTTACAGATGAGGAAACTGAAGCAAGGGAAATAAAATCCCCTACCCTTGGTCACAAAAGGTGGAACCAGGATTCGAATACAGACCACTCTCAGAAGTCCTTAAGCTATACTGCCTCCCCAGAATTAGTGTTATGATCTTAAATACATATTTTCTTTCTACTGTAGTTCTGTCGACAGGAAGACAGTCTGTGGAGCTTATTAGTAGAGCATGGCATATGTAGCACCTCGCCTCACTTACAGGAATATTTCTGGTGTTTAAAGATAGACTAACTCTCCAGAAGTGCACAGTTCCAGAGACATTTGAGCACCCAGTGTGTACCTGCACATTTCTAGTTGGTGCCACCAGAGCACGTGACAGAATCATCACGGCCCATTGTGACTGCACAGGTTCTGGACGGTGCAGCTCAGAGGAGGCTCCACCAGCCTCCAGCCACACTGTCCCCTTGACCAAGCACTGGCACAGGTCATTCTCCAGTCATTACAATGGCATGGTTTTTTAAAGTCCTGTTACTTTTGTAAAAGCTTTTTAGAACCCACTGTCACTAACGCTTTTGATGTTGAAATTCCTTAAGTTTCTGCTGTTTTAAAAAAATTATACCTTGATTAGTGACTAAGGGCACAGACTTTAGAGAGAAACTGATTTCAGATATTGGCACTAGACTTGGCTTGCTGGTGGGACCTTACTTGAGCTTCTTCACTATTCTGAACCTCTCGGTTCTCCCATATGTACAAGGGTGTAACTGCTGGCCTCCCGGGGTTGTCCAGATGTCAGGAGGTGGCGGGCACAGAGTGCCTCACACACACATGCCTGGCGCTCAGTATAGGTCGAAATGGAAGGTGTGTGTGCACTTCAGCGTTCTCTCACCTCAGAGTCTCAGCAAATAATGTTTTAGTTGAATGTTGATAAGACTTTTGTCCCCACTACCCCCAAAAGCTATTGTTAGAGCTTTATGAAGATGGATCATTGTTTTTGCTAGCTTTGGACTCCTGATGAAGGTGTGGGGAAGGAGGCGGGATTTCTGACAGGCAAAGGCCTCTTCTTCAGCAACCTTTTCATTCTAACCTCACCAGGAATAAGAACTGGGGCAAGAGGAGGGGACAGTCCAGACATGGGGATGCTTGCTCTGCCTGAGTAGGTCACCGAGCTGCACTGACTTCAGGAGCCCCAGCTGCCCAGGCCCCTCAGGTTCAGGGAATGCAGTGGCCATGCTGAGGCGTCTAGTAACCATGGATCTGAAAGATTACAGAATCAGGTTAATCTGCGGCTTTTCATCCAAGCGAATAATAGACTCAAGCCATGCTCACCGGAGCTGCACAGAGAGGAGGCCTGGGTCATCAGGCCTTACCAGCTTCAGGGTTTTTCCCCTGACTCATGTCTAAATCCTACTGCTGCGGGTAGCAGAGCAGAGACAGGGAGGGAGTGGCATTTATAGGCAGTAAGGAAACTACCCAGGGTGAGCTGCGCAGGTATTCCTGTGGGGCAGGCCCCTTGCACCCGCCCTGCGCATGAGCATAGGGAACTGGCTGTTGCAGTGCAGCCCCAGGCTGGCTCCTTGTATACTCAGCACGGCCACAGGGATTCCCAAGGCCTGTCTGGGTGATGTGTGCCAGAGACGTTTTCCCTTGCCTTTTACCATGGAAAGTTTCTGTTCTGCTTTATGTCAATTTAAAGGATGTTATGTCCTTTTTTAGACTTTGGATGAAACCACTCTCTCTGAGTTAAAGACAGTCCTGAAGAGCTTCTTAAGTAAAGGCCAAGTACTAAAAGTAGAAGTTAAGGTAAGTTTTTGATTACATGTGGTATGTTTCCTCAGGTTATTGGACACTTAAAATGTCTATTAAATGAGAAAAATTAGATCTGACGTATACTAATTTGTCAATACTAGAAATTTTTTATCTTCCATTTAAATGTGCTATTCAGTTTGACTTCTGCGTTTTTCTAGATTTAATTACAACTCCTTACATTTACATAGCAGTAGACTTTTCAGAGTACTTTTCCATCTTTCCATTTGAGTAGTGTCAATGTGTTCTTACATTTTCAACCTGTTCTCTTTCCTAGATTGATCCGTCGATCATGGGTGGGATGATTGTCCGCATTGGAGAGAAATATGTTGATATGTCTGCAAAGACCAAGATTCAGAAGCTCAGCAGGGCTTTGCGGGAGGTTTTCTGAAAAAGCTGATTTTCTGTCAGGGAAAATTCTTAAACTTGGAGCAACAATAAAATGTTTCCTGAACAGGACATACTATTTTATATTTTCTTTAAAATAGAAATACAAGGAGCCTTATTTTTCTATCTTTCTATCAGAATCCCCGCGATTAAAAGGTTGACATGCCCTTGATTGGAAAATATAGTTTGTGTATTCTTAGGAATTTATGAAACCTGTGGCCATTAGGAAAAGTAGTGAACATTTATGAGGCCTCATTTTATTCCAGGCACTGTTAAGTACTTGAGGTATGTCACCTCATTTCCTTGGCCTCTGAGCGCAGCACCTTGGAGGGGCTGAGCCTGCCGGTGGAGTTAAGACGCCAGCAAACCAGGCCGATTGGCCTCTGGGATTTCCAACTGTCGGTGCCCATTTCTAGTCAGATGTAATGAAAGTGGTTCTCCAATTCCCAGAACCCACACTGGCTCCATGCTTTGGTGCTTCACACTTTTACACCTGCTACAGTACATGGAGTGATCCCTATTGCCGTGCCTTTAAGCCTCCGCATCAGCCAAGTGTATGGGTCTGCCTACAGTACTTAGAACGGAGCCAGTTTGTGCTCATCTGATTATTCTAATAAGTACTTAACTCCTGTGCATTTTGACCTATTCTTAGCCCAAAATGATTTGTCTTAGAGCCCTGCCCTTTATATTATCTTATTAAATGTAGAGGCTGTAATGTTCTCTGTAAAGTTTTTAGAGAGTCTGGCCAAAAATGTGTCTTCATCTTCTAGAAAATCTAGAATAAAGCAATTAATCTGCTAACAAGCACGTACTCCCTCAACCCCACTGGGGCAGAGATGCAGATGAGAGCTGTGATCTTAGGAAGAGAAGGCAGCAAATAGCATTCTCAACCATCCCTGTGAATGTCCTCTGAACCGAGAATTGGCCAGGAATTTCAGCCCAGGATAGGAACTCAGGTTTCCTCCACCCCTGGAAGCTGCTATTCCAGGGGAAGCTACACTGATTGCCAGAAGTCACAGCTCTAGTTGAACTTAACAGTTCTCTAAAGCTTTCCAGCCCACATGTAGACAGGGCAACAAATGGGAGCAGTCCTGTTTCCAGGTCAGGACCGGACGCAAAGGAAAGAAACTCTTGGCTTCTCTAAAACTGCCTCGAGATTCCTCAGTAACCTCGTATGTGTGTGGCTATTGTACTTAGAAGTTGTTCAAGTACGTCCTGACAGGACCAGCCTTTACAGCCACAAAACCTTCTTCCAGACCTAGAGGGTGCGAACCACTCCACAAAATTCATTCAACAAATGTGGAGTACATATGGGCCAGGCATTGCAATCTTATGTCCATACCACCAGAAAATTCCATAAGGTCACATGACCCTACCATTTACAATGATTCTTACGATGTAGACTTAGGCTGCTCTGCTCTCTGGGACAATCGGTGGTTGGTTAAAAAGCATCTTGGAGCCATCTAGAGGGTGGACATGCAATCCTGCTCTGCCCCTTCCAACTTGAGAAGCACCCCAATTTCTACAAACCTTGGTTGCCTCCCCTGTAAATGGAAGCGATGGTGCCCACATCCAGAGTATCTGCAAGAATGAAGCCAGATTACCAAGACCTTAGTACAGGGCCTCAACAGATGCTTGCTAAGGTGTCAGTAAATATTGATTGCTGGCTTGATGGCCTCTAGTCAGCCATTGGGCCCCAAGGACTGATTAAGCACAGCACCTGAAGGTAACCACATGAGTCCGTCTAGTAGTGCCCGCTGAGATCATGTGTGCAGGGCTTGTTCAGACTCCTGGTCCTGATAGGTGTTGTGATGACTCATGCTCCACCAGTCCTGCCCTCAATCCTGACGTAACACCCATTGCTTGTAGGATGTGCCGCAACTTTTGAGGCCATTTCATGTACCTTCTTAAGCTTGATAACAACCTTGTAATACAGGTGGCACAGACATCACCCCACTTTACAAATGAGAGGTTGAGGGGCCCTAGAGATTTGCTCAGTGTCAGATGCTTGCTCAGCTGATGGGTCAGGTCCCAGAGCCCAAGTCTTTGCCCCAATTTTGTGCTGTTCTCTATGTCACTGAGCACCCCTGGCAAGTGGCCTCCCCATCAGTGGAGCCAACAGGCAAAGCTAATCTCGGGCGAGGGCCTGTGCCCCTTCCCACTGTGTCCCTAAGATGCTCCCGATTCACTTGTACCCAGGTCAGGTCTATCCTACATTTTCCCTCCTGTTAGCCTTCTAGAGAAAATAGGGTTCCCCAGACAACAGGTGTCTTGTGCCCGCCCATTGCTTGGTCACCCTCCACGAGAGTTCGGACAGCAAAGTGATTCCCTTTCCAAAGCTACACAGGTGGGCAGAAGCAGGATGACAGCAGCTAGGAAGGCCTGCAGGACAGAGCCACCCCCTGCACCCTAGTTTGGGGACCAGCATGCCTCCATCTGGCATGACATTACCCTCCTGGCTGTCACACTTGGCTGAAACTGGCTTCCTCCCGGCAAGCCAGCAACACAACCACCTACCTTGACAGCTGAGAGACTCCACTGGGGGCCTCTTGGTACTTCTGCGGGAGCCAGGCGTGCCCAGACTACTGCCGGGCCACAACATCAGTCCCTTAGTTCAGCAGGGCAGAGGGCCACCCAGCTAAAGATTGTTTCCTAACCTCCCTTGTGGTACCTGACCTCAGAATTAAGTTCCAGCAGATGGAAGTACAGGAACTGAAGTATGGGCGTGCCCGGACTGACTGTACAAGGATCTGATGTGTAAATCCTAGTTTAGGTCCCCTTTCCCTCTGGCTGATGCAGCAAGATGGTGGAAGCGGAGCCACCGCCCTCCACGGTAAAAGCCGAGTCATTTCAGGGGCAAAGCCACCCTGCCAGGCCTGACCTCAGCCTCGGGGCTGTCAGCAAGAGGGAGAAGTACCGCTCTCGCTGAAGCCACGCGATGCAGGCCTCTAAGTGTCAGCAGCTGAGTCTGGCCCTGAGTAGTGCTCCCGTCCCCCTCCTCCCCGCTTTAACTGCACTGAGGCCCACGCCGCACCAAACGGCATCATGCACATGGTAAAATCACTGTAAAGCCACAAGCTGGTAAGACG
Organism: Manis pentadactyla; assembly: GCF_030020395.1. Lineage (NCBI taxonomy): Eukaryota > Metazoa > Chordata > Mammalia > Pholidota > Manidae > Manis > Manis pentadactyla. The sequence continues at coordinate 186,519,860 of NC_080019.1, read as the reverse complement.
TGTGACAGCTGATGGAAAATACACCTTCGGAAGAACCCTCTTGCTGGAATACTGCTCAAGTCCTTCACAGTCAAGCTCAACAACTTCCTGATGATTAGGCACATGGGAATGGAGGAGGTGATGAAATGCTTCAAACATGCCCCATGTGGTCACCAGACATCAACCCAAACACTGAACAGTGACATTCTTCACAGCACCTTTTTACCACAGTGAGTATGTTAAAGCATCCTAAACAGGTAACCATTCAGGATTGCTTAAATAGGATACCTTCAGACTGGGATACCAAGCAGTGCTTAAAAATCAAGTTGTGGAAGAATATATATATATGATTTAAAAGAAAGCAATCAAACAAAATGTAAGATGATCTATACAAATGATAAAATGCTCAAGACATATTAGCTATGGTACGTGAGCATCTGAAATGCACACACACACGCACACAGAGAAAAAATACAGGTCAAAATGTGACTGGTTTTGTGTGGAAGTGTGTTAGTTGATTTTATTTCCTTTTTATTTCTCTGTGCCTGCTGAATTTTCTCCATTAACAAGTATTCTTTAATTAGAAGAAAAACAACAAATATTCTATATTTCCTTGAATATGCTGGCTACTAAACTGGGTTAAATAGGTTTTCTATTCAACACGTTTTATACCAGCAACTGTCAAATCTCACAGAGAACTAGTTGTAGTTTGGAAAAGTAACTTATTATTTTCTTTGTTTTTAATATTTAACTTATTTTTTAGGCTTCAAATAGCAACCAGGAAAGCTTTTTGTGTTTATCAAAAATGGGACCTAATGGCTTTAAAAAGGCAGAGATATATACTGCCTTAGGGTCAACTTCTTAAAAATGTGCTGTAACAATTCAACTAGCATACCAACCAGAGATTTTAAAGGACTTGTTTGGATTCAGATACATCAATAATGAAACAGGGAGGCATTACCTCAAAATCGGAGAAGAAAATGCTATAAATTACCCCTAAAATTCAGGTAACAATAAAATTCAGTGCTGGGTTTGCTAATGGTGCCCAGAGTTAAAAGTCAAGTCTGAACGTGCAGAACGGTCAGCGTTGGAACTGCGAGGAGAGCTGCACTGGGGCTTCCGACTGCCCTTGAGGCGTTCTTAGCTGTTTGCTCTTCCGGCTCCATGCCTGGAGATGCCTCCTGCCAACCTGACAGAGAACTTCTCCAATTTCAGGGAAACTGATTTCAATGTAGTGCTAACATTCGTCTGAAGGTGTGGGCAAGTTGAAAAGGTTGTTGGTTTGGTTTGGTTTTTTTAAGTTTATTTGTGCATAATTTTCCTTCCACAACTGCAACCTTATCTGCAGGAGAAGGAAACACACAGGGGAAGATGCCATTCGCAGGGCCATTTGCTTCCTGTCTGCTCAGGAAGGAGGCGGGCAGAAAGAACCCAAAATAATCCACCGTGACAGGGCTGGCTTTTCTCATTTTATTCATGAACTATGTGAATTAAACCATACAGGTCAAAATGACCAAAGAGTTGTTTTGAAGAGATTCTTCTTTTTAGGTTCAAGATACCCAGGAATAGCAATCTGTATGGATGTTGCTACTGGTTTAAGGAAAAAAAAAATCTCAATCGGTAAAATTTAACATTACATACGTCATAAGGTGCCAAAGGAACAATCAAGGAGCCAAACTAGCCTCAGCTTCTTTTAAACAAAAAAAGAAAATGTTTTGGCCCTGCTTCATCAAACCTTAGACAAATACATGGTTCTACAATTTATAATAGTGCCTAGTAATTTTTAGAACTCCATGGACATTACATACCAGACAATATAGTCTCCCTTTTATGGAAAATTAAACAGTACAATTATTTGGCAACAGAAGTATATTACAGTCAACAGGACATTTATGGAGTGGTGCCTTAGTCCTACCCCCAGGCAGGGCTGGGAGGGGAGTGATATGCTACCAGCGCTGTGACCCATTTGTCACTGGAAACACAAGGGACTCATGTTGGGGTCCTAGATCATCTATTCTTCTGCAAACAGGTAAAGGCTAAGTGGGGTGGCTTGCAAACATGGCTGGGCTGGAGCCCCATGCTGGCTTTTCTTGTCCCCAGACCTTTCTGAAATAACCAGGGCCCAAGGAGCAGTTGACTGGCTGACTCGTTCCTACTCGCAGCTCTATTGCTACCCCAACCAAGAGGGCATGGCGCCAAGAAAGAATGGTCAAGACCTCTGCTGGGGGCTGGGCCAGAGCTCATCTGCCTGCCAGCCTCAAATGCTGCCTTCCCGAAGTGAAGTTCAACCAAGCTCTCGAAATTGCTCCATCTTGGGGACTAAAGTCAGTTACATCTCCAGGGACAATTCCTCAAGGCGATTTGCAGATTACTTGTGTGACTCAACAGATTCCAGGAAGCTTCCAGAAATCACTGCTTCCGTAGCCCTGAGGCCCAGGAAGGCACCCGGGCTGTGGTATTCACAGTTTCCGTCCTATCAGGAAGGGACCTGGACTGCTGGAGAGCAGCATCAAGAGGCACACAGCTTGTTGAAAGAAATGTTGAGAACCTAATGCTCACACTCCCCACCTATCCTTTCAAACTTTCCACACGGGCCCTAAACCTTCCACACACGCTGATCCCCATGCAAGGCCCTCAGTCTCACCAGGAACTGGTTCTTTTCTCTGTTGGGTCATTTCCAGCCTGTTAGGGGAGGCTGGACCCCCACGGTTGCCATATCTTGAAATGGCTTCCAAATGCCTCTCTCAGGAGTTTAGACTTTGAATTTCATGAGATTTTGCATTCTGTCCCTCCCAAGGTGGCCTGCAGGGGCATTTCTGGTGGCAAAGTATACAAAGCCTGTGCTTTAGAAGCAGCCTGGACCTTCTGACCCTTTTCTGGGAAGGGGAAGAGGAGGAACCCTTCTCTTCTAAGAAGCTGCTAAGTGCTGCCTGCTTAGTGTGTCCAGAAACCCACACTTGATTCTTCAACCCACCCAGCTGTGCTACAGGTGAGGATGGTGAGGGTGCCCAGGAAATGTCACTGAAAATGCAAACACCAAAACAATATGCCCCATCTATCCAGACAGAGACCTGCAGAAGGTGGCCTAGAAGTCAGGGGGTGACCTCCCTCCTACCTTAGAACTCTCTAGAAGGATGGCTGGGTCAGCCCCAGATTCCTGACCAATCTGCCAGAACCCATGGAAGCTTCTATGGCACATGGATCTGATGGGAAACAGGCTCTCGATCCTCCTGTCCTTCTGACACAACCACCCTCCAGTATATGTTACCTGCTTAAATCAGTTTTTAATGAAACACTGGCCTATCACCCAAGGTCATGGCTAGAGGACCTTTCATTTTATCATTCCACCATACCTTCCATTTATATCCATCACATTCTCGGCCCCAAAAATGACTTCTTTGAATTTCTAACGTATACAACTTGGATTTTCTTTTTAATATGAGAAATTTCATTGAGTTGAATCCAAGTAATCTGATTAAGTATTTTCTACTCCTGGAATAGGTTTTTAATTTTTTTCTATAGTTTTATGCACTTAAATTAGATTCCTAAAATACTCTCATATACATACATAAAAATAATCTCTCAGTGACAAATCACATATTACAATAACAAGTTAAATATTTTTGGCTACAGGATCTGTTAGTTTATGCAACATTTAACAGCATCGCCTCTTACATACCATATATACATTTAGTCATGGACATTCCCATAAACATATAGCAGAGATTTCATGACAAACCACTTAAAGAGCACAACTTCTTCACTTGATGTCACAGGAGTCTGCATTTTTCTTAGCTGGAAACTGCATAAAATGCAGATAATGGGAAGCTGAGAGCTGATTATCATACACAGACATCTTGTTGCTGATTTCTCATCTATATACATGTATTTACACATATGTTGACCACCTATAGGTGTGAGGGTACAAAGCTAATGTAGCTAAGGCAATACAGCATGAAGTATATGATTGCCAACTCCTCTACCTATGTAGGGCTATGAAGGGGAAGGCAGAAGGGGGCTGCAGGGATAAGGACTTCAGCTTGCTGGGCTTCCACAGACAAGATCTGAAGTTGGTTTCACAGTTCAAAGACACTTGGGCTATTGGCAATGTATGTTTTATATGCATGTGTAAAAAATAAATATCATTCCCAAAGGTCTTTACCTATCTACTTTCTGACACTGATTATTTAGCAGATGACATTTTTAAGAATGTTGATTTGTAAAATGTTCATTCATGAAAACTAATACACAGTGCCTCTAGAATACACTTTTTGAACTTTCAGTAGTTTGGAAGATTGCATTACTCATAGAAGCAAAGCTCGAATTCACTATTTCATCCAAAGTGATGCAGCTAAATCCACACAAGGTGAATTTACAACTCCTGTTCAACTTTCTGTGGACATTTTACCTGTCAACTTTTATAATCCCAGACAGAATCAGGAACCATAGAAAGGATTATTGCTCTGTGTTTAGAAATGACATTGATTTGCAAAGAGCAAGCAGAAATGCAAAGGATTTGGAGTGTCCAGCCCAGTGCAAGGAAAAGCTTGCAAGAGAAAACAGCAAACACTGAGCAAGACCAGTCCTCTGCCTCTGGGAGCTGCTGTCTTCTAAACTGGAGGCTACTCACACGCTCGCACGGTGGCTCTCTCCTCTCTCCTGACATGACCCACTCAAAAGCCATAGATGGGATCCTATGGGGAGATCCCAGTTGGGAAGTTGCTGCCTCTCAGAAGCAGGCGTCCCCAGACACCTGTGGGCCACTTGGCCGCCCGGGCAGGGAAGCAGCTGGCTCCTCCCTCTCTCTCTCTCTAGCGAGTGGAGGTGGAGCCCTGGGGCAGGGGCGTGAGCGTGTCCCCCACCCTCCCTGCTTCTCACTGTTCCCCTGATGGTCATTTTTGAGAACAGAGGCTGGAAAAGCCTCTCTGTCCTCCCAGGATAGGAGAGAAAAGCCTCCGTGGCTGACTAAAGACCAAAAGGAAGCTTAATTCAAATCAGTGGCTTAAGTAGTAAAGGTGCCCAGGCCTCTTGACCCCTCGAGGCATACCCCAGACTGCAGCCAGGACTGGGAGGCGGCTCCCTCTCCGCCCAGGGACACATCTGTCAACTAGGGGCTTAGGTCTTATACCCTCTGATTAGTCCAGACCATCCCTGCTTTTATAAAATAAAAGCAGACATTCTTAAAAGTGTAGCAGCTCAGCTCTCCTCAAATTGCCCAGGGAAGCTTTACAAAACCCGCCTCACCTGCTTCAAAAACCAACTGAAAGGAGCGCGTGCGCAGGAACCACATCGTGGGCGGTGACGTGCACGTGTGCGTTGCACGGGACGCTGGGCTGAGAAGGCCCGAGGATGGTTTAATTCTCTGCTGCCACCATCTCGAAATTCTTTACACTTTTGAACAAAGGGTCTTGAATTTTCATTGTGTAAAGGGTCCTAGTGTGACTGTGGGAGGTCAGACCAGCGTCCCTGTTCGATTCACCTACGCATTCATTGTTGTGGATGCACGCACGCACGCGCACACCACAAAATGTGCTGCATCTTTCCGCTACTTCTTTACATCAGAAATCCAGACGTCATGGTCTTCGAGCAGAGGCTCTGTTATCCCATCCCAGGGGAGGGGACCTGACTTCTAGAACCCCCGCTGGGGAGAGGGTGCCTTCTTGGGCTGGCCTGCCCGGAGGTCGGCCCAGCAGCGGGGCACAGCAACTTAGACCTGAGGCCCTTGGCGTGGTGAATACAGGGAGATTTCACCAGAGCAGATGCAGAAAGATGGGGAGGCTAATGACCCTGTACGGCCCCAGTCATAGCAGCAGGGAAAGGCAAAGCGTCCCTGGGTACCCCGGGCGTGCTGAGGGCCAACCCCAAGCTTGCCGATAGCTTCTTCCCTCCTCAGCCTTTTGACTCAGACCACCGGCTCGTCCTCTAATTTACTCAAGAGCCGTGTCCCGGAGCTGCGGTGGGTGGAACCAGCATCCAGGGGTACCCCAGGGGGACCTGCAGGTTTCCGGCTGGGAGAGCTTTCCCTGGTGGGGACAGTACACAGAAAGGCAACTGCTCACCCCTTAACCACGCGCTGCAAAGCCACTCCCTCTCTGGGGTTCCTGCATCACCCTGTTTGCCCCTGCCCCCGCCATTTTACTTAGAAACAGGAGAGAAATCAAGGATTGGAGTATATATAACAGGAGAAAATGCAAAAGAACAGCGTTTCAGAAACACAGCCGCACAGGAATATTTTGCTTTTAAATGATAAAAGTACAAAAACAGTATTCCTAGGAGAAAAATATGCATTCCTACCACTGCAGAAAATGAAACCCTGGTTACTGCTTGATTCTCTGTAAAGGCAGAGAAACCCTCAATTTTTTTCAAGGCTGACCAAATAAGCCCACTTCTGAACACAGTTTTACTTGGTGGGCTTTGAATATGAAAATATTCACACTATTCAGATATTAACAATATAGGCTGGTATAGAAAGTAGAACAGAATCCTATTAAAAACAACTCACAAAACACCCTGACATACAGTAGGGGCAAATTTACCCTGAAATATGACAACCACACATAGTGTTGAAAAATGTACTCTATTATGTGGGTGTTAATCTGGTTCCCCAACGCCAGAGTAAAGAGGGTTCCTTCTTTTACATCAGGAACTGATCTGCAAGTCACTAACACAATTATTTGGAGGTGGAGACAAGTTTTTGCACGTGTTGGGTGTCATTTAAATGACTTAAAATTAGATCTACAATGAGGCCATGAAAAGCACAGGGGCAGGCCACCTTCTTGCTGCCTCCCAGTCCCTGGGAGGGCGACGTGACCCCGGATGAGGACACCCTGTAAAAACAATGCACTATTAGCACTGTCAGGTATGTTACTGAGAGATCACAACCCAGAGATAGGATTTTCAAATGTGTTGGCACCTGGGTTTTGATGCTCCCAAGATAGAGACCTGTTAGATGTGTTCTATCCTCCATGTGGAATGAGTTTTCCATGCTTATCAGGAATAGATTCTGGTTCCTGAAGATATCAGGTTATGTACCGTAGTAGAGCCTGATGACCTACAAGCATATGCTGGATCTGATACAACGAAGTAAGGAAACAGTTCTAGAACATTCCTGTCCTCTAGCTCAAACAGCTGCTTTCCTAGTACAGTAAACATGCCAACTCTACTTACGCGATACTAAGTGGGCCCCATAAAATATGACTCAGCTCCCTGCCAGGTGAGTCTCGGCCACAGAACTAGACCATCCCCAGCAGTAGGGGGAGGCCTGCAGGCATTTTGGCGCCCTAGGGCACAGGGAGAAGGAGGTGTCACTTATACCAACACCCTCTTAGGGTGGCTCAGACCACATCTGAGGGCTTCACCAGGTCGCTGGTCTCTGGTGCTCCTGATTACACTTCTGCCTGGTAGAAACTGAGGCTATTCCCACAAGTGTAGCAAGACACCCAGGGTCGCCTGCCTTCTTCACCCCCTCTGGGGCACAGGAGGCTCCAACTGCACAAAGCAAGTCCATTTGGAGCAAGCAGAGCCATTGCTACTCTCGCACTCCTCGAGTCTGAAGTGACCCTGATACCTGTCAGGTATGCACGTGTCCATTTCAAAGTGCTCACTGCTGCAATGGTAACTCCAAGCGCACCAGAAAAAAGAGCCTAAAGGAATGGAAATAACCTACTTGCTCTTTCCAGTGGAAACTCTTAAAAGTGTCACACACACAGATTTTCTCCTTATGAGTTCTAAACACCAACCAACTAGGAAATGGCAGTTTGGAGTAGAGAAGTATTTTCTCCTCATACAAAGGATGAGCAAACTCTAAAATACACTCCAAGATCACCACCTTTCAAATAAAACCAGAAGCACCTGATCCAACCCCCCATGTTCTCCAACTCCATGGGATTCTAGAACGCTCCCACTATGAATGGGCAGCGCTTTATGCTTGACAGGCCAGCTCCCAGAGAGACTGCCGACCTGCCCCACCTTACATGGCAGGCATGGAACTGTCCTTCCCTGGTGGCCAGCACCTAGTCCCTTGACCTCACTCCCACCCAGGAGGACACCCAGCACTGGGTACCAGGTCACCGAGACAGGACACAATGCAAGTGATCAATTTTTGGATGGGATTTTTTTCCAGCTAAACTCTGTGCTGCTCAGACAGATGACATGAGTTACTTTCATACACTTAGATCAGGCTTAAGTTGTTCAAAAGGCAAAGAAAAAAATGTTCCTTTTAACATTAATGTTCTTTGGAGCACAGTTCTCTCCTCTGCCATCTGAGGACAGGGACAGAGGGCAGAGGACGTTAAACAAGGAAGTCCGATCCCAGTTTCCCTGTGACCCTAGCCTGGAAAGGTCCTTCTTCCTATGTCAGGTGAGCCTTGGATCTGAATGAACACCCTCCAGGTTCCAGGAGATAATGGTGCCCCCCTGCCTGCCAGGGGGGACAATGTCTGCCAGAGAGCCCCTGCCCCAGAAGGACGGGGATATGGATCGTCCCTTTAGGGCAGCTGGTCTCTGAGGAAGCCGCAGCCTGAGGATCCTGTCCTGAGCACACAGCTCTGTGGACAGAAGAGCCCCTTGTTGGGCTAGAGGAGGTCAGGGTGGCTCAGAGAAGGGAAGCCTGCAGGAACATCTACACAGCTGGGATCTGAGTGCCCAGATGCAGTGATCTAGAGAAACCCTGCATTTAGAAGCCAAGATCTAGGAGATGGGCTGCCCATCGGAAAGGGATGTTTCAGCTCCATGACACGATGCAGGCAGCCATAAAGGTGGAAGTGAAGGAACAGAGGTCAAAGACTTTGAGGTCTGAGGCTCTGTCCCCCGACATGCATCATGAGTCACAGAAGCATCCAAGGGCCAGCTGGCTCATCCCTAAGTACAACTGATCACATTACAAATCCCACCAGTGAGTCCAAGGACACTAGTCCAGAACTGAGTCCCCGGAGGAGGAGCAGCCCAGGGGTGCTCAATATAGTCACTTAGGATAAAAGACTAGTATTGCTTCTTCACAATACATTAATTCTGATAATGGGACTCTGAGTGGGGGGCCTGGGGGACCTAAAAGGGTCTTGCATGAATGGCGATGCCCAATATGAACACACAAAGATGGCCAACAAAGAAAAAGGAACAGGAAAAGAAAGGGACTGGAATAGTGACATCCATTTACATATGTAATACTGTTTTTCTACTATAGTATCATGTCTTTCACAAACACACTGAACAAACTATTGGTTCTAGAAATAGGAAAGCATGAGTTGTATGTCTATTTATAGATTTAATTTAAAACAGTTCTGTAACAACATCAAAAAATATAAACTTAAAGTGTTTTAACCATGTTCTCTGCTGGGAAGTGGTAAACAAATGTGTGCCTGAAGCTAAACTTGGTCTATACCAGTGTTCAGGTGAAGGTTTCTAACTAAACAGTGTATCTGCTTGTTTCAAAAAATACTTATGTTTGTTGTTCTTGATACAAAATTCTACACTATCTTCAATAAATAAATAATAAAGTGTTTCTTAAAAGTATGAAATGTAAACTTTGTTGCCCTTTCCAACACACACAGCTTTAAAATCACTTGAAATATGACAAGGCTCTTAAGGAAAATTATGACACCATGCATCCCGTTCCCAGCAAAGTAGGTGCTCGGCCACTATGCTGACACTACCATTTTTAAAGCGCTTCTACAACCCTAATTCAATTCTGAGGACCTACGATAGGACAGAACCCTCTAACACAGGAAAGCTGGACTCCGGGACCAAGAGAACATGCAAAGAACATTTCATGACCACAACAGACTGGGATTATGAGAACATCAATATGTGAACAAAATACGACCCACACTTTTCACTAGCAAATCAAGTTATTATCTCGTTAACCAGCCTATCTCCTGGCATTTAAGGAAAAAAATCAAAGAATTCAAACCGAACAGGTTGGCATGTGGTCATACACTCCTGACTCTGGCAACAGTAACGTGTGTTTCCGTCGCAGAGAGGTGGGCTGTGCGTGGAGGAGCATGGGAAGGATTCTTCTTCCCTGGGCTTGCAGGCCTCGCACACCCCCAGCCCCCACACACACCACGGAGGCCCTTCGCATCCTTCCACCCCACTTCCAGATTGTCATTCTTCCTTTACACACCGAGGGGTGCCTTTTTTGGGAACATACCAATAACAGATGCTGAAATTTCCCCTGACAGTCAAGATCCAACACATTCAAGCAAGAACAGGCTCAGAGGTGGTCACCAGCAACTACTCTTGTCATGAAGCATCACAGGACCTTCAAGCCAAACGATGATTTTCCAACTGGGCTGGCAACCAGGACCCAATGACATTGTACAGTAGCCTTTCCGGTGACCCTTGGTGATCTAATCCAACAGAATATAACTTTGTGAATGAAGAGCTTCCTTCACTATCTTCCAAGCATGGTGGAAATCATAATTGAATCACCTAATAGCAGCCAGTAATAGTTTTCATTGACATCTATCAATTAAAGACCTGGTGGGCTCTATCAATCTACTTGCTGGAATCTTCCATGGACCAGCTCTTCAAAGAGTTAGCTCAGTATCTGATCAGGAGACCATCTTCCCAAGTGATCAGATGCAGGGCAGCATTCCAAAAAGGTCCCAGTGGGGGAATGAGATTCTAAAGTAATGACAGGACCTTCATAATTATTTCTAAACACACCAAGGACTAGGCATCATAGGTCAAGGGGACTACTTGGGGACTGGTGGACGTAAAAAATAGGTGGGTTACATGAGTGCTCCAAAACTACAGACATTGCATTAATTTACTGTACCCCAACCCATTCCTCAAGCCCAGAGATGGGCCAGATTCCCGGCCAAATGCAGCTGGGGGCTACAGGGTCAGAAGACCGCAGAAGCCATGGTGAGACCCACAGTGAGAACAAAGGAAAACTCAGTTCATTGGTTTGTTTGTTTTCATAAAATTGGAAATTGTTTGGGGGAAGGATTGTCAAGAGTCATTCCTGGAAGCTTTGAGGGGCCTGTCTGCACTGTCCCATTGCCCTGGGGCTGGACACCCATCGATGCTCTTCAGCAACCCCCTTTGCAGATGGCATCCGCTGCCTCAGGCTGGAACTCTGCCAAGCTGCCCTGGGCCTGCTCCTCATGGCTCATCGAACAACTGCAGGTCCAAGCGGACCACAATCTCGCCTGTGGGGACTTCATGCAGCAGGAGACACTTTGTAACTGGACCCTTGGAACCCTGGTCCTTCTTGATGTCAGCCACGCGGATCTCCGTCCGACCCAAAAAATCTGAAAGGAGAACAAACAACCCTGCTCAGAGAGAGAATTCCTTCTCCTTGAGGCATGGATTTGGCACACTGGGAATTCCCCAGTGAAATGTTACACTCTCCCTTTCTCTAAAAGGGAGTCAGCTCAGTTTGTAGGAATCCATGAACTGCAAAGACAGGGCAAAATTTTTAAGTGGATCGAAAAGGAAAGGACGCTGGGTGGGGACAAAGGAGAGTCTAGAAGGAGCTAGAATCTCTGGCCACGGCCTGCCCACACCTGGGGAGCTGCAAAGGGCTATTGGCTTCCTGGGATGCAAAACCAGATGTCGTTTCAGCTGCACAATTTGCGATGTAAGGGAAATTTAAAATCACCCAACAAAGACAACTATTTCTGGGACAAAAATTGGACAGTAATTTCTCCCAGGGGTTGTCACAGAAGCACGCTTTGCAATGTCACGTCCCTTTCAGAAAAGTCGAGGATGGTGAGCTAGGGCTGGCCCTTCTACTGCTCTTATGCACGTGCCAGAGAGAAAATGTGAGGGCCGAGAGGAGGTGACAGCACGGGAGCCACATGCTTCCAGCAACACTCCCGCAACCACCTCACTACCACGTTTTATCAACGACGGAGTGTCAGTCTGAGAATGGACATGAACGTGTTTGAAAATTTTTTCAATGCTATGTACACACACCACGGTGTTCAGTGGGCCTCCAGACAATGATCTCTTTCATTTGTTCATTCAACAGTCATTTACTGGGATGTACTATGACACAGGCACCCCTACACAGCAGCCAGCCTCTTTCAGAGTTCTCATTCAAAACCTGAGGATTATTTTCTTGTGGACAGATACAGGTTTGTTTTGCCCCATGTGCATTTCATGGAAATAATCTCTGATGTGAGAACAACGCTAGGATTTTCCATTCATACCTCAATAGACTTGTCACTGTGTCATGATATTTCCCAATTAAAAAACAGCAATCCAATGTCAAACCTTCACTTATCAGAATAAAAACTGACAATGAAACACAGTTGTTAAGAACCCAGACATACCAGTCAGGTTGTTCTGGCCTTGCTCTAACATTGTCTTTGGTCAATAACCAATAGTACCTAAGGCTCAATGGGGCCATTCATATAAAAGTACCAAAAGACACTTTCTGTGGTGAGCATTTAGAAATGTCTATAATTGTCAAATCACTGTGTTTTACACCTGAAACCAACATAATTTTTAGGGAAAGAAAGTACTAAAAGACAAAAGCCACACAGGATAATGTTAGCCTTGTACAGATCAATGTCAGCCTAACATTAGACCCTCAGTCCTAGCACTTAATCATGCTCCTTTGAATACAATTAAGTTGAGACCATTATCTTTAAATTTACTCTGTCCTTCTTATTGGGGTGAGGAAGAGACAGTTTCCTGAAATCACTGGCCAGACCCATTCTTTTCCAGGCTCAAAGCAGAAACAGAAAGCTGGTTGAAGGGATGAGCCATCTAATACAATTTCATCCCTTTAATTAACCAGAAATGTCACCCAAAGGGCACCAATTGATTCTGCCACACCTGTTGTGGACTCACATTCTTGCTCAACTGGCTACTTTTCCCCATCATCAGTATGGCCTCTGGCCAAGGACTGAAGGACTGGGCTGAGGCTCCAGAAGAGCCCCTTCATACCTGCCCTGGGGAAGCGTGGTTACCATGGTTGTGGTCTAGGGCACCTGCACCGCTGCAGACCAAGCATGCTTCAGCCACCTTCTCCGAGATGCCCCAGCACCCCTGAAGGCCTCTTTCTAGGGCAGGCTGAGTTTGTGCCAACCTCACCTCTCCAGAGGGAAGCACAAGGACTTCTGGGCACCAAGTTCCCAGGTAGAAACATTTGCCCATGAAAGCCAAGTGACAGGGAAGGAAGAAGGGCAACTCGGGCAGCTACTCGCTACTCACCATCTGGAGAGAACTGGTCCCTCTCAAACACGGTGATGCAAAGGACCTCCTGCTCCAAGTCCTTGATGAAGAACTGGCAGTTGGAATTCCACTTGGGATTCAGAGTGTCCTGGATAGTCTTGGTGATGTGACACTGGGAGCCCATGGTCACCTCACAGTACGGGTTACTCTTTCCTGCAGTGAATAGAGCCTGCTCGACTCCCACCTGGCTGCAGGCTCTTCTGGGCACAGCATGGTGGAGTCCTAGTCACAGGGAGATCCACTTTCCCTCTGCACCCCTTATTTTCACACACACCCCCATTGCCACACTTGGTAAGTGGCATAAAATGGAAAATTCAGGTGAGAAGTCCCACAATTTAGCATCATAGACTATGATACTTCAAAATACTTATAATGCCTAAACACATAATTAGATTAGCAGCCGTCAAAACTGGGCCTTCCCTGTTTCTTTGCTTATGGCTTAGACTGCATCACATCTACTGTGAAAGGCAGCCACTCGGATCCCTCTGGAAAGCAAAATGGTGGAAAAGATTTTTTTAACTCTAGGATTTTAAAGTGTGCTAGAAACACCAATTCTGGAAGAAAATTTAGGATGATGAAGACAGCACATCTCATGTAAAGCCGGGTGGGGAGAATGCAGAAAAGGCTCCCACGCTATCGGGGGCCAAGGTGCCTCCCAGTCCTTACCATGGGAGCGACAGGGTTTCAGCTCGATGCCCTCGACGACGTTCACCATCAGCCTTCCAATACCTGTTGCCCTTTGGGAACGGACTGTAGAGGCAGGAAATCAACACAACGTGCTTTGTTTCAATTTGACCCCTTTCCCATCCCTGTTTGCGTCCGGATCCCCTTGTGTCCTGGAGGCCCCTTCCTCTCCTTACACTCTGGCTTCCTTGCTCCTGGAATTGGCCTGCCACCCCCCTCCTGCACTCTGCTCGCTGACCTCATCGCACCTCCATCCCCACTCAGGCCTCGCCTCTCCTGCCAGGCCCATCTTCCAGCTCTAAGGATTCGAGACCCAGCCACAGGGATCTGTGCCCCAGCTGTGCAGGAGACAATGGCCTGCGCCATCGAGCGATGCATTACCCAGGTATGCCTTCTCCCGCTTCTTTTTCTCAGTCTCTATGTAGAGTTCAGAAGCAGCTTTGATTTTCTGCACCCAGGCTGTCCTGAGAAAGGAAAAGACAGAAAGGTGCCAAACAGAACTCAGGGAAAAGGCATCGGGTCTGTTCAAATTCAGTTTCTGGGACTCTGCTTTGATTTGATTTTAACAACAAAGACTTGGGAAAACAAGTCTTGTTTTATGTCACATACTGCTAACATTTATTCCTACCATTAATACAAAAGGCATGAGCGACACTTTTGTTGATATTCTCCAGACCTACACTGGTGTCCCCATGCAAGAGGATCTATGGTAAATGCCGATATGGGTGCCAACAGACAGCACATAACTCCTCTTCCCGTTTTACTGAAAAGCGTCACATATTTGCCTTATACCCAACAAGGCCAGAAGGATCTCTCTTACTAAATCATCCATGGGAAGAACAAAAACCATTTCCCAGATAGGGAACCACATTACATGAAAAAGCAAACACACCCCAGGGGGAGCAGTTGGGCGTGATGTTTCCATCTTCACTTTTCGGAGAACCACACAGGCTATATAACATTGGCCAGTTTTCTTGCTTGGCACAAATGCTCTGGAATGTTGTTGGCCTTGTGTCAGAGTTCACCCTTCAGAAAGTGATCTGCTTCGTTTGGCTCTGGGGCAGAGTCTTGAAGACATGATTGAAACAAAACCCCCACAGCTCTAGGAGCCAGAATGTTTGCCCCAGGGAGACAGTTGAGGAGGGGATCAGGTCTGGGTGGTCCTGTTAATCCCCAAATCACTGTCCTACTGGTTTCTGCTACCTGAGGAAACCTGAGATGCTCCATTTGTCTCAAAGAATGCTGAAAGTTCTTTTAAAAAATTATCAAGCAAAATGTGTTTCAATGCATCTTATTTTGAAAAATTCATGCCAGACATCAAACTTCTGAGAAGCTCAGGAAAAAAGTATTAACACCTCCCCCACCCCCTCCAGCCAGAGGTTATGGTATTGCAACTCAGGGACTGCTGGGACCTGCTGATTAATTAAACATCCTGCACCTGGTGGAACCTGGGTGCCCAGTGCCAGGGAGGTGGCAGGTCTTACCTTTCATTTATGCTTTCTGCTCGGAGGGTGTAGACTCGGTCGATGTGGGAAATGTGGAAAATGGGTTCATCCCCAGAAGGGTCAGTGGGTAATTTTACTAGAACCTCATTTAGGAAAATAGGCTAAAAAAGAAGGTACAGTCATTATAAAACCAGAATGGGTGTCTGTAAGTCCCAGCAAACTATGAGTGTGTGTGCCTGCTTGTGGACACATGTTGCAGTAAACTAAACTGTGTGTGTGTGTGTGTGTGTGTGTGTGTGTGTGTGTGTGTGTGTGTGCATTCTGCAGTAAACCAGACTGAGGTTGAAGGTATGTTTGTGCATGTGTTCCAGTAAACGCTACCAGAATAACAATTTTGTGTTAATACTAACTTTCACATATTGCAAATTATAAATATGGATATCCTCCCTCCATTTGGCAGGTATTTTTTGAGTCCTTCAGGAGAAGAAGTGACTCATCTGCTTTTTGCATAGCAGATCCTAATCAGCAAACATCTCCACCAACTTTATCTCCAAGCAATTCCCTCCAAAGAGTTTCATACAGAGTTGCTAGTGACAATCTACTTAAGGACATTGTTCGTTTTCTCAGAATAAGGCAAACTGCTGCTCCAGAGAAAATTCTTCTGTAAAAACACTCCCACACGGACCATTTAGGAAAACAATCTCCACGACACAAAGACTCACAAAAACAGCCATGTACGTAGGAGCAGACCAAATAAACAGCTTAGAGAAGTTCTCCACTGTTTAGCTTGTCTTTTGCCAGAAAGGTGAGGGGAACAGATGTTTCAAGGTATCCTGAGAAGTCTTGAGGGGGATCTGGTACTGTTTGGAAGGTGGGTGAATGAGCTCTGGTCTCAAGCTTTCCCACGCCTGCCTCATCTGCACAGTGGATGGTGAGCCTGGCCAGGGCAGAGTGTGCCTCCGCCACGTCTGGGGGACCCACAGCAGCAGCAGCCATTGAGCAGCTAACAGATGTTCCATCAATCCATCTGAACATTGCTCCTTTTCTGACAGCCCCAGCACCACACCACTGTGGCCACCCTACACCCTGGCTCCCCCTGTTCGCCTTCTCTACATCATGGCCCCCAAACCCTGCTAATACATCAACTCCTTTTGGAAACTTCTCCTCCAAACATCAACCCTGATGCTGCAATCTGGAGTCAGACTTACGGTTTTGTACATTTTATATTGCAGGTTAGACTTGGGGCTGAAGACTTTGTCGGTACCAGAAGAGCCCAAGGGCTTTACAGTTTGTGTGAGCAGGAGGAAGTCATTGAAGAGGAAGCCATACAGCTCCTTGTTGCTCTTGGCCTTGTAGAGCTTCCCACTGTGCAGAAACTTGCGTGGCCCCAAGCAGTTGGTCACTGAATTGAACACAAGTTGCTGAGAAAGGAAAACAAAACCCAAAGAAGACACAATGAACTGAAGTCATTGTTTGATTTTGGTTGTTCTGCATCGACAGGTGGGCTCCATGAGAACCTGAGGCTGGGCCCCAGCGGGCCCGCAGCTCAGGCTCTAGTCAAGGATGGCTTTGAGGACGTCAGGAGGTGCTTTCAGGGCCATGAAGTCAAAGTCAGCGGAAGGGGGACTCCTAGTGCCCAGAGCCATCTTGATTAAAATTCTTAATGCTTTTCCTTAGGGGTCTGCTAGCGTCTCAGGGTCACTGGGTCCCTTCTCCCTTTAATTTATTGGGAAAACTGGGCGGCAGGAAGAAAATGCTCGGCCCTCCCCTACCCCGATGAGTGTGTGCTGTGTGCAGGGTGGCCGCCAGAGGGCGCATGAACCGCTCCGAGGGTGCCTCCACGGGGTCTCACGCGGGCCTCTGCACTCCCGGAAAGCCTCAGCCCCTCTGCCCAGCTCCTCCAGGCTGCACGCTACTTTCCAAGGTGGAGCTAGGCCCCTGGCACACGGGTGGCCTGCAGACCTTGGCAGTGCTGAGAGACACGTCAAAACCCAACAGAACAGACACCGCACTGGTGTCGTTAAACCCCACCAGGCTCACGTCCTGAGGAGTGAAGGGGCGGCTCTCTCCCTGCCACCTCCCAGACCTTGGAGGCGGCTCTGCCATCCCATGTGAGCAGGTTCAAAAGGGGCACAGGGGCACTGAGGCAAACACGACCCCACTGAGGCCCCCTTTTTTGACAGCAGGGGTAGGGGCTGAGGGCGGGGCCGCCCGCAGCTGTGCCCAGGCAGCGCTGTGATGCAGGCGGCTGTCAGACCCTCCCAGTCCCACCTGCTGCACTCGTGCCCCAGGGGGAAGCCCGTCCAGAAGCCTTCACGGCCGAGGCTCTGTCCAGCGCTACAGACCCCACAGGTTTCCCCAAGGAGACTATCTGTGAAGACAAGAGAGGCTGGTGGCCACCCATCGGCCTCCAATGTGGGAGAAACTATCAGCAGTGCCTCTGCAACTAGAGGCCTACAGGCATCAAGGAAGAGTGGCCACTCCACCCCCTCTCACGCCCAAGGTAGAAGGAGGGCCTCTAGGGCCCCACCAGGCTTCTGAGGGAGCCCGAAAGACTCAAGGTGATACCCCACTGGGAGCCTTCACAGGATGTTCTGCACCCCTTTGTACTCTGAACAGGAGCCTCGAGATCAATCTAGCCCTTTTCACTTACTCAGAGAGTTCAAGCCACTTGGGGACAGATAATGAATCCAGAGAAAGCAACTTGGACTGCCTACAGGGGATGTCCATCTATTCATACTCAAAGTCTGGGGCCTCCAACTGGCCAGGCTAACACTGAATATATATGAGTTGGGAACAGTCTGTACATGTCTCTATCTTCAGACAAGGATGCTGAAGGCAGCATTTATTTTAAACTTAACCACTGGTGTGTGTCCAGGACTGGGCCAGGAGGCAGAAGCCAACAGGCCCCTTTCCGTGACGGTGAGCACCATACAGACAGAAGGAAAGCTGCTGTGCAAAAGTGAGGCAAGGCTGGTCACAAGGAAGGACAGCTATCTGTTTCAAAGAGGGCCCAAGAGCCCCCAAACCCAAACGACCAGAGTTCATTTTATTCTTAGTGCTTTAAGGTGAAAGCCAGGCCTCCTGCTGTTCCGCTGACTGCGGCTATGATACTGGGGAAGGCGCCTTCCCAAGAGCAAGTTGCCATGGCAGCATTTCCGCCCGACCGACTCGGGGCTTTGTTCAGCTCCACCTTTGTCAGGATCGAGTGAACACCCCTCTGAATGACACCCAGGCCTTCCTCACCCTGGCTTCCCTTGCTTTAAAGCCTTACCACCTCTCGCCCTCCACTTCTCACCAGTGCCCTGCTGGGCTGTGTCCTCCACGGAAATGCCCTCCCCCAGAATTCTTTCCTGCATAGAGATCTTCATCTTTCAACACCCAGCCAAGGATCACCTTCCCCAGTGCATCCCTGAGTCCCTCCACAACTGTCCCTTCCTCCGCGCAGCATGTTCCCACAGCAATTGCACTGAGTCTTTCCTCATCAGTCCTCACATTTTGTTGTAAACATTGGTTTAAGCCCCCTGCCTTATGCAGGACTGTAGGCTCTTTGAGGAGGGAGGCCGCGTCTCACTGCTTTTCATGTCCTTAGTGTTTAGGACTGAGAATGGTACATGAGCAGGTGCTTAGTAAATGCTTACTGATGAGTGAAGGAATGAATGAGTCCGCCAACCAGCCGACGAATGGCCCCGGACTGCACATCCACGCAAAGTTGCAAAATGGGAGCCCACTTCTGTCACCTTGGTTTCCACAGGGTTTCTCCCACAATTTTGCTCATCCCACACCTATGCTGAAGCACAACAGAGGCAGGGCAGAGAAGGAACCAGTGGTGGTGACTTCCTCAGGCAGTGAGAGCCTTTGAGGCTCGTTACAAGGAAGAAGCCACAGGAGAGAGGATGAGGCAGACACATTTTGCCTGAGCATTCCGGTAAACTCTAGTGAATGGTGTGTGTGTGTGCGTGTGTGTGTGCACCAAAGCAGAAAGAGAGAAAACAGGCAGAGAGAATTAATGAAACTGAAGGGAAGGTAAGTGACAAGAAGAGAATTAAATACTCGAGGAGAGACTTCTCTTTCTAGCAATATGGTGGACTATCTAGATAATGACTCATCCACAGAAAATGTTTAAAAGCGAGGAAAATATAAAAATGTACCTTTTACATACAAGCAAGGGAGTAAAAAATAAAAGTAAGAAGTTTACAGAGGCCAAAACCAGAATGAAATGCAAAGCCCAACAGATAAACAGGCCCCCAAGCTGGCTTTTGCTCTGAGAGACCCTCCTGAATCTGGTGACCTTGAGCATCCACTTTAAAGGCAGGTGGGCTGCAGGAGACATGTGGTGTACCCAGGGCCCCCATGAGGTGAGGGACCTAACATGAGAGCTTCACAAAACACTGGACCCCAGGGGAAGAAAGACAAGTGAACTCAAGCATAGAAGGGATGAACAGAAAGACTTGCTTATTTTTGACCCTGATAAAAATGAAGGGGTTAAAAATGCCTGGGAGAATTTGTAACCACCGAACATCTCTCACACGAGTTCACAACCATCATTCACACACTAGTGTGATGCAAGAACCCATCCACATTTAACTGAGGGTCATCCTGGCAGCAGTCCTCTCATCGGGAGTGCAGCGTGAGACCTCAAAGATCCCTCAGGTAAAGATGCAAGAGCAGCATTAAGCTCACAATCAAAAATCACAGTACATACAGAGAAACAGGCATGTGTGCTAAAGCCTGCAGAAACTACAAACAGAAGAGTAAGCTCCGTAACTTTAGGTGTTGGAATTACCTGATTTGAAATATACAGGTAATATGTTTAAAATGTGCCTGGAAATAAATGAGCAGCATGGCCATTTGTGCAACGAACAAGACACAAGAAAGAAAACAGCAGATTTGAGAACATAAATAGAACTACTAGAAATGGTAACGAAAGCCATTGAAATAAAAAACTCAATGGATAGATTAAGCAGCAGAAAAGCAGCAGCTGGAGAATTAGCCCGCGGTGGGCTGGAGAGGATGGTTCATCCTCCTTCAGGCCAGCTGCCAAGGACTCAGCCCGAGGAGGCCCAGGCCCCACCCTGAAGGCAGCTACCTCTGACAGGCCTTCACACTGCACGTGGGCTTGGATCCACTCCAGCCGGTCAGAGTTCTCCTTCTCCCGCACCCCTTCGTTCACCTGGGAACACAGCTCCTCTGCCTTCTCCAGGGCATGCTTCAAGTGACTGTGGTCCGGGTGGTTTTCAGGAGTGTTTTCTAGGATCTACATAGAACAGAAGACAACAACCTTAGGCAGTGTGTGTGAGCCTGGGGTTCGCTGTCCTGAGTGCCAGGTCCCAGGAGAGACAAAGCATGGCACATACCTTTCCTGAACGGTGCCCACATGAGCAGCTGCAGCTCTGAGCACCCACCACAGCAATGACAGGGAGCGTGATGGCCATTCCTTGTTGGTAGAGTCCCCTTTGGGGATAGGGGATACCACATTATCTATACTTGGGTATGAGGAGGGCAGTGGCTGCAGCAAGGGCAATAATGCGCCTGCACGGATTTCCCCCTAGGGATGTCTCTTCCCTGGGTCCATGCACACTGCAGGTGTCTGCCCACCTCTGCAAAAGCATGCAAAGGGGTGCAGCTGAGCAAATGTGTGCTCTTCTGGATAGACCGTTCCAAGCCAGAGGTTAAAAGTGCCAGCTATGGAGCTAGACCCTCTGGGTTAAACTCCCTGCTCATTGACCAGCCACAATATGGGCCAGCCATATAAATGTTTTGAGCCTGTTTCCTCATATGAAAAATGGAATACTAGTAACACCCCCTTCATAAAGTTTGTTTGATACGTAAAGCAATTTGCAAAGCATCTGGCCCTTAGAGGGTACTCAATAAATAGGTGCAGTTACCATCAGATTCTCAAAGGTCTTTGAGGGCACTAAAAGCAGTCATCACGAAGAAAAACTCAAAGAACATGGAAAGGCACCAGGGCCCCTTTGGACTGTACTAGGAACATGTTGAGAGTGTATCTGCTCAGGCCTTGTCCACATACAAATAATTCAGATTCCCATCTCAAAGGTATACTTTTTTTTAAAGTCCTAAGTAAGCACCCAATTCAAGGAAAACACACATGCTGGGTCCTGTATGTCCACCAATTATCTCTAGCAGCAACTGTAACTTCTGGGCCAATCCTGGCTGTACATTAGCATCTCCCTGAAAAATCCTGATGCCTTATCCCTGACCAGATCAGAATCCCTGGGGACTCGGGCAGAGGAATTCTCTAGAACTTTCCAGGTGATTCTAATATGCAGCCAAGCTGATGACTACTGCTCTAGAATGGGAGCCCACAGAGCTGGCTTATGTGACTACATTTGTTTTTAGCTTTCTTTTTTTCAAGTTATTTAAGCTAAAGAAAACAAAAAACAAAAGTAGTTCACCCTCTTCTGTCACACACTCCCACTCCCACCTCCACCTCTGGCAACCACCAATCTGTTCTCTTTACCTACAGGCTTGGGGTTTTTAAATTTCTTTTTCAGATTCTACATATCAGAAAGATCATATGGTATTTTCTCTATATTATTTGACTTAGTATAATGCCCTTGAGGTCCATCCATGTTGTCACAAATGGCAAGATTTCATTCTTTTTTATGACTGAATAATATTCCATTTTCTCTATATATAGATATATAGATATCTATCTAGATATATGGATATATAGAGATTATATATATCCATTTATCTATCTATCTAAATAGAATGGAATATATTGAATATATGTATAGAATAATATATAGAACAGATATACATAGACTGAATAAAGAGATTATGGTGTATATATGTGTGTATATATATATATATAATAGCCAAGATATGGAAACAACCTAAGTGTCTGTCAATAGAGAAATTGATAAAGAAGATATGGTACATATATATAATGGAATATGATTCAGCCATAAAGAAAATGAAGTCTTGCCATTTATGAAAACATGGATGGACCTCCAGGATATTATGCCAAATGAAATAAGACAGAAAGAGAAAGATAAATACCATTTAATTTCACTTATATGTGGAATCTAAAAATAAAACACACAAACAAATAAACTAAAGAGAAATAGACTCATAAACACAGAAAATAGACTGATGGCTGCCATAGGGGAAGAAGGCGGGGTGCTGGACAAATAGCTGGAGAGGATAAAGAGGTACAAACTTCCCAAATTATGAAACAAAAAAGTCACAGGGATGAAAAGTGCAGAATAAAAAGAGGAGAAAGAGAGAGTGAGTATTGCGCTGATTAAATGGTAACTGTCAAGTTCACAGAGAGGAAGCAGTAGGTTGAAAGCTGCTTTCAAAACTATTTAACTCAGCCAAGGTGGCCACAGTATATTCTGTGGTGTTCAGCCACCAAGGTGGGACTGAGGAGATGGCTCACATGAGAAGGAGATGTGTTGCAAATGAGGGGATTGAACCAATCAGTAAACATGTTGAGATGAGAGCCAGGCTTCTTATACAGAAGGGAGTTATACATACAGAAGGGGGGACGGCTAGAATAAATTCTATGGTATTAGATTAAAAATGGGAAGTATCATTGTGAACTCATGGGCTTTAATATGCATCAATTGACCTAGAAATAAATATAAACATATGTGTGTACACATACATGTATATATAAATATATATGTATGAATATATATACATACATGTATTTCCTGACTCTGCCACTGAGAGACCCAACAGGCAGTAACAGCCCATGAGTTGTGAGCACACCAGTGCCCTATCTAGGTTTCTAAATTCTCCATTAAAAGGAACAAGATCTAAAACAACCCCCTGGGAGCTATCCTCCCTGGGGTCATATAACCACAGGCCCAGAGGATGTCTAAGTCTGCTCACTCATTTTAGAGATGGGAACACTGAGACCCTAATTTTTTTCTTTTCTTTTGGTATTGGCTTTCTGAAGTCACAGGAGAAAAACCATCCTTTAATATTAACATAGAGTATCTCACAGTGGCTTTCTGAAGATGGGTGATAGGAATTATATTTCTCTTTCTTGCTAGGAAAATCAAACCAGAAAGGCATCATGCCCATGTTAGGTAAAAAGTCAAGAAATGAGCTTTCATTTTCTGACTTACAGGGTGGAAGCCACTTGGTTGTACAGCAGAAGGCTATGTTTTATTAGTGCTTTCATGATAAACAGCTTTTCTTTCAGAGTCACCAAGCAGATGCCTCCAGCATCCTGTTGGTATATGATTTCTACACAACAGATGCCAGGTACGTGGCTAGGGAACTTGCTCATGATCCGGGTTTCCTGAAATGCTGAGAAAGCATTCTTCCACTTGAAAAGGTGAGACAGGTACTTACATTTTTAATGATCAGTGGGTATCTTGTTACCCGCTGCATAGGCTTCAGTATGAAACTAGAGAGTGGCATTCCTTTACATCGAGGATCCATTGCCAATCTCTGAAATAAGAGACTTTTTAAAAATGTTCTTAAGAAATCTGAAAATCCAGTCAGTGACATCAATGCTGATGTTAGTTAGGACTCCCCACCCATCACATCATATCATTTATCTGGACAACAACTTGGGAGCCTGGAGTGGGCAGGGTCTGACTAGTCACCCCGGTCCAAGACAAGGCCCTTTCTGGCTGGAGAACGGGAGCCCCATGGACGCGGCTCAGCTACCAGGGTTAACCCCTGGTGTCCAGATTCAATGGACCTTCCATGGACACTGGTTTCTTACTTATGGAGATGAGATTCTGGCTTTACAGAGAATGTTTCTTCTGGATATTTTCAGAAACACTACAACATCCCCAGGAATAAGAAGAGTCACAGGACTATGGAGTCAGAATAAAAATTCCCTTAAGTCCCAAAGATACTGGAAGGGCTGGATCTCATTGTCTAGTTCGGGTGGAGCCCTACGCGGGGTGGGGACTACAGAGCTGAGACATGAGGAGTCAGCAGTCCAATCTGGGAGACCGCAGACTCCCTGCCTCTCTTCCCACTACATTTGTCAAGTTGACTGGAGGACAAGAGTCCTTCTACCCCAAACTTGTCTGTAAGTCACAGGGGTAATATGGTGACTTAGCTCTCAAAGGCTCTGGCCAGGTTTAATGCCTTAGAAATGGGCAGCCGCCACGACCGACCTGGGCCCCAAGCCCAGGGAACTGTCACACCTGCCCCTGCCCCAGCCGTGGACATGATTATTACAGGAATCCTTTGCGGCTGACACTCCTGCAGGAATGGGGCAAGGAGAGGTGATAAGGGGAGGGAAACTAACCCCTGCCCTGGGTGGTGTCAGCATTTCCCTGAAGTTCAAGTGTGTCCAGTGATGAGCTCATCCTGCCTGTGCCCAGGGAGGACCCGGCCCTGGGCTGAAACCCCAGGTGGTCTGTGGTGCCTGGCAGCCCGTCTTCTGCTCCCCAGCCTCCAGCCCACCCTAGGCCACCTCTTAGCAATGTTTATGCCTTTAGAATGACTTGTGGAGAACGCTCTGTTCTTTGTAGCAAACAAAGCATTTAATGTTGAGAAACACCAGGGGGAAAAGGGAGAACAAGCATTTGTGATGCTGCGACCACCAAAGCCACACTTTTACTCCACACAACTACTGGGCAGCTGGGAGTGGCCTGCCCCCAAAATGAATGAGGTAACAAGATAAACTGTCATTACTGTTATTATTTTGTTGTCTATTAATCCAAATGTACCTGTTTAAGAGAAGTTATTTTATTATCTTCCTATTTTTTTCCTTTGGGAGATTGAGGCTGTTTGAGGGGACCGGTGATCAGCAGGGACCACCACGGCCAAGGCCAAGTCCCGGGGCAGCAGGTCCAGGTCCCGGGACCTCCAACAGCATGGGGCCTACCCCTCACCCTCCGCCAAAGGGCCCTTGGTGGACACACAGCTCTCTAGACCCCTGTTATCCCTGGTCACAGAGGTCCCAGCACCCCACACTCACACCCCTAGGTTTCCTAGAGACGGAGTCCATCAAGAACCACCTGAGGAAGGAGCAAAGGGTCCACTGGGGTTCCTGGCCATTCCCTCTGCTGGTGAAGGGATGCGACCAGCAAATGGTGGGTGCTCATATTGAGCAGAATCGGAAACCGGAGACCTGCCTGCCCTGGTAGGCCTGGCAAATGAAATGGAAGATTTAGACTTGCTTCCGAATAACACCACAGATTCCGAGTAATGCTTTCTGAATTAGCTCCCCACACACCCAGCTGCCTGATGCCTGCTACTCGGTGGGCAAGGTCTTGGCTCAGCCTTACTTTGACAAACTCCTTGAAGTCGGGGGCCTCATCCGTCTTCTGCTGGATCAGGGCAGCCCCATTGAGCTGGCAGCTGCAGAAGCGGATGTAGGGCTGCATATGTGGCAGCTGGGCAGTCAGAATGTCACCAATCATCTTCACAGGCATCTTCTCTCCAGACATCTTCTTGCGAACCCTCAGCGCTCTGCATGGGAACACGGAAAGTGAGCCTCCCACCTTCACACCAACTCACAGTGACATGGCACACTTCTAGATTGCACAGAAACAGAATGTGTGTGAGAACACAGACCCAATGGCCACTAAGCGTTCTATTTCGAAGACAAGGAACAGAAAAAGACATGAGTCTAGTGCTACAGAGAGGTATCACTGGGTCATTTTTCTTTGGCATGATAGCTGTTTGCTGGTTCTTAGGAATAAAATTTTTTTTCAAAATTATGTGCTGAACAAGTCAGCATAAAAAACAATTTTTTCTTATGATAAATATGAACTCCTTAAATTCAGACAGGATCCCTATGTTGATGTCCCAGTTCATGCATTATCTGTGGGAATGCTCCAGGCTTGTATGGCATCAGAACTAAACGTGTTTCTGGGCCAGTGGCACCCTGGGAAAGCTGCTTTTGCCAGGGGACATGGAGGCCCATTTTCAGACTAAACAGAACATAATTAAGATAGTATATCAACTGCCACAGAAAAATAATCCCATTATGCTCACTAAAGCCAGGTACAAATGGTTGTCTGAATTATCTGTGCCATTCACTGCTTCATTGCTGTGGCTAATTTGAAGTTGACTGGATTAAGAGGAGTTCTGAACAGAGAAGCCTATTAATATGACACTGGGCCAATGAACCCAAATAATTTATACCCTGGAAGCTGAAAGGGGCCTCGGGGTACTGGAAAGTTTTGTTCTGTGGTTCAGCTGCACTCTGAGTATTCAGCGCCATTATAGGACTGGGCACACCATCTCTCCAACTCTAATGCATGAACCTCTAACTCCAGCATCTAGAAGATGGGCAAAGCACTGAGCTTCTACATGGCAAGGATAGCAATACACTATGAGGGCAGGAGCACAACATAGGAGGCCATGCATGTGTTCTGCCTACCTTAGTAGTCATACATGGATGGATGGATGGATGGATGGAAAAGAATGGTATGACATATAATTTTAACATAAGGCTGGGAGGATATTACCATGACTTTCTTTGGCTGCTTTCACACTAGAGAAGCCCTTGAGATATGGGTAGGGCTATATAATTCCAAGGAAGCTTTACGATATTGGTAGTAGGCTTTAACACTTCAGATCACTTTTATTTTCATTTTGGACTAGAGAAAAAGTCCTTGGACTGGGAAAGCAAGCCAAGGAGAGAAACTTCAGAGACAATAAGCTTTGTGATCTGAATGGTTAGTGATTCCACCTCAAGCAGATGCCTTGTGGGAAGAGGTGCCAGTCAGCACTGGCTGCCTGGGGGATGAGGCGTGGCAGCATGGTACTCTCAGGATAGCTGGATGGCCACTGCCTGTTGAGGAGAGTTGGTGCAAAATATTCCCAACATGTAGCAATTGGCTCAAAGGTGAAATTACCACCAACTCTAGGAGACCAGAGCCCAGAATAGCCATGTTAAAGCTTGCTACAGATGACACAGGAAGAAATTCCATCATTCTGTCATTTTCCTATGAGGAGCAAAATAATCTTTCTGCAAGGGAATAAAAGGACTATCCACCTTTCCCTCCCTTTGTTTTAAATAATGGGTAAAAAAGAAAAAAGGAGAAGAAATATCACACACACATCACCACCGTTTTGAGGAAATTAAACCAGTTCTTGGGTTCTGGACTGTAGACTAAAGTTGTCCAACCAGGAGGCAGGCCCCTACTATGTACTCCTATAGTCAGGCCACTACTATGACCAGACACTGGTTAGTTTCAGCTGTTGGATCCTTCTGGGATGTTCTACTGCAGAGGCAAGACTCATGGGGACAGCTTGGATGAGTTTGAACAGAGGCTGTCACCAGGTTTGAGGGTCACATGACTCAGCTGCTGCAGCTGTGCCTTTTGATAACTGATTCATAATCTCATATAAAGTTTACAGGTTTGAGGCCTTGACCTATGTCAGTAATCAATCAACTAACAAACATCTCAAAGAGTGCTCAATGTCTGTTGGGTGAATGAGTGCTCCTAACCCTCTGAGGTTCACAGACCAAGTGTGAACAGTCAAAAGAGCTGGCATTTATTAGTATGTCCCATGTGCCAAACACTTCTTATATGTATATTACTTATTATCCCTATTGGCTATTGGCAAACCTGAGGTACAAAGCAACCTGAGTGACTTGACCAAAGTCACACAGCTAATAGGTGATAGAGGCAGCCCTAGAAAACAGGTGATCTGACTCTGGAGCCTGCAATTTGCAAGCATGTGCATGAGAAAATATGTGCAGTGCACAGCCCCACCTCCACATTCAAGCTGCCTCTGCTCCTGCCATCACACCCAGATCCCTCTCCACCTCATCGCCCTACCCCCAGCCCAAGTTCCTTTCTTCCTTCTTTCTCTCCATCCTGTCTTTACCCACTGAGATTTTTTAAATTTGTTTTCTGCTTAAAATAAAATGTTGTCTATTTATAAGTTAGAAAGAACATAAGTCAAATACTTTATATTCAAGAAAAATACTTTTTGTTTTCCATGAAGAAGCTCTTTCATTTCTTTTCTTTTTTTCCATCCAAGGAAGGAGGCAGGAAATGATCTTGATAAAAAAAAAAATTTCTCAACACCTGGGTTTGCACGACCTTTCCTCACTTCTGCATCCCTTCTGAGATTCCTTCTGACAGCTGTCCCTAGGGGCCTGAGCCTGGCTCTTAATATAAAAAGGTTCTAGATCTTTCTGTCCTACCCTGTTTATTAAAGGCATAATTACTCAGCTCTTTGCTCACTAGTAAGGGATCTAACCATCAATTTTAACCCCCAACCAGGGACATCATAGTAGGAAATCCACACATTCCAGTTACCCCCCCCTTTGGTTTTCATTTTATTAATTTCTTATTTATGTTTGATAAATCCCATGCTGGCCCTTGGATCTGGAGTGGCAGATACCAGTAGCCCTCCAAGAAGTGCTGCTTTAAATTATCTTTATCTGCAAATGCCTCCCGCTTCCAGCCTGTCAGGAGCCCTAATGTCTCCCCTTCAGTGGGATGATTCATTTGCATGAAGAAATTAAGTCTATACAGCAAAGTGAATGTAGCAAAATGTTCATTGTACAATCTGCAATATAGTTGCTCACCTTACAATTCTTTCAATTTTTCTCTATGTTTGAAATTTTTCATAATAAGATGTTGAAAAGGGGGAGAAAAAACAGAAATCAAGTCCCTAGGATGCTCTGTTAAACATTTTATCTGGAAGATGAAAACATTAGCCAATTTATCAAAACTAACTAATCAGGTCATCAGCAGAAGGGGACCGAGCACAGGGACGCTGGGGCTGGAGGGGGTGGTACCATGCATGTCGGCCCCACTTCACAGTGTGCCAGCTGCACACCCGATGAATATCCCTCTCTCCTCAGAATACCCTTGCATGCTAGACAGGGCAGGAACCATGACTGCAATTTTACAGGTCCCAAAAGGGTCAGAGAGTGATCTGCCCAAGGAAGCTGTCCAGAATAAGTTAGCTGGAGCTCAGACAAAAATTCCTGGTTCCACGTTCTTTCCATCGGGAGCAGGCTCAGTGTGGAAGCTACAGTGGGGCCCTGGGTGTCACCCACACAGCAGCCCAGGGCACAAGCTCACCTTCTGTGTGACTTCAGGCAAGTCACTCAGCCTCTCTGAGCCTTATTTCGCCACCTCTGGCAGCCCTCTGGATTCCTACCACCAGGGCCCTGGAGCACAACAGTGCTAACAGGAGGAAGGAGCATGCAGGCCTGACCCTGACCGAGCTCAGGAAAGAAGCTTTGCTTCCCTGATGAGAGTAGGGAAGAAGAAAGACAACAGGACAGTATGGCGAGCATGTCTTCACCCAGCCCTGTGTGGGGAGGGGGTGCTTGAACACCAGACACGCCTACCACCCACCCCCACTGACAGCTGCCCGAGGAAAGCGCTTTAACTTGTAGGTATATTTTCAACAGAAAGCTTTCGTGCCTATTTTAAAACACTTGCCTCCAACACTTTAGGGTTAGTACTTGCAGGTTCAGGGGTTAACTAACACCCCAGCCCCCCGGGAACAAGGCAACCTCTCTCCGAGGCCAGGGCGGGCGCTCAGCCCCTCCCACCAGGGGCCCTGGGCACCATCTAAAGGCCCCCTAGTAACAAGCCTCCCTGGTAGGGTACTATTACCATCCCCATCTTACAGACGAGGGCACAGAGGCCCAGAGATCAAGCGACCCGCTGGAAGGCGTGCTGCCGGCAGGTAAGAGCAGGCTGTGCGCCCAGAAGTGTGACCCAGACCTACACTCAAAGATTCTACAGCACCTCGTCCAGGAGGGTATTGGAAACACTTTCTCTAAACACCTCCTGGGGTCATCATGGATGACCTGTCTTCCCGAGGATAGAGAGAGCAGATGTTACATTTTTTCTTCACATCCACCTTCCACCTCTCTCTCCATCCCTTACCCAGTCCTGAACACACACTTAAGAAAGTGGGGACCTGAAATCATAGAACAACACAGGGAGGACCTTTAGGAACTGGCTGTTTCCCAATTACATGAATGTAGAGATTAGGGATGGACACAGGTTCCCCTGGCCCAGGAGAGGGTGGCCTTTCCTCCCAACTGGCTGTATCACCACAAACTTGATCTGTGTTCTTGGCAAGTGATGTTATAATGAGGGCCTGGCAGGCACAGATTTCAGGTTGTTGATTTTTTAACAGGAGGGGACCTTTATTATAAGGTGATCGAATCCCCTCATTGTACACACAGGGAAACTTAGGGTCAGAAAGGAAAGGCAGTGAGTTGGGCCCCAAACCCGGGTCTCCAGACCACTGGCCCAGTGCCTTCTCCCTGGCCCTGCAGCTGCCTCTGCCAACTAAAACCGGAGTGAAATAGAAACCACTCCAGGCTACTTCTTGGAGAGTTACCCTGAGGAAATGCCATTGACTGTGGGCAGTGAACAGTTCCGCTGTTCTCCATCTACAGGAGGCAAGGATGTCTCAGGAGACCAACACTCCCCCACGGGAACCAGATCTGGGGGAAGGGGTGTGGGGCTGCCCCAAGCCCCAGGATGGAGCCTGTCAGGATCAGGAGCCACATCGGCTACATTCTGGAACTTCTGAAACCACAGTAAAAGAAGAACTGGGATGCTTGGCAACTGGCTCTCCTCAGTGAAAAATGTGGGTGGTGTTTCCAGAAAACATCAGGGCTAACATGAGCATCGGTGCTTGTGAGTGGAAATGAGCAGAAGAGGCAGAAAGAACACAGGGAGGCATGCACGGAGGGGACATGGGACAAGGCCACAGAGAAGCACTAGCGCACAGAGAGGGTGAGGTGAGGCCAGGTTAGAGGAGAGAGGCTTACTTCAGCAGTTTGATATTACACATAATCAGCTCCTTCCAGTTAACAAAAATCATAGCACCCTCTTTTTCTGTCAGCAGCTCAGACTCCATCAGGGGTTTCTGAAAGATCTACAGATGCAGAAAACGAAGCAGTTCAGAAAGCAAACAGTTAGCTCACATCTCAAATGCGCGTGCACACATGGGTCTGCTCAGAGCAAAGGGAAGGACCAGGTGCCTGCAGCTTCGCTGAGAAGCCCAGAAGCTGCACGTCCCCCTTCAGGCAGAGTACCTGAAGCAGAGGGATGGCCCCTCCTCTGCCTGGGGTCGGCACTGTTTTATAAGGGAAGCCATCTGAACCCTAGAGACGGGCCTTAAGTCCACCCGGATAGAGCCCAGAGGCCTGCACCAAGTCATGCACACTCTTACTGTCCACAGTGGGGAAGTGGGGGCTTAAAGACGCATGTGGGTGCGGGTGGTGCCTCCAGTCTCCCCTGCAGACATGCCTGTGGCATTCTGAAGGGAACAGCCCCAGGCAGCTGTGAGAGAGCCAACACCCACAGGTCTGGTATGAGGTGGGTGTGGTCCCTCTCCTGGGCTCCAGGAGATAAATGAGCCCGCCCATGCTCCTTGTGGTCCGGCAGACTTGCAGTAAAGCGCAGATCTCTACCCAGCCTCACCTGGTGAGCCCCTCCTACAGGGGGGTCATTACCTGCATCGGAGGCCGGGAGCTTGTCCGAAGCTCCTCTAGGAACAGGGCTAGCCAGTCTTTGAAATAAACTTGGCTGGGCTGAGGCTGTTCTCTGGGAGCCCTATCCATCATGAGTCCTTAAGCTGATGTTGAACATGGCATATATCAGACCACTGTACAAAAGTGCCATATCTAAGGGGGTGACACCCACACCCTAGGTATATTTAGTGACAATCGAACATATTGAGACAGATACTTGAAAAACTACCGTTTTGAATTGGCACCAATGCTTTCTATGCATTACTGGTGACCGTGTGGGCCAGCTGCCCATCCTGCCTCCTGTTCTCATTCGACACTGGGTCATGCCTTGCCTGGCTGTTGAGACTATCAGAGGAGATGGCTTGCAACTGTTCAGTGGGGTCGTGGGGGGAGGCAGGAGTTTCTAAACAGTACTTTTCGAATTGTAGGGTGACCCTGACATCCAGTTCTGCAAAGCTATGACCCCAACATGGCAACTTCCCATATGTACAAAGGGCTCCTTGAAAAGCAGGGGTCCCCACCTCTGCATCTCCCCATTCGCCTGGACAGGATGGCCAAGGCCCTTCAACAGCTACCAGGGAGGAGAGATGAAATGAGGCATCATTGGGACAGGGGGCGCACAGGGACCTGGGAGGAAACATCTTCATTCTCAGCAGCAGATTTTTCTCAGGGGCAATAGGTAGCAGGAGGAGCGACTTGAGATATCGGCTGGATGGCTGCCGTTTTCAGATGCCAGCCCTGAGGGCCAGGGAGACAGTGTGACACGCTCTGTGGCATCAACCATTTGGTGGCTGAGCTGCCACGTCTCTGAGCAGAGCCTAGACTCCCAATCCACAGTCCATGTGCCCCTCCCATGGGGCTCCGCACGGACTCAGCTGTCCCTTGGCAGAAGTGATCTCTGCCCCTCTGTGGTATGACTCCTAGTTGGCCATGGATGGGAACCTGACTGTCTTCTTGTGGGTAAGACTCTCCCATGTGATTTACTGTCAGAAGCTCCCCACAGAGCAGAAAGGTCCCCACGGCTACAGTTACCTCTGTGACCAGCTGCAGGTCATTCACATAGTTCTCCTCCGTGACAATGAGCTCATGGATGTATCCTTGTCGCTTCCTTTCAGTTGGGGTCAACATATCCAAGAGATGTAAGTCTGAACACCCTGAAAAATACAATCATTGGGGCAATTTAGTCCAAGTCTGGGGAAGCCTTCACAGTGAAGATCCCCAGGGTCCTCATGCCTCCTGGGTCCTGTGGTCTCGCTCCAGTTGGACAGTGTTGTGGGGTGAATCGCGTCCCCTAAAAAGATATGCTTGAGTCCTAACTTCTGGTACCTGCGAATGTGACCTTGTTTGGAAATAGGATCTCTGCAGGTGTGATCAAAATTAAGATGAAGTCATACTCAATTAGGATGGGTCCTACTTAATTCAGCATGACTGGTGTCTTTATAAGTAGGTGGTACAGAGACAGAAAGAATGTCATATGACTACAGACACAGAGACTGGAGTGACTTGTCTACAAGGCAAGGAACACCAAGGATTGCAGGCAACTGACAAAAGCTAAGCAAAAGGCTTGGAGCAAGTTTTCCCCTAAAGCTTTCAGAGGAGATGGCACTGCCAACACCTTGATTTTAGACTTCTCATCTCCAGAACTGTAAGAAAGGAAATTTCTGTTGTTTTAAGCCACCCAGTTTGTGGCTATTTGTTATAGCAGCCCCAGCAAAATAATACAGGCAGCACATTCCAGCTCCATGAAACCCTCTAAAATAATGTTAGGAGAGAAGATTTAATAACAGTCAGCTTGCATTTTCTGAGGATCCACATCCTTCCAGGCACTGTACAAGGAGCTTTACACTGACAGCTGCGTTTAATGCTCACATAGATCCTACAATTGTCTCCACTTCACAGACAAGGAAACTGAGGCTTAGACAGGTTGATTCACATAAGATCTCTTAGCTGGGTGATGGGGGTGCCAGCAGTCAAGCCTTGACACTCTGACTTCAGAGACTGGGCTCTAGCCCAGGCTGCCACTGTAAGGTCCAACCTATAGGACAGCATAAGGTTTTCCTGGGTTTAGTTTTTGGTGGCTGTGCTGAGGCTCCTGATGGGCCCAGGGTCAGGCCAGATGCAGGATGCATCCAGACAGAGCTGGGTAAATCCCTCTGGACCAGGCTGCTGCCCTGCACCTGCAGAAGTGAGTAGTGAGCCTGCAGGTGGCAAGGGAACCCCTTCAACTGCCCTCAGGTCACCAAGGAAATGGGCTCTCCTGGCCTGAGATGGGACACACACACGAGGTGATGCCTGCCCCAGCCTCTGCTCACCTATCTGGTTCTTTGGAGTTCTGTGCCTCAGATGTTCTCGGGTTATCAGCAGAGGCTGCCCCATGGCACAGGCATCCTGAATGAGGAGTGGGGGAGTTTGGTTCTCGGGGGTACCACATGCAGGTCTGGACCCACCTCTTCTGAGCTGGTGTCTCTTTACCTTTCTTCAAGGGAGTCCTCATTTAATCACAGAATAAAACATGCTAGAAGGTACCCTGAATGTAGGTGGGAGGCGGGGCTCTGAGTTCCATTCATTTACTTCTCATCCCTTCTCTCCCCACAAGGGGGTGCAAGAGAGCACGGTGTGAACACCCCTGCTGGGGAGCAGTGTTTCTCAAAACGTGTTCCCCGGAACAGCAGCAGCACCTGAAAGCTTGTTAGAAATGTAATCAGGCCCCGGCTGAATAGACTATTGGGAGTTGGGGCCCAGGAATCTGCTTTAACAAGTTTTCCAGGTGGTTTTTTAGGCACACTAAAGTTGGAGATGTCTGCTCTGACTTATCAGGGGTTCCTCAGGGCTTCCATCTCCTCCCAGGGGGGTTATCTGGGCTCATGAGTGATCTAGTATATATGCTGGAAGCTTCTGTAAATACAATGATCCTTCTGGGGTGAATGATATCATTGACTTATTTGCAGTCTGGCTGCTTCCAATCCAGGCTTGTCCCCTTCCCTGGCCAAATGCCCTTTCTACAATGCTGTAGCTTCTCTTCCTGGGACAGGACAAGTCCAGGGAGGGCAGATGGATGCTGGGACGAGCCATCATTATGTTAACAGCCTCCACACCCCCCAGTCTGAGACCTCATTCAAAGCCACTGCCATGCAGCCCAGCTCGGATTCCATAGGGCCATGAGCTGAGCACAAAGCTTCACACAGGTCTGCAGATGAATCTGGAACTTGGACCCTCTGCTCAGCCACCAGCTTGGCCCAGCTGTTCTTCCTGCCTCAGGGTGTTGGTTGTGTTTCATTGAAACACAACAATGAAATCTCAGGAAGGAAGCAAGTTATGACTGCGCACTTGTTCAGCTAGCCTTCTGCCAAGACGCTGCACGAGCTCTGGCTGGTGGCAAGCTGTGATGCCACCAATTTCTAACAAAAGCCACCCAGGAAACACTCTTCAGCTTGGGGGGAAAACATCCCATTCCTGCCCTCTTCTCACCAAACTTTCGTGTTAGTGAGTCAAAGAACCAGAAGCAAGGCCATTTCTTGTCACAAGGCAGAGCAAAGCCCTTGCATTACAGGGACGTGCATGAGCTCTAATGGAGCTAAATCTCCCCTGGCATTTTCAGGAGATTTCTTTCTGCAGGGGATATTAGAACCCTGTACAAAGCTGCAGTTCTAAAACTCACCTCACAAACTCTACTCAGGGAAGTTTACAGGGATACAGACATCAGGCTAGAAGTGGACACTGGCTGGACCAGTCTTCTGAACATCTCTTTAGATCACAATTTCCCTTGGAGAATCTGATGGATGCTTACAACCTCTGGTCCCAGAAAACCCCAACAATGCACACAACGTACACACACATTTCATGCACAACTGTATAGGGCTCGCTGGCCCTCCTGAGGCTTGTTATGGACTCACTGGGCAAGTGTTTACTGAGACCTGCCATGAGTCTGCCACCAGCTGCTGGGTGCTGGGGAGTCATAACAGAAGAGGAGAAGTGCCTGTCCTCCAGAGCACACAGCTAAAAACCCTGGGGTCTCTGGCTGGGGACGGTACTGCCCCCTCCCCAGGCCGAAGGTGGTACTGCCTCCCTACCCCACGCTGAGAGTGGCTCTGCCCCAACGAGGCTGGGGAGGGCACTGCATCCAGTCCCACCCGCGGGGCTGAGGATGCATTCCTGGCGGTCACGCGGACTAGAGGGGACCTGGAATCTGGTGGGCTGGACCGGCACTGCTAGATGACCTGCAATATACAGGACAGGGAACGGCCCACCCACATGCCAACAGTACTCCACTGAGAAACACCAGCATCCCTAGAAACTGCCACCCAGACCAGGTCACACTCGGCTCAAGCACCGCGCAGGAAGCCAGAGACAGTCTCAGGCTGCGGAGCTGGGAACAAGCACCTGTGAGGAAAGAGGACTGGTCTGGCTTGCCCTGGATTTCAGAAGTTCTTCCGAGTTGAGTTTTACACAGTGTGGTTTTGAAGAAGCTCAGAGTCAGAGCAACAGCCGAAGGTCCAGGATGTATTTGGGCCATTGGTCTAAGAATCCCAGGGCCTGAGGCGAGTTTGGAGTGAACTGGAGGTCTGCTGCCCAGGGGGCAGGGGACTGAGGGGGATGCAGGCCTCCTGCTCCAGGGGGCTCTGGCCTTCCAGTCAGTCCACCTGGCAGGCCCAAGTCAGAGCTGGTGGAACTGAGAAGTCGGGGGTGGGTGCTGTGTGACTCGGTTGCTGGAGACCCTATACTCCACCCCACACAGGCCCTCCTGCCAGCCTGCTGGAGACAGGGGGTGGCCCAGATGGCCTCTCCAGGATCCAGGACACAATGAAAAGCAAAGATTTTGTGGGAGATTCGTCTCAGCATTATACACCAATAATGTTGGCTTGGCATCGTCCTTTTTAGCTGCTGAGCTGCCCATAGGATTCTGTTTCAAAAATTCTTGCTGGTGAATGCCAGACAAGAGAACCATTAAAGACTTGAAGTAGGCACTTTTAACTCAAAAATATCCTTCCTTTGAAAATTTAATATTTAGAAAAACAAGAGAGTCAAAAAACTCCATTATTCAGAGTAGGGCAAATGGAAAAGACATTTCAAATACAAGTTTTCTTTAGGGGTGGAGGGACGTGGTCCTTCTCTCCTTTGGGAATCAGGATAAACATGGTTTTCTGGCTGTCTTTCTTGGTGAAAAATGAAAGGATAAAGTACAGCAAATAACTTTTCATGGACAACTCAGTGTGATGAGGGATTCTTATAACTAACCATAATCCACTCACAGCTGAAATAATATTGCAAATGACTCCAGCAGTTAAAAATGCTCCCCATTTACAGCCCACCTAAAATTCCTAATCTATGTGCTGTCCCTTATAATTTCATACAGTTAGACATATTTACAAAGTGGAGAGAGCTGTCATGCCCCTTTGGAAAGAATTGAATCCGGGGCACTGGACAAAAGTATGCGAAAGTCTTACCCAGAAAGGCCATCTTGTCCCTTCAGTGGCACAATGTCCCTACGAACAGCATTATCTAAATAAATTGCTTTATTATAAAAGTATTACATGAACCCATGCTTATTGCAAACAGTTCAAAGGA
This sequence comes from Manis pentadactyla, assembly GCF_030020395.1. Classification (NCBI taxonomy): domain Eukaryota; kingdom Metazoa; phylum Chordata; class Mammalia; order Pholidota; family Manidae; genus Manis; species Manis pentadactyla. Next base: position 186,482,573 of record NC_080019.1, on the reverse strand, counting down.
TACAGAAGTGTTGCTGATAAAAAATGAGTACCTCCCCTCTCTGCCCATCCCCATCCATTCTACCTTGTTTCCCAACAAAGGCCAGAATTTTACAAATTAAGCCAACCCCCACAGTAAGCTGGCCACTGAGCAAAGCAAATAAACAGGTCTCCTTCCTGTTACAAAAGGGCCAAAATATAAGATGGTCGGTATTTATTAAGTTCTTATGAAGTCCAAGAGACACAGACGTAAGCAAGATAATGTTCTTGTCTTCAAGGAAACTCACAGCCCTGAGGGAGCCCCGACATGAAAATTAAATTTAAAGTATGCAACAGTAAAAAATGGGCCTGTTAGCTGTGGCCACGCTGGGGATGCAGGAACTCAAGAAAGTAGATGCTCCTCATCAGGAGGGAGGAGGATTTTGCAAGGAGGTCCTCCATATCAGGGAAGACAGGGCCATTGTGTTGGGGGTGGAGGCCACTGTGACAGGTAAATGCAGGGAGCAGTGGGAGATAAGGGGTGGGGAGAGAAGGAGGAAGGTAAGGTGGGAAGTAGATTACAAGGTCTTGATGCGGGAGGGACCAGGGGAGATGGCTGAGTACCACCCGGCAATATGGAAGTTTGGGCAAAGGTTTTTCATCTTTAAGTGAAAGAATGTGCCAAGGTCTCTGGGGACATTTAGCCCAAATCCTCTAGCCAAAGGGCCCCAGGTCAGCAGGATACTGTTACGTGCTCTCCTGGAGTTCCCATCTACACAGAAGGCTTCTCCAGGGTTGGCCTGAATGTAGGAAACAGGGGCATTTGCTCTGGTCTCTCCTGCCAGGTGAGCCCACTCCCTCAAAGGCTGTCCTGGATTCTCCCGGGAAAATGAATCCATTTGTGCTGCCCTCCGCCTGCTGGACAGAATGCATGCGTGGGGTGGCCTGTCATGCGGGACAGGCAGGTGAAGCCCACAGTGGCTATGACATCAAGAGGGCTCTCTGGTTACAGCACTTTGTCCTGACCCTGCAGCTGAAGTCGGAATCCCCCATCCCCACCCCATTCTCTGAGCTGTGAACTTGCATGTTCCTGCTGTGTGTGGTGCCAGGGTCTGGTGATGAGTGAGGTGGGCTGGGTCCTTATCCTTCAGCAGCCTTGGTCTGCTGGGGGCTTGGGCATCCCATCCGGACTCTGATTCTTGCCAAATTGCAGGCACTTCATAGCAGGCATCCTGCAATTTATCAGTCCTGGGGACCTCAGAGTTGTAAATCCCTAAGACTGGGTTTTTATGGGGTTCTAGAGAAGCTGGAGGGCATGCAGGATTACAATGAGCTGAGGGAATGCCACCCAATGGCACCAAAGATGCCCCGTACCTATGTCCAGCTGAGCCCAGGCAAGCCTCAACCTGTCCTGGGGACTCACCAGGCCCAGGAGGGTGGGTCCTTCAGAGCACTTCCATTCAGCTGCAATCAGGCATAACCCTGAAGCTTAAAATGCCAACGTGGCTTCCAGATAAAATGCTCCCCCAAGAAGGGAAATCCAATCTATCTGGGCTGCCAAGCAATTCAATGACAGTTGAGAAGTGGCAAAAATCAAATTACTCTCAGGGATAAGTCATCTCCTAATTTTCCATAAATAAGAACGTTAGTAATTTTCTTTATTACAGGCATATCATTCATGGCTTTATGAATGACACCGGAATTCCTGGCATGACATCAAGTGCCCTGTGTCATGCATTTGGTAACTCATTCCTGGCCCCATTTCTGTCACCATCCCTGTTTTTCTTTCTTCCTGAATTCCTGCTTTCCATGCATGCCATCCTGCAGTATCTCGGGCATCCTTAGAAGTGGTCACGAATCAATACTTAGGGTACACCAGGCAGACTGGGGTGTTATAATGGAAGTGCATGCACACTTGCATGGGAATATGAGGGAGGAGGCATTCGTTTTGACTAGAGGGATCTGGGAGTATTTTCCAGAGGAGGAGGAATCTGGGTTGGACTTCATCAGGCAAATGTCAGGTGGGTGGGTAGTAGTGAAGGATCCAGGCAGAGGGAGCAGTCGGGGAAAAGGAGGAAAAAGTAGAGTGCCTGGAGCCCAGGAAACAGGCGAGGAAGAGGAAGCAGATGCTGGGCTAACAGGGAGCAAGGAAAGGTAACACTGAATGCCACTGGAAGCCCCTTGGTCCCCAGCATTGTATGCCCCTGAGTTAATTTAATTTTCACCAATACTCCTACTATTGGTCCTATGGTAGCTACTGTTGTTATTCCCACTGAGCAGACAAGGACACTGAGGCACAAAGAAGTTAAGTAACTTGTCAAAGCCTCAGTTAGTAAATGGCACAGGGAGTTTAAGCCGAGTTCCTACTCTTAACCACTGTGCCTCTCACCTTGCTGGAAAGGTGATGTATTAGTCAGCTCAGGCTGCTGTAACAAAGTTCCCCCAACGGGGCAGCTTAGACAACGGACATTTATTATCTCTCAGTTGTGGAGGCTGAAAGTTCAAGATCAAGGTGCTGGCTGGTCTGGTTTCATCCGAGGCTCTCTCTTTGACTGGCAGATGGCTGTCCTCTCTGTGTCCTGATGTGGCCTTTCCTCTGTGTGCGATCATCCCTGGTGACTCTTTGTGCCCAAATCTCTTATAAGGACACCAGTCAGGCTGGATTAGGGCCTACTCTAATGGCCCCATCTTAACTTAATGACCACTTTGAAGGCCCCATCTCCAAATACAATCACATTCTGAGGGACTGGGGGTAATGCCTCAGCATCTGAATTTGGGGGGCACAATGCAGCTCACACCAGGTGGGGAAGTACTCTCGAGGAGGCTGTGAACACCGGAGGGAGGCGTCTGCATGTTGCCTTTGGTTGCAGAGCCTGGGAAGGTTTGGGCTGAATTTCAGGAGGAGGGCCATGGCCCTCAAATGTGGCTGCCCATCAGAATCACCTAAGGAACTTTTAAAAAGGCCAGCATCCCTGCTGTACCCCAGACCAATCAAATGCAACTGATGGGGGTGGGAACCAATCTTCTGTCATTTTTAATGCTTCTGAGTGGTTCTGATGTGCAGCCAAGAGTGAGGACCTCTCCATCCAAGGGAAGACTGCCTGGAAATCAGGACACCTGGTGTGGAGGGGGCGCAAGATTCAGAAACTCGATCTATCCAGGCGTGTGTAGCATGAGGCTCCTCAGCTGCCAAATGGAACCTAGCCCAAGGCAGGACACTCAAGCCACTCGTCCAGAGGGACGTGATGGTCATAACCACAGAATGCCATCCCTCACCCATGGCCCAGAGCCCCGAGGACCTCTGACACTCTTTCTGGAGGCCACACCGCCACCACCTGGTCCCTAGCTCTAGGGCTAGAGCTTGGAAGGTCATTCTGCTCAGTGGCCTCATTTTATGGTTGGGACATGGGAGTCCACACAGTAACTTCTGCTATCAGGAGGAAAAACTTTGCTCTTGCTGTCTTGGGAACTGGAGAATCAGAAGGAAACGACCAGCTTTTCAAAGAGTGGGCCTGAGGGGGGTCCCTACCCGTTTCTCTCCCAGTGCATTTCTACAAGTCCCTGCCGAGAGGACACTCTTGTCTTTGGAGCCTGAGGCTGTCAGGGGCTAGTGGCAGCCGGGTAGGTCTTGGCAGCCAGGTCTCCTCTGCAAATAACCCCTGGCCCACCAGTCTCAGGCAGCCCCAGCTCTGGGCCGTCCGGGCCAGGGGGCGCTTCTCATCCCAGTGGAACTTTCTTCATGAGGGTCTAAGAATAGCCTGGTCCCTTGTGCCTCTCCTAACTTGGCGAAGTGACCCTGTTGGAATAGACACAGCCCGAGCCCGTGACATTTCCTCTCACTGTCAGCAACTGCCCAGACAAGCCCAGGTCCCTGCTTTCCTGAAGCTGCCGCTCCAGCGAGGGGAGACAAGAAACCAGAGGTACACAGAGGATGACGAGTAACAAGTCCTATGATTAATGGGCTCCCTCCATGCTCTAGGGTCTTCTCACATGAATTTATCCTCTGAACAGCACGGTGTGTCCAGGCCCCCAGGACACACGCAGTGGGGACAGTGAGCACTGGGAGGTGGCTTACCCCTCACAGCCCAGCTGGGGAGGAAGGATGAGCCAGAGGAGCAACTGGAGGCAGCAGCCCGCCCGCTGTGAGCACCGCCTGAGCAAGTGCTGTGCGCACGGTGACAAGCAAGTGTACAAGGCAGATGCTGCCCTCCAGTTTCTAAGCCACCAGGGAGGCGGGCATCAGGCAATAATAAACCACACAGGGGAAGGAGCCGTCGGTATTTATGAGTGTGGTGGCTGTGGAGGTCTTCATGGGGTACAGCCCAGCCTCCAGGGGGCGCAGTCAGAGCAGGGGCTCGGAGTGTCTATGTGCTTGTGCATCATCTCTATCCACTCATCTTTATGGTGAGAAGCCACCAGGAGCTCAGCAAAGAACAAGTCGTGCAAGTCAGACAGCTGGGCCGGGAGGCAGAGAAAGGCAGGGGGTGAAGATGGGTGGATGGAGGTGGGAAAGATGGGGTGAGGGTATCCTGCTTAGGGCCCATCAGAGACATCAGCTTGGCCCAAGAGACTTGAGAAGGTGGTGAGGAGACTGGTGACAGAGGGAAGGTTCTGGCTGGGTAATATTCGACAGAGTGGGGCCGGGTGATGGGGGTCCGCACACGGGAGCCCACCACCTCCCACGTGCAGGCGCATGGAGCCGGGAGGTGCCGAGGCTCTGGGAGGTTGAGTCATGGGGTCTCTAAGGAGGGAAAGTCTCCACAGCCGCGCCACCTGCATCCGCCTCGCTTCCTCCCCAGGGTGGGCCCACAGTGCTACAGTGGGGACAGTGACGTAAGTGGACCTTTCCATCAAGTGGTCTGGAGGTCAGAGAAGACAGTTTTCAAGACAGCCAGTTGGAAACCCATTGGGACAACTGAAGCCTGGACTCGAAATATGGCAGAAAGAACTAGAAAGAACAGTAGTCAGGATGCTAGAGACCAACTCCATAAGGAGCCCTGGGGCTTCACCTCGTCCAGTCTCAGCATCCCTCCTATAAGCTAGAGGCCCGTGCGCCCTGCCCCTGCAGCACCGGAGACCTGGAAGGTTCTTAGGTGATGGCGGCCACTCCTGCTTTCCCGTCAGCAGCTCAGAAAGGAGGGCACCTACTGGGGAAGGCTTCCCTGAGCAGCGATGACTGAGCTGTGCTAAAATTGAGCACAAATAGATATAAATGAGGAGCGGTGTGGAGATGGCTGACAGGCAGGCTGGAGAAGAAGGGGGCAGATCAGGCATGGTCTTGCAGACCAACCACAAGATTTGGGTCTTTAACCCACAGGTACTGGGAACCCCTGGATGATTTTAGCAGAATAGTTCAGTTTTCAAATGGCTCTCTGACCATGGTGTGGAGAAGAGGCTGGAAGACCGTGAACCAGAAGCAGAGACCAGCTAGAAGCCTAGTGAGTGGTCCTTATGGGAGGGGCAGGGAAAGCTCGTTCACCCTCAGGGCCTTTGCAAGTGCTGTTCCTCAGCTTGGAATGATCTTCCCACGTGAACTCGTTCTCTGCAGTCTGATCTCCTCCCTCACGTCAGCTCTGCAAAGAGCCTTCTGGGCCTCCCATCTACTACAGCCCTGGCCCCCCAGTCGCTCTCTGCCCCACACCACCGAGCGCCAGCTGAAATGGCTTGCTGGTTGTCTGCTGGTGGTCTCCACCAGCTCCTTCAGTCCGCAAGGTACGGGGCGCCTGAGTGCCTGTGTCCACGGAGCACCACCCTACCACCTGGTCCCATATTCCTCAGCCATGATGCACAAGGAGCTGTGGGAGAGCAGCTGCTTCCTGGGGAAACCCGGGTAGGCTGGGCCCCTCCTGAACTCCCAGGCGTTGTCTGGAGCCTTTGACACCACAAGGTGAAGGGAGGGGGTCTGCAGGGGACTGGTGGGTGAACCTCTGTCCCTAGAGGATGGTGGGGTGGTGTCACATCAGTGGAGGGCTGTCCCAGAGTGGCAGGCCTTCCCACAGGGCCTCAGAACTACAAGGCAGTGCCCTAGGAGAAGGGTAACCTGGCTTTGCCCCCTCTGCTGGGGCAGAACACAGGGCCTCATGCTCTGCTGGAGGCCCAGCAAACAGAGCAGAGGCGTCCAAACCCAAAGCCCTGGCCCCTGAGAGGCAGCTCAGGGTGTGCAGGGGAGCAGGAGAGAATTAACCTCCCCATGCCAGCATGCTGGGGGCGGCTGCTCTGGAGACAGTGCTTTGGGGGAGCACCCCCTAGAGACACAGGTCCCTTATCCAAGCTGCACAGTTGCTTTAAAAAAAACTGAGTTGCTGCCAGGCATGTTAGGGGCTTGAACGTTCCAGTGTTTGCTGGCAGGAGAACACAAGGCCCAGAACACAATGAGAAATAAAGAAGCCAGTGACTGAAGGCATCTGTGACAGGTTTATTGTGGAGCGCTGCATGGGCCTGCCAACACAGTCCACAGACATGACATTTAAAAGCTTTGCACATTCCATGTGCTAGGCCGGCCTCCCCACCGCCCACCGTGTGAAACACGGGCGGCCCTTCCCCCTCCACCACCAGCCTGCCGGTGGGGCTGGAGGTCCTGGCACGTCGGCAGGCATGGGGAAGGCATCTGAAAAGCTGCTTGCTTCCACATGGGTGGGCCTCCTGCCACCGGAGAAAAGGGAGCCCTGATCTCTGCCCAGATGAATGAGATGCCTGAAAGTCTTAAGAGAAGCTGTCCAGTCTTTCTTCTCTGAAATCCCTGATCAGCAAAAGCAGGTTTTTTGAAAAGTCTTAAAATGCAGTCTTAAAGGCAAGTATCTACTGGTGACTTACTATCTCCCAGGTGTTACTGTTCTCTCTCCACATGGAAGTGAGGAAACAGCAGCACTAGAGGGTCAGTCACGCCCACAGTCACACAACGGGAGTGGCAGAGCTGGGCCTGGACCCCGTGCTCTGCAGCGCCACCTTGTGTTGTTTCCTAGCCTCTGAAAGGACCCAGGATATAGTTATGTGGGTCTCCCCACCCCCACTCGGCCTATAGGAAAATAAAATGTTCCAAAATTTAAGAGAAATGGAGTGGAGCATTATACTGAGCTTGGAGATAAGCTGTGCTGTTTTACACAGTGCCATGTTTTTCTGGCAGAGACCAAGAATGGACACTGAAAAATGCTAGCGACACGTTCTCTGGGTGGCACAGAGCAAGGGCATCTCCAGCAAGCCTGCGTCTCTGGGAAATCCACCTGCAGTCGGGGGCACGGTGGGGGGACTAATGGCTGAGGAGGCCCGTCGCATCTGGAGCTTGTGCACTGAAAAGGTGCAGCAATGGGCACAATCTTGGCCAACAGCTCCAAAGGCCCACAGCAGCCGCAGCTCTGGGTGAGCCCGAGGGAAGTGGAACCCATTCTCCACCCCTCCGCAAATGCAGCCGTGACTACATGGAGGAGATGGCCCCGAGGCCCTGGCTAGTCGGGGTTGTTCTCCTCAAACAGGATGCTGTGGAAGAGCCCGGCAGAGTCTGGGGGCTGCCCTGGTGGTCATCGCTCCAACCTGCAAGGTACAAAGTCTGAATAATCCCAGGGGAGCATCTCTGCACCCCCTCTCTGCACAGAGACCTTTCCCCATTTTCCTGGGGTGCCTGGAATGCAATAGGTGGATCCAGTGTGCATGATGGTGTGACAGGGACCGAGGGGGCAAGGGACAGCACGGGACATGGGAGGGGAAACCAGGTGAACGGGGCTGTTCAATACTGTGAAAAATGGCAGAGCAACAGCGCCTTCCCTCTCCTGGGTTACTGAGGAGAAACTACAGCAAGAAGTGGAGCGGTTCAACTTTAAAACCTGATGGGTGAGTGAAAGAAAGAGGTACTTCCTCTTTTGAAGCTTGCAGCATCACCGACACCAGGTGCCAGGCAGATGTGGAAGCACCAGCCGTCAGCCTCCGCCAGAATCTTCCATAGAGTTCTGTTTATCTGCTTCTGGCTCCACCCTGACCTCACCATTTCATTCACTGTTACCAAGCTACAGATGTAGGCATTGTCACCTGTAAACCGCTGTGTCTGTCACACAGCCACATACGCAGCCTGCTGAGAACATAAAACACTGACATGGTAGCTTCTAAGTGGTAATACACATGACAGCAAGCCACACTGACACAACCTTATAGCCAATTCTCCTTTTTTACAAACAACCCTTAATTTTTGTGAATCAAGTCCTATCATTTAAAAATGCCTGGGGAGTTTTCACTTTAAAGAACACAGCCTTCCTGAAAGGCAGTGGAACCCTCTGAAATGGAATAATTACACACCAGGAAACATTCTGAAAGTCTGGTTTCCCTGTGTGGAGTTTTCTTAAAGAAGGGCCCAAGAGAACTCTGGCTGAAGTGAAATACTCAAATAAAGCTATGGTGATCTGTGACTTTATGTTTCTCTATGCTACCATTTCCAAAATATCAGACACTCTGAAGAAGGAGCTATTTTTCTGTGCATTTTGGGATTGCTGCCATTCATGTAGTTTCCATAAAAACTCTTCTTGGGTATTTTTGGAACTAAAAGGAATGAATAGGATTAACTTATAATTTTGCTAGAAGAAAAAAATGAATGACTATTCACTTTCCCTCAGAAATGATTTTCAATTTGTCAAGAAGTAGGACTGACTGACTGACTGGTCAGGCCTGTTCCCCAGCTGTGATCTGGGTGGGCGCTTCTCCACCTCCTGCCAGAGCGGGGACCTGGCCCACCTGAAGGCTGCCAATCCCTAGCGCCCCCGGTCCTGTGCCTCCCCACAGACCAAATGAGCACGACTCGAAGAGCAGCCCCTTCCAAGAAGGCTCACATCTACAGGGAAAGGGAACTGCAGAAACATCTCGGCTGTGTGTATGGAGACCTGGAACTCCTTGACCTGCTCAGTCAACAGGTATTTTTGGGCACCTAACCTACTGTGTGCCAGGCAGTCATCAACAGTGTATTGGGTTGAACCACAGGAAATTGCTGTTTTATAGGTAACAGGAATGTTGACAATGTCATATGTTTAAACGTACTATTTAGAGGGGTTTTCCTGAGCTAGTGTTACGAGGTTTTTCTTTTGATGAGATCAAACAAGGTGCAGCAAACACTGTCAACCTGGCAGGGGAACTTGGGTCTGCCTGGTGGCCTTCCAGAAACAGGGCAGACACCAGTTTCTCCCACACATGGGACAGTGTAGTGTAGTATTCTGTAATGTTACAAAGGAAATGAATCCTTGCTTTAGGTCAGCTTCCCTCAAACACTCTTTCATGCAGAGCCAGTCTGGGGTTTGGGCCACATGGCCGCGACTATCCCTTCAGCCCCCTAGGCCTGGCTCTGCATGTTGGGAGGCAGTGGCCTTAAGAAAGCAGTTCAAAACTGCAAAATGAAGGTGATCTTATGTGCACTCTTCTCGTCCACGTACCTCTGGAGCAAAATGTACCCAAAATTCAGCTGCAAATATATTCTCACAGACAAGTCAAGACCAATTACAAAGTTACATGATGTAGTAACAAGTTATTTTTGTTTAAAAAATAGCCCCCCCAAAATATGACATCTTTAAGTTCTTGGCCCAAAGGAGAGCCTTTCACTTTGCTAATTTAATTAGAAGTAAGATGCTTTCTCTCTCTTTCATTCACATTTTTGTTAACCAGGTTCTCTGAGAACTTGCCTAAAGTAATTTAGTACAAATTGCAGAGTACAGGAAACAACCGAGAATAAGATCATTTAAAATATAAAACCAAGGCTCTGGGACCATTTATGATGTAGATATATAGGAAAAACTTATTCACCAATCAAGTTTATTCAACAGTAGTTACTGAACAAGCTGGGCGGCCACCAACGAAGGCCACTTGTTGGCCATGAACAACCAGGTGAGCATTAACCACGAGGCCAGTGGCTGAGACCAGGGTTTCTCAACCTTGGTTCTGGTGACATCTGGGGCCAGATAATTATTTTCTGTGGGGAAAGTCCTGGACACTGTAGCATGCTCAGCAGCCGCCCATCTCCAGCCACGAGCTGAAAGCAGCATTCCCTCGGGTTGGGGAGCACTGGGTCAAATGGATCCTCTACAGTAATGCAAACTAAGTGATGTGTGAGGGGCAAGAGCAGTTTCTTGGGGGCATGACCTGGGTCAGCTTCACAAACCCAGAAGGAGTCCTGCTGGAATGATCTAGAGAGAGAGTTATACAGAGCATAGAGTATCACCCACCTTGACATTGAATCACTTCCAGCCAAACTCAAGGCTGGAGAAGAAACACTGGCTTACACAGGTGAGGGGTCCTGGGCAAGAGTTGGGGCTTGCTGCCTCAATCGCTGTTCCACGGGGGCAGTGATAAGATCTCTCCGCCCACCTCCGGGCCTTTGCACATCCTGACATCACTGCCTAGAATAGCCACTTCTCTTCCTGGCTTCATTCTACTTATCTTTCAGATCTCAGCTCAAATATCACTTCTTCCTGGAAGGGTTCTTTGATCCTCTCCCTGCAGCTGCCCTCCCCTCCCTCTCTGCTCTGAATGTCTGCTCAGCTGTGACCGGCATCCACACTTTCCTCGCACAGCACTTACCACACATACACCACATCTACATATATGTATGCTGCACTCGTTTGGTATTCTGCTTGCTTTTCTCATTAGAACATGAACTCCATGAGGCCAAGGACCCTGTCTCTACTGGTTGAGCAGCACACTCTCCCCAGAACCCAGCGGGGCACCCAACACATGATGGCTCTCTCCTCCAAAATATTTGCTGAGTTGATGGAGATCACTTTTCAACTTAATGGCAGAGGAGGACCAATGAGTGAAGTTCATGAATGGAATCAAGCACGTGGTCATAGTAGCAAACAGTTCTCATCAACATGTACGCTGATTTATTCCGATAAAGGCAAGAGACTGGACTGTGCAAGGCAGAAACAGATGGCGAACATGTCTGGAAGATGTGAAAGTTTCCATCTTTACCCACATATTTTTGGCTGTTCAACAGATCCCCTTATTATGATACATCTTTCAAAAAAATGTTTTGTACCCTGACTCAGATCACACACCTGTCAATGTGTCAATGACATATATTGAATGCCCACTGAGACAGTTAACTGCTCAGCGGTGTGGTCTTCCTACTCTTCAAAACCAGTATTAAAAGGGACAATTGTTCACATGTTGATCAGGGAGGAGAGGACAGCAAGGTGAGAGGGAGGGCCATTCAAAGAAGACTCGCTGGGGATCTGATGATGTCGGTATTTCAAAGAGCACACGTCACAGTGGGCACCCGGGCAGCAGGCCACCTGCTGGCATTTAGCCCTTGGGGGCTCCTGCCGCCACTGTCAGGCTCCAACATCAAGAACACAGAGACATTTCCATCTAACTTTTATATGAAGAATTTAATTATCTATACACGTAACTAATCCAAAAGGTTGTATTACAGTTGTTAAAGCCGCAGGTTTATATATTTATATATTTTACATTCATATCCATGAAAATACTGAAGGGCGAGTGGACAAGGAGGAGCGGCCCTCATCCTCTGCACCGCGTGAGTGGAGAAGGACCTCTGCACAGTCGCCAGCACAGTCTCCACAGAGAGAGAGAAACAGAAGGAACTTCAGGTTAAAAAGCCAGGAGCAGAGCTGCCCGACTGTGCTTGAGGCTTCCCCAACCCCGTTTCCTGTGCTGCCGGCAACGGGCATTTTTATTGAGAGCTTCCAACTAGTGTTTGAAAGACAAACATGGCTTCAGCTAAACACATCTAACACATAAGCGGACCATGAGCTCCATTTCATATTAACCTGTAGAGATTCCACAGTCTAGTTAAAAAATGTAAACATTGGAAATTAATTGCAGGGAGACTTCTATACATTCTTTCTTGTCAAGAAAATTAAGAAAATTACTTGTTCAAAATGTGTCATCCCATGAAAAGTAACTAGAATAAAACGTCAGGTAACAAAGACTTTAAGAAAAGGTTGCGTTGATTGTAACAACCTGAATGGTGTTGGCTACTGAATTTATGGTATGAAAACACGCAAAATTAAAAACCCCAAACAGGAAACACTAACTCAACCAGATAAATCTGAGACCGAACAAAAACACAGGTGCTTTCTTGTGTGGCTACAAGGTCACTGTGCAAAATAAAATTAATGCGCTATGATTAGAGCATCATACAAAGTAATATGGAAGGAACTAACTTCTTATGTACAGGATGTATTATTACATGCTCAGTAAGGTACATCTGATACACACATACAAGCACAAAACACCTTCTGTTTAATTGGGCTCATTCTACACGTCTTTAAAACAGATAGACTGAACTCTGCACTTCTACAGTAGGAATGAACCCAAACTACACAATTCAGTTGGTAACACTGGACAAAGTGAAAAAAATACATCAAGTCTCAGATTTATGGACATTTGGAACATTTTTTTTCATAGCACATGCAGCATTCCTTGATAGTGGGTCTTTTTGCAAAACCAAAATAGCAAAGAAGTAATTTACTTATTTTTATTAAAAGGCTAAAATATATATTTCAAAATCATTTTAAAACTATTGAAAGCACCTGTGCAAAGGTGGGGGGAGTCAATTGGAGTCACTAGGAAAGCCACAAAAGGACCCACTACCCTGTGTATTTTTGTAATTTTTGCTTCTATCTCTGCAAGTAATAACTCAACATTGCCATCACATGCAACTAAGGTAAAATGAGGTAAACTGCTCTGCAGTGAGTTCTTCTACTCAGAAGGCAGTAGGTGATCATGCTGGAAGTCACATGATCAAGGCTGCATCTCCCATCATCCCTCTGGGCAGTGATATGGGATAGTGGGTCTCTTTGAGGACTTTCAAGCCTGAGGGGGGGATGGACAACATATGATTCCTAGAAAAAGGAGGAAAACAACACATAAGCAAAACAAAACAATGAGCAAAATTCAAGCTAGGAAAATGAGTCAGGCATGTAAACAGCATGGTGCCAAAATGATTTTTAAAAAAAGGGGGGGAAGGGGGGAGGAGAGGGCAGGGGCATGCTACAGAAGGAATGGAAAAAAAACCGAAACAAACAAAAACAAATCCCACAAGATAGTCTTGCATTACAGAAGGTCTTCAAAGAGACTGTTGTGAATGCAGCAATGGTGTAGCTTTAAGTTCTGCAAACAAAGCTCGGCAGAATCAGAGCAATGCTGCATGTTTTACCGTAAGGTACCAGAGAGGAGAGGCAACAGGGCTGCCAGGGCACTTACATTGCTGGCTTGGGTCCATGTCTGTGGTCAGCTTCACATAATTGGATGGGAAGAGCCCCACTTGCCCGCTGACTTCCCCTTTCCACCAGTCGGGGTCCTCCTTGTTGAGAACGTTAATGATCTGGCCCTTGTTGAAGGCCAGTTCGTCGTCGTTCTGGGCCATGTAATCATACATCCCGATCACCTGGCACACTGCAGAAGACAGGGCTGGGTGAGAGGCCGCACATCTGGGGCGCATGCAGAGGGGCAGCTTGGGGGTCACTACATATTCTCGTGTTTTGTGCTTTTGGAAAAGGATAAAATTAAGTGATGTGCCCTGATGGGTTGGTATGGGGAGGGCAATAGAGGAAGAAGAAGGATTAAAAACCAAGACGACAGCAAAAATTTCACATTAAGTCTTTAGTTTTTATGAGCTCTTCCTCTTTTTCAGATTCACTTGTCAGCAGAAAATTTACAATGATAACTGAATGCTTCCATGGAGTCATTTCTGTGGGAGGATAAATGCTGACTTGGAAGAGCGGCCCAAGCCCAGGACAGCTGTGGATCGTGGAGGGTTCACTCTCATTCTTGTTTTTTTTTTCCTCTTTTTTTAAAGGTGAAAGGTAATTATCACTTGACCTCCAAAAATTCCAAATCTTAGTGAAAACTAAAATCAGTGTTTTGTTCTGCTGTATCTTTGTGCCCAACATTTTGTCTCAAAGAAATTTCCACATTTGGGAACAGTTTCTCTCCTCTCATTTTCCCTCAGACCTAGGGGATGTTAAACTGCTTTCATTCCCTGGCAGTATTACACATCAAAGAAGTCTACACAGTTAGACTGCATCTCCACTCAGTCCTTCTTAACCAGCCTGCATATAGGTTTAGGTTTTTCAAATTCTTCAGCTAATTCAATCACTTCAGCAAATTATTTCTGTGGTTTTCAACCAGGGGACGCGGCCAGGCCAACCTAAGGGAGAGGAGGTCCAGCTGGCACCACGCCCCTCTGCCCATATGAGGCCACAGCTCAGGCAGAGAGGCCCAGCTGGGGTCCGGAATGAGTCACAGAGTTCGCCAATCCTTTCATTTCTTGCAAAGGCTGCCAAGTTCTAATCTTATTTCACTGGGGATGTACAGCACAGGCATTTAACCATGGTTACGGGAATAAAAACTGCATTTTCCATAAATGCCACCCAAGAATTGGTGGCTTATAAATACCTAGCACAGAATTCTGCTCCCCTATCCTCACCCATCTCAAGTATTACTGAAGCATCTAATGTGGTCCCTTCAATCAGAAAACAGTGAACCGGCTCATCTGCAGGGCTCTCAGAAATTTTGAGTCCTCTAGGAGAGAGTGGCCGCCGCCCTGCCCGTGAAGCGAAGCCCCTCTGCTCACAGGAAATGCCACGGGGGAGTTATTTTAGTATCCAGTGAGCAGCGCATTACAACCAACAGACACCCCATGGCCTCCAGCTCAATCTCCTGACCTCTTCAGACCCCAGCCATTTATTTTTAGGAGTCCCTTTTTGGTCCCCTCACCCCCCTAGCCCAAATCCCAATTTAAAAAGCTGGAAGGAACTCAAGAGAGAAATCTGGCTTTAATGCCACTGCATTCATGATGCCTTTAGGAAGAGCGTTCCAACAAGGGCTCTGCTGTGCCCAGCACAGCAGAGCTGCTTAGACACTTGGTCCTTTTGAAAAACATATTCCATATCATATTCGTCGGGCATTAGTCCCAGCAAGCACAGCAGATGAGAAAGCACACTAATATACTTCAAATCCTCTGGAAGACTAATGCGACCAGCAGACCATTTTCTAAGTAGAGATAAGAACTGCCTACCTGCGGGGACTGCTGTCGGCTTGGGTGGCTCTGTTGGAGTGATTTTGCTCGTCCCAGGACTTAAAAGTTTTACATAGTTAGCAGGGAACCAGCCTATCTGGCGCTTTTTCCCACGTGCCTAGTAAGAAAAAAATTATAGCAGAATGTTTAAAAGGTTCATGTTCTTTGATGGTACAGTTTGCTTTGTTAACCGAGCACTTAAACAAAGCTTACACGTAACTGCAGAACAAATGGCATTAACAGGGGAATCTATGGATGGACAGTATCATAACTCAAAACCATGATAGCTATAACGCAAACTGTGGTAATCACTGGTCAGCCAAACCTGGGAGGTTTTGCATGGGCTGGAGTGTGTGGTGTGTGGATCATAATTCAGAGTGCATGGTGCTTCTAGAATACAACAGCCTGCTCATGGAACCTTCAATGTTAATTTCAGATAATGTAGAGATGATGGTAAATGCCACCATTGTATGTTGATTTTAGGAATAACATTAACAGCAGTAGCAGTAGTCAATGCTTACCCAGTGCTTTATATGAGTCAGAACCTGCACTAAGCCTCTTGTGCATTTATCTACACAATTCCAGAAGTTTAAAACTATTACTATTCGCATTTCCCAGATGACGAAAGTGAGGCTCAGAAAAGTTAAGTGACAGTCTCAGGGTTATAGACTAGTTATGGCAAGCCAAGATTCACAATGATGTCTGCACTCTTCTTACAGATAATGCAAAAACGTCCAGGCAATACATACAGAACGCAAGGAGGCTGGAGGTGACATTGTTTCCAAAACCCTCAGGCCTGGCTGATGGCTACAGCCACACCTTTCACTGACATTCTTTTCCCTTTCCCTTCAATCTAATTCAATACAAGATCCATTTATTGAGGGTTTACATGCTGGGTGTTGGAAAGGAGTAGTATGAGACACGGACGAACTTTAATAATAAACGTGGTGAGCCAAGACATGCAACCACGACACAATGGTGTGATACGGGAAAGACTAGTTAGGGACCACGAGGCCTGCCATGACTACCCAAATATACACACTGACAGGACCAAGGCGAGTGATATGTACACGTGCACGTGCACACACGCACAAGGAGCAAGGCCTGAGGGAAGCAGCTGCCTTTGAGGGTGGGGTGGGAGGGAGACAATTGTATCCTCTTTTGTAACTTTTGAATTGTAAACCAGGTGACTATATTACCTATTCCCAAAATAAGGAAATAAAACTAAAACTTCTGCCACCTCACCTCTGTCCTCCCAACCACCAGTTTACCAAGAAGGATACTTTTGGGTTGTTACTTTTAGAACCCAGATCAAGTTTCACTTTCCCTGCAAACTGATAGACTTCATGCCCTTGGCTCAAGGACTGAGGCTTTTATTTTCACAGTGAGTCCCCTGATGACTGCAGCGACTGATTTACAAGTCCACACATGTTTACCTATCTTGTATACTGCCATCTGGCTTGCAGTGACCCCCGTTTCTCACATGCCTGCAGATTCACAAGGGCAGAACACAGCGCTCACTGGCAATGACTTCCTTGGTGCATCCACAGTGAGAGAAACGGGGTAGAGCACTGAAGCCCTCCTGGGCAGAGCCATTCACCCACTTTATTATGGACTGCAAGAACCATTCAAAATTCTCTTTTGAGCAAGGAATGAGGAGCATAAGGATGAAAAAATATGGTTGTTGCCTTCAAGGAACTGATAACCTACATGCAGAAATAAGAAATATGCATGAAAGCTAAGTAATAATGTCAGCATCAATATTAAATACCAAGTGTGGTGCAGGCATCGAGGCCACCACAGCTCAGGGGCACATGTCGCTTCTGGTGGGATGGTCCCAGAAAGCTTCCAGAAGCAATGGGATGTGGCTAGCTCCTGAGGAATGGGGGAGGTGTGGAATGAGCAGAGACAGTGGGGCCGAGCGCCTGAGGGTGTTGCTTGTTTTCAAGAGAGCCAATCCCCAAACAAGGCTGTAGTGGAGATGCCCGCTGCTGAGTTGGTAAGGCCTGTAAGATGTGTGGCTGTAAAGGTGGGCTTGGCGGGTGTTCGTGGGAGGCCTCTGGCAGGAGGATGGGCAGTGGGAGGCAACCAAGTCTTCAGACAGAGAGTGACATGGTCCAAGGCCAATTAGGACTAAGACCTGCTGCTTTGAGGAAGGCCTCTCTCTCCCTACCCAGCAAAGGAGCAGACACATTAAAAAAGAGGAGTGGATCCCAAGACTGCAAATTTCAGACTCCCAAGCCAGGAAGCTCAATCTGGTCAGCCCACTGGACAGGATTTTGTGGCCGCCCACCCGCCAGCATGCTCCCCAGGAGGAGCTTGCCTTTGACTCTCCAGGCTGCGCTTCCACTCTGGCCAAGACACATTTCCTTGGTCCACTAGCTTACTCTTCACCTTCTGGCACTTTATTGTTTAATTAGCTGCCCCAAAAGCACAGGAACGTACTGTAGCTCTTCAGCTCACCACAACATAGATCTCCCCCTCCTTGACGAAGGTTTGCCTCAACAAATTGGTAAACTGAGGTACACATGCACAAACTAAAAATGTTGTGGTGTACAGATGTGGGTTCAAATGCAAAGAAACCTGCTACTGTGCCACACCTTCTAATGCCACTGAGGGAAAGCCATACCCCTACCAGGCTGTGACACTAAGGACGCTTCTCTGCAGAGAGTCGCCACGAATTCTCACTACCTGAACTCAGGCATCAAATAGATTTGGCTAAATCTGCAGATGAATCCTTAGCTCTCACAGTTCTGCTACTGGCTGTCTGAGGCTTAGGAAACAAACAGATTCAGATAATGTGGTCACTCTCGCTACTCAAACAGGATTTAGGTAGGTGCAGGGTTATATGTACTTTGCAATGAAATAGTGTCCCTTTGAGACTCTGCATTTTCAGACTTGATCAGAGGATTTTAAACATGTGGAAAAGACACTAACTTGCAGCTCTCCTTCCCACCATCCACCTGGGTTCTTTTTTCGGATCAAAATCAGCTGACCAGGGGCCAGGGTAAGCTGCTCAGGACCCGTAGCGGTGTAGGAGGCAATAACCTGGGCGATTTCTGAAAAACAAGATCAAACATTGCAGCCCACTGTTAATGCCAGGAGAAGGAAATTCTAGAAGACCCAGCCATCTCTCAGGTTCACAGATTAACATCATAAAGGCAATGTTTTGGGCTGGTTTTTTACTAAATGAAGATGGCTCACTGAATGGTCCCCCATTCCGCAACCTACAAGGCAAACAGCATTCAAGGGCTTGGGGGCCCAGACTGCCCCAGGACTCCCTCGCTCTCTCTCAGAGCTTACTTACCAGCTTTCCTCCATGAACCCCCCCTTCACTCTCCCAATTCCTGTCCTTTCTGTCCCAGCTCCTCCCACGATTACCGCGAACACCCTGATGCCAACAAGCAGGGCCTCATTCATCTCCACCCGGCCCTCTGTCCCAGCAGTGCTTAGCACACAGCACGCTCAAGGATGGAAGTGAATAAAGTGACGCCTTCCACCTGTCAAAACAGTAGAAACAGGAACCCTACTGTCTTCAGAGAGCACCGGGAGCATGGCATTAGCTGCTTTACATGTTGTTACTTTAGACTCAGCCCCACCCACAAGACCATTTTCTTTGTGGACCACATTTTGAGGGTATCAGGTAGGAATCATGTCAATGTAGCTTTACTTCTTTTTATTCCAAGTTAAAGGAGGAATCTGGAGTTTAGAAGGAAATTTAATGCAAAAACAATTCAGCACAGAAAAAATGTAAACAGTTTTGTACTTTTCCTGAATGTTAAAAATCTCATGGGAAAAATTCCAGCAGCACCACAGACCAGGCTCTGGAAAGCACATTTCTATGGCAAAGAGGTCGAGAGTGAAAAGACAAAATCCTGCTTCGACCGAATGGTAGCATATCCACTGCAACTGCTTTCTAAACTTCTAGAAGCACATAGAACAAACTGTCCTACTCCTTTACACCCTCTCCTCCATAACTGTCCTTTAGAAAGAAAGAAGGAAAGAAAGGCAGAAAGGCAGAGAAGCAGCCCAAAGGCCCCATCCTCTGGTGGTATTTCCTACTTCTCTGAAAGGCCTGCTGGCAGCCCCCCTACACTAGGCTAAGCAGCTGGCTGTCACAGGGCAGGCCTGGCCCTGCCAGACGCTTGGGAGAACTCAGAGAAGCAAGAAAGAGCCCAGCTTGCTAAATACCTTGGCCCGACTGAAAGGCCTAGCTGGGAAATCTGTGCTGGGGATAAGAGTTCTCCCCTAATGCACCAAGGACTAGCTCTAGATTCCAAGAGTTTTCTGTTTGGAGAAAGTCCAAATTAGTGTCCCATTTGGCCTTGGATTTCCTACTCCTCAAAGGCCCTGGATCTACCCCAACATTCTTTTCTGTCTTTTGTGCCCCTAGGCAGCTTGCTGGTTTCAGCACGAAGTTAAGCCCATCTGGACCCTTTAGAATGACAGTTCAGAATGTGGAATCTGCTCAGGTGAAGCAGGGATCTGACCCAGGTGGCCCAGTATCTGGAGTCTGACTGAAATCCTACAACAACCTGGAAACCCACTTTTCCCTGCCACGTAAGCCCATATGGGGTGAAGTACCAGACACAGATACACCAATCCCTCTCCCAGCTTAGTGGTGGCTCTTTAACCTGTACTTTCCTAAAGGTGTACACAAAAACGTCCAAATGACCGGGCTGATGAAGATGTGCCATGCAAACAGTATTATTCCACATCTGCTTCTTTCTTCTGACTTTCATGGTACTATTTATAGAACATGTGATTTTGTTTAAATAGAATTCAGGGGGATGACTATAATTCTGAACCTTCCGTGTGTACCTGAGGAAAACCACCCAATGGCTTCTAAATTAATGGGACCTACGCGGTGGCATTTGTTGCTCCTCTAATCTCCTCCACAGTTTACGTCCTGGGACTGAATGTGCCATTATGAGAGGAAAAAGAGCTCCCTGAGCCCAATAAGAGGATGACTGAGCAGCAGCTGACCCCCGACCTCACAGCTCCATGCATCACAACACACCACCACCTTGCCTGAATTCCCTCCTCACAACCTACGAGAACATTCTGTCTGGTAACATCCCCACTCCCCATGTGGGAAGCAACAGCTGTAGTTCATAGCCATGTACACATTATTAATGGATCCCCAGGAAAGGGGTCTATTCCAACCACTCTCAGGAAAAGTCTTTCTTTTTTGTTGTTTTTCTTTAGGTTTCTGGTCCTATAAACAAAGATTGGGAACAACTATCAATCGCATTCAAAACATTAAAAAATAAGCATCAGGGTTTGTAACTTACCAGGTTTTTTTCCTAAACTCCCTGTTTTCCCAGCAGTTCCAGAGCCCTTAAAACAGAGCAAAAGGTCTCATTTGCATACTGAAGAGTTTTGGTCATGCAACTTAAAAAACGATTCATGATGACACAAGCCCACCTGAGCCCCTGAACCCCCTTTATGTTCTGGGGAAACACAGCAGCACTGCATCTCCTGACATTAGGATGTTAATCAGGAATATACATGACAAAACACTGACTTTGAAACATGCAGCCCTTACTCTCTCCTTTAGAGAAAAATTAGCCAAGTACGTAGTACTGTTGGATGCCATGGGCTCGGGTACTGACTGTGTGTGGCATAGGCACCCCGTCCCCAGGCCAGATCGAAAGGGGGCAGCCATGCTAGGGAGACTACTGGTCTATGTCCTAAGCACTAAGCTCATGTTTTAGGCTCAAATGGTTACTTATTAAGTATTTCACACATAAAAAGTACAGAGACCCTAACAAACATCCATGAGCCCACACTCAGATTTAATACATGAAAAATTACTATTTTGCTACATTTGCTGTAGAGTTTTCCTTTTTTTAAAGAACCACAACAGCACCACGGCAATACAAACACCCCCTCCCCCACCCTGTTCGCCTCTTCATCCAGAGGCAGCCACTCTCCTGTGTCTCTTTCCACCCAAACCTGATGCTGTTCACACTCTGAAATTTCTCTACCCATGCTGGACCCACAATTCATAGAAGCAAACTATTTCTTCTCAACTATTAAGTGCTCCAAAAGTACTCTGGGATTGAATTCCTTCATGGGCACTTGGAATTTTAAACCAGCTCAATAAGCCATCAGAGACCTTGAGTCAGGACAGAGGCCAGATTGTCATCTGTTACCAAGTGCTTCATTCTGAATTAATTTTCATCCTTGAGTCTTGCAGTGTTTTAAGGATTCCAATTTAAAAAAAAAACAAAAGGCTTATTAATAAACTAAATGAGAGTTGCTGTAAGAATAAAAGCATGTAATTAATCTACCAGGAACACAACTTCTCATAGTCCCTTTATTTTGCTATTGAACTTTAATGATGATTTACCAGGGAAAGTTTGAATTACAGTTTTTACTCTGATTATGCTTTCTGTATTAGCATACAAAATTATATTCTGGCCAATCTCCCTTGCTATAGGCTGCATATCAAAATAAAGGAATACTAATGAAACAAGATTTCAAATGACCAATTACTTTCCCAGTACAAATTTGCAATATACTCCCTATATTCCATAAAAAAAAACAAAACGATTGGCCATAGCCAATGATAGAGTTCAGGTTGCTTCAATGTTGTCTCTTTTAAATACCATAGTACGTAAACTAAGACTACTCAGAAGGCCAGCTTCCCTCATACTCCTCCGGAATGCAGTCGAGAAGCTGCCCGCACTATGTGCCACAGCTCTTCTCATAAGGAAAGAGAAGCAAGGACAGGACAGCCTCTCTCAAGCCTATAGGGCGACTCCGGTATCCAAGGCTGGGCCTGGTTTTTACTCCTGACAGGATATTTTCCTTTCATACTGAACTCTGTGTCCAAGAAGGATGAAAGAGCAGACTTTGTAGATTTTTTTCATTATTAGGAAATGTAGCTAAGTGTCCAAAACCTTCAGCACTGCTGGTTCTTCTGTGGCTCATGTTTGAAGACTGTGGTTAATTAAGGAAGTACCTTACAATTCAGCTTACCTTTGAAAAAGGTCACAGCATATTTTTTTTAACTTACTGGCTGCAGACGGTTTGTTATAGAAAACCATAATTTATTCAAATAGAATACAAGTGATGGCTTTTGTATTTTAACATTCAAAAAGTAGCCACTTTGAGTTTTGTGCATACTGGTAGAAACTGAGTTTAGTTTTTAGTGTTTCCCTCGACCCTCCTGAAATAGCATTTGTCTGATTCTTATTGGCCACAACTGGTTGGCCTGGAGAAGAGTTTCATTCTCCCGATCCTGGTCTGCTAAGGACAGTTCCAAGGCTATCTCACAGGGGAGAAGGGCTTTCTTCCTGGCATAAGGGTGGGCAGACTTATGCAAATCCCTCCGGGGAACTTCAGCAAGCTGCTCTCAAGACAACAACAAGGGAAAACAAAAAAACCAGAAAAGCCAAACCAACAACGACACTTCCTAAAAAAAAGCACCCCAGCAAAATTAATCTATTCCTGGGAACCAGAGGGAAGCTGAGGAGGCTGATGGTGACCGCAGCAGGTCCCCAGGCCCAGCCTCACTCCCAAAGCAGCTGCGGGTCCTGGGCCCACGGACAAGCCCACAGCACACCTTCCCACAGGACTCAAATGGGAGACCAGGCTTTGTCCCCTTGCTCACACCCAAAAGAGCGGCCTCTCTGGGCGCTTTGCCAGGCTCTTCTCTGTGCCTAGGAGGTAGGAGAAGAAAGAGAAGGCAACTACGAACTGCCTATGCTTAAAAAAAAAGAAACAAAAGAGCCAATTCTTGTTATTTTATTTATGTGCAATGGATCTGTTAAATTACTACATTTGTACCCTGATATTCTCCACCAACCCGAAACTGGCCCCTAGGAGATGGGCTGCCAAATTCTGGTAGGTGCCCCCCCACCCCCAATTCATTAAAATGACACCATCTCAAGACCACATTTTATGCCACTGCACTTTTAGGGCCCCGTGGAGCAGTGGGGACCGTCCCTCTAAGGGTCACAGCATGTGAAGCAATTCCAGGGCCTCATCAGCAGGGAGCCTGAGGCCCCACCAAAAGTGCACCCGCCTCTCAGATCTTGTGTCTTCCAACTGTGCAGGCAAAAGTACACATTTTAGAAACGCTCTACTGCCCAGTATTCTGGGGCCAGTATCACCAAATACTGTTGTTTACAGGGGCAAAATATTTATTGCTGTCTTTCTTGGGGTGTCCTAAATCAGAGACCAGGAAGACCTAATCAAGAGCGTTTACTCCAACTCCTGTCAATTACACACAGGAGTGGAGATGAACGTCCACGTTATCCCAGCCCCTGCAGACCAGCCTCTGGACCTGAGGCCTCCACTCAGCCCAGGGAGTTCTTCTGCTTGTGGGAAGCCACAGCTTACCCTGCAGCACCAAAGGACAGGTTCAAACAAGTATAGGCCATGCTGTATTTGCTGTCACATGCCCAAACGTAGCAAAACCCAAAAGAGTTTTCCACCGTCAACCATCATGACTCCCTGCAAAGAGAATCCCCGCATGGAAAGGGAGCGGAAACAGTTAATATGGGTTTACCTCTGAATCTTTAAGCCTCACATAGTTAGAAGGGAAGACTCCGGACTTGTCGCCCACTGTTCCTGTCCACCAGTCACCATCTTTCTTGGTAACCAAAATCACATCCCCTTGCTGAAAGGTTAAATCGCCTTGCTCAGAGCTCTCGTAAGTGTACATGGCAATAAATTCTGGTGGGGAGAAATATTGAGATACGGAGAGAGCTTGATCGTTTACAGAAATCCCAGACAGCTTTGCAAAAGCAAGTTTATGAATAAGGAAGTTAGGGTAAGATCTGTTCAAGAGAATGGCTAGTCACAGGTAAAATACCGAGTTGTAGAACACCCTGGGCTCCACATTCCCCACCTGCACATAAAATTTCAGTAGCGGCAGACAGTGAGACAATTCCTGTGAAGACCCAGCCATAGGACAAAAAAACCAACTGCGTGTCTACCAACACTGAGTACCAGGAGCAGTCTACGATATTTGACTTAACGTCATGATTTCTTTTTAAATGAAAATGGTTTTACATTTACTTTTAACCAATATTTACTGAGTACCACGCCGTGCTGGGCACTGGGTGAGAGGCACTGACACGCAGGCTCTCGGTGTGCACATCAAACATCTGTGTTTCAGTTTTGATGATACCAAGTTACAATTTTAGAAAAACTTGACAGTATATCCTTTGTGTAAATTAAATAAGACACAGTTTTTCACTATTCAAGTGCTTGAGTGAAAATGTATATCCTACTGTGCCACATACACAGATGATAGGAAGGTGTTAGCACACAAAATAAAAAATACACATCAGTTAGTTAAAAATGGGCATCCTCCTGTCATTCAAGTGCATCAAAAGGCAGGGTGGGTGCTGATAAAAGCTGTGTCTACCCAATCCCAGCAAGCCTTTCTCAATGCATTCAAGAGACAAATCAGCTTCTTAGATTTTATTATTCGTGTAATTTAGTCTTAAAGGATAAGAACCAAAGTTCTTGACTGTCATGAATGTGAAGGGTGTGCATTCCTGAGGAAATTTTTCTAATTATAAATTGCTGATTTTATTAAGGCTTAGAAACCAAGTTACGCTCTTAGGGAGATCACAAATTCTAGATGCTGCACTACAAACAAGATAAAAGATTTACAGAAAGATGAACGTTGTTTCTTGCTTCCACTTTTCCTCCATTTGATCCTAAGCCTTTGTATATTTTTAAAAGAGCAATAAAAAAAATCACTCTTTATCCAAAGGTGAATTTTTATGACAGACAATGTATGTTTCTCACTGAAACTTCTGATGATAGTCCTTAAATGCAGAGCCTAATGCTAACTAACAGGCAGAAATTCAGGATGGAGAATCCTTTGGTTCATTGCCAGAGCCTCTGGAGGAGGTACTAATGAAAGAGAAAACAAACACAAAGACACATCCCCCCTGACACCCGTGCTGATGTGGGCAGCGCTGCAATGCTGAGAGTGCTCCATGGGGCAGCCCGGCCTCAGCTGACCTGTAGCTGATGCCAGCAGCCACTGTGGGTGAGGGCCAGACCCCACTGTAGACACAGGGCTGTCCGAATGTGGAGGGGAGAACAGAAGACTCTCTGTTCTTCAGCCCTCCAGCGCTGGTAATACACCTTCACAGTTAAAACTGGAAAAAGGGTTTCCCACACAAGGAAATCGAAGCTTGGCAGCTTCCCTCAGGACATTCTTTTTTCATTAATATATTCCTTTTTCTGATTTCTCAATATTCTGACCCTTCCCTTTTTCTTTTGCTCCATTACTTATGCTGAAGCTCATGTCTGGCCATTAGAGATAGGATCCTTGGCAATCAATACTTTTCCCAGTGATCCCTGCACTGAAATATCACTTTCTTAAAAACGGATTCAAATTTTGAAGTAACTTTTAAAATGCTTAAGAAACTTTAGAAGTGTGAACTCTGGCTGAACTTGGTACTGCAGTGTGAGATACCAAGGAGACCGAGGAGACTGGGGCTTGCCTTGCCCTGCCGTGCACACAGGCATCTGCCAGCCTGCTTCAGGGTGCAGAGCAGACTCCCCCCGAGACAAGAGGAGGGATGCACCCTGTGCCCCTTGCCACTAGGCCGCCTTGGGAGACATTTAGCGCAGGGCACTGCTCCCTCCCAAGCTGACACTCTCAGAGCTACCCAAGAGGACAATCTATTTAATCTGGGTATGGTTTATTTTAAACTCGTGTATGTTTAATGCAGTATTAATAAGTGGCTCATTCATATATGTAAACAGCTGTTCTCAGAATTTCAAGTGCCAATGTCCTTCCTCCCACACCCCTCCAGAATGCCAGCAGTCTTTCCTAGTATTTCTAATACCTAAATCATTTCAAAATGGATGTGGTAAATGTCAACTAAGATTAGAATTCACTTCTGTTGGCCAACTCCAAGTATGCGTGTGGTTCATTTTGAACTATTGGAGGTCTCAAGTGTCCAGCCTCTGAACACGCTCCAGAACGAATCCTGCTTAGATGAGATGCTCACTGCTTTAAGTGGCTCTGTCGAAAACCCAGGAAGTAAAAAGCAGACACTTACTGAGCTTTATTCTGAAAGCTTTACATCCAGTATCTCATAATCCTCACAGTAATTTCCTACTTCCAGGGGTGGTTATTATGCCCACTTTACAGATGAAGATGTTAAGGCATGACCACAATCCCATGGCCTCTAGGTGAGAGAGCCAGTATAAAACCTCTGGCCCTCCAATGACTCCGAACTGGGTACAACACAGTGACATCTGTGGGACTTATAATCTGCTTTATATAATACTGACTGCATGTGTTGTATTTTTAAAAGCACTTTTTGCCTTGTTCTTCTACCTGGGGATAAAAAGTTATTAAGGTGGTAAAAAGGTATGAAAAGAACCATGCTAATGATGGTTTCGGTGATAACAGTAAAAACTGGATGTGAGAAAATGCTGTATTTGTTTAGTGATGAGGTTTTACACCTATATCTATAAGCTAAAAAAAAAAAAAATTTACTTCTGCAATTGCTTTTGAAAAAGGAAGTTTGTAATTCTGACTCTGAAATAACCATTAAACCTAAACCTTACTATCCTCACTGAAATGATTGCTCTAATAATTCTATTTTTCACAAGGCAAGGTTTCTAAGGAATGCAACAATCTCATAATGGCAAACTAAATTATACATTCTATCCTCACATAATTTATTCAAGGAACTCATGAAAACTTACTATACAAGTGGATAGCCATCTGTTAGCTACAAGCACTGCTCAGACTGGAAAGCCTGTCTTACTCAGGCAGCAATCTCAATTACTATGATAAAGGATAAACTGAGTATAGAAAAGACCTGAGATTTTTATCACTAGAACCTGAATCGTGTAGGTCTCGTTCATTTTTTAACCCATACCATATACTGGCATGTACAATCCTCACGAGGACTGGGAAATAAAGCAGCAATTATCTGTGTAATGAATGCTCAAAATGAATTTTCTAGGCTTCAAACAATCTGGTGTGGTTATTTACATGGAACACAGACACTGAACTTGTTTCATTCGGAGTACAGATGGCACTGATGTTTCTGTGACAGCTTTCCTGGACTGTGTAGTTAGTTTTAAAACAAAATGTGTATCTGCAAGTCAGAGAAGAACAGACTGTGTCAGGGGAAGCCATGACCACAATTTAGCTCACCAACTTGATCCTTGGTGACTGTGACGGGCCTCTTTCAAAAGTCAAAGGGCTCATCATCAAATACAAGTAGAAAATTCCGTTTTCATGATCAATATATCTGACAGTATTTCGGAAGTCTCCATAAAGTACTTGGACTTTGAGCTAAAATCAGCTAAACTTTCATTTTACCTGAGAGCTTAATGTACTGGCCATAAATTAATGTAGTCTGTTTTAAAGTGAGAGCCAATCTTGTTTCAGACATTTACTGTTTGTATTACAGAAATCTCTTGACCCTTCTAGAGAACAGAATCTGACTCAGGTTCTCACCTTCTCCCGAAATGGCTGGCTTGGCTGCTGGGGAAGCTACTCTCTTTAGACTAGCAGGACTTTCTGAAGAACCAGAATCCATGCTGAAAGAGGGGGGAAAGTATTTCAGTTTTTATCTTCAAAGCAAATAATACAAAACATTGATTTTTTTAAAGCTGCTTAACATTTAAAACTTTGAACAATCTATAGCTGAAGCTCTTGTCTAAGTTAAACGTGTAGTCGGGTGCTACAGAGGCACGATCTAAGCTCACATTCTTGTTTTTTCAGCACTTTGCTATAATGGAAACACAGCCAATGTCTGAGTCTATTTCAAAGCATGACTGATAGATGCTCATCCAACATTTTTGCTCTTTTTTCTCTTCTTAAAGCTCATCATTTGTTTTGAACATCGTTATGGTTGTAATAATTAAACAATCACCTTATGGTAAGGTTCTGTGCTATAAAGCTCCTAATCAAAAAGATAACTCATTCTTCCAGTTGTTTCCCCAAATGCTTTGGGCCTCTGAGAAGTGAAGTATATCCAGCACAGTACTGGGTACTAAGCAGGGACAGAGGCATAATCTCCAATAAATCTATGAGAATGTTCTAGGTCTCAGCGTAGAATTCCCTCTTAAATACATCAATGAAAACCAGGTATAAAGATTTCCACAAGTAAATAAAAAATGATCATTTATCTGTATAAGGCTCCCTTGACATGTACTCTAACTTTTGTAAGGATCCAGAAAAAATAATCCTGCAACTCCTATTTATGTATCTCAACTAGTGTAAACAATAATTTAATGCCTAACTGTTTCCATCTAACAGAAGCAGATAAACATCAAAGTACCTTGTAGATTTCCTTATGGGCCCAGAAATGAGTTTCACGTAAGACTTGGGGAACCAACCCTTCTGACCTTGAACTTCTCCAAACCACCACATGTCTTGCTGTTCCAGGACGGTGATGACATCATTTTTGTTAAAATTTAAGTGGTTGTCTTTTTTGGCTCTCCAAGGATACAGGGCTTGCGCTTGTAGCCCCTCCACCTTTTCACCCTTGTGTGGAATAACACAGAGCACCTCTGATTATTTTGTCATCTGTCATCAATCCCAGCCACATGAACGTCGGTACCCGCCCTCCACAAGGCCCCTGGGGGCACACACACAACCCCACGCTAGATGCTTCACTGTTTCTCAGTAGTTGTTTATTTTCAAAAGTGGGGATGAAAACCTGCCAGCCTACTCACAAAGCCACTGTCTGGCCATCTAGAACTCTTCTATTTAAACAGGCCAGCAGGTCATAGATACTCTGTTGCACCTGGCTACATGCCTTTTCTATTTCAGTTCCACTGTAATTCTCAAGGCACCTTAGGCAGGCACCCTGTCCCACTACTGCCAATCTGATTTGGGTGTTTGGTGGAAGACTAAAACTGGAGCAGAAACTCTAATGAAATCTCAGAGGATAACTAAGGGCTCTCTTAGGTTGGGTGGACACAGGGCAACACGCCCTACAGTGGATGTGCTTTTCACTCCTTTAGGGAGAAACAGGCAGGGTCTGGCTGGCATAAATCCAGGGTAGTCATCATTTAGTGTGCCTCTCTATGCAAGGGCGCTGTAGGACCACAAAGATGAATGAAATGGCATTGCTGCCTCCCCAAAATTATTTAGGTTAAAACACTTTATTAGCCATAAAGCACTATAAGAAGGGAGAGTACATTGTTAGCAAAGAGCTCACGGCTGAGGGGAAGAAAGACACACACACAACTCTGTTTACCAGCTGGCAGAACACATTACACTAAAAGAGGTTCCAACTAATCACTGTGGGAACAGAGAGAAAAGAGGGGTCAATCCCGCCTGAGGGCAACAGGGGAAATTTCACAAGGAGGCAGCCTTTGAGTTGGGCCTGGAAGGACGAGAAGGATTTGATAGCTAAGGCTTCTTCGGAGGAAGGGCACTCCAGGCTGAGGACACAGCACGGGCAAAGGGTCCAGGAAGAGGTGCACAATCCGGGGATGTGTGTGGCCTAGTTTCACAGAGGGGTGGAGTAGGAGATGAGGCTGGAAAGGCAGGGTGAGGCATTTATTATCTCTTTAAAAACTGTAACACAAACCACTACAATGGCTTTAAGCAATACTAACACACACAACAATGCCACCTCTCAATATGTAAATGGACAGAACAAAGGATAATGACCAAGGGCGGTTCATTTGGAACCAACTGGAACCTGCCTTTTTTTTTTTGAAGCAGAAAGTGCAGGCGACCTCAGAGAGAGGAGCGCTGCAAGCTGCCTTCAGAAGATACTTTGACACTGACACTTAGTTACACTTCATTTGATGAATGGAGAACTTAGGACAGGGCAGCGTCAGCACCCAGGCGGGCGGCCTCTAAGTTCCGGTTTCATGGGTCTCACCTTCGTATACCTGCGCCACCCGTTTCCTTCCACTCAGCTGTGCACGAGTGCAAATCCTCCACCTGAGGAGGTTTCTCTGGATTTCAATGACCCCTAGGACCACACACACTTTACCTTCCTGTTCCCCTCTTGTTCCCTTGGGAACCCTGGCCTCTTAGCTCTTCGGTACTGTCTGCTCCCTCAGCCACTGGCGTTTACCTCTCTACTCGGAAGGGACCTCAGCCATTTCAACGGTGCCCTCCTTGCTGTTGCATAATCTCTCACCCTGAGAAACCGCCCCCGCCCCGGCCCACCTTGTCATCTTTCTGCAGGAATTCACCTCAATAACCAGCCTGGGGCTGGACACCATATGGGCTCTGGGTTTAAATCCCACATGTCACGGATTAATTTTGAAACCTTAGACAATTGCTTCATCTCTCTAGGCCTCCATTTCCATGTCTATAAAACAAGAGATGTGTTCTTTAGAAGCTTGTTAGGAATTTTAGTAAGATCTATCCATACATGGTGTTACTGTGGTAGTAATGACCATAACGGTAAAAGGAGCTTTTATTACTATTACTATTTCTAGTCCCAAACTGTGAAGCTTTGCTGAAGAAAGCTAAGACAGTGTGCGATGACCAATTACAAATTCAGGTTAAATTCAGCCCAGCAATTCTTCACACCTCTTTGCTGACTTCCTATTTTGCGGACCCTGCAGGCCCTCAGAGGCCCCGTCAGAGGACACTGCCAAGAAGCACTACCTGAACTGCTCTCTCTCCTCATCTTTCTCCAACCTCTCTTTACCCTTCCTCCTCCAGAAGAATGCTGTCTTCTTCCCTCTGCTTTTGATGTTGTTCATCGTTCACCACACGTACTGTCTGGTACTTGACTTTTCCGCCCCTTTCCCATGGCAGCACACTGTGCTTTCCTGATGTCCTGCCTCCACTCTGCTGCTTCTTTTTTCAGTCACAAATCTGTCCTCGTCTCTCCAGTCATTTCCTCTTCAGCCCTCTGTGTCCTGGTTTATTCTACTCCTTTGCAGGTCACACATACATCCTACTTGCCATGCTGAACGGTCTCCGCTGGGCCCTGACCACCGCGTTTAACCGCATGAGCACCACGTTCCCCGACTGGGAACAGCCGCCTCCTCCCCCACGGAGCCGCCCCGCCTGTGCATGAGGGCGGCTAACCACTGAGCAGGAAAGTGCGGCCCTGCTGGGAACTCTTCATCTTCTGCCAGGTCAGAGAGCACACACATGCTCTAGGGCTTCCTCTTTTCTCCCTACACTGCCTCTCCTTTGAAGATCTTGCACATTTCTTCAGATCTGAACTACGTTCCAACTGCGTGCCAGACAGAGCTACCTGGACATCCCACTTGCACCTTAAGCATCGCACACATAAGGCCCAACTCCTTCCTCTAACCACATGTCACTTTCTCTCTCTGCCTTTCTTGTTTCTCCTAAGGTCAAATCTTCTTCTCAGCCCAGACCTTCTTCCTCTCCTTTTCATCCCCATGGGCGTTGTGACTCCATCCCTTTAACTGCCATCATTCCCCCATGTCCTCCGCTGGACTCTTCCTGCACAGAAATCTGCCCAGAACCTACGTTCAGTCTGGTTGGTCCCATATCAAAATGGTCCCTGACCTCCAAATGCCTGCCAGATGGGCATTTGCTGTTTGGTTTGATTATCTATGGACATTTCATTCCTTTATTGTATTAAGTAAAATATTACTTCATTATATTAAGTAGAAATATTCAGAATAACTTTATCCTTTCAGACATTACTTTCTTAGTAGGGCATTTAAGAGCTTCCCATAAACCTACAATCAGTCTGTCTTTTCCGCTAAATACTCAATGGTCTAGCCAAATGGACTGACCCATGATTTTCCACAAACACTTTAAGGTAGGAACCTTGAAGCCTCTCCTCACAGTACTCTTTGTCCTCGCCATCTCCTAGCAGGAGCTTACCCTTAAGTAAGATCTTACCAAGATGCAGCTCAAATGCCACTTCTTCAGTGAAGCTTCCCTCATCAACCTGAGCAGGAGTTTGCCCTCCTCTGAGTTCCCACCATTCACAAAAAATAGGCTCCTTAAAGGCTACTGGGAAAACATGGCCTGCATCCCACACTGCCAGCTGACCTGGATATGGGTGAGGAGGCCTGATTCTAAATAACACTGAGGGTCAGCAGCTACTGAATTTGTTGGTACATGTAGCATGCTAGGTCTTCACATTCCCAGTGGCTGCTTTTACCTGGCCCAAAACAGGAGATGGCGAGGAGCCAGTGGCCGTGGCTGGAGTAAAGGCCGATCTCTGCCGTAACTGGCCAGCACTTGGGACAGTGAGTGAGGGCTGTGCTGCCCACGCATCCCAGTTATCAGTTTCTGGTTTCTCATTCGTGCTGGTGGGCCACCTGGAAGGAAAAGCATACCACGGTGAGAAGCAAGCTACTCCAAATGCACCAGCTCTTCACTCACAGCGAACACAAGCCTGCTATGTGTGGGGCTTTCTGATGTTCAAGGGACAAGGTCGGGGGAGGAATGAGCCCAGACTTGGGTTTGAGCCTGGGCTTTACAGGCAATGACGAACCTTAGGCAAACAGTTTCACCAAATTTGATTTCCTCACCAATAAAATGGAAACAATATTCCACCACTTTGGTTAGCTGTGACGGTCACAGAAAATGCTGGATAGGGAAATACTTTGTAAGTTAAAGCACCAGAGTCATCCTCACATGATCAGTATTGTTACTTGTAATAATAGATAAATCAGCAGAAAAGAAGTTACACACCACATCTGAAGACATGCCAGCTTGGCAGGTAGCGCTGCACATACACCATTTCTCTGTCCCATCCACCACACAGCAAGCACCAGGCCATATGCCTAGACGCCACGGCAACTACAAATGATATCCTTAGAGCAACCAGTTGTCCTGGATCTTTGGGACAGTTTTAATTTTAATTTTGTGACTTTATAATTTTAAAGAAACACATCCGTGTGCATGCAGATCTAAATGCAATTGACTTTTTACATCTTTATAATGCATACATTTGAAAATCAAAATAATTCCTTTGTTAGAATGCACTTCCCTGATTTTGGGTTTGGAAAATATCATAGCAGGAGAGCTGCACACCACATATTAGAGTCACATTGATAGACTGAAGAGCAAAACCAAATCCTGGAAAACGTGGTATTTGTCTCAAATATTTTAGCCTATATTTTGTTTAAAAAGTCAGAACTTTTCAATCAAGATCAAGAGAGGAAGGGGGAGTTTGAACTTGGAATCATGTTAAATGGAGGCTACTTTTTAGCAGAGATTAGATAAGGAAGATCTGTCTTACCAGTACTTACCACCTCTTATATGAAAATACAAGTATGAAAAATTGGTTTTTCCTTACACCCTTCCCTCCACTCCCTCCTGCCCTTATTGTTAGGCTCTTTATGTCTCTACTTGATCCACCTCATCTTTCTCCAGCATTACATCTTGATTCCAGGCCTTCTGTTCGTTTCTTCCAGATCAACTTGAAAAAAATTTTTTTAACCCTTCTTACTCCAATTCCTTTTACTTGAATGCAAGTGTGAAATGTTTTGACGACTGTACATCTAAGATCATGCTCCTGTAACTGGAAGCACGGACAGTGGTTTCATCTATCATTTCCACCTCCTGCTTCCGCCCTGTCTTCAATGCCATTTCCTCACGACCAAGGGCGCAGCACTAGGGTGGCCAAGGACACACATCTCTGCTCCCCTGTGCATTTGTACAAGACTGACAGAAGAGTAAAGCTTTAAAGGAAACAGCTTCCTATCTTATTCACAACCACATAACTGAATTCAATCTGTTTATAACCAGCAAAAAATGCTATTTACATGCAGGAAATGACTCTAAATATTTGCTGACTGACACGGATGTCAGATTACTGGGAAACTGTACTTCTCCATTTCTTCCACAAGAATGAAAGATAATGGGCAAATTATCAACCAGAACAAGGTAATAGGCTTTATTTTGTGCCAGGGAAAATCACTGTTGAGCAATGACATCATTAAATTCAGTTCAGAGAACATACTGCACACTTTGCCAGCAGAGCAGAAGTGGTTATAAAAGTGAGCCTGCTCCTCCACACAAAGGTACAGCTCACACTACAAAAATATTTAAAGGAAAGAAAGGACTACCAAGTGGGCATTTCAAAACTCATGAGAAAAGCATGCCGACACGTACGTGGAGCTGAAGTCAGCCCAGTTGTTGGGGGTCGTGGAGGG
This sequence comes from Manis pentadactyla, assembly GCF_030020395.1. NCBI lineage: Eukaryota > Metazoa > Chordata > Mammalia > Pholidota > Manidae > Manis > Manis pentadactyla. The sequence continues at coordinate 186,448,526 of NC_080019.1, read as the reverse complement.
CTCTGAGGTCACTGCCAAAGGTGCGGGGGTCTCACGCACGGCCACTTTGGGTGCAGGGGTGGAGGTGGACTCAGTCACTGGTTTGACTGGCACAGGGACTTCGCTTTCTGGGATTTTCTCTGCGTAGTTTGCAGGGAACCATCCTGTCTTTCCTTTTAATTCTCCTCCAAGCCATCCTGGTTCTCCAGTTTGGCTTTCATCCACCTGCAGGAAAGTCATAAAGCTTAATTGAAGGGGAACTAAATCAGCCCAAAAAGACACCGAACACTCTCCCAGACCTCAGACCAGGCAGACTGACATACCGCACAGATGTTTCCTCATCTTACTCTCAGCCTCAGTGTCTGGGAAAAAGGTCTCTAAACATCAGCTCTGGAAAAACCAGTAAATGCTCTAATTCAAGTCTTTATTATCTGTGGGGGTTTTTTTTTTTTTTTTGGTTCTCCCACCTCTCTGCTAATAATGGCAGTTAAGATAAAGTGCCTAAAGTTGTAAGGCCCTTAGTCTAAATTTTTGGAGCTATTTTGAACTGGGAAGTGAGCTGATGGACTTCATCACTCAGGAAGTCATGCAATTATTAAAAAATAATTTGACTTGGGTTTATTAATGAAGTTGAAAACAAAGGATACAATCAATATACATTTAGTACTTGAAATATCTCAATAATGAAGAAGTATTATTTAGCACTGAGACAAAAAAAATAAAAACACAGTCTTAGATGGTTTCCATAGGGAAGCAAAGTGACTATTATGTTTCATCATTTAAAAGCTCCACAGATACATGATGAGAAGTCATTATTTATAGTAAGTCAATTTTATTAAGTTTTCTAAAAATTGAAATTAATATTCACAAAGGTGTACATGTGAGAATAGAATTCTGTTAAAAAATTTCAGAGGCTATTTCTTACACTGTGCTTGAATGTTCGCATTTTATTTCTGACCCAAAAGGATCATTCAAAAATCACTAGAATGATTCTACCTATCTTTATGAGTTCACCCCCCTTTCTTTTATGAGGAACAAGAGAATGATTTTGGAGGACAATTTCATTCACTATTATAAGATTATTTTCATTACTCTAAGTCAAATAAGGGTCTATCAGAGACTCTATCTTATTTTTATCCTCTAATATACTGCCAAAGGAAGTAAAACATTGAACATTTCATTGGATATTACTGTTGCTTTTTAGAAATCACAGAAATGAGCACTAGTGTCTTAACAATGTTTTGGAAAAACACCAGTTTTCTAACTCATTCAAATATTCAGTTATAAATAAATAAATAAACAAAGCCCCCCTCACCCCCAAAAAACAAACGAGGAAACTGCACATCTCTCTGTGTCCGGTGTAGAGTAAGGAATGGCATAATGTTTACCAGCTTACCTGCATTTTAAAAATGTTTGGGATGAGGTGGGGAAGTAGAGTACAGTTTACTACATAATTCTGTACTTGTTGACAAAACATTTAGTAAGTGAGAGATGCCTGCTTGCTGCTCCACTTTAGGGAACCCTTATTGTCATGAGTAAAAGCAATTCTTAAAACTGAGAAGTCTCCAAAAAGGAGTTCCCCAAGATGAAGTACACTACCGCTTCACCAAAGGCTTGTTTTTTGCCTTACAGCTCTGTTGTTCTTAACACTGCTATCAGATTCGAACACATTAGTCACTTTTCATCCAACTCCTCCACACTGTTTTGTTCTTTCCTTTTTCTGGGCAGCCTGAACTGTTTCTCTAGGAGGATTTAAGATGACATTTTTTTCCTACTCGGATCTTATTTTATGCTAAACTCAAATGGCTAGATGTCTTTCCTTCCACATTTATATTTATTGGTGCTATTATGACACGTTTCAATTTTACAGCTGCCTTGTACTGGAAACATAGCTGTTTGCAGGCCGGGCTGTGCCAGGGCCTCCCCAGTTTCTCAGTAGGTTTGGCAGGCAAGCTCCTGCTCCCTCCATTCGCGCTTTGACCAAGCAAGAGTGAGTGAAGGACTTGAGCCTAACAAAGTAACTCAGCCTCGAGACTGCAAAGCGTTGATGATAGAGGGTAGGGTTCCATGGTTAGACTGCCTCAATGGAAGTACTAGTGCTCGTACTTATTAACTGGTTGACTTTGGGCAGGTTTTATTTCTTGGTGCCTCATCTTCCTCACCTATAAAACAGGCATGATAATAGACCTGTTTTGTGATGGTGGTTGTGCAGACTGTTAAATATTTAGAACACTGCCCAGCATATGAGAAGTGTTTAATGATAAGATTTTTGAAGCCATCTCCCCTGCTGTCCAGCTCTAACTCTGGGCAGTTCTCTTATTTGGGCTTCTGTCCCATTCTAAAAGCCTGTGGTTTGCACCCCCACTTTAGGTAACAATCTCTGGCTCTCTGTATGGGGAAATCTCTGTCCTAGGAGCTTGCCTGGTACTCTCAGCCCTAGGTTTGCCTCCGTGCCAGGTTTAGTAATCCTTCAGGGGGCTGGAGTTCAATCTCTGATCAGGGCCCATTTGGAACTCCCACTGGTCTGTCCAAGCTGGATCTCCTCAAATGTCAGCTGCTTTATTTACTTATGTCCTCTGTTTTACTGCCATTCTCTTGAGACACAGGGTCTATCTGGTTAACAAGACTTTTGGTTGACATATATCTGAGGCCCTGAACAAATGTCCCATTCTGTGTCAGGTCTAGCTCTGACCCTAGCTCACTGATTGATCACACCCAAGCCCTGCCCCCTGATAAGACAGAAAGCATGCCACACCACCCAGAGGTGGTTCATGCCACATCAGCCTCTTATCTGTGCAGATAAGAGCTTCTCCTATTCTTCAGGACAATAATGAAATCAGTATTTCACTTTTACTCAAGTAAATTCCTAGTCAACTTTGACTAAACAACAGTCTCAATTAGTTTGATTTATTCTTACAGGAATCCATTAATTTCAATGAATAATTAAATTTTTAGATTCAGAGATATAATAAAAATTCACTCTTAAAATTAAATTAACCACTTAGAAAAGGCACAAAAGTTCTCATATGAAAATGAGAAATATTTCTTCCTGGATTTGGGAACCTTTACCCAAAATGCCAATCCAGTTGTGGAAAAACATTACATAATATTAAGATAGAATAAGAAAAGTTAGGCATACAAACTTCTTTGAATGTGGCTGGCTATAATGTGGACTTTTACATATATAAAGCAGATTCATCTACTGGTGGTTCTAAGTCAGGAGAATTTGAAATATTAATAGTATTGATCTTAATACAATGTCATTTAACCAGACCGACTCCAACACCTCAAAACACCTGAGGTCATTCTAGTGGAACATCATCTAAGGGGGAAGAAGCACAGACCCGGACACTGCCTACATGTTGGGGAATATGTTTAACATCTAGTCTAAAAATGTTAGTAATTATACACTGTGTACTGTAGGGCATTGATGGACAGTCAAATGCACACAGGAGCCATCATGTCCAAGCACATGTGGCTGAAGCTCAGTATCAGGTCTCTTTCCTCAATGTTTATATGCTTCATGGCTGCTGTCTTTGTCATGCAGTATTAATATTTCTAACACCTCTGACCTTGTCACAAAGAAGGGAACCAGAAATCCCCTCTCCCCTCATGAGCACAACAGAGAACATGGACCTCAAACAGGTTTTGGACTGTGTCACAACTGGACCAGCTGGTGTGACTGCCAAGGAAAGTGGGGAGCAGCATATATTTCATGTATTTGCCAGTTTGGAAATATGAGGCTTCCCCCCAAATTCCTGGATATTGTAATTGTTTTCTAAAGCTCTAATCCATAGGTTGGCAAATTTTTCTTCTAACTGTGGAAACCTGTCAACTCTGTCATTATAGCACAAAAGCAGATTTGGGCAACATGTTAATGAAGGAACCTGCTGTGTTCCAATAAAGCTGTGTTCCAAAACAGGCAGTGGGCTGGATTTGGCCCACCCTGTAATCATGTGTGTGTGTACTGGTCTCTCCAAACAGTACTGATACTATGACCAATTGTTACTAAATAAGCTAAGGTTGTGGGAGCTAAGGAAGGCAGGCAAGAGAAGGTACTCACTATAATTTTAAAAAAAGTCCTAAATCAAAAGAAGAGAAGGAAAAAAAATGAGTTTAAATTGTTACAAGAATATCACTAAATCAGAAGATAAACAATTTTCAGAATGAATTGACTTGCTGATGGCTGACAACTGCTAAAGAAGTCTCCTTTTGAGGGGCATTTCCAAGTATTATTTTCCAGAAACGACTTAGAATTAGTCCTGACAGGAAAAAGAGATCAGGTTAGATCAGTGGTTCCCAAAACAGATTCCCTAATAGATCTGCCCTGGAGAAGATTCTGAATCTTATATATGAATTAAAAGCGCCCACAGTTGCCGGGGGTGAGCCCTGGAATGGTTATTTTTAAGCTCTCTGGGCGGTTCTGCTGTACTCTGCCCTGCCCAGTTTAGGACCTGCTGAGTTAGATGATGAGTCTGTGTTCTTAAGATAAACAAACAGCAGAGAGCATAAGTCTTCTAACTTCCTATGCTCATCCTCCATCCAATTATGGACGTCTTATCTGATTTATTTACTCTCCAAATACTGGGACCTCCAATCAGAAGGCAGGCCACAGATTTTCAAAGTATCTAAGCCTTAGCTGTCAAGGTCAAACTGAATTAAGAAGCTTCCATTCAGAAGTTGTCCCTGAACATATCCGTTTACTGATTCCTTTTTAATTCCTAGCAGAGTTAGTGAGCGTTCACTCAGAGCTTCATCATACATTGACCTTTTCATGTATGTTTCTGTATTTTCCTATGAGGGTTTTAAACATTGAATGGCAGGCATCATCTTATAGTTCTCTGTATTATCAACAACATTTAGAACTGAACTATATATAAGATAGCACTGTAATTTTTACTAAACACGAAAAAAATTTTTGGAGAAAATTGGGCTGATTATCAAGTTTTCTCAAAAGCAAAATAAAGCCCCCTCCAAAACTGCCTACAGTAAAAAAGGAAACACTAGATTTCTAAAATCTATCAGGTATAGTTAGCTATTTTTCAAAGTTTGAGAAACCTGAGAATCTGATAATTACTATTGCTCATGACAGTAAGTGAACTCCTGATTATTCACCCAAAAGAAACTGATATTAATATTCTATTACGTATTTTTTACGATCAACATTCTTAACTGTGAATTTTGTGAAATAAAAAATTGTTACTATTACATGCCAATTTCCTTTTTTGGGGACACTGATTGTTAACCTCAGGAAGAGAATACAGTTGCCTGCCATTTGGAGTGTCGTGTTACATTCTGCAGTATAAAGTGAAACACTGCTACTATTCCTTTAGCAAGCCAATAAATTATGCCTACCAGTACATTCCATATTTCATTACATATTTGGGATGTCTGAGATAAAGTAAACACCATTCCAGTCCTGGGTAGACATTCTCTGATACACTTCCCAAAGCTAAATTTATTTCTAGTGTTTCAATAATAATTATAAATGTTGGTACATTTCTAAATATGAACATAATATAGAAGTACATAAAATGAAACACGAAAGCCCCCTCTTTACTCCCCTATGGTAACCACTGTTAACAGTCTGATGTCTATATATCAAGACTGTTAACTATACACATATAAACATTCACATATACACACAGTTTATTATTTAACCAAAATGTAGTTATACTCTACATACTGTTTCTGCTTTTTTACTGGAGAGCTTATTTGTGTATGTTGATTTTTGTAATTTTTTTTAACATCTTCATATTTATTTAGCTGTACCATAATTTGTTTTAACTATTCCTTAACTGATAGATACTGGGCTGTTCCTTTTTTTGTGAACCTCCATGTACACATATATCTGTGCATATGACCCAAAAAAAGTCTACAAGAGGGAGAGCAACAGAATTTCTGGGTCAAGAGGAATGAAAATTTTAAATCTGAATAGATATTCCCAAACTGTCTCCCAAATGGCTTAGTTAATTCATACAACCATGCTGACCATGTGTATTATATCTACTTCCCTACACTCCTCACAAAGCTGGATATTATCAAACTTTTAAACTTGCTCAGCTAAGAGATGAAAAATACTATCTTGTTTTAACTTGCATTTTCCTGATCACCAGTGAAAAGAAGCACCTTTTCATATATTTAAAAAAATTATTTACTTTCTACATCTGTGGATGTCTCTTCATATCCTTGGCCAACTTTTCTAAGTTTTGAGTTCCTTTCATATTAACTTTTTGGAGTCTTTATGTAATAAGGATAGTAACCCTTTGCCTCTTACGTATTCTGCAACATATAAGTTATATATTTTTTATTGTCAATTTGTTCATTTTTGTCATTTATGGCTTCTGGTGTTAACTCAGAAAGACAATTCTTAGCCAGAAAATTATTCCAATATTCTCCTTTTATTAGAAAAAAATGTTTTAAGAATTTCCAAATGTTTTAAGAACTTCCAAATTTAACCTTCTTGGAACTTTTTTTTGTCCATGGCATGAGACAGAGACTTGACCTAGTAACTTTCCAAATACAGAGCCTTCAACTTAGTCCTTAAATAGTACCAAGCAAAGAGAAACTTGGTCCACAAATTTTTATATCTTTTTCTCTTTTCTTTTCTTTCTTTTTTTTTAGCACAACTTACTACATAAGCTCAAAACATTTTTACTGTCATGACAACACCCAAAGATGTGTATTTACACAGAATTAAAGTGATTTAAAAGAAGAAAACATTTAATAGGATGCAGACTTCCTGACAGTCACAGAGCACTTACCCATTCCCCTTTAACCTCCACCAGGAAAGCAAAGGTTTGAAAGCAAGGCAAAATATATGTTTAATGAAACGTTTTATTCTCACAGTATATCTAAATTCTATTCATCTAGTTGAGCTGGAGGTTATCTAGCCAACTTGAGGAAAGGGACCCAATATCACTGTAACAAGACTATGTTCCCAAAAAATAGCAGTATTTTCTCATTGAAATATAGATCATCTGTAACATTTCCTTATCATCACATTTTTTAACATTGCCTTATCTCAAGAAGAGAACATTACTTTTCTGTACCTTGTGTTGCAAGAAAATTCCAGTTTTAAAAACTGCCATTTTAAAAAATCATGTAAAAAAACAACATTGTAGTAAGGTCCTATCTGATGTCACACTCTACCCTCATAATATTTAGATTCCTGCTATTGTGTGGTTATTTATGTATTTTACAATTAATCCACTTTAAAAGGCACCACTCAAAGATGAGGTAGTAGGAGTAAAGCAGCCTCAGACCATGAGTAATGCACGATGTAAGACAGAAGAGATGGTGAGGGTGCTGACCAGCACATCCCTGTTCGTGGCTACATAGTGGTGTGCCCACACTTGAAGAGAAACCAGCAGTTCTTCCTGTAAAGCATGGGGTTGGCACCCAGACATTAAAAAACTGCTTGCTGAATGAAGGCTAGAGTATATTAGAAGAAGGTTTCCTTATTGTTAAGATTTTGACTTTCTGGACCTTCAGGTTTGACTCCCTTATTTCCAGCCCATGAGAACTAGAGAAAAAGCTATCAGAAAAGGGCAGAGAGGATTCCCATCTCTGAGTACCAAACACACTCTTCTTTCTATGTATTTTGGCTCATTAAAGAATCATATATGCTTCACAAAGAGATCTAATATAGATATGCAAGATGAATGACTGAATGATAGTACAATGAGCTGTATGACACCCTTTTTATACTTTAAAGACATATAATCCTGGCATGTGAAACATGTTTGCATCAATTCTTAAGTTTCATAGCTCTTTTAAAATTCTGAACTATTTCCATCTTTAAAAACAAAAATGCTAATGGTAATGCAAAATATGAATACTTCTAAGATTCTGATTCTTAAGTTAGTAACTAGAGTGAAGAATACTAATAAATAGAGTGAAGAATTGTTTACTTTCAGGAAATAGTTTAGGTCAACCACACTGATTTATTCTTTCTTAAACTGACTACAATAGTTTGAGTCACCATCGTAAGATTATCTTTAATTATTACTACAATTAAAGAAATTAACTATGACAGCACAAAATTCCAAGCTCTCTTATCTGTTCACTTGTAGTGTAGGAAAGCAGATTAACCATACTTAACTCATTACTCTTCACACAATTCATAATTTACACAATCAAAGGGACAAAAAGATGCTTTGACCTAAAGACACAAAAGCTATCACTGGCAATTATGAAAATGGTGATAACATATTCTGCATTTAAAACTATTTCCTAAAGACTACTCAGAGTATATAAGTAGTAATCCAAACTCTGAAATTACCAGACCCTTCTAGATTTAGAAATATGCAAAGTCTGTGATAAGAACCCAGTTTCCTTAACAACTCTATTTTAAAGTGATGTTAGGATACATTTTTAAATGTCACCTGTCATTCCAATGGAAAAGGAAGAAGATTGAGTCTACCCTTCAAAAACCCAGATGCTGGGTTACCGGATTTCACACTTGCTGACAATTTCACAATTGTAAGAACGAGGACAGATACTAATCAACAGAAATGACACTTTCACTGAAGTCTTTCTTACCATAACAATGTCTCCTGGCTGGATGGTGATTTCATCATGACTTCTGGATTCAAAGGGATACAGTGCCCGGTAATACACTACTTTCACATTTTCCTGTGCAGAAATTGTAAGTGGGCCCTTTTCTGTTTATGAAAAAAAAGGGAGAGGAACAAAAATAAAACATCACACAGAGCACAACTACATGACAACATTCAAAATAACTGCTACCTCCTCTGCCTTAACATCTGAACTATTTACTATTTCTCTCTCTTCAAGGAATTTCTGAAACGTGGGCTGAATGCCAAAGAAGAGCAACATGTGATGTCAGCAACTCCAGCACATCAGAGTTCACTGATGGGCGCTCTCCAAACAAAGGTCATCACCTCATGCCCAGTCAGGGAGCTGCATCAGGCCCCTGCCCTCTGCCTCTGGCTGAGGCTCCGGGTGCACATCTGTAAGGTGTCGAGACCCCTCCTCCCATCCAGGGTATGAAGGACAAGGCAGCAGTTAGCATGGGACCCCAAATCTGAATCAGCCCAGAAGAACTGCCAGGAGTGGGCAAAACGGCACAACCTTTCATATTCAAAGGCATGGCAATGTTGATGTTTTAGGCCCTTAATGTAATCATATAAAAGGTAGCTGCTGATTTCACCAAGAACAATTATGCTTGATAACTGATACTCCTTGGTGAAGTACAACTTCCCCTACATTTCCTAGGAGTGGGGGTGGGGAGAGCTTAAGGACATACCCTATATGAAAACAATTTAGACTTTGAGTGAAATAATTTTTTTTTTTAATGCATGCAAGCAGAAGATACTGCAGATTCTGGTTAACAATAAGTAATCGTGGCCCTCTGAACTGTTGCACCCAAGAGCTGCAAGGATTTTGATGCACGTTTTTCTCTGAAACGTAGTGAGGGGAAAGTATTAGCTCCATGTGGTCTTGAATTGGATCATGTGCAAAATTTCCCACTGACAGAGGGGAAAGACTCATTTTATACCAGGAGGAAACACAGGGACTTATACTAATTGCCTAAGATCAAGTAATGGTGAAATTATTTGCATATCAAAAAAGTATTTAAACCTACACTTGCCTTCGGAAGGCATGGCCAACTCCTGTCTAGATCTGGTCACTTGCTGTCTTTCTGAAACCTTGACTGCATGCATCGTAAGGCAGGAGGGTGTCGGAGCCAACTCTGAACCCTCCCTCCCATCCCTGCCGCGGTACACATAAGAAACAAATGAATTTTTATGGAATAGTGTGCTTCTTTTTTTCTTTTCTTCCTGTATACCAGTAAAAAGCACACTGATGATCATATGAATAAAATCAAAGTATTTTACCACACAAAGGAAAAGGCAATCACTTTCTTCAGATGAGTATTACCTGCAAAGCTGTACAGTATCATACAGCCATGCAACAATTCAAAAAATACATTCCAGTTTGCATGTGATATATTGGATAACATGTTCTAGGTATTTCAAGGCCCCTCATTTATCATGATTTGAATAGGCAACTTATGATCAAAGGGCAAAAACAGTCAGTTTTCAAAAGGTAAAAACATTTTATGCCGTGCAGACTGAAGACAGTGAATGGCACCTCAGTGAAGGCAAAGGGGAAAGATGCCACTTCCTGCGGCTGAAACAGCTCAGAAATTCCCAGAGAGAATAACAAACTGGAGCAGCACAGCATTCTTTTTGCAGGCAAGGTTAGGACCTCCGCTTGGAAACCAGGTGTATGCGTGGGGCTTGGTAAGGAAATGCCATGCCACTCTTGTCTGTAAAAAGATTTCTGGATGCCAGGGGAATGAGGGCCAAAAGTTGACATGGCAGTGGAATAACTGAACAAATACCTAGCCATCCTAGAGAATGAGCTGATGCACTGTCCAAAAAAAGGAGAGTGACAGCCTCATCTCTACTCATGAGGACAAGGTAGGGCCTGACTGCCTACGGAAGTATCTCAGGAGGCTCTGGGCAGAGCTGACTTATTTGCTAGAACGTTTGGCTTCTGGTACCTGCGGTGGACCAGGGAGCCTGCACAGCTGGCTTCGCTGGTCCCTGATGCTGATGGAGAATCCGGCTCAGCTTGTCCTGCATTTCCGGCTTGCCTTTCTCCTCACTGTCTTTCTTCTTGACGATCTCTTCCCTCCTGGGTTTCTCCTCATCGCAGAGTTTTCGTGGCCGCTGGTGCTCGTCATCCTGCTGCACATGCTCAAGCCACTGCTTGTCCCGTTCCTGGGCTCGTCTGTCAAGAGAATGCTTGATTACAGCAAGGAAGCCACTCCAGTTCACCTCGGCTCTGGCCTCTTCCACAGAAAAGCTCCACCCAGTAAACAGGATGCTACACACCCCTGGGAGGTGCTCTTTGGACGGAGCAATCTCAGTCAAGGAGGGAAAGACTATCCAGGCTCCAGCCAGTTCTGAGGGTGTGAAATCACGATTGAGAAAAAGGCAGAGAGAAAGTCTCTGAAGTATTTTATGAAGGGATTAGAAGAATAACAAAAACGCTTCTCAATTTTAAAACTTGGATTTAACTACAAAAAGTCATAAAAGACACAGGAACATAATATCCCTGAAGTGAAAGCACAGCCTGCAACGTTGCAAATGCTTAAGGAAGCCCATGATCAGATCAGATCACTGAGGGCCCCCCACTTTACACACACACGTAGGTCCCCAACCCTTAGCAACAGGCCACTGACAGCCCTTGAGATGGCAACCAACCATTACTGTGCAATAGTTTCTACATGTTTTACTGAATTACATGACTATGGATTTGTTTTTCAAACTAGCTGAGGGCTAAGTGATAATTGCAATTAAATCCTGGCCTTGAAAACCATGATGGTCTCAACCCGAAACCCACAGTAGAGAAGGAACGATTTTTCTCTAATTCCATAATATTCTATAAAAACAGAAAACACTTTAACTGATCACACTTAAAATGAAACTAGTGTGCAATAATAAATGGTCTAACGATAATAATACCTAATTGTCCACATATATTAGCTCCTATAACCCTCACACCAGGTTTGTAGGTCCTATTTTACAGTTCCATTTACAGATGAGGAAAATGAGGCAGAGAACCTAAAGGACTTGTCCAAGGTTGCACAGCCATGCCGGCCTGGGGTTCAGTCCCAGGCAGCCCGGTTCCAGAGTCCACACCCTGAATAGCTCAGCACCCCCGTGACACTGTCAATGCACAAAGGTCATCTCCTGGAATTAGGAAACTTAAGCAAATAAAACCTTCATTCTCCATTTTAAAAGTACCATATTTATTTCTACTCTGTATGAACGTAAAGACTTAGTGCAGAATTCTTTTTAACTTAAATCTTAAACATCTTACTGGAAAGAAAGCACAAGAAACACACTTTTTGGACGGGCAGGGATATTTCATTGCAATAATAATAGAACACAATAAAATTTGCTGAACATTTCTTGCTAATAAAGGTCATCAGTGTATAAGCATGTAATTTCTGAAGTTAAATTTTGGGCACGATTCATTTATATAATTATAGATGGAAAACTTGGCCTTTCTGTACGATGATATTTTGTGTTCATTTCTACTCTGTAGGAATGTGAAAGTTCACTGCAGAATAGTATAAATAAAGCATTTTTTAAACTTTGAGGATAAGAAAGGGACAGAGTTAGAGTCAACACATCCAAGGGATTAATCCTTGATATATAATATAATCCTAGTCCTACCCCCAAGAAAGCCATAAAACAGTCCTCTACATTGGTTTAAGACCCTACGCACTTACCCAACAGCATGGGGAAAAAACCCACAGCACCATACTCAGATGCTATTCATGCTCATAACAAAACAAGCACCAACCTGGGCAGCTCAACTGAGCTCAGCCCACTAAAGTCAACGACTTGCATAAAGTATCTTCATCTTTTTCATCTAATTTCAATAACCAATTTTTATAATCTATACCATAGCATTGGGATATCTGGTCATTTTTGTTTCTTGCAGTCAAGAAGTGATTGAGATTTTAAAAGCAATTACTAACAAAATCAGACACACCGAAAGTTAAAAGATAAATGTCTACAATGTGCAACAGAAAGTTACAAGTAAGAATGCCAAACCACAAACACAAATATCTAAACAAAAACAAACAAAAATGTGTCTATATCCTACGCAGCAGCAGCAAATTTTCCCTTTTGTACCCAAGTTTAATTTGCAGTTAGAAAAAAGAAGGAAGAAGACAGAGGGCCACACTGTGGGTCCTCCAGGAGAAACCCTGTGTGGCAGGCACTCAGGAGCTTTGATTTCAAACCCATCTGAACGCCACTGTTATTAAAAGGCTGTGAACTGGAAATGTATTTTGGTCATTTGCATGCAAACGAGCACACCAAGTGTCCCAATTTCCTTGTATAATTCCATTTATCTACATAGCAGTGGCTTGGGAGAGCTCTGGGAACAAACCAAAATCTTCAGGGGGCACTTCTATATGCAAAGATTTATATTTATACACTCACATGATTGCACACACATGCAATACACAGATGCACATCTACACAATACTGACAAATACTGACAGCTCTTTTTGGTGGAGTGGGTGCTTGGAGAAGCCAGGCAAAGTATAGTAAATATTCAAAGTTCCTTCCAGACGGGTCCACAACCCACTGAAAAGACTCACCTTTGGGCTTCTTCCTTTTGCTTTTCTAATTCTATGATCTTTCGCTCCTGTTCTTTCTGTTTCAGTCGTTCAGCCTCTATGGACTTTTGTTTCTGGAGTTGTTGTTTATTATGTATTTCTCGTAGCTCCTATAAATAATCAAGAAACAGTTCATGCAACAACATGAGGTGATAGGCATTTCCACTGTTTATCAGCATGCAACATTTCCTAGGGGGAAGTCTAGGTGCTAAGGAGATAACATTTCAGATTTGGAAACATGAACTTGGAAAACTAAAATCACTCTATTTTGACGTGACGGATCGCCAAAAGCAGTTCAAGATATTTGTGAGCCTTAACTCACGACACCACTTTCCATTATGTGCTGCAGAAGAAACTTGCTAGTGAAAGGCATTAGAGAAACTATGCTGTTCAAGACTTAGCAATCATAATGGAACTCGACCCGTTTTAAGATATGATGATAATTATAAATAAAACCCTGAGGTATTTCTGATAATGAATCCACAACCAGCCTCTACTGGCTTTGGAAAAACACACTCCTTCACATACCTCCATTAAAACCTCACCCACTTATGTACTTCCTCAGAGTAAATGGACATCCCTCTGTTCCAAAACCTCAAGTCTCCCCATTGGGGTCTGTTTTCTTTAGATCACACCTCTTGCAGAGCATCTTCTCTTACTTATCCCTGTGTGAAGTTGGTAGCTACACAAGACTAAACCATCCAACAGGTTTAAAGTAAAAAGCTCTAATTTGATGATCACCACCTTGGATCTAACTTCCTCATTTGATACTAGCCTCCAGGACTAACAGTCATTTTTTTAGCAGGCTACTGAAAATAAAATATATTTTATGATAAAGTGCTCAAGTTAGACATTTCAATGCCCAAAAGTATGAAAAACAAAGAAATGCCTACCAAGGGGAAACCCTCTGATCCCATAGGAATTAGATGGTCACTAACCGATTCAGTCACCAGAACTCCTCTTACTTATGTCAACAATAAAGCGGATGAGTCAAGGTGTCAAGCAGAGCCAAGAGTGTGTTTCCAGTTGACCTCCTGGTCTGGGCAACTAGGGCTAGTCCCCCAGGTGGGCAGTCCAGGGGTCTATACAGTGAGACTAAAGAGCTAATGTCTGCCCTGTCCTCCCTCAATTTGCTCACTGGCAAGCCAGATGCACAGGTTTCCTCTGCCTTAACCTCCCAACTTTAGATTCATTCAGAGATTGAATGCCAAAGGGAGAGGACAGTCTGTAGGTAACTGTTCAAATGCACTTACTCCCAGACAAAAGCCCTAAGGGTTAGATACCTTCCTAACAGCTAAACTGTTCTTAGGGTGAAGTTAAAATGGGCATACAAGTGTTTTATAATCTGCAAGTGACTGTGAGAGGTCCTAAGAGGGATCACTGAGATACAAGAAACTGTTTTTGGAGATCAGGAGGCTGGGGGTGTGGTACTGGAGGGAAGTAGGCACTGAAGAGATGGGGAAGGAAGGGCCTTCAGCGGGGAACCCAGCAGATGAGACGGGCTGTACCCAGGCAGCATGCAGCAAGAAGCAGCAACTTCATAAGACCCATACTGGTGGACTTACTCGCTATGGCGGCAGCCCTGGGCACATGACTTCCAAATGAGGAAGGGTACCTGGGACAGGAGTTTAGCTAGGGAGGGGACATGGAAAGCCAAGAATGGAGCCTGGAAAATAATGATGAATCCTCATTCTGACTCTTTACGTTCTAAGAGAAGAAAATCAACATCAGGAAAAAGTAGTCCAGTTTTCCTTGTTTTTCTCACTGCCACACCATGGGATGTAAATCTTTATAATGTGTTAAAAATTTCAGCAGTACTGCTTTTCCTAATAATTTGGAATCAAACACAAATAGTAATCTCTAATAACATAAATGAAAAATGGGGTTAATATTTCGGATTTGATATTTCAGAGACAAATGGAAAAAAATGGGTCATTTCCTGTTGTCAAAAGAATCTGCTTTTATTTTGTTCTTAAAGGGGTGGGTCTTTGATCAAATACAGATTATGAATCACAATAAGAAAATGAATGGCAAATAAAGATTCTGCCTTGTGTTAGTGAAGATAAATGAAAATTAGTTTGTTTTTAAGTTTCTTTTTTCAAGCAAGAAGGGAAAAGTCATTTATTTCCCCTAGGGAATTAAGATGTTTACGCCATGATACATCTTTGGACATACATTGGCATACAGCCAAAGTATTTCAAAAGCAATATTCTTGACAAATTAAATACCCAAGAAGAGCCAACATTTTTTGTCCTGTTAAATATGGCTACTGAAGACAGTTGTTCTGCTGCTATGGAAGGGATACAGAATCACTTCACTTAAGAACTGTAACTTTTTGTCCTTCATTTGGTCCTAAAGAGACTAAAAAATAGACATATTATGTGAAATAATATTATTTGAAATATAAGGAAGTATTCACCTGAACAGTATGTATAGGATTATTCTTTATACACATCACTTTGCATAAACGCTGGTGAAGAGAAAAAAAAAATTAACTACCAGTAGGGGGTCTACAAAAGACCAGCAGTTAATGGAAATTTATTGGTAATTTGGTAATTTAACTTTTTAAAAAAATTACTCTGTTTCTGGTTTATGCCTCAGGCTGTCTCTTGGAAAAGAGAGAAAAAAACAAATATACTTGATTATTTACTTGAAATTCATGAACCCAATGCTGTAAACCAAAATAAAATGGTTTAGGCACATCTCTTAGGTAGCAGGTACCAGCATCAGAAATTTCAGGTGTTTGTCTTGTCTAAAGCTAATATCTAAAGAAAGTCAAAAGTAAAAGTGCTTTTATATAAAAAAAAAAAACACTTCATTTGTCACATCAGCATTTTTTTAAAAGCCTTTTGAATTGTAAAATACAGTAACTTATCCCATAGTTTTGAAACAAATTGAAAGCTATTAACGATGGGCAATCAACAAACCTAATGAAGATAGGGGAGCTTGGGCCTGTGTGGAAAAACCTGAAAAATAAATATTTTGAAACAGAAATTGTACTCAAACCAAGGTAAACTGATATTGTATTTATCACAAAATTATAAAATGTATTCATTTTGGATGCATTAATGTACAATTAATGTGAATTAACTGATTTTTTATAAATGATTTAAAATATATTGATTGGTCATTTAAATTCTGAGATGCTGTAATATAAATGTCTAAAACATGTTTAATTCTAAATCTAAAGTCAATATTCAACCAAAAGGTAAGTTCAGTTCCCCACAGCACAAATTGGTAGTCAATGCATCCTAAGTGCTACACAGGAAAGCCAAATAGGACTGCATTGGGGCATGCGTGAGTGTGCATGTGTGGGTGACTGGATGAGGGGACAGGTGGACAGAAAAGGGGAGACGAACTAGAAAACCCTGTCCTCTCTGCAATAGGAATAGCTGATTAAGATTCTTCTCCCATGTCTCCCAAGAGACTTTGGAATAGACCCTTGTTATCAGAAAGAGAAAACTGACTTCATTTTGTCCTGAAAATCTGAGCTTCCCCTAAATGTCTCTGCTTTATTTACAAAGCAATATCCTATTAATTTACATGCATGTTACTCTAAAGGATAAAATTGTCAGGGAGTTTGGCTAAATAAAAGAAAAAAAGAAAAAAAATTTCAAAATACTGAGTTCTGCTTTTTCTCTTTCCCAAATCACCCTTTGTTAAATACAAGCCTACTGGTGTGGCATAGAATCTAACATATACCACCTGTTAACTATTTTGAGACTTGGGGGTATTCTAATTATTTTTCTATATTCAAGGAATCTGTATGTAAACTTTCCACAATCACAAATACATTGAATGAGAGTTAGAGAATTTCATTACTTCTGTGCAGAAGATGTCTTTACAAAAGGCTCATACAGGTAAAAATAAAATTTAACCTTGAACAAAGTAAGGTAGAAACCATGAAACCGCCAAACATTACTCTATGAATAATAAGAGAAAGCAACACTGTTATTTGAATTCACGCTGATTTCTCTTGCTGTCTCTGCATCTCCTCCTCTGGATCTTTTTCTTTCCTTCATTGTTTCCCTTCACATGCATTTTTTCCTGACTTCTCATTCTGTTCTGCAGTTCTTTCTCCAGCTCTTTTCTTTTTCCCCCAGTTGCTAAACATTTTGCCTTTCACTGCCTTCATAATGAGTGAGCCTGCCATGAAAGCAAGTGTCTGAAACCAAGAGCATAAAAGCCTTAGTTAAGCCCAGAACTGTATTCACTATAACATCCACTTCAACATCAATTCAGTGTTTAGGAGCAATTTTTAGGACAGGTGTTATTACAGGCAGAACTTATATTTCTAATACCTTCTTGTGTCTAATTTAAGAAACCCGGATTTCCCAAGTATATTTAAGAACATAATTCTGAATTCTGAATTAGTCCTGAATACTCAAATTTTGCCAAGAAATAAAATACGGTCCACTTTTGGAATAGTATACTGACTATAATGCTGTCCCCCATGATGTGAATACGCATATAGACCCAAATAATAACTGAGTGTTGTCTTTCAAATGTTTGCAGCCAAGAGGCAAGTTCAATGATATGACAAGAATATAGCATACAGCGTCCACCAGCACACACACAATTTGTCAAGAGGAAAGATTCACTCATACTCCACAATTTATAATAACTAAGCATTACTAACTTTTACAGAAGCTTAGCACTTCATGGTGAGCACTCTTAGACACTGAGCACTCATCTGCATGGGGGAAACTGAAGCACAGAGCTGGAGATGGTTCATCATTCTTAGTCTGAGAAATAGGTGCATTGCCTGAGTAGGGCATGGAGACCTTTAGAAAGAAGTCTAAGTGGATGGCGCAGCCCTGGAGAATTGCCAGGTACTGCCACACTGCCTCCTCCACTGCCACTGACTGGAAGAAAGAAATGCTCAAATGTAAACACCATTCACATTAGCACCTGTCCAGCACACAGTAACTAGATGGGAACCAACAAGGACTCCACATGTCAACAGGGAACACAACATCTAGCGTCTTTGAGTGTGGGATTCTCTCTATTTGGCATACAAGGGAGCCTTGAAATCTATAAACTATACTTTATGCTGCTGCTCTGTACCATAGTTAAGATATTAAAATAGGGAACATTAGGCTCTCGGTGCCAAGGAAAACCATTAAAGTAACTACTAACATTGCCAAGGGCAAGGTGTCAGTGTTATCTGACACTTGATAGAACCATAATTTCATGCCTATACATAAAGCTATGTATATAAGAAACCAATGTCTCTATATGCCCTTTTTGCCCTCCAAAAAATGTTGAGGTTTTTGATTTTCCTATAAATGAAATAAAAAGAGAAAGTCACAGATAGCCAGTAATTTTAAATAGTTCTAGAACATGAATATGAGATTATTGATCTCTTACCATGATGAAATATTGGTTGCAAATAGAATACATTTTTAAAGAAGAAAATTACAGTAAACAAGTTTGAGCCACTGAATTACAAATACTTGAAGAAGTATTAATTTATGCTAGCAATAATTACTAACAAAATCAATTATTCATGATTACATCACTGGTCAAATATTTCATTTGATCATCAACACGCTGAAATTTACTGTTCATATAAAAGGCAGCATAAATACAAAGGCTTCCAGTTAGGGGATTTCTAACATAAGGGCTTTAAATTTTGGAGGCACTATCATTTCCCCCTTTCTCCCACCTGCCCCTTTTCTATGGACTTACAAAAGCAAAGTTTATTTGCTACAGTAAGTTTTCTGTTTCCCTTCTCAAGTAATTGTTGGTTTTGGATGATAAGGTAGAAAAAGAAAGACATGTCTTGGGATCATTTTTGATGTATATAAATATCCCATGTATAAGGTAAGTGTCTATTAAGATGCATGGGAAAAAAAAACCTTTTCTGAAAGGAAAAAATGAGTCCTCACTTTCCATGAGATCAGACAGAACTTAAAGGTCCAAGACTCTACAGACTTTACGTTCTACAGTCCTGAATCTGGAGCCATTTAACCACACTTCACCATAACTGTAAATATGCTTTATATTTTCAGTATGTTGTTACCTATATGAAACAAATACCTGTTAACCTGACTGGAAAAATAATTTTTTTCCTCTTTAAATAGTGACTTGAGAATTTCCATAATTGATTACCAGATATTAGATTAGGAGGCAGGAGTTTAACTTCCTGAACTGAAGAAAAAGGGAGAAACCCTCAGAAGAACGAAACTGAACTAGACACCTAGGAGAAAGGACTAAATCAGACTGTATGTCAAAAAAAAAAAAATGATAAAACTTAGCTACTCTCTAAACTCTCTCTCATTCAGGAAACTAACCACACTTACACTTCCTGATCACTGTCACATCTCAGCATCTGGGCTGAAGCCGGGCGCTACTGTTCCCTACATGACCTTGTAAGTAAGTGGCTATTCATGACTTTGAGTGTGCATCAAAATAAGTGAATGACTCATTGTTAGTACTTTTGTAACAAAGAAAGATAAGAATTGTTTTTTTTTTAAGTGTAATTATTTATTCATTTATAGAGACAGCCATTGAATATAGGTTTAATGTTCTGGTCAACTCGTGTTAAAATTCTATATTCCATAAGGTACATCTCCAGTGTCACCACACTAGCTGACAATGAATTACACCTTCTCTTTCTGGTGAACAAGCTACATGAATATAAAATAAAACTGCTAAGTCCTAATTTCTATACTCTCCAGATGGTTTCCTTTTAGAAGAGGGAGGTAGAGGATATAGCAAATTCACACCATCAGATAATGTGTTTGGAATGCCGGGACAATCACCAATGTTTCACTTCCAGCAAGGTTGAAGTAATTTTTGCATCATTAGTGTGGATGCTGTAAGGGTGCTGCTATTTCCAGAGGCATCTAAGAAACCCCAAGGGACAGAATGCTGGCTCTCCTAGTCTATCTCATCATACAATTATAGTTGCTAATGAATACATGCTCTGAAGTCAGAAGAAAAATGCTTCATATTTTCAAACGTGGCTACAACAAAGAAAAGCAGGCAGAAGAAAGATTCATGATACTACATCATAAATCTGCCTCTGAGTTGTCTCAATCAAATTATAACTCTCTCGATTCTTCAGTTTAACTATTTCTGTTTTGGTTTCACCAGGCTTTGAAAGGAATACTAAAAATAACCATAAGTCCTCCAAACAGGTTGTTAAATAAAACTATATAGCTATACCAGCTTATAATTTTTTACTCTCCATATTAACTTAAATTTAAAGTTAATAATGGGAAAACAAACTAAAAATTGAGTCAGAAAGAAATGTTCTTATTTAAACATAAGTAAATGTGGAAAAAGGGCTAGCAGAATAAAGGGCTAACAAATTTGCCTTTGTATAAGCAACCCCAATATTGAGGGCAGCATTAGTCAATAAAACACTTCAGAGGGACTCACACCACATGTGAACAGTGTTCTCTTTGCAATGGCAATAGCAATTCAATAGTCAAAGTGATCCATAAATTGTCTAGGCATTTGTCAAAAATCACCCTCTAGAGTACCATTTTCTGATATGTTAACTTTGTTTTGGGAGTCAAATTTCTAGGTAAAGGAATCTTAAGATCAAGGCAGAAATATGGATTATTGCCTGAGTTGAGAAGACACGTGAATATTTAACAGTTTATATCCCACAAGACTATTTAAAAGCACTATAAAGCTTGCAACAACGTCATATTCTTTTTGCTGGAAACAGTGACAAGTCATAATGAGAGTTAATGTGAGCATTTTTATTGAGCTTATTCTAGCGATAACTTAAAGCTGTACTTCCAATACTTACATATACCATATAATCATATACATACAGATATAGAACATATATATAGTATACACATACGTGCTCATACACACAAACATTCTGTGTAAGCAGGAAAGCAAAGTGAAGAAAAACACTAAGTTGGCTCGGATATTTTCCCTGAACATTTTCCTGGAATTGTACAATTGAGAAAAGTTCGTTACCTATTACTCTGGAAAAAAAACAGCACAAATACTTCAAATTCAGATGTCTAAAGAATATGGTCTAGAATCTCCATTTAAAGGTCAACTAAAAATCTCAAACATGTTCTCTAACTTCTTTGTATTTTTAGTAATAAAGGAGTTTTACTTTTTCCTAATGTCAAAAGTTAAATCAGCCAGAATCAAGTATAAAGGATTTTAAATTAGGAAAGGGAAATGAATACTTGAAAAAAATTGTAAAATCCATTTCTTGTAAGAACCTAATTGATAAAAAAAAAACTCCAGTATCTACTTAAATCTAAAGTATATAATCATTGTTAATAGAAATAACTGCTTACATTGTGGTTTTATTATAAGAGGTAATATTAAGACCAAGTGGTAAAGTTAAATCAAAGGCACCAAATGAGAAAAAGGCTGTGATAACTATTTTTACATTCCTGGAGAGTCTTGGCATTGTCCTGAATTTTACCATGTACATGTGACAAAACCATACACCACTTCTGCCACAGAGACAAAAGCAATTACTCCATTAAGGAATAAAATTTTTAAATATCAGGTTAAAAAAAATCCACATTCAAGGACAATCTTGAAGGTGAGAAATGGCAGAAAATTTCTTAGTTTTAAAAAAGAAAAGAATTTCTTTTTAGTAGTCACCAAAGAACATAAGAAAGAAAAGCTTTTGTACTTCACCTTGATATAGTTATCACCAGCCAAGAGGAGGAAGATGTGTACAAGACAGATGTCATGTCGGAGCCACTTAGCCCTAATTTATATAGATGCCAAATTTATTTTTATATTTTAAGGGGGAAAAATGTATTTAAGACCGTATCATGGTCATCTGTAAATGTGAAGGCTTTCACAAAGGCTGACAAACTGCATAACCCATTTTTCTGCCTGGGTTTAAATGTAAGCTAATCATCTGGCCAATTAGAAAAATTAAAGGGTAGGACATACACACAGGAACACATGGAATGGTTACCTTCAGCTGATTATTGAAAATATCAATCTCCTGTAGTTTGGATCTAGTTTCTTTCTCAACTTCATCCAGTTGTTCTCGTAGCTGCTGCCGAGCTAGTTCCTTTGCTTCTAAGGCTCTTTTGAGTGTAAGAAGTGAATCTCCTATTTTAGAAAAACATTGCAAGATAAGAAAAACAAACTGGCAGTAAGAAAAAATGGTTTTTAATGTCCTCATTTCACTTAAGATAATTCTTGCCAGTAAAGAAGGAAAAGAACAACTTTAAAAATAAAACACCTACTGTGCAAACTGTTTTGCTGAACTTGTTTTAATTGGTCATTAAGTATTTGTTTTTCTGGAATAAGTCTTCCAAGCATCTGCTGAGACTCCTAGGAAAGAAGGAGGAAAATAACAAGTGATGACAGGGAGAGTACCACGTCCATGTTCACCATCTAGAAAGACATAAGTCAGTGTTCTCATCCCTTAAAGATGTCTAGTCTCACTCCAACTCCTCATGGTGAAATGGTGTTTAATCATTAGGCAAGGCGGTTCTTGCTTTCTTGCCAAGGAATTAACTGTTTGCCAAATGCTTTCCACTGAAATAAAACTGAGACAGTTATAGCTCCCTTCATATTCTTTAAATTTTTTGTTGACTTACTCCCTATTTATAAGCTTTAAAAAAATGTACTCTAAGTAAAACTCAGCAGTGCAAACTTAAAGTACTGATCTCTCAGTGCTACTGGAATCAAACCAAAATTCAGTGACCCTGTTGGCTATAAACTGAACTTAGTAGTTTAAACAGGACTTATTCTATTCTGAACTGTGATACTTAACAGGGCAGAACTGAGGCTTACCATCACCTGCAGCTGGGAAGAGAAACCAGAAAGAGATTTTTCATAATTAGAATCTTAGCTGCCAGGTATACATTTCCACCACTCAGGATGGTGCTACAATTTTAAACAGGTACAAAAATCTTAAACAAATTGTTTTTTAACTGATATAAGAATAAAAGCTAAGCCTCACTGTACTATTAGGAGTTTTCATAGACAACTTGTCAAGCACTATATTTGCTTAAGATTAGGTGAAACTACCCTATATAGTATCTATATATATCAGTAAAACAACAGCCTTTCCAGTATAATAAGGAATATTTGACTTTTTATTTAAAAAAAAAAAGAAAAACTATGCATTTACTTTGGGTCTGAAAAACTAAAAATGCCTCAATCAAAATTTTACACCAGAAGCTAAGAACCAGTTCTTTTTGGATCAACCATCTTTAGATACAGACTGGCTTGTGTATAAAAAATCTTTGTGTACATCTGAATGTCAGAAAAATTTAGCTCAACAGAGAGGATTTGGAAGCATCCTCTCATATGAATAATCCGCACCCCCCGCAAAAAAATATATGGACCAAACAGAATAGATCAGATGGTTTTCCCAAAAAAGCACAGCCAACTGAGCTGCTCTTACTCTCTTCCCTAAATCAAGACAAGGCCTCTTAACGTTTCTTTCCTGAATCCTGACAATTAAGTTATCAAGATGAAGACTGAGATAGTTTTACTTATAAACATTAGTTTTAAATACCAACCTAAGTTTCTAAAATAAATCAATCCAATATCAAGGGCTAACAAGTATCTGCTAACTCAAGTAAGGAATGGGAACCAATATCTCATTGCCTACTAAGTACCTGCTTTCATCAAACCATGTCTTACTGTTCACTTTAACTACTTTTTCAGGAACCCTGATTTATATTTTGTTATCAATAACTGAACATATAAACCTCCATCTTAAATAATAAAAATGTGTTTGGTTGCAGGGTGTTCAGTGAGATAATAAATACACAGCTTTAACTCTTAAATTTTCCAAGAGAGTATCCTATGAAACTTCTCATAAATAGTCTATGAAAGACATACAAAAGAGTTACCATATAAAAGGACATACTTTTAAAAGGTACATGCCTTTTTAAATATTTTCAAACCATTTCTAGCAATGACCTTCTGACACTATTTATATTACGTCATATCCTAGTATCTTAAATTGGTTAGGACTTCCAAGCACATGCAACAACTTGACAGACTGAAAGCAAACAGACAAAATGACAATGATAGATTTCAACATTCCTCTCTGCAGGGGAAAGAAAAAATAACATCAGTAAAGATGCAGAAGATACAACCAACATCATGAATCAACTTGACCTGACTGATATTTACGGGGCACTCCACTCAATGACAAAAGTATACATACTCTTTACAAATGCACATAAAATATTAAGCAAGACAGATCATATACTGAGCCATAAAAATAAGTCTCAATAAACTTAAAAGGATTAAAAATGATTGAAATCAAACAGTATGCTCACAGATCACAACAAAAAATCAGAAATCAGTAAGATATCTGGAAAAAAAAATCCAAATATTTAGAAACTAAACAATGTAATTCTAAATAACCCACCAAGAAATTAATGACAAAGGAAATTTTAAAAGATTTTGCACTGTACGAATATGAAAACACAACATATAAATTTGTGTAATATGGCTATGACAATGCTTAGAAGGAAATTTATAGCTTAAAATGTTTACATCAGAAATGTAAAAAGGTCCAAAAGGTCCAAATTCAATCACCTAAGCTTCCTCCTTATGAAGTTAGAAAGAAAGTAAACTAAATCCAAAGTAAGTAAATGGAAGGAAATACTGAGCTTAAGTAAATGAAATAGCTAAGAGACATACCACAGAGAAAAATCAATAAAACCAAAAGCTTCTTTAAAAAATAAAATAAATAAAACCAATAAACATTTAGCTAAATGGATGGAGGAAAGGAAGGAGAAGGGAAGGGGGAGGGGGAGGAGGGAAGAAAGGAAAAGGGATTGGGAGGGAAGAAAGAAGATATAAATTCCCAGTATAAGGAATGAAAGAGGTAATATCACTACAGATATGAGACTTACAAACCATACAAGAATACTGTAAACTTTAAATTAACAACTTTATTTTAACAAATTTGCTAACACATGAAATGGACAAATTCACTGAGAGATTTAAATTATTAAAACAGACTTAAGAAGAAACAGAATTAACTGAAGAGTCCTACATTTATTGAATAAATTTTGTAATGAAAAGTCCTACCACAAAGAAAGTTCTGGACCTGAAGGCTTCACTGGTGAATGCCACCAAAAATTTAAAGAAACACCATTTCAGCACAAACATTTTTAGGAAACAGAGGAAAGAATACTCTTCAACTTGTTTTCCTATTGATCACCCTGATACCAAAATGAAACAAGGACATTACATACAAGGAAACAATACTCCTCATAAACTGAAATGAAAAGATTCTTTGTTTTTAATTAATTTTTTATTAAGGTATCATTTATATACAATCTTATAAAGGTTTCACATGAACAACACTGTGGTTATTACATTCACCCACATTATCAAGTCCCCCACACACACCCCATTGCAGTCACTGTCCATTAGCACAGTAAGATGCTATAGAGACACTACTTGTCTTGAAATGAAAAGATTCTTAAGAGTAGCAGACTGAATCTAGTAAAATGTATTTTTTAGTGGTAATACACCATGATCAAGTATGATTTATCCAAGGAATAAATCAAAGGCTGGTTTAACATTCAAATTTCAATCAACATAAATAACCATATTAACAAATAAAGAAGAAAAAACACCTAAACATCTCAATAGATATTGAAAAAAAAATGACTCAACACCCACTCATGATAAAAACTCTCAGCAAAAAAGGAACAGGAGGGAACTCCCTCAACCTGATAAAGGGCATTTATATAAACTCCTAGAGTTAACATCCTACTTAACGGTGATAGAGCTTTCCTTAAGCTCAAGAACAAGACCTCACCACTTCTATTCAACACAGTACTGGAGGTCATGATCAATGCAGGTAAGACAAAAAAAAGAAATAAAAGATATATGAAATGCAAAGAAAAAAAGAAATAAAGCTGTCTTTATTCATGGACAATATGTTATGTATACAGAAACTCAGGAAACTAGAAAAAAGCTATTAGAATTAATAAATGACTTAAGATATATTGCAGATGTAAGGTCAATATAAAGAAATTCATTTTCTATATATTGGCATCAAATATTTGGAAAACTGAAATAAAGTAAGCACTATAGAACAGATTTAAAAACCATGAAATACTTCCGGATAAACTACGAAATGTGTACAAGACCTATATACTGGAAAGCACAAAACACTGCTGAGAGAAATTTATAACAATCTAAATGAAATTGAGAAATACATTAAGAAAATATAACAAAATAAAGAATAGTAAATATCAAATAAAAAAGAAAAAACAATTTTATAAAAAGAAAAATAAATATTAAATATTTTTATAATGTCAATTCTTCCCAAATTGATCTATAAATTCAGTAAAACCCAATCAAAATTCTAAGTATCTGTGCAAAAACTAACAAGCTGATTCTAAAACTTATGTGGAAATGTAAAGGACATTTGACTGATCTACAATTTCAATAAACACTAATCAAAATTCTAAGTATCTTTGTAAAAACCAACAAGCTGTTTCTAAAACTTATGTGGAAATATAAAGGATCTGAAACAGACAAAATAACTTGAAAAAAAAAAAGAATATTGAAGACACCATACTAATTGATTTCAAGAATTATAAAGCCACAAAAATTATTATAAAGTTATCAAAAGAGTGAGGTACTGGTGAGAGGTTAGATACCTTAGATCCATGGAACAGAATAGAGTCCAGGAAAGACCTTTGCAAATATGGTCAACTGGTTTTCAACAATCTACCAGTAACTCAATGGGGAAAACGATAGTATTTTCAATAAATGTTGGAACAACTGGATAATGACATAAAAGAATAAGGAACCTCACCCCTTACCTTATATTTATGTAAAAATCAACTTAAAATAAATCATAGGCCTAAACATAGAAGATAAAATTATAAAATGCCTGGAAGAAAACATGAAAAGGAAAACATGTGCAACTCGGGTGGTAGTCAAAGATTTCTGAGAACACAAATCACAAAACCATAAGAGATAAAAAATTAATACACTGAACCATGTCAAAATTTAAAACTTCTGCCTTTTAAGAACATCGGTACAAAAATGAAAAGGGAAGCCACAGACTGGGTGAAAATATACTCAAAGCATGTATCTGACACAGTATTGTTAAAAGAATATATAAAGAACTCTTACAATTCCCTAATAAGATAAACAACCCAATAACAAATTGGGCAATTTGTTCACACAAGATACATGCCATTAAACACAAGTGATGCCCAACATTGTTAGTCTTCAGGAAAATGAAAATGAAAGCCACATGAGGTACTGTCACACACCCACCAGGAATGTTAAAATTACAAACAGTGACCCAAGTTGGCAAGGACGAGGAACAACTGAAGCACTCATACACTGCCGAGGAGAATGTAAAATGGTACAACCACTTTGGGAACAGTTTGATAGTTTCTTATAGGGTTAATGAGCATATATTTTTATGATTACAGTAATTCACTCCTAAAATTTAACCAAGAGAAATAAAACATATTTCCACAAAAAGACTATAAATAAATGTTCATTGCAGCTTTATTCATAGAAGCCCCAAATTGGAAAGAACCTAAATATCAGTCCACAGGTGAATGGATAAACAAGGAAATACTCTTCAGTGATGGAAAGCATCAAATTACTGACTTCCTCAATGATAGGGATAAATCTCAAAATTATGCTCAGAAAAAGAAGCTGAGATAAAAGTCATAAAGTTCAAAACTCATCGTCTTTCGTGATGTTATCCAGAACAGTACCTAGAGGAATCTGATGCCCCCCAGCTGAACAACTAAAACCAAACGAGGTAGTATGATAAACTTAGTGGTCAACTGTGGATAGATAATAAAATGAAAGTAGAACTGCTTCTATCCAGCACTCCATTGTGTCCCCAGCTATTCTCCATACATTTGTCTCTCATACTCTCCCTAAAATACTCAATTGTGCTTTTTTATGGAGATTATCATGGTAAAGCCAAAATCCTCTGAGAGGACTACAAATCCTATGAATTCAGCCCCACCTGCTCCAACAACAGTGGTCTCCCTGCTGTGACCCGCACCCAGAGACTGGCTTCAGCCTCAGGACTTTCCCAGCACCGTTTCCCTATAGCTTGCTCTGTCACACACCCACACGGCTTAGCTGTTCATCTCTTTCAAGTCTCTGCTCAAATGGCACTCGGATAAAGGCCTGTCCTGACCTCCATATTTATTTAGAATCACTCCCCCAAGCACTCCCCCAAGACTCTACCTCTTCCCTCCCCACTCTGCAGAGCACTATTCCTGGTTAGAAGAGCACATACTTGACTTCTTTTGTTAGTGTCTGTCTGCCCCACAAATAGAAAGTAGACTCCATAAAGATAGGATTCTCTGTTCACTGCTACATCCTCAGTGCCTACCAGGGCACCTGGCCTGGCATGCAGCCATGCTCAGCAAACATGGGTTGAGTTTGTTTACTTGACAGCCTATTTTCCAGGTGAGGACCGTGTCTATTTCACCTTGGCTTCCATGGCGTCTAGTACATGGTAGACGCTTGATGCTTGTTGAACTAATAAATAAGTGAAATGAACCAGAGAAAATTCTAAGGGATGTGTTTTCTTACCTGCAATTGTTGCTGTAGATGGGTGATTTCAGCAATCCTCAACTCTCTGGATTTGTTTGTACTGTCAATTTCTTGCCTTTGGGTAGTCAATCGACATCTGATATCCTGAAGCTTTCCTTCTAGCTGATGCTTTTTATCGTTCTTTAACAAATGAAAAAGAATAAGAATTATTACCATTTTTAATGGTTCAATGTTAGTATATTCCAAAAGCATATCAAACTTCACTGACCAGAGCTTCTAATTCAAATTCCAAAGTCTTTTTCTTTGCTTTCAATACAACTATGTCTTCTTGTTCTTTGTTTCTTTGATTTAGAAGCTCTTGTCTTCGATTCCGTTCCCATTCAAGTTGTCGTTGTCTTTCAAGTTCTCGTTTTGCGGCCTGTGACAAAACAAACAGATAATTTATTAATTTTTCAATTCTTAACACTATTCAGTTTCTCAATAAATGTAACATCTAGGAAGTCTTTTTTTTTAGGAAGAGATATTATTAAACATTACAAAAAATTTTATTACAAAATAGCAAAACAATTCATATAAATGCAGTATTCCTTCTAAGGGAAAAAAAGAATAGGCTATTATATTTACGTAGAATGAGAACAGGCAGGATCAGATCACCACTGGAATTCGATTGTTTATGCCTTCAAGAATGCTTGATGTGCTAAATAAAATTATACTTACTTATTTACTGACTCCTAAAGAGCAAAGAAAATGTCTTTAATCTAGTAAAATCCAACCAAAACCCCCAGAACCAATCAATCAAAAAACCAAACAAAAAAACTTCCTTCCATCAAATGAGAAATTATTATCTCAAGTTTTAAAAGTTTGTGACCCCTGTCACCCTAATCAGTCATTTCCTTTTTACCGCAGAAGGTTCTGTAGTTTCTCTGGCAGTGTAAGCCCTCTTCAATGCTAACTCTGATAGCTACTCAGTAAAGTACTTGTCAGAGTATGTGGTACTCTTTATTACAATTGCTTCTTACATATCTGTCCTCCAATTACACTGTAAAGGCCTGGAGGGCAGGTAGAGGACCTATTCACTAGTCTATCTCCAAGGACTATCAATGCTTGGCACATGGTAAACGCCTATTAAATAATTTTGAACAAATACTCTAAAATGGTTTTTTGTTTCTTTTAACATTGAAGAAGGTCTATCTTCTGGTTGTCTATTCTAGAAATTTAAATCCTTTTAGAACCTCCACATGTCTGTTTGATTAAAGGCAGTTTACAGCTATAAATTTTCTAAAGCAATCATCAGGAGATGAAACCAAGTATTATTCTTTCATAAAGAGAAAATTTCCATTCTCCATCTTTAAAATAAATTTCATTCACATAAGAGAATCATGGTATTGCTTGTATAGCAATTTACTGAAATTGGAAATTCAGACAAAAGATTGGCTTAGTCTTTACCCAGGTATGGCACCAAGTGAAAACAACCCAAATGCCCATCAACTATTGAATGGATAAATAAAACTGGTATATCCATGTAATGGAATATTACTCAGCCATAAGGAGGAATAAAGTATTAATTCATGTGACAATTTGGATAGACCTTGAGAACATTATGCTAAGTGAAAGCCAGAGACAAAAGTTCACATATGGTATATTTCCATTTATAAGGAAAGTGCAGAATTGGCAAAACTATAGAGATGGGAAGTAAATTAGTAGCTTTTAAGGGCTGGTAGGAGAAGAGACTGGAGAGTAACTGCTTCATGGGTAAGGAGTTTCTTTTCTGAGTAATGAAAATGTTCTGGAATTAGAGAGTGAAAATAGACACACAAATTTATTAATATACTAAAACTACTGAATTGGAAAAAAGGAAAAAAAGATGAGTATTACTTGTCAGTAGCACATGTGTTAAATGTGGGGTTGTTCCATGGCTGCTTTTACCTCTCGTCTCTCGATTTCTTTCCGCCTCTCCTCCTCTCTCTGACGTTCTAGTTCCCGTTGTTTTTCCAGTTGCTTCTCCAACTCCAGTTGTCTTTTGCGCTCTTGTTCCTGGCGCTCCCTCTCTTTCCTTTCCTGTTCCGCCCGCTCTAGCTGTGCCAAGCGCTCTTGCTCTTTGCGCTGCTGTTCCAAGAGCGCTTGTCTTCGTTTCTCCAGTTCCAGATTGCCACGTTCAAAATTCTCACGCTTCTTGTCTTCAAATGTTACTTTGAAACGAAAAACAGAACAATTCTGAAAGGTCATGGTTTTCAATATGCTATTTTCAAAGGAAAAGCTCAAAAACATATTTGAAATTTGTGTGCAAACACAAACCAGAGTTCCCTAAGCTTCCTTCCTTACTATGCCCTCATAAATAAGCACTGACACCAAAAAACTCAGAATAAATGACTTCAGTAAAGTCACATGATACAAAATCAATATACATAAATCAGCTGCATCTCTATATACTAATAATGTTTTTCAAAAAAGACACATAAAGATAGCCAGCCAACAGTCACATGCAAAGATGTTCAACATCACTAGTCATCTCTAAATACTAATGAACCAGAGAAATTAAGAAAACAATCCCATTTATAACAGCAGTGAAAAGAATAAAGTACCTAGGAATAAATTTAACCAAGGGGGTAAAAGACCAGTGCATTGAAAACTGTAAGATACTGATGAAAGAAATTTAAAAAGACACAAATAAATGGGAAAATATTTCATGCTCATGGAATAGAACATTTAATATTGTCAAATGTCCATACTACCCAAGTAATCTGCAAATTCAATGTAACCCATACCAAAATTCCAACACAATGACTTTTTTCACATAACTAGACAAATAATTCTAAAACTTGCTTAGGAAAAGAAACCTAAATAGCCAAAGCAGTCTGGAGAAAGAAGAGCAAAGCTGGAGTTATCATGCTCCCTATTTCAAACTATACTACAAAAGCTAGAGTATTTAAAATGGTATGGTGTTCACATAAAAACAGATACATAGATCACTGGAACAGAACAGAGCCTAGAAATAAACCCACACATATGTGATCAATTAATTTATGACAAAGGCAAGAATATACAATGGGGAAGGACAATAGCTTCAATAAATGGTGTTGGGAAAATTGGATAGCTACATGCAAAAGAATGAAACTGGACCACTACATTACAGCACAAACAAAAATTAACCCAAAATGGATTAAAAACTTGAATGTAGGATCTGAAACCATAAAATTCCTAGAATACATAGGCAGTATAGCTCCTTAACATCAATGTAGGCAATATTTTTGGATCTGAGTCCAAAGGCAAGAGCAACAAATCAAAGATAAACAAATGGGACTATAATAAACTAAAAAGCTGCTCAGGAAAGGAAACCATCAACAAAATTAAAAGGCAACCTTCTGAATGGGAGATGTTTGCAAATCACATATCCAGTAAGGGGCTAACATTCAAAATACATAAAGAACTCATACAACTCAATTAAAAAAAAACAACACTATGATTTAAAAATGGGCAGAATATCCAAAAAGATGCTTTTCCAGAAAAGACATACAACAATAGCCAGCCAACAGTCACATGCAAAGATGTTCAACATCACTAGTTATCAGGGAAATGTAAATCAAAACCATAATAAGATATAATCTCAGAATGGTTACTATCCAAAAGATAAGAAATGAGGATGATGGAGAACAGGGAAAAGATAAAAGAGGATGTGGAGAAAAGGGAACCCTTGTGCACTGTTGGTAGGAATATAAATTGGTGTAGCCACAATGGAAAACAGTAGGAAAGTTCCTCAAAAAATTAAAAATACTATTGTATGATCCAGCTATTTCACTTCTGGGTATTTATCTGAAGAAAATGAAAACACTAATTTGAAAAGATATATGCAACCCTATGTTCAATGCAGCATTATTTATATTGCTATATTACATATGTGTGTGTGTTTGTGTGTATACACACACAATGCAATATATTATGTATATTATTTATAATAGACAGGATATAGAAACGACCTAAATATCCATCAGCAGATGAAGAGATAAAGATATGGTATATAAAGTAAACTAGAAATGGATTAAAGACCTGAATGTAAGTCTGGAAACCATAATCTTAGAAGAAAACATAGGCAAAAATCTCCTGAATATAAACATGAGCAACTTTTTTCTAAACACATCTCCTCAGGCAAGGAAAACAAAGGCAAAAATGAACACATGGGACTACATCAAACTAAAAAAAGCTTCTGTACAACAAAGGATACCATCAGTAGAACAAAAAGACATCCTATGGTATGTGAGAATATATTCGTAAATGACATATATCCAACAAGTGGTTAACATCCAAAATATATATAAAGAACTCATACGCCTCAAAACCCACAAAGCAAATAAGCTGATTAAAAAACTGGGCAGAGGATATCAACAGACACTTCTCCAAAGAAATTCAGATGGCCAAACAGGCACATGAAAAGGTGCTCCACATCACTAATTATCAAGGAAATGGAAATTAAAACCACAATGAGATACCACCTCACATCAGTTAGGATGGCCAACTTATTCAAAAGACAAGAAATAACAAATGTTGGTGAGGATGTGGAGAAAGGGGAACCCTCCTGTACTGCTGGTGGGAATGTAAATTAGTTCAATCATTGTGGAAAGCAATACAGAGGTTCACCAAAAAACTAAAAATAGAAATACCATTTGACCTGGAAATTCCACTCCTGGGAATTAACCCAAAGAAAACAGGATACACCAGATTCAAAAAGATATATGCACCCCTATGTTTATCACAACACTATTTACAATTGCCAAGATATGGAAGCAACCTAAGTGTCCATCGGTATGTGAATGGATAAAGAAGATGTGGTATATATAAACAATGGAATATTATTCAGCATAAAAAGAAAACAAATTCTACCATTTGCAAAAACATGGATGGACCTAGAGGGTATTATGCTCAGTGAAATAAGCCAGGTGGAGAAAGACAAATACCAAATGATTTCCCTCATCTGTGGAGCATAAGAAGAAAGCAAAAACTGAAGAAATGAAACAGGAACAGACTCACAGAACCCAAGAAGGGACTTGTAGTTACCAAAGGGAAAGTGTGGAGGAGGGCGTGTGGGGAGGGAGGAAGAAGGGGATTGAGGGGCATTATGATGGGCACACATGGTGTGTGGGGGGTCATGGGGAAGGTAGTATAGTGCCAAGAAGACAAGTGGTGACTCTGTGGCATCTTGCTACACTGATAGACAGTGACTGCAATGGGATGAGGTGGGGACTTGATAATATGGGTTAATGTAGTAACCACAGTGTTGATCATGTGAAACCTTCATAAGAGTGTATATCAATACCTTAATAAAAAATATAAATAAATAAAAACAAAAAGAAGACATGGTATATACACACAAAAGAATATTACTCAGTCATAAAAACGGGTGAAATTTTGCCATCTGTGACAACATGGATGCACCCTGAGGAAACTACGCTAAGTGAAATGAGTCAGACAGAGGAAGACACATACCATATGGTGTTATTTATATGTGGAATAAACAAAACAAAACTCATATATACAGAGAACAGACTGGTAGTTAACAGAGGGAAATCAGGTTGGGGGTGGGTGAAAAGGGTCAGAGGAGTCAATTATATGGTGATGGATGGTAACTAGACTTCATGTGGTGAACTTTTTGTAGTGTAAGCAAATATCAAATTATTATATTGTATACCTGAAAGTCATATAAAATTATATACCAAATTTCCCTATTTTAAGGAAAAAAACCATTATAAAATACCCTTCACCTGACCTCTTTGCTTACATACTCTCCTCTATCTGATGAACACTACTATCATAGTATCAAAATCCCAAATGCCTTTCTAGAATAATCTTTCTATAACAGTTCTGTACCATCCCTAATCTCCTTCTTTCCCTGTTATTCTATACTTTCTCTTCATGACCTTAATTCTGCAACTAATCCCTTATCTCTTCTGTACCAAGAATCTCTGTCTCTCTACCTCACTCCCCTTAGCTTATGGCTGTGCTGATGTGTCTTCTATTCTAACAAATAAGACAATTTCTGGAAGCAGAGATAGGCAGGTCAGTATCCTTGTTTCACATTGAAGAACACGCTGTACCCTAATTGTTATGTGGATCACATTCAGTAAATATTTTTTCTAATCCATTATTCAGTTTTCTTCTTTGAGAACACAGACTATGAATTTTAGAACAATCTCCAGGCCAATCATTGTTTCTCTAATCCTTGCTAACATTTTGTTTACAACCACTTTATTTGACTTAAAAAAAATCCCATTCTCCATGTCTCTCGCTATATTTTCAGCGGTGTCTATTCAACACTGTGTTTGCCTCACATGCTTCTCCTTGCAACCAGCCCTAGAGAAGGGAGGCTCTCACCAGCAGCCTGTGCAGCACAGCATTCCCACTGTTTCCTGTCTATTTCAAGAACTGTCACTTCACACTTTGCCTTGCAGTTTGTAGATGTGACCATCGCTTCTTGGCTTCTTCCCACATTCCTGCTTGGCCTTCACTGCTTTAGAAAGACTTCAGTGCCATAGTTAGGGGTTAAGGATCAAATATGGCAAGCACGTTTCAGTTTTCTTGTTTTTCTTGCTCCTTTAGTGATTTCAGAAGAAGCAGCATCCCCTTTACTCGGCCACCTTTAAATAAATTGAAAGTCCCCTCAAAGTCCTCTTAAAGGAGTGAAGAAATGATATAGGCTATAGTACAGATGAATCTCAAAAATATTCTGCTAAGTAAAAGAAGGCACCCATAAGAGGTCATCCATTGTATAAAACCATTTTTATGAAATACCCAGAAGAGGTAAATCCAGAGACACAATGCAGATTGGTGATTGTCAGAGGCTGGAGGAAGGAAGACTGGGGAGTGACTGGGTATGGAGTTTTCTTTTGGGATGACAAAAACATTTCAGAACTGGATAGAGGTGATGGTTGCAAACTATCAATGTACTAAATACCACTATTATGGACAGAATGTGTCCCTGCACCCCTGAATTCTTATGTTGAAGCCTTATTGCCCAATGTGATGGTACTTGGAGACAGCATCTTTGGGTGAAGATAAGGTCATAAGGCTGGGGCCCTCGTAATGAGATTAGTGGTCATATAAGAGGAGGGAGACAGATAAGAGATCTTACTCTTTCCCCATGACTCCTGAGGAAAGGTAACATGAGAACACATCAAGAAGGCAGCCAATCTCACATCACAGGAACAGGCAGACTCAGCAAAATATGATATGACTGCTGATATTCAAAAATGACATTTGAGATCTCGATGGGAGGATTAAAGATGGCAACGTAAGAGATGAGAAAGAAACCTCCACCCAAAACCACGTATAATATGAAAATATAGTTAATACAATTAATCCTGAAAGAGAAACAGGAAAGAAGGCTGTGCCAGACTGCATACACCTGGAGAAAAGAACCGAACCCATGGAACAGGGTAAAGTACCAAAGCTGTGATTCAGAGGAACCCAAGCCCTTCTGCCACCCCATGTCACCAAAGTGAGGAAGAGAAGCAGAGTGGGGAGTGGGTGGAGACCTAGGGCTGCTGAACACCTAGCCCAGGAGATGTGTTCTGGGAGCAGGAACCTACATTACATGGTGCTCTGGAGATTAGTGAGGTTGGAAAGGTAAGACAGGCAGAATACCTGGAAAGACTGAGATTCCAGCTGCTTGTGGAACACAGGGATCTAAATCTGGCTGCTCTGGGACAAAAGAAAATGGGCAATCTGAGAAACTTCCTAACAGTGAGAAGTCTGCTAAGGGGCAAAGATTGCACAGAGCTTGATGCTCAGGAAAAAGGACAGGTGGACAAAATTGTCTGGGCACACTCTGCCCAGTAGGTTCGAAGTTTTCAGGAGCTTCAGAAGTTCCATCCCCCTGGCTGGCTACCCAGTTCTGAGGTCCCCCACTGTGATATGCAGCCTGCTGTGCATTCCTCCTGGACAGAACTAGCTCACAAACCGGCTGCCCCTGCCATTGTGCCAGGCCAGCCACAGGGAGGCCCCACTGACGGCAGCTACAAGTGAAAAGCATAGAGACTTCTACCTGTGTACCCAGCCCACTGGGCCTGGCATTGGAGACAGGCACTGCAGCTGGGAAGCAGGAAACAGCTTTTTCTTCCCGACAGGCACAAGCACTGCTTGCTTGAGAGCCCCATCATTACTCCAGGGGCTGGGTAGCCCCAGAGAGTAGAGCTTCTGGGCACTACAGAGTGCCACATACAAATGTGAAACATCAAAGGAAACTGCTTCAAACCAAAATCCCACAAACACCAGAAAGAAGGCCATGTGAAACTGAACTAATCAATCTTCCTGAAAGAGATTTCAAAATAAAAATCATAAATACACTCAAGGACATACAAAAAAATATTCAAGAAGTCAGGGAATAATTCAGGAATGAGATTCAATCATTAAAGAATACAGTATCTGAAATGAAATACACAATGAAGGGATTTAAAAGCAGATTAGATGAAGTAGAGGAGACGGTAAATGAAATAGAAACTAGAGAAGAGGAATACAAAGAAGCTGAGGCACAGAGCGAAAAAAGGATCTCTAGGAGTGAAAGAATATTGAGAGAACTGTGTGACCAATCCAAATGGAACAATATTTGCACTACAGGGGTACCAGAAGAAAAAGAGAGAGTAAAAGGGATAGAAAGTGTCTTTGAGGAGGTAATTGCTGAAAATTTCCCCAATCTGAGGAAGGAGATAGTCTCTCAGGCCACGGAGGTGTAAAGATCTCCCAACACAAGGGACCCAAGGAAAACAACACCAAGATATACAATAATTAAAATGGCAAGGATCAAGGACAAGGACAGACTTTTAAAGCAGAGAGAGGAAAAAGAAGATATACAAAGGAAAACCCATCAGGCTAGCATCAGACTTTTCAACAGAAACCTCACAAGCCAGAAGGGAGTGGCATAATATATTTAATGCAATAAAGCAGTAGGACCTTGAACCAAGAACACTCTACCTGGCAAGATTATCCTTCACATTTGAAGGAGGGATTAAACAATTTCCAGATTAGCAAAAGTTGAGAGAACTTACCACCCACAAACTGCCTCTACGGTGTATTTTGGAGGGATTGCTATAGATGGAAGTGTTCATGAGGCTAAATAGCTGTCACGAGATGAAATAAAACCACAGTAAAGAAAGCAGAACAATTAATTACTGAGCAAATGCAAAATCAAATTAACTACCCCCAAAGTCAGTCACAGGATACACAAAGAGTACAGAACATGATACCTAATATTAGAATATATATAGAATATATAGAATAAAGAATGGACAAGGAAGAAAAAGAAGGAAAATAAAAAAAGAACCTTTATATTGTGTCTGTAATAGCATACTAAGTGAGTTAAGTTAGACTCTTAGAAAGTAAGGAAGTTACCCTTGAACATTTGGTAACCATGAATCTAAAGCCTGAAATGGCAATAAGTACATACTTACAGATAATCACTCTAAATGTAAATGGTCTGAATGCACCAATCAAAAGACACAGAGTCACTGAATGGATAAAAAAACAAGACCTGTCTATATGCTGCCTACAAGACTCCAAATCCAAAGATATACACAGACTAAAAGTGAAGGATTAGAAAAAGATATGTCATACAACTAACAGGGTGAAAAAAGCAAAAATTGAAGTACTTATATCAGACACAATAGACTTCAAAATAAAGAAAGTCACAAGAGACAAAGAAGGACATTGCATAATGATAAAGGGGTCAGTCCAACAAGAGGATATAACCACTATAAATACCTATGCACCCAACACAGGAGCACCTACATATGTAAAACAAACACTAACAGAAATAAAGGGGGAAAAAGAATGCAATGCATTCATTTAAGGAGATTTCAACACACCACTCACCCCAAGGGACACATCAAACAGACAGAAAATAAGTAAGGAAAAAGAGGCACTGAACAACATATTAGAACAGATGGATCTAACAGACATCTACAGAACACTCCACCCGAAAGCAGCAAGGTACATATTCTTCTTAGGTGCGCATGGAACATTTTCAAGAATAGATTATATACTAGGCCACAAAAAGATCCTCAGTAAATTCAAAGACATTGAAATTGTACCAACCAGCTTCTCAGACCACAAAGGTATGAAACTAGAAATAAATTAAGCAAAGAAAACAAAAAAAACCAACAAACACATGGAGGCTTAATAACATGCTCCTAAATAACCAATGGATCAATGACCAAATAAAAACAGAGATCAAGCAATATATGGAGACAAATAAAAACAATAATTCAACACCACAAAATCTGTGGGATGCAGCAAACGCCGTGCTAAGAGGGAAGTATATTGCAATACAGGCCTACCTCAGGAAAGAAGAACAATCCCATATGAACAGTCCAAACTCACAATTAACGAAACTAGAAAAAAGAAGAACAAATGAGGTCCAAAATCAGTAGGAGGAGGGATATAATAAAGATTAGAGCAGAAATAAATAAAATCAAGAAGAATGAAACAATAGAAAGAATCAATGAAAGCAGGAGCTGGTTCTTTGAGAATATTAACAAAATAGTTAAACCCCTAGCCAGACTTACCAAGAAAAAAAAGAGAGTCTACACACGTACACAGAATCAAAAATGAAAAAGGAAAAATCACTACGGACACCATAGAAATACAAAGAATTACTAGAGAATACTATGAAAAATTATATGCTAACAAATTGCATAACCTAGAAGAAATGGACAACTTTCTAGAAAAATATAACCTTCCAAGGCTGACCCAGAAAGAAACAGAAAAACTGAACAGACCAATTACTAGCAATGAAATTGAATTGGTAAACAAAAAACTACCTAAGAACAAAATCCCTGGTCCAGATGGCTTCACCACTGAATTTTATCAAACATCTAGTGAAGACCTAATACCCATCCTCCTTAAAGTTTTCCAAAAAGTAGGAGGGAATACTTCCAAACTCATTTTACAAGGCCAGCATCATCCTAATACCAAAACCAGGTAAAGACACCAGAAAAAAAGAAAATTACAGACCAATATCGCTGATGAACATAGATACAAAAATACTCAACAAAATATTAGCAAACCAAACTCAAAAATACATCAAAAAGATCATCCACCATGATTAAGTAGGATTTATTTCAGGGATGCAAGGACGGTACAATATTAGAAAATCCATCAACATCATCCACCACATCAACAAAAAGGACAAAAACCACATAATCATCTCCATAGATGCTGAAAAAGCATTCAACAAAATTCAACATCCATTCATGACAAAAACTCACAACAAAATGGGTATAGAGGGCAAGTACCTGAACATAATAAAGGCCATATATGACAAAACCACAGCCAACATTATACTTAACAGCGAGAAGCTGAAAGCTTTTCCTTTAAGATCGGGAACAAGACAAGGATGCCCACTCTCCCCACTTCAATTCAACATAGTTCTGGAGGTCCTAGCCATGGCAATCAGACAACACAAAGAAATAAAAGGCATCCAGACTGGTAAGGAAGAAGTCAAACTGTCACTGTTTGCAGATGACATGACACTGTACATTAATAACCCTAAAGAATCCACTCCCAAACTACCAGAACTAATAACTGAATTCAGCAAAATTGAAGGGTACAAAATTAACACACAGAAATCTGTTGCATTCCTATATACTAATGACGAACTAGTAGAAAGAGATATCAGGAAAAGAATTCCATTCACAATTACATCAAAAAGAATAAAATACCAGGAATAAACCTAACCAAGGCAGTGAAAGATCTGTACTCTGAAAACTACAAGACACTCATGAGAGAAATTAAGGAAGATACGAATAAATGGAAATACATCCCATGCTCTTGGATAGGAAGAATTAATATTGTCAAAATAGCCATCCTGCCTAAAGCAATCTACAGATTCAATGCAATCCCTATCAAAATACCAACAGCATTCTTCAATGAACTAGAGCAAATAGTTCTAAAATTCATATGGAACCACGAAAGACTCCAAATAGCCAAAGCAATCTTGAGAAAGAAAAATATATCTGGGGGCATTACACTCCCTGACTTCAAGCTCTACTACAAAGCCACAGTAATCAAGACAATTTGGTACTGGCACAAGAACAGACCCACAGATCAATGGAACAGGATAGAGAGCCCAGATATAAACCCAAGTATATATAGTCAATTAATATATGATAAAGGAGCCATGGATATACATTAGGGAAAAAACAGCCTCTTCAACAACTGATGATGGCAAAAATGGACAGCTACATGTAAGAGAATGAGACTGGATTATTGTCTAACCCCATACACAAAAGTAGAGTCGAAATGGATCAAAGACCTGAATGTACATCATGAAACCATAAACTCTTAGAAGAAAACATAGGGAAAAATCTCTAGAATATAAACATGAGCAACTTTTTCCTGAATGAATCTCCTTGGGTAAGGGGAACAAAAGCAACAATGAACAAATGGGACTACATCAAGTTAAAAAGCTTCTGTACAGCAAAGGACACCATCAGCAGAACAAAAAAGGCATCCTACAGTATGGGAGAATATATTTGTAAATAACATATACAACAAGGGGCTACAATCTAAATATATAAAGTACTCATACACCTCAACAGCCAAAAAACAAATAACCCAATTAAAAAATGGGCAGAGGATATCAACAGACACTTCTCCAAAGAAGAAATTCAGATGGCCAACAGGTACATGAAAAGATGCTCCACATTGCTAATTATCAGGAAAATGTAAATTAAAACCACAATGAGATATCACCTCACGCCAGTTAGGATGGCTAACATTTAAAAGACAAACAACAACAAATACTGGCAAGGATGTGGACAAAGGGGAACCCTCCTACACTGCTGGTGGGAATGTAAACTATTTCAGTCATTGTGGAAAGCAGTATGGAGGTTCCTCAAAAAACTAAAAATAGAAATACCGTTTGACCCAGGAATTCCACTCCTTGGAATTTACCCAAAGAAAACAAGTTCTCATATTTAAAAAGACATATGCCCCCCTATGTTTACTGCAGCATTATTTACAATAGCTAAGATACAGAAGCAACCTAAGTGTCCATCGGTAGATGAATGGATAAAGATGTGGTATATATACACAATGGAATACTATTCAGCTATAAGAAAGAAACAAATCCGACCATTTGCAACAACATGGATGGAGCGAGAGGGTATTATGCTCAGTGAAATAAGGCAGGCAGATAAAGAGAAGTACCAAATGATTTCCCTCCTTTGTGGAGTATAACTAGAAAGCACAACTGAAGGAACAAAGCAGCAGCAGACTCAGACTCCAAGAAGCGACTAGTGGTTACCAAAGGGTGGGGGAGCGTATATGGGGAGGGAGGGAGATGGGGATTAAGGGATATTATAATTAGCACACATAATATAGGTATGTCACAGGGAAGGCAATATAGCATGGAAAAGATAAGTAATGACTCTATAGCATCTTACTATGCTGATGGACATTGATTGCAGTAGGGTTTGTGGGGAGGATTTGATGATTTGTGTGAATGTTGAAGCCACAGTGTTGCTCATGTGAAGACTTCATAAGATTGTATATCAATGATACCTTAATAAAATTAATTAATTAATTACTTTTAAAAAGTGTCTCCTTTCTGATTAAGGTCAGTTAATGGAACACAGCAAGAATGTCTGAAGCTAAATTTATTTTTACCTCCAAATTTGCATTAGAGATAGAAAACCTCTGATATGATATAACTCAAATATAAGAACTGCCTTACCAGGTAATTTCTTTTCTAGTTGTTGCTGTTCATCTTCTAAAACTGGTTCCTCTGGTAACCTCTGATCTACCGACGCTGAGCTTATAACAGATATACCACTGCCGGATCGAACTCTTCTGCAATGGTGGAAAAAAAGAACAAAGAACCAGAGTTGAATAAAGCTGTCCAAGTAGAACTGAGAAAATTATAGAAGAAAAATTTTAAAGACTATGCCAATATCATGGAGCAAATTTCATTTACAGTGAGGAAAAGATAAAGATTTGGTCCTCTCTGTTTACAAAGTGTTTTTGAAAAATTAAAATTTGAACGTCATCAGACTCTGAGTGTCAAACCTGTTCAAATGTTTAGGACTACCTCCAAAATAAGGGCAATACCAAAGCACTGAACTGCTGAATAATCGTGAAGAACTAGAACAGCATTGGGGTCACAGGAAGTGTTTGCTCTTGTTACCCTCTTCAGGCAGAGAAAATCCCTCCAAGAGAAGGTCAGCAGCTCAGCTAATTGGGAGCAACTCTATTCCCTTCACAAAGTCTCTCCATTTTATTTCTAACAAACACATGAGATGTCTATACTTTATAGCCCTTAAAACAAATCTCTTGGTTTACTGATTGGTTTCTCTTTAAACCATTAACCTTTTAAACCTTTGAACCATTAAACTCTTTTAAACCCATGTATCTTTTTGTATCAGCTTCCAGTGTTACTGTCTCTTGTAGTGATTCATGCAGCTGTGAGATTTTTATAACCAAGCCGCCCAGCTAGGAGTTCTTCCTACAGTCAGTTTTCTCCACTTGCTCCTGTCCCAAGTATATGCTGACAATAATGTCCATTTCTCTTACTTCTATGGGGGTTTTCCCCCTCAATCTCTCCTGACATTTGAGAAATTAGAACAGAAATTCTTATGTGTTTGTTTTGCTCTTCTTTGTGCTTATAAGATCTCATATTTGTCTTTTAGGTGAGAGCCTTGAGGAGCAGCTATCTGGGAGGGGGGCCCTGAGGGTGTAGGTGAAAGATGACAGTCATGGCACATTTCTCCCAGTTGGACCTATCATCCCAGCTGGACCTTGGTCCACTCTCTCAACATCTCCACTGAGACTGAGTTTCAGACCAGGATCATTTTCTTGGATTATATTTCTGATAATAA
The DNA here is from genome assembly GCF_030020395.1 of Manis pentadactyla. NCBI lineage: Eukaryota > Metazoa > Chordata > Mammalia > Pholidota > Manidae > Manis > Manis pentadactyla. The sequence goes on along the minus strand of NC_080019.1, from coordinate 186,405,026 downwards.
TTTCTGCATTGCCAGCATTTTGCTACTTACCTCTCTAATGTGTAGAATTCACAGGAAGAATCTCCCTGCTTTATTTTCCACATACAGGTTGATACAATTCACTTTAACTGCTAAAGTTTTTGGTGAGCTTCAATTACATAGATTGGTACAAAAATATCCAATCTTTTGGCTCAACTAATATAAATTCATTAAAGAACAGAATGGGCCCAAGATTAACACAGAGCTCAGATAAGAATATTTTCTTCAATTCATGAATATTTCATTTATTTGCCAGGAATAAATATGACTCTAAAATACAAAGCCAACAAAACCAAGTTTGAAATTCACATACTCAGCACACAACTTCATGTAAGAGCCAAGTGTTCCTTACCTAAAGGAAGGTGGAATGTATTCTGGAGGCAGGACAGGTGGCAGTGGTTGGCCAGACATAGCTACATCAATTAGGTGCATAGCCAGGATAAATTCTTCCGCTGTGAGTTTTCCATCTTGATCAATGTCAGAAAGATTCCTATTCAACAAAAAGTTAATTGCAATCTAGTTTCATGAAAATGCATGCTTGTTACTATTCACGAGTAATTTAAATGTTCTATTTTCTTATTCTGACTCTAGGCCAATTGAGTCTTTCTATGCCTCAGTTTGTAAGAATAGTACCTTGTATACTACTGCTGCCAAGATAAAATGAGACAATCCATATAACAAATGTTAACTATGATTATAATTATATTCCTCGCAATCCTTGCAAGCCCATTTAAAGAATATCATACATTCTATTCATCTATAAACACTATGTTCAGCAAACTATTTGTTCAAATAGTAAATATTTAAGCTTTGAAGGACATACACTCTATCACACTGAATTCTGCCATTGCAACAAGAAAGCAGCCATAGACAATATAAAAATGAGGAGTAGGTGTGGTTGTTTTTTACAATAAAATGTCATTACAAAAACAGGTGCAGGCCGGATTCTGCTCTCCAGGCTTAGCTGGCCAACTTCTGTTCTAGGCCTACGGGATTGGATCTTTACTGCCTTCAGCCACAGAGTGAAGGTATTTGCTTCTCCTTAATCTTAAATTTAATCACCATGATCTTTATAATCAACTTACCCTAGTAGCTAATTAAATAGATATTTCAGGCAAGCCCAAGAATGTGATTTTATTTAACAACTTCTGGACACAAGGAGGACACAAGACACCAGAGCTGTTCATTAGAATGCCAGCGGGACAGACGCTGCATTGGGAAACTGGCTTTGCTGATGCCATAAATCAAGAAAGACTTAAGTCTGAAATTTTCTCAGACAGCATCAACTCTTTAAGGTATAATTTCCACACAGTAACATTCATCCTTTTTAGAGTACAGTTCTGTGAGTTTTGACAAACATGTTCACTTGTGTAACCATCACAACATATAGAATAGTTACATAACCACTCAAAATTCCCCTGCTTCACAATCAACCCCTTCCCTTGCCCATTGCCAACCCCTGGCAACTCCACTGATCTCTTTTCTGTCTCCCTAGCTTTACCTTTTCCATATGCCAGACTACCATTTTTAAACAGAACAAAGCCACAAATGAAAACCCCTGCCTGCTCTTCCATGTCCTCTCCTCCTTTCCATGCCCCACGACTAGCCACTCCTAGGAAAATTCAATTAGAAGGCAGGTAGAATTCCTATTTGTTTTTTTCCCCTCATATTTGCCTAAACAATAGCTGTACACATTTAATTAAAATATTTTTATTGTGTAAAAGGAGAATAAAATAACTAGAGTAGATGAAGTCTTCAAGTATTTTTTCAAAGAAAGCAAGTTATAAATGAGAAATTCAAATATTTCATTATGTTCTAGCATTATTACAACCTAATAAACTGCCAATCAATCTTTATAAATGTTAGACCTTAAGTTGATATTTCAGAGGGCCCTAGGATACTAGCATATACCCAGACTTAAAGAGGTCTGGATATGTCATAGACATAAGATATTTACTAGTTGGTATGTTACTATTCTATTGCAAAAGGCAGACCCTTAAAGCAGAAGGGACGAGAATGGGTGCAGGGAGCAGCACTAGAGCTCGACCAGTTTATAAGCAACCATAGCAATGTGTCCTACAGCAAAAATGAACTAGCATGTAAGCAATACATATAGAGTATATAAACCAGGTTTGTTTTCCAAGCAAGATCAATGGAAGATGCATACTTGAAATACACACATTTCTAAAGAAACTATTCTGGTTAACATTTAAATGTAAGGAATCCTATAGGACCTAGACAGTGCTCACCGATAGCTATTAAAAATCATTACAAAATAGACAATGAGACATTTATGCACCTCCTGTTGCAGGGACACAGTACCATTTCTGGGTAGTCTTGCCAAAAAAAAAAATCACAACTGAATCTGATGAGTGGTTTTCAACCAGGGATGACTGATTTTGTATACCAAGGGTCATTTATCAATAACTGGAGGAATTTTTGATGATCACAACTGGGGATGGTGGTCATGCTACTGGCATCTAGTAGGTAGAGGCCAGAGATGCTACCAAACAATCTAGAGTGCACAGGCAGCCCCCAACAATGAAGAACTATCAGGCATATAATATCTAAAGTGCTAAGGTGGAGAAACCATCCTTTAGATCTAATCACTAATTTATAGGAAATACAGGAATAAAGTAATACTACAAGGATGCAATCATAAAAAGTGAGACTATAAGAAACTACAGTTGACCCCTGGACAACTTGGGAGTTAGGAGCACTGAATCTCCAAGCTGTTGAAAATCTACATATAACCTTTCACTCTCCAGTAACTTAACTACTCATAACCTACTGTTGACTGGAAGCCTTACTGATAACATAGAGTCAATTAACACATATTTTTAATGTTATATGTATTATATACTACATTCTTACAATAAAGTAAGCAACAGAAGATGTTTTCCCAAATTGCTGCAAATCTCCAAAATTTTTTCCAATGTTTATTGAAAAAAAAGTGTGTAAATGGACGCACATAGTTCAAACCCATTTTGTTCAAGGGTCAATTATCTAGGACAAATGACCTGAGTATTTTGAGGAGGATGGAGTGGGGTGGGGGTAGAGTGGAAAATAAGACAAGGAGGAGTTTTAGGTTAACGGAGACTTAAAAGATGTAAAAAAATGATCAACCAATTGATGCAAAGTACAGATTTACTTCAGTCCTGATTTGAACAAACCAACTACAAAAACATTATGAAGCAATCTAAGGAAATATGAACACTATCTGACTAACTTAATGATAAGAATTACTACTAAAAATTTTAAGTGGACTATTGGTATTATAGTCACATTGAAAATATATCCTTGGAAATACAAGTGGAAATAATTTGCTGATGAAAATGATGTGATGACTGTGATTCAGCTTAAAATAACTGGGAAGGAGGAGGGAAGAACCAGGACTAGCCATGAGTTGAGACTTATTTAAGTTGTGCTATGAGTTCTTGAGAATTGATTATATTCATCTCTCTTTTATATTTTCTAAAATCAAAATAGGAAAAAGTTAAGAGAGGTAATCATCACAACTCACTGAAAAATTGAGCACACTCCATGTATCTGCCCTACAAGTAATGGTATTAAGGACTCATGAAGCCACACCAAGAAATAAAGATTCTACTTTATATATAAACCAAAGAATTTTCCATTCTTACCATATGGAAGCCAGCTGAGCCTGTGGTAAACTTGATTGCATAAGAATTGTTCTTGCCTGGGGACCTAAACAGAAACCAGGAAAAAAAATATAAAGATGAATCAGCAGATCTTCACTGTCCAGGAAGACTTATGTTTTGCTTGTAAGTACTATGCAATCTCATGTAATCACAGTGCTTCAAACAATATTTGCTATTACCCAAGGGGATTTTTAAAAATAAAATCAAGCTCCAGTGAGAAAAACACAAAGGAGTACAGCATCTGGCACATACTCAATAAATCTTCATTAAATGGATGTTTCATGAGGACTGAGTATGTAAAGGATTAGAGTTTCAAAAACTAATCTGCCTTTTTGTCCAGATTACCATTTCTACTTGTAGCAGGCTTTTATTTACAAAGCTGAAACTTCTCTCTAAATTCAACATATCTGCTGCCCCCACCCACTACCTCCACCATGACTATTGTCAGGCAAATTCTGACAGGATTCAGAGTATCTTAGAGGAGGATGGGACCTTAGACAGAGCTCTTCTAACCATTTCATTACACAGACCTTTAAAAAAAAAGGGACTTGTTCATGTTGCACATAGAATTATTCCTGGAATTTCAACTCTGCTCTCAAAATCAGCCCTCATTTCTTAAAATACTTATAAATATCTTCATTTCTAGCATGAAACTAGCCTTGGATAGGTAAAGGATTCCATGGGAGATTTTTGTGTGTTTAAATAAACCAGTGCTAGGGATACAGAAACAAATATATCCTATCCATCACTGACTCAAGGTGTGGTCACAGGATAACCGATGGGCCAAGGAATGGAAGGCTGTAGCAACTGTGTTGGGAAGATTACTGTAAATATATTTTTGCTTTTAGCTATTTCATTTTTCAAATGGCACCTCATCGAAACACACCGGAGAGGACATGTCGTTCAGCACAGGGAGCAGCAGCAGTTAGGAATCTCAGAATCACAAAAGTTCAGCAAATTAAGTGCCAGAGGAGAGCAGAAAGGGTGCTGAGGCTTGGTCCTGGTCCAGGCAGAATTGGCTGAGTGACTTGGGGCAGGCAGTTTCTTCACTTGTTGGACCCTAGTTTTCTCATTTCAGAGGTCCTTTCCAGATTTACAGATCTGTGATCCATTGTACAAGGAACTGTAACATGGAACCTAGCATACTGTTAGCACATAAAAAGTGCTGGTAGTGAATATCATGGACTGTATTTTAATTTTTATTTATATCTAAAATATGGAAAGAAAATCATACATGAATATTTACATGCATATTTTTGCATGTGCAGATATATACAACTTAATTTTCCAAACTGAAAATGGTCAAACAGTACCCAGATCACAGAACAGCACCCCAGAAGTCCTCCTGAACTCCTTTCTAACCATCCCTCCCACCAAGTCTGGCCTAACAGAATAGTGTGTCCTCTGTCAAATTATTTTGCTCAAATATTATTGTGCGTAGTTACAGAACATTAATCCCAACTGCTGTATATTATATTATTATGTGAATGTCACAATTTATTTATCCATCCCACTGTTGATGAGCACTGAATTAGTTTTCAGTTTGGGGCTATTATGAATAGTGAACATCCTAAATTTTTGTGAACATACATTCACTATGTATGAATATTTATGTGAACAAACACTATGAATGTTTAGTGAGCAAATATTCCTGTTCTGTGTGTGTGTGTGTGTGTGTGTGCGCGCGCGCGTGTGTTGGGAGCACCTAAGAATAATAAGCAACCTTTATTGAATTAACTTGAAAGTTCTAAAGCTTCTATGGAATACTGGAATAAGGAACATTCACTGATCATTTCATTTAGTCCCAACATATTTAGAATGTTGGCAACATTAAAGTATAATTAGAAAAATTTTAGTGAATGCTTTAAATTATACTTGTAACAATTCTTCCCACTTCAGAACCATGTAAAGGAAAGTTAGGTTTCATCTACTCCCAAAAGATAAAAAGTGTAACAAAAAATGAAAGAACTACGCCTGGCTCTGGCCATCAGGAGACACGGCTTCCAGTCCTCTCACCACCCTCTACTGACATGTGACCTTAACAAAACTACTTTCACTCTCACAGAGGAAATTCCTTCATCTCTGAAATGAAGGAAATAACCTAGAATAAGGATTGGCAAACCATAGCCCATAGGCCGTATCCAGCCCCCCACCTGTTTTTGTAAATAAAGTTTTATTCAAACACTGCCACGCCCATTCACTTAGGCATGACATATGGCTGCTTTCATACTGTGATGGCAAAGTTAAGTAGTTGTGACAAACTAAATGGCAAGCCTAAAATGTTTACTGTTTTGTTTTTTTACAGAAAAGTTTTGCTGACTCCTGCATTAGAAGATCACAATTGCCTTTTGCAATTCTAATATTTGACTCTATGTTCTAAGACAAGTCTGTGAAACATTAACATAGATCAGTAACACCTCAGATAGCCTCTTAGCATAACATATTATAGCATAAAATCAAGCTCTGAGTGCACAGAACTACCTTACAGAAGCCTACAGTTGTAAAAGGTTATCAGTTTTGGAATTCTAGCTTATAATTATGGGGATAAACAGAAATCTGAAGTTCAAAACACTATGGGCATCCATGTTTGGGTAGGGAAGCATGAATGGAAAGGACAGAGATAATTAAATGAAGTCAATGCTTTACTTCAAACAATGACTAAGACTTCAGCTTTTGTGATTAATATATGAATAACCAAATAGCATATTCATTGTTCAGAATGCAAGAAGATAATAAAATACACCTTTGAGAAGAGGGCTAGCATTAATAGGATAACCAGAATTTTTCAGCTACTTATAAAACCTGATTAAAGGATGGGCCCTCTCTATTTTCTAAGACTGTCTCTTTTATGAGCATACAGTACCATATACATCAAGTTGTAAAGAAACAAGGGGGGGCACACCTGAGCAGGTATATCAGCTAAATCAACCCAGGTTATCAATGGGGTAAACTGTTTACCAACTGACAGATTAGCTTCACTTCCTACAGGGGACAAGCACAGAGATTCTTACTTTCTTCTACTTGGGACCAATCAATGGCATTCTTGATGCCCACACATATGCTTACAGATACAGCAAGAATTTGATAGTATCCTAAAGAAGTATATGAAAGTAAAACACAGTGATGATCAGAAATCCCTTTAATACCAAGACAGTACATTAACAAAGGGCATTCAGCACACATCAGCTAAGTTCTAGGTCACCTGGAATTCTTGAAGTGTATTTGGGATTTCACTCCCCTCCCAAACACATGTGAATTCAAGTGAACTGAAGTGACAATATAGGGATGGCCTGGATTCTCCCGATATTAAAACAAATTTTCCACAACTTCTGTAGTTTTGTCACAACTCCAAGGTTGAGAACTATCACACTAGGTTAAGAAATTAAAATTCTGCATAACTTGTAAAATTACTTTTTAATTCCTTTAAAACAAGAATCCACAAAAAACAAAACAATGAAGAAAAACAAGAGATTAAGAATATTAAGTTACATATTTCACTTGTGCCTCTTTACATTCTGGGACCTTTTCTCAACTTTCTTGATATTCTTCTGATCGTTTAGCTGAATTGAGAAATTGACGTGGGGGTTCAGGTTTCATATAATTATTTTCACAGCTGTGATCATGACAAAGACCTTCCTATTTCATCCATCTCAACACACCAGCTCAACTTCCATCAACACTCTTTTTAGCCTAAAACATGGCCTATATTGATCCCTCAATAAGGGGAAAACAAACTAAATTTCTTTTACTTATTCTTATTTTCAAATTTACTGTAATAAATTGTTCTTTTGACATGACTCTACAAAGATCCAGTTTGAGAATAAAATCCCAGTAAAAAATAATAATGAAAAGAGAGAATAAAATCCCCACTTTAAATTCTTGTGAGACAAAGTAGAAGTATAAAAATAAACATTAGGAAAAGTTGTCCCTTTTACTGTGGCAATTGTTAGTCCATTCTTGCCTTCTGTGAGTCTGCTGCTGTTTTGTTCCTTCAGTTTTTCCTTTGTTCTTATACTCCACAGATGAGTGAAATCATTTGGTACTTGTCTTTCTCTGCCTGGCTTATTTCACTGAGTATAATACTCTCTAGCTCCATCTATGTTGTTGCAAATGGTAGGATTTGTTTTCTTCTTATGGGTGAGTAATATTCCATCAGGAATATGTACCACATCTTCTTTATCCATTCATCTACTGATGGACACTTAGGTTGCTTCTATTTCTTGGCTATTGTAAATAGTGCTATGATAAACATAGGGGTGCATATGTCTTTTTGAAACTGGGATCCTGCATTCCTAGGAGTGGAATTTCTGGGTCAAATGGTATCTCTATTTTGAGTTTTTTGAGGAACCTCCATACTGCTTTCCATAATGGTTGAACTAATTTACATTCCCACCAGCAGTGTAGGAGGGTTCCCCTTTCTCCGCATCCTTGCCAGCATTTGTTATTCCTTACCTTTTGAATGTTGGCCATCCTAAATGGTGTGAAGTGATACAACATTGTGGTTTTTCTTTGCATTTCCCTGATAATTAGTGATGTGAAGCACCTTTTCATGTGCCTGTTGGCCATCTGAATTTCTTCTTTGGAGAAGTGTCTGTTCATATCCTCCACCCATTTTTTAATAGGGTTATTTGCCTTTTGGGTGTTGAGGCATGTGAGTTCTTTATATATTTTGGATGTTAACCCCTTGTCAGATACGCCATTTACAAATATATTCTCCCATACTGTAGGATGCCTTTTTGTTCTGCTGATGGTGTCCTTTGCTGTACAGAAACTTTTTAGTTTGATGTAGTCCCATTTGTTCATTTTTGCTTTTGTTTCCCTTGCCCAAGGAGATGCATTCAGGAAAAAGTTGCTCATGTTTATATTCAAGAGATTTTTGCCTATGTTTTCTTCTAAGAGTTTTATGGTTTCATGACTTATATTCAGGTCTTTGATCCATTTTGAGTTTACTTTTGTGTACGGAATTAGACAGTAATCCAGTTTCATTCTCTTACATGTAGCTGTCCAGTTTTGCCAACACCAGCTGTTGATGAGGCTGTCATTTCCCCATTGTATGTCCATGGCTCCTTTATATTAATTGACCATATACGTTTGGGTTAATATCTGGACTCTTATTCTGTTCTACTAGTCTATGGGTCTGTTCTTGTGCCAATACCAAATTGTCTTGATTACTGTGGCTTTGTTGTAGATGAGCTTGACGTTGGGAAGCGAGATCCCCCCTGCTTTATTCTTCCTTCTCAGGATTGCTTTGGCTATTTGGGGTCTTCTGTGGTTCCATATGAATTTTAGAACTATTTGTTCCAGTTTGTTGAAGAATGCTGTCATTATTTTGATAGGGATTGCATTGAATCTGTAGATTGCTTTGGCAGGATGGCCATTTTGATAATATTAATTCTTCCTAGCCAAGAGCATGGGATGAGTTTTCCATATGTTAGTGTCCTCTTTAATTTCTCTTAAGAGTGTCTTGTAGTTTTCAGGGTACAGGTCTTACATGTCCTTGGGTCAGGATTATTCCTAGGTATTTTATTTTTTGATGCAATTATAAAAGGAATTGTTTGCCTGATTTCTCTTTCTGATTGTTCATTGTTAGTATACAGGAACACAACAGATTTCTGCGTACTAATTTTGTATCCTGCAACTTTGCTGAATTCAGTATTAATTCTAACAGTTTTTTGGTGGAATCTCCGGGGTTTTCTTTATATAGTATCATATCATCTGCAAATAGTGAGTTTTGCTTCTTCCTTACCAATGTGGATGCCTTTTATCTCTTTATCTTGTCTGACTGCTAAGGCTAGGACCTTCAGTACCATGTTGAATAAAAGTGGTGAAAGTAGACATCCTGGATGTTCCTGATCTTAGAGGAAAATCTTTCAGCTTTTTGCCATTGAGTATGATATTAGTTGTGGGTTTATCATATATGGCCTTTATTACATTGAGGTATGTATCCTCTATGTCCATTTTCTTGAGAGTTTTTATCATGAATTGAAGTTGAATTTTGTCATATGCTTTTTCAGCATCTATTGAGATGATCATGTGGTTTTTATTCTTCTTTCTGTTAATAGGTTGTATCATGTTGATTGATTTACAAATATTGTACCATCCTTTTATCCTTGAAATTAATCCCACTTGGTCATGATCTTTTTGATATATTTTTGAATTAACGTTTGCTAATATTTTGCTGAGGATTTTCACATTTATGTTCATCAGGAATGTTGGCCTATAATTTTCTTCTTTTGTGGTCTCTGTCTGGTTTTGGTATTAGACTGATGCTGGCCTCATAGAATGAGTTTGGAGGTATTCCCTCCTCTTCTACTTTTTGGAATACCTTAAGGAAAATGAGTACTAGCTCTACTTTAAATGTTTGGTAGAATTCAGCTATGAAGCGATCTCATCCTGGACTTTTGTTTGTTGGGAGTTTTTTGATTACCAGGTCAATTTCATTACTGGCAATTGGCCTATTCAGATTTTCTGTTTCTCCCTGGGTCAGTCTTGAAAGGCTGTACTTTTCTAGGAATTTGTTCATTTCTTCTAGGCTGTCCAATTTGTTGGCATATAATTTTTCATAGAATTATCTAATAATTCTTTGTATTTCTGTGGTATCTCTTGTGACTATTCCTTTTTCATTTCTGATTTGTGTATGCTCTCTTTTTTTCTTGATAAGTCTAGCAGGGGTTTTGTCTATTTTGTTTATCTTCTCAAAGAACTAGCTCTTGGTTTCATTGATATTTTTCTACTGTATTATTCTTCCCTAATTATTTCTGCTCTGATCTTTATTATGTCCCTCCTTTTACTAATTTTGGGCTTCATCTGTTCTGTTTTTTCTAGTTTCTTTAGTTGTGAGTTTAGACTGTTTATTTGGGATTGTTCTTGTTTCTTGAGATAGGCTTATATTGCTACAACTTTCCTCTCAGAACTGCTTTTGCAACATCCCACAAATTTTGAACTGCTGAATTTTTGTTTTCATTTGTCTCCATGTATAGCTTGATTTCTGTTTTAATTTGCTCATTGATCCATTGATTATTTAGAAGCATGTTGTTTAGCCTCCATGTGTTTAGGCTTTTTGTTTCTTTCAGTAATTTATTTCTAATTTCATACCATTGTGGCCCGAGAATGTGCTTTATACAACTTCAGTCTTTTTTAGATTTATTGATGCTCTTTTTGTGATCTACTATGTGATCTATTCTGGAGAACATTCCATGTACACTTGAGAAAAATGTGTATCCTGTTGTTTTTGCATGGAATGTTCTGTAGATGTCTGTTAAGTCCATCTGATCTAATGTACTGTGCAGTGCTTCTGTTTCCTTATTTATTTTTTTGTCTGGTTGACCTATTCTTTGATTTAAGTGGTGTGTTAAAGCCCCCTAATATGAATGTGTTGTTGACTATTTCCCCCTTTAATTCTGTTAGTATTTGTTGTATATATTTAAGTGCTCCTATACTGTGTGCATAGATCATTATAATTGTTACACCCTCTTGTTGAACTAATCCCGTTATCCTTATGTAATGTCCTTCTTTGTCCCTTGTTACTTTCTTTGTTTTGAAGTCTATTTTGTCTGAAGTAAGTACTGCTACTCCTGCTTTTCTCTCCCTATTATTTCCATGTAGTATCTTTTTCCATCCTGTCATTTTCAGTCTGCGTATGTCTTTAGGTCTTAAATGAGTCTCTTGTAGGCAGCATATAGCTGGGTCTTGTTTCTTTATACATTCATTCTGCCATTCTATGTCTTTTTGATTGGTGAATTTAGTACATTTACATTTAAGGTAATTACTGGTAGGTATGTACTTATTGCCATTTTATTAATTGTTTTCTGGTTGTTTTTGTAATTCCCCTCTGTTCCTTTCTTCCTCTCTGTACACTTCACTTATTATTTGATGGTTTTCTTTTGTGGTGTAATTGGATTTCTCTTTTTTAATTTTTTGTGTATCTATTATAAGCTTTAAATTGTGGTTACCGTAAGTCAGCTTCCTGACTACATAAGAATCTATATTAAGTTGATGATTGCTCTATTTTAAACATAATCTAAAAGTACTTCATTTTTCTTCTTTCTTCTCCATACTTCATGTATTAAATGTCATAATCTGCATTTCCTGTGTATCCCTTGACAGATTTTGTGTATGGTTGGTTTTATTACTTTTGTTTTGTTTTATTTTAATTTTGTACTTGCTTAGTAAGTGGATTTATTTTCACTTGTGAAAACTATTTAGGCTTAAAACATTTCCATCTACAGAAGTCCCTTTAACATATCCTGTAATTCCAGTTTAGTAGTTTTAAATTCCTTCGCCTTTGTTTATCTGAGAAATTTTTAATCTCTCCTTCACATTTGAATGATATTCTTACTGGGCAGAGGATTCTTGGTTAAGGTCCTGCTGTTTCTATACACTAAATATTTATGCCACTTCCTTCTGGCATGTAAAGTTTCTGCTGAGAAATCTGCTGACAGACTGATGGGGTTTCCCCATAAGTATTTTTTTCCCCCTCTCTGGCCTCTTTCCATAACCTCTCCTTATCCTTAATCTTTGTCATTTTAATTATTATATGCCTTAGTGTTATCTTCCCAGGGTTCCTTTTACTAGGGGCTCTCTGCACTTCTAAGACCGGGGTGTCTATTTCATTCCCCAGATTGGGGACATTTTCAGCAAATATTTCTTCAAAGAGACTTTCTATCCATTGTCTCTCTTCTTGTTCTGGTACCCCTATTATGTGAATATTGTTTCATCTGGAGTTGTCACACAGCTCTCTTAGTATACTTTCATTTCTAGAGATTTTTCTCTGCATTTCTCTGCTTCATTGTTTTCCTATTCTCTAATTTTCATTTCATTCACTGCCTCCTCTACTTACAGCAACCTATTATTCATTCCCATCCATTGTAAATTTCATTTCAGTTATTGTATTCTTCAGCTCTGAGTGGCTCTTTTTCAACTCTTCCATTTCTTTATTGACGTCCTCCCTGAGATCACCAGTACTTTTCCACAGATGAATGAGCATATTTATGACTGTTCCTTTGAAATCTTTATCAAGAAGATTAGTGATCTCCATTTCATTTAGCTCTCTTTGTGGTCTCTTATCCTGTACTTTTGTTTGGGATATATTCCTTTGCCTGATTATTTTGTCAGTGTTTATGTTTCTTCCATTGTATTACATGGATCTACTGTGAGTCCTGGTCTAGAGAGTATTGACTTTATGAAGAAGGTGTCCTGTGGTGCCAAGCTCAAGAGTCTTTCCTCTCCAGTGCCTGGTTCTCCTTTGCTATTGGTGGGCTATAGTTGGGGCTGCCTTTCTATCTGCCAGCAGTGGTCTATCTCAGTCCGCTGTGGACGGCAGATTGCCTCAGACTGCCCTTTATGAGCAGAGCAGCAGTGCTTCTGCTGGGATTGTTGTGGGAGGGGCTGCCCTCTGCCTGCTCTGCAGTGATGGCAGCACTGCTGGGCTCACAGAGTAGGCAGAGCCATTGTGCGGCACTGGGCTGGGAGGAAGGAGAGCTGCTCAGAGCTGGCTTCCACAGGCACTTCCCCAGTTGGATGGAGGTAGAGCCAAGAATGCTGTGAAAGCCTCCCTCTGCCCAACAGGAAGCAAAGTCTAATGCAGCTGGGCAGAACAGGCCAGGCAGGTGGCTGTGCAGGGAAGCACGTCGGGGCAAAGTGCCAGAAAGGGGGATAAGAGTGTGGGTCTCCTGCAAGCACCTGACCTGCTGAGCTGAGGTAGAGCTGAAGAAGTGTCATCCACCTGCCCTTTCTCCTGCAGAGAGAGCTCAATCCAACCCTTGCCCCCTGGTAGTCTTCCTGTTGCTGGTAAAACTTACAAACTGCCACCTCTGTTTTGGGTTTCAGCAGGACCAACAGAGCATGCCTGTCCTCCACAAGTGACAGGAATCTCAGCCTGCTGAGCGCTTCAACTCTCCCTGGTGTCTGGCCTCATTAATCACCAAAGCCTGATGCAATGTGGACTTGTGCTCCCAGAGGAGAGCTCCAGGGCAAGGCAGATCTCCATGCTGCTTCCTCCCACTTGTGGGGAAGACCTTGGGTCCCGACTGATCTGGCTCTGTCACTTCACCCTTCTCTGTGATCCATTCTTCTTCACCACATGGAAGTGGTCTGTTCTGCAGTCCTCAGGTCTTTTTCAGAGTTACTTGTATTTGCTGTAGTTGCTTCCCTGGTATGTGTGAGATGGGGGAGGAGAGAGGTTTCTTTCTTGTCAGCCTACTCTGCCATCTTTTTTTCCCATTCTCCCCAACCTGACATTTTAAACAGATGAATTTTTCTTTGGGAAGCAAAATAGCAATTGTAAGTAATAGCAAAAAAAAAAAAAAAAAAAGGAAGAATCAGAAATTTAAAATATTTTGTGTTATATACCAGTGCTTTCTGATCCCAGGAAATTAACTCTTTCTCCATTCCTTTCACATTTGTTAAAGGGTAGTTAACATTTCCTTCCTTTTACACTCAATGTTCATATCATAGGTCTCTTTTTCTCTTTATAAAAATTATGCTTTTCTTTATATTTCTTTAGTCAATTTTAAGTGTTTAACTACTCATTAGAAAGGTTTCTGAACAGTTATCTTAAAATCCTTGTTAACCTTCTCATGTAGAAAACAGAATCTCTTTTTTTTTAATCCATTGAGATCACTAACCTGGCCTCTTATACATGAAGAAATAAGCTCCAAATAGTTAAAGTGATCTCCAGCTAGTTAGTGGCAGAGCTAGGTTCCAAACTACCCAACCAGTTACTTTTCACCCTGCAAACTGGCTTAAGCACTTTGAGTAGGCAGTTTCAAGTTCATCTACAAAGTTGGACTTTAGAATTTGAACCAGGCTTTCTTCACAATAGAGTCTCTTTGCTAGAGTTCTGATTTGAATACTGATGGCATTCACGGTACAAGAGGTTCCTCGGTCTCTGTTCCATTTACCAAGAAGCAATGGAGCAAAAGCCTGAGGCACTAGAGAATTAAGTGACTATGGCTTTATCAGTAGATAAGAACTCAAGATTAAGAGAGACAATGAAAGCCCTGTTTAGAAAAATGCAAACAGAGAAAGACATTTGGAAAATATCTTTGGCCCAACATCTGGAAACAATTTACATTTAGAACAAAGGTCCTATTTCACTAGATTAATTCTTATTTTTAAATACCTGTTAAGTGTCCACTCATAGTTTTGTCATGACTATTGAATAACTGTCTGTATTTCAGTCTGGATGACTGAGGAACAGCCCATTCGGCCACTGGAGGAACACTGTGGGGGAAAAGAGGAAGGAGAAGAAAAAAAAAATAGCAGAAATGAATGAAAGTTCTTTACAAACAAGGGAAGAACTTCTCTAGAAAAGTAGCCTTAAAATTTATTCACTTACTAATCATTATTTCTGGGTTTTCTATAATGAGTATTTCCATTTTTTAAGGTTACAAACATTTTTCTCAAAACAGATTATTTTTCCAGAATTCAAGTATAAATACAACACAATGGCTGGTTCAAGTTATATATGCAATGTAATAATTTAAAGATTCTAAAAAGTATGGAAAAAACCTCCTTGGAACTGAGATGATAACAATAATGTCCAGGCTTTTCTAAACTTCTAGAACAGTTCTCTTTTGGTTTAAAAAGCAATGAACAGCAAACAGATAACTTCCTTGAAAGGCTCTTTAAAGTGTTTTTAAACTTTCTCTACACCAAAACACAGGACGTACTCCTTAATGAAGCAAAGTATCTCATTCTGGTAAGTTCGAGTTCTCACAAATCCAAGAGTTTCCCAGAGAACAGAACATTTCCAGGGTCATGGCAAATCAGCAGACTAGCAATGGAGGGAGATCTGCTTTCCTGACTGCAATCCAGTGCTGACCTGTTCTTTCCAAAATGTGCAGCAGCTCTGACCTGATGAAACCCTTACCAGTAGTCAGTTCGGGTTGAGACCTCCTTGGATTAGTTCCAGAGTAGCCCACACAAGTACCTGATTGTCATCCATGGCTGGTTAAAAGCCTGATGTCTAAATGTTGCAATTTAAACACAATAGCTAAACTGATTGTAAAATTGGCATTCCACTTCCAAGATAGATTATAAGTAATGCCCTATTTGCAATTTCCTTTCATATCAAGAAAAATGTCTGTTCCTCACATGCAAAAGCAAAAATTTAATCACAAACTAATCCTCTTAGTCATCATTTATGCTATCTATGCATTTATATTTACAATACACAGAGCATAGGAATCGGCTCCCAAACACTTGAAAAGCATGCAATTAAATTCACCTTTTTAATTTTTATAAATTTTTTAAAAAACACTTACCAAAATCTATTCTGCTGTGAGTACTTCTGCAGCTCTCTCATTTTAAACTAATACTTTGCTGATTCCAACTCTTGCCTATTTGTCAAGAAGCTAATTATCTTTCTCCTGCACTCCAGGAACGTAGGGTGTTACACACAGAAGTTGTCCCAGATTACACTTATCAAGTCATAGTTTTCTGCCAAATTCCTGAGAATTTAAATGGACTAAAAACTCACTAACAGGTAACCAAAAATTTAGATGCCACATTACAAAAATTTGCTAGAAATTTAAATTATTGAAAAGACGACTATGTAAAAACACAGCTGTCTTAATAGTACTAATGTTTGCTGATACTGATTATTCATTCTCACGTCACAAATCAATTTTAAGATAGATTTCAAGAATCCTTGAGGACAGAGAAAACTCAAAACTTCAGCATGGTATAAGAGAAAAAATAAGAAAACATGGAATTTAGTGTTAGGTGATCTGAGTTTAGATCCCAGCCTTGCCTTTTAGGAAGGTGTAAACCATAGCTGAGGAATAGAACCTCTCTGGGCTTATTTCCTCACTCACACTTCTGAGACGGCATCTACTGCAGAGGTGGGTGTGGGGTTGAATGGAATTCATGATGTGTCTGCCAAGTGGATGCTCAATGAATGTTACTGACTCTGAGGAGTAAAACCTTGATTAAGTGAAATACAAATATCTGTATCCACAATTAACTGAATTTTTTAGAGCCAGCTTCCATGACTAAGAACACATGCTCTAAAATCACAACTCAGTTCAATTCTTAGCTCTATCACTTACAAATTACATTATTATCTTACGCAAATTATTTAATACCTCTGAGCTTCTTCCTTGTCTACAACATAAAGAAAGTAACAGTTTTCTTATGGGAAAGAAGGTGAGCATTAAGTGAGCTAATATGCATAAAGCATTTGGCATAGTGCTTCTCAGTATATGGATTTTTAAAAATCATTTTTTTAGATTATGCATTACTGAATTATACTCAACCTGCTTTTCTCTTTAAAGTGGGAAAACGACATGATTCGTTTAGGGAAGATTTATAATGAGTGTGAAACAGGAAAAGATGGAATCATTTTTATTTAAATACCCTTTTCACTCCAAAAGTTTTGAGATGGCTTACAAAGAGACTTAATTTTTCATATTAGTGCAGCAGTAAGCAACAGAAATAATTAGAAGTAAAAGAAAAAGATTAAAGATAATATGAAACCAAGATTGGCCAAAATATACACAACAGGTCACATAATCTTTGCCAAATGGAGCCAGATATTTGATTTATAAATAACAACTACCCACTCATCTGAATAATTCATTTCACATAAATTGGTTTTAAAAAAGGTTTTACTAACAACCCAGATTCCATGAGATTGATACAGAATTAAAAATAATGCTAATTATGCCTCTAATCTTCATGTAAATTTCTTACACATAAACATTTAAATAATTAATACAAAATAGTTCATTTTACCCTACTATCTGGAGTTCTATTATTTTTAAATATTTGCTACTACCTGTTATCCTTGTGAAAAACATGCAAAGCCTTTAAAGGAAATGTCACGTTCTTTATTTGTGATCTCTCCAACAAATAAGTAACAAAACTAATATAGCATGATCCAGAATTAAGAAGATTATTGGCAGTCTACAGAATAAAAGATAAATAAAGGATAAAGCTAGATCATTTTCAATTTTATGAGCTAATTGGATTATGGCTTTAACCAAACTACTCATTTAAAAACAAGCATACTTACCTAGCCACGTCAAATGATTGTGCCTTCTGTAATTTAGTGTTTAATTGTGACCCTGGACCAGATCTACTAAAGGAAGAACTCTTTGGCAATGTGGCTGCTGTAAAAATAAATACATGTTGAATAATTTTAACTCTACAAAGACAAGAAACTTTTCCCTATTTATAATTTAAATGCACAGTCATCAAAAATCTGGGGCAGAAATTATTCCTCCCTACCACCCTGGACTCAAAAGGCATTAATCCCTCCTTGCTCCCTGCCCTCTTGCCAAAATTGCTTCTAAATTTATTCATTCCTACTGAAAATCACCTTACTATGATGTAATGTTTACATCCATAAATTTTATTCTTCATTCAACACCCAGTATCACATTTTATAGGATCTGTTCCATAGTTAAAGAAATAACAGCTTATATATATAGATGGCATTTCCTCAACCACAGTGAAGGAGCTGAAGTATTAGTACCAGACGGAAAAGCCAAGAAGTCACAGACCTGCAGTTTTGGCCAGACAACATGTGATGCTAGGGAGGGCTGGCTTTTGTGTCTGATTCTCATTCAGGCTGGTCAGCTGTGTGTCAGGAAAAAAACTCTCTTAGCCACATTCCCCTCATCCTTCCCTACTGTCTTGCAATATTTGCCATTAGACATAAAAGAAAACAAGACAGAGTGGTGGATTCACTGATATTAACTGGAAAACCAATTGCAACAATTTTCTGGGCTGCCATCACACCTGCAGTTATGGTTACATGTGAAAGATGAACATGTGACAAGAAAATCTGACAAAAAAAGATTCTTTGGCTATAACTTACAGACACATCCTAAAACAAATGTAATAAAATCTAGGCAGCTAGGCACAGAAATAATGATTCAAATAAAGTGCTAAAATCCACGCTGTCATCACTATTGAATTTACTCAGACATATCCAAAGTACTTAAAAAAACAAAAACTTTCCATATGTATTTGATATCAATTCATTAGCATTTATTAGAGTAAAGCTATCTACAATCTAGTTTATGTTTCTCCTAAAGGGAAAAAGACTTTGAATAAAGTCTCAATATGAAATGAACTAAACCAGAAAACTTTTAATCCTTTCCTTCAATTAAGCCAGCATGTAATACTACGACCTTAATATATTGAGTCATTTAATACACTCCCTTCCCTTCTTCATAGACCGTCTTCATCCTGATTCATTCCATCTCCTCGGAAAAAAAAAAGTAACGTTCTTTTATTTTCCCTCACATAATTCTCTATTCCTAAGGATTGGCATTAGCAATGCATATCAGCTGAAGAAAAGTGGTAACTGATACATGGAAATACAAAATGTTCAAATGCTGTTTAAATTTCAGTTGCTCTTGTCAAGCCCTTGTAGGAAATTATGGTCTTGGTTTTAGCTGTTGAGTTCACCTTTGCCCACTGTGGTGCTCAGCGATCCACTCCATTTTCCTTCCCCCATCTCCAGCCTAGCATATCCCATTTAATGTGTTCAAAACAATAAGAAATTAAATTTAAAGAATGAAAATTTTTCCTCTGGAGTAAAATACAATTTAAATAAAATATAATCAGAAAGAAAAGACAGAAGATTTAACAAGAAAGAAGAATAAAATGCAAGTTGTAAAAATTCAGTCTATGGATTCACCAGGCACATACCAGGATGAGCAAAGGCAGGCAGAGGCTGGATGACAGGGGGAGCCCCATTAGCCAGGGGAGGCACTGCTGCTGTAGGAACAGAAGATACTAGAGGTGGAGACATTCCAACAACTGGAATGGATCCCATTGGCACTGGAGCAACAGCTGTAAGCGGGGACATGCTGGCAATACCTCCAATACCTAGCAAGGAAAAAATCCCAAATTCACATGGAACCACACGTCAACATTCAATGAT
Source organism: Manis pentadactyla (assembly GCF_030020395.1). Lineage (NCBI taxonomy): Eukaryota > Metazoa > Chordata > Mammalia > Pholidota > Manidae > Manis > Manis pentadactyla. The sequence continues at coordinate 186,385,448 of NC_080019.1, read as the reverse complement.
AAGTAATCCAGGATTGTTTGAAGAAGAAACTCACTTTCCAGCTGTAATATATTCCCATGGAATATATTAAAATATGGATTCAGATTAATCATTTTGAAAAGCACTAAAAATTGTGTCAAGGATCCAGTGACCGCAACAGAGAGGGGGAGAACTTGACAATAAATGGGTGAATGTTGAAACTGCTGTGTTCTTTATGTGAAACCATCATAAGATTGTGTATCAATGACATTTTAATTAAAAAATAATTATTATGTCAAGGATCACATCAAAAGGGCTCAAGACCAAACTTACAGAGGGATCTACTGGCCAAAGTTGAAGATTAACGAGAATAATAGCTGCAATGGCCTGAAAGCCAACAAAGAAAAATTAAAGTCCTGAATTCACAGTATTTAAAACCAAATGAACAAAAAAAATCAAACATCTATCCTATCTTTCCTTTATATACTAAGCCTCAGAGTAACCACACTTTTGATGGGGAAGTTTCTCTTTAGAGAAGTATTTTAACCAAAAGATGAAGAAATGATAGAACTAAAACAAATGTTCCTTCTTTGTTTCTCTGTCTCAACTTGTGATATTGTGAAATAAAAAGAAATATGTATCTGGTCTTCATCCCTGGTTCCTGGACCCTAGCAGAACTCTTAAAGCTCTTGTAATTTCCTGATGGATAGGAACACCTTTTGTTACAGTACTTGGTCTTGGTCCCTGGTTCCTGACATAAGAGCTCCTAAGACCCTTGGACTCTCTGCAGTGATGAGTGTCTTTCTGTATTCGAATATGACTGGTGGGGGGGCCTCTAAATAGCTGCAGGATGAGAGTTGGTTATAGGAAAGACCAAGGTTCAACTAGAGGGCTTAAAATCTTAAGTCCTACGGACCACCCACCGCCACCTCCATACAGATCTCAGGGGGACAAGCTGGAGATCAAGTTAATCAATGTTTTAATCAACCATACCTAGTAATGAAACCTCCATAAAACTCTTATACTACAGTTTGCAGAGCTTCCAGGCTGGTGAACACAGCCATGTACTGGGAGGGTGGTGCACCCAACTCCACAGCAACAGAAGCTCCTGCACACAGGACCCTTCTGGACTCACCCTATATACCTCTTCATCTGCCTATTCATCTGTATCCTTGGTAATATCCCTTACAACAAACTGGTAAACATAAGTAAGTGTTTCCCTGAATTTGAAAGCTATTCTAGCAAATTATAGAAAGGAAGAAAAGGGTTGTGTGGGAACCTCTGACTTTGTAGTCAAGCTAGAGAGAAGTATGGGTATCCTGGGGGACATATCACTTGTATCTCAAGTTTGAAGTGAGGGCAGGCAGTCTTGTGGAAATGAGCCCTTAAGCCGGTGGGATCATGACACTAACTTCAGCAGCTGGTATTAGAACTGAATTTAATTATAAGACACTAAATTAGTGTCTGGATAGTTGGAAAATGGTTGGTGTTGTTTTACTGGACATAAAATTCTTGGCTCAGTCTCATTCTTTTTTGAGAATCTTAAATATGTTCCTTTTTTTTTTTTTTTGGCACAAAGCTCTGCTACAGAAAAGTCTGAAGATACTCTCATTTTCTAAGTCACATGCTTTCTTTTCTGTGTGAAAACTAATTAAGGGAAACCTCACTGACATGGTATTGGGAGGCCTGCAGAAGCTCTCATGCCTACCACTCCTTGTAAATCTCAGATCCCACAGGAAGAGACAGGTACCACACTGTTCCAGCTACTTCACCACCCAGCAGGAAGAAGGCGGCTTCCACCTCCCGCCTCCCCTACAGCCCAGCCAATGAGGATGGTCACCACTCAGCCAATAAGCCGCGATACACGGGATTTCCAGTTTCCTCCAGTGAGCTTTTTGCCAGCTGGGCATTTTCTTCTATAAAAGAAATTTTCCTCTCCTTTGTTCTCTGGACATACATATGGTCCTGCTGTAGCTTGCGTATCCCAGATTGCAATTCTCTGCTATTCCCAAATAAGCCCGTTTTTGCTGGGAAAATAACTGGCTGTCTTAAGTTTAACATCTACATGCCCAAATAGTTTTTGTTTTACCAGAATATTTCTTAGTTTTGGTCTCTCTGGGTCAATGTTCTTGGCACATGATATCCTCTTTCAAATACAGTTCCAAATGTTTTTATTTCAAGGAAGTTGTCTCAGACTAGTTTTTAGCATTTGTTCTTCTCCCTTGCTTTGGTTTTCTCCTTCAGGCACTCTAACCACATATTCAGTTTTCTTTGGCTTCAGTTTTTGTCACTTTTTCTCAAGTCCTTTTTATCTCTTTTCTCATTTCCTTTAATCTTGGAATCATTCTTTTTACCTTCTATTCTCTTTAGACAGTATTTCTCAGGTTGCTTCTAGTTTAGTCTTTATTTCTGAAATGACTTTTTATTTTTTATTTTTCCATGAATTCCGTCACCTTATTTCTGAGTTTAAAAATCCCAATATATGTTGGTCTTTCATGACTTGTGTCATTTTCTTAGTGTTTTTTAGCTTGTTTTGAAATAGGTTACTGGTGTGCTGTCATTATCCATAGGGTTGGTAGTCAACTCTTTATTCTCTTTTTTCCAGTAACAACTTTGTGTGGGATTTGACCTTGCCTGCTGCCACCTATTTGCTCATTTTTATGTGAGCCTTGCTTCCTGGGATTTCCAGTCCCCATTCTCCTCCCCCATGTTGGTCTGGCCATTCTCCTTCTTTTGTCTTGTGTCACTTCCGTGCTCAATTTTGATTCTACTCCCATTTTTCCTCAGTATGGGTTCCTGTCCCAAGAGGGAGTCTTGTTGGGTCAGTTTTGACAGTTCATGGGACTACGCTGCAGTTAAACTCTGCCCTCTCCCAAGCCTCCAATCAAGCTTTTGCCCCTACCACTCCAGCAAAACTGCCTGTCAGTCAGGGTTATGCACAAACTCACTTTGCCAAATCCAATCGTTTTCTGGACTATTCTTAATCTATCAGAAGCAACTCAAACCATGGAGCACTTCCACCTTGAAAAGCATTTGTCCTAACTAGCTAATTAATACCAACCACCTCCTACTATGCTGTTTCTGGCTTCTTCCCTTTTATTAGACCTTTAAATGTCACAGCATGCCAAGGCTTGGTCCTGGATCATCTGCCTACTCTGTCTCCCTGAGATAACTTAGTCCCAGGGCTTTCAGTGCCATCCATACACAGACAACCAGGTGGATGGCTCCCTCCTCGGAGTTCCAGACAAAAGGATTCATCTGCCTCCTTAACATCTCAACTTGGAAATCTACTAGGCCCCAAACTTAACTTGACCAAAACTTGATGTACATGCCCTCCAAATTATCAGATATAATGATTCTAATCCTATCCTCTCTTCCACATTGACTATCACCACCCAGATCTAAATCACCATTATCTCTTGCCCATGCCAAAAGCCTCCCTATTGATTTCCTGGAATCTACTCTTGTCCCCCTTCAATCCAGTCTTCAGGTAACACAGACTATTGTTTCTAAGTATCTATCAACCATGTACTCCCCTGCTTAAAAGCTCTCTGTCGCTTTCAATTGCACTTAAAAAAAGAAATGCTAATTCCTTGGTGGTTGTATAGGCCCTCAACCATCTGGCTCCTGCCTTGCCTCCCTGATCTGAAGGCCTGCCAGCACTTCAGCTACAATGCTCTCATTTTGTTCCTCTCACACACCAAGCTTGCTTTTGCCTTTGGGCCTTTTCAACGGCTGCCGCTTTTGCCCAGAAGGCTTCTCCCTTAGGTCATCACATGGCTCCCCCGCTAAGTCAGCTCAAAAGTCAACTCTCCTCACAGAATTCCTCTCTGACCTGTCCCATTTCTATCATTACTCTGTTTTACAGAATTTATTGCACTTATCTTGCCATTATTTACCTATTCGCTTGCTTCCCCCAACTTAACAAGAAGTTTCATTCAGCAGGAACCATGATCTCTTGGCCCACCACTATGTTTCCCAGCAACTAGGACACCCAGTAGGGGTTTAAAAATAACAGCTTCAACTAATAAAACCATGGACTCCGGGGAAAAAAGAAAATCAGACAGAACACAAATAAACTCCCCTTGATATAGTTGGCTCCAGAGTAAAAGAATTACGCTGTGTGCAAATTCACTGAAGGAGTTGACCAGCACACTCAGAACCTGCTGAATACAGCTGGGTGGCTGTAAGCAAATCACGGTATCACTGCGCCGTGTATCCCTCTTCCCAACAAAGGGGAGTTGAACACAATGACTGCTCAACCCTCAGGCAGCCTTATTTTCACAGTGGGCTCACATGTGCTTTAACTCATGCAGACAACAAACTCTGGAAGAGTGCCACTCCGTGTCACCCAAATGGTTTGGTGACAGTGAAGGTGGAGAGAGAGAAGGTAATAAGGAAATCAGCAGCCTTTAGAAAAACTGCGTATTTGGACAAATTCTCCCTCTCTTTTTAGAAATTTGGACTTTAATCATTCAACTTCTTGGAATCTCAATTCTCTCATTTATATAACAGGGCTAATGATTTCTGCATACTTTTAGGGTTACTGTTGTGACCAAATAAAATACTGAATGTGAAGGCACACTGTATAGGACTATCGGAAATGCATAACCAGATAATTTTTAAAATTGATTAGAAAATAATGATTATAGTAAATTATTTTGTTCTCAAGTAGAGAGAAGGGTAAAAAAAAATTACCTTGGTTGATCTGAGAGGTAGAACTAGAAATACTAACATAGGACAGATTTGAGTCAACTTGAGCAAGCTTAATTAGGACCATGTACTTCTAGCTTCTCTTATGTGCTGACAGTCCTTACGATTTCTCTCATGAAAATAGTTTACTGAGAATGTTGCTGAGGACAAGGGGAAGGAAGGCAGTGGAGAAGCCCTGGAGGAGCTGAGGACTCACTGGCAAAAGGTCAGATCAGAGATGCCAGGTTCCCTTAGAGGCAGAGGCAGGTCGCATAAGTGATGGTAAAAACCTCTGGGCAGTGAGGCCACAACCACCTGGAAATAAATGAGTCCTACAGCACAAGGGAATAAGAGAAGACATATTAAATGTTACAAGAAGATTTACTGACACTCAGGTTTGAAGGGAAAAGAGGAAATGGGATGCCTCTGGTTATCTGACCCTCCCTCCACTCTGAGGTTTCTTTTTGCAGCACCAGAATGGAGGCCAAAAGAAAATCAAACACCCTTTAGCTGTTTTCACACATGGACCCTGACCAAAAGTTGGTCACAGGGACCTTCAGAGATTCAGAGCAACTTCCACTTAAATTAGCTGGTTAACTAAGGGCTAAGTACTGGGAACACACAATGGACATGACCAGCAAGGGCCCTGGTCACTTGGAGCCTATGGCACTGTCTCTTTCTAGCCTTTGCTCATACAGACTTCTCAGTTTTCCTTCTCTTAGATCACTATTCTATTTGCCTAACCCCAAATCTGTACTTTCCTCCTTATAAAAATCAGTGTGTGTAAGAAGTGACTAGTGGTTACCATCAGGGAGGAGCTAGAGTGGGTGGATGGGGAGGGTGAGGGGGATAAAGGGGCCCAAAAAGTCTCTATCACAATATAAGCTGGTCATGGGGATAGTAGTACAGCATGGAGAATATAGTCAATGATTCTATAACATCTTTCTATGCTGACAGTAACCGCACTAGTGGGGGTGAGGATTTAATAATATGGTAACTGTTGAACCACTGTGCTGTACATCTGAAACCGATATAAGATTGTATAGCAATAATACTTCAATAAAAACAACAACAAAGTGTGTGGCTAAACCTCACCAAAAGAAAGGCAATGCACAGTCTGTTTGTTTTTACAGTAAATCTATAAAGTAAAACTATAGCATTTATTTATATCTCAGCTTATCATTAGTTATATCAGAGACAACTGAATTGTCGGCCCGCTCCCAAGTCTACTTCACTTTATCACCTGTCATCAGATATATCAGAATGACAAAGGGAAAGAAATTCTATCTATAATTTTTTAAAAATTTAAACTGTCCCATGAATCATATGTTATATCTGATCACTGTAATCTTGAAATCAACCTAAATAATGAAAACCTAAGGTGAGAACAGAAAAGAAATCAGATGTGTTGGTGATCTTAGTCAATTAAGTAACAATTTTAAGAAATATATCTGGCTAGAAGATAACTTTTTATGGAATTATGTGTTCAATTGAGGTAACAATGCTTATTTTTCCTGCTTCATTTTTGTTTGAAGGAAGAGTTTAAATGTATTTCTAGATACCATAATCCAAAGGAGTTGTTTATGCACAAGGGAAAATAAAGATGTTATGGCAACAGAAAACCAAAAGGAAGTATGTGACAACATGAAGAGTCAAGAATCCAGTAGGAGCAGGAAAAAGACAGAGGCTGCAGCAGCAGGCTGCAGGTTTGCCTGTCCTCCTGACAGTCTGCACCTTTGCTCTCATTTTGGTGGCTTGCATCCTAGGGTTGGAATGTGAACATGCGTGCGCCTTCTCCTCACACACTATTTTCCTGCATAGGGTTATCATTTTTCAGACAGATTTACCCCTTAGAATTTCACAATGCTACCAACTGAGAGGGGATAAAAAGGGAAATATTTATTTTTAAAATATACAATGAAATATAGGAACCAATTCTTTTTCAGACTTACCAAATGCTGGTGCACTAGAAATAGCCACTGGTTGCTGTTTCATGACTGGGGGAAGTGCAGAGGGGAGCTGATATCCTTGTAGCTTCAGCTTGATAAGTTTCATAGCTATGGAAAACTCCACTTGATCCATTCTCCCATCATTATTCATGTCAGCTAGGGCCCTGCAAACCAACATCGGGGGCTTAGAATGACTATGACCAGAAAAGAACATTTCCTAAACCACCACTCCCACCTACACAAACATAAAACAATCAGCTCCCTTCATCCTAGAGAGAACAAAATGGAAATAAAGCAAAACAAAACAAAATTTGTTTACCAAGCCATAGGGAGTAACCTGGAAATACTAACAAGGTTTCATATAAATATAAAATAGCTTATATTTTGTTATTATTTACAATATGATACAAGAGGTAATTATCAGCTTAAATGACAGGATATGTACCTTGGAGAACAAATTAGGTTTCTTTTCAAAGTGATGAAAATATTCTAAAATTGGATAGTGGCAGTGGTTGCACAACTCTGTGAACAGACTAAAAACCAATGATTTATACACTTTAAAAGGGTGAATTTTATTATGGGACGTATGTCACAATAAAGATGTTAGGGGGAAAAACTATTTAGGAACAGAAAGCTTATTTCTAGAGATACTGACTAGATTGCACCAACCCTCTGTGGGGTTCTACAAACCTCACCATGGAGACACGACATGTTGAGCTATCACTCTACTATAGTGCTAAAGCTGTGAAAAGCAACTGAGCTTACAAATGTGCTTACTATTTGAACATGGTACACAAAACTAAATGGCCAAGTGTAAACTGCAATGAGCTGTTAGGTATAGTATCTCAAAGAGTATGCAGAAGAAAAAACTTTGTACTTGTAACTGGAAACTATGTTACGCAAACCAAAACTGTGCATATCCATGACTCCACCCCTTCATGAAAACTTTATTCAGATTTCATTTCTTTTTAGGTAGAGGATCTTTTTAAAGATATCTTAAGAAAAATTTTATTTGAAATATCAAATGATAAAACCAGCTACTCCAATTAAAATGCCATGATTCACAGTCTTTTAGAGAAGCCACATCCAGGTAGTGTCCAAAAGAGAAAATTAAGTTTCATAGAAAAGAATCCTAGATTGCTGGAGTTAACTCAAAAAAAGAAGACATGAAACACAATAAAATGCATGACATACAACAAAGATTAAAAATCTCTGAAAATGTTAAAAAAGTATAGACATCAACACCATTCTTTAGGGAAATAAAAAAAAAAATCATAAAATGGAGGCTCTTTTTTGCCTCAGATAAGAGCACCAAGGTCCTCCTGCAGTCAGTGATCCCCGGCAAACCACACCAGTGGGATCTGAGTTTCCCTCACTGCAGGTGAGCTCTAACATTGCTTTCCGTGTTTCTTGGTATTTGTACGTGAATTGCTCATTCACATCCTTTGCCAAGCTTTCTGATGGACTACATGTCTTTTTTATGTCAGTTTACAAGAGCTCATTGTACAATACATATTAACTTTATGCATCAATTATTCTTTTAAACTGTCTGTTCCTTTGTGTATAATATCTTTACTGTAAGAAATTCTACATTTTTATGCTGTATGATTTCACTTATATGTGGAATCTAAAAAACAAAACAACCAACCAAGCAAAACAGAAACAGACTTAAAAGCACAGAGAACAAAAGGGTGGTTGCCAGAGGGTAGAGGGGTGAAGAGATGAGTGAACTAGGTGAAGGAAATAAGGAGGCACAAACTTCCAGTTATAAAATAAGTAAGTCCTGTGGATGTAGAGTACAGCATAGGGAATACAGTCAATAATATAATAACTTTGTATGGTGACTAGACTTCTTGTGGTGAGTGTTTATAATTATATAAATGTGGAATCACTATGTTGTACACCTGAAACTAATATTGCATGTCAACTAAACTTTAATTTTTTAAAAATTCTGTATTTTTTATAAATAAAAATAATACTTTTTTCCCACAGAAGTATGTTTTCAGTCCTTCATTCTCTAAGATTATTTTTATTACATTTCATCCTTTAACCTAACTGAAACTGTGTATGTTAGCCCCAGGTTTAACCATGTACCTTCCAGATGTATTCCTAGCTTTCCCAGCAATATTTATTGACAAATCCATCCTCTTCTCACTGAAGTAAAAAAGTTTTTGCTGTTCATTAAATGTTCATATGAAGTGAGACCTATTTCTGGGTTATCTATTCTGACTGAACGATTCCCAGGTTGACAGGACAATGATCTGATCAAACTGGCTCTATGGTATGTTTTTGATACTATAAATAAAGAAAAATTTTTTTAACTTTTTTTTAAACTTTGGCTATTTATGGATGTTTGCTTTTCCCTACGAACTTTAAGATCATTTATCAATTATACAAACAACCCTATTGGGATCCTAGCTGAAACTGCATTAGATATATTAATTTTGGCAAATCAACATAGTTATGATAGTTTGTCCACCAGAGAAAATAATGTTTTTCCATTTGTTCAGCTCTATTAATATTTCTCTTAATAAATTACATCTATTTCTTTATATAAGCAATTACTTTTCTGGCTAAATGTATTCTTAGGAATTTAATCATTTTTGTCACTATTTTCAATGGAACATTTCTCCCCCATTTCCATATTTAGGTGCTTATTTCAAGCATAGAAAAAAAATTTTGCTTTTAATAATTTACACTGTATTTAGATCTTTTACCAAACTTCTATGAATCTTACTTTTCTAAGCTAAAATCTCTTGGATTTGTTAGGTATACAGTCATACAACTAGCAAAAATGATAGTTAACTTTTACTTCTAATATTCATACCAGACCTCTATTTTATTAGTCTTACCACTTCTAAGATATTATTAGAGCATCCTTGTGTGAGCATTCCTACTTAATTCTGAGTATAAATGAAATGGCTGCATTGTTTCATTGTTTAGAATATTTGGTAGTGATTTTTAGAAAGCAGTCCCATATCTAAGAAGTCCCCTTTTCTAACTTATTAGAAATGATTACTGATATCTTTTTATCAAATGTCTATTCAGCATCTGATCTAATTACATGTTTTCTTTTTCCTTTTATCTGCTGACATAGTAATGTTGAGAGAATCTGATTCTGACCAACACTGCATTCCTGCTGTAAACTCTTAAGTTGGTTGTGGTTCTCATTTATTGCGGATTCCTACTTGCTAAGATTTTGTACACCTATGTTTATAATTGAGACTGGTCTCTGTTTTATTTTTATAGTATCTTTCAGGTTTTATAAAGGAAATTAAGTGAAATGGTGAACTTTCCTTCTTTTACTGAGTTTTTCTACAAAGGTATTCATTCAGCTAATCCAAACAGTTCTGAGGGAAAAAAAGTTTCACCCAGCAATTCCACTCCTAGGAATTTACTCTAAAGAAATAATCCAACAATATAAATACATATATATGCTTTAGCTCATTCACTGCTGCATTATTTCTAATTGCAAAATATAGGAAATAACTGAAATGCACATGCAGGAGACTGTTGAATAAACTATGGTCTATCTTCCACAATGAGTACTATGCAACTGTAAAAAAAAAAAAGAGAGAGAAAGACAGAAAGATCTCTATGGAATGATATGAGTGATTTCCAGGATGTGTTGTTAAGTGAGAAATGCAGAGAACAAAAGAACATTCATTGGAAGTTACCTTTAAACTAAGAAAGAAGAGGAAATAATGAAAACAGGTGGGAACAGGAATGAAGGGAACGAAAGGGAGTGACACTCTTTTGAGCCCATTTTTTTGTGTAGTTTTGGTTTTTGGAACTTTGCTATATGTTACATATTCAAAAAATAAAATTAAGCACACAAAGACGAGATCCCTAACCTGAATAAAAACAAAAACAAATAAACCTAATAGTACTTAAAATAAATAACAAACCCTCATAGGAGGATAGAAAAAACTAATCCAACCCACTCTGAACACAGAACTCATATATCCTCAGTCTATAAACAAAACAAACTACAAAGCAACCTTGACCTCCCTGAGTAGATCTGGTGTTTGTAGTGGGTATGAGGGCAGCAATTCTGAAACCCTTCTGTCGTACTACAGCATGAAGGGAAAAGACCAACCTCCTCTCGTCCCACCTCATTCACTGCCCCGAGCGGAAGCCTCTCGGCTTCCTCAGGAGCCTATCTCATCTACAGAGGTTTGTCACAGGCTGTTCACCTCCACTGTGCAGATTAATCCAGCCTTGGTGTTCATTCACTGTTTGTTTATTCACCCAAAAAATATTTTTTGAAGAGACACCTGTAAGATCCAGGCCCTGTCTAGGAACTGGGGTTACAACTGTAAAAAGACAGACAAGGGACCTGTCCTCCCAGAGCTTCTATTTTAGTACAGGCAGACACTAAAGAAGAAAACATGGTGGATTATTCCACATGATGATAACTGTTATGAAAAAATAAAACACGGTAATGGGAGAAAGAGAGGATGGCGGGAAGGGGCAGGTGGGCAGAGAGAACTATTTTAGCCGAGTGGGCAGGAAGCACTTCCCTGGAGAGGCAACATGAACTGAAACCCAGGGGTGAGCAAGCAGCTCGGTGAGGACCCAGAAGAACTGCATGAAGGATGAGGAAATACCAAGTGCAGTGACCCTGGGGCAAGAAGCAGCCTCGCCCCTTTAAGGAATAGAAAGGTCAGTGAAACTGGAGTGCAAAAAATGAGGAAGAGACTGTGCAAAACAGGAGAAGATGAAAACAGCTGGAGCTGGATCAAAAGCCTTGTGGCCTTGGTACCGACTTTGGTTTTTCTTCTCAGTAGAGTTTTAAGTGGGCTTACTTTTTACAAAGACTGTTTGGGTGCTATTCAGAGGCAGGTGCAAAAGAGATACCACAGGCAAAATAGCGGGAACACTGAGCCCAGGAGAGATGACAACTTAGAGTGGCAAAAATGGAGACAGACAGAAATGGCCAGATGGGAGATAAAGGCTGTAAATGGAGTCAAAAGTATATGCCGATTGTTGGATGCGGAGGGCAAGGAAAAGAGGAACCAAGCATGGCCCCCAGCAGCTAGACGGATGCTCAGTGCCTCGTATGAGCTGAGACAGTGAAGACACAGGAAGGCGGGCTAGAGGAGAGGGGAGCCAGAGGCCAGCGTGACTTTTTTTTATTAAATGAGTTTTGCAAATTGATCTTTTGGGGGACTGAAAGCTCTTCTGACATAGTTAGAGGTATCCTAAGACAGTATGTTACAAAACTGCCCTGCCCGCAAGCCCCATCCTTGAACCCAACCACCAGGCTGTTCTAATTTTTGCCTTTATGTCTCCAGCTCCTGTCTTCTCTCTCGGGGCCCATTTCCAGTTGGTGCTCCCTCCCTTTCCTTCCCTTCTCTCCTGAGAAGCCTCTCATCTCCACTCTGTGGCCCCTACTGCCTGGGACTCCAAAGCCCCCACTTAACCTCTTTTTCTTTCCTGGACCTTCCAGGTTCTTGCCCATTCCCTGCTGCTTTCTGCTTCTCCCTCTCCACGCCAGGCCAAGGCCGAACAATTCTGAGCACTTAAGTTGCCAAAGGGATATAAGATATTTGCCAGTTCCTTATTAGTAAGACTATTTCTAGGAAGATATATCATCTTTGGCCACCATTATGATTTGGCATTACACACATTGACTTGACTCCCATCCTCTGAGAATTCGGGTTTTCTTGTATTCTTAAATGGAAATCAGATTGGCTACATAGGGAGCCCCAGAGTATTAGAAGGTTACAGTTCAGAAGTTCACAAGTTAGTTAACTGGAATATAGTTTCACATGGAACAAAAATTATAAAAGTTTCTAACATATACTCTCCAACAGTCAACATCACTTACATACTTGAATTGAGGTCCAGAGCGAAGAAAGTAAGACCCAGAGAGATAGGGACCAGAAATAGTTCCTAATTCTCAACCAAAATTTTCTTCTTCCCCAGATGACTGACACAGGAACTGCTGAAAACCTCAGACTCAAACCCACTCCTCTTTCTACCAAAAGAAGCATGGGCCTTCCCTGGAACCCCATTTGAAAAACCACATGAGAACTCAAGAGTAGCATGAAGAACCAGGAGGGAAAATTATCATGTTAGGTCAGCTGTTATTATTTATAAATTTAAAAACCTAAATTTATGAAGAGGCCAATAATTGCTCAGGGTTACAAAGTTAAAGTTAATAAGTATCAGAGCTAGTGCTGAAAGACAGGTCTTAGTCATCTTTGCACTACACTGTTCTACCATTTTAGCAGGACACCTGTGGTTCATGGAATTTATGATTACTTTTCAAAGATACTTCTTTTGGGAAAAGATACTTAGAGGTGTGGTCCCCCAGTAATACTGCTATTACTATCTCCTTCCACTAGATTGCAATTTCTATAAAAGCACAGATTTTTTTTTCTATTTTGTTCACTGCTGTATCCACACCACCTACAAGTCACTGACCTATAGTGGATATTTGATAAATATTCTCCCTGTTGAGTGAATAAATGTGAAATGAGATTTTCTTGCAGCACAAGATGCATCATAAGACTGCTTCTTGAATTAACTTTCATAACTTGGAAATAGAGCATAAAAGCAGAATTCAGTGGAGGAAGGTAAGCCTGAGCAGAGAAGATTCCAGTGGTGATCTTCACTGGTGGTATGAAACACAATCATATAGCAGAACACAAAGCAAGAGAAGCTTGTTAACAACACAGATATCACAAATCTCTTGCATTTAAACTCAGGCCCTTAACTGACAGTTCAGTGTCCCTGTGCTCACGCGTGCATTATGTTCTCCCTCATGTGCTTTCTCTCTCTTTCTCTTCGCCTTTTACTTTATTTTAACAGTAATTCCAAAAAAACTTGGTTATCTGATTTTCCCAGCTCAAAGTAGATCAGAAGTTAGAACTACAAGGGCATCATAGCAGGAAGCTCACTAGATGAAAGAGACGGTCTGGCAGCCAATATGCTGACAACCAGGAAAAAGAAAAGAAAGTAGACACCAAATAAAGCACAGAAATCTGGTGTCATTTAGTTTCAGTTCAAATATATCCATACACAAATATATATATATATATTCATACTGATGACACTTATAATCAAGCTTAGCCTATGTTTCACAGACTCTGCTTGATGCCAACAAAGAACTACATCAATCTTTAAATTTCCATAAAATTATAAATAAAAAAGGTCAATTACTTAAGTGGACCAGCAATTGGTTGGACAATTTAGTTACATGGAATACCCAGTCCCTGAGGACAATAGCTACCTTTTTTGTATTTTGTTTTGAGGGACTATTACGTGCCAGGCCCGGCACTAAGTCCTTTATATATAGTCACTCTGCTAATCTTCTCAGCAACCCTGGAAAAAAGATATGTCTTCCCATTTTCTAAATTAGAAAACTGAGCTTAGAGAGAATAAATACATGTTCCAAATCATAAAGACAGAACATAGTACAGCTGGGTTCAAACTCAGGTGTCTGACTACAAACTATGTCCTCTTTCTTACTCTAGCAAGCTGCCTCCACAACACTAATTAGCCCAGGGAAATGAAGCATTGGCTGTAAGAACCGCACCTTGTAGGAAAATGTGGCTTCTTGGCAAGAGAATTCAGCATAACCCCCCAAGTCATAAGCCTGGACCAAAAACTAAATTTGCCACCCTTTTCATTCACTTTTTTCTTTCCTGTGATTTCAAAAGACTGAATGCTCAGTTAATCAAGGAATTCAATAATATTTATTATGCATTTCTATTACACATATTGTAATATATACTGGTTATTTCACCATTTCACTTGTTATTTCACCACTAACCCTCAAATAGTTTACCTTTTATTCAATGAAAGATACAGAACCATTGTATTATAAAGCAAGAAATGTGGGACATTCAGATGAGTATGGGTGATGCGGATGAAGCTAAAATAAATTAGTGAGAAAATACCAAAATGTAGATTTCTTAACTGGAAGTTCAACTTTTTGACAGTATTATGTTGCAAATATAATAAAACTGTTTTTTGGGTTCTTTTTAGTTCCATATTAGAAAGATACTTTCAGAAGTATTTTTCTGGTAAGTAGTAGAGTATTTCAAACTAGAGATCTGTATTCTCCTTCTATATCTTAGGAAATTATATTACTGGAATATATATATATATTTAGTATTTTCATTATTTATTTATTTATTTGTTTGTTTATTATTAAGGTATCATTGATATGCACTCTTATGAAGGTTTCACAAGAAAAACAATGTGGTTATTACATTCACCCTTATTATCAAGTTCCCCCCATGCCCCTTACTGGAATATTTTATTTTGCCTTCTGCTCATATGAAGTTCCAACTTACCATATCTGTGCTAAAACAGGCTGAGGTAACCCAGATTGAAAAAAAAAGTTTCTAGCTTGATCACCTGTAAATTAAATGGAAAAAGTTTCAGAAGAAAACAATAGTAGACAGAACCTTCTTATGGCAAAACAGCAAAAATAAAAAAGAAGCTGGTAGTCCTGTATATACTAAAATGAACACACTGATAACCAAGTCTATGAACAATAGTAAGATTAATCCATCACCATTGACTTTAGGACTTCACATTTAAAAAATCACCTCAGAAGAGCCTACCATTTGCAGGGGTAGACTGCCCACTTTAAATTAATCTGCTATTAACTGAGATGGTGCAGTTACACATAGGACAAAGCACATCTACAGAAATCCTCAAGAAACTGGCAACACATTCCTGATTTATAGAAGTTTTTTTCCATTCCCAATATCTGTACTTTAAGTTTTGAGTTCTTCAGCTATATTTTTGAAGAGTACGTAACAATGATTACAAGAATAATATCAACGATTAAGAATTAATAAAGAGAGCTCTAACACAAAAAGAATTCCCTGGGAAATCTAGATCCCATTTTTTTCTAAAGCTAACTCTTGAAGAGTACTCAAACAGGAAAGGTAACCGAGAGAACTCAAAGTATAAAAGGAACTTTAAGGACAAAGCACTAAGAGAATTCCTGTTATTTTTTTTAAATATTCAGATCTTAACTTATTCAAGTTTCCCAAGCCAGTTCAAGGTCAGTATTAAGCAAGTATTTTAGCTCTAGGACCACAGTACAATGCTACAAGAACATGGTCCATTGATCTTAACCACTTCCCATCAGTGATATGCCTGCAACAACTGGCTTGACATCCATTAAAGAAGGACCGCAAGCAAGATCTGAATGCATTATAGGAAAAGCAATTGTAAAAACAGAGGCTCAGGGCTAAGGCAAAACAGGTAAGATGTCCCCTTGATCATGTGAGCCCACCTTAGCATTGCAGGATAGATTGCCCACAGATATATACACTACAGAGTAAGTAATAATGTAAAAGTACTGACTCCAATTACCAGTAATAAATCCAGATATTGGCTTTAAGCTATGGAACTGCTGATCATGCTTCGCTCTTTCCTCTACAGTTATGGCCCAGATATCCAGGCTGCCTACAATCCAAAGAAAAAGCAAAGACAAGATTCAATGAGAAAAGAAAAACAAAGCGTTCATACACACTATTTCCATAGTACTTTAGGATTCTGTCAATGTTATAAATGACTTGATAAATTAACATCTGTTTGTCTTTGGAAGTTATACATATAAAGTTAGAAAATTAAGAGTAAAGGGCAAACAAAAGAAATACTGGCATAAATTCTTTTTTTAAAAACTTGTCCTATAATCCCCATAGTTAGCAAGACTGTATGAAGGTAAAGCAAGTTAATAATCATCATTTATTTACATAAACTTAAGCAGCAGACTAATTTAAAACTGCATTCTCAGATGCTCTAAATGCCACAAAGAAGAGGCTGATTTTCACAATTTGTCCTAAATGGTCCCATGCAAATTTTTTTGGAGTGATAAAAATATTCAAATACTGGATTGTACTGCTGGTTGCACAACTCTGTAAATTTACTAAAAGTCACTGAATTAGAGTTAAAACTAGTGAATTTTATGGGTATGTAAATTATACCTTACTAAAGCTGTTTTTAAAAATGGGTATCCTGAAAAAAAGAGAGAAAGGGATTTGGGTTCTCCTTCTAAGGTCTAAGACTGACCAGTTGTCCCCTTACTTCTGAGATATTCCGTTCTTTAATCCTAGGTCTCTACAAACAAATTCATCAAAATAATTTTATATTAGATAGGTAGAAGACTGTCACAAGTTCAGACACTTTCTGAAAAGGTGGGAATAGACAACATGTATGTTTCATACAAAATGTGAATGTGCCTAGCACAAGGGCAAAATGTCTAAACATCACATCTCCCCTCTCTATGGGGTCTGGTATGACAGTAACAGGTAGGGTGAGATTCATTCAGTCACTGGAAACATTTATTGATCACCTCGTTTGTGCTAGGCACTGGGTCAAACATTAAGGGTAAAGCCGTGACTGAGACATCTAGATATGTCCCCTTTCCTCATAGGCCTTAGGGTCCTATAGTTCCAATTGCACTGTAGGATTCTTCCTGGGAACTCCAAACAAACAAAAAAACTTGCCCAGTCATTCAGAAGGTGGACAAAAACAAAACACAAAACAGAACAACACTACTGGCTTTGAACGTGCAGAATTCAGTCCTAGAATCCCATAGGGACTTTTCCAGATGTGATCAGAGGGAGGGCTCTTTGTAGCTCCTTACTGTCTTCATGATGATGGGATTAGACAGCTGCCGAGAGTGCCATTATGGAATGGTCTCTTTAAAAAAAAAATACTTGGCCTGTAAGCAAAACCAATATTTAACCCTTTCTAATGATGTTAGTAAAAATTACCTGAAAAACACATTTTATGCTGATATCAGTTTTTCAAGCAGAAAAACTGAAGTAAAACAAACAAAAATGTCATTCTTTAGAAAAACCCAGGCTTCAGAAAAAGTATAGAATCAGTGATCCAGTCACTTCAACAAAAATATATTGCAAATAAAAAACAAGGATGGAGGGGAATTCACCAGGTAAGACACTTAGAAGACGTATGTATCTTATTTGGATACTGATTTGGCCAAGCAAATCATAACAACAACAAACAATGTCTAAAAACTTTATTTTAACACTGACTTGATACTTTGAGGTTATTAAGGAATTATTGTTAATTTTATAGCTGTGATAATGGTAATGTAAGTACATATTTTAAAAGTACCTTTTAGAAACATACACCAAAATACCTGTGGATGAAATGATATGGTACCTGGGAGCTGCTTCAAAAGAACCAGATCAAACAATATTGGTCATGAGCTGACAGTCACTGAAACTATATGATGGGTGTGCACACGTTGGGTGATTTATATTATTCCCTCTACTTATGTGTATATTTGAAATCTGCCATAGTACTAAGTTATTAATAATATGGTTTCCAAGTGCATTTTTCAAAAAGGAAAATCTTTGAAAACTTACCACCAAAAGGTGTCGGGAACTGAGCCATGGTTCTGTTACTTTTACCTTGCTAATCGACGCCCGTAATTGAAATGCAACACTTAAGTGTATGAAAACTTCACTCCTATATAAACACAAGAACATCTTTAATGATCAAAAACTGGTAAGAGCTGGAGTATAGCACTACATATGAAAGTCACAACTAAGGGGTTCATTCATTCATTCTCTGCAGTTCCTCAGTGCCAGGCAGGAAGGTGGGCACTGGCAACAAGCTTTTAGTCTTGTGAACGATACCGGTAGCTCCAGACATTGTATCACTGACATTGTATTTGTTATTTTTTAAATGCATCCTTTTTCAAATCATCTGCATATAGTAAGTAGTCCAGCGGCTTGCTGGTTGGAACAACAGCTCCTTTTACTGGGCACTCAGTATGTGCTGTGCACTGTACAGGGGTGATTTTTAGGTGTCACCTCTTCTCATTGTCCTCACAAGCCCTCTGAGACAGGTGCTATTATTGCCAGCCCCGAATTGCAGATGAACAAAATGGTATCAGAGAGGTGACGTGATTAGAGCAATCCCACCCGTTTGCCGACCAAGCTGGATCTGAGCAGGGACGGCAAACCCCGCAGCCTGTGTTCCATCCATGGAAAACACTGTCTGCAGTTACTGCTTACAGATTTTGAGGAAGGCCATAAACAATGTACACTACCAGTACCTGCCCAGAACCCCAAACACAAACCCAGTGCTCCAAAATCCCCATCAGTCCTTATTTGTTCATCAACAACCAATGTGAAACCAACCCAGTCCTCTTCCCCAAGTGAAATAATCCAAACATAATGAGTATTTTTCTTTATGCTTAGCAACATGGTAACTGCTCAGAGTTAAAAATGAGTTCTAAGTATTCATAAATTTAAAAAATTAGGTAAATTTAGATTAAAAATTACTCCTTTGACCAAATAGTCCTCAATTTCGTATTCTAATCTGTCCATGGGTTTTTTTCCAATGATCAAATTTTTAAATTACCAAAGGCTGCTTCCTAGTCTCAACTCTTTATTTCAAGTATTTTATTTTTTTCTAATGGATACAACTTTAGTCATTTGATTTTTTCTTTTTTCAATGTGCTCCTTTGTTTCCTTCTGTTTCTTAAATCATTTGATTCCTTTTTTGTTTGTTGGCTGGTTGTTCCGTGTCTCTCTCACTTTGAGGCTTTCCTCATACAGCTGGTGATCCTTGGGTGCCCCTTCATATCTAAGAGTGAAGCATTAAAACAATGCTCAGAAGCCAGGTGTGGATGGCAGGTTTGTGCACTGATGGGCTTCTCCATATGAGGATCAGGTATACTTTCATCAGGGAACCTCCAAGTGTTACTACATAGGCTCTCTTTATTAAAGCTGCTCAGTTTTGCCAGCGAGAAAGAAGCGCATGGGAGAGCAGAGGGGGAACACATGTAGCGCTGGCTTTTGGGGAGGAGCAGAAGAGGAAGGAGGGGGTGAGGGGCCGACAGTTCAGTGTGCAGACTTACACACAATCACTTTATTTTTTCAGGCCCGCGCTTCATTCAGCCTCTAGTCTAGAGCATCTCTGGTCCTCATGCTCCTCCCATCTCCCCAGGAGGAAGGGCACTGAAGTGGTTGCCTGTGTGCTGGGGATGCAGGAGAGTGTAGTCCAAAAGATCTGGACACAGACTTTAAAAGAATTTCCATTTCAACTATAAAACTGACCTCTGTCTTTGGGAATACCTGGAGCCCCCAAGCACTCTGAAACCTGTCAAGATATCCCTGACAAGCTGCCTTGTATCTCATATTATCACCCTCTGTAGCCATTTTGTATCTTTCTCTGACCTGTTATCACTCCTCCATTCACTCTCATCTCAAAATTGTTAAAATCTTTTATCATTGTCTCCTCTACTGTTCTTTTTCCTTATTTATGAGTTAACATCTTTTCTGCTTCCTTTGTGATTACGGCAGACTTTATGGAAGGAGAAGAGAAAACACATGTGGTCCAACCACAGTATTTAACTGGAGGTCTGTGAATCCAGCTTTGAAGCAGGCTACTTCTCACTGCCAATTCCCTTTAGAAGCTGCAGCTGCTATTCTCTTCTTCCACTATTTCTCACCCAATATATTATGCAGGCAAGCTTGATAACCTTCCAAAAAATGTTAATGTGTTTTATCTCACTTAATCTTCATGATGTTCTTGAAATTGCAAGTCACACATCTTTTTATTGAGTTTTTCAAAAATGGCAGTCTTATTTTTAAAAGTATAGAAATGCAAATATTTAATATATATAACACAGGAATACATTCTGCTCTGTATTACTCCCATCTTTCCTGTTTATTGCAAAATGAGAGTTATTGACTTATCTTTCTTTGTACCTAGCCACTTTACCACATTTTCTTATTGGTGCTAAGTCTTTCAGATGAGTCTCTTGGGTTTTCTAGATCTGTATCTTCTGGAAATAGTAAATTTAGCCTTACTATACTAATCCAAACCAATAAGGCTAAGCTATATATTAGTTAGGAGAGCAATTATTTTTTTATTGCCCCTGATTCTCATGATGATGGCTTTGGTATTTCATAATTATTATGATGGTTGGAACAACAGCTCCTTTTTATTAGATTTGTTTGTTGTTCTGTTTTGGTATTTAGTTTTTACCATTTTTAGGTAGGTTCTTTTTATTTCTATTTGACTTAAAATTTCTATTAGGAATGGCTGCTAAATTTTTTTCAGGAGCTTTTTTTAGTATCTAGAGATAACCATGTATTTCTCCTTCAATTAGTATACTACATTACAGTGGTATACTTCCTAATGTAAATTTTCCTATTAGTTATGTAATAAATCCAACTAAATATGCATGCTACCCTTTTACTGCATAGCTAGGTCCAATCTGCTAATATTTTCTTTAAAATTTTTGCTTAAAAAATGTTATGTATACATGTAAGAACTTGTTCGTTATGCTTCAGAAGATTGGAGACTGTTGAGAACTAGGCTTGGGGTTGATTAATGATTGTGCATTGAGTCCCCTATACAGAATTTTATTGTTGTTAACAACCATTTGATCAATAAATATGAGAGATGCCCTCTCAAAAAAAAAAAATGTTATGTATAATTCTATGTAATAAATCTAATCGAGAGAAAACAGATTCATTTCTACCTCACTATAAATTTCCAAAATTATCTTTTAAAAAAGCATAATTTACAGACCACAGAAATCATTGGAAATGTAAAGATATAACACTAAAAAGATACCAAGAAAAAGTGATTTTAGAGGTGAGTTTGAACTAACCTTCAAGGAACAAATAATTCCTTTTACCAAAGCCAGGCCACAGAAAAAGAGCAAACACTCCTCAATTCATTTTATGAAACTAGCAATACCTTAATACTAAACTATGGTAACAAAAGCATAAAATGGATTATTTTCATTTACATAGAGATAACAATAATTCTATACCTTACTTTAAATATTTCATAGCTATTTTGAGAGGGTCACAGACACAGTGTAACAACTTCTATGGTCCAAACTATATGTTAATGGTCATTAGCTTCTTGAGGAGATTTACCAGCATTTGTTGTTTGCCATCCTTCCTAGAATTCAGGCAGTGAGTCATCACCCTATGCGAGCCTCTTCCCCAAAAGCCTTCACCTCATTATGAGCAACGTTAGACTAAATTTATCATCTGGCCCTCTAACCTCCCACTCTGCTTCCCCTTTATTTTACATCCATTAGTGACAATTGAATGGACTGCCAACTCCACGCTGTGCCCTAAACCTGTAAACTAATGCCCTTCTCTCTCTTGCCCTCCCTAATTAAAATCCCGTTCCTTAAGTGCCACTGGTCTCAGCTGGATAGTGCTAAGGAATTGGTCTAATAAAAACTAAATTACTTAGAGGTGTGAATGAAGAGTACATTCCAGGCTAATTTACTAACACAAAAGTCCAAATGCTGGGGTTTAAGGATGAGGTTGGAATATTCCCACCTACCTTTCTTCTAACCACAGGTCCTTCAAAAGCCATTCACAGTTACGTTCTCTTCACACCTAGGGAACCCCAGACAAAAGCAGTAATATGCAGATGAAGCAACAAGATAAAACCTTCCAACCCCACCTCTCTTCATTTTTCAGTTCTGTACTACATACACAAACCACGGTGATGAGATCTTGTTTTAAGGTGTTTTGTTCCTATTTTTATATGCACTTGTTGTATTACTATAATTTGAAAAAGTAATTTGTAAAGGGTCACAATATTTTTTAAAATACCACATATCCAAGAATTTTTTTTTATTCTTTTTTTTTTTTTTTTTTACAATCCTTTATCACATTTAGGTTTAATTTTTTTTTTTTGGAAGCATAACGAACAAGTTTTTACATGGTGAACAAGTTCTTACATAGTGAGTAAGTTCTTACATGGTGAACAGTGCAAGGGCAGTCATCACAGAAACTTTCGGTTTTGATCATGCATTATGAACTATAAACAATCAGGTCAATTATGATTATTCGTTTGATTTTTATACTTGATTTATATGTGAATCCCACATTTCTCCCTTATTATTATTATTATTTTTTTTTTTTTAATAAAATGCTGAAGTGATAGGTAGATGCAAGATAAAGGTAGAAAACATAGTTTAGTGCTATAAGAGGGTAAATGTAGATGATCAGGTGTGTACCTATAGACTAAGTATTAATCCAAGCTAGACAAGGGCAACAAAACATCCACGGATGCAGAAGATTTCTCTCAAAACAGGGGGGGTGAGGTTCTAAGCCTCACCTCTGTTGATCCCCATTTTCTCACCTGATGGCCCCCCTGCAACTGTGCCTGTCTTAGGTTGTTCCTCCCTTGAGGAATCTTACCCGTCTCTGGCTAACCAGTCTCTTCCAGGGCCATACAGGGAAATGTAAAGTTGGTAAGTGAGAGAGAGGCAATATTGTTTGAAAAGGTTAGCTTTTTACTTTTTTGCAGATTTATGCCCTGTGGCTTCTATGCCCAGCATTTGTCTTGAGGTATCTTTACCACTTGGAAGAATTATGATACTCGGTAATTTCGATATGAGGCATGAATTCTACTTAGGGTTTGTAATTATGAAGGAAGAAGAGAAGCTACAGAAGTAGCAGATGGAAGAAAACATGGGAAGATTGATTATTTCTTTGACATATCTTCTTGTAGTGTAACATAAGCGTGTATAGGTTTTAAATTACTAATTAAATTGCGTGCACACATTAACATAATAGGAATACAGCTACATAACCAAAGCAGACCTACAATTACCAGCCATATCCAGTGAAACCAAGAAAACCAGTTAGGCACCCTAGGCATTTGTGAAAAATTATCTATGAACATATCCAAGATTTTTAAGTGTACAAACCAGAGTTCTAGTTCTGCTATAGTAGCATAAGCCCATTATAGCCTTTCAGTCCCACTTAAATCTCTGGCCAAAATTTAAAAAGTAATTACCTGCAGACAAGAAGAAGTAAACAGAAGTAGATTTTGGAAGAGAGTCAAAAGTTTCCCCCATTTTTGTTCATTTTCTTATAGTAGCACTGCCCCAAAGATAGGCCCAGTTATGGACTTAGGCAGTGAAGGGAGAGGTACAGAGTAAAACTCTGATAGAAGCCCAGTCTTTCTGGCCAAAGGAATAATAAAGAAGGCCTCTGTGAGCAGGAAAGTTTGGGGAAAACTAGAGAGGAGAAAGCTGGAGAAGGGGATCCCCTAATTCTGTAAATGAACCCCCAGTCTCAGATTCACAATGGAGCTGTAGATACGCAGCAGACCGAAAGTAGCATAGCAAGAAAGCAGACTCTTAAAGAAAGATCTTGAAAACTATTCTGAAAATGGAGCCTCTGTCCACAGACAGCAGACAGACTTATAGTTTGAACCTAATCACAATGAAGACTCGCTAAATCAAACATTAGCATTATGCAGAAGATTACCACAGCACACAGAATCTAAACAATATGAGTCACAATGTCCAGGATATAACCCAGAATTACTTGACTAAGAAGTAGGAAAATTTCACAAATTCTCAAAGAAAAAAACACCCATATCAACAGATGCCAAATTCTCAATGATACAAATGTTTAAAATTTTAAGAGCGGCTATTAAGGTACAGGTAAGCATTTGAAATGACAGGTCTGTGTGGTAGAAGTAAGGGATTTACACTGTTGTTAGCCTTCTACATTTTACTTGAAGTGATACAATATTAACTCTAAGCAGACTATGAAAGTTGGGTAAATATATTTAATTCCTAAAGTGACCATTAAGACACATACACACCCAATAAGTCAATAGGTAATGAAAAGAGAATGTTAAAAATTAAAATAATTCAAGGTAGTCAGGAAAAGAGGAAAAGAAGACCGCAAGCAACAGAAGAGTGCAAAGAAAGCAGATAATAAAATACCAGAAACAACTTTATGCCAACACATTTTTCAAAGAGGATAAACTAATTTCTTGGAAAATAAAACTTACTAGTACTGACACAAGCAGAAAGAGAAGATCTGAATATTCTTATGCTTATTAAAGAAACTGATTTTATTAGTAGAATTCTTCCTAAAAAAGAAACCTGCATTCACAGATGGTTGGTTTTACTGGTGAATTCTATCAAACATGAATGTTTGAAATAAGACAAAACTTATACAAACCTTTTTAAATAATAGAGGGATCAATGCCCAACTCAAATTTTGAGGCCAGCTTAACACTAATACCTGAGAGATATTACAAAAAAAAAAAAATTGTAGAACAAGACCCTAAGAATATAAATGCAAAAGTCTTTCACAAAATATTAAAAACTGAATCTCACTAATATTTAAAAAGAATAATAAAACATGACCAACCAGAGTTTATCCAGGAATACATGATTAAACTTGAAAATGATGGAACTAGTAAAAAAAAAAGTCAATAAATATAATTAACCATATTAACAGAATAAAGCAAAAAACCAGTATGATCATTTCAATAAATATGGAGAAAGAAAAAGCTTGACAAAAACTCAACATCCACTAATGATAAAAACTCTCAGAAAACTAGGATTAGCAGGACACTTCCTCAAAGAGATACAGGGCATCTATGAAACCTACAGCTAACATCACAGTTAATGTTAAAGACTGAATTTCTCCCTCTGAGGCCAAGAAGAAGGCAAGGGTATTTGCTTTTACCACTTTTATTCAACATTGTTCTGGAGATTCTAGCCACTAACATAAGATAAGAAAAACAAAAAAATAATGAGTATAAAGATTGGAAAAGAAAAAATAAAGCTCTCCTTATTTACAGATGATAGTTATACAGAAAATCCCAGTGAATCTTCAAAATACTGTAATTATAAGTGAATTTAGCAAAATTCTGTGATTTTGCAAAGTGATTTATAGCACAATCTCAAGACAAAAGGTTAATGTGTTAAATTCAACTGAATTCTTATATGTTAGAAACAACTGGAAAGTGAAATTAGACAACCCCATCTACAGCACTGCCAAAAAGATATAAATTAACAAAAGACATCCAAGACCTCTACATTGAAAATTACAAAATACTGGTTAAAAAAACTTAAAGAAGACCTAAATAAATGGAGAAATATACTACATTCATGGATTGGAAGACTCAATATTGTTAAAGTGGCAGTTCTCTCCAAATGAATCTGTGTATTCTATGCAATCTCAATTAAAATTGCAGCACGGCTTTTAGCAGAAATTGGCAAGCTGATACTAATATTTATGTGGAACTTCAAAGGACCTAAAATAACCAGAACAATGTTTAAAAGAAAACAAAATTGGAAGATTTCCCATACCTGATTTCAAGATCTACTGTAAAACCACAGTAATCAAGACCTTTTGGTGTTGGTATAATAAAGGCAGACAAACCAGATCAATGGAACAGAAAAGCAGCATTCAGAAAAGACCTACATGTGTTTGGTTAAGTTCATTTCTGGTTAACTGGCAAAAGCAAATCACTAGAGAAAAAAAATGTCTCTTCAACAAACAGAAGAAGATAAACTGGATATCCACATGGAGGGGAAAAAAGAACACTGACCCTTATTTCACATTATATACAAAAATTAACTCAAACTGGATCAAAATTTTAGAACTTTAACTTGGACTACTTTAAAACCACATAGTTTTGCATAAAATTCTAAAAGATGGAAGAAAATCTTCATGACCCTGGTTAGACAATAATTTCTTAGAACACAAGCAAGCATGATTTTTTTAAAGAGGGAAATAGGGCTTTATCAAAATAAACATTTTCTTCAAAAGATACCATTTAGAAAACAAAAGGCATGCCACAGAGTAGGAGAAAACATTTGCAACACATACATCAGACAAAGGACCTGTATTCAGAATGTATAAAGAACTCCCACAACTTAAAAATAATAATACAAACAAGTCAGTAAGGAAATAAATAATAGCTATGAACATACCTCACAAAGTAACTTATAGAAATGGCCAGTAAACACATGAAAAGATGCTCATCATCATGAATGACTAGGAAAACTAAACCACAATGATCTGCCACTATGCTTCCACCAGAATGAAAACATGAAAAAGATTGGCCACATCAAGTGCCGGCAAGGATATGGAGGCAGCTGGATGGGAATGTAAAATGGTACAAGCACTCTGGAAAACACAATTTTCTTAAAAAGCGATAGATACCATTGGACCCAGACACTCTACTTCTAGTTATTAAGCTAAGAGAAAAAAAAGTTTATGACCACATAAAGATTTTTAAATAAACATCCATATCAGCTTTATTTTTAAGAGCCAAAAACTGGAAATCCAAATATCAATCAACTCATGAATGGATAAACATGAAATATCCACACAATGAAATTATGCCACGTGACAGAAGCCAGGTGTGTGTGTCTGTGTTTGTGACACACAACATACACACTGTACAATTACATTTTTGTAAAATACAAACTAATCTACAGTGACAAAAATCCAATCAATGGTTGCCAGGAAATGAAGTAGAGTAAGGGGCAGATACAAATAAGAGGTAACAGGAAACTTTGGGGAAAACTGTAATGGTTTCACAGGTATATGCACATACCAAAGTTGATCAAACTTAAATATTTGCAGTTTATTGTACTTCAGTTATATCCCAATAAAGTTGAGAAAAGGTCACAAGCCACAAAGAAAATACTAAGAATAGTTTTGTAATCCTGGTGGTCTAAAACAAATTAGACATCTATGTTAGAATATCCTCTGAGAGAAGAAGTTATTTCCAATAACTCTCAAGAAGTATTTTATCTTTAAGACAACAGAGAAAGACTCAACTTGGAGCTCAACTTAAAAACTTAATTGGAAGGACAGAACAAATGATGAACAATAAGGCTTTTGAGCAAGAATGTTTCATATGATTAAATGGTAGATCTCAGACTGTATTTATGAATCCTTAATAACATTACTTAGGAAAGTGGAGAGAGAAAATTTCCTTTTCAAAAAGTTTTTTTTTTTTTTTTTGTAGAAGTAGGGTTGGGTGGAACATAGTCTATGTTGAAACCAAAATACTTTACTGGAAAATAGAAAGGATTCATCTTAAGTTAACGTGTCCAGTGTATTTTGTAATGAATTTCCTTTGCTAACAAAAAGACCAATTGAGTTTCCAAACACCTTTATGACCAAATAACAAATGTATATAACAGCTATATACTGATTTTAAATTCCGCTAATTGGGAAAAAGTCTGGAAAGTAGAGAGTAAAAATCAGAAATTCTTAAAAATACCACAACTAAAAGCTTGTCCATCTCTGCAAACACAGATCAAATTCTACATTCTAATGTAGATTGAGAAAAAAATGTGAATATCAAAATATTCTTATGACATTTTGAAGAAATGAAGAAATTCTTATGCAATTCTGAAGAAAATTCAAATATGACAGAAGAGTAGCTATGAAGCCTCACAATCAGCATTGATGTGTGTGAAGCAAACTATAAAGGCTTTACTGTGAAAAAAAACCCTGCATTTACTGCTGTAACTAAAAAATTTAAACAAATTTAGAATTACATGAGAGAAAAAGTTCAGTCCTTCCACCTCTAAAAAGCATTTGACTAGATAATCATTAAGATTTTCCATTTAAATTTCCACAATATAAATCCTTTTTGATTTAACCAAGTTTTCAAATGTTAAGATAATAGGAAGAAAAGTAATTCATGTACTGTAGAGTCTATTAGTATATTTAATATTTTCACATTTTTCTCATTTATGATCAGATTATCATTTCTGTTTAGAGCTTACTTGAAAATAGCCTTTACACCTTTCAAAGATTCCTTCTCTCCAAAGCCTTACTCATCTACTCGGGAAAAGTTTTTATACCCATGTATAACACAAAGCTATATTGATCTAACATATAAAACACAGTCTTATGTCAGTGATTTTTATCTCCTCATTAAAGCATTTTAAGATTGTCTCAAAAGAGCTGATAGATTCTAAGTCCTTATCTCCTTCAAATGATTTCTTGAAGCTCCACTCCCAGAGTCAGAGACAATAGTTTACATTACGACAAAATACGGAGTTGGCTTCTTTGAGGACTTACTGGCATGATCCTTGCTATCTAGGATTTTACAGTTAAATCATACAATCAATAGCAAAAAAAACCCAAATAATCCAATTTTTAAAAATGGGCAAAGGACCTGAACATTTTTCCAAATAAGACATACAGGAGGCCAACAAGTACATGAAAGGGGCTCAACATCACTAACCATTAGGGAAATGAAATCAAAACCACAGTGAGATGTCATCTCACACCAGTTTAGGATGGCTACTATCAAAAAGAAGAGATATCAAATGCTGGTGAGGATGTGGAGAAAAGGGAACCCTTGTGTACTATTGGTGGGAATGTAAATTGGTGCAGCCACTATGGAAAACAGTATAGGAATTTCTCAAAAAATTGAAAACACAACTACCATATGATCCAGCAATCCCAGTTCTGGGGATATATATACAAAGGAAATGAAATGAGTATCTCAGAGATTTTTGAACTGCCATGTTTGCTGCAGCATTACTCACAAGAGCCAAAACAGGGAAACAACTAAACATCTGTTGAAAGATACAAAGAAAATGTGGTGTGTGTGTGTGTGTGTGTGTGTGTGTGTGTGTGTGTGTGTGTGTGTGTGTGTGTGTGAAGGAAGTTGAAAGATACAAAGAAAATGTGGTGTGTGTGTGTGTGTGTGTGTGTGTGTGTGTGTGTGTGTGTGTGTGTGTGAAGGAAGGAAATCCTGCCATTTGCAACATGGACAAACCTGGAACTTTTTGCTGAGTGAAATAAGCCAGACACAGAAAGACAAATGCTGTATGATCTCACCTGTATATGAAGAATCTAAAAAAGTCTCACTCAGAGAACCAGGAAGTGTTTGCAGGAGCCAGTAGGTAAACGGAATGAAGAGATGCTGGTCAAAGGATAAAAACTTTCACTTATGAGTAAGTTCTGAGGATTAATTAATTAATGTACAGTGTCATGACTATAGTAAATAATACTGTGCTGTATACTTGAAATTTGCTATGAGAATAGATCTTAAGTGTTCTCACCACACACACAAAGGTAACTATGTAAGGTGTGGATGTGTTAAGTAGCTCAATTGTGGTAATCACCAAGTACATGTATAGTAAACCATCACATTGTACACCCTAAATATATAGTTTTTATTTATCAACTGAACCTCAATAAAGCTGAAAAGGGGATGGGAAACATACAACAAAAATCTGTGTGTACATGTGTATAGAGAGAGATGTAAACAATTATCAACTACAACTTTACTGAATGCTTACTAACACATTTGATCTGTATTAGTCAAATTAATCCTATTAACAATCCTATGGGTTAAATAATATTACTATCCCATCTTACAGATGTTGAAACTTAAGGCAACAGTTTATACAATTATTAAATGGTAGAAGAGGGAGTCAGTCTGCTTTTAGGGCCCATAATCATAACCTCTACTTTCAGGATTAAAAATTTCAGGGCACAACCATGAAATAGTCAGCCTGGTAAATCAACCACAGGGTAGCTGGGTGTGGGGAGTGAGGACATACAGTTCCAGCAATAAAAGCACTGGAATACAAAAAGGAGGAAGAAAGGGAAACCAAGTTTGTTTTTTTTAAGTGTCATAGCAGACCACACAGGAAACTGAATGGGGGAAATAAGTTTACTAGAATTTTGCCACGTAAGTCCAAATTGGATTAGAGCTTTTTACTTCTAATCCAAAAAAGCAAAGCTTCCCAAAGTGTAGGTATTTATCAAATGGAAGCTGGAAGTCATTTTTTTTTAATCTAACAGAAAGCTTGGAGTAGTTTTAGAGAAGAAAAAAAGAAAAACAAAACAAAAACAACAAAAAAGTCAGTGAAGGCAGAAGTTCTATCCATGAGAAAGGATTTCAGCAGGGTAAGACAGGGCACCTACAATCCAAAGAACCTACCTATAGCAAAGCAGGGAATGGCATTCTTCTCTCTAAGGTGCTGGCCCCACTGCCTGGGAACACGGAGGTAGGGCTGTAGCTCCAGAATGGGTGCTGCTGCTGCCCTGCTTCTGGGGGGACCATCTGGAGTTCCAGGTAGAGCTGTGGCCACTGAGACAAGTTTGCCCTGTACTGTCCTACTTTATTAATGCATTGGTATTTATATTTCCTTTCAGTCTTTTCCCCCCCGCCTCTCTCTCTCTCTCTCTCTCAATCTCTCTCTCTCTCTATATATATATATGTATATATACAATCATTCCTTCTGCACTTTTACATTATAATAAATACTTTCCCCAAGTTATTAAAACCTTTCATAAACATGCTGAACTTATTTTTAGAGTGAGGCAAACACTCTCCTATGTTTACATACAATAAACAGAAAAACACAAGGACTAATATTGAGCAAGCAAGAAGTAGGTAAATAATAGTTTAAAAGTTTGGATAACTGTTAGGATTTTTAAGCCAAATGCTAGAATATGTTTGAGAAGTCTCTAACCTTCCTTAATTTCAGATTCAAAAATGATAGCAAATTAGAGAAAGTTAAAAAAATAAATGCTAATCCTGAATTCCAGTATTTACACTAAAATTCCAAATGTTGATATATTTAAAGTAGAAGACCTCTATAACAATGTATTTATAAAACAGGAAAACCATCCTTAAAATCGCATTTATTAAAATGTCATTTTGCATAATAAAAAAATTGTGTTGGAATAGGTCTATTATTTGATTTCCAATGTTTTGCTATCATAAAGGGAGATTATTCAGAAAAAATGCAATGATTTTTAAAAAATAAAAAATAAAACATAAAATCAACAAATATTAAATTTAGCTGTTAAAACAGGCAAAATGTAATCACGAGGAATAAAATTAAATTACTTTATTGACACAATTTAATTTTATATTAAATAATTAACTATTTGGAAAACCTTTCAAAAGAGGTGTGTTACACTATCCTTTAAAATTTCCTGAAGGTTGAAATTTTTCTAAGGCTTTTTAAAATTAAAGGGGGGGGGAGGGCATATATAAAAACAAATATGTTAGAGTAAATGAGGTAATTTAAATATACATTCACAGAAAAAGGAATCTTCACAATTATGTAAGTCAAGAAATTAGCAGATTTCTAATATATACCAAAATAGGGCTAATTTGGGATTTAATGACCTAAATTAAAAAAAGGACATTATGAACATACATTATCTGTTTTTCACTTAATTACTGGCCTTTCCCTCACAAAATCTTGTAATCCTCTTATATAAATGGAAAACAGGTGTCAAGCAAAGGTTACACCCGGGGAGGCAGAAGCCTGGGCAACACTATACACCCTGCACTGACCTGTGTTGCTGGATTCATAACCAGAATCACCTGGTCACAATATTAAAAAATGTACTCTTGGTAGAGATGGTATTTTATATATAATGGAACACTTGTAAGTGAATTAGGCTTACATTCTGCCTCCTATTCTCCTTAAATTAACAGTTTGCCAGGAGTTCTAGATGGCAGACAACTACATTTGTGTCACCAGAAAAAGCCAAGCTGGCTAGAAGGTATCAGAGGCCAGAGAGGTAAGAAACAAGAGACCTATTCTTCCTCATATTTAAAACAGACTGCACTTTTTGGCATGCATTTTAACAGGTCTATTGTCTAAACCCAGTTCACAGTGTCCTTCCCAATACTCAAATTTATCTGAAATAATTTTCATGGTACTAAGCTAATGAACTCTAAATTCATTCCTTATAAAGAAATCTTTTTTAAAATTTCTTTGAAAGTTGCTCAAAAAGTTTTAGTTTTAGATTAGAAGTACAGGATAGAAATGTACAGAACAGAAATTCTACATTTCTAGAAACATGACATCAAGGAAACATTGAGGGGAGAGGCAAGGGAAAAATGTCAAAATGTGGGAGAAAAAACAAAATACATGTCTATTTTAAACAAACTAAAGGATATAAAAATCCTCATGAACATAAAAAATAGTACACTCCAATCATATCATGAAACTATCTGATATTTTAAAGTTGTGAGGGACTGGGTTTAGAAATTCTTCTACCCATATTTACCCCAATCTAGAATAAAAATTAAAAGGAATCACCAAAAAAAAAAAAAAAAAAGAGTCTTACACCCAATTCCACTACTGTGAAGACTGAGCAGAAGATGAACAAAAAGCAGAAAGTTGCCCTGTCAGATTACACATAAAGGCAGATGTACACAAAGCTCTTTTGAAACACAGAGAAAAGGTACTGCAAGCCAAACAATAAGTGTACAAAAGAACTCACAAATCCCAGACAACCTAATCAGTGAGAACTGTCATGTCTGAAGTCACTGACCTCAAATGTAGCTTCTACATATGCTATTGTTTGAAGCAGATCAAGATGACCCACAGGAAATGTACAGCTTGTTCATAAGCAAGATTTTAAAACTGCATGAAGGGTAAAGGACCTAATTTAAAAAAAAAAAGAACCTTATTACTAAGTTCAAAGAGACTTTGTCAGTGTTCTATCTGAAAAATTGTAGTAAATATTCAAGCTGTCCTCTAAAAAGGGAACAGGCAGCCGGCCCAGATTTCTGGTGTCTGGGGTCGGGGTGGCAGCAGGGGACAGAGGTGAGAAAGGGACAGGTCAGAATGACCAGTGGCGAGCAATCACTGTCAGATGCAGCTGTCAGCACATCACTTGGCAACACTCACTGGTGTTTCAGACTATTTGTTCATTTACTCTGCTTACTTTCCACAAAGAGAAACGCCAGGGTATTTGGCCTGGACTGCTTCAACAAGCGGATTTTAACCTCAGTTCTTCTAAATCATCCTTACTTTTGATATTTGCAGTAGGAGAGAATTCATCAGGGAACAATAAAACCAAAGCACAGTTACAACGTTAAAAAATGAAGGACATGCAAACAAAGAGATGGAGAAAGGAATTTCTGTCTTAAGAAATAAATGGAAATTAACTGACCCCTCTTTGAGGCCCATTTCTACCTCTAGACCACTACCAACTGCAAAGTAACATCCGAAAAGTAGGTCATTTAGTTTGTCTAATTTTTTTATGAATCAGATTTTAGAGCACTATAGCTGCAGGTAGGATAATCATTCATAAGTCTTCAATAAAATAAATAAGGGGCTTTATTCCAGAAGGTTGTTTTCAAAATCATTAAGAAAAAAAAATATCTCAAGGCACTAAAAGCTGAAAAAGTAATTCCTAGAAAAATTTTATAACCCAAACCAAACAACAAGCAATAACTTTTATTATTGAGTGGAGGAAGAATAGTTCAGGTCAAAATTTTATCTTACATATAAAACTTAGGGAATTACAAGATTATTAAATTATTAATGACATTATATAGATTTAACCTACTTTCAACCTATATTGTCCAGTACCCCCTCCAACAGAAATTACTAAGTGGGAAAAAAAAATTTCACAGATAATTGTAAACACTTATTTTGTCACATCAAAAAGATGTAATGAGCCAGGTAAAGAGAGAACAAAATGCTGTCATCTTGCATACTGTGGATATATACAGTCACTAAAAAAGAGATGATCTAAACATTTTTATTCAAATAAAAACTTAAGTTTCAATGCACTACAAGCACATGCACACTTAAAGGAAAACATTAAAACAGACTTCCATGTTGTAGCACAAGAATTGCTATCATATTTGGTCTTGGTCTTGAGTCAATACAGTGTACTGACTTACTACTCTCACCTTTATCTCTAGGTAATTGATTTCTATACCTCTGAATACAGCCAACAACCAAACCTTGGTATTATAAGTTTACCTGCAGGAACAGTGGCCAAGGCTAGACAGAGAAAAGTTTTAGAGAAGCCTTCAGCTTTAGAAAAAAAGTCAAAAAAGTACCCAGAAAGCACCACTTGTACAAAATGACACTGCAATACTGAAAAGAGCAAGAAAGCAGGAAGGGTTCCTGCCAGATTTTTAAGCCTGCGTCAACAAAAACAGTGCAACAGCTGTAACTGGAGAAATGAAACATGGGTTTATTGATTGTTGTAAAAGGAGAAATGAAACATATGAATGCCATGTAAAAAAAAACAACCCTGTGCTAGTATTCATAAAATGCTCTACATTTGAATATATTCATCAAACTGAATTGGCTACCTGTAAGCCTTGATAACAAGTACACAACTGAGAACCCAGCAAACATTTCCTAAGTTTGACATCTTCAAAAATCTAGTGCTGTGAAATGGAGAGCAATGACAATTAGACCATCCTGTCCAATGAGACTAACTCTTGATACCAGCAAGTGGAAAACTCAAGGGAGATTTGTTTTAATCTCTTAACAGTTCCTTGTTCAAGACTGTTAAGTGTTTGTCAAATCAGGAGATAAAGGAAATCTGCATGGGTACATATTGATAATCTGATCTACACACAGATGCTAGCTGCCTCCTGCTACAGCTGGAGATTATTTACAATGTCTAAAGAATGGGCAAAGTCCAAGGGAAAAGACTTACTGCAACATCAATGAAAAGTCAGAGTGTCATGAATGAGAGCAATGAACAATGCAGTCATTAACAAAACTCAACTGCACCCTGCTAGGTGACCCAGAGGACTCCTATACAGGACAAGATTTGTCACCACTAGGAAGTTCTAGGACTAACAAACCATTCAATAACATTAGCATCACTAAGACACTAAACAGACTGTAGCTAACAGAAAACCAGATCATTTTAGAAGACAACATGATTCAAATCTTTAATTTCACTTCACTTGACAAGAGAAACAATGAAATCTATTGGAGCCTGAGAAACAGAGAAAAGCTGAAAAGAATCATGGTTATCATTTACCAGGGATTTCACTAATTTCTTTAAATACATCCACTGTACCATTAAAGTACAGAAAGCAAGTGTGGAAGTTTCTGTTAAAAACCACAATACAGTGTGATCAGGAATAAAACTGCTAAAAAAGAAAATCCCAGATTTTCTGTTTCATATTTTCTTTTAAAAAGTTCAAAACTGCTACTTACAATTTAAAAAGTTGTATAAGCCAATTTTATACTCAAAATGTGGATTACTATTCATCTAGAATTCCAATTTAGACATATCTGCACACTTAAAGTTGACTGCATCTAATTCCAGTGTTGCAAAATCCAGTAGGACTATAGGCTTTATAATTCTAAATAACACTCAAAAGATTCTGAAAAGATAACTATTGTTACAGAAGGGAAGAAAGTTCATTTATTCAATATGTACTTCACTGAATATCATTCATTTAGACGTGGACATTATAAAACTAACCCTTAAATTCCCCTTCTGGCCAAGCTTTTCTTATTTCCTTGACACCCAATTTCTAAATGGACTTCATAAAGTTTTTGTCAATGGGAAGTTTTACTTGGAAATTTAAGCCAACTTACTTAAGGTCAACCCAGATTGGAAAGCTCACCACAAAGGAATGAAATAAAGCCTCAAAATAAATTTGTTTATTATTGCAGATCGCCAAAACTGATAACTGTAAATAGCAGAGTCCTCTCTCATGCTGCTGCTGGGAGGGCAAACTGCTTAATTCTTTGGAAAGCAATATAACAAAGTAAGTATCAAGAGTGGGAAAAATCTTCTCAATGATATCCAATAATTTATCTCCTGGGAATCTACCCTAGGAAAATAATCTAAAATGCAAAGATATAGGTCCAAATGTGTTCACAGTGACTTTATTTTTAATAATTAAAAACTGAAATAATTTTGAATGTTGAATTGTGTAAGAACATTATTAATAGTTGTGGGTAAAATTGCAATATTTCCAGAATCTCTAGCCTAGTTTTAGTGCAGATTAGGTGTTTCCAGGAGGTGCAGATCTTAGTCCATGTATGTATCACAAGGGCTACTGAGGTCTTATCTAAACCAGAGAGGTTGGGTGGAGCTCTCTTCTCTTCTGCTACAGCCTGGTCTTACGAGAGAGACAGACAGACAGACAGACAGACAGACATGGGACAACTGCTTGTAAGGAATAAATGGGTTTCTCAACTTTACTTCCTTTATTTCTCCCTTTGACTGATTTCGGTTTCGAAGGTATTTTGCCCCAGGACTTTTGCCCCCGGAGTTACAATAGCATAGGTAAATTATGATATATGCACACAATGAAGTATGTGACAATTAAAACAATTAAACAAAAAATGCTAACCAAAAGTATAGAACTTTACACAAGGTATTACATCCACCATGTTTTTGGTTTTAAAAAATTTTCTGAACTTGTGATTAAAGATGGCGGTGTGTGAGGTGAGATACAGACCTTCTCCTAAAACCACATATAATACAAAAATATAATTAATAAAACTAATCCTTAAAGAGTAAAAGGAAAGAAGGCTGAGCCAGACTGCATAAACCTGGAGAAAAGAACAGACCTCATGTAACAGTGTAACGTACCAAAGCTGTGACCCGGCAAAACCCAAGCCCTTTGCCCATGCCAGATCACTGGCGGGAAGAAGAGAAACAGAGTGGGGAGGGAGTGGAGGCTTGGGACTGCTGAACACCTAGCCCTGAAGTTCTACTCTGGGAGCATGAACCTACATTGTATGGTGCTCTGCTAATTAATAGGGTTGGAAAGTTAACACAGGTGGAATACCTGGAAAGACTGAGATTCCTGCTGTTTGTGGAAAACAGGGATCCATATCCAGCTGATCTGGATGGGCAGTTTGAGAGACTTCCTAAAAGAGGTAAGGATTTCACAGAGTTTACTGCTGAGGAGAAAGCACAGGTAGACAAAATTTCCCAGGAGCACTTTGTCCAGCAGGTGGGGAACTCTCACGATCTTCAGGTGCTCCATCCCCTTGGCTGGCCACGCAGCTCCATGTCCCCTCATGGTGATACACAGCCTGCTGCTCCTTCCTCCCGACCACCCCCACCTGGCTCACAAACTGGCAAACCCTGCCCTGGCGTCAGGACAGCCAGAGGGAAGACCCTCATACAGCAGCAACAAACACAAACCCTAGAGACTTACACCTGTGTGCTCAGCCAACTGGTTCTGGCAGGGTAGACAGACATAGCAGCCACGAAGCAAGAAACAGCTCTTTCCTCCCCCCAGGCACCAGCACCACTCCCCTGCAACCAGGAACATCACTCCAAGGGCTGAGCAGCTCCACAGAGTAGAGCTTCTGGGCACTAGAGGGTGCCACATACAAATGTGAAACATCAAAGAAACCTGGTTCAAAGCAAAATCTCAACAACACCAGAAAAGGGTTAAAGTGAAACTGAACTAATCAATCATCCTGAAAGAGATTTCAAAATAAAAATCATAAACATGCCCCTACAGAAAAATATTCAAGAACTCAGGAAGAATGTAGGATGGAGAACCAATCATTGAGGAACACAATGGAGGTTTTTAAAGGCAGATTAGATATGGTGGAGAAGATGATAAATGAAATAGAAATTAGGGAAGAGACAAAGAAGCTGAAGCACAGGGAGAAAAAAGGATCTCTAAGAATGAAAAAATATTTGGAGAACTATGTGATTAATCCAAACAGAACAATATTCACATTACAGGGGTACCAGAAGAAGAAAAGAGAGAAAAAGGGATTAAAAAATGTCATTGAGGAGGTGATTGTTGAAAACCTCCACAATCTGGGGAAGGAGATGGTCTCTCAGGCCATGGAGGTGCACAGATCTCCCAACACAAGGGACCCAAGAAAGAGAACACCAAGACATATAATAATTAAAATGGGAAAGATCAAGGATAAGGACAGACTATTGAAACCAGCCAGAGATAGAAAAAAGATCACATACAAAGGAAAACACAACAGAATATCATCAGACTTCTCAGCAGAAACCTTACAGGCCAGAAGAGTGATATATTTAATGCAATGTAGCAGAAGGGCCTCAAACCAAGAATACTCTATCCAGCAAGATTATTTAAATTTGAAGGAGGGATTAAACAATTTCCAGATAAGCAAAAGCTGAGAGAATTTACCTCCCACAAACCACCTCTACAGTGTATTTTGGAGGGACTGCTATAGATGGTAGTGTTCCTAAGGCTAAATAGCTGTCACCAGAGGAAATAAAACCACAGTAAAGAAAGCAGAACAATTACTTACTGAGCAGATGCAAAATCAAATCAGCTACCCCCACAGTCAGTAAAGGGATACACAAAGAGTACAGAACATGATACCTAATATATAAAGAATGCAGGAGGAAGAAAAAGGAGGAAAATAAAGAACCTTTAGATTGTTTGTAATAGTATACTAAGTGAGTTAAGTTAGACTCTTAGATAGTAAGGAAGTTAACCTTGAATCTTTTGTAACCATGAATCTAAAGCCTGCAGTGGAAATAAGTACACACCTATCAATAATCACTCTAAATGTAAATGGTCTGAATGCACCAATCAAAAGACATAGACTTACTGAATGGATAAAAAAACGAGACCCATCTATATGCTGCCTTCAGGAGACTCACTTCAAACCCAAAGACATACACAGACTAAAAGTGAAGGGATGGAAAAAGATATTTCATGCAACTAAAAGGGAGAAAAAAGCAGGTGTGGCAGTACTTGTATCAGGCAAAATACACTTCAAAACAGAGAAAGTCACAAGAGACAAAGAAGGACATAACATAATGATAAAGGGGTCAATCCAACAAAGAGGATATAACCATTATAAATACCTATGCACCCAACACAGGAGGACCTACATATGAGAAACAAATACTAACAGAATTAAAAGGGGAAATAGAATGTGATGCATTCATTCTAGGAGACTCAACTCACTCGAAAGGATAGATCAACCAGACAGATAATAAGTAAGGACACAGAGGCACTTAACAACACATTAGAATAGATGGACCTAACAGACATCTACAGAACTCTACACCCAAAAGCAGCAGGATACACATTCTTCTCAAGTGCACATGGAACATTTTCAACAATAGATCATATACTAGGCCACAAAAAGAGCCTCAATAAATTCAAAGACATTGAAATTGTATCAACCAGCTTCTCAGACCACAAAGGTATGAAACTAGAAATAAATTATGCAAAGCAAATGAAAAAGCCCCCAAAGACATGGAGGCTTAACAACATGCTCCTAAATAACCAATGGATCAATGACCAAATAAAAACAGAGATCAAGCAATATATGGAGACAAATGAAAACAATAATTCAACACCACAAAAAATCTGTGGGATGCAGCAAAGGCCATGCTAAGAGGGAAGTACATTGCAATACAGGCCTACCTCAGGAAAGAAGAACAATCCCATATGAACAGTCTAACTCATAATTAACAAAACTAGAAAAAGAAGAACAGATGAGGCCCAAAGTCAGTAGGAGGAGGGACATAATAAAGATTAGAGCAGAAATAAATAAAATCGAGAAGAATAAAACAATAGAAAGAATCAATGAAAGCAGGAGCTGGTTCTTTGAGAAAATAAACAAGATAGATAAAAAAAAACCTAGCCAGACTTATCAAGAAAAGAAGAGCATCTACATACATAAACAGAATAAAAAATGAGAACTGAAAAATCACTACAGACACCACAGAAATACAAAGAATTACTAGAGAATACTATGAAAAATTATATGCTAACAAACTGGATAACATAGAAGAAATGGACAACTTTCTAGAAAAATACAACCTTCCAAGGCTGACCCAGAAAGAAACAGAAAATCTGAACAGACCAACTACTAGCAATGAAATTGAACTGGTAATCAAAAAACTACCCAAGAACAAAACTCCCGGCCCAGATGGACTCACCACGGATTTTATCAAACATCTAGTGAAGATGTAATACCAATCCTACTTAAAGTTTTCCAAAAAGTAGAAGAGGAGGGAATACTTCCAAACTCATTCTATGAGGCCAGCATCACCCCAATATTAAAACCAGGCAAAGACACCAAAAGAAAAGAAAATTACAGACCAATATCCCTGATGAACATAGATGCAAAAATACTAAACAAAGTATTAGCAAACCAAATTCAAAAATACATCACAAAGATCATCCATCATGATCAAGTAGGATTTACTCCAGGGATGCAAGGATGGTACAATATTAGAAAATCTATCAACATCATCCACCACATCAACAAAAGAAGGACAAAAGCCACATGATCATCTCCACAAATGCGGAAAAAGCATTCAACAAAATTCAACATCCATTCATGATAAAAACTCTCAACAAATGGGTATAGAGGGCAAGTACCTCAACATAATAAAGGTCATATATGACAAACCCACAGCCAACATCGTACTTAGCAGCAAGAAGCTGAAAGCCTTTCCTTTAAGATCGGGAACAAGACGAGTATGCCCACTCTCCCCACTTTTATTCAGCATAGTTCTGGAGGTCCTTGCCACGGCAATCAGACAACACAAAGAAATAAAAGGCATCCAGATTGGCAAGGAAGAAGTTAAACTGTCCCTGTTTGCAGATGACATGATATTGTACATAAAAAACCCCAAAGAATCCACTCGAAAACTACTATATTTAATATCTGAATTCAGCAAAGTTGCAGGATACAAAATTAATATGCAGAAATCTGTTGCATTTCTATACACTAATGATGAACTAGGAGAAAGAGAAATCAGGAAAATAATTTCATTCACAATTGCATCAAAAAGAATAAAATACCTAGGAATAAACCTAACCAAGGAAGTGAAAGACCTATACTCTGACAACTACAAGACACTCATGAGATAAAGTAAAGAAGATACCAATAAATGGAAACACATCCCGTGCTCATTGATAGGAAGAATTAATATTGGCAAAATGGCTATCCTGGCAAAAGCAATCAACAGATTCAATGCAATCCCTATCAAAATACCAACAGCACTCTTCAATGAACTAGAGAAAATAGTTCTAAAATTCATATGGAACCACAAAAGACCCCGAATAGCAAAAGCAATCCTGAGAAGGAAGAATAAAGCAGGGGGCATTACACTCCATGACTTCAAGCTCTACTACAAAGCCATAGTAATCAAGACAATTTGGTACTGGCACAAGAACAGAACCACAGACCAATGGAACAGACTAGAGAGCCCTGATATAAACCCAAGCATATATGGTCAATTAATATATGATAAGGGAGCCATGGACATACAATGGGGAAATGACAGCCTCTTCAACAACCAGTGTTGGCAAAACTGGACAGCTACATGCAAGAGAATGCAACTGGATTACTGTCTATCCCCACACACAAAAGTAAACTCGAAATGGATCAAAGACCTGAATGTAAGTCCTGAAACCATAAAACTCTTAGAGAACAACATAGGAAAAATCTCCTGAATATAAATATGAGCAAATTTTTTGTGAGCACATCTCCTCGCGCAAGGGAAACAAAAGCATAAGTGAACACATGGGGCTACATCAAACTAAAAAGCTTCTGTACAGCAAAGGACACCATCAGCAGAACAAAAAGGCATCCTACAGTATGGGAGAATATATTTGTAAATGACATGTCTGACAAGGGGTTAACATCCAAAATATATAAAGAACTCACATGCCTCAACACCCAAAAAGCAAATAACCCAATTAAAAAATGGTTGGAGGATATGAACAGACACTCTCCAAAGAAGAAATTCAGATGTCCAACAAGCACATGTAAAGATGCTCCACATCACTAATCATCAGGGAAATGCAAATAAAAACCACAATGAGATATCACCACACACCAGTTAGGATGGCCAGCATCAAAAAGACTAAGGACAACAAATGCTAACGAGATGTGGATAAAGGGGAACCCTCCTACACTGCTGGTGGGAATGTAAGCTAGTTCAACCATTGTAGAAGGTAATATGGAAGTTCCTCAAAAAACTAAAATAGAAATACCATTTGACCCGGGAATTCCACTCCTAGGAATTTACTCAAAGAATATAATTTCTCATAATCAAAAAGACATATGTACCCCTATGTTTATTGCAGCACTATTTACAACAGCC
Source organism: Manis pentadactyla (assembly GCF_030020395.1). Classification (NCBI taxonomy): domain Eukaryota; kingdom Metazoa; phylum Chordata; class Mammalia; order Pholidota; family Manidae; genus Manis; species Manis pentadactyla. Next base: position 186,343,216 of record NC_080019.1, on the reverse strand, counting down.
AAGATATGAAAGCAACCTAAGTGTCCATCAGTAGATAAATGGATAAAGAAAAGGTGGTACATATACACAATGGAATATTATTCAGCCATAAGAAACAAATACTACAATTTGCAACAACATGGAGGGGGTGGAGGATATTATGCTCAGTGAAATAAGCCAGGCAGAGAAAGACAAGTACCAAATAATTTCCCTCATTTGTTGAGTATAACGACGACGTAAAACTGAAGGAACAAAACAGCAACAGACTCACAGACTCCAAGAAGGGACTAGTAGTTACCAAAGGGGAGGGGTGGGGGAGGGCACATGGGGAGAGATAAGGCGATTGAGGGGTATTATGATTGGCACACATGGTGTGGGGGGGATCACGGGGAAGACAGGGTAGCACAGAGACAGCAAATAGGTGACTCTGAGGCATCTTACTACACTGATGGACAGTGACTGCAATGGGGTATGGGGGGGACACGATAACAGGGGTGAATGTAGTAACCACATTGTTTTTTCATGTGAAACCTTCGTAAGAGTGCATATCAATCATACCTTAATAAAAAATTTAAAAAAAAAAAAGAATTGCATAGCAGGATGAACAATTGAATAGTTTTATCCTAAATCCTAATTTCATGCATAATTTCAAAATTTCATCTTAGATCATTAAAAGCACCAAGAACAAATTTCTTTGGCATTGTTACAATGTTTTCATATGCCAAATAAAATATATAAAACTAGTATTGAAGTTTATTTTTAAAAATCCTGAATTAAAATAGGAACTGGCCTTTCTTACCAGTAAATATATATATGTTTCATAATTTCATAGAAGAAAATGTATAGAGACCTGTATTATTTTCAAGAGTATTTTAAAAAATTGATCTGTGCTGGAAAATTTTGACAGTGTTATTCTGACAAGTAGATAGAATATATCAATAGAAGAAAAGTTTTTGTCTCTCTATTAATTTTATAACCTTTCTCCATTAGATTATTACCTGCCCTTTGTCAATAGCTCTCACACAATAAACTTTTTTTTCTCTAGCAAAAAAAAAAAGAGTATATATCAATATTACCTTAATAAATAATGAAAAAAATGTAAAAAAAAAAAAAGAAAGAAGGAAACTATTAATTGGAGGCCTTCCTTGGGAGGGGGAAGGACTATTCCTGATCTCCTGGCCACCACGGCCTGGCAGCCACAAAAAAAAACAAAATGTCTTACTTGTAATGTGTGATTAGTACTAAACAGTTCCCAGAATCAAAGTGGTTGTAAATAAATTGGTATTAGAGGGCTGGATGATTGGAAATCACATTTTTTTTAATGTTTCAAATGTTATTACATGTGAGGTTACAGATCCCATGAGCTGATGGCACTTAACCTAAAAGCAGTGAAAGTGCTAAGCTGGGTATATATATAAAAAAAAAATTCTCTGAAAGAATACACGAAAGAATTAAAACTTGGATAAAGAGTTGTAAAAAATTAGAAGTTGGATAAAAAGTTGGATAAATTCTAACATCTAAAATCTGTACAGTGATTCACAGTTACTACTTTAATATACATTGCATCATATAAGATCACACTCTGGTCTTCAAGAAGACTGTGAAAGCCCAGAGAAAAAAGTCTGCCAATCTGACTGAGACAATGAGAAAACCACTCTGTGGAAAAACTAGCAATGAGTGTGACAGCAATTAGGAGTATACTGACACAGAGGAGACAGCATTCTAGGCTGAAGAACAGCATGAAGGGCATGAGCAAGACACCACATAAAAGTACAAAATCCAAGGTGTAGTCATTAAATGTGAATGGCAGGAATGTAAAAGGCTAAGAGAATACAAGAGATGCCTTACACAGCAAGCAAATCCAGTAGGGGAGGGTAGCCTCCCAAATGCCCTGCAATCTGAGGAACCTTACGTGCCTGCTAAAGAAATCTTCATCTTCCTCTTAATATAGACCACAGAAGCTCAAGAGAACAGCAGCTACACAAACTATTTAATTTTTAATTTTCTTAGAAAATTAAGTAAAATCATACAAAAATGGTCATATTTCTCTTATTACCATTTAGAAAAGGGCTGTTCATAAAGCTTACAGGATAACTCACCCATATTTAAGGACCTTTGCATAGATATAGATTATTGATTAATGTTTAAAATCACCTTTCATGCTCAGAAGAACTGAAATCCTATTTTTTTATACGTTCTTCCTTTTAACTATATTTCAGTAAGACCCAGAACACTAACTGAAAGATGTTATTCTGCTGAATATGTAAAAAATAGAAATGTAAACAGTCACAGTACTTATTTAAGATTCTAATAAAGCTGCTAATAACACTTAAATGTCACCCTGTACTGCAACCTGAGTATGTTGTTCCAGTAAAATCATGGGCTTCACAAAGCATGGACAGTAGCAAAGCCAGGAGTCATTCTAAAATAGAGGCAAACTTCTATTGGTTCTCACAGTAGTCAGCAAAAATTAATTGAGCCATCGTAGTTAGGAGACACTGCTCAACAGTTTAAAGTCATCAATATGGAAAGCATCCAGCAAGCATCCAACTCTGGTACTTACTGGCTATGGGCCTGCTATGAGTTGCTTAGACTATTTCTAAGCTTTAATTCTTTATCTCTAAAATATAAGTAATAACAGTACCTAACTCAAAAGGTTCTAATCACAAAGACTCTCTGTCTGACCAATCTTTAATTAGGCTCCTCTGAACCCTCTTCTCAACTATGCTTCAGCCTTGGCCCCATCCAGTCTTCAGTGTGCCTTGCCCAGTTTTAGCAAGAATCCTACTAAGTCAGTTTAACAAGAACCCCCTAACCCTGACATCTGATATCCATCAAGTTCCTCATCCCCCATCTTTGATGTATGAGTCTCCTTGGCCTGCCTTTAGCAAGTATCCTGCTAAGTCATTTAGCAAGAATTGTCCCACCATTAATGTCTCCTCTTAGTAATTTTCCACCACTGGCTCCCTCACCCTGCTCGTTGGCTATAAAACCCTACCTGTCCTTGTACTCAAAATCTCTCACCTCTTTTGCAATAGTCTTGAATAAAGTCTTCCTTACAACTTTCACAAGTGTTTTTTTCTTTAACAAGAATTAAGTGACTTTTAAGGTAAGTAAAACTCTTGGAATGGTGTCTTATGCATTTTTCTTCAGTCACAATTATTATTATCCAGTAAATAGAATCACTAAATGTTTAAATATCACATTGCACAGCTTCAATCAGTCAGTGACTATTTAGTACATGACAGTTACTGTGATCAACACAAAGACCCAAAGAGAGAAAGATGTAAGTCTTGCCTCAAATAACTAAAATTTAGTTCAGAAACAGAGAGTAAACAAATAATCCTGGCACAGTGTGCTTCACACAGCAATGCCCAGTAGGTCACGGTAGAAAGGCAGCAGAGCAGAGAAACTGATGGGCTGAGCATGGTAGAAAGGTTACCAGTCTCCAGACAGGCTTCAGAGAATGAAGAAAAGTTTGAAGAATCGCTTTCTAGGTTGAGAGTGAGGGCTCAGGAGGAAGGAAGCCATCCCAAGGACAGAGGTGTAAGGGTGGAGTTGGGGCTAGACCATGTCCCACTGGCACACTTGGGTGAGGGAGGTACTGAAGATTTCACAGGAATGTGTCAGCACCAGATTTACCTTTCCCAGTTTGCCCCTCTGGGGCAGGAAAGAAGCTGAATTCCGGGAGGTGGCAGCCTAACCCAGACAGACACACTTTACATAATTGGCAAGA